>NC_141695.1:23164883-25819883 GCF_964263255.1 Lissotriton vulgaris
ATGCCAAAAGCTCAAACTTAATTACTGCAAGACCTATTGCATTGCAAATGCTTGTTGCATTTTGTAGGAATATTTGTGAGAAGCTGGGTTTCTGTTTCATTAATCCCTCCGCTTTTTGCCACACTACTGATGCACTTTTCACTTAATGTTCCTTGGATCCCTGCCAATCAGGTTCCCAGGGTCTGTGTTCTTTCCCCATAACTAAACAAAACTCAATTGGCATCTCTGGCCACAGGTCAGCCCCTGGTAAATGGTACCACAGATATCCAGGGCACTGTGACCAAGGAAGACCTCGAAGTGCTGCAGCACTTATTGTGCCACCCTTAGAGGCCCTGTACCATTATACTCGCACACTGCCTTTGCAGGCTGCATGTTTTGGTACAGAACAAAGTGAAGTCTGGTACAAACCCCTGTGTGCACTGCCTACAACCCACTCCCCTGGCATAGACGTCACCCCTCTAGCTGGGTGCACTATACCAGTGGTGAGGGTACAGGTGCACGAGCCTTGTATCCCAAAGCATCCAAGTCCATTCTTAGACATTGTAAATGCAGTGCTACCATTAAGAGTATATGGTGCTGGGAATCTCCACAGCACCATAATGGCTACACTGAAAACTGAGAAGTTTGGTATAAATTTCTCAGCACAATAAACCCACACTGATGCCAGTGTGGGATTTAATGAAAAATGCACACTGAGGGCATCTTAGAGATGCCCCCTGAAAAACGATCTACCACTAGTGTCCAGGCTGAGTGGCTGCTTTCAGCTGCCACCTACCAGACTTGTTTCTGGACCTTCTGGAGCCTGCTGCTCTCGGGGCCTGAAACAATGCACATCTTGGGACGAGGTGCCAAGCCTCCTCCCCCAGGATGGGCAGGGTCCACGAAGGAGAATCTTCAGAGGTTTGTCGCCTTTGTGAGCTTCCCCAGGCCACTTGCTGCTTTCAGCAACTGATACCCACTGGTTCTGACCCCCACTTTGGGCTGGAGAACTGGCGGGCAAAACAAGTGAGGAAGAGAGGTGTTACGACCTCTGCCAACTCCACCCCTCAGTTGGGGAAGACTAGGTGAAGCACAACTCTCAGCCCCCACCATCTTGCTGATCAAGGGAAAGGCGTATTCCCTCTCCCACTGGAGGGTGGCATAATAGGGGGTGCACCCACCCTAAGGAAGGGACCCATTGGTCCCAACCTTTTTACCTACCTGTAATGCCCCTAAATATAGAATTTAAGGGCACCCTGAACCTTGCTTCCTCAGATAAGAACCTGAAAGAAGGACCGCACAACCGTGCCGAAGCTAACAAAAGGAGGACGCCTACTAACCTGGCCCCAGCCCTACCAGCTTGTCCCCATCTCGAACCTGCTCCAGCGAAATCCCGGTGTCCTGCAGCCAGCAACCTCAACAAACCCAGAGGGACCTGCCTATCTTCAATCCCAAAGACTCCGTCTCCTGTTAACACCGGATTTGTTCAGAATCCAGTTCCGCAGGGATCCACAGGTCTGCATCCGATGCCCAAGGCCCGAGTTCGAGTGGCCCAACACCAAGAGGAGGTACCCCCGGTGATCCTGACCCGAGACCTGGCAACCCCTGACCTTCCTCAAGCCTCCAGCCGACACCTGCAGCCTCAAACTGGAAGGTCCACCCAACCGCAACCTGGAACTGTTAAGATCCGACCCTAAAAGGTACCCCCACACCTGACGCCCCACAGCCTTGGTTGGCCCAACCGACAGTGCCTAACCAACCCCCAAGATCCCAACTTACCTCTCCAAGTGGTGGTCGCAACCAGAAGACCTTCGTCCCCAAGCCTGCAGTGCTTTTGCACACCGGAGACTCTCCATTGAAAGCTACAGGGCTTCCGACGCCAAAACAACACTCTGCACCCGACCGCCCCAGTGCCGCTGAGGGTGCATCTTTTGTGCTGGCCTAAACCCACATTTGTCCTGAGCTAATTCCACCAGGAGCTTTGCTCCAACAACCCAGTGGCCTTCACGTCCGCAGCCACCAACAAGAGGCCTCCTATAACCCGTTGGATAATATTGGGCCTCATCACTCTGCACCCGGCCGCTTTAGTGCCGCTGAGGGTGTAACAAGAGTGCATCCTTGACCCTGGGGGACCCCTGAGTCTAACCCAGAACACTAACTCCCACAACAAAGTACTTACTTTAAAACCAATAACACTATTTTCCTCTATAGGATAACATTAACTGTTTTTCTACGAAAAGTTTTTAAGTGTGGAGTTGGAAAACCTAAAGAAATTCTGACAAACAAAAACGCTTTTACTAATCTGTGTACAGGAAATGTCCCAGTGCAGTATCCATGCATGCTGACTGTGTAAGAAAAGTAATCTCAAAAGTAACTTACCTGTATTTTACTAAAAATCCTATACAAAGTATATGTACTGTATTCTGAAAAGCATTGCATTATCAGTAACACTATTGTTATCCACTCCACGTACATTTACAATTCAAACTATTAACCAACTGCATTACTACTGTAAAGTATGTATTGCTTACCTGTGCCAGGTCTGATTGGTTCTAGAAAATGAAATCACTAAAGTATTTTTATACAAAAACGATTGGTCTGAAGTTTTCTTTGAGTGTGTGAAGTCATTTGCTGACAGAATGTGTACAACAAAAGCTTAACACTATCCTCTGATAAAGCGTTACTGCTCGACCGCACTACCACAAATAGATAATGAGGTGCTATCTACTTTACCTCTGCCTACCTTTCGGGTTCTACTGGACTCTGTGCACAGTATACCTCAGTTTAGTATAGTATATACAGTGCCAGATTCCTACAATATTTTTTTGAGATGTTTCAGTAGTTTTGCATGCAACACAAGAAAGTATAGTGCATACGTGAACAGTCTCCTCCAGGTGTCTGGGTGAGTTCAAGTTGCATGTGTGTTCACAGTGGGGCACGTTTGAGACCTCAGGAGTTGAGGCTGCAGGTAGTGTGAGAGTCATCCTTTTTGTCCTGATCACCCCCATTTTTTGCCTGATATGGGTGGTGACCTATTCTGATTGTGCCCTGCGCTGCTCTAACAGGGCCTGTGCTCTGTTTAAAAGGTATATTGTATTTGGGTGTAATTACAATTGGTACTAGCAAACTACCTCTAAGCCCCTAGTATATAGTAGGGCATGTTGGCTTAAAGACCACAGTGGATTTAACGCACTTAGTGTACACTTCTGTGGTGTCTTCTGTCATTTTAAAGACTGCCCTGCTTTGCAGGAAGCTTTTAAAATAAAACTGTGTACAGATTCGACCTTGGAATTAAAAGTACTCCCAGGGTCTATTGTTACATAGAAGTCACCCTTAAGGTCTGCCCTAGGTGCCCCAAGGTTAGGATGCTTCGTAATTAAAAGCAGGGACATTATCAAATGTTTTATATGCCCTAGTGAGGGAAAAGATGACAATTTTGTGTTTGCCCATTGTATTGTTGCTAACAGGAGCTATCCAGGGAAGGCTTTATTAAACTCTTAATGAAGCTTAACTTGTGACAGGAGTGAGCTAGAACAATAATTCCAAGTATCAAAATAATAGTGCTGCAGATGCCATCATAGGAAGGGGACTGGGTGTAGCCAAACTGATCTTCAAAGGGATAAAGACAGAAAATACAGGAAGTAGGCCCACCCCACTTCCTACACCCTCTGCCAGATGGCAGCCCCTGTAATTCAATTACGAGAGGTGGGGTGGAAGCTACATGTAGCTAAAAGTTAGCCACACCTGTGGGCTGGGTTAGCCAGACCTGAACCTCCAGGAAATATTTTTTGCATTTTGATTTCCAGTAAATAGTGCATTCTGGGGACCAAATATGACACACTTCTAAGGCAGTGGTCCTCCGAGGATAGCAACCTGAAACCCATTGGTCAGGATTTCCCCCTTCTCGATAGCCTAGAATCTGCAATAAATATGGGAGAACTGCACATCACCTCGTATCCCTGCCTGGAAACGTCAAGAGAAGGACTGCCCCCTGTACCCCTGGTCTGCACCAAGAGGACTGCACTCACAAGGAGTGCAGCTGCTGCGCGCACTGCGCTTCAAAAAAGAGGACTTTTACTTACTTCAAAAGATTAAGGAGTGAACTCCCTGAATGGAACCGGTAGAAAAGAGCTTTAATAAATCACCTGCAACAACTCCACTAAGACCAGCCCAGCTGACCAGCTCCACCTGGACTTTAAAGGATTTGACTAGGTGCATTGTGGGAATTTTAGTCTCAAACCTCTAAGAGGCAACTCTGAGTGTCAGGACCTTTGGTTGGCGGTGTAGACCCTCAAAAACCCAAAGGAGACAGTTTGGAAGAAGCTCCAGAAGTTTGTGAACATTTAGGCAACTTTTGCCAAAAAACTCTATAAGTTGACTGACCCAGACGGCAAGAGTCAAGCCAGCGACGTGAACCGCAACTCGGCCAGAGTTCCAGATTTGCCCCACTGAAAGCTCTAGAACTCTTTGCTGTCAACGAAGAAGATCAAAACCTCCAGGAGTAACGGAGACATGGCGTTGAAGTAGGCTGATGCTGCTGTCAACATACTGCAACCTGGCTTGGTGAGGAAGATCACTCTGTCGAGTGGGAAAAGAACAAAAAAAAGGGATTGAAGTCAGAAGGTAAAAACTTGACCGGCCCCACCACCCAACAGATCCACCCCACGCTCCATTGCAGTCAGCCTGGAACTTTGACTTGATCCCGGTCAAGCGCGACCAGATAGCCCGAGTTGGCGTTGTGCACTTTTTGCACTAGACTTGCAACTGAACTAGGGAGGGTTGAGCAAGGATTAATTTGAGACTTGACTGGACTTTGGTTGCGATTGTGGGTGTTACTAAGTTTAGGTACAACCTGCACCTTCTCAGTGTTCCAGTCAGTGGGTCATAAAGATGTTCGGACTCCATACCCATCCAGTCCTTGGCCTCGCTGTAGAGCACATAGAGCAGTGATCACAATTGTGCAGTTAAAATTGTGATTCTTTGGGGAAAGTGTGTGAAGGAGGTACACAAATGTCCAATATTGACAGCATCAAAAGAAAAAAACTACGATACTTACAGGTGAGAGATTGTCAGGCGTTTGTGCGGGTGAAATGGAGGCTATGAACAAAGGCACATGTAGAAGGAGAGAGTGGGAAGGTGGTGTAGAAGGGGAAAGGGAAGACCTGTGTGATGCGCTGTTGAAGGATTTTAGTAAAATGTAGGGATGAACAGGGCTCTGTAGGAGGCTGGCTGAGTATATGGTGCACACTTATTTAAGTGAAGCACCATGCACTAATCCATCACACAGTTTTGGTGATTTTAGTGAACTTCGAAAGCTCTCAAAGTGGTAGCTGTGGAGAGCAGCCGTCAGGCTTATCTTGAAGGAGTGTTAAGCAGCTTGTTTACCAGTTCTAATCATGTAGTGTAGTTTAAAGGAAAGGCAACCACAAAGTGTATATATTAGAATATCTATGTATTAAACAACACTCACTGACACATTGGTATCTCCTACCTGAAGATATAAACACAAGTACACAACAATACTTCAATTGCAAATCGGTAAGGAGGAAACCAAATCATATACTAAGAAAATGGAATGCGAACTGCGACCAAAGTTTGGAATTGGACCAGGAGACTCTGAGGATCTGGGGACACAAGGAACCACTCGAGGTAAGTAACCAGGAATCCCACAAAGGCTGTGTTCACAGTGGAAACACAGCAGGACTTCAGGGAAGATGCTCTGGAGAAGACTGTGCAGGCATCCAGTGGAATCCAAGGGTGGATTCTTGAGGTGAAGAACCTGTAAGCAGAGGGGACCAAGAGTATACTACTCGGGTGACCAGGAGGCACAGAAGAGCAATGCCGAACGATGACTAATAGTTCAGACGAGTTGACGGTGACCTTGTTGTTGCAGCTGTGAGGACGAAGTGATGCTGGGGAAGGCCAGGAGCTGTCCCACGTATGTCCGGCTAGAGCACCAAGGAGCCTTGGTAGCTGCAACTGGCATGGAGAACGAAGGAGCAACATTGGCACCAGCAAATTCCAAGGGACTTGCCAACAGTAGGAGAGTCAGAGCAGACCCAGAGCAAGCAGGGGAGCCCACTGAAACAGAAGACGATATTCAGGAGGACCCAGAGGCCAAAGGCACTGGAGTCGAAAGTGTACCTCGAGCAGCTCACCAAGAAGGAATATCCACTGTGTAGAGGATGCTGTACTTGTCAGGAAGAGATGCGGGAGGCTGGAGCTTCTTGTAGCCTGAAGACCTCTGGAGAGCAGTCTGGAAAAAGGGGAGGATACTGCCATGTCCCTTGTCCAGTTTCGTGCCAGAGTGGGAACCAAGTGCTCCCAGAACTGGTTCAAACTGGAGTACGCTAGGAGGGCACCAAATGTGCCCTTCAAAGAAGTCTGGTGGCGCTGGCAAGCATCCCCACCCCAGCCCAATACAGTAAGCACTGTTCGCCTTTGGAACACAGTGCGCTGGATTGCAGTGTGGTGTGATGTGCCAGTGCTCCTAGGGTCCAGTGTTTGAGTGTCTCTGAAATGCAGAGCAGCGTGATGCTCTAGCGTCCCTGCTATGTGGTGGGTTAATGCAATATCCCATGCAGGACATTTCACACTTTAGCACGAATCGCAAGGCGAGAAAATCCTTTCTAATGGTGCCAACTCCTATGTACTCGTGTTACGCATGACTACTGCAGGCGCTCCTGCGTGATCACCAAACCCAGCATTCTGCTCCATTGCAGTCATTGGTGCATGTGTTTACTTGGTAACCCTGCGGTTGTTCTCCAGTTACCCAGACCGCGAGTGGCAATGTTCTTTCCAACCAGACATAGAAATGTGAGACCCTTTGCCAATGCTAGTTTTTCAAAGCTGAAAAACAAAACTTGTAGGGTCTGACAGCCAAATGAAGTGGCCGGGCTGACATGACTTATACTATGTCAGTAGGTGCTACAATTGCCTCCAATATTGGTGAGAAAGTGTGAGTCACATGTGCGAGAAAAACAAATTGATCACGAACTGGTCAACAAAATCCCAAAACAACTTTTTGTGGATAACCATCAAACAAACCAAGTGATCAGTCCTATCATTTGGTCGTCCACACTGTGACCAGGCCGGTGTTTAGATCATTTAGACCCCATGCCACACAGTCAAATGTTAGTGCTAGATGTGGTCCACAGTGTGTTGTGAACCATCGATTGTTGGCCGGTTAGTGGTGGTTGAAAGTGGTGAAAAACAGTGCAACAAACAAACGTGGTGAGTCTTGCTGCGTGGAGACTGGTACTACCAGCAGTGGAGGTTCTTCGTGACGACGCTCTGAATGAGAGACTTATCATGGTCCCCGTACATACTATAAAATAACGTGCAAGACTTCTGAAACTTATAAAGAACTTTACCTGAGACATTGATTGCAAGATTGGACTCCTCTTTATATTCCATGTACAAGTTGGGTTAAGTGACCAGGATTGGAAGGATCGCTTCCCCTTAGAATATTTCATTCGGACCTATATTGATTGTGTGACTTTTTACCTTATCCATACCTACACTGGGAGACAAGACTCGTGTTAAACTAACATTTCTTCATAACATCTTTTGCCTTGAAAAAGTCTCTGAGACGAAACGTGTGTTGGTGGTGTGAGTTGGAAATACTTTTAATGTGCATGAAATAAAGAATTTTTGAAGCCTTACATCTTGTTTGGATCCGTGTTTTGGAAATCTATTATCTACAAATGAACTTTACACTTACTATAATTTAAGCATAATTGCTAATGAAGAATTTGGCTTATTGGCCTTAGAACTTGTGAATGAAAATAATAGTTGTTTAAAATACCAGTTAATCTTGAGAGTGCTTGATAGACCTGTTTCTTTCTTGGTTTTGACATTAGCATAACAACTTTTTGCTAGTTTGACACCCCTGGTGGTGGGTGTATAACAGGACAATAGTGCACCTCATATAAAGATATTTATATAATTTACATTACACGTAGATATGCTTTGAGAGTTGCATTACCTGTATGTGCGGACGCTTTCTCTGTTAGAGAAACACTACCACTAATTACCCATAGTATAAGACGTGTCTGCCCGGCCACTTCATTTGGCTGTCAGACCCTACAAGTTTTGTTTTTGTTTTTCATAATGTTTAGCTGGGGAAGTGAGCTTGTAGTATGTCTTTAACCCTTTTTTCCCTTTGAGTCTCATCTCCCTGTTTTGTGTAATGGTTTTTCAAAGCTGCCTGTGTTTGACATCCTATTTTGGACCGGACTATAAACTTCCATGGGTTTCGAGCCCGCCATTGGTCCTCATGGCTTGGATTTATTGTCACGCTGATATGCTTGTTTCTTATTCAACGGCATTCCTTCCTCTTCCACCCCTGGAGCATAGCCTCCTTGCCATCCTTCTCCGCTGCCAACATTTGGCAAACACTGGCGTCGGCGTAACCTTTTGATATTTACTCAAATGTAGTGTCATCTACTTTCTCAAAGGAGCTTTTAACCTCCTCCCCTCCTTGCTCTGTTTGTGACGTTCACGTTTTGCTGGGGCGAGCTCTAATGCTCTTTCTAGCCAGGCCTACAAGTGTGGGCGGGGCAGGGGATGATACAAGATGGCGTTGTTTACCGTGCAGCCCTCTTCATTGGCGCAGAGCGGGGTGTGTCTTCTGCCGAGCCCTGGTAAACAAGCGAGCTGTCACTTGCCCTGGGTTGACACTCGCCCTGCCCAGGAGCACACGGCGGCTCACACTGCAGCAGAGCCGGAGTAACCGCAGACACTCCCTGGCTCTGCTGGCCGTCTCGGCCTGGCCCAGAGCGGCCGGTTTATTTACAGGATGGTTAGTCACAAGAAACCAGCCTCGTGTTTTTTTGCGATGGCTGCGTTATTGCGCACGTACCACACAGATGTCACTGAGGGCACCGTGCCCCACTCCCTCGTTATATCCCATACAAGGTCCCAGGTGATCCAAGGGGTGCCCAGCAGCGCTGCGCGACCAACCCGAGGGTACAAAGATGGGGGCAGCCGCACCGCCTATTGCACGGTCGACCCTCTGCCCGGTGAGAGGCCCCTCTGCCCGGTGAGAGGCCCCTTGGCCCGATATTGTCTCGTTAATCCTCTCGAAGGACAAGCAGTTCTTGTCAGCCAATAGACGGGCCCCACTGTGTGCGTGGACACCCGGCCTGGCCCTGCCCTGGGAGCGCGCCCTCGGGGTTCAATAGGGCAGCGGAGAGAGGCACGGGGAGAGCAGGGGTTGCCCAGGATCAATCAGTTTGTTAAATGAATCGACCAGCAGCATATTGGGTTTTGGGTGCTCGGGCTTCTCCGTTCCCCCTGGTGCTTCCAGAGCATGTTTTTAACCTCCACTTTCACACCGATTGTAATGTAAACCCTCCCAATCGTGCCAAAAAGGAGCAGAGGAATCTATTCAAGTCATGATTGCCTAAGAGCACACACCCTGGTCACACGGGAGGCCAGGATTAACGAGTGTGTTTTCTGCTCCTGTGTTTACAGCCGCTCCAATGGCCCAAAAAACACACCTTGGATAGCGGTGGTGCTGAGGGGAGGCCAAGAAGCGCCCTTCCTAGCGACGTGTGGGTGTGTTGTGGGCCCCGCCCAGCTTCGAATACATTGTTTATTTTTAGCATCTTTCTGCCCGGCCATGGCCAGCCTGAGATCAGACGTGCAGACCAGAGTGGGCGCTGTGTGCATGGCAGACCCCTCCAGTACTGCTCAGGCTCGCATCCCTGCTCCTGGGAGGAGCCCCGGGTGTCGCCCATCCCTTCTTTGGCCGCATGTTCTGAAGTGCCCCGCAGGCCTCAGAAGTGCTCCTCAGACCTGGGCGCAGCCGAGGTGCTCTTCTGTTTAATAAACCTTTCTGCTCTTCGTCGACCCCCGGTCAGTTTGTGTGATGTGTATCAACTTTTGACCATCGCCCCTGAGCGCCAGTGAAGACCGACTAGCTTTGTCAACATTTTTTTTATAGCCCCCCCCCCCCCCCCCCGTTCCCCCTTGAGTAGGTGAGGTTTGCGAAATTGCATCTGACAGTCTGAACTTTCAGCGTCAGCTAGAGGACAGCCAGGAAAAACACCCGCCCGAGGAGGCCAGTGCGCCCCCGTAACCCGGCCCAGCAGGCAGGCATGCGTGTCCCGGGCTCAGGCACACACTCTTGTTTCTTTTTGGCCGGTTTCCCTTTGAAGAGAGGCTCAGCTTCTGTTGATCCGTCTGCCCCGGGCGTCCCGTGGGTGCCAAGAACACCGTGTTCCTTCCCTCCGTGGGCCTCTGTGGCTGCACTCGGCCCCGCCTGTCCTTCGGTTGCGCAACACGCACCTGACCTCCCTGCAGGCACTTGTTTAACTTTTATATTCCTGCTCCGGCTGCAGTGTTTTAGTAAAACTGACCGGGGCTCCCTCCTATGTAGGCGCAGAACATCTCAGCCCTGCCCGTTGTTGGGGTGCAGAGAGCGCCCCCTGCCTCTGAGCCAGGGTCGGATTGGGATCACAATTTGGCCCCGCACTGACGAAAAAAGTGGGCCACAGTTAAGGGGCGTGGCCCGCAATTAAAAGGCGTGGCCCACATTCAAGGGGCGTGCCCTTTCATGAAACACCATTTGGTTACACACGTCAATGTCCTTGAATATTAGATGTGAATACATTAGGAATTTGGACAAGTATGGTAGCGCACTGTCCAGTGACCAGCTGAAAGAGGGCATCAAAGATCAGAAATTGGATTATAAATTCACATCTGTTCAGAACAGGGGCCCAAAAATATGTTTGGCCCAGGGCCCCCAAAATCCTTAAGATGTTTGGCACAGAAATGAATTAAAGTGAGAGGATACTGTTCTTGCACAGGTGACAATGGTGCCAAGCTGAGCAACTAAAAAAACAGCAAGGTTCCTTTCTGTCACAAAATTATTAGAGCTCTACAGGGACGGAGCACCTAATAAGCAGCGAAGCCCCTGCTATTACTAACCTACTCAGCCCTACGCACTCGAGCACCCTAAACAGCGGATATTAGCGCTGTCACGGGCTCCGTGTAAAGATTGCTGCCATTGCCGAGCATACCAGGACACGCCCACTACCGTGAGGCCACGCCCCCCGCCAGAAGCTCCCTTCTATAAAACATGTGCATTCCCAGGAAGCACAGCGGACGAGTGCAGCGGGCGCGCCGATGGCGCGCCGAAGGCAAGCCCGTCTGCACCCGTCCGCGCCAGAACGAGCCAGGAGCCAGGCACGGGGACTCGAGCGAGGATTACATACTCCAGAGATTCCTTATGCCTCCTCAATCTGCCTGTTCTACCGCCATGTTCCCACTCATTGAGTGGAGATTCATGCTTCACCCACTGTCCCCACTGTCCTTTCAAACGCACTTTTTCTACAAATAGGCATATCCCTCAGACGGTTATTAATATGGCTTTGATCAACTGCAGGTCTCTGCCCAAACACACCCATGAAATACACTTACTTATCGAGGAACACCATCTAGAGATCCTGTTTCTTACAGAAACATGGCTTGCGCCCGATTCAGACGCCGTTATAGTACAGGCACTACCCCCCGGATTCCTGATTCAACATCTGAACCGTCCCAAGGGTAGGGGAGGAGGAATTGCCATTATCTTTAAAGAGTCTTTCTTGCAGATTCCTTGACAGCCCCCTGACGGACTGTGAAAATACACACTTCACTATTCAAATGTCCCCCTGTATCTCCCTCTCAGGTGTCCTCATTTACCGCCCACCAGGAGCTGTGGAGCAATTCCACAACTCACTTCTGGAATGCTCCTTGGCCATGGCCAGTACACGGCCCAATCTCCTAATACTAGGGGACCTCAATGTCCACTTTGACAACAGTAAAGACGAAATAGCCAAAGAGCTGATTTTAGACCTAGCAGCCCATCAACTCCACTTACAAAATGACCTTCCCACACATAATCGTGGGCATCTGCTTGATCCCATCTTTTGCAACTTTCCTGACCTTGTGATAGGAACACCGATCCCTGTGCCATGGTCCGACCATCTGCTCATCCCTTTTAGTTGGCGAATTCAGTCCTCTCCTCCTCTCATCCAAGCACCTAGCAGACTTTCCCGTCCATGGGCTAAACTTGACATCACAAAAGAAATTCCTTTCTGTGTTGTGCAACTTAAAATATCAATATAACTTTAACCAAAGACACCTATTTAAATCAATTATATCCCCAACTAATCATACATTGTATATGAATCCAATCGTAACATAAAATATATCCAGATAATTTTTATTAAAAAGGTTTCATCAATGAACTTCATATCGAAGCACCGAAACGCGTCGACAAAACTGTTTTTAACTAATTGTTTATTTATGTATTGTGACTTATGAATAAATGTATATTATTGCTTCAGAAGAATAGGCAAATTTTATGTTTATGTATGATAAAATGTTTGTACGAAGTTCATTGATGAAACCTTTTTAATAAAAATTATCTGGCAATCTGGCCAACTTCAGGCCGATCTCCCTTCTCCCTGGCATTAGCAAGATGGCTGAAATTCATCAATGGTCAGCTATCTCATTATTTGGAATCCAACGATTTGCTAAAAACATCAGACGGGCTTTCGCCCGGGCCAGGGCACGGAAACAGCGATGGTGGCGGTTGTCGAAGAGGCCAGGAAGATCATTGATGCAGGAGGATCAGTGGCAGTGATCCTTCTGGATCTCAGCGCGGCATTCGACAACGTCAACCACATTGTCCTTGCACAGCGGCTTGAAAACCTTGGGATCTCAGGTCCGGCCCTCTCCTGGCTCAAATCCTATCTCCACAATTGCTCTTTCCAGGTGGCGGAAGGCGACTTCATCTCCAGGGAGACCCCTATACGTTGCGGAGTGCCTCAGGGCTCGTCATTGAGCCCGACGCTCTTCAACGTTTATATGTCGCCCCTGGAAAAAATTGTCGTCCCGTAAACTCCTGACCTACGCGGACGACACTCAGCTGGTTGTCTCCCTCAGTCGGCCAGACAATCTCACCACCGACCTGCACTCCTGCCTGGGGGACATAGTCAGCTGGATGAACTCCTCCCATCTACAACTCAATGGGGATAAAACGGAGATAATGGTGATAGGCAATCAGTCCCACTTCCGTCCGGAGTCTCTATGGCCCCCGTGCATGGGTCCTCCCCCCAACCCCCAAAACTGACATCAAAAGCTTGGGGATCTGGTTAGACCATAACCTGACCCTAAACACCCAGGCAAGGAAAACGGCTGGAACCTGTTTTGGCTTACTTCGTACCACCCGCAAGATCCTCCCCCTGCTTCCTTTCCAATCAAGAAAGCTACTCCTACAGGGCCTCATCTTGTCCAGACTGGATTACGGAAATGCCCTATATCTCGGTGCACCAAAAAAAGTCATATCCAGGCTGTAGGTGGTGCAAAACGCTGCCGCCCGGATTCTCACGGGCACAAATAACCGCTGCTCTGCCAAACCGGCGATTAGAGCACTCCATTGGCTGCCCGTGGAGCAAAGGGTGCAGTTCAAGGCCCTGTGCCTAACCCATAAAATCCTTCATGGAAAAGCCCCGCCCATTCTTAAAGACCTCGTGGTCCCTCATACCACGACTAGAACCCTCCGATCCTCTAATGCCCACCTTAACCAAGTACCCAGGATTAAGAAAGCACGCTCCGGAGGCCGGCAGTTTTCCTATCAGGCGTCCAAGATGTGGAATGCCCTTCCACGGGACCTCCGTGCCCAACCTAACCTTCTGCCCTTTCGAAAGTCTTTAAAGACTTGGCTGTTCCCTTAACCTCCTTCACGCTTCCGCCTGATCTACCCAGATTTTCTGTCAGCGCTGGGATGCTCCCGGGCAGCCATGCGCTCTAAAAATCTCATTCCATTCCATTCCCTCCCCAGACCTTCATCTCAGGAGCAAATGAACAGCAGTGAGGCCCCTGCAATTAGTAAATTAATCAGCCATCACCAGCCCTCCAGGCCTCAGGGCAATGTCCTGGCAGGGGAGCACAAAACACAGCTGCTGGGTCATCCATGGTAGCCAGGGGGAGGCTGAGGTGAAGATGGTGCAAGTTGCAAAGATCACCTGGCCCCCACAACGAGACCCATTCTTCCTCGCCCCTATTCCCTCAGAAGTTTTTCTCTGAACCCGACCCGCCATCTTGTCCATTCCCTCGTCTTGTACCCTGCTCCCTCGTTTCCCCCTTGACAATCCTCAAATGTTTCTTCCCTTTTCTGTTTTGCCTTTTCTCCATACCCTTGTATCCCTCCCATCCGCCCTTGGTGCTGTGACTGCATCCCCCCCCTCCAACCCCACTTAGTGGAACTCTGCCTGAGAAAATCTAATATGTGTTTGTATATATATGCATATAGAGAACTCTATCACTAGTATATGAAGTAGACCTTGTACTATCTACCATCCCTATGTGACTCTTAGAGTATATCCATTCGTTTCCCTTCCTTAGGTATTTAGAGAACTCTAATCACTAGTATATGCAGTAGACCTTTGTACTCTCTACCACTCCTATGTGACTCTTAGAGTATATCCATTTGTTTCTCGTCCTTGTGTGACTTTACATCTTGTACATTTGCAATTTTTTCTGCTTGTATTATTTATGTAACGCATGTAATCCTAAATCCTTATGTTTCGCAACTGATTCTTATGTAAGCGCTCTGACACCTTCTGGTAAAGTTCGCGCTGTATAAAATCGCATTAAATTAAAAACAAACAAAAAAAAAAACTAACACTGTTTATGTGCTGCGTGGGCCCCAGGGGGGCTCAAAGGCCTGAGCAACACCTGGCCCCCAGGGAGGCCGATTTTTGCAAACAATCACCCCCTCCCCAGCCACCCTCAGCCTGATTGCTTTGCTGGGCAGGGGGTGAAGGAGAGGCCACAGCGGATAGTCACTGCAAAGTGAAGCTGCATTAATTTCTCTGTCTCCGTCTCTGTGCCCGTCTCTGTGCCCCGTTTTTTTTTCTCCCCTTTCCTAGTCCAGAGACAGAGAAATTAATGCAGCTTCACTGTGCGGCTGGGAAAGGTGAGAAAAAAAACGTCCCACAGAGGGCGCAGAGATCGGCCCTTCGGCCGATGTCCGAATGCCCGCATTGCCAATCCGCCCCTGCTCTGAGCCCTTTAATCACTGCCCTGTGAGACAACCCTGTCCGTCCCAGCTCCCCCCTCACTTGTGCCGGACCTCCCTTGTCCCCTGAGACCCACTGCCAGTTACTTGGCATTAACAGGGCCCGTTGATGAACGCCCTCCTGCTAGCATGCATGTGAGAGCTGCAGGACACTTGTAGGAATAGCGCGTCTCCTCATCCTTTTGTCCTGCAAAGTTTATGGTGGATAAAAAGGTGTGCAATCCTGCAGCCTCCTGTTGTACGCACCGTGTGATATTGGGCTAGTTGCATTACTTTGTAGCGTTTGTTTGGTCTCTTTAAAAATACTTGTGCAGGCCGACAGGTTCTCAGCACCGCCCCCTCAGACGCACCCTTTCTGTTCTTTTCCTTCTCAGTTGTAATCGGTTCATGTGATGAGTCCCAGCTGGCACTCCGAGTGATCTTTGACACGCATAGTGCCTAGAAGAGAATCCCTTAGTAAATGAGCATATGCACATACTCTAAGTCACGACTCCTTGTTGGTTTACGTTCATACTCTTTAAAAAAAAAAAAAAAAAAAATCCTTTGCATTTTATTCCAGTTTTAGTTATCGATCAAACATTAATCAGTAACTATAAAGAAAAGAGGCATCCGCCTCGGGAATGCTGTGCAGGCATGGCTAAAACATTGACAAAGCGAGTAAGTCCCAAAGGCGAGACCTAGTGGTTTTGCCAATGCTTGTTAATGAAATTTGCAAGAGCGCACGAATACCTGGAGGTGTCTTGGCACTAAGGACCAGAGTGAGCATGTTAACGTCTAGTTCTGAAACAGCCAGGTCTTTAACTTTCTCCTAAAACTCACTAAGGAGCTAGCATTCCTGAGTTCCATTGGAAGGGAGTTCCAAAGTTTAGAGGTGCCGTAGTGAAAATTGCGGCCACCCCACTGCGCAGTACGGATTCTGGGGACTGTAAGAATTCTGCCCCCCTCCGAAGGTAGGTGTCTAGTCGTTTGGTACCATACAAAAAGATTCTGGAGACAAGATGGACCTATGCGACTCAAGGCTTTATAGGCAAGACTCAGTGCCTTAAACTTTTTTTTTTCTTTTTTTTCTCGGGATCAGAGACTATGGAAGTGAAAAGGGATGCGCTTATGAATGAGAATGGCTGTGCCCCTGGCGTAATTACTGTAATTAGCAAAATATCTAGGAGGCCCCCAGTTAGTGGCAAAGCGAGCTGGGTCACCAGGGGGAAGGTGGGTTTCCTGTAAAAAGGCCATGTCGACTCCATGCCTGAGAAAATAATTGATTACTTGTCTCCGCTTGCGAGTGTCATTCAAACCCCGGACATTCCATGTGGCCAGTGTGAAGACTGAGGGGCCCGAGTTATGACCTATCTGCGCCATGTTGTGAAGTTTGGATGGAATATGATGTGTAGTAGATGTGCGTGTCTGTGAGGCGCTACCATGTGTTTATCTGCGTTCGTCTCAGTGCAAAGCAACAAAAACCAATCCCCTCCCACCCAGCCTGCCCGCCCAATCGGAGAGGCAATACCAATTTTAACCAACTATCACATTGTACCATGAATAAACTTAGTAATGTGAAGAACCAATAAGTAAGGTACATCCTGTTAACTCCAAAATTACACAAGGTGAACACCAATAGGGGGTGGTCACTCCAACGGCATAGCGACAAATTAATTATAAAATGCACAATAAACCAGATCCCAATATGTACAATGAACACTCAAATGGGCGGCCTATTTACACAAAGGACAGATCAAACAATCAGCCAGGACCCGAGCCAGAGAACAGGTCCATGCTCTCATCTGATCCACTGCGCGGAGGGGAAAGTCTGTCTCTTTCCGAGGATTGTTTGTTGTTCTGTTTGTAAGTATGGCAGAACTCTTGCACCTCAGTGGGATTCTATAAGATCTGGGCTCGACCATCGATCTCCACCCTCAGCCTTGCAGGGTATAACCTTCGTTATTTTAGCCCCAGGTTCCTGAGTGTTGCCTTTACTCCGAGATATTTCCTCCTGGCTTCTTGAACCATGACTGTAAAGTCGGGGTACAGAGGCAGTTTGGAGCCCAGCCATAACGTTTCGCCGCGCTCACGAGCCAGCCGCAGCCCAGTATCTCTGTCTCTAAAGTTAATTACTCTAGCGATGATGGATCTAGGCGGGCAGCCCGGGTTGGTTCTAAGGCCTAGCGATCTGTGGGCTTGCGTTCTACCACAAATCCCATGGTGAAGGCTTCTCTGCCAAACATATCAATCAGGATTGTCTCTACTAGGGTGTCCATGCGACCCGCAGCTGTAGATTCAGGAACCCCTAAAATACGAACATTGTTGCGGCGATTTGGCGCCTCCAAATCCTCATTCTTTATCGCGACCTCCTTGAGAATTCAATCCATGCAGTCGAGCCTTTACAGAAATTACGCCATCCCGTCCTCTAGATCCGAAGTGAGGGATTCCACTACAGCAAGGCGTCTGTCATGTACCGTGATCTTTGAGACAAGGTCCGCCATATGTTTATCCAGCGTGTCAAAGCGCAAATCTAGGGCCTTGAAACCCACCCTCATTTCCTGTAGTAACATGCCCAGCTGAACTGAGGTTTCATCTGGAATAACGGAGGACTGCCCGTCTTCTGCCATGTCGCTGGGGTAGGGTGGGGTCTGCGATGGACTCTGCAACTTTCTCAAACGGGTGTAAATGCTGCTTAGGGTCCTAGCGGCCCATGCCGCTGCAGCGCAGGAGTCTAGGTAGGAGGACTGTAGAGATGGCCGCTGGCTTCGAGTCGGGAAGGATGTCACGCTTTGGGGCACTGGTGAGCCAGTTAGGCGACAGGAGAGCCAATCTAGTAAAGTCACGATGACCGCTTGGCGGAGAGGCCCGGATCGTGCTAGATAAGGAGAGCAGGGAGCCCCAGTCTTGGTCGTCAGCGCTGGTGAATCTGTGCAGGGACAGGCTATTAGAGGTAGGCCTCGAGGCAGGACGGATGTCCAGGTCAGTGGACTGGTGAGCCAGTTAGGCGACAGGAGAGCCGATCCAGTTCTGCCTAGATGTCCGCCCGGCGGAGATGCCCAGGTCGTGCCTGATGAGGATTTCAAGGAGCCCCAGTTTCAGGCGTCGGCGCTGGTGACTCAGAACAGGGACAGGCTGTGAGAGGTAGGACTCGAGTCTGTGCCTGGCGGAGGTGAGGAGGGCCAATTTTCGGCAGCTGTGAACCACTGTACAAGTTGCGGAAACTCTGGGCCCACAATTGCTGCTGTATCAGTGAGGAGGGACCACAGATGAATTTCGCGCTGAGGGTGGGGGGGTGGGGGGGGCTGCACGGGTCAGCCCTGGAAGCCACCACACTGTAGAACTAATGCCCTCTGGAGTGCCGGCCCACTGGGGCCTGCAGGGGTCTAGAGCAAGGCCCAAAGAAAGAAGTGCGAGCAGGCCCCGAACCTGCTTGCACCAGTACAGGCTATTTTTCAGGTCTCTATGCGGGCGGCCAGACGGGTCTCCTGCGGGGGCACTTACTGCTCAGGTGTGTGGCCTCGAGGTAGATTGGGGCTGAACCCGGCCTTACCGCTCCACCGCAATCCGGATCAAACCCCCCCAGCTCCCCAGCCACTCCGCCGCTCCTCCTCACTGTCACCGCCGTGCCGCCATCTTGCGTCCCGTGTCGGATCTCGGTCGTTGTTCTTTCTCCACTCAAATCGCTGCTCATCAGGACACCGCTCGGCTGACGAACATGCCGAAGCACTTCAGGCACCTACTCTAGTAGCAGCATAGTTTTCAGCCGCCATAGGGATTGGGAAAAGGCTGATTAGTCGTAACTGCCGGGAGAGGGTCAGCGCCGCGCGACCATCTCGATTCACGGCCTGGCCACGCCCCCCAGTGCCTTAAACTTGATACGCTGAGAAACAGGGAGCCAATCCAGATTGCAAATTTCCTTCGATACTTTTTTATGCCTGGGGATATTGAGCAAAAGACGTGCAGCTGAGTTTTGGACCATCTGAAGCTTCTTTAAACACTACTTCTGAGCATTCGGATATAGCCCATTATAGTAGTCTTAATTTGGACTCAATGAGGTCTGTGACTACCGTTTTTCTGGTATCCGCTGGGATACACGGAAGTATCTTCCTTATTTTCTTTATAAGAAAATAAGAGGCAGAGACGATGGTGTTGGCCTGCTGACAAAGCGTTTGTGTTTCTTTTTTTAAGCTACCTGTGTTTTAAACTTACGTGGACTTCGAACCCACCCATGGCTCATTATCTGTTGGATTTATTGTCACGCTGAAATGCTTGTTTCTTCTTCAACGGCTTGCCCTCCTCTTCCTGTGTTTGTCGCGCCCTGGAGCATAGCCACAGCTAAAGACGTGTCTCTTTCCATAGAGGTCCTGTCCAACTCAAGTAACCACTGCAGCGCTGGGACGCTCCCAGATAGCCATGCGCTATATATAAAAAAAAAATTCCTTCCTTTTCCACTGCCGACATTAGGGAAATATTGTTTAGTTCTGGCGTTAGCCAAGACCACCTGATTTTTACTAAAATTTGATGCTTGATGTACTTAACGGGGCTTTCAATCACCTCTTCATCCATTGGTCTGTTTTTGTCGCTCACATTTTGCTCCTGCCCACTAAGCGTACTCCTGGAGCCAGGTGTCAGCCTACTTCAGCCACTGGTTTGCTTCACTTTGAGTGATTTCACAAGGAGTACATCCACACCCAAGGTAGTTCACTTTCAGTGCCAGTGTTTTTGTTTTTACTATATCATTTCTTTAGTGTTGTCTTTGTGCTTAGAACCAGACAAGAGTACAGTCCACATTCCAGCTTTCAGTTCCTGCCAACGCTGTTGTAAATTCCTTTTGAAGAGTCATTGGTTTATCGGACTGCTGGTATTTCACTGCATAATCCATTGCTCCTATTTGAAACCTTTCTATATTGTTAATTTTTTAAGGTCGAGCTGGTGTAAGCAGTGCGAAGCACTGCGTCCATCGAAGCATCTATTGTGATTCACTTCTTGGGAATGTGAGACGGGGGATGGGCACGCGCCGTGCAGTCTGAGATTTGAGCGTGTGTGCGCGCTTTTGCTGCTGGGCGCTAACGCAGGGCCGTCGGAGATTTCAGTGTTTGTGCGCGCTTTTGCTTTTGTCCTTTGCATCACCTGTACTGCTGGGCGCTGGCGTTCTGCTGTTGTGAGCGCGCCCGTAAGAACACATGATATGCTTACACTTTTACATGAAACAAATGCTTCTACGTGTCATTTTCCGTACTTAGAAATTGCTTCTTCCGTCTGGTACACAACGTGGTTTCATTATACCAATTAAAACACTTTCCGTTACAGTTTCACATGAAACGAATGATTCTTCATGCCATTTTCCGTACTTATTCCGTCTCGTACACAACGTGGTTTCATTATACCAATTAAAACACTTTCCATTAGTTTTACAGGAAACTAATGATTCTACATGCCATTTTCCGTACTTTTTCCGTCTCGTACACATGTGGTTTCATTATACCAATTAAAACACTTTTCGTAATATAGTAAAGCATATTTTTTCAACTTATAGTAGCGTTTACAAGCACCGAAGCTTTCAAGAACAGTGTTCGTGTACAGGTTGCCCCCACCACACTGTGACTTTCTTTGGATGATACATGCCAAACCACCCCCCCTGCCCACAATCATTTCCTATCCATCTCCCCGCAGTCTGACACACCTTCAGCCACATGCGCAGCTACCTACACATCGCATGCAATCTCGCACGACACCCACACATATCACTCTCAAGTCGGATGCTGCGCACATAAGCCACCACTTGCCCTCCCCCGAACACCTCTACACTGTCCTGCATACCAAGTACACATCGCATGCAATCTCGCGCAACATCCACGTACTTATCACTCTTGAGTCAGCCGCTCTGCTCATAAGCCACCACCTGCCCTTCCCCCAAACTCCGAACAACACCTCCCCACTGTCCTATTAAGACAACTTCCATCCGCCTGGCTACTATAACCCTCCACCCCTGCCACACTCATGTCCTAAAACACACAAAGCTTTATTAAACAGGGGGTTTGTACGCTCAACGCCCACGCACTCATCACTCTCTCGTCGCCCGCTCCGCACATAGGCCACCACCTGACCCCCCCGAACAATACCTCTACACTGACCTGGCAAGTCATCTGCCATCTACCTAACTAGCATCACCCTCCACCCCTCGACCCCTCCTGTCCTTCAGCCCCCAAACACTGTTGTTACCGCAACACAACAAAATCTGTTAAAAAAAGACTACCCTCTATTCCTGGCCCCCTGCCCAACATCCCTCTGTGCTGTTACATTATCCCATTTAGTGTGAAGGGGAATTAACAGTGCAACACCCACGCACACATCACTCTCCCGTCGAACGCTCTGCACATACGCCGCCACTTGCCCCCACCAACCACAAACTACCTCCCTACTGTCCTGCAATGCCACATCATGTGCATCCGCAATACTCCCCTAAGCAAACACAATTTAATACCAACTACACATCGCATGCTATCTCGAGCAACACCCACGCACTTATCACTCTCGTGTCAGCCGCTCCGCACATAAGCCACCACCTGCCTCCCCCCCACTACTCAACACCTCCCCACTGTCCTGCCAAGACAACTTCCATTACAAGTACATTTGTTCTGCTTTCTTTCAATTACTAGGTTATCTTGCAAGCAGGATTGTAAATATGTGGTACTATCAGGTGTGACACGTTAATTTGTTTTCTGTTTCTTTAAACAACAGCTCTGTTAAAACTCGCGAAGGTACTTCGAAAGCTGCCTCGTTGGCACCATGTTTGATTTTAGTCTCGTAAGCGCTAGCACATGTTCACCTTCTTGACCTTTCTTCTCACCGACACTGGTGTTTACTTTCAACGTATGCCATATTCAACTAAACAAACATTTAACAGTCATCTTAGTGACATCAGCTAGCTTTACTGACTAGGTTTAAATGCAGGTATCTAAATACCGGTGGCAAACTAACTTTCACGTTAAATGCACCATTCTAAAGCTGGTGCCATGAAACTTTCATTTTTTCGGGGTTTTGTTATCAACAATTTCATACCAACTACACATCGCATGCAATCTCAAGCAACACCTACGCACTAATCACTCTTGCGTCAGCCGCTCCGCACATAAGCCACCACCTGCCTCATCAACCCCCCCCCCCCCCCTCCCCACTCCCAAACAACACCTCGCCACTATCCTGCCAAGCCAATTTCCATCTGCCTGGCTACTATAACCCTCCACCCTGGCCCCCTCATGTCCTAGAATCCATAAACCGTTATTAAACAGGAGAATTGTGCGCGCAAAACCCACGCACTCCTCACTCTTGCGTCGGCCGCTCCACACCTAAGCCACCACCTGCCACCTCCCCCCTACCCCCCCACAACACCGCTCAACTATCCTGCCAAGTCAATTTCCATCCATCTAACTAGCATCACCCTCTATTCCTGGCCCCCCTGCCCAACATCCCTCTGTGCTGTTACTTTCTCCACTTTATTGTAAAGGGGAATTATCCACGCAACACCCACGCACTCATCACTCTCCCGTCAAACGCTCTGCACATAAGCCACCACCTGCCCCCACCAACCACAAACAACACCTCCCCACTGTCCTGCCAAGCCACATTCTATGCATCCGCAATACTCCCCTAAGCCCGCAATAATTTAATACCTATCACCCTTTCTCAAGCGCCAGTCTCTGTACCCAAGTCCAGCTAAATGCACCGCTATTGTACACTTTGCCCCTAACAGCCTTCTGCTAGGCCACCTTCCCCCTGCTGCTGCTATTTCAACAATGGCAACACTACCGCATTCGTACACACAACATTGTCCCGCAATAGTTATTCACTCTATACAAAACTTCTGGTTCTCACCCACATTCACAAACTCTAAAAATATCTTTCCTTGTTAACGTTGCTGTAGCGTTATGTAAGCATCTACTATTACAAGTACATTTGTTCTGCTTTCTTTCATTTACTAGGTTATCTTACAACCAGGGTTGTAAATATGTGGTACTGGTTGTAAATATGTGGTACTATCAGGTGTGACATGTTACTTTGTTGTCTGTTTCATTAAACAACAGCTCTGCTAAAACTCGCGAAGGTACTTCGAAAGCTGCCTCGTTGGCACCATGTTTGATTTTACTCTCGTAAGCGCTAGCACATGTTCACCTTCTTGACCTTTCTTCTCACCGACACTGGTGTTTACTTTCAACGTATGCCGTATTCAACTAAAGTAACTAACATTCACAGTTGGCTTAGTAAGGTCAGCTATCTCTACTGACTAGGTTTAAATGCAAGTATCTAAATACCGGTGGCAAACTAACTTTCACGTTAAATGCACCATTTTAAAGCTGGCGCCATGACCAGTTTATTCTTTTTTGGTGCTTTGTTATTCACTGCAAGTGCTAACCGCCTCACTGAGAAACTTGGCAGGTGTGTTCTTCGGAAAGCTGGCGCCATGCCACGCTCATTCTTTTTGCCCTTTATTTACTGCTAGTGTTAAAAGCCTTTGCATGCCGCCTTCAAATCACGCGTTCTCTTGCAAGAAGGCGCCATGCCACGTTTTTGGATTTCATCGTTTTCGATACAGGACAAGTGTGAAAAGCTTCAAGAAAGGACTTCGGAGGCCGCCTTACTGGCACTATGTCTGCTTTTTATTAACTCTTGCATGTTGAATGCACCATTCTGAACAAATGCTAAGTACTATCGGTTGTTCTACAAAAACCGATTGTTCTTCGCAAACTTAGCGCATGCCACGTCGCCAAATAGCTAACTTTGCTGTGTTAGGTTACATGAAACAATTCGTCACATACGGCTGTACTAAGCTCATATTTACTTAAGGTCCCTGCTTTAAGCATGCTTGCATTAGGAGACGCGTAATCTGAAACTGTGCTCCGCTTGCACTTACTAAAGGGCCTCTACTTTGAACTAGCTTGCATTGAGGAACAGGACATAATTCGCTATGTATTTTACACGGAAAAACTGTTGCAGAAGCAAAGCACAAAAAAAATCTTACACACAACACAGTTTAAGTAACAAGAAGGACTTCACTTTACAAGCAGCCCTTGTATGCAGCACGCGCACACACACACACACACACACACACACACACACATATCCCTGCCCCCCCTCCTCCCCCACTCACCGGGCTCTTTCTGCGTGTCCCTCTCTCCCTCGGCAGCGGGTCAGTCTTTGCAGCAGGCGGGGCTCTCCACGAGCATGGGAGCCCCGCTAGCTCACACGCTCACTTCCGGCTGGCTTCACGGGCACAGGAGCGCGGGGTAGGCTCCCGTCTGTTTCCTGTCTTTTTGCGGCCCGCCCGCGTCCCAACACAGGTTGCCTGGCTTCCTGTCCAAGCCGGGCAGCGGCGGTGAGTTTCTCAATACCTGACTTGTTATTTATTTGTAAACATTGATGGCTGAATTTTATGGCACCGTACTTCTGAAATCCCCTCTAGTTTGGTTATAATATTTTCTATACAAGCCGATAGCGTAAGGCGTTTGGATATGTGCTGATCCTGGACCCCATATCTGAACCAGAGTCATCACATAATTCATAAACAGATCGAGCACTCGAAATCAAGACACGGCCCTTTTTTACACCCTTGTTAGGTCTCGTGGTGTTAACCGCGGTCTCGCCAGAGACCTATTGTGAGCGACGCAGCTTTCCAGAAAACAAGAGCTGGCCACGCGCATCCCAAAATCATCAGAGCTGTGTGAATAATAACAGCTGTGAGCCCGTGCCTGAAGTGTATCTTCAGAGCTGTGTGAATAATAACAGCTGTGAGCCCGTGCCTGAAGTGCATCGTCAGAGCTGTGTGAATAATAACTGTGTCAGCCCCGTGCCTGAGGTGCATCATCAGAGCTGTGTGAATAATAACAGCTGTGAGCCCGTGCCGGAGGTGCATCATCAGAGCTGTGTAAATAATAACTGCGTCAGCCCGGTGCTGGAGGTGCATCATCAGAGCTGTGTGAATAATAACAGCTGTGAGCCCCGTGCGTGAGGTGCATCATCCACGTTGCTCAGGTCATCCAAATTCCTGCACTCTCTTCCACAATGCTTTCAAGAACAGCATACTCTTGCACACACTCTCACTGCTCACCAATTAAAAGGTTGCTAAAAATTTTTTGCAACGCATTGTCATACACCATGCCAATAACTCAAACATTAATGCTGCGAGACCTATTGCATTGTAAATGCTTGTTAGTTGAAGTCATTTACTTTGTCCATTACCTTATAAACCGGCTTTAATAATGTTACCGCTATTGAGGGGCTAACATGCAGAAACACTGCAGCCTTTCGGGGGGAGGGAGGGGATCCTATTCAGCCCAAGTTCATTACATATCTGCGAGGCATGCTTTACTCAAGAGCCTCGGGGCCTCTTCACATTCTGGAGGGGGTGGGGGTAGGCATCATTTGAGGTCTGCCACTGCAGGCTGCCTCTCTGTGCCCGTTCAGCATTGGCGAAGACTTCTACCCCAACTCTCACGCAATTCACGGGTGCTCGGACAACTGCTTTTTAACTAATTTAAATGATAAGGTTAGCAGCTATCACTTTACAACATTACGGTTGTGTACCCTATTACACTAACCTCTTCTGCTTTGCCACACACCTCTTATAATAATTCAGGTATTATTATGAGCTCCTACTTTGCCGATGCCACATGATTCGGTACTCCACTCATTGCCTGTTCACACTCTTGCTTTCTGCGGACTGATTTTTGTTGTTGTATCACTCAAGAGTTTTAAGATTCTCCACAGGCCTCTGGATAGTTCTCTAGTGTTTGTTTGTAGTAATTTTTCCATTTCATCTCTTTTCTAAACCTTTGAACAGTCCTAAATATTTCTCTGCTGTGACTTTCATGAGACGTTTGCAATGCAATAGGTCTCGGATTTGAGAGAGTTTAAGCTATTGCCATTGTAAATTGCAATGCCTTTTTTATTTATTTTTTAAAAACCAACACATAAATAAAAGGCATTATCGTTTACAATGCCAACAGCTCAAACTCTCTCAAATGAGAGCCCTTTTGCATTGCAAATGCTTGTTTTGTACTATGTATGTAGTACACAAACCAAAAGCAAAATTATACACCTGTGAATTCATAAGTGGGCAATTCTTCTGAAAACGTTTATTCTGGACTAAATTTCACCAATGGTTCTTTAATAAACTTTGCTCGGCAAGATAATCAGCCTTTATCGTTTAATTTGCAGCACTTGTAACACGTTTTTAAAACTCCTTTCCTCCTTCCTGCTTTCTTTGTTTTCTTTCCTTCTTTCTCACAGTAAAGAGGCTGTCTGCCATTGACGGAGCAGTTGTCTTTTTTTTTTAGTTCTATGTTAGCTAGATTTTTTAGATTTTACAACTATTATTTGTTTGACATAGTTACGCCTAAGGGTTTTCAGGCACACTGCATCCATTTGTCTGTGGCTGTGTCATTAACGTTTTTCTCCAGCCACCTTTAGCATACATCAAGGGGCAATGCGGCAGCCCACTTCGGCCATTTTCTAACTTCTCATGAGTTACGGCTTGATGCCCTTTCACAATGAGCACAGCTAGGGAGTGCTATGGTAATGTTTTTGTTTTGGTTTTTTTCCCTTAGATTGACAAACACCCAGCATCTTTCTGAACATTAACCGCTTCAACGCAGCGCAAATTCTCCTGCTGTGTGGGAGATTTCCGAACGTGCGGAAAACGGACGGCCCCCAGCTGTCTTCTGCGCACGCCCACCGTGGGGGCCGTCCGACGCACCTAATAGTATAAAGTTTTGCAAAAACCATGACCAAACAAGAATTGCCTTAGGACTGGCACACAACGCCAGTGCTTGTTTTTCTCTTTCCACATTCCTTCAAAAATGCCAATGCTGTTGTTAAGCTCTCACTCATGGTTTTCTTTCCCTGAACATCCCGACACACGCTGCTCCATGGCTTGCTCTCTCATCCCTCCCCTCAAGTCCTCTTTTGCTTGCCCCACCTCTCCCTGTCTATTTTTATTATTTTGTTTGCCATTCTGTGGGCCCAGCCTCAAGGTCTTCACTTACTCTCTCTCCCACCCCACCACCCCCCCCAAACCCCAGTTGCTTCCTCCCTGCTACCTCCATCCCACTTCTCCATTAGTCCCCCAATCCCTTGTGTCCTGTAATTTTTGGTTTTGTAAAAATTGGGGATGGCCCGGCTGCTGCCATTTTCTGCCAGGCTATTCAGCGGTGTAAAAAACACATTTGCACAACTAAATTATTTTTAGGTCTTGCCTACGAAGCGCGCATGCGTTGCATAGGCAAAAAGACGTTTAGCGATCGCTTTGGCTTTTCTGCCAAAAACAAGCACACGTTCCATTGGTTTATCTATAAAACCTAGTGTAACGTAGTTACAAGTGTCCTGTCCTACATTTTGATTTGGATATTCGCGTTCCATTGCCTTCAATGGCAACGCGTGCAAGTGTGGCGATTCACTTGGGGGAGCGCGCGGCGCCATATGGTAGCAATTATCGCTCCTGGCACTGCTCGTTCTAGCAAGTGAAACGCTTTCACTTTTTTTATCCAGCACTTGCACCCTCCTCTCGACCCTCCCCCCTGCTGCCTCCTTTTAGCACGAGGAATGCGCTTGTTCTCTTGGTATTTAGTACTTGTGGATCTACTTACTGAGATTGGATAGATTTTAGTAGTCGAATTGGCATTATTTCACCAGATTCCAGTTCCTCGCTCCTTATCTACATCTCCTTCGAGCTCTTTCAGGTGGCGCCGTTTTCTCCCCTCTTCCCTTGTCTCGCTTGGAGGCTGTAAGATCAGCGATCCCCTATTTAATAATATAAACTCTGCGGTTCCCACAGCTCTTCATTACCTATTCAGGTAGCTGAATGTGCAGAAAGGTCAGCAGTTCTCCATTTGTGCTGTCACTCAGTATCCGAGCGGCCGAGGTGACGCAGGCGCCCCCCAGGGTGTACGCGCGTCTCGTCCTTGGTTCTAGAACAATCTCCCATGAAGAGGACAGGAAAGAACTCTCCACAGTCATGCTACACTTGCATCCTGACCCAAGTATGTCAAATGCGCACACCCGTCAAGGTGGAGTGCATGCAGGGTTTCCAGGGACTGCTCTGCTATTAGCAAGTCAACTTTCAAAGTATATTTTTTTGTTTAAAACTATTGTATCATCCCAATTCACTGAGGCGTTAGAGATTAAATGGCATGGGTGATAAACAAGATTTTTTTTTCTTTACGTACTGAATAATTTGCAACATTTAAGTTTAACTTCACATGAACTTTCAGGAAAACCTAAAAAGCGACTCGAGGTATGCAAGAAAAACAAGCATTGGCATAACCAATAGGTCTCGCCTTTGGGACCTTATAAGTGTTTAGCCATGCAGCAGTTGATGTAAGGATATTGTGCTGCATAACTAAATACTTATAATGTCCCAAAAGCTAGACCTATTGGCTATGCCAATGCTTGTTTTTAAATGTGTTTATCCTACTGGCGTCTGCCATCATGGACTGGTAAATGAACCACCAAAAAAAAAAAAGATTCCCACATAATTCACAAAGTGCATACATGAGTTATGATGCATGTGCGCATACGTCCTCTTGGAATCGTGCACCTAGAAAATGACGTGGCTATGTCATTGTGCCTGGGCATTATTTAATTTTTTTGGCTGATGCTACACAGTCTGTAAATAAGGTTTACTCTGTTTCCATTAAAAAGGAAATTTCTGATTTGCCTATAACTTTTGACCCCGTGGACGAATTTGCTTGAAGCATGATAATTAATCCAATAAGTCAACTAAGTCTCAGATTGCCAAGTGTCGCAAAGATCCGTCTACAGGAAAACAATTGAGGGTGGTGGTGAAAATAAAAACCAGTGTTTCCTAATTTAGCTCCCATAAGAAATTGTGTTGAAAGATGCAGCGAAAACTACTGAACGTTTTTCAGAACTTGGCATCACTGAACAACTTTACTCGGAACTCCTGCTCTTTTGTTTGATGTAAATTTGTTCAGTAGATCTAGAAATATTGTCCTTTACAAAAGGTGTCAAGTGGGAGTTAAAGGGTTAGTAGTTTTGTGTATCGGCCTTTTAACTCTTGAGACATGAATTGTAAATCACAGTTTGAATACATTTTTTTAAGAACTAATTGGATGGATTAGGGTTGAAAACGACTATATCTGCTTCCTTGACACTCCCAAGCCGATTCTGATTGGGCCAACTGCAAAGGTCGCCTGCCCCATGGCAGTGTTCAGGGGTACCAGACACCAGTGGTCGAAGTTGAGGGGATCTGAGGGGCACGATATGCCCATAATTTTTTTAATTAAGAAAAAAAAATTCCCCTACTTTTTCTTAAGATAACTTTCCCGAGACGGTGAATTCTGAGAGCTGAAATGCTTCAGCTGAAATGTAAGACACGCAGTCTCCTTTGCAGTGAAAACGAGGCAGGGCAGACAGCTAAACAAGCATTCTTGCCAGGGTGCCTGCTGCCTGAAAGAACTGTAAATGCACACAACTGGTTAATCTGCAAATGCAAAGGGTGCTTGGAAGCTGTTATTGGCTTTAGTTGATAGAATCACTTGAAGAATGAATCTATATTTTGGACGCACTTTCATATCTTAAGCTTTTTGTGCATTTTGTAGCATTCCATCTTGTACTGTGTGTAATGCAAGTTTAAAATAATGACTTGGCATGTTCAGTGCTTTCTCTCTCAGACTGGGCCCTAAACATGCACAATCACATTCTCCACTGCACCAACCTAGATTCAGTTCTGTGCCCCTCTGGTTACAGACACAGACCTCTGCAGCGCATTAACCGATGGTGGTTTAATACACTATAGTGCATTTCCGACTGAATAACATAACCTGCATATAATTTTCATTTTAGCTGTGCGTTATTTTATATGTAGTTACCTTAAAGTGAAAGACTGAAGAAAGCTAAAGAAAATTTAGTTTTGTAGCCATGCCTTTGACCATGCACCCAAGCTCACTCACCCCACCCCCATTGCACGCAGCATCACTGTTACCATACTTTTTTTTTTTTTGCACTTTCGGCCACTGCCAGACACATGGAAGATAAAAGCTACTCCTGGGGAAGGGAAAAACACCAAGCCGAAACTTCATGCGAGTCAGAGACCGCTCCTAGTGTGCACCAGTGCCTTTTTAGATGCTGGATAATAGCATAATGTTGTGCCTGGCTAGCGATTTGCTTTTCATGTGCGAGTTTTAGGCAGTTTACATAAAACAAGCATTTTCAATGCAATAGGTCTTGCATTTTTTTTTTGGGGAGCTTTTGTTGTTGTAAATGACAATGTCAATGTCTTTTAACTGTGTTGTGGTTTGTGGTGTGTAGTGGATGTATGAACAGAAGCACGGCCCAGAGGGCTTAGAATGAGGAATTACTACTGGGACCAGAGAAGCATCTAGCAGCACTATGTAGAGGACATACAATGAGGAATTGCCACTAGGACCAGACGAGCGGCTGCAGCACTGTGTACAGTACTTAGTGAGGAAATACCTTGAGACTGGAAAAGCAGCTAGCTGAAAGGGTGTTCAGGGGAGAACAAAATAAATAGAAAGCAAACAATCGCACGGCGATAGCAAAATGTTGCTGCGTATAACTCAAACGTTTCATGCGTTAGTTATCCTCTGAATCACACTACTGTATTTAATTCCAGACATGGTCAGTTTGACAGTGCCTGGAATGTGGTAGCTGGAGAGATTACAAACTATTGCTTTATGGGAGCATAACATGTATATGAACTGTGCTGATGTGAATTGGATGAAGCAACTGCAAACTGGAATGACATTTTTAGGTCTCGCCTGCCGATGCGCTTGCGCATTCGAGCTGGCGAGAGATATAGGGGCTTATCCAGAGTTTAACCTAAGTGGCGATTTGATGCAGTGCACGTGAAAAGCGCGAGCACGCATCAAAGCCATCTGCTTCCCTCCCACAGCTTCCCCCAGCGTTCGCTCTGCCCTCTGCCCTCAGGCATTTCTCCTCCCCTAATTATTCACGGCCGGCCGTACTTTCACTTTCACGGCCGCCAGGCCGTGCCTCTCGTTTCTCCTCCCCCCTCCCAGTGTACTTTTATTTTTTTTAACTTGTCATTCTAGGAGCATTTCAGAGCTCATCCTTTCTTCATTTGACAACGCAGTACGGTAATACTTTCTTATAAATCAATTTGTTTCTCACGTTTAAAAAATGGTCTGGAGACAACGGCTAAATGCGCGCCAGCATTTTTGCTTGATCATGCTGTTAAGCGTTAGACTCACTGGCACTTTTTCACCCGATGCTAAATGCGCACCAGTTGTCCCTTTAAACCACACGTTTCAAGCAGCGCTCTGCACTGGTTCAGTGGACTGGTTCTTTTAATGGATGTCAACCCGTTCTATGCTCATAACGGAGCCGCTCCTTCATGAGCCTCGGTTGAGCTGTGCTCATGACGGAGCGGTTCCGTCATGGCCCGCTCGGCACGCCTGCGCGGCGCGAATTTCGCGTCTGCGCTGGACGTTCCATTGAGCGGGGCGGGCCATGACGGAACCGCTCCGTCACGAGCACAGCTCAACCGCGGCTCGTGACTGAGCGGCTCCGCCACGAGCATGCGAGCGCCGCTCGGCCCCCCCACCCCCTTAGCGCTGCGGCGGAATTCCCGCCACAGCGAAGGGGTTAAATGGCACTGAGAATCCGTGTTAAATGCGCGCCAGCATTTCTGCTTGATCACGCTGTTACTAGACTCACTGGCACCTTTCACCCCATGTAAAATGCACGCCAGGGTTCTCTTTAAACCACACGCTTTAAGCAGCGATCTGCACTGGTTAAGCGGACGTGTGTGGGTACTACCACTACTGTTAGGCTCACCAGCTTCCTCGTAACCCTTGGATGCCTGGCATACATCATGAGCTTAACATGTTGATTGCTTAGTTTAACAAGTGAAGCCTCACTGCATTCGGTGTTGGCATGCAAATTAGACACAGGTACTCTATCCAGGCGTCTACCGTTCTCCAGATGCTGTTAATATCTTTTTAAAGATGCCGAACAAAGATTAATCGCAGCGTTAAGAAGTGAAGAGTTTTTAGAGGAAGGATGTTTTTTCCCGTGCATGATCTCCCCCCCCCCATGGATGAAACCCCCCCCCCCCCACCCCCAGAAGGAAATTATCTCTTTACCTGTGATGTTTGTGTGTTGTTCTAACTCTGTTCTCTTGTTGTATCGAAAGGTGGCATTGCGCCAAATGTTGTTGCCTCTCTATTTAACTGCCGGAGTGAGTTACTATCTTCGATGCAACATTAAATATTACATTTATTGCATCTCTATTCAAGCATTTTCTGGTACTTGTAGAAAGGAGGCACATATATATTTTAGTAATGGGACAATCAATTTACTTGATGATCACCATCAATCCTGTGAGATTCTCTATTTGAGGGTGCTTAATTAGAAAGTAAATGAGCCGCTGGCTTTCACACCCAGTCACCCTCACATCCCCACACCCTCACACCCCCTCACCCCCCTCATCCTCACACCCCCTCACCCTATCACCATCACCCTCACCCTCACACCCCCTCACCCTCACACCCCCTCACCCTCACACCCCCTCACCCTCACACCCCCTCACCCCCACCCCCCTCGCCCCCCTCACCCCCCTCACTCCCCTCGCCCCCCTCGCCCCCCTCACCCCCCTCAGCCCCTCACCCTCACACCCCCTCACACCCCCTCACCCCCACACCCCCTCACACCCCCTCACCCCCTCACCCCCTCATACCCCCTCATACCCCCTCGCCCCCTCATACCCCCTCACCCCCATACACACTCACCCTCACACCCCCTCACAACCCTCTCACCCTCATAAACCTTCACACACCCTCACCCACCCTGACTCTCACTCCCCCTCACCAGCATAGCATAACAAAACAAAGCATAGATTAACAATACACAGCATAGCATGACAACAAAAAAGCATAGGATAGCAAAACATAGTATAACAAAACAAAGCATAGGATAACCAAATGAAGCATAGGATAGCAAAACAAAACATAGGAAAACAAAACATAGCATAACAAAACAAAACCTAGCATAGCAAAACACAACAAAACATAGCATAACAAAACACAACAAAACATAGCATAACATAACACAACATAACATAACATAGAATAACAAAACATAACCAAACCTAGCATAACATAACAAAACATAGCATAACATAACAAGACATAGCATAACATAACAAGACATAACATAATAAGACATAGCATAACATAACAAGACATAGCATAACATAACAAGACATAGCATAACATAACATAACATAGCATAACATAACAAGATATAGCATAACATAACAAGACATAGCATAACATAACAACCTAGCGTAGCATAACAAAACATAGCGTAGCATAACAAATCAAAGCATAGAATAGCAAAACATAGTATAGCATACAGCATCACTCTGCACCACCACAGCATCACTCAGGGGCACCACAACATCACCATGCGCTACCACAGCATCACTGTACGCCACAGCATCACTCGTTCGCCATCACAACATCACTTAGCGCCACCACAGCATCAATCTGTGCAACCATTCAACAACTGGTTCAAATATGTTCTCTCAATGTTCAAGCTTTATTACAAATGTAACAAAAAGATGTTAATATTTCACTTCTGTTCTTGGATTTTCGTCACAATAAAATACACTGAACATAATCTTAACAAAAGTTATTTACAAAAGTTTAAGCTATTGCCATTAGAAATTACAATAACTTTTATTCAAGTATTAATTAATTAAAAGCCATTATTTGTAATATCAATACATGTAAGTCACGTAAATACAACACATTGCATTACAAATGCTATTGGTGTCACATTTGCGAAAGTTATAACTATTGGCATTTTAAACGACAAAGCTATTAAATGAACTATTTTCAAAACCAGCACAAATAAAAAAAAAATTCATTTACAAGACAAATAACTCAAACTTTCCTAATGCGAGACCTATTGCATTTCCAATGCTTGTTGTAATCGCAGGCATGGAAGCGATACTAAATTAATTTCGAGCGACAAAGCAAAACCAACAAACATGATTATCATTTCGACCATCTCTGTATCGTTGAAGTTTCATTTAATATCCATAGTTTGCTTTTAGATCCTAGCTGTCCATTCAGCACAGCATTCTCATGTCGCATCGTGAGTCTGGTTTACAAGGTGCTCACATTTCTATAGGAGCTGCTCTCTTTCATGCGGAAGTTTCTATAAAGTTAAACAAGCATTCCGTTACCGACGGGATAAACAGACGAAAGTGCAATACTTCAATCCTGAAAGAAGGGTAGGTTCAGTCTGCAGGCTTTCGAATCTAATCCCATCAGAATGCCAAGGCCATAGTAGGACTTCAGAATGTTGGAGTATACTGACGGACTTCAAGGTAATGACCAGATCCCACTGCATGGCCTTTGTCCAGACCATCTTTTTAAAGACGGCCATCTTGTACATGCCGGACCTGGTTCTAGTGCCAATTGATCCTCTCCTCACCTCGAATTGTTTCCTAAGTGCTTCTTGGTTTTGTTTTCTTCTGGCTCTTAAGTTGACAAAAGAACCAGCTCGAGCACAATACCGAAGAAAAATCTTGATGCATCGTTGCAAATTTAACAACTCTAATCCTGGGGAAGAGAATTGTCCCTGCTAAAGCCTCTGTCGCTCATTGGAACACTGGTTCCATCGTTTTATTTCCTTGCAGATATGCAAACACACATTGCTGCTTGTTCAGTTCCAAATGTCTTGTTCAACCTTATACTTAAGTTTGACTTTCCATCGTTCTTCCTTCGCGCCAGTCAGATTCTGGACAAAAATCAAATGCGAGACAGCAGCCACTCTCGCTGCCACTCTACATCCGAACTAAGACAGCCAAAGAAGCCAATAATATTGCATTGATACAACACCCAGAGACGAGGTGCGCCTCCAACTGCTACTGCTACTGCGCTCAGCACGCAATGACGGATATGATGGAAGTGAACATTACAAAATGCTATAGATAAAAATGTGAAATGTTAATTTTTTTCCAAGCTCATCTTCGCTACCTTTTTCCTCCCCTAAATTCCCTATATTCTTTTTTTAAGTGTGTTCCTTCAGGTTATGCATGCTGCTATCTGCATATCACAAGCCCGAATGCCGCTGTGCTGTGGGACCAGCATCATGTGGAGAGTCCTGTCCGGGAACTGGACTTTGCAGCCCTGGTGGTTATCCTTTTTACAAAGGATATACAATAAATATTTGTAAAGTTTTTAAGCAAAGCACATGCACCCTCTCTAGCAGCTGGAAATAATTTCCTTGCACCGTTTTCAGAAGGCGCATGTGATTCTGTGCATCAGGCTTTAGCTGGATGGCAGCAATATTACTCCTTGGCAGCCTCATTCTGAGCTGATTCGACTCCTGCGAATTCCTCAAAAGCATGCAACATGCCTTCATAGCACAAACCGTCTTCGAAAACCAATTCTATTATCGTTTCATTCAATCTGCTTCCAGCCCTGCATCCTGAATAACCCATTTTACCCTAATAAGATACCTGCAGAGACTGTTCCTTCTTCCCCTGGTTAGTGCCACTGACTAAGTGCTAAAGTGTAGAAGGTGTCCTAGAGCAATGCTGAGGCAGGCTTTGGGTGGATGGGTAGTGGGAGGAGGAATTCATCATGTTTGCCACTGCCTGTTCCACAATACAACCCCATCCTGCAAATATTAGCTGGCGCAAGCAAAGAGGGTTGGCACTTTATTGAACCTGATGGTGTGTTTATATGCATATAGGAACTGAAAATCGTTCTCTGCACTACAAAAAGTTGAGTTAGAACTACACTGTGCCAAAGAAAGAACATACTCTGCTTGCGATGTGTGAGAAAGGGCGAGAGGACATGCATGGAAATATAGTTTGATTGAATTTGGCCTCAATCAATACTCCCTTCCAAGCCTTTCCCGGACAGCCTTGCAAATAATCCATATTGCCTGTCCGTGTAGAGTGGCTCGGTGGGGTGCCTGGTGTCTGAGAGCATGGCATGTGGGGGGTTTGCAGCAAAATCTTGCCAATCAGAAAATGTCATTGGCTGGAAAAAGCATGCACTTGGCTAAGGTCAAGAGTCCCCTGGTGGAACAAACCCACCCAACATACAGAGTTAACCTAATGGACCCAACTGAGGAGCAAAAACATAATTCACTTGGAAACTGATGACCGAATTGTGAAAACGGAACTTGCCGCTGTGGTGAAAACCAATAATGGGGAAGTGCAACAATCATTCAACAGGCGAAGCAAAGTACAGAGGCAATGCTTTTGTGATTCTCAGGCATGTGCAGTAAATCAAAAACTATTATTGCTGGAAGCCATAACCCCACCAGCCCCCATTGAAAAAAAAGTTGTTACAATATTGAAGCACTGTATACATGTATGTTGCGAGAACGCAATATAATGCACAACTAGTGCAGGTTCATGCATGGGCCTTCTGGGGAAGCCAGTCATGTATATGACAGCAGACATGATTTATGGGTCAGAAAGCCATGGGGACCAGGTACACACTAGGAACAGGCTGGAACAGACTGGGATGCCCAGAGGGGAGAAGGGGGCATCACATGCGTTGTACAGGAGGAAGGTGTGACGGCCAACAAAAGCAGTCAAATCTCCTCCGCTGAAACAAGCACTGGAAGGAGGGAGAATTGCGGGGAATGGTCAAATAGAAAGCCATCATTTTAAAATGGGGCAAGAGAGAACCAATGGCAATTGGTGGGTGTGACCAAATCCTACAGAGGAGATACAGCAGGTCTTGCAGACAGTGCAGTCACTATCGAGGCTCAACCTAAAACGTATCTGGCTTTGCTTAGAAAAGAGATGGTAGGGAGCCTGTACAGAAGGGGTTTGGAGCCCACGGCGGGTGGGACCCTGCAGCCAACCCCACAGCACTTGATAATGTTATGGGTTTTTATTTTATTTTATTTTTTCCATCCTTCAGCTCTTGCACCTTTCCAAATATTACGTTGAATTGCATGGTTAGGGGTGGGCTGTGGTAGGTGTGAGAAGTTGGAATGCCTCACCCCAGTTTTGATTTCATTGCTCTTGCTTCCTCCTTAGTTCCATATTGAGTTGATTGTATTGCCTTTTAGGGTGCTTGTTCTTGGAAAGCCAGTGTGTCTGGAGCAGAAGTTGTATGAAATAGGATTTGTTTTTGCACCTCTCCCTGCTACTGTTGCGGTAAGGGACACGCAATAAATATATAAAAGAAATGAACAATGAATCCAATACGATGGGGCTGATTTATTAATTTTTCCAAATTTTAGATAAAAAAAAAAAAAGCATAAGCCCTGTCGCAGCTCTGGGTATGGACGTCTGCTAACAAGCGTGCAGGCCTGTAGTAGTACTGGAGGGAGTGGGTTTAAATGTACACTGCCGAGTGGAATATTTTATTTAGGACATTAAATCTCCCATCTAGTTCGTGTCTCTTCAGCCATGATTTAATTAGATCAGAACTGCTTACTTAAGTTCTAATTTCCTTTTTTTTTAATCTTTTACTTCTTGCTCAGGTCGAGCACTTCGGAAGCTGAAAGAGAAGGTATGTTCAGAAGACGTCTTTTCCTGTTTGTGTGCTTTGTTTTCTCCTATTTTGAGTTTTCAGCATCACAAATGTTAGTGACCTTGTAGTGAAGTCAGCAGCAACGTGACTAGAGCAGAGATGGATTGTGGACGTTTCATAAAGGGATGATGGTGCTGAGTGCTGCATACATACACGTGTCCTGTCCTCTTCATTGCGCCTTTTCATCACTCCTTTTGGCACCCTCCTGTCTGTTGTCCTCCCTTTATGCCCTGGAATGTTGTCATTGTCCAACTGTGAGCTGAACCTTTGCCTCCCCGGGATGTCAAGTTTTCAGACATTTGCAAGTTTGGTAGGTTTTCCTGGACGGTGGTCGAGCCCAGGTCCTAATTATGTAGGTACCAATTGCTACATAAAGAATACTTTTTGGTAACCAAAGCTTGATGTCTGCATACCACTTTATAGGTCTTTTCCTGTTGCACGAGCTAGGCCCAGCTGCTCAACTGGAATGCGTTTAAAAAAAAAAAAAAAAATTTTATCAAGAGAAGGAGCGCAGGGTGATAAGAGCGTAATACCTTTTTCTTAGAATTCAGAACTTTACATCATCGGTAAGAACAAGGAGCGTGCTCCATGCAAGTTACACCACCCTGGACTCCCCAGTGTGCAATTTAAAAAACAATCCAGTACTCACTAACTGGTTGGATTTTGGCACAGGCCATAGAAATAGGTTTAAAGCAAATACTAACAACCGTATCAAAATATTGATCCCATGAAGTACCGGTTGTGAGAAGTAAAGCCAGTTCAAGGCAACAACCACTTTATGTCCAGTCACATGCCTTTTATGCGCCGTACACACAGCCATTCACATACCGAACCATCAGCCCAAAATAACACTCGCATGAACAGACCGCTGCTCTTCAAGGACCCATCAAATTCATACACCCACAAGACTCCAACACCAAGCACGCGAACACTCACCTTGTTGTCGCAACTTCCACAGAAGCAGACCTCTAGCAAACCGCTACACCTACTGCCTGCCAACAGCCACACATACCCCTAGGTACACAAATGTTACTGCATACATACCGCCAGCCAATTACAGTGGTTGATGCGATAATCTGTGTCATTCCTACTTTGATAGTTTGCTTTCTACTTACACAAGTGCTCTCTGAAAACAAGCTAAGGTAAGCGTTGACACTGTTTGTGTTTCGGTCTCACTTTGAGTCCTAACTAATACCTGACCGGTGCCTAGTACAGCTCTACCCATGACTCCGAGGAGGAGCCTGCTTCGGTTCAGGAAGACGTGTCTTTCATGCCCCTTAGTGCTCTCACTGCTCTACGTCCGACTGCTTCCAGTGTGTGGACATTGTGAGCAGACTAGAGTATCTGCTACATTTTGACGGGATGAAGGTGGCTAGCATGCCACGGTTCTATCCTTTGTGCGTTGTGGGGCTGATCTGATCTGTAGGTCACTCTTACCTTGACTATCTACGTCCTACCTACATGAAATCCCTATGAAACACCATGAAAACAATTGTAGACTAAGCGTTGACCACTTCTTCATCTGTTTAATTCAGAGTCCTAACTAATACCATATCTGTGCCTGATAAACCTTTTCTAACTCCTCCTGTGGCGGCCTGCTTAGACTGAGGATGACTTATCTTTCATGTGCCTTTCATACATTTATTGTGTTAAATCCAACTCCTTCCATTGTGTGGAAATACGTTTGGGGTGTCTGAGGGTGCACTTGTGGCTCAATCCTCAGACAGCGAGAGCTCATCTGTATCTGAACACTGGTGTAAACCTGCTGGGGCAGACTCTACTAAGTTCCCTAAAGAGCATTTCCGGAAAAACTAAGGGCATTCGGATTTGGTGCACCGGGTGTATTAACTGAAATACACTTGTAGTACATAACATCCGTCACGTTTCGACTGTTGATGGTCAATAAAGAGATGGTGGCTTAAATTTAGTTTAATAAGAGTTCTAGATTATGGGGCTTCTTTCCAAATTAGATGCAACAATTCGAAAGGCTATATAGCTAGTAAAGTAATGGGCCATGGAAAGTATGTTTCTATGGACAGCCATTTAAAGGTAGATGCTGACCTTTAAACTTTGTGCTACACCGAATTAGGTTCCCAGAACATCTTTTGTGTGGTACAGAGTGAAGCAATTTAGTGAAAAAACAAGCCAGGCAGAGATTGGCACTTAGGGCACTCATTTCTGCGCTCTTTCCCCTTTTCTTGCTGAACGCAACCTCTACATCAGCCATATTGGCCACTCTTTCTCTGTTTCAGCCAATCCTGCAGCTTCGCACAGTCCTCCAAAACCAATGAGGCAGAGGCTACTGCTTCAGCAGATGTATGACTTTCAATAATGGCTAATAAAGTCAAGAACTCGCATACCTTCTCCCCTGGTGTACTGACAATAGACAACATACATATTTGTGCTGAGTAGATGGACTTCTACTTACCACAGTATTGTATGTTGCTAAGTGGATCTGGTGTGAATCCAACTTCGTACACAATGTGCAAGTTTTAGGCTTTGCCTCGCCCATGTATTTGTTGTATCAAGTATACAGGTGGGCTTTTAGACTTCTGCCAAATGACCTCCGACCATGAATGGAGATGTGCTCTCATCGTGAAGTGTAATGAGCACAAACACTTATCTGTGGTGTCGTTTGTTGCCTCAAGGAATAATTACTCTAACTTATCAAGGTGTATTCCAACGTCACAAAATGAACCTGAGCCCAACCAACCATGGTAGCCTTTGCACAGAGCAGACCGGCTTAGACTTGAAGCCATGTGTAAAGTATTTATGCGGAGCCAATACAGTGATAAGGTCAAGATAACCAACAATAAAAATCCCAAACCAGATTACTACAAGCATTGCAAAGGCAATAGTCTTGCCTACAAGAGAGCTAATGGCTTGATCAGTGGTTTTTAGCCATTTTGTATAGCAGGGCAGCTAAAGGTAAAAGAAAAATACAAATTATGACGCAGCCAGAGCTAGACGCATCATAGTGCTTTAAAAAATATATATACATTATTGCTGGCTGTGCAAGAGGGAACGGTGTGGAGGTAAGCTTACACTGTGATATATATTCGTTCGTTCAAAAACTTTATTTCGGTTAGTTTTAACCGTAAAAGCACATACAAATACATGTACAGTTTTTAAACAATTCATTAATATTATATGCTCTAAAATACATCATCTTAATACATCAGAGGGGAGGAGACAATATATTAAAACTATAAAACTTTAAATATTCTTCAAATGTTTAAGATAATATAAATTAACTTTCGCTGGTCCATATAATTTCCTGAGTCTCTACAATAAAATGCATATGTGCCATCCTTAACTGAGCAATTTCTTTTGAGTAATCCACATTGAAAACAAGAACTTAGTTACAACGGACACTATCACTGGATTTGTATCGGACTTCAAAATCCTGAAGAAGGGTAGATAATTCCTAATGCCCAAATTGTTGCACAGCTGTATTATCTACTTTCTCCGTATAGTGCCGTAGGCCGGGCAGAAGAGAGTGACAGGAAGAATCGTTTCATTTTCTGTTCTGCAGCCTGGGCATAAATGTACAGGACCCCCGTCCACCTGTCGGTCAGAGAATAAAAGGGCAGTGTTCCATATCTAAACTGTAGGTACAGCTTCTTCGCTAGGGTGGGTTGAATTAAATCAATCTCCTGTTCAAAGCTATAAAATGACTTCTAATCCAGGAAGGCATGAGTCAAACTCGTTGGTATAGCTTAGCAGAATGTCTTCCTGAGATTAAAGTCCTTTATGATGTTGGACAGTGTTTTCTTAGACATAGCTGAGCAGGATACCTCTGGGTTTGACCGTAAGTTTTCATGTCCGATCGAAGTAAAGGACTGCCTTATGAAGGTTAACCATGGAATCCTGCCTACTCCTAAAGAGGCCAAGACCACCTTTAACTCCTCCTTGTAGCATTCCAGCTTGGAAGTGCTCCACAGCCTCCTCCAATAAAGGAGTGGGCATGAGGCGATGGTGTCAGCGATAGGACAAATGTTCAAATCCAACCTGAGTAGAACTAGTGGGGTATTTCTAGGCAAAGTTAAAATTTGCCTGATCATTTTTTTTTCTGTAGTGGTTAACTCAGGTGATGGAACGTGCCCCCAAAGAGTTCCGCCCCATAAAGGGATGATGACCTGGCTTGAACTTTGAAGATTTCGAGTGGGGCACTAACTATTTTGTAGGCACAGCTTTTATATATATATATATATATATATATATATATATATATATATATATATATATATGCATTTGCAATGCAATAGGTCTCGCATGTTTGAGATTTTGAGCTATTGGCATTGTAAATGACAAGGCCTTTTATTTATGTGTTTAAAAAACCTGCAATGATCAAAGGCATTTCCGTTTACAATAGCAATAGGTCAAAGTGTTGAAAATGCGAGACCTATTGCATTACGAATTGATATAGGTAAGAGCACGACTGGAGCTGAGCTGGAGCAGACCGGACTGGAGCAGAGTAGAAGCTGGAGCAGAGCACGAATTAGCAGAGCAGGAGCTAGAGCAGCACAGAGCAGGAGCGAAGAACCCACCAGCAGAATCAAGTTGAAGGATTGGCATGCACTGGCGCTCTGATCAGAGGCTATTTATATACCATTAGGACAGGGACCACCTGTCTGAAGAGAAACCACCTGTCAAGGAACATTTATGAACGGTGTTGATGTTTGGTGGCCTTCTTGGAGAGCCGCCTCACAAAAGGAGAGTTGGATGCTAGACCAGAAACACAACAGTAGAGCCCGCCACCACTTTGGAGTTCTGAGTTTCCCGCAAATGGTGAGAATCTGAGTATGAAGGAACTGGCGGCAAATAGACGGGAACAATTGACCACTTGATTTATTCTTTCCTACTAAGATATCAGCACAAATGCGAAATGTTAGAGGCAATACAGAGTGTGAATGGAGGTCTAGCAAACCGAGATAGAGTTTAAAGTCTGGGGATGGAGCAGAGAAGACTCTAAAATACTGCATGTTGATATTTGAGATGTTGTTTTCCTTACTCTTTTTCTTCCTCACCACTCCCCTTCGTGCCCCTTCCTAATTCTGTCACTGAGGGCATGGTGTTTCAGCACAGTTCAGTTGCCATATTAAGATATGTTATTTCAAGGAGACGACGTTATGACCACGTTGATGAATATGGTAATGTAGCATCTTAATGTGATTGTACTTTGGTGTCTTAAAGTGATCTGTTGAACATCGAGAACCTCTCAAGAAAATAAATACACAGATTTGATAATGAAATAACGTAATCCACGTTTATAGAGCTGAATGTTTAAAGGCTGTGCCTGTCCTACACACTGCACAATTATTTACGAAGTACAGTTCTGACTTACTATAGTTCAAATTAGGACAGGATTCCTTAAAGTACATTTTTTAAGGTTTTGTGCTACGAACTAAGAACTGTTTTGAGGCAACATTGGACAGATCATCCTTGTAATATATCTGAATGGTTGCAACAGCACATTGTTACCTCTCGCCAAAATCATGTTTTTAACTCCGCTAAATTACATTCCAAAATTCCCATGAAGCATTTTGCGGCGCCGATATTTTGAAGTCAAACATTTACAAGTGAAAGGAGTGTCTTGATGGGCAAAACATGAAGCGAATAAAATGTTCTTTACCAACCTAGCACAACAAGTCTGAGGGCAGAGCGCTGTAGAAGGAACATAATGTACAATTTATTGAAGTGTGAGCGATGCAGGGAATGAACACAGCTGAGCAAAACCATGGTTGAAAGTCTCCGAAAACTAATAGTAAAATAACAATATATTGCCCATAAATGAAGAAATAGTCGATGGGGTATGTACACATTTTGTATTCAGTTAACCCTTTAATGTAACACTTGCACCACATGTTAAAGAAAAAAAAACGTCGACGATTTGTGAAAAATGAGCACGAAGTAGACCACCATGTCTGTCCCCTCAGGTATAACCCACTCATTCAGATGCTGTGACCTGTGGAGCAAGACCTGCTTATGCCGCACTTTGTGCTTTCATTGTCTCCAGAGGAATGTTAGCCCTGCTAACACTTGTAAAGCCTCATATGGGAAATGGAATCTTTAACCGTGATTCAGGCTGTTGGAACGCAGACCACTGAAACCACGCCTCAATCTAAAATACAGCATCCCCTCAGCCAAACGAATAAGCATTTCAAATGCACCAACACTTATGTTTCCTTCCTGATTATAGATACAACAGCAACTTCTATATGAATCCCAGAGCTATGTGGAAAGGCTTTGGCAGTATCCAACTGCAACAATAAAATGCTGCTGCAAAGCGCACAGAAGGAATTCCAACAGGAGGAGGCATATACCATGGTTTCTTTGCTCCCTGGGGCTCTGGGATCACAAAACCCCACATTGTTCGTAATATTTGTTCTTTGTAGCTACCGCAGGAAGTGAGATGAGTTGGCTCCGGTTTCAGAGCCTGTAGGAAAGTGGGTTTCTGTTGCAGTGAATCCCCTCCCAACCACCCACACTTTTTGCCAGAGTACTGATGCACTTTCACTTGATGTGCCCTGGGTCCCTGCCAATCAGGTTCCCAGGGCCTGTGTTCTTTCTCCCAAACTACCCCAATTGGCATCTCTGGACCTGGTAAATGGTACCACAGGTGCCCAGGGCACTGTGACAGGGAAGATCTCCAAGGGCTGCAGCACATTATGCTAGGGACTTATGGGCAAGTTAAATAGGTAAGTTTGGGCTAAGCCAATGTAACCATGCTTAAAATGGTAGCCAAGCACTTTACTTCTGTTTAGCAGGAGTAAAGTTCAGAGTAAAAAGAATAAATAAAAAAAGCCAGCAGAAATGGATTCCAAAAAGAGATGAAAAATCTGGGCTGGCCATGCAGACTTGCAGTACAGCTTACCTGAAAATGACAGCAAGCAGTTCATTGTAATGTATGCACTGCTATGGCATTTTTGGAGCTTCTTAGAAACAAGTTTGTGAGGGAATCCTTTGAGGTACCTTTGAAATGTACCACAAGTCCTAGTATCAGCCTTGCACAATTCACTGAACTGCTGTATGGAAGTTACAGCATACAAGTCTTCAATTGTCTCAAGAAAGGCCTCCTCCAGAAAAAGATGGAAGCAGTCCAAAGGCAAAAAAAATACAGTATTGACTTTATCCAACTGAAGGAGAGAACTTGTGGCTGAACTCAATTGGGAATGGGGTGCCAAGTGAGCACTTTCCCTGCCATCGTCGTAGTACTTTCCTACACTCCCAGTTGGGCCACCCTGCCACTGTTGCTCAGCTGCCCTGATTTTGCTTTACAAGGGGCATCACAGCTGCCACAGATGGGATCCTCAGAATCTGGTGTAAGTGTCATCGGATGGAACACCACCGCACTATGACCCTCTCCCTCAGATGCTTTCTCTGTACCAGTCCTTGCCTCAGCTGGCTCATCCATTATTAGATTTGATTCTTGGGCAGCAGTCATCCAACAAGATGGTATCTATGTTGACAATCTAAACTTTTCCTCCTAAAGTACAATGTCCTGGGTAGAAACCAGAGCTACTCGTAGAAATATTACTACACTGAAAAAGCTGTCTGCACGTGTGTTATATGAGCTGAACGTGAGAACGCAGCGCCGTGCAAGTTAGCGTAGAAATCCAGTAAGACAATTGGCCCAGTTAAAAGGAAAAAAGGCATTATCTGTCTCCACTCAGCGATGCAAAAAGTTCTCCAAAGAAGCTAAAAGAGAGAAATGATTATGATGTGGAACTCTCACAATAAGGCAAAAAGCATGTACTGCCATAGTTGTCCTGAACATGGAAAGCCCTACTTTTTTGTCATAGACTGGTGTTGGTGTAGGAGCTGGATAAAGGAGTTATTTACGAACTCTAGTCTTCTGGCAGACTCGTGTTCAGGAAGAGGGTGGAAGGAGTGTAAAGAAGCAGTCGGAGAAGGTGTGGGCTGAGTGTTGTTTACCAGGGTGATTTGAAACGTGGATAAGGTGTAACCAATCAAGAACATCATTATGCTACATATCATCAAAATACATTTTATCAGGAATTTCTTCCTGGCCATCACAGTGCATATTTTCGTTTTAAAGTTCATGTGTCTAGCAGGTCTCTCTACCCTCGGAAACTCCATCCTCTGGTTGCTGCCCGCGGTGGGAGGTTGCTTCTGCCAAGATGTGCGCTCTGTCCAGTCCGGGGTAATTCCCTCAGACTGACCAGAACCGTTGACCTAGGCGTCCCCGGCTGCACTCCTCAGACTTCAACCGCGGCCCTAGCAGCAGAACCGGATGGCGGTTCGAAAATCAAAAATGAGCTAGTTCCCTGGGCGAGAGAGCTGTGGAATCAAAAATAGTTCATGGAAAAAGGGAAGATCGCACTGATTCGATTATGTCAGTTCCTTGGTCTTGACCTCAGATTATAACGTTCTTTCCCAGGTACGGTGTGATCTTCAAACAATGTTTCAGGTTCTGTAGTGTCCAACTGCATCGACGGTGGCACAGATCCTTGCAAAATACAATCGCTCTCTTTGTCGGTACCAGTTCCTTTTAATCGTGCATCGCTGAAGGGGACAAAGCGAGGTATAAACTCTGTTTCGGAGTCAGCGACTCCTTGCTGGACCCATCGGTCATATGGAAGGGGCAGCGGGACCCTTTTGCAATGGGCGCCGTGCACCCAGTGTTTCTTTCCGTGGACACGTACTGCAGAGCGGGTAGACAGCAAGACTTGGAAAGGTCCGGTCCAGCGAGGCTCCTCGTTCTTTGTTCGTCTGAAGTTCCGAACTAGGATCCAGGAGCCAGGTTCGATGGCGTGGCCTGGATCGTCAGACGCCGGTGGAGAGGAGCTGTGGACCTGTTGATGTAAAGCATGCAGTTTAGTTGTCAGTTCGTGCAAATAGTCAAACAGTGCAGGGTACTCTATTTCACTGAGCCTTCTGGGCCTCGGTACTCCCCATATATTTGCTGGGCGCCCGAACACGATCTCGTGTGGGCTAAGTCCTAATCTGGAATGGACAATCATCCTGGTAGACAGGAGTGCTAAGGGCAGGGCGTCTGGCCACTTGAGACCTGTGCTGGCTTGGATTTTGGCCAGTTTCAATTTTAACGTGCCATTATAGCACTCTACCAATCCTGCCGATTGGGGATGATTTGCAGCATGGAATTTTTGGTGGATGCCTAGACACTCACACACTCTCTTCATCACTCGTCCCACGAATTCACTTCCATTATCACTCCAGACAATTCTAAGCATGCCAAATCTAGGGAAGAATTCTTTGACAAGGGCTTTGGCAGTTGACAATGCAGTGTTGTTCTTAAGGGGGTACGCTTCTACCCACCTGGAGAAGGCGCAAACGACAACAAGGACATATTTCAGGTTATTGCACCTCTCCATGTGAATGAAATCGAGCTGTAAGACCTCGAACGGGTACGTTGGAGGCGCAAAATGACCAACTGGGGTTGGGGTTCCCCTTCCGGGATTGTGCTTCAAACACACCATACAATTTCTGACCAGATTCTCTGCACATTTTGGGATACCACTATTCTGCCATACTGGGGCCAACAGCTTACATATTCCTTTCACACTGATGTGTGCCATTCCATGGGCCATCGTTACCACTGCGAGCACATAGGCGTTAGGTAACAACCATCGCTGATGTTCTGACAGTTCGACCCAACAACCATTCGCGTCTAATCTACCCTTGCTTTCTCTCCATTCATTCACCTCTTTCTCAGTAGCATCAGCTTGTATAGATTTCACGCTTTCGATGGTGTCCTCACACATACCCACATCAGGGGTCCATCTAGCAGGACCTACGACATACATCCGACTCATTGTGTTCCTTGCAGTCTCTTTCGCGACCTAATCGGCAAACGCATTCCCTCGACCAACATCATCTCTAATCTTTCTATGCGCGCTGCACTTCACAATCGCAACCTGTAGGGGCAAGGTCAGTGACTCGAGAAGGTCGTGTACTAGCTGGCCGTGTTGAATTTTCGCACCATGTGACGTCAGGAACCCACGTTCACGCCATAATCTTCCAAAACTGTGGGCTACGCCAAAGGCGTACTGACTATCGGTATACACGTTCACTCGTTTTCCTTTCGCCAACACACACGCTCTTGTGAGTGCGACTAACTCTGCTGCTTGCGCAGAATTGTGGGGGATGCGAGCTGTCTCTACAATCGTGTGCAATGTTGTCAAGGCATATGCTGCAGTCGTATCACCATTTGGCAACTTGAAACATGAACCATCAACCCATAAATTATCATTACATTCAGGGAGGGGAGTGTCCTGCAAGTCTACTCTCCCTTTTGTCTCTTCCTCTGTCCTAAAACAACAATCATGTTTGTCGACCTCATCTGTCTCTGCTGGAATGGGTAATAACGTAGCAGGGTTGAGTTTATCACACCTCTTTATGTGAATGTGACTTGCTAACAGTGTCAATTCATAGCTGGATAGTCGAGCACTAGTTAGATGTTGTGTTTTCGTCCTGTTTAGTAGGATATCTACTGCATGTGGGACCATAACGATCAGAGTATTATTCATGACTAACCCAGCAGACTGTCGAATACATACAGCCGCTGCAGCAGTGGCCCTCAAGCAACTTGGTAATGCCTTAGCTACAGGATCTAGGGTCGCAGAGAAATATGCACATGGGCGTTGTTTGTCCCCAAAGTGCTGCGTCAAGACTGATAATGCGCAACCTTCCTTCTCGTGGACATATAATGTAAAAGGTTTGCTGTAGTCGGGGTTGCCCAACACAGGAGCCGAACATAATGCCTCACGCAACTCATGGAAACTCGCCTGACAATCTTCAGACCAAGGCAAAGGATTGGGTGTGTCTTTACGCATTAATGCCAGCAAGGGTTTGGCCAACAGTGAGAAGTTCGGTATCCATTGCCTACAGTACGATGTAATGCCCAAGAAGGCACGCACCTCTCTTTGTGTCCTTGGGACGCTCAATTCTGCAATTGCCTGTATTCTTTCTGGGGTCAGTCTCCTTCCCTCCTTCGATAAGATGTGACCTAAATAGGTTACTTCTTGTCGGCAAAATTGTAATTTGGAAAGCGAGACCTTGTGCTTCATGTCACATAAATGACGCAACAATGACAATGTAGCTCGCTTGCAAATCTCTTCAGTATCTGCAGCGATCAGTAAATAGTCTACATACTGAATCAGAGTCGCGCCACCAGGTAGAACAATCGTATCGAGTTGTGTTTTCAGAGCCTGACTGAATATTGATGGACTCTCACAGTAGCCCTGAGGAGCGCGTTTAAAGCGGAAGCTTCGTCCTCCTAAATTGAAGCCAAAGATATCTCTGCTCTCCTCGGCAATCGGGATGCTGAAGAAAGCATTCTTCAGGTCAATCACTGAAAACCAATTGGCTGAGGCTGGAACCATTGTCAATAAGGCAGTAATGTCGGGGACGACTGGAAACTGTGGTACAACGATCTTATTCACTTCCCTTAGATCGATCACAAATCGGTACACAGGGGGCTGTGAAGGATCGGTACGCTTTAAAACAGGCAAAACAGGACTGTTACAAATGTTGCCTGTAGTCTCTTCGATGACATCTTTCGCAATCAGATCGTAGACGATCGCTAACAAAGCCTTTTCACATTCATTTGATATTCTATATTGGGGGATACGTGGCAGCCTAACATTAGCTTTTAGTGTTATGACATACAGTGCTATCTCCAAATGACCTACATCATTAGAACCATTCGCCCAAAGTACATCTGGAAGAGATGACAACTCAGTCGGAATTCTTTCCTTTGACAAATCATCGGGGAAATCACTTTCTTACCAAGGGTAAGTTGTACTCCCGAAGGAGAACAGTACAAAGTCGCATATAATCTCTTCAACAAATCCAAACCTAACAAATTTTCGCCACAACCTGTTGTAAGAATGAGGGGTGCTTCTAATTCGCATGGGCCAACAGAAAGGGGCATGGGACTGGAGATCGGGTTTCTAACAGGGGCGCCAGAAAAACTTACTGAAACGTTCATTTCGCCGGACAAAGGTGCGCCAGGAAGTTTTGAGTGCATAATAGAACTTTTTGTAGCACCAGTATCCAGCAGAAATGGCTCCGACACTCCGGATGTAATCACCTCGACATAAGGTCCATTCTGATCTACTGGAACTGAAACAACTCCCTCTCTTTGTCCATGGCTGTCCTAGCAATGATTACCCTCATTCTCGTTTTCTGCGTAATAGTCATCTGCATAGTACTGAGCTGACCTGGAAGACGCATTATTCTGTTGGCCAAAGCTATTCATAGAATTTTGAGGCGGAAAATAAGTGGTATTCTGGGAGAAATTTCCACGGCCCCTACCTCTAGGAGCCTGTTGAACACCTCTACCTCTTGTACCGGAAACACTGTTTAAGCGTCGCGCAAGAGCTGGACAATTACTTTTGAAATGACCCTCTTCTTTGCAATACGCACATTGATTCGGGCCATACGGAGAACGCTAGTGGGAAAACTCGTTTCCTTGCGCATTTCTCGAATACTGCTGTGGTTGCTGATAATAGGGCTGACTAGGAGTGCGAGGCGGATAGGCTTGCTGGAGAAGAACTTTAGTATTTAGTTCTTTAGTCTTCTTGTCTGTCTTATCTAGCTCGTCTTTGCGTCTATTTTCATAGTACTGGGCTGTGGCTAAAATCTGCGCTGACGTGGAAACAGCCCAAGCACTCTCTGAATCTTTTAATTTATTACACAGTTCAGGAAGCAGATTATGTACAAATTTGTCTACAAACAATCTTTGGCCACCCTCGGTAGCCATGTCCTGACCACTATGATCGGTGAAAGTCTCCTCGAATCTCGTGAAAAAGTCAGACACGTTCTCATCTTTCTTCTGCTTGCATGCAGACAGCTTGTCCCAATTTACACGTAATTCGGGCATTAACGTTTTCATGTACGCGATAATCCTACCGGGAAGTTCTGCTATTAAAGGCTCGGGTTTAGAACCACCAACTTGTCTAGCATCAGTAGCAGTAATATTAGCCCATGAGTCACCTAGTTCTTGATCATGATCTGCATGACGAATTTTACTCCATAAAGGATGCGGAACAACATTCCCAAACAACATGTCTATATCTGCTAAATTCATTATACATGAGCTGGCAGTCTGTGATAACTCCTTATAATACCCTGCAGGATTTTTACGTGGATCGGGTAATGTCTGCTTGAGTGCTAGTACTTCAGATATTTTCCAGGGAACATGTACCCATACACGCTGGAAATGCGGAGGAACAGGTGGTTGTGCATTCGCATCACCTTCCCTCCAAACTGGAGGAACTTCTCTCATAGGGTATTGTCGTGCCTTTTTCTTACCTGGCACATCATCCTCATTAAACGATCGAGAGCTGTTTCCCTTACTCCTATAAGATAACAACAGATCCATTGCTCGTTCAACATCTGCACCTATGATCATGCCTTCGTAAAATTTGAATCGCATGCGGGCTAGTTCCTGCATTTTGCGTTTTGGGTCATTGTCTTGTAAATCTTCCCAGAGGTACACACACATCTCTTCAAATACATATCTTTGAGTGGATGGATCCCACTGACGGAAAACTTCCATAACAGACTGAACATCATATCTTACAGTATCAGTAACCCATTTGCGCGCTAACTTATTCAGCACTTCTTTCCTCGTAGTCGGGTAGTTGACTCCGCAACTGTCTACGTTCTGTTTTAGGGGTCGTTTTAGGCGACCCAAAGAAGGGCGAGGATAGACCAGTGACAGTACTTGCCACTCTCTGTCTGACGGAAGGAGAAGCTTGCGGCGAGGCAGATGCGCCAGAAAAGACAGGTTGGTGTAAAGAGGAAGTCGAAGCAACAGCAGAAGAAGTGGAAGCAGAAGTAGTATCAGGATAAACAGGGGGAGCGGTAGGCAAAGTTGTAGAAGTAGATGGAGTATGTAGCAAAGGCGGCGGCCCTTGAGAAGGCTGCGCCGGAGAAGTAGGAACCAGCTGAAGAGGAGCAGGTGTTTGTGCAAGAGCTGCTTTTCGTGCGCCGGGGCGCGGTATAACAATACGCCTCGGGGGTCCAACAATACTCGATGTATACGGGGGTGGTGAATTTAACAAATGGGACATTAATGGATCTTTATCGGGTGTCCCCTTCGAATCTTGTCCCCCATGTGGTAACATCGGGTAGCATTTATCTACTGCTAGTTTCCTGCTTCTGATCATTTGTTCACTTTCCTGCTCTTCCTCATCATCCCTGTATGCGATGGCAGCTTGTACCATCGACATGCCTCTTTTATTTTTCTTCGCTAATTTTATTTCTTTCTGTTTGGCTTCTTTGCGCCATAGGCGAAAAGAGTCAAACATCGCCGGCCGGGCTTTCTTCTTGAACAATCTGACCTCGAGGTTGTCTAATATTTCTGAGTCAAAACTACCATATTGGGGCCATTTTAAAACACCATCCTTGCGGGTGTATTTTATCCATACCTCATTATACGTGATAGGACCTACTCCGTGCTTTATATATAACTCATATGTTGGAGTTACAATCGGAGGAACCGGACACGAATCCTCTAATCGGGAGTCCTTACTACAACCAAGACAAAACAAGTTTCCAAGTCTGCTGAGACCAGGCATCTTCGCTCACTAGTCTAGCTTCAAACTTCAAGGGATTATCTAATTATGATATTGTCGTGAATACACGAATCCCTCGGTTTTGGTGCTTGCAAGAACCAATACAAACCGTATCTCTGGGATACCAAAACTAAGAACCAAACTAAGAACTGGGAGACGCTCCACTTATACTTAACTGAATATTGAAGATCGGTGACGTCACTAGAAGACTCGTCTATCGTTTCGCTCTACCAAGGGTCACTGGGTCCAAAACAGGGTGATAGTCAGGGCAGCAGTCCTTCGTAGCCGTCGGGACGCGGGGAACCTCTCAGCAAAGACCTTCGGAACCACGTCGACATGCAGGGGTCGCTGAAGAGGCTGGCCGTCCTCCGGAATTTTCACACGAAGCTCCTCACGAACATCTGGCTTGGACCGTCACCGCTTGATATCGCCCCACGTGGGCGCCAACTGAGGTGCCGGGTTTTAGAGACCCGGTGGTGCCAGGGGACCACACCCGAAGACCTCTGCGTTCTCCCTGTTCTGGACTACAGAAACACAATCTTCTAGTTGAAGTCAGAGATCGAGTTTTATTGGCTGCAACCAAGTAACATGTGTCCTAGAAGTACGACAGCACGGGCCGTAAGTTCTCAGGAGACTGTTCGTTTTTACAGAACCAGCCTTCTCCTTATATACATAAATAACAGCTGCGGGCAAGAATTCTCGAGTTTATGATATGGCTATACACATTTCTACAATAATACAAAGAGCGAAGTCATGCTGGTCAGCACATATTTTAGATGTCCAGTTTGTGATGGATTACCCCGCCAGATCCAGAATTCCCATCAGATATCGATGAAACACCAATAAGGTCGTAAAACTGGTCATAAACAAGAATCCTGGACAGGTGTATGTGTATGGAAAACAGGGTCTGTATGTAGTGAATGGTTTATGACATGTTGTGCCTTGATGATATCTTGCTCGGCCACTGGGCGAGGAGCTGCCCGAACAGGCTTGGCTGGAGGCAGTGGAGTCAGCTCGGCCAGGTCATGGGGAAGTCAGCTACGGTGGACGTGTCCTTTCAGATCAAACTCGGTCTTAATCAATTGACTATATGAGGGCAAGTCATAAGATGGATGCCGTTTACAAAATGGAGTCTGAGGGTTCGGGACGGAAACCACGATTTAAGGGTGTTAGCGTCACTCAATCATGACGCAAATGCATAGGGATAATGTCCTAATCATTACCGGTCCGTGGATACCAAATTCGTCATGGTACGACGATATTTTGTGATACGAGTGTTGGACCTAGATATCGGTGGAACAGCAGGGTCCGAATTTGCAGTACCACAGACCCGTCTTTTGCCCTCATATTAGGCAATAACTCATGCTAATCTGAGTCCAAATCTGTATTGATGAATTCATGGAGATGCTGCTGTAGCATCATTCTGTTGCTCAATTTGTCCCTTGATACAGGCTTCCTTACACATGAAGTAGCGCAGAGGCCACATATTGCAGGAGCGCACTGCACAAACAGGCAGAACATAAACAGAACGGCTAAGATCATCCCGATGAAGATCAGAGTTTTCCATCCCCAGGCAGAGATCAGTTCCCAGAACCACCCTAGCAGAGACCAATCCCCTTTCTCCACGTGAAGGGAATCAGAAATTTTGTGTAATTTGGAGATGGCCTGGTACACTGTCGGAGCATTATCGGGGATGAAAATGCAGCAACTAGATTGGCTCACTCTACATACACCACCACGGTCTGCAAGTATGACATCTAGGGCAACCCTGTTCTGAAGGGTCATAAGTCGATCCGACTGAAGCTCAGCTGTTAAGTTGCTAAGGGCACCGGCCGTTTCAGTCACGGCGGACTCCACTATCCTCGTCAATTGTCGAATGTTCCTGCTGTTCACCATAGGCCCCCAAAATGGCAGAAAACCCTTTGCGAAGTCTCCAAACTCCTGACCCGCAGTGTCGTCTTGACTCACGACACCCCTAACTGTCCTTGTCCGATGGTAATCTGCCCCGGCCGTATAGGTGGGTGGCAGCAGAAACGAGATAAAGCATGTGCCCGAGAAGTCAGGGGACAACCATGTATAGGCTTTGTCATGGCAGACGAAATAGGTGCCTTTAGCCGCCAAGAATGGAGGGGAAGTTCCGGAGGCAAACACATATGTTTCCGTGCATATGCTCTTCCCCAACTGTGCTTTGGGATCCCTGCCAATACCTTGCAGACATAAGTGACCTCGGTGGGGCACTATCCAGACTGGGGAGAATTTCTTTGTTTTCGGGCCTTTATTCAAAGAGATCCCGTATTTAGTCACATTCCAACGGCTGTAGGGATTGAGTTCATCTTTAGGAATCGTTTGATACGTGTCAACATCCCTACTCATATTTCGTATTCCTACCACTAGTGCCTTGTTGCTGGAATCGCTCTCCGGGGAACGGGGCGGGTATGGTTCTAGGGCGAACAGGAACATGGTCTGGAAAGCCCACAGAGAACTGTAATAGCTGAATGGTAGGATGAAGTATGGAATGCCCTTATCTGTTGTGTGCGGCATGAGTCCGCAGACCCAACAATTCGATGTGTTCATTATAGACTGGTGTTGGTGTAGGAGCTGGATAAAGGAGTTATTTACGAACTCTAGTCTTCTGGCAGACTCGTGTTCAGGAAGAGGGTGGAAGGAGTGTAAAGAAGCAGTCGGAGAAGGTGTGGGCTGAGTGTTGTTTACAAGGGTGATTTGAAACGTGGATAAGGTGTAACCAATCAAGAACATCATTATGCTACATATCATCAAAATACATATTATCAGGAATTTCTTCCTGGCCATCACAGTGCATATTTTCGTTTTAAAGTTCATGTGTCTAGCAGGTCTCTCTACCCTCGGAAACTCCATCCTCTGGTTGCTGCCCGCGGTGGGAGGTTGCTTCTGCCAAGATGTGCGCTCTGTCCAGTCCGGGGTAATTCCCTCAGACTGACCAGAACCGTTGACCTAGGCGTCCCCGGCTGCACTCCTCAGACTTCAACCGCGGCCCTAGCAGCAGAACCGGATGGCGGTTCGAAAATCAAAAATGAGCTAGTTCCCTGGGCGAGAGAGCTGTGGAATCAAAAATAGTTCATGGAAAAAGGGAAGATCGCACTGATTCGATTATGTCAGTTCCTTGGTCTTGACCTCAGATTATAACGTTCTTTCCCAGGTACGGTGTGATCTTCAAACAATGTTTCAGGTTCTGTAGTGTCCAACTGCATCGACGGTGGCACAGATCCTTGCAAAATACAATCGCTCTCTTTGTCGGTACCAGTTCCTTTTAATCGTGCATCGCTGAAGGGGACAAAGCGAGGTATAAACTCTGTTTCGGAGTCAGCGACTCCTTGCTGGACCCATCGGTCATATGGAAGGGGCAGCGGGACCCTTTTGCAATGGGCGCCGTGCACCCAGTGTTTCTTTCCGTGGACACGTACTGCAAATATGCGCGCCTAAGGCAAGCCCCTCTGCGCCCGTCATCGCCAGACCATCGCCTCTCGCCAGTCCCCCTGGTTCGCCCAGGCCCTATCCACGCATTCGCTATGACGGTAAGGAACTCTTACACCTGAACCCCGACCAAAAATGCTCCAACGCCTCTGGCACCTTAGGTCTTACGCATCTTCACTGCAACCGCTGCCATTTCTCGACTCACATACCCACTAGGGTGCGGAGTGACCCCCTAAATACAATAAACCCGACATTGACGATACTTCAACTCAACTGCAGATCCCTCGTTAAACACCACCCTGAGGTGAATACGCTGCTCCAGGAGGAAAACCCTGACGTTCTGTTTCTATGCGAAACATGGCTCCGAGACGGCATAACCACCATCCCCAACTTAACGCTCCCAGATGAGTTCCACCTGGTCACCATCAACCGTGAATCCCGCGGCGGCGGCATCGCAATTATCTATAAAAGACACCTGACTTGTTCTTTCATAAAAGAACCCCTCCAAGACTGTGAATGCGCCCAATTTAAAATCAGTGTGACCCCCCAATTTACGCTATCTGGCCTTTACATTTATCGCCCTCCAGGCCAGGCCACTAGATTTATCAATGCCCTCCTCGAAACGACCACAGTGCTCATCACTAAATTCGCCAACTTCACCATCCTAGGCGACCTAAACTTGCACTTTGATGCAACTGGCGACCATACCATCACCAACCTCCTCGCAGACCTCTCGGCACTGCAACTTAACTCCCTAGTCCTCACTTCTACCCACATAGCTGGACACACCCTAGATCCGATCTTTTCCAATATACATGAGGCAGCTACAGATATCCCCACCCCCTTGGGATGGACGGATCACCATCTTGTTAAACTGAGCATTCCAGCACCTCAACGGCAGATCAGAACCGAATCCAGTCAGCGTCTAAAAAGACCCTGGCACAAACTCTCCCCCCTCGCCCTACAGGAAACCCTTGGAGAGTTCCAATACGATGCGAACCAGGAAATAAATACGACCTATACCTCGTTCACCAACTGGATCAGCAACGGCCTCGACACTCTTATTCCGGCTAAGTTGACCAAAGGACGTAATACTCCTTCCAACCCGTGGTACGACGACACCCTTAGGGCAATGCGCAAGGAGTGTAAAAAAGCCGAGCGCCTATGGAGGAAACATTACGATAACCAGGACAAGGCATTATATCTATCTAGACTTAAGACCTACCATAAAGCTATCAGATCTGCCCGTGCTTCTTTTTATTCCAACAAAATCAACTCCAATACGAACCCATCTAAAATCATTTTTAAGCTAGTGAAATAGCTCCAAAACCCTAGGGCGCCCCTACCTAACATTTCTTCCCATGAGCATTGTGAGCAGCTCGCAACATATTTTGTTGAAAAAGTCCAGAAAATCTATGCGTCCTTTCCGCAGATCGCTCCTGTCTGTGGAGCTCCTAAGACCACAGATCTCGATTTCTTACCTCTGTCCCAAATTTCTGCTATCACCGCTGCAGACCTGATCAGACTAGGTAAGAAAGTGAAATCTGGCTCCCCAGCGGACCCCATGAGTCCCTCCCATTTCCTGGACTCGATGGACTTTTTCCTATCCCCCATGCTGAACATTCTCAACCTTTCCTTTTCTACAGGATCTGTACCCATAGCTTGGAAGCAAGCGTGGGTATCTCCGATAATTAAAAAACCTACCCTTGACCCCTCCAAACCAGAAAATTTCCGGCCGATATCCCTTCTCCCCTGGATTTCCAAAATAGCCGAAACCCATGTCAACAACATTCTTTCGAAACATGTGGAAAACCACGGAATTCTAGACCCTTCTCAAAACGGCTTCCGTGCAGGCCATAGTACGGAGTCTGCCCTACTGGCCACTACGGAGCATCTCCGGACGATTTTGGATTCCGGTCATAGTGCTGCGCTGATCCTTCTTGATCTCAGCGCAGCCTTTGACACGGTGTCCCATGACATCCTTCTAAAACGTCTGGAGATGACCGGGGTGACTGGTCTTGCCCTCGCATGGTTCCAATCCTTTCTCAAGGATAGATCCTTTAAGGTGTCGGCTCCCCCATTTCTTTCTAAATCCCACCCCATCGCTCAAGGTGTCCCCCAGGGATCAGCGTTGAGACCCTCCCTCTTTAATCTATACGTCCAGCCACTTACAGACGTGGCTAGAGAGTGGGGGCTCACGCTGGTCTCGTACGCCGACGACACCCAGCTGGTTGTCACCCTCTCGGAAAGCCCGTCCCCCGTGGCATCCAAGTTTAAAGAGGGTATGACTGCTGTGGCCCGCTGGATGACGGACAACTACCTCCAACTCAACGCCGGTAAAACCGAGGTGCTCCTCCTAGGCCGTAACATCAGCCTATGGAACGAGCACTGGTGGCCGTCATCCCTAGGCGCCACCCCACTCCCCAAAAATTGCGTCAAAAATCTGGGAGTCTGGGTGGATGCCAACCTTAGCTTCCAGACCCACACTAAAAAGGTGGCAGCCACCTGCATAGGCCTTATAAGGAACCTCAGGCCCATACTCGGGCTCTTCGATTCTAAGGCCCGCCAACTTATCGTCCAGGCCACCATTCTATCGCGCCTGGACTACGCTAACGTCCTCCTTTTGGGAGCCAACAAAGCGGAAACTGCTAGGTTCCAACGTATCCAAAATGCGGCAGCCAGAATGCTGATCGGCCTCCCACGCAGATGTTCAGCCAGAGCTACTATTCGTAAACTCCACTGGCTGCCCGTGGATCGTCGAATTCAATTCAAGGCCTTAGTCACGATCTTTAAGATCGTTAAACTAGGAAATCCCCCGCTGCTTCGTAACCTTGCCCAACCTTACGTTCCTGGCCGTGATTTGCGTTCTGCCAACCATCTCCTCCTGACTATCCCTAGGACCCGGCTCTGCCGAACTGGAGGCCGTTCCTTCAGCGCTCTTGGCCCCAAGTTGTGGAACGATCTCCCCCTCAGCATTCGCTCCATTGACTCTCTCCCAGCATTCCGCAAAGCAATTAAGACTCATCTCTTCCCCGCTCCCTAGTCTCCCCTTTTTCCCCCTCTCCCCTCAATCTGTGCATCTGTTCTTAGCGCCGGGACACCCCTTTGCCGGGGTAGCTGTTGCGCTTCACCAAATCCAGAAATAGAAAAAAAATAGAGCGGGTAGACAGCAAGACTTGGAAAGGTCCGGTCCAGCGAGGCTCCTCGTTCTTTGTTCGTCTGAAGTTCCCAACTAGGATCCAGGAGCCAGGTTCGATGGCGTGGCCTGGATCGTCAGACGCCGGTGGAGAGGAGCTGTGGACCTGTTGATGTAAAGCATGCAGTTTAGTTGTCAGTTCGTGCAAATAGTCAAACAGTGCAGGGTACTCTATTTCACTGAGCCTTCTGGGCCTCGGTACTCCCCATATATTTGCCGGGCGCCCGAACACGATCTCGTGTGGGCTAAGTCCTAATCTGGAATGGACAATCATCCTGGTAGACAGGAGTGCTAAGGGCAGGGCGTCTGGCCACTTGAGACCTGTGCTGGCTTGGATTTTGGCCAGTTTCAATTTTAACGTGCCATTATAGCACTCTACCAATCCTGCCGATTGGGGATGATTTGCAGCATGGAATTTTTGGTGGATGCCTAGACACTCACACACTCTCTTCATCACTCGTCCCACGAATTCACTTCCATTAGCACTCCAGACAATTCTAAGCATGCCAAATCTAGGGAAGAATTCTTTGATAAGGGCTTTGGCAGTTGACAATGCAGTGTTGTTCTTAAGGGGGTACGCTTCTACCCACCTGGAGAAGGCGCAAACGACAACAAGGACATATTTCAGGTTATTGCACCTCTCCATGTGAATGAAATCGAGCTGTAAGACCTCGAACGGGTACGTTGGAGGCACAAAATGACCAACTGGGGTTGGGGTTCCCCTACCGGGATTGTGCTTCAAACACACCATACAATTTCTGACCAGATTCTCTGCACATTTTGGGATACCACTATTCTGCCATACTGGGGCCAACAGCTTACATATTCCTTTCACACTGATGTGTGCCATTCCATGGGCCATCGTTACCACTGCGAGCACATAGGCGTTAGGTAACAACCATCGCTGATGTTCTGACAGTTCGACCCAACAACCATTCGCGTCTAATCTACCCTTGCTTTCTCTCCATTCATTCACCTCTTTCTCAGTAGCATCAGCTTGTATAGATTTCATGCTTTCGATGGTGTCCTCACACATACCCACATCAGGGGTCCATCTAGCAGGACCTACGACATACATCCGACTCATTGTGTTCCTTGCAGTCTCTTTCGCGACCTAATCGGCAAACGCATTCCCTCGACCAACATCATCTCTAATCTTTCTATGCGCGCTGCACTTCACAATCGCAACCTGTAGGGGCAAGGTCAGTGACTCGAGAAGGTCGTGTACCAGCTGGCCGTGTTGAATTTTCGCACCATGTGACGTCAGGAACCCACGTTCACGCCATAATCTTCCAAAACTGTGGGCTACGCCGAAGGCGTACTGACTATCGGTATACACGTTCACTCGTTTTCCTTTCGCCAACACACACGCTCTTGTGAGTGCGACTAACTCTGCTGCTTGCGCAGAATTGTGGGGGATGCGAGCTGTCTCTACAATCGTGTGTAATGTTGTCAAGGCATATGCTGCAGTCGTATCACCATTTGGCAACTTGAAACATGAACCATCAACCCATAAATTATCATTACATTCAGGGAGGGGAGTGTCCTGCAAGTCTACTCTCCCTTTTGTCTCTTCCTCTGTCCTAAAACAGCAATCATGTTTGTCGACCTCATCTGTCTCTGCTGGAATAGGTAATAACGTAGCAGGGTTGAGTTTATCACACCTCTTTATGTGAATGTGACTTGCTAACAGTGTCAATTCATAGCTGGATAGTCGAGCACTAGTTAGATGTTGTGTTTTCGTCCTGTTTAGTAGGATATCTACTGCATGTGGGACCATAACGATCAGAGTATTATTCATGACTAACCCAGCAGACTGTCGAATACATACAGCCGCTGCAGCAGTGGCCCTCAAGCAACTTGGTAATGCCTTAGCTACAGGATCTAGGGTCGCAGAGAAATATGCACATGGGCGTTGTTTGTCCCCAAAGTGCTGCGTCAAGACTGATAATGCGCAACCTTCCTTCTGGTGGACATATAATGTAAAAGGTTTGCTGTAGTCGGGGTTGCCCAACACAGGAGCCGAACATAATGCCTCACGCAACTCATGGAAACTCGCCTGACAATCTTCAGACCAAGGCAAAGGATTGGGTGTGTCTTTACGCATTAATGCCAGCAAGGGTTTGGCCAACAGTGAGAAGTTCGGTATCCATTGCCTACAGTACGATGTAATGCCCAAGAAGGCACGCACCTCTCTTTGTGTCCTTGGGACGCTCAATTCTGCAATTGCCTGTATTCTTTCTGGGGTCAGTCTCCTTCCCTCCTTCGATAAGATGTGACCTAAATAGGTTACTTGTCGGCAAAATTGTAATTTGGAAAGCGAGACCTTGTGCTTCATGTCACATAAATGACGCAACAATGACAATGTAGCTCGCTTGCAAATCTCTTCAGTATCTGCAGCGATCAGTAAATAGTCTACATACTGAATCAGAGTCGCGCCACCAGGTAGAACAATCGTATCGAGTTGTGTTTTCAGAGCCTGACTGAATATTGATGGACTCTCACAGTAGCCCTGAGGAGCGCGTTTAAAGCGGAAGCTTTGTCCTCCTAAATTGAAGCCAAAGATATCTCTGCTCTCCTCGGCAATCGGGATGCTGAAGAAAGCATTCTTCAGGTCAATCACTGAAAACCAATTGGCTGAGGCTGGAACCATTGTCAATAAGGCAGTAATGTCGGGGACGACTGGAAACTGTGGTACAACGATCTTATTCACTTCCCTTAGATCGATCACAAATCGGTACACAGGGGGCTGTGAAGGATCGGTACGCTTTAAAACAGGCAAAACAGGACTGTTACAAATGTTGCCTGTAGTCTCTTCGATGACATCTTTCGCAATCAGATCGTAGACGATCGCTAACAAAGCCTTTTCACATTCGTTTGATATTCTATATTGGGGGATACGTGGCAGCCTAACATTAGCTTTTAATGTTATGACATACAGTGCTATCTCCAAATGACCTACATCATTAGAACCATTCGCCCAAAGTACATCTGGAAGAGATGACAACTCAGTCGGAATTCTTTCCTTTGACAAATACATCGGGGAAATCACTTTCTTACCAAGGGTAAGTTGTACTCCCGAAGGAGAACAGTACAAAGTCGCATATAATCTCTTCAACAAATCCAAACCTAACAAATTTTCGCCACAACCTGTTGTAAGAATGAGGGGTGCTTCTAATTCGCATGGGCCAACAGAAAGGGGCATGGGACTGGAGATCGGGTTTCTAACAGGGGCGCCAGAAAAACCTACTGAAACGTTCATTTCGCCGGACAAAGGTGCGCCAGGAAGTTTTGAGTGCATAATAGAACTTTTTGTAGCACCAGTATCCAGCAGAAATGGCTCCGACACTCCGGATGTAATCACCTCGACATAAGGTCCATTCTGATCTACTGGAACTGAAACAACTCCCTCTCTTTGTCCATGGCTGTCCTAGCAATGATTACCCTCATTCTCGTTTTCTGCGTAATAGTCATCTGCATAGTACTGAGCTGACCTGGAAGACGCATTATTCTGTTGGTCCAAGCTATTCATATAATTTTGAGGCGGAAAATAAGCGGTATTCTGGGAGAAATTTCCACGTCCCCTACCTCTAGGAGCCTGTTGAACACCTCTACCTCTTGTACCGGAAACACTGTTTAAGCGTCGCGCAAGAGCTGGACAATTACTTTTGAAATGACCCTCTTCTTTGCAATACGCACATTGATTCGGGCCATACGGAGAACGCTAGTGGGAAAACTCGTTTCCTTGCGCATTTCTCGAATACTGCTGTGGTTGCTGATAATAGGGCTGACTAGGAGTGCGAGGCGGATAGGCTTGCTGGAGAAGAACTTTAGTATTTAGTTCTTTAGTCTTCTTGTCTGTCTTATCTAGCTCGTCTTTGCGTCTATTTTCATAGTACTGGGCTGTGGCTAAAATCTGCGCTGACTTGGAAACAGCCCAAGCACTCTCTGAATCTTTTAATTTATTACACAGTTCAGGAAGCAGATTATGTACAAATTTGTCTACAAACAATCTTTGGCCACCCTCGGTAGCCATGTCCTGACCACTATGATCGGTGAAAGTCTCCTCGAATCTCGTGAAAGTCAGACACGTTCTCATCTTTCTTCTGCTTGCATGCAGATAGCTTGTCCCAATTTACACGTAATTCGGGCATTAACGTTTTCATGTACGCGATAATCCTAGTTCTGCTCTTAAAGGCTCGGGTTTAGAACCACCAACTTGTCTAGCATCAGTAGAAGTAATATTAGCCCATGAGTCACCTAGTTCTTGATCATGATCTGCATGACGAATTTTACTCCATAAAGGATGCGGAACAACATTCCCAAACAACATGTCTATATCTGCTAAATTCATTATACATGAGCTGGCAGTCTGTGATAACTCCTTATAATACCCTGCAGGATTTTTACGTGGATCGGGTAATGTCTGCTTGAGTGCTAGTACTTCAGATCTTTTCCAGGGAACATGTACCCATACACGCTGGAAATGCGGAGCAACAGGTGGTTGTGCATTCGCATTACCTTCCCTCCAAACTGGAGGAATTTCTCTCATAGGGTATTGTCGTGCCTTTTTCTTACCTGGCACATCATCCTCATTAAACGATCGAGAGCTGTTTCCCTTACTCCTATAAGATAACAACAGATCCATTGCTCGTTCAACATCTGCACCTATGATCATGCCTTCGTACAATTTGAATCGCATGCGGGCTAGTTCCTGCATTTTGCGTTTTGGGTCATTGTCTTGTAAATCTTCCCAGAGGTACACACACATCTCTTCAAATACATATCTTTGAGTGGATGGATCCCACTGACGGAAAACTTCCATAACAGACGGAACATCATATCTTACAGTATCAGTAACCCATTTGCGCGCTAACTTATTCAGCACTTCTTTCCTCGTAGTCGGGTAGTTGACTCCGCAACTGTCTACGTTCTGTTTTAGGGGTCGTTTTAGGCGACCCAAAGAAGGGCGAGAATAGACCAGTGACAGTACTTGCCACTCTCTGTCTGACGGAAGGAGATGCTTGCGGCGAGGCAGATGCGCCAGAAAAGACAGGTTGGTGTAAAGAGGAAGTCTAAGCAACAGCAGAAGAAGTGGAAGCAGTAGCAGAAGTAGTATCAGGATAAACAAGTGGAGCGGTAGGCAAAGTTGTAGAAGTAGATGGAGTATGTAGCAAAGGCGGCGGCCCTTGAGAAGGCTGCGCCGGAGAAGTAGGAACCAGCTGAAGAGGAGCGGGTGTTTGTGCAAGAGCTGCTTTTCGTGCGCCGGGGCGCGGTATAACAATACGCCTCGGGGTCCAACAATACTCTATGTATACGGGGGTGGTGAATTTAACAAATGGGACATTAATGGATCTTTATCGGGTGTCCCCTTCGAATCTTGTCCCCCATGTGGAAACATCGGGTAGCATTTATCTACTGCTAGTTTCCTGCTTCTGATCATTTGTTCACTTTCCTGCTCTTCCTCATCATCCCTGTATGCGATGGCAGCTTGTACCATCGACATGCCTCTTTTATTTTTCTTCGCTAATTTTATTTCTTTCTGTTTGGCTTCTTTGCGCCATAAGCGAAAAGAGTCAAACATCGCCGGCCGGGCTTTCTTCTTGAACAATCTGACCTCGAGGTTGTCTAATATTTCTGAGTCAAAACTACCATATTGGGGCCATTTTAAAACACCATCCTTGCGGGTGTATTTTATCCATACCTCATTATACGTGATAGGACCTACTCCGTGCTTTATATATAACTCATATGTTGGAGTTCCAATCGGAGGAACCGGACACGAATCCTCTAATCAGGAGTCCTTACTACAACCAAGACAAAACAAGTTTCCAAGTCTGCTGAGACCAGGCATCTTCGCTCACTAGTCTAGCTTCAAACTTCAAGGGATTATCTAATTATGATATTGTCGTGAATACACGAATCCCTCGGTTTTGGTGCTTGCAAGAACCAATACAAACCGTATCTCTGGGATACCAAAACTAAGAACCAAACTAAGAACTGGGAGACGCTCCACTTATACTTAACTGAATATTGAAGATCGGTGACGTCACTAGAAGACTCGTCTATCGTTTCGCTCTACCAAGGGTCACTGGGTCCAAAACAGGGCGATAGTCAGGGCAGCAGTCCTTCGTAGCCGTCGGGACGCGGGGAACCTCGCAGCAAAGACCTTCGGAACCACGTCGACATGCAGGGGTCGCTGAAGTGGCTGGCCGTCCTCCGGAATTTTCACACGAAGCTCCTCACGAACATCTGGCTTGGACCGTCACCGCTTGATATCGCCCCACGTTGGGCGCCAACTGAGGTGCCGGGTTTTAGAGACCCGGTGGTGCCAGGGGACCACACCCGAAGACCTCTGCGTTCTCCCTGTTCTGGACTACAGAAACACAATCTTCTAGTTGAAGTCAGAGATCGAGTTTTATTGGCTGCAACCAAGTAACATGTGTCCTAGAAGTACGACAGCACGGGCCGTAAGTTCTCAGGAGACTGTTCGTTTTTACAGAACCAGCCTTCTCCTTATATACATAAATAACAGCTGCGGGCAAGAATTCTCGAGTTTATGATATGGCTATACACATTTCTACAATAATACAAAGAGCGAAGTCATGCTGGTCAGCACATATTTTAGATGTCCAGTTTGTGATGGATTACCCCGCCAGATCCAGAATTCCCATCAGATATCGATGAAACACCAATAAGGTCGGGCACCCTCCCATCGTAAAACTGGTCATAAACAAGAATCATGGACAGGTGTATGTGTATGGAAAACAGGGTCTGTATGTAGTGAATGGTTTATGACATGTTGTGCCTTGATGATATCTTGCTCGGCCACTGGGCGAGGAGCTGCCCGAACAGGCTTGGCTGGAGGCAGTGGAGTCAGCTCGGCCAGGTCATGGGGAAGTCAGCTACGGTGGACGTGTCCTTTCAGATCAAACTCGGTCTTAATCAATTGACTATATGAGGGCAAGTCATAAGATGGATGCCGTTTACAAAATGGAGTCTGAGGGTTCGGGACGGAAACCACGATTTAAGGGTGTTAGCGTCACTCAATCATGACGCAAATGCATAGGGATAATGTCCTAATCATTACCGGTCCGTGGATACCCAATTCGTCATGGTAAGACGATATTTTGTGATACGAGTGTTGGACCTCGATATCGGTGGAACAGCAGGGTCCGAATTTGCAGTACCACAATGGTAGCCACATTTTCCCTGTTCCTGGAAGGTGGGGTGCAATCACTCTCTCCTCTGGGGCTGAGCCGGTCCATCCAGGAAAGGGGAAATCTCAGAATTTAATTATGTCCCCACAACTCGAAAAAAATAATCCATGGTGGCTAGTAGTATTCCTGTTTGCTGCAATGCACACAATAGTAAACCGATTAGAGAGGCATAGCTGCTGCCGCCCTCAGATTTGGAGGTGCCCACTGTGGGGTGGGGGGGACTGTCTTCCACCGGACGTGTGCTGAGTTCACTTACGTGCTCCTTGCTCTGTCAAGTGAAATCTGTGATGTCAGCACAGACTGCAATGATGGGCGGGGATATAGGTCCAAGCAATTGATGGAGGTGGAAACCTCTGGTGTGAGCATCGGAGGTTCCCCACACCTCCCCTCTGGATGACCCATTGACGTCCTCTACACTACGGAGGTAGTGCGGAGTATGCCAACAGATGATCCTCAGCACTAGAGTGGACCCTAGTGCAGCAGGTGTGTTCTCGTCACCTTCAAAATTAGCTATAATTGAGTGTATTAGGGCACTGCTTGTCACATCTGTCTCCAGAAATACTGGTTCCTTACACTAATTCAAGCCCTTGGCTGAAGCAGGCTGTAGCATTCATATGTTTTACATAATTATTTGTGATCTGTGCTTCTAACTGAAAATCCGTCCCCTTATTAATCCCCCTGGATAAATTCCCTCGCCAGAGGGGATATGGAACCTTGGAATAGCCTGCTGGGTGCTTCGTTTGCACATGGTTTGGTTGCAGGCTTCTTGTTTGACCTCATCTTCCTCTGGTGAGTGTCTGACTGTCTCCAAGGAACTGCAGGGGTCAGTGGAACAGTCTTTCTCCCAGATACGCTCCAGGGCTGGGTCCTAGAGTGATTTGGGGGACATGGATCTGTGGTAAGGGCCTGTCACACCTCTCTCCCTGGGCAGGTCTACTTGTTGGTGTCCTCCTTCCTTGACTTCAGCATTGGTGTTGTCCTCAGACTGTGCTGCTGGCCAGCGGATGGTCCCCGGTTGCTTTCCGGCATCATTCCTTGTGCTGACACGTGTTCATCTAACAATGGTTCTGTTGGGAAGAAACAATTACTTTAAATGTCCTTATGACAGAAGGTATTTGCAATATTACTCCAAAATTACAAATATCCAATTAAAAACTTAACTAACACACCATCTTTGGATTTAATCCTGTATATTTCATTCTTTTATAAATCATTAGTTGTACAAATAACTCTGATCTACATATATTTAGAAGGTTGTCCTAGAACAAAGAACAAACAATTGATTTACACGTGATTAAGGTGCATGAAAGTGACAAAAGAAAGTGACATTTGCTGTGATTCAACAACTAAACATACATTACGACAATAGAAAACCAGTCCAAAATTCACTGTACATTGGTTACAACCCTATTGTAATTTTCTACTTATGATTGAAACTAAGTAGGGACCGATGGATGTTGTTACGTCGACGTTTCGACCCTATGTTACGGTGCTTGTTTTTCGCAACCAGCTCGGGTCTTCATCAGGACTACAGAACGACTGGACAACCTGTCGCGATCCACGACCTGCGTCTATTTCTAAGCCAGGGAAAGGAGGATCTGTCAGCCGACAATATTCACTCCTCAATGGTATTCACTCTTCCGAGGTCTTTCTCTTCACCAAATCTTATGCAGTTTATGCATGATTCATCCACCAGCCGGTGGAGAATCTGAAAAATATTATTCGTATAAGTGCCGCTTTTCGATCACTGTTTTGGAGTCTGAGGAACGTCTCTCTCTCCTTCGAGAATTCAATCTGGCATACTTCATCTTAGAAATAGACGCAGGTCGTGGATCGCGACAGGTTGTCCAGTCGTTCTGTAGTCCTGATGAAGACCCGAGCTGGTTGCGAAAAACAAGCACCGTAACATAGGGTCGAAACGTCGATGTAACAGCATTTATCAGTCCCTACTTAGTTTCAACCACAATTAGAAAATGGACTGGTTTTTAATTGTCGTAATGTATGTTTAGTTGTTGAATCGCAGCAAATGTCACTTCCTTTTTTCACTTTCATGCACCTTAATCACGTGTAAATCAATTGTTTGTTTTTTGTTCTAGGACAACCATCTAAATATATGTATATCAGTTATTTGTACAACTAATGATTTATAAAAGAATGAAATATACAGGATTAAATCCAAAGAATTGTGTGTTCGTTAAGTTTTTAATTGAATATTTGTAATTTTGTAGTAATATTGCAAATACCTTCTGTCGTAAGGTCATTTAAAGTAATTGTTTCTTCCCAACAGAACCATTGTTAGATATATATACTTGGAACCGAGGTTCTGAGGGTCACAGGGCCACCCCATTATAATTAATGACACATGTTCATCCATTCAGCTTTCCTGGCGCTGACCCAGTGCAGGGGTCACCTTTCACTCAGGCTTTGCAATGGTTTCTGTCTCGGCGGCGATTGACCTTTTTGATGTTGTCGACATTGGTTCAATCTCGACACTTGCTGATAATGCCTTAGACAGCAGAACAGTATTGTTGGCTTAGATGTCTGCATTGGTGTGGAAGATGGCTTCTTCCTCGACTCCACCTCACTTTTCCCTTGAAGACCTACCGTTTTTGCTGGCTTTAGCAACTGCAGTTTTTAGGGCTCGCCTGCTGATGCGCATAGCTGGCGAAGCTCTATTATGGTTTATCCAGAGTTTAATAACACTGGCGATTCCTTGCAGTGCATGTGCTTTTTAGGTCATTGCGCAAGCCCTAAAAAGCGCGTGCACAATGCCACCAGCCGCCTGCCTGCCTCGCATTACCACATCAAAGGCAGCCCTCCCAGCGCACTTCTCACCCCCTAATTATTCACGGCCGGCCGGCCGTACTTTCAGTTTCACGGCCTGGTGTCTCTTTTTAAAACTTGTTTAACTTGTTTTACAGGACCTTCCCCCAACGCCTGCCCCCCATCCCCGTCCTATCCTTCAGTCCACGGGCAAAACAGCAGACGGGGCACTCCAGCGCTCCAGCACGGAGCCCAGGAGCCGAGGCTGCAGCCCCTTCCTTTTCTTGTTTTAATTATTTATTTTCGGCCCGGCTGCGCTGCCAATGCTCGTTTGCAAATACCTTTGCCCTTCATCAAGGAACAGATCTTCGACCCAAATGTATTTACTGACTGCCTGAACTCTGCAGTCACTTTCCACGTCCCTTCATTATAAAGGGAATCTCAGTCTCCCTCCGTCTTCATTTCACTCGCATGAATATGCATTTCAGCACAGACATGCCAACCCAACGTCCAGGGAAAGTATGTAAATGCATTAATTTGTCTCACACGGAAGCTGGATGAGTGGATAATTTAGGGCAGCCATAATAAAAATATTCTTTATGTGACACTGCAGATAACTAGTAGACCCAAACAGATTTGACCAGCTGCGTGAATGTCTTTGAATCCTAATTACACGGTATGCATAAAGGTAGAACGGTAAACATACAGCGAGCACTCCCACATTATGCACACCTAAATATTCCAGGTACTGTGATGGTTCTCTATATAAATGAGAAATAAACAATACCTTGGTGGCAAAAGGCCTGTCTCAACGGCCATTGCCAAGCCATTGCCAAGCAGTCATAGAGAAAGGAGATCCTTTTAGGGCTGTGCTGGCCATGTATGAATCTCACAATCCACTGGACACACTGTTCATGAGAATTCTAGAAAAGAACAAGGGTGTTTTTTTTTTTTCAAGTGCATTCTTTCTTTTGAAGGAAAGCAGCCTCTAGTACATTCTAGAACGTGTCATGCGTGGTATTTCTTCACCAGCTGCCCTTTATAAACCATGGTCTGCCCATGTGACCTAAAATGTCCTCGGATTAACTTTCCTGTGTGTGTGGAGGGGGTGGGGAATAAAGCAACGGAGCAATGCTTATACCTGAAAAGGTTTATTTATAAGACCCGATGCTTGAAATTGAATGTGCTCTTCGCTATGGAACCGATGCAGCGATTGCGGGTGCTGGAAAAAAAATGGTCAGGTTTTTTATCAGCCTGAACATCAGTCTGGGATCACGTTTTTAATTTGCTTGTTTTTGCAGTTTTATATAGTGCAAATTCGACTCTACGGTATCAGAGCGCTTTACATGAGCGCCAGTTGCATTACAGATGGACACGTACATTTTTTGGCATGGAGATTTGCCAGGAATCAGAGGATGCAGAGCCTCACGCTCAGACTCAAACCCGGCTCCCTAGCTTCAACGTTTGTTGCTGTGGCCGTTAGATCACATCCTCTCCCGCAACATCCCGCAACATTAATGACTATGTTGGTAAACCGAAAATGTGATTCCGCGTCATGCTCGGAAGCGAGAATTATGCTCATCTTTCTTCACTGTATTCATTACAGCAGCTTGCAAACCAACATTAAGTACCACCTTTCCTATGAACCTAAAGGAGAGGAAACCGGAAAAACTAAACCAATCACAGTCCACCAATGTCCTTATAATCCAGTGTTCCTCTATATGCCCTTTCTTTCTTTGCTGCTCCAGCAGCCTTCTGATATGTGCCACTGTGTTATTTAATGATTTTTATTGCATGGATGTGTATTATTCACTGCTTGTTTTATTTACCAGGCGTGCTTGCTAGGTTTCTGTAATGAACCTGTAAATAGAATTTTTTTTGCTCTTTTCTCCAACTTTGTTTCAGGGTTGGAGGAAAATAGGATAGATTAAGTAAGAAATGAGCGCAGTAAAAGTTACAATAAAAAAAACGTCAATGGGTGTGGGTGCTCTGCCACACATTTCACGACGCAGGATTTCCTGCTGTGCTTGCCGCGCTGCGGGAGTGTGAGGTTCACTATGGGGCGGCGTGGAGTGCTCATTTCCTTGTGTTTGTCTGCACACTCCCGTGTCTGCCCCCAGGCCGTGCGCTTCATTATGGGAGGTGAAGGAGGGACCCTCTAATACTGCGGAGCCCCGTGTTGTAATCTGCAGGTTCAAGCTGGAGTTTGTATTTGATGGCATTCATGGTCATCGTGTCTGTTGCGCAGCACTGCCGCTTGTCGCTCGATCAGGTGTGAATGCCAGCAACAAAGCTCCACGCTTTCACGTGTTTCTAAAGGTGATTTACGAGTAACCCGCAGCTCATTAGTTTCAAACTGGGTAAGTTAGCTCAGTGGGGAAGAGCCTGTGCGTCACATCATTCCTACAAGTCCGGTCTATTGGCTTTGTCAGTGATTGTTAGTTGCATAAAATAAATAAGCAGCAACTATTGCTTGTTCATATTTATGTTCGGTTTTAATTGGTGCTAGGGTTGCTTTGAGTTTACACTGAAGAGCTGAGTGCTGGCATGGAGGAGTAAGGTCAGTCAACGGCCAGGTTAAGTTTGGCCAAGGACTATCTCAGGCTGTTGGAGCTGGGAAGAGCCAGTGACGTCAGGCTCATGGTCCTTTGCGTGTTCATCACCATCCATAATTCTCTGGCAGTCAGCGCCCACCCGAGCCTTGTCCACATCTGGTATTGTTTGTTACTGCTACCTCTTTCACACACACGCACGCACGAACACACACGCACACATACATTCACAGCAAGATTTTTCTGCTTTTTAAACGCTCGCTGCTGACATCTGCAGTTATGTAATAAAGGTCATCAATTCACATCCTGGCAGGACCAACTCACACTTCCAGTTTCTAAGGTGGATGAGTTGAGTACTGTTACATTGGGTAATAGTAGTTCCTTTTAATTGTGTTGTAAGTGCGGCTCTGACCAAAATAGAATGCCACGTTAACGAATGCATGCAACACATAGAGCCAGTGGTTCAACGGCTCTGGCTGAGGGGGGATAAATATATCACTTTGTATGCAGACTAATTACTGAGATTCATGCGCATCAGTAAAAACTGAGGCCTGCGGTCGGCCAATTCTCATCACATTATCTGCCTCTCTCGTCATCCCGTCACTGTGTATTGCCTGGAATGTGGCTCGCACAAAGCCTCCCTTTACCTGGGGAATGCTTCTGAGGAGCACGCTGCCCACAGCAGAAAATATATAACTCTATCTGTCTATCTATTTCACTCACTCTATCGCCATCACTCTATCTGTCTATCTATCGATCGCCCTCCCTCTATCTATCGCCCTCACTCTATCGCCCTCTGCCCTCTATCTATCGCTATCTATTTATCTATCTCTATCTATCTATCTACCTATCTATCTAGCTATCTATCGCCCTCACTCTATCTATCGCCCTCTGCCCTCTATCTATCGCCTTTTATCTGTCTCTCTATCGCACTCACTCTATCTGTCGCCATCACTCTATCTATCGATTGCCCTCACTCTATCTATCTGTCTAGCTATCTATCGCCCTCCCTCCCTCTATCTATCTATCGCCCTCCCTCTATCGCCCTCCCTCTATCTATCTATCGCCCTGCCTCCCTCTATCCATCGCCCTCCCTCCCTCTATCTATCGCCCTAACTCCCTCTATCTATCGCCCTCCCTCTATCTATCTCCCTCCCTCCCACCCTCCCTCTATCGCCCTCCCTCCCTCTATCTATTGCCCTCCCTCCCTCTATCTATCTATCGCCCTCACTCTACCTATCTATCGCATCACCACAGCATCACTCAGCACCACCACAGCATCACTCAGGGGCATTACAACATCACTATGCGCTACCACAGCATCACTGAACACCACAGCATCACTCGCTGCAACCACATCACGCAGCGCCACCACAGAATCAATCTGTGCAGCCATTCAACAACTGGCTCAAATATGTTCTCTCAATGTTTCAAGCTTTATTACAAATGTCACAAAAAGATGTTAATATTTCACTTCTGTTCTTGGATTTTCGTCACAATAACATTATCTTCACAAAAGTTATGTACAAATGTTTAAGCTATTGCCTTTATACATTACAATAACTTTTATGTAAGTATTCATTATTTAAAAAAATTAAAAGCCATCGTTATTTGTAATATCAATACATCTAAGTCACGTAAATGCAAAACATGTTGCATTACAAATGCTATAGGTGTTTGCGAAAGTTATAACTATTGGCATTGTAAATGACAAAGCTATAAATTTAGCCATTTTAAAAAATAACACATAAATAAAAAAAATTAATTTATAAGAACAATAGCTCAAACTTTCCTAATGCGAGCCCTATTGCATTTCCAATGCTTGATTTCTTGATCCTAATTTGTAGTGCTTTAGTTATGTGTTTGATTTCACCTGCCAGTTAGTGCTCTATGGCCAAGGTTTTTTTACACCTTAGCGTTTGTACTTGCCCCTTGGTTGCTGCTACTGTCCTAGTTTAGCTTGCGGTATTTGAGTATACTTTTCTTGTCGGTGGGTAGTGTGGTTTTTCTAACCAGTCTTGCGACACGATTTGTCGTCTGTGCTCCTCTGATGCGCCTGCGTTGGCTTCTGCTTTGGAATAGGTTCAGGTGGTGAGGAATGCTGCGATAGAAGTATCCATCAGGTGACCATATTTCTGGTGGATTCGCTCCTTGCAGATTCCTCCCGTTCAGTTAGTCTCTACGCTCTGAGGAATGGTTTGTGGTTAGTTTGGTGTCTGGGAGATTTCTGCACTGCCCACTCACTTAGTTCCATCTCCTCCTAGAAAAAAGAATGAAAACTGATGTCCACATACTGGGTGTTGCCTTATGTGGCTCTGTGATGTCACATCCAGGGGAGGAGCCAGAGAGTTGAGACCGAGCCACAGTCACTTGCTTGCACAGGAGAGCGAGTTGCCTCTTTGGGAGAATTCATGAGGTGAGGAATCCGCATGTGGTGAATTTACCAGAAAGAGGATCTTGAAGGAAAGTTTATTTCTGAAGACAAGAGGTGTAAAAACTACCAGTGTCAAGGTGGTAGGCGTGATAGGCTCCTTTTAAGAGGGTACTATTCTTTTTAGATTACTGCGCAGTAGAACGCATAGTTGCCAAACTGTGAGTGAAAAAAGCGATTTTTCGGGATTGCACACCATCTGTACCAGAGGGATTCAGCGGGCTACTTGTGGTTGGCATGGTGCGCAGTGAGTAATGATGGACATGTGGCAATATTCCCTGAATTTTCCTAATGAATATTGCATGCAAGTGTGATCCAAGTGCTTGCGAAATTCTAGGTGCCATTCACAGAGAACGAGTCTGCAGCTTTAGGAACATCCTGACCAAGTTCTGCATTATGCCTTCTTGTCAAATTCCAGATCTTGCTTCTAAGTGGTCGATGCGCATATCATCCTTATCAAATTATTTTGCTTTTATAATTAATGACCTGGGCTGGTCAAGAGATTTATTTGCAGACATGTTTTTTGTGCATATGGCTTATTGAGGTTTATTTTGCATAAATAACCAAATGTGCTTTAAGTGAAGCATATGTATGTTCGACCAGTCAAACTTGTATTAATTCCTTACAGGGGAAGATTCCCGGGAGAAAAAATACCAGGTCCAGCCTGGTTTTGGTGATCGACGGGGAGGTGTTACCTGTGCTCGCACGTACTTCTATGCTGACGAAGCCAAATGTGACCATCACATGGAGACTTTCCTGGGATGTATCGAGGCCTCAGGTTGGTTCCCGCTGTAGCTTGGATCTTGGCCGTATTCGAAGATTGGAACTAAATGTTCATGTAGTCCTCACTCTATCTAGGGATTTTACAACTTTACCTTTACTCATTTATATACTTAAGATGTGAGCAAAGGTCCATTCTTACATAGTTCCTACGGCGCACAAACCCATAGAGCCCCTCGCTTTCAAAATCCTGGGGGGAAAACCCCTTCTACCCGGTGCAAAGGCTGTGTGCACTCCCAGAGCTGCGGCCAGAATTAATGAGGTTCCCTCCTCTGCGGTCACTGAAAACCACTGGTTGTTGGGAAAGCTTTCCTCCTACTGCGTTTGTGCCAGCCTGCATATGGGAACAGAGGCTGGGGCTTCTCAAGTGCCACCTAACATTTGCTTAAACCAGGGATGGCCCCTTTGAAGTTCATTAAGTACCTGGGCCCACCCCAACTGGTCTTCCTGCCAGGTGAGGAAACCTCTTCCCATTCCCAGGGATGATGGGGGCAGTTTTCACACCTTTTTCACGTCTAAGTACAGGCTGTGGAGGTGGAGGTGGAAGTGGAGATATGATACCAAGTACCCTCTAGCACCTTCAGTCAAAGTAAAGGTAACTCTTTTTAAGTTACCTTTCCAATATATTGAATTAAATCCAATTTCACTATTGGATTGCATTTTTATTAAATATAAAAATAAATCTTTGAGTGGAGTCTGGAGCTAGTTCAGGTCAAAAGTTATAGATTTAATTATCAAATCTTTACTTTGACTTTTCTTGTGTACCAGTTATAGGTTGGCCATTGACCATGTTTGTCACTGGGGGTAACATGTGATGAGATGTATGTCGATAACTGGCAGAGAACAACGTTTGGCTTCTTGACTCCAGTTGAACAAGGGATATTTGAGGTTTAGAAAAAATTTGTAACTTTTAGCAGCATATTCAAGGCATAAAATGTGAATAGTATCAAACTATTCATCTGGTCCTTTACACTAGTTCTTTGTTTTATAATGTTCTAATGCTGCTGAATTTTCCTGCTTCCAGTTCATAGCGTCACTGAGGTAACCTTTACACATTAGAATTTGTAGTCTCCTGGGTGCATTTGGTTTTATTGATCAAAATGTTTTAAACTCTGATGCAGCTAATCCAAACTGTGCCCCCGGGCTAACGATGAACAGATTATTCACAGAAGTGCCTAATGGCAACACAGCCCATGTTTTTTTTAATTCTGTGGGAGTAGATTATAGAAAATATGGAAACTGAGTGTTTGACAGAAATGTGAGTACCTTTCACAAGGCTCTTGTGTGGATGGTTTTTTTACACATTTATTTGATTTGCTTCTAGAAGGACATTAGACCATGATTCACACAGCTGTAATACAATTATTCATGCGATAGCACAAGAACTAGAGCGAGGCAGTAAAAGAGTTCTAGGGTAAAGGGGAAGGTGAAGAGTGTGGGGTCAACTTGTTATGAATTAACTTTGAACCGGGGGCAGTGTGTTCACTTAGTTTCCAAAACAGATTCTCTGTCCAACTAGGACATCTCATGCCTTTCGTTCGAGATTGATGCGCGGGAGAACAATCCGATTCATCAGCGAATGCCACACTTCTGACTCGATCAAAACAATAATGGGTCTTGGCTCTCACTCAGCAAGGCTTCTGACTCGGACATTGGCCCAGCCAGACACTTACTTGGATGTTTTCCCGAAACCAGCTTCTTAAGGTGTCTCAGCCATGGTCTAATGCACAGAGCATTTGTCATAGGTCCACACCATGACCGTTACCACATGTTCTTCAAGAAGGTGTAATCACAATGTGTACTGGTCTTTGAGAGAACTCAAATGCCAATTCCTCCAGCACAGGGTAATGTTTTGTATAATGGGGTGTTCAAAGGGTTGTACCATCTCTTCAGAATCTTGTAGACACCGAATGTAAATGTAAATGTATAGGCATTTATATAGCGCACTACTTACCCGGAGGGTCCCAAGGCGCTTCGGCCGCTGCGAAACCCTTCCTGGCTTCCCTGAGAGATGGTCCCTTAATGGGTATCTCCAGGGTGAGACCAGGCATCCCCGGCGGTCTGGTGGGGCCGTTAGTGAAGATGAGGCAAGCTAATGCCCAGAGTTGCCGAGTGTGATCGCTGATCAGAGTGGGCACCGAGGCGAGAGACTTATCGAGTCCGCTGACCCTGGTCCAGAAACCTGCCGCGCCGGGAATCGAACCCTGGTCCCGGGCCGTCCTCTGCTCTCGGGTCTGCCGCCTCTAACCAGTGAGCCACACTACTTCACCGAAGACTCTTAGCTTCAATCAGCAGTACCCCTCGTGTTGCTAGGCCACATCACCCATTTTAAAACAAATATAAACACCCCCGCCCCAACCCTCTCCCTGCTTTTATAGGACATTTGAAGCCAGGATGTAGTACTACCGCTAGGACTCGAAGATTGATGGAGAGCAGAGGAGAAGCAGCAGCAACCATGCATTGACAGTGGTGATCGATGGTTCAAATACACTTCAGGTTGTTTTGTTCCAGAGAGTTGAATGTAAACTGCCTGGCAGCAGTGAATGACCTTTTCCAATCATGTGTCCTCTGGTGGCAGGGAGTGGCATATGCCTTACTTTGTCCACCATGTTCTAGAGACCACTGAGGAAGGGCACAATTCATCTACAGTTTAGTATATCCTCAAAGGGAGGTTCGATAGAGTACTTGTTAATTATTGACTTGAACCTATTGCAAAGCATTTCATGGCTTATCTTGGTTCCTTTACAGGTGGCAGCTCTGAAGATGGTTTCTCTGCCATCAAGCTCACTGCTTTGGGAAGACCTCAGTTTTTGGTGAGTACAAAGATTCAGTAGAAGTCGAGTGATTCTGTTTGTAGAATGGATTGAGATGTTAGATCAAGAAACGTGGCAACTAATCCACTCATCTGTCAATTCATTGGTATCCTAGCAGGCACAATGTCCCCATCTGTGGCGCTTTTACTGCTGCCCACAAAAGATGTGTTGCACGACACAAAGGATAGTCGATAGGTCCCTACTGGCATGAAAGCAGCATGTATGCAATGTTTGTGCTCCAGTGTCCATTGTAATCGGTTGATGCCAACTCAGCAGGAACATGTGCTGATCACTTACAAGTTTCCCTGTTGGATGCCAAACTACTGAGCACTTGCAGTCATCTACTTACACCCAAATTGAAGTAAAACTGGGAACTAACACTGATGCAGACACTGTTCAGGAATCCGGGTGGACCAAATCCTAGCCAGCATAGTGATGCTATGAAGTAAATAAATGTAATGTTGGAATACAAATATTGTTGTGCATGCAAGTCACGAGAAGAGCTCCGGTAACGAATGCTGCATTAAGCAATCATGGAGTCCAGATTCCTCACGAGAGTGTAAATGGAAGATTACCATCAATACAAGAATTGACATGTGTGCCAGCAAGATGAGACCTATTTGCTTAGTGTTTGTAAAAATCATGTGCAATAATGTATGGAAAGTTTTTAGTGGAAATAGAAATATTCTGACTAAAGTGGTAAAACGGTAGCAGCAAAAGCTGAGTAGAAGAGTGGCAGACTGTCTGATGTGCACACAGGAGTCTACACAATAGCTGTGAACTAAACATAAAAAGTGAATTTGTGCATATTTCTGTATTTCTTTTAATCTGCTTTAATTTTACTTTCTGCTGGTTGGATTTTGTTTCTATTTTGTTGTGCCTTTGACAGTCTGGGAATCGCAGGTTAAATGTTAAACATTAGACATCTCCCTTTATGCTCTTGTTACTTATGGTGCCCAAACCTTTTACAGCTTTCCTTTTTTCTTTTTTAAAACCTTCCTCTAAAAGAACATGACCTGTCAGAAAATTGAAACTAGGTGTCGGTGAGATGGAAAGAAAAAGAAAAAAAAACAAAAAAACGAGCTCTTGGTGCTTAAATTCCTGCTTCAGACTGGCTTCCAGTGGCTTTAAAAACTGTTAAGCTCAATGTTTCACTGTATGTATGCAACTCCCTGGTTATTACTTCTCCGATTATCATGTGTTTTCTCCTTTTCCGATATTGTATGACTTGATGGCTATTTGTACAGTGCTCTGATACCCCAATCGGGTCATGTTTGCGCTTTATAAAACTCCAAAATAAATAAATCTAAGATTGCACGTCCCCATTGATAACAAGGAAGTGCTTGGAGAGTAAAAAGCTTTTTTCCAACCTTATAGAGAGAAAGGCTGCAATACAAAATGCTTTCTATTGTTATTGAAGTGGACACAGCCTTCGCGATACCTCAAAAGGATAGGGAAAGGAACAGTTTAAAAGAGAATAAAAATTGACACGTTTTGACGTAAATGCCAGCATTTGTAAAGCGCACAGCTACCTCCAACGGAAGTGTCCCGGCGCTGTCCGTATACCGCTATGGAACACTTCCTGGCTTTTCCCTGTGAAATGTCCACTCCTGGGCACCCCCAAGGTGAAGCCAGGCATCCAGCGCTGTTGGGGCCGTTGTGGAGATTAAGCAAGCTATTGCCCAGAGTTGCAGAGTGGGACTCATGGTTAGAATAAGCACAGAGGCGAGAATGATCAGGTTCGAGGAAATTGAGCCCAAGACCCGCCGAGGCGGGTATTGAACCCTGGTCCCGGGCCAGCCCTCTGTATCAGGGTCTGCCGCTCTAACCATTGAGCCACACTTCTCCACATATAAGAAACAATAGAAATAAAACAAACCCTGAAATGTAAATAAGTTAAAGAAATTATAATTGGCCTTTTTTTTAAGATGAATTTCATACCCAACTTCCCAAGTTTGATAGGAGTGTTGTCATTTTCCTATCTTTATGCCGGTCTGTTTTTTAATTACCTTTTCGTGGGAAGGGATCCTCTCCCTCACTTCCTTCTTAATTTCTTTAGCACAGGTGTCTGGTGGGTTGGTGAAAGTGCATGCATCTGTTCAGGTATTCTGGTCCTGTGTTGTGTATGGCTTTGTATGTCTGCGTAAGATGTTTGAATTCGCTGCCCTTGTGAATGGGAAGCCGCTGAAGGTCCTTGGTGCGGTGTGATGTGGAAGGTAGAGTACGAAAGTGTTCTGGATGGTCTCGAGTCTGTGTAGAAGTTTGGAGATTCCTTTTGTAGTGTTGCTGTAGTGCAGCCTGCTAGTGTAGGTGAATAAATCGAATAGCACCCAATACCCCCTTGATAAATGAGTGATTTAGAGAACGAGGATGACATTTTGCACCCCTGAATTTTAACCTCTCAGCAGTCAGTGTGCCGTACTATGATTTTGTGTTCAGAACACCTCCTGATTTTGAGGCAATAACTATTTCAATGAGATTTGAATGTTCTCGGACAACACTGCACTCCTCAGTGTTCTTCGGCAGGATACTACATTTTTACAGCAGTGGATGGGCTGTAAATACCGTTCTGATTTTGAACAGTCCTTCCCTGCATCTATGATGATGCCAGAACACTTGGAGTTTTAAGAAGGCATTTGTGATCTTTCACTTCACCATTAGGGTCTAGAGTTTCATGCCTTTCAAGCTTGAACACTGGCTTCAAGATGGTCTCTCTGTGTGTACTTTCTTAGAATCCATGTTTGGCAAATGTGAGGACACAAATATTTTTGCCTCTGGTCGAATCACTCCATACAGAGTAGTATTACTTTTACAACCAAGTTTGTGAATCTGTAGAGGGACTAGTCCTGAGAAAAAGATTCTTGTCTACAGTATTTGTTCTCCTGCGATCATCTCTCACCTCGGCACTATTTAATGTTGGTGCCTCCTACAGAATAGAATCCAAGATGGTCATAGAGAGGTGGATTTGAAGCCTGTTGAGTCAGTGATTAGATGCGGTAATGTGGCGTTAACATGTAGACCTTGTTGAAATGAGCGATCATTTGTCTGGGATCCTAACTGGTGTTGGGGGCTAGGATTATTCTGACCAGAATTCTGCTCTTTTACACATCTCATTGCTGGAGAACCAATGTTACAGGTAAATAACATGTTCTTACTGTACCAGTGCAGTTAGAATGGTCTTCTCCCGCTCGGTTGCTCCATTATACTACTGTATTTAAAGATACTGATAAAGCTGCTTGGCAGTGTTCCCTTTTCAGTGAGATTTTGTGTTCATTATTTACTTCTCTTCCTTCATAGCTCCAATTTTCAGAGGTACTAATAAAGTGGAGGCGCTTCTTCCATCAGCTAGCCGCAGACCAAGGCAAGATTGGGGTTGCAGCCGTTGAAATTGAGCTTGAAGTGGAAAAGCTCCAGGTGAGAAGAACTATCTCTATGTGCTGCCTGGAGAGCTCTTTTGTCCTGCCGTAGAACTCGCAAGCACGTTGCCTGCGTCCTTTGAGCTCCACATCCATGATGGTTATGTAAGGGCTGAGGACACTGATGCTTCGATCCATATTTGATTTTACCAATCCAAACCAAGTCTACTCCATGCAGTTGGTTTATCCCGAGGCAAGTGTATGCCGTGCTGGCAATATTTGTCACCTGGTTACAAAGCTTTGCTGTACTTAGTGTTTGTTTGTGTAGGTTTGTTTTTCAAGTCCCTCAAAGGAACAGTCCAGCACTCCAGTTAATGTGAGCGATTCATATTGTTGCCTCACTCTATAAAAATGTTGATGTACGTACGGTGCCAGCCAGTTCCACTCAAAAACCGCATATGTAAGCTGACGTATGACTAACTCAGAGCGATCTGTGTAAAGCTGTGAGTGGGCGTGTTCAAAAGAGGAATATTCCACACTTTCACAAGTTAGTACTCCATCAACATAAACAAGTGGGTACTTCAATGGCTCCTGGCCATAAGCATCAAGCAGGGCCTTCAGTTTCATTACCTGATGAAAGGGGAAATGCATGAAATGTTGAAGGTTGCTCATTATGTTGAGGTCTTCAAAGAGCAAAAAGAGATATTATCATTGTGTGGTGTGTCTTGAATTAAGCTTACTTTTTCTTTATGCGGTAGAAGTAAATGCTAATATTTTTAATCTCTTTACACTCTGGTTGTAAATAAGCTGCTCCAAGAAAGGCTTTTGAGGCCCCTGTAAAAGCATCACTCCACGAGTTAGGCGTAAAACTGGGGAGGAATGGGATTGAGAGGGAGGGGTGAGTTCTTTAGCAGTCACTACAGCCCAAGGCAGAAGAGCTTTGATGTCAGTAGAACTTTTCAGAATGAAGGCTAGAACTTTATAAACTAAACAGTGAGGATCCGAAAGACCAGCTTTGGCACGTTGGAGCAGAAGATCTGTCGGCCATTGCTGACCCTCTGCCAAGCGACTGGCATCAGTGGAGCCCAGTATTAATTTTAAGGTTGGCTATATTACTTGAGAAATGTTAAAGGATCGACCACAAATTTGAATCATTCAAGAAGAGTGTTGATGATCTGGAATCTGCTGGACAATTTACAATGACGTGTATTTGGTTTTTGACTAAAAATAGCTCTCAGAACAGCATTCTAAGGTGTCTGTCTTGTTCTTCAGGAAAGTCTGGCGAGGCTTGGAATTGCAACCAAGGATGAGAGTCAGCACTGGTTTACTGGAGAGAACATTGGACACTCAGGGTAGGTCTGTTTCTGGGGAATATTTAACTTTTGTGACGATTGAATACCTTTTAGCATTTTGAAGATCCTAATTGGAGTGCTTGAGAGTGGTAGCATGGCACATGTTTGAAGGTTGTAAGAGGGAACGACTGACTAGCAGCGGCTTTGTAAGTAGCAGTATATGCCCCCGTCTGCCAATGCCACGTTTTCTCGTAGCAGAAATGCCCTGGTTCCCCAGCATGGCATCTTCTCCAGATTCACAAACTTGAAAGTTCCTCATGGCAGTCTGGGAGGTCCCAGACACTTGAAATGAGTTTGAATTTTTATTTTTTAGCCCCATTACCTCCATAACCATAAATTGCTAAACTAGGTCCGTGATATTGTGTGATATTGTGTGCCTCCAATAAAAACCTAGGTGTCAAGGATACATAGAGAGACTCATGTAAAATGTTGATGTTTGGTATTCATTGTTTTTGGGGTGTTTTTCCTCATCTCAACAGGTAACCTAATAGTGAGTACAGTACTCTACAAATCTAGATCCTTTAGTGTCCTGATGCCTCGTGAAACGTGTGTGATGTCTCTTTTGAAAGCACATAAAGATTTGCCCTTTCACCATTGTCCAGACCTGGTGACTCCCATCCAGAGCTGCGGGCATCAGAGCTCTAGCTCCCTGGTGCAAGGACTTGATTCAATGCACCAGCTTGATCTAGGGAATCCAGTTTGGCTGCGATACAGACACCGCCCATTCCACTATCTTGCGTAGGAGTTATTTGCTGCTTGCAATCAGTCCCATGACATAGGTTCCGGGACCACAGTGGAACTCTAAAATCTTTCATTAATGAATACCCGTTTCAAGATCACTCGAATATCTATTTTAAAATTTCAAATCCAGTGCACATAATATTGACTGGGACTATCACAGAAAATGAAAATTCAAAGAAACAAACCATTTCATGAAAAGTGAAAACTGAGAACAATTGTAACCCTAACACTCACTGTGCTGTCTCTAGGCACTATGCTAATTCTAGTGTAATCCATAAATTAAAAACCTATTCTGCAAGATTCCGAGGTAGTTCGCAGATCTGATTTGGGACAAATAGGTCTGGCATTGAGCAACCACAGCCTCTCAAGAGTCACTGGAGCAGCCTTTGGTTAGAGCATTGTGAGTTGGTGCCATGCCTATCTTGATCTTTGCCCACACGTAGTTCCTCTCTTTATCAGTGGTCAAATCCTGGGGATTATATACTGGTTGATCATTATTTTATCTCATATTTACAAAATAAAACCGGTTTTGCAGGCACTAAGATTACTTTCAGACTAAACTGACATGGCACTAAATCTGTCCGCTCGATCTACAGCTTGACATTAGGCATCCATCTTTGCAAACAGTACATTTATATTGCAAGTAGACCTTTTGTAATGACTATGCCCATTAATCAAAACGAAAAACATGTGCGCCTGCAGAGCGATCACCCATACTGATATCAGTATTGTTGCTTGTGTTCGGCCCTTTGTTGTAAAAAGAAAAACCTAAAAATAAGTTTCTGAGCATGTCCCACTTTCTACGAAAAAATGTCTAAAATGACAACTGATGAAAATAGAATATTCGGGAGACAAATGATGATGGTAATAATATAATCTGAAATTGAAAGCTTCAAATATCCGTGACATTCCCGGAATAACTCCTAAAATGAGCAATGAACCTTGCGCTTCTGAGTATTCTTGCAGCTACATGTTGAAGAGTTCTAATCTAAACATTTGCAGAACTATTCAACCCCTATCAATGTGTTATTCAGAAGCTTGATTATCACCATTTCATGACAAGATTATAGAACAAAAGAAGGTGCTAAAAGCTTGCATTCGATGGAAAGCCAGTAATTTATTTAGTGGACGTTCAATAACACGTTTCCATAACAAAATCAAAAGGTCTCTTCATTGAAAAGCACTGTGATCACTACATGATATGTGGATAAATACATAAATGAGTGTGCACCCAGCTTACTTGTGTGAATGATTTTCACTTTGTACACTTTCTTATGTTTAGCATTTTAAACTTGGCTGTCTGTGATGTGGTTGTACCTCTTTGGTCCAATGGGATCTAGCTGCAGTGCATTTTTGTGACCTGTTGCAGCCCTTCTTGTTATCTCAAACAGCAGGACCTGAGCTTTATCCATTCCATGCAGTGTTTGCCTTTATCGAGCGCCTGCTGGGCGTGGCTTGTACACATGCTCACCAGGCCCTGAACCTGGAGCGTGGACAACCCCAGGTAAGTCAGGTTTCTTCGTTGCAGGGTCTGGCCTTAGGGTCTCCCTAATAGCCTCTGCATGTGATCCGTACTGCTTATCCATGCCTTATTTTTCGCTCCCCTGACCAAAAAGCCTACTCTGCCTTCTGCATAAGACTCCAAGTCCTGGGATACGGTGTGGCCACCCCTGGCACACTGTCACCCTGCATCCAGAGCCTGCTGGGCAATGCCATGAGCTCTGGGCTGTTGGTGTTGCCTTCAGCTTGACTGCGCCCAGTCCCCCTCCTTTGCTCGTCCCTTACTGAGTATGACTTTAGGTTTTGTTTCCTTTGGGCTCTGGACTCAGTGTGTCCTTGGTCATACTCTGAAAACGGTCTTCTTGTTTTCAGAGGAAGCTGGTTATTCCGTCCAGTGAAGGCCTTCTGCTGTGCCATGCATCTCGTAATGTTGCCATTCCCACCCCAATCTCTCTGGACAAGTCCTAGGGCCGTATGTTGGGTTCTCCTGGCACATGGTGTGGAGTGTGTCCATTCCTAGTGCCCAGTCCCCCCTCCCCCTGCTGTGTTTCCCCTAGTACCATGTTTCGCACAGCTTGGGCTTTGCACAGGAACCACAGAACCTGTGCATAATCTGTAATACGATGAGAAGGGCCCAAGATATTACTCAAGAGGCCACTGCTGCTTGTGCCACTTCAGGTGCCAGCCAACGCTGCCAAATACCAGTACCAAAGAAACCTACTGGGCATTACAGACCTACAAACATCACAAATTGGACTGGTCTAGGTGACCCAAAAATGGAAGACTGACCTAAGCACCCTGGTGTTATTCATTGCATATTTCATTCTTAAACACTATGCTCCAGTGTTTTAAAAAAAATGACCATCACCAAATGGTGGGCTGCCTTAAATATGTGTCAGTGTTACAAAATGGGTGCCGGAACACACTGGCACAAATTACGCACTGATGTGGACACGGAAATGGGTCTTGGGACATACCTTTTAGCCAATCCCTCTACCACCTAATCATGCCTGGCACAACATGGAGTTGAGGGATGAGGGCACAGTTTATTCCTTAGGACCACCTCAGAACCTAGTTTTGTGTCACCAGATCCCATTATGTTCTTAGGCTGTGCCAGCTCTCTAGTAAATACCACACCTTGTACCCAGTCTCCCTTCTCACAGTATCCTAAAGGCAAAACCTGTGGGCGTGCCCCAGATGCCTGCATGTGTTGACCTTTGGTTACTGTGAAAAGCATAGCAGTTAGAATACTAGACACAGAAGACTACACGTGTGCCCCACAGTTGCTGAGCACAAGTGATGTTTTATAATCTAACTGCTAGGCTTAGCTGGTAGAGCGCATCCTCTACTGGCAGTAGCTCTGAGAATTTGAGAGAGCATCTTTGAATTCTCCCTTCTCAAGAATTCTGTGTTACAATTTGCAACCTTTTGGAAATACCTAGACTAGTTGTTGCAATAAGTACCAGGGCTACCTAGTACTAGGATTGTGAGCTGGCTAGTGCCCGTATTCTGTATCCAGTACACACTTATCTCATACCAGTATGGCTTTAGGGTTAGCATTATTCGGTGGAGATACGTTAATCCCATCTCCTAAATTAGGTTTTGAAAGAGAAAATATGCATCATATCTAGTACCTGTGGTGCGTCCCAGGTTTAACATTAACCTCTTTATCAGGAGAGTGAATTGGGCACCTTTCTGGACTTCCTAACCTTCCCTCCAGGTACCGTGAACCTACCTTACTCATGTTCACTCCCAAATGTTTTCACAGCACGTTCCTTCTTGCTTAAAGTTGTGACTCCTTTCCACATTGCTTAGAAGTATCCATCAGAAGAACAAGTTATGTACCTTTGATTAACGCTCTTATTGGCGGTTACTCTATCCACAGATTCCTCACCACCCTCCTCCCCTGTTCTGCAGAGTGGCCCCTTTTGAACATTAAATAATCTGCTTATTCAATGCACAGCATTACCCTGGGTAAGAATTGGCACACTACACTGTACCAACAATTGTTTCATGCTCTGCCTCTCAGGGTGTGGAACAAGTCAAGCAAGAAAGTGACATCAGTGTGCCGGGGTGGCACGTATGAGGTTACACTCCCTTACTGCTGGGACGGCATGGAGCCGAACGGTAGCACCGAGCAGCGAACACTAGCATTGCTGGGGATATTTTCCTGTTCCAGGAATATCCAAAAAAAGGAATGATGCCAAAGGCAAATAACTTGTTCATCAGAAGAGCAAGTTAATTATCTTGAGTAATGATCCTTCTAGTCGATATTCTGTCTGCCCCCAGATTCCTCTCCAATTCATCCTCGTCCCTAATCTGCGGCGCAACAGAGGCTGTTGCACATTTATTTTGTTACACTCCTATTTGTGTCATTCTCGTCATCCTCGTTCCTGCCTTTGAGGGAGTGGACAGAAGGATGGGGAACTGACATCAGTGTTCTCATATCCAGGTGGATCAGTAGTTGAGGTGCCACCTATCGGTGCAGTAGAGCTGTTGCATGTTTCCAGATCCAGTCTGGCACTTGGGGAGGCATTTAAGAAGTGAGGGATTTTCAATTAGCCAGCGTATCCACCAGAAAGATTGTTATCAAAGGTAAGTAACTTGGTCTTTTGGTACCTGCCTTATTAGTCTTTCACCTAACACACACAACTTTACAGGATCGACGTGAATTTCATTAATTGGGTATGTGTTTTGCAGTGTGTCAAACACAACCAATTGTAGTAATAAAAATACTTCTTCCCAACGACAAAGGTTCTTTCACTGCCTCTTATTATGAAGCTTTTGTATCTTGGGGTATATGTTTTCGTTTTTGCACCTTCTGGTATTGCTTCCTCTGACAGCTCAGTGTTACTTGAGTTTTGATTCTCGGTGGTCAGTTCTGAAGCCTGGGCCTGATAGTCAGTGCTGGGCTACGAGCAGGTCAAGACCTGTGCCTTTGACCGCTCATCCCTTTGCTCAGCCCTCTCCAGTAGCAGTTGCTGCCCTGACAGTAACATTTTTCTGCTTTTATTCTGATGCTTTGAGCCTCAAAACCTTTGCCATTTCACATCTCTGCTGCCTTAAGGCATGCGATGTTATTGTCTCCGTTTCGTTGATGGTTGGCACAGGTGAATATACAGGTCTCAAGAAGAAAAGCGCATATAGGACTCTGATCACTCCTGTCACTTCAGAAGAGACAGAAAATCTGAGAAGATGCAACTGGATTGGCTCATGCCAAAATGTGTGTCTATAGTGAACGACCCCATTTAGCACTTCCGTTAACTGGGGCCGTAAGACAATGGCCAAATCCAGGATGTTCAACAACTGTAGCTGGAAAAGACTGATGACCTGTTGGAGCTTTCTGGACCAGGCCTGTGCAATGCCGGTCTCTCCTCGACTTGGATAAAAGCCAGAAGTTCTGTTCTTCAGTTGGCTATTGCCTGGAAGTGGTGCTTGAGCGAAGACCTCTCCAGGCCCATGTAACTGAAAAACACGAGTGAAGCTGCTTATAGTACTTTGAAAGCAAGAGACCCCCGCTGTAGGAAATGAAGAGCTAAAAACAAAGTACTGATAAGTAGATCGCCACCACACTGAAGGACTGGGCTATTCTAAGGCCCAGCGGTGCCAGGGAACAACACCTGAAACCTTCGTGGGTTACCTGTTCCGGCGTACAAATCACAGAGACACGGGACACTTCCTTAGGCGTCAAAGATCAAGGTTTATTTACTGCAGGGATACAGAAATCGCAAGAAGTACACTACGTGTCGGTTCTGAGAGACTGCTTCGAATTGCAACAGTGGATCGCTCCTTTTATACATATTTTAGTCATAGCACAACATGGCGAACAAAAAGTAACAGCTCAGTTCCCACAGTAAACTTCAAAAGGGTTGCTTTCATGTATTCAAGAGCCCGGAACATAATTACAGTAGCATCGCCGGTTCCCAACTGTAAAAGTACGTTATCTCACCATTAAGTACATTCCATTCTGGCTGTAAACGAGTTAAGAAAAGAGACAAAAACAGGTGCAAGGAAGACAAAGATAGACAACAGATTGAAAAAGAGTGTAGGGGGGCAATATCGGAAGCACGATTGAAGGATCAAAGGATTCGTGCCTAATGCATGCACGGCTGAAACAATAGATCGGCACGGCAAGATGAGCCTCAAGAGGAGCCATCTGCCTTTGCAGTGTCATCCCCCTCGTCATAAAGACACCCTTAAAGGAACACGTGTCTTCCGCAAGAGCTTGGGAATCCCAGGGTCACGAAGCGGACAGTGTCCGTTTGCTGACTACTTGAGGGCAAGAAACAAAATGGATGCCGTATCTAAAATGGAACCCGTGGGTTCAGATGAAGAAGCCCACGAATAAGACTAATAGTGTAACGTAGAATAGCGAAAACGCGTACACCCACTAAACTCGTCATTAGTGGTTCATAGATACCAAACTCGTCCATATTCGAGAACGTCATTACGATTCTCACGGAACCTCAGACGCTCCTTTTGCCCTCATGTAGGCAAGCACTAGTCGATATCAGAATCTATCTCAATATTCATCAAATCGTTCAGATGTTGCTGCAACATTATTCTATCCATCAATGCTTCTTTGGTAACAGAGGGCTGTCTTATACACGTAGCACAAAGGCCACATAAGGCAGGACCACACTGCACGAAAAGACAACACGTGAACAAACGCTACAACAACCCCTACGATCATCAGAATCTTCCAACCCCAAGTCAACATCAGGCCCCAAAACCATCCTAGTAGCGTCCAATCACCTACGTCCACGTGTATGGACTCGGAGATCTTATGCAACTTTGAGATGGCTTGATATACAGTTGGAGCGTTGTCAGGAATGAAAATACAGCAACTCGAATGGATCACCTTGCACACACCACCTCTATCTGCAAGAACAACGTCTAGAACCATACGGTTCTGCAACGTCATAAGCCTATCCGCCTGAAGCTCTGCTGTCAGATTACCAAGAGCACTTGCAGTTATATTAGCAGTCGATTCTACCACACGAGTCAACTGTCTCAGGTTCCTACTATTAACCATAGGTCCCCAAAACGGCAGGAAACCCTTAAAGAAGTCTCCTGCTTCTTGACCGGCAGTGTCCTCTTTGCTAATAACACCTCTCACAACTCTAGTCTTGTGATAGTCCGAGGCAACTGTGAAAGTCGGTGGCAACAGATTCGCAATATAACAGGTGCCCGAGAAGTCACGGGACAACCATGTATATGCGCGATCATAACATACGAAGTAGGTACCCTTGGCAGTCAGGAAAACGGGGGAAGAGAGCATTGGTAAAACATAGGTTTCAGTACAAGCACTCTTCCCAAGCTGAGCTCGCGGATTTCGACCAAGACCTTGCAAGCAAAAATTACCGAGATGGGGTACGATCCAGATCGGAGACAAGCTTTTAAGCTGTCTATCACCCACTGACATGCTATACCCAGCCTCACTCAGATCCTTGTATGCTCGCACCTCTTCCTCTGGAATAAGCGATGCATCAAAAATCTCTATCCAAGTCAACAATCGCTCTTGCCAAAGTCTTGTGGTACGGGCCGGGACCAAGGTCTGCAGAGCGTGGCTCTCGATGGGGGTAGGAATCTAGTGCACTACGGAACATAGTTTGGAATGGTCGAGCTGACCCCTGGGAGCTGTAAGGAAGAACCAAATACGGAATACCCCTATCCATGGTATGTGGCATTAACCCACACACCCAACAGTTAGCAGTAACCATCACTAACTGATGCTGATGTAGGAGCTGGACAAAGGAGTTGTTCATGAATTCCGCACGTCTAACCTGTTCATGTTGGGGCAGAGGATGCAAGGAATGTGGAGAAACAGTGTAAATAGAATTCAGTTCAGAAGGAGAAGAAGCAGGTGAAGCGGAAGGCAATAATGACTGTATTCCAAAATACACTCCACCCACTAATAGCATAGAAACAGTCAGACACAGCAGGAATACCTGAAACAGAAAGCATTTTGTTCGTACAACCCTATGCAATTTCGATCTTTGAGCTGACATCCTCTCTACTTCCAACAACTTAGAAAAATCTATCCTCTAAAAAACCGTCCGTAACGTTCTTGACGTTCTTCGTTCCGAGTAGCGATTATCAATTCCCAGGAGTTCCCAGGAATCGACAAAAGTAACCGACCTAGTGTCAGGAACCTGCTAAACAGAAGGAAGTACCCGCACGGCCCTACGGTCAACCCGGATGAAAGGTTTTCTTAATCAAAACATTCAATTTTAGTGCAAATCTCCTAGCTGTGGAAAAAGAGGAACACACGTGAAAAGAATCTCAAAAATAAATAAAGGATGCAATTGTTCATAATGTTCGTGGCAACAGTAAGGGGGTAAGATGAATTCAAAAAGAAAAACGAAAAGGATTTTTATTAGTCTTTGTCACGTGAACGAAGAAAATATCGACTTCTTCCAGGTCGAGTCTGCTCTTCAAATAATTGGTCAGGTTGCGAACCAGTGTTCAATTGATCAGGTGACAGTTCAAGCCTCATTCTCCAACGCTGACGATTCAACAATTGTATCTGGCTGCAATGAATTGTCTCCAAGTTGAGCATCACTAAACGGCACAAAACGTATTGGGGTCTCTGTTTCCGTTGCGGCAATCCCAGTTCGAACCCAAGAATCTGCTGGCAAGGGGATCGGGACTTTCTTGGTGTGGGTGGCGTGCACCCAATTCTTTCTGCCTTCCAACCGAACTGCAGTCCTTGTAGCCAGCAGGACTTGGAAGGGACCCACAAATCTCGGCTCCAAGTTATGCTTTCTTCCAAAGTTGCGGGTGACCACCCAGTCACCCGGTTGGAGCCGATGTCCAGGACCCTCTGTCTGTGCCGGTAGAGCTTCAAAGACCTGTTGATGAATTAACCTCAGTTTAGCAGTTTAGCAGTCAGATCATAAAGATAATCGATCAACATTGGGTATTCGAGACTATCAAATGCCTTAGGCCTCGGGACTCCCCAAATGTTCGCAGGACGGCCGAACACAATCTCATATGGGCTAAGCCCTACTCGAGAGTGCACAGTCGCCCTGGTCGACAAGAGAGCTAGAGGCAAGGCATCAGGCCATGACAAGCCAATCGTCGCTTGAATCTTAGCAAGTTTCAGTTTCAGAGTACCATTGTACCCTTCAACTAAACCCGCTGACTGGGGATGATTGGCGCTATGGAATTTATGTCGAATTCCAAGGCCCTTACACACACTCCTCATCACACTTCCCACAAACTCACTTCCGTTATCTGACCATACAATCCGTGGCATTCCATACCGAGGAAAGTATTCCTTCAGTAAGACTTTCGCGGTGGACAGGGCAGTGTTATCTTTAAGAGGATAGGCCTCAATCCATCTTGAACGCGCAAACCACAACTAAAACGTACTTCAGGTTATTGCATCGCTCCATATGGATGAAGTCCAATTGGATGACTTCAAAGGGACATGTAGGAGGAGCAAAATGGCCAGGTGGAGTGGGGGTGCCCTTGCCAGGATTATACATCATACATACCATACAATTCTTAACCACCCTCTCAGCACACTTAGCAATACCATCATTCTTCCATACAGGAGACAATAACTTACATATACCTTTCACGCTAATATGTGACAAACCGTGAGCCATAGTCACAACGGCTAGCACATATGCATCCGGTAACATCCACCTCTGACATCAATCCAACATCCATGCGCATCTAACTTTCCCGTGCTTTCTTTCCACTTAGTCTTTTTAGTTTCAGTGGCCTCATTCTGAATCGCCTTCACACTCTCAACAGTGTCCTCACACATACCAGTCTCCGCCGGCCACCTCACTGAATTCGTAACGTACATTCGGGTTGCAAGATTCTTAGCTGTTTCCTTATCAATCTCATCCGCAAACGCGTTACCACGACCAACATCATCCGTAACCTTTCGGTGCGCGCTGCATTTGATGATTGCCACCTGCTTAGGTAATGTAAGTGCGTTCATAAGATCGTTCACGAGCTGCCAGTGTTGGATCTTCGTGCCATGCGATGTCATAAATCCGCTTTCTCTCCACAATCGACCAAAGCTATGTGCAACACCAAACGCATATTGACTATCTGTAAACACATTCACTCGCTTTCCCTTAGACAAAACACATGCTCTCGTCAACGCAATCAACTCTGCCGCTTGCGCTGAATTCTGACTCAATCTCGCAGTTTCCACAACCGTACTCAACGTCACCACAGTATACGCAGTCGTCACATCGCCATTCGGCAACTTAAAACACGAACCATCAACATACAAAATACCATCGGGGTCTGCCAATGGAGTGTTTTTTAGGTCAACACGACCCTTCGTTTCTTACTCAGTTCGTAGATAACAATCATGTGGAGGTACATCATCTGATTCCATACTAATCGGCAACAAAGTCGCCGGGTTCAGTACATTACAACGTTTTATTTGTATATGACTTGCCAAAAGCGTCCACTCATAACCAGACAACCTTGCGCTCGTCAAGTGTTGAGTTTTCGTTCGATTTAAGAGAGTGTCAACTGCATGCGAAACCATCACCGTAAGCATATTATCCATGACCAATCCTGCAGATTGCCGGATGGACACCGCGGCTGCCGCTGTCGCTCTTAGACAACTTGGCAATGCTCTAGCTACTGGATCCAAGGTCGAGGAAAAATATGCACATGGACGCTGCTTACCGCCAAATTGTTGCGTCAAAACACTCAACGCACAACCCTCTCTCTCGTGAACGTATAGTGTAAACGGCTTGCTGTATTCAGGAGTACCTAACACAGGAGCCGAACACAACGCATCACGCAATTCAGAAAAACTTTTCTGACACTCTTCAGCCCATGGCAAAGGAGTCGGAACATCCTTGCACGTGAGGTCTAACAATGGCTTAGCTAGCAATGAAAAATTTGGAATCCATTGCCTGCAGTATGACGTGATACCTAAAAAGGCACGCACATCTCTGAGTTGTTGGCACAGTCATTCGAGCGATCGCTGCAATTCTTTCTGGGGTCAACCTTCTTCCCTCCTTTGACAATAAGTGACCTAGATAGGTTACTTCTTGACAACAATATTGTAGCTTAGGTGACACCTTGTGATGTAAGTCACAGAGATGCTGTAACAGCGATACTGTAGCAGTTTTGCAAATCTGCTTAGTGTCAGCAGCCACCAACAGATCATCAACCTTCTGAATCAAAGCCGCACCAGCGGGTAACACAAACGCGTCAAGTTGACTCTTAAGAGCTTGGCTGTAAATCGATGGACTCTCACAGTAGCCCTGCGGAGCGCGTTTAAACCTGAAGCTGCGACCACCTAATGAGAAGCCGAATAGATCTCTGCTTTCCTCAGCAATCGGAATGCTAAAGAAAGCATTCTTCAGATCGATTACCGAGAACCAAGAGGCAGAGGCTGGAATCAGTCAGTAAAGCTGTAATGTCAGGCACCACAGGAAATTGTGGAATCACAATTTTATTTACCTCTCGTAAATCAATGACTAAACGATACTCAGGAGGCTTGGATGGATCAGTTCGTTTCAAAATAGGTAACACAGGACTATTACACACATTTCCCCGAGTTTCCTCAATAACATCCTTCTTGATCAAGTCATAAATGATCGCTAATAGTGCTCGTTCACCATCAAGAGAGATACGATACTGGGGGATGCGTGGTAATCGCACATTCGATTTCAATTGAACAACATAGGGTGATATGTCCAGCAGGCCCACGTCATTGGGACCTGTTGCCCACAAAGACTCAGGAAGAGAACTCAATTCCGGTGGAAGCTTATCAGTTGACAAGTACATAGGAGAGATCACTCTCTGACCCAATGTAAGCTCCACTCCCGCAGGAGAACAATACAGAGTCGCATATAACCGCTTCAACAAATCCAGGCCCAAAAGATTCTCACCACAACCAGTAGTTAAAATCAAAGGAGCTTCTAGCTCACGAGGCCCAATTGTAAGGGGCAAAGGGCTAGAAACCGGATTGCTAACAGGGGCGCCAGAGAATCCAACGGAAACATTCGTTAAGCCAGACAAAGGTGCGCCAGGGAGTTTCGAATGCATGATGGAACTTTTCGCTGCACCAGTGTCCAACAGAAAAGGCTCAACTACGCCCGATGTGGCAACTGCGACGTAAGGCCCTCTCTGATCAATCGGAACTGATACCTTTGTCTGTGGCTGTTCTAGTAATTACCGTCAGCATCAATATCATGCTCGACGTAATAGTCGTCCACATGATACTGTGCAGATCTACCTGATGATGAATCGCGCTGATCAAAGCAATTGTTCGAATCTGACGAAGTGGTAGAACGCTCATTCTGATTCTGAGTGACACCACGACCTCTACCGCGAGATGCCTGTTAAGGACCACTACGACCTCCTCGAGCCGAAACACCATTGTTTCGGTCACGCAAAACTGGACAATTAAACTTCAAATGGCCCTCACCTCTACAGTATGCTCATTGATTGTACCCAAGCATAGATCTCGGTGTAGAAGAGTCAGTACGCGACTGAGTCCTAGAAGACTGTGATTGTGATCTATTTTGCTGTAGTCATTTTGATTCGAGCGCGGAGGATACGCTTGCTGCAACAGAACCTTAGTTTTAAGATCCTTCGTTTTCTTATCTGCACGATCACTTTCTTCCTTTTCTCTGTTTTCGTAATATTGAGCCGTGGCCAATATTTGAGCAGTAGTCGAAACAGCCCACGAACTTTCGGAATTTTTCAATTTGTTGCTTAGTTCAGGCAACAAATTAGATACAAATGTATCCACAAACAGTCGCTGACCTCCCTCAGTGCTCATATCCTGACCACTGTGATCGATTAATGCCTCCTCAAATCTGGTAAAGAAATCAGAGACACTCTCTTCTTTCTTTTGCTTGCACGCAGACAATTTATCCCAGTTAACTCTCATTGCTGGCATAAGTGTCTTCATAAGTGTAATAATCCTCTGAGGCAGATCAGTAATGAGCTGTTCAGGCTTAGCCCCACCAACTTGTCGTCCGTCAGCCGCCGCAAGAGCAGCCCAATCACCGCCTAACTCAGCTACGTGATTCTCTTGGCGAATTTTTGCCCAAATTGGTTGAGGTACTACATTACCGAACACCATGTCAATATCGGCAAGGTTCATAATAGTAGCATCCACTAATTGGGATAACTCCTTATAATAACCTGCCGGATTTTTGCGGGGGTCAGGTAAAGATTGTTTCACCTGTAAAACCTCTGATCGTTTCCACGGGAGGTGTATCCAGACTCTCTGGAAGTGTGGCAAAATTGCAGGGTTAGCAGCGGGATTACCTGGCATCCACACCGGGGGAACTTCTCGCATGGGATACTGACCAGGTTGTGCCATCCACTCCTCAGTGTCGTCATTAAACAATACTCGAGGTTGTACTGTAGATCGAAATGATAAGAGACGCTCTAAAGCACGTCGAACATTACTACCCACAATCATACCGTTCGAAAACTGATTCTGGAGTTCAGTCATTTCGGGCGGTACATTGTCTACCTCATCATTATCCCACTCCTCTCGTAAGGATTTACACATTTCCTCAAACACAAATCTTTGCGTGGGCTCATTAAATTGAGAGAACGTCTCGAACTATGCGCGGGGTGCAGGATGCCTAATCCATTTACGCGTCATTTTCACTAACGTCTCACTTTCCCTACCACCAGGAATTTGACTTCGTCTCTGAGAGACATCAGAAACATCGGACCCAACGATCGGTCCAAATGGAGAGTAAAGATTAGCAACAGCATTAGGTATGCGACTACGGACAGAAGGAGAATAGGAGAGAAGTACAGGGGCAACAACATGAGGGCTAAACGTAGGAGCAGTAGGAGTAGCCAAAAGAGCAGAAGTAGCGGGAACAATAGACTGAGAAGGTATAGGCAGTGGAGCAGTAGGAAGAAGGGCAGGTATGGGAGCAGGGACAACTTGAGGAACAAGAGGATTCGGGAGGACAGGAATAACGGCAGGCTGACCAGCAGCTGCCGGAACAACAGGTTGAGGTACAGGAGGAATCACAGGAGCTGTAGTATCCTGTGCGCATGGAGGTGGTGATTTCAGTAGATAGGACAGCAAAGGGTCCTCTGCCGCTTCTTCTCCCTTATCAGAACTTGACGGTAAAACGGGATAACACTTATCCACCGCCATATGTTGCAGTCAAGCAAAAACTTCCTTTTCCTTCTCTTTGTCTCGCTGAAACTGCTCTGCATTTCTCATCACCGTAATGATACCTTTCACTCTTGTTTTTCTTAATCTGTTTGATTTCTTTCTGCTTGGCCTCTTTGCGCCATAACCGGAAGGAATCAAACATGGCCGGCCTAGCTTTCTTATTAAACAATTTTGCCTCGAGATTGTCCAAAATTGCAGTTTCGAAACTACCATGGGGTGGCCAACTAAGGACACCATCACTTTTAGTATAGCGGATCCAATAATCATTATATACGATAGGACCCACTCCGTGATGACTGTAGAGCTCATAAATTGGAGTTCCAACTGGAGGTATCGGACAGGAGTCCTCCAACCGGGAATCCGTACCGCAACATTTAAGGAAACCAAACAAAGTACTACGGCCAGGCATCGTGCACACTAACCGAGTTTACAAACTTCAAGGGTTATCGAATTATGATGTCCTCGCAAAAAAATGCAAGACCCTCGGTTTTTGGCAATTGCAATCGTCAAATAAAACCCAACAACTAAGAACCAACAACTAAGAACCACAAATGCAATGGAACCATGCAAACAACCAAGTTTCAACAACAACGACCACGACTCTGGGAGCGACCCACAAATACTTAACTGAAAGAGCAATGGCGTCACCAGGAAGGTCCGTCAATCGTCTCGCTGTACAAAGGACTGCGCCAGGCGCCAAAACAGGTCGACAGTCAGGGCATCAGTCCGTCGCAGCCATCAGGAGGCGGTAATCTTCGCGGGAAAAGTCTTCGGACCACTTATTTCGACAACAGGATCGATGAAGCGGGGTGCACCTTTCCTCTGAGATTTCACACGAAGTTCCTCACGATCGTCGGGCTTTGGACCGGTACCGCTGATGTCGCCCTACGTTGGGCGCCAACTGAAGGACTGAGCTATTCTAAGGCCCAGCAGTGCCAGGGAACAACACCTGAAACCTTCGTGGGTTACCTGTTCCGGAGTACAAATCAGAGACACAGGACACTTCCTTCGGCGTTCAACATCAAGGTTTATTTACTGCAGGGATACAGAAATCGCAAGAAGTACACTACGTGTAGGTTCTGAGAGACTGCTTCGAATTGCAACAGTGGATCGCTCCTTTTATACATATTTTAGTCATAGCACAACGGGGTGAACAAAAGGTAACAACTCAGTTCCCACAGTAAACTTCAAAAGGGTTGCTTTCATGTATTCAAGAGCCCGGAACATAACAGTAGCATCGCCGGTTCCCAACTGTAAAAGTACGTTATCTCACCATTAAGTACATTCCATTCTGGCTGTAAACGAGTTAAGAAAAGAGACAAAAACAGGTGCAAGGAAGACAAAGATAGACAACAGATTGAAAAAGAGTGTAGGGGGGCAATATCGGAAGCACGATTACAGGATCAAAAGATTCGTGCCTAATGCATGCACGGCTGAAACAATAGACCGGCACGGCAAGATGAGCCTCGAGCGGAGCCATCTGCCTTTGCAGTGTCATCCCCCTCGTCATAAAGACACCCTCAAAGGAACACGTGTCTTCCGCAAGAGCTTGGGAATTCCAGGGTCACAAAGCGGACAGTGTCCGTTCGCTGACTACTTGAGGGCAAAAAACAAAATGGATGCCGTATCTAAAATGGAACCCGTGGGTTCAGATGAAGAAGCCCACGAATAAGACGAATGGTGTAACGTAGAATAGCGAAAACGCGTACACCCACTAAACTCGTCATTTGCGGTTCATAGATACCAAACTCGTCCATATTCGAGAACGTCATTACGATTTTCACGGAACCTCAACAAAAGACCTAGCTGATAAAGTGGTGTCCTGATTTTGACACTACTCCTGGCCTCTGTTTGGCATGCTCTGAGCTTGTACCACAGCCTAGGTCTACCTGAAGAGTGCCCCGGAACAACACTAAGTGTCCTATAGGGCCCCACCAGGCGGCTGATCAGCCCGGTACCCAACCAGTAACTGCATCTCAGAATCAAGAGCGTTTCTGTATCTCAGATGTCCTGTGAACTTTAGAGCATCCCAGCTGGGACCCCAATTTTGATGTTGGAGCAGTACAAAACCCAAGGTCTATCCTGTTTGATATCGGGATAATTTGACCCCTTGTGGCAGCACCAAGGAACAAGAACTACACAACACTAATATCTGTGTGGTCCTTAACATGGAGACCGCCCAGGTGAGATCACCTCTGTCCAGTGGATTGATCGACCAACAAGTCTGAGGACCGCTGTACTCAGACACTGCGTAAAAAAATCACCATATTATTTGAACCATTAGGGTATGGCCTACTGATATTCTGCCTAATTTTAATTGTGCTTCAATTTGAAGGTGTTTACGGAAGGGTCATTTATTTTCAAATAATACTAGCTGAACCATTCATTATATTTATTGTTTGTGGCTCACTGGTTAGAGGCGGCAGACCCGAGAGCAGAGGACGGCCCGGGACCAGGGTTCGATTCCCGGCGCGGCAGGTTTCTGGACCAGGGTCAGCGGACTCGATAATTCTCTCGCCTCGGTGCCCACTCTGATCAGCGATCACACTCGGCAACTCTGGGCATTAGCTCCCCTCATCTTCACTAACGGCCCCACCAGACCGCCGGGGATGCCTGGTCTCACCCTGGAGATACCCATTAAGGGACCATCTCAGGGAAGCCAGGAAGGGTTTTGCAGCGGTCGAAGCGCCTTGGGACCCTCCGGGTAAGTAGTGCGCTATATAAATGCCTATACATACATACATACATACATAATTGTAACTGTGCCTTCAAACCTCTTGGGTATCAAGCATTCGTTGCTTGATCAATTTACCCTAGGGAATATAAGGTGACTTTGGTGGCCCAACGTTCCATCTCTGATCAGGCATCCTGGTATCACGGAGTCAACAAATTCTCATCTTGGATGCTGCGAAGTCGTCCTTGTGATTTGAAGGTTCAGCCCAACTCACTTGGCTAGCAGTGTTCAGAGTAATAAGGATGGATGTGAACTGGTGGACTTATGCTCCACAGCTCCATGAAGGACCTGTAAATGTTGTCCTTGGTTGTTTCTTTAGTGCTGTAAACTGTGAGTAATGGCTTGTAACAATATTCTTTCTATCATCTTCTGCAGCACTGTCGACCTGCTGGACTGGAACAGCCTTATCGACAGTAGAACAAAGCTCTCTAATCTGCTTCTTGTGCCCAACCTTCAGGTATGTATTCGAGGGTCTCCTATTCCGTTGTCTCCTCTGCTGCAACCCAACTGTAAATTAAACGTTTAATCGCAATGTAAAGGCTCTAAATAAAGTAATTTTTTTGCTTGGAAACCATTCATCGTCTTGCAGAGTCTATACATCCAGAAAGGGAGAGTAGCAAAAAGTGAAAGTGTTCAGAAGGGAAAGAATTTTAAGTGTGTATTGACCATCACTCTCAATACACTACCTTCATTAGGCCCCTGTGTTTAATTCAACACAGGTGAGCAAGCACCAGAACAGCGAGTGAGAACCTGTCTGCCCTCAGAACATGCTAGGACCTTCTGCGTTTTGGTATATCTTGGTTTTAACTGTTATATCATTTGTTATGGGTAGAGACCTATTTAAAAAAAAGCTATACCTGTGAGTTCTTTGCGAACTTAGTGTCCAAAATTGAGGCTTATTACTTTTACTTTGTAACCCCTAAGCAAATTGAAATTTAAGTACTCACTGCTCCAGGACTCAGAGTATGGATACTCGTAGACATATTGCCTGGGGCCAAAACGTTCAGTCTGTTATGTGACCGAGGGCCGCATTGATGCCATCGAGGTGGCAGGCTGATTTAAGGTTGGGGGTGAAGGTGGTGGGGGGGTGATTGGCTGTATAGTTAGTGTACAGTAAGTGAAGCATATAAATCTACTTAATGAATTGATCAAATTCAACCAAAAAACCTGGGACTAATCCCGGCTTACCCACATTACCAAATTCTGTGATCCTACTCAATTATTTTAATTCACTTTCCCTCAGTTTTCTTTATTTCCACTTTTGATAGGCTTGAAATACATGGGAAGCTGTAAGATGTCTTTAAAAATTAAAGTGTTACTAAAGTTAAACGGTGCAGGACTCCATAGTTACTTCCTTTCTTTAACACCAATTAACCTTTAAATGCTTGCTAGTGTATTTAACTTATTTTTGTTAGTGCTGAGTCGAGTACACAGCAGCTCGTTGCTGTTGTTGATCATGGGGCTGTATGCATAGTTCAGGAGTGCCACATGCGGCTCCAGGCCATACTTTGAGCATCAAAGACTTCGATAAAAGGCTTGAACAGAAGGCACCAAACTCTGTTCATCTGATTCTCATGTTGGCTCATTTCTTGAGTTGTTAAGGTCCTTCATCTTCCATCCCATCCTCAATCTTGGCCAACTGCACATCTTAGAGAGGGGTTAGGAGCCTCCACTTTGTTGGAAAAGAAGGCATCGTCGAAGGGAGGCGTTAGTCAGTTTAGTTCAATTGTCTATTTTTTTAAGAGGTAGTTAAATCTCAGTGTACAGTGACTCGTCTGATCCACTGTACTGACAATTCAACATAATAATTCCAGCAGGAGGCACTGTGGGATTGTTCCATTTGCTCTTTTTTTACTTCGGTGAAACTGTGGCCACATCCCCTTTCCAGTTTCCGGCATATTTCCTCCCCCCTGATTTGTGCCCCCCTTTAATTCATTTATTCCCTTTCTGTTGCTGCTTCACGCTCCAGAGTTTGTGTTCCTTCCTGTAGCCTGCTTCACTCCAGGTTTCCTAGTCCCTTTATCTACTCAACATTCTGTTTTCTTTGTAGTTTTGGCAGGTTCTCAGCAGTCGCAACCACAATGCAGCCCAATGAAGACCCTTAATTTCCAACTTATTGGAATGGCCTACACCAAACATTACACTTTGAACCCTCTTACGGTTGGTAGTCCTTCCTTCCCTTTTACTCCAGGTACCTTTCGTGTATTCAGGGAGACAAACACAATAAACCTAATTTTTTCGAGTTATTAGAGGGTACTTAGAGGATCTTGGAAGAACAGTTTTTTAGGTGTTTTGGTAGCAGTCTCACTGATATTGGGTTCACCCTATGGCTTTCACAAGGTTGAGCCAGTGGTTCCTCTATCAGGAAATCCTCCATCCACTGCACTCTAAAAGAGGCGGGGACTTGAAATGCGGGTGTACTGTACATCTGCCATGTTTTTGTTCGTTGCCCTCTTATTGTGCATTTGTAAATCGTGCCTTTAACGGAGAGCAGAGTACTGCAATATTGTGAATTCCCTGCTGGGGAAGCCCTTGGGCACCGGTCCACATGTGTCATTGAAAGGAAGGCCCCAGACAGGGGGATGTGATAGATACTTGTTGGTACACTACTCTGCTGGCCCCTTGAAACTGCGTGGGTTGGTGTGGTGTGCCCAGAGTGCTTTGAGGGTGGGATTGCCATTTTCCCAAAAATATAACCTCTTTCCAAATTGCTTATGTTGCATGAGCCAACTTTGTACATTTTGATTAGGAGTTGTAATTATTACTCATTGACATGTTGACTAGCTGTACACACGGGCTGTTTTCTGCACTCTCGCCTTTCAGTCAGGACACCTGGAGCCGCTGCTGTCCAAGTTCACTGAGGAGGAGGACCTCCAGATGAAGAGGATGCTGCAGAGGATGGACGAACTTGCAAAGGTTGGTCTTTCTGCAACCTGAAACCTGCTCTTCTGCCTCTCTGCACCATGTAACCTGCTCTTCTGCAACCTGAAACCTGCTCTTCTGCCTCTCTGTAACCTGAAACCTGCTCTTCTGCCTCTCTGCACCCCGTAACCTGCTCTTCTGCCTCTCTGTAACCTGAAACCTGCTCTTCTGCCTCTGTAACCTGAAACCTTTTCTTCTGCCTCTCTGCACCCCGTAATCTGCTCTTCTGCCTCTCTGCACCCCGTAACCTGCTCTTCTGCCTCTCTGCACCCTGTAATCTGCTATTGGTGGGAAACCCAATGTTCGAGGCATGTGGGTTGCTGAATTCATATCTGTGCATAGATCGCCGCCTAGTGTTGGGTCCGGATGATTGCACATTGTTGTCCTGGAAGAGTCTTCGAAGTATCACCAGATAGGTGGCTCCTCCCCTGGACTACAGTGCGCATGGGCATCGACTCCATCCTCAGATAGTTTTTTTCCCCCATTGGATTCGGATGTCTTTAATTCTCTCTTGTTGGAATCGATAGAAAACTTTCTTGAGACCAAAAAGTCTTTAGGCTATTCGTCGGTATTGTCTTGCGTTCGGCTTTACTTCTTCTAGCTCGGCGCCGAGCCGGTTTCTGTACTTCCGCGTGCTCTCGGCACGGAAGGCCTAGTCGACGCTCCTGACTTATCGACCATCCATCATGGACCGAAGTCCATTCAAGAGATGTCCGGTCTGTAACTCGAAGTACCCCCACATCGATGTCCATCCGGTGTGCAACTGGTCGCCGGACCATGATGAGGCCAAGTGTATGGCCTGTTCACGCTTCAGGTTCAAGAAGACACTTCAGCTTCGACGAGCTGCACGCCTGGAGACCCAGCAATCTGCTTCGGCGCCTGCGGACATTTTCGAAGCTGGGGATGTCGAGGAAGAATATATCAAGGACGTTTCTGAATCAAACCCCGCGTCGGACGTCGAAGAAGACTACGACGCTGATGCTGAGGTGTTCGAAAGCGAAGAAGTCGTCTAGGAGGTAGGAGACGACGACGGTGCCCTCGGGGCCATGGAGGATAGCTCGGACGAGGAGCTTCCTCAAACTGACTCTGGGGCCGTGCCTATTTATAAGGCCCTGGTCGAGGGATCGCCTTCGGGCCTTACCCAAGACCTCGATATGGCTTGCCCGGCCATGGACATTATTACCGAGCCACTCCCTGGCAAGACGAAACCGAAAGTGAAACCTACGGTCTCGACACCAGATACTGCGCAGGTGCAAGCATCGAAACCGAAAGTGCGCATCACTTTGGTCGGATCGATAACTTCGGAGGCTTCGGCGCCGAAGATGGCTGTTGAGCCGAAAGGTCAAGTCAAGAGCGTCGAGACGAAGTCTGCAGCGCCGAAGACTAAAGTAAAGGTGGTCGATACTGGCACGTCGGTGCCAAGGACGATCGACGCCGGCAAGGGCCTTGTCGACCCGAAGAAGGCTGTCGCCGAACCAAAGAAAACTCTCGGTGACCCGAAGAAGCGACTCGATGACCCGAAGGTCCTCTCTGCCCGCGTCCGCACGACAAGGCCAAGGGCGCTGCGCCTCGGGAGTCGACTACGAAAGTGGCCTCGAAGGACCCTACTCCGAAAGCAGCCTCGAAGGACTCTGCTGAACCAGCGCGTCCATCCGCCGCGTTCACCAAAAAGGTGACGGACTCCCTGCAGCGCATCAGGGACGGCACCGCGGCGGTCGAACCGAAGGACCCTCCGCCTGCGAAGCCTGTGGAGAAACCAGTTAAGGCGTCCACGCCGATCCTCTTTACGTTGCCGCCTAAGACGGCGCCGAAGGCTTTCGCTCCTAAGGCTGTGGCCAGCGTGCCCGAAAAGGTCTCCTCGGCGCCGGATGTGTAGTCAGTGGTCCACGGCCCGCGACCTCGCCGACCTGTGGGGGATGAGCGTCAGGAACACTTCATCAACGCCGAAACGGGCAGGCTTTCCCTCCTGAAGCGGAAAATCACCCCAGAACCCCAACTGGAGTCTTACAAGATCCCTCTCAAGAAGGACTCTGCTTGCTCTCCGGTCTTGGTGGAACCCCTTTCACCACAGACTCATGATGTGTCGCCCACTTACTCCGATGTGGACGCTGGTGAGGGAGATGAAGAGGATGAATACAGTTATCCAGTCTATACAGACCCTGAGGATACAAATGAGCCCTGGGCAGCTGGTGGTGACCCTGGGGATCCTCATTCAGGACAAGACCCTCAACTTTTTTCTGCAAAGACTTCACCTACTGAAGATTCTGCTGCTTTCAATGCCCTCATTGAACGGGCCGCTAACAATCACAATGTCCAGCTGCATGCTGACCCTGTGGATGTGGATTTCCTCTTTGACACTTTTTCAGTGTCAGAAAAGACTGTAAAAACTCTGCCTATGCTAAAAGGTGTTTTAAAGCATGCTGCTGAGATCTTTAAAGAACCAACCAGGGCGAGGGTGATAAACCCTAGGATTGACAAAAAATACAAGTCGGCGCCTACTGATCCTACCTACATTAAAGGACAGTTGCCTCTGGACTCCCTTGTCGTCTCGAATGCCCGGAAGAGGGCCAATTCTCAGACTACGCGTGATGCTCCTCCCCCAGACAAAGAATATCCAAGGTCTTTGAGGCTTCGGGGAAGAGGGTAGCAGCACAGGCAGCCAACATATGGCGCATCTCTAACACACACGCGCTTCTAGCGCGCTATGACAGGGCGCACTACGATACACTAGAGACCCTGTTGCAACACCTGCCTGATCAATACAAGGAAGGGGCTGAGATGCTGATTCAAGAAGGGAAGCTAGTGTCTAACGCTTCCATTAAGTGCGCTCTGGACGCAGCTGATACCGCGGCCAGAGCTATAAACACCAGTGTTATGCTTCGGAGACATGCCTGGCTGAGAATCTCTGGATTTAAGCCAGACATCCAAACCACCATCCTGAACCAAACGGTTAACCCAGATCACCTGTTTGGCCCAGAGGTTGACACGACCCTAAAAAAAAAATGAAAAAGGACACTGACACTGCTAAATCCATGGGTGCCTTACAGTCCCAGCAGTTTCGGGGTGGGTCCTTTCGTCGCTCCAGCACTAGAGGCGTCTCCAGGGGTCAGCTTTCACAGTCCACACAATACTTCGAAGGCAACACCCAGACTACTTACGCCAACAAGAGTCGAGGTGGCTATCGTGGCAACAGCGCCAAGGGCAGAGGACGTGGCAACAACAGCTCCAGGTCCTCTGCCACCAGCAAACAGTGACGCCTTGTCACTGCCCCCCGACCACACCACACCGGTCGGGGGGGAGACTCCAGCAGTTCCTGCCTGTCTGGAAGTCCATCACCACGGACAGGTGGGTCAGAAAACTTATCCAATACGGTTATTGTCTGGAGTTAACATCCACTCCACCCAACATGCCCCCAAGGCACCGTCCTATGTCGGACGAGCACTTGTACTTATTGCAGCAGGAGGTCACAGTCATGCTGCAAAAAGGGGCAATAGAGCTCATGCCTATGCCAGAAAGAGGCACAGGGGTATACTCCCTGTACTTCTTGATTCCAAAGAAGGACGGGTCCCTCAGGCCCATCCTGAACCTCAGGCCACTCAACTACTACATCCTGTTGGAGCACTTCCATATGCTGACTCTGCACCAAGTGCTCCCGTTGCTCAGGCAGGGGATTTTCTCGCAACTTTAGACCTAAAGGATGCGTACTTTCACATTCCACTGCACCCTTCACACAGGAAATACCTCAGGTTCACCATCCAAAACCAGCACTACCAGTTCAAGGTTTTGCCTTTTTGTGTCACCACGGCACCCAGGGTGTTCACAAAGTGCCTGGCGACAGTGGCGGCGCATCTTAGGAGGCGGAACATCCACGTCTACCCCTATCTGGACGACTGGCTCATCCAAGCGAAGTCAGCCCAGCAGTGTGCCGCCCACATGTCCCACACGATTCACCTCCTGCACGATCTGGGATTCTCACTGAATTACCCAAAATCCCACCTTCAGCCCGCCCACGTACGGCAGTATCTGGGTGCGACCATAAACACTCTGGCGGCCACAGCACAGCCGAATTCAGTGAGAGTCAGCAGCATTCAATCGCTGATACAAAAATTCAGACCTCAACACTCGCTTCCAGCAAGAGTGTTCATGCAGTTGATAGGCATCATGGCCTCCTGCATTTCCATAGTCCCGCACGCGAGGCTACATATGCGTCCGCTTCAGGAGTGCTTGGCACGTCAGTGGACTCAGGCTCACGGGCAGTTAAAAGACCTGGTGTTGGTGAGTGATCGGGCATACAACTCTCTGAATTGGTGTAATCCACAAAACCTTTGCCAGGGCCGACCGTTCCGGGAGCCTGTGCCACAGATCATCCTAACGACGGACGCTTCTCTCCAGGGATGGGGAGCTCATGTACTCCATTACACTGTGCAGGGACTATGGACGCAACAGCAGAGGAGGATGCACATCAATGTTCTAGAACTGATGGCGATCTTCATGGCACTAAAAGCCTTCAAAGTACATCTGTGCAACAAGGTCGTGTTGATCCGGACGGACAACATGACGGCAATGTACTACATTCAGAAGCAGGGAGGAACACACTCTCCTCAGCTGTCTCATCTAGCTCAGAGCATGTGGAAGTGGGCCATTCAGAGGAACATCTTCCTCTTGGCAAAACACCTCCCGGGCAAGGACAATCAGATGGCGGACCTGCTCAGCAGGCACAGCCACCAAATGCACGAGTGGGAGATACATCCGTCAGTACTCCAACCGTACTTCCAAAGGTGGGGTCATCCAGAGATCGACCTCTTCGCCACAAGGGAGAACGCAAAATGCCAAAGCTTCGCCGCCAGGTTCACACACCCAGTCGCAGGGCAATGCGATATGGATGAACTGGTCAGGCAAATTTGCGTACGCTTTTCCCCCAGCACCCTTGATACCACTGGTGGCACGCAAGCTCAGGCAGCACTCGATGACTCTCATCCTGATTGCTCCAACGTGGGCTCGCCAACCATGGTACACCACGTTTCTGGAACGATCTGTGGTACCGCATCAAAGGCTACGCCTCACATCCAGCCTTCTGACGCAGAGCCATGGTGACATTTAGCATCCAGATCCGCAACAGCTCAACCTGGCGATCTGGCTCCTGAAGTCCTAGAGTTTGGATACCTGCACTTGCCTTCCGACTGTATGGACATCATTCGGGAGGCGAGGAAGCCCACCACCAGAGCATGCTATGCGGCAAAATGGAAGCGGTTTGTCATTCATTGTGCAGACCACAACATTAACCTGCTAGATGCGTCTATTCAGAATATCATCTGTTACCTTTTCCATCTGTACAAATGTTATCTGGCCTATGCTTCCATTCGCATACATCTATCTGCGATGGCCGCTTATCTCCAGAATAGGCAGCACCTCTCCCTCTTCAGGGTGCCTGCCATTAAGGCTTTTCTGGAAGGACTCAAACAAGTAATTCCTCCGCGGACTCCACCTGCTCCGGAGTGGAACCTCAACGTGGTCCTCACCCGGCTGATGGGTGCTCCCTTTGAGCCACTGCACTCCTGTGAGATTCAGTTCTTAACATGGAAAGTGGCTTTCCTCATAGCGATTACATCGCTACGGAGAGTTGGTGAATTACAAGCCCTGACTATCCAAGAGCCATTTATTCAAATTCATTCTAACAGGGTGGTGCTTCGCACTAACCCTAAGTTTCTACCCAAAGTTGTGTCTCAATTCCATATCAATCAGACTATTGAATTGCCTGTTTTCTTCCAAAATCCAGAGTTATTGGCGGAGAGAATGCTGCACACCCTTGACGTCAAAAGGGCCCTGATGTATTACATCGATAGGACCAAGGATTTTAGGAAGACGAGCAACTTTGTCTCCTTTGCACCACACCACAAAGGTAACCCTATTTCCAAGGCTGGTATTGCTAGGTGGATAGTTAAATGTATCCAGATCTGCTATCAGAAAGTAAAACGCACTCTCACCATTCCACCAAGGGCCCACTCCACCAGAAAGTTGGGGGCCTCTATGGCATACCTTGGAAACATTCCTTTGGAAGACATATGTAGAGCAGCCACTTGGTCTACCACACACACATTTACAAAGCATTATTGTGTTGATGTGCACTCCAAACAGCAAGCAGCTGTAGGGCAGGCTGTTCTCAAAACACTTTTCCACACTGCTGCAGCTGGCACGGGCAGCCGCCGCTAATTGAGGGACTGCTATATATTCTATGCACAGATATGAATTCAGCAGCCCACATGCCTCGAACCGAATATGCTACTTACCAGTATGCATCTGTTCTTGGCATGTAGGGCTGCTGACATTCATATCGCCCGCCCTCCTCCCCGGCGCCTGTAGCAGCTGCAGAATTCACATATACTTCTAGCATGGTCATCATTCACTGAGTTTCACTCCATCTTGGCCACAATGGCTAAAAACAATCTGAGGATGGAGTCGATGCCCATGCGCACTGTAGTCCAGGGGAGGAGCTACCTATCTCGTGATACTTCGAAGACTCTTCCAGGAGAACAATGTGCAATCATCCGGACCCAACACTAGGCGGCGATCTATGCACACATATGAATGTCAGCAGCCCTACATGCCAAGAACAGATGCATACTGGTAAGTAGCATATTCGTCCTCCATCAGTGCACCTCAGTATGACATTCACTGTCGGTGGTTGATCAGGAAAGGGACCGGCTGAAGTGGGGAAATCCTTTGTATGCAGTAGGTCATTCAAAACCACTTTATAAAGGAACGCAGTTGTTATCCGAGATATGGTTGCCTCTCATCCCTTGTCCCTCAGGCTCAGCTTCATATTTTTACTGCTTTATGCTGCTTAAAGTGCTAGTTCGTTGACTTGAGCATGACTGAAGTACAGTCCCAAGAGTAGATGCTGTAATTCATATTTCACATCTCACATTTGCCAAAATACTTTTTTGCATTTCTGCTGATGCACTTTACAGTTAGCGGTGCAGAAGCCCCACCTTTTGTGACCAGGCCCAACCTACGCCACAGGCTGTCTATTCCCGACTCAGACCTAGACTCATCCTCAGCCTGCCACTCCTCAATCGCTGACTGCGCAACCTCTTCTAAATCTTCCTCTATGTCCTAGGTTGCACCTGCTTGTCCTTTCACCTGCTAGTTCTGGCTTTACCGGTTACTTATAAAAGGGCTTATACCCTCCCTACTCAGTTTTGTGCTTTCTATTGTGGATATGGATCTGTTCTTTCAGTTAATGCTCTCCAAAGCTGTTCATTCAGTAATTCAGCCTTTTCCTTTGATTGCTCTCTGCGTTTGTTTTGATCTACTACTCCTGATGATCCTACCCTGGCACTCTACTTTTAATCTGCAATGCTCTGAAGGTGCACTTCAATCTTAACCTGTTGTATAACTATATCCTTTTCTACATGCGTTTCCCAAGCCCTTTCCCCTTGTGCCTCAAACTTGGGTTACCAAGCTTTTACTCCTCCACCGCTTCCTTCCTCCAGACCTTTCTCAGCGCACCTCTGTGCTTTGTTCTACATCTGTCCATGTACCCCAGTAGGTCTTCCTTGTTTAAGATCTTTGTTTTTCAGTGTCCTGCTACCACAGCAGTGTTATAGGTTGAACTCATTTCTAGCCTCCTTCTATGTTCTTTTATGTTAAGTCCCCAGTGCGCTACGGCTCTGGCAGTCCACGCTCACTCTGGCAGTCCACGCTCACTCTGGCAGTCCACGCTCACTCTGGCAGTCCATGCTCACTCACACTGGCAGTCCTGAGTCTCTGGCAGTCCACGCTCGCTCACTCTGGCAGTCCACGCTCGCTCACTCTGGCAGTCCACGCTCGCTCACTCTGGCAGCCCACGCTCGCTCACTCTGGCAGCCCACGCTCGCTCACTCTGGCAGCCCACGCTCACTCACTCTGGCAGCCCACGCTCACTCACTCTGGCAGCCCACGCTCACTCACTCTGGCAGCCCACGCTCACTCACTCTGGCAGCCCACGCTCACTCACTCTGGCAGCCCACGCTCACTCACTCTGGCAGCCCACGCTCACTCACTCTGGCAGCCCACGCTCACTCACTCTGGCAGCCCACGCTCACTCACTCTGGCAGCCCACGCTCACTCACTCTGGCAGCCCACGCTCACTCACTCTGGCAGCCCACGCTCACTCACTCTGGCAGCCCACGCTCACTCACTCTGGCAGCCCACGCTCACTCACTCTGGCAGCCCACGCTCCCTCACTCTGGCAGCCCACGCTCACTCACTCTGGCAGTCATGTGTCCTCTTGGTGTTGCCACGCTCGCTTTATCCATAAAGTCACTCTGCCATGACTTGAGCTTTGGCTGCCTCGCTAGTCTCTGCATCGATTACCAATGATGTTGAAGATTATAATGTTATTGATAAGGACATGTTTCCAAATTGGGTTGCTTTGCATTGTTCTTTCTACTGTTCAGCATTTTTGCACGGTCGATGACTTGTTTACCCACCAGAAGGCTGCAGGCTTGAGTGGTGATCTATGTGGCACTCGCAGTTTTCCTCTCCATAGGCCTGCACGCAACACAGATAACCGCGTCTGACATTTTATATTGTGGTTTCATGTTTGCAGTGTTGCTCTGATGATATTGGTTGGATTCTAATGAAGGTTAGTTCTATTCCAGAAAGCCTTGGAGACCGGAGTGAGGCTCATGATTGACGCTGAGCAGACCTACTTTCAACCAGCCATCAGCCGCTTGGCCTTGGAAATGCAGCGCAAGTTCAACACGGAGAGACCCACCATCTTCAACACTTACCAGTGCTACCTGAAGGTGAAGAGAGATGGCGCTTAGCGGGGTGAAGGGGCAGTGCACCTTAGAATAGACAGAAGTCTGCGGTAGGACTCCTTAGGGGTGCCACAGCACCCTGCATACTCAACAAATTGGTAGCATTGATTAATTCTGCTGCGTTGGGTGCAGTGTGATTACTTTAGAGCCAAGGGATCCCAGTTGGGGGTGCGGCTTTATAAGCGAAGTTAATGAAATTCTAACAATCTTTCTTTCATTAATTCCACTGTGGACAGGCTGTGTTCAATTTGTCGACTCATGAATCCCAAATGCACCCCGAGTGAGCCTCCGTTCCTCTGTGAGGGTGCATCTAATTCATTACCCATTCTCAGACGCCATAGTCATACGACTTTTTTTGTTAGGGTGATATCGGCATCTGTTGTGGAATATTTTATCCCTGGTCATATGTGATCCTCAATTGATCAGAGCTTTCATGTGAAGGCTGCATATTATTCTCAAGCATAATTAAAAAGTATTTTGAGTTATTCTTTTAGATGAATTTTCAGTAGACTGATGCAAGCAATATATATGTAAACCATTTTTATGTCTTTTGACGTTTTATACAGATTTTTGGTCAATCGTTTTTAGATCCCCAGAGTGTGTATGTTGTAAAGATGGGAAATGCGGACCCATGAGGCGAATGTGGGCCCATGTTCGATATTCTTCAGTTGGTGCCCATTTTGTGTTGAATTTTCTGGCGAGGCATACTGTAGGAACTGGGGTCACCAGTTCTCTGGGGGGTAGCTTGGCCCGAGCAGGTAGGCACCCGAAGCTTAGGTGTAAAGTGACCATACAGCACACGAATCCACTGAGACAGGGAACGCACACAATGACGGAGACCACAACAGTAAGTTTGATTCAAATCAAGTAGTTTTTATCTAGATCAAGAATTCAGATTTGGCAAATCATTCAAGGTAATTTCGATAATGAAGGTATCAATATCTCCTTAAAACATTTCATCAGTACATTTCATTAGAGTGAAGCAAAGGGAGCAATTCAATAATGCAGCACATTTCAATAACCATTTCATTGCAGGAGTAAAGGGTGTAATTCCCTAATCAACATAGCATATCTCTATAACATTTCATGAAACCTGCATGTCATTAAACCAGAGTAGAACATTTCATTCGTTGGAAGTAAACCTCTCAGAAATCACTTTGCGCAGAGATGGGCACTTCCTTACGCCAGGGTGAACATCTCCTTAGTCAGGAAGAAACATTTCATTAGGCATTGAATAACCAGGCACCCAGCAAAGGTGAGCATATCATTAGGCAAGAAAAACTTTTTAGAGATCAGGCAACATTTCATTAAGCAAAGAAAACAGTGCATCAGGTAAAAATTAGCTTTCCAGTTATCCAGAATAAACCCTGCATAAGCTCCAGTGTCTGGCAGTCAACTTTACTTCCAGGCAGGGGTTATCTTAACTAGTCCCGAGTCCAGGGGCCTTCTTTGGCTAAGTAGGGCCAACGGGGCCCAACAAAAGTGTTCCCCAGGGGAGGGACGAACTCTGGGCCTCCTGTGGCCTTCCGCCCTCCTCCATGGGGGTTACCTGGTTTCTTGGGTCCTTCCCGGGCCCTTGGGGAGGTTCGGCGTGCTAGGGGAGGGCTCGTGCTCTTTCTAGAGCTCTCCGGTGTGGCTGGCGCTGTGGGTGCAGGTCGCGGGGCGCAGCCGGGCTACCCGGGCCCCAGCGCCGATGGTGTAGCCAGCCTCAGGGGTGCAGCACGTCGAAGGGGGGCACTCGCTCCACCGGGCCTCTTTCGTGAAGATTATCAGGCCGACCGGGCTTCTCCCGACGTCAGGCCAATCAGCGGCGTCGCCTGAGGGGGTGCAGCCCAGCGAGCCAATCAGGCAGCAATAGGGGCGGGGGTGCGGCTAATGACGCAGCGCCCCCTTCACGTGAGTGGAGATGGTGGCCTCCGGGCCTAATGCGGCCTACACACCGTCGCGACGGCCTACCTCAGACTCCAGGGGCCTCGCGGGGATTCTTCGCTCTTGGGCCAGGCTGCGGCGGTGATATCGGCCCTGGGGTGCTCCGGAAGACTGCATCTCTCCCGCCCACTTCTCCGGACCTGGTGCGGCCCACAGCACATGGCGGCGGCCCTCTCCTGGCACCGGGTGCCGCAGAGGGGCAGATGAAGGTGACGGCGCCTCCCAGAGTGCGGGGCCACAGTGGGGGCAGGCAGGCTCAGAGGCTCCCGCGTTATAGCTGTAAGTCCGGCGGTGCTTTTGGGGACACAGCGCTCTTCTGGAGGGCAGTTTTGGGGTCAGCGCTCAGCAATAGCGCTTCGGGGCATCAATGGTCTCTGACATCTCAGCGCCTCTCAGGGGGCACAGTAGGAGAGCGCTGGGCAGCTAGGTCAGTTCAGTTTTAGCCAGGTTAGCAGATGAGATAAGGCAGGACAGGCCACACGACAGTAGCAGCTCAGCAAAGGGGGCCCAGGTCGAGTCAGGGAGCGCAGGGGGTGACACAGCGCCAACACCTGGTTGATCCCCCAGCAGTCCAGTGGGTAGTTAGAGGGTCTTCTTGGTGCTAGATGGTTCCTACGCCCTTTGTAGATAGTTGCTTGAAAGGGGGGGGGGGGGGTTGAGTTGAAGGCTGCTGACAAGTTTCCTCAGCAGGTCACTGCAGGTGGTCCCTGGGTTCCCCTCCCGCCGGGCCAGATCAGTGGGCTAGCTCAGTGTTCCTCACACAGTGTCTAAACCCTGTCACCCCCAGTGGTATAGGTTTCTGACTAGGCCCTACCGCCTAAGTCTCCTGCGTAGTGTCCCCCAGGTCAGTGATGCCCCAACTGACTGAAAACTTTCCCTCCTTTCCTTTTATATATGCCCAGGTCAGGTGACCACCCTCTAAGGCGGCAGCCAGCCCCTGGCAACTAGAGTACGACTAAAAAGACCATGCTGCAGTAGCAGGGGCCAGTGGCAGCTATGTTGGGGGAAGAGAGCACCTGCACCTTCGCATTGATTAGTAATGGGAAGGTGCTCAGAGACCTAAGGCCACAAAAAAGAAGGTGGGAAAAATGAGGCAAGGGCGAAAAAAAATAGGGAAAGACCACCTTAGGGCTGACTGGTGTAACACATACCATCTCCGTTTTTAGGCTTTCCTGCAGCACATATAGTTATTTTATGCGCTCTACTAGGATACTACTATGTCTTCTGCATCATAGGGTTCTGCACTTACAAGCCCTTTCCGCCATAGTTGAGCAGTTTGATGGCTTCCTGGATGTATGTTGAGTGCAGCATCCTGAGACCACAAAGTAGAATATCTGCAGGTATCCTGGTCCTTTTGTCCAGTACGCCCCATGTATGGTAAGGAGGACCTTGAACTCAATCCCTGCATGTTGTGTGGTCCACACCCAAAGTTTCAAGAACATTCTAGAAGCCTGGTTTGAGGCCTTTGCACCCTGTTGAGTTTCTTTGGGAGCCAGAAGGGCAGCTGGACAGTTGATGTCTTTGACCACTGCACTGACTGAGGGAACGGAGGAGGGAGCAGAAAGGGAAAACTAGTCTTCGGATTTCCTGCTTTCAGATCACTGGTTGGTTATGCTTGTAGGTTGGACAGCTAACACTAAGAGGTTTTCCTGATAGTGCTTTAGAATCTGTCAAAGGACGCATTTACACATTGAAAAGTGAGCTAGAAAAGGGTGTCCCCTGGGGATTAAGGATCACACCTTGCACGAAAGAGGTACAATTGACCCAATCTGAACTTGTTTTACTGTTGGAGAGACAGGACTGGATCCAATCCAGGGTATCACCAGGCATTCCAGCTCATTTGCAGAGTCTGATCTGCAGACTGTTGTGGGTCCCATGTTGAGCTGTTTCTTTATGAATGGTCATATGGCCCCTGTACCATTGGTCTGGGTGGACGTAAGTGGACTGTGGGCGTTGGTGGGATGTGGGCTTCCTAGTTAAGTGGGTGCAGCCAGCATAGGAGGGAGGAGGACGTATGGGCAGCAGAAGATTGCAGGACTACATGCTCTCTCATGCTACAGTGCCATAGTACATGCCGGTATGCGACCCCCAGTTTTCTACATTGTTAAATGTTTACATCTGTAGTGGTGCACGTTAAGAGCTTGGGCTGCATGGTGTTTAGCGAGGACTTGTGCTTGTTTGAATGCCTGTCATAAGCCAGCCAATCAGCAGGACACAAAGGACTGCAGTGGTTGCCAGTTAGGGGATGCTGGTGGGTTGTGCTTGGCTTTGGGTATTAATTGATTATTTTTTTTGTATTGAGCGTAAATTATATTGTATTGAATCTTTACATACTAACCTAATTGATCTGGTTTTAGCAATTAAAATTCAACCTATTTGTTTAATTACTAAAACCTCTTAAATGTTCACCAACCGTCCTCCCGACTTTCCACTTGATCAATAGTCTTGACCCGGCGCTAAGGCAAGCTTTTTGAATCTGTTGCTGAAGTGAAAGTTACAGAGCTGCCATTTTCAAAGGAAGCACAACTTCAAACCTCACATGATTGTGGAGGCCATGCCCCTTGTCGAAGGCAGGCTTGATCTCCAGACCACGAGCGCTTCTGTGCTCGTCTCTTCCACACTGGGAGGATTGGCTCTCTGGACCTAATGCTGAAGACTTCTAATCACAAGTGACCACATTTGAATTCTTTGCATGAGGAATACCCTTTTATAGGAGGCTCCTGGCTCCATTTCAGACAGCTGATCGCCATCTTGGAAGGTACACTATAGGCTTTTGATCTGTTTTTGTTATTTCTCACTTTTTTAAAATTCTGCTGTTAATTCCAGTTGCTCCCACTAAAAGGTAAACCTTCTATGTTCGACTGGAGCAGCTGGGCTTCGGTTTAATCATTCTAGCTGAGCTCCCGTTTCATAATTTTCTTTGTTCGGATTCCCTTTTTGCATCAACACTTGGTCTAGTCGACAGACAAACTCTGCTTGCTTCATCCCCCAGGCATGGTATGTTTACAGTGCCTCACCATAGACTTAACGTTGTATTCTCCATTGCCTGTAATTTCTGGAGCTTTCATTAAAAATCTTGAGGTAAAATACTTATTTTCTTCAAACCAAGGCTACAGAACATATTTTAATTTCTCCTTTACCTCTTCCTCATTCAAGTCAGCCTTTGGATATCTAATCCATGTCCGATAATCACATGAGAAATTGAAATATTTGATATTCTTGTTAACCACAGTTCTGATATATTATACTTGGTAAAACTTGGCAGTGGGAATTCTCTGGCCTGAATTTGGCACCAGCTATCCCTCCGAGCATTTCATTACATGTCATGATCTCATTAAAAAGGTGGATGATTATGGCATCATTCATTGCTGTTCGATTTCTTGTGCTGTACTAGAAGATAATTTCACTTTCTCATAAGGCATCGTATTCACTTTAAAGTTCACATCGGACTTCCTCGTGCAAAGGTGCCTTCATCTTAGTCTTTCTAACTCGAGAGCTGATTTTTAGTAATGCCATTTTTTATTCTGCGCTCCATTTGCCTTGAGAGTGGCAAATGTCACAGTCCTGACCAATCCTAATTTCCACCTGAATGAGACTTCTAGTTCAGATAAATCTTATTCAGTAGAATCTAATAATGCTCTTATAGCTTCATGTACTAATAATTGATTCACATAAAGTGGTTGCAAATTGCACACCAATGTTTTGCGAATCGGTTCTAAATTTTCAAACCGATCTAGTGACCAAAAGGTCAGTTCCATAAAATACCAAATCGGAGAGGGCTGAAGAACGACCTGATACTTATCAGGCAGGTCACAATTTCTGATCCCGTATAATTGGCCATTATCAAAGGGATGTGACCTACAAGGGTCAACCGACCTTGATGTCTGTAATTGGTTTAAATAAAGAAAATATTTTTAGAAGCACAGACCTTTTTCCCTAAAGAAAACAGGTCTCTGTTTAAAAAAAATTAAAGTTTTTTAACAAGTGTCACTGAGAGTTTGCCGTGGTCACGAGGACTGCCACCAACTCTCCCTGAAACTTTGTTAAAGATTCGCATAAGGGAAGAGGTTCGAAAGGGACCCCTTTCTCTTTTGGAATCAGATACTGCCCCCTTGAGGGGTCTTCAGCTGACTAATGGTTTGCGACTGCAGTTGCAGACACAAACCATTGATACAATCCCGTCTGACCCAAAAATAGGAGGGCAGCACTCCTTGTACTTCCCCTGTTATTTGTGATGCGGACAGGGTTACAAACTCCTTTTTACATGTCAGAAAAAATGTCTGGCTTGTAGAAGCGCTTTTATACATAAAGAAAAGCTTTTGCTGCCCCAAACCCTGCAATTTTGCGAATCACAGGATTTGTGATCACAATAGAGCTTTGTACACGAGTCCCTAGATTTCCTGCAACTTGTAAAATACGTCAAACGCTCTGCAGGACCTAGCCTTGACCCCGTTATTGTTAATCCTAATCCTTTTCAGGCGTAAAGCCTCTTCCCTGACTTGGTCGGTCCACGCAGCAGTCACAATCAAAACTAGCATTCCCTTGTCTACCTAACAGCTTTCAGAGGACTCTCCCATGGGCATAATTTAATTTAATGCATCTTAATAACACGCTTAGTAATAGAACCTTCTCTAGAACTAAATACATTAATGTACTTTCTTCTGATTTTAACACTCAGATGGAAACCGCCATATACACCTTCTCGCCTGTGTAGTCTCCAAAAGAGAGGTTCTTTCAGCTCCACGATTGTCACATAGTTTTCATGCAGCCAAGTAATACTGCAGAATTGTGGCAATCGTGGCTGGGAAGCAAAAGTTGTGTTTAGATCCACCATTAAGAATCACAAGCAACTATTTAAAGAAGCTAGGGCTTCATATTACTCATCAAAGTCTGAAAATTCAAAGAATCTAGCTGAAGATCTCTTTGGCATAGTGCTTTATCAGATCAGTTGTCTGGGGGTGAGTGCTTTCAATGTTCAACACTCCGTCCATCATCCCTATTGGCTTTGCTTTGTTCACTCTTAGTTGGCAGGGTATGCCCAGACGTGGGTCCCTTGCTCACTTTGCCACTGGATTCAAGCTAGCCTGGCTGATCAGGAGTGTTGCCCCGAAATCGGTCCCAGGATGCTTGTTTCTGGTCCAGTGAAGACATGGCTTGGCAGTTCGGGTAGACTGTTTCCATGAGGCACAGGGTCATACTGATTTGCAAATGGCCATGTCTGAACTGGGGTGGCGGAGTGAGCTAAAGAATGATGATGGATTAGACCCAGATCAGTTGACTGGGGGTGAATGCTTGCAATGTTCAACACTCCATCCATCATCCCCTTTGGTTTTGCGTAGTGATTTTTCTCACCAACCCGCGGTGTGCTATAACATTATTTCTCCAGCTCAGTTGTTCGGTGACCATATTGTCATGTTTCTCAAAGAAAAGAATTGTGAAATTCTATTTGGGTGCACCGATTTCTTCTATAACTGACCTTCTAGCCCTCCTGTGTGAGACACGTATCTCTAACGGGGACTTCTAAGAGTGAATTTGCTTCTCTGTCTGAAGCCCAAGTTATGACTCCATAGACTACCAAATCTTGATCCATCCCTCCCTACATAATGCAGTTGGCAGCAAACCGGATTGGTCCTGTCCTCACCAAAACATGCAATCTATCAGTGGAAGCCACTCGGGTCCCTTCGACCCCTCTTAAAAAGTCTTCTACAGAACCCATTTAACTAACTATTAACTTGTTGCTGCCCCTGCTGTACGACATTCTAGCGAAGCAGCAGCTCTCAACTGTTTTCTTCATGATCTGCAGCCTGCTGGATTTATCGCACTCTGGCTTCAGGCCTCTGTATAGCACCAAACAATTTTACTGGCCATGGCGGATGAACCAAGAGCCATCCAAGGTCAGGTGGGACCTTTGCCCTGGTCCTCCTAGGTCTCTCCGTTTCTCATTCAGTGCTGATATCTAGACTGATCTTGGTATCTGCAAACAGACCTTACTTGGCTTCATTCATTCCTCCTAAAAGGGCTCTTATATATTTAAAAAAAAGCTCTTTTGCTGTCGCAGACCCAGAGATTTCAGTAATTCGCTGAGTTTGCAATTGCAAAAGGGATTTGTGCCGGAGTCCCTAGATTTCTTGCTAATTCTAAATGATGACCGAGTCTAGACTGTTCCCTGCCCTCCCTTTCAGTACTTGGTGTTTACCTTACATTATGGAGTGAAATCCTCTGTTGAATGTATCCAGATCTGTCCTAACCTTTCTGGTTGGGAATTCTGGACTCTCTGATCTGAGAGGCTTCTGCATAGGAGACATTACTGAGTCCACATCAGAGAACCACACTCTACTCAAGTGGTCCGTGACCAAGCCTTAGTGGCGAAACGCGTCGGTAGGGAGCTACCTGATTTCGTGCCTCGAATAAAATAACACTGAAGCATCCAGAAGTAGCCTGTGTATTTCTTCTTGCTGGAAGAAGTTTGTCTCGTACAACTATGGGTGTCCGGCACCCACGCAGGCTCGCCGTACCAAGAGACCAGGAACAGCCGGGAATGGTTGTTTATTTATATATATATATATATATATATATATATATATATATATATATATATATATATATATATTCCATCCTACTCCAACAAAGAAGAAGGCACATACTCGAAGATGTCAGGTATGGCTTTCTTTATTGATTCAGGTCTCACACGACCCCCATGGCTAGAGAGACGCGTTTCGACTTCACAGAAGCCTTTATCAATCTGATTGGCGCCCTGTACCTTGAAAGTATATATAGCCCTTCCCCCTTGCAGACCCGAATAGACATCAAAGAAATACTGTTGCACTATAACCACGTGTAAATGCAAAACGTATCTACAAATGTAAAAGCATGCTCCTGACATTGAAAGTGGAAAAATGTAGCTGGTGAAATTACGAAATGCATTAATGTTCATGAAACACATAGTGTAGTGAATTAAAACAACACATTGCATGGAAATGAATCACCAGGCTTCATTACATTTAACTTTGCATAGTACGTGTAGAAACAGCAATCGAGGATAATATAATCACCGGTCTATCGGGGGAGGAAATAAATCTTTTGCAAGTTCAAATGGTGGCGCCAATCCCTCTAGAACATTAAGCCCTTAATATTAAAAACACACATTTAAATGGAAATGCATGTTAGCGTGCTGCAAGTATTTCAAACATAATAAAACAGAGGCATTGTATAATCTGTCGCCCTAATTCAAATAAACATGAGGCCAACATGTTTTTGATTTTTCAAGATGAACTACAGGAATTTGTTTTAACTTTCACCCAAATGAAATGAAATCGCTACAATGTGTCTTAGTCCTGCGCAAGAGGCCGGGAGCCTGAATGATGACAAACATGACACCACGGAGTTTGAAGGGAACACCAAGTGTGTAATTCCTTAATCCAATGTCCGCTTCCCGGTGCGCACTCACATCCCCAAATGGACTTCAATTCCCATAATGCCCCAAGGCGAACTAGCGAAAATCACACAGTCTTGAGCTTAGACCTTGAAACCAGTAAACATGTATAATTAAGGATGCTGAGGCCAGCAGCCATCAAAGCGGTAAAACGAGCAGTCAGAGTCTCGTAACAAAAGATGTGATGAAAGAAAAAGCCTCAATGTCTTTGTGTGTAGCACTGAATTTAGAAAAACGAGCATGAACATGGGGTCGGAGGAGACCAATGAATAAAAATTGCTCGTGCCGAGACATCCTCACCGTATATATATATATATATATATATATATATATATATATATATATATATGAAGTCCATTTGGGGATGTGAGTGCGCACCGGGAAGCGGACATTGGATTAAGGAATTACACACTTGGTGTTACCTTCAAACTCCGTGGTGCCATGTGTGTCTTCATTCAGGCTCCCGGCCTCTTGCGCAGGACTAAGACACATTGTAGCGATTTCATTTCATTTGGGTGAAAGTTAAAACAAATTCCTGTAGTTCATCTTGAAAAATCAAAAACATGTTGGCCTCATGTTTATTTGAATTAGGGCGACAGATTATACAATGCCTCTGTTTTATTATGTTTGAAATACTTGCAGCACGCTAACATGCATTTCCATTTAAATGTGTGTTTTTAATATTAAGGGCTTAATGTTCTAGAGGGATTGGCGCCACCATTTGAACTTGCAAAAGATTTATTTCCTCCCCCGATAGACCGGTGATTATATTATCCTCGATTGCTGTTTCTACACGTACTATGCAAAGTTAAATGTAATGAAGCCTGGTGATTCATTTCCATGCAATGTGTTGTTTTAATTCACTACACTATGTGTTTCATGAACATTAATGCATTTCGTAATTTCACCAGCTACATTTTTCCACTTTCAATGTCAGGAGCATGCTTTTACATTTGTAGATACGTTTTGCATTTACACGTGGTTATAGTGCAACAGTATTTCTTTGATGTCTATTCGGGTCTGCAAGGGGTAAGGGCTATATATACTTTCAAGGTACAGGGCCCCAATCAGATTGATAAAGGCTTCTGTGAAGTCGAAACGCGTCTCTCTAGCCATGGGGGTCGTGTGAGACCTGAATCAATAAAGAAAGCCATACCTGACATCTTCAAGTATGTGCCTTCTTCTTTGTTGGAGTAGGATGGAATATATATATATATATACCCAAACCTTTGAGGCGGGTAATCTCAGGAACCACAGCACCAATCACAACACCCAATACAGCGTTGAAAAGCGCAGTTGCAGCAGAAGGACATAGGCTATGCTTTGTCAGTGGTACACTGACGCGCCATTTTTTCTTATTTTAATACCCTTTACGTGATACATTGTCATGGAGATAGAGAGGGGACTTATGTCACATACATATGCGCCATATTGGAACGGTTATTTGCAGTATTAGACGATCATCATCCCAAACATACCGCCCTGGATGGGCTTATGCCATAACCTTCTTATTCGCTAACCCAATTTCATTTATATGTTTACATGCGATTACATTTTTAAGGCAATGTTTTACTTGATTTACATTCTCCGTTATTCATTTACAACATTATTTCGCCCTGGATGGGCCGGGGTGCTGAAGGTAAATCTTACATTATTCGACAGTCCCTCAAATACATTCTCTCTAGACTTTTACAAAACACACAGTGCAAATCATAATGCCCTTAACCAAAATAAAATAGATTAAATCTAAAACATCCTTTTCATTTCATATTGTCGAGGATCTTGCGGGTCACTTGTACTGTACAACTTTCCTTGGAGTAAGGGTCCCCTTAACCCAGATGTACTGTCATTTCTTCATGGCTATTCAGGCCCCCGGGGTTCTTAGTGCTAATGTCTATGATGTGCCTTGATTCTAACCTCAATTTCAGCAACCTGTCTCCCCCTCTTGGGTTTGCAGGCACGTGGTCTAATGCGAAGTACACCAGTTGCTCGCTATTACTCTTATGGTGTTGTTTATAGTGTCTCGCCACTGGGTACGACGGGTCACAATTCGTGATTGCCCCAAGGTGCTCCAGGATGCTCATCTTGGTGGGGTTCACCATACTGCCTATATAGCGCAGTCCACATGGACAGACAAGACAATAGACCATGAACGGAGTTGTACATGTTAGAAAAGATTTAATTTTTCGCAACTCCCCTCTCACCTGGTAAGATATCACTTTTTTGCTATGTTTACACGCCTTACAGCGTCCACAGGGATAAAAGCCTGGTTTTGGATTGCCAAAAGGTTGTTCCACTGGACGTGTAAGGTAACTACTTGTTAAAGTATTCCTTAATGCTCTGGCTCTCCTGTAAGTTACCATTGGTTGTTTTGGGATGTCTGTGCCTATTACTGGATCAGTTGTTAACAAATTCCAGTGCTTTCTCAAAGCTGTTCTAAGCCTTCCTGCCCCTTCTGAGTAGGTGGTAATCTTTCTAAATTTACCCTCCATCTCAGTGTCCTTCACTTTGTTTTTTAATGTTTCTTGCCGTGAGATGTTGTTCACTTTTATCTGGGCTTCTTTCAGACACTTCTCCCCATAGCCTCGCATTCTGAATCTTTCTACACTTTGATTAGCATTCCTTATGTAATCTTCCTCTGACGTAGTCAAGTCAAGGAATTTATATAGCGCACTACATACCCAGAGGGTCTCAAGGCGCTTAGGGAGGGGAGGAGGATTACTTGTCAAATATCCACGTTTTAAGTTGCTTTCTGAATGCTAGGTGGTTCTGGGTAAGGCGAAGGTAAGTGGGGAGTGAGTTCCATGTTTTAGCAGCCAGGTATGAGAAGGATCTGCCTCCCATGGTGGTCTTGTTGATGCGAGGTACAGTGGCGAGTGCTTGGCTGGAAGAACGTAGTTGGCGGGAGGGGGTGTAGAAGGACAGTCGTGAGTTGAGGCATTCTGGTCCGATGTCGTAGAGTGATTTGTGTGCGTGGGTTAGCAGTCGGAAAGTGATCCTCTTATTGACGGGTAGCCAGTGGAGGTTTTTCAGGTGACCAGAGATGTGTTCGTTACGCGGGATGTCTAATATGATCCTGGCTGAGGCGTTTTGGATTCGTTGGAGTTTCTTCTGGAGTTTAGCGGTGGTGCCTGCGTAGAGGGTGTTTCCGTAGTCCTCGTGACCAGAGCATGGGTGACTGTTTTTCTGGTTTCGGTGGGGATCCAGCGAAATGTTTTTTTGAGCATGCGAAGAATGTTGAAGCAGGATGAGGATACGGCGCTGACTTGTCTGTTAATTGAGAGTGAAGAATCCAGGATAACGCCTAGGTTCCGTGCGTGGTCTGTCGGGATGGGTGCTTTTCCAAGGGCTTCCGGCCACCAAGAGTCGTCCCATGCAGAGGGGGATGTACCTAAGATGAGGACTTCTGTTTTATCTGAGTTCAGTTTCAGACGGCTGTGTTTCATCCATTCGGCAACTTCTTTCATTCCTTCGTGTAGGTTAGTTTTGGCGGTGCTGGGGTCATTGGTGAGAGAAAGGATCAGTTGAGTGTCATCCGCGTAAGAGATGATGTTGAGGTTGTGTTGGCGGGCGATGGCCGCGAGGGGGCTCATGTATACGTTGAAGAGGGTGGGACTGAGTGAAGATCCTTGTGGTACGCCACAGATGACTTCAGTGGCCTCGGACTTGAATGGTGGAAGGCGGACTCTCTGGGTTCTTCCGGTGAGGAACGAGGTGATCCATTCAAGTGCTTATCCTTGTATTCCGATGTTTCTGAGACGTTGTAAAAGGGTGCTGTGGCAGACTGTGTCGAAGGCTGCAGAGAGGTCGAGGAGGATGAGTGCGACTGTGTCTCCATTGTCCAGTAGAGTTCGAATGTCGTCTGTTGCTGCGATGAGGGCGGTCTCAGTGCTGTTTTGCTCGGAAGCCAGATTGTGAGGAGTCGAGGGATTTGTTGGCTTCGAGGAAAGCGGCGAGCTGGTTGTTGACAGCTTTCTCGATTACTTTGGCCGGGAATGGAAGGAGCGAAATGGGGCGGTAATTTTTGAGTTCGGTGGGGTCCGCTGTGGGTTTTTTCAGAAGGGTGGTGAGTTCAGCGTGTTTCCAGCTTTCCGGGAAGGTGGCGGAGTTGAAGGAGCAGTTGATGACGTCTCGGAGGTGCGGTGCTATGACGGAGTCTGCTTTGTTGAAGATGTGGTGAGAACATGGGTCAGTAGGGGATCCTGAGTGGATGGAGTTCATCAGGCGGATGGTGTCCTCAGTGGAGATTGGGTTCCAGTCGTTAAGGGTGTTCAAGGGGGGAGAATGTTCAGCATATGGTTGAGTGGGTTGGTCTCCGGGTTGGTTGTTGAAGCTGTTGTGGATGTCTGCAATTTTGTTGTGGAAGAATGAGGCTAGGGAGTCGCAGAGGGCTTGAGAGGGGGTGATGTCGTTGGAGTTGGCCGAGGGATTGGTAAATTCCTTGACTATGTTGAAAAGTTCCTTGCTGTTGTGGGCGTTGTTGTCAAGTCGATCCTTGAATGCTGTTTTCTTGGCCTTTCGGATTAGTTGGTGGTGTGTGCGGGTGGCGTTTTTGAAGGCGTCCTTGGTGCTAGTGGTTGGGTCTTTTTTCCAGGCCTTTTCAAGGGAGCGGCAGAGTTTCTTGGACTTCTTAAGATCATCGTTGAACCATGAGGCCTTCTTGCTGCCAGGTTTGCTTTGACGTTTTTTCAGTGGTGCTAAGGTGTCGGCGGTGTTGGATAACCATAGGGTGAAGTTGGCGGCAGCTTGGTCTGGGTTGGAAGAGTGGGCTGGGGTGTTTAGAAGGAGCGATGAGGAGATCTGGTCGATGGTGATTTTGTTCCAGTTTCTTTGCAGAGTTGGTTGGAGGTGGTTGATGGGTTTTGGCTTGTTGTAGGTGAAGTGAACGCAGCTGTGATCAGTCCAGAGGAGATCCGTAGTGTGGCTGAAGGAGACATGATTGCTGGAGGTGAAGATGGGGTCGAGTGTGTGACCTGCGATGTGGGTGGGGGAAGTGACTAGTTGTTTAAGTCCAAGGTTGGCGAGGTTGTCCAAGAGGGTGGTGGTGTTGCGGTCGTTTATCTTTTCAAGGTGAAAGTTGAGGTCTCCCAGAAGGATGTAGTCTTTGGAGGGGAGCGCGTGTGGAGTGATGAAGTCCGTGATGTCTTCACTGAATTTTGCGCGGGGTCCTGGTGGTCTGTAGAGGAGGGTGCCTCTGAGTGTGGTCTTGGGGTCGATGTGGATCTGGAAGTGAAGGTGTTCGGAGTTGGCGAGGTTGGCGTCAGAGCTGGTTGAGATGCGGATTGATTTTTTATGGACGATAGCGATTCCTCCTCCTGTGTGGCCGGTACGGTCCTTGCGTGTGATCTTATAATCTTCAGGGATGGCAATGGTGATGTCTGGGGCGGAGGAAGCGTTCATCCATGTTTCTGTTAGGAAGGCGACGTCCGGAGAGATGGTGTCAAGTAGATTCCAGAGGTCGATGGCGTGCCTGTGGACCGATCGGGTGTTGAGAAGGATGCATTGTAGGTGATTGGGGTCGGGAATCTGTGGTGTGGTCGTAGCGGAGATGTTGTCTGTGCCGATGAATTTGCAGGAGTAGCAAGAGAAAGGTCCATGGGTGTGTCCAGGAGCGGCTTGGACGCAGTTGGGGGCGCGACCGGGGTTAAGGGCTAGGAGGGTGGCAGCATCGTAGGTAATGCGGGAGGGCTGGGCAGGGCGAGCGGCAGGGGGTCTGGCGCTGGGCGCGGTTCAGGCGCGGACGGGCGTAGACGGGCTTACCTTTGGCGCACCTTCGGCGTGTACGTAGCGCGTGGACGCTGCGCGTGGGACCATCTGACATTAATGGATAGAGGAGGGGGCGGAGCGTGGGAGGGTGAGCTGGGAGGCGTTAGCGAAGGGGGAGGGACGGTCTGCAGGCACAACAAAATGGTGGGCTTACAATCAAACAGGACGCTATGTGAGGGCAAGCTAAATACAAATGCAAGGTTTAAAAGTAGCAGCGCTATATATACAGGTCAGCAACAATTGATGTCAAGCCTGAAAGGGACAGCTGCAGTTACAGCGCAATGAACGTAGCAAACAATAACTGTAATTGACTACGCAAATGCGGAGCGCTACGCAGGGAGCTGGGCGCTTGTCAGGAATGACTGAAAATGCCAAAATGAAACAAAATGCTATTCGATATTCAGCGCTACGATACCACAGTGGCGCTTGAAGAGTGGGAGGTGGGCAGGAGCAACCGCTTCACGAGGAGTTCAGCTGGTCAACGTACAGTTGCGTTTTATACGCAACAATTCTCCATAAGGAATACTATAAATCAGCTTTGGTGGGTGACTGCTCATAGTGTAATATAGAGTTACCAGCTGTGGGCTTTCTAAATAGCTGCGTGTTCATCTTTCCTTGTTCTATTCTAATCTCCAGGTCTAGGAAATTAACCTTACTGCTGCTTATTTCAACTGTGAAACGTGAATTATATATGTTGGTGTTCAATTTGTCAATATATTCTTCTGCCTTTCTTTCTGATCCTCGCCAGACAATCAGCAAATCATCTATGTATCTATACCACACCAGTATATGTTGGGTCCACTCTCCATACTCTGGATTCCATGCTACATTCTCCTCCCACCATCCCACAAAGATATTTGCAAAACTGGGGGAATAACTCGTGCCCATGGCCACCGCCATCAACTGTTTGTAATACTGGTCCTGGTATAGAAAGATGTTATTGTTAAGGCTGAAGTTTAAAAATTCCAAAAGCATAACATTATGATCTGCAAAGTTAGCCTCTCTAGTTGACAAAACATCCTCTACTGCCTGCATGCCATGCTTATGGCTTATGCTCGTATAAAGGCTAGCGATATCCATCACTATTAGAAGATCACCGTCTCTCAACTTTAGCTGTTCTAACTTGCATAGTAAGTCTTTGGTATCTCTTATGTAACTTTTCAAAGTCTTTACATGATCAATCAGAAAATAGTCAATATAGATAGATAAATGTTCCAATAGACTCCCTTGGGCACTTACAATTGGTCGTCCCGGTGGTTTCATTCTGTTCTTGTGCACCTTCAGAAGGTGGTAGAAACACGGTGTGGTAGGATTTAAACATCGCAAATATAAATATTCTTCTGTTTCAATTATCCCTTTACCATACCATTTCTTTAACATTTCATGGCACTCCGTTATGCTGTTGTGATAATCCTTCCTTCCCACTTTTTGGTAACACGTGACATCTTGCAATTGTCTTAAAGCCTCTTCATTGTAGGCTTGTAAGTTTGTAGGACCACGTTCCCTCCTATATCCGAGGGTTTCAGGATTAGTTTTTTATCACTCTGCCTACCACAAATACATTTTAAAGGTTTTGTAAATGCTAATTCTATTAGCGGATAACGTTTATATATGTTATTATCCTTCTGGGACTACCGGAGCAGCCATCTTGTTTCTCAGGAGAAGTGAGGCACAAGAGCACAAAACAAGATTGGAAAACACGAAAAGGGGGCAGGGTTGAGACCCCCTAGCCCTTCCCCGCGATTTTTTATTTTTTTTGCCCTTGGTGGTTCTTTTGGGACCCCCTGAGAAGGGCTAGAGGGTTGGGGCATCTCTACCCTGCACCCTTCGTTTTTTTCCATTGTTTTGGGCTTTCGTGTGCCTTAGTTCTCCTGAAAAACAAGATGGTGGCCAACACTTCCTGGTTTGGACAGTTTGGAATGTTGACAGTCGACTGCCAGCCAATCAGAAACTCGCTCGCGCACGTAAGGGTACGCGTACCGTACGCGTACAGTGCGCGTACGGTGAGCGCATATAGATATATAATTTGATCAAACTCAATTTTCTCAACAACTACTGGAGGGATTTACACCAAATATAGAAAAAGGCACTACTGCATACCTGTCCCTACCATTTTGCCAAGTTTGGTGTAATTCCGTTCGGGCTGTAGCCGTGTCTAAAGGTCCCATCGAAATTGCCATTTGAAATTCAATTTTCTCAAGAACTACTGGAGGGATTTTCACCAAACATAGCAAAGGCACATCTGCATACCAGGCCCTACCATTTTGCCAAATCTGGTATAATTCCGTTCAGCCGTTCGAGCTGTAGCCTTGTCAGAATGTCCCTATGGAAATTAACATGGGGAAACCCCCCCTTTTTTCTCAGCCCCCGCTTGACGAATCCCCCCGAAACTTTCAGGGAAGGAGCGGAGCGCAGCGAGGCAAATTTAAGGAAAATTACAGGCAGATCCCTCAATCGGCGCCAAAGTTATTCCCAATAGAATTTTCGGAATTTCCTATGGTAACTAGGTCCTAACTATTTATACCTACTGGCAACTGCCAGTAGGTAAAATATATATATATATATATATATATATACACACACACACAGGTTCTCACGAACAACGCCGTAGTCTTGATATCACTGCAGCGCCGCCAAAGAACAGGAGACCCAGTATTTCCGTGAGTAAAAGTTAATTTATTCTGCAACAAACGGTGCTAGATGATAGAGCTTTTGATTTTCAACCGCACGTTGTGCTAAAGAAGTCTCCACTGAGCTCAGCTCAGATTTCTCTTCAACTTTTGGATTTTAACTGTATTCTCTTCAGGATGCTGTTTTCCCCTTTTTTCATCATCAGACATGGAGAAAAAATGCATTTTTAGAGCTTGTGCTACCTGTTGTAAAAGAAGGCGTTAGGTGAATGACCCTCATAAGATGGCATTTATTGCCTGTATCCTGACCACAAGTTCTAGGTAAGATAAACATAAGGGTCCGTGAGGGCTTTCTTTTACCTGGTTCCAGATTCTAAAATCTAGAACAGATCCAGTTTCTAGTATGACAGTGATGAGGCCTCGTCGGCTGCGTCTTCGTGAAGATCTGAGAAGGAATACAATCTCACCTGGTTTCTTGTGAGCAGCACACTGAAAACCCCTTCAAGAGACCGTAGTCCAACTAAATCTCCTCACTGAGGTGTTAAGGAGAGGATGGGACTTACAAAGGTGGAATCCACGAAACCTTTGCAAGGTATCGACCGTTCCAGGAGCCTGTGCCACAGATCATTCTGACGACTGACGCTTCTCTCCAGGGTTGGGGAGCTCATGTACTCCATTACACTGTGCAGGGACTATGGACACCACAGCAAAGGAAGATGCACATCAACGTTCTAGAACTGATGGCTAGCTTCATGGCAATGAAAGCATTCAAGCTACATCTGTGCAACAAGGTCGTGTTGATCCGGACAGACAACATGACGGCCATGTACTACATCCAGAAGCGGGGAGGTACACACTCTCCACAGTTGTCTCATCTGGCTCAGAGCATGTGGAAGTGGGCCATTCAGAGGAACATCTTCCTCATGGCGGAACACCTCCCGGGCAAGGACAATCAGATGGCGGACCTGCTCACCAGGTACAGCCACCAAATGCACGAGTGGGAGATACATCCATCAGTACTCCACCCGTACTTCCTAAGGTGGGATCATCCAGAGATGGACCCGTTCGCCACAAAGTAAAACTCCAAATGCCCAAGCTTTGCCGCCAGGTTCCCACACCCACAGTCTCAGGGCAATGCAATATGGATGAACTGGTCAGGCAAATTTGCGTACGCTTTTCCCCCAGCACCTCTAATATTGCTGGTGGCACGCAAGCTCAAGCAGCACTCGATCTCTCATCCTGGTTGCTCCAACGTGGGCTCGCCAACCATGGTACACCACGTTTCTGGAACTGTCCTTGGTACCGCATCAAAGGCTGCGCCTCACACCCAGGCTTTTGACGCAGAGCCATGGCGACATTCAGCATCCAGACCCGCAACAGCTCAACCTGGCGATCTGGCTCCTGAGGTCTTAGAGTTTGGCTACCTCCTGACTGTATGGACATAATCAGAGAGGCAAGAAAGCTCACCACCAGAGCATGCTATGCGGCGAAATGGAAGCGGTTTGTCATTTATTGTGCGGACTACAAAATTGACCCGCTGGATGCATCTATTCAGAACATCATTTGTTATCTCTTACATCTGTACAAATGTTATCTGGCCTATGCTTCCATTCGGATACATCTATCCGCAATGGCTGCTTATCTCCAAAACAGACAGCACCTCTCACTTTTCAGAGTGCCTGCCATTAAAGCCTTTCTGGAAGGACTCAAACGGGTCATTCCTCCGCGGACACCACCAGCTCCCGAGTGGAACCTAAATGTGGTCCTCACCAGGCTGATGGGTCCCCCTTTCGAACTACTGCATTCATGCGAGATTCAGTTCTTGACATGGAAAGTGGCTTTCCTTATAGCGATTTCGTCGCTACGACGAGTTAGTGAACTCCTGGCACTAACTATCCAAGAGCCATTTATTCAAATTCCTTCCAACAGGGTGGTGCTTTGCACTAAACCTAAGTTCCTTCCTACAGTGGTTTCTCAGTTCCATATCAACCAGACTATAGAACTACCTGTGTTCTTCCAAAATCCAGAGTCCGTTGCGGAGAGGATGCTCCACACACTTGACGTCAAGAGGGCCTTAATGTACCACATTGATAGGACCAAAGATTTTCGGAAGACTAAACCACTATTTGTTGCCTTTTCGCCACAACACAAAGGCAACCCCATTTCCAAGGCTGGTATAGCCAGGTGGATCGTTAAATGTATTCAGATCTGCTATCAGAAAGCCAAGCGCACTCTCACCATTCCACCGAGGGCCCACTCCACCCGGAAGCTGGAGGCCTCCATGGCTTTCCTTGGAAATATTCTTTTTGAAGACATATGTAGAGCAGCCACATGGTCTACCACACACACATTTACAAAACACTGCTGTGTTGATGTGCACTCCAAACAGCAGGCAGCTGTAGGGCAGGCTGTTCTAAAAACACTTTTCCAAACTGCTGCAGCTGGCACAGACGGCTGCTGTTAATGGAGGGACTGCTATGTATTCTATATACCGATATGAATTCAGCAGCCCACATGCCTCGAACCGAATATGCTACTTACCAGTATGCATCTGTTCCTGGCATGTAGGGCTGCTGACATTCATATCGCCCGCCCTCCTCCCCGGCGCCTGTAGCGGCTGCAGCATTCGCACATACTTCTAGCATGGTCGTCATTCACATAGTTTCACTCCATCTTTGCCACAATGGCTAAAAACAATCTGAGGATGGAGTCGATGCCCATGTGCACTGTAGTCCCGCGGAGGAGCCACCTATCTCGTGATACTTCGAAGACTCTTCCAGGACAACAATGTGCGATCATCCGGACCCAACACTAGGCGGCGATCTATGCACAGATATGAATGTCAGCAGCCCTACATGCCAAGAACAGATGCATACTGGTAAGTAGCATATTCGTTATTATGGCTGCGGAACCCAGCAAACCTAAATGCAGGTCTTCCTTTTCTGATAACAGAATGGTTAATATTCACTACTGATGCTTCTGTGGACGGATGGGGAGCTCACCTGCAAGAACTTTCAACCAGAGCCCTCTGGTCGGATGCATCAATGTGTTGGAACTTACCTCCATACGGCTAGGTTTACAAGCGTTCCTCCCCAGATTGGCAGGTCATCCAGTCCTAGTCAGAAAAGACAACACAACATCCATGTTCTACATGGCCAAGCAAGAAGGAGCACGGTCCGGATTCCTTTCAGTAGAGATTCATCTGCTGTGGAACTGGGACATTTCTCACACTGTAGACATCGCTTTGGAACAACTGCTAGGCTGCCAGAAGGATCAGGCTCATGCACTCAGTCAGCAAATATCGGATTGTAACAAGTGAGAACTAGATCGGAAACGGGTTGATTTTACATTTTCCTATATCAAAAGGGGGCAGGGGGTGAGATGATATGCTAGGTTCATCCTCCACAATAAGCATTATATCACAAAATGTGAACCCAGCTATGTTAAGGAGACTAACCCTCTGCTGGAGAAAACAGCATTTTCTTATAAAAACCCTCACCAAACAGGGTTACCCCTTGGTGGTATGCTTCTTCATCGGGTCCATCCCGTTCTTCTACGGAGCGGGTGTGCTGTGACCTACGGACTACACAAGAGCACTTAGAAGACTATACAATGATAAATGGGAGTGGGGAGGGGCTTTCTGTGCTGGAATTTATCATAAAAATACCTGTCTAGTAGGCATATCCGATTTATTCTGACCTGAAGCTGGTATGATTAAAAACCGGGGGGAGAGATAGGAAAGTAGGAATTTATGTGCCTGCTTTCCTAAAAGATTGACATGTTTCAGACATACCCTCATTGGCTTTTCATCCGGACCTAGAGAAACAAACTCCTGGTACGACGTCTGCTGTATTACACTACTGGACAACGGAGAAACAGCTGTCCTCATCCTACTCGACCTCTCCGCCGCCTTCGACACAGTCTGTCATAGCACCCTCATACAACGCCTCAGCAACATCGGCATACAAGGAAAAGCCTTGGACTGGATCATCTCGTTCCTCAACGGGAGAACCCAGAGAGTCCGACTCCCCCCATTCAAATCAGAGGCCACCGAGGTCATCTGCGGAGTACCACAAGGATCATCACTCAGTCCCACCCTCTTCAACGTTAACATGAGTCCCCTCGCGTCCATCGCGCGACAACACAACCTTAACATCTCTTACGCTGACGACACCCAGCTGATCCTCTCCCTCACCAAGGACCCTAACACCGCCAAAACCAATCTTCATGAAGGCATGAAAGAAGTAGCCGAATGGATGAAAAACAGCCGCCTAAAACTTAATTCAGACAAAACGGAAGTCCTCATCCTAGGATCACCCCCCTCTGCTTGGAACGACTCATGGTGGCCATCGGCCCTGGGCACGGCACCCATACCCACAGACCACGCACGTAACCTAGGCTTCAACCTAGACTCCTCCCTCTCGATGACCAGACAAGTCAACGCCGTCTCATCCTCTTGCTTCAACGTACTTCGTATGCTCAAAAAAATCTTTCGTTAGATCCCCACCGAAACCAGAAAGACTGTCACCCATGCACTGGTCACTAGCCGACTGGACTATGGAAACACCCTCTAAGCTGGAACCACAGCCAAATTACAGAAAAAACTCCAACGCATCCAAAACGCATCAGCCAGACTCGTATTGGACATCTCGCGCCAAGCTCACATTACCGGTCACCTAAAAGACCTCCACTGGCTTCCCGTCAACAAGAGAATAACGTTCCGTCTCCTCACCCACGCACACAAGGCCCTCTACAAACTAGGACCCGAATGCCTCAACACACGACTGTCCTTCTACACACCGACCCGCCAACTAAGATCCTCCAATCAAGCCCTCGCCGCAGTTCCGCGCATCCATAGATCCACCATGGGAGGAAGATCCTTCTCCTACTTGGCGGCCAAAACCTGGAATTCTCTCCCCACACACCTCCGCCTTACCCAGAACCACATTTCCTTCAGGAAGGAACTTAAAACCTGGCTATTCGATAAATAATGCACCCCCACCCCCAAGCGCCTTGAGACCCTCTGGGTGAGTAGTGCGCTATACAGATTCCTGAACTTGAACGCATGCAAAAGAAAATGGTGCAGATACTTTTACCTCCTATTTGCCTATTACTGTCTGCATTTCTGTGGAAATATAAGTGGAGAGTTAGATTTTACAGCCCTATGGTGGTATGCATGTTCCTAGTCACTCTATGGAGAAAGTGTGGTAGAAGAAACTACCACGTTTTTGTGCCTGTGCATGAATAATGGTCATTATCTACTTCAAATAAAACCTATTTATATCCTTCCATATTTGTTAAATTTAGCAAGTACTGGACTCAAATATTCTTCAGTCAAGGTCCATCTTGCTGTAATCCCGAGATTTAGGAGAACTGATACTTCAACATCTACAGTGTTTTCCCAAAAGATTATTAAACAGTTTATGAAATGGCTCTTCAGAGCGTTTCCACCTCCTCAACATCCACCGGTTCCATGGGATCTTATTACCGTCCTCACTCAGCTCATGTTACCTTACCCCAGTATTGGAACTTTCATAGATTCACTGAGCACAACCTCCGTGAAACAGACGTGTTTCTATATCAAATGCTTCAAATGCCGAAATGAGTTAAACCAACAATATGCCCATTTCCTTCATGTTGTTTATTCACATGAATCTCTCATCAAAGTCCATGAAGTTTCATTTCGATTTTCCATATGTACATTCAATTCCACATGTGCATTTATGACATCATATCCCAATGCATTTCGGACACATGGTCCTTCATCGGGAATCCTGAAAAAACAAAGATATAATCTAAGTTGATCCTCCGAGACAAAATCTAATAACCAATTACATGACAAAAAATTCCATAGGGGAGTAGAGAGAATTGTAACAAAAAACAACCTTATCGTGAAGGTAAACATCACCCGAGATCGTGTATGCCCAAAGATCAATGAATATATGATAGAATCAAACGTAACATGGTCAGTGAAACAACTAAAGTATCTGCAAGATAAGGTAAGCCCAGTGCCATGAGAAAAAGAGTGCCAAAATCATTGAAAAAATAAGCGTTCTTAACCATACCACATGCCAAATGAAAAAATAAGCGTCTTATCTGCAAGATTAGGTAAGCCCAGTGCCATGAGAAAAAGAGTGCCAAAATCATTGAAAAAATAAGCGTTCTTAACCATACCACATGCCAAATGTGACCTCATGTAGTAACAAGAATGGGACTAAGTCATGCGCGCTGCGTGGTGCATAAAACTTACGAGATGAGTGGAGCAAGATCACGCGTCCTGCTCGTGCGCCCTCTGGTGATAGTTCCTATCACCAGAGAGCATTTAAAAATCACTTGCCGTTTTCACAACTTCTCCGTGTCAAACGGATTGTATCGGACACTTCTAAGTATGAGGATCAAGCATCCAATATGCTGGAACATTTTGTAAAAAGAGGATATCCTCAAACCATCTTGACCCATGCCAAAGAACGCTGTGATAAGATCAAACGGCAAGATGCGTTGGTTACACAATCAAAGGACAACAAGAAAAGACCTGTGGTCGTATCTAAATATTCTGAGGCCTCAAAGGCATACAAAACTTCAATACTAAGACATTGGCCGATCATCAGTCGTGAACTTGACTTTAATGGCATTTTCTGTGAACAACCGCTGTTTGCTTACAAGAGAGGTCACAATCTCAAAGAACTCGTCAAAAAACCTTAACCTACATCTTCTATTATGTACAAAGGGAATCAACCTTGTCTGAATTGCCAGAATTGCAACAACATGATCAAAGGTCCTGTGATCAAACATCCCATGAAGGGCACCGATGTGAAATTGAAACTGAATGCCACATGTGATACTGAAAATGTCGTGTACATCATTAAATGTCCGTGTGGATTGATATACACAGGCAAAACTACACGAAAATTAAAATTGAGAATCAACGAGCACAAGAGCAATATAAGAACTGCTAATATTAAATCCAACTTGGCTCTACATTTCAAAGACAGCAGACACAACATCAGTCAGCTCAGGTTCGCTGCTGTAGAAGTGGTCAATAAGCGAGACGACAGAGACAAAAATAACTTTTTATTGCAGCGTGAAAATCACTGGATTAAATACCTTCAATCCTTGAAACCGTCTGGTCTTAATGACCGGATGGAATTTCAATGTTATCTGTAGAGAAGCGATGATGCTATGAACTGTTTTTTGCATGAACATTCATTTGTATATATAACTGTAATGTTTTACTTTATTCTTCCCATATTTCTTGGTTTACATTGTTATGATCACTAATGCGACACTCGCATACGATGCACTACTTAGTTGCTTCACCATTGTTTTTTTTATTTCTGTTTGTTACATTTTTGTCACCACTCCAAGATGGCCGACACCCACGTAGTCCTCTCTCTACACACACCTCTTCACCTAGTGCACTTCCGTATATACGGAACACAAATCTCTCATTCTGTGGCGAAGGGCGCACGAGCAGGACGCGTGATCTTGCTCCACTCATCTCGTAAGTTTTATGCACCACGCAGCGCGCATGACTTTGTCCAATTCTTGTTACTACATGAGGTCACATTTGGCATGTGGTATGGTTAAGAACGCTTATTTTTTCAATGATTTTGGCACTCTTTTTCTCATGGCACTGGGCTTACCTTATCTTGCAGATACTTTAGTTGTTTCACTGACCATGTTACGTTTGATTCTATCATATATTCATTGATCTTTGGGCATACACGATCTCGGGTGATGTTTACCTTCACGATAAGGTTGTTTTTTGTTACAATTCTCTCTACTCCCCTATGGAATTTTGTCATGTAATTGGTTATTAGATTTTGTCTCGGAGGATCAACTTAGATTATATCTTTGTTTTTTCAGGATTCCCCTGATGAAGGACCATGTGTCCGAAATGCATTGGGATATGATGTCATAAATGCACATGTGGAATTGAATGTACATATGGAAAATCGAAATGAAACTTCATGGATTTTGATGAGAGATTCATGTGAATAAACAACATGAAGGAAATGGGCATATTGTTGGTTTAACTCATTTCGGCATTTGAAGCATTTGATATAGAAACACGTCTGTTTCACGGAGGTTGTGCTCAGTGAGTTGGCGCTTACCCTAGGCGCCACTAACCACGTGTTTGATTACCACACCTTCTCGTCAGGAGGTGATATCTCTGAAGCACACCACAACCTACTCACCCTACTTACACAGAGGAGTGCGTGACCCACACCTGAACAACTTTCATAGATTCCCATGCTTTGTATCATTCCCCGTCATCGGAATGGGAGCCTCAGTAAATAAAAAAATAACATAATCATATAAACTAAAGAGAAAATAGGCCTAGGCCTCATCTCCTTTTGTAGCATATCACCCTCTTTGTGTAAAAGAGCCCAAACTTTTTGCAAGGTCCAATCCGAACAGCCTCACCCCTTGGAACCTTTCTGAGAGAGCTCAGAGCCTCAGATTTTTCTACCGCACGTTGTGCTAGGGAGTCTCCACTGAGCTCTGCTCAGTTTTCCATTCCTTTCAACTTATTTCTTCAACTTTTCATCTACAAATAAACTGTCTGACAAGGAAAAGAAGGCTTTATTCAGGTCCTGTGCTTCTTGTGCGAAAAAGAGGCTTTTTGTAGAAGATAAGCATGAGAGCTGTATTTATTGATTATACCCGGACCACAAGGCCACAGACTGCAAAATTTGTAGAACCTTCTCTGCAAAGACATTGCGAGACTGGGAGGGCCGGCTATTGACCTTGCTGCAGAAGATGAAAACTCGGAAGGAGGTGCTCTCATCTGATGAGGAAGATTCTACATCTATGTCTTCCTCTAGGAGATCCAAGAAGAGGGGTAGGTCTTCTCCCTCTACTTCGCCGAGCCACCTATCAAGGCCCCTCATAAGATCTCTGACAGGTCTGAGAGGGCTAATCCCATTAAATCTCCTCACGGAAGTAAAAAGGAGAGGCTGGGACAGGCTGCTGGATTGGAGACAGCCACAAAGGACAAAAAGGAGGTTTCTATCACTTATCCTCCGTCCAAAAAAGGAAAAAAGCTGTCGAAAAGCACTCTGCAGTCAATCCAGGGACCATGCCTGAGAGAGAACTGCGTCCGTCGACGGCGAAGACAACTGGTACATCGACAACGATTTCTTCTCTTAAAGCTTCAACTGTTTCATTCACTCCGACGGGACCGTCGACGATGGCGGAGTCGACGTCGACGACTCCGTCGGCTTTTAAGGTACCTGGTTGTTTGTCGACAATGACTTCTTCCTCGTCGTCGATGATGGTGTCAGGGAAGGTGCTGTTGACGGCCTCGTCAACGACGACGACTACTTCGACTACACTGATTATGATGACGACGAGCTAGTCTACGAAACCGTCGACGTCAAAGATTCCGTCAACTAGGTCCAGTATTCCGTCGACGACGGTGGCACCTTCGACGATGACGCCGTCGACGAGGCAGTAGACGGGTCAACAAAAGCAGTTTGCAATACAGAAGCTGAAAATTACAACAGAAATGATGTCTCCTAGACGTGTTACGCTTCTTCCACCATCAATGCTTCTGGATGACGAGTCTGATGAGGAGGAGGAAGATGGGGTCCTTATAGGGATGCTTTCAGTCCCTCAGATTTGAATGTAAAATTGCAAGAAACTGACACAGAAGAATACTATGAGCATGCATATGAACAACAGGTGCTTCACTATGTTCCTCAGGAGCGACGTCTTCCAGGTTTGGGACAGGACATGGTGGCCATGCCCGCCTCTCTAGTCTCTGATCTACAAATGATGCTGCAGGACTACACAACCAGGTTTCCATCACAACCTACAGTACAGCCTGAACGACCTCCAACTCCGGTGCTGCCACAGGCGTAGCCAGTTGTCATACTGCCTCCTACACAGGTGGTACCTCGGACACCACCAGTGGTCATGTGAGAAGTTGGCCTGATATATGATGCTCACTAGCTCTAGTGATCACCTTGTATCAGTCCAAACAACCCTTATGGTGATTGGTTGTAAGTCAACCTTTGTAGACCAGCTATCCTAATGGTAGCATGGACAAAGCAGTCTTTAGGCTAAACTCTTTTGGCATGTGAAGCCAGCTGTTTTACCACATATAACCCCTTGAATACCAAGTGAAAGAACACCACACAGGTTGTTATGAAAATAAACAAGTATTTATTAACTAACATATACCTCTGAACTCTTTATGAGATCAGAGGGCTAAGCACATGACAATCTCTTAGGAAAAATACCTTTAAGTTGCACAAATTACAATGGTGCCCTAGGAGCACGACAAACCATATACTAAGTAAGTGGAATGTGAGAGTCGATAAAAGGAATGGAGCTGTCCCGAGGCTGTAGGATCGCTGGGACCACGCTATACTAACTCTAGGTAGGTACTAGGAGGCCCATGGAACGCGTGTGCAGAGTGTGAACTCACACACGAGATGCGTAACAGTGTCTATGGACAGTACAGTTCAAGAAAAAGGTGAGTACGGACAATCCTGACTAGGTAGAACTAAAACGACTGTGGAACTGGACACTAGAAGAGTCAAGCTACCCTTGAGCACCGAAATGCTCGTGTTACCTCACCCACAGGCTGCGGGTGCATAGGTGCCAAGTAGTGTCGGGTTCCGGCGTTGAAGTCTATGGAGCCTGGAAGAAAAGATGCTGCAGGCGATCAGGAGGAAGATGTCCGGTGTGATCCAAGGTTGGATCAGTGAAAAGAAGAACCTGAAAGAAGAGGAGACAATGTTCAAAGTCACTAGCCAGTGACTGGAGTGGAACAAGGAGTAGAACCGGATGTCTTTGTCGCGATCAGGTGAGGGTGGACGCTTGTCTCTGCAGCCACGTGGACCAGGTGGTGTCTTCGACCAGGATGGAGGCACGATCTGTCCTACGCAGGCTCTCGCTGTCGGCGGTGTCGGCTTCGGATTCGGAGTCAACCGGCCCTGGCAAAGGCAACCCACGTGGTGATTGGAAACGGCGTCTGGAGTGGACCAGGAGGGTCCGGAGTGCTCCTCTTTTGGGAGAGAGCAAGGGCCAGTCTGGAGCAACAAGACCAGCAGTGGAGATTTCGGAGTTCGTCGTCTAGGAGGTCACTGGCCAGCCGGCAAGTGACCAGACAACGCGTTGAGCAGCAAACGGGCAGAAGGGCCCCACGCAGATCTCGTGGATGCTGGAGGGCTGGTCTTCGGTGCAGGAGCTGCTCGTGGTCGGGGCTTCTCAGTCCCCAAAGCACTTGGACAAGGTTGCCTCAGAAGTCGTGCTGGAGCGAAGTGCTGCTTCTTTCAAGATGGCCAGTCCCACGTGTCTCGTCTCACCCACGGATCTCAGCTGTGCTGCAGATGTAGGTAGAGGTCAGAGAGCTCTGGGAATCCGGGTCTCGTCGGGCTCTGAAGTCTGGATTCTTGAAGGAAGACGACAAAGGGAAGCCGCTGGACGCTGATGGTTCCTGCTTGTGCAGGGTGGACACTCCTTGCCCACAAGGGAGATTTCTTCAGTCTTCTGTGGAGCAGAACGTCGAAGTCCAGAGTTTCTTCTTGTAAAGTTGTTCAGGATAATCTCATTTGGAATGGGACCAGCTCCTACCTTTATCCGGCTAAAGGGGGCTGTACTACGACTAGGTCCCTCCTCTGGATGGGACCAGGAAGGGGGGTGGTTACACCCCCTATCCTTTGTCCGGTCCTGCGCCAGTGCCCCAGGAACTGGTTTAGACCGGTGTATGCACAGGGACACCTTGTGTGCCCCAGGCATGTCTTATTCCTTTCAGCCCTGTCCTACCTAATGCACAAAATCCTGTCTAGGGTGGTGCTAGCACCTCCCAAGGCAGGAAACCCTTTATCCAAGCCTCCCTCGCTGGAAGGACTCCCAGCAGCACGAGGTCAGACTTGTGTCTGTGGTGGCAGCATCCATTTTGTGATGCTGAGGCTCGAGTTGACTTTAACCGGGGTTCACAGTTACATACATGTTGTGTCCCTCTAGAAGGGTGGAATGCTACCCCGGTTGCCAGAATTGGCGAGGGGGTAGTATTCCAATTCGTATGACACCTTAGTCGACATGTTTTGATAATGTAATACCAAAGTTGGCAATAACCGCAAGGATTATAATGCACTTAAAAGTATATGGTATAGCGTTATCATGGAAACAGCTAAAGGACTTGGTTCCGAAAGCTGCAGACAGGCTCAGCTCATGCTAGAGCACCATCTCACATAATTCCAAGCACTCTGCCTTCAGGATTGATAAGGCCTGCCATAGGAGTGACTGATAAGAGGATATGTGTCCATTTTAGGGTTAGATATAGGGATACAATATCTAAAGCAAAGGGTGATTACACCACTTTGCCCCAGCTGATGATTCAGCCAGTTGTGTCAGATTTGAGTGGCCAGCCAGGGGTAGCATAACACGCTGCAGCCCCTGGGTGCACCTATGCCCTGGGTACCTAAGGTACACTGTACAGGGACTGATAAGGTGAGTCAGTATCCAATTAGATATGCACCTAAGTTACATGGTTGTCAATTTAGAGAGAGCACAGCTAGGCTGTGGGTCTGATTAGCAGGCCCACGGCCTGGGAAAGTCGTAAACCAGTGAAGCAAAAAGCAAAAATCGGGGGTGACCATAGGATTGCAGACCCTACTCTCCTACAGGTCATACCAGCGGTGCTATCACGAACAAGGGACCTTGAGCCAACCAATACCGTTCTTCAGGATACATCTTCAGATGATGAAGTACATGCAGATCCTTTGACTGATCCATTGCAGGACCCAGACTTGGATCCCGGTGACAGTGGATTGCAAGATCCGGACGTCACTGGACGGGACACGTCTGTGTCGCCGCCAGCAGATATTGGGGAGTTCCATAACCTCATGGACAGAGAATTGAAGATGTTCGGACTGCCAATGACAACGGAGCAGTCTGACTGTTTCCTGTATGATTTCAAAGAGCAATACAGAAAATCAGTCAGATTCATTCCCATAATTGAACACTTGTGGGATGAAGGGATCAAGATCATGCAGAATCCGGGCACTGTCATCCCTGTTCTTCCCCGGCTGGAGAAGAAATATATGGCTCCGGATGGCAGTCCTGCGTGTCTTCTTGGACAGCCTAAGCCTGATTCAGTGATCTCCCAGGGCGCACAAAGCAGATCCAAAAACCCATCAACGCCTCTGACTTCGCCTCCAGGCAAGAACGGGAGGAGCTTGGATAACGTGGGGGGGAAGAGGTTTTCTTCCATGGCCAGCTTGCTTGTTCGAGCAGCAAATGCTCTAGCCATTCTAGGCAGATAAGATCGCCAGATGTGGTGTGACTTGGAGCCATTTTTGGAACAACTGCCAAGAGATGAGGCCAGAAGAGTTCTGATGGATGGAGAAAAATCATCCTCCGAAGTAATTGATTGTGCTATGGATATAGCTTCTACGGCTTTCCGTGCCTTGGCAGGGTCGGCGGTGTTGCGCCGTCAGGGCTAGTTGCGAGCCACCTGGTTTCGTCAGGAGGTCCAAAACAAGATCATGGACATCCCATTTGATGGTGAGATGCTTTTCGGTAAGCATGTTGATGACGCCCTGCAAAGTATAAAAAAGGACACTGAAACGGCTAAGTCCTTGGGATCGTTGAACTATCGAAAGGTCCCATTTAAAGGAGCACGAGGCAGAGGTTTCTCTTCTTATAGAGGAACAACCAGCAAAGGTATTCATCGCAGTCTTCGCAGTCATTTATAAGACTCAATATTCGAACCAACGCCACGGCCAATCAGCGTCTTTCTCTCTCCAATCTCAGAGAGGGCGTCAGAACCGCCAGGGACGCGACAATGCCAAGAGGCAATAGCGGCCTCCTGGCTCTTTCTACTGTTCCTCCCCTCCCAGTCACATCAGTGGGGGGCAGGATATCTTTTTGTCTGGACAGCTGGAAGAGTATAACATCGGACCGGTGGGTCCTGAATATTGTTCAGAGTGGCCATACATTAGCATTCCAAGATCTTCCACCAACAAGAGCTCCAGACGCCAACCGCACGAAACATCTGAGACGTTTACATCTCGAAGCTCACCAGTTATTCATCAAGGGGGCAATAGAGCCGGTACCTCTCTCTGAGGGGCAAAGGTTTTTATTCCAGATTATTCCTGGTTCGGAAAACAGCAGACACTTGGCGCCCCATATTAGACCTACGAGAGCTCAACACTTATCTCATCAAACTGTCTTTCGGAATGGTTACTCTCCAAGTTATTAACCCAGAAGACTATTTGGTGTCCCTGGATTTAGAAGATGCGTACGTCCACGTACCGATACACCAAGCTCACAGACAATATTTACGCTTCACAGTAGGCAAGAGCCATTTCCAATTCAAGGTGCTTCCGTTTGGCCATCTGTCTTCACCACGGATATTCACAAAGGTGTTGGCACCAGTGGAGGCTTTTCTCCGAAGACAATCCCTGAAAGTTTTCCCCTACTTGGACGACTGGCTAGTCAAAGCTCCATCTTTCAAGGAAACTTCCCAAGCCGTTTCAACTTGCATCCAATTGTTCAGTCACCTGGGCCTTCAGGTCAACAAAAACAAGTCCGTTTTGGAACCATCTAGGTGCACAAGATTCCTTGGGGCCATTTTAGACCTGAAGCGATGCACAGCTCGTCCGTCAGAAGAACGTCAGCAGAAATTGATCGTCTCGGCGCGTCAGGTGCTGAAAAAGAAATGCCTTTCAGTATGACTCTACAAGTCCCTGCTCTGGTCGATGTCATCTTGCATACCATTAATACCGCATAGCAGGCTGCGAATGCGTCCTCTGCAGGGAGAGCTAGACAAACAATGGTGCCAAGCAGAGGGCTCTTTCAACGACAAGGTGTTGGTAACGCCAGTCATGAGAAAGGCATGCAAATGCAGGCTGGTGAAAGACAACATCGCAGAAGGGCTGACATTCAGGATTCCACCATCCCCTATGATCATGACCACGGATACTTCCTTGGAAGGCTGGGGAGCAGTGCTCCGAGAGCTTCAAGTCAGCGGGCACTGGAGTCAAGAGCAACGCCAGTGCCATATAATTTGGAGCTGACGGCCATTTGGTTAGATTTGCAGGCTTTCCTTCCCAGAGTTCGGAATCAAACAGTGCTGGACGGACAATACGACGGCCATGCACTACATCAACAAACAAGGGGGGATAAGATCACAAACTCTGTCCAAAGAAGCTCAAAGAATCTGGGATTATGCGATTCTTCACTAGATCAATCTGCAGGCCGAACACCTGGCAGGTTCTCTCAATATCACAGCGGTTGCTCTGAGTTGCCAGAGATGACTCACGAATGGGAATTGAACCAGTCCATTATCCAGTATTTGGGTGTCTTTCATAGATTCACAAGCCTGAATCATTCCCCGTCGCCGAGACGGGAGCCTCCGGTACATAAAAAAGTAATGTCCTATGGACATACATAGAGAAAATAGGCCTAAGGGCCTCCCCTTAGTAGCCTTTCTTCGTCCTTATGTAAAAAGGACCAAACTCTCCCAGTCAGCCAATCAGCTCCGACCTCCCTCTAGAACCTTCCTGGGAGGAGCCTCAGTCCCTCAGATTTTCTACCGCACGTTGTGCTAGGGAGTCTCCAGCCTGAGCTCTTCTCAGGTTTCCTTCGAAATCATCTAACTTTCTTTGAAAGTGCTTCTTCGATCTCAAATCATCAAAAGACTACTTCACTGTTTCTTGCAGTAGGTGTTTCCTTCCTCGGCCTTATTCCATGTCGGAATCACAAAAGAAGGCCTCTTCCATGTCGGAGTCACAGAAGAAAGCCCTTTTCAAGGCCTGCTCTTCATGTGGAAAGAAAAGGATCCATGCGGATGATAAGCACGATCTGTGCTTATATTGCTTGTACCCGGACCACGTCTCGGACAAATGCAGGATATGTAGGGCCTTCCCCAAAAAGACTGTGAAGGACAGGGAAGGTCGCCTTCTCGTATGGCTCGACAGGCATAAGGACAGAAACACTCTGGAATCTTCCGAAGGCAGTGTTTGCAAGTCCTCAGAAGTCTCTAAAAAGAGGCCCAGGGTAACTTCCCCTGGCCGCACAGACACTCCTCCTAAGAAGGCACACAAAGTCTTCAGAGGCAAGATCTACGACATCTTCAGTGTCTGCTCGAGACGATCATACTTTTAAGAAGCCTGCTCCGTCAACTACCAAACATGCCCAGAGGACTACCTCGGTCACAACCACCGTGTCAACGACGTCGGCGTCGTCGCCTTCAGCGACGACGACTACATCCTCGTCCTCAGGTAGGCCTGTTTCCTCGGTCTTTCTACTGACATCGTCGTCTAAGACGAAGACCTCGTTGAAGACGGAGTCTCCGCCGACGACGTCAGCGTTGACGAGCCCATCGTCGTCGAAATCGCTGACGAAGAACCCACCGTCGACAACGAAGACGTCGACGGGAGACTCCAAGACAAAGAAGGAGTCGGCGGCAAAGACGCTAATGTCGACGAAGGCACCGATAACCGGCTCACCGTCGACGGGTGCACCGACTATGACGACGACGTCGTCCACGACAAAGGTGCCTTTGACTACCCCACCCTCGGAAAAGGCCCCGTCAACGGACGATTCGTCGACGGAGAAGGCACTGTCAGCGCCATGGAAGAAATCCAAACTGGTCGAAGTATCGGCCCTCACATTAACACCGTCAACGGCCGCCTCGACGACAGCAGGATTAAAGGCCACGTCTGGCAAAACTGCCAAACTGCAGATTACCCCGGAAACTACGTCTCAAGCAGAGTGGGAACGCAACCACCTCAGGATATCTTCCAAAGTGAGGGATCTGAGGAGGATGACCACCCGGGTCCCGCTACTTCTATCTCGGCCCTTAACGTCAAATGCCAAAGTACTGACGAGGAACAGGAAGAGTTCACTTATCAGGAACACTCCGTCCACACAAGTGTCCGCACGGAGGTCACCCCGATGATATGCCTACCGGCGACTCTGGTCAATGACCTGCGGTACCTTGTACAAGACTACAAACAACGCTTCCCGGATGCGGACAGTGGAAATCAGACACCTGTCGCACATACTCCGGCGTCCGCCCCAAATCAGCCTCTCGCTCAAACCAACCGCGAAAAGGTCCAACCTCAGGTGGTGAGACCCCGTGACAGGGTCCAACCTCAGGTGGAGGACTCAGACGATGAGGAGGATGAGGAAGAATTGGAAGAAGGAGAGGTCCAAGAGGTCCACTCGGACCAGCATGACGAAGATGGATATGTGGCGTCGTCCCCAGCTTCGTCGTCTCCAGCTTCGCCGCACCCACGCAAAGCGGAATCGGCGCCTGTGGACATTGGCGGCTTCCACAGACTGGTGGACAGGGCGGCTAAGAGATTCCATATGGTCGTGGAGTCGACTGAAACGGAATGCTTTCTGCATGACTTCAAAGAGCAGACCCAAAAATCGGTTAATTCTATTCCGGTTATAGAGTTCTTATGGGAGCAAGGCAAGAAATTGATGCTGACACCCTCTTCTGTACCCGCGGTTGTGCCACGCCTGGACAAGAAATATAAGGCCCCGCTTACGGCGGCGGCTTGCCTCAACGGCCACCCTAAACCTGATTCGGTGGTTACTCAGGCGGCCCAGAAACACTCCCGCAACCCGTCCTACCCGATGTCCGCTCCTCCTGATAAGGAAGGCAGGAAACTGGACACAATTGGAAAACGGTTCACAACTACGTCAGCCATGACCATCAAGGTGGCCAACTCCATTGCCTTGTTGGGACGTTACAATCGCCAGCTCTGGGAGGACATAGCCCCTTACGTACAAGAGCTGCCCGACGCGGTCCAGAGTGAAGTCAAGGCTCTCCTGGTGGAAGGTCAGAATTCGGCTGCGGAGATAATCGACTGTGCTATTGATGCAGCCATGACAGGTTTCCGTCAACTTGCTGGAGCTGCTGTTCTGCGCCGTCAAGGCTGGCTAAAAGCTGCATCATTCCGCCAGGAGGTTCAATCGAAGGTGCTGGACATGCCCTTCGATGGCCAGCATCTTTTTGGGGATAAAATCGATGAGGTGCTGCAGGCCATAAAGAAGGACACCGATACCGCCAGGGCACTGGGCACTCTGCAGTCACGAAACCAGTCCTTTCGAGGCAACCGCTCCAGAGGTCAATCCTCCTATAGGGGTTCCTATCAGAACAGGTCCTCTTATTCCTACAATAACAGAACTCATTATCAGCACAAGCAGCAACAGGGTCGACAATCTTCTTATGGCAGGTCTACCTTCAGAGGCAAAAAATCAAAGAGGGGCACTGGCGGCCGCCAGTGACCTCTTACTCCAGCCAGTCCTACAACCCTCTCCATCCTTTCAAATTGGAGGAAAACTGACCCATTTCCTCACCAATTGGCACGAAATTACCACGGACCGGTGGGTCCTGCAAATGATACGATTCGGCCATTCTCTCGAATTCAAGGACATCCCTCCCAATACATCTCCCCAAAGACGGGCGCACAGGCACCTACACCTCCTTCTCCAAGAACTGTCTGTCATGCTCCACAAAGGAGCGATCGAACGGGTTCCAGCATCCTTACAGGGGAAGGGGTTTTATTCCCACTTCTTCCTTGTACGACAGAAGGAAGACAAGTGGAGGCCCATATTAGACCTCCGGGCGCTCAACACCTTCCTGCGGAACAAATCGTTCAGGATGGTGACAATCCAGGAAATCCTAGGCGCACTGGAAAAGGGAGATTTCATGACTTCCTTGGATCTCCAGGACGCCTACTACCACATCCCCATCCTCAAGCGTCACAGAAAGTTCCTGAGGTTCGAGGTGGCGGGCCGACATTATCAGTTCACAGTCCTACCGTTCGGCCTCAAATCCGCACCGTGGATTTTCACGAAGTGCCTTGCACCGGTGGCAGCTTTTCTACGTCAGCTGGGTCACCAAGTCTTCCCCTACCTGGACGACTGGCTGGTAAAGGCACCCTCACCAGAAGGCGCAGCCGAATCCTCCAACGCCTGCACCACTCTTTTTCAGAAGTTGGGATTGACCCTCAATCTCAAAGTCCTGCATTACCCCTACGACAAAGATTACCTTCCTCGGGGCTACCTTGGACACGGACTGCGCAAGGGCCTTCCCCTCGAAGGAAAGGACGGACAAGATATTGTCCCTAGCCACGGCTGTGGCAACAAAAACACGCCTCAAAGTCCGGACTTACACCTCTCTACTCGAAATGATGTCTTCCTGCATACTCCTCATCCCGCACTGCAGGCTCAGGATGCGCCCCTTGCAGGAAGCTCTCACGAGACAATGGACTCAAAGTACCGGCTCGTTCGAAGACATTGTAAGGATAACGCCGAAAATTTCCAAAGGTCTGCAATGGTGGAGACATTGCAAAAATCTAACGGTAGGCTTGCCGTTTCTCCTTCCAGCGGCGCCTCTAGTAATCACGACGGATGCCTCCCTGGAGGGCTGGGGCGCTGTTCTCCAGGACCTTCGGATCAGCGGCAAGTGGGAGGATCAGGAAAAGCTGCTCCATATAAACCTTTTGGAACTGAGGGCGGTCTATCTTGCTCTACAAGCCTTCCTGCCACGCATCCGGAACTCCCCGGTGCTCGTCAAAACAGACAACACCACGACGATGCACTATCTGAACAAACAGGGGGGAACGCGGTCGCTCTCTCTATCACGCGAATCGCAGAAAATCTGGAACTGGCTGGTGTTGCACGGAATCTCGCTCAAAGCGGACTATGTTCCCAGAAAGGACAATACCATCGCGGACGCCCTCAGCAGACAGAGAACCCTCTCCCACGAGTGGGAAATGAACGACGACACTCTGGCTCACATCTTCTCTCAGTGGGGTGTCCCGAAAATCGATCTGTTCGCCACCAAGGTGAACGCCAAATGCCCAAGCTACGCAAGCTGGCATCCCCAACAGGGGTCACTGGGAAATGCTTTTTCCATCGGTTGGTTCAGCGTGTTTGCGTACGCTTTTCCTCCGTTTCCGATGATCCCGAGGCTCCTCCGGAAGATGAAAGCGGAGCCTTGCACCCTGATCCTGATTGCTCCGTTCTGGCCGAGACAACACTGGTTCTCGGATCTGCTTCGCCTCTCCATCAGGCCTCCGATTCGCCTGAGGCAGCACCCGAACCTCATAACGATGTCCAACGGACAGGTACAGCACCCGAGCCTCCACTCGCTCAAGTTATCGGCCTGGCTCCTGAGCACAGAGAATTCTGTGACCTAGATATCCCGCAGGACTGCAGGGATGTTCTGGCGAAAGCAAGAGCAGGTAGTACGAACAAAACCTACACTCTCAAGTGGAAAAGGTTCTGCATTTGGTGTTCAGACCAGGGCCTGCGACCGCTAGATGTCACTCCTGAACAGATATTGCCATACCTCCTACATTTGGCACAGTCAGGGCTGGCACATGCATCCATTAAAGTTCACCTGGCAGCTATCTCTAGGTTCACCAGGACTTTCACAGGACCTTCTCTGTGGTCAAGTAGACTGGTCAAACAATTCCTGAAGGGGCTCTACAGATCCTTTCCGAGGCCTCGGAAAGTCCCTCCGACCTGGCAACTGAATCTGGTACTCAACCAACTCATGAGACATCCATTTGAACCCATTCATCGGGCGTATATCAAACACATCTCTTGGAAAACGGCGCTCTTGCTCGCTCTCACATCGGCCAGGAGGGTCAGCGAGCTACAAGCATTATCCATTCAGGAACCATATATTCAATTCAGACAGGACAGGGTGGTGCTGAGACCGAACCCTAAATTTATACCAAAGGTACCTTCGGACTTTCATCTCAATGAACAGATTGTCCTTAAGTCCTTCTTTGCGAACCCTTCCACGGCGGCGGAGAGGGCACTGCATTCTTTGGATCTCAAATGATGCCTAAAGTTCTATTTGGATAAAACCAAGGATCTCCGAAAGTCTACACAGCTGTTCGTGGCATACAGCAGCCCAAGATTGGGCCTGCCTCTTACAAAACAGAGCATCTCCAGATTGATCTCCTCGGCGATTGCATTCTGCCACGACCAGGCCGGACGGCCCTTGACTGATCGTGTTACGGCTCATTCCACCAGGGCGATGTCCACGTCAGCGGCGCTATTCGCTGGAGTGCCAATCTTGGACATATGCCCGGCGGCGACCTGGAAGTCGCCGCACACTTTCTCCAGACACTACTGCCTGGATATCGAGCTTCAGAAGGATGCGGCAGTGGGCCAGGCGGTGCTGCGCCATCTCTTTCAGTGAGGTGAGCCTTCCTACATCCCGCCATCCAGGTATGCACATTCACTGTTATTGTAAGATTCTGCTTACGCTGTGTTTCCCATGTTATTGATGATATGTATATTGTCTGACATGACTGCAGAGCAACTTGCATCACAAATGTGCATATCTAATTGCTTGCTACTCTGATTCAGGCATGTGAATCTATGAAAGACACCCAAATACTGGATAAGAAATGCATTACTTACCTGTAACAGCAGTTATCCAGTATTGGTGTCTTTCATAGATTCACATGCAACCCTCCTGCCTCCCCTGGAAGGTCTCACATCCCTGTCTGACAATATTATGCCAACCTAGCTGGGTGCGTACGAAAATCTGAGGGACTGAGGCTCCTCCCAGGAAGGTTCTAGAGGGAGGTCGGAGCTGATTGGCTGACTGGGAGAGTTTGGTCCTTTTTACATAAGGACGAAGAAAGGCTACTAAGGGGAGGCCCTTAGGCCTATTTTCTCTATGTATGTCTAAAGGACATTACTTTTTTATGTACCGGAGGCTCCCGTCTCGGCGACGGGGAATGATTCAGGCATGTGAATCTATGAAAGACAGCAATACTGGATAACTGCTGTTACAGGTAAGTAACGCATTTCTTCTGGAGGGAGTGTTCTCGGTCTGGGGAACACCGACCATAGACCTTTTTGCGTCTCCAGAGAACGCCAAATGCCGGTTCTACGCAAGCAAAGTTCACCATCAGGGATCTTTGGGGAACGCACTTTCGTTTGCCTGGTACGGCGCATTCTTTTACGCTTTTCCGCCAATTCCCCTCATACCACGAGTACTCAGGAAAATCAAGGCGGAGCCATGCAAGATGATTCTTTTTGCACTAGCGTGGCCCCGGCAGTTCTGCTACACAGAACTCCTTCTACTCTCCCAGGATCATCCAATTCGCTTGCGACCGATTCCGTCCCTGTTGTCGAGGGATCAGTGTCAGGTGTTCCATCCGGATCCGAAGTCACTACACCTGACAGCGTGGCTCCTGAACACCGAGAGTTCAGTCATCTGAATCTCCCCAAGGAGTGTAGAGATGTTTTGTCCCTGGCTCGAGCACCAAGCACTCATAAAACATACAAGGCAAAATGGAAGAGGTTCTGCCTATGGTGTCAAAGACAGGGTCTCCATCCTTACAAATCTCTGCCTCATCAAATTTTGCCATATATACTATCATTGGCTAAATCTGGATTGGCACATTCTTCTGTAAAGGTACATCTGGCAGCCATATCGAGGTTTCAGCGCACTTCTTCAGGCCCGTCCCTATGGTCCTCTAGAATTGTTAAACAGTTTTTGAAAGGCTTGTTTTGGATGTATCCTCCAGTTCGCCCACCTCCGCCAATTTGGCAGCTCAACCTAGTGTTGGCTCAACTCATGAAAGCTCCGTTTGAGCTGATTCACAAAGCGGACTTGAAATTCCTGTCTTAGAAACTGGCACTCCTCTTAGCGCTAACATCAGCCAGAAGAGTTAGTGAGCTCCAGGCACTTTTAATAGTGGATCCTTTCCTTCAATTTAAAAAGGATGTGCTTATCCTTCGCACCAATCCGAAATGTATCCCGAAGGTGCCGTCTGAATTCCATTTGAATGAACCCTTGATCTTAAAGTCATTTTTTCCCCGGCCTTCTACTCCGGCGGAACGGACATTACATTCTTTGGACGTTCAAAGATGCTTGAAATTCTACTTAGAACGCACACGGTCCTTTAGGAAGTCAACGCAATTATTTGTGTCCTACAGCGCACCACAGAAGGGCTTTCCTTTAGCAAAGAGTGGCATTTCACACCGGATCTCCAGTGCGATTCAATTCTGCCATCAGGAGGCGGGAAAGCCCCTGTACAGAAAAGTCCATGCACATTCCACAAGATCTGTTGCATCGTCGGTAGCTCTTTTCTCTGGAGTCGCTATCCAGGACATATGCAGGGCGGCAACGTGGAGCAGTACACATACCTTCACGAAGCACTACTGCCTAGAGTCTGCAGGACGGGACGACGCTGCTGTTGGTCAAGCAGTCCTTAGGTATCTTTTTCAATGAGAGTTGAGCTTTCCCTACAATCCCTCCATCCTGGTAGGCACATCTTTTGGTATCAGCAATGTTTCATTTCTTGGTTACAATTTAGCAAAGTATGCTATAACAATTGTCATATGGTTATGTGATGCCATGTATTTAACAAAATGTGCTTTGGTAATTTACTGCTAGCTATTCTGGTACAAAGCATGGGAATCTATGAAAGTTCCAATACTGGGGTAAGAAAACAAGTTACTTACCTGTAACTTTGGTTCCCCAGTATTGGTAACTTTCATAGATTCCCATGCGCCCACCCTCCTCCCCGGGGAAAGCTCGGCCTTTTTTCTTTTTTTCTTTACTGAGATGGTGGCTGTTTGCACAACGGCTACGAAAATCTGAGGCTCTGAGCTCTCTCTGGAAGGTTCCAAGGGGTGAGGCTGTTCTGATTGGTCCTTGCAAAAAGTTTGGGCTCTTTTACACAAAGAGGGTGATATGCTACACAATGAGATGAGGCCAAGGCCTATTTTCTCTTTTGTTTCTATGATTGTTATTTTTTTATTTACCGAGGCTCCCATTCCAACGACGGGGAATGATACAAAGCATGGGAATCTATGAAAGTTACCAATACTGGGGAACCAAAGTTACAGGTAAGTAACTTGTTTTCTTCTTTTTGAACCTATACATAGAGCAGACTTAAAAACGGTGTCTTGGAAACAGCACTTCTCCTGGCTCTAACATTTGTCAGGAGAGTGGGAGAGATTCAATCATTCCCCTTCAGGGAGCCTTTGCTCCGGTTTATGAAGAAAGGGGTAATTCTCAGAACCAACCGTAAATTCCTTCTATAGGTTCCAACTGATGTTCTCTTAAATGAGACTATCATTCTTCCCAAACCCATCTCCAACAGTAGAAAGATTGTTGCATTCTTTGGACTTACGTAAATGTCTCAAATTCTAATTAAAAAAAAAGAAAGGACATACGCACATCATACCAGCTGTTTTCGTTGTTTAGTTGACCACGAAAAACCCTGTCAAAGCAGGGGATAGCTCGTTGACTCTCAGCCTGCATTGCTTTTTGTCATGCCAAAGCCAAGCGTCTTCTCCATCGAAGAGTGAGGGTGAATTCCACCAGAGCACAAGCGTCCTTTCCATCGAAGAGTGAGGGCGCATTCCACTAGAGCACAAGCGCCTTCTCCATCGAAGAGTGAGGGCGAATTGCACCAGAGTACAAGCGTCCTCTCCATTGAAGAGTGAGGGTGAATTCCCTGGAGCACAAGCGTCCTCCATCGAAGAGTGAGGGCGCATTCCCTGGAGCACAAGCGTCCTCTCCATCGAAGAGTGAGGGTGAATTCCACCAGATCACAAGCGTCCTCCATCGAAGAGTGAGGGTGAATTCCACTAGAGCACAAGCGTCCTCTCCATTGAAGAGTGAGGGTGAATTCCACCAGAGCACAAGCGTCCTCTCCATCGAAGAGTGAGGGTGAATTCCACCAGAGCACAAGCGTCCTCTCCATCGAAGAGTGAGGGTGAATTCCACCAGGGGACAAGCGTCCTCTGCGGCTCTCTATGTTGGGGGTCCCATTTTCTGTACGTTTTTGCAGTTTACTGCAATAATAATGCCCCGGGATTCCTAGCATGAATACGGAGAATTATTCAAGCATGTGAATGAGTTTTGCTGCGTGAATCTTTCTGGATTCACTATGCTGTGCATATTCCGCGGTCTTGTGGTTGGGTCCGGATTCGTAGTCTTTTGTTTGTTTTGTTTTTTGTTTTTTTTCGTCGCCCAGGTGGGTGTTGGCGTCACCCCTTCTTGGGTGTATTTCCGGTGACGTCGGCATGCTTCCTGCGGAAGCTCCCACCCTTGGGCGCCATCTTCAGATTCTTTTTTCCGCTGTCGGGTCTGGATCGTTCCCGTTGGGCTCCAGACATTTTTGGAGAAAGTACTAGGAAAAGATTGAAATTGGAGAAGATATCGAAGGAAGAAGACTACTGAAGACTTCGCCGATCAGTGACCAGCGAAAAGAAGGAAAAATCATCAAGGACTTCGACGATCGTCGACGTCCACGCGGCCAGGGAGGCCTAAACACTCTATGATGGACAACACGCCGTTCAAGTTCTGCCCTAACTGCCACCACAAGTTCGCGCAGAAAGACCAACACCCGGTTTGCAACCTTTGCCTACCGGTAGACCACAGAAGCGAAGACTGCAACGCCTGCTCCGTCTTCGCCCTGAAGACCCTTCGTGTAAGGAAGAGCCAGAGGGTAGCGCACGCCACCCTCAAAGGAAAAGGCCCGACGCCATCGCTGTACGAGCTGGGGATGTCCTCGGAGGAAGAGGGCAACGCGGCCGCCGAAGACGACAGCTACACAATCTTAGAGACCGATTACATGAAGACATCTGATAAGGTAGGAGACTCGTCGTTCCCCAAGAGCACGAGAGACTCCGAGTCTCGAAAAAACGAGGGCAAGACCCCGAAAGCGCCGACGCAGAGACACCTGACGTCCGCGGCTACCCACAGGCCCAGCGGATCCTCTAAGAAGGAGTCCCTGGGCGCCGAGAGCTGCTGAGCAGCAGAAGTCGTCGAAGATCGTCCCCGAAAAGGACCGATCGACGTCGAGGGAGAAAGACCCTAAAGCTTTGACGCCGTACAGGGACCCGAAACCCAGTTCGACGTCCAAGGCCTCGACGCCGAAGCTCTCGCAGCCGAGCCAGGCACCGAAGAGTGGCCGAACAATCCGGCGCGGACACCGTGGCCGAGATGGAAAAGAAAAAACGGCGACTAGAAGCCGAAATGGAAAACATCTTGCAGCGGAAAAAGGATTTAGACGCAAAGATGAGAGCCTTCACGATTCCCCACAAGACCAAGCCACCCATGCAGGAACTGGTCGAGGAGGAAGAGGAACAGGTCGAGGAACATGAGCCTGGCACCGAAATGGTCGACGACCAGGAAGAGGACGAGAATCCCTACGAGGCTTACAGCTATGAGGAGGAAGAGGACAGCAGGTTGGACGCCGAGTCGGCCACCTCTGACCCGCAGGAGGAGGATTACCTGGATGTCGACACCGAGAGCCCGGAAGAGGCGGTTGACACATACCCCTCGAGGCCATCGCCGCCGGACGACATCGGAGCTTACAACTCGGTGATAAGGTCGGCGGCAACAGCTTTCAAGCTCAAGCTCGACGAGGAGAAGCAGAAAGCGGACTTTCTCCTCGAGACATTACCCCCCACGCAAACAAGGAGCCAGTATCTACCTATGCTCGACAGCGTCTTGGCGCAGGGGATGGAAGCATTCAGGGAGCCCGCAACATGCAAGGCAGTCACTCCCAGAACCGAAAAAAAGTACAAACATTCATCGAAGGACCCAGCCTACATTCGAGGCGTGGTCTCAGCTGACTCCATCATCACAGCCACAGCAAGGAAGAGGGCTAACGTGGCCACTACTTCTGGACCTCCTCCTGATAAGGAGAGCAAAAGGATGGACTTAGTGGGCAGAAGGATCGAACGGAATACCGCGACCCAATGGTGCATGGCTAATTCCAATGCCCTCATAAACAGGCACATGTACCAGATCATGGAGGAGCTAGGAAAACTGGTGAAAGACCTACCCCAGGAGGCCAGGCAGAAGGCCGAGAAACTGGTGTAAGACGGGAAGAATGCGGCAAATTGTTGCCTCAAGACGGCCCTGGATGGAGCAGACCCCTCCAGCAGGCTCATGATGATGGGTGTCACGGAAAGAAGACACGCATGGCTCAGAATCTCGGGCTTCAAGCCTGAAGTGCAACACAGCATCTTGAACACTCCGTTCAACGGCGAGACGCTGTTCGGGACAACAGTTGACGACAAACTCAGTCAACTAAAGAAAGACAATGAAACTGCACGATCCATGGAAGCTTTGCAGTTCAGAGGCAACAAAAGGGGCACCCAGTCACGGAGGCCCGGCGGAAGAGGTGGAAACCAGCCAGGTACTTCACACCAGACTTTCCAACAGACGCACCAGGCTGACTCGCAGGCGCAACCGAGTCAACAGAAGCAGTCCTGGCAGTACCAGTCAAGGGGCCAGTCCTTTCGAGAGAGAGGAAATGGACGAGGACAGCATAAAAGAGGGGGCCATTAGCCCGCCTCTAAATGACTTCAGAGACACCCGTGTGCCCGCCCACAGAAAGGATCCCGGGGGGCAGCACGTACAAAGGGGTCAGGACACAATGGACAACTACCACCACGTAACACCAGTGGGTGGAAGATTAAGATTCTATCTCCAGGAATAGAGAGATCACATCAGACAAATGACAATGTGAGCAGCTTGCCACATACTTCGTTGAAAAAATTCAAAAAATATATGCGACCTTTCTGCAGAACCCTCCTCATTCCAGAGAGCCTACAACCCTAGTCCCCACCCGTATCCCTCTCACCCAAATCCCTGCCATCTCTGCCGCCGAATTGAACAAACTATGCAGGAAGGTGAAGTCTGGTTCCCCAGCTGACCCTATGAGCCCCTCTCACTTCCTGGACTCATTGGATCTTTTTCTACCTCCCATGATGGATATCCTCAATCTCTCCTTTACCTCTGGATCTGTACCTATCGCTTGGAAACAAGCGTGGGTATCACCAATAATCAAAAAACCCACCCTCGACCCTTCCAAACCAGAAAACTACCGACCAATATCCCTTCTACCCTGGTTATCCAAGATAGCAGAGGCCCATGTCAACGGCATTCTCTCGAAACATGTGGACCGTCACGGAATTCTGGATCCATCCCAAAATGGCTTTCGAGCGGGCCATAGCACTGAGTCTGCCTTACTGGCCACCACCGAACATCTCAGGACGATCCTAGACTCCGGGCAAAGTGCTGCGCTGATTCTCTTAGATCTCAGCGCAGCCTTTGACACGGTGTCCCATGACATCCTTCTGGAACGTCTGGAGATGGCCGGTGTGACTGGCCTCGCTCTTTCATGGTTCCAATCCTTTCTTAAGGACAGATCCTTCAAGGTTTCAGCCCCCCCATTTCTCTAAATCTCATCCCATAGCCCAAGGAGTTCCCCAGGGTTCAGCGCTGAGCCCCTCTCTCTTTAACTTATATGTCCAGCCGCTTGCGGATGTGGCCAAAGAGTGGGGACTCACGCTGGTCTCATACGCCGACGATACCCAGCTGGTCGTCACCCTCTCTGAAAGCCCGTCCACCGCCGCATCCAAGTTTAGAGAGGGCATGGCATCAGTGGCTCAATGGATGACGGACAACTACCTCCAACTTAATGCCGGGAAAACCGAGGTGCTCCTCCTCGGCCGTAACACCTGCCTATGGAATGAGCACTGGTGGTCGTCATCCCTTGGCACCACTCCATCCCCTAAAAACTGTGTTAAAAATTTGGGAGTCTGGATGGATGCCAACCTCAGCTTCCAGTCACATACTAAAAAGGTGGCAGCCACCTGCATAGGGCTCCTAAGGAACCTCCGGCCTATACTTGGGCTATTTGACTCAAAAGCTCGCCAGCTAATTATCCAGGCAACCATCTTGTCCCGCCTGGACTATGCCAACGCTCTTCTACTGGGAGCAAACAAAGCTGAAACAGCTAGGTTCCAACGTATCCAGAATACGGCGGCCAGAACACTGGTCGGTCTCCCACGTAGATGCTCAGCCAGAGCCACCATCCGCAAATTACACTGGCTGCCCGTGGAGCATAGAGTGAAATTCAAAGCTCTTATCACGATCTTTAAAATCGTCAAACAGGGAAATCCCCCTCTGTTGCGAAATCTGGCCCGACCATATGTCCGATGCCGCGACCTTCGCTCCTCTAATCAACTTCTCCTGACAGTCCCCAGAATCAGACTTAGTCGCACTGGTGGCCGCTCCTTTAGCGTCCTAGGGCCCAAACTATGGAACGATCTCCCCCTCAGCATCCGCTCCATAGACTGTCTCCCGGCCTTTCGCAAAGCTATCAAGACCCACCTCTTTCCCGCTCTCTAGGGTTCTTAGCCTCCCCTCCCCGTTCAGTAGGAGTTTGCTTGTCTGCTAGCGCCGGGACACCCCATTGCTGGGGTAGCTGTTGCGCTTTACCAAACCTAGAAATTAGAAATTCTAAACATCATCCAATACGGGTACTGCTTAGAATTGGAAGGGAGGCCAACAAGCAGGAGACCAAAGCGAAAGCCACTAGCAAACGAACAGCTACAGCGGCTTCAGGAAGAAGCGAGAGAGCTCCTTTAAAAGGAGGCCATAGAACGGGTTCCCTTCAAAGAAAGAAACCAGGGAATATACTCAATGTATTTCCTCGTGCCAAAGGTCGACGCGACAATGAGACCCATTCTGGACCTCGGGTTCCTGAACACATTCATAAGAACACAAAAATTCAAAATGACCTCCCTGCAGGAGTGCTACCGCAATTGCAGATTGGGGACTTCATGGTCACGATAGACCTCAAGGACGCCTACCTGCACATACCAATGAACGTAAAGCACAAACATATGCTCAGGTTCACGGTCGGAGACAGCCACTACCAATTCACAACACTAGCCTTCGGTCTAAAATCAGCACAGAGGGTCTTCACTAAGTGCCTCGCGGCAGTCGCAGCGCACCTACGAAGGAAGGGAATACACGTATATCCTTACCTGGACGACTGGCTGGTGAAAGCAAACTCGTACCAGAAATGCAAGAAAGACGCACATACAGTGATGAGAACGCTGATAAACCTGGTGTTCTCCATCCATTGGAAAAAATCCTCAATGGAGCCGGAACAAGTAAAGATCTTCCTGGGGGCACAGATCGACACCTTACAGGGCAGAGTGTTCCCCAGCAACAAGAGAGCAGGGGCCCTGGTGAGGGAAGCTCGCCTCTACCGGAAGGGACAAGCTCGGACAGTGAGGACTGCGAGCAAGATCTTGGGGATGATGGCATCATGCATCCACCTGGTACCAAACGTACGACTTCACATGAGACCCATCCAAGAATGGCTCCAGGAACAATGGTCACATGCTTCAGGGAGTTGGGAGGATCTAGTGGTTGTGACGCACGCAGTGCAGAAGGAAATGACATGGTGGACCATGGAGAACATAGCAAAGGGAAAACCTCTTACACCCCCAACACCAACAGTGACCATCACCACAGACGCATCCCTGATGGGATGGGGCGCTCACATGGAAGAGCTCAGTCAGGGGTCTGTGGACACCAGCAGATGCGTCAAAGCACATCAATTATCTAGAATTGAAAACAATCTTCCTTGTATTGAAAGCCTTCCAAACAAGACTGTACAAGCAGAGGGTGTTGCTGCAGACAGACAACACCACAGCGATGTTCTACATCAACAAGCAGGGTGGAACACAGTCAACAATGCTTTCGACACTGGCGCAGGAGATATGGAGAAGGGCCATCCCCCTCAGGATAGACCTACTGGCCATACACCTACCAGGGAAGGAGAACATTCAGGCAGACTGGCTGAGCAGACAGACATCGGCATCCCACGAGTGGGAGCTCAATGCCCAGGAGACGAAGTGGTTGTTCAACAAGTGGGGAACGCCATCAGTGGACCTGTTTGCAACACGCCAGAATGCCAAATGCCAAAGCTTCGCATCCAGACAACCCGAAGAAGGGTCTCTTGGGAATGCCCTATGGATAGATTGGTGCGGGACATTTGCTTACGCTTTTCCCCCGATACCACTGATACACGGAGTACTGAGCAAGTGCAGAGCGAGCAACATGACCCTGATACTGGTCGCACCACAGTGGGCCAGACAGACATGGTACTCGCAGATCATGGAGATGGCACAGAGTGCACCCCACAGATTCGGCAGAAGAAAAGACCTGCTCTCCATGCACAACGGAGAGGTACTGCACCCAGAGTCAGAGAGCCTGAGCCTAGTGTCGTGGCTCCTGAGGACATAGAATTCGCACACTTGAGACTGCCTGAGAGCACCCTCAGGGTCCTTCGGGAGGCACAAAGGCCCAGTACACGGAAGTGCTACGGGGCAAAGTGGAAGAGATTCACAATATGGTGCAGGAAGGAAAGACTTCACAATAAAATGAAGAAGGACTCCACAGTGGTGAAATACCTCACGCACTTACTGGAGAAAAAACTCAGCTCGTCCTCCTTAAGAGTCCACTTGGCAGCTATAGTCGCCTATAAAAGGGGTGAGATGGGCAGGAGCTTCTACACGTCACAGGTTGTGAAGAGATTCCTGAAGGAGCAAAGAGGATCGCACCACCCAAGCGGGTGCCACCACCGGCATGGAACTTGAACATAGTCCTGACGGAACTCATGAAGGAGCCCTTTGAACCACTCCACAAGGCCTCACTAGAAATGCTGACCATGAAGACAGCTTTCTTGGTTGCAATAACGTCCCTACGCCGAGTGAGCGAGCTTCAAGCGCTAACTCTGCAGGAACCATACATACAAATACACAATGACAGGGTTGTGATGAGGACTGACCCACACTTCTTGCCAAAGGTGGTGTCCAGATTCCATATGAACCAGTCCATACAGATACCGAGTTTTTTCCAAAAACCAACAAATAGCGCAGAGCGAGCTCTTCACACCCTAGACGCCAGAAGGGCGGTAATGCACTATATCGAGAGGACAAAAGGACACAGGAAGACAAATCAGTTCTTCGTGTCATTCGCCAACAGTTTCATGGGTAAGGCTGTAACAAAGAACACTATTGCACGATGGATCGCGCAAACAATCCAACTCTGCCACAAACAGGCAGGGCAAGAACTAGCAGAGGGCCCACGTGCCCACTCCACTAGGAAAAAAGGTGCGACAATAGCCTTCCTGGCTAATGCACCCATACAAGACATATGCCTGGCGGCAACATGGGCTTCAGTGCACACATTCACGAAGCACTACTGCGATGATGTTCAAATGAACAAAGAAGCACAAGTTGGACAAAAGGTGCTCCAGCACATATTCAAGAACCAAAGCTCATCTTCCACCCAGCCGCCACAGAAATGAGAAACCGCTACAAAATCTATGCACAGCATAGTGAATCCAGAAAGATTCACGCTGCAAAACGAATAGTTTCTTACCTGTCGGTGTAGTTTTGCAGCTTGATGATCTTTCTGGATTCACTAGCGAACCCACCCACCTCCGCCAGAAAGAGGAGGCTGGAGAGGAAAGAGGTGATCAAAAAAAAAAACCAGAAATGACTTTATATACAAAGCGGTTAAAAGAAGTTTCACCTACATAGAACATTGCCATCACTTCGGAGACGAAAGAAACACGGAAAAAAACGAATCCGGACCCAACCACAAGACCGCGGAATATGCACAGCATAGTGAATCCAGAAAGATCATCAAGCTGCAAAACTACACCGACAGGTAAGAAACTATTCGATTTCACTGTTTGATAAGTGGAGTCACAGGTAACTAATTTCTTCCTTGCTATCTTATACTTCGAGTTAAAGCAGAGAAATAAATTACTTTGCAGCAAGCGAGGACATGCAAATATCCTTCAAGAAAGACTTCCATTTGTAGTTTTAAAAGTCGCAGCTGTTTCTTGAAATGAAATACTGCAGATCAAATGTAGGCTTCAGCCTGGCAAAGCACTTATGTGCCATTGCATAACCTGAAAGATAATACACGCTGCTTCTTAAATAAATAAAACGTTAGGACTGCAACTATTACAGTACAATGCAGCCATCTAGTGGAGTAAGATGAGATTGCAAGTTTGTACGTGCACTTGTTCAAAGTCTTCTAGGGCAGACTTCTGCAATATATGACGACTATTTGTTCAGTCCTCACACAATTCTGGTTAAGAGAATTAGGCACATGTTGATGGTGTTCATGCTACACAGTTGATTGTTCACCTTCCCTAAAGCAGACTTGTAAATTACTAGCAGAACCCGCATATGTGACATCGTCTCTCCAGGTGGTAGTGTTCTGTCCCCTGCTTCATGTGCACATGCAGTGAACCACACCAGGCACGCTGACCCCCCATTAGATTCATCAACTGTGCTGTAAACCCACAGCCTGCTGCCCACCGGGGACACGCTGCACTGGCTGTGTACATCCCAGCTCTCGCGGTCTCCCAAGGTCCACCTAGTGTTCACCTCCGCATCCACTCTGCACCGTTCCTGCAATCAATACAGCTTTAAGGAATGGCAGCAGAAAAAATGAGAGAACACACCAGTTATCCCCAGAATAGATTTTTAGCAGAATACAGAGTAGTCCAGGGTTTTGGCAGCTCCTCCAAGCACTAGGCACACTAAATATAAAATGGGACATTATCTGCCAGTGGTCTGGTGCAGCCCAGGCTGGAAACACAGGGACAGAACAGCACAAACCATCCCCTTCAACAGATCCGAAGAGATTGAAGTAAAGAGAACAGCTGTGTGAGGGCGCAGCATTGAACACAGCTTGTTTCAAAGGTTACACCAGTGAGTTTAAGGGTTCTGCCCCACATTGAACAGGTACAACTATTCAAAGAACGCCACCTTTATTCCAGTGTCCCAGATATCATGTAGGAACCTTCCCTCAACTCACCCCTTTATGAATTCAACAGAGATTCACACCAGGAATGGCCACCGGTATCCGTCAAGATACGTTTTTTGTGATATTTTCATCATTTGTCATTATTCAAATGTGCTTTTCAAGGTGCGCAGTATTATGCGCACACAAATGCAATTAATTATTTCTTAAAGTGAGCATGATATAGCTTTGCAGTAGCCACATTCCAGTCAGAATAATTCTAAACTCTCATTAACTTGAGCAACAATTCAAACGTCTCCATGTATTGCTCCTCTGCATTAACACAGCATGTCTGCTATTGCCAAGAGTTGTCCGCCGACGGATAAAATAAGAATCTTTCAGGTTCTCACCCTGGTCTCCTCTTGCATAAACGGTCTCCCTGTGCTCCCTCTACATTTTCTTTCTCTTTCTCTGTTTTGGCCGTTCTCCCCTCATTCCTCTTATCTGCTCATCGATCGAATGTGAAACTGTAAAATATCCTCCCCTCCATGGGACGACATGCTTCTGAAATGTACTTGCCCTGGTAAGATAAACCTCTTGACTCCTTTGGTGCATTGCAGCGAGGTGACCCATTGTGGCAGCGCTCTCATGTCACAGGTTTGTTGGGGGCATCTCAGATTATGCCACCTTGCTGATCAGACAGACCCTGAGCACATCAAGGGACTGCTTATGTTGGATATTTAAATATTCAGAGAGATCGGTGTATGCAGAGGCTTAGTTTATACATGTTATGACCGCTCATGGTACGGCTGCGACAATGCCAGCGCTTTCATTATGCCACAGTTGTTGAGATTACAGCAGAGTTCAGGATGCATCATTACTCTGATTGTACCATTGCTGCATTTCGTATTTTACTGAGGCAGCATTGTGTGAATTGCTCTGACGCATTTACTATTAAGCATTCACTTGATTGCGTAAAATGCCATTCTCACCAAACCCAGATTATCCGTGTGATCCTCTTTCTATGTTGCTAACTGAGGATAAGTGAGACCGCTCACAGTTGAATAGACCACGTTACAACGCATGTGTTTACAACGCATGTCATTGCAACGCGGTCATTACAGCGACTGCGTTGTTACATCGTATACCATTGCATCACAAGTTATTACAACGACATGCTGCAGGGTGGCGCTGTGCAGTGCCATATAGTATGTATCAGGGTCCCCTCTTCATGCCCACAGCGGAAACACCCCGGGGAAGCCACCAAGCCTGCCCTCTAGAGCCTAACCCTTGTAAATAAACCCAGGGGAGGTATTGAAATTGGATAAGTCGCAGACTCACTGCAATAGCCGCCCCACGTGGGAAAGCCAAGGCTTCCGTCCAGTCCTAGTCTTCCATCTGGCCCACATCTCCCTCCCAGGCCTCCCTCAGACGCTGCAAAGCCTGGGAACGGTGCCTAACCAGAGACTGATAAATTTTGGAGATCTTGTGATCTAGGAGATCGCCCATTCCCCCCCACCTCCCCCCCCCCAGTTAGTACAGGCCCTCCAAGCTGGGAGCGATGGCTTGCCGAAATTGTAAATATTTTAAAAACTGAGTCTTAAGCATCTGAAAAGCTGTCTGGAGGTCTTGAAAGGATTTCAACACCGTGCCACGCATAACATTCCCCAGAGTAGATATCTCGATTATATCCCAATTGCGGAACCCGGAGAGGCCCAGCAACTGAGGAAAACGCTTGTTGTGCCATAATGGGGTATCCCTAGTCAGTCCATTCCACCAGCCCAGCTTTCGCAATGCCTGCCTCCAAATCTGATATACAATCTGTGTGGTAGCCAGTTGGAGACGCCTCAACGGAGCAGAGTAAAGAATAGTATGTAGGGAGGGGTCCCCCATGCAGCGCTCATCGGCGTACGCTGCGTCTGTCCTGTCTCCATACCACCAGTTACAAACATCCTTTGAGGGTATTAACATGCTCCTCTTACAACGGAACACCTTCCCACTATGGAAAAGGTTGGAAATGTGCTCCTGACAGAGCAGCAGGAAATTATTGTACAAAAAGTAGTTTCTCGAGGTGAAAAATATTTTAAATAAGGTTGTTCTGCACTTGCTCAGCTGATTCTCACATGCACAAATACACAAGCAGAACTGTTCAGAAGTATTGCAGGTTTCAAGGCACATTTTTGAAAATGTTATGAATGCTAGAAATCAGTCATTTTACATGGACACTGGGGTCACTTTCTGACCATCTTTACGAATGAGCCCCCTAATTAATTTTTGTTACATGTTTTGCATAATGACGTTACACAGCTGCTTCTCCAGTATTTGAATGCATCAAAACCCGTTTTATTAAATGATGTAGTGGAGAGTGGTATTAAAGTTAACAATTGCAGAATAGTTTAGCAAAATGATAACCTTTGCTTGTTTTTAAAAGTGCAGCTATTTTTTTATCAATTTATTTTGAAAGCAAGCAATCGCCATTCTTGCTTCTGGCTGTTCATTTATTCACATACAATAAAGGGGCATTCCAGGAGCTTTATAAACCGCTCCAAATGGTTAAAGTTTGAAATTGTGTTTACACACTTTGATTTTAGAACCACTGTCCGCAACACACGCTGAGGGTACAGACTCGTGGTATTTCATTGGAGCGCTCTTTCCAACTGTAAAAGCTTTGCATTTATGAACTATGTATACCATTGTGAACATCTGCAAAGAAAAGATATCCAGATATGCATCGACATGAATGAAAAAACAAACCATACTCTGGCAGCGTAATCTGACCACTAAAGGGTTTGTACTGCGAGGGAAAGCCCACTTGTCCTGTTGGTGGGGGAAACCCCAAACAATGTCATGGGCATCAGGAGATAGGAATTGAACCTCGTGTTCTCTTCTCTTACATCGTCTTTCATGTTATGACTTCAGATTTCTCCGGTCAAGTTGTCTTCCTCAGGACTGTTTCTACACAAAAGGTATGAAACAGAAAGCCCTATTCAGCCTGCATGGTTTGATTCTCAAATTCCCTGTAACTACCAGGGCCACACCTCTTATTGGCTCACCAAGACGAGTTTAGTCACTGTTGTGTTACAGGTCAGACCATACCTTAAAAAATTGATAATAGCTGTGTACAGATTCACCCACATAGAAAAAATATGTGAGAAAGCAAGGGAAGTACCTCACGGACGTGACACGCGAGGGGTTACTTTCCTTGCTGAGAGGATGAAACGTGTGCAGAGGAGATGTGCACAAGTGAGAATAGATAAAGACAAACAAGGAGTGTACAGATACACTGCCTAGTAGGACAGACAAAAGTGCTTAGAAAGGAATAACAAGTACCTACACCCAACAACCAACAAATATAAAACAAGTGAGGTTTGGCTGGCTGAGTCGATTTTATTCTGATGCTGCCAAACTCCACCATTAAAAAATGGTTAAGTCAATACTATTGATTTTTATAACTGAACCGACATGTTTCATTGCCTTGTCATTGGCAACTTCGTCAGGGCACACAGTTGGGTCTCTATTCTCAATCCTCCGTTTTTTGTCGTGAGGACCTGTACACATACAAACATTGAAAGACAGAGCACAGCAGTGGTAACTCGGTAAGTCAATGAAAGAGGCTTATTGGTAGCCACAGCACACACCACCCAACCAGCGCAGGTTGCAACACGGCGCTGTATTTACCTTATGCTCAACTGTGGTGGTCGTACCATCGAGCATCCTTGTTTGTCTTTATCTATTCTCACTAGTGCACATCTCCTCTGCACACGTTTCATCCTCTCAGCAAGGAAAGTAACCGATGATGATAAGTGGGTATACCGGTGATTAACAAACAGGGAACCCCCCCCCCCCGGGTGTCACGTCCGTGAGGTACTTCCCTTGCTTTCTCACATATTTTTTCTATGTGGGTGAATCTGTACACCGCTATTATCAATTTTTTAAGGTATGGTCTGACCTGTAACACAACAGTGACTAAACTCGTCTTGGTGAGCCAATAAGAGGTGTGGCCCTGGTAGTCACAGGGAATTTGAGAATCAAACCATGCATCTGAATAGGGCTTTCTGTTTCATATTTGCTGAGTGGGGGGCTGCCCTATATTGCCTTTCTTCCCCCTGTCATCCTTATTTGAATGATCTACACAAAAGGTGCCAATGTCACCTCTTGCTTTAAAACGTTGCATGGAACCCTCTCTGCAGAAGTTCTGGGGCACTGCACCCAAAGAATGGAGGGAATGGGCACAAAACTACCTAGAATACCCTCAGAACGCCCTTGTCTCCTTCCTTTCCACCCTCCTGTTGACCATCTCATCTCTCTGTTTCAATGTTCTCTCCTTTCCCTCTTGAATTCCACACTGTCTCTCTTTCAGCTCAGGTCGAGTTTGTTGTATTGTTAGCATACTATCCATTAGAGTAGAAAATGAGACATCTCTTTTAACACCTTGGCTGCTAGGCGTTTTCCCCCCCCTGTGCTGGAAATTGCCATTTTGCTGGTGTCATGACGAGCTCAGCTCGTCATCAGCACAGCTCAACTGTGCATCATGACGAGCTGAGCTCGTTATGAGCATCGAAAGGGTTAATATATTTTTTAACTTGAGTGGGTTGATATGAGTAAAATATTGTCTGTGGCGTAGGGTAACCTAGGGGTTCATAAAGCACTGCAGATGTCTCATCTTCGCTGGCATCTATCCTGAAGAGTGCAATTGACTGTGCTCTGGTGTCAGTATCTGACACTTCTGTCCCCTTATGTTTTTTTCTTCCAGCAGTAGTAGGGAGTTCAAAGGTGTGTAGCACGTGGGCCCAAGAGGGCCGGATCCTTGACATATTTCAACATAATCACTCCGTGAATTCTTCTTTTTAGATTTCTTGTTTGTAAATGTGCTGTAGGTTGTTATCCTGTTAACGGGGCGTGGCTTTGGGTCTTACACTAGAACCCTCTGCTCTGAAGGGAAGAAAGCTGAACTTCACTCGTGTTTTTTCTCATTGAATGTAAATTATAACTTTATAAGATCTGCTGCCATACGGAACAGTTTCATAACTTTGCATCTAAGATTGTATGTACCCATCATAACAAAGAAATGTTTAGAATATTTCTAAAATTTGAAAGGACCGTTTCACATTAAACTACCGTATTTTCCGGCGTATAAGACGACCTTTTAACCCTTTAAAATGGTCTCGAAAGTCGGGGGTCGTCTTATACGCCAGGAACAAAAATTTTAGGAGTGGAAACAACGACCAAACTGTCTTGAGCCTTTGTATTAATGGGAAGGCATGGTGTAAAATATGTATCTTTTTGTCAGTAGAGGGTGCTATTGCTTCAGTAAACGTGCCATGGTTGTGTTTGCACGTCGAAGCCTTTTCTGATAAGCATTGGACTTCTGTAATCTTGTTTGGCCGACTAAATAAGCATTGCTGTTGCAGAACGTGCTTAGTTTGGTTTGATGGTTGTATTCTGTTGCAAAGTTTTACACGGCATTATGTACGATGTGCGCTGATGGAATTGTACACGGAAGGGGTTAAGGAGTGTTCTGTATGGGTGTCATGGGCTCCCTATTCGAGCTGAAATGCGCAGAGCAAGGAAATGAAGGACGCGGTGCAACTTGCGGTAGTGCTGGAAAGGAACCCAGGGCAGACCTGTGTGCTATTCACGACTGACACACTATCACTAGAGTTATGGTGCTCTATAACAAAGGCCACGAGAGGTATGCGGCAGGGTAAGACCAACGTATGTGCAAGGCTGAGCAGAGTTATGATGCAAGAAATGCCATGTTATACAGTATGATGCGGTACAACATGTAGCAGTATAATAATTGTTTGGGCCTTTTAACAACTACTTATGTTTACCGTACATGTTTGATGACATGATGTTGGAAGAGGGGTAGTCTTATACGGCGAGTATAGCATGAAACCTACATTTTATCAAGAAAAGTAGGGGGTCGTCTTATACGCCCAGTCGTCTTATACGCCGGAAAATACGGTACTGTTGTTGTGCAGCTCTTCCCTCCAGTATTTAGATTTACTCTGGTCATTCAAAGATGACCTATTCTCAGGTCGTCGATGGACTCCTCCCAGAAGATTAAAATTGTAATCGCAAATCCCTTCGTACTTGGCTGCAGTTACCATGGCCTTTGCGGGGAGCTGTACTGCGCGTGCGCATCTGCACGCAGACCCACTTTTATTAAACAAATTTCTGTGTTTCTCTTCTCAGGACGCCTATGACAATGTGACTACAGACGTGGAGCTCTCACGCCGGGAGGATTGGTACTTTGGTGCCAAGCTGGTGAGAGGAGCGTACATGCACCAGGAGCGGAGTCGCGCCGCGGAGGTGGGCTACGAGGACCCCATCAACGCCACGTATGAGAAGACAAACGAGATGTATCACAGGTGTGTGCGCTGGAGATGAAGACTTCGTTTTACACATTCTGGCCTTTTTTTGGCCACATCTCAAAGGGAGCATCTTTAATCAATAATGAAAGGCCACTTTTAACTTTATCCAATGGAAGCCACTAGCCTCTTCTATTTTGTATTTAGCTGTTAGAAGTTAGCAGTATGGCATTTTATATAAATAATGTGTTTTCTTCGAGTGAGTTTTGCTGTTAGCGGCGTTCCTTTCAATAAAGAGAGAAAGCAGCCTGGGCTCACTTCAAGAGCCGGTCTCCTCCTTTCTGCGGCCTGCTTTGGAAGCAGAGATGGGCCATGTGCCTTGTCCTAAGATGCTGAGAAAGGCATCCGCCTCTGGTCTGAAACTTGTGAGGTCAGAGGAAATGACACTAAATATTTTGGGTCCTTCATGTAGTCAGTACCTCTTCCTTTCATATGCCTATGCACCCCAGACCAAATTAGGCCACACAGATTATTCAGTAAGTCTCTTGGTGAATGCAGTCAAAGTTTTTGTTGTCACCAGAAAAGGCTCTGTAATTAAGTACTGTGCACTGGAAGTAGGGTATCGTTTCCTTTACTGACAGACTCTTAGCAAATTATTTTCTCATTTGACAGATGCCAGGACTCTAAACTTAATAATACGTGAACGATTTCTTGCTTAAGATTTCAATCTTTGGGACGTTACCTGATGTCAGAGTACCCTCTCCTCTGCATCTCTTCCAGCTTTCACTGTGGAGCTGGAGACCCATCCATTATAATCTAATATGCTACTCATCGTCCACGCTGTGCTGTCACCTGCTTGTGAGCTGTAGGCGAGCTGGAGCTTGTCTAAATTGCTGAGACCGGGGCTTTGTGAGAGACATTACTAGCGCTGCACTCACTATTCCAGAGTGCATCAGGGCGCTGATTGCTGACCTACCGCTGCGGGACTGCGAGGCTTGGGAACAGCTGTAGCCTCTTCCCGCAGCGGCCACGCCCCCTCAACCTCCGAGGCGATAACCTTTCGCAGCACCCGCTTCGCGGGTGCTACTCATCGTCCACGCTGTGCTGTCACCTGCTTGTGAGCTGTAGGCGAGCTGGAGCTTGTCTAAATTGCTGAGACCGGGGCTTTGTGAGAGACATTACTAGCGCTGCACTCACTATTCCAGAGTGCATCAGGGCGCTGATTGCTGACCTACCGCTGCGGGACTGCGAGGCTTGGGAACAGCTGTCGCCTCTTCCCGCAGCGGCCACGCCCCCTCAACCTCCGAGGCGATAACCTTTCGCAGCACCCGCTTCGCGGGTGCTACTCATCGTCCACGCTGTGCTGTCACCTGCTTGTGAGCTGTAGGCGAGCTGGAGCTTGTCTAAATTGCTGAGACCGGGGCTTTGTGAGAGACATTACTAGCGCTGCACTCACTATTCCAGAGTGCATCAGGGCGCTGATTGCTGACCTACCGCTGCGGGACTGCGAGGCTTGGGAACAGCTGTAGCCTCTTCCCGCAGCGGCCACGCCCCCTCAACCTCCGAGGCGATAACCTTTCGCAGCACCCGCTTCGCGGGTGCTACTCATCGTCCACGCTGTGCTGTCACCTGCTTGTGAGCTGGAGCTTGTCTAAATTGCTGAGACCGGGGCTTTGTGAGAGACATTACTAGCGCTGCACTCACTATTCCAGAGTGCATCAGGGCGCTGATTGCTGACCTACCGCTGCGGGACTGCGAGGCTTGGGAACAGCTGTAGCCTCTTCCCGCAGCGGCCACGCCCCCTCAACCTCCGAGGCGATAACCTTTCGCAGCACCCGCTTCGCGGGTGCTACTCATCGTCCACGCTGTGCTGTCACCTGCTTGTGAGCTGTAGGCGAGCTGGAGCTTGTCTAAATTGCTGAGACCGGGGCTTTGTGAGAGACATTACTAGCGCTGCACTCACTATTCCAGAGTGCATCAGGGCGCTGATTGCTGACCTACCGCTGCGGGACTGCGAGGCTTGGGAACAGCTGTCGCCTCTTCCCGCAGCGGCCACGCCCCCTCAACCTCCGAGGCGATAACCTTTCGCAGCACCCGCTTCGCGGGTGCTACTCATCGTCCACGCTGTGCTGTCACCTGCTTGTGAGCTGTAGGCGAGCTGGAGCTTGTCTAAATTGCTGAGACCGGGGCTTTGTGAGAGACATTACTAGCGCTGCACTCACTATTCCAGAGTGCATCAGGGCGCTGATTGCTGACCTACCGCTGCGGGACTGCGAGGCTTGGGAACAGCTGTAGCCTCTTCCCGCAGCGGCCACGCCCCCTCAACCTCCGAGGCGATAACCTTTCGCAGCACCCGCTTCGCGGGTGCTACTCATCGTCCACGCTGTGCTGTCACCTGCTTGTGAGCTGTAGGCGAGCTGGAGCTTGTCTAAATTGCTGAGACCGGGGCTTTGTGAGAGACATTACTAGCGCTGCACTCACTATTCCAGAGTGCATCAGGGCGCTGATTGCTGACCTACCGCTGCGGGACTGCGAGGCTTGGGAACAGCTGTAGCCTCTTCCCGCAGCGGCCACGCCCCCTCAACCTCCGAGGCGATAACATTTCGCAGCACCCGCTTCGCGGGTGCTACTCATCGTCCACGCTGTGCTGTCACCTGCTTGTGAGCTGTAGGCGAGCTGGAGCTTGTCTAAATTGCTGAGACCGGGGCTTTGTGAGAGACATTACTAGCGCTGCACTCACTATTCCAGAGTGCATCAGGGCGCTGATTGCTGACCTACCGCTGCGGGACTGCGAGGCTTGGGAACAGCTGTAGCCTCTTCCCGCAGCGGCCACGCCCCCTCAACCTCCGAGGCGATAACCTTTCGCAGCACCCGCTTCGCGGGTGCTACTCATCGTCCACGCTGTGCTGTCACCTGCTTGTGAGCTGTAGGCGAGCTGGAGCTTGTCTAAATTGCTGAGACCGGGGCTTTGTGAGAGACATTACTAGCGCTGCACTCACTATTCCAGAGTGCATCAGGGCGCTGATTGCTGACCTACCGCTGCGGGACTGCGAGGCTTGGGAACAGCTGTCGCCTCTTCCCGCAGCGGCCACGCCCCCTCAACCTCCGAGGCGATAACCTTTCGCAGCACCCGCTTCGCGGGTGCTACTCATCGACCACGCTGTGCTGTCACCTGCTTGTGAGCTGTAGGCGAGCTGGAGCTTGTCTAAATTGCTGAGACCGGGGCTTTGTGAGAGACATTACTAGCGCTGCACTCACTATTCCAGAGTGCATCAGGGCGCTGATTGCTGACCTACCGCTGCGGGACTGCGAGGCTTGGGAACAGCTGTAGCCTCTTCCCGCAGCGGCCACGCCCCCTCAACCTCCGAGGCGATAACCTTTCGCAGCACCCGCTTCGCGGGTGCTACTCATCGTCCACGCTGTGCTGTCACCTGCTTGTGAGCTGTAGGCGAGCTGGAGCTTGTCTAAATTGCTGAGACCGGGGCTTTGTGAGAGACATTACTAGCGCTGCACTCACTATTCCAGAGTGCATCAGGGCGCTGATTGCTGACCTACCGCTGCGGGACTGCGAGGCTTGGGAACAGCTGTAGCCTCTTCCCGCAGCGGCCACGCCCCCTCAACCTCCGAGGCGATAACCTTTCGCAGCACCCGCTTCGCGGGTGCTACTCATCGTCCACGCTGTGCTGTCACCTGCTTGTGAGCTGTAGGCGAGCTGGAGCTTGTCTAAATTGCTGAGACCGGGGCTTTGTGAGAGACATTACTAGCGCTGCACTCACTATTCCAGAGTGCATCAGGGCGCTGATTGCTGACCTACCGCTGCGGGACTGCGAGGCTTGGGAACAGCTGTCGCCTCTTCCCGCAGCGGCCACGCCCCCTCAACCTCCGAGGCGATAACCTTTCGCAGCACCCGCTTCGCGGGTGCTACTCATCGTCCACGCTGTGCTGTCACCTGCTCGTGAGCTGTAGGCGAGCTGGAGCTTGTCTAAATTGCTGAGACCGGGGCTTTGTGAGAGACATTACTAGCGCTGCACTCACTATTCCAGAGTGCATCAGGGCGCTGATTGCTGACCTACCGCTGCGGGACTGCGAGGCTTGGGAACAGCTGTAGCCTCTTCCCGCAGCGGCCACGCCCCCTCAACCTCCGAGGCGATAACCTTTCGCAGCACCCGCTTCGCGGGTGCTACTCATCGTCCACGCTGTGCTGTCACCTGCTTGTGAGCTGTAGGCGAGCTGGAGCTTGTCTAAATTGCTGAGACCGGGGCTTTGTGAGAGACATTACTAGCGCTGCACTCACTATTCCAGAGTGCATCAGGGCGCTGATTGCTGACCTACCGCTGCGGGACTGCGAGGCTTGGGAACAGCTGTAGCCTCTTCCCGCAGCGGCCACGCCCCCTCAACCTCCGAGGCGATAACCTTTCGCAGCACCCGCTTCGCGGGTGCTACTCATCGTCCACGCTGTGCTGTCACCTGCTTGTGAGCTGTAGGCGAGCTGGAGCTTGTCTAAATTGCTGAGACCGGGGCTTTGTGAGAGACATTACTAGCGCTGCACTCACTATTCCAGAGTGCATCAGGGCGCTGATTGCTGACCTACCGCTGCGGGACTGCGAGGCTTGGGAACAGCTGTAGCCTCTTCCCGCAGCGGCCACGCCCCCTCAACCTCCGAGGCGATAACCTTTCGCAGCACCCGCTTCGCGGGTGCTACTCATCGTCCACGCTGTGCTGTCACCTGCTTGTGAGCTGTAGGCGAGCTGGAGCTTGTCTAAATTGCTGAGACCGGGGCTTTGTGAGAGACATTACTAGCGCTGCACTCACTATTCCAGAGTGCATCAGGGCGCTGATTGCTGACCTACCGCTGCGGGACTGCGAGGCTTGGGAACAGCTGTAGCCTCTTCCCGCAGCGGCCACGCCCCCTCAACCTCCGAGGCGATAACCTTTCGCAGCACCCGCTTCGCGGGTGCTACTCATCGTCCAGGCTGTGCTGTCACCTGCTTGTGAGCTGTAGGCGAGCTGGAGCTTGTCTAAATTGCTGAGACCGGGGCTTTGTGAGAGACATTACTAGCGCTGCACTCACTATTCCAGAGTGCATCAGGGCGCTGATTGCTGACCTACCGCTGCGGGACTGCGAGTCTTGGGAACAGCTGTAGCCTCTTCCCGCAGAGGCCACGCCCCCTCAACCACCAAGGTCTACAAGTTCAACCTAGGGTCCTACGCGTAGCGGAACGCATGCGGGACGAGGCCCGGGACGAAGCCCGGACTAAGGGCGGACAGTCTACGACAGTCCGCGACTGGTAGTGACTGGACTGGGCCAGGAACGCTGCCCAAACTTCCCTGTGAGTCATTACCGCTATCGGCGGAAAGTCCTAATCCATTATTTACACTTGTGGTACCTTAGGTCTATTTTATAATCAAAGCTAGTGGTGGTTTAGCATTCTAGCCTTGTTACACACGGTGGGTTATCATAGCTTCGGACTATAGCTGTTATTGGTATGTCCAAGTGCAAAAAAAGTCACTGCACCTGCAAACACCATGGACAATTATATGTTTCAAGTGGTTACCAAAATAAATCATGATAGAAGGGCCTCCCTGGGGGCGAGTCCAATTGCTAGTACTAATTTAAACGACCCTCAGCCAGTAAACCACTCTGATCTGGTAAACACTAGTGAATTAGTAGCACTCTCACAGCATCATACCGAGGGCTCCGTTGTTAATGCCTCCCCAGCATCATCAGTTAGTAAAGTTGATGAGGCTGTTCAAGTCGGATTAGATCCGGACTTAGTACTAGTAGAGGTTAATACTGTAAGCCCCGCCCCAGTCCCGGCACCAAGGGTGACAAAAGGGCCCACGAAGGGCCAATTTAGGCGTGGTGGTCTACGTTCTAGCAAGAACAGACCTACTACCCCTCCTCGTAAAAATAGTACAGAGGATAAGGGGGCTGAAGACGAGGGTACTATGCTATGGGATGAATCTAATGTTAAAAAGTTATTAGGTATGTTTGAACAGAAAATGAAGGGGATAATCAAGCCACTCTTATCTAAGATTGATGATCTCACCGATAAAGTTACCATGCTTGAAGGCCTCTTGTCAAATACAAATGATCGTATGGGGGAATTGCCACATAAGATAGTAGACACATTAGAGCAAATAAATCTTAGGGAAGATAGAAATATAGGAAATGGGGACACTCTGGTCCATACACATCCACCCATTCCTACCCCAGCCCTACCACCAAACATCGGCCTGCCCTCAGATCCATTGATCAGTGCTGAGACCAATGTAGATTCTCTTGTGGAAACAGGGCCAATGGAACTGATTGTCGAAGCTTCCCCTTTAATCCTGGTCTTAGCTAATGTACCAATTTTGAAGCATGATCAGGTAGAGTCTCCTCAATCACTTAAAACTAAAGCCCTATATTGGTTGTCTAACAACATGCACATCTCTGACTGGGGTAAACATACTATCAGAAGAATTGTTATATGCGAGAAGGGTAAAATGGATAGGCAGCAGCCCAAAGAGATTTGCTGGCGATTGTGTTGTATTGAATTTTAGAGGCCCAGAGGTGTTGCCTGAAATCCTACCCAATCTTCTGCCCCCTCAACGTAGAACAGCGGAAATTATCCCCCTCACACTTGACTTCTTTTATAGCAGGAGAGGTTTTATTGCCAGACCCAGTATTCTAAGGACAAAATGGACCACAGTGTCACACAAAAGAGGTGGGGTTGGGGGTGGCAATGGGATTGGTGGTGCCCGGAGATGTGACTGGGGTTTAAACCTAGAAAATAGATTTACCGCCCTTTCAAACCTAAATGAGTGCGACTGACTTGCACAGCAAAATATTGAGACAGGATACCCCAGCCAAGTGAGAGTAGATAAAGATACCATCGCAAAAGAGGGTCAACCAGCTTTGGCACTCCGAAGGAATTGTAAGACAACACATAACTTCAGGGAAAGTGTGGTAAGGGCGGATGACCGAGAAGGGCACATCAACTTAACACTGGGTAAAGGCAGTGACCCAATTTCTGAACCTGAATTAGATGAAGCTCGGCCTGCCCCTCTTAGTGTACCTCCTGAAGCCATATCTTCAGGTAATTATCCAAGTTCTGCCAATATTGACCCACCTGGAGACAGTTCATTGTTGTCCTTTATTTCTTGGAATCTTGCGGGGATAATGAGTAAAATGATATCAACTGAATGGTGTGCTTTTATCGACCTGTATGATATTATATTATTCCAAGAAACTTGGTCAGTTTGCCCTGTCTATCGGGTGGGGTATCTCAATTTCTTTATTCCTGCAGTATCAAATGGTAAAGGTAGACCTTCAGGAGGTATGTTGATTTGGATTCGTCAATCATTGAATTGTGCGATAAAACAAAAAATGCTCCCAACGGGGGATATCCTATCAGTTATCATTAAATGGAATAATGGTGATGAACTTGCGATTTTCAACATATATGCTAGGGGGGTCAAAGGGGGAAAGCCCTCTGAAGTAATAAAGGTCCTTGATCAGGAGTTGGAAACCTTGCCCATAGATCAGTTCATTATTATTGGGGGGGATTTAAATACCACCTTTGAACCCCTGGGCCAGGAGGACAAATTCCTTGCCGAAGAGGAGGACAGTAGATGGGGCATCCCCCAGCTTGAGATCACTACAGTCAAGAAATGGAGTACAGTTGCTATACAAGTGAAGAGTCTTTGTTTGGCCAGGGGGCTTAGAGCAGCAAACGGTCGCACAGTTTCTGATCGGGTTGGAAACAACACGTTTGATAATGGGCGTGCATCCAGTAGAATCGATTATTTCCTGATAGATATCAGGGTTTGGAGTAAACTGGTAGACATGTCCGTAGAGAAAAGATTGGAAAGCGATCATAACCCGCTGTGCATGGATTTCATGCCCTACTCAGAGGGAAGGGGGGGTAGTTCAGAGGATGAGAGAGTGACCTTGGATTTAGTAAGCTCAAATAATCAGCGCCACCTAAAGTGGGGGAAGCTAGTAGAGGACGAGGGGAAGTTGGATGAACTTAAGAAAGTAGTAGGAGAGGAAGTAGATCGCATTAACTCATTTCTAAGTAACATCAATTTCAGCGATATTATGATGGAGGCCCACGATAAATTCTTCTCTAGATTACAAGCCTTCTTCTTGAAACCTGCAAGTAGTAATAAGAGTAAAAACCATCAAACCTGCCAGGGGTGGTATGATAAAAACTGCAGACAGGCACGCCATAATCTCAGTAGTGCACTGCGGATGGGGAATGCGGCAGGGGTAAGAGAAGCCAGGGATGTCTATAGATGTGCGCAAAAGCAGGCAAAGAAGACGTGGGATGAGGAAATTTGGCGCGAGCTTAGAACTGCTTGTGCGGCCAAAGACTCCAAATCATTTTGGTCCAAGGTAAAATGGGGATGGGGAGGGCAGTCTGCCTCTCCTCAAAACCATGTTGCCGTTGATGGCTGGATAGCATTTTTTAAACCACAATATGCTCGAAATCAATTGCTACCCAGCGTTGACCTCCCACTGAATGTTTATTTTAAGCACAATGTTTTCAATGAGAATGATGTTAGTCTTGCCCTTGACTGTGTAACAAGGGGAAGAGCGCCTGGAATGGATGGCATTCCGGCTGATGTTTACCTAAGCGATAGGAACTCATGGTGTAAATATTTTTCTTGCCTCGCCAATGCATTGGCAATGGGCGGTGAGGTTCCCCTGTCCTGGAAAGGAGCAGAAATAATACCTGTGTTCAAAAAAGGGGACAAATCACTCCCCTGTAACTATCGACCCATCAGTCTCATAGATTCTGCCCAGAAACTGATGGGCCGTATGGTTCAGAATAAACTCCAAGTATGGATAGATGAAAATAACATCTTGTCTCCATACCAAGCAGGATTTCGTCCACTAACAAGCTCAATAGACCAGGTATTTTATTTTATTGCCTTATATTGGAGGAATGTCTCCCTAAAAAATGGCCCCTTGTTTGCTGTCTTTGTCGACCTAAAGTCAGCTTTTGACTTGGTCCCCAGAGACCAGCTTTGGAAAGTTCTGGCCGATGAAGGGATAAGCCAGGAACTTCTCACACTGATTGTACGACTGCACGAAAATAATTATGCTAAAATAAGGTGGGGGTCGCGGGGAGAAGTAACCGAGCCATTCCCGGTAGAGCGTGGGGTGAGACAAGGCTGCGTCTTGGCGCCTACATTGTTCTCGATATACATAAATGGAATAGTAGATTTTTTGAAAAAATCCCCTTCTGATGCCCCAATAATTGCTGGTTCGCGTGTCCCCGTCCTTATGTTTGCGGACGACACGCTCATATTATCTCGCACCCCTAGCGGCCTCCAAAAGGCGGTAAATGCTTTTGGGGAGTTTTGTGACTTGCGAGGCCTAGAATTAAATTCCAGTAAGATAAAGTTCATGTGTATGAATAGTTGGACATCATTTAGGGGGGTTATCACCTATAAAAGTATACCTCTTGAACAAGTGGATGCCTTTACCTATTTGGGAATAACACTCCAGGGGAACATGAAATGGAAGTCTCACCTAGATACCGCAGCCCTAAAGTTTAGTCAAATAACAGGAGCACTATTACTAAAACATAAAGCTTCCCTAACGAAACCGATAAAATGTGCGCTTCAGATATACCAAATGAAAGCTATCAGCGCCAGTTTATATGGCTCAGAATTATGGGGATTTGGCAACCTAGCAAATCTGTCCATAGCAGAAAATAAGTTCCTTAGGGGTCTGGTGGGAGTACCGCAAAGTACCCCTACCGCACCTCTAAAGCTGGACCTTGGTAGGAAAAACATTGTGGACATAGCAAAATTGCGTCCGTTGCTATATTGGAGACGGTTAATGGTAACCCTGGAGCTAGCCCACTACGCTACAGCATTGTCAGATGTGGTTTTGCTCGATGAGTTTCACAAAATAGCCTGGTTGAAAGACCTACGAGGGTTACTGTCAGAGCTAAAACTTGACCATTTATGGGGTAATCCGGATGTGTCTTGCTTTCCCTCAAAGATCGAGATAAAACGGCTATATTGGGAGATGGTGAACTATAGAACTTTTGCCAGTGGCACCAATTGTTCGTTATCGAGACGCTTTATGGATTTAAAAATGACCCCATTGTGTGAAGCTTATTGGGACTTGATTGAAAAACCTTATGACAGGAAATTATATTTCCAATTCAGAGTTGGATCTCTCCCAGTAAACATGTTCAAAAGGAAATGGTCTACAGCATGGGATGAACATTGCCATTTTTGTAAAGACAAACCTGAACATGTCTCCCATATATTGTTTTGTTGTCCTCTATATGTAAAACCAAGACACAAATGGATAAGACCTCTTTGCATTAATATGGGGACGAACAGCCAAGTGGTAGCACTTAGGATCCTAGAGACTGATGGTTCCCAATTATTCGCAACAGCAGTCGCAAAGTTCTTGGGCTGGGCCTGGGCCATCCGAACACGTTCTTTGCTAGGAAAAACGCTGTGATGATTTGAAGTTTCACCTATAAAGTTTTTTTTTTTTTAATTATAAGTATAATTAATGATCATCTTAATTCTGTTAAAAGCTCACTGTATTCGACTTATAATTGTAGAATTCTTGTTTTAACATCGTGTATATAGATTAGTTTTTTTATGTATAGCTATAGGGAGGAAGTGCTTTTATGACTGATGTCGAATAAAGCTTTGAAATTTGATTTGCTACGATCTACAGATCTTCTTATAGAAATGATTTTTACTTTGGATACAGCCTCTAGATGGAGCTGTTATTTTGCTAAATTATGTTTACATAGCTTTATAAACCTATAGTTCTCTTTAAGGACTGTTTTCATGTAGCCATTGTAAAAGAAAAGGCAGGAGAGGAATCTGCCTAGGGCGGTAAACTGACACCAACAGACACAACTCTGGAGGGAATGAATCGGCTTTGCTGTGTCAGCCAAGGTATAGCTCTTGTGCAAAGCAAAGCCTGATCTACCATTTTGAAAGTATCCAAAATGCTGTGCAGTGAGTTGCTCCCAGGGATTGTCGGTCTACGGAGGAGTTATGTGACATCTAAGAGCACTCGCTCTTTCTAGAACTCTCCACCTCCACTTTAAAAGCCCTGCACAGTGTAGAGACTTTATATAAGAGGGACCTACAAAAGAGTTCTGACTGACTGTGTGGCCAGACCCTGCCTGGCGAGAACACCCGTCTAGTACATTCTGGCTACAGGGTCAGTGACATTGGCCTTCCTTCTCCCTCTGGGAGACAGAAAGGGGGTGGGGCTTGCTGGTGGCCCCAAAAAAAAGCATCTTTTTGACACACAGGTGACCTGCAAGATGTCAAGAGTCCGTATAACTTTGAGAGCGCAAGCAGGTGGTAATTCTGCTTTGAGGATCTCTTGGTTCTGCTGCTGAAAAAAAAAACTCCCCAGGCTACCAGGAGTTGGTGGCAGGAGGCCAGGTCCCCCGGATCTTTCTCGGAAGAAGAGTAGCCTAAATTTTAACACCAGATTTAGAGTCCAGGAGGCCCTACAAAACTACTTGTGGGGTCTAGGCAAGCAACCAGGAACTAAATACAAAACACCCTATGTCAGAATGCCCAAGATATCTATCATTGTGCCTTCCACAAATGAGAGGGCTGTCTGGTGGGTTCCCGAGGACACTGGGCTGAGAAAATCTGGACTCCGTCCATTCTATAGAAAACGGACTCCACAGTTGTGGTGATTTTCGTATTTCTGTGTTCTGAGTCTGTAGCCTTCAGCACCTCCAGTAAGTCTTGAACTGCCCTGTCTTGCTATCCTGAAAGTTAAGTACTAACAAGAATTTACAATGCAATGGTTTCGCCTTTGGAAAAGTTAGAGCTATTGGCATTGTAAATGACAAAATTTGTATTTATGTGTTGGTTTTGAAAACAGATAAATAAATGGCATTGTCATTTACATTGCCATTAGCTTAATCTCTGCAGTCCCTAGCACTCCCTAGCACTCTGCAGTCACTCTGCACTCCCTAGCACTCTGCAGTCACTCTGCACTCCCTAGCACTCTGCAGTCACTCTGCACTCCCTAGCACTCTGCAGTCACTCTGCACTCCCTAGCACTCTGCAGTCACTCTGCACTCCCTAGTCACTCTGCACTCACCACTCTGCACATTAACCAGTTCCAGTATGAAACCAAGGCATTAATTGTGATCATTAATCCATCACAGGGAATCAACATTGCATGGTATTTCAAGGAAACTGTAAAAGTACACTAACGAAAAGCCAGCAGCAGCAGTGGGTAGGTACAGTAATATTCTTTTAATAATAGAACGCCCACACCCCTAAAACTATAGTGGGTGGAAAGGAACCGGGCCCAGGAGAGGCAAACAGAAACAAGCGTTTAGGCATATCTATTGGCTTTGCCAATATTTTTAAGCTTTCTTGTAGAGAAGTTAAGTATTGAAATGATTAATAAGCTGTCACTTAATTCCAAGGTTTCTTTGGCGACAGGAGAAATAATGTAACTGCTTCGCAGGGATACATGGCTGTAGAAACAACACACAATTAAGGAAATGTATACATAATTGGCAACAATAAACGGATCTGATAAGTACATATATCATATGTGCCTTCCTGGCCAGAAAATATAACACATGTGCTTCCTTTAGTAAGCAGTGCACATTGGAAAATAAATGCACACATCAATCGTGCACCAATGTAATTGTTAAAGAAAGCTGAGCTGCCTTGAAAGCGCGTTGGGATGCCCAACCAGAAGGAACCGCTGCGAAGGAGTTGTGGACAAACCCTGGCAAGAAACTGTGGGGAAAAGGCTGCACAGTCAATTTCAGTCCGACAATAATAATAAAACGCCCTGAGAGAAAAATTGCACAAATCGTGCCTCAATGTATACAATGGTCCGCATACATAATTGTGCTTGTCGGTTAAGCCTTACAGTTCTAAGCACACTTATAACCGATTGTATTAAAACATCCAGTGCGAGGAGGAAACTATCAAGAGTTGGCAGGGATACGCTAAAAGCGCATGCTGCGAGGGTAAACATGTATTGTAAGCACAGCAAAGGGATACAGATTGCTGGGATTGTGATAAGTGGGGTCGAACAGAACATATGGTCACCTGCCATCCGCACTCCAGTCCCAATATGCTCCTGGGCCTGCCTGGCATCAGCGAGGAGCCAGGCCTCTCCCATGGGGCCTCTGCAGCTAGTTTGGTCAGACTCCTGCTAACCATATTTACACATAAAAGCCAGTAGATCTCTGGGACAGAGAAGGTTGGTGGGGGTGGTCGGGGGGCTCTTCATCACAGATCTCTGCTCATCACTAGCTGTTATCTTTAAAATGCCTATAAAGTTGGCCAAAACTAATAGAATGAGTATATAATACTGCAGGAAAACAGGACAACTAGTCACGCATTGAGTAATTAAATCAAACTCCTTTTGAGTGACTCTGGGTAGTATCTACAGTCATTCACAAACTGTTCCTTTCTAAAAAAAAAAAACATGGCATGATTATTATATAGCATGCAATCGAAGCAGTGCATGTAAAACTAACCTCTGGACATTATCTCAAAGGGCAATGCTTAGAGAAGCTTGAACACCTAACGGAAATTAGCCTGTGAAATAAGGGCTGTTTATAGGCAGAATGCCACAGTAATGAAATTACATGGAAGGATAAAACGCGAAGCAGACACACCAGGCATCTAACCCTGCCTGCAAGCTACACGTGTAACTGCGCTCTACCCACAAGATCTTTCACTAGAGTAGACAGACACCTGAAGCTGCAGTATTTTCAACCAGACTGAAATACCCACACGGCTGACCAGATAACTGAAGTGTGAGCATACAAGGCAGAGAGCCTTAAAGACGTGTGCCACGGCATGCCAACAGTGAACGAGCTGCAGTGCACTGCCCTCCCCACAGGGCTTCTGGCGCTGCCATCCCCCCTCCCACAGCAATACCAGCCCTGGAGTTGCATATGAAAGCAGCGCTTCTTTTAATACAAGTGGTCTTGTTTAACCGCCTGCTTTCCCTTGCGGTTCCGTCAGAGTGGAGAAGTGTGGCTCAGGGGTTAAAGGCGGCAGACCTGGAGCTTGAGTTCGGCCCTGGACCAGGGTTCAATTCCCCGCCTCGGCGGGTCTTGGGGTCAAAAATTCCATGGACTCGTTAATTCTCGCTCCGGTGCCTTCTCGACTCACGGGTTCACACTCTGCGACTCTGGGCAATAGCTTGCTTAATCTCCACAACGGCCCCTCGCGGTGGGATGCCTGGCTTTCACCTTGTGGATACCCTGCCAGGGTTATCTCACAGGGGAATACCAGGACGGGTTCCCTAAGCAAGCGCGGAGATGCCCCAGGGTAAGTCGTGCGCTATATAAGTTTCATTCATTTCATTTCCGTGCAAGGAGTAAAAATGTGGCACGATGTGCCTAAACATTAAACTGGTAACAGTAACATTCAATACAACAACTGACACCGTATGTAAAAATATATTGTAATTTTCGAACGCTAGGTAGCTTAAGTAACAAAAAATGGGGGTGGGAGATTTACGTCACAGAAATTGCATTCAATTTGCAAGTCTGTCATTAACGTGGGCACACGGACATCGGGAGGGGAGGTGGGCAGCCACACGGACAGCGGGAGGGGGCGGGCAGGCACACGGACAGCGGGAGGGGGGAGGGAAAGGCAAGAAAGGCACTCACCTGGACTTCCTCCAGCGGCGGTAGGCCGCGGATTGGGCAAAACAAACCTAGACGCCAAAAAAAAAATAAACCCCGCCCAAGGCCGCGATGACGATGCAGAGGGAAGAAATCGGGGGAACGCCCCCGAATCTGGTCCGGCCTTGACAGATCCGGCTTCCAATGGCTAACCTCCATTTATGGAGCTAGCCAATGGGAGCCGGGGGACGTTCCTATATCCCATATTGTAATCATTAGATTTCGCCTGCGCGACCTGCTTGCGCAGTAACGCCAGGCGAAGCCTAAAAAGGGGTACTTGCTCCCCTGTTTCAGAGTTTGCACTATTGCAGCCCCAGGACACCTGAGGAAAAAGTCCCAATTTCTTAAAATTAGTGCCTGGTACTTCTGATTGCCCTATGACCTTCTGACTGAAAGGAACGTGGCCGGTTGTTACTTCATTTACGCTAACTTAAACCTACCATGAAACCAGCTCCTCTGGGGTGGGCATTTCAGACAACTAAATAGTAAATGCTAATGTTGTTGCATTGCTATTTACCAAGGAACATCTGAAACGAGGAAGCTGGCTTTTGCAATTCTTTTTTTCCAGTTTTCTTCATTCACAGTATTGATGTTTTGAGCTGGAATGGATTGCTTACTAGCAAAGCTTGAAGTGTGTTCTTTGCTTGGTGCCGCAGAGCAAAATGCAAACTTCTGGCAAATCAGGGAATTTAGAGACGAGAGGCGGGACTCCGGCTTCTATGGTCTAGTTCAATTCTGCAGCAATTAAATCCTCCTCTTTTTTTTCAGCCTAAGTCAGATCTGACAAAAATGACTACGAGGAACATTAGCATAATTCACGCCCTGGCCATGAACTCAAAGGGAGGACTCACTCCAGACGTTGAAACATTAATGAAGCAAATGTGCATCACAAAATATAATATATGGGTGAGAGGCCACATTCTTTGTTTGCGCTTTGAGCTCCCACAAGATCCAAAGAATCTAACCCTAAATTGTTACCTGGTTTCTGTGTGGAATCCCTGGCTCACCATTGACAGATTAGTGCAAGCAGCAAGGCCGCCTTCAGAAAACGCACATGGTATATGTACATCGACTAAATGAATAAAAAATGATGGTTAGTAAAATAACATACAAAAACTGAACAAAGTTATTCAAAACAAGAAGAATTTATTATGTAAAATGCAACAAACATTTAGGAAATCTGATGTAGAAAAACAAATAGGTGAAGTAACCACGCTAAAACACCATTGCCTTTTCTGTCTTTAAAATTACTGCCAGAAACAGCTTTGTTTAAGAGCGAGCAGAAAGCAAAAATCTCTCCTAGTCACTCTGGGTCAGTCCGGAATTCTTTAATACAGCATCTGGGAAGCATTCTCTTTACCTTCTGTTCAAGCCTGACTCTGCTAGGAAGGGGGTCAAGAAGGGCAATTTAAATTGTAAAATAACTGGAGAATTGGTGATGTCCTCAATCTAAGCAAAGCAAATATAGTTCCCAGACGATTGGGCCGATGGTTCTTGTCTGGTAGTTTGTTTCATCCCTGAAACTGTTCTTTTTGTGTGCTCATCTCTCTCCTTCCACAATCTCCATACGGTGCCAGCCCTGTTACTCCCGCATAGGATCTAAGACCATTGGCATCCAGAGCTCCCGTTACACCAGATCCCATGTGGCATTTGGCTCCTAGGATCTGAAGCAGATCTCCCAGTTCAGGTAAGAGTTTTCCAGAAATACAGTTCGAAGGCAGATTTCATTTGAATACCGTGAATCCGCTTACTGTCCCTTTCTTTGACCTTTTGTGTCGGTTTCTATTTGATGTTCAGTTGGTGGCTTATGTGTGGATGAGAAGTCCGCAAGGATAAAGGGCTATCGGCAATCAAAGTGCGATTGGTCCATTTTTCTCTTCATTCTGGATGACCTATACGCTGCACAGTTGATGATAGTATGTTTCTGTTAGAACTTCGCAAAAAGGGTGGTGGTGCTCCATATTCTACATGTAAAGCACAAAACCTGCTTAAGTCATTCTAAACCACATTTTTTGGGGGTGAAAGTAGGAACATATTTCCTTCACTCGTAGTCCACACGTCTGGAGTTTGTACAAGTGTACTCAACTTTTGCTCACATAATCTGTTGATTTGCCGGAAGTTGAGCTTGAGTGAGCTTCTTTACTTTGAAGCACAAGAGGGGGCATCAATGTAGGATTTAGTTGACTCATAAAATTTCTCCTTTCTATGGCTGTTTATTTTAGGTATGCCTTATTTAAAAGCGTGTAATCCATGCAATAGCTGGATAAGAAATAATTTTGCATTAATGTCTGCTCTGTAATGGCTACCTACAGTGGGTTAGGGAAGCAGTGCTTAACTTACTTGGCTTTGAAAAAAGAGTTTGGAAGAGCTGAAAAACTGACCAGTACTCTCCTTGTTGCATGTGGCCATGATCTCCCTGAGCGCATGGTAGGTCTGTGTAGTAACTCTTAGAAAAGGATCTGAATCACAGAAATGTATGTTTACGAATAAGGATTTTAATCTATGTTTGATTTCCCCTTGCAGTTCCCTCTTATGCTTTTATCCCTGTACCCCAGTTTGAAGTGGGACCTTATATGAATTAATGTTAGACTTTGCTTTTCCAGCAGGTTCACCTACAGACTTTGAGCTTTTTTGGCCTCCTGTTTTTGACCTTGTTGATTTTGGTTTTAGGACTCCGGGCACTTTACCACTACTATTTAATGCTTACGTGCATATGCTCTCCATGTAAATTGTGTTTATGGATTTGTGTTTCCATAATTGGCTTATTTGATTTACCACTAAGTCCCTTGTACAGTGCTCAGGTGTGCCCAGGGCCTATAAATCGCTGATTGTGCCACCCACACAAGTAGACTTTCAAAGGTGCAGAGTCTGCGCACAATTTCAACTGCCATGTCGACCTTGCAAGTGCACCCACTTGCCAGGTCTAAACTTTCCCTTTTTGTACATGTAAGACACCGTTCGGGTAGGCCCAAGGTACCCCTGTGGGCAGGGTACATTGCATGTGAAAGGTAGGTCATGTACTAGTGTGTGTTACATGTCCTGGTAGTGAAATACTGTTCAGTTTGTTTTCAACTACTGAAAGGCTCTCTGGCCCATAGCCGAAAATGAGGGTTGCCTTTTAACATCTTACAAGCTTAATTTTCCATTGGGACAAGATAGAGAAATAGTATTTAGATTGCCTGAACTCGGGATTTAAAAATATATCTTTTAGTAAAGATGATTTTTATATAGTTTGAAAATGCCACTTTTAGAGAGTGGATATTTTCTTGTGTAACCGTCCTGTGTGCCTCTGCCTGTTTGTGGATTCACAGCCTGCTTTTAGAGTGATATGAGCAGGGGATGTGCATTCACACTAGACAGACACAAGGAGGAGAGGGGTGGAAAAGGCGGGGAGCAGTTTGAGGTGTATCCTTCCTTTCCTGGGTGGCTCCTAGCCTGGCTGAATAGACCTGGGTACATTTAGAGTAGTGGTAGGAGTTGTTGCTTGCGCCGGAGTGGACTGTGGTTGTCTCTCACAAAGCTGTCTCCACCGCCTGTGGTGAACCTGGCCTGAGCCAGTCTGAACTGGTGTGTGTGCTAGACAAACTTTTTATTACCAACTTCAAAGAAAAATGTAGTATAAATATTATGGCCCTGACCCCAGAACTTTAGATTACTGCTGGACTAAGGAACCTGCCAGAAAGAAGAACTGGAAGAGCTGTGAGGAGAGGCTACCACTTTGCTGTGTTCTTTGCTGGGTTGGTCTGCAGTTGCTGCTTCTGCCGTGGGCAGGGTAAAGACTGGACTGTGCGTTCTGCATCCTAAGCATCCCCAAAGGCTTGTAGTAGAGCTTGCCTCCTGTTGGAAGTCTAAGGGAAATTGAAGACTTCCACGTCTTCTGGGTACCGGCTTCTGGAACTGGGTGTTTTTAAATGCAGTGTAGGAGAAAAGGTAACCTGATGCCATCAATAACTCCGCTGCCGGCTCCGTGACCTGAAGGCACCTCAGAGGGCACCTCTGCACTTCGCACTGCAACCCTGGTCTCACCAACGCCTTCACCAAGCTGCTGCTTGCACTGGGACCTGTGGGCACCGCACTCCGCACCACTTCGCTTCACACCATCGTCCTGATATCCCTGATGATGCGGTCACCGACACTGCCTGCACCGTGACCTGTATACACTGCTCATGGAGAACACGCAGCACTGTCCCACTTCGCTCTGCAGCCCTGGTCTTACTGACGACACTCCAAGCTGACATCTACGCCTCTGCCTGAACCGTGGTTTGGGGGCACCGCTCAAAGGTTACTCTACTTACCGCCCAGCCCCGTCCCACACCGCAGCCTTGGCCCACCAGTGCCATAGAGGAGCTGTGGGTCCCGCACACCACATTGCTCAGTGAAGCTACACAACCTTAGGTCTACCGATGACAGCTCTTCAGCGACGATGACGCCACTGCCTGCACCGTGACCCGTCCACACCACAACTAGCAACACTTCGCTCCGCAGCCGTGGTCTCACCGACTCCGTTGGACAACCAGCACCAAGCAGCTGCCTGCACGGCGACCTGAGTGCACCGCATGTTGCATCCATCTGCAACAACCAGCAACTGTTGCTTTTGCCAGGCTTCACCTAAGAATCCAGATTTCGAAGAGTCTTACTAAGATTGATAGTTGAGTGCATTCAGACATGTTACGGTAAGCCTAAGTGCAAACCACATCAGCGCCCAGTCACTTGAAAGAAGGGAGCAGCTATTGCCTCGTTGTCAACATACCAGTAGGAGAAATTTGTAACGCTACTACATGGTTCACGCCACACTTTCACTAAGAATTATTGCGTGGACGTTCAAATCTTTGAGCAGCTTAAGTTGACCAGTGTTAGTAACTTTATTCCTAACTTCCACATCATTTGCTTGCCAGCCACAGCTTTATGGGTACCTACAGTACTAACCTGTTGGAAAAGCAATCTGAGGTGGAGACTGTCTTTCTGCATTGTGGGCTAAGGAAGGAGCGTTGAGATGCATGAAAACCAAAGACTTTCAACAAAAAAAACTCAGTTGTCTGTGTTCAACACTAGCTAGCAGGAGTGTGCAGAGCAAGTGAATCTACAGTACTACAAGCAGAGGGTTACAGGAAAAGTCTGGTTGGAAGTATCCCTCAGTCAAACAAGTTTGAAAGAGGTAAGAATCTGAAGCCAGCATGCAGGGGTGGCACTTACATGCAACTCCACTCTGCCTCTTCGAGGGCGATTTGGAGCCAGTGGGTAACCTCACAAGGCCACCTGTTTGCAATTGGGGGCACTGCTGTGAAGTGTATCCCTTCCACTCTGGCTCCTGGGGATATTCTAAATGTGAGGAGTCTATGGTTAAATGGGGCTATCCTGCAGAAAGAGCACTAACAAAGGTAAGTAACTTGTTCTTCAATGCCTTGTCACTGTAACCAAGTCAGACCTTCTGTGTCGAGCATAAGCTTTCTCACAAGGCATACTGTGCAATGCAAACATTTCAAGATGAAGCATAAAACCTTTACCCAGTCAAATGCTGTACTCCAGGAAACCAACATGTGGGTGGAGCCAAAGCCCCACTCTGAGTGGAGCTTCTTAAGTCTGTTGATCACAAATGTTTTGCTGATGATCACATATGTTCTGGTGGCAACTGTGCTGTAAAGTCATATTTTTAGTATTTTCCTAAATGTAGCAGAGAAATTATTTCCTCCCCGCAGCTCAAAATATGGCTCCACAGGCCAAGTGACCAGCACTGATAATCTGCAGACCCCTCTGACAAGTTGATTCTGGAAGCGTCAAGCTACGACTCGAGTTCAAAAGATTATTGTGGCTTTTGTGGATGGATCTTACAAACCTGACACTTGAAAGGAGAACTATGTGAGCATCTGAGTCAACCTCTGTCCCCCTTGCCATGACCAGTGACCAGCAGTCCGTGCACCGACTGTTTAGGGAGGGAGGTTGTATCTCATTTTTTGAAGGGCTCAAATTAGCTGAGCATCACCATTTTGGATAGTCTAGAAGTTCTCTAGAAACTGCGTATCCAGAATCAAGTGTTCAATTGAACAGGACCGAAGACTATTAAATGTGCATTGGATGAAAGGAGGAGGCGAGCTGAGCATAGTTGACATAATGTAAACCAGCCTTCACAACTCCGGAGATATGTATGCCAGTGCTCCCATCTACATCCAAGGAAGCTCCAAAGATTAATGGTACTGCATATTTGATTGGGTCTTCGAATGAATCTGGTAAACTGGGGTGATGAGCAAAGGAGAAAACAGGGTGCTTAGGAAATAAAAATGACTCCCATTTCCCTTGATTCAGCTTGAAATATGTGTTCCTAGTATGTGTGCTATCTTAGACAGACTTGAATTTAATTTGGAAAATGAGGCCTCAGGATCTTACTTACGCAGGAGTCCGATCAGGATGTATACTGTCATTAGTGTTGGAAGGAACTTAAGTACTTTGTCATGAATCGAGTGCAAAAGGGCTGACAATTAATGTTAAATTGTACAGAGAAAGATGTGTGCCTTGAAGGACACTGGGATCAAAATCTTATGGTGAAAAAAGAGATTCCAAGCTTCCCACTTTGGTCAAAGAGGTGTGGAATATTGGGGTACAGTGAGAGACGGGTTAGGATGATAGGGTGCACTTTAACTCGCAGAGGGTCCAACTTCACGTAGCAGATTTCTAAGAGTTGGAATCCTCCGTGCGAATTGGCCTTTCATAGTAAGTGACATTTCCTTTAACGATTGACATCATCAATCCTGTATCTGCAGCGCTATCAACTGAAACCAGTTCCAAACTTACATCACTGGAATCTTGTCTTTCCACCTCTCTCCCACCCCCACACAGGTGCCTTGACTACATTTTGGAGGAGATAAAACTACGCCACAAAGCCAATGTGATGGTAGCCTCGCATAATGAAGACACTGTGAAGTTCACACTCCGAAGGTAAGCGTTTGCTGTCATCATCCTGGTATTTATAGGCAGGGGTAGTTGTTCGCGGTAGTGTCCTTCCTAGTGCAATGTGTATGATTTTGTTCATTCCAGATGTCCAAAATGGGAAGAACCCTAACACATTGAGACAAAGGATTGACTTTGAAGGACCAAACTGGAATCCAAATCTTCCAATTTAATAGTTTCACTAATGGGTTAAAAATATCCGGATTGATCACACGTTTTGGTGCTTTTGATTTAGTTTAATATTGTACATCCAGAACAGTGACGTAAACAAAAAGACAGCCAACACCGTTTTGGGAAAAAGTTGACCGGTAAGGTTAGTGGCGGCCAGCATGGCTTGCGTGGGTGAGGGGGGGGGGGGGGGGGGCAGGGGCAGGGTTAGGGTTAGGGATTAGAATAATTAAAGAAAAAACTTAGGTTGGGTCTCGCATCTTTACTGCTCCTGCTCTCCTGCCTCCATCTCTGACAGGAAGCTGGCAGGCAGGGTCCCTCCCCTAAGCCAATCACAATGCTGAGCGACATGACACGGTCCTCAGCCAGGGGCTGTAGGGGTGGGCATGTTCTCCATGCAGGCTGTAATACAGCCTGCATGGAGAAGGGTTCAGTGCGCATGACTGGTTTGGGTGGCCCTAGAGGGCTGACCAAACAGTGATTGCTGACTTAGGAGTGGGCAAACCACTCCTCCAATGCCCCAAGAGCAAAGCAGCCCCGCCCACTCACCCGCCTGCAAATCAGCAGGAAGGAGCCTAAAATGTTGATAACGCAAAGTTATTTTGTTTCTGCTTCCCACTGCTTAAAAGCAGTGGGGTGGTGCTCTGCCATAGCAGAGGAGCCACCCCCTGGGTAAGGTAGTTGATAAATCACTTAATAGGTCAATAGTGATCGTGGGTCCTAATAATTGATCAAATTAATGACCTGTCCTAATAATTGACCTTCATAAGTGATCAACTACCTTACTGACCAACCTTTTACGGTTAGAGAAAACCCAGGTCTCGCACCGAAAGGGGCAAAATGGTGTTGCTGATTTTTGTTTACATCACTGTTCTGGATGAACAGTATTAAACGGAATCAAAAGCCTCAACTTGTGATTAATCCGGAAGTTGTACCCCATTGGAGAACACTATTGAATTGGAAGATTTCGTTTCCAGCTCTGTCTCCCATCCAAGTCAGTCATCCTGGTATTGTCTCTTTGTGCATAATATCCTATGTGGATAAGCCAGTGTAGCCCTAGCGATAGTTGAACCTGAGATCTGAAGCCCACAAAGAAGTCTCTACAGTAAATGGTTAATCTACTGCTCTGTCACCCAGAGACGGTGCTAGACTGTCCTAGCCCCTGCCATCGACTGTTTTTTTTCCCCCCTTAAAATTGGGTTTAATATCCTACGGTTGATATATCTGCATAAGGTGTTTGGTATTCTGCCTTGATAACTAGCTCAAAATGATTTCCTAATATTACACCATGAGCTAATGGCAGAGGTAAAAGGTATGTTGGTTGTCTCTGCATCAATCAGTAACAGTCTATGAGGTTTAATAGTCATCTTACATGTGGTTTTCCTTAAACAATCCTACATTGTATGCATGTTCCAACTTCTTGAATATATTAGATCTGCCAAAATGGGTCTCCCTCTTAAAATATAGATAGTTTTTTGTCTCCAGCATTGGATCTTTCATAGAGTCCCATGTTTTTTAATTATTTCCAGTCGTCCGGCTCGGAACTGCCAGTAAACAATGTTAACAGAGCAGCGTACATTTACACTCAATAACCTTGAACTTTACATAGTCCATTTACATCGTAGTCACTTTATTATATTTAACCTGAACACGCCCTAACCCTGTGAGGTTTAACTGCCAGGTTTTCCGGCAGTTAAGTGTTGCTCCTTTTAAATGAAATTTCTTGATGAGGGGAGGTTGGAGGGTTGCGTTTGAGTCTTTGAAAGATACCAATGCTGGGGAACCATAGTTACAGGGGACTTTTTTGCTTCTCCAGCATTACAACTTTCGAAGATTCATGTGCTTGAATTACAATTACCAAATCAGTACTTTAAAATCGTGGAAGGTGGGTATGAGGCTTATCTTAAGTAAAACGGTGTTCAAGGCATGTAAACTGTAGCTCGCATACTTTGCATACGCCTGCCATCTAGTGTTGGGTCCAGATGTTTGCAAGGTGTTTTTCTTCGAAGAAGCCTTTCCAGGCACGAGGTAGGTGACAACTCCTTTCGGTGATACTGCGCATGGGCATCAACTCCATTGTTAGATTGTTTCTGCCATGGGGTTCGGACGCAAATTGCTGCGTTCCGGTTCGAATGTATGGTTTTCGATCGCCTATGTTCCTTCTCCACGTATCTTATTCAATACAAAAACTCTTTTTGATCGGGAACCTTGTGGAAGCTCATTCGGCCTACCCGCTTCAGTCGATAGGACGGTTCCTGTGCACCGACTCACATGAAGTGTGCAACCTGTTTTTATCGCTAGCACAACGAACTAGACTGCGACTCATGTAAATCTTTCCGCTCTAAGGAAGCACTCCGCAACTGTCTGGCTCGACATCGTGACATGCAGAGCCAAAGCGTTCCGGTCCTTTTTGGAGAAGATTCCGAACAGGAAACCGTCGATGCCATAGGAGCCAAGGAAGAACAAGAAGAGCATAGCTCCGTCTTAGAGTACGGCTCCTATGTGGATGAAGACATCCGCAAGGTCAGCGTATCGTGAGTACCGATGCTCCCTTGCCCCAAAGATCAACTGAGCTGAAGAAAAAGGCTCCGGTCCCTCCTCTGCCTTCAGGCCATGGTCGGCACCGAGAACGTATTTCCAACGCCCTGCCTTCGGGCTCTGCACCAAAAATACGTCCAAGCTTTCCGGCTCGGGATCGAGTCGTCTACACTCTGCACCGAGCCGAAACCTTTGGGGTAGAAGCCAAAACCCATCTCCGGCCCACCTCCATCGACACCAAAATAATCTTCGGACCCGAAACATTAGGATGCTCCGATACCATTGAAGGATCCTTGTTTCGATGTCCCGCCTCCAAAACCAGACCCGAAACAAAAGGAACTGTACATCAATTCAAAAACTGTACATATTGCGACTAAATTACCACTTAAACGCAAAGTTAACTCGTAGGAAAGCTATCACATTCCTTTAAAGAGGAAACACATGGGTATTAACCCTTCTCCTCCTCAATCACCTCCTTCCCTGGTAACACACTTGTTTATTACCCCTACTAATTCACCACCACCATGCACACCTGATGATCAGAATTCGCGATCAGGTGAAGAGTGGACGCTTGTCTCTGCAGCCACGTGGACCAGGAGGTGTCTTCGACGACCAGGATGGAGGCACGAGCTGTCCCACACAGGCTCTCGCTGTCGGCGGTGTCGGATTTGGATTTGGAGTCAACAGGCCTTGGCAAAGGCAACCCACGCGGTGAGTGGAAATGGCGTCTGGAGTGGACCAGGAGGGGTCCGGGGTGCTTCTCCTTCGCAGGGAAGCAGGGGCCAGTCTGGAGCAACCAGACCAGCAGATTGGATTTCAAGGTTCGTCGTCTAGGAGGTCACCAGCCGGTGAGTGACCAGACAACGCGTCGAGCAGCAAACGGGCAGAAGGGCCCCACGCAGATCTCGTGGATGCTTCAGGCCTGGTCTTCGGTGCAGGAGCTGCTCGGGGTCGGGGCTTCTCAGTCCCCAAAGCACTTGGTTGAGGTTACCTCAGAAGTCGTGCTGGAGCGAAGTGCTGCTTCTTCCAAGATGGCCGGTCCCACGTGTCTCGTCGCACCCACGGATCTCAGCTGTGCTGCAGATGTAGGTAGAGGTCGGAGAGGTCTGGGAATCCGGGTCTCGTCGGGCTCTGAAGTCTGGATCCTCGAGGGAAGACGACAAAGGGAAGCCGCTGGACGCTGATGGTGCCTGCTTGTGCAGGGTGGACACTCCTTGCCCACAAGGGAGATTTCTTCAGTCTTCTTGGCAGAAAGTCGAAGTCCAGAGTTTCTTCTTGTAGAGTTTCAGTTCAGGATTAATCTAACTTGGAATGGGACCAGCTCCTACCTTTATCCTGCTAAAGGGGGCTGTACTTTCACTAGGTCCCTCCTATGGGTGGGACCAGGAAGGGGGGTGGTTACACCCCCTATCCTTTGTCCGGTGTCGCGCCAGAGCAGGGGCTGGAGTGCCCCAGCAACTGGTTTGAACCAGTGTATGTACAGGGCACCTTGTGTGCCCCAGGCATGTCTCATTCCTTTCAGCCCGGTCCTACCCAATACACACAATCCTGTCTGGGGTGGTGCTAGCACCTCCCAAGGCAGGAAACCCTTTGTTCAAGCCTTCCTCGCTGGAAGGACTCCCAGCAGCAGGAGGTCAGACTTGTCTGTGGTGGCAGCATCCATTTTGTGATGCTGAGGCTCGAGTTAACTTTAACCGAGGTTCACAGTTGGGTACATGTCGTGTCCCTCTAGAAGGGTGGAATGCTACCCCTGTCGCCAGAATTAGCGAGGGGGTAGTATTCCAATTCGTATGACACCTTACTCGACATGTTTTGATAATGCTATGCCAAAGTTAGCAATAACCGCGAGGTTATAATGCACTTAAAAGTATATGGTATAGCGTTATCATGGAAACAGCTAAAGGACTTGGTTCCGAAAGCTGTAGACAGGCTCGGCTAATGCCAGAGCACTATCTCACATAATTCCAAGCACTCTGCCTCCAGGATTGTTAAGGCCTGCCATATGAGTGACTTATAGGAGTATATGTGTCCATTTTAGGTTTAGATATAGGTATACTATAACTAAAAGCAAAGGGTGATTACACCACCTTGCCCCAGCTGATTGATCAGCAAGTTGTCAGATTTGGATGGCCAGCCAGGGGTGGCAGAATACATGCTGCAGCCCCTGGTAGGCCTTGGGTTCACCTATGCCCTGGGTACCTAAGGTACACTGTACAGGGGCTGATAAGGTGACTCCGTATCCAATTAGATATGTACCTAGAGTACATGGAATCCATTTTACAGAGAGCAGTGGTCCTGGGTTCCTGAATAGCAGGGCCCCAGGTCAACTAAGTCGAAAAACCAGCTAAACACCAGGCAAAAAGTTGGGGGTAACCATAGTCAGATATCCTCCTTCCTACACCTAGCAGTTACCAAAGATCCACTCGCACACTCCCCATGCTCGAAGGTATGCTAAGACATATAGATGACATATTTAGGGATCCTGTTCGGACATGTATTCTCTGTGAGAAGTTGGCCTGGTATATGCTGTCCACTATTCTATTGGGCACCTTGCACCAGTCGAAACTGCCCTTTTGGATGAATAGGTTAAAGACCACCTTTATTAAAAGCCATTCTAGTGGTAGCTGTGGAGAGCAGCCTTCAGGCTAAGTCTTGAAGGAATGTAAAGCAGCTTGTTTTAACAGATCATAACCTCCTGAATGACCAAATGAAAGGAGAACCACCTCAGTGATATTATAAAAATGGTTTTATTAATATTCACTCTCGTGTACATTAGCTTGCTTTTATTTAAAATGATAGCCTCTGCTCTGCCCAATAACTTTGATTCTCCAGTATTCAATCTTTCATAGATTCACATGCTTGTATCTTCCCTGTCGTCATGTTGGGAGTCTCCCGATAAATGATAACCATAGCAGTAGAAGAAAAAACTGCCTGGAAGCCATAGAGTAGTGAAACCACTAGGCAACCTCTCCTCCTCATTATGTGGCCCAAACTACAGCCAATCAGCTGCTAGCACCAGCCTACACCATTCCCAGCAGAGCCACCATACCTCAGATTTCTAACCGCCTTCGTGTGAGAAGGAGTCTCCCTGAGCTCTCCTCAGTTTTTTCTCTCTTCACTGAACTTTTGACCTTCACAGTTGGAAGTCAGGTAATGTTCTTTCTTGTTGAGCATTATTACATTCAGAATGTCTGAAAATACCAAGAAGAGCCTTTTCAGAGCTTGCCGGTCCTGTTGCAAGGCCAGATTATTTTCTGAGGATCCACACAAGGAGTGCTTGTACTGTCTGTACCCTAAGCATATTCCTAAGGACTGCAAGTATTGCCGGACCTTCTTTGCCAAAACACTGAAGGATAGAGAAGAGCATCTCGTAATATGGCTTCAGAAAAGGAAATCTCCAGACTCGGAGTCTGAGGGAGAAGCCAAGGGACACGCCTCTAAGAAACAAAAAAGAGGGTACTCTGAGGAAAAGGGAGATGTGAGGAAACATAAAGCAGGAAAAAATAGGAAGGTGAACCTTCTACTTATCCAGTATTTGGGTGTCTTTCATAGGTTCACATGCCTGAATCATTCCCCGTCGTCGAGACGGGAGCCTCCGGTATATAAAAAAGTAATGTCCTAAGACATACATATAAAAGAATAGGCCTAAGGGTCTCACCTTAGTGTCCTATCTAAGTCCTTATGTAGGAAGGACCAAACAGAGTAGGCCCAAGGGTCCCACCTTGGTAGCCTATCTGTGTCCTTTTGTAAAAAGGACCAAAGTAAAGAGAAACAACCAATCAGCTACTACCTCCCTCTAGAACCTTTCTGTGAGGAGCCTCAGTCTCTCAGATTTTCTACCGCACGTTGTGCTAGGGAGTCTCCACCTGAGTTCTCCTCAGGAAACTTATTTTTCATCTAAATTCGATAGTTTTCTCGACTTTTTTGCTATGGCTGATAGCAAAAAGAAAGGACTCTTTCGAGCCTGTGCTTCTTGTGGCAAAAAGAGGCTTCACATGGATGATGAACATGAGACCTGTTTATACTGTCTCTACCCTCACCACCAGGCCAAGGACTGCAGAATATGTCGTACATTCTCCCATAAAACCCAGAAGGACCGGGAAGGACATCTTCTGATATGGCTAAACAGACTTAAAGACAAGCCTGAAGGCGACTTGGTTTCTGAAGGTGAGAGCATGTCTGGCGCCTCGCAGTTTTCCTTGAAGAGGCCTAGGGTTTCCTCTCCTGGCCCCTCAGACACCCCTCCTAAGAAGGCCAGAAAGTCTTCAGAGGGCAAGCCTACTGTGTCTGACAAGGACCTTCCTGTCCCCAGGAAGCAGTCGCTGATTAAAACGACGACGACAACGTCGACGACCTCCTCAGCGCTGAAAACCGTCTCTACGTCGACGACGACAGTGTCGACAACGACGGCCTCGTCGGCGTCTTCCTCGTCGACCAAAACGACACCTTCATCGTCGGCGAGTAGACCACTTTCATCCACAGTTCCCTCGACGACTAGGACTACCTCGTCGATGACGAGGCCGACGCCGAAGACATCGACGACGACACCGTCGACGAAAGCCGCAACGTCGACGAAGCCTCCATCGTCGACTAGGAGCTCATCGCCGACGACGACGAAGCCGTCGACGACGGAAAAGCTACCGTCGTCGAACACCGTCGACGAGGACGTCGACGACGGACATACCGTCGACGAAGATCAAAATTCCGTCGACGACGGAAAGCTCTTTGGTGACGCCACCGACACAGGCGTCGACGGCAACTAGTACCTGGAAGGAGTCTGAGCTGCTCTCACATGCTATGGACGCCCAGACGTCACATGTCACAATCAGAATTACCAAAAAGCCAATTACACCGGACATGACATCACCTAGTAAGGTGCAACAACTAACACCATCCTGCTACTTACAGGACCAAGAAATGGATGAGGAACCGTTCACCCAGGCCACTAGCCCTTCGGAACTGGTGCTTAAGTGCCAGAGTACAGATGAGGAGCAAGACGTAGAGGAACCTGTGACTCAAGCTATCCATACTCAGGTACACACACAAGTGACACCAATGGTGTGCCTGCCAGCATCCTTAGTTTCGGACTTGCGCTTCCTCATCCAGGACTACAAGGAACGGTTTCCAGAAAAAGCCATTCCTGTTGCTCCTCCGACTCCGCAGGTATCTGCGCCTGTACCTACGCCTGTACCACGACATAAGCCCCCTCCGCTGGTACTTCCTATAACTCAAGATCCAGCACAAGACCCCATCTCGTCAGATGACGATGAGAGGGACCATGAAGAAGGGGAAGTCCGCGACGATGACACAGACCCGGACGCCGGCCAAGACTACGTCACTCACTCTCCAGCCTCTCCAGAGCCGCAGTCTTCGGAGTCTCCACCCGCAGACATTGGAGGCTTCCATAACCTCATGGAAAGGGCAGCCAAAAGGTTCCATATGTCCATGGAAACGCAGGAGACTGAATGTTTCCTCTATGATTTCAAGGAACCAACGAAGAAAACAACAAGATCAATCCCGATCATTGACTACCTACTGAAACAGGGCAAACAACTCATGCAGACCCCGGCGTCTCTGCAGGTAGTAGTGCCCAGACTTGACAAAAAATATAAAGCTACATCATCGGCACCAGCATGCCTCACGGGTCACCCCAAGGCAGACTCCGTGGTTACTCAGGCGGCGCAGAAGAATTCCCGAAACCCTGCATCCCCCTTATCAACACCACCCGATAAAGAAGGCAGGAAGCTGGATGCCGTCGGAAAACGCTTCTCCACCACGTCTGCGACGACCGTGAAGATCACCAACTCTATCGCACTTCTGGGCCGCTACAACCGTCAACTCTGGGCGGACATCGCGCCCTACCTCGCTGACCTTCCAGAGGATTTGAAAGCGGAGGCACACTCGCTTCTCCTCGAAGGACAAACTTCGGCTTCGGAATTGATCGACTGTGCCATCGACGTAGCCATGACTGGATTCAGACAGCTGGCAGGCGCTGCTGTTCTAAGACGTCAAGGTTGGCTTAAGGCCACCTCCTTCAGACAGGAGGTCCAAACTAAAATAATTGATATGCCGTATGATGGCGAACATCTTTTCGGCGAAAAGATTGATGAAGCCCTCACCACGATAAAGAAGGACACCGATACAGCCAGAGCTCTGGGAACTCTACAATCTTGTAATCAGTCCTTTCGTGGCAACAGAGGGAGAGGACAATCCTCATACAGAGGTTCCTACCAAAATAGGCCTTCCTATTCGTACTCACAGGGCAAGACGCAGTTCCAACAGCGTCAAAACCAGTCGGGATGCCAAACCTCCTACAACAAATCATCCTACAGAGGAAAAGGTCAGAAGAGACCCGCAGGCAATCGCCAATGACTCTATCAATTGGCTAGCCCCTCCACCACCACATTCTTTACGACTTGGAGGAAAACTCTCTTTTTACCTACAGAATTGGCGACCAATAACAACGGACCGGTGGGTTTTACAACTTCTCCAATTCGGCCACTCACTGGAATTCCTCTCAAATCCCCCACCGACACCACCTGCCAAGCGCCCTCACAGACACCTACGGCTGCTTCTTCAGGAAATAGCTTCCATGATTCAAAAGGGCGCAATAGAGAAAGTCCCACACGCCCAAAAGGGGGAAGGGTTCTATTCCCACTTCTCCCTAATTCACAAAAAGGGCAAGAAATGGAGACCGATCCTCGACCTAAGGGCACTCAATGTGTTCCTAAAGAAAGTCGTTCCGTATGGTCACACTGCAAGAGATCCTGGGACTCCTGGAAAAAGGCGACTACATGACATCACTAGACCTTCAGGACGCCTACTATCACATCCCTATCCTCAAAGGACACAGGAAGTACCTCAGATTCGCAGTAGCAGGAGTCCACTACCAATTCCGTGTTCTCCCGTTCGGCCTAAAATCTGCACCACAAATCTTTACAAAATGCCTCTCTCCTGTCGCAGCCTTTCTTCGCCAACAGGGTCACCAGGTCTTCCCATACCTGGACGACTGGCTGGTAAAGGCTCCGTCGACAGCAACCGCAGCCGCGTCTTCCAGCGCCTGTCTGCATCTTTTCCGCCAATTAGGCCTGACCCTCAACAAAGAGAAGTCATCACTGAAACCAAGCAAAGTCATCACTTTCCTTGGAGCGACCCTGGACACGGAACGCGCAAGAGCCTTTCCATCACAGGAGAGAAAATCAAAACTTATCTCCTTAGCCAAGTTAGTGGCATCCAAAAAGACTGACTGTCCGTATCTTCAAGTCGCTCCTCGGCATGATGTCGTCATGCATTCTGCTCATCCCACACTGCCGTCTAAAAATGCGTCCCCTTCAGGAAGAACTGACAAGGCAGTGGACACAAGCTGCGGGCTCCTTCGAAGACCGCATACGAGTCACCCAATCTATAGTCAATAATCTACAATGGTGGAGGTCGACCAAACACCTATCGCAGGGACTGCCGTTCCTGCTTCCGGCGCAACCACATATAGTCACCACGGACGCATCCTTAGAGGGCTGGAGTGCAGTTCTGCAAGAACTACAGATCAACGGCAAATGGACGCCACAGGAATCCAAACTCCATATCAACATTCTGGAGTAAAGGGCAGTCTTCCTGGCGCTCCAGTCGTTCCTTCCACGCATCCGAAACTCCCCAGTGCTCGTCAGGACAGACAACACCACGACGATGCACTACCTGAACAAACGGGGAGGGACGCGTTCTCTCTCTCTCGAATCTCAGAGTCTGGAACTGGCTCCTCCAGCATGGCATAACACTCAAAGCCGAATACGTTCCGGGCAAGGACAATGTCCTAGCGGACGCCCTGAGCAGAGAACAGTCACTATCCCACGAATGGGAGCTAGATGCGGGAGCGGTAAACTACATCTTCGCGGAGTGGGGAACACCACAGATAGACCTCTTTGCCACCAGGGAGAACGCCAAATGCCCAAGCTTCGCAAGCAGGCTTCCCCAACCAGGAACACTAGGGAATGCATTTTCCATAGCTTGGCGAAACGTGTTTGCTTACGCCTTTCCGCCATTTCCACTGATACCCAGGGTAATCAGGAAGATGAAATCGGAGCCCTGCACCCTGATCCTCATCGCCCCATCCTGGCCAAGGCAGCATTGGTATACGGAACTTCATCGCCTGTCTATCCACCCACCTCTTCGCCTACACAGCCATCCGACCCTGCTCACAATGTCCCAAGGACAGGTTCTCCATCCGAACCTGGGCCCTCTGAAGTTATCGGCCTGGCTCCTGAATACCGCGAATTCAGCCACCTGAACATTCCGCAGGAGTGTAGAGATGTCCTAGCTAAAGCTAGAGCTGACAGCACTAAAAAGACCTATTCTCTCAAATGGAAACGCTTCTGTGTCTGGTGTGCGAAAGAAGATCTACACCCTTTCCACGTCACCCCACAGCAACTGCTGCCATATCTGCTACAGCTGGCGCAGTCAGGACTTGCCCATGCGTCCATCAAGGTTCACCTGGCAGCAATATCTAGGTTCACAAGAACTTCTGAGGGTCCTTCCCTGTGGGCGGACAGGCTCATCAAACAATTCCTGAAGGGCCTCTTTAGGTCCTTTCCAAGGCCAAAACCGATCTCTCCGTCATGGCAACTCAACGTGGTCCTTCACCAACTGATGAAGCATCCCTTCGAGCCTATCCACAAAACGGATATCAAATTCCTGTCGTGGAAGACGGCCCTCCTCCTGGCCTTAACCTCAGCCAGAAGGGTCGGTGAATTGCAAGCCCTCTCCATCCAAGACCCTTTCTTACAATTCAAAGAGGACAGAGTCATCCTGCGTACTAACCCACGATTCATACCCAAAGTCCCATCGGACTTCCATCTTAACGAGCCAGTGGTTCTCAAATCGTTTTTTCCGAACCCATCTACTTCGGCTGAAAGAACGCTGCACTCTTTAGATCTTAAGAGATGCCTCAAATTCTATATTGACAGAACAAAACAATTCAGGAAATCATCCCAACTCTTTGTCGCATTCAGCAGACCAAGGAAGGGCATGCCCTTAACGAAACAAAGTATATCAAGGTGGATCTCTTCAGCGATAACTTTCTGCCATGACAAGGCTGGGCGGCCTTTAGACTCGCGTGCCAAAGCCCATTCCACGAGAGCCATGTCCACGTCTGCGGCACTGTTTGCTGGAGTGCCACTCCTAGACATCTGTAGAGCGGCGACCTGGAAGTCCCCGCATACCTTCACCAAGCACTACTGCTTGGATGCTGAGCTGACGAAAGACGCAGCAGTGGGCAGAGCAGTGCTTCGCCATCTATTCCAGTGAGGTGAGCCTTCTTGCTTCCCACCATCCTTGACTGGTATGCACATCTCTTCATTACTAGATACTACATGACATTGTATGTTGTTGATTTACAGTCGCAAATGTTTCCTATCTGCAGACTTATGTATGCTGTACCAACACAGAATGTGCATATTGTATTGCTTGCTACTCTGATTCAGGCATGTGAATCTATGAAAGACACCCAAATACTGGATAAGAAATGCGTTACTTACCTGTAAATGCAGTTATCCAGTATTAGTGTCTTTCATAGATTCACATACACCCTCCCGCCTCCCCTGGAAGGACTCACCTCTCTCTCTAACAAGTTTACACCGATCTAGCTTGGTGCGTACGAAAATCTGAGAGACTGAGGCTCCTCACAGGAAGGTTCTAGAGGGAGGTAGTAGCTGATTGGTTGTTTCTCTTTACTTTGGTCCTTTTTACAAAAGGACACAGATAGGCTACCAAGGTGGGACCCTTGGGCCTACTCTGTTTGGTCCTTCCTACATAAGGACTTAGATAGGACACTAAGGTGAGACCATTAGGCCTATTCTTTTATATGTATGTCTTAGGACATTACTTTTTTATATACCGGAGGCTCCCGTCTCGACGACTGGGAATGATTCAGGCATGTGAATCTATGAAAGACACTAATACTGGATAACTGCAGTTACAGGTAAGTAACGCATTTCTTCTCTCCCTCCAACTCCTCTCAAGCCTTCCTCAGAAAAGAAGGCTCCGTCGTCGCTTCAGTCGACGAAATCTACTGAAATTCCGGTCAGATCACCGACGAGGCCGTCGACTGCCTCGACGACTACCATCTCGTCGACGACGACAATCTCGACGACGACAGCTTAGTCGACGACTCCGTCGACGGTGAGTGCCAGACCTTTGTCGACGGCAAGATCTCGTCGATGAACATCCCGTTGACTATGCTGATTGTTCCGTCGACGGCCCCGTCGACGACTGTCGACGATGAAAAAAACGTTGACGATGCCATCTCCAACAAAGATAACTTCGACCTATATTTCCATAAAAAGGATTGCTCCGTCGACGGGATCGTTGACTAGCAAAAGAGGAGAGTTTTCCACGCCGAAGATTTCACCTCTACTGCCCTCTACCATTCTGGATTGCCAGGAATCTGAGGAGGAAGGACCCTATGGTGTTGCTTACAGTCCTTCGCAGCTCCATATTAAACATCAGGATTCCGATGAGGAAGACCTTCAAGAGGTCCAGGAGCATTTCACTTTTACAGATCGGCCGAAAAAAAGACCAGATGAGATATGAGTCATTTCACCTGGCTTATCATTATGACGACTAAGAGGAAGTGAATACGCCGGTGCGGGAAGAGGCTATGTCCGTGCCCGTCTCTTATATATGAGACCTAAGAAGCATGATTTACCGTCGCTTTCCGGAAGATAATGCTCCAGCCCCTTCCGCGGCCAGTGGGAAAGTCTCTCAACCTGCAAAAGAAACTCCCCTGATTCAGCCACCTCCTCCTCCCCGGAAGGAGCTCCAAAAGGTTATTACAATTCGTGATGACTTAAATGATTCTGATCAGGATGATCAAGAGGAGGAAGGAGAAATCCCTCAAGATTAGGTGGTTGGGGATGAATGGGACCAATATATTGTTCCAACGTCCCCGGTGTCACCATTGCCTCAATCAGGCTCTCCACCAGAAGACATAGCCAGTTTTCACGATATGATGGAAAAAGCGGCTAAGAGATTCCAGCTTACTATGCCAGCGAAGGAAAGTAAATGTCTCCTTTACGACTTCAAGGAGTCCTCCAGGAAGTCTGTAAGAGCCATTCCGGTTATTCAAGATGTCTGGGAGGATGGACTCAAACTGATGAAGAATCCAGCCTCAGTCCCAGCATCTATACCCAAGCTGGATAAAAAGTATCGCACTACAGAGACTGCTTCAGCATGTCTTATTGGTCATCCTCGACCGGACTCTATCCGTAACTATCCGTAATCTTCATTGGCTACCTCTGATTCAGAGGATTCATTTCAAGACCTTGTGTTTATCTTTTAAAATTTTGAAACAATCCCCACCTCAGATTCTGCAACATCTTATTTCTCCTTATGCTCCTCCTCGGCAGTTGAGGTCTTTGGGGCAAAATGTAGCTGTTCCGCGTTTCAAGAGAAGCAGAGCAGGTGGTCGTACTTTTAGAGTTCTCGCACCTTAACTGTGGAACTCTCTCCCTGCCCATATTCGTGCCATGGATGAGCTACTAACATTTAGGAGAGCCATGAAGACTTTCATCTTTCCCAATCTTAGGGTTTCACTGCTTGAACTCTTTTCTCGCCCTGACTGAGTTGTGTTTCTTCCCCAGATATAGTGCCGGGACGCCACTTTGCTGGAGCAGCTGTGCGCTCTAGAAATGGAAATAACATAACTCGGTTGTGACTCAAGCAGTGCAGAAGCGCTTCAAAAACCCAATGGCAACATGCGTGGCACCCCACGATAAGGAGGGTAAGAAGATGGACGGCATAGGTAATGGACGGCATAGGTAAACGCTTTGCAGTCGTGGCAGCAGCTTCAATCAAAGCAACCAACGCAATGGCACTTCTGAGCCGGTTTAATAGACCGATGTGGTCTGACATCGCACCAATCCTGTCGCACCTTGCGGATGACCAGAAAGCGGAGGCGACTACCATCCTACAGGATGGAGCCAGGGCAGCGTCGGAGTCCATAGACGTGGCAATGGATATAGCATCTATAGCTTTCCGCGAGATGGCTGGGGCGGTAGCCCTACGGAGGCAAGGATGGCTCAAAGCTACATCCTTTCGACCGGAGGTCCAGTCTAAAATCTTGGACATGCCATTTGATGGCAAAAGCCTCTTTGGTAAGCATATCGACGAGGCGTTGCAAGGGATAAAAGCAGATACTGACACTGCTAGATCTTTGGGATCATTACAGCAAAGCCGTAATCAGTCCTTTTGTGGCCGAGGATCCAGAGAACACTTTCGACAGCAATGTTCCTCTTACCAATCTAATCGATACCAACCTTACAATCAACAGGGATACAGTCAGTACTCCTCCAACCAGCAATATCTGTCTTCGAACACTTCTTTCCAACAACAAGGAAAAAGAAAGTCCGCCACCGGAGGGAGGCAAGACTCTGGTCGCAGACAGTGATGTTCCTCACGCGCCTCCAATACCGCTTCAGATCGACCAGTTCTGCTACCTCTCTCAGGTTCTCCTGCATTGGCAGTCCATAACATTGGACAGATGGGTATTAGACATCATTACACAGGGTCACACCCTGGAATTCTCACAAAGGCCTCCAAACCGTCCACCTCTCCGCAGAGTTCATCAGCATCTGACAGCTCTCAAAGCAGAGAGCTTATCACTCATACTGAAAGGAGCGATAGAGGAAGTCCCATCAGACCAGCGGGGAACAGGTTTTTATTTGCACTTCTTCCTTATAAGGAAAAGGCAATCATCAAAATGGAGGCAGGTTTCGGACCTCAGAGATCCGAACAAATACATAAAGAAAATTTCTTTCCGTATGCTGTCCTTACAGGAATTTCTTCTGCTGCTCCGCAAGGGAGACTACATGGTCTATCTAGACCTGTTGGATGCATACTTCCACATTCAGATACACAAAAAACACAAGAAGTATCTGCGATTTATGGTGGCGGGCGCCATTACCAGTTCAAAGTCCGCCCCCAGAGTATTCACAAAATGTATGGCTCCAATAGCGGCGCATTTAACGCAGCAAGGTCTCAAGGATTCAGTGACAGAACTAGCTCTACACACTTTAGGTATCATAAGAGCCCTCTTATACTACAAAGAAAAAAGTAATTCCGTAAAACTAAACAACTTTTTGTTGCTTTTGCTCCACCTCACAAGGGCACTCCTATTTCCAAATCCGATATTGCCAAGTGGATTGTTAAATGTATTCAGACTTGTTATGCAAAAGCTAAGAGTACTTTAACAATACCCCCTAGAGCACATTCCACTCGCAACATAGGGGCTACTATGGCTTTCTTAGGCAACATTCCCATAGTTGACATCTGTAAGGCTGCAACATGGTCTACACCGCACACATTCACCCAGCATTATTGTGTTGATGTGTTAGCAAGACAACAAACAAATGTAGGCCAGGAAGTACTTGGAATACTCTTTTCAGGCAACAGCTACAGGTTAGCCACAACTTTGGGAGAATACTGCTGCATAGTCCATGGAAAGCATGTGCTCTACAGCTCACATTCCTTGAACGGATAATGTTACTTACCCAGTAAGTATCTGTTTTTGGCATGTAGAGCTGCAGATTCACATGCGCCCACCCGCCTCCCCGGGTACCTATACCTTTTGCAGTTTCTCTCTTACTTTACATACATACGCATGGACATCTCTATTCTACTCTTACTAACTCCATTCTCGCCCTTCGTGGGAAAACCATCTAACAATGGAGTCAATGCCCATGAACACTCACCTCGTGACTGGAAAGACTTCTTTGAAGAAAAACAACTTGCAAACATCCAGACCCAACACTAGATGGCAGGTGTATGCAAAACATGTGAATCTACAGCTTACATGCCAAGAACAGATGCTTACTGGGTAAGTAACATTATCTTTCGAGTGACTGCTTGTCCAACAGGTGTTTTCTTGGTCTAAGTGTTGATACAGTAGTGCTTTGCGAACCTGTGAAAGGTCTCATCAGCTTTGGTTTAGAGGGTACTGTCACTTTCTTCACCACTCAAAAACTGTCTTCTGGCTCATTGAACCTTCAATTGATAAAGCATGTGTTGGGTATTTTGTGTTCACAGAAAGATTTTTCATGCAAGCTCGAGGAATACCGAAACTTTTATTGGGTAACGCTACCCTCCACACATGATACCAGCTCTGTTGCCGAAATTTAGTTTGCACCTAGCCAAAAACCAACTGTTAAGAAAAAAACAGGTTGATAGGCCAAGAATAAGGAGGTCCCAAAAGTGTGGTTTCCATGTTAATTCCTATGTGAAATGTTACTCTCCGTTATATAAAAGTGGCTGGATGGAATTGCAACAAATTTGGAGAAAAAAAAATTAGAACTTTACTTTGCGTGTTTTTCGTAATTTAGTGTCAATCTGAGCCATTTTCAAGAAATTACTGTTTAAAGAGAAGCTTAGGTACAAAATGGTTAATAAGTTGGGTATATCTCGACTATTGTGACCAGATATGCTCTGTTAGACCAATTTAAAGGCGGACTGGTACATCCCGATTGGTACAACTTGAACAAAATTCTTGGCAGTCTAGGTCCAATTTTATATAACCATGATTACTAAGATCACAGGGCACTGATGCGCTTTTTGCTCTCAAGACTAAGAAAAAACACATTTGAGGACGGGTCTTTCTCGGTAATAGCAGTAAGAGAATAGAATCATTTTCCTGACACCTTACGTTGCGTTTCGGATTTGTTATATTATTATAAACTTTTAAAGAAATACCGGTTTAATTTACAACAAGCTCTTTTTTTAAATCTGTTAACATTTCTGCTGTTTAGTGCCAAGTGCTTTCGTATGTGTGTGCATTACAAATAGGCACAATACAGTCCAAGGAGAGCACACCCTGACCCCGGGGGTATGTTGGTGGTCACCAGGGAACCCCCCTGGGCACAAGATCATGGTCCCGATTGAAATGCATATTAATGCAGGCTTGTTTTTAGGAGCCTCAAAAAGGAACTCTCGAGAAGGGTGATAACAGATTATATCACAATGTAAATAATTGGTTGGTGAGGTTATAAAATGCTTCAGTAGATGAAATGAGAGCACATTTTCTCTGAGTTCATACTTTCTTCCTTAGCCATGTGAGTAATATCTGACATACTGAATGAAGCCTGTACGTCCAGCAGCAGCAGCCTGTCAGCAAGTGTTCTACTGCAGCCCCTGGAGTGTTCTAATGAACAACTAGAGCACTAACAATCTCATTTATGGCAAAAGTGTGGCACAACTGAAGCCATCTTGATGGAATCAAAGCTGTAAAACTGAAAGGAATATCCTACATAGTATATTGCAATAAAGGAACACAGCGAGTGCGTTCTTTTTTTTTGGTACATTTTATTGTTCGTGTTCTAGAAAGCTAAAATGAGGGCACAGTCGGAGTTCTCAAATATAGTCTTCAATAATTTCAGTAAAACAGTCTGACATGCAGAGTGAAACATGTACTTCCAATACCAGCAGCGGCCTGCCAGTTAACCCCCTAGAAATCAACTCTAGCTTCACCCAAGAGCTTTAATGAAAGCAAGAGCACAAACATTTTGAATTCAAGACAAAATGGGGGCACTCCTGTACATTATTTTATTGGAATAGGAGCTGTAGATAAAAACCCTTCCTCGGCCAATCACATCCCAGAATTGTTTTAATGCGATTACTAGGATTCATGACTTTGAGTCACAATTTTAAATGGCACAGATATACAAAAGTGTTAATCCTTTAAAGCCCACTCTAACTTTTTAAGCGCTTATCTCTCAAAACAGATTTCAACTAAACCAATGAAAGTATACACGTTTGGTGTGAATTAATTAAGCAGTTCTGGGCTGCAGTCTCAATCAAAACTTCCTAGGTGAGCTAAAATTGAAACACACATTTTTTTTAATCTACCCTAGCCCCTCTGACCTCCCCACCCTCAACCATCTATTTTTTTGTCCTTTGTCACAGATCTCCATGGAAACTGTCATGCTGCACCTAGGCTGACTATGCTAAGCAGTTGCCAAGTTTGTTGCAGATCCATTTGTGGGATCAAAATTTCTCGTTCAAACAGGGCCTTTTCCGTGGAAAGTGGGGTTGAACTACAACTCACAATTGTGACTGCTAATGTGTAACACATTCACACAAATTATATACTTAGCATATTGTTGCGAAGAAGCACGCGCGGTCTGTGCCAGATTATTTTTCCGTATCTAACTCCCTTTCCTGTTTTTTCAGAATGAACGAGCTTGGCATTCATCCCTCCGAAAACAAGGTGTACTTTGGCCAGCTCCTGGGCATGTGTGACCAGATTAGCTTCACTCTAGGTAAGGTCTCTGCCTAGATAGAAAGAAGGGGGGGTGTTGAAAGCTCAGCTGAACCAGAACTCCCTCAGCGTATACCCTCACCCTAGAGTACTAGATAGGATTGTTATTAAAACGAATACACAGAGCACAAGAATTCTAGTTGTAAGGATGCGCCGTCGGCCTTCCTGTTCCCATCGTCTTTCACTGCCTGCGTTAAGAGCATTCCTATACGAGGTCCACCATCTTTGTTATGATGGGGGCATTGAAGGGTGAAATCCCAAAGGAAATGCCTCTTTGTAATTGATATGGTGCTTCTTTAAGATTTGAGTTATATCTGTTCAGGTTAAGTTGGCCCTGGGTATAATGAGCTGTTGGAGCCAGTTATTCTGAGCCCAGATACAGGGTAAATGTTGTGAACACATCTGAGGGACATCTTAGCAGTGACTATAGAATGCTGGCCGGGTCTGACCCGAGTCAGATCCAGATGGTCCATGTCCGCTTCATTTCCCCCATCTAGGCTATGTTGAATAGGGTGCGTATAGCCCGAGATGTGAGGTTAGGAAATTTACCAACATTTGTTACTACCCATCCTAAAAAAAGAGTGTGGATGAAGGCTCTTATGAAAGAGCTTGCATTTTGCTAGGAGTTTTTCTGAGATTTCTACAGAGTTTAAATCAATGTATAATTCATCTCTTCGTATAGTACACATCCCTTTGTCTTCAATAATGATGTATTTCTTTTTCCGTCAACACAGGTCAGGCTGGCTACCCAGTGTACAAGTATGTTCCCTATGGCCCAGTAAATGAGGTTCTGCCGTACCTGTCCAGGAGGGCCCAGGAGAACCGTGGGATCATGAAAGGAGTCCAGCGGGAGCGCGAACTCATATGGGCAGAGTTCAAGAGGCGGCTCCTTACAGGGAATCTCTTCTATAGTCCCAGCATCTAAGCATTTATCATCTGCAAGATGTGCATACTGCACGCTGTTTCACACATAGGAAACTGACTCTACCTTTTGGGGATTTTTCAGCTTGTTACATTAATTTAAAATTGGATTATGCTATGTGTTACGGTTTTGATGTGAAGGAACTCCAACACAGTTATTGTGTTAAGTTTTCAAACTCTAAACATTTTATATATTGCAGTTTTAGTCCATGTACCTGTTCTGTGTCCTGCTGTAACCAAGGCCCTTTGGTGGGGCCGTCAATGAGCGTTGACGTATATACTCCTGGGTTTTCCCTCTTCATTGTTACCTATTCGGAAAGATCTGTAGCTGTATCATCCCATCAGGGGTGCATCAAGCCACTTCTCGAAAATGCACTTTATAAAACCATTTGTGGCTGACCCTCTGGTCGGACTCTAGATGGAAAACTTGAGTCCTGAACAGGTTACTGAGCACTGCCAGCAGAGGAACCAGGCCCGCTCCACATAGCTGTTGCAGCGATTATAGCATCCCACCCTCGAAAAGGTGTGATCATCGGGTCAGATTGGGATCTTTGGTGTGTAAAGGGATGCCATCAGCCCTACTGAAAACTGAATACAGCAACTTGCAAAGCCAGTGCAGAGATGGTTTTTATTATCTGGCTTCACGCTGTAGAGTTCTTTGCTCGCTGAAGCCGCTTCACCAGCACAAGTCTGATCCCAGAATAAAGGATCTACCTAAAGGCTGTGCCCAGCATGACTGCGAATGGCATCTCACAGAAGCCTTGCATGCAAATATTGTGGCCACTAATGGACAGTACCATGTCCTCTAGATCTTTAAATGAGGATAGATCTCCATGGGTTGATCATAGTTGGCCATGGTTATCCCTTGGGCCAAGGAGGCAATGTGCAGAATGGGGTATCTCCAAGCCCTCCATAGCCATTCAGCCCCTGAAGCAGCAGTATAGATGGTTAATTGTTTCAGTGGCCTTCAACGATGGGCAGAAGATGATCAACTGCCGCCTCTGAACAAACTGTGCAGTAAACAGATCAGGGTTGCCCTGGTGATCACACACCGTGTGTAGTGTGGTTCTAACAAAGCTGACCAAATGTCACCATCTCTCCGTAAATTGCTCTAATACAATATCATCAATTCCTACTGCTAGGGAAGCCGGTGGAATCTCACCAAGACGAGGCTTAGTATTAAAATTCCACCACTTTGTGTTATGGCTCCATGGATGGTACTCTGCGACTTGTTCCACTGCGCAAAGATCTTGCCGAGCACTGGAATGTGAAGATGGGTGACTAGCTGCATACCCTACAGGACTCAGTCACTTGTGTCTGTCGCTACTTTTGGATCATCCAAACTTTTATCACTGGATGACCACTCCTGAAATTGTAGACCAGGTGCAGTATAAGCATTGAAGTTTTAAGATGTTTTTCTTCGTGCGCTGTGGTTGCATTGAATACACAGAATTGAGAATGTATCCACCCCGTCTGATGGGACACTCCATCCATTGAAAGTTAGGGGTAACCGGACAGACCATAATGATATACTCTGTACTACTGAACACTCTTCACCTATGCCTGGCACTGTCAGCATTTCATCAGGGCTGTCTACAACAGTGGCCCCCCGGATTTCGCAGCGTGTTTCCTTCCCATACTGGCAGATAGCAGAAATCTAGTCAGGAGGGTTGTTCCATCCAGACCTTGGCTTAAGGATCCAAAATAGTATCTCAAGAGGAGCACTCTGAAGTGTAGTCTGACAAGTTTATTTAATGTGCCACAGTGCCATGGAAGTTAATCCAATGAAATATGTTCATGAAAAATGCTGAAAGGTCACCATTTGCAAAATGCAACTCCTTTCTTGGCCACCGTGTCATTTTCTTTTTAAACTGTACGATTTTGGGTCTTATTAGCATATTCCCTTTAGCTGCCAGTAACTGAAATGCATTGTTTTGCTAAAACTCTTTGCTTCATCAGATCATTTGAGTATCAATCATGGGAATATTGTGCTGGCAAATAGTACTTGTGCCACCTCTGCTCGCTATGTATATTAAAAGAATATCTGTTTTGAGAATGAGGGATTAACGATGGAGCTGGCAATTGTCTGCCAAAGTAGTTTGGTCATCTTCTGCAGGTGTTTATGAATGAACAAAGAAATCACATGCAAGTGCTATTGTAAAACAGACTTGTGGAACTCTGTCGTTTCTTTCGGTTTGACAGTGATGCGCGCTTCAAGAGACTCTTCTTCAAGGACTTGTTGGTAGAAACCATGAAAAAGTGCATGCTTCTAGGTCAAGAACAGAAGATTATCAGTGGAGAGACTGCAAAGGAAGGGACACCAATTTCTTCCTCCTGTTGGTACACCACATTCTTTCTGCAGAGACTTTATTTTTTTAAAGAGTATTTTAAATGCAAAATTCTTATCAAATAATATTAAAGCTGTAGCACTTTCTATGTTGTGTCTTGACTCTTTGTCATGTTAAACTTCATGTACTGGGTAATGTTTCTTATTGGGTTGAGCAGTGTATAAAGTTCTGGCATAGCCCTAGTGCTGAATGGGTTGGGGTCACAGTAGGTACTTCTAGTAATGTTAATGGGATTTGTAATGCACATTAATCACCCTGATGGTTATCCAGACGGCATAGGAGTGAAGTGCTGGAAATCCAGGCTTTCCGAATCCTTCTGAATTGAAGGAAGGATCTGGGAGCTCTGGTTTCGAGCTCAATTAATTGTTTTGGGGACGATGGAGAAGGCACAACCTTCCTTTTTTGTACAAGGCATATTTGCAAGACAGCTGATCAGAGTTGCCTGTTCGGGGGTATACTAGTAGATGCTGTCATTAAGGTAAGCAGGGCGTACGTTTTGGAGAACTTTGTAGGTGAGGAGGAGTTTATGCGCTTCTGGATGCAGAACCAGTGTAGTCCCCGAGGTGTGATGGTGTGTTCATGGAGGGAGGTTGATTGAGTCTGACAGCCATGTTTTTCACCACTTGAAGTTTGCAGTGAGCTTGACAGTGATGCTTATAAAGAGGGTGGAATCTAGTGTGTTGGTGATGAGTGCTTGCGTCACTGTCTTGCGAGTGTCCAGTGGGAGCCATTTGATTGTTGTTCTAAGCATCTTGAGAGTGTGGGAGCACATATCTGTTTTAGTGTTGACTTTAATTACGTTGGAGATTTGGCTGTCAATTATAGCATTCTAGTTCCTGCTGGTGCTGGCTGGGGTAGGTGCTGGGCCTAATATGTCAAGCCACCAGAACTGAGTCCGGAGGGAGGTCTGCTTTGCGAACAGTACCACTTCCGTTTTGTCGCTGTTGAACCTGTGACTGGTTCTTTTCATCCAGTCTGCTATGTCAGACATGCATGAGAGGAAATTGGTCAGTGTGTTTTCCAAGAGGGAGAGTATGAGCTGCATGCCATCTGTGTAGTAGACGATGCTGGGACCACACAGTGGCAATAAGAGGAGCATTGTAGACATTGAGGATGGTAGGACTTGAGGAGCAACCTGTGGAAATTTGCAGGTTAATTTGGCAGTGTTCGACTATGCGTGTGTGAGACTAACTGTTGAAGAGCATCAGGTGATGGATCAAATCTATTGTAAGGCCGGGCCCTGGACGGACTCCAGCCTTGTGAAATCTATTAAAGAGACCAGTTTGGGAGACCGTATTGCAGGTGATCAAGAAGACCAGGAGGTTAAGGGGTGCTGTCTTCCTCATCAGTTGTGCGGTGTATATCATCTGTAACTGCTATGAGGGCTGTCTTGGTGGTGTGGTTGGCTCTGAAGCCCAGCTGGCTGGGGTTGAAGGCGTTAGTCTCAAGGGGGTGAGCGAGACGAGTGTTTACCATTATTTGCAGGACTTTGGCAGGTTAAGGTAGAAAAGAGGTGGGCCTGTAGTTAGACATGGTCATCTGGTCGACCGAGGGTTTCTTGAGAATGTATTAAATTGTAGTGGGTTTCCAGTGGTGCTGGAAGATGAGCATGCAGCAGATGGGCTCCAGTCCTTTCACTAAGCTTTAGTGTGCGAAGAGTCCCAGGGAGCTCCTGATTTGATATATTGCATGGTGCTGGTTGTTCACTGTGGTTGGAGATTTTTCCCTAGCATGATGTTTGGGGGGCTTAAGTGGCTGATGATTGCGGACTCCTGATTGAGTTTGTTGGATAGTTTTTGAGGGAGTGGGTGCTGTGGAACTGGTGTGTGATCTTGTGGGTTGCTTGACCATGGTGAAGATCTCTTTGGTGGAGTTTCTCTTTTTTTGTATGAGTGATCAGAGTGCTATACATTTGAAGGCTTTGCGGTTTTGATGATAGATCCTGATGGGCAAGTCTATGCCGGTGCTTATCGAGTTGTTCAAGTTGGAGGTCCTGCGAGCGGGGAGTTTAAAGTTTCAATTGTCTGTGATTTTCTCCCATTGAGTTTGCAGGTCCGAATAATAGTAGGTTAAGCTTGATTGGGCAGTTGGAGGTTGAATTGGAAGTAGTGGTCGGTCCATGTCAGATGTGTTGGTGAGGTGCATCCTGAGGTCTTCTAGGAAGTTGGCTTCTGGTTGGTCCTGAAGGTGAGAATTCAATCAATCAATCAATCACTGCATTTCTAAAGCGCGCTACATACCCATGAGGGTCTCAAGGCGCTGGGGGGAGGGAGGGCCGCTACTGATCAAAGAGCCAGGTCGCGAGAAGTCTTCTGAAGGCCATGTCCTGAGTCTGTCGTAGGCTGGTAGGGAGAGCGTTCCAGGTCTTGGTGGCGAGGTAGGAGAAGGATCTTCCGCCGGCAGTGGCTTTCTGGATACGAGGGACTGTGGCGAGGGTGAGGTTGGCTGAACGGAGGCATCGGGTGGGGGGGTGGAAGTTGAGTCGGTTGTTGAGGTATGTAGGTCTGGTGTTGTGTAGTGCTTTGTGTGCGAGGATGAGGAATTTGAAGGTGTTCCTCTTGTTGACGGGGAGCCAGTGCAGGCCTCTCAGGTGAGGTGGGATATGGCTGTGTCGGGGGACGTCTAGGATCAGTCGTGCCGAGGTGTTCTGGATTCGTTGTAGTCGTCTCAGGAGCTTGGTTTTTGTTCCTGAGTAGAGGGTGTTCCCGTAGTCGAGTCTGCTGGTGATGAGGGCTTGGGTGACTGTTTTTCTCGTGTCGGGGGGATCCATTTGAAGATCCTGTGGAGCATTCAGAGGGTGTTGAAGCAGGATGAGGAGACGGCGTTGACTTGCCTGGTCATGGAGAGAGTGGAGTCAAGGATGACCCCCAGGTTGCGTGCGTGGTCTGTGGGTTTCGGGGCTGTGCCTAGCGATGTGTGCCACCAAGAGTCGTCCCAGGCTGATGGCTGTGGGTCTGAGAATGAGGACCTCCGTCTTGTCTGAATTCAACTTCAGTCTGCTGTCCTTCATCCAGTCGGCTACGGCCTTCATTCCTCTCTGGAGGTTGGCTTTGGCGGTGTGGGGGTCTTCGGTGAGGGATATGATCAGCTGTGTGTCGGCGTAGGAGATGATGTTGAGGTGATGTTGTCCTGCGACGTGGGCGAGAATTCAGGCTGCTGAGCAGGATGAAGGCCTTGATTCTAGCATCCAGGGGTGACTAGGTCGGAGAGGTTTTGGGTGATGTTAGTTTTGGGTCCTGGATGTTGGTGCATGGCTGTGCCTCCTATTGCGGTGGTGTGGGCATGTTAATCTTGAATGTCAGACGTTCCAGAAGGTTTTGTGACTGAACAATGCATACCGTTACCACACAAGCATTTACAATGCGGACCAGTACAACAAATGCGTCGTTGCCACGTGTTCCTTTAGTATGCAAGTCGTTACAGCGACATGCCTTAGGGAAGCGCTGTACTTTGGAATAGTATGATCTACTATTCAAACTCCAGTTTTTGTAACAGTAGGGAAAGTGTTGGACTTGAAATCCAATACCAGTCCAACAATGCGTTCCCTAAAGCAAGTCATTGTGACAACCTGCATGCTAAAGGAACACGTGGTAACGACACGTTTGTTGTAGTGCCTGCGTTGTAAATGCACCGGGTAGTAAAGGGTGTTTCCTGTTTCAGGCAGCAGTTAGTTTCATCCGAGGTTGATGGCTATGCCGCCTCCCGGGTTTAGGCTCTGTTTTTAGGCTTGGCTTTGCTTTGTTATTTAGGAGTCATGGGGTCATGACGATTATGTCCCGGGCAGTAGATAAGTTGAGCCAGGTTTCTGTGAGAAATATTAGGTCAGGAAAGAGGTTGTCCAGAAGGTCCCAAACTTCAATGGCGTGCGTGACCAGCTCGCAGGTGATGAGCGGGAGACTTTTAATTGGTGCTGCAGAGATCCGTGTATAACCGACCGATCAGAGATTTCATTTGGTTAAAGTATTTCAGAGGGTTATCCGCCAGGTGCACTACATAGGTTTACACCTTAATATTCAACAGTAGGATTCATCTTCTAGACATGTTTCAACAGTTGCCCTAACGCGTTATGGTAGATGTAGTTCAGTCTGTTACTCCGGGTTCAGTGGTACTGGTAGTACACTCCAAGCGTACCCAGGGATGGAAAGGATTTCATGGCTTTTGAAACTGGTTATCCCAGTCATGGGGGAGGGGGGGCGAACCTGCTTAGATTGCAAGTATCGGCCGTGAAATACCAAAGTGTTGATGTGTTCTCCAGCCTCCGCCAACCAGCCACCCTCCCTTCACACAAGGAGCCGTGTGAACCCTTCAGAGGTGTGGTTTGAGTTTTCACAGATGAAACCAAGCTGTCCCTCTAGGGTTAGTGAAATGAGTTGGGACATGACACCCGCGGTGGGGATAAAAAAAATTGATTTCTTTGTGTGCTACGCAGTATCCTCTTGCTTTCCATAATGGTGCAGCTACAGCATGTGCAGGTGGGGAGACTGCTGGCACCAGAAGTGTTCTGGTTGTACCAGGGTCGTGAATACAGGTCCCAAGAAACAGAAACTGAGTGATACAGCCAAGGAGGAAAGCTGCAAAGAGGCATCCAGTGAGGGAGAAGACTAGACAACCATGAAGGAAAGATGCTGAGAGGGCGACACCTACACAGCAATGGAGGAAAAATGCCTAAAGGGAGACCTCTAGACAGCCATGAGGGAAAGATGCAGAAAGGGAAACATCTAGACAGCCATGAAGAAAAGGTGATGAGAGGAAATGTAAAAAATAAATGAATACAATTTAAATCCGTATTTGTAAAGCGCAAACTACTCACCCTTACGGGTCTCAAGGCGCAGGGGGCCTTGTGCAAATTAAGTGAGCTATTGCCCAGAGTCGCATGGTGCTGTGCTGAGCCGGGGATCAAACCGTGAGCCCTGTGCTCCAAAGTCAGCTGCCCTGGCCGCTGCACCACACCTCTCCACTGAGAGGCATTTTATTTATTTATGCGTTTTTTATATAGTGCAGACTTTACCCGAAGGTGTCACAGCGCTTCACAATAGGAACAGAACTGATACATAAGAACATTACAAGTGAACAAATTACAAAAGCAAACGTAACATTACATGAGGCAAAAGTGACAATCGTGAGCAAACAAAATACAAGAGGTAGCAAACGGTAAATTACAGGAGGAAAAAGTGAGGTGTGCAGGTTACAAAAGCGTACAAGTAGAGGTACAATACTGCAATAAATGGAGGGCACTCGAACACAAGAACAAACGTTACGTAGGCAATGGTGGCACTTGTGCAAGTATCGAAAGCAAACAAAATGTAAGAGGTAGCAAACAGTGTGTTACAAGAGAAAAGTGAAGTGTGCATGTTACAAAAGAGTACCAAACACAGGTAAAAGGGTTATACTGCAATAAATGGCAGACTCTCAAACCACAAGAACACACTGGGAAGGCACTTCCATAGTCATGGAGAATAGAAATTTTCTATACTAAAAGGTCTTCCTTCAGATAATAGAGAGGGCATGAATTAACTTTGGAAGTGTCTTTGAAGGAGGAGAACTTTGAGGTCAGTTTTGAAGGACTGGGAGGAGGTGGTGCTCCGACAGCCATGAAGGCAAGATGCCGAGAGGGAGTGTAGGAAAGTGCCCTTTTGGACATGGTTAGCCCCACTTTGCCTGGAAAATTATGTAATTTTGACTGGATGTGCACATGATCCCTGACAACCAGATCTCCTTCCCTAAACTGCACCAATTGTTTCCACTATTGGCACCCCTTTAACTCTCATAGAAGTCCCCATTAAAAGGTAACCCTGGTACCAAGGGACTTACAGTTATAAATGGTCCTGAAGGGCAGTTCCTGAAGACCTAAGAGCTAGACACCACAGTGTTGCACCAGTAAAAAAGCATGCAGGGAACTAATGACTTGGCCCCAGCCCTACTGGCCTGTCTGCAGCCCTCAATGATCCTGTGCCAAAAGACGACTCGTCCTGCAGCTCCGCGACCTCCAAAACCTTGGGAGGACTGCCTGCCTTCAACAAAGTAAAAAATCTCCACGGAACAGCGGACCTGTTCACCAAGAACAAGATCCAAGTAAAGGCTTCTGTGACCTGACGAACCTCAAAACCCTGCTCCTGTTCCAGTGCTTGCTTTAACCCCTTGAGACTGGCTCCCCATGCCGCTGCTACTTATCTGTAAGCAGCCTCTGACTGATTGCCCGATTTGTCATTGAGTTGTATTGGGTGTCCAAAACTGTATTTGCACCCTGCACCCGCTCTCCCTGTGCCGCTGATGGTACTGAACTAAACCTTGCCTAATACTGGCTTAGCTCCCGAAGACCGGTCTTGTAAGTCGATGTTTCCTATATGTATTCTTCCTCCCATTGTTGACATTGCAAAGTTTGATAAGTGCAGTTTTTCCACTTTTGATATTAAAGTATTTCTATTGCAAGAATGTACCTAAGACAAGATTGCTACTATTTTTAAAATACAAATTGCATTCTTTGTTAGGCCTGCTGCATCTTTTTATTAGGATCCATTGATGTGGCACAAACTCTGTTCATTTTTTAGTGTGTTCACTTACCTGCTGTGTAGTTGGGTGAAGCAGCCTTTGCACCTCCCCGGTCCACCGCAGCCATTAGCGGGCTGATTGTTGTGGAGGGAGCACTGCTCTGGCCTGGCCTGTGGAGTCTTTGTTCACTTCCGGTAGCCATCCCACGGCTGCCATCTTGTAAGGGAGGCGGGCTAGTCTTTTCCTCTCCCGGATTCAAGACTTCCTATATAACCCTTCCATGGCATGGGAGCGCCGGCGGCGCGCCAAAGGCAAGCCCGTCTGCGCCTGTCCGTGCCTGGACGCCGCCAGACACGCTGGTCGTTCCCAGTCAGGGGGGCTGAGTTACATCAGGGAGCACTTGATGTCCATTGGTCTGCGCAGCGGATCATGTGGTTTGCATCAGGGGGTTGTAGAGGAAGGTCCTTTTTGCTGCCCAAAATGTGGCTATAGTGTCTGCTCCCCAGCGTCCACCACCTGTATCAGATCTATCATGAAAATACATCTGAATGTCCGTTCTTTGGTAAAACACTATATGGAGGTCTATGACCTCATGGAGGATGAGTCGCCTGATGTGTTTTTTATCACCGAAACTTGTTTGACCAATCCCTCAGTTGCTGAACCTGGTCTCGCTCTTCCCCTGGGTTTAGTATCCTAACCCTTAATAGGGAGTCCAGAGGCGGGGGTATAGCAGTGATTTTTAAAACTTGTTACAGCTGCACTTTCGTTAAGGAGGAGGTGGCTCGGTGCGAATGCGCCAGCTTTGCTATCTCCTTTAACGCACACTCCTCCATCGCTGGCCTACTAGTTGATCGCCCCCCAGGATCCATCTCTGATTTCAAGGCAGCTATCATCGATGCCGTTGGCTCTTTGTCGCTAAAGGTGTCAATCTTTTGCCTTATTGGGGACCTTAACCTTCATTTTGGCCACCCCAATGACCCCGAAATCAACAGCTTGCTTGCTGATTTCGCTGCTTGCGAAACAGTTTGTAGTGGGCCCCACCCACTCAGCCGGGCATTTACTTGACCTGGTCTTTTCCAACATTCCTTCACTTGTGGTTGAGACACCTAGACCAATGTGTTGGACTGATCACTTCTTAGTTACTTTCTTCGTCCCCCTCTCCACGGTCAAACCCAGAACTAACCTCAAGGCTACTCTCAGACGTTGCTGGCATAAACTTAATATAAAAAGATGTGTGTTTCACCCTGACATCCTCCCGCCCTTTTTTAGACACTGACCCAGAGCAAGCTTATAATACATTCTGTGACTGGATACTCCATGCTTTAGACTCCTTGATCCCAGCCAAATGGTCTAAGGGTCGTTGTTCGAAGTCTAATCCCTGGTTTGACGACTCCTTGGCTGCTTCGCGCAGCTTTTGTAAAAAGCTAGAACGCGCATGGAGAAGGGCTTACAACCCGGGGGAAAAAAAGCTATATCAGGATGCGATTAAATGCTATCACAAGGCCATACATCAGGCTCGTTCGGCCTTTCTCACCAATGAGATTAAGGCCAACAACAATCCTGTCAAAAGTATCTTTAAAATGCTCAATGATTTTAAAACCGGGAAAGATCCCTCTACTGTGTGAATCACGTCTGAACAACAATGCGAGGACCTAGCCACTTTCTTTGTTCAAAAAGTTTTAACTATTTAACAATCCTTTGCAACTGTTCCTACGGGCTCTGCTACCACTGCTATCCTCTGGCCCACCACTATCCTAGCAGCTATCCCCACATCTCCCATGATGAATTCCTTACTTTAAGCAAGAGGGTCAAATCTGGTTCCCCTACTTATCCCATGAAGCCTGCCCAATTCAGAGATGCTCTATCTGTTTTATTGACACCTGTAGGTCCGATCATAAATTCTTTTACCACAGCAGTAGTGCCCATGCCTTGGAAAATAGCAAGGGTGGTCCCCTTGCTGAAAAAACCCACTCTGGACCCAACTAAACCGGAAAAAGTTTCTCCTATATCCCTGCTACCCTGGGTAGCAAAAATTGCTGAAGCCCACGCTAACAACATTCTTTCTGGCCACCTGAGCAACATGGCGCCTTAGATCGCTTCCAGAACGGCTTCAGCCCGGGCCATAGCACCGAGACCGCGCTTATAGCAACATCTACGGAACATCCTAGATGAGGGACAGACTGCGGCTCTCATCCTGCTCGACCTCAGCGCAGCATTCAACACGGTCTCCCATAAGATCCTCCTTCGCCGCTTGGAGGAGGTGGGGGTGGTAGGTCCGGCCCTGGAGTGGTTCCCTTCCTTTCTATCTGACAGATCATTTCAGGTTATGGCCCCCCCTTTCCTCTCTCATGCTCATGCCATCAAGCAGGGGGTGCCTCGGGGCTCGGCATTAAGCCCGGTCCTGTTTAACCTCTATGTTCAACCACTGACGGCGGCAGCAAAGGACTATGGTTTGACCATGATTTTGTACGCCGATAATACGTAGCTGGTGGTGCCCCTCTCTGAAGACCATACTCTGGGTGCCGCTCATTTTCAGGCTGGCCTTGCAGCGGTTGCGCAGTGGATGACCACCAATTGCTTGCAACTCAATGCCAACAAGTCAAAGGTGCTGCTGGTGGGGAAAGACAAGGGGCTCTGGAGCAAACATTGGTAGAAGGATTCTATGGGCAGTGCCCCACCCCTAAGTCGGTTGCAAAAAACTTAGGGGTCTGGTTCGACTCTAATCTTGATTTCCAAGAGCATACCAAGAAGATTGCTGGCACCTGCTTCGGTCTCCTCCAGGGTCTACGACCTATGCTAGGCTTCTTTGACCCTCCCACCCACCAACTGATAGTCCAAGCAACTATTCTGTCTAGGTTGGACTACGCTAATTCACTTCTACTGAGAGCCAACAAGGCATAAGTTACGCACCTTTTTAAGGGTCCTTCTGCGGCTCCCTAGAACGTGCTCTTCGACGGGAGCTTTACGGCACCTGCACTGGCTGCCTGTGCCTCAAAGAATTCAATTTAAGGCACTCTGTCTGACCTTCAACATTTTTAAATGGTCTTCCCCTGAGATTTTGTCTAATCTGCTGATCCCCTAAGTTCCCACACGCCAGCGGCGCTCAGCCGAGCATTTCCTGGCTACGGTCCCCCGGGTGAAGCGCCTTAGAGCTGGGGGTCAGTCCTTTCGGTACCTTGCCGCTAAACTATGGAATTCCTTCCCTGTGCAGATACGCCGTCTAGACTGCCTTCTGTCCTTCGGTAAAGCAATTTAAACTCTTCTACATCACCGCCGGTGGATTGAAGAGGCAGGACCCCGGCTACGTCTGCACCATCAGCTGTGGATTGAGGAGCCAGGTCTTGGGCCACGTCTGCACCATCAGCTGTGGATTGAAGAGGCAGGACCCCCTGGCCATGTCTGCACCATCCGCAGTGGATTGAAAAACCGGGACTCCCAGGCCACATCTGCACCATCAGCGGTGGATTGAAGAGATAGGACTCCCTGGCCACGTCTGCACCCTCAGCTGTGGATTGAAGAAGCAGGACTCTGGCCACGACTGGACCATCAGCTGTGGATTGAAGAGGCAGGACCCGGCCACGTCTGCACCATCAGCTGTGGATTGAGGATCCAGGACCCCTGGCCACATCTGCACCATCAGCTATGGATTGAAGAGGCGGGCACCCCGGCGACATCTGCATCATCAGCTGTGGATTAAAGAGGCAGGACCCTGGCAACATCTGCACCATAAACTGTGGATTAAGGAGCCAGGACTTGGGCCACATCTGCACCATCAGCTGTGGATTCAAGAGCCAGGACCCCCAGCCACGTCTGCACCATCAGCTGTGGATTCAAGAGCCAGGACCCCCAGCCACGTCTGCACCATCAGCTGTGGATTGAAGAGGCAGGACTCAGGCCACGTCTGCACCATCAGCTGTGTATTAAAGAGGCAGGAACCCCGGCCACGTCTGCACCATCAGTTGTGGATTGAGGAGCCAGGACCCCTGGCCACATCTGCACCATCAGCTATGGATTGAAGAAGCGGGCACCCCCGCCACATCTGCATCATCAGCTGTGGATTGAAGAGCAGGAACCCCGGCTACGTCTGCACCATCAGCTGTGGATTGAGGAGCCAGGTCTTGGGCCACGTCTGCACCATCAGCTGTGGATTGAAGAGGCAGGACCCCCTGGCCATGTCTGCACCATCAGCAGTGGATTGAAAAAACGGGACTCCCAGGCCACATCTGCACCATCAGCGGTGGATTGAAGAGATAGGACTCCCTGGCCACGTCTGCACCCTCAACTGTGGATTGAAGAAGCAGGACTCTGGCCACGACTGGACCATCAGCTGTGGATTGAAGAGGCAGGACCCGGCCACGTCTGCACCATCAGCTGTGGATTGAGGATCCAGGACCCCTGGCCACATCTGCACCATCAGCTATGGATTGAAGAGGCGGGCACCCCGGCGACATCTGCATCATCAGCTGTGGATTAAAGAGGCAGGACCCTGGCAACATCTGCACCATAAGCTGTGGATTGAGGAGCCAGGACTTGGGCCACATCTGCACCATCAGCTGTGGATTCAAGAGCCAGGACCCCCAGCCACGTCTGCACCATCAGCTGTGGATTCAAGAGCCAGGACCCCCAGCCACGTCTGCACCATCAGCTGTGGATTGAAGAGGCAGGACTCGGGCCACGTCTGCACCATCAGCTGTGTATTAAAGAGGCAGGAACCCGGCCACGTCTGCACCATCAGTTGTGGATTGAGGAGCTAGGACCCCTGGCCACATCTGCACCATCAGCTATGGATTGAAGAAGCGGGCACCCCCGCCACATCTGCATCATCAGCTGTGGATTGAAGAGCAGGAACCCCGGCCACGTCTGCACCATAAGCTGTGGATTGAGGAGCCAGGACTTGGGCCACGTCTGCACCATCAGCTGTTATTTCTGGACGGTTCCCCTGGTGTTGGCACGGGTACAACTAATGCAGCTTCAATCAATTACGGACAGGTTCATTTGGGGGTGGAAGAAAGCTCGTCGAGCTTCAAAATATATGATGTTACCATTGGCACGCGGTGGGTGGGGGGGTTCCAACTTTCATTTTTTACTATTTAGTAAGCCTAATACAAAATATGAAGTATATTGTAATAGGGGGGGAGATTCGGCAGTTTGAATCCCCTAATATCTATCAGATGTTACTAGGGAACCAGGGGTGTGAGGCTTTGCTTAAATTCAGCTGTGGATTGAACAGGCAGGACCCCTGGCGACGTCTGCACCATCAACTATGGATTGAAGAGCCGGGACCCCCGGCCACGTCTGCACCATCAGCTGTGGATTGAAGAGGCAGGACCCCGGCAACATCTGCACCATAAGCTGTGGATTGAAGAGGCAGGACCCCTGTCCACGTCTGCACCATCAGCTGTGGATTGAAGAGGCAGGACCCCTGGCGACGTCTGCACCATCAACTATGGATTGAAGAGCCGGGACCCCCGGCCACGTCTGCATCATCATCTATGGATTGAAGAGCCGGGACCCCCGGCCACGTCTGCACCATCAGCTGTGGATTGAAGAGCCGGGACCCCCGGCCACGTCTGCACCATCAGCTGTGGATTGAAGAGCCAGGACCCCCGGCCACGTCTGCACCATCAGCTGTGGATTGAGGAGCCAGGACTCAGGCCACGTCTGCACCATCAGCTGTGGATTGAAGAACCAGGACCCCCGGCCACGTCTGCACCATAAGCTGTGGATTGAAGAGGCAGGAACTCCGGCCACGTCTGCACCATCAGCTGTGGATTGAAGAGGCAGGACCCCCAGCCACTTCTGCACCATCAGCTGTGGATTGAAGAGCAGGAACCCTGGCAACATCTGCACCATAAGCTGTGGATTGAAGAGCCAGGACCCCCAGCCACTTCTGCACCATCAGCTGTGGATTGAAGAGCCGGGACCCCCGGCCACGTCTGCAACATCAGCTGTGGATTGAAGAGGCAGGACCCCTGGCCACGTCTGCACCATCAGCTGTGGATTGAAGAGCCAGGACCCCCGGCCACGTCTGCACCATCAGCTGTGGATTGAAGAGCCAGGACCCCGGCCACGTCTGCACCATCAGCTGTGGATTGAAGAGCCAGGACCCCGGCCACGTCTGCACCATCAGCTGTGGATTGAAGAGCCAGGACCCCCGGCCACGTCTGCACCATCAGCTGTGGATTGAGGAGCCAGGACTCAGGCCACGTCTGCACCATCAGCTGTGGATTGAAGAACCAGGACCCCCGGCCACGTCTGCACCATAAGCTGTGGATTGAAGAGGCAGGACCCCGGCAACATCTGCACCATAAGCTGTGGATTGAAGAGGCAGGACCCTGGCAACATCTGCACCATAAGCTGTAGATTGAAGAGCCAGGACCCCCGGCCACGTCTGCACCATCAGCTGTGAATTGAAGAGGCAGGACTCAGGCCACGTCTGCACCATCAGCTGTGGATTGAAGAGGCAGGACCCCCAGCCACGTCTGCACCATCAGCTGTGGATTGAAGAGCCAGGACCCCCGGCCACGTCTGCACCATCAGCTGTGGATTGAAGAGGCAGGACCCCCAGCCACGTCTGCATCATCATCATCTATGGATTGAAGAGCCGAGACCCCCGGCCACGTCTGCACCATCAACTATGGATTGAAGAGCCAGGACCCCTGGCGACGTCTGCACCGTCAGCTGTGGATTGAAGAGGCAGGACTCAGGCCACGTCTGCACCATCAGCTGTGGATTGAAGAGGCAGGACCCCCAGCCAGGTCTGCATCATCATCTATGGATTGAAGAGCCAGGACCCCCAGCCACGTCTGCACCATCAGCTGTGGATTGAGGAGCCAGGACCCCCGGGGACGTCTGCACCATCAACTATGGATTGAAGAGCAGGAACCCCGGCCACGTCTGCACCATCAGCTGTGGATTGAAGAGGCAGGACCCCTGGCCACGTCTGCACCATCAGCTGTGGATTGAAGAGCCAGGACCCCCGGCCACGTCTGCACCATCAGCTGTGGATTGAAGAGCCAGGACCCCGGCCACGTCTGCACCATCAGCTGTGGATTGAAGAGCCAGGACCCCGGCCACGTCTGCACCATCAGCTGTGGATTGAAGAGCCAGGACCCCCGGCCACGTCTGCACCATCAGCTGTGGATTGAAGAGCAGGAACCCCGGCAACATCTGCACCATAAGCTGTGGATTGAAGAGCCAGGACCCCTAGCCACGTCTGTACCATCAGCTGTGGATTGAAGAGCCGGGACCCCCGGCCACGTCTGCACCATCAGCTGTGGATTGAGGAGCCAGGACTCAGGCCACGTCTGCACCATCAGCTGAAGATTGGAGCAGTGGGACACCGAGGCCAAGTCTGCATCATCATCTCTGGATTGAAGAGCTGGGACCCCCGGCCACGTCTGTACCATCAGCTGTGGATTGAAGAGCAGGAACCCCGGCCACGTCAGCATCATCAGCTGTGGATTGAAGAGCAGGAACCCCGGCCACGACAGCATCATCAGCTGTGGATTGAAGAGCAGGAACCCCGGCCACGTCAGCATCATCAGCTGTGGATTGAAGAGCAGGAACCCTGGCCACGTCAGCCTCATCAGCTGTGGATTGAAGAGCAGGAACCCCGGCCACGTCTGCAACATCAGCTGTGGATTGAAGAGCAGGAACCCCGGCCACGTCTGCACCATCAGCTGAAGATTGAAGAGTCAGGACCCACAACACGTCTGCACCATCCGCTGTGGATTGAAGAGCAGGAACCCCGGCCACGTCTGCACCATCAGCTGTGAATTGAAGAGTCAGGACCCCCAGCCACGTCTGCACCATCAGCTGTGAATTGAAGAGCAGGAACCCCGGCCAAGTCTGCAACATCAGCTGCGGATTGAAGAGGCAGGGCCCCCGGCCACGTCTGCAACATCAGCTGTGGATTGATGAGCCGGGACCCCCGGCCACGTCTGCACCATCAGCTGTGGATTGAAGAGGCAGGACCCCCGGCCACGTCTGCAACATCAGCTGTGGATTGAAGAGCCGGAACCCCCGGCCACGTCTGCACCATCAGCTGAAGATTGAAGAGGCAGGACCCCCGGCCATGTCTGCACCATCAGCTGTGTATTAAAGAGGCAGGAACCCTGGCCACGTCTGCACCATCAGTTGTGGATTGAGGAGCCAGGACTCAGGCCACGTCTGCACCATCAGCTGTGGATTGAAGAGGCAGGAACCCCGGCCACGTCTGCACCATCAGCTGTGGATTGAAGAGGCAGGAACCCCAGCCACGTCTGCACCATCAGCTGTGGATTGAAGAGGCAGGAACCCCCGGCAACGTCTGCACCATCAGCTGAAGATTGAAGAGGCAGGAACCCCGGCCACGTCTGCACCATCAGCTGTGGATTGAAGAGGCAGGAACCCCGGCAACGTCTGCACCATCAGCTGTGTATTGAAGAGGCAGGAACCCCGGCCACGTCTGCACCATCAGCTGTGGATGGAAGAGGCAGGACCCCCAGCCACGTCTGCACCATCAGCTGTGGATTGAAGAGGCAGGACCTCCGGCAACGTCTGCACCATCAGCTGTGGATTGAAGAGGCAGGACCCCCAGCCACGTCTGCATCATCATCTATGGATTGAAGAGCCGGGACCCCCGGCCACGTCTGCACCATCAGCTGTGGATTGAAGAGGCAGGACTCGAGCAGCGTCTGCACCATCAGCTGTGGATTGAAGAGGCAGGAACCCCCGGCCACGTCTGCACCATCAGCTGAAGATTGAAGAGGCAGGAACCCCGGCCACGTCTGCACCATCAGCTGTGGATTGAAGAGGCAGGAACCCCGGCAACGTCTGCACCATCAGCTGTGGATTGAAGAGCCAGGACCCCGGCCACGTCTGCACCATCAGCTGTGGATTGAAGAGCCAGGACCCCCGGCCACGTCTGCACCATCAGCTGTGGATTGAGGAGCCAGGACTCAGGCCACGTCTGCACCATCAGCTGTGGATTGAAGAACCAGGACCCCCGGCCACGTCTGCACCATAAGCTGTGGATTGAAGAGGCAGGAACTCCGGCCACGTCTGCACCATCAGCTGTGGATTGAAGAGGCAGGACCCCCGGCCACGTCTGCACCATCAGCTGTGAATTGAAGAGGCAGGACCCTGGCAACATCTGCACCATAAGCTGTGGAGTGAAGAGCCAGGACCCCCGGCCACGTCTGCACCATCAGCTGTGAATTGAAGAGGCAGGACTCAGGCCACGTCTGCACCATCAGCTGTGGATTGAAGAGGCAGGACCCCCAGCCACGTCTGCACCATCAGCTGTGGATTGAAGAGCCAGGACCCCCGGCCACGTCTGCACCATCAGCTGTGGATTGAAGAGCCAGGACCCCCGCCCACGTCTGCACCATCAGCTGTGGATTGAAGAGCCAGGACCCCCGCCCACGTCTGCACCATCAGCTGTGGATTGAAGAGGCAGGACCCCCAGCCACGTCTGCATCATCCTCATCTATGGATTAAAGAGCCGGGACCCCCGGCCACGTCTGCACCATCAACTATGGATTGAAGAGCAGGACCCCTGGCGACGTCTGCACCATCAACTATGGATTGAAGAGCCGGGACCCCCGGCCACGTCTGCACCGTCAGATGTGGATTGAAGAGGCAGGACTCAGGCCACGTCTGCACCATCAGCTGTGGATTGAAGAGGCAGGACCCCCAGCCACGTCTGCATCATCATCTATGGATTGAAGAGCCAGGACCCCCAGCTACGTCTGCACCATCAGCTGTGGATTGACGAGCCAGGACCCCCGGGGACGTCTGCACCATCAACTATGGATTGAAGAGCAGGAACCCCGGCCACGTCTGCACCATCAGCTGTGGATTGAAGAGGCAGGACCCCTGGCCACGTCTGCACCATCAGCTGTGGATTGAAGAGCCAGGACCCCCGGCCACGTCTGCACCATCAGCTGTGGATTGAAGAGCCAGGACCCCGGCCACGTCTGCACCATCAGCTGTGGATTGAAGAGCCAGGACCCCGGCCACGTCTCCACCATCAGCTGTGGATTGAAGAGCCAGGACCCCCGGCCACGTCTGCACCATCAGCTGTGGATTGAAGAGCAGGAACCCCCGCAACATCTGCACCATAAGCTGTGGATTGAAGAGCCAGGACCCCTAGCCACGTCTGTACCATCAGCTGTGGATTGAGGAGCCAGGACTCAGGCCACGTCTGCACCATCAGCTGAAGATTGGAGTAGTGGGACACCGAGGCCATGTCTGCATCATCAGCTGTGGATAGAAGAGGCAGGACCCCCAGCCACGTCTGCATCATCTCTGGATTGAAGAGCTGGGACCCCCGGCCACGTCTGTACCATCAGCTGTGGATTGAAGAGCAGGAACCCCGGCCACGTCAGCATCATCAGCTGTGGATTGAAGAGCAGGAACCCCGGCCACAACAGCATCATCAGCTGTGGATTGAAGAGCAGGAACCCCGGCCACGTCAGCATCATCAGCTGTGGATTGAAGAGCAGGAACCCTGGCCACGTCAGCCTCATCAGCTGTGAATTGAAGAGCAGGAACCCCGGCCACGTCTGCACCATCAGTTGAAGATTGAAGAGTCAGGACCCACAACTCGTCTGCACCATCAGCTGTGGATTGAAGAGCAGGGCCCCCGGCCACGTCTGCAACATCAGCTGTGGATTGATGAGCCGGGACCCCCGGCCACGTCTGCACCATCAGCTGTGGATTGAAGAGGCAGAACCCCCGGCCACGTCTGCAACATCAGCTGTGGATTGGAGAGCCGGAACCCCCGTCCACGTCTGCACCATCAGCTGAAGATTGAAGAGGCAGGAACCCCGGCCACGTCTGCACCATCAGCTGTGGATTGAGGAGCCAGGACTCAGGCCACGTCTGCACCATCAGCTGTGGATTGAAGAGGCAGGAACCCCGGCCACGTCTGCACCATCAGCTGTGGATTGAAGAGGCAGGAACCCCGGCCACGTCTGCACCATCAGCTGTGGATTGAAGAGGCAGGAACCCCCGGCCACGTCTGCACCATCAGCTGAAGATTGAAGAGGCAGGAACCCCGGCCACGTCTGCACCATCAGCTGTGGATTGAAGAGGCAGGAACCCCGGCAACGTCTGCACCATCAGCTGTGGATTGAAGAGGCAGGAACCCCGGCCACGTCTGCACCATCAGCTGTGGATGGAAGAGGCAGGACCCCCAGCCACGTCTGCACCATCAGCTGAAGATTGAAGAGGCAGGACCTCCGGCCACGTCTGCACCATCAGCTGTGGATTGAAGAGGCAGGACCCCCAGTCACGTCTGCATCATCATCTATGGATTGAAGAGCCGGGACCCCCGGCCACGTCTGCACCATCAGCTGTGGATTGAAGAGGCAGGACTCGAGCAACATCTGCACCATCAGCTGTGGATTGAAGAGGCAGGAACCCCCGGCCACGTCTGCACCATCAGCTGAAGATTGAAGAGGCAGGAACCCCGGCCACGTCTGCACCATCAGCTGTGGATTGAAGAGGCAGGAACCCCGGCAACGTCTGCACCGTCAGCTGTGGATTGAAGAGGCAGGAACCCCGGCCACGTCTGCACCATCAGCTGTGGATGGAAGAGGCAGGACCCCCAGCCACGTCTGCACCATTAGCTGTGGATTGAAGAGGCAGGACCTCCGGCCACGTCTGCACCATCAGCTGTGGATTGAAGAGGCAGGACCCCTGGCTACGTCTGCACCATCAGCTGTGGATTGAAGAAGCAGGACTCAGGCCATGTCTGCACCATCAGCTGTGGATTGAAGAAGCAGGACACCTGGCCACGTCTGCACCATCAGCTGTGGATTGAAGAAGCAGGACCCCTGGCCACGTCTGCACCATCAGCTGTGGATTGAAGAGGCAGGACCCCCAGCCACGTCTGCACCATCAGCTGTGGATTGAAGAAGCAGGACTCGGGTCACGTCTGCACCATCAGCTGTGGATTGAAGAAGCAGGACTCGGGTCACGTCTGCACCATCAGCTGTGGATTGAAGAAGCAGGACTCGGGTCAAGTCTGCACCATCAGCTGTGGATTGAAGAGCCAGGACCCCCAGCCACGTCTGCACCATCAGCTGTGGATTGAAGAGGCAGGACTCAGGCCACGTCTGCACCATCAGCTGTGGAATTGGAGAGGCAGGACCCCGGCCACGTCTGCACCATCAGCTGTGGATTGAAGAGCAGGACCCCTGGCCACGTCTGCACCATCAGCTGTGAATTGAAGAGTCAGGACCCCCGGCCACGTCTGCACCATCAGCTGTGAATTGAAGAGCAGGAACCCCGGCCACGTCTGCACCATCAGCTGTGGATTGCAGAAGCAGGACCCCCTGCTACGTCTGCACCATCAGCTGTGGATTGAAGAGGCAGGACTCAGGCCACGTCTGCACCATCAGCTGTGGAATTGGAGAGGCAGGAACCCCCGGCCACGTCTGCACCATCAGCTGAAGATTGAAGAGCTAGGACCCCCAGCCACGTCTGCACCATCCGCTGTGGATTGAAGAGCCGGGACCCCCGGCCACGTCTGCACCATCAGCTGTGGATTGAAGAGGCAGGACTCGGGCCACGACTGCACCATCAGCTGTGGATTGAAGAGGCAGGACTCGGGCCACGACTGCACCATCAGCTGTGGATTGCAGAAGCAGGACTCTGGCCACGTCTGCACCATCAGCTGTGGATTGAAGAGCCAGGACCCCCGGCCACGTCTGCACCATCCGCTGTGGATTGAAGAGCCAGGACCCCTGCCACGTCTGCACCATCAGCTGTGGATTGAAGAGCCAGGACCCCGGCCATGTCTGCACCATCAGCTGTGGATTGAAGAGCCAGGCCCCCGGCCACGTCTGCACCATTAGCTGTGGATTGAAGAGGCAGGACCTCCGGCCACGTCTGCACCATCAGCTATGGATTGAAGAGGCGGGACTCTGGCCACGTCTGCACCATCAGCAGTGGATTGAAGAGTCAGGACCCCCAGCCACGTCTGCACCATCAGCTGTGGATTGTATAGGCAGGACTCAGGCCACGTCTGCACCATCAGCTGTGGAATTGGAGAGGCAGGACTCGGGCCACGTCTGCACCATTAGCTGTGGATTGAAGAGGCAGGACCTCCGGCCACGTCTGCACCATCAGCTATGGATTGAAGAGGCGGGACTCTGGCCACGTCTGCACCATCAGCAGTGGATTGAAGAGGCAGGACCCCCAGCCACGTCTGCACCATCAGCTGTGGATTGAAGAGGCAGGACTCAGGCCACGTCTGCACCATCAGCTGTGGAATTGGAGAGGCAGGACTCGGGCCACGACTGCACCATCAGCTGTGGATTGAAGAGCCAGGACCCCGGCCACGTCTGCACCATCAGCTGTGGATTGAAGAGCCAGGACCCCGGCCACGTCTGCACCATTAGCTGTGGATTGAAGAGGCAGGACCTCCGGCCACGTCTGCACCATCAGCTGAAGATTGAAGAGGCAGGACCCCCGGCCACGTCTGCACCATCAGCTGAAGATTGAAGAGGCAGGACCCCCGGCCACGTCTGCACCATCAGCTGTGTATTAAAGAGGCAGGAACCCTGGCCACGTCTGCACCATCAGTTGTGGATTGAGGAGCCAGGACTCAGGCCACGTCTGCACCATCAGCTGTGGATTGAAGAGGCAGGAACCCCGGCCACGTCTGCACCATCAGCTGTGGATTGAAGAGGCAGGAACTCCAGCCACGTCTGCACCATCAGCTGTGGATTGAAGAGGCAGGAACCCCCGGCAACGTCTGCACCATCAGCTGAAGATTGAAGAGGCAGGAACCCCGGCCACGTCTGCACCATCAGCTGTGGATTGAAGAGGCAGGACCTCCGGCCACGTCTGCACCATCAGCTGTGGATTGAAGAGGCAGGACCCCCAGCCACGTCTGCATCATCATCTATGGATTGAAGAGCCGGGACCCCCGGCCACGTCTGCACCATCAGCTGTGGATTGAAGAGGCAGGACTCGAGCAACGTCTGCACCATCAGCTGTGGATTGAAGAGGCAGGAACCCCCGGCCACGTCTGCACCATCAGCTGAAGATTGAAGAGGCAGGAACCCCGGCCACGTCTGCACCATCAGCTGTGGATTGAAGAGCAGGAACCCTGGCCACGTCAGCCTCATCAGCTGTGAATTGAAGAGCAGGAACCCCGGCCACGTCTGCACCATCAGTTGAAGATTGAAGAGTCAGGACCCACAACTCGTCTGCACCATCAGCTGTGGATTGAAGAGTCAGGACCCCGGCCACGTCTGCACCATCAGCTGTGGATGGAAGAGGCAGGAACCCCGGCCACGTCTGCACCATCAGCTGTGGATGGAAGAGGCAGGAACCCCGGCCACGTCTGCACCATCAGCTGTGGATTGAAGAGGCAGGAACCCCGGCAACGTCTGCACCATCAGCTGTGGATTGAAGAGCCAGGACCCCGGCCACGTCTGCACCATCAGCTGTGGATTGAGGAGCCAGGACTCAGGCCACGTCTGCACCATCAGCTGTGGATTGAAGAACCAGGACCCCCGGCCACGTCTGCACCATAAGCTGTGGATTGAAGAGGCAGGAACTCCGGCCACGTCTGCACCATCAGCTGTGGATTGAAGAGGCAGGACCCCCGGCCACGTCTGCACCATCAGCTGTGAATTGAAGAGGCAGGACCCTGGCAACATCTGCACCATAAGCTGTGGATTGAAGAGCCAGGACCCCCGGCCACGTCTGCACCATCAGCTGTGAATTGAAGAGGCAGGACTCAGGCCACGTCTGCACCATCAGCTGTGGATTGAAGAGGCAGGACCCCCAGCCACGTCTGCACCATCAGCTGTGGATTGAAGAGCCAGGACCCCCGGCCACGTCTGCACCATCAGCTGTGGATTGAAGAGCCAGGACCCCCGGCCACGTCTGCATCATCCTCATCTATGGATTAAAGAGCCGGGACCCCCGGCCACGTCTGCACCATCAACTATGGATTGAAGAGCAGGACCCCTGGCGACGTCTGCACCATCAACTATGGATTGAAGAGCCGGGACCCCCGGCCACGTCTGCACAGTCAGATGTGGATTGAAGAGGCAGGACTCAGGCCACGTCTGCACCATCAGCTGTGGATTGAAGAGGCAGGACCCCCAGCCACGTCTGCATCATCATCTATGGATTGAAGAGCCAGGACCCCCAGCCACGTCTGCACCATCAGCTGTGGATTGAGGAGCCAGGACCCCCGGCGACGTCTGCACCATCAACTATGGATTGAAGAGCAGGAACCCCGGCCACGTCTGCACCATCAGCTGTGGATTGAAGAGGCAGGACCCCTGGCCACGTCTGCACCATCAGCTGTGGATTGAAGAGCCAGGACCCCCGGCCACGTCTGCATCATCAGCTGTGGATTGAAGAGCCAGGACCCCGGCCACGTCTGCACCATCAGCTGTGGATTGAAGAGCCAGGACCCCCGGCCACGTCTGCACCATCAGCTGTGGATTGAAGAGCAGGAACCCCCGCAACATCTGCACCATAAGCTGTGGATTGAAGAGCCAGGACCCCTAGCCACGTCTGTACCATCAGCTGTGGATTGAAGAGCCGGGACCCCCGGCCACGTCTGCACCATCAGCTGTGGATTGAGGAGCCAGGACTCAGGCCACGTCTGCACCATCAGCTGAAGATTGCAGCAGTGGGACACCGAGGCCATGTCTGCATCATCAGCTGTGGATTGAAGAGGCAGGACCCCCAGCCACGTCTGCATCATCTCTGGATTGAAGAGCTGGGACCCCCGGCCACGTCTGTACCATCAGCTGTGGATTGAAGAGCAGGAACCCCGGCCACGTCAGCATCATCAGCTGTGGATTGAAGAGCAGGAACCCCGGCCACGACAGCATCATCAGCTGTGGATTGAAGAGCAGGAACCCCGGCCACGTCGGCATCATCAGCTGTGGATTGAAGAGCAGGAACCCTGGCCACGTCAGCCTCATCAGCTGTGAATTGAAGAGCAGGAACCCCGGCCACGTCTGCACCATCAGTTGAAGATTGAAGAGTCAGGACCCACAACTCGTCTGCACCATCAGCTGTGGATTGAAGAGTCAGGACCCCGGCCACGTCTGCACCATCAGCTGTGGATGGAAGAGGCAGGAACCCCGGCCACGTCTGCACCATCAGCTGTGAATTGAAGAGTCAGGACCCCGGCCACGTCTGCACCATCAGCTGTGGATGGAAGAGGCAGGACCCCCAGCCACGTCTGCACCATTAGCTGTGGATTGAAGAGGCAGGACCTCCGGCCACGTCTGCACCATCAGCTGTGGATTGAAGAGGCAGGACCCCTGGCTACGTCTGCACCATCAGCTGTGGATTGAAGAAGCAGGACTCAGGCCATGTCTGCACCATCAGCTGTGGATTGAAGAAGCAGGACACCTGGCCACGTCTGCACCATCAGCTGTGGATTGAAGAAGCAGGACCCCTGGCCACGTCTGCACCATCAGCTGTGGATTGAAGAGCTGGGACCCCCGGCCACGTCTGCACCATCAGCTGTGGAATGGAGAGGCAGGACTCGGGCCACGTCTGCACCATCAGCTGTGGATTGAAGAAGCAGGACCCCTGGCCACGTCTGCACCATCAGCTGTGGATTGAAGAGGCAGGACTCGGGCCACGACTGCACCATCAGCTGTGGATTGCAGAAGCAGGACCCCCTGCCACGTCTGCACCATCAGCTGTGGATTGAAGAGCAGGAACCCCGGCCACGTCTGCACCATCAGCTGTGGATTGAAGAGGCAGGAACCCCGGCCACGTCTGCACCATCAGCTGTGGAATTGGAGAGGCAGGACTCGGGCCACGTCTGCACCATCAGCTGTGGATTGAAGAGCCAGGACCCCGGCCACGTCTGCACCATTAGCTGTGGATTGAAGAGGCAGGCCCTCCGGCCACGTCTGCACCATCAGCTATGGATTGAAGAGGCGGGACTCTGGCCACGTCTGCACCATCAGCAGTGGATTGAAGAGGCAGGACCCCCAGCCACGTCTGCACGATCAGCTGTGGATTGAAGAGCCAGGACCCCGGCCACGTCTGCACCATTAGCTGTGGATTGAAGAGGCAGGACCTCCGGCCACGTCTGCACCATCAGCTGAAGATTGAAGAGGCAGGACCCCCGGCCACGTCTGCACCATCAGCTGAAGATTGAAGAGGCAGGACCCCCGGCCACGTCTGCACCATCAGCTGTGTATTAAAGAGGCAGGAACCCTGGCCACGTCTGCACCATCAGTTGTGGATTGAGGAGCCAGGACTCAGGCCACGTCTGCACCATCAGCTGTGGATTGAAGAGGCAGGAACCCCGGCCACGTCTGCACCATCAGCTGTGGATTGAAGAGGCAGGAACCCCAGCCACGTCTGCACCATCAGCTGTGGATTGAAGAGGCAGGAACCCCCGGCAACGTCTGCACCATCAGCTGAAGATTGAAGAGGCAGGAACCCCGGCCACGTCTGCACCATCAGCTGTGGATTGAAGAGGCAGGAACCCCGGCAACGTCTGGACCATCAGCTGTGGATTGAAGAGGCAGGACCCCCAGGCACGTCTGCATCATCATCTATGGATTGAAGAGCCGGGACCCCCGGCCACGTCTGCACCATCAGCTGTGGATTGAAGAGGCAGGACTCGAGCAACGTCTGCACCATCAGCTGTGGATTGAAGAGGCAGGAACCCCCGGCCACGTCTGCACCATCAGCTGAAGATTGAAGAGGCAGGAACCCCGGCCACGTCTGCACCATCAGCTGTGGATTGAAGAGGCAGGAACCCCGGCAACGTCTGCACCATCAGCTGTGGATTGAAGAGCCAGGACCCCGGCCACGTCTGCACCATCAGCTGTGGATTGAAGAGCCAGGACCCCCGGCCACGTCTGCACCATCAGCTGTGGATTGAGGAGCCAGGACTCAGGCCACGTCTGCACCATCAGCTGTGGATTGAAGAACCAGGACCCCCGGCCACGTCTGCACCATAAGCTGTGGATTGAAGAGGCAGGAACTCCGGCCACGTCTGCACCATCAGCTGTGGATTGAAGAGGCAGGACCCCCGGCCACGTCTGCACCATCAGCTGTGAATTGAAGAGGCAGGACCCTGGCAACATCTGCACCATAAGCTGTGGATTGAAGAGCCAGGACCCCCGGCCACGTCTGCACCATCAGCTGTGAATTGAAGAGGCAGGACTCAGGCCACGTCTGCTCCATCAGCTGTGGATTGAAGAGGCAGGACCCCCAGCCACGTCTGCACCATCAGCTGTGGATTGAAGAGCCAGGACCCCCGGCCACGTCTGCACCATCAGCTGTGGATTGAAGAGCCAGGACCCCCGGCCACATCTGCATCATCCTCATCTATGGATTAAAGAGCCGGGACCCCCGGCCACGTCTGCACCATCAACTATGGATTGAAGAGCAGGACCCCTGGCGACGTCTGCACCATCAACTATGGATTGAAGAGCCGGGACCCCCGGCCACGTCTGCACCGTCAGATGTGGATTGAAGAGGCAGGACTCAGGCCACGTCTGCACCATCAGCTGTGGATTGAAGAGGCAGTACCCCCAGCCACGTCTGCATCATCATCTATGGATTGAAGAGCCAGGACCCCCAGCCACGTCTGCACCATCAGCTGTGGATTGAGGAGCCAGGACCCCCGGGGACGTCTGCACCATCAACTATGGATTGAAGAGCAGGAACCCCGGCCACGTCTGCACCATCAGCTGTGGATTGAAGAGGCAGGACCCCTGGCCACGTCTGCACCATCAGCTGTGGATTGAAGAGCCAGGACCCCCGGCCACGTCTGCACCATCAGCTGTGGATTGAAGAGCCAGGACCCCGGCCACGTCTGCACCATCAGCTGTGGATTGAAGAGCCAGGACCCCCGGCCACGTCTGCACCATCAGCTGTGGATTGAAGAGCAGGAACCCCCGCAACATCTGCACCATAAGCTGTGGATTGAAGAGCCAGGACCCCTAGCCACGTCTGTACCATCAGCTGTGGATTGAAGAGCCGGGACCCCCGGCCACGTCTGCACCATCAGCTGTGGATTGAGGAGCCAGGACTCAGGCCACGTCTGCACCATCAGCTGAAGATTGGAGCAGTGGGACACCGAGGCCATGTCTGCATCATCAGCTGTGGATTGAAGAGGCAGGACCCCCAGCCACGTCTGCATCATCTCTGGATTGAAGAGCTGGGACCCCCGGCCACGTCTGTACCATCAGCTGTGGATTGAAGAGCAGGAACCCCGGCCACGTCAGCATCATCAGCTGTGGATTGAAAGAGCAGGAACCCCGGCCACGACCGCATCATCAGCTGTGGATTGAAGAGCAGGAACCCCGGCCACGTCTGCACCATCAGCTGTGAATTGAAGAGCAGGAACCCCCGCAACATCTGCACCATAAGCTGTGGATTGAAGAGCCAGGACCCCTAGCCACGTCTGTACCATCAGCTGTGGATTGAAGAGCCGGGACCCCCGGCCACGTCTGCACCATCAGCTGTGAATTGAAGAGTCAGGACCCCCGGCCACGTCTGCACCATCAGCTGTGAATTGAAGAGCAGGAACCCCGGCCAAGTCTGCAACATCAGCTGTGGATTGAAGAGGCAGGGCCCCCGGCCACGTCTGCAACATCAGCTGTGGATTGATGAGCCGGGACCCCCGGCCACGTCTGCACCATCAGCTGTGGATTGAAGAGGCAGAACCCCCGGCCACGTCTGCAACATCAGCTGTGGATTGGAGAGCCGGAACCCCCGGCCACGTCTGCACCATCAGCTGAAGATTGAAGAGGCAGGACCCCCGGCCACGTCTGCACCATCAGCTGTGTATTAAAGAGGCAGGAACCCCGGCCACGTCTGCACCATCAGTTGTGGATTGAGGAGCCAGGACTCAGGCCACGTCTGCACCATCAGCTGTGGATTGAAGAGGCAGGAACCCCGGACACGTCTGCACCATCAGCTGTGGATTGAAGAGGCAGTAACCCCGGCCACGTCTGCACCATCAGCTGTGGATTGAAGAGGCAGGAACCCCCGGCCACGTCTGCACCATCAGCTGAAGATTGAAGAGGCAGGAACCCCGGCCACGTCTGCACCATCAGCTGTGGATTGAAGAGGCAGGAACCCCGGCAACGTCTGCACCATCAGCTGTGGATTGAAGAGGCAGGAACCCCGGCCACGTCTGCACCATCAGCTGTGGATGGAAGAGGCAGGACCCCCAGCCACGTCTGCACCATCAGCTGTGGATTGAAGAGGCAGGACCTCCGGCCACGTCTGCACCATCAGCTGTGGATTGAAGAGGCAGGACCCCCAGCCACGTCTGCATCATCATCTATGGATTGAAGAGCCGGGACCCCCGGCCACGTCTGCACCATCAGCTGTGGATTGAAGAGGCAGGACTCGAGCAACGTCTGCACCATCAGCTGTGGATTGAAGAGGCAGGAACCCCCGGCCACGTCTGCACCATCAGCTGAAGATTGAAGAGGCAGGAACCCCGGCCACGTCTGCACCATCAGCTGTGGATGGAAGAGGCAGGACCCCCAGCCACGTCTGCACCATCAGCTGAAGATTGAAGAGGCAGGACCTCCGGCCACGTCTGCACCATCAGCTGTGGATTGAAGAGGCAGGACCCCCAGCCACGTCTGCATCATCATCTATGGATTGAAGAGCCGGGACCCCCGGCCACGTCTGCACCATCAGCTGTGGATTGAAGAGGCAGGACTCGAGCAACGTCTGCACCATCAGCTGTGGATTGAAGAGGCAGGAACCCCCGGCCACGTCTGCACCATCAGCTGAAGATTGAAGAGGCAGGAACCCCGGCCACGTCTGCACCATCAGCTGTGGATTGAAGAGGCAGGAACCCCGGCAACGTCTGCACCATCAGCTGTGGATTGAAGAGGCAGGAACCCCGGCCACGTCTGCACCATCAGCTGTGGATGGAAGAGGCAGGACCCCCAGCCACGTCTGCACCATTAGCTGTGGATTGAAGAGGCAGGACCTCCGGCCACGTCTGCACCATCAGCTGTGGATTGAAGAGGCAGGACCCCTGGCTACGTCTGCACCATCAGCTGTGGATTGAAGAAGCAGGACTCAGGCCATGTCTGCACCATCAGCTGTGGATTGAAGAAGCAGGACACCTGGCCACGTCTGCACCATCAGCTGTGGATTGAAGAAGCAGGACCCCTGGCCACGTCTGCACCATCAGCTGTGGATTGAAGAGGGAGGACCCCCAGCCACGTCTGCACCATCAGCTGTGGATTGAAGAAGCAGGACTCGGGTCACGTCTGCACCATCAGCTGTGGATTGAATAAGCAGGACTCGGGTCACGTCTGCACCATCAGCTGTGGATTGAAGAGCCAGGACCCCCAGCCACGTCTGCACCATCAGCTGTGGATTGAAGAGGCAGGACTCAGGCCACGTCTGCACCATCAGCTGTGGAATTGGAGAGGCAGGACCCCGGCCACGTCTGCACCATCAGCTGTGGATTGAAGAGCAGGACCCCCGGCCACGTCTGCACCATCAGCTGTGAATTGAAGAGTCAGGACCCCCGGCCACGTCTGCACCATCAGCTGTGAATTGAAGAGTCAGGACCCCCGGCCACGTCTGCACCATCAGCTGTGAATTGAAGAGCAGGAACCCCGGCCACGTCTGCACCATCAGCTGTGGATTGAAGAGCTGGGACCCCCGGCCACGTCTGCACCATCAGCTGTGGATTGGAGAGGCAGGACTCGGGCCACGTCTGCACCATCAGCTGTGGATTGAAGAAGCAGGACCCCTGGCCACGTCTGCACCATCAGCTGTGGATTGAAGAGGCAGGACTCGGGCCACGACTGCACCATCAGCTGTGGATTGCAGAAGCAGGACCCCCTGCCACGTCTGCACCATCAGCTGTGGATTGAAGAGGCAGGACTCAGGCCACGTCTGCACCATCAGCTGTGGAATTGGAGAGGCAGGAACCCCCGGCCACGTCTGCACCATCAGCTGAAGATTGAAGAGCTAGGACCCCCAGCCACGTCTGCACCATCCGCTGTGGATTGAAGAGCCGGGACCCCCGGCCACGTCTGCACCATCAGCTGTGGATTGAAGAGGCAGGACTCGGGCCACGACTGCACCATCAGCTGTGGATTGAAGAGGCAGGACTCGGGCCACGACTGCACCATCAGCTGTGGATTGCAGAAGCAGGACTCTGGCCACGTCTGCACCATCAGCTGTGGATTGAAGAGCCAGGACCCCCGGCCACGTCTGCACCATCAGCTGTGGATTGAAGAGCCAGGACCCCGGCCACGTCTGCACCATCAGCTGTGGATTGAAGAGCCAGGACCCCGGCCACGTCTGCACCATTAGCTGTGGATTGAAGAGGCAGGACCTCCGGCCACGTCTGCACCATCAGCTATGGATTGAAGAGGCGGGACTCTGGCCACGTCTGCACCATCAGCAGTGGATTGAAGAGGCAGGACCCCCAGCCACGTCTGCACCATCAGCTGTGGATTGAAGAGGCAGGACTCAGGCCACGTCTGCACCATCAGCTGTGGAATTGGAGAGGCAGGACTCGGGCCACGTCTGCACCATCAGCTGTGGATTGAAGAGCCAGGACCCCGGCCACGTCTGCACCATTAGCTGTGGATTGAAGAGGCAGGACCTCCGGCCACGTCTGCACCATCAGCTATGGATTGAAGAGGCGGGACTCTGGCCACGTCTGCACCATCAGCAGTGGATTGAAGAGGCAGGACCCCCAGCCACGTCTGCACCATCAGCTGTGGATTGAAGAGGCAGGACTCAGGCCACGTCTGCACCATCAGCTGTGGAATTGGAGAGGCAGGACTCGGGCCACGACTGCACCATCAGCTGTGGATTGAAGAGCCAGGACCCCGGCCACGTCTGCACCATCAGCTGTGGATTGAAGAGCCAGGACCCCGGCCACGTCTGCACCATTAGCTGTGGATTGAAGAGGCAGGACCTCCGGCCACGTCTGCACCATCAGCTATGGATTGAAGAGGCGGGACTCTGGCCACGTCTGCACCATCAGCAGTGGATTGAAGAGGCAGGACCCCTGGCCACGTCTGCACCATCAGCTGTGGATTGAAGAGGCAGGACTCGGGCCACGTCTGCACCATCAGCTGTGGAATTGGAGAGGCAGGACTCGGGCCACGTCTGCACCATCAGCTGTGGATGGAAGAGGCAGGACCTCCGGCCACGTCTGCACCATCAGCAGTGGATTGAAGAGGCAGGACCCCCAGCCACGTCTGCACCATCAGCTGTGGATTGAAGAGGCAGGACTCAGGCCACGTCTGCACCATCAGCTGTGGAATTGGAGAGGCAGGACTCAGGCCACGTCTGCACCATCAGCTGTGGAATTGGAGAGGCAGGACCCCGGCCACGTCTGCACCATCAGCTGTGAATTGAAGAGGCAGGACTCAGGCCACGTCTGCACCATCAGCTGTGGAATTGGAGAGGCAGGACTCAGGCCACGTCTGCACCATCAGCTGTGGAATTGGAGAAGCAGGACCCCCAGCCAGGTCTGCACCATCAGCTGTGAATTGAAGAGGCAGGACCCCGGCCACGTCTGCACCATCAGCTGTGAATTGAAGAGGCAGGACTCAGGCCACGTCTGCACCATCAGCTGTGGAATTGGAGAGGCAGGACTCAGGCCACGTCTGCACCATCAGCTGTGGAATTGGAGAGGCAGGACCCCCAGCCAGGTCTGCACCATCAGCTGTGAATTGAAGAGGCAGGACCCCGGCCATGTCTGCACCATCAGCTGTGAATTGAAGAGGCAGGACTCAGGCCACGTCTGCACCATCAGCTGTGGAATTGGAGAGGCAGGACCCCGGCCACGTCTGCACCATCAGCTGTGAATTGAAGAGGCAGGACCCCGGCCACGTCTGCACCATCAGCTGTGAATTGGAGAGGCAGGACCCCGGCCACGTCTGCACCATCAGCTGTGGAATTGGAGAGGCAGGACTCAGGCCACGTCTGCACCATCAGCTGTGGAATTGGAGAGGCAGGACTCGGGCCACGACTGCACCATCAGCTGTGGATTGAAGAGCCAGGACCCCGGCCACGTCTGCACCATCAGCTGTGGATTGAAGAGGCAGGACCCCGGCCACGTCTGCACCATCAGCTGTGAATTGAAGAGGCAGGACCCCCAGCCACGTCTGCACCATCAGCTGTGGATTGAAGAGCCAGGACCCCCGGCCACATCTGCACCATCAGCTGTGGATTGAAGAGGCAGGACTCAGGCCACGTCTGCACCATCAGCTGTGGAATTGGAGAGGCAGGACCCCGGCCACGTCTGCACCATCAGCTGTGGATTGAAGAGGCAGGACTCAGGCCACGTCTGCACCATCAGCTGTGGAATTGGAGAGGCAGGACCCCGGCCACGTCTGCACCATCAGCTGTGAATTGAAGAGGCAGGACTCAGGCCACGTCTGCACCATCAGCTGTGGAATTGGAGAGGCAGGACTCAGGCCACGTCTGCACCATCAGCTGTGGAATTGGAGAGGCAGGACTCAGGCCACGTCTGCACCATCAGCTGTGGAATTGGAGAGGCAGGACTCAGGCCACGTCTGCACCATCAGCTGTGGAATTGGAGAGGCAGGACCCCCAGCCAGGTCTGCACCATCAGCTGTGAATTGAAGAGGCAGGACCCCGGCCACGTCTGCACCATCAGCTGTGAATTGAAGAGGCAGGACTCAGGCCACGTCTGCACCATCAGCTGTGGAATTGGAGAGGCAGGAACCCCGGCCACGTCTGCACCATCAGCTGTGGATGGAAGAGGCAGGACCCCCGGCCACGTCTGCACCATCAGCTGTGGATTGAAGAGCTGGGACCCCCGGCCACGTCTGCACCATCAGCTGTGGATTGAAGAGCCAGGACTCAGGCCACGTCTGCACCATCAGCTGTGGAATTGGAGAGGCAGGACCCCGGCCACGTCTGCACCATCAGCTGTGAATTGAAGAGGCAGGACTCAGGCCACGTCTGCACCATCAGCTGTGGAATTGGAGAGGCAGGACTCAGGCCACGTCTGCACCATCAGCTGTGGAATTGGAGAGGCAGGACTCAGGCCACGTCTGCACCATCAGCTGTGGAATTGGAGAGGCAGGACTCAGGCCACGTCTGCACCATCAGCTGTGGAATTGGAGAGGCAGGACCCCAATAGTAAATAAAGTCTCTTTGGATTTTTCTTTTTTTTTCTCTTGGTTTGAAGTAGTGTTTTTTCCTAAGTGCGTGTTTTTTTTCTGCCTTTTATAAATATTTATTAATAATATGAAAGTGAGTATACATATTCGTAAATCATGCATTTTAAACAATAACACCGCTGCACCAATAGTGTATGAAGTGTGCGCAAAAAAATAGACATAATGTTGTGAGGAACTGATGCGCACAATGTTGAGGCATGCTCTGTCTTTTACTTTATGAATCCCTGGTGTAAACAATAATGTACTATGTATAGAATAAAACTAAGGTTTCTGTATAAGCACAGCAATAATTAGTAACATAATAAAAACATTTGCTAATATATTGTAAATTGTGTAAGACCATAATTGGAATCAATTCCATTTTGAAAATATACACCACTGTAGTCACATGCACTGAATTTAACAATGGAAAATTGTGCGTGTCCCCAAAACGTTAGTCTGTGAATTAGTGGGTGGCATAATTAATAAAGTCTATGATAGCACAAACATGTTAAGACATTTAGAAGTTGTCCCAAATGAACAAATAGATGTCATTTTACTACCTCGAGCAGACGTTGACTACCATCATTTTACTACCTCGAGCAGATGTTGACTACCATCATTTTACTACCTCGAGCAGATGTTGACTACCATCCTTTTACTACCTCGAGCAGATGTTGACTACCATCCTTTTACTACCTCGAGCAGATGTTGACTACCATCCTTTTACTACCTCGAGCAGATGTTGACTACCATCATTTTACTACCTCCGAGCAGATGTTGACTACCATCCTTTTACTACCTCGAGCAGATGTTGACTACCATCATTTTACTACCTCCGAGCAGATGTTGACTACCATCATTTTACTACCTCGAGCAGATGTTGACTACCATCATGTTACTACCTCGAGCAGATGTTGACTACCATTTTACTACCTCGAGCAGATGTTGACTACCATCATGTTACTACCTCGAGCAGATGTTGACTACCATCATTTTATTACCTTTGAGCAGATGTTGACTACCATCATTTTACTACCTCGAGCAGATGTTGACTACCATCATTTTACTACCTCGAGCAGATGTTGACTACCATCCTTTTACTACCTCGAGCAGATGTTGACTACCATCATTTTACTACCTCGAGCAGATGTTGACTACCATCATTTTACTACCTCGAGCAGATGTTGACTACCATCATGTTACTACCTCGAGCAGATGTTGACTACCATCATTTTACTACCTCGAGCAGATGTTGACTACCATCATTTTACTACCTCGAGCAGATGTTGACTACCATCATGTTACTACCTCGAGCAGATGTTGACTACCATCATTTTACTACCTCGAGCAGATGTTGACTACCATCATTTTACTACCTCGAGCAGATGTTGACTACCAAGTAAAAAAACCTGAAACATGAATCTTAGTTGCCGCAGATGTAATAAGGGATCTGCTTACACATCAAAGTAAAAAGCCAGCATTATTGAAATAGTTTTAAGGGCTGGCTTTTCCCTGATAAGAGATGTTATCTTGTACTCTAACAGTTGCTTAAGTCTCGGCAGTGAATGGGCCTTAAATGCTGTGTTTTGCCCAAGATCACCATTTAGAAGGGTGAAGCTGAGACAAAAATAAGCTTTTTCACTTTGAAATCTCCAACTGAACCCATAACTGCCCATAGTGTACGAGTCATATCCATTGTGGGCTGTACAGTTCTTGGGGTGCATTCAAGGCAGGGGTTTCCAACCTTTTCTGTAATAAGAGCCCATCACTTTCAATGAAAATCATCCCAATCTACTAATATTAGTAATAATGACCACCCCATCCACAATTGTCAGCTGTGATCCCATCGGTGAACTAGGCAGGGTTTCGAGCAGTAATTTGAGTTGAAATGTTACACTGCCAATGCATAAAAGCCATAGCTACAATCACCCTGGCACAAAGGTAAGAATGAGTAATACATCTCTTCAACTCAAATAATTCCTTTACTTACGTTTTGATATTAAGATAACATTTTTCTCCAAACATCACCTTATCAGTTCTGAAAATGCACGCATTCTAGTCTTGAATAAATGTGTTTTAATTTTGGTGTGCATATAGTTGAACCAAACAAAATCTTCTCAATTAGTAAGCTGGGCTGCACACAGTAGGGCTGCTCGCGAGCTACTGGTTGGAGACACCTGATTTAAGGTATGTAAAGGCAAACTCCCATAATAGGTGATCCTGTAACCAAAAAAACAGTACTTGTACATGCATACAAATGCGTATAATGTTGGTATACGCATTGCATGAGCAAAACGTGTAAAACGTTCGTTCCATTGTGAAAATGGTCGTAGCTAAAAAATAAATATAGACTAAATAGTTTCTATATTCTTTGTCCAGCTGGAAAGAATTTAACAAATGATACATAAATTAGTAATCAGTATCTATACAGATTCAAGTGGGACGTAACCTGCGTCCTACGACCACATTTGAACAACACGACACACAAGGAGGGGGTTCGAGCAAGGAAAGCGTGCCATAAAATATTGCAGACTGATATAACAAGAGTACACTCACTATTGCGGCAATTCATACAGTGCGGTCGTAGGCATACAGTGTATATATTGCCGACGGCTTCGATCCCTATGTAGGGGCGAATGGGATGATCCTCGGGACATTGTATTCATGCCTGTAAACATTGCATTATTGAGACCGTCGCTTTAAGCCAGAAAACAATTAGTACATACAGTGAAAATAATTAAATAAACATTAAAACAACGGGGAAAAAATGGGGGGAAATGAAAGAAGATAGGAGATTAAGGAGGGCGTGGGTATAAATTGAAATCAGTATGGCAGATTCAACCAACAATTAGTCTGGGTGGCATAATTCGAAATCAGCGTTGAGCGCTCATTTGAAGAACCCAGATGTCAATAGTGCTTTAGAATAAGTACCCATATTCCAAACTGCAATGGCGCTGTAATTATGGTAGAGAAATAACAGGCGATATAATATTTTAACATGAAGAACCGTCCTCAGCAATGCCGATATGACATAGTGTGTTTGGGTGGAACAGTGAAACGGTGAAGGTGAGATCATGGGCGGCGGGACCAGTATGAGGGCCCGTTTCTAGTGCGGATACGTGCGTGGCCGTGGAGTGCGGGTATGTGCGGTCAAGGTGCTTATAATAGAGTGGTCAGTCTGACCTACGGCGGAAAGAACACTGCAGGTGTGCGTAGTGACATGGTGAAGCGTCTCAGAGTGTTAGACCGGTGACAACCTTCCTGGAATTGAAATTGAAATTAAAAGTAAAGAATAGTCCTACATGCTTGGCGGTGAGGGACCGCGAGTGCAAAGGGAATCTCCCCGCGATCAGAACGCGCTGCAGTCGGGGATGGACTCTGCGGGCGAGAAAAAGAAATAAAGCCGGTGCCACGCAACGCGTTGTGTACGCACGGAGAGAGTAAGGAATGAGATCCCGTTGGGGCTCACCTAAGAATTGTGGAGGTCGGGGGGGGCTCTGGAGTAGAGCGGCGGCTAATTCCAACCTGCGGGGTAAAAACGGGGGGCGGGGGAGGGGTGTTGTAGCGTTAAGGTACGTGGTGAGCAAGCTTGCGGTAAAATTCGAAAAGGAACTGCGCCGCGAAGCTTAGTTGTCACAGATGTTCAATCGATCCACCAGGGTTTGAGAGGGGAGGTGGGGAGGGCTGCTGATCGGTCTCGGTGTGGAGATTCAGTTGAAGGACCAGGTCTGGAGATGCTTCCTGGGCTGGGTCAGCAAAGGGGATTGGTTGGGGTGGAGGGGCAGGCTGTTCCAGGTCTTGGTGAGGAGGGGTGGGTAACCCAATTTACCCTTGTGGGCTCGGGCAAACAATATGTATAGATAAAGGTACCAGCAAGGGTTTTACTTTTGTTGAATAATTACAGCGACACAGATCTATATTACTAAGATTCTTAGACTGAGAACATCAGTTGCTGAAGTTGTTATATCTCACCTTGTTCTCAGTGAGAAAACCAAAGAGCTCCCACACTAGCTCCAAGGGGGCAAGAAAATTCAAAAATAAGAAGCAACACAGGAGGTTGATTTCAAACAAGACTTCTTATTTGTTGTTCTTGAATAAAAATTGTGAATTATACGGTTTCAAAATGAACTGAATTGATACCAGATCTTAGGTACAAGGAAAAAGGCATTCAATCAGTAAATCAGATGCAATAAATGTCATTTAATGCAGACATGGACTGGTGTGTCGACGTTTCGGTCTTTAGCGGTGTTATCCCAAGACCATCATCAGGACGAAAGTTTTGTATAGTTGACCCTTGTAGAAACGATTAAACAGTGTGACCCACTCTATGGGACAGATCAATTGTAGTTGATTGTATCACACTTAGAGATTGCAAATATCTCTCACTAGCGGCGTTATGTCAGAAGTACAAAGGCCGCGGTTATATTTCTTATGACGAAGTCGGCGATCAATTCTAGAGCTTAGTTAGACAGTCACCGAACGAAAGAAACTGGAAGGGTTGCCACCGTAGTCTCTGATCAAAGATTAATCTACAAACTACAATTGATCTGTCCCATAGAGTGGGTCACACTGTTTAATCGTTTCTACAAGGGTCAACTATACCTTACAAAACTTTCGCCCTAATGATGTCTTGGGATAACACCGCTAAAGACCAAAACGTCGACACACCAGTCCATGTCTGCATTAAATGACATTTATTGCATCTGATTTACTGATTATCTTAACAAGGAGTCAGTTATTAATCATACAGACTGGATTTTTATCTTTTGTATCAATGGAATGAATGCCTTTTTCCTTGTACCTAAGATCTGGTATCAATTCAGTTGATTTTGAACCCGTATAATTCACAATTTTTATTCAAGAAAAACAAATAAGTCTTTTTTGAAATATAACCCCCTGTGTTGCTTCTTATTTTTGAATTTTCTTGCCCCCTTGGAGCTAGTGTGGGAGCTCTTTTGGTTTTCTCACTGAGAACAACGTGAGATATAACAACTTCAGCAACTGATGTTCTCAGTCTAAGAATCTTAGTAATATAGATCTTTGTCGCTGTAATTATTCAACAAAAGTAAAACCCTTGCTGGTACCTTTATCTATACATATTGTTCCAGGTCTTGGCTGCAATATAGGTGAAGGATCGGATTCTGGTCTAGTGGATCTGTGGGACGGTGGTCAGGGCAAGTCGGGTGGAGCAAAGTAGTCTGGCGGGTACGTGGAATGAGAGGTGGAGGTTCAGATATGCTGGTACTATGTCGTGGAGGACTTTGTAGACATGTGTGAGGATCTTGAAGGTCGTCGTCTTGTTGACTGGGAGCCAGTGCAGTTGTCAAAGGTGTTCAGTGATGTGGCTGCAGCAGGGGATCTTGAGGACCAGTCTGGCTGGGGCGTTTTGAACGTTCTTTAGTTTCCTGAGCTGTTTTGAGTGACGCTGGCATAGAGTATGTTGCTGTAGTCGAGTTTGCTAGCAATGAGTGCCTGGGTGATCCCTTTAACTGTCTTTGAAAGCAGGCGGAGCAATTGGAAGCAGGGTGAGGATACGGTGTTGATCTGGTGCTTTATTGTTAGCGAGGAGTCCAGCATGCTACTGAGGTTGCATGCATGGTCCATGGGGGATGGAGGGGTTCCCAGTGCGCGGGCCACCAGGAGTTGTCCCAGGCTGGGGGGGCGAGTCCCATGTTGAGAACTTTGGTCTTGTCCGAGTTGATCTTGAGGCAGCTATCTTTGATCCAGGTAGAAACGGTCTGTGAAAGTTGATTCTGTCGGCAGTGGGATGGTTGGTGAGGGAGAGGATCAGCTGCCTGTCGTCGGCATAGGAGATGATGTCGAGTCTGTTGTTTTTGCCGATGGCTGCAAGGGACGCCATGTACACGTTCAAGCGGGTGGGGCTCAGGGAGGAGCCCTGGGGTGCTCAACGGCAGATCTCTAGGTTCTAAGAGGAAGTGAGGTAGCCTGACTCGCTGTGTTCGGCCAGTAAGGAAGGAGTTGATGCAGTCCAGGGCCTTGTCACAGATGCTGTTGTATTGGAGTCTAGTGTTTAGGGTTTGGTGAGAGACGGTGTTGAAAATGTCCAAGAGGTCAGTAGGATGAGGGCTGCAGTTTTGCCTTAGTCAAGGAGAAAGCGAATGTCGTTGATGGTGGCAAGGAGTGTGGTATCGGTGCTGTGGTTGCTTCAGAAGCCAGATTTGGAGATGTGCAGGATGCACATCTCCAAATCGATGAACTTAGAGAGCTGGGTGTTGATGGCCTTCTTAACGACCTTGGCAGGGAAGGGGAGGAGGGAGATGGGTCAGAAGTTCTTGAAGTCTGTCGTGTCGGCGGATGGCTTCTTCAGCAGGGGGTTGATCTCTGCATGTTTCCAGTCGTCGGGGAAGGTGGCAGTCTCTATGGAGCAGTTGATGGTGTGGCGAAGCTCAGGCAATGGAGGTGGCTGCTCTATAGAAGATGTGATACGGGCAAGGGTCCGATGGGGCACAGGAGTGAATGCACTTCATAGTCTTGAGTGTGTTGTCTATGGTGAGCGTAGTCCATTTGAGCATGATCTGTTGGGGTGTGGCGTGGTTGCATGTGGTAGTGTTTGACTTTTTGGCAGGGTCTTGGGTGTTGTAACTGTCGTAAATCTGCCTGATCTTGTGGTGGAAGAAGGTGCAAAATTTGTAGCAGTTTACCCAAAAACCAGTCCCAGGATGCTTGTTTCTGGTCCATGGAAGACCTGGCCTGGCAGTTCGGGCTGGACTGTTCCCAATGGGAACAGGGTCAAGACTGATTTACATATGGTTGGGTCTAAACTGAAATGGTGTGGCATGCAAGAAAATGGTGGATTTAACCCCAATCTGTGATTGGGGGTGAATGTTTGATTAATTCAGCATTCCGTCCATCATCTATTTTTTTGTGTTTGTGGAGGGAGCGCGTATTGAGGAGGATGCAGCTGAGGTTGGTCGGGTGCACTCTTGATCGGCTGAGCAGCAAGAGGAGCTGGTGTGTTGAGGAGGGCGAGGGTGTGGCTGCAGTTCTGTCAGGAGAAGGGTCCTGGGTGTCCCTTGGCCATGCGAGGTGTCAGGTGGAGTGGCGTCCTGTGTTAAGAGCGAGGAGGGTGCTAGCTTCATATCGGTGGAGGGTCCGAGAAACAGGGGTCCGTGGTGCTGGGAGCGGTTCAGATGCAGACGGGTGCTGACAGGTTTGCCTCTGGTGTGCCGTCGACGTGCCCCCTGCTAAGTCGTATGCAGGAGCTAGAGGCAGGAAACGCAGGAAACGCAGGGAGCGGGAAGGGTCACTGGAGCGGGTGGGGCCATGGGGGATCACATCGGCATGGGTGATGAGCAAAAGAGCGATGGAAAAAGAAAAAGTGTAGAAAGGGAAAAAAAAGGCACAAGCAGAAAAAGACCAAATAAAGCAGAAGAGCGGGAAAAAGAGAGAAAGAAGGGCAGCAGAGCGGTGACGCTCTACCACTAGGCCACCAGGGACTCGAACTCCTGATCAGAGGGGGAGCGGCAGTGACAGGGGCAGCTGCTACCAGATGAAGCTACCCAGGGAAGGGAGCGGGCCACTGCTCTAAATAAACCATATGCTTTACTCATCAAGGTGGAAACCAAGCAATGCTGAATAGTGTTACAATGTGGATGTCTTTTTCCTGTGAAAACTTGTTATCCTGCACTATACAAGTTGCTAAAGTCTCTACAGCGAACAGTGTGACTTGCCCAAGCTAACTATATGTTTAGCTGACACCGTGACCGAAATGCACTTTTGCCAGGCCAGGTCCTCCCTGGACCAGAAACAAACAGTCTGTGACCGGTTTTGGAGTATCACCCCTCATCAGCCAGGCTAGCTTTAATCGATCGGCACAGTGAGCACAGGACCCACTGCAGGGCATACACTTTCCACTTAGGTCGACATTAGCAAAAAGAACAGATGATAGACGGAATACTGAACCAATAAACCATTCAACCCAGTCACAGATCTGGGATTAATGTATCATTTTATTGCATGCCATGCCACCCCAATTTGGACCCAGCCATATGCAAATCAGTCTTGACCATATAAATCATGGGAACAGTCCAGCACGAACTGCCAAGCCAAATCTTCCCTAGAACGAAAACAAACTCTCTGTGACCGGTTTTAGGGTAACACCCCTCATCAGCCTGGCTAACTTGAATCCAGTGGCAAAGTGAGCAAGGGGCGCACATCTGGGCACAGAGCGCTGAACATTTTCAGACACTCACCCCCAGTCACAGATCTGGGTTGAATCCATCATCGTTCTTTAGTTCACTCCGCCACCCCAGTTGAGACCCAGCCATATGCAAATAAGTCCTGACACAGTTCCTCCTGGGAACAGTCCACCCCGTAGTGCCAAGCAAGGTCCTCCCTGGACCAGTAACAAGCATACTGGGACATGTTTCAGGGTATCATCCCTCATCAGCCAGGCTAGGTTAAATCCAGTGGCACAGTGAGCCTGGGACCCACGTCTGGGCATACCCAGTGCACTTAGACTTAGAGCGAGAAAGCAAAAGACGCACAAATGGATGGAATGTGGAATAAATCAAACATTCACCCCTAGTTAAAAGATCTGGGTTAAATCCATTGGTCTTTTCTCACCATGCAAACCCAGTTTAGACCCAGCCATTTGCAAATCAGACTTGACCCTGTGGCTCATGGGAACAGTCCAGGCCGAACTGCCAAGCCAGGTCCTCCCTGGACTGGAAAACAGCATCCTGGGTCCGGTTTCGGGGTATCACCCCTCATCAGCCAGGCTAGTTTGGATTCAGTGGCACAGTGAGCCCGGGACCCACGTCCCAAACCGATTACTTTGCATTTGCAGTGCATATATGAAATAAATAATTCAACGTCATGTGGTTTAGGGTACTTCGATGACAAACTAGCACTGGCTGAAGGTGTCACATGTAACATGGGGGCTCTTGCCTGCTGTAGCAGAAGTGTCTGACAAATTGAGAGCCATCTGTTTACGTGAGGTTCTGCACCACAGTATATATCTTGCTTTAGCTATACTTCTACAGGTAGCCATGCCAATAAAGAGGTATTAATGTCTCTAAAGAAGCATCCCGCAGTCCTGAAAGCTTTGAAGCCACCGTACAACTGGGCATTTGACCAATCTGTAAGATGGCCAGTCCCCCCTGCCTTGCTCTCATGGTACGTTACAATGGTCTCTGATATCGCTTTAATACTTTTTGCACGCCACTGTCTCTTGAGCTTTATCATCTGCCAGTGGTTGTCAATGCCTTCCTGCCCCCAATCTGGCAACGTATAGCTTTAAAACAATGAACTACGTATACTGCGCACCTCTATTCAGTGGCGCTGAAGGGATTCAAAATGTCAGCTCAGCCTGGCCAGTAACACATTCATCGGTCCTACTGCGTTTCGCCTTCGCACTGAGTTCTGAAACCATTCTTCTGGGACCTCAAAATGGTTACATCCGCTGGACAGAAAACCACTTCCTCATTCACCACACGCAGTGGAACAACCCCATCGCTGAAGCCTCACTCAGGCGGACAACTTGAGCTGTTGGCTGTTTATCACCTTCAAAAATGGAGGACAAGGACCAAGAATACGATGTAGCTGGCAGATGGGAGGGAGTCGGCCAGGGGTCAGACCCCCAAGCTTCCATTTTGTACAGCAGCTTGCGTCATATATCGCAGGTCGATGGGTCAGAAGACAGGGGAGGTAAGATGAATTGGAACCCTTAAATATATCATCCTGAGTGCAGTATAAGCAAGTTAACCAACAGGGTGTAGACGCTGGGAGTCATTTTAACCATATAAAGGTCATTCTTTACTCTTTCTAGTATGTCTCCCAGCTCTCCTTTCCCATTGGGTTCCAGGTTTCTTTCTTCTCTGCTTATTGTCTTCTTTAGCCCTGCCTCCTGCTCCCACTTTAGTCTTATTTCTCTAGTTTCTCTTTTTTAATGTTTCTAATCTGCCCTTTTCTCGTGTTTTGTCTGAAATTCTCCCCTCTTTGTTCTTTTTACTCTGCTGAGTGTCTCTGTAAACATTTGGTTTGTTTACATCCCATATTCCTGACCAATGAGTGTCTCTGTAAACATTTATATTATTTATAGCCCACGCTACTGATCAGTGAGTAGCTCTGTGAAAATTTGATTTGGTTGAAGCCCAATCTGTGGGCCAATGAGTGTGTCTGTAAACATTTGTATGAGTGACAGCCCAAGCTGCAGATTAGTGAGTGCGTCTGTAAACATTTGTATGGGTTACAGCCCAAGCTGCGGATTAGTGAGTGTGTCTATAAACATTTGTATGAGTTACATCCCTTTCTGATGATCTGTGAGCCTATAAACATTTGTATAGGTTACAGACCATACTGTAAATCAATGAGTCTCTCTCTGAACATTTGTATGAGTTACAGCACAAGCTGCGGGTCAATCAGTGTGTCTGTAAACCTTTATATGGGTTACAGCCCAAACAGCAGATCAGTTGGTAAGCAATTAATTTATTATACTAGATTGATTGTCAGCATTGCATATACATAACACATATAAGTAACTTAATTTAAACAAGATAAAAATTTGTTAAATGTCATGTTCAGTCCATCTTAAGAAGTTGGTGTGGTTTAAAAGAACCCACAGGAGAGTGCCTCTGGTTTCGGGTTTTCTTTTCTTTCCGCAGTGGTGTCTTTCGATTTCAAGGGGGACCTTCGATGTTTCCAGAATTATTTATTTTATTTTATTTTATTGTGCTAATTGCCGCTGTGCAAGGTAGGTCCTCAGTCCTCATGTTTTGTTGTGCTGCTCGGCTGCCTTGGCTCTGCTGTGTATTTCTGTGTGCAGTCTCTTCTCTACTATGTTGAGGAATTTTGTAAATTGGCAGATCAGTGAGCGTCTCAGTAAAAATTTGTATGAGTGACAGCCGAAGCTGTGGATCAATGAGTGTGTCTGTAAACATTTGTATGGGTGACAGCCCAAGCTGTGGATCAATGAGTGTCCCTGTAAACATTTGTATGAGTTTCCAGACACACCTGTAAACAGAAGGAACCCTATATCCGGAGGCTCTGATTTGATTCACCATTAACTGTGAAACCAGTAGTTAGAATTATACTTAGTCCCTTCATCTGCATCATAACGTAACTAACGCAGAAAGAATAGAATGTGACATCCGGTTATCTTCAGACATTACTAATCCTTTTTCCCTGTTCAGACGATGCATGTCCATTGGACAATTAGTATACCCTTATTGAAATCACATCAGGATATCTTTCAGTATTTTGCAGCATAAACTGATGTCCCATCGTCATTTGGTTTTGAGATTATCTTCAAAATAGCGTATTGTCCTTATTCCACTGTGCATCATCATATGTCTACTATCTAAATTAAGAATTTATCAATTGCTTTCCCTGCGGCCGTCCTCCTGACGAAGGCTCTTTGGCAGTGTCGAAACACATGTAGAATTCCACCAGTCAATTGAATTTGTGCCACTCTTCTGATAGTGTTTTGCAAATTTTGTGCTGATTAATTAATTCATGATAATGTGTTATCATTATACTAATTTTTTTATCTGTTTTCAGTATGGTTGTGAGTTTTTATGATGGATATGAAAGTGAATGAATGATTCAATATACATTTTCTTTCATGGTTCAAAAACTTAATAAATGTTAACCTTTTGTATTTTTGATAAATTGATTGTTGTCTTTTCTGACAATTATTACATATGCTGGAGTATCAAATGGTCTGCATTTTGGTTGCCTTAAATCTGCACACTCATTAAGATTTGTATGGGTTACAGTCCAAGCTAAGGATCCATGAGTGTGCCTGTAAACATTTGGAAGGGTTACATCTCTATCTATAGATCAATGAGTGTGCCTGTAAACATTTGTATGGGTGACAGCCCAAGCTGTGGATCAATGAGTGTCCCTGTAAACATTTGTATGAGTGACAGCCCAAGCTGTGGATCAATGAGTGTCCCTGTAAACATTTGTATGGGTTACATCCCTATCTATAGATCAATGAGTGTGCCTGTAAACATTTGTATGGGTGACAGCCCAAGCTGTGGATCAATGAGTGTCCCTATAAACATTTGTATGGGTGTCAGCCCAAGCGATGGATCAATGAGTGTCCCTGGAAACATTGGTATGAGTGACAGCCCAAGCTGTGAATAAATGAGTGTCCCTATAAACATTTGTACCGGGCAATTTAACCGGGTCAATTGGCACACCGCCCTCAGCATCTAGCACCCGCTTGGTACCTGCGTCTGCCCTCGGTAACGGGGTCCACGAGACTCGGTTACCGAGGGCAGACGCAGGTACCAAGCAGGTGCTAGATGCCAAGGGCGGTGTGCCAATTGCATCACCACCGCCCTCCCGAGGTCTATGATGTGAGAATTTCACACCTGCCAAGTGCATTTTAATTTTTGTGTGGTCTCCAAACTGTGAGAACCTATTATTTTGTTGCACTTCTTTTTGACAGTTTTTTCACTTTCATGTCCCTTGGTAGAGTGGGCCTTAGTGCGTCCATACCGCCGGGGTTTATTACACCATAGGTCCTGACGAATGCCAGGTAAATTAAAACCGACATTGGCAGAAACATGTTGACCAGCACTTAAATCTAGAGGAAACAAGCCACGCAATTTATTTGGCTGAGTTTTCCCACACATATTTTTAATATGTCTTATTGATCAGGTAATAAAGAATTTTTTGATACAATTAAGGCATTTTTAATCTCACCACTAACACATTCTTTAGTCACTTACACAACCACTTAGCCACTCACGACTTCACATTACCCGCTCCGCAGTAAATCTGGCGTTGAAGCACACTGGGGTGGCACTCGGCCACTCCCAGTGGGGCCCGATGTTGAAGCAGGTCACCGACCAGGTCGGTGAGTGAGGGCTTTCTATAAACACCAAGAGGGTGGTTCTACTTTCTTCTCTTTGTGCTCTGAAACCCGTCCTTTTCTGACGAGCTCCGAACACTCTTCTGTTGTTGTTAATGAATTACATATTATTGTGCCACCTCCTCTAATATGTCTGTAAAACGTATGTTTTGTACCAAATTTTTGTCCTGAATTGTGACCTTCTGTCCTGAATTTTTGTCCTGAATTTTGACCCTTTGTCCTGAATTTTTACACTGACCGTCCTGAATTTGCACCAATGCAAGTTGGTCACCCTACTTTAAACATTTGTGTAGGAAGGTGGATACCGGACTATGGTTGCCCCCAACTTGTTGCCTAGTGTTTAGCTGGTTTTCGGTTTAGTTGGCTTGGGATCCTGCTATTCAGGATCCCAGGCTATATGCTATCTCTGTATAATGGACTCCATGTACTGTAGGTACATACCAAATTGGATATTGGGTTACCCTTGTGAGTCCCTGTATAGTGTACCATCGGTACCGAGGGCATAGGTGCACCCAAAGCCTACCAGGGGCTGCAGCATATATTATGCCACCCCTGACTGGCCACCTAAATCGACACAACTGGCTGATCACTCAGCTGGGGCAAGGTTGTGTAATCACCCCTTGCTTAGGTATAGTATCCCTATACCTACTTTATATATAGACACACAGTAACCTGTAAGTCACTCCTATGGCAGGCCTTAACAATCCTGGAGGCAGAGTGCTTGGTTATGTGTGAGATGGTGCTCTAGCATGAGCTGAGCCTGTCTGCAGCTTTTGGAACCATGTCTTTATAGCTGTTCTATGATATCGCCATACCATATACTTTTAAGTGCATTATAATCCTTGCGGTTAATGCAAACTTTGGTTTGGCTTTATCCAAACATGTCGTGTAAGGTGTCCTACGCTTTGGGATTCTACCCCCTCGCCAATTCTGGTGACGGGGGTAGCATTCCACCCTTCTAGAGAGAGAGGACATGTTGAAACTACTGTACCCGGTTAAAGTTAACCAGAGCCCCAGCATCACAAAATGGATGCTGCTGCCACAGACACAAATCTGACATCCTGCTGCTGGGAGTCCTTCCAGTCACGGAGGTTTGGACAATAGGTTTCCTGCTTGGGGAGGTGCGAGCACCACCCCAGACAGGAGGATGTGTATTGGGACAGGGAGGGCTGAATAGATTGAGACAGTGCTTGAGGCACACTAGGTGCTTCATGCATACCCCAGTTCAAACCGGTTGCTGGGACACTCCAGCCCCAGCTCTGGCCCGAAACTGAACAAAGGATAGGTTGGTGTAACCAGGCCCCTTCCTGATCCCTCCCATAGGAGGGACCTAGAAACTAATCCAGCCCTTTTTAGTTGTATAAAAGTAGGAGCTGAGTCCTGAGACTTTAGATTAGATCCTGACTGAAACTTGACACGAAACTCTTGACCTTCGACGTTCTGCTAAAGCTGAAGACTGAAGAATCTGGCCAAGGAGTGACCACCCTGGGCAACCAGGCACCATCCAGCAAATCAACGGCTTGCTTTTTCCCCGTTCCCGCCCGAACCCGAGCACAGAGCCGGACAAGACCCAGACTTCCAGACCTCTCTGACCCTCTCTTCACGTCTGCAGCATAGCTGAGATCCGTGGAGGCGACGAGACACGTGGGACCGGACACCTTGAAAAGCCTGCAACTTGCTACCCGTGCAGCTCCTGAGGCATCCTCGAAGCTGTACACTGGGGACTGAGAAACCCCGAACCCGAGCTCCACCTGCACCGAAGATCGGCCCTCCACACTCCACAAGTTCTGCGTGGGGCCCTTCTGCTTGTGTTCTGCTTGATGCGTTGTCCGGTTGCTGGCCCGTTGGCTAGTAGCCTCTGTGACGACAATCCTTTTGAATCACCTTGCTGGTTTGTTGTTTGCTTCAGACTGGCCCTTGCCTTCCTGCTAAGGTGAGGCACCTCAGACCTTGCTGGTCTGCACCAGAAGCCTTCTTTGAATCCTGCGTGGGTTGCCTTTGCCAAGGCTCGTTGACTCCCATCCGGCAGTCGACCCCTCTATCCGCGAGAACCTTCATGGGACAGCTCCTCTCCAGCACCTAGTCGCCGTCGACGCCTCCTGGTCCGAGTGGCTGCAAAGACTAGCTTCAAGACAGCACCAGATTGCTCCTTGACATAGTCTGGTTCCTTCCTGGTTCCACCCGGTCACTGGCTAGTGACCCAGACTCTATCCCCTCTGCTTTCAGGTCCTCTTCATCCTCAATCCACCCTTGGATCCGCCCGAACATCTTCCTCCTGGTCGCCTGCAGCATCTTTTCTCCAAGGTTCCATAGGCTTCAACGGCGAAACCCGACACATCTTCACACCTATGCACCCGCTTCCTGTGGGTGAGGTAACGCGAGTACTTCGGTGCTCCCAAGGGTATTGACTATCCAAGTGTCTAGGTTTTAGTTGTTTCCTCCTAGCTAGACCGGAAGTGTCCTAAATCCTTCTTTATCTAACTTTGAGATTCCCATTGACTTTGTATTGACTCTCGCATGAGTGTACAGACACGGATGTATGACCGTACAAAGCGTACGGTTACAACGTGTACCTTTACGACTCAGGTTTAACAACGCAAGTCGTTACAACGACTTGCGTTGGGGGGCGCTGGATAGTGAATAGTTTAATTTACTATTCCAACTTCAGTCCCCGTGGATAGTAGGGAAGGTGTTGGATAGTAAATTAAACTATCCCCTGTCCTAGAGCGCCCTCCAGCGAAAATCGTTGCAACTACTTTCGTTGTAAACCCTGCGTTGTAACGGTCCCGCGTTGTAACGGTTCCGTTGTAAAGGATGTTTCCCTACTGACACTGCACGTTCCGCCTGTGGGCCTCCTACATCTAAACTAAGGTTCAGATAGTGTAGCCCCAGCGATTCCCTAGGCCTTTCCTTTTCTCGTGACGTGGTACTTATACCACTTACTTAGTATATAGTTTTACGCGCCCATAGGGCCGAACTGTAAATTGTACTATTTAAAGTATTTCTGAGAGTAACTTGTTATGTGCTTTGACCTCTGACCTCATAAAGAGTTCAGAGGAGTGTGTTGGTAAATAAATACATATATATGTTATATATATCCTGTGTGGTGTCCTTTCATTTGGTATTCAAGGGGTTACATATGGTAAAACAGCTGGCTTTACACGCCCTCAAGAGCCTTTTAGCCTAAGACTGTTCTGTCCACGCTACCCCTAGGATAGCTGGTCTATAAAGTTGACTTACAACCAATCACCATAAGGGTTGTTTGGACTGGTGCAAGGTGTTCACTAGAATAGTGAACATCATATACCAGGCCAACTTCTCACAATTTGTATGGGTTACAGCGCAAGCTGTGGATCAATGAATATGTCTGTAACATTTTATTTGTGTTACAGACCACATTGTAGATCAATGAGTGTCACTGTATTGGTTACGTGTTGTGCTGTGTGCACAAGTAAATCTTCCACTGTAAGATATAAGCAGTATGGATGCCCTTTTCTCACCTTCATTTAATATACGATACAGCAATCGCTGCTGATTTGTGTAGGTGTTTCTAATCCTTAATTTGTGGGTTACGTGCACTGTTGATAGGTGTACATTTATCTAAGATCTGTGCATAGAGACTTGGAACCTCAGTGAATTAGGATGAACCAAAACTTACCTTAGTGTCCAAAATCCCCTACCAGACTAGCAATCAGTGTCTCATTGGTTCTTACACACCCCCAATGATTAGACAACACAGAACATAGACTTAGAACACCTCCGGCAAGGTGGAACACATGAACACTCTTTCTTTATACCAACAAATCAATCCAGAATGAGGAGTCAATGAGGACACGTGCGAGTTTGGGCTAATACAAGCAAACATATTATAAGCAACAAGGTTATCAGCATATTTACTAGTCCATAAAATGCAAAGGGTGAAAGCATGTTAAAATGCTAAAGGGAAAAGGTCTAAATAGAACCTCCGTCTTACCCTCCCTTGCTAGTATATTAAATTATAGTATAGAAGGCCTCTTTGGGTTTTAGAAGGGCGGCCCCATACCTCTGGTCTTAGTAGAAAGGGATCACATCATCTTCTACACCAGCTCTCTGCATGCGGATATTCATCAAGTGTGTTTGCATGCTCTGCGCAGTGCATTATTAAACGCACCAAAAGCCAGAGTTGGCCACAGCTGCCTTTGTATTATGTCTAAGACGTGCGCTGATCAAACCGAACAACAACCGCTGTGTTGAAATAACCTTGAAGGCCTCGGCACTCACTGTTCAGATATAGCTAACCAAGCAAAGCTGATAATATAGGAAAACATATTATTCTCGTGTGAAGCAAAATAGTCTACTAGGCTCAAAGAATTAATAACAATATGTGCCGTGTGCAGAAGCAGCAGAGAGGTAAAATGGCGTTTAAACTTCTAATAAGCTCATGCTAACTTAACACAGTGTGAAGGCAAGGCCTAACTACATGACAGTAGGGCCATGAAAAGTGACGCAATTTTATGATTGCACAGCACTGGTTTCCCATTTAAGGGCCCCAAAGCGCTATCTGCCTTCTTGCTCAGCTGTGTGTCGATTGCTACTTGTGATTTTTGTGGGAATGTACCAAGTGGAGAAACCTCTGGTCGCTGTGATCATCAGAGGCTCTCGGGGTCGCCAGGAATCAATACTTCACATAATAGATCCAACACATAAAATGCCTTCATCATTATATTCTTCTTTTAAAGAGTTGACTAAAAGGGCTAGTTGGGTCTAACGTGTAACGTAATTTACGTCATTCACGCTGACCATATTCAACACTTGCTTTAAGGGGCTTTGGGTCCGCTTCCTTCAGCCAGTGCATCTTTGCTCCGGAAGCATCAACGATTGCTTGAGACATTGTCAATCACATGTTGGATCAGTCCATATGAGTATATTTCAGTCTCACTGTTATTCTATTGGCTGTTTAGGTGTGTCCCTCCGCCTGCATTAGAATGCATGAAGCATTATTTGACATTTTAAACCAAGTGTTTTTTTGCCTGCCTTCCCCACACACGGCTGCTAGAGCCACATGCGCATGTCCGATTCGTAAATCATACAAACGTCAGACCTGTTTGTTTTGCCAATGCTTGTTGCTATTAAGTTGCAGGCTCGTAGGCCTATGTCTGTCCACATGCTCAATCTCCACCTACCCTTCCTGCGTGTGCCACATTTAACCTCGGTGTGCACATCCAATTTGCAAGTCATAAAATGTCAGACCTGTTGGTTTCGCCAATGCTTGTCTGTGTCTGTCCACCTTGTCAGGCTCCACCTACCCTCCCTGCTTCTGTCACACTCACCCTTGGTGGTCTCCTGCCCAGCAAGCTGCAGGGTCTCACACTTCATTCTGAAGATGTCTCTTCCGCGCTGGACATGGCTGTCTCTCTCCCACTCCCCGTCCCCCCTCAGGCGCCATGACAGTCTGGAAGGAAGTGAACAGAGGCTGCTTGAGGGGCCTCAGCCCCACAGCCCCCAAAGCTGCTAGTTAAAGACCAGCATTCCTCTGCTGGGTGTGATCGAAGGTGACCTCACAGACATCTGTCTGTCCAGCTCCAGGACTGGCTCTTGTAGGATGGACAGACGCGCGCCTGCAGATTGTAGGAATCCCAACACCGGGCCAGGCCCGGGGGCTGCGGGCTTAGGCCGGGCAGCGGGAGCTTTACTAGATGTCCTGAAAATCGTGTCCTGGGTCCAGGGGCTCCTTGGATTGAACTTTAATCTAAACAGGGTGTAAAGATCCCTGTTTGTAAACCCAAAGCGGCCTCTGCCTCTGACCCCCCACCGCTGAGAAACTGATCCGAATCACACATTCTGGTCCGTTTAGGCGATTTTAAGACACAAACCTTAATTTACCAACGCCCGTCTGAGTCGTTCCTGAGCGTCGTTCGTTTTAGACAAAAGTTTACATTGACAAAGATATGATTTGCACTGGAAATAACAATGTCTTCATTTTAGATAGCGCTTCAAAGTTGCACTTCTGCACTCTCAAGCGCTGTAAATAGCAGGTGTCGCTGCTACCTCATTTAACGGTTCTTAATTGAAGTAACTAGGTAAACTGGGTTCCTCTTCTTGTAACACAAGCCACGTAATTTCCAGCTCAAAAACCTCATCAGGAAGTCGACATTTCGGCGGTGGTGGGCCTCTAAAGACCACTTCCGCCCTTGTTCTGTTTGAAAAGGTGATGTCGATGCTTCCGGTTCCACTGCTCAGGACATTCAAGTTATATATATTTTTTTAAATCACCACAGCAGCTCCAGGCGTGCAGGGCCGGCGTTAGCACTTAGTGCCTGGTGCGACAACCTTTTATAGTGACCCCCACCCCTAATGACCCCCTCCTCAGACTCCCTCACTACCTCCAGGCAAGAGTGCCCCTCACCCCTCCATACCCCCCCTCACATACATTTCATTCGTTTTAATGCACTGGCAAAGGCTGACTTTATTAAGAAGAATATTTATCTACCCAAACAAACCCTTTTTTTTTATCAACATTAGGAATAGATAATGAAAGACTGGGGAAAATATAACCTCCTGACCAGTGCTCAGGTCGGGGGTACACGCAGGTACACGGCGTCCACCCCCTATTTTCACAGGGTGGACGCCGTCCCCGTGCCAAGAAGTTGGGCCCCACAGAAATATGCTGAACTTGTCCCGGTGTAAGACACTGGGCATGTTCAGCGGCGCCGCAACCTCGCCTGCTTTCCATTCCCAGCCACAATGTTCAGGCCGGGGGCTTTTTTTCACCTCCAGCTGGGCCTCAGTTAAGGGGCCATCCGGCCTCCTTCTGTTTCAAACTCCTGACTGGAGGTGCCCTGCAACCTCGCACTTAAATCCAAATGCACCAGAGGGAAACAAAGACACACATCTTGCCTTCTCTTTACAGGTACTTAAGAGTGGCAGCTTTTGACTTTGTTCTGTCCCTTTATATAAGTGCAGACACTGTAAGACTGTCAGATGGGGTGGTCTGTCCCAGTATTTACACAAACAATTTAAATAATGTAATTTTTTTCATAGCTCTACCTTGTGATGGCATGCGTCATGATGTCACTTGCATAGTGTCTGACTTTCAGTCCCCCCACTTTTTATAGGACTTGTGCCCTGATACTGACCTGTTTTATGCGGGCTGCAAGCAGCTCTTTGATGACCGTTCATAAGTCACTGTTCTGTATTAGGGGTTGTATCTTATGAACCGAGGTAAGAAAAGGATCACTGTGACAAAAGCTGTAACCCACTCAGCTATCCACCTAAAATCTAGATCTGTCATCTGCACGGTATGTGTTCTTTGCAGCAGGCATATTAACCCCCTGTACTGCTTTATGGGCAGTCAAAACTGCCACTAGACAAAACAGGTTCTCTTTCAAGCAGGAACTGTAATCACAAGAGTTATCTTGACATTTTTATTGCTGCCTGAAAGCTGGATGCACAAAGAAGTCTGTGGCGGGTGCTTTTAAATCCTAAGTTATTGCTAAACACAGCCCATCCCCCCCCAACCTGGGTCCCCTCCCCAGGCCAACGCCCAGTGCAGCTGCCCCTGTCGCACCGCCCAAAAGCCAGCTCTGCGGACGTGCTATGGTGATTTCAAAGTAAGAAATGAACAACACACTGGAACCAGGTCCCTGTGGCCCGCAAGCTCCTATCTGAGTACCACCCAGAGGAGGCGTGAACCCCCCCCCCCCTGTAGGGTGTACGTGTATCTAAGCTGCTCCACTGGAGAGACTCACAGAGGAGGAGTGAACCCCACCTGAAGGGTGTATGTAAGCCTCCATCAGAGAGGCTCACGGAGGAGACGTGAACCCCACCTGAAGGGAGTATCTAAGCCGCTCCACCGGAGAGACTCACAGAGGAGGCGTGAACCCCACCTGAAGGGTGTATCTAAGCCGCTCCACCAGAGAGACTCACAGAGGAGGCGCGTGAACCCCACCTGAAGGGTGTATTTAAGCCTCCATCAGAGAGGCTCACGGAGGAGACGTGAACCCCACCTGAAGGGAGTATCTAAGCCGCTCCACTGGAGAGACTCACAGAGGAGGCGTGAAACCCCCTGAAGGGTCTATCTAAGCCGCTCCACCCGAGAGAGTCACAGAGGAGGCGTGAACCCCACCTGAAGGGTGTATCTAAGGCGCTTCACCGGAGAGACTCACAGAGGAGGCGTGAACCCCACCTGAAGGGCGTATCTAAGGCGCTCCACCGGAGAGACTCACAGAGGAGGCGTGAACCCCACCTGAAGGGTGTATCTAAACCGCTCCACGGACTCGCATCGGAGGCGTGAACCCCCCCCTGAAGGGTGTATCTAAGCCGCTCCACCTGAGAGACTCACAGAGGAGGCGTGAACCCCAACCTGAAGGGTGTATCTAAGCCGCTCCACCTGAGAGACTCACAGAGGAGGTGTGAACCCCACCTGAAGGGTGCATCTAAGCTGCTCCACGGGAGAGACTCACAGAGGAGGCGTGAACCCCACCTGAAGGGTGTATCTAAGCCGCTCCACCGGAGAGACTCACAGAGGAGGCGTGAACCCCACCTGAAGGGTGTATTTAAGCCTCCATCAGAGAGGCTCACGGAGGAGACGTGAACCCCACCTGAAGGGTGTATCGAAGCCGCTCCATCGGAGAGACTCACAGAGGAGGCGTGAACCCCACCTGAAGGGTGTATCTAAGCCGCTCCACCGGAGAGACTCACAGAGGAGGCGTGAAACCCCCTGAAGGGTCTATCTAAGCCGCTCCACCGGAGAGACTCACAGAGGAGGCGTGAACCCCACCTGAAGGGTGTATCGAAGCCGCTCCATCGGAGAGACTCACAGAGGAGGCGTGAACCCCACCTGAAGGGTGTATCTAAGCCGCTCCACCGGAGAGACTCACAGAGGAGGCGTGAACCCCCCTGAAGGGTGTATCTAAGCCGCTCCACCTGAGAGACTCACAGAGGAGGTGTGAACCCCACCTGAAGGGTGTATCTAAGCCGCTCCACGGGAGAGACTCACAGAGGAGGCGTGAACCCCACCTGAAGGGTGTATCTAAGCCGCTCCACCGGAGAGACTGACAGAGGAGGCGTGAACCCCCCCTGAAGGGTGTATTTAAGCCGCTCCACCGGAGAGACTCACAGAAGAGGCGTGAACCCCCCTTGAAGGGTGTATCTAAGCCGCTCCATCAGAGACTCAAAGGGGAGGCGTGAACCCCACCAAGAAATCAGCATTCAAGGATCGTCTCGACAACAACACCCATAACAGCAAGGAACTCTTCAACATCGTCAAAGAATTCACCAACCCCACCGCAGCATCTAACGACATCACTCTCTCCCAAGACCTCTGCGACGCGTTATCCTCCTTCTTCTACGACAAAATTGCCGACATCCACAACAGCTTCGAGAATTCTCCCAGTGATCAACCCTCCCCACCCCCCTCCGATCCTACTCCTCCAACTAACAACCTCAGCGCCTGGAACCCAATCGCCACTGAAGACACCATTCGCCTCATGAACTCAATCCACTCTGGCTCGCCCACCGACCCCTGCCTCCACCACATCTTCAACAAAGCTGACTCCATCATCGCACCCCATCTCCGTGATGTCATCAACTGCTCGTTCAACTCCGCCACCTTTCCAGAAAGCTGGAAACACGCCGAACTCCGCGCCCTTCTGAAGAAACCCACAGCAGACCCCTCTGAACTTAAAAACTTACGACCCATATCCCTCCTCCCATTCCCGGCCAAAGTCATCGAGAAAGCCGTCAACAGCCAGCTCGCCGCCTTCCTTGAATCCAACAACTCCCTTGATCCATCTCAATCCGGCTTTCGAGCCAAACACAGCACCGAAACCGCCCTCATTGCAGCGACTGACGACATCCGAACACTCCTGGACAACGGAGAAACAGTGGCCCTCATCCTACTCGACCTATCCGCCGCTTTCGACACAGTCTGCCACAGCACCCTTATACATCGCCTCAACAACATCGGCATACAAGGAAAAGCCTTGAACTGGATCATCTCATTCCTCGCTGGGAGAACTCAAAGAGTCCGACTTCCCCCATTCTACTCAGAGGCCACCGAAGTCATCTGCGGCGTTCCACAAGGATCATCACTCAGTCCCACCCTCTTCAACGTCTACATGAGTCCTCTCGCCTCCATCGCGCGTCAACACAACCTCAACATCATCTCTTACGCCGAAGACACCCAGTTAATCCTTTTCCTCACCAAAGACCACAACACCGCCAAAAGCAATCTTCACGAAGGCATGAAAGAAGTAGCAGAATGGATGAAACTTAGCCGCCTAAAACTCAACTCAGACAAAACGGAGGTGCTCATCCTAGGATCTTCCCCCTCAGCTTGGGACGACTCTTGGTGGCCTTCCGCGCTGGGCACAGCACCCACACCCACAGACCACGCACGTAACCTCGGCTTCATCCTAGACTCCTCTCTCTCGATGTCCAAACAAGTCAACGCAGTAACGTCCTCCTGCTTCAACGTACTTCGCATTCTCAAAAAAATCTTCCGCTGGATCCCCCTCGAAACAAGAAAGACTGTCACCCACGCACTGGTCACGAGTCGACTGGATTATGGTAACACACTATACGCCAGAATCGCAGCAAAATTACAGAAAAAACTCCAGCGCATCCAAAACGCGTCAGCGAGACTCATATTAGACATCCCTCGCCAAGATCACATCACCGGACATCTAAAAGACCTCCACTGGCTTCCCGTCAACAAAAGAATTACTTTCCGCCTTCTCACCCACACACACAAAGCCCTCTGCAATCTAGGACCCGAATGCCTCAACACTCGACTGTCCTTCTACAAACCCACCCGCCAACTAAGATCGTCCAATCAAGCACTCGCCGCAGTCCCACGCATCCGAAAATCCACCATGGGTGGCAGATCCTTCTCCTTCCTGGCTGCCAAGACCTGGAACTCACTCCCCACCCACCTCCGCCTTACTCAGAACCACATCTCCTTCAGAAAAGAACTTAAAACCTGGCTATTCGACAAATAATGAACCCCTTCCCCTAGCGCCTTGAGACCCTCTGGGTGAGTAGTGCGCTATATAAATGCCCGAACTTGAACTTGAACTATCTAAGCCGCTCCACCTGAGAGACTCACAGAGGAGGTGTGAACCCCACCTGAAGGGTGTATCTAAGCCGCTTCACCGGAGAGACTCACAGAGGAGGTGCGAAACCCCCTGAAGGGTCTATCTAAGCCGCTCCACCGGAGAGAGTCACAGAGGAGGCGTGAAACCCACCTGAAGGGTATATCTAAGCCGCTTCATCGGAGAGACTCACAGAAGAGGCGTGAACCCCCCCCTGAAGGGTGTATCTAAGCCGCTCCATCAGAGAGACTCACAGAACCCCCACTGAAGGGTGTATCTAAGCCGCTCCATCGGAGAGACTCACAGAAGAGGCGTGAACCCCACCTGAAGGGTGTATCTAAGCCGCTCCATCGGAGAGACTCACAGAAGAGACGTGAACCCCCCTGAAGGGTGTATCTAAGCCGCTCCACCTGAGAGACTCACAGAGGAGGCGTGAACCCCACCTGAAGGGTGTATCTAAGCCGCTCTACCTGAGAGACTCACAGAGGAGGCGTGAACCCCACCTGAAGGGTGTATGTAAGCCGCTCCACCTGAGAGACTCACAGAGGAGGCGTGAACCCCACCTGAAGGGTGTATCTGAGCCACTCCACCTGAGAGACTCACAGAGGAGGCGTGAACCCCACCTGAAGGGTGTGTCTAAGCCGCTCTGCCGGAGAGACTCACAGAGGAGGTGTGAACCCCACCTGAAGGGTCTATCTAAGCTCATCCATCAGAGACTCACAGAGGAGGCGTGAACCCCACCTGAAGGGTGTATCTAAGCCACTCCAGCGGAGAGACTCACAGAGGAGGCGTGAACCCCCCCTAAAAGGTGTATCAAAGCCACTCCAGCGGAGAGACACACAGAGGAGGCGTGAACCCCCCCCTGAAGGGTGTATCTAAGCCGCTCCACCGGAGAGACACACAGAGGAGGCGTGAACCCCACCTGAGGGTGTATCTAATCCACTCCAGCGGAGAGACTCACAGAGGAGGCGTGAACCCCCCCCTAAAAGGTGTATCTAAGCCACTCCAGCGGAGAGACACACAGAGGAGGCGTGAACCCCACCTGAAGGGTGTATCTAAGCCGCTCCACCGGAGAGACTCACAGAGGAGGCGTGAACCCCCCCTAAAAGGTGTATCTAAGCCACTCCAGCGGAGAGACACACAGAGGAGGCGTGAACCCCACCTGAAGGGTGTATCTAAGCCACTCCACCAGAGAGACTCACAGAGGAGGCGTAACCCCCCCCTGAAGGGTGTATCTAAGTCGCTCCACCGGAGAGACTCACAGAGGAGGCGTGAACCCCACCTGAAGGGTGTATCTAAGCAGCTCCACCTGAGAGACTCACAGAGGAGGCGGGAACCCCCCCCTGAAGGGTGTATCTAATCCGCTGCACTAGAGAGACTCACAGAGGAGGCGTGAACCTCCCCTGAAGGGTGTATCTAAGCCGCTCCACCGGAGAGACTCACAGAGGAGACGTGAACGCCACCTGAAGGGTGTATCTAAGCCAACAAAGCGGAGAGACTCACAGAGGAGGTGTGAACCCCACCTGAAGGGTGTATCTAAGCCGCTCCACCGGAGAGACTCACAGAGGAGGCGTGAACCCCACCTGAAGGGTGGTAAGTCAGAGAGACTCCCATTAAGGCCTTGCTCATTGTTACGGGTTTGGGGAGACCAGACTTCCTGGATTTTCCCGGTCAGTCCCTGTGTTAACAGCTTTGTCCCGATGTCCAGATAAGTTTAACTGTTTTAAATATGTCCTAGTTTTTAAGAAAGTAGAGTGAGTTTTAGAGTCTGTTTTGCAATCGTATTTTCTAACTTTCACATGCACCTCTGTGGTGTGGAATAGAGCTCTTTACTCCTTGGGCCGGGCTGCATCAGCCACATTCAAAGAGCACAGCAGGAGCTCAGCAATAAACATAGTAAACAGACTTTGGCATTAACACTGAGTTGCTTCACTGGATGAAACACAATTTACAAATCAATAACATTTTATCTGCAGCAAATAAACAATGTAGATTTAAATATTGCCCTCAGCATGACGAGATCGAACTCAAGCATTTATAATTAGCGGTGTGCAGGAGTTTTCTCGTGTCGTAGTTGATAACGTTTTGAATCAACTTTACTCCCTGTAACTAATAACAACAGACACTCCTTCTTTTGTTGAGCATGTACATTTAGCAGAAATTGCAAAGAAATAAAGGTGTCACCCGATTGCAAACCGTAGTAAATTGACAAACATGTGCCCTGTAACACAGACCATGTTATCTATGCCCTAAAATGCACCAACCAGGTACCTTCAGTAAGTGCCACAGAGCTGGATTGCAGAGAGGTGGTCCGATGCCATGCCCCTTTTTACACCACTCTGCAAACACGCTTCTTGGCACACTGCTGGAGGGGCGATGAGGTCCTCTTGTGTCCTGAGTGCCTCAGGACACATGTGGACTTCAACCCTTGAGCAGCAGTGCACCAAGAGCCACGTTTGCAGAGTGGTGTAAAAGGGGGCGTGGCCTCAGACCACTCTCAGCAATCCAGGTGTGTGGCGATTACTGGAGGTACCTGGTGGGCTAGTTGGGCCCCAGGGACCCTCTGATATGAAGGGGACTTAATACCCCAACTTAGAACGCACCAGGAGGCACGTTTGCAGAGTGGTGGGGAAAGGGGGTGTGGCCTTTGTTCACCTCTCAGCAAACCCACAGTGTGGGGCTTACTGGAGGTAAGAGGTAGGCTAGTTGGCCCAGCAGCGAAGGGGACTTCAATCCCTAGCTAAGAGCACACCAGGGAGCGCGTTTGCAGAGTGTTGAGCAAAGGGGGCGTGGCCTGCTATGAGAACATGGCAATCGTGCTGTGTGGGGCTTACTGGAGGTTATAGTATGGGTAGTTGGACCCCAAGGATGTCCTTGGGGGCAACTACCCCTCTTGTTACTTCCAGTAAGTCCCACACAGTGGGATTGCTAAGACATCTTTAGAGGCCATACCCCCCTTTCTCCACCACTTTGCAAACGCACCTCCTGGCAAACTATGGGATGGGGGATGAAGTCCAATTTACTCCTGAGGGACTTTGGAGGCCCAGAAGCCCTCATAGTACCTCCTGTAAGTCCTACGCAGTGGAATTCCTGAGCACTGGTTGGAGGCCCAGAACCCTTTCTCCACCGCTCTGCAAACGCGACTACTAGTTAAACAAGCACTTGCAATGCAATAGGTCTCTCACTGACATTATTTTGAGCTATTGACATTGTAAATGACATTGTTTTTTTGTTTTGTAAAACATAAATAAAATGCATTGTAATTTTAAATGGCAATAGCTAAAAAATGTTAAATGCGACATCTATTGCATTGCATTTACACTAGTGTGAGCTATTGGCATTGTAAATGGTACTGGCTTTTATTAATGCGATTGTTTAACAATATACATATAATGCATTTTCAATGCTAATAGCATAAACTAATGTAAATGTGATACTTCCAATATGTTGAGAGCTATTTTCATTGTAATTGCAACGCTTTTAATTTATGTGTTTTTAAAACCTACAAGGTGTGCATTAATATGCAGACCTTGGAACACTGGCAGTGAAACCGAGAAACATTGATCATGCTTATATTTGTAATGGTAGTTTTGGCAATTATCAGCTCCACTATGCAGTGTAATTTTGAATGTACTACTTTACACATATTTTAGCCTACCATTGCTTAGTGGAACAACTAAGCTGTGTAGCCATATTTAAATGATATCCTATAATGATTAATGTGTTTATTGTGATTGCTCCAATATGTTTTATTATATTATGTTCACTTTTGACTAGCATGTTTTAAACAAGCATTTACAATGCAATGGTTTCGCCTTTGGAAAAGTTAGAGCTATTGGCATTGCTCATGACATTTCTTTTTTTTTTTTCACTTATAAATAAATGGCATTACTCTTTTCTGGTCAGCCTCTCCTTTCGAGCGATGATTTTTATGTTTGGCTTCTTTTTAGAAGCATTCCGCAAGGACATACACCCCACCCCGCTTTTTAGGTTTTTTACTTTTTGTGAATGAGAAATTAACAGATAACTACGGCATAGCAGATGTGTGCTGAAACGAGGCTCTAAACCAGCACGCAACACGGTTCTAAATGTACTACTTTCCGATCTCTGGCGAAAAACGTCTTGCTCCTTGAAGTGTTTTTCTAAGCGCTGCAATCAGTGGGGAATGCCCTCTGTCCCACTTTACGGTCCTATCCCCCGGAGTTGCACTTTTGCTCTAGTTTGGGGCCTCATGGCCGGCCGTCTGTGTCCTCCCGGGGCCCAATGGGGAGCGCCTGCCCCGGAAGGGATCGTGTCTGGGACGGCGCGTGTGTCTCCGATTTCAGTGCTGGGTTTCTCTTCCCTGCTCAGTGCACATCTGCACTCCGGGCTCCCCCTCGAGCTCTGTAAACCGAGGAGGGAGTTTCCTGCCGAACAGGCCTGACATCACTGGAAGAACAGTCCGCTCGCGAGGCTGTGGTGTTAAGAAGCTCTGACGTGCGCTGGAGCCCCTCGCCAGGGCCCCTACAGCCACTTCTATTGCAAGTTGCCAAGGGCAACTCATCAAGGGTAAGTCCAGTGAATCCTGCCACTGTAAGCAGGGTGGCAACGTCGACTGCATTAAAGCAGTTGGGTCAATTGGAGCAAACAAGACTACTATACCCAGAATGCATTAGGTTGTCACACGAAAGCACAGGGCTGGAAGCGATGACATCGAGTGACCATTACATCTGATTACAATTGTATGATGTAATAGCTAGTCGTTACTTGCAGTGCTTAAACACATCATATGTGATACGAACCGGTATATAAACGAGCATTGTCAAACCCAATAAGCCTCGTCTAGCGTCTGTCGTTAATTAGTAAAAGTCTCACACCACGGGGAAGCGTGTTAACCGTTCACGCTTTTCCATCCGGCATAACTCTGCATCAGTTAACAAGCGAAGACTGCCACCTACTGGCAAAATAATATAGACACGCGATCATCAAAATACATTCCAAGTTTAGTTAACGCAAATCTTTAGGTCACATTTTCCTTCTGATTTCTATTGTGTTGCGTGTTCGCTTTTCTATTATTATATAGTACTGAATGTAAGTAGGCGTCACAAAGGGAATTGTTCACCACTGAGGGAGATTGCACGTGACATCATTTTTTTTACTCCTCCTCCTTCAATGTGAACAAGAATGTGCCCGGGCTCACGGAGAGCGGGAGGGGGGACGGGCACACGGAGGGGGGGAGGGGGGACGGCGGGAGGAGGGACACGGAGGAAGGCAGGACAGCAGTAAGCACGGCCCGGCCGGACCAGATTCGGGGGCGTTCCCGGCTTTTGGCTGACGTAGCATGACGTAGCCAAAAGCCAAAAATTCTCGGGAACGCCCCCGAATCTGGTCCGGCCATGACGGACGCCTCTCTGTTCCAATGGCTAGCCTCCATTTATGGAGCTAGCCAATGAAACAGAGGGGCGTATTCAAGGCACCCATACTAGAAACTACAGATTTCTCTGGAGGCGGAGCTTACGCTCCGTTCCCCAGCGAAACCTAAAAATTAACAAATTGTCACACATTTCGTTCAAATATCCTTAAGGATCATACATTAGCCAAATATATAAAAAAAAAAACCTGCCTGTTTTTAAATATCACCAAAATTATAGATTTTTTCAAACAGATTCTGCAGAAAGAAAACATTACATCCCACCCGGAACCATTTGCAGTCTTTATGTGGGGCCATGTCCCCCAATAATGTGTACTTCTGGCTACGAGCCTATATTAAACTGAATACCATTTATGAAAACACTCCAAAATAATGCTTATTTTTAAATCCCTTATGCATTATGGGAGATGTAGTGCATACACTTTAGTGGACTTGTCACAATTAATTCATTTTTATAACAGAAAGAAATATGCATCAAAATATGTCAAAATACTTTAACCCCTTGCATGCTGATGAGGGACCCCGTCAGTCATGCATCACGGTGCTCGTGTGCTGATGACGGCTGGGGGCCGTCATGAACCCGCCCACTCAATGAAAGTGCCTCACAGGTGCAGAATCGCAGCCGCATGCAAAGGGTTAAAACTGTACGGAGCCATTATAGAAATGCTTAATGGAAAGTTTGTGAAAAAGTACTTGATGCTTCAGAGTTCAGCACAGTAATATAAATATGTATACATCACATATGTACCGCCCATGAGAGGGCAAGAGTCCAAACATGAGGCGCCACAAGACTGTACCTCAGGAATGGAGGAAGCCAATGATCCTACAGGCATACCAACACCACCTGTACCATCACAACGCAGACCAGCAGTCTCTCGTCTCTCTCAGAAGAGCATACAGCACCCGGGGAGACACGATAACCTGCTGTGAGGGACAGACACGCCAACGTACAGCCAGAGGCTGTAATGACCGGATTCTCGGACCAAAAACTATCCACTCACCTAGATGCAACCAACTCGGCCAAAACGTAACCCCATCCCTTCCCGGAACCTATTTACAACAGTACCTGAGTACTTACCCGGGAATGGGGAATTCGCAATATACAAGCTTATACCATCAAAAACACTGCTAGATCTAAGGGATTACTAAGAATAGTCACTAATAACTACGGAATTCCATGTCTCATCCTATGATCTCACCTTATAGCCCCGCGACAATCTGGCCCGGGCTATTCTACCCTCCTTCTCATATTGGAGAGCAGCTCATTCTACCACACCAACCACAATTGGTGTTCTCATTAACACCCTATCTTGAGCGGTCTCACTACACACCATCCACAATTGGTGTTCTCACTAATGCCCTATCTTGAGCAATCTCATTACACACCAATCACAATTGGTGTTCTCATTAACGCCCTATCTTGAGCGATCTCACTGTCCTATTAATACCTTCTGCTCTCTCTCTCTCTCTATTGGGAAGTTCCTAAGTACCTAATATTCACTGGAAGTTATTTCCTATCAAAACTACCCTGTCTTCCATTTCTCAGTTACCTGTAAGAAGGGAATTGCCCATCCTTCTATACGACAGCACCTGGCTAAAAAGAAAGGTTAATTCTGTCTTAGTAAACAACTCTCAAGTGCAATTACTACGTATTGGGGCCTCTTTACACAATAATAGGATGACAAGGTGGAATATCAATATAGATGAAAGGGAAAATAATTAATCATGAGAATGCACACATACACACCTAAAAGATACACATATCTGACTAATGCATTTGCAGTTATTCTCTGATCAGAAGCAGTACACTTCACTGTCTTCAGTTACCTGTAAGAAGGGGATCACCAGCCTTCTGTACGTCAGCACCTGGCTATGAAAAGCCCACTTACTCCCTCCCAAAGGAAAACATACAAATGATACTAATGCACATTGGGGTCTCTTTATTAGAAAAAGAACGAGACAAAGAAAACATTGCAATAATACAGTAGGGAATTATTGATGCAAACAGGAACCTAAATATAACCTAGAAAAGAAAAAGGGGATGAATGATTATATATAGTGCAAACTAGCTAAGAATACCTCACCCTGTTAAGAAGGGTCCAACTGTCTGTTCCTCTCTCTGGTTGAATCAGGACTCTCTCTCCTTCACCATCACTAACGTACTAGCTTCATTCTGGAGTTCTGGACTTTTACTAAGGTCCAGAGGTGTCAGGGACAACACCCGAAGACCCCTGAGTTCTACCTGTCTCGGTGCACAAATAAACAGAAACACGGGCTTCTCGATGGTGGCGTCAAAGACCAAAGGTTTATTACTGCAGGGACACAGAAGTCACAGAAACTACACATGGGCAGATTCTAGGAGCCTGTTTGATTTGCACTAAATTGGTTGCTCCTTAAATACAAGTTTTTTAGCTGGGGGCAACATTCTCCACATACTAGTGCGTTTCTTAAACTTTATGTCCTAAACAATAAATATTTGGCGTTAAACAGGAATCGTCAACAATTTCTGATGTCAAAACATTACGAATGAGAGGTTCCCACTGTTCGATCATAATCCCATGTCATCTTTTCATTCAAGAGCCGGACCGCCTCATCGTAAATTTCGTTACCTCCCCCTAATAAAGGCCCAGAAGGAAAGGAGCAGAGCCAGGTACAGAAGATAGAAAAGCAGGATAAGAGATGTTTGTGGGTCGTAAATGGGCAAGGCTACCAACTTCGGCCGCCTAATCATGATCAGGCCAACGAGCACGAGAACCAGTATGGCCGGACTAGCCTCAGGCAGAGGAGGCAGCTTTTGCTGAGTCATGCGGCCACAGCGTTTCTGTCCTAAGGTGCACGTGTCACTAGCAAGGTGAATCGCCGGCTAAAGCCTACGTGTCCTTAAGTGAAATGAGTTGATCAGAGGTCACTGTGTGTCCATTGACTATGTGAGGGCAAGAATACAAGATGGATGCCACAATCTAAAATGGATGCCATCGGTGTATCGGAAATGTGTTTATAACAGGAGTGCTCTTGCTCGTAGCATAGCGAAAACACCAGGATATACTAAATGGATCATTTGCGGTTCACTGGTACCAAAATTATGAGTTTACGACAATGTTGAAAACACGGGTTCAAATCGTCACGGAACCTCAGACCCTCCTTTTGCCCTTACATAGGCAATTACTCAGTCTATGTCAGAGTCTATCTCGATGTTCATTAGGTCAGTGATATGTTGTTGCAGCATCATCCTTTCTCGCACCTTGTCTCCAAACACAGGCGGTTTTCTAAAACAGGTTGCAGCACAGAGGCTACACAAAGCAGGACCACATTGGATAATAAGGCAGCACGAGAATAGGAATACTAAGATAATACCAACGACCATCAGAACCTTCCATCCCCACGCTGATAGTAGAGTCCAAAGCCATTCCATTAATGACCAATTTCCCTTGTCTATATGAATAGAGTCAGAAATCTTGTGTAGCTTAGAGATCGCTTCGTATACGGTCGGAGCATTATTGGGGATAAAAACACAGCAGCTCGATTGGATCATTCTGCATACCCCACCTCGATCTGCAAGTATTACGTCAAGAACCATACGATTCTGTAACGTCATGAGACGATCCGCCTGGAGCTCAGCTGTTAAATTACTAAGGGCACCAGCAGTTTCTGTAATAGTAGATTCAACTACCCGTGTTAGCTGACGTAGATTTCTACTATTGGCCATAGGCCCCCAGAACGGAAGGAAACCTTTGAAAAAGTCTCCGGCTTCCTGACCAGCGGTATCTTCTTTGCTGAAAACACCTCTTACTACTCTGGTCTTGTGATAATCTGGGGAAGCAGTGTATGTCGGAGGCAAAAGTCGAGCAATATAGCATGAACCTGAAAAGTCAGCAGGCAACCATGTATATGCTCTATCTCGACAGATGAAGTAGGTACCCTTAGCAGTTAGGAAGGCAGGGGAAGAGTTTGACGGATACACGTAAGTTTCAACACAGTCACTCTTCCCTAGCCGAGCTCTTGGATTTCTCCCATTACCCTGCAAGCAGAATTGACCTCGGTGAGGTACGACCCAGACTGGAGTGGAGCTTTTACGCTTGCTTTCACCCAAACTAATGCTATACTCCGTAGAATTCCAACTCAGATAAACTCGAAGCTCATCTCTAGGGATAATTGGGGAGTTATTGACGTCTTTAATCATGTCAGTTATTCCCTTTATCAAGGCTTTATTAACGGAGTTATACTTAGTGGAACGTGGAGGATGCGGGGGATAGGTCTCGAGAGCATAGACAAATACGGTCTGGAAGGCCCGACATGATCCATTATAGCTAAAAGGCAAGACCAGGTAGGGAATGCCTTTATCCATAGTGTGTGGTATCAAAACACATACCCAGCAGTCTGTTGTGTTAAATACCAGTTGGTGTTGATGCAAGAGATGTACAAAAGTGTTATTTATGAATTCTGAGCATCGAGCTTGCTCATGTTCGGGGAACGGATGAAAGGAATGAAAAGAAGCAACAGTAGAAGAAAGAAGATCAAGGGGAGGTACTGTAGTTGCTATCGGTGCAAAAATTAAATGGATACCAAAGACAATTCCACCCACCAACGTTATTAAGATAATCAAAAACGTAATTGCACATTGCATCAGAAAACATTTGTTATGAAGAATTTTGTATAATCTATTTCTGCGAACATAAATTACATTCTCTCGGTGCAGCCCAGGAAGCTCCATCTTCTACAACCGCTCGCGACCACTGATGATATGTACGTAGTTGAAAATGCCTCTATCAGCCCTGGGAGTTCCCAGAACTAACAGAAAGACCGACCTTGTGTCTGGCCCCCGCAGATTCAACTAGGCACAAAGCCACGACCCTACGGCGACCCAGACGGCAAGGTAATAAGAACAACAGAAATACACAGGGAAATACAAGATATTCAGCAAGCTTCCTGGCTGGAGGCAATGTATCAGATCAAAATATAAAAATAGGCAGTTTCCTGCTTTATTTGTCCTTAGAATGAGAACGTAGGTTGTATCTCAGTTTTCCTGCCGTAGTTTGATCCGGAAACAGTCTGTTTTCAGCAGGAGTAACAATGTTCAAGTTCGCAGAGGGCAAATGTTCATTTGATGCAGTGTTCCGGTCAGTGATCGAAGGAGCAGCTTCAGAAGGAGAGTCAGAGTTCGGAGAATCAGTTATCAGTTCTGCATCACTGAAAGGAACGTATCTAGGAACCGGTTCTGTATCAGAGGCACCAATTCCTTGTCTAACCCAATTATCATAAGGGAGTGGAAGGGGTACACGCTTAGTATGGGTCGCGTGAACCCAATTCTTCCTTCCAGCCACACGTACAGCAGTCCTTGTTGCCAACAGCACCTGGAAAGGGCCGACGAACTTGGGTTGGAGGTTCCTGGCCCGTCCAAAATTCCTGATAACGATGTAATCACCGGGTTTCAGCTGATGACCTGGACTTTCCGGAGGCTTTGGCAATGCATCGAAAACCTGTTGGTGAATGAGACTCAATTTAGCAGTCAAGTCAAAAAGGTAATCAATTAGCATTGGGTATTCCAGTTGTTTAAACTCCCTAGGTCTTGGTACCCCCCAAACATTAGCAGGGCGACCGAACACAATCTCATAGGGGCTAAGCCCTACTCGGGCATGCACAGTCGCTCTTGTGGATAACAGGGCCAAAAGTAGTGCATCAGGCCAGGACAAGCCCGTGGAGGCTTGTATCTTGGCTAGTTTCAGCTTGAGGGTACCATTGTACCCTTCAACTAAACCTGCTGACTGGGGGTGGTTCGCACTGTGGAATTTTTGTTTTATTCCCAAGCCTGCACACACACTCTGCATAACTTTCCCTACGAATTCACTCCCATTGTCCGACCATACAATCCGTGGCATACCATACCTGGGGAAGTATTCTTTTAGGAGTATTTTGGCAGTGGACAAGGCAGTATTATCGTTTAGTGGATATGCTTCGATCCACCTTGAAAAAGCACAGACCACCACTAGGACATATTTAAGGTTGTTACATCGATCCATGTGAATGAAATCCAACTGAATCACTTCGAAGGGACAAGAAGGAGGAGCGAAGTGACCAGTGGGTGTGGGGATTCCCTTGCCAGGATTATGCATCAGGCATATCATGCAGTTTTTCACCACTCTTTCTGCACATTTACTAATTCCATCATTCTTCCAGACTGGAGCCAACATCTTACACATCCCTTTAGAACTGATGTGCGCTGCTCCATGCGCCATCGTTACCACCGCAAGCACATACGCATCAGGCAACATCCAACGCTGCTGTTCCGACAAATCAATCCAGCATCCACTTGAGTCTAATTTACCCGTTTTCTCTTTCCATGCAAGTTTTTCCTCTTCAGTCGCTTCTTCCTGAATCGCTTTCACACTTTCCACTGTATCCTCACACATTCCCGATTCAGCAACCCATCTTGCAGACGTTGCAACATACATCCCACTCATCGTATTCCTAGCTGTCTGTTTAGATGTCTCATCAGCAAAGGCATTTCCACGACCAACATCATCCGTGATTGCTCGATGAGCACTGCACTTCACAATCGCAACTTCCATTGGTAAGGTTAGAGATTCCAACAAGTCATTGACTAGCTGACCATGCTGGATCTTAGTCCCATGGGACGTAGTAAAACCTCTTTCCTTCCACAATCGGCCAAAACTATGCGCTACACCGAACGCATACTGACTATCTGTGAACACATTCACTCTCTTTCCCTTAGCTAAAACACACGCTCTAGTCAATGCAATTAATTCTGCAGCTTGGGCAGAATTCTGACTCACTCTTGCAGTCTCCACAATCGTACTCAAAGTCGTTACTGCATAGGCAGCTGTTACATCACCATTCTCCAATTTAAAACAAGACCCGTCGACGTATAACGTGCCATCTGGGTCTGATAACGGAGTGTCTTTAAGATCAATCCGTCCTTTTGTCTCTTCCTCGGTTCTAAAACAACAGTCATGTGGTTCAGAATCACTCGACTCCTGGCTAGTCGGCAACAGTGTTGCTGGATTCAATACATTGCATCTTTTAATCTGAATATGACTTGCTAGCAGTGTCAGCTCATAGCCTGATAATCTAGCACTGGTTAGGTGCTGTGTCTTTGTTCGGTTCATGAGTGTATCCACGGCATGTGGAACCATGACCACTAGCATGTTGTTCATGACCAAACCAGCAGATTGTCGAATGGACGCTGCAGCTGCTGCTGTAGCTCTCAAGCAACTAGGCAACGCTCTGGCTACTGGGTCTAATGTTGATGAAAAATACGCACAAGGACGTTGTTTATCACCAAATCGTTGCGTCAGAACACTCAATGCACAACCTTCTCTCTCGTGAACATAGAGTGTAAATGGCTTACTGTAGTCGGGTGTTCCCAACACCGGAGCTGAACACAGTGCATTTCGTAACTCAGAAAAGCTTTGCTGACATTCGGCAGACCATGGCACCGGACTCGGAACACCTTTTCCAGTCAAGGCCACCAATGGTTTTGCCAAAAGAGAAACATTTGGGATCCATTGCCTGCAGTATGAAGTAATACCTAAAAACGCACGCACTTCTCTCTGTGTGCTCGGAACATTCATCTGCGTAATTGCTTTTATTCTCTCTGGGGTCAACCTTCTTCCCTCCTTTGACAAGAGATGACCTAAGTAGGTCACTTCTTGACAACAATATTGCATTTTGGAAGGTGACACCTTGTGATTTAAATCAGACAAATGATGCAATAGGGAAATTGTGGCTGCTTTGCAAGTTTCCTTGTCATCGGCAGCCACTAGAAGATCATCGACATATTGCACCAAAGCAGAACCAGAAGGAAGTACAATAGAATCTAACTGACTTTTTAATGCCTGACTGTGAATGGATGGGCTTTCACAATAGCCTTGTGGAGTACGTTTAAACCTGAAGCTTCGGCCTCCTAGAGAGAAGCCGAAAATATCTCTGCTTTCTTCGGCTATCGGAATGCTGAAAAAGGCATTCTTCAAGTCGATCACTGAGAACCATGTGGCTGTAGCAGGAATCAACGTTAACAATGCAGTAATGTCCGGAACCACAGGAAACTGTGGAATCACAATTTTGTTAACCTCTCTAAGGTCAATTACAAATCTATAGACTGGAGCTTTTGAAGGATCAGTGCGTTTTAGAATTGGCAGTACAGGGCTGTTACAGACATTTCCTCTAGTTTCCTCTATTACATCTTTCTGGATCAAATCTTGAACTATCAATAAAAGCGCACGTTCGCCTTCACTAGAGATCTTATATTGTGGGATTCGTGGAAATTTGACATTTGCTTTCAAAGTTACTACATAGGGAGGAATTTCCAAAAGACCTACATCGTTAGGACCAGTCGCCCAAAGAGTATCAGGGAGAGAACGCAGCTCCAGTGGGAGCGCATCCATTGACAAGTACATCGGGGAGATGATTCTCTTACCCAATGTAAGCTGTACTCCTGACGGAGAACAGTACAGAGTCGCGTACAGGCGTTTTAACAAGTCTAAACCAAGCAGATTTTCATTACAACCGGTCTTCAAAATCAGGGGTGCTTTTAATTGACGAGGCCCAACAGAAATAGACAAAGGACCAGAAACAGGGTTGTGAACAGGGGCGCCTGAAAAACCTACTGAAACATTAGTTAAGCCGGACAAAGGTGCGCCAGGGAGTTTCGCATGTATGATAGAACTTTTTGCTGCACCAGTATCCAACAGAAACGGTTCGACTACACCTGATGTAGCTACTGCGACATAAGGCCCACTCTGATCTACTGGAACTGATACTACTCCCTCTCTTTGTCCATGGCTGTCCTAGTACTCATTTTGTTGAAATTCCTCACTAACTTCACAGTAATCCTCAACGTGATACTGTTGAGACCTAGTTGGCTGTGTAGATTGTCCGTTTCGCTGATCATAATAATTAGAAGGGCGATCATTCGTTTGTGGAGGCATAGCACCTCGTCCTCGATCTCTAGAAGTTTGCGTAGAACCACCACGACCTCTCTGAGCTGCTGCAGCGTTATTTTGTGCTAGCACGGGACACTCATTCTTATAATGACCTTCCTTTTTGCAGTAAGCACACTGATTCCATTGGTATTGCGGTCTCTGAGAACCATAGTCAGTCCTCTGGTATGGCCCTTGCTGTGTGTTTGTCTGATTCGTGCGAGGTGGATATGCCTGCTGCAAAAGGACTTTAGTTTTTAAATCTTTTGTTTTCTTTTCAGATTTTTCTTTCTCTTCTTTATCCCTATTTTCATAATACTGGGCAGTTGCAAGTATTTGCGCAGTCGTAGAGACAGCCCACGCACTTTCAGAATCTTTTAATTTATTACTGAGCTCTGGTAACAGATTGTGCACAAATTTATCAACAAATAATCTCTGGCCTCCCTCCGTGCTCATATCCTGACCACTGTGATCTACGAAAGTTTCTTCAAATCTAGTGAAAAAGTCGGAGACGCTTTCGTCCTTTTTCTGCCTGCATGTGGACAATTTGTCCCAGTTAACGCGCAATGCTGGCATCAGAGTTTTCATTAAATCGATTATTCTACCGGGCAAATTAGCAATTAGAGGTTCGGGTTTAGAACCACCAATTTGTTGACCATCTGCCGCTATTATAGCCTGCCAATCACCACCTAGGGCAACTGGATGATTTTCTTTACGAGTTTTAGCCCAGATTGGTTGCGGTACTACATTGCCAAATAGCATGTCAATGTCCGCTAAATTCATTACGCAAGCTTCAACCATTTGGGTCAGCTCTTTGTAATATCCAGCAGGATTTTTACGCGGATCTGGCAAGGCCTGTTTTACTGCTAACACTTCAGCTCGTTTCCACGGAATATGTATCCACACTCTCTGGAATTGGGCCGGAGCGGCTGCAATACCATTGACCGCATCAGCTTGAATGGCTTCGCGCCATATTGGCGGAACTTCTCTCATAGGATATTGACGACCTTGTTTTGTGCTACGTTTCTCTAATTCCCTTGGTGATCTGAGGGAAGGATCAAATCTAAAACCTAAAATCAGTTCCATTGCTTCCTTTATCTCCTGACCAACTATCATACCTGCAGCAAATTTTTGTTGAACATGAATTAATTCATCCGGAACTTGGTCAGAATCGTTCTCCTCCCACTCCTCACGTAAAAGGGAACACATGACATCAAACACATAGCGCTGTGTCGGTTCATTCCATTGCATAAATGTATCTAATACATCTCGTACATTATACCTTCCAACTTTCGAAATCCACCTAAGGGCTGTAGAATCTAATATTCCTCGTTCTTCAACACTAGGAAGCTGACTACGTCTCTGAACAGATTCAGAGGCAGGACTCCTAATCAGAGTTTTGTAAAAAGGGAGATAGAATATTAGAGACAGATGCAGTGATCCTCCGACGAACAGAAAGCGGAGTCACATAGCTTGCAGAAGTTTGAAGTAGAGTAGTAGTTGGGACAGAAGAAACAGCAATAGTAGGGGTAGCAGGCAAAGCAATTTGCGAAACAACAGGTATCAGCGGTACAGGCATAGGCAGAGGAACTGGCAACCCTGGGAGAGGGGGTGCCGGAGGAATATTGTTAACCACAGGAAGTGCAGGAGCTTGATTCAGGGGAGCAGGAGCAGGTATACCAGGCTGTCCAGCAACCGGTAACAGAACATTTAGCAGAGGTGGAGCTGTAGCACCCTGTGCATATGGTGGAGGTGACCTCAACAAGTAAGACAACAGGGGATCCTTTTCAGGGTCCTCTACTGTCTTAGCAGTACTCGATGGCAAGGCAGGATAGCACTTGTCTATCGCTAAATTACGCTCTCTATCGGCTACCTCTATCGCTTTCTCAGATTCATTGAGTTGCAGCTGCTTGGCAGACTGTTCTAAAGTCAACTTTTGCTCTTTTTGCTCTTTCTTCAACTTTTTAGTCTCTCTCTGTTTGGATTCTTTTCGCCAACAACGGAAAGAATCAAACATTGCCGGCCGGGCTTTCTTCTTAAACAACTTTATTTCTAAATTATCGAGAATTTCGGGTTCAAAACTACCATGTAGTGGCCAACTAAGGACACCATCTTTCTTCGTGTAACGGATCCATACCTCATTATAAGATATAGGACCCACACCGTGCTTACAATAAAGATCATAAAGAGGGGTTCCAATCGGAGGAACCGAACATGAGTCCTCCAACCGGGACTCTCTGTTGCAACCAAAACATGAAAACACACAGTTTTTCCGACTTACCATTTTATAAACCGGAACACAGAACAAACACAAACAAAGGTGTGCACTCGAACTAAGAACTTAGGCCTACCAAAGTGAACAAATGTATCGATACCCAAACCAAACCAAAAGATTATCGTAACTAGAACAACCAGTGATAATCTTACGAAAACCAAACCAAACCAAGGAATTAAAAGGATTATCCAAACAGGAGCAAACCCTTACGAAGTAACCAAACAACTAGCAACCACTGAATACTTAACTGAGGCACTGAAGACGTCACCAAGGAGAAACCCGTCACGTCTCTCTGTACTTAGGTCTGCACCTCGGGTCCAAGACAGGGCGACAGTCAAGGCAGCGGACCACTGCAGCCGTCCGAACGGGAACCCTCGTGGAAGAGAACGTCGGGCCACTTTTGCGATATGCCGGGATCGATGAAGTGGGGCGCCTCCCTCTGGAATCTTCAAACGAAGCTTCTCGAACTCTACAGGCTTTTGGACCGGTACCGAATGACGTCGCCCCACATTGGGCGCCAATTGGAGTTCTGGACTTTTATTAAGGTCCAGAGGTGTCAGGGACAACACCCGAAGACCCCTGAGTTCTACCTGTCTCGGTGCACAAATAAACAGAAACACGGGCTTCTCGATGGTGGCGTCAAAGACCAAAGGTTTATTACTGCAGGGACACAGAAGTCACAGAAACTACACATGGGCAGATTCTATGAGCCTGTTCGATTTGCACTAAATTGGTTGCTCTTTAAATACAAGTTTTTTAGCTGGGGGCAACATTCTCCACATGCTAGTGCGTTTCTTAAACTTTATGTCCTAAACAATAAATATTTGGCGTTAAACAGGAATCGTCAACAATTTCTGATGTCAAAACATTACGAATGAGAGGTTCCCACTGTTCGATCATAATCCCATGTCATCTTTTCATTCAAGAGCCGGACCGCCTCATCGTAAATTTCGTTACCTCCCCCTAATAAAGGCCCAGAAGGAAAGGAGCAGAGCCAGGTGCAGAAGATAGAAAAGCAGGATAAGAGATGTTTGTGGGTCGTAAATGGGCAAGGCTACCAACTTCGGCCGCCTAATCATGATCAGGCCAACGAGCACGAGAACCAGTATGGCCGGACTAGCCTCAGGCAGAGGAGGCAGCTTTTGCCGAGTCATGCGGCCACAGCGTTTCTGTCCTAAGGTGCACGTGTCACTAGCAAGGTGAATCGCCGGCTAAAGCCTACGTGTCCTTAAGTGAAATGAGTTGATCAGAGGTCACTGTGTGTCCATTGACTATGTGAGGGCAAGAATACAAGATGGATGCCACAATCTAAAATGGATGCCATCGGTGTATCGGAAATGTGTTTATAACAGGAGTGCTCTTGCTCGTAGCATAGCGAAAACACCAGGATATACTAAATGGATCATTTGCGGTTCACTGGTACCAAAATTATGAGTTTACGACAATGTTGAAAACACGGGTTCAAATCGTCACGGAACCTCAATTCCACTGGTTCAACTTCTGGTGTTTCTCCTGGCGTCTGTATTTCACTGACTCCAACTGCACTCCAAATGTAACTTCATCGTCTGCTAACAATTCCAACTCTTCCATCTGCCTGGTAACTGCTCCACAGATCATCTGTCCAACTCACAGCTCCAGCTCTGCAAACCAACTGACTCCATCTGACCAAACTGATCCAACAGACTGCATCAACTCCAAAAACCATCTGACTCCTTCAATTCCAAAAAACCATCTGACCTCTCTGCTCTTCTGTTCTCTGATAATATGGGAGGCTCTCTGCTCATGGAAATTTCCAGCAAGCGCCCTGCCTCCCACCGAATTCCTGTACCAAGCCCTGCGCTCCCTGCGCTACCACAGTGGCCAGCTGTAGTTGCGTCTAGAGCCCGGGGAAGTAAGCACATTCCTTCGATAAGGGCCGGTCCTCACCGGTTTCTAACTAGTGAATAACAGGCTCAACTCTAAACATCACTTCTGACCTACAAGCGCCTCAGACAACTGAGGCAGGAAGATAAGATGGCTGCTCTCTAGTTTAGGCCTTTAGGCCCGAAAAGAGGTAAAAGAGACATAGAATCATGCCAAAGCCAATATGCAAGCCCTACAAATAGGCTAAAAATAGGGAACTAACCACTATACTAGGATGGTAGTAGACCAAAGTCACCATCACTCAGAAACAGGACAAAATATCCGGTCACTACAGAGGCTGAACAAAAAGCGTACACATTCAGTGACGTTTTCATATTATTAACAACTGCTGCTAACTATTAAAGAGGAAGGAGTTCATACTACTAAGAGCCTTGGATGCACAAAACTATAGACGGAATGTCTTTTTACAAAAAGCTCATTAGTGCACCGATACGGCTTCCCACATAATCATAGGCTGGATTTCTAGCCGTGGATGATGCTGTACCCAGAGCTTATCTTACTTACGATCGTCGATCTTTATCTCACGACCCCGCACATTCTCCCATTCACCCAATCCTTACCTTCATGCGTTCCTGGCAGGGCCAGGAACCTTGCTGGCAAATAGGGTGCCTGAGCCCTCCAGTTGCTGGTAGTGCACCTCCACCAATGGCTTGTTGCCCCATGATGTGTCAGTAATCCCTGGCGCTCAATTCCTTGGTGGGCAAACATGCAACATCCAATGCCGGCATGCGGAAGTAAAAAGCCGGCATTGGATGTTGCATGTTCGCCCACCAAGGAATTGAGCGCCAAAAACTAAGCCACACGCAGCGCTAGCTGTGGTCTTTAGCGGCAGCAGGAATTACCACGGAAATTCTGCTGCCAATTTAAGAGTGCTACAAACAACTAGGGATTACTGACACATCAGATACACGAAAGAGGGTTTTATTCCCTGAAGATTGAAGAATTTTTGGGTCCTGAGGAGAACCTCATTATCCACTGGGTTCGAAACGCGTCGACCTGGTCCCATGTCAGATATAATATGTTCCCAAATATTGTGATGAGTTCTAATTTGTTGAGATCATGATGATTATGTAAAATATACAATCTAGGGAAATTATTGCATTTAGTATTTGTTCCATTCTTTCTGGTTGTGGACATTGGGACCACTGTCTGACCCACACTGGGTCTTTTTTGTATGAATGATGTGTGAGTATGTGTGATGATTGTTTGTCTTGGCCAATTTTGTGAAGAGGTGTGATGTGTTGGTATGTATATAGTGGGAAGGTTTGAATGAAATGTATTTATTGTATATAGTCTGTTTCAAGTGTATTCTATGAATTTCTATGCACAAGAAAGTACATTTTTTGCAAAAATAATAAATGCAAAAAAGTGGAATAAACCATTTATTGGTGCAATTTAAAAAGCTGACTTATGTTTCATAAGGTTTAGTGAGAAGGATTTTGGTAGTTGTGCTAAGTACTGGCATTTGTTCTGTTCTTTATTGTTCTGACACCCAGCACTGCGGATCACCTGCACTAGGCGTTTTTTCAAACGAGCTCGGAGGAGCTGTATTGGGACCGCACTGACTTCTTGATCAGAAATTCAAAGCGCAGCCAAAACGTATGTCGCCCACATAACAAGGCACTTGTTAAACAAAGTGGTGTCCCCCTTTACATAAAAGCGCTCAACGGGCGCTTGTTAAACCGGGCGCTTGGTAAACAAGGAGTGGGGGCGGGGAGGGGTGAGTCCGGGACTATGTTCGGTGGCCGGAATGTGCGCCCATGTGGATGCGTGCGCATGCTAATGCACACCTAAAACAAAAAAATAATAATAAATTACCGGTGTAAGGATACTGAAGTTAGGCCGTGCTGCTTCCGGAATGAACGGAAGTTACGTACGGCACGATGAGCCGATAATGAGGTGTATAACTAAAAAAATGCACAAGTTAACAAATAGCAAGCCACGAGAAAGTAACAAGCAATGGGCGGAGTTCTAACACCCATATGGATTACCAGATGTCTCAGAGAGACAGCGCATTCGCGCTGCCTAGCAAGACCTAAAAAGTGTTTGCATTGTAATATGTTTCACATTTGCGAAAATTAGAGCTATTGGCGTTGTAAATGCAAATGTTTTTTACTAAGGTTTTTTGGAGTGAAGTGGAGTGGATGTACGTTGTGTGTAGTGGAATTGTGTGGTACATTGTGCAGTGAGATTGTGAATAGAAAGTATGTGGTATGTAGTGTATGGGAATTATGTAGAATGGGAGTATGTGTTATGGAGAGTAATTATGTGGTATGATAGTCTGGGTTGTGGAGTGGTAACCTCCGATTTAGTCTTCCTCGTTTCCACAGAAGCTCAACTATGAACTCAGTGAGACAAAAAAAGAAGGAATAATGTAGGAGCACTTGTGGACTTAGACAGAGGTATGAGCAGGGCCACTGGAATTATGTGACTGTTTGGCTGCACCGACTTTAGCACAATTATACATGTTCTGCATTACCCACATAATTCATCATCTGCTCCTTAATATGCAGATTTGAACAAAAAAAGCCTTATTTCTGGCTCAAACGTTACCAAAAATGCAGCGACAAGTGTTACAGCATGGTAGAAGGTCCTTTGCAAACCTAGAATAGTCACATGTTACTTATTGCTAAATGTGGGTGTTAAATTGGTACTGATGGTGTGCAAGCCACTGTTGCTTCCCTCTGCGCCTCTTTTGCCTCATTCTGCATTTCTGTTGCTTCTTTCGGCACGTTTCTTTCTTTTTCTGTATTTTTCTTGCCTCTTTCTGTAAATCTCTTGTACTTTCTGCACCTCTGTTCCCTCTTTCTGCATGTCTGTTGCCTCTTTTTGACATAATTTGCTTCTTTCTGTACCCCTCTTACATATTTCTGTACCCTTTTTACCTCTTTCTGCACATCTGTTCCTTCTTTCTGCACGTCTTTTGTTTCTTTCTGCACCTGTCTTGCTTCGTTGTGCACCGCTCTTGCCTCTCTCTCTCCACCCCTCTTCCTTCTTTCTGCACTTCTGTTTCTTCTTTCTGCACCTCACTTGCCTCTTTCTGCACAACTACTGCCTCTTTCTGCAGTTCTCTTGCCTCCTTCTGCACTTCACTTGCCTCTTTCTGTAACTCTTGCCTCTTTGTACACCTCTGTTGCCTCTTTCTGCACCTCACTTGCTTCTTTCTGTACCCCTTTTGCCTGTTTATGCACCCCTCTCTCCTCTTTGTGCAACTTTCTTGCCTCTTTCTATACCTCTATTCCCTCTTTCTGCACCCTTCGTGCCTCTTTCAGCACCTCTGTTGCTTCATTCTGCACTTTCAATGCTTCTTTCTGCACCTCTGCTGCTTCTTTCTCCACTTCTCTTGCCTCTTTCTGCACCTCACTTGCCTCTTTCAGTACCTTTGTTTCTCCTTCCTGCACTTCTATTGCCTCTTTCTGCACCTCTCTTGCTTCTTTCTGCACCTCACCTGCCTCTTTCAGCACCTCTGTTGCTTTTTTCTGCAGATCTCTTGCCTCTTTCTATATCCCTGTTCCCTCTTTCTGCACCTTTCTTGCCTGTTTCTGTACCTCTCTTGCCTCTTTCTGTAACTCTGTTGCTTCTTTCAGCACTTCTCTTCCTTCTTTCTGCACCTCTGTTGCTTTTTTCCGCAGATCTCTTGCCTCTTTCTGCACCTCACTTGCCTGTTTCAGCACTTCTGTTGCTTTTTCTGCAGATCTCTTGCCTCTTTCTGCACCCCTCTTTTTACTTTCTGCACCTCTCTTGCTTCTTTCTGCACCCCTGTTCCCTCTTTCCCCACCTCTCTTGCCTCTTTGTGTACCTCTGTTACTTTTTTCTGCACTTCTCTTCCTTCTTTCTGCACCCCTCCTGCTCTTTCTGTACCTCTCCTACCTCTTTCTGCACCCCCCTGCCTATTCTGTACACCTCTTGCTTTATTCTGCACCTCTTTTGCCTCTTTCTGTACTTCACTTGTTTCTTTCTGCCCCTCCTTAGTCTCTTTCGGCATCTCTCTTGCTTCTTTCTGTGCTTCTCTTTCCTCTTTCTGCACCTCTAACTTAGAGGTAGTTTTAATCCCCCTGCCCTATTATGTACTAGGTTACTAAACAAAGCAGGAAAGGTCCAAGGATTCCAAGGCTAAACAACGCTTAGTAAGCTGGTTTTATAAGTGGATGGAAACACACTCGAAGCTCTGGACCTCTTGAGCTTCATAAAAGAAAGCGAGTTTGAGAAAAGGGGAGTGTGTGCTCCTTGAAAGGTCAAAAGTGTACTTTTTTGGACAAATATCCGTTCTTTCAAATTTCCATATAGAGGACAAGACTACTTCAAGTTGCAGTGTGACATCTTTATTATTTTGTTGTGAAACATGGACAGCCGACACATGTTTCGCCCCCTTTGGCAAGTTGCGCCGGGGCTTTCTCAAGGCTATTTATACAAGTGCAGCGTGTAATGCAGCTGTCTTCATATTGTCAAATATCCAAAGACAAGAGTTTCAATACTCGCAGGACAACATTCTTCTGTAAGTTAGCAGAAGGTTGAAGGGTGAAGGGAGCAGTTCGGTCCCTGATTGCGGCTCTCAGCATTCGATACGTACATGGGTTGAATCCCGAAAACGTATCGAATGCTGAGAGCCGCAAGCAGGGACCGAACTGTACCCTTCACCCTTCAACCTTCTGCTAACTTACAGAAGAATGTTGTCCTGCGAGTATTGAAACTCTTGTCTTTGGATATTTGACAATATGAAAACAGCTGCATTACACGCTGCACTTGTATAAATAGCCTTGAGAAAGCCCCGGCGCAACTCGCCAAAGGGGGCGAAACACGTGTCGGCTGTCCATGTTTCACAACAAAATAATAAAGATGTCACACTGCAACTTGAAGTAGTCTTGTCCTCTATATGGAAATTTGAAAGAACGGATATTTATCCAAAAAAGTACACTTTTGACCTTTCAAGGAGCACACACTCCCCTTTTCTCAAACCTATTATGTACTAGGGCCTTATAGGGGAGGTTATGCCAATCACAGGGTTACCCCAACCCATAGTGTATCCTAGTGTATGTAGGTGTTTTCACTGAATGTATGATGTTACTATGCTTCCATATACAACGCGGTATTTTACATCGCATTTGTTACAACACAAGTCGTTACAACTGTGAGAAGTTGGCCTGGCATATGATGTCCACTATTCTAGTGGGCACCTTGCACCAGTCCAAACGACCCTTCTTGATGGTAGGTTTAGACAACATTTATAGAAAGCTATCCTAGTGGTAGCTGTGGAGAGCAGCCTTCAGGCTAAGTCTGAAGGAATGTAAAGCAGCTTGTTTTAACAGTCTATAATCTCTTGAATGATCAAATGAAAGTACACCACACAAGGTATATATAAAGTATATGTATTTATTCTAAACACAACCCCTCTAGTCTCTTTATGAGGCTAGAGGCCAAAGTACAATACAAGGAACTTGATTAGCATACAATAAATTGCACAGTATACGTTTTGCCCTAGGGGCCTCACAAACCATATGCCAAAATAGTGGTATAAGAACCACGTGAGGGATAGAAGTCAGGCCTAGGGCCTGTAGAACTGCTGGGGCAACCAGGAACCACCCAAGGTAGGGACGCAGGAGACCCACGGGGGACGCGTGCAGTGTCTAAACACAGCCTCGAATCACCATTGGCTTTATATGGAGAACAAACAAGTTCCAATTTTAAAGATTAAGGACACTTAGGGGTGAACTACGATGGAACACTTTTAGACTTAGACACTTTGAGAGTCAAGACCCACGGGAGCACCGGAGTACTCGTGTTACCTCACCCAGGGAAGCCGGGTGCATAGGTGTTTTTTGGTGTTGGGTTTCGTCGTCGATTCCAATGGAGAGCTGCGAAGAAGTGCTGTAGGCGACCAGAGGAAAAGTCTCCGGGTGGATCCAAGGGTGGATCGGAGATGTGAAGAACCTGAAAGCAGAGGGGACAGAGTCTGGGTCACTAGCCAGTGACCAGGATGGCGACAGGAAGATGCCAGCCGATGTTGGGTGCTTTCAAGTGGAGGAGGTGAAGCTTAAATCTTCATCCATGAGGACCAGGAGGCATCGATGATGACTAGGAGCTGGATTTCAGCTGTCCCACGACGGATGTCTAGTGCTGCAGCATCAGAATCCGGATTGGACCCAACAAGCCTTGGCAACAGCAACCCACACAAGATGACAAGATTGACTTCGGTGCAGACCAGCAAAGTCTGAGGGACTCACTCTTTGCAGAGGAGTAAGAGCACATCTGGAGCAACCAGGAAAGCTCAAGAACCAAAGGATTGTCCTTCGTGGGGACCTACTAGCCAACGGACTAGGGATCGCAAAGGAACCTCGAGCTGCGGTGAAGAAAGGGGACTCACGGAACAGTCGTGGAGTGTAGGCCTCTCAGCTTCGGTGCAAAAGGTGCTCGGGCAAGGGCAACAAATAGCCAAATGCACAACTTCGGGAAACTTCGGGAAGTAGGTGCAGTTGCAAAATTGCAGGATGTCCAGGAGTTCCGGTCCCACGCCTCTTGTGTCCTCTACAGGTCTCAGCTTTGCTGGGGACTCGTGGCAGCCTCGGAGATGTCTGGAAGTCTGGGTCCTGCATCACAGATTCTTCGGGATCGGGCGGGAGCCTCGAAAATGCAGACCAGCAAGATGCTTCTTTGGTGCCTGTTTGAACAGGGAGGTCACTCCTTGACCCGAAAGGAGATTTCTTCCGTCTTCCAAGATATATGTTGCAGTGTTTCGTCCGGGGTAGTCTAAAGTCCTAGGGACTGGGTTCCTATACTTATACTAAGTTTAGGGGTTGGACTAACTCTAGGGTCCAACCTATGGGAGGACCTGTGGAGGGGGGTGGTTACACCCCTTCCCCTTTGTCCAGTTTTGTGCCAGAGCTGGGGCTGAGTGCCCCATAAAGCGGTTTGAACTGGGAAATGCATGGAGCACCTTGTGTGCCCCAGGCAGTGTCTGAAAAGCATTCACTGAATGCAACCCACCTTGCCCCAATACACTAAAACCTGTCTGGGGAGGTGCTTGCACCACCCTGGACAGGAAACGTATTGTCCAGTCCTCCCCTGCAGGAGTTTCATCCAGCAGCAGGAGGTCAGACTTGTGTCTGTGGCAGCAGCATCCATTTTGTGATGCTGAGGCTCTGTTTAACTTTAACCTGGTATACCAGTGTGTACATGTCTTCTCCCTCTAGAAGGGTGGAATGCTACCACCACGAGGATTATAATGCACTTAAGAGTATATGGTATGGCTATATCATAGAACAGCTATAAGGAGATATTTCTGAAAGCTGCAAATGGGCTCAGCTCATGCCAGGGCACCCTCTCACACAAAATAAAGCACTCTGCCTTCAGGATTGTCAAGGCCTGCCATAGGAGTGACTTATAGGTTACTATGTGTCATATACATATATATATATATATATATATGAAGAAAACACCTCCTCTCAGCGAAAGAAGCAGAAGCCTCGAAGGGGATTTGCAAGACAACACCCTTTATTCTTTAAAAATGGCGAATGCATTTCGGCCGGATTGGCCTTCGTCAGCGCCTGCGGTGAGTGTGTAGGAAGTCCCAGCGTCCTGCAAAGGAAATACACCCAACCTCACTCTGATAGGTGCATAGTGTTAGCTCCGCCCCTCACTCAGGTGATGTTCCAGCCGGTCCGAGAAAGTCAGCGGACTTCATGACCCAGGATGCACTGGTTGCTCCCAGGTGAGTGTGGCTGAGGGACGTTCTTGAAACGATGCAAGAAAGTAGCGGGGGTTGGGGTCAGTGCAGGACGTGACCCGCAAAAGAAATTGATGGTGCTGCCTCGAGTCCCCATGCCTCACTAGCCGAAAGTCCAAGTGGCAAATTCACAGGGGCGGGAGGACAATGCAGCCCACCCTGGCCGAGGCAAATGTCTCAATTAGCCACTTCAAATTGCTTGGACTGCCGGCGAGCCTGGAGATATTCATGAGAATGAAGAAACAGGCAGTGCCGAGGCAAGGACCAGAAATATATATACATATGTATATGTATATGTATATATATATAGATATATATATATATATAAATGGGGGTGGGGTCGCACACTACTCACACACCGGCGGTGTCGCCCCTAAGGACTCTGGTCAATGTAGTAAAGTGTTCGCGATGCATCATCTTTCGATCTTCTGCTATCTTCGCTGTCTTCGCCATCCCTGGACACGTGTTTCGGGGTATTACCCCTCATCAGCAGGGATAGGCCGTGTACTGGGGTTGCCGATGGCTGCCAATATCGGCCAGGTAAAGTACCACTCAGGCACGTAGGTGCGGGATCCCAGGCTCGTCAGCCCGCTGCTCAAGGGAGCTTTAAAGTTGCAAATGGGGGTGGGGTCGCACACTACTCACACACCGGCGGTGTAGCCCCTAAGGACTCTGGTCAATGTAGTAAAGTGTTTGCGATGCATCATCTTTCGGTCTTCTGCTATCTTCGCTGTCTTCGCCATCCCTGGACACGTGTTTCAGGGTATTACCCCTCATCAGCAGGGATAGGCCGTGTACTGAGGTTGCCGATGGCTGCCAATATCTGCCAGGTATAGTACCACTCAGGCGCGTAGGTGCAGGATCCCAGGCTCGTCAGCCCGCTGCTCAAGGGAGCTTTAAAGTTACAAATGGGGGTGGGGTCGCACACTACTCACACACCGGCGGTGTCGCCCCTAAGGACTCTGGTCAATGTAGTAAAGTGTTTGCGATGCATCATCTTTCGATCTTCTGCTATCTTCGCTGTCTTAGCCATCCCTGGACACGTGTTTCGGGGTATTACCCCTCATCAGCAGGGATAGGCCGTGTACTGGGGTTGCCGATGGCTGCCAATACCTGCCAGGTATAGTACCACTCAGGCGCGTAGGTGCGGGATCCCAGGCTCGTCAGCCCCCTGCACAAGGGAGCTTTAAAGTTACAAATGGGGGTGGGGTCGCACACTACTCACACACCGGCGGTGTCGCCCCTAAGGACTCTGGTCAATGTAGTAAAGTGTTCGCCATGCATCATCTTTCGATGGGGGTGGGGGTCATGAGCGGGAAATCCGTTACGCCCGCGGATTTTTCGGATTTTTGTGAAATCCGCAATCCGCGAATTTTGCGGATTTCCCGCAAAATCCGCACAAACAAAAATCCGCAGACGTAACGGGTTCAAAAGTTGAACCCCCACTCATGTAACTATTTTACAATGGCGCCAGCAAGCTGCCAGCGCCGTTGTAAAATAGTTACAAAGTTAGCTTGCACAGGAACCACTAGATAAAACGAAGCAGGTGCTGCTTTATTTTATCTAAGTGCTTCCTGTGCAAGCTAACTTTGTAACTATTTTACAACGGCGCTGGCAGCTTGCTGGCGCCATTGTAAAATAGTTACAGCTCACTCAAGGGACCCCTGCGCCCTTCGGGGCGATTGCATAGTAACACACACATGGTCGCTCGAACTAGTTGATGCTCAAATTCAGTGACTCATTCATTAGCCCAAAAACAATCGTGAGCGTCGTCGAGGCTGGACAGGTGTGCCTTCTTCCCAAATCTACCGTGGAAAATCAGCTGTGATGCTGGATAGACTTTGCATCCTTGACTTTCACGAGCGCAATACCCGTGCTGTTCCTGTGACCAGGAGCTTCTTTCTCTTCATCTGCTGAACTGATCTTTCTCTGACCTTTTATACACACAAGAGGCACATACATGAGTAGGCACATTGTGTTCGCACAGGTTTCTGCAAGTTCTCGAGCATTTTGTACAATTTCGCAATTTGCGAAATTGTACAAAACCCTCGCGAACTTGCAGAAACCTGTGTGAACACACAAAAAAAATTCCGCGAGGATTCGCGGATTTTGCGGATTTTCGCAATCCGCAAATTCGCAAATCCGCGGATTGCCAATCCGCAAAATCCGCCCATGCCTACTACTCACACACCGGCGGTGTCACCCCTAAGGACTCTGGTCAATGTAGTAAAGTGTTCGCGATGCATCATCTTTTGATCTTCTGCTATCTACGCTGTCTTCGCCATCCCTGGACACGTGTTTCGGGGTATTACCCCTCATCAGCAGGGATAGGCCGTGTACTGGGGTTGCCGATGGCTGCCAATATCTGCCAGGTATAGTACCACTCAGGCGCGTAGGTGCGGGATCCCAGGCTCGTCAGCCCGCTGCTCAAGGGAGCTTTTAAGTTACAAATGGGGGTGGGGTCGCACACTACTCACACACCGGCGGTGTCGCCCCTAAGGACTCTGGTCAATGTAGTAAAGTGTTCGCGATGCATCATCTTTCGATCTTCTGCTATCTTCGCTGTCTTCGCCATCCCTGGACACGTGTTTCGGGGTATTACCCCTCATCAGCAGGGATAGGCCGTGTACTGGGGTTGCCGATGGCTGCCAATATCTGCCAGGTATAGTACCACTCAGGCGCGTAGGTGCGGGATCCCAGGCTCGTCAGACCGCTGCTCCCTCGAGCAGCTGGCTGACGAGCCTGGGACCCCGCACCTGCGCGCCTGGAGTGGTACTAAACCTGGTAATATTTGGCAGCCACCGGCAACCCCAGAAGATGGCCTAATCCCTGCTGATGAGGGGTAAATACCCAGAAACACGTGTACAGGGATGGCGAAGATAGCAGAGAATCGAAAGAAGATGCATCGCAGAACACGTACTACATTTACCACAGTCCTTAGGGGCGATCCCGCTGGTGTGTGAGCAGTGTGCGCCCCCACCCCAATTGTAATGTTAAATGCTCCCTCGAGCAGCTGGCTGACGAGCCTGGGACCCCGCACCTGCGCACCTGGAGTGGTACTAAACCTGGTAATATTTGGCAGCCACCGGCAACCCCAGAAAATGGCCTAATCCCTGCTGATGAGGGGTAAATACCCCGAAACACGTGTACAGGGAAGGCGAAGATTGCGAAGATAGCAGAGAATCGAAAGAAGATGCATCGCAGAACACGTACTACATTTACCACAGTCCTTAGGGGCGATCCCGCTGGTGTGTGAGCAGTGTTTTGACCCCACCCCAATTGTTAGATATATATATATATATGTATATATAGATATAGGTATACTATATCTAAGTAAGGGGTGCTTACACCACCTTACCCAGGCTGCAAGTGCAGACCTGTGGTGCCATTTTGGAAGGCTACCCAGGGATGGCATAATACATGCTTCAGCCCCTGGTAGGCCTCCGGGGTACCTATGCCCTTGGTACCTAAGGTACCTTATACAGGGACTCACAAGGGTAACCCAGTAACCAATCTGGTATGTACCTAAAGTACATGGTATCAATTTAGAGAGAGAACAGCTAGGCTGTGGTCCTGATTAGCAGGGCCACAGCCAGACTAAAGTCGAAAAACCTAGTGAAACACAGCTAAAAAAAGTGGGGGTAACCATAGGAAGCAGATCCTACTCTCCTACAGCAACGACTTGCGCTGGACTTAGGAATAGTATGATTTACTATTCCAACTCCAGTCTACGTAAAGTAGGAAAGGTGTTGGAATAGTAAATTATACTATTCCTTAGGTTAGAGCGCCATCTAGCGCAAGTCGTTCTAACTACTTGCGTTGTAATGACCGCAATGTAAAGGCATTGCGATGCAATACCCGTGTTGTAATGGATGTTTCCTGTTTTCACTGTATTCTAAGTGTCTTTCAGCATAGCATTGGCTCCGGGACTGGTTAGTCAGTCAGTTACCACCAGTACCAGTCAGCAAACAATTGGGGGCACAGGATGACTTTGCAACAAGGCCGCTTTCTGCACCAATGTTGGTTCTTTCTGCATATCTCTTGCTTCTTTCTGCACCTTTCTTCGTCATTCTGGACTCTATTGCCTCTTTCTGCATTTCTCTTGCTTCTTTCTGCACCTTTCTTCCTCTTTCTGCACATGTCCTACCTCTGTAGAAATAGTTAGAAATTAGCATTTAAAAAAACATTGAAATTCACAGAAAAAAACATAGGTTTTTTAAATGCTAATTTCTAACTATAATGTCCCTGATCCTAAGAAATTCACTGAAAAAAACATAGGTTTCAGGGACCTTATAGTTAGTTGGACATTTCATTCGTACAAAACCAGAGAAATTCAGACGTTATACTTAGTTGAACTAACTATAACTCGCGCCCCCGCAATGCACTGCTGATTACGTCACATATTACATCATTCATGACATGGTCAGTGACATCACTGATGACATCTCAAATGACATCATTTATGACTGCCGCCCATTTTCCCTGCCTCTGGCCTAGCTGCACCCACCACCTCCCAATGCCCCTCCCTCCTCCCAGGACCTACTTAATGGAGGCTGCACCGCTCTTTTTGGCTATCCTGGCTGAAGAGGGGTGAAACCCCGAAACCGATCCTAGGATGCTTGTTTCCGGTCCAGGGAGGACCGGGCTTGGCAGTTCGGACTGGACTGTTCCCATGAGGCACAGGGTCAAGACTGATTTGCATATGGCCAGGTCTAAACTGGGGTGGCACGGTGAGCAAAAGAAAGATGGATTTAACCCAGATCTCTTGACTGGGGTGAATGTTTTGATTTGTTCTGCATTCCGTCCATCAATTGTGTGTCTTTTGCTCTTTATACATCAGTCTCCTCAAATGTCATTCACATTTTGCTTCCACCACCACAGCATAAGGCAATGGGTCAGCCCACTCCGGCCACTCTCTGTCTTGTACTGTGAGTGACAAATCTTTTCCGACCCCATGTGCACATCTGCCTAAAAAAAGTGCACTTCACTGCAGGGCTGGTGGGCCAATACTTAGCTTTCCATTTTTCTTCTTTATTATTTGAACCTTTTGTGTTTCAGCTCAATCATGAGGTTGTGATAAGCCACTGGTACATATTCCTTAATAGTAAGAATCATATTTTCCTGTAATGAGCATTAAAATTAAAATCACTTACTATTCCTGCTTGGTTGGAAGCACTAGTAATGCTCTGTGTTAGAAATTGGGTTACTGTTTGACTGGGGTGTGAGTCCTGGTCAAGGCGCAACCACAATCCTAGTCAGGCTAAGGCACATGCAAACCACAAATAAATCTGTACTCAAACCTCTGGTAGTTTGGCACAACGCAGTCAGGATTAACTAGGGGCAATGTATAAAGTATTTGCACAACATCAAACAGGAATACAGTGAAAAGGCCATACAAAAAAAATCACACACCAGGTTAGGAAAATATATCAATATTAACGACTAGAGCAGCCAACTTTGAAGCTGGAGAACCAGGTTCGAGTCTTGTGGGAGGCTCAAACATCCTATGCAAATCACTTATTCTCCTCGTGCCTAGAAATGAACGTGTCCCGCTGTAATGCAACTGGTGCTCATGTAAAGAACATAAAGCTTCAACTGCGGCTATCTGGTTGGACTGGACCAGGTCAAAGTCAAAAGTTCAGGCTGACCACGGGGGAGAGCAGGTCAGATACAGTTCCAGACTAGTCACACTGAAATTTTGCCTTCTCAAGTTTCGAACCGAGAGTCTCGATCAATTTGGAGAGGGTTGCAGGGAGGTAGAAGAGCATCACTGATGGTAGTTGGCGTGGCACGCTGAGCAGGCCTGGCGGCATGGGCAGGCGGGAGCTTAGCATTGGCGGTCCTTCATGGATGATCAATGATTGCTCTGCCAAGAGATGGGCTGGTGGAGCTCACTCTGATTTTCGGTGGGAATGACACAGTTCTGGTGCAAATGAACTTATTCGCAGAGAGCCCAAAATCTTAATTTCAAGAGTCCATGAGCCACACCAAGGGTCCAGGACTTGTGAGGCACCACTTGGGGGTCAGGAACTCGCTGCAAACTGGTCCAGGAACTGTTGGCAAGTTTTTTATGTCACTGAGGCTCAGATAGGGAGGCCAGAAGACTGCCCCTTTGAGTCACTCTGGGGTCCTCAGTTCAAGATGAAGTTGCAGGTCGTTCTTCTGCAGGCAAGAGGGCAGCAGTTCAACACAGCAGGGCAGCAATTCTTTCAGAGCAGCAGTCCTGAAGAGTGGCAGTCCTGTAGCAGCACAGCCGTCCTTCTTCTGGCAGAGTATCCTCAGGTCCTGAAGTGTGCTCAAGAGTTGGTATCTGAGGCCCTTCTTTTATACCCTGGTTCCAAGATGACTGAAGAGATAATGCAGGGTCGTTAGGCCCTTTGTGTGAAAGTAGAGGACAGGCTAGTCAGTTGTAAGTGGGGTTGTGCTCAAATCCACACAGCCTTTTAACCGATGGCCCATCCAGGCAACCTAATCGCTCTATTGTGGGACTGTCCATGAGGAATTCAGCTACACCCAGTTGTGTAGCCCAAGGCAGGCTACAGGCACAAACGGGTTATGGGCAGGAAAACGACAATTTTCTAAAAGTGGTACTTTCAAAACTGTAATTTAAACTCCAACAAGAAGTTAGGGTGTTAAATTCCAATTACAGAGACACCAAACATGAACCGCTTATCTCTTCCCATTTGGAAATTACAGTTATAAAAGGTAATTACGCAACTATGGGAGGGGTAGGCCTCACAAGGTGTGCAACGCCCATTGGGCTAAAAGGGCTTCAGCCCCCCCCCCCTGTCGTATGTCTAAGCCTGGGCTGCTGCAGCTCGAGCTGTTATGGGCTCGGCTGGGCAGTGTCTGGAGTCTTATCTCTGGCTCCCGAGTTTTTCACAGATCTTTGAAAGGCTATTTGCTTATTTATATACCTTTGTAAACTGGTTACCGCGGCTTCGTTTTTTAATGGTTCCAGTACCCCCTGTGCCACCACTCTGCCTAGTCCTTACATTTGTATTTTAAATTTACTGCTGTAGAGTGAGAATGCATTTCATAAAAAGGAATATAAAGTAGGGGTTGCCAAAAGAAGAATGCCAGCCATTTGTTGTTTAAAGAGCCTGCGAAGACCTCCTCTTGACACCAATAGGGTTATAAATAAAAAATGATGTATTCATTTGTAATGTGACTTTTCTTTCTTTGTTCCTTATAATTATCAGTTATGGATCGTTCAGGCAGAACTAGAACACAAGTAAGAGAGCTTTGTATTTATATTTGCTGTTTGAAGTACGCAGAGATAAGTGCTGAAAATACGGCTTCAGGTGACTGCTTATTTTTGTACCATGTGGGACATGAAAATAATAAGGTGGCCACCCTAATCGTAAGACTGGAATTTTGCTGTAGGATCAGCACATCATTTATTTCCTCCATTCCTGATTAATGCCATGATAGCAATAGTTTAACTGGGAGCTGAAACCATGTGCCACCGTCAGTAACATTCTGAGTTACTTCAAGTGTTTCGGAATGCACCCTGCATTCAGACAACTCACTCCTCATTCTTGCCCTTCACTTTCACGCTTACCCTGCACTCACTGTCATCAAAATGCACTCACACTGATCACCATGCACTAATACCATTCACCCGCTCACCCTGCATTCACAATGCACTTGCATTGTTTACGATGTACCTCACCCTGCAGTCACACGAGCACACTACTCACCCTGTACTCGAGTGACACTTCACTCGCATGTGCCCCTCACTGCTCAATCTTGCTCAAACAAGCCCATCACTAACCATGCATTAATTCATCCCACTCTGCACTTACATCCACACCCAAATTCATATGGTCACCTCACTCACCCTGCAGTAACTCCTCTTACCCTACTCTCACTGTTGCATCGCACACCGTGCACTCACATGGGCACTCCTGCCACCCACACAGAGCAGAGGGTTAATGTGTCTGCTACAAACCATGCAGATCACAGAAGTGAGTGTGAGTAAACTATGAGTAGCACTATAACAAAATACAATTTTGGCCAGAAATGTGCTATGGAGAGATGAGGTGCATTGTTGGTGAGTGGTAGTGAGGGAATTCATGAAAAAGGAGGTAATGGGGGAGGGGGCTCCAAAAAAGACTGTTTCCCTGTGTGCGACCAGTGCTAGGGCCAGCCATGGCTGGGAGTGTTAGCGCCCAGAGTCTGGGTCTAGTTGTGCCCCTGGTTCTCATAGTAGTAAAAAACGAATTTCCTTGGTTTTCACTGCCAGGATATGCAAAACTTAAAAGTACACATCCTATCTTTTGATTACAGGGCACCCTGTCCCATGTGCTACCGAAGGCCTATCTTATTGGTGACTTATATGTATTAAAAATAAAGGTTTGGGCCTGGCAAAAGATTGAATTGGCAGTTTAAATTTCACACATAGCCTCTGCAATGGCAGACCTGAGACATGTTTAAAGTGCTACTTAAGTGAGTGGCACTATTAGTGTGGCAGGCCCCCAATAGCATTTAATTGCCACTTTGCTTGGGACTTACAAGAAAATTACATTTGCCAATTGGGATCAAGCTCATTCTTCCATGTTCCAACTAGAGAGCACAAGAACTTTAGCACAGTTTAGCAGTGGTAAACTACACAGAGTCCTACGACCAACAAAATATATTCAGCAAAATAAATAGTTAGAAGGCAAAAGGTTTGGGGTGACTCTGCAGAGAGGGCCTGGTTCAACACTCTGTAAAGATTATATGCTATGGTTATTTTTAACATCAACATTTTTATTGCAAGCATATGGCTAACATGTTTAGATGGGTGAATGTTTTTTCTTATTTATAAGATATATATTGTAATAAAACCTGCCCAAAAATTAATCATCGCAGTTTACCAGGTCCGACCCATTGGTGTGGGCAGTGCAGTAGTATGTGCTGGCAGCAGGGCACGAGGGAAGCTTCCCTGCTCAGTGGGGATCCTCTTAGGAAGATGTTCTAGTATACACATTTACAAAATCACTTGAATATTTTGTTACTCAAGATGTACATCAGAGTGTCACTTCCTGTTAAGAAGTATCAGAAAACATCAACATCTGTGCTCCTTTACAGATCATGTAGAGGGTGAACAGCCATCGAAAAGGATACACACAGTCTATCTTGAACTGCAGAGGGCAGCTGCGGAAGATGTGTGCATCCCACAGCAGGCCACAGCCCACGGTAAGAACCACAGCACAGTGTTTACATCAGGTGAGACTTCAAGTGCTGTATGCAGGTGTACAAGGGAGCAGAGCTCACCAGGTAGGAAATATTTTTGTGACTAATATGGAAGTGTGCTTTGTAAAGTACAGAAACCAAGTGGAAATGTGCAAGCGCAAACGGGCTCACCAATGAACAAAGTCTGCAGGGTGCATTTTCCACACTCAGGGCCTGTTTCTGATGCGGTTAGAAAATCCTCCCGATCTAATTGGTTCGGAAATGGTTCCCAACCGACTCGGATCAGGAGAGTCCGACTGACCGACCGAGTATGATGCATCCGGATGCTTCCAGATACAATTTGGTTGGACTCCCATTAACTTCTATGGAAGCCTATGTTCCTAAAAGCATCGTAATCTGGCCCTCGGTCGGGAAGACACGTTCCCAATCCGATTTGGAAGGAGCAAATGCCGTTAGGAGGCCTTCCTAAGCGCATTGTAATTGGGCCCTAGGTCAGAATTCTTTCCTAACGGGATCGGAATCAGGCCCTTAGCAGTGCACTTTTGACCAAAAGTGGGGGTAACATGGACGTCATTTAAAAATCGCCAGGGTCACCCCTGTGACCCCTGACTTGCCAGCTGCGACTCCTAGCACTGCTTTTGCAACTCCTGGTTTGAGAGATGAAAAAGCAAATCTGATGCACACTGTTCACCTCCCCGCAGATCCCATTGGGAGATTACACTTCAAATGAAATATAAATACCTTCAGCAGTAGAATGCACACTCTTTATAATACAAAATAACATTATACAAATAAAAGACAATTTTTTTTACATTGTTGCCATGGTCCATGACTGTAAATTCTTTTGAAAAAAATATGTCTGTGAACTGACCCGTCGCCTCTGTGTTCCGAATATGTGATAGTTCCTTAAAAGCGTTGATAGATTATAGCTTATTATCAATTAAAAGGAGTAAATGAAGATAGCAGCATAGTTCATGTGCAATTTATAGTCCCTATGATTTAATCCTAGTGGATCTGAGCACTGCTGCTTTTTTAACCTTTTTTGTTGCTCATCTCCCTGGGATTAATCAATATTTTTCCTTTGAGGTATACATGAGGCTTCAATGATGTCAATTATTATGATGCGATTAGAATAGGATCTTGTGGCATAATTTCCTAGGTTTCGGAGTCAAAGGTCATATGGTGCTAGTTCCTGTGATGTCATTGAGAAATGAAGTAACTTCCGCTACCCCTGGAGTTTTGGTAAATCAACGTTCGTGGTGGTAACGGCACACAGCACATACACACTGCCCAAATGTATGACTACAAATAATGAAGACCTCCCAAACTTATGCGGGTAGTGCCCTATGCACATTTTTTCCTCTGCACGCTGATGTTTTATATTCACTTATATTCCAGGCTTACACCTGTTCTATAACCCAAAATGTACATTCTCTTTGTGCTCCACAGATTTATCATAAAGATCCACATCATGGCGTGAAACCACATGATCCCGATATTTATTTTGAGACTTGGCAAACTCACATTTCTTAACATTTGCCACAGCACTGGCACGTTTCAGCCTTCCCAACACTCTGCAATATTTTGTCATGCTCCTGAGTATCCGTAGCAGCGACCAGAATGTCAACTTGAAACACAACTAAACCATTGATGCCTTTGAGTATGGATTCCATGATACATTGAAAAACTCAATCAGCGGATGCCAACCCAAAAGGCATCCTCTTAAACTGAAAATTGATTTAATTCCACCTGATGGTAAGCGGACGCTAAATCAATCTTGCTAAACACCCATGCACCCGCAAAACAAGACACTTTGGGGCCCATTAGGATGGTGCCGGATTGCCTTCGCCAGGTTGGCGGGGGCAATCCGCCCGCCATCCGCACCTAAATCCCCCCCCCCCGCCATATTAAGATGGCGGGGGGACCGCGGCGGATGGAAAGACCGTCTGCCACTTTTCCGCCCCGGTCGCCTTGGGCGGAAAAGGTTTAATATGGTGGCGGTGTCTATTTGACACCGCCAGCCATATTAGCATGGGCATGTACAAATGCCTTGCCGCCGCGGAAAGGCATGCGGAGACACCCTGCGGGGCCTGTTGCGGGCCCCCAGAGACTCGTGGGGGGTGCACATGGGGTGTACCTATGGTACCCCCCAGCATTACAAAGTACAACGTGGCAGGCACCGCTCGGTGCCTGTCATGTTGTGCTTTGTAATGCATTGCATGTCTCTTCAGCATTGCGGCGGGCAGTGCATTCAGCACCGCCCGCCGCAATGCTGAAGATACAGGATGCGCCTGCCACTCTGGCGGTCGCCTCCTAATGCCCCCAACGGGACCCCTACTCTTATGGTGGGCGATCCCTAGACACGACAGGATGTCCGCCCGTCATCCTAATGGACGGAACAGGATGGTAGTCAATCTATATAACCTTGCTTAAGCTGCGCAAATTAATGCAAACTCTAAGATTTCAGTTTTTTTCCCTGTGATAACTGATGGGGGAAAGCCATAAAGCAGATTCTATGAGTTCCATAAACTTGTATACACATTCTTTCCAGAGTGTTTGCCAACTCTTCTCTGATGCTAAAAGGCACCATCCTACGTTTGTGTTTAACAGGTAATTGTTCTGGACCCTCATTGTATGTCTAAACCCACAAATCTTTCCCAAACTATCATCAAAAACGTTAGGGAACTTTACCCTCCATGAATTTCTGGTGTCCGTATAACTCTCCCTGACCAGAGGCACTCTTATTTCCGTCCCTGGTCTCAGTCAACCCAAACAATCCTTTGTGATACCAACCTAAGATCTTAAGTCCCTTTTTTTGCAACATGCACTTTCTCTTGAAAGATTCTCTCTTTGAATTGAAGAGTGGTTTCATAATAGCCAACCAACTAAATGTATTTACCTTTATAGGAGACAGGACACCTGTCTGGAGCGAAGTGCACCCTGTTGTCCCATGATTTCATGAACAGCTTTTGCGTTATTATGGTCATTTTTGCTCCAGAATTCAGTAGTAGTTACTACATTTTGTCGTCTACACATAAATCAGATCATGGATTCCTACACTCATGTTCATTCTCATCGTGTAAGACTAATACCATGTCTCTTGTACCATCCATCAAATCAGTTATATCACCTTCAAACACCACTTTCACCTCGTTTCTTTTTGACTGGCACACTTTAGCAAAAGACCAAGTCTCCCCCAGTTCTTACAAGTGGCATTCTTGGCGGGTCACGGGAGCCCCGTGGGAGGATGTTGATAGTACCCACATCTGAAACAAACATTTTTCTGCTTAAAATATTTATTCTGGTCACCTCTATTGGTTTCAAGTTTCTTCTTCTGAAAATAAAATGTACTTTTCCCCCCTTAACAGAACCATTTTCTGACGTAGCCACGACACTGCCATTAACCAATTCTCTCGGACTTTTTTGAGATATTTCAATACGTTTGACAATATCATTTGTCTCATTTAGAGATTCATTCTTATATGTAAGAAGTTTCTTCCGTGCCTTCTTGTCACAGCACGTGACCACTATTTGGTCCCTGATTAAATGGTTTATGAAGTCTTCAAGTTCACAATCGGCAGCTAAAATGCGTGAAGCTGACACACAATGGGTTACTGGCTCCACCTGCTGTTGTTCCCCTGTGAAAAATGTATTCCTGTTTACAATTACACTGAACTGCCTCCTCAAATTCATCCAATTCCTCGTCATCGTGTGATGCCTGTTGCATTAGAGGAAGATGTTCAAAAATAGTTTGACCCTCAAATCCTAATTTGTGCTCAAGAAGGAACCTTTGCCTCTCTGAACAGCATTGATTTCCCCCAGTGGCTCCTAAATACTTTGTAAAAGCCTTAATTAGATCTCCCATTTAATTGGCGGTTCCCTGGTAACTGTAAAAATGGGGGGTGGTGGATTTACTGACAGTATTTCACAAACATAATTGCCAAATTTGAATTTAAACCACTATTCCCACAGCAAATACGACTAATAATGATGTTTATACAAATGACCAAACAGTCCACTGTACTTTTGTAGTTTGCTGTTGTAAAAAAAACTTCTGTCCTTCCACTGCAAGATGGCAGAACGCAAAACTGTAGCCTAATTTCAACACAATGCTGATGTGCACAGTGTATATATGAACAGAACTTGTGATAGCCAACAAATAAAAGTGTGTGTCACTGCTGTTTTAGCTGACACACAAAGTGTGCATGCCACTGTTTAGATTGCAGAGAAACCAATTTACCTGACCCAGGGTGAACAAGAAAAAAACTTCTGATGTGAAATAACAGTATACGTTTCACTGATGAGTGAATAAAAACCTTGACAAGCTGTTCACTTCAGTGCCGTAGCACAATACAGTGTGCGTGTCACTATTAAAGGTAAACTCACCAAAAAACATGCCAAGACATGAAATAAACAAGTGTGTGTGCCACTGATGGCTGATTCTGTGGATGGGACACACTGGCTGAAAGAAACGTGCTGGAAATCGTCTACCAATCACAGCGGCTCACATGACATAATGTCACAAAAGGGTTTTTCGCCATGCAGGCTAATTCCGGGAACTGATATATATATATATATATATATATATATATATATATATATATATCAAGCAGGTGCAACCTCCCAGGCTCCGACCGCAGCGACCCAGGAAATCACGCAGATCCGGTAGTTTACTTTAAGCACAGATTTTATTTAAAAGCTGAACCAAGCAATCTGACGCGTTTCGGGCATCCGCCCTTGCTCACAGACAATCAGAGTTGGAAATGCTTGCGTTTAAATACTGAATGCTTAACAGTGAAAAAGTGCATTTTTTTTTCATTTTTTCGTCATACACCTCGTGGTAGTAAAAAGTGAGGACAAACTACTGTTAATGCATGGCGTAGTCTGTTTTCCAAACATTTCAAATTAGCAACAGTCGGAAATAAAATTCATTGACTGGTTAAAATCCACATTTCAAAGTGACAATTAAAAACCCGTGATTTTGAAGTTAATACTGACATTAAAGGAGCTTAAAATGCCTATACAAAAAATACATACCAAATATGAAAAAGCCCTCACTTACACAGAATATTTACAGTGCAAAGTTGCGTAAAAAAGTGCAAAGTGCGTCATTTAAAAATGATTAATGTCATGATAGATGCAATAAAAAATCAATAGTAATACTAAAGATTTTGTGCAAAATAAGCTAATTGTAAACATTATAATATAGCATCTATGACTATCAGAGTGCAAATCAACGCAATATGTAAACATACGACTGTAGCAGCATGTTTGTAGGGCGAGGGCTACTTGGTATACATATCACAGGAATGTCATTGTCACAGATCAGACTGTTGAAAAAGCATATTAATCAGGAAACACAGAAAAAGCATATTGTCTATGTCCTCAACTAATAAGTGTACCAAAAATTAATACAGATACATAAGTAGTGAATCACCGTGAAGAACATATATACAAAGATTAAATATTACGTGCAAAACCCCAACCAGGAGACATAATATTGATCACATGGGGGAAGGCGGCACCCAACCAGGGCCCCAATACCCTAAGCAATACAGAACGGGGCAGCCAATACAAAAATTGATCTACAGAAACACATGTAGGTCCTCCGTGGTGTTAAGGCCATTGAGAGATCTGCTGTCTAGCTCAAGAATGAAATGAGATTCCATTCTTCTCAACATCCTGACCCTATCTCCGCCCCTTCTAGGTTTATCAATTGCAGAGATAACAAAATAGGATAGGCACTCCAGGTTGTTGTTATGTACTGCCTTGAAGTGCCTAGCCACAGGATAGGCTGGGTCATTGTTGACGATGGCACGTAGATGCTGGAGGATCCTAACATGCAAAGGTTGTCGTGTACTGCCGACATACCTAAGTGCACATGTGCAGGTTAAAACATAAATGGCAAATTCAGTTTTACAATTGTATTGACCTCTGATCTGAATTGGGTCAGGACTGAATGGCGTGTAGTATTGCCTAGTACTTTTGCCAAATTTGCAGGCCCTGCAGGAGGTGCAGCGTATAAAACCTGACCTTGTTTTCATCCATTCCTGCTGTTTTCTAAGTTCAGGAAAGTCATGGCAAATGTGAGACCTGAGTGAGGGACCTTTCCTAAAGGTGACAATAGGAGCTTCTGTCAGTTGGGGCTTCAGTACAGGATCTGTAGTAAGGACAGGCCATCTTTTGGACAAGATAGATTTTATTTGCCTGGCCTGTCTACTATAGGGCGTTAAAAACCTAGGGTTCGTGGTGTTAACATCAGATGCACAAGAAATGTCAGCAGTGCTTTTGGTCTCTAATAGAGAGGCACGGGATCTACTCTTAGCTTTTTCCACTGCTGTTCTTAGCACTGATTCACGGTAGCCCCTAGCGCGGAACCTTACCAACGCTTCATTGGTACAAGATTCCAAATCAGAGTCTGTACTGCAGATTCTCTTGATTCTTAAGAGTTCACCTAGAGGGATATTGTCCACTACATGGCGCGGATGTGCACTGCTGGCGTGCAGAATACTGTTGCCAGCAGTACTTTTCCGATGTAGCTTGGTAATAAGCTGGCCATTGCGAATAAGGATTTTTACATCCAAAAATTCCGCCTCACAATCACTGATGGAACTAGTGAATTTCAGGTTTTCATTATTGATATTGATAGAATCAATGAACAGTTGTGCACTGTTCCCATCACCTTGCCATAACAAAAAAACGTCATCAATATAACGAAGCCAAAGCAAAACATGACCAGAAAAAACTTGGGCGTGTTGCAGCTTGAGGACCTGCTCCTCCCACCAACCCACGTGCAAGCACGCGTAGCTGGGAGAGAAGCAGGCCCCCATCGCGACCCCACGCTTTTGCAGATACAGATCACTCCCAAAAAGAAAGAAATTGTTATTAAGACACCATGATGTAAGCTCAATTAATACCTTGTTGTGCTGGTAACAATTTATAGGCCTTTTTCCAAGTAAAAAATCTAATGCTTTTAGGCCCGACATGTGCTCTATGCTCGTGTAGAGCGATTCAATGTCCAAAGTAATCATGAGCATTCCATCATTCCATTGGATATTTTGAATTTTGGCAAGGAAGTCGCCTGTGTCTCTCACATAAGTCGGTAGATCCTGGACAAGGCCTTGCAGGAAATAATCGATGTATTCTGTGACATGTTCTGCCACCCCTGCAATGGCCGAAATGATCGGTCGGCCAGGTACCGGTCTAGTCAATTTGTGGATTTTAGGGAGTAAATAAAGTTTGGGCAAAACAGGAAATTCAACATGGAGGAACTCAAACTCTTGTGATGAAATCATGCCCTCCCTTTTGTACTTAAAAAGTAGTTTTTTAAGCGTCTCTTTGGAGGTTTCAAAATGTCTCATGTTGGTAATAGAGTAGCAAGTTCCATCACTAAGCTGTCTCTTTGCTTCTTTGACGTAATCCTCCTGGGGCCAAATGACCACATTGCCCCCCTTGTCGGCCGTGGTTACAATGATATTATGATCATTGCCCAACTTTTTAACCAAGGCATGGTAGTCAATTTCCTGTTTGCTCCTGTATCGCTTTTTGTGTTTAATCCGATGATGCAAATGCCTAAGGTCTTCCACTACCACGTCCTGAAAGACATCAATAGAGTCTCTGGGCATGGTAGGATTGAATTTCGACGCTTGTTTGAAAGGACTGATATTGGCTCCTATTTGGGGAATGGCAGCTGCTCTCAATTCATCCTGTGTGGATGCGAGCTCATTGGTGGGTGCATCATTTCCCAAAAGATTCAAAACTGTAAGTACTGTCCGTGTATCACTGGCCGGAAGTGTGGGCACATTGGGAAGAATATTGATAGTGGCTCCAATTCCTTGTGGTGTCTTATTGTTCAGACCCTCCTTAATTTCAAAGAATTTTTTGAGCTTGAGTTTCCTTATATACATGTAAACATCTATGCGAGTCTTAGCATAGTTGAAGTCAGTAGCTGGGCAGTATGAAAGACCAAGGCTTAAAAGCTGTTTTTCAGCCATGGTGAGGTCCACGGAAGACAGATTGACTATTGTATTGTCACTTATTTGTTTTTGCGCCAGTATTGCCGCTTTGGTTTTTTGGGTGCTTTTGTGCTTTTTCCGGCGCTGGCCCCGTCTCCTGTTGTTCCTGGCGCGCTTTGCTGCTGTTGCTGCCCCTTTGTCTGTTGTTTGTTCCGAGGCCTTAGTGACTGCAGTCTCTCGTTGGATAAAAAATCCACTTCTTCCCCTAGATCTAAAATGACCGAACTTGCTTCCCAAATGCTACTGGCATCATCATCCGAGGTAGGAGCACTAGTCAGTGACTCATTATCGCTGTGTACTTGGTTAGTTCTGCTGGTTGTAGGACCCAGAGCTGGCGCTGAAGTAGTTGGTTGTCCATCAGATTTGCCCTGTTTGGCTTGCTGTGTTTGTTGGGCAAATTTGGAGCGCTTTGCGTTGTCAAACTTGCGTGCGAAGGTAAATATCCTACCTTGTGCATAATCTTCCTTATCGCGCGCAAATTTAAAAATCTTGCGAGCTTTGATTTTTTCTTCCTGTTTAGATATGCGCTCGTCAATTTCTTTTCTGGATTTTGTTATGAGATCGTGCGGTTCGAATTTCAGCAGCTCCTCCTTAATTTCAGAGATTTCTTGCATGAGCTGCTCACGATCAATCACAGCGTATTTGACCAAAATTTGCATTAGTTTAGCCGACGACTCCAGGTTAGCTTGACCCCACTCCTTAAGCATACTGGGATTTGGCCTATCGTAGCTCGGTGCCAGCAAAATGCGTAACCCTCTAGGGACTCGGTTTTCTTCCAAATACATTGTCAAAGATTTGTGCTCCCACCATTTAGCCATCTCTGAATACATGCATTTTTCTAATCTTCTCAATGCAGCACGTATTTGGTTTTCAATCGTATTGGAGCTATCAGTTTGATCAGTTTTATTGCTGCCTCCTCCCGCACCCGATGTTACCTTGGGTAAATTGGAGTACAAGGCGGCCGCCGCCGCTTCCCTGCCATATATATATATTCTTTATTGTCCGATTAATTAAAATCATTACAATAAAACAATAGTTTGTGAATCAGAGCAATTTTTTACATTCCTTAAAGATAATAAGGAAGTATTAACATATCTTTATAACTGTTAGAAGTGCATAAAATATCATAAAAAGGTATTTTGTTCATAACCATATAAAACAATACATTTCATTATTATTCACCTTACATATTAATAAAGCAATTCATAAAAATAATCTTTGAGTCCCCCTCTCTGTTTTTTTTTTTTTTTTTTTATCAGCCCCTAAAAAGAAGCAGAGCACCAGTAACACATGTTTGGTCCAGTTGTGTTCTTTATACTTAAAATATAGAATGCATCCATGCTTCTTAAAATTTCCCCAAACCTCAGATATTTTATAAAATGTATCAAGTTACATTGCCAGTATAAAGAAAAACAATATAATTGGAATCATACCCACTTTCAATTCTTATTAAATGACCACGTCGTCTTGAGCCAGTTTTTTCTCAGCGATAATAATAAATTTGACAAAGTTAACTGTTAAATTGATGATACGCCCTTGAAGGCACAGTATTATCGCTTGGAGACAAGTTCTCACCCCTTGTTTGTTGAATATTGGTTTTAAAAGTGTTAATCTTTCTTGACACAATTTGGGGCAATCGCAGTAAAATCCTTCCTCAGACCTTAATTGACCGCGCTCCTTGCTGGACAGCATTTTACCGGTGCCTAGATATTCCTGGGCATTTTTAATTGTAATTGCGCTGCTCGCGCTGCTTATGATCGCGCTGCCGCTTTTTGTCACCTAATTGCTTGGCGCTTGTTACTGCAGCTACTAGGGACATCGGTAGGCTCACCTGCACTATAATTGTGTCCTCACTCGCATTTTGCAGGATTTTAGGATTCAGATCGTGGTGCTCCGTCCGCCATCTTGGGTGAGTGTAGAAGCTTGGGACACTCTTAGGCGTCATTTTGCTCGGGTGTGGAGGCTCTAGCAGCCGGAAGCCCGCGCGGCGTAATACTATATAGAGGCATGGAGGAACAGGCGCGCAGTGAGTGCGCGCAGCGGACGCGCCGTAGACGCGCCGGAGGTGCGCCAGAGGTAAGCCCGTTTGCGCTCGTTCGCGCATCGGGCGCGCCTAGGGCCGCCTCCACTGGACTCTCACATACTCATCGCCTAGTCTATTCCCGGGCTGCGCTTCTGGAACTCAGACCGGCTCTGAGGTCTCTGCCTCAGAAGACTCTTGTTTCTTCTCCACCTCAATCTCTGTCTTGTGGGATGCTTAACGTACGGATGCTCTGCAAGCATCATACAGAGATTGCCTTCCTGATTGATTCTGCAGGTTTGGACGTGTTGTTTCTCACTGAAACGTGGACTCGGGAGGACTGCCTAGTTGAGCTGGGACTTGCCTGTCCCCCTGGCTTTAAAATCTTCCACACCCCTCGGCTGAAGAACAGAGGTGGTGGAATTGGTATCATCTACAGAGAAAAGCTAGGTATTTTTCAGCTTAAAATTGGTGAGGTGTCGGGTTTTGAATTGATGGGGTTTTCCATTAGAGGTCTGGAGAGAACACTGCTCTCAGGTGTGCTCTGCTATCGCCCACCGGGATCGGCACCCTCTCTATCAGACTTTCTTGACCTTATATATGATTTATCCAACACTCACTCTAAGCTGCTGGTCCTGGGTGACTTTAACCTATGGCAGGGGGGTCCACTGGATGGGGCGTTCACGACACTTTGCCAGGCCTTTGGTGACATTCGGCTGCAACAACTGGTCTGCTCAGCGACTCACAAGGGTGGTCACGTCCTGGACTTGATCTTTGCTGCTGACGCTCAATTAGCAGTGGTCACCGATATCTTGTGCCAGTGTTGGACGGACCACGCACTTGTGGCCTTTTCCCTTCGTATAGGTGATTACTCCTCTGTGACTGCTGGGGTAGGAGTGGCGAAACTGGGTAGACCCTGGTCTCGACTACTTAGTCTATCTCCTCTGCCTTCTCTACTACCAGACAATTATTGCCTGGGTAATTCAGTGGAGGAAAGCTACTCGACTTTGTGCCAGTCGATCACTAACACGCTGGACAAGGTGGCCCCTGTTCGTAAGTCCCGTGGGAGAGTGCACCGGGCTTCTCCCTGGTATACGGAAGAGCTTCGACAACTGAAGTTGAGCTGTAAACGTGCGGAGAGGGCTTGGAGGAAGCAATACTCACCATCAGCAAAGGCCTCGTTCAGGCTCGCGCTGCAGGGCTATAAAGCGCAGATTAAGCTTGCTAAGGCGGCCTTTTTGGAATCCACCTTGAATCAGGCGCCCAATAAGTCGCAAGCGCTGTTTAAAATCGTCAGGGACATGTCCCACCCTATATGCGCGGCTAATACGGTCCCTACTTCGCAGGCCTTATGCGATTCTCTGGCGGATGCTTTTAAAGAGAAAACTGCTAAGATCTTAGAGGGCCTAAAACACCCTTTGCCCAATACGCTCGGTCTGGGAGCTCCGGTTAGCCCACTCAGTCGACCCCGGCCTGTCGGCTCTTGTCCTGGCTTGGGAGCTCCGAACGGGTTATCCAGTCGACCCCAGCCGACCGAATCGTGCCTTCCAACTGCAGTTCCTGTCCTGGGAGCTCCGGATGACCTGCCCAGTCGACCCCAGACAGATGCCTTTGGCCCTGGTCTGGGAGCTCCGGACGGCTCACCCAGTCGACCCCAGTTGACTACTCCAGCTTTTAGCTTGGGAGCTCCGGTTCTTCTCTCCAGTCGACCCCAACTAAAATCTTTTCCTCGTCCCTCTTTTGAGGAATTCTGCAGTTTGGCTAACACGGTGTCCTCTGGTTCTCCGCGTGACCCACTGCCTCCCAAATTTTGGAAGGCTTTTCAGGCGGAAGTCTTTCAACCGTTGCATTCCATCGGCCTTCAGTCTCTGGAGTTGGCATCCGTCCCCGAGTGTTAGAAGTTAGCAGTAGTGTCACCTCTGCTTAAGAAGCCAACGCTGGACCCGACTTGTCTGTCCAACTATCGGCCAATTTCCTTGCTCCCCTTTCCTATTAAAATCATGGAAAAATGGGTGACCCGCTCGCTCTCAGGTTTCCTGGAAAACATTGATTGGTTCGATGAGGCACAGTTTGGCTTCCGCCCCGGGCACGGGACGGAGTCTGCGCTTGTTACCGTATTGAACGATCTTCGCTCGCGTGTCGACAGTGGTCAGGCAGCCTTTTTAGTGCTGCTCGACATGTCGGCCGCGTTTGACATGGTTTGCCATCGTACCCTCATCAGGAGACTTGAAGAGTGTGGGGTCACAGAGGATGCAAGAGATTGGCTCATATCCTACCTTGACAGTCGGCAACAGCTGGTCTCGCTTCCTCCTTTCTGTTCTGAGCCAAAGAAAGTAGGGCAGGGGGTGCCACAGGGCTCGGCCATCAGCCCAATACTTTTCAATCTGTACCTCCGCCCCCTGGTCCAGCTCATAAAATCTTTTGGTGTCTCGGCTTTTAATTATGCCGATGACACCCAGCTGGTCTTTTCCTTGGAGGGCATTAAGGCAGTCTCGCTGGAGACATTCCATCGCTGCATGGCAGCCACAGCGGACTGGCTACGGGCCAACTCCCTACAATTTAACAGCGCTAAGACTGAGGTCCTCTATTGTTCCACAGATCGGATCCCGCGGGCACTTCCAGAGAACTTTTGGCCTGCCTCCTTCCCCGAGCCAGTCTCGGCTGCGTCATCTGCCCGTAATCTCGGGGTGATCTTCGGCCCAAATTTACAGCTTGACATGCACGTCAATAAAATCACGTCTACGTGCATGATGCTGTTACGCATGTTGCGTAAAGTTCTGCCCCTTCTCCCCGCTCAAGCCAGGCCGGAAGTGGTTCGCGGCACTATTCTAAGTCTCTTGGATTATTGCAACGCGCTACTTCTGGAGGCCCCAAAAAATCTAGTGGGGAAGTTACAACGAGTGCAGAACATGGCCGCCAAGTTGGCTCTCTCACGGCCTAGGCCTAGTTCTTCTACCCTAGCCTTGAGAGAACTACACTGGCTCCCGGTACATCTGAGAGTGCTGTACAAAGCCGCTTGCTTAGTGTTCAAAGCTGTACATCATCTGGGCCCGATACCTTTGCAGAATATGTTCTCCTGGTACTCTGCCCCGCGACTTCTCCGATCCTCTTCTGCGCATCTGTTGGTTGTCCCGAGGTTTCAGAGAGTCAGGATGGGTGGCCGTTCATTCAGTGTGGCAGCGGCCAAACTTTGGAACTCCCTGCCTCTCTCCTTGAGAAGCCACAGCAACTATCTTCCGTTCCGGAAAGCTCTTAAAACGCACTTATTTCCTAAAAATGCTGTGTAAGTGAATAGTGCTGTCGCTCAAGTTCAAGCGCCAGGATGCCCTTTGGGTGACAGGTTTGCGCTCTATAAATACACTAAATAAATAAATAAATAATACAATGTGCACTAACGTTTCATTAATATAACCACATAATCTACACTTTTGTGATTTCCAAACTTGTACCCATCTCGGTGTACCATCTTTTGTTGGGTAGTGTCCAAACCTAAGCTTGAGGAATATATCCCTTACCGCCGGTTTCAAGCAAGAAGTTAGATAGAATTGGGGTTCAATTTTATTGTATGAATTGATAGCGGACCAGGCATGCTTTTTTTTTATAGTCTGCTCCTGATCCAATATTAATGATACCAATTTAGTTGATTGATTTAAAATCTGTTTTAAAATGGCTTTATTTCTAATCATATTATCAAAAGGTTGGAGCTTAAAAGTATTCAAACTTTCCATTAAGTATAACCTCCATGGTCTTGTATACTCCTTCTTATTCATGTCTTGCCAACACATATATGCAAGGGACTCCGGATCCGATAAGTAAAGTGAGAATAGGCATTTAAAAAATGCAGCTTGTCTTACCAATGTTTGATTTTGCAAACCAAATTCCAGTCTAACTGTAGCATGACCAACATTTTTGGAAATCCTAAAAATGGACTCAAAAACTTTTATTTGTAATTTATCCAGCAGTTGTCTATCTTTTCCTCTAAAAATTATTGACCCATATGTAAGCGCAGGGATAAGTTTCGCCTTCATTACTTTTAGTAAATGATTGTAACTAGGGCATGAATGTTTGTCACGCAATGATCTAAAGGCAAAAGACAATGAAGTTGCCTTGGCCTTTAAATTATCAAAGTGTGGTTTAAAAGCCATTCTATCGTCCAGCGTAACTCCTAAGTTTTTATACTGCTTTACAGTTTCAATAGATAAATCCTTCATTTTCCATAATGTCTTACTTGATTTTGTCGCTCCTATTATCATAATTTTTGTTTTTTTGGCATTTATTTGTAAACCATTTGCCAATAAATATTGATCAAATGACTCTATCAATCTTTGCAGCCTTATTTGCGTGTGACTCAGCAGAATAGAATCGTCTGCATATTGCAAATATTTTACATTTTGGCCTGCAAGAATTAGCGAGTGTGCGTTTACACTATACAAATGATGCGACAAATCAGCAATAAAAAGCTTAAAAAGTTTAGTTGTGCAGACATTTTTTTAAATTTTTTTAAAACTGTTTATTGACGACTGCTTCAGGTATTACATCAGGCATATATTTTCTACACCACTCATACAGTCTTTTCTGTTTTTCTCCCCCCGACAACTGGAAACATCTGACTCAATACCTTCATAACACTCATAACACTTGATCTATACAAATCGTTCACATCAGCCCGGGCAACTCTATATACAAGTGGTAATTCTTCACAAGTGAATTCGAGCTGTGGATGCCTGATCAATTCTCAGCATGTATACATCATAAGTGATGGCATCGCCAGACTCTATCCCTCCCAACCCCCCACCCCGTTTCGTACGTCTCCTGACATCTATGCACAGGCCATGGCATCTCCCCGGGCCTAGTGGTCTCGGAGAACTGACTTATCTAAGTAAGTGTGATCCTCATCCTCTTCTCTGGCCATCCTCTGCGCACCCTGGGCCATTCCTTAGTCGTGGACCCCCCACCCTTGCCCAACCATTCCTATGATGCAGTCCCAGTAGGGGAGGGCTGCAAGTCCTGGTCCTCCAGCAGTATCTGTTCCCACTCCTGCGCTATTGGGTGTTTCCGTAGCCCTCGTTCCTCCTCCTTCCTGAGTATTGTACCTTCAGCCCTACCCCACTTCAGCACTTCGGACCGCAAGGCCTCTACAGTCGGGGGTTGTGCGGATTTCCACCTCATAGTCAGTGTCCTGACCGCCAGTTGCAATGCTAAGTCCAGGAACTTCAGTGGGGCCCTACGACCTTTAGGTCTTTTCCTGTGTCCCAGCAAGCACGGCAGCGCCCCCTCTGGTATCTGCATGCCCGTGGCAGTGTGTAGGATGTGTCGTACCTGACCCCAATAACCCTCTATACGCGGGCAGGACCATAACATGTGGAGAATGCCAGCCTCCTCCGCATGACACCGGGGGCAGCAATGGGAAGAGGCAGGGAACATCCTGTGCAGCCTTTGTGGGGTAAGGTATGCTCGATGTAGTAACATGGCTTGGATAAATTTAAACTTCACATTTCTGGACACTCTTCTAGGGTGTTCCGTAACAACCTTCCATGCCCCATCTGTCATATCCTCCCCTGTGTCTAACGTCCAGGTAGTCCTGAGGGGAGTAAGGGACATAGCAGCGTGTTCCCTAATGCCATTGTACAACCACCTCACAAGATGACCCCCAGTTCCCATGTAATATAGTAGGTGCACTAGCTCATGTTGCTCCGGTCTGCTACGCTGTGGGGCCCATGTAGTACGTATGTAGTGTGTGATCGTGGCATGTAGGAGGTACAGTCGTGGAGGGGTTCCCGTGGTCTGCACAAAGGAGGCATGGTCTAACAGTGCGTCATTGCCAAACAAGTCGCCTACTCTGTCTACCCCCGCATCCGTCCAAGGCCGTAATCTATTGTGCGTCAACCGACCTTGTGGTGTTGAGATTCCCAAGAGGGGAATGTTGTCGGCGTACGATGGGGCCCATGACGTGTACGCCAAAGCTTTCTGCCAACATGTCAGGGCGGTATACAGAAGAGGGTGGCAGTCTCGGGGCACTTTGGCCCCGGGAAGTAGTAAGGAGTGCAATTCTCCACGCGTCAGCCGCTCATCAGTGAAGCCGATTTCGTGTAAATTTCTACCCGCCACCCATCTTGAAAGCCATTGTAATTGGCTTGCGTAATAGTAACCGCGAAAGTCTGGTACACCCAGGCCTCCACGCCTGGTTCCCAGTTGAAGTTTTTTTAGGCTTATCCTCAACCTGCCAGAGCCCCAGACTAGGGTGGTCAAGAGTGTATTCAAATTGTTAAAAATGGACTGGGGGAGGAGAACCGGTAGGTTTACAAAATAATAAAGCAATCGGGGAAGCATGACCATTTTAGATATAGCAATCCTACCCATGACGGACAGCGGCAGAGATGTCCAGAACTGCACGCTGCTCCGAAGGCCAGCAATGGCCCGCCTAATGTTGCCATCGATCCGGTCCTCCGGCCGCCTGTAGACCCATATGCCTAAATATTTAAACGTTTCCTGCGCTATCGGAATTTGGGAAGTGCCAAGTAGTAAGTGGGTTGGCCGTTGTCCCTCCTGGAAGTAGAACCCCACCGACTTCGCCGGGTTGACCGCCAGTCCCGACACGTCTGCGAACCGGGTAAAAATGGTCGCTAAGTCCGAATGATCCTCCTCCAGATCTCGGAAATACAGAAGGATATCGTCGGCGTAAATTGATAACAAATTTGGTGTGCCGCCGAGGAGGATGCCCTGCTCAGCCATCCCGGTTCGGAGGGCGATCGCCAGAGGTTCGAGGGTCAAGACAAACAGCAGGGGCGACAGTGGGCAGCCCTGTCGAGTGCCGCGGTATATGTTGTAACTAGAGGAGACGTGTCGACCCGTGCGCGCTCGAGCCGTCGGGCATGTGTACAACAGCCGGATCCATCATATCAGGGAGTCAGGGAAGCCAAAACGTAGTTGTGCAGACATAATATTAAGTTTTTATTATCAACTGGCAGAAATATTGAGTCAGAAATAACATGAGTCAAATATCGACAGCAAGAATATCGTGGTCAAGAATATCAACTTAAGGTAAGTTATACCGATTTTAAAATCATTGAAGTGTTTAATATCATTTGCAAACATTTGTTAAAAATATTAATATCAATTTTTTAATTAATGTTATGTATTTTTGTATATATTTTAAAGGTATGTGAGGTAAGCTTTTTTAATAAGAATAGTTTATATTTTTCAATATATGTTTTCAATTTTTAGTAGTTATTTTTTTATTTTTTAGTTCTATAGCAGGTTGTGGGTTTATAGGGGTGTTAGACCTGGCACCTTGGCGTGAGTCTCCATTCCACTTTTTGCTGATGTGCCTCATATGTTTTGCTGGTGTTAGCTGCTCAGAGCACTGCGCCACTGCCAATCAGTGCCACAGTGCAAGTGCTCCCTATGAAAAGTGTATATGTGATTGGATTCCATGATTGGCTTATTTGGTTTACTGTCAGACCCCAGTAAAGTACACGAGGAGTGCCAGGGCTTGTAACTCCAAATGCTGCTAGTGGGCCTGCAGCACTGGTTGTGCCACCCACAGAAGCAGCCTTGTAAAATGTGTCTAGGTCTGCCATTGCAGAACCTGCATGCAGTCTGGTACTGTCATGCTGGCTGGGCAAGTACACCCACTTGCCATCCCTAAACCTTCCCTTTACTTCATGTGAGTCACCCCCATGGTAGGCCCAAGGGCAGGGTGCATTGTAAGCATAAGGTAGGACATGCCCTGATATGTGTGGCATGTCCTAATAGTGAATTACAGCCTTTTTCGTTTTTCACTATTGTAAGGCTTCCTGTTCGCATAGGCCAGAATGGGCTGCTGGAATTATTACACTCTATAATCCCAGCAGGCTCAGGGGACATGGTAGAAATTCGAGTTTGGTATGCCTGAACTCAGAATAATAAAATAAATCTTTTAGAAAAGTTTATTTTAATGTTCTGTGTTTGAAAATACCACTTTTAGAAAGTTGGTATTTGCTTGCCTAACCATTTCAGCCCGCCTCTGCTCTTATGTGTATCTGCTGTCTGGTTTCTGTGAGTGACAGGGCCGGGGAATTCCAGGAGACAGGCGGGGGCTGCCAGGTGGTGAATAGAGAGATTACACCAGGATGGGTGGAAGGATTGCCCCTTGACTCTGAATAAGACTGTGCTCTGCCACCTCAATGCTGGCTCCACCCCCTGGGGAGCGTCTGATGTCTCTGCCCTGCACACTGAAAGGAGAAGCCAGAGTCACCACAACAATGTGCTCCAGAACCGGACTGAACAAGGCACAGGCCCCTTGGCCTCAAAGAACAAAAGATTTGCTGTATAAATGTAGGAGCCCTGCTCCTAAGAAATCAGATCCTGTTCAAGCCAAGAAGAACCTCTGCTCGACGGGAAGGACCTGGAAAAGCTGCATGGGGGAGTACTGTCTCTAACCTGGGAGACTGGCCTGTGGTGGGTGCCTTGCTGCAAGAAGGAGAGGAAAGGACTAAAGTGACTTTTTATTTCAACTTGTGCATTGCTGAAAAATCTCCAAGGGATTGCGTGTGAGCCTGCCCCCTGAACTGAGCCCCAGGACCATTGGGCTCTATCCCCCAGGAAAGAGAAGCTGCTGTGAGTTCCTCATTTCCCCGCAGTTCTAACTGGGAGAAGCTGAGCGCGCCGTGGAAATCCGCCCTGCACTCTGAAGAGCCCTGGGCACCGTTATCCCTCCGAGCAACGCGACTTCTGTCTGTCAAGCCACAGCTCGCATCGTAAGGACCAGCCCCGCTGGCCCGAGCACAGTGACTGCCACCTGCCCGAGCCTTAGCTGACACCGTAAGAAAGGACCCGTCCGGTCCAAACACCGCGACTACCTGGCCCCCCTACGAGCCGTAGCTCGCATCGTGAGGAACGGACCTCGCCTTGTGCCTGATATCCCCTTGTTGAATTGCCCGGTTGAAAGTGCCTGCCGCTGTTCGTGAATGGCTGCGCGCGTAGTGCGGCTGGGTACGTCTCGTACCCTCCGAATCGTGCCACCGCCTCGCACCACTCTCCGGAGCCCCCCCATTTTCAGGATCGGCGCGTAGGCCGCAACAAAGAACCTGCGCCACAACGCATCACTGCCCTCAAAGTAAAGTGACTATTGAGCCCTTCGAGCCGTAGCTCGCACCACACGAGGAAGGCACCGCTGCGTGGGACGTCTGGTTTTCGCACCCTCCGCATCGAACTCCGTCAAGCGAAAGGTACTGTGTACTCGTCGCACTGTGTGCAGCGCCTCGGACTGAAGTGTCTGTGAGGCGCGTTAGACTCCGTGAAGCATTTCTTGTCAACACCGTATGAGTCGCACTGGAGTACTACGACTCGCACAACCTTTGTAACCAAGCATCTTTATACGCGTCGCACTGTGTGCAGTGCCTCGGACTGAAGTGTCTGCAAGGCGCGTGAGACTCTGCGAGGCATTTATTTTTGACATCACACGAGTCGCACAGGAGTACTACGACTCGCACAACCTTTTTAACCAAGCATCTTTGAAGACTGATTGCTGCTAGATAGTTTTGTGGAACTTTTTTAAACGTTATTGAGACTTGTGGTAAACCTGATATAAAGAATACTATATTTTTACATAAAGCTAGACTTGTGTCCATTTGTAGTGTGTCATCTGATTACTGTATATTGTCGGGGAGGGGAGGCGGTTCTGCCAAATATTGCGCCATCAGTTTGGGAGGCGCACTTTGGTGCTTTGTACACAAATATGGAGTGTGGCGATGCTCCCCTCCCCCCCCCCCCCCCGGGCCCTAAATCGGCCATAAGTGCAGAATGACTGGGGTGGCAACATCGCTCCCGGCGGGAGCCGTGGCCCTACCGCTACCCCCTGCCCTAGACCTCCATCACGAGTATCGACTGGTGGGGGACTTGGGCATGGAGTCGCGGGTGGATTACCTGGAAGCCCTGGAGACCCACCGCTCCATAATGCCTGAGACTATCACCCTGAAGGAGGTAGAATCTGCCATAGCGAGGCTAACCCCAAATAAAGCTCCTGGCCTAGACAAATTCCCTGGGGACTTGTTCCGATCCCAACCGAAAGTATGGGCACCATACCTGTATGTATTGTATGTATTGCGACTTATATAGTGCACGTATCACCCGAAGGCATCAAGGCGCTTGCCTTGGGAACCCGTCCTGGCTTTTCCCTGTGAGATAACCCCTACTGGGCATCCCCAAGGTGAAAGCCAGGCATCCCGCAGCGGGTGGGCCCCCGTAGTGGAGATTAAGCAAGCCATTGCCCAGAGTTGCAGCGTGGGACCCCCTGATTAGAGTAGGCACCGAGGCGAGAATTATCGAGTCAGTGGACATTTTTGGGCTCAGGACCCTGCCGCGTCGGGAATTGAACCCTGGTCCCGGGCCAGACCTCTGCATCAGGGTCTGCCGCTCTAATCAGTGAGCCACACTCCTCCTGATTATCCTACGTGGTTATCCTGTTCAATGCGGTCCTCAGGGGGTACGATCTACCGGACACCTGGTTGGGAGCTGAGATCGTCCCCATTTACAAAAAGGGCTGTCCGTTAACCCCATCAATTTTTACACCGCGCAAATACCCAGGGGTGTCTTGGCGCTTTGATGATCAAACTGAACAGGCTAGGCAATTATTGTGCAAACAGCCACGTTTTGAGTTGTTTTCTGAAGCTGAGCAGTGTAGGGCATGTCTTGATACTGAGGGGGAGTGAGTTCCACAGTTTGGCAGTGGCAACTGTGAAGCTTCTGTCACCCCTAGTGACCTTTTTTGTGCATGGCACATTGAGGAGGTGGGCTGATGAGGAACGGAGTGTTCTAGATGCTTCTAAAGGTCTAAAGGCATGTTTCAGGAACAGAGGACCAGAGTTGTTGATGGCCTTGTATGCTATGCAGAGGGCCTTGAACTTAATGCGGCACCTCACAGGGAGCCAGTGGAGTTTGCGAATGGAGTGGGAGATGGAATTGTGTTTAGGGATGTTAAGCAGAAGCCTGGCTGTGGCGTTCTGTACCAACTGAAGTTTTTTTGAGCACCTTTTCCTGGGCGTTGAGGAGTAGGGAGTTGCAGTAGTCAGTTTTTGAAAATACCAGGGAAGTGATTAGGGTCTTTGCAGCTGAGGTTGGGATGAAGGGTAGGAGCTTTTTAATTTTCCTCAGGGTGAAGAAAGAGGCCGAGACAACATTATTAACATGATGGTTAAAAAGAAGCCGATCATCAAAGATGACTCCGAGGTTTCTCACTTTAGTGACAGGTGTGGGAGGAGTGCCTAAATCGTTTGGCCACCACTGAGGGGACCAGCAGGGCTCAAGTTTACCAAAGGTCATGATCTCAGTCTTGTTGGAATTCAGTTTGAGACAGTTGGCCGCCATCCAGGAACTGATGGCCAACATTCCCTCTTGGAAGTTGGCGGCCACCCTGTCTCCGTCCTGGTGTATTGAAAGGACTAACTGAGTGTCATCAGCATAGGTAGTAAGGCTGATGCCATGTTCAAGTCCGACACATAGATGTTAAAGAGGGTTGGACTTAGCGAGGAGCCCTGTGGTACACCGCAGGGAAGGGAGAGGGGAAGTGATAGAAAGGCACCTAGTTTGACATTGTGGGAACGGTCGATTAGGATGTTGTGGTCGACCGTGTTGAAGGCCGCGGATAAGTCCAACAACACCAGGACTGCCGCTCCTCCCTTGTCCATGGTGTGTCTTATCTCATCCGCTGCCTTGATGAGTGCCGTCTCTGGTCCGTGGCCTTTCCTAAAGCCAAATTGTGTATCGTCCAGAAGGTTATGGGTGTGAATGTAGTGTGATAATTGTTGGTTCATGAGGTTCTCGAAGATTTTAGCTGGGAAGGGTAAGCAGGAAATAGGTCTGTAACTAGCCGGATCAGTGGGGTCAAGGGAAGGTTTTTTTTTAAAAGGGGTCTGATAATTGCTTTTTTCCACACTGCTGGGTAGATACCTGTTTGGAACATGTTGTTGCATATGTTGGCTAAGGCTGGTGAGATTGCCTCCGGAATGAGGTTGAGGATGGAGGGAGGGCATGGGTCTAGTGGTGAGCCTGATTTGGTGGTTGTAATAAGATGGGAGATTTGTTCAAGTGTGATAGGCTGGAAGAGTGGAAAAAATCGAGTGGTGGAGGAAGGGGTAGAGACAGAGGTCTTTACTATGGGTATGGTTTGAGGGGTGAATGCAGAGAATATGGAGGTGACTTTATCTGTAAAAAAGTCTGCCAGAGAATTGCAAAGTTCTTGTGAGGTGTTTTCAGGTGGAGCGGGAGGGTTGGCCAGATGGTTGACCACCTGAAAGAGCTTTCTGGTGGAATTTTCTGCTGAGGTGATCTGGGTAACATAATAACTGCTTTTCTCAGTGGCCAGCTGCTGCTTGTATTTAGTAAGCGCGTTTTTGTATGTGATTTGATCAGTGGGGTTGTAATGTTTGCGCCATATTACTCTTATAGATACACCACAAAAATTGATGGGCAGAATTATATTGGACAGGGTCCAGGTATGGATGGCGGAACATCAAATTTTGACGACTCTGCAGGCAGGATTTAGATCAGGTATCTCAACCCTCGACCAAATTTTTCGGCTCCAGGTCCTTTTTTGGAAAACAGCAAGAGTGGAGGGTGACAGTCTCTACCTTGGTTTTTGTGGACCTGCAAGCCGCCTTTGATTTAGTCCCCAGGGAAAAGCTATGGAAAGTACTGGCAGATCTGGGCCTCCCACCTTATCTATTGAACATCTTAACTAGATTGCATGTTGGCAACTATGCTCAGGTGAGGTGCGGGAGACACAGGGATCTGTCAGCCCGCTTTCCAGTATCCAGGGGAGTGCGCCAGGGGTGCGTCTTGGCTCCCACACTGTTTAGCCTCTTCATCAACGGCCTTGTGGATGCCCTGAATGGCGTGAGAGACCACGCCGCTCCCCGGTTGGCAACTGGTAGGGTGCCCGCTCTGATGTTTGCGGATGACACTTTGTTGCTATTCAAAACATCATCGGGCATCCAGCGCGTTCTGGATGGGTTTGTAACATTCTGTGCCTCACGGGGATTGGAGATTAACTTGGATAAAACGAAGTTTAAGATCTTCAATCCCCCGAGGCAGACCCGCCCGAAACCCTGTCCTGAATACCATTCCATTGGAACGGGTTAGGACATTTGTCTACCTTGGCATCACTTTGACTGAAGATTTCAACCGGGGCCATCAGAATGCTAAATCTACCCTCAGACTATCGCAAATAGTAGGGGGTATCAGTAAGCTCCAGAGAACCTCAGTATTTAAACGGGTAGCTCCTGTCTGAGAAATCTATGGACTTCAGGCAAGGCCAGCAGCCATGTATGGCGCTGAACTCTGGGGACATAAGAATACACATAGCCTCTTGAGAGTTGAGCAGTCCTTTATGAGGAATTTGGTGGGCCTGCCACAAAGTACACCGCTTACCCCTTTGAGGTTGGATTTGGGACTAGAGTCCATAGAAGAACTGGTAGCCACCAGGCCTCTGCTTTATTGGAGGAGGTTCTGGTCAGTGCCAGAACTGGTATCATATAGAGCTGAATTTGCGGAGATCTGGGGGCATATAAAAGACAAAAACATTCCTTGGCTGTCTCATATCAAGGCCCTTACTAGGCATATGGGACTGCCCCAACTATGGGAGACCCCAGAGCTCAGCTGTCCGAGTATATCTAGGGCACAGTTGTTAACACCAGTGAGGGAGAAAAACTTAATTGCACTACATCGATCGACAGCCCAGGGTAGGTTGTCTGTTGAGTTTCTTTTAGTAAAATCTGATCCTCGACAGGAGGAATTTCTTGATGTAGTCCAACCCCCTCTTACAAGGAAATTATATACCCAACTGATTCACGGCTGCCTACCAATAAGGGCATTTACTGCAAAATGGGCTAAAACAGATAATGAAACCTGCCCAGCATGTAATTATAATCGAGAAGATGTTGCACATGTCATGTTTTTCTGCTCATCATATGGTACAATAAGAAAATGCTGGCTAATTCCGCTATGCAGAAACTTGGGCTTTAGGCAACATATGCAGGCGTGTAGAGTCTTAATGTACGACACATCACCACCTATTGTTTTTGCTGTCTCCCGCTTCTTACATGGTATGTGGCGCCGTAGGAAAAGCTTTGTTTAGAGTTATTGGAAGTTTATCTGGCTTAACCCTTTCTCTTTTTTTCTTTTGATAAGAAAACTATTTTATCAAGACCGTCAACTGATAACTATCTGTATAATTAACTTTTTATCTTCTTTGTGAAATGTGTATATTTATTGTCTAATTTACTGTGCTTTGTATGTATTTTATCTGCACTTTTATGGTCTTTGACCAAAATAAAGTTATCTTATACGTATATTGTCGCAAATGCTTAACTCGTAAATGATCTGAGGATTAGCCTTGTCTGCTTGCGCCACACTACCTAGAGGGTGAGCAGGGGTTACTTTCAAGAGTAGGTCCCTTGCCCTTACTAGAGGAGAGGCTCCCTGCTTGTCTCAAGTACTTACCTGTGCCAACCAAAGACCCCAAAATCTAACAAGGGGAATAGGGTGGGAAGTAATTTAATTATTTTAAATTAATTGATTATTTTTTATGTATTCACATTTATTTAATTGAGATGTTATAGTGTTAAATGTGTAAAGTTATGTATTTATTAATATTTGGTTGTTAATTAATATTAATCAATTCATTGGTAATTAATTATGGTAATTCTGTAATACATTTTAGGTGTGGGTTTTGGTATTGGGTTCTTGCTCTTCACGGCTCTTTGGTGTCCTCCTTCTTCTTAAGTTGACAGAGTTTGCTTTCCTGGTGTCAGGGGCTCCCCTAAATACTAGATTTAGGGGTGTTAAACATGGTAGCCAATGGGCTACTTAACCTTGGGGTCACTTCACCCCCTATATGACCCTTTCCGAGAGTTCCTAATTCTGTCTTCACCAAGATGGTGGAATTTTCCTAAAGTGGGCACATCATTGCAGCTCCCCTTAGGGGTGTGACTGGCCTGGCATTGCACCACGCCTCCCTGCATATCTAATTTCCTGCCTGTCCTGGTGCCAAATGGGCTGAGGGCTGAGGATTGGCATTTTCCCTGTCTGGGGAAGCTGCAGTCACATATCGAAGGTGGCATAGGTCTTTGAAACCTCCTGCCTTGATATGCTGATTACTTAGCCATCCTGTCTGGAGGAGGTGTCAACAAAATCAGCCAAAGCAAGCAGTGTTTTACCTGCATGGGGCCAGAAACCTGTCTGTGATGGCAGACTGGTCGATACCAGTCCGCCAGCACACTAGACGCTGGTAGGTTTTCAGGGGGCACCTTTAAGGTGCCCTCTGGGTGCATGTATTAATAATCCCACCACTGGAATCATTGTGGGTTTATTAATACAAGGTGTTTGATACCAAACACTATAGATTTCAGTGAAGCCATCATGTAGCTTGGGAACTCGTTTTCACCAGTGTCCAGAACATGCTTTTAAAATGGCTTCCCTGCTCACTTGCAATGTCTACTAATTGACTTAGACATCACAGGAGCATATGTCCACACATGTAGTATAGTGTACCCTGCCTTAGGGCTATACGGTCTGCTGTAGGGGTGTCTCACGTATACTGCATATAGTGTCTGCAGTCATGGCACACAGGGATGTGTTCCATGTTGTGATTTCACTTTTCTCTGTCCCAAGGCATGCAGCCTGCAATGGCATTTTGCATGTTGGTGCAGAGTGGTCCCTTAGGGTGGCACAATACATGCTGTAGCCCTTTAGGACCCTCTTTAGCCTCTGTGCCTTAGGTACTTAGGTACCAGGGGTACCACTTACTTGTGAATTACAGGGGGTGCTAAAGGTATTGCCATTTGGGGGAACAATCGTGCAGTTTAGGAAAAGAGACCTGGCACTGGGGACCTGGATACCAGCAGCCTAGTGACCCTCTGTCAAAATTGCATCAGAAAATCAATCAATCAATCGGGGGTTTGTAAAGCCCGCTACTCACTCGTGAGCGTCTCAAGGCCTTGGGAGGGGGTTGGGGGGGGGGGGGGGAGGGGGGAAATAGGCGACTCAGTGGCAGGGGCAAAATGTGGGGGTGACCATGTAAAAAAGAGGTGTTTCCTACAAGCCCCCACAAACTAGCACACGTTATTCAAAAGCTTGTGCCTGAGCCCTCACCCTCTTATTTAACATTTGCTCCTGGTATCAGCAGGGATAAATCCACTTCCAGGGTCCTATGGGATTTATTCAGCTCAAAGATTGATTGGTGTGTAAGGGATGGAGCTCTCTAGGGGTACAAATGTTCTACCCATGGAGAAAGAAAAAGCATGGGATTTTCACTAGTGCTGCTAATTTTCTCAGATGAAATTGACAACACTTTTTCTGGTGTATGCCTGGATTTCCACGTTTCCAACACATGTGAATCCTGCAATGATGGAAATCTGCACCACTGTAAGGTCAGGAACCTGCAGGTGAAGATTCCCACCCTTTTTGTTTGTTCTGGAACAATACGTGCACTATTTATTATGCCTAAAGATGGCCATGCTCAGTTGAGTCTTTTCACTCACATCATCACCTCACAGAACTTAACCATTGGATGCAATTAGGCGTGCCGAACATTCACTCCTAGTTCTACGTGGACCACGTCAGAGCTCTGAAATCTTTGTCGCGTCTCTTTAGCACCTTCTGTGAATCTGGGTTAATCTTACCACTTCAATAACAGGGGATAAAGTAAGGAGTAAATCAGGGGTGTTCAATATAGGTCCTGGAGGAGGAGGAAGAGGTCCAGATCCAGGCCAGGTTTTCAGAACATATACAGAAGTACATTTGCAGACGTTGAATGTACGTGAAATAAACTGCACAGTCAATGATTATCCTGAAAATCTGGCATAGATCCAGCCCTCTCGGATTTCTGTTATTAGACACCCATGCATAAACTGCCATATACGTCTATTTATAGTGTGCTTCCTAATATATATATATATATACATATATATATATATATATATGCAATTCAACTGCCCAGGTGTGTCCACTACATAAGAGGGAGGAGTCTTTTGTTGCAGACGATCATTTTAAACAGGATGGAGAAACAATTGGAAAGGACTACAGTGATGGGTACTGAGGAAGGCCAGGTTGCCGAAATGCATTTACTTACCCCAACTGCCAGCAACTCAATAAAGCTTGCTCTTTCCTTAAAGCCCCTTTCTGGCCTCTTATTTCTCCCAAGAAATTGTCTTCCATATATATATATATATATATATATATATATATATATATATTCACTGGAAAAACCATAGGTTAGAGACCATATATAGTTAGCTGGACATTTTATTGATATAAAACCAATGAAATTCCATATATAGTTAGTTGCACTAACTATATATTTCGCGCATCCGCAATCCAATGCTGATGATGTCACATATTACATCATTCATGACATGGTCAGTGACATCACTGATGACATCACTGATGACATCTCAAATGAAATCACTGATGACATCACTGATGACATCTCATTTAACATCAATGATCACACCACTGATGATATACTTCATGTGATAATACAATGCACCTCCTTACACTCTAATATAACCTCTGTTACACTTAGTGTAAAATACAGAGTATCATTTTTGAAACCATTGACACACGAATAACATTTACTACATACGCACTCACTGATTCCTACGTCTACCCACACATTCACTCATTCACCCATACAATCACTCGTACATACAGTCACTCATCATTACAACACTATCATATGCACTCATACACCTATGCAGACACTCACACACTGCCACTCATCCATGGAGTTACTCACACACCTAGTCAGTCCTGTAAAGAATCAATCACACTTTGATTTCTTCATCTATACAGTTAAACACAGAACACCTTACATTTTCACACATATACTAACACATACTTACTCACTGATACAATCAAATCCTTCATCCATACTCTTATACATCCACTCATTCTTTAATATGTAAAACATATTTAAAATTTAAAAAAACACACAGTCACTGGATGATGTCATCAGTGATGTCATTTGAGATGTCATCAGTGATGTCACTGACCATGTCATGAATGATGTAATATGTGACATCATCAGCATTGGATTGCGGATGCCCGAAATATATAGTTAGTGCAACTAACTATATATTGAATTTCATTGGTTTTATATCTATAAAATGTCCAGCTAACTATATATGGTCTCTAACCTATGGTTTTTTCAGTGAATTTTCAAGGTTTGTAAATGCAAATTCCTAACTATATATGGTCTATAACCTATGGTTTTTTCAGTGAATATATATATATATATATTCACTGAAAAAACCATAGGTTATAGACCATATAAAGTTAGGGATTAGCATTTACAAAACCTTATTTTACTCACACAAAACCATTGAAATTTGCATATATAGTTTTTTTTTTTTTTTACAAATTCTTTTTATTGTTGCATCAGGCGAATCAAAAGTACTAGGAACAAGACATCGCGGGGGAGCGTCAACATTCCGCTCTACCCGCCCTTACGCAACTTTTGAAATAGTCAATTACATTGCATTCATCCTGACGAACTTATTTTTCATTTTCACCCCGAACTCCCCCCCCCCCCCCATCAACTATAAGTAAAGGCAGTAACTGAGAGACCTCTCCCCGAAGCCCCCCTTCCCGTCCTCCCCCCCCCCCCCCCCCAGCAGCATGAACCCTTCTCAACCACTCTCCCCCCCCCCCGACCCTCATGGCTCTCTCGGTCCTCTAAGTTGTGTGACATTGAGTATAAGCAATCCCCATGGCCCGTAACCTTCAAGGGTACAAATGCTGGAATCAGCGACATACGCACCATCTCTGTGCTTCATCCTACCACCCGCCCACTTCCCCCACCGGTCCCACCCTCCTACTCCAATCCATGGTAGTGCCTCCACTTGGCCCATATTTTTCTAAATTTTCGGGGGCACCCTCTAGCTTTATACGTAACTCGTTCAGCTGCCATATACATATCTAGACCTCTTCTCCATTCCTCGAGATTTGGTTTCCCAGGCGCCCCCCACAATCTTGCAATGTCTCTTTTTGCGACCACCAGGGCCAGCAGCAGAAAAATGAGTAAGTATCGCGTGATATCCACCTCCGTGGACATTCCCAAGAGCGCCAGTTTGGGGTCCTTAGGTATCTCTACCTCCAGTATCGCACTCAATTCATTAAAAACCTCGTCCCAATATTCCTGTATCACTGTGCATCCCCAGATGATGTGGAAAAAGTCGCCTGTTTGGTGCTGGCATCTTAAACAGGTGGTGTTGTTAACCCTCCCCATCCGGAAAAGCCTCACCCTGTCAAAGTATGCCCGATGAAGGACCTTAAACTGAATGAGGCGAAGCCTCGATTTTATGGCCACTTCTCGGGGGTGCATGAGTATGAGTTCCCAGTCTAGGTCCTCCAGCGTGCCCACATCTGCCTCCCACCTCTCCCTGAGGGCCTGTAGATCACCCAACATGTTATTTGTCAGTGTTTTGTAGGTCATGGATACCGCCCCCCTCTGTATCTGTTCTTGCAGTAGGCGGCCCTCAAGAGGTGCAAACTGGGGAATGTCAGTGAGAGATATGTTTTGGGCTCCCCATGCATGTCGCAGCTGTATGTATTTGTAGTATTGGGTTCTCTGGAGTCCAAATTCCTGCTGCAGTGCTTGGAAGGTTTTAAGTTCCCCCTTTGCTATGACATCCCCAACTGTGGAGATGCCAATGTCATCCCACCTTTGAAACCCGCGCAGCTTGTTCAGTTCAGTCAGCCACCTACATGACCATAGGGGGGTTTGGCGGGTGAGCCTTTCATGCCAGCCCATTCTAACCGACGCTCTGCGCCACGCCGTCAGGGTAATCTTAGTCGCAGGGAGAAGCTGGCGGCCTCCCCTCCCCCCATATAAGAAGTGGAGCACCGTCTTATTGCCCCATTTAGATCTCTCTAGTGCATAGGTGGGGTGGTCAGCCGGGGCATGTATCCAATCGTTGATCGGGGTGAGGTGTTCCGCCCAGTAATAGGCCTCCAAATTAGGCAATGAGAGACCCCCACTGTATTGGTGGCGCTGCATAGTCGTGAGTGCCACCCGGGACTGCTTCCCCAGCCACAAGAAAGAGCGGAGATCGGTATGGATTTTCCGCAATGTCAGAGCCGGAAGGGGGTAATACTCGTTTTGCAGGGCGTATAAAAACTTTGGGAGTAGGATCATTTTATACAGAGCAGCCCTGCCCAAAATGGTGAGCGGGAGCGGCCTCCACCTATCCATCTCCGCCTTTGCTGCCACCAAAACTCTGTCGACATTGTCCGTGTAGGAGCGCCGTTTATCTCGGGTGATAAAGACCCCCAGGTACCGGAAGCCTGCCGTGGTGTGGATGAGCAGTTCAGGCAGCTCCTCCCCTCGCGGGGCACCTTGTGGGTCGTAGAGGACCGACTTATGCCAGTTAATAGTATGTCCAGCTACCGCCCCAAAGTCGTCCAGTTCCCTGAATAAGGCCGGTATCGTCTTAGCCGGGTCGGTCACGTACAACAGCACATCATCGGCGTATAGGGAGATCTTCTCCTGTTCAGTGGCCGATTCCCCCCATTGGAAGCCAGTCACATCTCGGTTGAGCCGGATACGGATCGCAAGGATCTCAATCGTGAGGGTAAAAAGGAGTGGGGACAGCGGACACCCCTGTCGTGTCCCCCGCTCTATCGCGAACTCTCTCGACATTCGCCCATTTATACGCACTCTAGCCCTAGGTTTCGAGTATAGAAGTTTCACCCAGCGCTGGAACTTGGGCCCAAACCCAAACCGTTCAAGGGTCCCCATTAGGAAAGGCCAGTGGACCGCATCGAACGCTTTCTCTGCGTCCAAGGAGAGGAACCAATGTGGCTCCCTCCTGTCACAGACTTCTTGGAGCCAGTTGTGGGTGCGCCGCAGGTTGAGTTTGGTGGCCCTGTCCGGCAGGAACCCGGACTGGTCCGGGTGGATCAGGCCCGTAATTACCTGTCGTAAGCGCCGTGCAAGAATAGTGGCCAGGATTTTAGTCTCAATATTTAGCAACGAGATTGGGCGATAGGAGGAACAGTCTCCACGGGGCTTGCCTTCCTTGTGAATCGGGATTATGGTAGCTAGGGCCAGGTCCGGCGGGAGGCCTCCGGAGGCAAACGCACCCGCATATAGCGACTTCATGTGACGCGAAAGGAGGTCCCCCGTTCGTTTGAAGAACTCCGCCGGGAAACCATTTGGTCCCGGAGCCTTCCCCGGTTTCAGGGCAGCCATCGCCTCTGCAATTTCATCTAGGGACAGGTCGGCTTCCAAAGCCTCACTATCTTCAAGGGTCAACTGCGGAACTTCCACGCTACCCAGGAACGACTGCACCACCTCGCAGTCCCCTAGGTCCCTCGCCCTGTAGAAGTCTTCGAAATAGGTCGCAAAGGCCTCTGCTATAGTGCCGTCTGTGGACGCCCGCGCCTTACTAGGGAGCTCAACCCAATCCACCCACCTGGCAGCTCTCTCGCGCCTGCTCAACCATGCCATGAGTTTACCAGATTTGTCGCCAACATCGTACAAGCGATGTAGGGTGGCCAGCGCCTGTGTACGCGCCTCGTCCGTGCTTAGCTCTCTATACAGCCTTTGAGTGTCTAGCAGTATTCTGAGATCTACCTCCTCCTTCGTTCTGGGATATTCAGCCTCTCGGGTCAAGATGTTTGCCTCCTCCTTCGCTATGGCTTCCGTGCGTTTCCTTCTGGCCTCCCCTACCCTGGATTGGAAGCGGTCCCTCAACACCGTTTTCATGGCTTCCCATAGTGTCACCCCGGACTGTACCGATCCCTCATTTTCGGCCATAAAAACTCTGATATCCGCTCTTATGCCCCCTAGAATTTCAGGAGTCTGTAAATCCCATGGCGACATATGCCACTGTGCCTGACCTCTCCCCCTTCCCCGACCTATATGTACGAACAGCGGAGAATGGTCCGAGATACCCCTCGCCCTATAGTCTGCCTCGTCCCCCGCCGAAAGTTCCTGTCTCGATGTGAAAATGTAATCTAGCCTAGAGAAGACCTTGTGGGCCCCAGAGTAAAATGAGTAAGCTACGTGGGCAGGATGTAGCCACCGCCAAACGTCGGTGAGACCGATCGTGTCCATTCTACGCGCCAAAGCCGTCTCTGCAGCCACCGTGTGGGGGTTCCCAGATCTATCGCGCGTCGTGCACATCACGTCATTGAAATCCCCCCCCACAATCTGTATAGTGTCCGCCGTGTCTAGCAGAATGGTCGTGATCTCCTGCATTGTTCGTGGTTGTAATTTGGGTGGAGCATATACCGACAGTAGAGTGTACCTGCGCCTCCTCCATGTCCCCTGCACCCCGGCAAACGAGCCCTGTGGGTCCAACCATGTACGTGTGACTGTGAAAGGTGCTGTTTTCCTAACTAGTATTGCCGTGCCCCGTGAGTCCATGGTGTATCCCGCGTGTGCCAGAACTGTGTACTGCCCGCGCGCTAAAAAAGCACAGCGGTTCCCCCTCAAATGTGTTTCCTGAAGGAAAATGATGTCAGGTGCTACTCGCTTAATATATGCAGTAACCAGGCTCCTCTTAATTTTGGAACCCAGTCCGTTTACGTTCCAGGTTAGCGCCTTAACCCCAGCGCCTTCACCGTGTGGTGTAGCTAGTGTACTCGCCATTGTTTCACCTGAGGACTATCCAGCACCGGGCCCCAGGGCCGGGATGGTAGCAAGGGTAAACTTTCCCGAACTTGCTGCTGCTGTTGTTTGACGAACTTCCCCCCTCCCTCCCCAACACTCTCAACAACCCCAACGTGGGGTAACATGGTAACAAAACCCCATCCCGCACCCCCCACCCCACCTCCCTCCCCTTCCAGTTGCATCCCCATCCGGGTCTCAACTATCCACGGGAGAAGGCCTGTCGCCCTCCCACACATCCCACCCTCAATAAACCGCAACCAGTGCTAAAAACACAGAGAACAGTAGTGGGGGGGAGCCAACTTGCTTGCTCTGCATCGCCAAGCCGCCATCTTTTCCCTTTCCCAGTACACCATTGTTCACGAGTGTGAGTCTTGTGTGTCCACCTGTCCCTCACGACCTGTAGAGTCTTGCTCCAGCTGCCGGATTTCTTTGGCCAGAGGGTGCAACGAATCACTCCTTGTATCATCCTCCTCTTCTCCGGTTGCGCGGCCCTCCGATTCCTCCATTTCTTCTTCTTCAGAGCGGATTCCATTTCTCAGGCTACCAAACCTCGAGCATGCCACGGAGTCGGTACCCGGTGACGCGGACCTGCCTCGCCTCCTGTCCTGCAGGTTACTTGTCCTGTATGGAGTCTGCGGCATCTTGTGCTGTGTCCTCCTCAGTCTTCGTCTTTGCGGCTTCGGCCTCTCCCATTTCGGTCGTTCCCGCAGTGACCGGTCTAGCGCTGCCCGGCCCGCCGCCTCCCTACTATTCAGGATAGGTCGCTCCTCCAGCCATTGCCACGCGTCGTCCGGGTGTGCAAAGAAGATGGATTTGTCCTGATAGATGACCTTGAGCTTGGCCGGTAAGAGGAGCATATACTGGATGTTGAGGAACCTCAGCTTTGCTTTTACGGCGTCAAAGGAGCGGCGTTGTTTAGAGACTTCCTGACTGTAGTCCGGGAAGATCATTATGGTGGCGTTTTCAAAGCGGATCTCACCCATTGTCCTGGCTTCTCGCAATATCAGATCTCGATCGGCAAAGTTCAGAAAGCGGGCTATGACCGGTCGTGGTCTCGCACCCTCCGGTGGTTTGGCCAGGAGCGCCCTGGGTGCCCTCTCTATGATAAAACACGGGGAAAACCGCGCCGTAGGGAAGGTCTTTTTGAGCCAGTCGAGGAGGAAGGCGGTCATACTCCTTTCTTCAATCCCTTCTCTAAAGCCCACGAAGCGTAGGTTGTTCCGCCTTGACCTGTTTTCGGCATCATCCACCTTCCACAGAAGTTGACGGTGGGAGGCCTGGAGCTCTGCCATGTCCTTCTTAAGCTCAGAGACCGACTTCTCATTGTCTGTCAACCTCGACTCGGCCACCGTGACCCTGTCGGTCAAGTTTCGAAAGTCCTGGCGTAGCAGCGTAACCTCGGATCCTACCTCCCCAATTTTGGTTTCCAAGGCCGCTCGTGAAGCTTGGATGTCCGTTCTAGACGCCTGTATGGCCTCCAGCAGCATGTCCGTGTCATTGCGTGCGCCAGCTTGCACGGGCCGTTGTTCCACCGTAGGTCGCGGAGCAGCGAAATTGTCCATTGGGCCCTGCCTCGTGGTCTTGGGTATCGTTTCCTTCTTGCCCATAGCTGCGTTGTCTAGAGGCCAGGGGCTTCCGGGACGAACCTGCCTCCCTCTGCGGTATCGCTGGGCTCGGCCGTGCGCCGGGAACAGAGGCAGAGTTAAGTAGCGCCTCGACCACGCAATGTCCTTGGGCGGCCCCTAATTGTGATCCTGAGAGTCTCTGGGCCAGGGCCCGCGTACACTCCCTGTCCTGATGTGGAGAGCCGGGGGGGGGGCAATCCTCTGCTCGCGGCTCGTGGGGGGTTTTGTTTTGTTCCCCGAGGATCTTACCGTCTCAAGCCCGGGTCTCAGGGCGTGGGCACAGGCGGTGTAGCGCTGTGAGTGGAGGTCTCGCGGCGTCGTCCAGCCGCCTCCTTTCCCGTGTGGGCTACCGGGCTCTATGGCAGCAGGGCCTGGTCACCACACTCCCGGCAGGCCCCAGTGGTCTGCTGCGGTTCGACCGCCTTCACCCCAGTGTCCTCAACTGTGCTGCCTCCGCGTTGGTGGAGAGTGATCCCCGCTCCCGGTGCCAGGCAGACCAAGCCAGGCCCTTTTGATGGAGGCCCCACCGTCCCTCTGACTCCAAGCCTGGGTCCCGGTCACAGACCCTCACTGGCAGCGGCCACCGCAGGGGGTCCCGCTGCCGCCGATCACCATGTGGGGGGAGTATATCTCCACCTGCGTCTCGTGCGGGCCCTCTCCGAGATCCTCACCGCCTCGGGCCCGGATCGCCAGGTGTAAGGGTAGTGGTGCGGCGCTGTTGGCGGAGGGCTCGTGATGACGCCCCGTCGCTCCTGTTCCTGAGCGGGCCGCAGGGTTTCTGGGGTGTCAGGGACCGGCCCTTTCCCCCTCGGCAGGCCTCCGCGGTTGACCGTGAGTCAAGCGCCGTCCCGCAGTGCACAGCTAGTGCGCGGCCGCCATGTTGGTAAAGGCGGGCGCCGCTTCAGGGGCTGACCCTGGTCCTCGTGCCGGGCAGATACGGAGCCCCTCACCTCGGTGCAGGCCCCAGTTTCGCTCCGTCTCTGAGCTCGTGTCCGGCCACAGACTCTGTCCGGCTGTGGTAGCAGTGGGGGACCCCGCCGTTACACTTCTGGAGCCTCCACGCCGGCCGCCATATTGGATAAGGCGGTCGGTGATCGTTGCTGTCCCGCTCCCAATGTCCGGCGGAGATGGTATGCAGCCGTCCGCCCGGCTGCCAAGCACCCAGCGGAGCCCCCACGGGCCGGTGGCAGCGATGTGTGGGTCCGTCGGTCCTCGATGAGTGCCTCTCTCTATCCGGGCGCCTAGGCCGCCATCTCGATCTCCGTGATGCAGCAGAGCCACCGTTATACACGGTGCCCAGGCAGGGATTGACTTCGTTTCAGCTCTGCAGTGGCCCGTAACAGGTACCCGGGCTTCAGCTCCCTGCTTCGGTGGCGTTTCTGGGTCTTGGGGGATCGGTAAAGTCTGATAATCAGTGGGCTCGGCCGGAGCTCTGTGCCGGCACATCTAGTCGGCCATGCTGCTGGCCACGCCCCCCAAATTTGCATATATAGTTAGTTGCACTAACTATATATCACGCACCCGCAATCCACTGCTGATGATGTCACATATTACATCATTCATGACATGGTCAGTGACATCACTGATGACATCACTGATGACATCTTAAATGACATCACTGATGACATCACTGATGACAACATCCAGTGACTGTATGTTTCTGTAAATTTAAAATATGTCTTACATATTGAAGAATGAGTGGATGTATAAATGTCTGGATGAAGGATTTAGTAGGTGCATGACTGACTCTATGAGTGAGTGATTAAATGTGTCTCACTGAGTGCATGGGTTAGTGACTAAACTGTCTTAATTTGTGCATCATTATGTCTGTTGTTCTGTAAACTTCTGCATGTGTTGATCAGTAGCTATATGAGTAACTATATGGGTTATTGATTGGTTGCCCAAGTATTTGTATGGGAGACTGAGTGTGTGTGTGGGTGGCTGGAAGGTGTATGACTCTGTGCATAGATGTGTGAGCAGTTGATTCACTAGATGTATGGGTTCAAAAGTGCATGTGGAAACAGCTGTATGGGCGGTTGACTGTGTGCATGAGTGTATTGGTGAGTGAATGGATATCTCAGTGCTACATGTCAAAGTAAGTACATATGTAAAACACAGTACATGTGAGAGTTGACATATATAAATAACTGTGCATAAGAGCCAGTGAATGTGTGAGTGGCTGTATGGATCATTGTGAACTTGTATCAGGGATTGTATAAGAGAGTAAATATGTGTTAGTATATGTTTGAATAAGTAAGGTGTGTATAACTGTATAGTTGAGGAAATGGAGGTGTGATTGATTCTTTGCATGACTGACTAGGTGTGTGAGTAACTCCATGGATGAGTGACAGTCTGTGAGTGTCTGTTTACACTGAGTGTATCTAAGGTTATATTAGAGTCTGAAGAGGTTCATTGTATAATCACATGAATGATGTCACCAGTGATGTGATCAGTAATGTCAAATGAGATGTCATCAGTGATGTCATCAGTGATGTCATTTGAGATGTCATCAGTGATGTCATCAGTGATGTCATTTGAGATGTCATCAGTGATGTCATCAGTGATGTCACTGACCATGCCATGAATGATGTAATATGTGAGATCATCAGCAGTGGATTGCGGGTGCGCGATATATAGTTAGTGCAACTAACTATATATGCGAATTTCAATGGTTTTGTGTGAGTAAAATAAGGTTTTGTAAATCCTAATCCCTAACTATATATGGTCTATAACCTATGTTTTTTTCAGTGAATTTTCAAGGTTTTGTAAATGCTAATTCCTAACTATATATGGTCTATAACCTATGGTTTTTTCAGTGAATTTCAATGGGTTTTTAACAGCAAATATCAAATCTGTAAAATGTATTCTTCTTTTAAAGGAAAAATATATTTTGTTTTGAAAGACCTCTCATGTTTACAAGCTCACACAACAATGTTTCAAATGAACTCTGAACTCTCAGTACACCTGCTAATCCACTGCAATGTTTCTTAAAATCATTTTTTCTTAACCATTCAAATTACATCTTTCAAAGAACACATCCATGCACCCTAACTTTCTGTTTTCAGAAATGGAAATCCACCAATCACTGCTAGTGAATCATTAGCACTGAAACTCCACAGTTTTTTTCTTTACAAACTCCTACTGTTTCAACTGCCATTTCATTCCCACACTTCATCTGACTGCAGCAGAACCTCCTCTCACCATGTTTTCTGTCTGGATTCTTGGACATAGCTACATCCAGTGGGCTCACAGGTATGCTGATAACAGAAATTTACACAACCTCAATTTACAAAATGTGGAAATTAAATGGATTGGGCAGAGAGGATTGAGATCTCATCAATTGATACCATTGGTGAAAACCTTTTTGCATTTGCCAAACCCTGACCTCATAATAGTGCACTGTGGAGGAAATTATTTGGGCACTTTGACTGGGGTAGGTCTGGAAATGCTTTTAAAGGACTCCTTTGAACAATTGATGGCACTTTGTCCTCAAACTGCCTTGGTGTATTCAAATATATGCCAAAGACAGAAATGGAGGTGGTCCAATCAATTTTGTCCACACATTGAGAAAGCGAGGAAGCATGTAAATAAGTCTGTTTCAGCTTATATGAGAGACCATGGAATGGGCGCCATCTACAACAATAACTTGCGTTACTACATGCAAGATATCTACAGTGAAGATGGTGTGCACTTCTCAGATGAGGGAAACAGAGTTTTCATACAAAATTTAAGACTGTGTATTGATACCTACTTATAAGTACCTAGAACTTACACAGAACCCAAAAGCTCTTTTCAGAGCTACCTTAACTATAATTACTCTTTGAACATTTCGAATGTACCTTTTTTCACTAATTTTCACTTATGTTCGCTTCCCGGTTCGCTACCCAGTTCGCGTACCGGCAGCTAACCGCGCGAAAATTCATTTTTTTTTGTTTTCGACATATATGAGCCTCCTCAGCCACCCTCAGAAAACCTAGGGGGTCAGGATACGTCTCCCGTTCCCCCTTATACCCATTTCTCACATTGTTTTTCCTCCATCTTGTGATTAAATTCGACCGAAACACAAAATGGCGAACTCCCGTTACGCTACCGGTGAGCTAACCGGTTCGCGTACCGGGTAGCGCTTCTACCGCGAAAAATCGAAACTTTTTATTTTTTTATTTTTTGCCCCACAGGACCCTTTAATAGCCCCCACATCATTCCTAGGGGGTCAGGAGGGGTCTACCTTGCCCCCTTTCATTAATTTCCCCCTTCGTTTTTCTCCACCTCTTGTCTCTCGATCCTACCGAGAGACAAGATGGCGGCCGTTCCGGACTGTTTAGAATGTTGACGGACACCGGAGAGCCAATCAGCTTCACTTCGCGAAGTTCCGTTACGCGTCAGGTACGCGAACCGGGGCGCTAACCGGAGCGCTGTCAGATATATCTATTTTTTAAAACGTTAATTTCTCAAAATCCACTGGAGCACATATATTGAGACATAGCAAAGGCACGTCGGGCAAACCATATCTACAATTTTGCCAAGTTTCGTGTAAATCCATTCAGCCGTTCGAGCTAAAAGTGAGTCCAACCGCCCTATGGAAAAATGAATGGGAAAAACGCGTTTTGAGACCCCTCTTTTTTCTCGGCCCCCCGTGGACGAAACCCCCCCAAATTTTCAGGGGCTGCTCAGAAACAAAATGTGCCATTTTTCTGTAAATTTCAGCCAATTTCGTCCACAAACGCCAAAGTTATTCGACATAGAATTTTCAGAAATCCCATAGGAAAAAAATCCTAACTATATACAGCTACTGGGGACCGCCAGTAGGTAATATATATATATATATATATATATATATATATATATATATATATATATATATATATATATATATATATATATATATATATATATATATATGTATATATATATATGTGTATATATATATATATGTGTATGTGTATGTTTTTTTATTCAACGCCTCCGGACACTGGTGAAGTCAGGTAATCCCATAGAAGACGTTGGTTATCCTTATCACACTCAGACATCGCACTCTGATTGGATTGGATTTCATTATCCCATGAACCTTTTTTTTAACACAAACTTTATTGCATTTTTTTAAGATATGCCAGTTATTACATTGACGCCGGACAGGAGAATGACATATATCACATGAAAGGTGTTACTGAGAGCTTCAATCCAAGTTGTCAATGTTTCAAGATGTAGTACTATACAGCGACCTAAATAAACATCAAACTATAACCCTCCCAACCTGTTGACTGTGTCACCTAATATGGGGATCCTATGTATGTGGTGGTCATAGGCAGTGTATAGAGCATTGCTAAGAGTATGTATGGGGAGGCTAGAGCGATGATATACCTGGACATACAGAAAAAAAGTGAACCCAACTAAACCACTATCCATGTTCACAATCCTGAAGAAATCCCTTGGACCTTTTTAGGAGTGAACTATATCCTGTCTAGGTTCTTAAACTGATCCAGCCTATGACTGGTAGTTACTGAGCCCTTTGCACATGACTGAGTTCTCTTTCTAACTGCCCATTCCACCTCTGCCTACTCTTACAAGCCTTGGGCTCACATTCATCTTGTATCACCCTAGTTCACCAAGGAGTGCCCGTCCTGCTAGATTACAGCTGGAGCATCATGTTCAGTAAGTGACTTTAATGTGGTTGTCTGAGTTTGGGGAATTTTGGCCACTTGGAAGAGGCTATCACAGGTGAGTGGGCGTGTGTGTTTGTGTGTGTGTGTGTGCGCGCGCGTATATTCTCTGTCGGGAGGCGGTTACACCTAGATGCTACTGGCAGCAAGAGTTCTGCAACCCTACCCGCCTCCCTTCATTTTGAGGACTTCATGTGGATGAGTTGGTGTCTGTTGATTAGGTTGAAAGGGAAGCACTTGAAGATGGTGCCATCGCGGCTATGAAGGAAGTCGGGGTGTAGAGCTGGCTGTGTGAGAGGACCAGGAGGGTGCAGAAACAAGGGATCACCCTTTTCAGCGATAAGGGGAGCGCTTTCCATCACCTGGATGGGGCTGTCTCACATAGTGCCTTGACCCAAATACGAGTGCAGATTCAACATCAGGAAAAGAATAAGATCAGAGCAAAGCACGCACTACTTAAGTTGCCATCTTGCAAGAGTTGCCAGTCATATATAATGGGAATCTGGGCCATTTATCCCAGGAAAGAATTAGCCACAAGGGTGAAAGGTGGATTAAAAAGACCTCATATGCACATTGGCTCTAGTTCTATCCATGTTTGTGGGCCCAGTGGACGTGTAACAGGCACTGTTTTGGTTGGCAGAATCCGGTCATTAGGGCTAGGAAGGGAAACAAATTAGAAAAAAAAACAGATCGGGCACCACGACTGTCAGTGTCCTGAAATTAAGAGTTGCCACTTCGGTGTGTTTATAACAACACTGATCACAAATAATTAAGGTTTGAATGTTGTGCTGCTGTCCGTCTTTATTGACATAATCAATTAATGCATTTAACTACTGCTAATAGTATCATTATGAGTAATGTAGAAATGTTTTTCTGAATTGAATCACAATGATCCATTGTTGTAAATGAGGGAAGGGACCTTTTTTATGGTCAACGCCCCCCACACTTTTTTCTCCAATGCTGATTTTTATTATTTTGTGAGTGCCCTGGATCCGGCTGCTCCAGGCCCCAGTGCCAGTGCTCTCTCCCTAAAACTGATTTGTGTAAATTGGTAATCCCAATTGACAAGGACTTTACCGCCCTTATAAGTCCATAGTATATGGTACCAGTGGTACCCAGGGCATGGGCGGTAAAGGGGTCACCAGGGCTTGCAGCACTGTTTGCACCACACTGAGTGACTCAAAGAAACTACTGACAGCAGGCCAGCCATTGCAGACTGCAGGGGCTGTACAAACTGCTCGAACTTGACTTTGCCCTCACTATGTGGGGCAAAGTCAATTCACTATCTTTGATATATGCCAGTCGCCCCTAAGGAAGGCCTCCTAAAGCCCAGGAGACATGGTGCATTATATCAAGGGTGTGGACATGTAATTGCAAGTTTATATGACATTATGGTGCTCTTTACCATTAAAGGAGACTATAAGTTATAGACGGTTCATAGCATATCATGAGCTGACACCCGGGCAAACCCAAGGTTGGCAGGTCCATTACGGTGCCTGCTAAATATGTCATGGTTGGTATCAAACAACGTACCTTCTCACCCCTTTCATGACTCTCTTGTCAAGGACAACATGGCATGTGCAAAGGGTCTACCTTAGAGGTTGCCTACCTGGTTGCGCTGCTTCTTACTGCTCTGGCTGTCAAGCCTGCGTTTCCCGCATTTGCTGCAGCCAAGACAGGGTTCTGACCTCCTTCCAGGCAGTGTGATCACTCACAGGAGTCGGGAACAAAGGCTTGGGCAGGCAGGAGGTCACCCCCCTCCTCCCAAGCAGGCTAGTGAAGTGGCACATCAAGGCGGTGAGCTTCAAAGGCTGCACCATCTCTGATATGCATCAGGGCTGACTCTCAACAGAGGAAATAGCCCTCCACCGCCCTAGGTACATTTGCACCCGGACAGGCAAGAAATTAGTCAAAAAGGTGTAAACCCTCAGAAGGCTAGAGACGCCTCTAGGGGGAACATCCTGGTCTGAAACACTAAGATTATGAGTGGCAGGATTGAGGGTTCTGGGAAGAAAAGGCAACCCACACTCCAGGATGTGGTTACCTCAGTGGCGGACTAGCTGCAGGGATTCACAGCCCATTGGCTACTAGCTCCCACACCTTTTAACTCTCTAAATCTATGATTTAAGGGACAACTCTGACACCAGACCTGCAGTTTGAATGACCTGCATCAAAGAATACCGAAGAAGAGACACATGTCTGTGACAACAGGACTTGCACAAAGCAAAAGAGGGATACCCTGGACCTATGGCAACACTCATGGAACTGACTGACCGAGACTCGTCCTAGGGTATCTCTCATTTCACCCAGACAGAGGGACCTCTGTGGAAGCATGAAACACCCTCAGACTCCCCTGAACTAGGGCCTCTAGCCCTTGAAAACTGCAGGAAAAATAACAGTCTGGATCTGAAAAATCCCTCTCCGAGGGATATCCAAAATCCAGATGGTCTAGTGCATTGTGGGAACTGTAGTCATGCCTTCCACTAAGTTACAGCCAGCTACAGTGTTCCCCGGGACCCCTGGACGTCGAAGTTACTTTCTGCTCAATTTACCACTGCCAAGGCAACTGACCCATGTATTTGGCACTGTACCCAGAGGGAACTCCATCCAACAATAAACCGACATCAGCAGCTGCCCCATTGTTTTTGCATCTTTTTTCCCCAGCAGCGTGGTTTTCGCAGTAAAAGCAGCTCTCCCGCGGCTCCCGTTCAGCACCAGGGACAGCCAGGACAACTCTGTGTACATGATCCACAGACCAGGTAAAATTAAAGTGACTGTAGTGGATTGGTCCTGGGACTTGCATTACCTTTACCCTGCAAGGGTACAATGCAACTCGACCTACAAGTGACCGATTGGTACTAGTGTTTTTTCCCGTTGACCACAGTGTTAATTTTTAACTGTATTATTTTGCACTGATTATATATTATTTGCGAAACCTATATCCATGGTTATATGTCTGCTATTCCATTCATTTTGGTGTCTAAATGAAGATAAAAGTACAGTCTATGTTTATAAATTAGTTTCGGATTATTTTTGAGTTGTCGATTGCTTTTCGTCCATGTTAGTACTCTGAAATGTTTAACACATGTTCCTCTAGTAAAGCCTGACTGCTCTTTGCCACTATTCCAGGACTGAGGTAAGGGTTTATTAGTGTGAATGTAAGGACCATCTTTAGGGTATAGTATTAGATGGTGAGGTCTAACCCCCCCACCACATAATACTCCACCTTCCTACAGTGTATTCACTACACAACTCAGGGTTCCTGGTGTTATACAGATTTGCTCCTATGTTGTTACACTTCCTTGAATGATGGGGAACTCTGACTCCATTCAAACATCTGATGCACCTTTGAAATTGTCAGCCTTACTCTCACATGAACCCCCATACAGTAGAAAACTAACTGCTAGGATCATATTTACACACCATCATCTTAAGATGTACTCTAGCACCAGCCTTAGGTAAAGGCCTGTGTGTAAAGTATTCTCAAGTGGCTGAAAGTTGACACGTTTCAGTGCCACATGCACACCATCAATAATGCAAGTGTTCTAGATTCGTTATTAGTTGCGGTATGTACATCAGGTGACTTTAACTCCTTCTCTGTAGTTTCTTCCAGGGCGCTGCTGTCCCACCACCTCTTCAGGCTGCTTCTGGGAGCCCTAGTCTCTGTGCTTCTGATTGCGGTACCCGTGGTCGTTGTCCTCAGTAAGTCTCTACACAAACAACACAAGTGTCTACATTTGTGACGTAATGATGGGACATGTGCATGAAATGAGTCATGTTTGCTGGAACATACCAATGTCATGTGGCCAGTGGTCAAAGTGGGGGGATCTGAGGGGTACAAAGCACCCATACTTTTTCTAATTTTTAAAAGAAGAGTTCCCTTACTTATTGTGAAAAGACAGCTGTCCTGGGAAGGTTAGTACCGAGAATTGAATTGCTTCAGCAGCACAGGGAGCCTCATGTGCTGTGAAAAAGAGGAAGGGGCTGACAGGTAAACAAGCCTTCTTAGGGTGTCTGCTTCTCTGAAAGAAATGTAAATGCACACACCGGGTCAACCTGTATATATAAAGGGTGCTTGGAAGCCGGTATTGGCTTTAATGATGGAATCACTTTAAGCTTCCTGATGACACGGATTTAAGGCCCAGTTAAGAGTTTGGCAGTGTAGGAGCGGGCCACCACACCACCGCCCCCTCCCACACTGCCATTGCCTGCCTGTCAGATTATGAGTATTATCATAGTCTGGCAGGAAGGTGGCGTGGTCGTCCCACTGTGGTTCAGTTTAAAGGCTCATATGTGAGCCTTAAACTGCACCGCAGCGAGACCGCCAGTGCACGTTCCTTCACAGCATGGACTGTGGAGTCAATGCGGTGCAGGAATGAGGTGCATGCACACAGAGGGACACAACAAGTGCCCCCTTGTATGCACCCCCCCGTGCACAGGGCCAAGAGGGAGCCCTGTAGGGCCCCCTTTCTTTCCTCACCACCACCAGTTTAATGGAGTAAGAACCTCCTTGTAACCGCTGGGGGTGAGGAAAGTCATAATATGCTTGGCGGTGCCGCATGGCACCACCAAGCATATTACAGCCCTCAAACCGCCATGCCACAGATAGGTATCTCTGATCCCTGGTGGTTTCAGTGGTGCCAGGGCGGTCCAACCGCCCAAGTTCTAATCCAGCGGTCGGACCACCAGTAGCCAGACTGCCACCATCAGTTTGGTGGTCCTCGGACCACTAAACTCATAATTAGGTCCTTATTCTTTTTGAGAGGTATTGTAAGGGAGTTACCAGCTAAGCTGTGAAGTGTGCGCTTTTAAGACAGTCATAAAAAAATATGCATTACGTACAATCTGGTCATTAATAAAATACATATTTTGGGAGCACTTTTTGGTTTTAAATCCTTTTGCACATTTTGAAGCAACTTATTTGATGCAGTTTGTAATCTAAGTTTAAAATAATGACTTGCATGTTCAAAGGGCTTTCTGTCACAGACTGGGATCTTGTATCACTAAACACACACAAGTCACTATTCTCCACTGCACCAACTGAGATTCGATTCTGTGGCTCTCTGGTACTATGGTGCATTTGCCACCGATTAACATAACTTGCATTTAATTTTCATTTAAGCTGTGTGTTATTTTATATGTAGTTACCTGAAAGTGAAAGACCAAAAAAAGTTACTGAATATTTTTTCTTTTTAGCCATGCCTCTGACCACGCCCACTCACTTGCCCAACCCCCATTGCACATAGCATCACAATGCCCCAACTTTGTTTATGCACTTCGACCACTGCATGTGGCAAAATCAAATTTACAGACCAGGATCTGGTAATAATAGGTGCTGACGTCACGGGTGAACCATATCCTCTCTCTAGTCCTCTGACGAGCATCATATCCATTTGCACACAGCTGCGCTCAAGACAGCAGCAGGGTCAATGTCAAGGCTGTTGCCCCGAAGCAGAGAGACATAGAGGTCTGTAAAAGAGATGTTGAGCCCTCAAGATGCTGGTGAAATATCACTCAATGGGTGGGGGGCTAGCCCCGCACATGAGACCGCGCCCATCACCAGGCTCCTGAGGTACCTGTCACCCGCTACAGTCACATTTCAGGAGGTGTTTAGGAAATGATGTATGTGGGAGCTTGTGTTGAAAGTTTAAAATAAGTTAGAGTTGGCATCATCTTGTGTCAGGGTTCCTAGTGTCATTTCACCTTATCCTGGTGGTATTCTGGGCACCTCTTCATCATCACTGCTCTTGATACATGGAAGGAGTCAGCTGGTGATGTCATGCAGGATGCAACAGAGGGTGTTAGAAATGGGATTTCTGGTTGGCTAGGGCTTGCGCCTAAGTCAGGCAGTAACCACCACTCTAGTCAGTGCAAGGGAGTTACACACCGAAGATAATCCCTGATCACCCCCTTGGTAGCTTGGCACGAGCAGTCAGGCTTATCCCAGAGGCAATGTGTATAGCGTTTGCGCACGCACACAGCCACAACATACTAGGCACACCACAAAAGGAACTCCACACAAGGTTATATATAAAAATAGCCTTTATATTATCATAAACACATTAGAATAGTAATCACACAGTATACAATGTGCCAACTGGCACTGGGCAATATATACAGGGGATTATGTACAAATGACAGGGCCAATTGGGCCACTGTCAGAACCATCACAAAGTGAAAATAGTGAATGTAGAACATATAATAAACGTAGAACACAACCAGTACTTACTGGCAAACACTGTACTCAGGATTATAGGGCATATGTAGGTAATTTTCATTTTGCGATTCTCAAATTGCGGTTTTTAGGGAATTGCAATTAGAGAATCGTAAAAAACGAAATGTAGGTAGGATTAGCAAATTTAATTGCGAATCCCACTTATTTGCGCATCGCAATACCTTCTTATTCATTCATATGGGCTAGAAGGCCCATAGGAATGAGTGGGAAGATATTCTCAATTTGCGATTCTCAATTAGAGAATCGCAAATTGAGAATGCAATTTCAGGGTTGTAAGGGTGTCAATAGGACACCCTTTTGCACCCCTGAAATTGACATGTGTGCACATGTGGCCCACAAACATGCCCTAAGGGCATGTATGTGACCCACATGGCAATTTGAAAAATGCGAAAAAGTGCATTTTTCAATGAAATCGCAAAATACCACCAACCTGAAGTTGGTGGTATTTTGCGATTCCTTAAGCCAAAAGTCGCACAACTTGGGTGCTTCCTACATTGCATTTAAGGAATCTCAATTTGGTGCTTCCCGGGCCACGGTGGTGATTCCCTCTTCAGAATGTGAGCTGGGCCCTCACAAATAAAATAAGGCAGAAGCGGGGTGGGCACCCGCCAAGGCAAGGCATAAGCAGGGTGGGCACCCGCAATCAAAATAGCAGCATAAGCGGGGTGAGCACCCACGATTCTCAGCATCACAGGGAATCCTCACGCCGGGATTCCCTCTAAGAGGGGCTGCAGCTCAGCGCTTCAAAGCCCTCGTGCTTCCTCTTCTGGAGAAAATAACGCGCTCACAGGGCACAAGATGCAGCACAAAGTCTGAGAAGATTAAGGGGGCTATGCTGGGCCCAGGGAGGCCAGCACACAGGGCCCGCCAGCAAGTAGGTAAGCCCCCATGGCGAGTCCTACTGGGCCCCAGCAGCAGCAAGCCCCCAGCAAGTCAGGGACAGCACCAGCACAGAGCAGAACAACTTCATGGGGTCACAGCCCCTATATTTATATTAGGCACTCCTTTGTCTACAATGTAGGGTTTGTGGGAATCTGATGCAACTGGTTCAGGGGGATTTGGACCACTTTGTTTTCCAAGCTCCTCTTCCCTTTGTCAGGTGGGGCTAGGTGATCAGACACACCACAGGGTGCGGAGCCTGCATTGTTCAGGCTAGGCACAGATCTATTCAGAGTCAGGAGATTACTCCTCCCTCTACTCCCAATGCAGGTGTCCCATTCAGCCTAGTGCTGACTCACCCTGCCACTCCTGGAGCCACACACACCTCCCAGCCCCTGTCACTCACAAGCCAGACATGCAATTCACATCAGGCAGGCAGACACATAGCACACAGAAATTGCAACTTTTAAAAGTAATATTTCCCAAATTGTCATAATAAATCTGCGCACACCATTGCGCAGCATTTATTATTACAATTCCAAATATACTAAACTTTACCACGCTGTTTCTCCCCTATCAGGAATTACCACTGACATACTGACCAGGAAATACATTCCTATGGGAGGGCAGGCAAATCTTACGCAATGTACACAGAGAGCCCACACACTTTACACTGGACAGCAGTGCTAAAGTACCCGGAGGCCTAAAACCATCAACACCATGTCAGAAATAAGGCGGGGAGAAAGGCAAAATGTTTAGGGATGACCCTGCAAAAAGGGCCAATTCCAACAGGGGGCACAGTCCAACCCACTCTAGGGGATACATCAAAGCTCCACCAGTGTGTGTTGGATGCCGCGGAACCTGAACTCTGAGCCTCCAAAGGTAGGTGCTGTGGATTTCCAAGACTGCAAGGGGGGGAGGGGTTCTAATATTGCATCACCTATAGAGGGGGTCACGGATGTCACTTGGAAGTCTGCAGTCATGGATGTAAAGCAAGTCCAGAGTCACCTGTAAGGATGTGATAGTCTTTTATTCCCATGAGCACATTTCATCTTAGTGCGTGTCCAAGCACCTATGTGTGTTCACAAATACGGTGATAGGTGTGTGTTTGATACTGTACAATCATTGTCATGTATTATTGTTATCATATGCGTAGAGGCATGTCATGTGCACTTCCACATGTTGCCTGTGAGCGCTGTGTGTGCATTGGGATGGACGCGCAGATGTGTGACATCTGACCTACATACCTAATAGTAGTGCCCTCTGGACACGTGTCAGCCTCATATGTGCACATCGCCTGCCGCAGAGGACCACAGAGCACTCTGCAGGGGTAAGAAACCAGCAAGCATGTTTCAATTTCTAACACCTTAGACAATGTATCTGTATAAACTATGAACATTGATTGATTCAATGAGGCAAATGGAATAGTTGAATGTGATAGATCTGTGCTTGACGTGAGGGCCTGTGCGTTTAATGCACAGTACATGAGGCATGTAGGTACAATATGTCCAGAGAAGACAAGTTAAATGCACAGCATTCTGCATTAATTGGATTGAATTACTGAAGTAGCTGACTTTTTTAGAGATACCTGATAAAGGTATGGTGGGTGATAACAGGATATTTTCTTGAGTTAATTGATTATGTTAATAACTGGTTTGAACAAATTACTAAATAAAATGTAACTTTTGCACCTTTTCAGAGAGACACGTGTAGAAGTTGCGATTGGCCCTGATGAAGCACAATGCTAGTCGCGAAACACGTGTTGTCCATTTGTGATATTATTAGTGAAAAAAATCAGATGAAATAAAGGAACATGGTTGAATACAAGCTACCCATGAGAGCATGAACCCTCATTTCATGTATGTTCTGTATCTCAGTGCGCTGGGCATCCATAGTCAAAGAGGGTATACATGCTGGTCTAAAAATTGATAAACTACCCAGCAGATAGAGACAGATAAAGTATGTTTATCCGTTACTCTTCCTTTAGTCAGTGGTCCTCTGACTAACAGGGGCATGGTGTCTGTTAGTGCTGTGAAACTCAAAAGGTGTTATAGCGCTTTATAAATACCAAAAACAAATCAAATTAGAATGAGTGTGGGGGAGTGTGTGCGAATGTGTGTGTATATTCTGTAAGAGTAAGTATATCACAGAATGCATGCTGTCACCATGAAGTTCAGCCAGTTGAACAAAGGCAGCGTTGACAATTTCTTCTCTTCTTGTGTCATAGTATATCGTAATCATTTATACATTTGCCGTATTCTTTGCCAATAGGTTTCCAATCCTTGCAGCCGACCAGGAGAGAGGAAGAGAGGCCCTGCAACAGCAGTAACTCAGACAACCATTTGAATATAACAGATGAATTCAGGCTTCTGAAAAAGTCTTTGAAACATCTACAAGAAGAAATATGCAGCCCACAAGGTAAAGCATGGGTGCCGGATAATCTCTCTTTTTTTTTAAATTATTTTTATTGAGAGTTCAAATATAGCAATACAATACAATTGAAATCCAATTAATACAGTATGAGGTAGGAAGATACTGAAAAACATTCATACAAATTGTCATTTTAACATTTAAGTTATAAAGTGCAAGGTTGTGTAAGAGCAGACAATTAGTAAACTGGTTCGGATAACCAAAAGATTTTGTTAGAATTGAAAGAGTACATAGTATACAAATATAATAGACGTCTTCACAGTTAATATTCCAAAGTTGAATTCTAAAGTGCAGAGTGCGGAGGTAGAACCGTCGTAATAGACTAATAAATATTTTCAATAAAGCATAAATCAGGTTAAGTAATAACAAGACAAAACTAAACATCGAACACACTCCAATATTTATCATATTTTTTGAGAGCCTCTGATCTAAGGGCATATTTTTTCTCCCTACCCTGGATTCGCTGTAATTTTGCCTTCCATGCCTGGAAGGATGGGACAGAATCTGTTCTCCAGGACTGTAATATAAGGGATTTAGCTATTAGAGAAGCTATAAAAAGGGGCTCATCATATTGGGTGTGGAAAGGAGAGCAGCCTAGGAGGGGAATTAGGTCGTTGAATATAATATTTGTTTTGAGGACGATTGAAAGATATTTTTCTATTTCCTTCCATAAAACCTGGATTTTTGGACACTCCCAGATAATGTGTTTCCAAGTGCCTTTTTCTTCAAATCGAAAGCATTTGTCTGCTACAAGGGGGAAGATATTATGTAAAAAGGACGGGGTTCTATATATTAACCATTTACTGTAGAATTGCATACGTTTAAAGTTTGCTCCTCGAAAGATGATTTTATTGAATTTATTTATTTTGTCCCATACCTGTTGATTAATTATAATGTCTTCCCTTTTTTCCCATTGTTCAATTATCTTGCTGTAGAAGTCCTGGTCCTTACTTTCTATTAATATTTTAATCCAGATACTCATTTTCTTTTGTGTTTTATTATTAAGGGTAGTGGAAATATTTTCTTTGTGGGATACATTTCCTATATTGAGTTCCCTGAGTTTTGGACTTATCCTGATAAAGGACCAATTCAGAGTTGTATGCGAATGAATTAACTGGCTGTAAATTTCATCCCAGGAATTCCACCTATTTCCCAGTAGGAAGTCTTCAATTGTCTCAAAACCATTTTGCTTCCAAAGAATTATTATATTTTTGTCCATGCAACCTGTTTCTTCCAGGCTAAAATTCATCACATTCGTCTTATTACTTACAATGGGTAAATCATAAAATTAAAAAAAACTGAGTTTTCACCTTAAAAATCCACTGCAAAGTTTTATATCGTACTTTTTTTGGGTCTTTCGTGGTTCTAACCGGATCATAGATTTTCAATTCCAACAACATCCTCTTCATGAAAAAATGGTGTGTCTCATGACAATCTAGAAAAAAAACCTATGGCTGTAATGTGCAAAGGACGCAAAATAATATTCTTTGATATTTGGGAGGGACAGTCCTCCTTGTGTGGAAGATAAATATAAAGTGCTCAGTGCAAGTCTAGGGGATTTTTTTGCCCATAGGAAAGAGGAAATCAGAGCTTCTATTTTTTTTTAAATAAGAGGCCTGGATTGCACAAGGGATCGCATTAAAAAGGAAATTAAAAAGGGGTAATACCGACATTCGAATTAGCGATGCCCGGCCTATGAGAGACAGGGGTAGTAGATTACAACGATCTAAAAGTGAACCCACCTTTTTTAATAAAGGTAGAAAATTTAATAAGTAAAGGTCGTCTAGGCTACGCGATATAAATATACCAAGATATCTCTTTGGATCCGTGTTGTATATCTGCCTGAATTCAGGAGCTAAAGTGTCTGTAGTGCAGTTGAGTAGAATAATTTCTGTTTTGTTTACATTCATTTTATACCCCCCTAACTTTTGAAAGTCAGAGAAGATTTTTAGAATCTTCAATTGACTTGAGGGTTTAGAGTCTAAAAAAAGGGCAATATCATCCACATATAGTTTTATATTTGTCATTCCTAAAATTGGGGCGGTGTCAGCTTTGATATTCCTAATGGCGATCGCTAGAGGTTCAATAAAAAGTGCGAATAAAATTGGGGACAAGGGGCAACCTTGTCGTGTGCCTCTAGTGACCTCACAGGACCCAATGTTGGTATTATTGATGATAATTTGTGCCCTAGAATTCGTGTACAAGTGTCGTAAAAGAGAGATAAAATCATTCGGGAAATTAAAACTATGTAAAACTGCAAACAGACAATCCCAGGAGACTAGATCGAAGGCTTTCTCCGCATCTAAAAAACAAATTTGAGCCTTCACCTTGTTAGTTTTAAAATAGTCTAGCGCCTCCAGTAAAAATGTAGTATTGGAATGGAGATGCCTGCCTGCAATAAAACCGCACTGATCATAAGCTATTAGTGATCCTACTAGTTTATTTAATCGGTTTGCTAAAAGTTTAGTACAAATTTTATAATCTGTGTTCAGAAGGCTAATAGGTCGGTAAGAATTTATATTTTCCTTGTCCTTTCCCTTTTTTAAAATACTGACCACCACCGCTGTGTGAAAAGAGTCCGGTGGGGGACCACCTTGAAGTAAATTATTAATTAATTCCAAGAATTCTTTACGCAATATTCCCCCAAATTTTTTAAAGAATTCAATGGGAAGGCCATCCTCACCATTGGCTTTGCCATTGGGGAGAGACTCTATCACTTCATCTAGTTCTGATAATGTGAAATCCTGTGTGAATTTCTTGCCACAATTTACGCACCTATTTTGGACGACCCACAAGCTATTTTACAGGTTAAGCAGGCATTAACTGGCCTTTCTGGGCCAATAATTTGGGGGGGGGGGTGATTTTAACCTATTACAAAACCCTCGATTGGACTCTTCCAAGAAAGACCGTCGACAGAATAAACCCCAAGTCTCCTTATCTATTCAAAGCTGCAAGATAGATCTTGACGTTATTGACCACTGGCGTAATTTGAATCCCACCAAGCGTGAGTACACATGCCATTCAGCAAAATATAATTCTGCGTCAAGGCTGGATTTTTTCTTGTCCTCCCATGATCTAGAATTATATAATTACGCTTACCTACCCAATGCCTTTTCGGATCATGCGGCTCTTTGCATGGAGGTCAAACTGGGGAATTATGAAGCAAGATCTATAAATAGATAGTTTTTTTTAACAAACTCAACCTCCTTGACCAACAATGGTGCACTGATATTAATGAAAAGATCGAGCTATTTTTTTCACAAAATAGAGGTACAGCTCCATTAAACATAATCTGGGATGCATTTAAAGCTACTTTACACGGAATTATCACATCTAAAGAGATCCCCAAGATTAAGGCAAAACGGGAGGAGAAAATCAAACTTCAAACTGAACTGTCACAGGCTACCCAAGAGCATTATAGGGTTAGATCTCAGATTTCCAGCCACAAACTCCATGAGGCGAAGCGTAAAATGAAGGAATTTTATTATGAACTAGGTGAGACAAATAGTAATTTTCGGGCACAAAAAATCTATGAGGAGAGTGAGTACACAGGAAAGCTTCTGGCCTGGCAATCTAAAGAAAAACAGGCTCGTAACAGAATAGATCAGTTAACTGACCCCATCACTAAAAATCAAGTTAAGACCACCACCGCCATTGGCGAGCTGTTTTTAAAACACTATGAGGGGATATATCAAGCATCTGCGGGGACCACACCTGAATCTATCACGGACTTTCTTCAGCCATTTGAAATACCTAAAATGGATGCTGAGGGGTGCCGGATAATCTCGTGACACAATCAGTAGAGTAGTGAAAAGGGGAGCTGTGCATTATTGTAGCGTTATTGAATGTTCAAAAAAGCATTATCATGAAATAATTTTCTGACAACTAAATAATGTTGCTTAAGCCAAAGTTGAATGTGAAGAACAATTACTCAGCCATGGATGTAATTTAGGGGTTGCAGCAGCGACCCGTGTCTTGCCTTTGCAACCACTGCCACTGCCTTTGCTACCCCTGGCCTCAGAGCTGTAAAAATCAGTACCAGGAACACAGCGGCAGATTTTCCTTATTGACATCTGCTTGGACCCCACTCCGCTAGTTTTCTGTCCATTTTTATTACACTAATAGTGAATACTTTACTTTATTTACTATCAGTGTAATCAAAATTGGAGTACTATTAGCTGGTATATGACCTTCCCTGGCAGCTGAGGTAAGTAAAACATGTTTTAAATTGTGTGTTCTGTGTGTGCTGGCGGCTGAGGGTGTGTTTATGTGAACATGTGTAAATGTGTGTGTTTGTGTGTAAGCATGTGTGTGTGAGTGAAAGTGTGTAATGTTACTACAGCTAGCCCTGGCATTTTGGTGAATTGACGTCCATGATGCCAACTAAAATATTAGTTGTGATTGGCTGGCAGGTTTTATAACAACACCTGGATTATGAGCTGTGAAATGCAGGCCTTCACTACCAGTTAATGCTCTTTTTATGGGTGAGCTCACTAGCCCATGCCAAACCCTTTCTAGTGGTAAAGGTGAACTCGCTTATTAATGCGACCTATAGAAATGAAGGCATTTCTAGGCTCTAAGGGCGCGATTCACAGAACTAACTTAAGACAAAATCTTAAACTTACTACTTTTGGTATTCACAGAAGTTAGGATTTTGTCTTAAAACAGACTTAAGACAAAATCCCAACTTAAGTCTGTCTCAAGTCTGTCTTAAGTTTGTCTTAAGACAAACTTAAGACAAAATCCTAACTTCAGTGAATACCAAAAGTAGTAAGTTTAGGATTTTGTTTTAAGTTAGTTCTGTGAATCGTGCCCTAAAACTCCTTGTGTGCCATCATACGTGGCGCCGGTCAACACAGGAGGCCGGCAACACATCTGGGCAATCCCCAGTGACAGCCATAAACCATAGGGCATGCAATTGGATTGGCCGACACCCGCCATTTGCGGCCCTAGAGGAATGGATTGGGGGAAGAAGTTGTGACACTTGGCCTCTGGACTCAAAAACACTTGCAGCGACATTGTGCATTGTCCCTAATGTGTGGCCAGGCTGGCCAGGCCCCTTCCCCACCAGGTCCAATGACCTTACGCCAATCTAACCTTCCACCCACCACGCTGTGCCCTTTGAGCTGACAGCAGACAGCATGTGGCCCTGTCAAGAATTCAGTGGAAAACACAAAATGACACCCCCCCTTGCAAAATGTGAAGAGCATAACATGCAGACTGCCACCGTCTGAGTGTCGACCACCTTCTGCATACATGCCACACTGTTCAGGAACTGGGGGTGCAAATCCAGGTGGGCACTACAAGTGCCTCCCCACATGCACCCCTCGGCTCAGGAGCAGCAGGGGGTCTTATTAGGGCTGCTTTGTTGCCTCTTCGCCACTCTTTTTGTGGTGGGCTACCCGCCACGGGGAGGTGGAAAGCCAACTTGTAATATACTCAGTGGTGCCGCAGCTGCACCACTGGCATATTACAGCTCCTTGACCACTGCGTGACTGCTACAAGATCGTGGATCCACGAAAGACGCAGTGATCTTGTGGTGGTCCAACTGACCCACTTGGAATAGTATGGGCGGGCGGCATTGTGGAGGTGGTCGGACTGCCACCTCGAGTACGGCGGTCCCAGGTGCTATGGACCACTGTATTCGTAATAAGTCCCTAAGTATACTTTAAGTCTGAATGCACTGAAGCCACATAGGCTCATTTTTAGGCATCTGTCATTTACTAGGTACATTTGAACAAAATGTGACCTACTGCCTAAGAAAACAGAAATACGAGGTACTCACCAGCTCGGAACTAGGAGATAGGTATGTAGATAATCACTGTTCTCTGCTTAAATGATATTTTTATGTTATATTTACTACACTAGTCCCTGTACTTTCACGATATTTCTCTCACATTTTCTCGCTCATCTGTGTGCTTTACACTTGCTTCCCACGAAAGTACCCGACGAAGTAAGTTAGACCACGATCTATTAACTGATAACTGGACTCTGGTTCATGTACTTTTATTTGCAGGACTATCATTTTACAGCCTTGAGTAAGTCTCAGGCACAACAGGTCTGAGGGCTAAACAAGTGTTGCTGAGACACAAAAATGCTGCAAATATTTAAACAGAGCCCATGTATCAAGTAAAAGAGAAAGAAGAATACAATTAATCTTTTATACCATTCCAGCTTTACCATATTTTATAGCTTTGTAATATATATAAATATGTGCATCTAAATCACACACTTTCTAACTGTTGTAGGAACCTTAGGAAAATTAAACCAGTGTGAATACAGTAACAAACAGCGAGGTTTAATAATTGTTTTCGATGCACAAAAGAAATGTGTTCTGGTTTAGCCGCTGATACTTGCAGTCATGAATTGGTTATGGGATAAACAGTACATCTATCAAAATGCAAAGGAAATCCTCGTTTGGATCAGCTACTTGGGCGTGGCTTTGGGGCAGGGGGAGTCCTTGGAGTCCCAAATCTTTTACCTCTGTTGCTGGAGTGGGACAAGGACCCCCAAAGAGGGAAAGGGGCTGATGGTGGTGTCACACAGCAGTGTCTGGTTCATGGTCAAGAGAATTTAAAATGTGGAAGCATTACCTTTAGGAAAGTTGCTATTGCATTTTATAGAATTGCACATTCTACAATTCTGTTCCAATAGGAGCAGCCCATTTATTTATTTGTATTTATTTCGGCGTTTTATTGAGCAGGTACGCAACGCAAGGGTCTCCGAACGCTGCGCATAGCACAAGTTAATGTTACATAGATCCGGAGTGTAACGTAAGGTGTTGCTTAATTACACTATGTACAGGTAACATCAGTGAGAATGAATGAATGAGCTTTTATCCATCTTTGGTTTGCTGGGTTGTTTTTAAGGATGTACATATTTCTTGTTCAGAAATGGTTTGCCATTTCTCTTGATGATGACCGCGGAGACGTTTGGGCAAATCTCTGGCAGAAGGGAGTTCCAGACTTTGGGAGCATTTCCTGAAAAGGATCAAGCATGCAATCTTTCTTTCTTGATTTTGGGTGCTTCCAGTAGCAACCAGTCAGATCTGCGTAGCAAGTATACCCCCGCCCGTTAGTCAGTTACTATGCTAGATATTTTGGAGATCCGTATTGCACGGTTTTGTGGGTAATGCATGCAATCTTGTAGACACCATGTTGCTGGACAGAGAGTCAGCTGAGTGTGGTAAGTGTGGAAGTGATGTGATTGCATCTTTGGGTTACTGAGACAAGTCCAGCTCCTGCATTGAATGTGGCCTTCACAGGACCAATGGGGTTTGGGGCCCCGATGATAGTTGTGTTTCTGAAGTCCAATCTACAAATGACGAGTGTCTCAGCCACCTCTGTAAGGTCATTTTCAGGGATGGATGGCTTGACTTTTTTTGATTAGTTTTAGGTTGTGCATTGTTGTTTTGTTTGTGGCGTTGATATGGGTCTCATGTTGAGGTTCTTCTCTTGTGTTATTCTTAGTGATTTAGGTCAATGATTGGTTTTCGGGGAGCCGTTGAGGGCATCCAGTTGGAAAACCCACTTCTGAAGTTCACCTTCAAAATGGCAGAAAACGTGTGATAAATCCACCTGTGTTCTTTTTGCAGAACAAATGAAATGCAAACTGTGCCCTCAGAACTGGGTCTACAATGAGGGGAAGTGTTATTACATCTCTGAAGAGGTAGCTCCTTGGGATGAAAGCAGAAGGCACTGCACTTCAAGAAGATCTGAACTGGCGGTGATTGAGACGGAGGGTGGAAAGGTAAGTGGTGGAGCAGTATGAGCACATGAATACTGGGTAAGTGCGGGAGTAGGAATGTCACATCAAACCTAGGTTTGAATCCAGCCTTCTTCTCCTCCTCAGTGATTGAGTGAATATTGGCAGACTGAGGACACACAGTAGGTGTTAGAAAGGAAAATTACATGGCATGTGCAGGAAGCTTGACATTACACAGTGAATGTATTTGGCATATCCTCAATCCCTTTATAAATACTTTGGGCCCGATTCACAGAACTAACTTAAGACAAAATCCTAAACGTACTACTTTTGGTATTCACAGAAGGCATTTAGTAGTAGTAAAGTTAGGATTTTGTCTTAAGTCTGTCTTAGGTCTGTCTTAGGTCTGTCTTAGGTCTGTCTTAGGTCTGTCTTAGGTCTGTCTTAAGTCTGTCTTAAGTCTGTCTTAAGTCTGTCTTAAGTCTGTCTTAAGTCTGTCTTAAGTCTGTCTTAGATGTCATAAGTCAAACTTAAGACAACATTCTAACTTTACTACTACTAAATACCTTCTGTAAATACCAAAAGTAGTAGGACAGACTTAGGACAGACTTAAGACAAAATCCTAACTTTACTACTACTAAATGCCTTCTGTGAATACCAAAAGTAGTAAGTTTAGGATTTTGTCTTAAGTTAGTTCTGTGAATTGGGCCCACACATTGGTGGGCCAGATAGGTGACAATAAGTGTCAAATTTATTTGATTTGACAATAAGTGTTAAAGGGTGGCAGTGGCACCTGCCACCAATCTAAACCAATAGGGCGGGGGGAGCGGAGAGGTTATAAGAAAAAAAAATCTCTTACCTGCTGCTCTGCTCCCGGTGCCTCAATTCTCCTACTCTTCACGTCCCGGAAGTCGATGGGCCTAAAGGCACAGGCTCCCCACCCAATCCAGATGCTGCTCTATAAGATGAGAGCAGGACCAGGATTGGTCTGAGTGGCCGTGTTTGCCGCTCAGACGGTGCCTGGGAGCCTGTGGGGTTTCGCCAACCTGTCTGTACAACACAGCCGGGTTGGAGAAACATAAGTGCGCATGTGTGCTTGGCGAGCCTAAGACGGCCGGCCAAACACACATGCGTACTTATAAGTGCACGGTACTCCTCACTGACCTGGTCCGGGCCCGACTGTCTAACGTAAGTAGCTCAGACAGAGATAAATAAAACGATAATAACAATGTGTTACTGCCGTTTTATTTATCATTTGCTGGCAGTGGGTCAAAGGTCCTCCGCCATTATGGAGGAGCCTCCCCTGAAGGATGGACAGAGTTATACAATTCTGTCTAAACACTTGTTTTCACACTTTTTCACAATTCACAAGACAAGTGTAATAATACGCTAGGGATGCCATGGCCAATGCAGGCACAGGTTTCCAGCAAACCCTTGCACTTGTCAGATGACTTTATAAGGTAGTCTGTGCCCCCTGTGCATAACTCTACATGGCTACCAGCTCCACACAGTTGGATCAGCAGTTGCATGTGCAGAGTGCATTCTTGTTTTTTCACAGGGTACACATTATCCCCTGGTGAAAACCCTTTCCCTTCAACGCCATCAAATCAGAGGTGATCTGGCCGGCTGGCAGAAGTGCAACTCCAAAAACAGAAAGCAATGGAGGTTGTGGCCAGGATGAGTGGGAGGGACTCAAAATGATCATCAATAGTGCTGAACCCTCCAGTCTTGGACTCACATCCTGATCATCACTCTGATGCCTCAGAGGGTTTGAGCCTAGAACTACCCAGGATAACACCGACATAAGCAGATGAGATCATCTGAGTCCTGTGAAGACCGGTAATGGGTTGGTGCTTGATATGCCACGATGACTATGCTAAATGTCATAGACAGTGCATAAATACTGCAAGGAACAGAGACTACTAAGCTGATAGTCTATTATGATTTATGCAAGAGGAGGATCTGAAAGCTGAGGGGGCGTATTGGCCACCCCACTGCCTCTTTAAGGTGTGAGGAACTCTCACGTCTAGTCACGTTCCATTGTGCAGTTTTGATGGGTGGTGCTGATCTGCTTGTCCTGGGGAAAGGGAGTTAAGGTATTGAGTTCTGGTTTAGAAGTTGGGGAGTGTTGAGTCATTTAGCAATGATATTGTATTCATCTTGTGCCTATGGAGATCTCGTCCCATAAAACTGAGACGCAGATTATGTTAATGTTAATGTTAATGTTATATGATCTTGTATAGCGCGCAGCTGCCCCAGCCAAGGGGCGTCCCAGCGCTTACTGTAAGAGGAGTGGACAGAAGAGGGATCAGGAGGAAGGAAGGGAGATGAGTTTAGCAGAAGAGCTATTCCCTGATGCCACAAATAATAGAACAAGGATTATACAAATGTTTGCCTTGGAACATCAGAGGAGTGCATACCATGTCAAAGAGGTACAAAGTCTTCTCATACCTCAATAGGGGTAGAGTCCAAATATCTCTCTTGCAGGAGACACATATAATAGGGAAAGAGGGTATTGCACTGCCGAGGCGCTGTAGGGGACAAGCATATGACACAGAATTCTAAGCCTATGCAAGAGGGGTCCTAATTTGGATTAGAGCGAGAGTACCTTAACAGTTTTTAGACAAAATAGTGGGCACAGAGGGTAGATTTTTAATGGTCCGGGGGTGACTTGAAGGAGGAGACATAACTATAGTTAACATACATGCCTCAAATGTAGAGCAGGGTCTTTTTCTTGAGGCCCTCTTGAGGCCTTCAGCGCCGTACCTAACCTCTACAACTATAATAGGGGGAGGGGACTTCATCTGCGTATCTATCTACAACTGGACTGATCACACCCCCCCTTCCTGACTCTCAGACCATGCGCACAGCCAGAGTGTTTAGGGACTGGCAAAACCATTAGGGTCTCATAGACTCGTGGAGACAGACACATCCCCTGGAGCGAGACTATTCCTTCTTTTCTGGACTCCACGAACTACATTGCTGACTAGATTTATTCCTATGCACACTTGATGTTCATATGACCCATACTATTGAATACCACTTTTGCACAATATCAGACTACAATCCTGTCTTGATACACCTGTAATGGGCTCTCCTTCGACCTTCCATCCCTACGTGGAGGTTGAAAACAGTTATTGTAAGACTAGGTCTTCCTTGAGGCGATTAGAACCAAGATAATACAATATTTTGAAGACAATACAGCAACCGCTTCCTCTCTGCAAATAGAATGGGATGCTTTTAAGGCACTTGTCTGGGGATACTACCCAGCTGAATCGAAGGGGGTAAGACAGACATTGATGAAGGACATACAAGACGCTGATAAGACCTTACGAGATATAGAGAGCCAACAGCCAGGACACCTGGAACTACAGCTGGTTCTCCTAGAACCCAGGGAGGCGGTAGCAGCGCATAAAAAAATGATTATGGTGCTTTGATTATAAGCAGTACATGGATAGAACACATGCAGGAAGAGATAAATCTAGCTCCTGGCTGGCCAACCCAGACAAGTGTGGCTCGACCCTACTAGGGGTAGAGGATGAGATCTAAACACAAGATGGAATTCATGACATCTTTACCAGATATTACAACCCTCCATATTTTAGTTTCACTGACCAAAGAAGAGAAGTGATACAGACCTATTTAAGGGCCTTGCCAGACTGCATCTCGATAAAAATGAAGAGAAAGATCTTGGTGGTGACATTACCGCCCAGATATGTCCTCCATCACTAAACATATCACCCACAATAAGACCCCGGGGACCGACAGGCTTCCGGCGGAGTTCTAGGTCACATTTTCTATGGAATTAGTGCCTCGATTGGTCGCCCTATATGAGAAAGCCAGGACAACAGGGATACCACTAACTACCACCAACAATGCACTAATAGTCCTGATCCAAAAACCAGGTAAACCTGCCTATCATAGATCCACCTACTGTCCCTACTAAGTAAAATCTTGGCATCTAGGCTCCTACCTTTAATGCCCAAGCTGGTCCATATGGACCAGCGGGATTCATCCCAGGTCGCAATGAGGTGGGTAATATTCAATGCCTACTAGCTATTTCGGAGGCTAAGAATGAGGATCGTGAGGGTGCCACAATTTTTGCAGTGGACCTAGAAAAAGCATTCAATAGCCTGGAATGGCAGTACCTATCCAAATTACTGGCCTGAATGGGAATAGACGAAGGCTTCATAGCACCTATGGCAAGAGTACGCATGGGGAGAACCATCTGCGCATCTACTCGGTGGGACGGGGACAAGACAAGACTGCCCCCTGTCCTCCCTGTTGTTTGCCCTCACTATAGAGCCCCTGGCGGCTTTGGCTAGATCTGGTCGATACTACGTGGTTTGAGTATTGGGCAGCATAATCATCATATAGCACTCTATGCAGATGACTTGCTCATCTTTCCACACAATACGGGAGAAGACCTGAGGGGGGGCCAGATCCATGTTAGATGAGTTTGGGTTATTGTCTGGGCCGAAAGTGAACTGGCAAAAGTCCAGGCTCTTTCCTAGAGTGCGGGGTACTGACCCCTGGGAGGGGCTGGCCCATCTCGAATGGGAGCCCCACTGTTTAACTTACCTTGGGGTAAGAAAATAGTGTGATCGTGAGGACCAACTTGATGGAAACGCGGGATGGGCTATCAGAGCCCTGAGGACTTCTGCAGACTTCTGGATGACTATCCCACTCTCAGTAGCAGGCAGGATAGCGCTTCTGAAAATGGGGGCCTTACCTCGTCTCCAATACTTCTTTGTTACTCTCCCATCATGCATTCCGAGGGCGATATTTAAAGAATTGGATTTGTTACTTATTGGGTTCCTCTGGGGACAGCGCATGTGGAAATTAGCAATATTAATGTACATAAGCGGCGTTCATTTGTCTTCTTCCATCCCCCCTCCCTGTAGGCACCATGAATACCGTGAAACGTTGGCCGCATCATTCCGCCAGTAAAAGCCCGTGCCCATATGTACATGACAGCCATTTTAGGCACCATGGACTTTTTGCCCGCTCATTGGAATCCCTGGCTTCCCTCCTGCGCGCATTTGAACACCCCCCCCCACTCTCACATGCATAGACCATAAAACCCTCTCCCTCTGCGCGACCCTGCTCTGAAAAGTAACCCTCCTGCTTGACCCACGCACCCCCCCCATTTCCTCTTGAAGAAGCATCCTTCGCCTCAGCTGACATAACCCCCCCCCCAGCTGTACCTGACTGCCCCCGCTCTCTCATGTACGGGTCATAAGACCTCTCTCTCTGTGCGACTCTGTCCCTGGGAATCACACCCCGTGCCTGACCATCACCTCCCTTCCTCCCATGAATACCCCTCCCTTGATGACCCCTCCACTGAGCCCGATTGTCCGCACGGACCACAGGTCATCTCCTTCGCCTGAGGATACAGTTTGTTGTCCACCACTGTATGCACTCGCCCCTCTTCAAAAGAGCTACTATTGATCATGACCTCCCCACCCCTCCGAGAATCGATCAGGCGCACACATTCCAAAGGAATCAGCGGAACACTCAGCTGGGTGATAGCCCCCTCCCATTGTATGGGGTGAGGACCTCTACTGTAGCCACGTGTTGGATTGCGCCAGAGCGGGGAGGGGTCGGGGATGTCTTTTCCTTGCTTCACAATGCCATTATTGTAATAAGGAATGTTTGTGATGTATAAAAGGCGATGTCTCAGAGAACTTGTTAGAGCACCTCCCGAAAGACACTGTGTTTCGTGTCCGAAATGACAGGCTCTCCTCATGAGAAATAAAACTCTGTTCTTGTGTTCCTGCCTCCAGCGCCCGTCTCTTTATTTGGTAACTATTCAGAATGGGAACTAAGAGGCGTCTTGTGCCAGCAGCCTGGGCATCGGTTGTAAATTGGGCTAACTTTCCACAATTGGCGTCCCAACGCGGGGCCCACCAGTGACATAGGGTCCTGTAAGAGAGGTCCAGACGATGGGGTGAACATCTAAAAATTGGAGTATACCTGCCTTGAGAGGGCCCTCATCCGGCTGCCAATTGAATGAACTTCACCGATTCTGAACGGACCTCTCTCGAGTGACCTATTGTCCTGGCTGGAAGCCCACAGGAATGCTGCATGGAGTAAGAGAACGATCGGGCGCTGGAAAGGGAAGACGAAGAACTGTCCACATGGTCCGGTCCGGGTAAGATTAAGTAGGGCGTTCTTCACGCCTGATTGGTAGGATGGCTTTACCCATCTGATTGATTGATTGTATTGGAATCGGTATTTAAATACTGATATTGTTCGCTTATTGGTTCATTTAGCTTTGTTGCTACTTGAAATATTGGTTCTCTTCTTGAGACGAGACATTCTCTGTTCGCAAACAGCGGCGAATAGGAACGTTCGTCTCTCTTTGCAGATAGAGAAGGGTAGGTAATGCAGACTTTTGTCCCCGTTGTAATCCGTCATGCCTACCTTTCTCCCCACTGATTGTTTGATATCGATTTATATCGATTGTTGCTCTTTGAGATCTTCCCTGTCTACAAACAGAGACGAATAGGAATATTCCGTCTCCCTTTGCAGAGAGCGAAGGACAGGTAATGCAGACGTTTGTCCCTGTTGTAATCCGTCATGCCTGTTTTTCTCCCCACTGATTGATTGATTGACTGGACGTTTATTGTTCAAGGAATAGTTCGTTTGAGGTATTTTCTGTTTGCAAATAACGTGGAATAGAGATATTCTGTCTAGTCTTTGCAAGTAGTAAAGGGTAGGTAATGCAGACTTTTGTCCCCGTTGTAATCCGTCATGCCTACCCACTCCCCACTGATTGATAATCTAGTTCCACCCGGACCATTTATTGGAGGTAGATCCTCCGGCTCAACCGGAGGGTATCCCTGATAAAAGGACATATAAAATATGAAGTGATCACCGAATCCTGTTAACAGAAACTTTAGCATGAAACAAACTAGAAAAGGAAGGAAAAAGAAGTCGAGCTAAGTCAGTAGCCCACTGATGAGTTTCCGACTTCACTAAAAATAAGAAACATTAGAAATAGTCCGTAATAAGAAATATAAAATGGCGAAAGAAGCCAAGCTTGACGCCAAGACAGCCACGAGGTAGCTAGGCCCCGCCGCCCCCTCGCTATCCAAAGCATGTCTGTCCCACCGCCCGCCACGCCCAAATAACGGTAACATGAAATAGATACAAATCAGCAGATACCTACCCCCATTCCGGAAGCTCCCGGAGTGCAACAGGTCCGCGGTTACGCCCATCCGGAAGGCGAGGCCTCAACACGTGCAGAGCAGGGCCCGGCTGGCCGCCATCGGAAGGGGAGGCTGTGGGGCGGACGGCCCGAAAGTTGTAATGGTCTCCCCTTTCGCTTCTTTTGGCTGCCCTGCGGGCCACGGGGGGTGTCTTGCCTCTGCCACCGACCCCCCCCCCCCTCTCTCTATCGCCTGCTCCGGCCATCAGAAAAACAAAACCGGAGCTGAGGTCAGCAGCGCCCTTCTGCGACAACACTGGAGGGTTGACAGGCAGCGCCCTGCTTCGACAACACTGGAGGGTTGACAGGCAGCGCCCTGCTTCGACAACACTGGAGGGTTGACAGGCAGCGCCCTGCTTCGACAACACTGGAGGGTTGCACACGGCGGCACTACTTCTTTCTTTTATGATGGCCCTGACAACGGAGGGGGGGGGATGTCTTGCACATGCCACCGACCCCCCCTCCCCCTCGCATCGCCTGGTCCGGCCGCTACGAAAAGTCCAGAGAAAACGGTGCCCTGCAGGCCGCGGGGGGGATGTCTTGCTGCCTCCGACCCCCCCCTCTCTTCATTGCCTGGTACGGCCATCCCAAAGTGCTGGAGCCGAGAAACGGCGTGGGGTCGCTGGAAGGGGGAGGCGGCGCGAACGAGCCTCCCCCACCCCCCCCAGGTGGAGGCTTCCAGCGACACCCCAACGCTTCGATCAACAGGGTCCCAATCGAAAAACGACTTTTGGCCCAGGACTGGTGCACGTCCTGTGCTCTTCTCCTCGACCTTGAAGATTCTAGAAGAGCCGGGGGGGCCGCCCCCTCCGCGGGCGCCCCCGCCCCCGTCCCCCGATGGAAACCACGAGACGTCGGCGCACTCCAGCCGGCGCCAGCCTCAGTTTTGAAATGACTAAAATCCTGCAAAAATACAGATTTGTTCAGTTCCGGTGGAACACCAGAGTGACCCGGTAGGAGAGATTGTTGCCTCCCTCCCCACTTTTGACTGATGGTTCATATTGCCAGTCTGTTACCCTATTGCGAAAAACTCTTTGAACTGCCAAAAGAGGTTCTGGTCCAACCCGAGTCAGTGTAGACAATCTGACTGTACTGGGACCTGCCTGACCTCGCCCAAAATGGCGCCGATACAAATGAAACTTTCAGCTCTTTGTTGTACGCTGATTGCTCAAGCCTTGATGTTCTGAGATATGTATGTAGTTTGTGGACAATGAAAGTAGATAAGATGGATATTGATAAGGTGTTCAGAAAAGGAAGTGATATAAGATGGATATTGATTATGTGTTGGGACAATGAAATGGTATAGGGTGGGTACCAATTATGTGTTAAAGCAATGAATTGATATGAAATAGGTACTAATTGAGCATTCGGACAATGAATTTATATTAAGTTTTAACGCACCATGGTTATTGAAAGTTTGACTTTTCGACATTTATGATGCTTACTCCCAATGAATTTCGATACGATGTTATTGCACTTGCCGCACTTTATATTATGAAATAAATGGCCACCGACTTCGTTCCCCTCACGCCCGGCTCCAGTCTGCTCTGTGGCCGGCCCACTGGGTTGTAGGCTCGTATTTGTGCGCCAACATTTTTTATTAAAGGTTTTTGAAAAGGCAAGTACAACTGTAGCGATTGCATTAATGAGTTTCGAATGTGTTACTACTGTCTCCGATATAAGCGAAAGGTAAGCAGCTTTATTAAGGTTAAAGGTTAAAAAGCCCAATACTTAAGCCGTTACGTTGTATGCCACAGGCAGCAGGAAAAACGTTTTAGATGCCCTTAAGCAATACTGAAGAAACGCCACCTGACCACCACCCTTGCGCATGATCTAAAAGACCACGCTCGAGTGATTCATGCGGATACGCAGAACACCAATGATTATGTTTCTAACACTACTGGTCCCTCTGGGCTTAAACGCCGAGATGGTAGAGAATGCACCGTGTGGAGATGGGTCGAGTATGTGGTAAGTAAAAACATTTTCGGATTTATGCGCGCTGATGTGTTTTGAATGTTGCCCCCACCCCCCTTCTTTCTCCTCCCATCTGCAGGTCACGTCGGAACATCGGCTGAAGTTTGGAGGAGTGATGACCGAACGACCGACGGAGGGGGAAGTAGGGAATTTGAGCATAGTGCTTATACATGACGAGCTTTGTAAGATGTAGCACCCCCCTTACTTAGACATGACTGTTCCTCCCTCAGAACCTAGCGATTGGGAGGATGGACTGACGTAGATACTCGACGGGTTAGTACGATATGACAGATTATGACTCGAACCAGCACGCCAGATAATACAACTATGACGTTTAACTAGATAGGGAAAGGACAAGGAAAGTTCCGGGGTAAGGTTTACCTAAGCACCGCCCGTCTGGAAGACTAGGAATGTTGTTAATGTACCACCTCCTTCTCGCACCCTTATAGATATAGCTAAGCTGTCCGACTGTTCTCCCGATTAATGCCCTCCGTTGCCTCAGCCTGGAGAACCTTTTCGCCAAAAGGGAGAAAAGGAAAAATGATTCAAAGATCCCACCGTGAGCAGTAACCCGACCAGGTTAATAACTGACCGAGGTGTAAGTATTAGTAACCGAGAACACTCGCAAAGATGGCAAATGAAAGGAAAAGGAGGAAAAAGGTAAAAAGAGCTCAGAACGTAGATAAATAGGATACTAAAGATGCGCAGCATGCAGAAAGAGATCTTTTTGGCCAATAACTGCTCTATGTTTTGTCGTGAATTTTTTGTATGTAACACACGTACTGTCTTCCCTTGTCTGAGTTTGAGTGTATGTAATGTATGGGTTTATGTCTTCCCTCTGTTTGCGTTTCCGTGTTACCTGACCCCTGCCGTTCTGTGTTGTGAGCGCACTAAATGACCTATTACCGTACACGTCTCTCTCTTTCTCTCTCCCTCTCTATCTTTCTCTCTCTCTCTCTCTCTCTTTACCTTTCTACATGTCATACGTGTACCGAATGGCTCGTTTAGAATGTGGACGACTCTCACTCTCTATGAGAGCCCCCCCCCTATTGCCTCTTCCTTTTTGTGGTAAAATTGTGCCCCGCCGTCACCAGCCTAATTGGATACTTATTGAACGCGAAGGTGTTCAGCAAAATTGACAGAAACTAAAATGATTGTAACTCGCCATATTACTACCTCTCCTTTCTGCAAAAATGAAAGAACTTGAATTGGCTAAGAAGGAAGGGACAGGTAAGACGGCTGATGTCCCCTAATCTGGCCCTTTTATAGGGGGACTATATGTCAATGGCATCCTATTTTTCAGTTCGTTAGAGATACAAGCCCCAATGTCCAGATTGATCCCCAATGCCCAGATTGCCCCACCCCTCTGCACTCAAGCGCGAATGTCCAAAGCGTCCCCGCCTCTCCTTGACCCCTGCTCCATATCAGCTGTCCTCGAAGTATAACTGATGACCTTGATTAACTGTCGCTCCTCGATGAAAGCCTGTTTTCCCTCCCCCTCTCTCGATGATAGCACCCCTGCCCTGTTTTTGAAAGGGTTAGCCGGAATGAACGATAAATAGACTTGGCACAGACACAGTAGGAATGCCAACATATATACTTCATGGTGGTAGGGTTCTGACTGTGACCGATGAACGTAACCCCCAAGTGCGTAGGATTGAGGGCGGAATTCAAATGCATAAATGTCTTCTCCTGCCAGTTCTCTAAAACTTGTTTTGTACCCATTCAAAGATATACGATCATCGGAGGAGAAGGGTCGGACGTGACGTACAGCCTGGCTGCAGATCTTGAGGCACATGTGACCTCGACCAAAGGTGGAGCTGCAGAGCAACAAGATACGGGACGAGACAGCAATCTCAAACGTGGAAAATGAAAGGTTGAAGGGCTGCCCTGAAGCCCTCTGTCTGCTAACCCACGTGTGCCTGAAGTCTTCGCCCCTTTTTGGGCCCGATTGATGGGCCTGCCTGCTCGTTTTCCTTTGCTCCCTTGGTCCCTTGATGTGTCCAAGAAAAGATCTGACCCCACTCCGCCCTCTCTTCCCTCGACTATCCAACACCCCCTCTTTTCCACATGACTTTTTGACTCAGACAAGAAGAACAGCATTCAGATGGAATTGGGATTTGCCACAGAAGGAAAAAGGAAATACAGGTGCCGAGCATAAGGCACCCTTAAAGAATTGGTTAGGGAACAGGACTGTGGTCTAACAGCAGAGGACTGACCGCACCCTGCAACGCGTAAGGTTAGATCCGAGCTGGACCTATAGCTCCACCGCCGGTGCTCAACAGCGCCAACGAAAAAAAAACGGACTAGAGCCTACCAGTGATGGCTCACTGCTAAAAAGACACTGTGACGAAGACACCCATCAATTTGACTAAATTACTTGTGTCGAACTGAATTCCGCCCTCAACCACTTTGTATTGCTTTCAAAATGTTTTTCGGTCACTTTTGAAAGCTGTACATTGATGCCACCGAAGAGAAAGTCAGAACATTTATACTATGTAGTATGCTGAACTCTAGGCTTGTATAAGTAACCCAGCAACTGTGAATTCATATGTGCTGCATTCCACCAACCGCATCGATTGTGCCATGGTTATATGCAATTCGCTGGTATTTGACAAACGCTATCTCATCGACCACACATGTATTATATGTACGCCCATTAGTTAGGAAATGAACTCACTTATGTTAAAAGCGGCGACTGTGGAAATTAGCAATATTAATGTACATAAGCGGCGTTCATTTGTCTTCTTCCATCCCCCCCCTCCCTGTAGGCACCATGAATACTGTGAAACGTTGACCGCATCATTCCGCCAGTAAAAGCCCGTGCCCATATGTACATGACAGCCATTTTAGGCACCATGGCCTTTTTGCCTGCTCATTGGAATCCCCGGCTTCCCTCCTGCGTGCATTTGAACAACCCCCCCCCACTCTCACATGCATAGACCATAAAACCCTCTCCCTCTGCGCGACCCTGCTCTGAAAAGTAACCCTCCTGCTTGACCCACGCAGCCCCCCCCATTTCCTCTTGAAGAAGCATCCTTCGCCTCAGCTGACATAACCCCCCCCCCAGCTGTACCTGACTGCCCCCGCTCTCTCATGTACGGGTCATAAGACCTCTCTCTCTGTGCGACTGTGTCCCTGGGAATCACACCCCGTGCCTGACCATCACCTCCCTTCCTCCCATGAATACCCCTCCCTTGATGACCCCTCCACTGAGCCCGATTGTCCGCACGGACCACTGGTCATCTCCTTCGCCTGAGGATACAGTTTGTTGTCCACCACTGTATGCACTCGCCCCTCTTCAAAAGAGCTACTATTGATCATGACCTCCCCACCCCTCCGAGAATCGATCAGGCGCACACATTCCAAAGGAATCAGCGGACACTCAGCTGGGTGATAGCCCCCTCCCATTGTATGGGGTGAGGACCTCTACTGTAGCCACGTGTTGGATTGCGCCAGAGCGGGGAGGGGTCGGGGATGTCTTTTCCTTGCTTCACAATGCCATTATTGTAATAAGGAATGTTTGTGATGTATAAAAGGCGATGTCTCAGAGAACTTGTTAGAGCACCTCCCGAAAGACACTGTGTTTCGTGTCCGAAATGACAGGCTCTCCTCATGAGAAATAAAACTCTGTTCTTGTGTTCCTGCCTCCAGCGCCCGTCTCTTTATTTGGTAACTATTCAGAATGGGAACTAAGAGGCGTCTTGCGCCAGCAGCCTGGGCATCGGTTGTAAATTGGGCTAACTTTCCACACGCAGACGAAGAGTTGCATTGGCAATGATGCAGGACACAGTGACCATGGGAGGATTGGCAGTCCCAGACTTTCAGACATATTATATCATGGCCCAATAGCAGGCATTGATTCAGGGACTGGCGCATCATTGGAAGCCCGATTGACCCCCGGCCCCCTTTGTGCCACCACTTGCTGATCTTCTTAGAGTGTTCCTTTGAGTGAAGAGATCGTCTGTGAATGACTCATAGGAACTAAGGGGCATATCAACAAGGGGGCGAAAACGTCCGCAAAAGCGGCGATAATTCTAACGCCCTATTAGCAAGGAGTTGTATGATGTTACAACGCGGTCTTTTAAATCGCGGTACATCACAACGCAGGTTTTACAACGCAAGTCGGTACCATGACTTGTGCTGTAGAGTGCTGGACTTGGGAATAGTTAGATTTACTATTCCAACACCAGCCTACGTACAGTAGGGAAGGTGTTGGAATAGTAAATCTACTATTCCTTAGTCTACAGCGCCCTCCAGTGTAAGTCGTGGTAACTGTGAGAAGTTGGCCTGTTATATGATGCTCACTAGTTCTAGTGATCACCTTGTATCAGTCCAAACAACCCTTATGGTGATTGGTTGTAAGTCAACCTTATAGACCAGCTATCCTAGTAGCGTGGACAAAAGCAGTCTTTAGGCTAAACTCTGAATGGCATGTGAAGCCAGCTGTTTTACCACATATAAACCCTTGAATACCAAGTGAAAGGACACCACACAGGTTGTTATGAAAATTAACAGATATTTATTAACTAACATACACCTCTGAACTCTTTATGAGGTCAGAGGGCTAAGCACATGACAATACTCAAAAGGAAATACGAGTTCGCACAGTATTTACAAGACGCCTGAGGGGCGCAACAAACCATATACTAAATAAATGGAATGCGAAAGTCAATCAAAGGAGTGGAGCTGTCCAGTGGCTGTAGGATCGCTGGGACCACACTACCCTAACTGGAGGTAAGTAAAAGGAGGCCCACGGAACGCGTGTGCAGAGTGTGAATTCACACGCGAGATGCGTACAATCGTCTATGGACAGTACAAGTTAAAGAAAAGGTGAGTACGGACGTCCCTGACTAGATAGGACTGAAACGACTGTGGAACTGGAAACTAGGAGAGTCAAGCTACCCTTGAGCACCGAAATGCTTGTGTTACCTCACCCACAGGCTGCGGGTGCACAGGTGCCAAGTCGTGTCGGGTTCTGGCGTTGAAGTCTATGGAGCTTGGAGGAAAAGATGCTGCAGGCGGTCAGGAGGAAAATGTACGGTGTGATCCAAGGGTGGATCAGTGAAGAGGACCTGAAAGCAGAGGGGACAATGTTCAAAGTCACTAGCCAGTGACTGGAGTGGAACCAGATGTCGTCGTCGCGAACAGGTGAAGGTGGACGCTTGTCTCTGCAGCCACGTGGACCAGGTGGTGTCTTCGACGACCAGGATGGAGGCACGAGCTGTCCCACGCAGGCTCTCGCTGTCAGCGGTGTCGTCTCCGGATTCGGGTTCAACAGGCCTTGGCAAAGGCAACCCACGCGGTGAGTGGAAACGGCGTCTGGAGGGGACCAGGAGGGTCTGGGGTGCTCCTCTTTTGGAAGGGAGCAAGGGCCAGTCTGGAGCAACCAGACCAGCAGCAAAGTTGTCGTAGTTCGTCGTCTAGGAGGCCACTAGCCAGCCGGCAAGTGACCAGACAACGCGTCGAGCAGCAAACAGGCAGAAGGGCCCCACGCAGATCTCGTGGATGCTGGAGGGCTGGTCTTCGGTGCAGGAACTGCTCGGGGTCGGGGCTACTCAGTCCCCAAAGCACTTGGACGAGGATACCTCTGAAGTCGTGCTGGAGCGAAGTGCTGCTTCTTTCAAGATGGCCGGTCCCACGTGTCTCGTCGCACCCATGGATCTCAGCTGTGCTGCAGATGTAGGTAGAGGTCAGAGAGGTCTGGGAATCCGGGTCTCGTCGGGCTCTGAAGTCTGTATCCTTGCAGGAAGACGACAAAGGGAAGCCGCTGTACGCTGATGGTGCCTGCTGGTGCAGGGTGGACACTCCTTGCCCACAAGGGAGATTTCTTCAGTCTTCTGTGGAGCAGAACGTCGAAGTCCAGAGTTTCTTCTTGTAAAGTTGTTCAGGATAATCTGATTTGGAATGGGACCAGCTCCTACCTTTATTCGGCTAAAGGGGGCTGCACTACGAATAGGTCCCTCCTCTGGGTGAGACCAGGAAGGGGGGTGGTTACACCCCCTTTCCTTTGTCCGGTCTTGCGCCAGCTCTGGGACTGGAGTGCCCCAGGAACTGGTTCTGACCGGTGTATGCACAGGGCACCTTGTGTGCCCCAGGCATGTCTCATTCCTTTGAGCCCTGTCCTACCTAATACACAAAATCCTGTCTGGGGTGGTGCTAGCACCTCCCAAGGCAGGAAACCCTTTGTCTCAGCCTTCCTTGCTGGAAGGACTCCCAGCAGCAGGAGGTCAGACTTGTGTCTGTGGTGGCAGCATCCATTTTGTGATGCTGAGGCTCGAGTTAACTGTAACCGGGGTTCACAGTTACATACATGTCGTGTCCCTCTAGAAGGGTGGAATGCTAACCCCGTCGCCAGAATTGGCGAGGGGTTAGTATTCCAATTCGTATGACACCTTACTCAACATGTTTTGATAATGTTATACCAAAGTTAGCATTTGACCGCGTGGTTCATAATGCACTTAAGAGTATATGGTATAGCGTTATCATGGAACAGCTATTAGGACTTGGTTCCGTAAGCTGCAAACGGGCTCAGCTCATGCCAGAGCACCATCTCACATAATTCCAAGCACTCTGCCTTCAGGATTGATAAGGCCTGCCATAGGAGTGACTGATTGGAATTTATGTGTCCATTTTAGGGTTAGATATAGGAATACTATATCTAAAGCAAAGGGTGATTACACCACCTTGCCCCAGCTGTCGTGCAGCCAGTTGTGTCAGATTTGGATGGCCAGCCAGGGGTGGCATAATACATGCTGCAGCCCCTGGAAGGCCCTGGGTACACCTATGCCCTGGATACCTAAGGTATGCTGTACAGGGACTGGTAAGGTGGCCCAGTACCAATTGGTAAATGCACCTAAGGTACATGCTTGTCAATTTAGAGAGAGAACAGCTAGGCTGTGGGTCTGATTAGCAGGCCCACAGCCAGGGAAATTCGTAAACCAGTGAAGCAAAAAGCAAAAATCGGGGGTGACCATAGGATTGCAGACCCTACTCTCCTACATAACCCCCCCCCCCCCAAACTTAGGGACATTAAACTAACCTTGACCAGGTGAGTCTTCTTGTTCTAAGTGGAAGTACCTGGAGAGACCATCTGCATTACCATGGTCAGTCCCTGGGCGGTGCTCCACTGTAAAGTCCATCCCCTGTAGGGAAATGGACCACCTAAGAAGTTTGGGGTTTTCGCCCTTCATTTGATTTAGCCATAAGAGGGGCTTATGGTCGGTCTGAATCTTGAAGAGAGTGCCAAACAAGTATGGCCTCAGCTTCTTCAGGGCCCAAACCACAGCAAAGGCCTCCCTCTCAATAGCTGACCAACGTTTCTCTCTAGGGGTCAGCCTTCTACTTATAAAAGCAATGGGCTGGTCATGACCATCAATATTCAGTTGAGATAGAACAGCTCCCACACCCAACTCAGAAGCATCTGTTTGGACAATGAATGGCTTGGAGTAGTCTGGACTCTTGAGAATAGGTGCAATGCACATGGCCTGCTTTAGGTCATCGAATGCCTTCTGACAGCTAACTGTCCACTGAACTTTCTTTGGCATTTTCTTACTTGTCAGGTCATTAAGTGGAGTCACAATGGTTCCATAATTTCTGACAAATTTTCTATAGTAACCATACAGGCCCAAGAAAGCTCTGACCTGTGTCTGGGTGGTTGGAGGAGCCCAGTCCTTTATGGCCTGTATCTTGCTCTCCAAATGTTGAACTTGGCCTCCATCTACAAGGTGGCCCAAATATACAACTTGACTCTGCCCTATCTGGCACTTGGTAGCTTTGATAGTGAGGCCTGCCTTTTGCAGGGCCTCCAAAACTTTCCACAGGTGGATCAGGTGATCCTCCCAGGTGGAGCTAAAGACAGCAATATCATCAAGATATGCTGCACAGAAGTCATCCAGCCCAGAGAGAACTTGGTTCACCAACCTTTGAAAAGTGGCAGGTGCATTTTTCAAACCAAAGGGCATCACCACAAATTGGTAATGAACTCCTGGGGTAGAAAATGCTGTTTTGGCCTTGGCCGCCTCAGCTAACCTGATTTGCCAATAACCAGCTGTCAGGTCAAATGTACTCAAGAACTTGGCAGAAGCCAATTTGTCAATGAATTCATCTGCTCTTGGTATTGGATGGGCATCTGTCTTAGTGACAGCATTGAGACCCCTGTAGTCTACACAAAACCTCATCTCTCTCTTACCATACTGGGTGTGAGGTTTAGGCACTAGAACTACAGGACTAGCCCAAGGGCTCTCTGAGGGTTCAATGACTCCCAATTCCAACATCTTTTGTACTTCTTTCTTGATACAGTCCCTGACGTGGTCAGGTTGCCTGTAGAGTTTACTCTTTATAGGCATACTGTCACCAGTGTCCACCTCATGGGTGCACCAGTTTGTCTGACTGGGTGTCAGAGAGAACATTTGTCTGAAGGATTGAAGAACCTGTTTACAATCCTTTTGTTGATGCTCAGAGAGGCTGTCAGAAAAGACTACACCATCTACTGGCCCATCATCAGGGTTCTGAGTGAGCAGGTCTGGGAGAGGGTCACTCTCTTCCTCCTGTCCCTCATCTGTAGCCATGAGCAAGCCCATGTCTTCCCTGTTGACAAATGCCTTGAGCCTGTTCACATGAAGTACTCTGTGAGGGCTCCTGGGAGTTCCAAGGTCTAGCAGATAGGTGACTTCTCCCTTTTGTTCAATGATAGTATGGGGTCCAGACCACTTGTCTTGGAGAGCTGCTGGGGCCACTGGCTTCAACACCCACACCTTCTGTCCTGGGTGATACACAGTCAGGACAGCCTTTTGGTCATGCCAAGCTTTTTGAAGTTCTTGGCTGGCCTCCAGGTTTTTAGATACCTTCTCCATGTACTCTGCCATCCTGGAGCGGAGACCAAGTACATAGTCCACAATATCCTGTTTAGGCTTTTTGAGAGGTAACTCCCATCCTTCCTTCACAAGACATAAGGGTCCTCTTACAGGATGCCCAAACAAAAGCTCAAAAGGGCTGTAGCCAACCCCCTTCTGTGGGACCTCTTTGTAAGCAAACAGAAGGCAAGGTAAAAGGATGTCCCATCTTCGCCTAAGCTTTTCAGGTAACCCTTTTATCATCCCTTTTAGGGTCTTGTTGAATCTCTCAACAAGCCCATTGCATTGTGGGTGATAGGGGGTGGTGAACTTATAGTTGACACAACACTCCTTCCACATAGCAGTCAAGTATCCTGACATGAAGTTTGCACCTCTGTCAGAGACAACCTCCTTAGGAAACCCCACTCTGGAGAAACCTCCAAGTAGGGCCCTGGCCACAACAGGAGCTGTAGTGGTCCTAAGGGGAATAGCTTCTGGATACCTGGTGGCATGATCCACTACCACCAGTATAAATCTGTGCCCAGAGGCTGTTGGGGGGTCAATTGGTCCAACAATGTCAATCCCCACTCTTTCAAAGGGTACCCCCACCACAGGTAGTGGTATAAGGGGGGCCTTAGTTGTGCCACCTGATTTGCCACTGGCTTGACAGGTGACACATGAGCGACAAAACTCTTTAGTGTCTTCAGACATATGGGGCCAGTGAAAGTGAGGGACAAGCCTGTCCCAAGTCTTGTTCTGGCCTACGTGACCTGCAAGGGGAATTTCATGTGCCAAGGTGAGAAGGAAACCTCTCAGAGACAAGGGGATGACCAGCCTCCTGGTAGCACCAGGCTTGTGGTCTCTTGCCTCAGAGTAAAGGAGTCCATCATCCCAATACACTTTATGGGCACCTGTGGCATTCCCTGCAGCCTCAGCAGCCGTTTGCTGTCTGAGGGTTTCAAGAGAGGAACAGTCTAATTGTGCTTGTCTCAAGTCTGCCCTGGAAGGTCCCCCTGTCCCAAGAAACTTAACCTGTTCAGGCTCAAGTTCTTCTAGGACAGTTCCTTCTGGGGTCTTTGGGTCAGTCTCCTGTGAGAGCTGATCCTCACCTTGAGGCAAGAGGGAAGGCACTGCCTTAACCCTACTGTTCTTACTCTTGGTTAGTGTCTGGTCCATTGTTCCAGGATCCAGCACTAGTTCAGCTGGGCATTTCTTGGCCTGTGACCTAGTCACAGCAAGGACATGTGCTGACAAACCTAACATCTCCACATGAGTCCTATACTCCACATCTGACCATAGGGAGGATTCCAAATCATTGCCCAAATGACAGTCCACTGGGAGGTCTGAACTAACAACAACCCTTTTGAGGCCATTTACCCCTCCCCAGGAGAAATTAACAAGTGCCATACTATGGTTGGTAGTGACATTGCTAGCGTTGGTCACTAGGTAATCTGAACCTAGTATTACCTGTCCAGGGTCCACAAATGCTGGTGTCACCATAGTGACACTGGCACAGGTGTCCCTGTAGGCCTGAGCCATCTTGCCATTGATTAAAGGCGTTTGCCTGTACTTGCCCAGAGTACTGGGACTTATTGTAGGGGTCAAATCCATGTCCCCAGTACAAACAAGAACAGCCTGGGTAGGTACTCTGACTAGGTCAGAGCCTGCCTCAGATACCAATGTCAACCCCACTATAGCCTTAGGGGGAACACTACCACTACTAACTGAACTAGGGGTTGCAGGTGCCTTAGGGGCAGTGGTGGTAGGAGCTGGGCCTTTCTTGGTGCACTCACTAAACCAGTGAGTATTACTTTTACAGTATTGGCACCATGGTTTCTTCTGACCATTATTCTTCTTCTTTTGGGAATTCTCGGACCCACCCTCTTTAGATTGTTGGGGCCCTGTTGAAGACTTCTGGTCATTTTGCTTATTCTCATTACCCTTCTGGTCTGCTTTCTTCTGGCCACCACCCTGGTTCTGGTTCTGCTGCTTGATCCTTGTCCTGACCCATCTGTCTGCCTTCTTTCCCAATTCTTGGGAAGAGGTCAGATCTGAGTCAATAAGGTGCTGATGCAACAACTGATTTTGACAATTACTTAAGATTTGTTCTCTCATAATTAGATTATACAATCCTGTGTAATCAGTAACTTTACTTCCCAGTAACCAGCCATCAAAAGCCTTAGTGGCACAATTAACAAAGTCAGCCCAATCCTGAGACTGAATTTTCTGGGTGTCTCTGAACAGCAACCTGTACTGCTCAGTTGTTAAGCCAAACCCATCAATCAGTGTATTCTTCAGGACTTGGTAATTGTTAGCATCCTCAGTTCTAGTAGTGAGGAGCTTATCTCTACCTTTACCTTCAAAGGAGAGCCACAGTATAGCTGCCCGCTGACTCTGGGGGATGCACTGGACAGTGCAGGCCCTAACCAAAGCAGTCATCCATTTGTGGATGTCATCCCCTTGTTTAAAGGGGGGCACTATTTTACTCAGGTGTCTAGTATCAAAACTCCTGTCTTTATCTCTAATGATAATGCTGCCACCAGTGGGGTCTGCCCCACTCAATTTCTGCTCTCTGGCAAAGGCAAGGGGGCGGAGGGACGGTGGGAGGGAGTTAAATATTGTACTGTTTGCAAATGAATGAACAGCTGAATAATGACTGCATTGTGTTTGATACATGATGCATAACATTTTATAAAATCTGTTTGAAAAAAACTATTATGCAGTGGCGTCACTAGGGGGGTGCGGGGGGTGCGGACCGCACCGGGTGTCACCCCATCTGGGGGTGACACCAATCTAGTTAGTTAGCCTGGCCACTAGCTGTTGAAGCGCACACCACCCCGCGCCACGCACTGTGCACCGCACCTCACCTGACCAGAGATCATGTATGTGAATGATCGTCACTGGTGGTGCGATGCGGATGCGCGCGGCGTGGCGTACACACAAGCTGGCACTGAATTGAGTGAGTGCAGAGACGAGAACAACTGCACATCGTCAGTAGTACCCACTGGGGGGGTCCGTTCCAACTGAGAGGTAGAGGCTTGGCTGGCTGCAGAGCGCACTGGTTTGCGGGCAGCGGGCGGCAGGTGCACCGGAATCATGTGCTCGGCTGGCTGGCACAGGCAGCACTAGTCAGAGCGCACCTTCAGTCTGTTACAGTGGGTCTCAAATTATATCATCTATGTTCTGTCCCCTGCCAGTAAATAATGTTTGCCGACCCGGAGGGCCGGTCGAGGGATGGTGCTGGAGCCTGTGTCTGACGGGAGTACAGGCAGAGTGAGGCTGCTGCTCATCGCAGCTGGACAGGTCTCTGCAGTACTAATGGGCCCCTTTTCGGTCTTGGTATACAGACTCAAGCCTTAAAAAATGGAGTAAAGTCGAGACAACACCCTCAGAGAATCAAAGAGCAGCAAGACCATTAATGTCAGTCATGCACAACAATTAAAAGTGCGGTCGTGACCAGTAAAAAACAGACCGGAGCAGGTGCCTCTGTGGAAGGAAGGTAGGCCCAAGAGAAGCGGGGAGTACAGAGGGTTGCTGGGATTTTTGGAACAGTTGAACTTACCCTGCGCAAGCTAAGAGTAAGAGCAGGTGCCAAAACATTTTCATTTTTCATAACGGATATTTAAAGGCAAGGTGACATTTTTCACAACTGTGTGAAAATGGCGCTTCATCTGTATTTGCAATTTGTAAAATGAATCAAAATTAACGTTTTCAGATCAAAACAAACAGTGCAACCCGGTGAGAGAGAGATGAGAGGGCTAGAGAGAGCGCATGAGAGAGGAGAGGGATAAAAAGAGGCAGAGAAGGGGTGGGATAAAAAAAGACAGGAGAGGGATAAAAGTATAGAGAGAGTGTGCAAGAGGGGGGATGGATAAAGACAGGAGAGGGCTACAGAGTGAGTGTGAGAGAGGAGAGGGATAAAACTAGACAGCGAGAGGAGAGGCATAAAAGGATAGAGAGGAGAGGGATAGAGAGAGAGCATGCGAGAGGGGGAGAGGGATAAAAAGAGACAGGAGAGGGATAAAAGGATAGAGAGGAGAGGGATAGAGAGAGTGGGATAATGACAGGAGAGAGATAGAGAGCGAGCGCTTGAGAGAGAGGAGAGGGATAAAAAGAATCAGAGGAGAGGGATAAAAAGAGACAGGAGAGGGATAAAAGGATTGGAGAGGGATGAAAGGATAGAGAGGAGAGGGAAAGAGAGAGATCATGCGAGGGGAGAGGGGAATAAAGACAGAGCAGAGGTCTAGAGAGTGAGCGCGTGAGTGAGGAGAGGGATAAAAGGATAGAGAGGCGAGGGATAGCGAGAGAGAGAGTGTGTGAGAGGGAAGAGGAATAAAAAGAGGAGAAGGATAAAGAGAGAGGAGAGGAATAAAGAAAGAGCGATAAAGAGAGGGAGAGAGCGAGGGGCAGGGATAAAGACAGAAGACGGATAGAGAGCGTGTGAGAGAGAGAGGAGAAGGATAAAAAGAGAGAGAGGAGAGGGATAGATAGAGCGAGAGCATCGTGGTCACACACAGAGGAAAGCTTGCATTGTGAGATATAGTTGCCGTAGTAGTTTATTCAAAAGTTTATTCAAAAGACTGACGTGTTTCAATTGGAAGCAGGCAGAGGGTGAGATGGTGCAGGCAGGGGGGGAGATGGTGCAGGTGGAGGGGAGATGGTGCAGGCAGAGGGGACATGGTGCAGGCAGAGGGTGAGATGGTCCATCCGGTAAGTTGTGAGGGGGTGACACCATGAGTTACCCGCACCGGGTGACACCAGCCCTAGTGACGCCACTGCTATTATGAGTCCAAGGTGCAAGTGCTGTGTATTTGCCTACTGCAGTAACATAAGTGCAGTGTTTACGCACAATGGGCCTGGTTCGAAATGTTAAACTTACACTTTGTGTGAGTTTACGATTCTTCGCTATTCCCAAAGGGATGTACAAGTAGTCTCGTAAAGATACTACTCGTAAATCCCTTTGTGAATAGCAAAGAAATGTAAACTTACACAAAAGTGTAAACATACCTTTGTGAATCAGTTTCAAAGTCTACGTACATAACAATGGAAAACACAGGTTTGGGAATATACCTCAACACCATGTCAACAGATTAGATAAAGAATCTATTTACTTACAGATTGTGGAGGAACCCCAAAAGTAGGGACACAGAGGTCCTAGCTGATTTCATTGGGGAATGGTTTGAGATGCTGTGGGAAAGGAAAGAAGGTGCACTTGGCTCAGGGATAAAAAACAATGAGGGGAACCCAGGAGACGATCCCTGTGGACCAATCACAAAGGAGGTACTCTGGGCTTTTTGGACAGGTCCAGCATATGTGCCCAAACTTAGTAAAGATACAGGAAGTATGCTCTTCCTAATTACGAGACAAGGGAAAACTAGGGGAACCGGTTTTGCGTGGTCATGAGTTAGAAGGACGGGGATTCCTCCTCTTGGAATTTTGGGCCTTCACACACCCAGCTGGGTGTCATGCTTCATCATAGGGCTGCTCCTTATCAGGTTGGCTCTGCAATACCTGACGGGCTCCCTATGAGGGGCTCTTTGGCGAGATCTTTTATTCTAAATTGATGTTTGGTGCTGTGTGGGTGAGGGGCCTAACCAGTGGAGATGAGTGAGTGGAGATGTGTAACCTGAAGGAAGTTTAAAACCAGTTTGGAAGTACCAACAAAAACAATGTTATTCAATAGGTCGCCCAACCAGTTTAAAAAAACAAAGGCACATGTCTGAGGTTATGTCTCGGGTAGGGCGCTCAATTGTGTGGTCAACATGTTTCTCGCCTAGTAGTCAATCAGTCTGATGGCGATTCGTTAGGACCATATAACATCAAATCTACCTACACACAGGTGGTTATATGGTGTAATCTACCCCTTTAAACCAGCCAAACACATGCTATGTGTAGTACCTGATAGAACATGATTAACCCCAGTCGGGTTTCTCATTTTACTTCATCAATACCATGCAGGTATCACACAAGTAATTTCCCTATGTAGTTTGCTGGATCAGCGACAGGCTCTCTGACCTACCCACTTCTGCTGGTATCCGATCCACGAGGCAAGAGTGTTGAACACTCCCAGAATATTCCACCCAGAAACACTAATGGAAGTGGGTGAGACCCTGCGGGCACCTGCTCTGCATCATAGAGTTTAAGCCCTGGAACACTTTGGGCCATATTATCAAGAGCGGCGCAAACATTATCGCCGCTTTAACGGCAGGAAACTGCTGCTAAAGCGGCAATAAGGGGCTTGATAATATGCCCTATAGAATTCCAATAGAGGCCCAGTTTTGATGTCCTTGATACTAGAACCTGGGCTACTATTGGAATTCTCTAGGGCCTATTATCAAACTCCTTACCGCCATTTTAGCAGCAGTTTCCTGCTGTTAAAGCGGCGATAATGTTTGCGCCGTTCTTGATAATATGGCCCTTTGACTTTTGTAAAGCCATAGTGGGACTTCTAGTCTCGCATTCTTAGAGGGGCCTAACCTAAATATTGCCTATTGTAAATGGGGAATAACCATGACCAGTAGACAGGGAAGTGAGACTCAGAACAAGTTCAAGTTCGGGCATTTGTATAGCACACTACTCACCCAGAGGGTCTCAAGGCGCTAGGGAAAGGGGTTCATTATTTGTCCAATAGCCAGGTTTTAAGTTCTTTTCTGAAGGAGATGTTGTTCTGAGTAAGGCAGAGGTGGGTGGGGAGTGAGTTCCAGGTCTTGGCAGCCAGGAAGGAGAAGGATCTGCCACCCATGGTGGATTTTTGGATGCGCGGGACTGCGGCGAGGGCTTGATTGGACGATCTTAGTTGGCGGCTGGGTTTGTAGAAGGACAGTCGAGTGTTGAGGCATTCGGGTCCTAGATTGTAGAGGGCCTTGTGTGCGTGGGTGAGAAGGCGGAAAGTAATTCTTTTGTTGACGGGAAGCCTGTGGAGGTCTTTTAGATGTCCGGTGATGTGATCTTGGCAAGGGATGTCTAATATGAGTCTCGCTGTTTTGGATGCGCTGGAGTTTTTTCTGTAATTTTTCTGCGATTCCGGCGTATAGTGTGTTACCATAATCCAGTCGACTCGTGACCAGTGTGTGGGTGACAGTTTTTCTTGTCTCGAGGGGGATCCAGCGGAAGATCTTTTTGAGAATGCGAAGTACGTTGAAGCAGGAGGATGAGACTGCGTTGACTTGTCTGGACATCGAGAGAGAGGAGTCTAGGATGAAGCCAAGGTTGCGCGCATGGTCTGTGGGTGCGGGTGCTGTGCCCAGAGCGGAAGGCCACCAAGAGTCGTCCCAAGCTGAGGGGGAAGATCCTAGGATGAGCACCTCCGTTTTGTCTGAGTTGAGTTTTAGGCGGCTATGTTTCATCCATTCGGCTACTTCTTTCATGCCTTCGTGAAGATTGGTTTTGGCGGTGTTGGGGTCTTTGGTGAGGGAAAGGATTAACTGGGTGTCGTCGGCGTAAGAGATGATGTTGAGGTTGTGTTGACGCGCGATGGAGGCGAGAGGACTCATGTAGACGTTGAAGAGGGTGGGCCTGAGTGAGGATCCTTGAGGTACGCCGCAGATGACTTCGGTGGCCTCTGAGTAGAATGGGGGAAGTTGGACTCTTTGAGCTCTCCCAGCGAGGAATGAGATGATCCAGTCCAAGGCTTTTCCTTGTATGCCGATGTTGCTGAGGCGTTGTGTTAGACCTGGCACCTTGGCGTGAGTCTCCCTTCCACTTTTTGCTGATGTGCCTCCGATGTTTTGCTGGTTTTCCGATACTCAGGGCACTGCGCCACGGCTGATCCGTGCCGCAGTGCAAGTGCTCCCTACTGTAAATTGTACATACGATTGGTATCCATGATTGGTGCATTGGATTTACTGTCAGTCCCTAGTAAAGCGCACGAGAGAGTGCCGGGGCTTGTAGATGCCAATACTGCTGGTGGGCCTGCAGCGCTGGTTGCGCCACCCACCGAAGCAGCCGTAAAGATGTGTCTGGGAACTGCGACCGCAGAACCCGCGTGCGGTCTCGTACTGTCACGCTAGCTGGGCAAGTGTCCCCACTTGCCAGCACCGACCCTTCCCTTGACTACATATTAGTCACCCCTATGGTAGGCCTACGGGCAGGGTGCGTTGTAGGTGCAAGGTAGGACAAGCCCTGATGTGCATGGCATGTCCTAGTAGTGACTTACAACGAAGACCGTATTTCACTACTGAAGGCTACCTGCTCCATAGGCCAGACTGAGCTGCGAGGGTTGTTACACCCTATAATCCCCGCAGGCTCAAGGAGCATGGTAGTGAGTCATGTTTAGTATGCCTGAACTCAGGATAAGGAGATATTTCTTGTAGTCAAGTTTATTTCAGTACCCTGGGTTTGCAAATGCTACTTTTAGAAAGTTAGCATTTGCTTGCTTAACCATTTCAGCCGCCTCTGCTGGTGTGTATCTGACTGTCTGGGATGTGTGAGTGACAGGGCTGGAGGGATGACAGGTGGTGAATGCGCAGATTACACCTTAGTGGGAGGTAGGAGTGCCTCTTGACTCGAGCTGTCACTGTGCTCGACCTCCACAATGCTGGCTCCACCCTCCTGGGGTGCGGCGGATGACTCTGCCGGCACCTGGCCCAGGACGGGCGAAGCTCCCATCAACAAGGTACTCTGGCCACTCCTGTCCGGACAATCCTGGCTCCACCTCCTGTGGGGCGTCTGATGCGCCTGCCCCTCACACTGAAAGAAGAAGCCGGAGTACACCCGCGGGGGTACTCCAGAACTGAAAGTGGCTATGCAAAGGCCCCCCTGGCCTGCGAGAACAAAAGAATTGGCCTATAAAAGACGGAGCCCTGCTCCTTGAAAATTAGATCCGGTTTGGGCCACAGAAAGACTCTGCCCTACGAGAAGGACCGTGAGAGACAAGGAAGGGTGCTGACTCTTGCCTGTGTCTGGTGCCTTGCTGCTGAAGGAGAGGAAGACAATAAGACTACGAAAAGACTATTGTGCTACTTGTGCCAAACTCTGCAAAGAAGATCTCCAAGGGCTTGCAACTGAACTTGCCCCCTGACCAGCGTCCCAGGACCAGTGGACGCTACCCCCTTGGAAAGCGACTGCGGGGGCTGACCATCGCCGCAGCACTGACGGAGGAATCTCCTCTAAGGTATCAACCTCCTCCCGACCACCGTGACCGGGGCCCAAAGCAACAGCAGAAGCAAAGTGAGGACCAGCCGCCGCTGGCCCGAACACCGTGACCGCAACTGCACCGGAAGCCCGAGAGCAAAGCGAAGGAGGACCCGTCCGGTCCGAGCTATCGAGGGGACTGCATAGCGAGCAGTCACTCACCTGCAAGGACGGACAGTTGCCCTACGAGAATCCGCAAGGTCGGTAAGCCTGCCCGACAGCCCAGCTGTGAGCCCACAGCTACACCGACATTTGGCTGGGTACGTCCTGCACTTGGGGACCGTACTGCCACTTGTCACAACCGCACAGCCGCCACCTCCAGGGTCGGAGCGGACGACGAGGAAAGGACCCTGCCGCCACAGAACACCGCTGCCCCGGACGACCAGTGACCTGCTCGGCCGAAGAGCCGCAACGATCAGCGACCCCGGGAAGGCAACGCGACGTGGGACAGATCCCTTGGAAGCCGCCGGCTCCACAAGAACTTTGAATAACACCGGTCTACGGACCTCAAGAGAACTTCCATAAGAACTGTGGTAACCCGAATTACGTAACTTGCAACCATCTTCATAAAGCTATTGACTGTATTCACAAGCCTGCTTAAAATCTATATAAAGAGATATATTTTTTACAAGAATACAGTCTGGTCTCGTTGTGTGGTGGGTTGGTTGTAAAGGTGTACTGTTGCAAGTGTTTAACCCAATGTGCCCCAAAGATTAGCCTACGACTGCTTAAGCCACACTACCTAGAGGGTAAGCAGAGGTTGTCTGGAAGGTAACCCTCAGCCCTGACGAGGAAGAGAGAGTCCCTGCTTGTCGCTAGTGTTGCACTGCGCCAACTAGAGCCTCCCCCTTCCTACATTGGACGCAGCGGTGAGGATTTCGAATTTACACTTGCGATAGTTATACCTGAGCTTCTGACCACTACACAAGGATTACGGTGCAGTTACTAAACCACAGACTTTGCTTTTTGAAAGAAGATTCCGCGTGCCGAAACCATGCCGGGCACAAAGAGCCTGGATGGAGCGGAGTCCACGACCTCTGAGGTGTTGGAGGTGGAGTGGGACGCCGCAAAGCTGGATAAGTACACCAGAGTTGAACTGAAGTTTTTCTGTAGGAAACTCAAAGTTCCGCACGCTGGCTGCAAAAACAAGCCGGAGCTCTACAAGGCCCTGAAAGCCTGGGTGGAGTCCAGAAAGACCCCGGAGGAGCAGGACGTCCTCGCCGAGCAGAATGCAACGCCGGAGCAGAATGCACCTGGGGATCTGATCGATCTCGAGAGGCAAGACAGCGAGCACAGCTTTGGTAAAGGCCTGTCGCCAGAGGAGCTGGCGGACAGGAAGGAAACCCGGAATCACGAAAGAAAGTTGGCAGAATTGAAAATCCAGCTGGAGCTGGAAACCAAAAGAATGGCGCTGGAAGAGCGAAAGCACCAGATGGATTATGAAATCAAGATGAGGGAGATAAGTCTCAAGGAGAGAGACTTGGATCGGCCTCCCTCTGGTGGCAGCACATCGCCAGTGCAGGTAGAGTCAAGAGTGCACATCCCGAAGGACGTAGTTAAGGAGTTCTTTAAGGGGGATGACATAGGACAGTGGTTTAGGGCATACGAGGTAGCCATGTCCTCCCACCGGGTCCCTGACAAGGATTGGGGAGCAGGGTTGTGGGGAAGGTTCCTTAGCGAAGGGAGAGATACCTTGCTAGATTTGCCCGTTGAGAATCAGAGATCCTATGCCCACATGAAAGAAGCTTTATTAAACAGGTACGGGCTTACCCCTGAAATGTATAGACAGAAGTTTAGGGGATGTACTAAGCGGCCTGGGAATACGTATGTGGAGTATGTGACTTACTTTTGCAGAGCACTGGATGGTTGGGTGAAAGGTAACAAAGTTAATGATTTTCAAGGTCTCTTTGATTTAATTGCATGGGAGCACTTGGCTGATCACTGTTTTCCTGAGTTACGCCAACACCTGATCGATAGCAAGCTGTCCAACCCGAGGAAGCTTGCTGAGGAGGCGGACCGCTGGCTCAGCACCAGGGTCCACAAGGGTCCCGTGGGAGATTCCGCCAAGAGTGGGCAGGGTCCCCAGCAGAAGAGTGGGGGGGACAAAGGGGGAAAACAGAAAGGGTTCCAAAAAGGCCCCCAAAGTAGTTCCCAAGGGAATCCGCAGCAGGGTTCTCAGCCTCCCCCACCCCCAAAGCAGAATGGGGCCCCGACAGGTAAACCTGTTCCAAAGGGGCCCTTCAATTGTTTCAAATGTGGCGAGCCTGGGCACATATCCAGTGACCCCAAGTGTCGCCTATTTGGAAAACCTGCACCCACTGGTGCTCCGCCCCGACAAGTGACTAGCGTTCACCTGGGAGAAGAAATGATGGTCCCGGGGGGTGGAGATCCCGTTCACATGACCCTGGTCTCGCTAGGAGACAGTGAGATGATCCCGACGAGCTACCTGCCCTCTAACACTAAGAAATATGGGCAGGTGGTGATCATCAATGGCAAGGAAGCTGAGGCTCTTAGAGACACAGGAGCCAGTGTGACTGCAGTGAGGCAGCACCTGGTGTCTCAAGAGCAGGTTGTACCCCATGCCTACTGTAGGGTTATCAATGCTGATAATTCTGAGAGCCAGTGTCCGATGGCTCAAGTTCCCTTCGAGTGGGGGGGTCTCTGGTACTCTGCAGGTCTGTGTAAGAAAAACCATGCCTGTTGACTGTTTGCTAGGGAACGACTTGGAGCACTCCCCTTGGGAAAAGGTGGAGAAAGCGACTCACCTGCGGATGGTGGGTCTGCCTGACTGGGCGTGCGTGACCACCCGGTCAATGGCAGCCAGTAAGGGTGATCGAGAGGTCCTGGGGCCTGATGGAGAGGCCCAGGAACCGGCTTTAGGGAGAAGGCGCAGGGGGCGCGGGAAACCGGCCCCTGAAGTTCCTACGGTCCAGGAGGAGGCAGACCTTGAGGGGGATGCCCTGGAGCCTACTGGGGAACAGATCCCCGAACTGGGGGACCTGCCTGAGCTGACCCATTGGCAGCAAGAAGGAGGACCCTCCAGGGAGGAATTCTGCAGGGAGCAGAAAGAATGCCCTTCTCTCGTGGGTATGCGGCAACAGGCTGCAGACCAGGCCAATGGTGTTCAGGCCAAAACACATTACGTGTACTGGGAGAACGACCTCCTGTATTCGGAGCCTAAGGCTGCTGAACCTGGGTCAGCCCGTGTGCTGGTGGTACCCCAGAAATTCAGAGCCTTCCTACTGGGTCTGGCTCACGATGTGCCTTTAGCAGGACATCTAGGGATGGACAAGACCTATGACAGGCTTGTCACCCACTTCTACTGGCCCCAAATGCATAAAAGCTCAGACGCTTATTGCAGAACCTGTCCGACTTGCCAGGCAAGTGGGAAGACGGGAGGGAAGAACAAGGCTCCCCTCCAACCCTTCCCTGTGGTCGGTACGCCATTCCAGCGAGTGGGTATTGACATCGTTGGGCCTCTGGACCCCAAGACAGCCATGGGCAACAGGTTCATCCTGGTCTTGGTGGACCATGCCACCCGGTACCCTGAAGCCATCCCTCTGAGGACAGTGACGGCTCCCGTGGTGGGGCGTGCACTGATGGGAATTTTCTCACGAGTAGGATTCCCTCTAGAGGTGGTGAGCGACAGGGGGACCAATTTCATATCGAAATATATGAAGTCCCTTTGGCAGGAGTGTGGCGTAACGTACAAGTTCACCACACCCTACCATCCCCAAGGTAACGGGTTGGTTGAAAGATTCAACCGAACCCTCAAAGGCATGATCATGGGCCTGGAAGGTCCGATGAGGCGTAAGTGGGACGTCCTCTTGCCATGCCTGCTGTTTGCATATCGCGAGGTACCACAGAAGTCCCTAGGGTTCAGCCCCTTTGAACTGCTGTACGGTCACCCCGTGAGAGGACCACTGAGTTTGGTAAAGGAAGGCTGGGAGCAATCTCCCAGGAAACCTCCCCAGAATGTATATAGCTACATGCTGGCCTTCAGAAACCAGACCAGACGCTTCAGACAACTTGCCGAGGCAAATCTGGAAGCGAGCCAGGAAGAGATGAAGCGGTGGTACGATCAGAATGCCACTCTGGTCGAGCTTCAGCCTGGACAGGAGGTGTATGTCTTGGCCCCAGTGGAGCCCTGTGCCCTTCAAGATAAGTGGACAGGACCATTTGAGGTTGTGGAGCGCAAGAGCCCCGTGACATACTTGGTGGACATGAAGACGCCCAGGAACCCTTTGCGGGTCCTACATGTCAACCGCCTTAAGCCCCACTTGCGAAGGTCCGAAGTGGGCATGCTGTTGGCAACCGATGACGGAATGGAGGAGGAGTCGGAGCCTCTTCCTGACCTCTTGGTAGCCTGTGAGAAGGATGGGTCTGTGGATGGAGTTAACCTCTCACCCTCCCTGACCGCCGAACAACAGGAGGACTGCCGCCAGTTGCTGGGGCAGTTTCCAGACCTGTTCTCCCTGGTTCCGAGTGTCACAGATTGGTGCGTCCATGATGTGGACACTGGAGACAGCTTACCGGTGAAGCATAAGGCTTACCGGGTAACTGACAGGGTCCGGGCCTGCATCAAGGAGGAGGTCTCCAAGATGCTTGCCCTCGGGGTGGTTGAGTCTTCCAGCAGTCCTTGGTCCAGCCCCGTGGTCTTGGTTCCGAAGGCTGCTGCGCCGGGAGCCACACCCGAACTACGGTTCTGTGTGGACTACAGAGGACTCAATTCAGTCACGAAGACTGACGCGCACCCCATCCCCAGAGCTGACGAGCTCATTGATCGGCTAGGGGCTGCCCGGTTTCTCAGCACGTTTGATTTGACGTCTGGGTACTGGCAGATCGCCTTGACCGATGGGGCAAAGGAGAGGTCGGCATTCTCTACACCAGATGGGCATTTCCAGTTCCGGGTGATGCCATTTGGAATGAAGAATGCCCCTGCCACCTTTCAGAGATTGGTCAACCAGGTGTTGGCTGGACTGGACGAGTTCAGTGCCGCCTACCTGGATGACATCGCGGTGTTCAGCGGCACCTGGCCCGAACACCTGCGACACCTCTGGGAAGTGTTGATGGCCCTGCGCAGAGCAGGCCTCACAATCAAGGCAAGCAAGTGCCAGATTGGGCAGGGTTCAGTGGTGTACTTGGGACACCAAGTTGGGAGTGGCAAGGTAGCCCCCTTGCAGCCCAAAATCGAAACCATCCTAGCTTGGGAACCCCCCAAGACCCAGACTGCAGTGAGAGCCTTCCTGGGGCTCACTGGGTATTACAGGAGGTTTGTCAAGGGCTATGGCACGATCGTGACCCCCTTGACAGAGCTGACTTCGAAGAAGCAGCCCAGGAATGTGATTTGGACTGACACCTGTCAGAAGGCTTTCGACACCCTGAAGACTGCCATGTGCACGGCGCCCGTGCTCCTGGCCCCAGATTTCTCCAAGGAGTTCATTGTGCAAACAGACGCTTCAGAGCATGGTGTAGGGGCTGTTCTTTCACAGATGACTGAGGAGGGCTTTGACCAACCAGTAGCCTTCATAAGTCGGAGGTTACTTCCACGGGAAAGTAGGTGGAGTGCAATAGAGCGTGAAGCATTTGCTGTGGTCTGGGCGCTGAAGAAGCTAAGACCCTACTTGTTTGGGTCTCACTTCCGAGTTCAGACGGACCACAGGCCCCTCAGATGGTTGATGCAAATGAGGGGTGAGAACCCGAAACTGTTGAGGTGGTCCATTTCTCTACAGAGTATGGACTTTACGGTGGAACACCGCCCTGGCACCGATCACGCCAACGCTGACGGTCTGTCCAGATTTTTCCGCCTTAGTGATGTGGAACTCCCTGGGGAAGGGTAGTTCCCCCCACATTTCAGCTGGAGGGGACACATGTTAGACCTGGCACCTTGGCGTGAGTCTCCCTTCCACTTTTTGCTGATGTGCCTCCGATGTTTTGCTGGTTTTCCGATACTCAGGGCACTGCGCCACGGCTGATCCGTGCCGCAGTGCAAGTGCTCCCTACTGTAAATTGTACATACGATTGGTATCCATGATTGGTGCATTGGATTTACTGTCAGTCCCTAGTAAAGCGCACGAGAGAGTGCCGGGGCTTGTAGATGCCAATACTGCTGGTGGGCCTGCAGCGCTGGTTGCGCCACCCACCGAAGCAGCCGTAAAGATGTGTCTGGGAACTGCGACCGCAGAACCCGCGTGCGGTCTCGTACTGTCACGCTAGCTGGGCAAGTGTCCCCACTTGCCAGCACCGACCCTTCCCTTGACTACATATTAGTCACCCCTATGGTAGGCCTACGGGCAGGGTGCGTTGTAGGTGGAAGGTAGGACAAGCCCTGATGTGCATGGCATGTCCTAGTAGTGACTTACAACGAAGACCGTATTTCACTACTGAAGGCTACCTGCTCCATAGGCCAGACTGAGCTGCGAGGGTTGTTACACCCTATAATCCCCGCAGGCTCAAGGAGCATGGTAGTGAGTCATGTTTAGTATGCCTGAACTCAGGATAAGGAGATATTTCTTGTAGTCAAGTTTATTTCAGTACCCTGGGTTTGCAAATGCTACTTTTAGAAAGTTAGCATTTGCTTGCTTAACCATTTCAGCCGCCTCTGCTGGTGTGTATCTGACTGTCTGGGATGTGTGAGTGACAGGGCTGGAGGGATGACAGGTGGTGAATGCGCAGATTACACCTTAGTGGGAGGTAGGAGTGCCTCTTGACTCGAGCTGTCACTGTGCTCGACCTCTACAATGCTGGCTCCACCCTCCTGGGGAGCGGCGGATGACTCTGCCGGCACCTGGCCCAGGACGGGCGAAGCTCCCATCAACAAGGTACTCTGGCCACTCCTATCCGGACAATGCTGGCTCCACCTCCTGTGGGGCGTCTGATGCGCCTTCCCCTCACACTGAAAGAAGAAGCCGGAGTACACCCGCGGGGGTACTCCAGAACTGAAAGTGGCTATGCAAAGGCCCCCCTGGCCTGCGAGAACAAAAGAATTGGCCTATAAAAGACGGAGCCCTGCTCCTTGAAAATTAGATCCGGTTTGGGCCACAGAAAGACTCTGCCCTACGAGAAGGACCGTGAGAGACAAGGAAGGGTGCTGACTCTTGCCTGTGTCTGGTGCCTTGCTGCTGAAGGAGAGGAAGACAATAAGACTACGAAAAGACTATTGTGCTACTTCTGCCAAACTCTGCAAAGAAGATCTCCAAGGGCTTGCAACTGAACTTGCCCCCTGACCAGCGTCCCAGGACCAGTGGACGCTACCCCCTTGGAAAGCGACTGCGGGGGCTGACCATCGCCGCAGCACTGACGGAGGAATCTCCTCTAAGGTATCAACCTCCTCCCGACCACCGTGACCGGGGCCCAAAGCAACAGCAGAAGCAAAGTGAGGACCAGCCGCCGCTGGCCCGAACACCGTGACCGCAACTGCACCGGAAGCCCGAGAGCAAAGCGAAGGAGGACCCGTCCGGTCCGAGCTATCGAGGGGACTGCATAGCGAGCAGTCACTCACCTGCAAGGACGGACAGTTGCCCTACGAGAATCCGCAAGGTCGGTAAGCCTGCCCGACAGCCCAGCTGTGAGCCCACAGCTACACCGACATTTGGCTGGGTACGTCCTGCACTTGGGGACCGTACTGCCACTTGTCACAACCGCACAGCCGCCACCTCCAGGGTCGGAGCGGACGACGAGGAAAGGACCCTGCCGCCACAGAACACCGCTGCCCCGGACGACCAGTGACCTGCTCGGCCGAAGAGCCGCAACGATCAGCGACCCCGGGAAGGCAACGCGACGTGGGACAGATCCCTTGGAAGCCGCCGGCTCCACAAGAACTTTGAATAACACCGGTCTACGGACCTCAAGAGAACTTCCATAAGAACTGTGGTAACCCGAATTACGTAACTTGCAACCATCTTCATAAAGCTATTGACTGTATTCACAAGCCTGCTTAAAATCTATATAAAGAGATATATTTTTTACAAGAATACAGTCTGGTCTCGTTGTGTGGTGGGTTGGTTGTAAAGGTGTACTGTTGCAAGTGTTTAACCCAATGTGCCCCAAAGATTAGCCTACGACTGCTTAAGCCACACTACCTAGAGGGTAAGCAGAGGTTGTCTGGAAGGTAACCCTCAGCCCTGACGAGGAAGAGAGAGTCCCTGCTTGTCGCTAGTGTTGCACTGCGCCAACTAGAGCCTCCCCCTTCCTACACGTTGTATAAGGGTGCTGTGGCAGACTGTGTCAAAAGCGGCAGAGAGGTCGAGTAGGATGAGGGCCACTGTTTCGCCGTTGTCCAGGAGTGTTCGGATGTCGTCGGTCGCTGCAATGAGGGCGGTTTCGGTGCTGTGTTTTGCTCGAAACCCGGATTGAGATGGATCAAGGGAGTTGTTGGATTCAAGGAAGGCGGCGAGCTGGCTATTGACGGCTTTCTCGATGACTTTGGCCGGGAATGGGAGGAGGGATATGGGTCGGTAGTTTTTAAGTTCAGAGGGGTCTGCTGTGGGTTTCTTCAGAAGGGCGCTGAGTTCGGCGTGTTTCCAGCTTTCTGGAAAGGTGGCAGAGTTGAACGAGCAGTTGATGACATCACGGAGATGGGGTGCGATGATGGAGTCAGCTTTGTTGAAGATGTGGTGGGGGCAGGGGTCGGTAGGCAAGCCAGAGTGGATTGAGTTCATGAGGTGTGTCTTCAGTGGTGATTGGGTTCCAGGCGCTGAGGTTGTTAGTTGGTGGAGTAGGATCTGAGGGGGGTGGTGAGGGTTGATCGCTGGGAGTATTCTCGAAGCTGTTGTGGATGTCGGCAATTTTGTTGTAGAAGAAGGAGGATAACGCGTCGCAGAGGTCTTGGGAGGGAGTGATGTCGTTAGATGCTGCGGTGGGGTTGGTGAATTCTTTGACGATGTTGAAGAGTTCCTTGCTGTTATGGGTGTTGTTGTCGAGACGATCCTTGATTGCTGATTTCTTGGCGGATCGAATCAGTTGGTGGTGTTTGCGGGTGGCTGTCTTGAGGGAGGCCATGTTGTCGGAGGTTGGGTTTTTTCTCCATATTTTCTCCAGGGTACGGCATAGATTCTTGGATTTTTTAAGTTCGTCATTGAACCAGGGAGCCTTTTTGCTGGCTAATTTCATCTGGTGCTTTTTCAGGGGTGCTAATTCGTCAGCACTGCGGGTAATCCATTGCCTGAGGTTGGTGGCCGCTTGGTTTGGGTCTTTTGTAAAGCCATAGTGGGGCTTGGTTTGGGTCCATTGAGAGGGTGGGAGGGTTTTGGTTGAGTGATATGAGGAGTTGGTCGGAGGTGATTTTGTTCCAGTTTCTCCGAGGAATAGGTTGTGGACGGTTGTGAGTCAGGGTGGTTTTGTAGCTGAAGTGGACACAGCTGTGATCCGTCCAGTGGAGAGCTGTAGTGCGATCGAAGGAGATGTGCTTGCTGGAGGTGAAGATAGGGTCGAGCGTGTGTCCGGCTGTGTGGGTGGGGGTGTCAACAAGTTGTTTGAGTCCGAGATTGGCCAGGTTGTCCAGAAGGGTGGTGGTGTTGCTGTCGTGTTTGTTTTCAAGGTGGTAGTTGAGGTCTCCTAGAAGAATTTAGTTATCGGAGGCGAGGGCGTGTGGGCTGACGAAGTCCGTGATGTCATCGCTGAATTGAGTGCGGGTACCTGGAGGTCTGTAGATGAGGGTGCCTCTAAGTGTGGTCCTGGGGTCGGTGTGGATCTGGAAGTGGAGATGTTCGGCGGTTGCAAGATTGTCGTAGGAGCTGGTTGTGATTTTGATGGTGTTCCTGTGGATGATGGCGATGCCTCCTCCTGTTTGATTGGTGCAGTCTTTTCGGATAATCTTGTAAGTGTCCGGTATGGCTATGGCGATGTCGGGTGCTGATGATGTGTTCATCCATGTTTCAGTAAGGAAGGCGATGTCAGTTGACGCAGTGTCGAGTAGGTCCCAGAGTTCTGTTGTGTGTCTGTGGACCGAGCGGGTGTTGAGCAGGATGCACTTTAGGCGGTTAGAGTCGGAGCTGTGTTTGGAGGACGTGGATTTGGTGAGGGTCCTGAAGCAGTTGAATTTGCAGGAGAGGCAGGCGAATGGGCTGAGAGTGCGTCCTGGAGTAGCTTCGCAGCATAGTGGTGTACGTCCAGGGTTGAGGGCGAGGAGAGTAGCGGCATCATATGTGATTCTAGAGGGTTGGGAGCGGCGGGGACCAGGGGGACAGGCGCGGGGCGCGGTCCAGGCTCGGACCGGCGTAGACGGGCTTACCTTTGGCGCACCTTCGGGGTGACTGGGGCACGACCGCTGCGCGTGAACGCTGTGCGCAATAGCATCTGACATATGTGGAGGGGGAGGGGCGAGGGAGGAGCAGCTGGGAGGCGGGTGCGTGGTGGAGGGGGCGGGCTCCGGGCACAACAACTACAGTAATAATGGCGGCTAAAACGGAAGTGCAGACCAGGTTGGGGAGACTGAATTATTTATTTGCGTGGTGGGTAGCGGGGCGCCTGAGGAGCGGGGCGCCTGAGGAGCGGAGCACCGAAGCAATGGGCCACAGCAACAAACAAACAAACGATGCGGTAACGCGAGCTAAACAACACAGGCACTCTGAATCACTGTTGAGCAAACACAACGGGCACGTGAAAATAATGAAATAATAATGCAGGCTCGGTCAAGCGCTAAATAAGATCAGCAGAGCAGCGCTAATGATACCCAGCCAGAGTAGGCAGGAGAGAGCAGGGCAGTAGGGAGCGACCGCTTCTGACGAAGAACTGTCCCCCTCACACCTCGCTACCCCCCACGAATCCTTTGACTGCTTGCCCGCTGCTACCACTGAGTGTCCAGTGCTGAAGTGGTACTTGGCCCAGGACCCAAAGTAGGTTAGGTCCCGGGGCATTAGGATTAAAAGGACTCAACCCCCAAAGTTGGGCCCAGTAATACATGCTTGCCCCATGGCCCTCTGAAAGGGTTCTGACACCACAGAATGGGGTAGCTGATGGATGAGCTAAAATTGCCAGTTGTAGTTGCAGCTAATGGGATGCATATATCAATCGCTAGCAACATCAAGTGGCTATACCTATTAACATGCCAATACGGGCCAGTTGGGTAACCCTTGTCTACGTTTGTCCTTTTATGGGTAGAGAAGTGGTTGTGGCCTCAGTTATTGAATATCTGAGAATAGTCATGAATGATGGTCTTGTGGGTGTCTTGATTCTGTAAGATCTATGATGTGTGTACACCGTCGACCATGCACAGCTACAACAACTGTTTGCCTACATTTCAAAGGACACAGCACGCCAGCCGAATAGAAAGTCCACATTAATGTAGTTCCTTATCAAAATGATTCGACTCTCCTGTGGCTATCTAAATATTGCCCGAGATATACTTCAGAGGGGATGTGCAAAATTCCTTAAAAGGTTAAGGGTGTCAGTGGCCCAGTACCTGTGGGAACAGACACACAGGGACCCATAAGACTATATTCATATGTAAGAATAAATAAACTCAGGCTTGCATTTACACTCAATCTCTCTCTCTGTCTCTCTTTCTCACTCACTCACACATGAGTAAAAGACAGTCTGACTTCCACAAATGCTCTCTCTGATGGGGTGTTATTTGTGTATTTGTTTAGGAATTCTTGGTTAAGCAGCTGCAAACAGGTGCTTTCTGGATTGGTCTGAGAAACGAAAATGGGACCTGGAGATGGGTGACTGGAAGTAACTTTACAGATGAGTACGTACCAGCTTTCTAAAGGTTATTCCTTTACAGCATGGTATGTAAATTCCTGCTGGTATGACATACGCAGTGGTAATCAGTGATAATTAATGCATTAACCTGTGCAGCGCTACTGGTCGCTAAACCCGGACTAACTATTAGTAGGCAGGAATCAAAAAATTAAATAGATAGTGTTTTTTATGAAATTGTAGAGAGGGTTTCTATACATCATTGGTTGTCAATACGTTGGGGCCTAGTCACAACCTGCATTTTGTACTACATTCAGTAGTACGACAATAAAACCACTAAAGTACTACAAAAAATAGCCCAGTGAGTGTGAGCCTCTACCACCACCTGGACTATCCTTTCTATGGGGAGATCCTCAGGCATGTAAGTTTACTATTACTTACTACTAAACAGGAGGGGTTTCGGGATGAATAGGCAGGAGTTAGGGAGGGACATGCACCCAGCCCCAAAAGAGTAACCCCATTGCAATTCACAAACGGCAATTTTAAAGTTTTTACAGACCAAAAGCACCCAAAAAGAGTCGTAAATTACCCCAGTACAGAGCTGAAGCAGGTCCAACACCACACATGGCCAATCACTGGCAGGGCCGGACTGGGAACTGAAAGCTGCCCTGGCAAGTTTTACCACACCAGCCCCTGTTCGGCGCATAGCGAGAGAGCGCAGCGAGCGAGCCCAACCACCACTAGGGGATTTGGGGGGTTCTCCCCTCAAGAAAATTTTGGAAAAACACAGACCAAAATGGTGCATTTTACAGCAAATTTTTCGTTACAATGCACATGGAGGAGGGCCCCCCCTCGCTCTCACTCACAAGCTGGCCTGGCTGCATAGCTCGTAATGCAGTAGGTTTTGCCTTTTCTAAGAATTTTAAATAACGTGCTGCTATGAACTAATTTAAAGCGTGTCAATGTATAGACCTCAGAAAGCTGAATGGCTGAATTGGCTTTGCCCAGATTCGTACCTCCGATATAAACCTTGTGGGCTTTTCTAGCCGAGACACATTGTGGCTTCTCGCTTCTCCTTCCTCAATCATTTATTCTCTTACCGCCATCTTTCCCTTATTCTTCTCTTCAGTCGTTTTCTCACTAGTTTCCTTCACTTGTCAGTCTTCATTCATTTGCAAACTCCCTTCCTTCTGTCTGTCTAAAAAGTTTTCTAGCTCTTCTCTCTCTGCGCCTATTCGTCCTTTCTTCTCTTCTATCCCCTACTCCTGTCATCCCTCCAGACAACCCCTTGCCCTTCACTTTCATGCTTCATTTATCTTTTTCTTGTAGAAGTCTTTTCTCGCTTTCTCTCTCCCTGCTTCTTTACTTATCCCATCCTCCCACCTTCATCTCTTAATCCCTTCCATCTTTTCCTACCTCCCTGCCATTATTGCTGATGTCTCCACTGCCCCTTTGCCTTAACATGTCTGCGGCAGTGAGGAGATGATTGCCAGCACCCCACTGCCCACAATATGCCCCCGGGTCTGACTCTGATTCACTTTCGAAGCTGCAAACAGTTTGATTTTAGGGCGGGTTCTCATTTAGCTCTACATGGCAGCACTTTAGCATGTGTTTGCGGTTGTTATTGTCTCCACCGGCCAACCACCTGTTAGCAGCAATGGTTCTGCACCCGGATTAGGTGCCTATTTCCTATTGCCTAAAGTCTGCCTGAGCTGCAGCAAGTCGTTCCCTCCGGCAAAATTCAGCATACACTGGAAATGGGAGTTTTGAGAGATGTGACCACAATGGTAAAGTTTACAAGTGTAAAAGTTGGTGTAAGCCCTAGGAAGTGATGGTTAAGTTATTAACTATCAACAAACTGGGAATAGAATAAAAAAGTCACTTATATTTCAAAATACGATTGGTGCGACTTACAACTAACAAGTTTAGATACCTAACAGAAAATCTGATGCCGGGAGGAAAGGGGCACCGAAGCCAACAACAGCATCGTTTCTGGTTAAATTGCTCTCTAAATAGATACCATAGAGAAACACAAGGAAGAGGTGTACAGGCAATCGATAGGTAGCATAAATGTGGTAGTAAAGGGCTATGCATGTGCTCCTTTTTGATAACTTTTTTTTTCCGATTTTTGCAAAATATAACAGTCAAATCCCCCCTCCCTTCACATGGCATCAATTAAAACAGTATTACACAGATCGATGGACTCATTATGGCACTCCCCGGGTTAAGACCACAACTGTGAGCAAGGAAGTCTATGCGACAGAGCAGTGTATTCATCAGCGCATTACGAACCACATGAGGATTTCAGGCCAGGTCTATCAGCATGCATTCCACAGGCAATCGCTCATAGGTCTGCATCTCCTTCCCCCTCTTGGTCTGAGTCGGATGGAGAGAATAACTCGCTACTGGTCTCTCCGAATCAGAGTGGGACTCCGTGCCAAACTCTGCCATACACATAGTACGCCATGCCAACAGGTCCTCTTGCAATTTGTCATCCTTTCTGGTGTGTTGCATGTGGGTCTACTCGGCGAGTACCCACTCTCGTACATCTGTAAGCCAAGTGTCTACTTCAGGGGCCCTTTGTCCCAACCATGTGATAGCTACCCTACGCCTAGCCAATACCAGCATCAACTGCAGCATCCTGTACGGAAGTTTCCTTTTCGTGGGCTTGGGTACCAATCCCAACATGCAGTGTAAAGGGGACAATTCAATTCTGAGACCAGTTGTAGCTGCTATGCGACCCACGACATCCGCCCAGAAGCTCCTAACCAGCAAACACTCCCAGGCCATATGCAGAAATCCGCCCCCCGCGTCACACCTGGGGCAGTTATCCCGCCTGTCTGTCAAATAACGGCTCATCGTTTTCGGGGTAAGATAGGTGCGATGGAGGAAATTGAAATGAATGAGCTTGAAGCGGGCATTGCAGGACACTCACTTCGTCAAGGCCCCTATGCGCTTCCGCTGTCCCTGGTCCAGGGACATACCCAGGTCTTCCTCTCAGGCCGCCCATGACGGTGGGACCGGGGGGGCTGAATCATGTTTCATGGCCGCGTACAATAAAGTAATTATTTTACGTCCCCTACCACAGGACAATATGTTATGAAGTGTGTGGGTCATTTGGGGTGTCTCTGGACACTGCGGCCAAACCGATCGCACAATGGCACGCAGGCTCTGGTATTGGAGAAATTGCCCACCGCTGAGGCCAAAAGATTCCTCCGCCTGCTCATATGTCAGGAAACTCTCCGAGGGGTATAAGTCCGCAAGTAGCTCACAGCCCCCTCCCCTCCATTCAAGGAAGGACATATGGTTCTCCACTTCCACCATTGGGGCCAAGATCCAGATTGGCAGCTCTGTGTGAAACGGCGCCGCACGCAGAACCCTTTCTACAAAATGTTGCCACACTAGCCGTGTGCCGTACCACATATGCAAGGTCCGCTGGTGCCCCCGACCCCGCATTAATGCCAGCTGGAGCTCCTGCGTTGTGGCCCGTCCTGCTAATAGTTGCATCTCCCACACCTCGGTGTCTGCAAACCATCTGGCTGCTGGGAGGAGCTGTCCCGCGTAATAGTAGAGGTCGAATCGCGGGGCCTCCAATCTCCCCTCTTCAAAGGAGCGCTTGACAGTGCTAAGTGCCACTCTGCTGCGCCGTCCCGCCCACAACAGAGAAGTGAGCAGGGAATTAAGGGTTTTAAAAACCCTCGGGGGGAGGGGGCACAGCGAATTCTGGAGAACATATAACATTCTTCGCAGCATCACCATTTTCGCAATTGCCAGCCGCCCCATCAGTGAGAGAGGCAAAGTGTTCCAAAACGTTACCGACTTGCGCAGCGATGCAAGCACTCTATCCATATTGCAAACCAGGGATTGCTCCTCCGATGAGGTTACTTGAATACCCAAATATCAGAAACTGGTCAGTTCCCATCTCAACCCCAGCTCAGGTAAATCCTCAGTCTGTACAGAATCAAAGCCAGAGAGCGGGAAAATCAGGGTTTTACTGCGATTGAGCCGCAATCCCGGCGCCTCATCAAAAGAGTCCAGGAGATATAACAGCAGCGGGAGGGCTCTCTAGGAGTTGACAGGTAAAACAACGCATCATCCGCGTAGAGCGACAGAACATGACAGGTGTCACCGACCTTTATACCCCACTGCCGCAGCTTAGTACGAATCTTTACCGCGAACGGCTCTATAGCCAGGGCAAAAAGCAGTGGCTAGAGGGGGCACCCCTGTCTCGTTCCCCGTCCCAGCAGCCAATCCTCGAACCTCGCACCTCCCAGGCGCACATGGGCACGGGGGGAATTATACAAGATCGCGACCCAGCGAGCAAAGTTGGGTCCGAAACTCAACTTCCGGAGCACCTCTTGCAGATAGCCCCAGTCGACCGTGTCGAATGCCTTGGCCAGGTCTATGGAGACCAACACCGTCTGCTCATCTCTACCGCTCACCTCGTGCTGTATGTGGCTTAGCCTTCTCAGGTTCATCACTGATCTTGGTGCACTAAGTGCTCCATGAGAGGTGCCAGCCGGGTAGCCAGCAGCTTTGTTAGTATTTTGACGTCAGTGTTGATCATAGTAATGGGGCGGTATGAGGACGGGTCGTGTTTGTCCCCCCCTGGCTTAGGTACCATACAGATTTCTCCCTGAGCCATGCTCAGCGGGAGAACCCCACTCTCAAAGGCCTCGAGATAGACCTGCAGCAGGAGTGGAACCAATCTATCCCGGAACTCATATTAAAACTCCGGGGGGAAGCCATCGCTCCCTGGTGATTTGGCACGCGGCAAGCGGGACAGCGCCCCCTGTATCTCAAGCAAGGACAGGGCCGAGTCCAGGTCGTCTCGGTCCGAGTCTGAAAGGGTCGGCATGGGCAGTCCCTGTAATTAGGAGAGATAGGTGTCGACGGAAACGGCTGGGTCTGCCTGATACACTTGCTGCAAATGTGACTGGAGAACCCCCAGAATTGCCTGTTCTGAGTAAACCACCGCACCCGTCCGGTCGCGAAGAGCAACAATTCGTTCAGGCATCTGTTCTCGTTTCAGGATTAAGGCCAGAAGCCTCCCCGACTTGTCGCCTTCTCTATACAGACGCTGCCAGTATTGGCCCAGGGTGTGCTTGTCCAACCTATCAAGGACATCGTGCAACCGGACCCGAACCGCCTGCTCCTCCCGCCTTTGGGGATCACTGGGGTCGACCACTAATTGGGCCCGCAGTAGAGCGTCCTCCTCCCTCTGAAGGTCGTGGAGAAGCTGCTTCCGGACGCCATATGTAAGCGTACCACTGCCTTAAGGGCCTTCCACCTGGTGGCCAGTGACACAGTACTCCCTCCCCAGTTAATATCAGTATAGTCTCCAATTGCCTTATCCACATGTGCCCTGCCCACCTGGTCACAAAGGATATCCACTGGGAGCCTCCAGGTGCGAAGTCTAAGCACCCATGACCCCCACCGAACCACGCAGGTCACTGGAGAATGGTCAGACAGGAACCGCGCCTGGTGCGTTACGTCAACCGACAGGCCAGGCTCGGCGATGGCCACCAAAATCCTGTGCAATCGACTATATGTATTGTGCGTGGGCGAATAACAGGTATACAACTTCTGATTCGGGTGCGTTAGTCGCCAAATATCGACCGCCCCCACGTTGTCCATGACTTCCCTAAGCTGCGCGGTCATACAGGGTTTAGTGCCCTCCCGGGGGGAGATCTATCCAGTACTGGATCAAGGATGCAATTAAAGTCCCCGAACCAAAGCATCGGGGTCACCAGGTCATATATGAATGTGTCTTGCACTGCCCCGAAAAATGGGGCGTCATCAGTGTTGGGCGCGTAGGAATTCATTATGACTAGATCCCTGCCATCTAGCTTGGCCCCGAGGAGCAGGTACTGACCCTGAATGTCCGCCTCCATGTATTGCATAACTAACGGTACCCCGGGAGCCACCCAAATCCGAACCCCTCTAGCGTAGGTAGAGAAGGACGCATGAAACAACTGCCCATGCCACTTTTTCCCTAACCGTTGTGCTCCCTCATCAATCAAGTGAGTCTCCTGCAGGCAAGCTATGGAAATGTTATGCCGGCGGAGGAGGGAGAGGACTCTATATCGCTTGGTGCATGTCCCTAGCCCCCTCATGTTCCAGCTCAAAATCTTTAAGGAACCCATGGTATATATCTACCCTGCCCCCCCTGAGCTCCCCCCCCCCCCGCCGCACAGAGAAAGTCCTCCCCTGTACCCGGTCTGTAACACAAGTGATGCCAAAAACATTGCCCCGCAACTTCCCTCTCCAACTGTCCCCCCACCCCCCTCCCTCGAGCAAACTGTCAGCAACAACCACACATGCCAATCTGCCCTTGCCTGCCGGTGCCAGGACGTGCACAGCCACCCCATACCCCTAACAATGCAAACCCACTACAAAACAAACAATGGAAAACTGCCCCCCCCACCCCGACTCTCAACCAGACCCATTGTTCAAGTGAAAAGTCCGGGTTCAACATTCCGACTCAGAACCATACACTCTCATATCTGTGACCTCGAGCTCACACATTCTCCCCCACATGCAGAGCCCCTAACTAAAATCAACCCCCCCCCTCCTTTGGCGATCCGCTCCAGAGAGCCCATACATCGCTGACTGGCCGACACAAAACTACCGGACCCAATCATACAGCCAAACATGCCGCTCACTGAAATGTTGAAGATTCTCAGGGAGGAGCCCCAGCCTCCGGAGACCCAGTCTCTGGGATCACCGGAGCCGTAAGCAGCGCGTCGTTCGTCGCGACCAGAAGGGTGTCCTGGACCAGGATGTCGGGATGTTCAAGAGGGAGCGAGGCTCCCGGGTCGTCGGCTGCTTCCACCGGCTCCAAGTGTAAGGAACCATCCTCACCAACCAGTACCCTGCTGGGCTCCTGACTATCCACCGCTTCGGAGCGACGTCTGCGTCTGCTGTTGCATCTCCTGGGTGGTCGGGTTCCCCATTTCCCACTGGGGACTCCACTCTCTCCTGGGGGAAGATCATCTCCTCCGATCTCCAGCCATTCCCATACTTCCGCCGGGGACTCGAAGAAGTGCGCCTTTCCATGTGACAGGACCTTAAGCTTGGCTGGATATAGAAGCATGTATTGCAAGTGCATCTCCCTGAGTTTCTGCTTAACTCCTAGGAAGGACTTTCCCTGCTCCTGGACTTGTTGGATGTAATCCGGATAGATGGAGATCTTGCTGTTCTCAAATGTGAGGTTCGGCGACTCCCGTGCCGCCCGCAGGATACAATCCCTGTCACGATAATTCAAGATTTTCGCAATTAGAGCTCTCGGAGGTGCACTCGGCCACGGCTGCGGGACCAACGCCGGGTGGGCCCTTTCAATCACAAAGACCTCCGACAGACCCCTCGGGCAAAGCTGAGTGTGGATCCAACCTTCAAGGAAGTGTTCTGCGTTCCCCGCCTCCGCACGCTCAGGGACACCTAGGACTTAATGTTACTGCGACGCGCCCTTCCTTCCGCATCCTCCGCTCGCCGCTCCAGGGCTCCCGTCGTGGCAGTAAGTTGTGCGACAGTCTTCTTGAGGGAGGCCACCTCTCCTTGCCGCAGTCCGATGTTGCCCTCTGCCTCGGTCACCTTGTCCGCCACCTTCCGCAGGTCGGTCCGAAACAAATTGACATCTATGGACACCGTCTCTATCTGGCGCTCCAGTGCGGAGTGGGAACCCTGGATCGCCTTCAGCAACTCCGCCCGGGAGGGCTCCCCAGGGGCATCCGCCCCCTTGTCGTGGCCCGACTGTCTCGTAAGCCATTGAGACGGGAGTCTCGGGGTGGTGTATTGCGTAATGGTGTTGGGCTGCATGGACTTAGACATCCTGTCCTTGCGCATCGTTGGCTCCGGGAGCGGCCCACTCGGACCCGTTGGGAGGCCACGGGGATCCCAAGGAGGAGTGTCCGTGGCCAGTAACTCAGTCCTTAAGGATCCAACTGGAAGGAGTCCCAGACCATAAGCTCAAGCACCACAAGGATCACGCCCGAGGCGCCCACTGCGTTTTCTCTCTCTCTCCAGCCAGCAGCGGCCGGTCCACAAGTTGCCAGGTCTCTTCCACTTCGCAGTGCCACCTCCAGGGGGGACCAACCTCAGGGCAACCGCCCGGTCTGCAGTCAGGGGGTACGATCATGCCAGGTAGGCTCTCTGTCCAATATGCGGGGCAGGCAGTGCAGGATGGCTGGCTGCCCCAATACACAAGATCCGCAGGAGTGCGACTCCAGCGGGGCTCTCCGGTACCCCACAACACGACCAGCCGCCACAACACAGGGAACAAGGCAAGAACCCAGAAGGCACCTCCGGGGAAAAGAGCCCCTCACACCACGTAGCTAGGCCGGGCACCAAATGCCACAGGCCACCGGGTCAGTCTAGGCTCAGGGAGCGCAGTTCGTCCTATGCCTGCAGCGCGAGATGGCACGTGCTCTTTTCAAGCCACCCCCCCGATCTGGGGGGCAAGCAGGGTGCAGGGGCCGGGCACTCAACAGTCTCACAATGGCTGGGGCCCCCCCTCCGGGGCCGCAGGATCACTGGGTTGCACTCACCCGAGGACGGGGCACCATCTCATAGATGGCATAGGCTTCAGTCCGGGGCCTCGCTCAGTTGCGGGCCGCCTCCCGATGTAGGATGGGGGCCGCTACCAGCCCGTTCAGCCCCCGTCAGCCTCCGGGTCCTTCACCAGGCCGGCGGCATCCCCAGCGATGCAGTAGACTCCTGAGGGAGGAAGGCCCAGGAGATCAGGCTGGAGGGCGGGCCCACTGTACTCGCCTCCTGAGCCACGCGGGTCTCCGTCGGCCTCTGCAGTCCCCTCACAGTTCCTCCGCATTCAGAGCGACAGCTAGCTGCGGGCTCCGGTCCTCGAGCGGCTCCACCGCAGGATCAGCCAGCGCCAGTCGCCACCGGTCATCAGGCTCAAGGCCCCGCCTCCTTTCCACCGGCAGCAGGCCTCAAGCCCCGGCCTCGCGTGATCAGAGGCCCGGGGCGCCCCAGGCGCAGGATCAAAAACGGTCAGTCTGGGGGAGCCCGCCTGTATTTTCCACCTCAAAGCAGCCCCAGGCAGTAGGGGGGCGCTTCCGATACACAATTCAGGTCGTCAGGAGCCCGAACAGGATAATTAACAGGATGTTAGGGGTCCGATGGACAGGAGCCGGTGGAGCACACGTCCTGTCGGCCATGCTGCTTGGCCACGCCCCCCTATGCATGTGATTTTTAAAAATTTTTTTATTAAAAGTATAGTGACTGGGACTCCTCTTGCCCCATTTGAGTGCCTCAAGGGCATGGATGTCAAAGAAGATGGCAGTATGACTGAAAATCTTGCAAAGGTAGTTATGGAATATAAAGCTAGGACCTGGATTACTTTGTTTTAGGTACTGGCACCGGGGGAATGAAGCAGAGGAGGCAAGATAAGAGTGGACTTATAAACACAGATGTTTGGAGGCTAAAGGGCATATGCCTTCCTAGTGCACTGTACCCCTTGAGTTTAAAAACAATTATTGCCACTCGATGTCTGCTGCTGGCAAACCGGACAAACAGAAAATCAGGAGAACAAAAAATATTGATGTTGAGGAAGAAAGCAGATACTCCATTGCCATCAAGGATTGCTGCTAACACATCTTTTGCATCAACACACAGGGTTACCATTTTCAGGTGATAACAAATGACCGAGATCTGTAAAACAACAAAGCGTAGGTCAGACAGGCTACAGTGCAGTCTGACTCACGGACCAAAAATCGGCCCCAGCAAAACCGGCCCCCTCCACATTCGGCCTACCGGGGATTGCCCGATGCCCGGAACCACCAGTCCGGCCCTGAACATAACATGGCGCTGAATAACAGATGTTAATTGTTACCCAACTCCACGGTACTCATTTAATCAACCTCAGATGGATGAAAGGCTGAGTGGACCCACTGGGATTTGAACCTGTGACCAAGAGGTTGAACACAGGCTCCTGCAGTAGACATACTAGTACACTGAGCCACCAGACCCGGGTATAAACAGCCTTAGTATTGTACTGGTGACGCACTGTGCCGAATGTGGTCATATTTCTTTATATATCAAGTTCCAGGTAAGAGAACAGTCAATCACAGATATATGCAAACCTATATTTCAGTTCCACCGCAACACTCCATCTTACAAACTTATATTCCAACCATCACCACTCCAAGCACTAACCACACTCAGTAATGGACAGCTCGCGACTGAGCAACGCTTGCAACGAACTTGTAAGAAAATTTTTAGGATACATCATATATTTATTTTATAAATTAAGCACAGCGTGTTGCAGAAAAACGCAGATAACATGCTCTGTGGCACAAACACACCCAACATCATATAAAACTGCCACAGCATTGCATAATGTAGGAGCGTAGCTTCCATTGGTGCAGTAGGTGCCGTGGCACCACTGCCCAGAGAGACCCACTGAACCCTGCCCGATTATGGCTGCATTGTATCATTCTGACTGCAGCTAGGGGCACATTTCCTTCCTTCCACGAGTATGTTGCTGCTCCAAGTTCACATTCTCTCTGTTAATTCTGTTTTTCCAGTATTTGTTCGATGAAAAAATGGCTGTGCTTTCATTTTGATCAACAAAGATAGGCAAGGTCATAAGGGCGGGGGGGCATAGCAATTATTCACAAGAGTAACCTCTCCATCACGGAAATCACCTCTTGCGAGTATAGCTCCTTTGAATGTCTCTCAGTCAACATCAAGACATACGCCAAAAGACCATTGCTCTGTCACCTCCTATACCACCCCCCAAGCAACTCCAAGGAATTCGGGGTACACCTTTCCGACCTGATTGCCCACTGTGCACTAAGCAACTCTAACATAATTCTTGGCGACCTCATTCTCAGATGGAATGAAACTCAAAACGCGCTTATTCAATCCTTAAATAGCCTCCTGCTGGAAAATAATCTGACCCAACACAGCTTAGAAGAAACCCACCAAAGAGGAGCAACCCTGAACGCAATCATTGCCGAAAACAATGCAATCTCCATTGACTACATCTTTCCCGTTGGCTGGTCTGACCACCACATCATTCTCTTCCACATCAACGTAATGGTCCAAACTCAACCCCCTACTCAGGTCCCCCCAAATGGGTCAGGAACACAGCTCAGATCCCTTGGTCAGACCTAGAAGAACGAATGAGCTCGCTCCTCCCCAGCGCACTGATCACCTCTCAACTACCGAGCTCACCTCCCTCTACAACGTCAATTTGACGCTCACCCTGGACCACCTGGCCCCCCTGAAACAAAAAAAAAACCAAGATCATCCCGTCTAGATCATGGTTCTCCACTGACATTAATGAAGAAAGAAGGCAGCTCAGAGCCTCAGAAAGAACCTGGAGGAACAATCCCTCTGCCCTCCATCGCGACCAACTTAATGAAGCCCGCAGGAACTACAAAATGAACCATAAGATCAAAAAGTCCGCTTTCTTCTGTTCCGCGCTAAACACCGCAAAAAAACATCCCAAAGAACTCTTCAATATCATTAGGAATCAGACATCCAAGCCCCCGACTTCCTCAATACTGGCATCCAAAGAACAATGCGACAACTTCGCCGTCTTCTTCAATGACAAAATCGAAAAGTTCGACCTCTCACTTGGCGTGAATCTTCCCTCTGCCATCGAGAGCAAGGCACGCGAATCTAAGGTTGCTGCCACCATGAACGCTCCAAAACGATGGTCCTCCTTCATCCCTATTCAGGAAGCAGAAATAGTCAATATAATCTCCACGGCTAAACCATCATCCCATGCTCCAGACCAGCTTCCCACACATATGGCCAAGGACCTGGAGCACACCTTAGCCCCAATATGGTGCAAGATCATTACCAGCTCTCTGAGCACTGGATCTGTACCAGACTGTCTCAAAGTAGGCCAAGTCACGCCACTGCTGAAAAACCAGGACTGGACACAGAAGATATGAACAACTTTAGACCTGTATCGAACTTACCCCTTCTCTCCTAAATCCAAGAAAGATGTGTACTCCCTCAGCTGACTCTTCACCTGGACAACATCAATCTCCTAGATCCCCATCAATCTGGCTTCAGAAAAGGCTGCAGTACAGAAACGGCAATCATCAATGTCCTAGACGATCTCCACAAGTCACTTGATTCCGATCATTGCTGCCTTCTCATCCTCCTAGACTTATCAGCCGCGTTCAATACAGTCAATCACTCTCGTCTCCTTAAGACCCTCCAAGAAAGAGCCGGTCTTGAAGAAACAGTCCTTCATTGGTTCTCCTCTTTTCTTCACAACCGCTCACAAAGAATAAAAATCTAAAACTTTGAGTCCGACCTCCAACCAGTCGAGAGGTGTTCCCCAAGGGTCAGTGCTCTCCCCCCAGCTTTTCAATATCTGCATGGAACCACTCACCACACTGCTCAGGAATTCCAACATTCCTTTCCACTTATATGCAGACAATACACAACTTTATCTGGAAACCACCTCCATTGACGACATCCGAAGATTAAACACCACGCTAAGGGAGGTGCAACACTGGCTCACAATCAACCACTTGAAACTCAACCAAGAGAAAACTGAAGTACTCCTCATCTCCAACAGAGACGAAAGACCCCAAATTGAAGAATGGCTGAAAGCCATTGATGTCCTCAATGGTACCCTCTCCCCAGCGGATTCGGTAAAATCTCTAGGTTTTACCCCAGACCCGAAACTGAACTTGAAAAAACACATTTCGAAATCCGCCAAAAGTGCCTTTCTCAACCTGAAACTACTATATAAAATAAAACCCTTCTGTCCTCCTAAAGATCTCCAACAAGCCACGCAAGCACTGGTGCTCTCCAGAATCAACTATGGGATCACAGCTCTGACTGGAACAGGAGAATCTCACCTAGCACCCCTAAAAACAACCTTCAATGCTGCAGCAAGAATGGTCACAGGAACTAAGAAATTCGACCACATTTCTCCTGCACTCAAGGAACTTAAATGGCTCCCATTGGATCTTCGAGACAGCTTTAGAACTGCGTGCCTCGCGCATAAAGCCCTACACACAGGCAAACCGGAATACTTAGCCGCAAAAACTCACAAGAGCCGGCCAGTCCAAAAACCTCAGGAGCTCCAACACTCTACTGCTCATCCCCCTGAAAACTCGCAAGCAGAATACCACAGCCAAATCTTTCACTGGTAACGCCCCTAAAATCTGGAACTCCATCCCCCCCACATCAGAACGGCCCCCTCATTCCCTAAATTCAAGATCTTGCTCAAAGCCCTCTTCCTAGACCGCTCCCGAGCCAAATGATAAGCTACAAGGTTGCAACTGGCACAGCTCTCCATATTCTTCTGACGGTGAACTTTGAATTGGACCCAGAAAACCTATCGGTCCCTCCGACCTGGCTAAGTATAGAATCGAATTAGACGCTCGTCCAGAAGGATCGTCACCCTACCCGCCCCTCGCTTGCCTGTGCTCCTATCTGAAGTATACGCGGCTCAATCCTCCATGGACTATCCTACTATCTGTACTGTTGTATTTCTATCTAGGACCCTAATTCAATATTCCCGATTCATGCCCTTATGTGGTTATAACAAATAATATCTTTACAAAAGCATGAGAATCATATCCATATTTAGTAATAGCCCAAGCAGTCCAAAACACGGCAAGGCTACTCCCATAGACTCCTAGACAGCACAACGCGTTCTTTAAACAAACCAAGCCTCCAGCAGCCCGGGAATTCCCCCTGCTTTTCTTTTGATTTGTACAAGAACTCCTGGAGTCCAGAAAGAACTGTTAGTTCTTAGTGACGTCTTATGTCCAACCTTACGTCAAACCCGGCACCTTTCAGGTATAAATATACCAACGTTGCCTTACGCAAACACTAGGTGGTGGGAGCAGAGTGATGTTCTACTTGCCCGGGAGCCCAGCTGTTGCTAGAGCCGAAGGAAAACGCCCCTCCCTTTGACGCACTGAGAGAGACGCTGTCTTTTTCTGCAGCCGAGAAAATCCAGCTCCGGTGTTCCCAAGTCACCCTCGCGGGTTGCTGTGAGATCGATTCCTGAGAAGCGAGATACAAGACCTCCTTCATTCTATAACCAAGGTACGGAGCTGATTAAAACCTTAGAGAGAATTCTTGATTCCGATTCTTGGCAAAAACCTAACTTAACTTAAAACTGCAACTTACTTACTCCTTCCCACGTATTAGGCTTAGGTCAGGTAAACCGGGGTAGGCGTATCTTAGAAGCACCAGTTGAGTTCGTTAGTCAATGTTTTTATGTATGTATATATTTTATCCATTTTTAAGTATCATTTGGCTTAGAAACCATATCAATGCTTTTACAGTATTATCTCATAATACTACTTTTACTGTACGGACTTTACTTCATGATAAGTATTGCAATTGTGGCAATTCATTTCTCTTGCATGAGAAAGAAGACTGCTCCATAAAATAACACCTTTTATTCAGAACGCCCGTCTCTCTATTTCTCTGCAATCTGGTGAAATTAAGCATGCACGATTGACTGAGTGAAATAGTTGTCTATTGTTTTCACACGACTCTAGAGATATACTCTTTATTCTGAGGGAGCAAAGTTGTCATGTTTGTATGGTTGTCAGAAGCTAATCCCTTCTTGTCTAAATCAGGACGGTTACCCCTTTCCTGAACATTCGAGAAAGTTTCTAGTGACCTCTGAGCTAGCTGGCAAAACTAATTAAGTCTAAAATAGTCAGTAGAGACCTAGATGACCTCAGTCCTACGTCTACACTGCTGTTTATGTTATTCCAATGCGCAGAGCTTATTGGGAATATAGGAACTACACTAGACGCTCGTCCAGAAGGATCGTCACTGTACCCGCCCCTCGCCTGCCCGTGCTTCTATCTGAACTATACGCGGCTCAATCCTCCATGGACAATCATGTTATCTGTACCGTATAATTGCATCTGACTGTACATGTTGTAAAGCGCTTTGATACCCTCGGGTCCAGCTAGCGCTATATAAAACTCCTAAATAATAAAATAATAATAAATAATAATAGCACATAAACAATCTGGGGTGTGTTTTACAAGCACATCAGCAATTTGTGTTGTGATTCACGATAAACTGTTAAAAAAAACGACACTTTTAAGGCTGTGGAATTACACAACACCTTTTGTGTATCGACATACAGATTTTAGGAAAGGACTACCAGGCGAGCGAGCATCGCTCAACGGGGCTCATGATATGAAACTGAAGCGCCAGGGAACGCCAGCCGCCCACAATCAAGCTAATAGCAGCGGAATGAACGCGAGCATCACTTAGCATGAATTTTGAGCCCCAAAGGGCCTGTTTATATGAAGCCCCCCCCACCCCCCCCTCACCCCCCCGCTCAGCAGACTAATGCTGCAGAAACATGAGTGACGCCACTCTCTGGGGATTACTGCAAAATATGATCTCGATGTAACCCCAGCAGGTCAAGGCAGGACACTAACCAACGTTGACATGTCAAAAAGCAATGGCGTCATTCAGGGACGTCATGGGGGGGCGAGGGGATGAGTGCACTAGGCCACGCTCTTTTCAGGGCCCGGCGGTCCCACTGTTTGAATAAACAGGCGTAGCTTTCAGATTGTTGATCAGGCACGTTATGTGGATCACCACTAGGTGGCGCCATATACCGATAAGTTCCTAGGGCCACGCAGAACTTCTTACCGGCCAGGGCTGTCCTGGCATGGCAAAACTATTGGTCAGCAACATGGAGCACATGGAGCTGAACCCAGGGTCTGTGGAAGGGTTTTAAGTGCTCCAGGCAAAATAGAAATGTGCCCCCTAGAGTCTCACCACACTTATGAACTCTGATATTACACTTTTTGCATTATTTAAGGGTCGCCATGAGGTGGCGGCGCCCTAGGCTGCAGCCTTACCCAGAGTAATGGCGTTCCTGGCTGTATGTAGGAGTAATTAATGCTCTCTAATTAACCACAGCGAGGAGGTTGTGCTGCGGCGCTCCGGGCTAGTGTTCATGGCGCACAGGGGTGGACTGTGTAGGGTCTGGATGGGCCCTAGGCCCTCATGCTGGCAATCAGTCACACGCAGACACAGGACACACCGTCCGGAGGTATGGTGCAACTGGCCCAGAGCACGTGCGCTCTGCCTCTTTTATTGGTACTGTGTCACATGACCTGTGACATCAGTGGTGGGTGGGTGTTCAGTGTGAATACAGGCTTCAGCACTAGACTGCTGACTTATGCTGGGCATTACATCCCTCCCCAAATTGGTTAAAAATTAACCCAAACAGAAAAAGTCCAAAAACCTGTGGGGGACAGAAAACAAAGAAAATAACATTGGACTTGCGCTTTCAAAATGAGTCTCTTTGGCTGCTTGCAAGCCGCAGGCAGTATTGTTCTTGCGTTTTGGATTACCAGTTCTTGGTGGCACGATTCGCAGTTGTTCGGCGGGTTCATTCTTTGTCTGTGCTGTCTGTCCGTTGTTTTCAGCCCTGCATTTTGCTTTGCTCTCTTGGTGACGAATAGTTAAAGAGAGATGGATGACGTGGTTGTTGTCTGTCTTCCGGCTTCTTTTCTCCATGCTGGTTGCGTGATGTTTTCAGGCAGGCTTCAGTGTGTTTCTTGGCAGGTGAAAAGAGTAGGTGCGAACATCCCTCTCACTAGGATGCCCCTCTCGCCGGTTTTCTTCTGCCACAAGATGTCCGGGAGGACCTCTTTGCCAGGTTTCCACTGGACTGGTGTTTTTGGTCGTGTTGCTCTACCATAGCCTTCGGGCCGTGAGCAGGGCGCTCCATGAGCCTCACCGTCGTGTCCTAGTTCCACCTGAAGGTTGAGTTGTCGACTCTCTTCATTGCTCTCGAGGCTTTCATCTTCTTGGGTCCTGCAGACGTGCTTCTGTAGATCTGTCTCCCGTGCGGGACTTGCTGCCACCAGAGTCCCTTGAGGCTTCTGATACTGGTTTGCCACGGGCTGGTGTGAGGTAGGTCAGGTCCTCCACTTCCGGAGTCCTGAGTAGTCTCGCCATCCAATCTTCCGCTCAAACCCCAGAGGTAGATGTCGCCAACAGTCTAGCTTGCTCTCTCCTGCGATCGCCATGTGGATGGATGGCTCGTAGGTGGTTGTCTCTGTTCTGCGCTGCCGGTGCTCTTGCCAGGCTTGTCTTCCATTGCACTCAGGTGTTCCAGTGCCTGTCACCTTGCTTCTTTCCGCAGGGCGGCTTCTTCTTGAAGTGGCAGCGTGCCATTCCGACTTCTCCTTTCTTCTTTTCTTAGTGGCGGTGGCCACTCTGTTCTTTCTTCCTTCTTCTTAACCTGACAGTCGTGCCACTCTGATTACTTCTTCCTTATTGTCTTCTTCTCTTCTTCTCGCGACGTACCCTGGTCCCCTCTTCTTCATCTTCTCTGGCCATGCTTCCCTATGCAGCGCGCACACTCCACACAGGTCTGCCTGGTCCTGTCCTAGTCCTAGGACACTGTCTTCTTGTCACTTAACTCCCAAGGTTAGCGTCGCGACCTTCACCTCTTCTTTCAGTCGCATCTATTATTTGTGAAGTTGAAGTTCTTTGGTCCATGTTCGCGAACCGCGCCGTGGCTGAACTTTAGGTAAAGTTTGTTGATCCATGTCCCTGGACCGCGCCTTGGCTGAACTTCTTGGACCTTTGTGCTGGTCCCTTCTGCCGAGGTCTGGCAGGTATGCTTCGTGGTGCTGAGCTTCTTGGACCTAGTGCTGGTCCCTTCTGCCGATGTCCGGCAGGTAGGATTTGCGGTGCTGAGCTTCTTGGACCTCGTGCTGGTCCCTTCTGCCGATGTCCGGCAGGTAGGATTCATGGTGCAGAGCTTCTTGGACCTCGTGCTGGTCCCTTCTGCCGATGTCCGGCAGGTAGGCTTCGTGGTGCTTGGTGACCATGCTGAGTGGTCATGTTGCTGTTGTGTGGATTCTTCAATGCTACAGGTTGACTGCGCAACCATTTTCTTTTCATCTCTGATTTCTTTGGTGCGCAACTGGGTACGCTCTTCGTATCTTCTTTGTGACTTGCTGCTTTGGGCTAGTGCTGTCTGCACTGCTGCGCATTTGCGTCATGCGCTTTCGCACTTCCTGGTGCTGGGTTCTAGAACCATCGTTGGTTCGTGTGGGGTGTTCTTACTTTTGCCATTCTGCTGCAGCGATGGCCTGTGGCCACCAGGCATCGCTGTCTTCTCTCCTGGCGTGGTGTAGATGCTTCTTGGGTGTTAGCTTCTTGGAGGGTTGCTTCACCACTCCGTTGATGTTCTCCGGGTCTTTTCTTTTTGCGCGCTCTAATGACTGCACTCTTCGTTCACTTTTCTTCTGCACAGGTGCTGCGTATCGTCTAGAATGTCCTGCGTGGAGTTGCTGCGCTCCTGATGCACTTCTGGAGCGTTTCTGGGATTCTGTCGCGTTTTTGCGCTTCTGGCGCGCTCCTGCGCTGCCGCCTTTTATCTTCTCAGGCTATGTGGTGGCTTGGTGGTACTCGGGCGTGGTGGTGTTCCTGCGCACTCTTCAAGCACTCGCTGTTGCTTTCGTGGGCGCACTTGGTACGTGCTGTCCTGAGTATCTTCTGAGGAGTTCTGGCACTCCTGTTTCTGGGGTGTTCTTTGTGCTTCTGGCGCGCTCCTGCGCTGTCGTCTTTTGCATCTGTGGTCAGCGTTGCTGTGCATTTACCTTCATGCACGTCTGACGCTTCCCTTCGTCTTTTCACGCAGTGTCATGTGTGCAGGCCTTGTTGCTACTCCACAGTTACCTTGTGCTGTTGCGCAGCTACTTGGTGGGGTTCCTGAGTGTCCCTCGCTTGTCCAGTGGTGCTCTTTGTTCACTTTCCTTCTGCGCATTTGCTGCTTGCTGTCCTTTGTTTCTGGATTCCTGTTGCGCGATCCTTTGCAAGCTTCCTTTGATGTGACGGCGGGCAGGTTGCTGCCCTTTGTTGCCTCTTGGCTGAAGTCCCTGTATGTCTGGGTTGCTGCCGGCTTGCTCTGTGCTGCCTTATTTTCCTCCTGGCACATGGTTGCCTGTTAGCTCGTGTCACTCTATGGCATGCGAGTTGCTGCCATAGGGTAGCTACTTCGTGCTGCTGGGTGCAGTGTTGCTCGCTGGCCACTGGGTGGCGGCATTGCTTGTGGGGGCTGTGCACTCTTGGCTGGGCTGTGTGTTTGGCAGTCTCCTCTGTGCTCTGGTGCTGTTAGAGTTCCTTTACTTTAGGGGCGCAGTTGTGTGCTTTGGCCACTAGATGGCAGTGGTGCTTTCTTTTCCAGTGCTGTACTCGGCTCGTACCTCACCGAGTCTTCCAAAACCTTTCACTTCCTTTGGAGGAGTGTCGGTGCAGGCTTCTCGTGACCTGGGCGTCCTTATCTTTTGTTCCCCCCCAGGGCAAAGGCACTCACAGCCGGTAGGTGCTTTCCTCTTTGTTCTCCTTGTGTGTGTGGCTTTGCCAGGTTGCCTGTGCAAATTCGATTGGGGCACACTTTTCTCTGTTGCTACTATTCATGCAGCGTGCAGCGCTCCATTCGGCCAGAGCAGCTTCACTCACGCTGCTGGCCTCGCCGGCATGCTTCTTTTCCACGCGCTATATGCGGCAGTGGGTGCACACTGTCCCTTGGTGCACACTGTCCCTTGGTGCACTTAGCCCCACACAGCAGTCTCCACATCATTCTCGGCGGCGCTGGCCACATGGGGACATTTCTTTTTCTATTCTCTGCTCCTCGCAGCAAACCTGTTCAGCTGACGGCCTGCGAAATGTAGGCACTATTTCCGGAGCCTGCCTGCTCCATTCTGGGCAGCCTCCTTCACTCGGGCTTTGCGGGATGGTAGAGTGCCTAGCTGCTAAGTTTTGGGGTAGAAACTATTTCGTAGCTCCTGCGTTCTTTCACTTGCTGGGCGTGCGGCCAGCTATTCACCTTACGCTGCTTCCCGCCGGCTGCTGGTCAGACGCTGACCTTTTCCACCTATCTCCGCCGGCGGCAGCCTCTTAGGTCACACGCTGCGCAGGGTGGGGGGAGTAGGTGCCGTAGTGTGTGTGTCTTTGCCTCGTCAGTGGCCAACCTGCTGTATACTGTGTATTACTGCTCTCCGCCCCTCACAGCAGTTTGATCTGTATGCCCGCTACGCAAGGGGCAAATCGCGGGACACTTCGTTGCTTCCCTGGGCACTTTACTGCGGGTGGGCTCCGCTTTCAGTGTCTCGGCGCCCGGCAGCTTCCCACACGCTGCGGGCGCTCCCCTTTTCAGTTTAATCGGGGACGCTACAGGCAGGCCGCGAGTGGACTCCGCTGGTCCTGCTTTAGTGTGTGTTCATTGTTGGCTGCACTGTGCTCGGCAGGGTGCCGCGGCGATGCGGGTAGGGTCCGCTGGCCTCGTGGAACGTAGGGCTGCTGCCTTCGCGCTTGGGCTCACCTTCGGCCGACGGGCTTTCACCTTCCGCGCGGGTGGGCTCTGCAGAGGTTCTTCCGGTGGGGTACCTGGTTGCAACCACTGCGGGTGGGCTTCGCGTGGTCACGCTTCATCACCAGGCACGGACTTCCTCACCAGGCATGAGCGCATGAGGTGCGGGGTCGACTCCCGGTCACCTCGATATCATAACATGGGCCCTGGGCACAGCACATGCCCTTCGGGCCTTTCGGCGTCCGGCGCCGATCGTCGTAGGGGGTGTGCCTTTTCTGCAGGCAGCTCTCTCTCCCCCTTTTCCCTGAAGTTTTCGTTTAGCTGTGGCACGCTGGGCACAGCTCCGCCCTCGTCGCCATTGTAGGGTCTGGATGGGCCCTAGGCCCTCATGCTGGCAATCAGTCACACGCAGACACAGGACACACCGTCCGGAGGTATGGTGCAACTGGCCCAGAGCACGTGCGCTCGGCCTCTTTTATTGGTACTGTGTCACATGACCTGTGACATCAGTGGTGGGTGGGTGTTCAGTGTGAATACAGGCTTCAGCACTAGACTGCTGACTTATGCTGGGCATTACAGACTGGTCTTTCTCCAAAAATATATTGACAGTAATGCTTACCTGTCCTAACTAAGTAGTTGCGTCATGTGCAGGTAACTGAACCAGCGGGGTAACTAACTTCTATGCTCCGGACCGCAGCTCTGATGTTCCATCTTTTCGACGGCGGGCGAACTTGTGGAAGAGGCGCGCGACGCGTGTGGCACACCAGTCATCTGCGCCCCTGTTTAGTCACGAGTTGTGGTGGCGTGGGTGTGGCACGGAAAGTGTGCGCGGCCTGCCAGTGCGCACACGCACTATTAAATTTACCCAGGCCACAGCAGTTGACTCTGTGCAGGTGATACTAAAAAGAACCTCTGCCATTCGTGAGATAAGCTCACCTCACCATTGGCAGTTGTTCGTTTTCCCCCGCACAGAGAGTGAAGGAAGACTGATGTCAGGGTAACGGACAGACTTCTGATTTTCTTGCTGGAGGTCGATTTTGCAAAAAAATCGGCCCCCAGTAATAAAACCGCCCCCCTGTGAAAAAAACAGCCCCCGCCCCTTCAGGCCTACCGGGGAATTACCAGTCCGGCCCTGATCACTGGTACTGCAACACCTTCTCATAGAAAATAATGATAGACGGGACTTAAAGTGAAATCCATGAGGGCCATAGTCGGAAGACTGCTCCACCAGCGGTACTCGTTACTCTTCAAATCCATAGTCCGACATGATAAACGTCTGTGATCTCGAGGCTAGATTAAAGCAATTCTGTCCACAAAGAACACGGGGAAGCCAATTCACGTCAGTCTCAGATGAATACATGTTAAGAGGACATGTTACATTATGTGCCCAAACCTTTAGGGGGAGAGAGAGTTACTGAAATGAGACTAGTCATGTGTACTCCAATTAATACAAAACCTAGAAATCTCACTGTACAGATAGACTACAATATGCAAATTAACCTGGACATTTTATTTAAAGAAGGTCGTCTGTGAGATGGGAGGCGATAAAAGATTAAAAATCATGTGCTGAGATACCAGCACCCCCCAGTTCTTGCCTGTAAGCCGCTGCCTAGGGGCATGGTGAAATGACAACAGGGGCTTGGGTTGTAAGCAATGTCATTAATTACAGAAGAAGCAGTAGGTACCGTGTAGTAGATGGTGGATCCGGTATTCACCCAAGCCTGTGCGGCAGGCAGCAAGTTAACCCATGACATCCAGTCAAACGCCTTTTCTGCATTGAAAGTCACCCTAAAGCCTCAGCATCCCCAACTCACCCACCATTGACATTAAACTGCATTTTTAGGCCATTACTTGTTCATCTATTCACAATCAAGCTTTCCTAATCACGGTGTTCACATCTGAGCATGAGAAGTAAAATCCTGGTAAGGACACATTTTGGAACTTCTTACAGTAGACTGTGATCATCAAATAGTACCAACTTTGCCTCAGACTTTCATTAGGTTTGGCAAAGAGAATAATTCTAGTCCTCTCCATGGTAGTTGGGAGGAGATGTGAGACCAATTCCCGGCCAAACAACTGTAGTAACCTAAGGACACCTGAACACCTTCTACCCCTCTGTGGCAGGGGATTCTCTGGAGGATAACTCTCTGATCGCCCCCGTTATCTTGTTGACTGGCAAACGCCTGTTCGGATCGGCATCATCAGTTTTTATTCTGCTCTTGTATCCTTCAGTAAACCTCCATGACATGATATGTAACCTCAATAACACCCTGCCTCGCCTGTCCCTCTGTGTGTCTCTGGGTTATCGCATGATTTCCAAAGAAGACAACCTCTCTGCCAGCTGCTATGTGAAGCTTACTTCTTAGAGTTTTAATGTCACCCAAGATGCATTTGTTCTTGGAGTCCTCATAACAGGGCCTGTGACGTTTTAGCTATTTGTGAATCTTTTCTAGATCCCCCTGCAAGACTTCAGTACACCGCCCAGTACTGAACACCCGCAGCACTTGATGAGGATAAGGTTAAGTGCTGGGCCCAAGGCTTTGCTCAGAAGGCTGCAGCCGGTGCTGTTGAATGTCAGGGGGGCTGAACTCCTTAGTCTTGATTCCACCTCACGCCTCTTTCTTTCATCCTCCACCAGACACTCCCTGCCTCTTTATCTCACTCTTCCAAGTTCTTTTTTATCTTCAACTTCATTCTTGGTCACTTTTTTCCATTCCCCCTGTGTTTTTTCTATCTCTTGTTCTGGGTCAAAGTCTTATGAGGAAAAATGGGTGCCCTGAGTCTCACCTTCAACCACCCCCTCAAATTAAGCAGTGAATACAAGGAACACAGACTAGAAAGATTTTCTAGAACACTGGTTATAACATGCCAGTAGTAGGATTCATCAGCTAGAAAAGATAATAAGATTCTATTGGAAAACAATTCCGGATTAAACCTCCTGCTAGTGGCCCAGGGCCCGATTCACAGAACTAACTTAAGACAAAATCCTAAACTTACTACTTTTGGTATTCACAGAAGTTAGGATTTTGTCTTAAGTTAGTTCTGTGAATCGGGCCCCCAGTGAACAGCAATGATGAAAAGTACAAGCAGGAAACACTTTTCACTAGTTTCATTATCACATACCCATGGATATCTGAACAACAATGGCCTCGTGGTAATCACTGCAGCTACCCAAAGCTAAGCATCCAGGGGAGAGGGTCCCAATCACTGTTTTCGGTACACTGGTCGATTGTCAACAAACTTGATAACTTAGTCATGGGGCAGCAGCGTAACAAACCTCTGTGGCCTTTCAGGGTTTTACCTTCACAATCTCTTGAACTTTACCTACATCAGGGTGAGCTATTTCTGTCTCTAGAAAGATGGCATGATGTTGCAACAATCTCTTCCTCCTCCATCCCTGCATTGCTGGCAGGACATATCAAGCATCTCCTCAAAAGCAAACCCAACAAATGGATGGGTTAACCAAGGAGGAAGTGTTAGGGGGGTGTGGCCAGTTCTGGAACTTAAAGAAATCTGCATTGTAGCCTTGGTGGAGCTACAGAATCACCAGCAGCTACTTAAATTCGATGTTGCTGGGAATGTTTTAAGTAGCTATAAAAGCCACCTTCTTTGCTGTGCAGTGTCAAGAGGCAGTGATCAGGCCCAGGAGAACAGTCAAGGCCATTTCAGTTTTATGTGTGACCCAGAGCAATAGAGTGTAGAAGTTACGTGTACAAGTTCCAGCCAGCACCAAGACTCTCTGGGTCTTTATGAACAATCGAAAAGCTAAAATGACCAGTGCATTTCCTCTAGAATTCCAATTAATCAAATATTTGGAATGGGCCCACGACTTTCTACAGTAAAGGAGTAAAGTCCGCATTTTTACAAATAACTTTCCTGGGTGAGGACTATCGGACAAAAAAATAGTGGAGCAGAGCAGGATGCAGCTGTATTCCGTGAGCGGTGGTCTTTAAGGCGGGGGAGGGTTGCACTAGTGTGAAGATGATCCTGCAGAGTGTTGGCTTCAATCAGTCAATCTTGTACTTGTATAGTGCGTCTTATCACCCAGGGGGTATCCAGACGCTAGGGGACTGGTGGCCTCTAGTGGAAGAGCCAGGTCTTTGGTCCTTTCCTGAAGTTAAAGAGGGTAGGTGTGGTTCGCAGGTGGAGAGGGGGGGGGGGGGGTGGTCATTTAAGGACTTGGCAGAGAGAAAGTATAAAGAACGACCTCCACAGCAGCTTCGACAAATGCGTGGGACGTGCGCGAGGGCGAAGAAAGTTCACTGGAGTTCCCCGGCGGGTTGGTGAAAAGCCAGGCAGTGGTTGGGTCTGATGTTGTGAATGGCTTTGTATGTGAGGGTTATTACCTTGAACTGGCATCTCTTCTGCAAGGGGAGCCAGTGGAGGCTTCTGAGGTGAGGGGTGATGCTCGTCCATTTGGGAAGGTCTAAAATGAGTCTGGCTGTGGTGTTCTGTATGGCTTAAGGTGCCTTGACATGGATTGCAATATTGGATTACAGGTTGCCCTGACTGTTCAGGCACTAGACTTTGATTAAGGTAACCAGTGTGAGCATCCATCCAGGGTTATCTGGCTCTGAAATAATTCCAACATACTTTTTAAGTTTTTTATTCAACAGCATTTTGCTAAGGTGAACCTTAGGGGTCTCAGCAATGTATAATTTATATTACATGTGGACATTAATGTGATGGTTTTCACATAGCCATCAAGAACACTTTTCTAAAATATTTTGGGGCTTTCAAAAAGTTGTATTTCAAGGATGTAAAATAAAACCAATAAAGAAAAAAATAAGCGCTAAATGTTAGGGCACACAAAATATAGGTGCAGCCCACAGACGGTCAGCACTGGTCTAAAAGAATACAGTCAATGGTCAAAAGAGCTGGGCATGTTCTCGGAGGATGCCCTTGGGTGAGCGTGAGGTCAAAGTTTGTCAAGGGAAGGTTTTGTTTCAGGAAATGGTGTTCTGACCTGGAGGGATAGTCACACTTTCAGAAGCTGGTCTACCTAAGAATTTACGTTCATAAAATGTATGTATGACGTCAGTGTTTACAATCTGTCACAGTTTATCACCTGTAGATGATAGACAACTCAACCTCCTAATGGAAATGACTCACTCAGATTGGCTGGCCTCAGGGATTGCATGCAATAAATTTGCTAAACTGGTCATTGTATATTATTGTCGGTCAATGAACCTAATGGAGACAAATGTATAGATTGTCCAATCCTCCGCATTTGTAAATAACGAATATCCCCTGAATACATCTTTTCATTGTAGAATCAACGGTGGCGGAGATGGCAAGGGAAGCTGTGGCACCATGAATGGTGGTAGAGTTGGCAGTGAATCTTGCAAAAATCCAAACAAGTGGACATGTGAGAAAAATGCCACAGATTTCCCACCCACCTCGGAAGTCTACAATTAAGGGACTCGTTGCATCCTTTCCCTCGGTCTGTTATAGGTTAATGTTAAAATATAAGCGATTGTGTTTACTTTAAATATATATTTTTTGCTATTTTTGAGAATTCTGTGTTAATACAATAGACTGTGTGTTCACTGCCAGATAAAGGCCAGTGTGTATGTTCTTGTCTCAATCATTAAAGTGTCTTGCATTGTTAACGACCATAGTCTCTCATCACTGCTGTTGACTCCCACTGTCCTTGTAAACTGAGCAGTTTCAGGTTGTATAGACGGAGAGGATCAAGTGTGAGATTTGAGGATGGTTTAAACCATAGCTGTGAAGCTCGGGTCCAGGAGGGCGGATCCGGGGCAGATTTCACTGACATCCAGCATCTGACTAAATAGATTTCATTTAGGGTAATTGTTTGTGGTTGTTTCAATCAATCTATCAATCAATCAAGGCATTTATATAGCGCACTACTCACCCAGAGGGTCTCAAGGCGCTAGAGGAGGGGGGTCCGCTACTGCTCGAACAGCCAGGTCTTGAGCTGCTTCCTGAAGGCGAGGTGGTCCTGGGTCAGGCGGAGGTGGGTCGGGAGGGAGTTCCAAGTCTTGGCGGCGAGGTAGGAGAAGGACTTTCCACCTGTGGTGGCTCTTCGGATGCGGGGGACGGCGGCGAGGGCATGGCCGGTCGATCGAAGCTGGCGTTTGGGAGCGTAGAAGTTGAGGCGGCTGTTGAGGTATCCTGGGCCTTGGTTGTGTAGGGCTTTGTGTGTGTGGGTGAGGAGACGGAAGGTGATTCTCTTGTTGACCGGGAGCCAGTGCAGGTCTCTCAGGTGTCCGGAGATGTGGTTGCGACGGGGGATGTCCAGGGTGAGTCGTGCTGAGGCGTTCTGGATCCGCTGGAGCCTCCTCTGGAGTTTGGCGGTGGTTCCGGCGTAGAGGGAGTTGCCGTAGTCCAGGCGGCTGGTGACGAGGGCCTGGGTGACCGTATTCCTGGTCACGGTGGGGACCCACCGGAAGATCTTTCGTAGCATGCGCAGGATGTTGAAGCACGTCGAGGAGACGGCGTTGACTTGTCTGGTCATGGAGAGGGAGGAGTCCAGGATGACGCCCAGGTTGCGTGCGTGGTCTGTCGGTTTGGGTGCGCTGCCTAGGGCGGGGGGCCACCAGGAGTCGTCCCAGGCAGAGGGTGAAGATCCCAGAATGAGGACTTCCGTCTTGTCCGAGTTCAGTTTCAGGTGGCTGTTCTTCATCCATTCTGCTACCTCTTTCATCCCTTCGTGTAGGTTGGCTCCGGCGGTGGCGGGGTCGTTGGTGAGGGAGAGGATCAGCTGGGTGTCGTCGGCGTAGGAGATGATGTTGAGGTTGTGCTGGCGTGCGATGGCTGCGAGGGGGCTCATGTAGACGTTGAAGAGGGTAGGGCTGAGCGAGGAGCCTTGAGGAACGACTCAGATGACTTCGGTGGCTTCTGATCTGAACGGGGGAGGCAGACTCTCTGTGTCCTTCCGGCGAGGAAGGAGATGATCCACTCCAGTGCCTTCTCCTGGATTCCGACGTTGCTGAGGCGCTGTACTAGGGTACGGTGGCAGACAGTGTCGAAGGCCGCGGAGAGGTCTAGGAGGATGAGGGCCGCTGTTTCTCCGTTGTCGAGCAGGGTTTGGATGTCATCGGTGGCTGCGATCAGGGCGGTCTCGGTACTGTGGTTGGCCCGGAAGCCAGACTGCGAGAGGTCGAGGGATCCGTTCGTCTCAAGGAAGGCGGCCAGCTGCTTGTTGACGGTCTTCTCGGTGACTTTTGCAGGAAACGGGAGCAGCGAGATGGGGCGGTAGTTCTTGAGGTCGGTGGGGTTGGCTGATGGTTTCTTAAGTAGAGCGCTGAGTTCGGCGTGCTTCCAGCTCTCCGGGAAGGTAGCGGTGTTTAAGGAGGTGTTGATGATGTCCCGCAGGTAGGATGCGATGGCAGTGTCGGCCTTGTTGAAGATTTGGTGAGGGCAGGGGTCGGTCGGAGATCCGGAGTGGATGGAGTTCATCGTGCGGACGGTGTCTTCGGTGCTGATCGGGTTCCAGGCGCGGAGGGTGGTGGTGGGGGGCGCTGGTTCGGTCGTGGCGTGCGTCGGTTGAGTGCTGAAGCTGTTGTGTATGTCCGCGATCTTGTTGTGGAAGTAGGAGGCGAGGGAGTTGCAGAGGTCTTGCGAAGGGGTGATGTCTTTGTTTCCGGCGTTGGGGAGTTCTTTAACGATGTTGAAGAGTTCCTTGCTGTTGTGTGCATTGTTGTCCAAGCGTTCCTTGAATGCAGTTTTCTTGGTAGCGTGGATCAGTTGGTGGTGTTTTCGGGTGGCAAGCTTGAGGGCAGTCATGTTGTCCGGTGTTGGGTCTTTGCGCTAGGCTTTCTCGAGGGCTCTGCAGTTCTTCTAGGAGCTCTTGAGTTCGTCGGTGAACCATGGGGCTTTCTTGCTGCCGGGTCTGCTAGGCGGGGTCCTCAGAGGGGCGAGGTCATCTGCGCAGTCGTTGATCCACTTCGTGAGGTTGGTGGCCGCTGCGCTGGGATTCGTTGCGCTGGTGGGTGGATTCTTGCTCAGGGAAGTTGCGAGCTGGTCGGCTGTGATCTTGTTCCAGCTTCTGCGTGCAACCTGTTGCTGGTGGTGGTGGATCGTCGTCCTTCTGAAGCTGAAGTGGACGCAGCTGTGGTCCGTCCAGTGGAGTCCGGTGGCGTGGCTGAAGGTGATGTCCTTGCTGGATGAGAAGACGGGGTCGAGTGTGTGTCCGGCGTAGTGGGTGGGGGTGGTGACCAGCTGCTTGAGTCCGAGGTTTGCGAGGTTGTCCAGCAGGGCGGTGGTGTTGCGGTCGTTGTTGTTCTCCAGGTGGGAGTTGAGGTCCCCGAGGAGGATGTAGTCAGCGGAGAGGAGGGCGTGTGGGCTGACTAAGTCGGCGATGTCTTCGCTGAATTGTGTGCGTGGTCCCGGGGGTCTGTAGATGAGGGTGCCTCTGAGGGTCGTCTTTGGGTCGGTGTGGATCTGGAAGTGGAGGTGCTCGGCGGGTGCGAGGGTGTCGTCGGTGTTCGTCGTGATGCGGATGGTGTTCTTGTGGACGATGGCGATGCCTCCTCCAGTCTGGTTTACGCGGTCTCTTCGGATGATCTTGTAGCCGTCTGGGATGGCGATGTCGGGCGCTGAGGAGGCGTTCATCCAGGTTTCCGTGAGGAAGGCGACGTCTGGGGCTGTGATGTCGAGCAGGTTCCAGAGCTCGACGGCATGTCTGTGGACGGAGCGGGTGTTGAGCAGGATACACTTGAGGTGGCTGCTGCTGTTGCGCGCCGTGGTCTTGGTCAGTGCTGGAGTAGTGCACAGGCCCGGACTGGCCGTTGAGGGCACCGGGCAATTCCCCGGTGGGCCGCATGGTTGGGGGCCGGTTTTGGGCCCCTGGGGCCGTTTTTGTTACCGGCCCCCCTCCCCCCCGGAGGTGGGGAGGAGGGCCGGCCGAGCACTTTGCCAGGGCCGGTTCTGGTTCCCAGTCCGGCCCTGGTAGTGCAGGTCCGGATGCAGGCGAACTTGCAGGAGTGGTAGCAGAAGGGTCCATGGGTGCGTCTCGGGGTGGCTCGGTAGCAACCCGGGGTTCGGCCAGCGTTGAGTGCGTAGAGTTCGGTGGCGTCGTAGGTCCGGCGGGTGGGCTGGTGTCTGCGGGGGCCAGGGGTCCTGGCACTGGGCACGGTCCAGGCGCGGACGGGCGCAGACTGACTTACCTTTGGCGCACCTTCGGCGCTCAATCGGTGCTCCCGCTGCGCGCGTCCGCTGCGCGGTCGCTGAGGGGGCGTCATAAGAAGGGAGCCGGGAGGGCAGGTCAGCTGGGAGGCGGGAGCGTGGGATCCAATCGGCTGGCGGGGGCGGAGCCGCAGGCAGGCAGCGGCGGGAAAAGCGAGTGCGGGCTTGGCGGGCGGCCCTGCGGCGGCTGGGGGCGCTCGCTGACGGCGTAGGCGAGCAGGCAGGCACGCACAGCAGCAGGAGGAAGGTGGCAGGAGCAGGAGGTACTAGGAGCGTTGGGGTGACCAGGCCGAGGCGCAGTGGTGACTCCCGAGACGGAGACGGGTTCCCCTTAAGAAGGGAGCCGGGAGGGCGGGCCAGCTGGGAGGCAGGAGCGTGGGATCCAATCGGCTGGCGGGGGGGCGGGCCGCAGGCAGGCAGCGGCGGGAAAAGCGAGTGCGGGCTTGGCGGGCGGCCCTGTGGTGGCTGGGGCGCTCGCTGAAGGCGTAGGCGAGCAGGCAGGCAGGCAGGCACAGCAGCAGGAGGAAGGTGGCAGGAGCAGGAGGTACTAGGAGCGTTGGGGTGACCAGGCCGAGGCGCAGTGGTTTCTCTTGTGATGGTCCTGCAAACCTGTACCCACCTTGTGCACCCTGCTCCAAACCCCTGTATTATTCCTGCACCCCCTCCTAGATATTGCTTTCAATGGGATAGAGTGTCTGGCTCTGGAGTGCCTCCACCAACCTTTCAAAAATCACCTTCATGTTTGGAATGTAAGCGCTCAGGCGACAGACGGAAGCGAATGACCACCATATTCTGGACATCATGACCGGTGCATCAGTCTTCATGGATTAGTTTCAGTGATTGTTTGTAAACAAAGCAAAGAGTAGACCTTGGGAATTGACTTTATTGCTATTTTTTTTAAATTATCTTGTAGCCGTCTTCGCACATTTAGACTACAAATCTATGAACTACTTTTCCATGCTTAACTTTGTAAAAATGCCCTTTCGTTCCACACAATTGGCTATCTAAGGTAATATCTACTATACTTAAGACCTGGTTTAGTGAAACGTGACAGCTCAGCATCTATGCGCCAGTGTCGTAGCATGCTCTGCGCTTGCCGGTTCCACAGGATGCAGGAAGAATGGAGCGCTACAGCCCTAGCTGTACACTTGGCAGATCTCTGATCTGCCCTTCTTTAAAGTGTATAGTCATATGCAATGGGCAGATGGGACGACTGCCAATTTCAGCCGCGTGACTGGTATCCGTCAGTCTCTAATTAAGCCCCACTGTAACATGTTTCACTAAACCAGCCCCCTCAGAAGTGCACGACCCAAATTTACAAAGATTTGTGCCGTCACAAAGTTGTGCGAAGCAACACATTGGTATTTACCCTCTAGTTCAAGATTTTGTTATGGAAATGTGCCTTTTCCCAATGCAAGAAGCAATTTTTTCTCTCGCAGAATCCTTACTAGAACAGTACTTGGGTTTATTACCGCAAACACCCATATGTTTTGATGCAAAGCTCGATCGACTAAGATTGCCAGTCGTATGGGGATTTTATCAAAAAGTATTTCCTTTTTTAAACCGGCGTAACAAGGAGAAATGTTTTAATTTCTCGAAATAATCCACGCTTTACATACGTGCTGCAGTGCACAACGCACATCCAATGCATGGGACCCTTCTGAATTTGTCCAGACATAGGAAGGTGTACTGGAATGCTATAATTCCTGTATAATCCTTTGTTAGACAGTGCACACTCCCCTCTGCACCATGCGGCGAGGCTCTGTGTAACGCACTCACGCAAGGCTCCTTGTTAGTGCACAAGCACAGGGTGCGCCAGCACCAGGACAGTCTTAGATATGTCTCTGCAAGTCTTTCTTCCCCCTTGCGTAATGCAGCACAGCAAAGTGAGTGACTCGCAGCCTGGACCAATGAGCAAATCTGTCTCCTCTGGACCTTCTGATAAGAGTATGTAGCATGGATGATGGAGAGCTAACATGCCTAAAGAATGCATACATGTTTTTTGTTGTGGTGCTTGGATATTACTCCCGCACGAAATTTTGAGGTATGTGAAGGTGTGTATCACTTACAACGCAACTTTTACGTCGTAATGCTGTTACAACGCAGCTATTACAACGCAGGATCCATTACATCGGATGCCATTACAACGCATTGCATTACATAGCAGATGGTATTACAACGCATACCATTACATCGTAAGTATTGGTAAGTATATAATTTTTTTATTTTATTTAATATTATATAATTGATTTAATTATTATTAATTATAAATAAAAATAAATAAAAATATTTATTTATGTTTTTAAATATTATAAATTAAATTTATTAATTTAAGTAATTTTTTTAAATAAGTATGAGTATAGGAGTATGTGTTTTGGGGTACTGAGGTATATGTTTTGGGGTACAGGGGTGTTTTTAGGTTTTAGGGCAAGGTTTGTGTTTTGGGGTACAGGGGTGTATTTAGGTTTTAGGGCAGGGTTTGGGTTTTGGGGTACAGGGGTGTTTTTAGGTTTTAGGGCAGGGTTTGCGTTTTGGGGTACAGGGGTGTTTTTAGGTTTTAGGGCAGGGTTTGGGTTATGGGGTACAGGGGTGTTTTTAGGTTTTAGGGCAGGGTTTGGGTTTTGGGGTACAGGGGTGTTTTTAGGTTTTAGGGCAGGGTTTTAGGTTTTAGGGCAGGGTTTGGGTTTTGGGGTACAGGGGTGTTTTTAGGTTTTAGGGCAGGGTTTGGGTTTTGGGGTACAGGGGTGTTTTTAGGTTTTAGGGCAGGGTTTGGGTTTTGGGGTACAGGGGTGTTTTTAGGTTTTAGGGCAGGGTTTGGGTTTTGGGGTACAGGGGTGTTTTTAGGTTTTAGGGCAGGGTTTGGGTTTTGGGGTACAGGGGTGTTTTTAGGTTTTAGGGCAGGGTTTTGGGGTACAGGGGTGTTTTTAGGTTTTAGGGCAGGGTTTGGGTTTTGGGGTACAGGGGTGTTTTTAGGTTTTAGGGCAGTGTTTGTGTTTTGGGGTACAGGGGTGTTTTTAGGGTTCAGGGGTAGGTTTGTGTTTTGGGTTAATTAAATTATATTTACCATTTTTAAATTAATTAAAATATATTTAATAAATTAAATTAATTTTATTACATTAATTACATTTTTAAATTAAATAAATTAAATAAATTATTTCAATTAATTTAATTTAATTTCAATTATAAAAATATGTACATTAAGTTAATTTTATTTTTTTAATTAAATTATTTCCTTTTTTTATTAAAATTACATTTATTAAATAGATATTATTTTATTAAATTAAATTAATGGCTATTTTAAAATGTATTTTAATTAAATTAATTAAATTAAATTAATTAAATTAACTTAACATTTTTTTAAAAAAGGTATACTTACCTATACTTACGATGTAATGCCATGCGTTGTAATACCATCTGCTATGTAATGCCATGCGTTGTAATGGCATCCGATGTAATCGATCCTGCGTTGTAAAAATTCCGTTGTAACGGAATGCGATGTAAAAATCCGCGTTGTACTGACACCAATCCATGATGGATTGATGAATTCCTTCTCAGAGGCCCCCTGAAACTGATCACTCAAAAGCCACAGAACTTGGAACAACCAGCCAATGAATATCTTTTAGAATCTATAAAAGTGTTTGATGTAGGTGGGGCGTGGCCAGGATCTGACTCAAGAGCATGTCAGCCCAACTACCTACAGTCTGAAATCTCCAATGCCTTAAGACAATACATTGATGGTCAGAGCTTGAACATCTGAAGGCAGAACAGAAGACGCAACCCCCACTCCCTGAAACAACAATGTAAAGAGAATAAATGAGGTAACACATGACCAGATGTAGCCTGGTGGAGGGGAGTGGAGATGTAGAGTAGAGCGGCTCCTTTGTGAGGGCAAAGGAGGAGTTGATGCGCCTTGAGGGAGACTCGACAGAGTCACAGGGCTTAGGAGCAGAGGACCAATCTCAGTCTCGGCTAGAGGCAGGTTGGGTCATGAATAGAAAGGGGCTTGTTCTCTCCCTGCTGGGACCAGAGATCTCCGAGTGATGGTGGGCCCGATTCACAGAACTAACTTAAGACAAAATCTTAAACTTACTACTTTTGGTATTCACAGAACTTAGGATTTTGTTTTAAGTTTGTCTTAAGAATGACTTAAGACAGACTTAAGTTAGGATTTTGTCTTAAGTCTGTTTTACGACAAACTTAAGACAAAATCCTAACTTCTGTGGATACCAAAAGTAGTACGTTTAGGATTTTGTCTTAAGTTCTGTGAATCGGGCTCAATATCTTCAATTTAGGTGCCCTTTTTTTAACATTGCACATGTTCATTTAAAAAAATATATATAAATGCACTATTGCCAACATTCTTGGAATATTTGTTTCAGTGCAATGCATTACTTCAGCTTATTTAAAGCTACTGTTTGGATTTTTTTTACAGCATGGCCAGATATTCCGATTTTCAGATCATTATTTCTATACAGTCAAGGGTTCATAGAATCGGATATCTTGATTTCTCTGTTATTATTTCGAAACAAACAATGTTTCACAGGACATAGGTAGGTGAAAGACTAGAGGGGCTTTTATATTGTTTATTTAGAAAATACTCAACAATGCTCAGATGGAGGGCCGTATTTAGCAAAGGGTGCAAAAGCGACACAACCTGTAGGATGTGATTCATCAGTCCACACAAGGCCACCTTGTGTGGACCGGAGTGGCTTGATAAATCCAGAGTAACTCAACGCCACACAAAGCGCTGTGTCGCATTACTTTGCCCCAGGGAGACGTTCCGGGGGTTGTGCGTGGGCGTTCCCATGCAAAATTCATGGATTATGACACATTCACATATTTACCATAAGTGATAGAACTGATAATAACGAGAAGTATGTTAATTTCTCCTTGTTTTTTCCTTTTTCTATATGTTCCGCATTCAGCAGTACACATACAAGGAGGAAATTTGCTCAGGGGATTGTTTTTGTGCATGAATGTGAACCTTTCTGTAGAAAAACAGTCCTGCTAACAACTGAGGCACCCTTGCACCACGGTGCAAGAGCACCAGTGTTGGCGCTCGGCAGCACATTGTGCGCCAGAACTGGGAAAAGGCAGGAATGCACTGTAATATATAAAATGCAGCACATTCCTGCCATGTTACGCAGAGCAATGCAGCAGAGCAAGGTGACTTGCTGAGCTGCGTCACATATTGAAAAATCTGGCCTGAGTATATAAGCTGCACGGAAGCATTTTAAATAGAGAGGAACTGCAAGCCAGGGATTGCTGACTGAGAGCTGTATTTCCTTGCTGAAGTTGACAGAGAAGGCCCATCGAGTCTTCAGACAGGCTTACCCGCCTGTCTGAAGACCAAACAGCAGCTGTGGCGTCCAGAGAGAAAGAAAAGCTGTCTTCCTACTAAACACTCCACCAGTTGTTCTAAAAAAAGGTATGTGGATGTGAGCAAGACCATCTAAGAAACTTACCACCACAGGAACCTTATAATGCTTAGATCAGCATAGTTATCTGAGGAACGGGATGGGTCGGGAATACTCATTGTAGGAAATTGGATTGATATTTGAAGAGGGGGGGTTGGCTCCCTAACTCAAGGCCTCAAGAAATAATCACAACCCCTATCGGGGTGAACCACTAAAGTAATTCAATTAGCTGAGTTTAACCTACTGGTAGCTGTACATTGCCCTAAGTTAAGCCTGTCTGCTATGTGCCATAAAATATTTATGCACTACCCAAACAGTAATAAAGTCAAAAGGCAAAGCAATAAAAATCCCAAACCAAATTAGACAACTAGAGTAAAATGTATTAAGCAAAATGATGCCAAAAAGACAAAAATCAAATAAGGGGAACCAGAGATATGATTTTTTTTAAAAACCTTTAAGTAGGATAGTGCGAAGAAGCACAAAGTGCCAATGATATTCAGTTGTCGTGGTAGACTGGGACCTAGGTGCTATTTGACACTGAACGCGATGGAGTGCAGGTTGGATACACCAACCAGGTTCATGCTAGTCAAATATTGTACCTTCTGACTTTAGTCCTTTCAATCCCAGTCCACCAAAGGAGAGCACTTCCAAAGCCCTAAAGTGCCTCTGGGGAGGATCTTAAGAGACTCACCAAGTGTCAGGCAGAGCACAACACTATGGTCTAGTCGAGTTGCCACTGGGCTGTTGCAGGAAAAGCCTCTTGTAACTTGCTCTTTCCCTGTAGTTTGGCAAGGGGTTTTCCCACGTGCAGCATAATGTGTAAGATATAAATGCACATGACGGATACCCCTTTTACTTATGGGGCAGTTTGACCCTGTAGATCCCAATACAGAGAACCTTCATACAGTCTGGATGGCTGCAGTACCTGCTAATTATAAACCCTAACGAGATTTAGGAATCCTGATAGGATATGAAGAGCGTCCAGCATGGTTTAGTGGACAACTACCTCAAGTAGTTCAGAATATTAGAATGGGTCGCTTGAGTAATGAAGGGACTCCTGGGTCATGTTTGCCGGATACACACCACATCAATGGATGGAAATTTCCATCCAGATAACAAACAAAGCAAATTACACAGTTCTAGGAGACTTAAATCTCCACCTAGAAGATGTCACATGCAAAAATAGCATTAGACTTATCTCGGATATGGCCTCACAAAATCTCAAACTGGTAAATGAGGGGCCAACTCATCGTGATGGCCATTTTCTAGACCCAATCTTTACCAATCTAGACACAATCACCTGCTCGTCTAGGAAAAATCCCTGGGTACACACTATCAAAGAAGTTCACTCTATTTCCATACCTTTTCAGTCTAGGTATTCATACACTCGTACTCCCACCAACACAACCCACTCAATCACGGTGATGGTAAATGGTCAATTTCCACACTAAAATTGAACGTTCACAGTCTCTTTAATAAAAAACCATATAGAAATATACATACACATGAACAAATTAAAATTTCAAAGAATAATCTTTGAACCTATGCATTAAAAGAACAGATATTCTGGGAGGAGGCAAGATGGCTGCCGTGCTGAGGGCTGTGTGAGCAGCTCTGTCCTCCAGCTCCGGACCCTCACCGGGACTCACCAACGCTATTGAATTTTGTTCGGCAGGGATGTTCGGACTTTCTCACCATCCTTAGAAGTAGCAAAAGAAGTGCTACCGATAAATAAAAACAGCCGCAAAAGTCATTCCATCGGCAGCAAGCAGCAAGCGGTAAGCAGTATCGAAATCGTGTATGCGAGTGTCGCTTCACCCGTGTAGCCGTCTGGCGGCTGCTGTTTCTTTTGCTCTGAACACGAACCACGGTGAACTGCGATGAAGGTGTTGAACAAAAAAACAAACACGAGCATAGCAACGGAATTAATCACTTACCGGATTTTGACCTGCTGATTGTTGGGATTGTTGGGAGTCCGCTCCTCCTCTAATTCTCCGAATGCTATCTGACTTGCTGCTCATACAACGGCGTGCCCAGTGTTGGCGTTTTCCTGTTCTTCCATATCGGATTTTTATGGTTAGGGGTCGTGGCGGTGGGCCACGTAAAAAGAAGATGCAAGTACAAGTGCAAGTACAAGACTCTGCGCCGACAGTGGCCTCAAGCACACGAAGCAGCAAAAATACTGGTGAGCAACAAACATTAATACATAGCGGCAAACCTACAGATGTTGTTACTGTAACTCCGAAACAAGCTGTATTAACGCTCCCCGAAATGTTTAAAACTAAGTCAAATCAAAAAGGGGATCAAACAGTGCTTCCCACTGCTAGCGCTATTGGAAAATCAGGACAGTGCATTGTGGGAGATGAAGTTCGGGATAGCTCAATGCTTCATGTAGAATTGCACGAACATTTAACAGCAAAAGCTGCCACCGGAGCTTCTCTTTCTGTGCCTGTGCATGGGGCGAGCGCTATAGAGGAGGGGGTGCCGCCGGGGCTACAAGACATTACCGAGAATTTTTATTCTTTATCTGATTTCTCTTCTGAAGAGAGCGCTAATGTCAGTAAGGATTGGGCAGAATGTAGTATGGAAATGAGTTCTGCTACGGATGAAGATATTGTCAATACCAATCCCAATTCTTCAAATACAAATGCCTCCACTGTAAAAAGACGTAAAAAAAAACCCTCTCAACGCTCTTTGGTTATGCACTCAGCCCCAGATGCCAATGTCTCATATTCAGGACTTAGGCCAGATTTGCGTACTGATGTGTGTGATGAGAATGAACCTCAAGAGGGTGCGCCCGGGCTATCAGAGGATAATGATCCATTGATCCTGGTACAAGACGTATGCAACACATCACCCGGTACTGCGGAGATTACTCTGACAACTATATACAACACTATGATGACGCATCGCGCTGAAATAAAAGCCGAAAATTTGCGCACCCTGGCCACCTGTGCTAAACTCAAGAATGCTGTTCATCGTGCTATGAAATTGGGTGGCGAGACAGCCGATAGAGTGACTGAAACTGAGGCAAGGATCTCTGCTCTGGAAGATGAGAATATATCAGAAACGGGAGTTAGATAATGTGAAAGCTCTTAAGGACGACATTACTAACAAACTGCAGGGCTTGGAAAATCAGGCGCGTAGGAATAACCTGTGTTTCCTTGGAATACCGGAGAAAAAAAGAAGGGGGGGATCCTAGGAGATTTATCATAGAACTACTTAAAGAAGCCTTTCCGCAATTGTCCACCTGGGATTGGGATAAAGAAGTGCAGAGGGCGCACAGATTTCCTTTCACAATAAGAAAGCCGCGTCAGGGCACCGCGGAATATCCCAGGGCAATATTGGTGTCCTTTAATAATTTTTTGGCAAGGGAAGAAATTTCTACGCTAGCAAGGCCTGACAAAAAAGCCTCCGCTAAGGACTGTGAGTTTTTTGTAAGGCCAGATTTTTGTCAAGCAACGGTGTCTCAAAGATGGCATCTCCGACAGCTTATACCTGATTTCAAAAAGAAAGGCGCTATTGTATTTTTGCAAAATCCGGCCAAGCTAAAAATAATTGTGAAAGGGCAGACTAAATTCTTCTTATCTGAGATTCGAGCCAAGGAGTATTTAGAGTCATTATGAGTGATATAACTCTATCTCAGAACAATTATTCTCTTATGGTAATAATGCTCTTATTTTTTGTATACTTAACTGGTGTTTTCTCGTGAGGGCCTAGCAGCGGGGGGACACGGCAAACCATTTTTTCCAGGAACCGGATGTTCCTGAGCCTCTGATGCTGGGGAGGGGGGTAGTGGGGGGCACAGGGGGGGGGGGTGTTGGGATTGGTGGGTCTGGGTGGGTGGTGGTGGGGGTGTAAGGCAGTGGAAAATGCTAGATTGTACAGAGCAAAACAGGTCGAAGATTTTTTTTCTATGTTAACTTTATCCATACGTTGCAGAAGAGGACTCCTAATGTTTTTTGAAATCAGAATATTGTATAATGGATAAGAAAGTAAAAATATGTACCATGAATATTAATGGTCTCAACGATTACAAAAAGATCAGGGTGTTGTGTAAATTAATTCAATCTTTAAGTATAGATATTTTATGCCTGCAGGAGACCCACATTGCATGGGAAAAACGCAGTATCTTGAGGAATCTGGGGTTGGAACTCTTTGTCAGCTCTAAACAAACTGGGGTAAAAAGGGGGATCGCAATTCTTATGGGAAAAAATCTTGGCAAATGTGATAGAACATTATCAGACAAATGGGGCAGATGGGGATTGGCTGAGCTTAATATTAATGGTAACAGATTCACTCTGTGTTGTTTATATGGTCCGAACCTCGACGATTGTGAGGTATTTAATACTATTAATATGGAATTAGCTGGCTGGTGTCAACCGCTAATTTTATGCGGTGATCTTAATGTCCATATCGATGCCAAGTGCAATATTAGGACATGTGGAAAATACAGTGGTCGTAAGATCAAGACCTATAAAGCTCTAAGGGAGACAGTACTGAATAATAGATTGTATGATGTGTGGAACAAAAACAAATCAATTGATCCCGGTTTTACCTTTTTCTCAAATCCCCATAAAAAATTTGTTCAGTTAGATTTTTTCTTTACCTCTTCCTTTTTTTTGGAGAATGCCGAAATAGAGATTCTACCTCAGATGATTTCAGATCACAATCCTATAATACTAGAGTTGGCATTTTCTCTTAAAAAAATTTAATACAAACTATCATTGGTCATTTCAAAGGAGTTTCCTGCTCGATGAGAATTACTTACGATATATGACTGAGACCATTAAAGTTTTTTTTTCCAACAACTCGGACACTGCTTCAATCCAAGTGGTCTGGGATACTTTTAAATCTGTTGTAAGAGGGTAAACACTAAGTTATTCTAATTTTCAACATTTGAAGGTAAAAAAGGAGCTAAGAGATAAAATGGACAAAGCACGTATTTCTGAACTAAATTTAGTCAAGCAGATTATAAAAGGTAATAACTCTGATATCCAAGAAGCTCAACGTCAGTTAACCATCGAACGGGCTATTTCATATTCCTATTTAGCAGATCAGGTAGCAGTACAATTCAAGCAACATAAAGCAGAAAGCTATGAGTTAAATGAAAAAACCGGGAGGATTTTAGCCCAAAGGGTCAGACAAAAAGCTATGCAAAATGAAATAACCAGATTCAAAGATTTAGCTGGAGTATTTCAAGAATCTAAGGAAGGGATTCTGAATGCATTTAGTGATTTTTATAAAACACTATACAATAAACAAGTATCTGAGAATGATATAGATAGAAGGTTCATTGAGTATTTGAGTGGTATTGAGAATACATCAATGTCTGAGGATGATGAAAGATCTCTTAGCTCCCCAATTACATGGGAGGAGATTGAGTTAGCTATTCATAGTTTACCATCTGGGAAAGCCATGGGGCCAGACCAAATTCCTCTTGAATTTTATCGCACCTTCAGGAATGTTTTAAAACCAGAGTTACTCAAGATTTTTTATCAAGCTTACCGAGGATTTCCCCCAGCTTCTTGGTCCTTAGCCACAATTATAGTGTTTAGTAAAAAAGGAAAAGACCCTAATGAACTCGGCTCATATCGACCTATTTCTCTTATCACAGCAGACAGCAACATTTTTTCCAAAATGTTAGCAAACAGATTACTTAATATTATGCCCAAACTGGTTTCCAAAACTCAACATGGATTTATTAAAGAGAGAGACACCACTGATCATGTAAGAAGGATCATTACCTTATTTGATTGGGCACGGGTTATGGAATCCCCAGTCGGCGCTATTTTGTTGGACGCGGAAAAAGCGTTTCACAGAGTCGACTGGGGGTTCCTATGGTCCGTCCTAACCTGGAAGAAGTTTCCAAGAGAATATATTGTGGCAATTCAGGCGATGTATCAGGTTCCAAAGGCTGTAATACGTATAGGGACGGAAACATCTTGTTCATTTGCGATCCCCAGGGGGACAAGGCAGGGTTGTCCCTGCTCCCCCCTGCTGTTCGCTTTATATATTGAACCCTACCTAAAAAAGATCATGAACGAAGTCGGAATTCCTCCGGTGACTATCCAGCAAATTAACCATAAGGTCCTTGCGTATGCTGACAACGTCGCGGTGGTTACTTCTGACGTGGCTACTTCTATGCCTAAAATCGTAGAACTTGCACAAGAATTTGGTGAGCTGTCAGGCTACAAACTTAATATCTCCAAAACTCAGGTAATTCATTCCTCTATTGGTAAACCTGACGGAATAAATTTTACATCTACCGCGTTATATCTTGGTGTGATAATATCTCCTACAGTTGATGATATTGTAGGGCTTAATACAGACCCTCTTTTAAAGTCTACTAATAGGACTCTGGAACGGCTTAATAACTTACACCTATCTTTAATCGGGCGAACCAACGTAATTAAAATGGTTATATTACCAAAATTTCTTTATGTATTTCGCACCATTCCTCTTCTTTTCTCCTCTTCTTTTTTTAATAAACTAGATTATAGTGTATCTAGGTTTCTATGGGGCTATCGGAGAGCGAGACGAGCACTTAAATGGTGTATTCTTCCAAAACTTAGAGGCGGTCTAGGAGTCCCTAGTTTTCGCCTATACTATTGGGCAGTCATGTTAAAGCAGATGGGCATTTTAATGTTTCCAGATTATGGTCTAGATGAAGCTCTGAGTCCATCAATCTATGAAATGTTGCTCGGAGCTGATGCTCGGCAATGGCTGTTTAAGTTAATAGAACCCAGTTATCACAAAAAAAACAAATTTAAGATTATGATTACCGTAGCTCGGACATGGAAACAAATTAACAAAAGGTTTCATCTTTTGCCAAAATTTAATTACTACACTCCTCTCTCACAGAATCCCTTGCTACCCAAGATATTTAATGACCCGGTTATGCATAAATGGCTGGGCTCAAATATAAAAATACTTGGTCAATTATATCACGAAGGGCAATTAGCATCATATACTCTACTACAAAACAAATTTGGTTTAGATAAAGCGGATTTCTTCAAATATTTACAGATTTGTAGTTTTTTAAGTGCGAAGAACTTAATTACGTTAGATTCGATGAAGACAATAGATTTGTTGGAGTGCTGCTGGCAGGGATACAAGATCGGTATAATATACCAAAAATGCATAGAGAAGATGGAGGATAATTTAGATACTTATGAAGAATAATGGAAAACAATTTTTGGTTTGGAATCTGTAGACCAAATTAGATCTCTCGAAGTCTGTAGTAAAGTTATTCTCAATGATTCACTAAAGAGCCAACATTATATGTCAGTGTTTGATCTGTATTATACACCATTGCAAATATCTAAATGGAATACTCAGAAGAATGTGAACTGTAGTCGCTGTGGCCATAACGCTGCTAACCTGTGCCATATGCTGTTTGATTGTATAAAACTGACCTTATTTCAATCTCAGATACAAGCCTTTTTAAGAACTATTCTAGGTGTAGATATTGTGTTAACACCTGAACTTGTTATAACTGGAATAGAAACTGAAAAAATTACTGTCAGAACAATTGCTGAAGAAGGGGTTATATTTATAGCTATGTCAGTTTATCGTAATTCTATAACATCTCGCTGGCTGGATGCTGAACCACCCGTATTCCATCAATGGCAATCAAAAATATTGAATATTTATCAGTTAGAAAGGGCTGTATATAAATTTAAAGGTGTTAGAAGAAAGGGGATGGGGCCAAAAATATGGTTACCTATTACGAACTGGCTGTGAAATGCCTATCTATTTTTGCTGTATTTTTAAATTCTATGTATTATGATTAATGTATACTTATATTTTGCTCTGTTTCCCTTTATTCATTTTTTTTTATTATTCTCTGTATGAATTGTTTTTTCTCTGTTTGCTTTTTTCCACTGCCAAAAAAGACTAATAAAAAAATAAAATAAAAAAAAGAACAGATATTCAAAACAATTCAATATAGACATTGGGCAAGCATAATTTCATTTATCTAAATTAATGTATCAAAATTATAAACATATTAAAAACAAATATGGCAAACAGAAATGCTATACAATCATAAGAACCCCCTACACAATGTGGCCTTTAAATTCCTTCTGCACTCTAATATCTAGATCCAATGGTCTTTGATTGATTCACACGTGGTATAGTCAATAGTACCCTAAATGTGTTAGTATCTATTGCTTCCCAGACCCTACTTCGATTCTACACACAAAAAAAAAAAGGAATTCGTCGACGCGTTTCGGTGCTGTGGACACTGGATACTGTAGCACCTTCTTCAGGACTGCCGTTTCTTTGGGGTCACCGGCTTCAAGGATTACTACTTAACACCCTCCCTGTAGGTACATAGGGAGAAAAGCAAGGTATCACTACTGTGGAATAATTTGTGACACAAATATTAATCTAGCACCTCTTATTACTTTTACTTGGTCGGTTGGTATCATGATCTAGTCTCTCCCACCCTTATATTAGATTGTTACCATCAACTTGTTCCGAATCTTTGGCCCCTCTTTCCAATGACTTCTCATGGGTCATCAATCTATTACATGTACACGTGTTTACAGTCTCGTTATCCTCTGTATAATTCAAGGATCATTTATACACTCGTATTGGAGATTATTTCACACATTGTTCAATTGTTATCCCTCCGTTTCTTTTTTAGTGTGGAAATAGAAAAAACTTTGGGGACCTCACTCAAACACAGTCTTATAACCTTAAATCATATCCCACACGCATGTCTCTTTCTACTCCAGCAGACGTATTCTTACCCTGTGGGTATAGGTGGATTTCCCCTGCGGATGTTTATCTGGTCTACCGCTTTAATTCGTGCCTTCTCGTATGGGGTGGAATCCTTCCTAATGTAGGGACACAAGGCACTATCAGTTCCTACATACAATTTAATTTAAATCTTCTAGGAACGACAATAGGGAAGTCAATTACCTCTTCACTGGTATATGGCTGAAGTAAAAGGGACCTTTACACTTCTTTGCAGATCTATAAGAACCCTTCCACTCTTCTTATTTGACTGTATATGTCTCTGTTCAAGTAAAAGGTATCACTATTAAAGTATTTTAGATATTCGTGCCCTTTTCTATATATCCGGACGGTTATATTGTATTTATTCTCTTACCTTAAAAAGTCAGTAAAATTATTTCTGGACGGGCATATGTCCGCGTATTTCCGTTGAACAGCTTGATATATTCTGTCGGAATAAACATATATGTATATGTATGTATTTATATACTTTTTAATAAGGCAGTTACCTGTCTCTCTCTATTTGTTTTAAGCCCGCCTTATCCCTTTCCAGCAGTATGGGTTTATCTATCTTTTTATATTTTTTGACCATTCTCTGTGTGGTTGTATCTGTCTGTTGTATCACCGAATAATTAAAAACAAAGTCGGGGTAACGCTTAATACATGCAGGAGAGAATGTATTAAACTCATCCTTAATATTCTGCTCGTGATTAGTCAAGAAAAATAACCCAATATTATTAGAGAACGATGTTCCACAAAGAATGCAGACAGGCACGCGCCACCTTTGTGAACTTGACCATTTCCAAGGCTTCAAATTGCGCAAAAACGCTATTCAATACAGTGAAAAGTCTGGCAGGCTCAGATACAATAGCCAAACCACCGCTGCTGTCCAAATCCAAATGTGAAGAACAAGCAACCTTCTTCATAGAAAAAGTGGACGGTATCTATCAAGGTATCATACTACAACAAGATGAGGCCCCTAGACTTGAAGTTCCTACATCTGATCGGGCACTTAAACATCCTGTAAAGGCCGACGATATGTTAAAGGACTGGCCCCTACTGACAACTAATATCACAAGAGACTTACTGAATTCAATCCAAGGGACCCGATCCCAGCAAATACTCTTAAACAACTTGATCACTCAATGATGTCAAACATAACAAATGTACTCAATACGTCAATTAAAGACGCCAAAGTTCCTGCCCTCTGGAAGCATGCCATGATTCATCCTCTATTGAAAAAACCAAATGCAGATACATCGGATACAAAAAACTATCGACCCATTTCTCTACTTCCCATTCTGTCCAAAATCTTGGAAAAACACATTCATATACATTTAACACAATATGTCAATACTCATTTATTACGTCACCCATCACAGTCCGGTTTCAAGGCAGGCTTCTCGACGGAAACCACACTCCTGGGTGTGACGGAGACAATCCGCCAGAAATTGGATCAAGAGGAAACAGTAGCGCTCATCCTTTTGGATTTGAGCGCCGCTTTTGATACTATCTCACATCAAGTGCTCTTAAAAACACTGAGCAACATAGGACTAGGCGGAGACGCCCTAAAGTGGATCCGAGACTTTCTTGCAAACAGAAAGTCCCAAGTTTTCTCCCAAAATGCCTGCTCCGAAACACATTCTTTTAGTCATGGCGTACCGCAGGGATCCATCTTGAGTCCGCTTCTCTTTAACCTTTATGTAAAACCTCTGGCGAAGTTAGCTGAGGAGTCGGGACTCACGATCTATTCCTACGCAGACGATTCACAAATTATTTTCTCCCTGGCGACTCAAAATGCTAATGACACCTCAAGGCTGAAAACAGGATTAAATAACATCGCAACTTGGATGAAGGCCAACTTCTTAAAACTTAACGGAGAAAAAATGGAGGTAATAATCTTTGGAAAACAGAAACATTTATGGAGCCAACAACACTGGCCAGATAAAATGGGTAACCTCCCGATCCCAGTACCACAAGTACGAAATCTCGGCATACTCCTTGATGAAAATTTGAGCATGCAAGCACAATCAATTAAAGTTGCAGCCACCTGTTTTTCTATCATTAGGTGGCTGAGAAAAATCTGCTGGATGCTCCCAGAGTCAACCAAAAAACGGTAGTAAATGCCTTAATTACGTCCCGTTCAGACTACGGTAACATCCTTTACCTGGGATCAAATAAAACAGTGGCACACCGCTTACAGATGGCCCAAAATGCGGCAGTCAGATTGCTATGTAAAGTACCAAAAAGAGAATCAGTCTCTACATTTCGAAATTGAAAGCACTCATATACATGTACAAAATTAAAACTAACACAGCCCCTAGATACCTCTGCACTCTGGCTAAAACTTATACCCCGACCAGGACCCTCAGATCGGCCACCCAGGGCCGTTTTATGATCCCCAAATTTAAGCGTGTTCGCACTGGAGGAAAATCCTTTGCCTACTTGGGTCCTTACCACTGGAACTCCCTCCCCATTGCACTGAGAAACGAGCCAAATTACTCCAACTTTCGCAAGTTGCTAAAAACCTGGCTGTTTGATAAGTAAAGACACTTTTATCTATACAGAAGCGGCTAGATGCGCCGGGAAACCCTTTTTGGGTAGCTGTTGCGCAATATAAGTTCAAAAATAAATAAATCAAGACAGAGTAACCCTGCCTGCCCCAAATGTAATGCACTTAAGAAATCAGCTAGTAGCGATGTATAGGCGATTTCGACAGTTAGTTTTACAATCGACTGTGAGGGGGCATTTATTGCCTGCCCTGCATAACAAGCGCATCCTGCAGTCCAGGCACTTAATCCAGAGTATTAAGGCTATCGTGGAAAAGCGCCCGCAAAACAAGACAAGATTGCATTCTAAATTGTTAAACAAATGTTTGTTTTGTCAATACAGTGTCAGGAGTAATGTCTCACTGGGTGTTGCAGTCAGCATTAACCACGGTCAAACTGAAGCCCGTGGTCCTCCAGGCACCCGTGCAGTCTGCACCTGACCAGTCTTAATTTCAGTTCCTTCAACCAGAGGTATAAACACCTGGGTAGTTTGATAATGCATAAGCAGGATATTTACTGTACTCATTTTTATTGGAAAAGTAGAAAAATATCAATAATACATTGGTGCATTGTAAAAATCAGCATATACATAATGAATACAAAGTGGGGAGTGATATACGGGGCTTATTCTAAAATTGCCACAATTACAATATTGATCTCAACCCATACTACAAACATTTGCATAATTATCCCCCAAACTTGATTAATCTTCTTCACTTGGTACCTATGCTTCTAAAAAATAAATTAATCTCAAATGATTATACACAATGTCTCCACAGATCGCCATTTTTTAGTAAATAATAATCGTACAGCCAGAGCAAAACAGGTTCTGAATAAACCCACTCCTCAGACAGCCAACATCTCAGACAAATAGATGGCTGCAAATGTATTCAAATGCTCTGGGGTTTAATGAAATTTGTAAGTACCTGTAAAGTAATGGTTGCGTGGTAAAGGTAGCATGCCTTATGGAATAGTAATGGACCCAAGTTAGATTAGCACTGATGGACATCTGTAAGATCATAGCCAATATCTACAGACCAACTTGCGCCAACTTTTTTTATGCTTTGGACAAAAGCGAGGGCACTGCTGAAACGTCAACCTGTATGTTACCCTAGGAGGCTTCCTGTAGATCTGTATCAAAGGCTACATAGTTGGAGGTACGCAAGAAATTCCATCCAGGCACGGCCCGTCATTAAAGGAAGAGAAGACCCGCTCTCCACACCAGACACAGAGGGGCAGATTTACAACTTCGGGCGCATCTCTCCAAATCATCAGGGATGCGCCAGAAGAGTTGCCCACCCGTGCCCACCACTGATGCGCCGCATTTACAATGCGGCACACCGTGGTGCACCGATGGGCAGATGCGTGTCGCATCCCCCGGCGGAAAGGCGGCGCATTCCTAACATGCTGCGTCAATCCTTACGCCTGCTTCAAGCAGGCGCAGGGTTTTGACGCAACATGGCCTTAAAAATGACTGAGTGAAATCTTGTAGATTTCACTGAGCCACTTTTAGGAGGCGTTCCTGCGCCAGAACGCCCCGCCCCTATGCCGGAACACCCACATGTGGCGCAGGGCTTTACAACGTGATGCATCTCCCTAGAGGTGTCATGTTCTAAATACCCCGCAGCATGGCACTGGCTTTGCGCCGCCGCTGCGTCACAAAGGTTATGCAACGGCGGCACATATGTTGCATACGGGGCTTGTAAATCTGCCCCAGAGTGTCTGTCAGGCTGAGCAAAGGCCCTCTGTGTTACCTAGCGTCGGCACTTAGTTCAGCTGCTGTGCATCACGCACACACCTTAGTGCTAGGGTGCGTGTCTGAGTCTACCATAGGTTTTGTACTGGGCCATTCCAGTACAAAATACTATACATAGACGCACTTTAAAAACTTTTCCTACTTTGCATGTGTGCTGTACAGTACACATGCAAAGTTGTTAGATAAAGGAGAAATAAAAACAGTTCTCCTATTAACGCTTCCTTTTAAATGGTGTTAACTTTTGGCATTAAGCCCGATCTACTGTTTTTGCATAGGGTTTTGCGTCAAAAGGCATTGCTGGTAGCATGGGAATGCCCATGTACCACCCAAGTAATGCCCCTTTGGCGCTAACCTAGGCAAAGCCGTGCTCACGCTGCTTTACGTTACTTTCAGGGTACCTTCCAGCGCCAAACAAGTTTTGCATTGGAAAGTAAATTAGGAAAAAAACATTGTGTGCTGGTTAGCATCACTTTTGTGATGCTAACCCAGCCGAAACATTTAGTAAATCTACCCCTGACTGTGGGTATGCATGAGTTTGTGAGTGCACGTGCCTTTTTATGTATGAATGTATGTGCATTAGTGCGTGTGTGCTGTCAATGGGAGTGTGTGTGTGTGTGCATGCATGAGCTTGTGAATGGTAAGTATATGTGTGCATGCTTGTGAATGTATGGGTGAGTGAATGGGATGAAAATGGGTGAGTATGTACGTTAGTGCATGTGCGGCTTGCCCATTCACTCACCTTCTGAAATTACCAATTTAAGAAATCCTGCCTGATTTTAGAGAGAATCCAGGTGCATTACAGCTTAGTTGGAAGAATTATTTACAGCTCATATTGCATGAGATAATGATGGTTTTTAACTTTTTTTTTTTACACAATATCAAGAGAATCTAAGGAGGTTGTCAAAGTTATACGGCTTTGCTATATTATATGCTTTATGGGTTGGAAATGTACAAGAACATTACTGAACTCAAAACATTTTGTTCCATTGACTCCTTTTTGCAGCCTCACCATAGACGGCACCAGTTGTCTGTCGTATATTTAATTGTATAAAATACTCCACAGAACCAATCCTTCCTAAAGATTGGATGACTTTCATGACAATCTCTGTTGCCTTGTTCTAATTTGTGGCTTTCTCCTGCTTCTGTGTTTGACTCGCCCATAAGAGCTTCTTGGTTTCACTGCCAGTAGATGCATCATTCATAGAGCTCTGAATGCAGCATTACATTTAATAACAAGCATTGGTAAGTGCATTAGATTTCGCCTATGTGATTAATAACAAGCTTTTTTTGGTGTAAATTGAAGCTTGCTGAGTTGGTGTGTAATATAAGTTACAGAAAGTCTGTTAAAGTGTTTAACTTGTTTATGTACAGAAAGGCAATATATTGTGCTATTACTAGTGGTATAGTGTGGGTAAATAATAGCAATATTTTGAAAAATGAAAGAAGGAAGTAATATAATTAATTGATGTAGTAACAATATTATGTGTTTAGAGGAGTTCTGACAACTTTTGGGCCCAGTGCCACTGCACCTGCTGCACAATTGAAATTGTGATCATAGTGCCAGTAAGATAACTCCATTTGCGCCAGCTTGTTTAGTAGTAAAATATAGCAATATTTGGTATTCAGAGGAGCTATGAAAACCTTTGGCCCCGGTGCCACTGTAGTTCCTGCACCGTTCACATTCAAGCATAACTCTATTGCTTGTATGGTAACTGCGCTTGCCTATTTAGTAGTAAAATATTGCAACATTTTGTGTTTGCAGGGGTTCCTAGAGCTTTGGGCCCCGGTGTCACTGCACCTGCTGCACTATTGAAATTATGACACTACTGCCTGCAAGATAACTACACTTGTGACTGCCTATTTAGTAGTTAAATATAGCAATATCTGGTGTTTAGAGGAGTTCTGAAAACGTTTAGCCCCGTGCCACTACACCTGCTGCACCATTCAAATCATGACCCTGTTGTCCGCAAGGTAACTGCACTTGTGGTTGCCTGTTTAGTAGTAAAATATAGTCATTTTACGTGTTTATTGGGGTGCCTATAGATGTTGGTCCTGGTGTCACTGCACCTGCTACACTATTGAAATAGTGACCCTGTTGCCTGCAAGGAAACTGCACTTGTGAGTGCATGTTTAGTTTCAAATTTTAGCAATAATCTGGGGCGTGGCTTGCAGCCGAAGAGAATGGTCGCACTGTGAGGCGGCTCCTCGGCCCGTAAAGCTAACCGGCCTTCAGACCTTCGCTAGTGCTGGTGCCTGGCCCAGGGTCGACTGGACACATATCACTGCCCCTCCAGGAGCCCCGGCCGATCTCAGATGCCCGCTAGCTCTCCCTGATCGCCGCGCTCGAATCCCGGCGCCTGGATCACATCGGCCCAAGATTGCGGCCGCAACTCGCCGAACCTCCGTGGGATACTCCGGGGCCGCCACACACCACACCAGACCCTCGGCGCCTGCACATCGTCCAGTCGAGTTTGAAGGAGGCGATTCCCCACCACTACAGCCAGTCAACGCGCCAGTGGCCCCCACGTGTGGGGAGCGAGACGGCATACATAGGTCTCCCCCACCCGCCCGGCGCCAGCACCACGGCGAGTCCCCGGCTTGCGCCTACCGCCGGGGACCATCACTGTGCACCGGCTGCGGCTGCCTTTTTTCGCCCTGAAGTGGGACGACCGAGACTGGGTCCACACCTGACGGCCTGCCTCTTGCCCTGGTCTGGGAGGCTATGACGTGGACAGGTCAGTGCACTGGAGGGGCCCGCAAAGAAGCCGCAACTCAGTACCCGGGGCCTATCGGGGCACGCTGCAGCAGACGCTGGTCCCCCTAATTCACCAAAACTACTGCTCGGGCACATTGCCGGGGATGCCTGGCGGGGGCTGGGACCGGACTCTGTGGTGCTTGATCCCCTCAAAGACCCTCCAAAGTGCCTAGAAAAACGCTTGCTGCTGGCCTGCATCCAGCCTACCGACCCTGCAGAGGCAGATTCCCCCCGACCCCCTGCTCCTCACCAATAACCAGCTCCGCATGGTCACCTCCGCCCGGGCCTTGGGAATCACGACCCCCTTCCGGAACTGAGATTGCAGGAACGTGGGGTGCGCTTCCCTGTCTCCCCCCGGATCATCGGTGAGAGGCTCCCTCTCTCCCCCTCCTATCCTTCTCCAGCGAGTACGCCTCATAGTCTTCCACCTTCACAACCCCCTGTGAGGCCTAATTTCACGATGGCCTCCAATAAAGGAAATGGGCCTTCCAATCAAAGGCAACTCAATAAACTATCATGGGGTTCTAAGGGGGAACCTAAAGATACGGCTCCAGACGCCATCCTTAAAGCGGCGACCCCCCCTCCGCAGGTGAGGCCCTCCCCCACGTTGGACGATGTCATGGAAGCAATTGCGGGGTCCGCTCCTCACTGGAAACCCGCATTGATTCGTTGAACATAGAAGTGACACTGCTACATGCCGACCTCCGAAAAATGGATTCTAAGGTGAAAGACATTGAAATCAAAACCCAGGCGCTCGTCGATGACACCTCCACGCTGCAACAACAGGTGACCCAACTGCAGAAACAACAACACCAGATGGAGGTGCTCCTTGACGATTGCGAAGGACGCGCTCGGCGCAACAACCTCCGCATCCTGGGTGTTCCCGAGCGCCTTGAAGAGCCGGCCACTGACCTCTTCGTGGAGAAATTGGTCCCACAACACCTCCAACCAAAGCACCTCTCCAACTATTTTTCCATAGAAAGGGCCCACAGAGTCCCGGGGGGCAGACCGAAGCCGGGAGCTCCCCCCCGCCCCATCGTGGCCCGTGTGTTCAACTTCCATGACCGTGATGTCATCCTCCAAACGGCACGAGCGGGACCGCCTGTACGAATAGACAATGCACAGATCACGATCTTCACGGACTTCACCATGAAAGTACAGGCCCGTCGACGCAGCTTCTTGTAAGTGAAGAAGGCGCTCTGTGCACAATCCATCAAATACTCTATGCTATTCCCTGCAAAACTCCGCATTGAATCGGAGGGTAAGACCTGGTTTTTTGAATCTCCGGCTGATGTTTGGGACTGGCTCGAGGGGTGGCGCCAGTCGACTTCAACCCAAAATCGGCGCAAGAAATCCGCAGATCGCTCTGACAAAGTGGTGCCACCGGAAAGTCAGGACCTGTTCACGGACAATGCGCAGGAAGAGTAATGACCCAAGAACCCAAGTTGGATCGAACAGTTGGGCCACCTCTCCTTGAGCCGGCAGGCTCTCCGTTTCGACCTTCAGACTTTACTCTTGGATGGAAGCTGTATATCGGACCCTGTTACTCAGAGACTCAATTGACTGGAGCGCAGTCCACCTCTTACTTGAATCACGCCTTGACTCTTATGTAACCTTTGCTGATTTTCTTCCAATATGGGTTACTTCACCTGTTGTTGTTGAATGACCTATCCATGTCACTGTTCAAATTGACTACTCTCAGGTGGGGCGCTCACTCTCCTAGTACCCATATAAGGGGGGGTCACTTAGCCCCGGAAGCCATTTCTCAAGTAGTATGGGGTGATAAGCGCTATGCTCGAAGACGATGTAAATGGTTATAAATTCTGACCCTCCCTCTCATGTTAATTGTTGAATACCACATAGATAGGCTGAGCGGTGCTTTATGACGATGCCCCCCGCTTGGGCTGATCTCCATGAGACCCCGGGCGCAGGACTTACGTATTATCAATGACTTCTACTATGTGAATGCTACTGCTGATCTCAGTTGTTTCTAATCGCACTAGATGACATCATCCTGTTACTAGCTGACGAGGGCACCTTCGGCTCTCCACACACCTCAACAATGTTCGGGGGGCGACAGGCACTCTGCCTAGTTGGGGAGTGGATAGTTTCAAGTCCGTGGGCAGGGACGCAGGGAGGAGGGTTGATAGGGGGAAAACAGTAAGGGGGGTAGGTTTGGGAGGGTTGGGAAATGTTGGGAAGTTAATGAAGAGACTCCTTTGGTCTCTGTTATTGTTTTTGCTTATTCGTTACAGAGAATTCTTGATCATGGAGCGTGTCATGCAGCACGCCGCGACCCAACGCGCTACCTCTTGCGACTTCTTACTTACAAGCCCAGCTACATGTCACCATATGCCATCACGATACACTTACTGCTCAGACTTGCTGGGCCTCGCGAATGCCCCACAGTAGCCCTGTCTCTTAGAGTCATTTCCTACAAACTGCACTCCATACACCACAAACCATTGATCCGTGTACAATCTCACTTCTTTAGGCCACCATGACACACCCCTCAACAACGTCCCTTGCCATCATGGCGTGGAACGTTAACGGTCTTGGCAATAGGATAAAAAGAGGGGTGGTCATGCAATATCTCAAACGCCACTCTCCAGACCTGGTTCTCCTCCAAGAAACGCACCTAATGGATAATGTGTGCCAAGCGCTACACCGAGGTGGCTATAAATTACTCGTGCACGCAGGTTTCACCTCTGGATTCAGGGGAACCGGTATTCTGGTGCGAAGAAATGTGGCCTTGACGTGTACCAAAACATGGGCCGATCCCCTGGGTCGCTTCGCCGTGGTGGAGGCCACCTGGGAGGGCAAGCCACTCAACATCATTTCAGTCTACATCACTCCAGCCTTAGGCACAGCCGCACTACAGACCCTACAACGACTAATGCTTGACCTTCCACAGGGACCCCTGCTTATCGGCGGCGATTTTAATATGACAATGAATGATGCCATAGATCGGCACCCCAACATCCTTCACACAAATCGAGCTCAGACCTATCTGACTTCACACAAACAATGGGGCTCGAAGACCTATGGCGCCTATCTCACCCAAATACTTCTTACTATACACACTACTCCAACGCTCATAACAGTAGCTCTCGCATAGACTACTTATTCTCTCCCACAGCTGATTTGGAATTTTTTCGCCACCCAGTGGGGCTCTCTAGAGGGATCTCCGACCACTCCCCACTCACTGTGAAATTCACGCACCACCGTCAAAAGACACGCAGCCCTATAATAATCATGCCCTGGCTCTTAAAAATCCCTGACATAAAAGATTGCTTGCTTGAACACACCGAATACTACTTTGCCGAAAACGTGGGGTCCGTGGCTTCGGCCATAACAATATGGGAGGCATACAAAGCAGTGATCAAGGGTAAAGCGCTAGCCCTCAAGAATGGATACATCCACAAGCAGAATGAACACTTGTTACAAGTAGAAACAGACCTTATCAACCTGGAATCCCTCCACAACACGAACCCCACAGACAACATAACAGCCCGCCTTCGCGCGAAACAAATATAATATAAAGCACTGGCTCTTGAAAAGGCGCAAGCCAAGCTCTTGAAAACACAGAGCAGGCAAAATGCTCGCGTGGCTCGAAAAACGCGGACAGGGTTCCCGTTGGATCCCAGAATTGACCCAGCCAGATCAGTCTACTGTCACAGACCCGGGCGATATAGGGGAGGCCTTTGCCACCCACCTAGAAGGGGTCTACTCCACCAGAGCCCACTACAATGCGGAAGAATCCAAACTGCTCCTAGCCGAAATGAGGCTCCCTACCCTTTCCCAGCCCGAGATACAGGAGCTGGAGGCTGACCTCACGACGGAGGAAGTTGGAAATGCCTTGTTTGCCATTCAATCAGGCAAGGCTATGGGCCCCAATGGCGTCCCAATCGAGTTCCTGAAGGGTATGGCGGGTGAGATCCTCCCACACCTTAAAGCAATGTTCGAAGAAAGCCGTGATGTCGGATGCTTGCCACAAGATCAACGGTTGGCTTTGATAGTGGTTATTCGTAAGCCCAATAAACCAGCTGCTGATTGCAGCTCCTACCGACCTATCTCTCTCATTAACACTGAAATAACAGTCCTAGCCAAGCTCCTTGCCACCAGACTCATGGCGGTTCTCCCCGCCCTGATACACGTAGATCAATCGGACTTTTTACCAGGCCGCAATACTGCGCTCAATCTCCGCCGAGTCCACAATGTCATAAGTAGGATACCACATCTCCAAGAAGATGAAGCTAACCTTTCCCTTGATGCAACACTTGCCTTCGATTCTATCGAATGGTCTTACCTCTTTGAGGTACTCCTCCACTATGGCTTTGGCCCCAAATTTAAACAATGGATTCGACTACTCTGCACTGATCTCTGGGGACAGGTTTATGTCAACGGACATACGTCCAGGCGCTTTCCCTTACACAGAGGTACAAGACAAGGATGCTCTCTGTCTCACCTGTTGTTCAACCTCACTCTTGAACCTCTAGCCCACTGGATTAGAACCGACAATTCCATCCGAGGCCTTCGATGGAATGCTGACACAATCGACAAGATTTCACTGTACGCAGATGACATCCTAGTATATATCTCCTCCCCCAAGTCCTCCCTTAACAGCCTGCTACACGTGGTCACCAACTTTGGCAAATACTCAGGCTTCTCTATTGATTGGTCTAAATCGGTGCTCTATGTTCTGCATGGTCCACCCCCACCTCTCCCGCGAGTCTACTCCATTGAAATCGCCCAAGACGGTTTTAAATATTTGGGAATCTTTGTCACCCCGGACCCCCAATTGTTCCATGAATGTAACCTTAAAGGCCCACTCCAGAGACTCCATACCGACGTCTCGCATTGGAGAACGCTCCCCCTCTCTCTCCCAGGTAGAGCTGCCTTATTTAAGATGCTTGCGCTCCCTCGATTCCTTTATGCCCTACAAAATTGCCCATTCCCCATAGCTGACTCTTATTTCAACCTAATCGAAGGAGACCTTCGCCTCCTTCTATGGGATGGCGGTTCTCCCTGCATTGCTTTCATCTCTCTCACGCAAGGGTGGTATGATGGAGGTATTGCCCTCCCCAATATCCGCCTCTATTATTGGGCAACTCAGTTGGTCACCACCAACTCATGGATCTACGGCTCGCCCACAAACCCTGCCTTTCACTTAGAGAAATACCAGACAGGCCAAGGCTCTTTACGGCAAGCCTTCCCGTACCCGATATATTAGCCCAATGTTCCACACAATATCAATTTGGCACCGGGCAAACAAACGACTCGGATGGGCCAACACCCTCACACTATCCATCCCACTCTGGATCTCGTACAAACTAGACACCCTCTGTCATTATAGAGGCTTTGACAAATGGGACACACTAGGCATATCCACCATTAGCGACTTGCACCATAAGGGCAAACTACTGACATTCAAAGAGCTGCAAAATACATACGACCTGGCACAATCCGAGACTTTCCGATACCTCCAAATTAAACACGCCATACTCACCAACGTCCCGGACCTCGCCTCTCTCCCACAGTCCTCGCCCCTTGAAGACAGACTCCTATCAGAACCCCTTCAGGCCAAAGCGATATCCTACACTTACCGTAAATTGTGCAATAATATGCCAAACACTTTTCACCTTCTACGAGATAAATGGCAGACTGACGTCGGTGCCCTAGATGAAGTTGAGTGGCAGTCAGCATTAATGTCCCCGCGCGAATCAGCCATCAATCATAGATTCAGATTAATACAGCTAAAAATATTGCACAGAACATACATGTCCGGTCCCCTTCTAGCCAGAATAGGCCGACGCCCATCTGATCTCTGCCTCCGGCATTGTGGCCTAACAGGTACCTTCTATCACATACTGTGGGAATGCCCAGCGGTCCAAGACCTTTGGAATCACGCCGTTCAGAAAATGATTGAAGCTTTAAGGAAACCGGTCCATCTGACCCCCAAATGTGCTCTTCTTAATGTGTGGGACCCCACAGATTTAACTGCGATAGAACAACGATGGGTGGCCCTAAGCTTCCTCTTATTGAAGCGTGAAATAGCCATGCAATGAGGGCTCACCACACAAACCGCTCCTGATTAGATGGGTGGCTGCAATGGACGTGTGCATGCTGTCTGAAAAAACGGTTTACAAAAATAGGGGATGCCCCGGAGTTTGGGATAAGAAATGGGGTCGATGGAATACCTATAGAGGCGAATTGTGTACTTCCCCCTCAGCAGACATGGAAATGACCAGGCCTGCCATCCCTCAGTAATTGTGATTGTGGTTACTGCTGTACTGTACGTGCTCTATGACGAGATTATGACTGATTGTTTTGATAAATATTTCCTCTGCTTCGAACAATGACGTTTGTTTTAAAAAAAAGAAAAACCATAGACCTCTAAACTATCCGGAACACGAATCTGACTTATCTGTGTACACCTTGCTTTACCACGCCGCCGGACCTCCGGGATGTCGGCTGAAGGGCTGTGTTACTCCGACAATGATAAAAGGTGTACGTAACACAGCCAGCCCTAGGGGTTGTAGGCTCTATGCTGTATTAATACATAATTGTACAATAAAGGTCTTTGGAAAAAAATAATAATAATAATTTAGCAATAAAATGGATTTAGTGGGGCCCCTAGAGCTTTTGGCCCCAGTGCCAATGCACCTGCTGCAACATTCAAATCAAGTCTCTTTTAACTGCAAGGTAACTGCAATTGTGCCTGCCTGTTTAGTGATCAAAAATAGCAATATTATGTGTTTAGAAGAGTCCCGACAACTTTTTGGCCCGGTGCTACTGCACCTGCTGCACCATTCAAATCATGACCCTGTTGTCTGTAAAATAACTGCTCATGTGGTTGCATGTTTTGTAGTAAAATATAGCATAGCATTTGTATATGAACTTTTTTTATGTGCAATGTTTATTGAAACATTTAGAATGTGGTCATAATGACCAAACAGATTAAAGTGAAAAAAAACAAGCACTGGCGTTGCCAATAGGTCTCGCAGTAGGAAAGTTGGAGCTATTACAATTGCAAATAACAATGCCTTTTTTTTTGTTTTCATTTTAAAAACATAAAGGGCTTTGTCATTTACAAAACCAATAGCTCCAACTTTCCTACTGCGAGACCTATTGGCAACGCCAGTGCTTGTTAAAAGACATTTTCTTTCGCAGATATGACTGCAAATGTCCAGGTATCCTTGCTAGACGGATCATTGTGTACTATGTAATGTATACCATCCTTCAGACGTCATTAGTTGCTGTCTTCTTGTCAAGCTCAGTGCCCCCTTCCTCTAGGAGGGTGTAGGCTGCGTGAAATAAATGCTGGCTTCTTAATTTGTGCTCCCTGTGTCTCGAAGCTTGCTTGGGGAGTCAGATCAGCAGAGCACAGCCAGGGCCCTCATGTTTCCATGGCTGCTCACTCATCCATCCAAGGATTCTGCTCTAGTTTTCTGGCCTGTATTCTTGACTATGCCATTACAACATCAAGACCACGTGTCCCAGAATGCAAAGCAGGAATACAGAACTGAAGTGTTTCGTGAACCAAGTTTAGTGTAACCTAAGAGTCATGCACAGAAATAATCATTGGAGCAAACACCTCTGCTGTGAGAAGCAACCTCTTCCCAACTCTGCACAGACAGCCTACAAGTTGTGATCTTGTTCCCTGGGCAGACTCGCAAGCATTTGGGTAAGGGTGGCACCTTTTCTTCTCTTGTGAGGACTGAGTGCATTACTTTGTCTGAGCAGTGGGTGCACAAGTGGTACAGAGTAAGCACTGTGGCGTGGCCAGTGCAAGGAGAGATGTTTGTACCTGCACACTTCACACAGGCACTTTTGATTTTGTTATGGCCAAGTAGATGTGACGATGGGTGAATCTCCACCCCTCCCCTTTATTGCCACCCCCAAGCATTGTATATCTCTCACAATTAGTGCGATCGGGTTACAATGTGTGAGTGACTTTGACAAGAAGGGCTGGTCGAGCCTGCACGACATGTCACACTCACAAAGAAGCCTCCAGGAAAGTGGCATTTAAAAGGAGAATTACCAGTTTCAGGTTTAGCTTTTTGTTTCTCACCTCTAAACACGCCCAAGATTGTCTGTGGGTCAAAGGCTACGCTGGGTGGGCTTCGGGGACTGTGCTGTACTAGCCTGTTTGGTAATTATCAGGTCTTGGGCCAGTATAACGCAGACAGAAATCTAAATGTTTATTATCTATAACCCAGTGTGGTACAAAGGGCACGGACAGAGCAGGCCAACTGCACCATGGGCGGACATTCAGGGAATTAGAAAAAAAGTTGTTTACCTGTAACATGAGTTCACTACATATCATGTTAAGTGCATTTGCGTCTCGCATTCCGCCATGGAAGACCATACGAAAAATGAAATGTTTCTTACCTGTAACACTGGGTCTTCTTTGCGTGTGGGATTCTATCTATCCAGTGATCTTTGACACCGGTTTTGGTATGGAATCGTCTTTATATTCATAACCTTGGGGGATACGAACACTGTTCCGCGGTGCAGAACACGCGCGTTCATAATGGTTAGGCCATCGTCGTTGCCTGGCAGCGGGGGTGATATATATGAACAGAAATATGCATAACTTTGCAGTGCGTTGAATTGGCCCCTTTCAGTGCCCTAGTTTGTGCACGTGCTGCGTAAAATACCTATCACCCGAGCAGTAAAGACTCAAATAGAGGACACAATTTCTCATTGCTGACATCACAGAGATGTCGTGTAGGTCAATGTTTTTTAAATCAAATTCATTTTTTATTGGGAACTGGAATCGCCTAGTCCAATGTCTTAATACCGCTTCAAAGAGCCTACAAATTCTCACTGCTTTATTCATTGAGGCGACCTGCGTCATACAGCTGATGCCGTCAGAGCACATACTAATACAGTCGCGCATTGTGTGTCGTCACAGTGCATACTGTCTCACCGCTGATGACATCACAGTTCAGCCTGTCTCTCCGCTGATGACATCACAGAGAACACGCTGACGTCACAGAGGAGGCTTGATTACTGCAGCACGATGTCTGCCTGCTGATTACACCACAGCGGGCAACGCCTCCATTATTTTGTTTTACTTTAGAATGCTTTTTGGGTGATCTAGGACGCAAACGTCACTATATCCCGAGGAGAGAGGCACGTGAAAGTGAAAGTGCATCGATCGCGGGCTGTAAGGGTGCTGATGATTGATGGCGAGGACGTGCGTGTGCTGGGGCATACTGAAATACCACTAAAGTGAATGAAATATAAAGCAAGTTAGGAGGGTGGTGCAGGTTTCCAAAGAGCATGAACCCGTAATGCAGAGTCAAAAAGAGAGCGAGCGAGTAGGCGAGGAGAGAGGCACATGAAAGTGAAAGTGTTAGGGGAGGAGAAGCCGCAGAGCGCACGCTGGGCGAAGCCCTTTGATGTGCTGGCGGCCGTTACAAAATGCAATTAGGAGGGAGGGAGGGAGGCTGATGCGCGTGCTTGTTTGGTCACGTGAATCACGTGAACTTCAAGAAAACCGCAGCAAAAAGCCCTTGGTTTGACGAGGATTTTGAGGACATGAATTCTCGCTACGCTCAATGCGCTTATGCGCATTGATAGGTCGCGAGACCTAAAAATAGATCCAATAAGGCCTACAACGTGCTAAGAAAGGTACTGAGGAATATTTAGGAAATGCCACAAATGTTCTAAGGCTAAAGCATCTCCTTTACACAAGTAAGTAGTAAAAAGCAAGTATTCAGGCACACTATTAGAAGCTATCAGCCTTTTCCGAGGGAAGAGCTCTTATGTTATAGTTTAAGAGTTTGTGAAGTCTCTCTAGTGAATGATCTTAAACAGTGTGAACAGCTTTAGTAGAAGTATTGTAAATGCGTGCAGCCAGGGGAAGTTAACAAAAAAAAAGTTCCACACAAAAACAAATGTAATTCGGCCATGGGAACTGATAAGAGCCCCCTTTTAAGTAATATTAAATACAAGAGATTTCACAAGCAAAACCTAAAAAATAGTCCTGTTTAAATAACAGCAGTTTGCTGCATTTCACGGTCACCTAGTGGTCACTGGAAAAAACTGCAGCAGAAATGTGGACGCTTTAACATCGATCAGGACAAACATTGAAGGCTGCTATAAACATGCCTTGGCAATGCCAATCCGTCTTGCTTGTACGTAAAGGTAAACGTGACCAATTGGCATTGCCAATGATTGTTAGAAACTTTGATTTGGGGTCATTCAATACTAAGTGCTTTGCTCCACTACATCCTTCAAAGGGTGTGAGACATAAGAGAGCGGTGTCCTCGTGCCTTTCATGTTGGAGAACCTGAAAACCTGTGTTTTCTAGCAACATCTTCTCTCTGTGTGACCTCCCTGGGGTGGCGGACAGTTTCTAAAGACCCATCTATGTGTCTTCTCTTCCTCTGTGTGCCCCACCTGCAGCACTTCTCCCCATCTGCACCCCTACCTGCACTCAGTGGCTCCTCCCAGGTCTGGACCCTGCTCCATTTCTTTGCAGCTAGGTTTGCACTTGATATATATCCCTACACACAGGGGCGTAGGGACCCCCCAACCCCCCCGCTTTGGCAGATACAGCGGGGGAGGGGGCACTTTATGGGCCTCTTCTGTCTGCAACTCGGAAGACCAAGTCTCTTAACACTATACAGGACTACAGTGTCAACAGAAGAGCAAGGAAACACAAAACATGGGTAAATACAAAAGAGAAGGAAGGAATATTGAATAAAAGGATGGGTGAAAGGGATAAGGGATGAGTAGGTGGATGAAAGGGTGAGTGGATGAATGAGTGAGTGGATGAATTGGTGGATAGACAAGTGAAAGGATGGTCCAGTGGATGGATGGATGGGTAAATGAATGGATCCTCCCTCTCCCCCACTTTGTTCAACCTCGTCATGGAACCGCTCGCCACCTTGCTCCAAGCTTCTAATGTCCAATTCCATATGTACGCCGACGACACACAACTGTACCTAAAGCTTCAATCTCCGGAAGATATCAAACATCTGAACTCCACGCTTATCAACACTCAATCTTGGCTAGCCGATAATCACCTCAAACTAAATGCTCTGAAAACTGAGTTCCTTCTCATCTCACCCCCGGCGAAAATTTCCACCACCCAAACATGGCTCAACAACCTAACAGCACTTAATGTCCAACCCACCATCGTGGACTCAGCGAAATCTCTAGGCATCACACTGGACGCCAAGCTCAACATGCAGCAACACATCAGCAAAGCCACAAAAGCAGCCAATTTCCAAATAAACACACTGAGGAAAATCAAACCCTTCCTTCCAACTGAAGACTTTCGAACTGCTGTACAAGCGTTAGTCATCCCTCGAATCGACTACGGAATTGTGACCCTCAGTGGACTCCCGCTATCCACAACAGCACCCTTAAGAGCCTCCCTGAACGCTGCCGCAAGACTCATTACTGGCTCAAGAAAACATTCACATATTTCCCCAGATTTAAAGTCCCTAAAATGGCTGCCGTTTGAAGCCAGAATACAACTAAAAATTGCTGTTATGACACACGCGGCCGTGCACCACAATGCACCCAACTACCTCGCTCAAAAATTGTCCATATCAGGAGGTTCAAGGTCCAATAGAAGCTCAAAGAATCTACTCCTGAAACCCCGTAGATTCAGGAAAGAGAAAACCTACAAGCGCTCCTTCTCAGGAATGGCACCCAGGATCTGGAATGCGCTCCCGCCTGAAACTAGGCGTATCTCCTCCGCTGCACTCTTCAAGAAAGAGGTGAAAACCATCCTTCTGGCCAAGATCTCCTGAACATTATAGGTATTGGTTCAGAGACTCTACATTGCCTGGTATCAGTGCTCACCTTGTCCTTTGGCATTATACCTCTACCTGATGGTGACACTACTTCGCCTCATTCGTCCTACCGACCAATATATGAGATACATTGGTCACAGATTCACCCTCCCGATGCCCTCACTCAGTGCGCTCTCTATACTAAAACACTGTTATAAGCTTGCCACACACCCAAGGTGTACCTCAACACCTATATAATGTGATCCATGACTTGTGCAGTTTTATTACCTGTTCACCTGACTGTATATTGATTTGTTTATGTATGTTGTTTTCTTATTATCCTTCATGTTGTGACTACTACATTGCTCCCATTACCACTGTTCTTTCCTACTGCCACTACCCTGCCATTGTGAAGCGCTCTGATATCTGTAAGGATCTTGTTCGCGCTATATAAAACTTTGAATAAATAAATAAATAAATAAATAAAGGGATGGATGGATGAGTGGGGGGAAAGCATGAGCAAATGGGTGGCAGAGTGGAAGAATGAGTGAAAGGATGGATGTCAGAGTGGATGGAAGGATGGTGGATAAATGGCAGAGTGGATGGATGGATCAGTGGATGGCAGAGTGAATGGATTGATGGAATGGGAAAAGGCTGAATGGTGCATGACAAAATGAATGGATGTAAGAATGAAAAAGGTGAAATAGTGGATATTAGTGGGTGGATGGAAGGGTGAAAGGATGAATGGATAGATGTCTAGATGGAAGAGACAGGTGAGCTCTTCTAGGGAAGTGTCGGCTCAGTTGCTTGGTGCCAGCAGAGCTTTCATTTAAGGGGGGTGGGGGGCTTTAATTTTCTGGCTACACCATTGCCTACACAGGAGGCTGGGAAGGATTTTCAGCCTACATGGTGTGCATTTTGACATTTTTGGTAAAGGTTCTAAACAAATAAAACAAACATAAATAAGATAAACACTAAGCAAAAAAATATAAAAAGTAGAACTCTTAGATGACGTCACTGGCATAGACCCTCTTCGGGAGCAGCTAAAGGATCCAGCCTCTGTTCCTCAGAAGGGGTTCTCATCTGTGCTGGGAAAGATCATACAATGGGACTGAACTGATATATGTACATGTGTTGTAGGCTGTAGGTCAGTGTCCATCCTTTGTGCAGATCCAGTGCCTTGAAGTCGCGCAGTCCAGAGCGCCGAGCCTATCAGCGTTCAAGTAGGCGCAGTCCAGGCCGGGGCCGCTGTTCTTTAACTGGATACTGAGGAAAGAACAGAAACACAACATCAGGATTGGGTCTGAGCCATCAGTCGCTCACTAAAGACCAGTGGATTTTAGATATTTCTGCTTCTTTCATTGTGAACATTTTCTGTGTGTTTGGGATACACAGGACAGCAGGACTAGAGCAGGAAATACAGTGAGAGTGAGTAAGTGAGTGAGTGTGTGAGAGAGCGACAGAGAGCACGCCTGCATGTGTAAATGAATGAATGAATAGGATCATAAGTAACTACAGAGAATTCTGGGGCCAGGATACGGGGGTTGCTACAGCTCTCTAGGTGGCTGCCCCCCCCCGCCACTGCTGCGCACCCACTCAGTCATCCTTGTGCCCAGTCATTCACTCCTTCATCCTTCCATGCACTCAGACACTCGTCCCTTAATCCTCAATGCACTCACTCACCCCTTCATCCATGGATGCACGCAGACACCCTTTTATCCATCTGTGTACTCCAACACTCACCCTTACACCCATTCATCCAAAGACGCATTTTCTCATTAACTCCTCCTGCGTTCGCTCATCCACGCAAACACGCACACATACCTGTGAACAATGGAAAAGCAGCTCCAGAGCTTAAAAGAAGCTCGGTGAGTTGGCTAACACAATGCTTGTTCAATAAAGTGGTGCCAGATCCACCCGGATGTGGCGATTTGGAGAAAGAAATGGTGAAATCAGCAGTATGCCAGGAGGCGCATAAAGATTTGTAAAAAGGCCGCACTTTATACAAAATCGGCCGTGAAATTTGAAGAATGCAAACTGGTATATATATAGTTTTTTTATTGACGACTGACAAAGGGTTGTGAAATATAATTAACAGATATTTTCGCCTCTCTATTCCCAACTTTTTGGAAATAAGGACATCCGGCTGGCAATGCTGCTCCAGGTAACGAGGCCCTAGAGGACTAGTTGGTGGGGAGAAAGAATCCAGCTAGGGGGTGTTTGCTGTGCCCTCACCTTGTTGCCTGTGAGCTCCGCCGCAGCTGGTGGCCTGTCACAGCTTGCCGTCACTTTTCCTGCCGGCCGAGCGCCGCTCAGAGGAAGGCAGAGCCTGGGGGACTTCATTGCCCAGCAGCCTTAGCGGCCGGAAGCCGCGCTGTTTGAAACCGTGCCAGGAGGCGCATAAAGGTCAGCGCTTCCCCCGGCAGAGCGGGGGAGAAAGAATCCAGCTTGGGGGTGTTTGCTGTGCCCTCACCTTGTTGCTTGTGAGCTCCGCCGCAGCTGGTGGCCTGTCACAGCTTGCCGTCACTTTTCCTGCCGGCCGAGCGCCGCTCAGAGGAAGGCAGAGCCTGGGGGACTTCATTGCCCAGCAGCCTTAGCGGCCGGAAGCCGCGCTGTTTGAAACCGCGCCAGGAGGCGCATAAAGGTCAGTGCTTCCCCCGGCAGAGCGGGGGAGAAAGAATCCAGCTGGGGGGTGTTTGCTGTGCCCTCACCTTGTTGCTTGTGAGCTCCGCCGCAGCTGGTGGCCTGTCACAGCTTGCCGTCACTTTTCCTGCCGGCCGAGCGCCGCTCTGAGGAAGGCAGAGCCCGGGGGACTTCATTGCCCAGCAGCCTTAGCGGCCGGAAGCCGCACTGTTTGAAACCGCGCCAGGAGGCGCATAAAGGTCAGCGCTTCCCTCGGCTGAGCGGGGGAGAAAGAATCCAGCTTGGGGGTGTTTGCTGTGCCCTCACCTTGTTGCCTGTGAGCTCCGCCGCAGCTGGTGGCCTGTCACAGCTTGCCGTCACTTTTTCTGCCGGCCGAGCGCCGCTCAGAGGAAGGCAGAGCCCGGGGGACTTCATTGCCCAGCAGCCTTAGCGGCCGGAAGCCGCGCTGTTTGAAACCGCGCCAGGAGGTGCATAAAGATCAGCGCTTCCCCCCGCGTCGCGGGAGCTGCCCGGGACAAGGGCGGGCCCTCTTTGGCCCTCAGTGGCCAGAGGAGGCCGGGACGGGCCATAGACACTGATTCCTGTATAGGAACTAGTCAATTCAAGTGAGACTTTGGACATATTTAATTTTGTTTTTTAATTTTGTGGTTAACTGTTGCATTGAATCTAAGTATCATAGGATTCATTACGATCATTGGGGGTAGGAGCATTTAGCGTTAGTCATAATGCCCAGATCGACCTGTGAACCACTAGCAGCAGGTCTGGTTACTATGGACAACTTCTTGGTAAAAAAAGTTAGTCAAATAAATAACGAATGCAGGGCCTCCTTAGGCCGCAATAACTTTCCTCCCCCCTTGGAAAATGTGCCTACTGTAATAACAGAAGGCCCGGATGGCACTTTAGAAGTCGACCCTACTCCACATTGTGCAGGGGGGTCTGGGACAGTGGTGCAGGCACAGGTACACACAGAGGTGGCCGCTGACTTGCATAATACATCTGAGGAAGATTCAGCTGAGGAAGATCTAGTTGAGGCCACCTCTACAAGGCCAGTGAGGAAGTGCAGAAAGACTCAAGGGAGGCGTGGGGGGAAAACTTCTAAAACAAAATCTCATACCAACCCACGTAATACTAGTAAAGCTAGTAACGTAAACACTATAAGTGAGTCTGTCACAGGAGGAAACAACCAAGAGGGCAATAAGGAGGGAGGTTTAACTTTATCTGCCTCCAACTTGGAGACTTTGATAAATACAATAGTAGGGAAGTTGGAGGAGAAAATTACAGAATTAATCAGTCCAATACTATCTAGACTGGAAGTAGTGGCCTCTGAGGTGGAAAGGTTGGGAGGCCTGGTGGCGGTACATTTGGCTCCCGTCCCAGTAGTTACAGCCCCAAAAATTATCCCTGCTAGGGGCGGTAAGGAGATTGTAGCTAGGGGGGACAGTGGGCAGCTGCCGAATTCCCAAGGACAGGCAGGTGCTGGGGTGGTTCTAGCTCCAGCACCAGTAACCCAGCCAAATAGACAGGCCCAGGTACCTCGGAGTATTCGACCACTTCCACCGCAGAGGGTAAAACTTAGGAATGTAAACCTCCCTCCAGACTGTGTGCCATATGTGGTGGTGTTAACGAATGTCCCACGCCACGAAGAACAATCAGCCCAACCACACGGAGAGTCTCATCACTCACTAAAAAATAAAACGGTGGCATGGTTAAATAAGAATTGTGGCTACCCAACTCACTATCATGACCAAATTATTTCTACTGAAAGGATCAATTGGGTTCGCCCTTCGTGTAAGGCGACCACTGGGGATTGTGTGGTTGTCAACTTCAAGCATCCCCAACATGTCGCTACAGTTCTACTGCGTGCATCTTCGTTAGTATACAACGCAAACAGCGTTTGCGTGCGCCCTCTGGGCTACTTTTATGCTCCTGACCAGAATTCTCTAAAAGACCCCCGAAGGTACAGGCTTACATCTCACACCCAGTCACCAATCTCTGTGGTTCCATATATCTATAATAATAATAGCACACATGGGATGAATGGATGGCAGACACCTGCGCAAAATGTTAATGCCGTCAATCAGAGCATGAGAGGGTACAATGTTGCCACACATAATCGCTTTGAAATGTTCTCAGGGTTGGATGCATGCGACTGACTGGTGGTGCCGACTGGTCAGAGTATTGCACGGTCTCTTGTAGGACAGCCTGCAGAGGCGATAACACCCACAACACATAAAAACAATGTTATTTGCTGGAATGTGGTGGGTATGGAAACTAAAATGCAAGATGAGAGCTGGCTATCATACATCAGGGGCTTTCAGATTATATGTCTTCAAGAGACTTGGGCAGTAAAATGTGAAACTTTTATTGAAGGATATAAGTCATACTTTGTACCTGCTATACCAGGTAGCCGGGGGAGGCCGAAGGGGGGCATGGTAATGTTTATCTCGGTAGCATTGACATGTTCGATTGCCAGAAGGGCATCAAGTAACCCCGGTATACAAGGCTTAGTCTTAAGTGCGGGCAATTGCAAGGTTGGTTTGATCAATTTTTATAACTCTATTAATATTGGCGCAGGTCATGGTAATTTAAAAATCTTAAATGACTATGTTAGCACCTCAATGAGGGATTGTTTACACAACCTAATGATCATGGGTGATTTTAACGTTCACCCTTGTGGTGACCCCCTAATGAAAAACCTTCAGGAAATCCACTGCCCTAGACTGAAGGGTCTGCATCTGGAACATACCATGGAGGGGGACGTTTTCAATGATTTTCTTAATAATCATGGTCTTACTTTAACAATGGCATTGTGTGACCCTAGAAAGCGTTTCGTTACCCCGACCTTCAAAGGGCATGGTAAAGGGACTTTTATTGATTATATGTTGTTAACCTTGTCCATGCAGGTTTTTGTGGAATCATTCACTATTGAAAACAATGCATCTAGCGATCATAACCCACTCACTATACACCTAAGGGGGCCCTGGGTGGCTAGTGCAAGCAGGAATTTGTCCAGGGGCAGGGTAACGACTACTGATGACAGACGTCGTTTAAAATGGTCTATGTGTACCCCGGACCTCATATATCAGAACATTAAAGACAGCTGTAGTGCTGCAATTAATAGATGCACACAGGCTGACTCCGATCCAACACAGGTTCTGTCTGACTTTCAGAGTTTAACAGACAAAATAGCTACTTTAATGACAGAACCAGTCAGGGGAGGGAGGGTCCGAGGTGGTTTAATAAGGAATGCTCTAAGGCTGCTCGTGACCTTAGAGCTGCTTTATCAGTAAAACCAAGAAATAAAGAAATAGTTCAAAGGTCACGTAAAGAGTATAAATCAGTCATTGCCTCACGGAAGGAAGAACTGAAGAAAGAGGCTTGGACCGAGATCCTGGAACCTCAAACACTGAAAAACAGCGCTAGATTCTGGGCAGTGCTTAAGAAACCCTTCCTGGTGCAAGATCTGGGAGAGGGATTAGAAGGGGTTATAACAAAGGAAGAGTGGGTTGCTCATTTCAAAAAACGGTATGGGGGCACCGAGGCTAACACTGTACATTTTGAGCCCATTAAAGGGGCCACATGTCTTAATGTTAGTACAGGAGAGGTGTTAGTGGGGATAGAGGGACTCACAGCGGGAAAATCCCCAGGCCCTGATGGGATACCCCCCGATCTTTTTAAATCTGATCCCAACTTTTGGGCTCCGATTATTGTGGCAGTTATCAACGCAGCCGCTAGAGTCGGTTGTCCATTATCCTGGGGGCTTTTCACTATTGTGCCTATATTCAAACAAGCATTTGCAATGCAATAGGTCTCGCATTAGGAAAGTTTGAGCTATTGGTATTGTAAATGGCAAAGTTTTTATTTATGTTTTTTTTTTAAATACCTAAATTAATAGCTTTGTCATTTACAATGCCAATAAAAGAGCTGTTGCATGTTTCCTTTGCGTGGGTTGTTAAAGGAATAAAATACTTTTTTATAGTGAGTATTTGGCTGGGCAAAGATTTATTGCTGCTGCTGCGGCCGTTTTCAGTTGTCCACTTCTGCCGCCGGAGGGATCCTCGCACTGCTCAAACACGTTACTACTGAAAAACCCTTCAAGCACAATGTGTAGGATATTTACATTTTTTGGACCAAATAAAGTAGGCCTACTTCAAAAACCAGCATGTATGTCAACATTAGCTCCAATGTATACACCACAATGCAAGGCATTACTTCAAAAGTCAGACGTCTGGGTTAAATTAGATTTTTAAATTTAAAGCAGCATAAACTCAGTAGTAACTTCAGAATTCCCTGTACAACTGCAAAGTTCCCAACTACTCCAAACACCGTCACAGGTCATATCCCTTCTATCATCAAGACAAACATCAGTCTCCTACCCCAAAAGCGCCATCTCAGGCGACTGCCATAATAGCACCACAGAGGAGAAAGGGGATGCTGAGTAAATATAGGTCACGCCTACAGATGCATGGTCTGTATTCTCTTCCAGGTTGATCTGCTCACCAGTTATAAGGAAGGCAATGACAGGTAGAGTCTAGCAGAGGAAGGGGAATTGTATTGTTTATTTTGGGTAACGGAGCATTAAAAAGTCGAGATTAAGAAGTCCAATGTGAGCAAAGAACAGGACAGTCAAACTGCAGATAAGCACAAATATACATTTCATAAGTTCACTATAATTGTTGGTCTCCAACAAATGCAGTTTTTTCGTTTTTTGCCAATGCTTCCTTTTGTGTTGGATTAGTGTTCATAATAAAGCGGACAGTCATAAATGTGCTTTAATATCACAAAAGCTTCCATAAAAGGGTTCGGGTCCCACTTGCTGTGGGGCAAGCACTGAGGTTGATAATATTTCTGGTGGGATGTTGGCCTAAATCTTGTTTTGGTGTCATATTTTAACCCCTTAAAAAGTGCTAAAGCTTTCCAATCAGTGTTGAGCGGTTTGTGTTTTTTGTGTGTTTTGTTTCTTTTAATTTGGGGCAATTCGTGTTTAAGCCTTCATTATTTTGTTTCCACAAAATATGTACAGGCCAAATGTCCATCCTTGTTCACAGCAAGTTAGGGATTGAAATAGGTATCAAGGATTTCTGTAATCTCCACAAGGAAAAAGGAAAAAAAGCGAAAACGCAGCAAATGTGTGCTTTTCACCAAATAAAGGTAAATTGCAACATTTTTAAATGATTCCAACCAACTGTTTACCGTGCTAATATAACTCTCGTCTCAGGTTTCAGAAACAAGAAGGGTTTTACCACCAGTTTTGAAATTTACCAAGTGGTAATGTAAAATGTCCTGTTTTTGCGTTTTTTACCTACTTGCAGTCTCTGGGAGAAAGTAAACAAGCAAACTCACCGCCGCAGCCCGGCTTCAACAGGAAGCCAGGCAACCTTTGTTGGGACGGGGGCGGGGCCGGACACGCGACCGGAGCTTCCCAGGAGGCAGGCTGCAGTGGCTGGCGCAGGGCTCCGGTGCAGAGAGAGGAGAGCCCTGCGTGCAGCCGGCGTCCGCCCGGGAAGCCAAGGAGCGGAGTGCCGGTGTCCCTGTGCCCGTATTACGTCGGAGTGAGCAGCCCCGGAGCGGGACAAGTAGAAGTCCGGGTGAGTGGGGCTCCGTGCTTGCGTGTCTGTGTGTATGCAGGGGGGACGGGAGGGGGGAGGCGGGGGGAGCGTGTGTTTGTGTGTGTGTGTGTGTGTGCGCGCGCGCCTGTGTGTGTGTGCGTGCATGCAGAGGGGTGGGGGCTGGCTGTGTGCGAGCAGGGGCTGTGAGTTGATCTGCGCAAGCGCGGCTCAGACGCGCGCCCCCGCGGTCAAAACTGAGACTGCAAAAGCGCGCGTCTGAGTCGTGTCCACTTTCCTAAATACGGGCCACATTAGGTCTGGAGCAGACACTCTCAATGCTCACGCATTGAGAGTACGTCTGCTCGACCTAAAAAGGAGATAGGGATAGTCCAGTTTGTTATAGGCCTATCTCCCTAATTAATTCCATGGCTAAATTGGTGGGGAGAATTGTACTGCAGAGACTCTCGGAGTGGGCACGGGATAACAACATCATGTCTATTACACAATATGGTTTCTGTAGTGGCCGCTCGACCACAACACAATGTCTAAACCTCTTCCTTATACTTAGCAAATACACCATCGCCCAAAAGGGTACAGTCCACCTGGCCTTCATGGACCTATGCTCAGCTTTCGACTGTGTGAACAGGGGGAAGCTTTGGGGGTCCATGAGGGATAAGGGAGTAGACAATGGTATTATAAACTTTTTAGTTGACCTCCATAGTAACACAAGCGCAAATATAAGGTATTCACAAGACCTGTGTGTAACAGATGAATTTAGAACTGGGAAGGGGGTGAGCTAAGGCTGCATACTAGCTCCCTTCCTTTTAAATTTTTATAAATGAGCTGGATGGCGTTCTACAGGAGGTGAAAGCTGATAGCCCGAGAGTAGGCAGAAGAAGCATCCCTGTCTTGTTGTAGCAGCAGGTCTGGTTACTATGGACAACTTCTTGGTAAAAAAAGTTAGTCAAATAAATAACGAATGCAGGGCCTCCTTAGGCCGCAATAACTTTCCTCCCCCCTTGGAAAATGTGCCTACTGTAATAACAGAAGGCCCGGATGGCACTTTAGAAGTCGACCCTACTCCACATTGTGCAGGGGGGTCTGGGACAGTGGTGCAGGCACAGGTACACACAGAGGTGGCCGCTGACTTGCATAATACATCTGAGGAAGATTCAGCTGAGGAAGATCTAGTTGAGGCCACCTCTACAAGGCCAGTGAGGAAGTGCAGAAAGACTCAAGGGAGGCGTGGGGGGAAAACTTCTAAAACAAAATCTCATACCAACCCACGTAATACTAGTAAAGCTAGTAACGTAAACACTATAAGTGAGTCTGTCACAGGAGGAAACAACCAAGAGGGCAATAAGGAGGGAGGTTTAACTTTATCTGCCTCCAACTTGGAGACTTTGATAAATACAATAGTAGGGAAGTTGGAGGAGAAAATTACAGAATTAATCAGTCCAATACTATCTAGACTGGAAGTAGTGGCCTCTGAGGTGGAAAGGTTGGGAGGCCTGGTGGCGGTACATTTGGCTCCCGTCCCAGTAGTTACAGCCCCAAAAATTATCCCTGCTAGGGGCGGTAAGGAGATTGTAGCTAGGGGGGACAGTGGGCAGCTGCCGAATTCCCAAGGACAGGCAGGTGCTGGGGTGGTTCTAGCTCCAGCACCAGTAACCCAGCCAAATAGACAGGCCCAGGTACCTCGGAGTATTCGACCACTTCCACCGCAGAGGGTAAAACTTAGGAATGTAAACCTCCCTCCAGACTGTGTGCCATATGTGGTGGTGTTAACGAATGTCCCACGCCACGAAGAACAATCAGCCCAACCACACGGAGAGTCTCATCACTCACTAAAAAATAAAACGGTGGCATGGTTAAATAAGAATTGTGGCTACCCAACTCACTATCATGACCAAATTATTTCTACTGAAAGGATCAATTGGGTTCGCCCTTCGTGTAAGGCGACCACTGGGGATTGTGTGGTTGTCAACTTCAAGCATCCCCAACATGTCGCTACAGTTCTACTGCGTGCATCTTCGTTAGTATACAACGCAAACAGCGTTTGCGTGCGCCCTCTGGGCTACTTTTATGCTCCTGACCAGAATTCTCTAAAAGACCCCCGAAGGTACAGGCTTACATCTCACACCCAGTCACCAATCTCTGTGGTTCCATATATCTATAATAATAATAGCACACATGGGATGAATGGATGGCAGACACCTGCGCAAAATGTTAATGCCGTCAATCAGAGCATGAGAGGGTACAATGTTGCCACACATAATCGCTTTGAAATGTTCTCAGGGTTGGATGCATGCGACTGACTGGTGGTGCCGACTGGTCAGAGTATTGCACGGTCTCTTGTAGGACAGCCTGCAGAGGCGATAACACCCACAACACATAAAAACAATGTTATTTGCTGGAATGTGGTGGGTATGGAAACTAAAATGCAAGATGAGAGCTGGCTATCATACATCAGGGGCTTTCAGATTATATGTCTTCAAGAGACTTGGGCAGTAAAATGTGAAACTTTTATTGAAGGATATAAGTCATACTTTGTACCTGCTATACCAGGTAGCCGGGGGAGGCCGAAGGGGGGCATGGTAATGTTTATCTCGGTAGCATTGACATGTTCGATTGCCAGAAGGGCATCAAGTAACCCCGGTATACAAGGCTTAGTCTTAAGTGCGGGCAATTGCAAGGTTGGTTTGATCAATTTTTATAACTCTATTAATATTGGCGCAGGTCATGGTAATTTAAAAATCTTAAATGACTATGTTAGCACCTCAATGAGGGATTGTTTACACAACCTAATGATCATGGGTGATTTTAACGTTCACCCTTGTGGTGACCCCCTAATGAAAAACCTTCAGGAAATCCACTGCCCTAGACTGAAGGGTCTGCATCTGGAACATACCATGGAGGGGGACGTTTTCAATGATTTTCTTAATAATCATGGTCTTACTTTAACAATGGCATTGTGTGACCCTAGAAAGCGTTTCGTTACCCCGACCTTCAAAGGGCATGGTAAAGGGACTTTTATTGATTATATGTTGTTAACCTTGTCCATGCAGGTTTTTGTGGAATCATTCACTATTGAAAACAATGCATCTAGCGATCATAACCCACTCACTATACACCTAAGGGGGCCCTGGGTGGCTAGTGCAAGCAGGAATTTGTCCAGGGGCAGGGTAACGACTACTGATGACAGACGTCGTTTAAAATGGTCTATGTGTACCCCGGACCTCATATATCAGAACATTAAAGACAGCTGTAGTGCTGCAATTAATAGATGCACACAGGCTGACTCCGATCCAACACAGGTTCTGTCTGACTTTCAGAGTTTAACAGACAAAATAGCTACTTTAATGACAGAACCAGTCAGGGGAGGGAGGGTCCGAGGTGGTTTAATAAGGAATGCTCTAAGGCTGCTCGTGACCTTAGAGCTGCTTTATCAGTAAAACCAAGAAATAAAGAAATAGTTCAAAGGTCACGTAAAGAGTATAAATCAGTCATTGCCTCACGGAAGGAAGAACTGAAGAAAGAGGCTTGGACCGAGATCCTGGAACCTCAAACACTGAAAAACAGCGCTAGATTCTGGGCAGTGCTTAAGAAACCCTTCCTGGTGCAAGATCTGGGAGAGGGATTAGAAGGGGTTATAACAAAGGAAGAGTGGGTTGCTCATTTCAAAAAACGGTATGGGGGCACCGAGGCTAACACTGTACATTTTGAGCCCATTAAAGGGGCCACATGTCTTAATGTTAGTACAGGAGAGGTGTTAGTGGGGATAGAGGGACTCACAGCGGGAAAATCCCCAGGCCCTGATGGGATACCCCCCGATCTTTTTAAATCTGATCCCAACTTTTGGGCTCCGATTATTGTGGCAGTTATCAACGCAGCCGCTAGAGTCGGTTGTCCATTATCCTGGGGGCTTTTCACTATTGTGCCTATATTCAAACAAGCATTTGCAATGCAATAGGTCTCGCATTAGGAAAGTTTGAGCTATTGGTATTGTAAATGGCAAAGTTTTTATTTATGTTTTTTTTTTAAATACCTAAATTAATAGCTTTGTCATTTACAATGCCAATAAAAGAGCTGTTGCATGTTTCCTTTGCGTGGGTTGTTAAAGGAATAAAATACTTTTTTATAGTGAGTATTTGGCTGGGCAAAGATTTATTGCTGCTGCTGCGGCCGTTTTCAGTTGTCCACTTCTGCCGCCGGAGGGATCCTCGCACTGCTCAAACACGTTACTACTGAAAAACCCTTCAAGCACAATGTGTAGGATATTTACATTTTTTGGACCAAATAAAGTAGGCCTACTTCAAAAACCAGCATGTATGTCAACATTAGCTCCAATGTATACACCACAATGCAAGGCATTACTTCAAAAGTCAGACGTCTGGGTTAAATTAGATTTTTAAATTTAAAGCAGCATAAACTCAGTAGTAACTTCAGAATTCCCTGTACAACTGCAAAGTTCCCAACTACTCCAAACACCGTCACAGGTCATATCCCTTCTATCATCAAGACAAACATCAGTCTCCTACCCCAAAAGCGCCATCTCAGGCGACTGCCATAATAGCACCACAGAGGAGAAAGGGGATGCTGAGTAAATATAGGTCACGCCTACAGATGCATGGTCTGTATTCTCTTCCAGGTTGATCTGCTCACCAGTTATAAGGAAGGCAATGACAGGTAGAGTCTAGCAGAGGAAGGGGAATTGTATTGTTTATTTTGGGTAACGGAGCATTAAAAAGTCGAGATTAAGAAGTCCAATGTGAGCAAAGAACAGGACAGTCAAACTGCAGATAAGCACAAATATACATTTCATAAGTTCACTATAATTGTTGGTCTCCAACAAATGCAGTTTTTTCGTTTTTTGCCAATGCTTCCTTTTGTGTTGGATTAGTGTTCATAATAAAGCGGACAGTCATAAATGTGCTTTAATATCACAAAAGCTTCCATAAAAGGGTTCGGGTCCCACTTGCTGTGGGGCAAGCACTGAGGTTGATAATATTTCTGGTGGGATGTTGGCCTAAATCTTGTTTTGGTGTCATATTTTAACCCCTTAAAAAGTGCTAAAGCTTTCCAATCAGTGTTGAGCGGTTTGTGTTTTTTGTGTGTTTTGTTTCTTTTAATTTGGGGCAATTCGTGTTTAAGCCTTCATTATTTTGTTTCCACAAAATATGTACAGGCCAAATGTCCATCCTTGTTCACAGCAAGTTAGGGATTGAAATAGGTATCAAGGATTTCTGTAATCTCCACAAGGAAAAAGGAAAAAAAGCGAAAACGCAGCAAATGTGTGCTTTTCACCAAATAAAGGTAAATTGCAACATTTTTAAATGATTCCAACCAACTGTTTACCGTGCTAATATAACTCTCGTCTCAGGTTTCAGAAACAAGAAGGGTTTTACCACCAGTTTTGAAATTTACCAAGTGGTAATGTAAAATGTCCTGTTTTTGCGTTTTTTACCTACTTGCAGTCTCTGGGAGAAAGTAAACAAGCAAACTCACCGCCGCAGCCCGGCTTCAACAGGAAGCCAGGCAACCTTTGTTGGGACGGGGGCGGGGCCGGACACGCGACCGGAGCTTCCCAGGAGGCAGGCTGCAGTGGCTGGCGCAGGGCTCCGGTGCAGAGAGAGGAGAGCCCTGCGTGCAGCCGGCGTCCGCCCGGGAAGCCAAGGAGCGGAGTGCCGGTGTCCCTGTGCCCGTATTACGTCGGAGTGAGCAGCCCCGGAGCGGGACAAGTAGAAGTCCGGGTGAGTGGGGCTCCGTGCTTGCGTGTCTGTGTGTATGCAGGGGGGACGGGAGGGGGGAGGCGGGGGGAGCGTGTGTTTGTGTGTGTGTGTGTGTGTGCGCGCGCGCCTGTGTGTGTGTGCGTGCATGCAGAGGGGTGGGGGCTGGCTGTGTGCGAGCAGGGGCTGTGAGTTGATCTGCGCAAGCGCGGCTCAGACGCGCGCCCCCGCGGTCAAAACTGAGACTGCAAAAGCGCGCGTCTGAGTCGTGTCCACTTTCCTAAATACGGGCCACATTAGGTCTGGAGCAGACACTCTCAATGCTCACGCATTGAGAGTACGTCTGCTCGACCTAAAAAGGAGATAGGGATAGTCCAGTTTGTTATAGGCCTATCTCCCTAATTAATTCCATGGCTAAATTGGTGGGGAGAATTGTACTGCAGAGACTCTCGGAGTGGGCACGGGATAACAACATCATGTCTATTACACAATATGGTTTCTGTAGTGGCCGCTCGACCACAACACAATGTCTAAACCTCTTCCTTATACTTAGCAAATACACCATCGCCCAAAAGGGTACAGTCCACCTGGCCTTCATGGACCTATGCTCAGCTTTCGACTGTGTGAACAGGGGGAAGCTTTGGGGGTCCATGAGGGATAAGGGAGTAGACAATGGTATTATAAACTTTTTAGTTGACCTCCATAGTAACACAAGCGCTAATATAAGGTATTCACAAGACCTGTGTGTAACAGATGAATTTAGAACTGGGAAGGGGGTGAGCTAAGGCTGCATACTAGCTCCCTTCCTTTTAAATTTTTATAAATGAGCTGGATGGCGTTCTACAGGAGGTGAAAGCTGATAGCCCGAGAGTAGGCAGAAGAAGCATCCCTGTCTTGTTGTACGCAGATGATGCGGTTTTGTTAGCTAGAACTGCAAAAGGCCTTCAACTATTACTTAATGCTTTTAAAAAGTTCATGGAAGATAGAGATTTGTTAGTTAACAACTCCAAATCTTTCATCATGCAAGTCGGGAAACAGCCAAAGAGACAATATACCTTTAAACTAGATAAGGCAGTAATACCGTCTTCTAATACATTCTCCTATCTAGGTGTACTCTTTGATTCCAAATTGTCGTGGGGCCCTCAACTTGCAAAGAAAAGATGTGCTGTGACTAGGGTTAACGCCTCTATCTTTAACTTCGCTTCAAAACTCGGCAAAAAACCCACGAGTGCCATGATAAAATTATATGACGCAAAATCCGTAGCAACTGCAGCGTATGGCAGTGAGCTCTGGGGTTACATGGCTGGGGACCAACTACAGATCACAGAAAACGCATTTTACAAACGACTTCTGTGTGTCCCGGCCGCCACTTCCAACTTTGCAGTCCATGAGGAGCTGGGAGTGGGATATTTGAGCGATATCCTATCCCTACGACCACTGACCTGCTGGTTGAAAATGTGGCTGTGTGAAGATATCCCCTTAACACATTTAATTGTCAATGACTTCATGGCTCACGATAAGGCGTTGGGCACCCCTTGGATGAAGTACTTAAAAACTTTCTTTTCGGAGTTGGGTCCTCCCGACCTGTTTGAATATCCGGCTGGAATTATGAAGGGGGACGTTGAACTAATTAAGCAGACCTTTCTTCTGCGAAAGAAGGCTGTGAGAGAGGGCGCTGAGCTACAAAAAACAAGTGTAAGGAAATTTATAATGGTTAAAACCTGTCTGACAACGGAGCCTTACCTACTCGGCACTCTCAGCACTCACGAAAAGTTTCTATTAACGAGATTCAGATTTAACTTGTTTCAGCATCTGCTTATCAGACCTAAAAAGGAGAGTTTTAGCAAAAATCCAATATCCTGTGACTGCGACGGAAAGTCTCCACAGGATATGTTGCATTTTATGTTTTTATGCAGATTTTATGAATACCCACGTAAACGCTTTTTAATTGCTCTTTTAAAGAAACTCTATTTTAATCAGATACGACCAGTCTTTTTATATTTACAATTGCTGCACTGTGACAGTGTCCTCCAAGTTCTTGAATTTTTAAAGTTGTCTCTTAAATTGCGAATCTGCCTGGACCAATGATTGATGTTTTTATAATGAACGTGAGCTTTATGGATCTAATGCAGACTGCCAAACTAATATCAGTAATTATATTTTAACAATGTTATTTTATGTATGTATTATATGTCATGCACTTTTATGGTTGAATGAAACTGAATAAAGTCTCTTTTGAATTTGACTAGTTGGTGGTCGGTTGGGGCATAGTTCTAAATAAACTAGTGCCAGGAGCTAGAGGAGCCATCAGCCACACCAAAGGGCCATATCTCAGCACAGCATGAAGAAGGGATTTTAGACCAGTGGTTCCCTGTTGACACCAACTAAAATGGCAGCTCAGAAGGCAATCCCAATGACAAGGCCATGCTCCTGACAAATTGGGCTCACAAGTCCCCTGGATTCATTATCTTCATGTTTGACCAGATGTCATGCCTCGTGGATGTGGGACGCAGCGGTGCCCGGGCAGGGGTGCACACATTTGTGCCAGAACATGCTAAGGACAAATACGGCCCCTCCCACGAGGTTAGGATTGGAGCTGTGCTTCCGTAGAGCTGCAGATTGTTTAAACATGCCTATTTCAAAGTGGAATACTCTGCCAAAACAGGTTTCATCGATTTAAGGCTGAAAAGTAAAATAAAATGCTACAATAATGCCGCCACATTTGTGCCGCAAATTGTGAAAATCCATGCCGCAGTATCCTGGGGCCACTGGCTGTCTAACGAAGCACGCCATCTACTCGTATATATTTTTATGTGGGAGCACTATTTAAAGGTTTGAAATATATGTCTGATGATACCAAGGGCCAAAAATAGGAGACTGATAAATCATTGGTGACAAGGAATTTAAAGGGGGCAGAGTCCCACCCCGTGTAGTATTTAAAATCAGACATTGAAACCAATCCCTACTGGACCCTATATTGACGTCCTTAACTTCCATGGCCAATTCACTGATTGATTTCTTGGAGTATAGAAAGCTTTATTTGAATTTGGAAAGCTTTATTGAACAAGAAAAGAGGACATGGTACAGAGATATAATACTAAGAATAAAGTATAGATCCATCTAGTGACAAATAAAACTACTTATACAGGTAAAAGAGAAAAATCTATTTCAAGTCAAGTCAAATGTACCTTTATTACGGCCAACATGTCCCAGAAAGTGCAAAATTTTACAACAAGCGTTTGTAAGAGTCATTTAAAAAAGAAGAGCTTTGAATTAAAATCCCGTAGCATTTACAAAGATTAAAATATTCATAAAAGAGCATTATATAAATACATAAAATCAGAGTTTTGGTCTTTCTCCCCGCATGGTGCATTATTCTGGGTTTTTTTTCTCCTTACTTTTCTTTTCCAGAACCAAATTGATCAGGCTAAAACACGACCGAAAATGGAAACCGCAGGGCTTCAATCAATTAGAAGGTGCATTACATCATAATAGATTAATGCAATTCGATAGCTAGTTCTTATCTGCTAATGCGTTTGGAGTTTTGAGAAAGACCCTTCTTGTGCACCATATAGAGAACAGAAACCCCGCCACAGAGTAGGCAATTGGGATACTAAGCTCATATTTCAGTATCCTGAATGTTTCAACACAGTGTCTACTGCCTAGATTTCTGCAGATCTGAGCTAACCATCTCTTTCTCATTTCACTGTACCCCGGACATCCAAAAAAGACATGGAGTTCAGATTCCCCAGAATGGTTACAAGCGGGGCACATGACCTCGTTTTGCGGTTTCCATTTAGAGGTCACACAACGCAGAGGCAAAACTCCAAATCTAAATTGCAGATAGAGTTTTCTGGCTGTTGGAGGTTTAATGAGGTTGAAAACCCTTTCAAAGACGGGACTGTCCTTAATTTCCAAAAAGGTTGAGGTTGATTTGCATATATTGGGATTAGAGTGTAGTAGGGTCATTCTATAATTCTTATAGATGATCTTTAATTGTTTTTTTGAGAATTGGGGACAAGCTACCTCCGGATCAGACCAACATTTCCCCAAACCCATGCTAGTTAATTCATGTTTAACATGGGAAAACCAGGGGAGCCTAGCAGCACCCCTAATTTCTAACACTTCGGACAGTTCTTCTCTATATGTGGAAAGTTCCGGCGTCGACCATAAACGGCGCCAGTATAAAAGGGGTCTCAGGCATAGGACTGCCTCTAGTTCCATCAAACCCAGATCTAGACGGAGAGGAACTAGAGGAGTGCTACGCGGCAGTCTAAAGAGATTCCTAATGTATTGGTTCTCAATCTGCAGTAGGGACTTGGGCCTGCAGTGACCCCAGAGTTCAGCTCCGTATAATGCACCCCCAAAAGCCTGGACCTTGTAGATTTCCAATGCCGGGCTAACGGCACTCCTGTTTGAATTATTAAAAACCTTCAGAATTCCCCCTGTTGACTGCGCTAGTTTTAATTTTGATTTCCATACATCAGCATATATAAATCTATTACAGCATATATGACTGGATGACAAACCCTATAAAGGGAAAACATAACCACAGAGTACCATACATAAAATAGCAATTTTTGATTTTGCTTTTTTTGGGGTGAGAAAAACAGAAAAGGGGAGAGAAAAAAAAGAAGAGAGGAGAGAAGGAAAAAAAGAGAATAGAAAAAGAATATCATGAATTATATACTGTAAACATTAGTAAAACTTTCCAGTGACACGTAATATACAGAATACAGAAAACGCAATACTGAAGCAAGAATCCTAGAACATGCAAAACATATATGTAGGAATAATCAAAACAATTCATTGTGGTTGAAAAACAAAATACCTGGCAATGGCAAATAGTGCAGAGGAAGAAAGAAAGTTTGTGAGAGGGGACCAAAAGGCATCTTTACGAATAAGCTGCTGAGAGGTGGTTACAAAGGCTCTATCTAGCCCATGATGCTGACATAATATATTCCACCAAGCCAAGAAGGAGACTTTGGAGGCACCTTCCAATTCGAGGTAATGACCTGAAAGGCAATAGCAATGGCTAAATCTATAAAAGGGCCACGTTTTCGTACACCCACCCAGCGTGTGGAAGAACTAAAAATTGAAATGATATCAAAGGGAAAATTAATAGAACACATTGAGGCAATAGACTTGCAGACTTTTGTCCAGAAAATAGAAATGCTAGGGCAAAGGAAAAAGGAATGCAAAAAAGAACCAGGAGTGTTTTGGCACGACCAGCAGTTAGGAGACAGGGAGGGATTGAATTTGGAAATAGCCAAAGAGGTTAAAAGTCTCTGATAAAAAAAAAAGTTTGAGTAATACTAGCATTGCATGAAGTGTGATTTATCCGTACCCAGATGGAGTCCCATGCATGTGTAGGAAAGGTGTGCTGCAGATCCGTTTCGCATAAAAGTTCAATGTTACTTTTGGGACGGGGAGATAAGAGGAAAAACAGGAATTTATTGATGTGAGACGCTCTAGCATCAGGAGAAAAAGATAGCGATCAAGTAGACAAATCTGAAACAGAAGAAGAGATATTAGATAGAAGAGAAAGCTGCTGGGTTACAGACAGTCTCAGAGACTCAAAATTTGAAAGAGATGTAACAGGTAAATTGTATTTAGACTGAAGTTCCTGGAAAGAGAAAAACTGCTCATTATGCAATAAGTGCCAAACCTGTAAAACACCTTTAATAATCCAGTCTTTCCAGAAAATAGTACAATTGAAAAGTTTAATAGATTTGTTGGGCCAAATAGAAGAGTCTAGAAATAGCTGAAGTGAAGAGCAAGATTTACTACAAATCGGATAAAGAATAGATATAAGATATGAAATAGTAGGGGATTTAAATGAGCAAGGAGGATGAACAAAGTTATCTAACGAAGAGAAGGGGAAAGGTTAAATAATTGATTCCTCTAATTTATGCCATACTGACATGGGAGGGTTGTCACTTGAAGAGAAATAGGGCATGATTTGACGAAGTAAAAATGCGGAATGATATTGGTGAAGATTGGGGAAATTAACTCTACCTCTGTCTTCAGGAGCGGAAAGAGTAGAAAGAGAAATACGAGCTTTCCGATTGTTCCAAAGGAATTTACTCATTCTACTATTTAGGTTTTTGAAGAACTTTAAAGGGAGTTGTATGGGTAACATAGAAAGATAAAAGTTAATTACCGGCAACATCTTCATTTTACATGTATCCAACCTACCCCACCAAGACAGTAATAAAGGGGACCACTTCTCCGTCATGGCGGACATTTTAGCTAAAACGTCATCCAAGTTCAATTGAACAGTTTTAGCTATGGACGCTGAGTGTTTAATCCCTAGACAGGTGATGCAATTAGAATTCCATTTAAAGTTCAACCCCTCAAACATACTTCTGTGGTAATAATTATTGAGCAGAAGAATCTCAGATTTAGAAAAATGTAACATATCCAGAGATGGCAGCATAAGACAGAAGATCAACAAAAGCGGGCAGAGAAGTAGAGGGTTAGATATATATAAAAGAATGTAATCTGCATAAGCAGTAACTTTTATTTCAATAGATTTATGACTAAAGCCGCGGAAAGTAGAAGAATATCTAAGAGAATGAAGGAAAGGTTCAAGAGAGAATAAAAAGCAAAGGAGACAAGGGGAAACCTTGACGAGTACCTTGTTGACGAGTAAAATAAGAAGATTGAGAGCAGTTAACAAAAACCGAAGTGGTGGGCGAAGAATACAACAAACTATTAAGAGGTAGAATAGCAGGACTGAATCCATGCCCCCCCCACACACACACACACCTTTTTCATGGTAAAGGCCTTGTTTGTCACGATTTACTTACTGCTGAGAAGTTCCAGCTCAACCTCATTTAAAATATACCAGTGCTGCAGAGATAGTCTGCAACTGTCCCAGTAAAAGCACAGCAGACTTGCAAAGAAGTGGTTACCTGTCCTATTAAAAGTATGGCAGAACAGCAGAAGAGTGCCAGGACTGTCCAAATGAACATATACCGTCTATGTTGCAATAGCATAGTGCTTCCAATCAATATAATATATAAGTGGCAGCCTTCCTGAAAGTGCAAGTAGTGTCCCACTTTAGGTGTAAATAGCTCCAATGGAAAGTGCTGGTACTCTTCATCCTTCATGTAACAGCTCTGCTGAGAAGTGCTGGTACTCTTCATTCTTCATGTAACAGCTCTGCTGAGAAGTGCTGGTAGTATGCCTGATTAATAGCAAACCAGGTCAGAAGTGTTGCTACTGTGCAGGACAAAGATATCCGTTCTGCTGAGAAGTGCTTGCATTATGTATGATCAATATAGAAAACCTGGTCTAAGTGCTTGTTCTGTGCATTATAAGGATCGTAACCCTACTGAGAAGTGCTGCTAGTAGGCTTGATTAATATTTCATACTTGGTCTGAAGTGCAGCCACTGTGCAGTGCAAAGGTATCAGTTCTGCTGAGAAGTGCCGGCATTATGTATGATCAATATAGCAAACCTGGGCGAAGTGCTGGTACTGTGCATTAGAAGGATAGTAGCCGTGCTGAGAAGTGCTGGTAGTATGCGTGATTGATATCCAAACCTGATGAGAAGTGCTGGCAGTGTACATGTGAAGTACATAAAGGAGGTACAAGGGAGATAGACATGCTAAGATGTACTGGCAAATGTGTTAAAGAAACGTGAAGCTACCTTCGTTGATGACCCCACAGCCCTGGGCCCCAACTAACAATACATCCCTCCCCCCCCCACACTCCCCTTTACACCGAGATGGTGAGCGCACAAGGGGGCAAATTATCAGGGAACGGCGTTAAAATTATCGCCAGTATTAAACTGCCGCTAAAACGGCGATAATGGGCTTGATAATATGCCCTTAAGAATTCCCATAGAAGCCCAGGTACACACCAGAACATGGGCTTCTATTGGAATTCTCAAGGTCAAAAGTGCTCTTTTTGCAGTTTGATCGCTGAGTGGGATGCTTGTGGTTGTTAACTATCTTTGAGACCTGTCCATAGGGGACTTTCCTGACGCGGAAGTGGCATCAGCTTTAAAGTTTACGTACAGAACGTTTAGTGACGATGACAAATGTGTATGTCCTACTATTGATGACCTGCTGGTGTGATGGAAACACAGGTTTGATTGAAGCTCAAATGAAACACATGTAGAGAACCACCTCGAGCCTGAAGCTACAGACGTGCTCACGCCAGCTGCCGTTTATTTATTGAAAAGGAATATTCACTTTCACGGACATCCCTGTCTTCTGACAGGCACCCTACATTTCTGTTGCATGTTGAATGAGAAAGAAGGCAAACCCTACCTACTTGTTCACCAGTCTGTGGTACGGGAACTGCTCCACTTAGACAATATTTTCTGTCATTTAGAGCTTGAAAACCTGGAAGTTGTCATTTGAAAACTTTATGACGTGTATGGCCCGATGCAGTGCTTACTTAATTTGAGCTGGTGGCTTCCGGTGCTTGGCACCAGCACTTTATTGTCAACACTGGCTCTTATAAGAGTCTGCCACATGGTGGCGCTCTTTGTTTGATTTTGTGAGGAGCACCACAACAGTTGTTTAATAATTAAATATACATTAAAATCTCTAATACCTAACACCCAAAGCTGTAAGAATAATTTGGGCGGCATGTGTTAGTCATTTGTAATGTTTGTTATAGTCTGAATTGTCACACGTGTATGAGTGTGATGCTAAGTCGTGATTCAGAAAGTTGCAGAACCTCTTTTAAGACTCTAAGGGTCACATGTATGAAATAAGTATTTTGCGATTACCAAATAGCGATTTTTACTGAATCGCTATTTGGTAATCGCAAAATGCTATGTATGTAGGAATCGCCAGAGATTTAGCGATTTCTTTATATTACCTAATATAGATTCTGTAAATAGCAAATCACTATAAAGTAATATGACTCCATTGGTTTCTATGGGCTTACAGGCCCATAGGCGCAGTGGTTTTGCTTTAGCTAATTTACGATTACCTAATTGGTTATCGCAAATTAGCAAATGCAAAGCCAAGCGTGCCCGGGGACCTAAGGCCCTCCTGAAGCACATCAAAAGAAGAAGGTGTGCACATGTAAAGCACACACATGCCCTAGGGGTATGTATGTAGTACATGACACTTGCAAAGGTGCAGTATTGTGCATTTTTTACAATTCGCATATAGGAAAGGCTTCTTATATGTGCATTAGGGGATCGCAAATTGAGATTCCCTGTTTGGTATCTAAATTTAGGTAATCACTAAAAATTGTGATTACCTAAATTGTGAATCCTAAAGCCTTTCAAACATAAGGAAAGGCCATTTTGCATTTGCAAACTGCCGAATTTAGCGATTTGCACCGTTTGCAAATGCAAACGTACTTTGATACATGTGGCCCTAAATTACTTTTCTGTTTGTTTTGTACATTGCAAAACATTCATTTGTAATTGCAAACTGTGTGATTTTGTAAACCGCAGGGTTTACGAATGTAAAACCGTTTGATGCAATGAACCAGCGCAGTAATATTTTCAAGTGTCACCCTCACTACACAAGTGTAGTGGAGGAAAATGCATTTTAAAAAAGAACAAAATGGGAAGGTATACAACTTTTTTAGAACGACAAACTTAATTTTGGCAAAAGATTGGGAATGAAGGTAAAGTAAAGCAAGCCTTAAGAGAAGGTGAAACTGATCTGAAAATCTCATCTCTCATCAACACACTGTGCTAGACCTGGACTCCTGCAACATCTTTATATGCAGAAAGGTCAGATGATAGTTTCCTTTTTTCCTATTAGTAATAATTTCCTTGACTCTATGTCAAGTAGAGATATCTCCTGCGCGTGCTCTGCTCCTCTCACTTTTGGTTTCACCTACATTCCTGCCTTCCTGAATCCTAGATTCATCGTATTTTTGAAACCACCCGATTGCAGGGTCTAGGTTCATATCTGTATATATGTTTCTCACGTCGTTCCAAGTCAGAAGAATACCAACTATACAGTTCGGGTCTTCCAATCAAGAAATAGGTGCATTCTGGGACTTGTAGTCTTCAGTTGAGTCAACCGGCCTGGTAAATATTTGGTAAAGAATACTCAAGAACCGGATACGCGGTGCACTCCTGATAAGGAGTGATCTCCACACCCAATATGAAATACTTTTGCCTGACTCTCTGAAATATTTCAGCCACTTGCCCCAGTCCACCCTTTAAAAAAAACTGGGCAAACATGCAGAGGAGTAACGCAAAATAATGCACCCCCCTCTTCAGAATGTGATGAGAGGCCCCCCGAGTCTAACATATCTCACAGATATACATTAGCAGTGAAGTAAATTGGCAGTTGGCCTGGTTATTGAGATAAAAATGGCTGAACAAAAAAATTATTAAAAGGAGACCAGATTAATCATGAGGTCAGAGTAATAAAGTTTCCTAGATCCAGGCGCGAGAAGCTCATCCAGGCCAGCTTTTCGTTTGGCATTCTGGGAATTGTAGTCCTGTTTATGCCATTAATAATTCAGCACTGCTAGTCCCTAAATGCAAAGGAAACTAGCATTTGCAATGCAATAGGTCTTGCATTAGTGAAAGGTTGAGCTATTGCTTTGCTAATAATAATGCAACTGCAATAGCTCAAACTTTCAGTAATGTGAGAGCTATTGCATTACAAATCAATCAGGGCACTCACGCTTTAGCTTCAAACCTGTTAAGCTGAAGCGCGGGTGCCGCGATTGCTTAACATGTAAAGAAACAGAAAAAATAAATGTTTTTCTGCTTCTTTACTTTTGGAGCAATGGCTGCCCCCGCGCTTTAGCTTAAGATGTTTAAAGCTAAAGCGTGGTTGCTGCCATCTTAACAAAGTAAATAAACAGAAAAAAAGGCAAGCAGCCACTTTCGGCACCCAAATAACAAAAGAAAGGCACATGCGCCATTCTGTTAGCCGAAATGTGCTGCACTGGGTACATTAAAAAAAAGCGTAGCGGGAGAGCGTGTCCAGCCTGCAACAGCAGGCAGGAGAAAGTCATGTAAGAAAATAGTGCTCAGAAGCTGTAATTAAAAGGTACTGAGTTACAACACATGTAACAGGGGGGGTCCTCATGGGAGGTTACAAGACAGTACTAAGAAGGGACAACTAAACCTATTGACCAATGAAAAGCTACCATTTACAAAGGACAGTGACAGGAGGCAATTACAAAGATGGGTGTAAAGTGGGCAGACTTTTTTGCCCATATCCTGAATACAGCATGTCTTGAAGAGACAGTGCAAGCGCTGCCTAGGCGAGACCTAAAAACATGGACCAGAAGATCTAATCACACATGGACCTGGGAAACAGGAGAGTTAAAAGAAATAGTAGCTTTTAAAGATCAGGCCCTTTAAAAGTTACTTAACTTCCCCTGCTGAGTTCAGTTGGCATCCATGCCCGCCACTGCTGCCCTCCACTACTGCCCCACCACTGCTGTCTTTTTCGCTGCCCTCCACTGCTGCCCCGCCATTGCGGTCCTCCTCGCTGCTGGCCACTGCAACCCGCCGCTGCTGACCCGCCATTGCTGCCCTCTTCTAGACTCCCAGATCTCTCGGGCAATGCGTTGTCTCTTGAATGGGCGGACCTTAGCAGGTGCTAATGGGGCGCCGATGGGATTTGGATAGTCAAGTCTACGCTGGGATGGGCCACGCGGTTAGGAGAGGGAAGGATGATAAACATCATTCATGATGGCGGACACTCCCAACCCCTGATACGGAATGAGAATGCCACTTCCAACAAAGCAGCAGCTGGAGGGGACTGACTGTGTATGGTTTACAGCATTTTTGTTATTCAAGACATAAGCTCTGGTAGACATCCAAAGTGGTCTTTACATCAGACCCTACAAGCAGAGCCAATAATTCTAGCATTGACTGCAAGCCTTTTGGCGTTGTCAGTGCTTGTCTTGTTATGGTTTTTGTAAAACTCCATTGCTGGGGAAGCTGTCGGGCCTTTGTCAGTATAAAAATCATAAACTTTGGCTAAAAGTGTAAAAAAAAAAATACTTTTTATCAAAAACAATCATTGCCATACTAGTCACTGGCACTGAAAGGAACTACTTTGTGGTTTGATGTGCACTTTGTTAGAGGGCAGAGTGTAGTCACTCACAGTGCCATAATGCAATGAATCTATGGGATGAATCTATGGGGATATATTTACTAAAAGTGCACGCAACAAAGGAAACCCTTCCAGTACAAAACCTATGCTAGACTCGCACGCATACCCATGCACTACGGTGCAAAGGTGTGTATGAGGCGCACGGCTGCCTGATTGTGTGCCGGCATTAGAGAGAGGAGAGGAGAATATCATAGATATTACGCTTTCTGCTGCTCTCCCTGTAATGCTGCAAGGTTCAGCAGCTTGAGGTGCTGTAATGCGGTGCCTGCAAAAAGAACAATTGATGGACAGAAGGCAGAACAATGTCATACATTCAACCCAGTACAGGGATCTGGGCCTAAATCCATCGTTTTTTTCCTCCCCATGCCATTCCAGTTTGGACCCAGCCATATGCAAATCAGTCTTGACCCTGCACCCAATGGGAACAGTCCAGACCGAACTGCCAGGCCAGGTCCTCCCTGGACCAGTAACAAGCATCCAAAGACCGGTTTCGGGGGTTCACCCCTCATCAGCCAAGCTAGCTTGAATCCAGTGGCACAGTGAGTCCGTGACCCACGTCTGGGCATGCCGGTCAACTTTGGGCAAGAAAGCAAAAGACAAACAAATGATTGATGGAATGCAGAACAAATCAAAACATTCATCCCCAGTCAAGAGATCTGGAATAAATCAATTGTTTTTTTGCTCACCAAACTGGTCCCAGGCATTTCTGTAAATATGGCCCTTTATATCCAAAGCTCACTGAGGGTTCTGACTGAATGCCAGGGCCACTGGAATTGGGATTGTGCAGCTGCGTTAATTTCTGCATAATTATATATTTGCCGCATTTGCAATATAATCCATCATCTTCCTAATAATCTGCAGATTTTAACAACAAAAAAATATTTTAGCTCAAACGGTTCAAAAGTTACTAAAACTGCTTTGCTACGCAGTGAAAAGGCCCTTTGCAAAGCTGGACTGGTCTAATTTCTGTTACTTTTTGCTATATTTGGATGTTAAACTGGTATTAACGAGGTTCAACCCATACCTAGAGAGTGTTACCAAGTTTAAAAATGACAAAATAAGGAACTAATACTATTACCAAATGTGCCACGGTATGCTGCATAATTGGCCTTTTCTTGCCGCATAATTTTCTCATCCCCGACACATAATTTGGCCCTCTCCTGTCACATTTGTCCAGTGGCCCTGCCTATGTCTCAACTGGACTGTATTCAGGTCCTATGTCCACATAATGAGCGTCTATGAAAATTCCTGCCATTTCCAGAAAGGGTGGACTGCTGAGGTTGGCAAACAGTAATGGATAAGTTGGGCTAATTGAGAGCAGGTCATTGGCCATGGAGTTAGATTGGCCTGGAGAGGACTACAAAGGCTAATTTAGATAGCTTTAGAGGAAAGACCAATGAAGGCATCTTACATGTCGGTCCTTAAACGAGAGCCGTCCGGCCATCTCCATTCCCCGTCCTTATTCCGGAGTCCAACCCAGTAATCCTTGGAGTCTTTGAAACGGGTAACGATGGCCTGCAACCAAAGATCAGACGGGTTAATGACGGTGGTTACTCAACACAAAAGTAGTACAACCGAGTATTGATACAGCCAGTAGTCTTGACAGGCAGGAGATACAGGTCTTAAAATCACAAGAAAATCTCCCCGTTCAACACAGATATAGAGGGGTGATACTTTCTATGATCATGAACTTGCCATGTAAATTTTCCTTCCAGGGCATCCTTAGATGGTCTCAACAGTGTTCAGAGTCTGAAGATTCCACCTCCAGGGAGGTGAGACTCCGCCTTCGGGGAGTCGGCGGGGGTGAGACTCCGCCTCCCCGGGAGGGGGTTGAGACCCTGCCTCCAGTACTGCCTCCATCAACACCAAGAAATATTTTATCATATAAGGGCCTTTGTGTTTTTTAATCTGCTGCAGCTTTAACAATATTTGTGACATTTTGAGAGTTCAAAGGTCAATTACTGTCATTTTTATCCTCCTGGGTGTTTTCTCTTTCAAAATAGTTATCATTACATGCTTCAAGAAGTGCTAGCATTATTTTGATAGTCCAAGGTTTTCTGATACAGGGTGTCAACAACCAGCACTACAGATTCATAGTACAGAGAGGAAAAAGCCTAAGACAGCTTTAAAAACACTAATTCTTTCTATCAGGAAAAGAGCAGAGACACCCAGATGAGTGATGCTGTGTCAATGCTTACTCAGGCCTTGTGGGATGATAAAAGGCGGTGTCTGACACCACATACATTCGCCAATCATCTGTTTTTGGGTGAATGCTATTTAATGGTTCATTTTTGTGGGCTGATTCACAAGGACATTTGCATTTGTAAGTTCAATGTAGAATGCAAATTCACTTTTCCAACTCACACAAAGAGAATTGGCACCCTTACAGAGATACACTCCTGCACAATATTATCCCAGCATTATTCATGTGTAAATCCACTCCCAGAGGAGGTTGTGGGTACTCAAAACTTTATCCCCAACCCAGCTCGGTGCTGAAACAATTGGATATTTACTCTGGCAAGGGCAGGTGTAAATCCATTTCCAGGGTTGGAATTTAAAGAGAAGAAGCCCACATAAGTGCATTGCTGCAGGTGATGGGATTTATACTGAGGGGGTACAAAAAAATAAAAGCATCATGATATGCCCGCTGGTTTACACATACATATCTTACTGCCACACGCTGGTATCCATCATCGTCCTACCTTGTCCTGTAGAGTTGCTATCGTAGACATGTTTGCATTTTGCGAAGCACAGAACGCGTGAGTTGCATCCCAGGACTTGGTCTCGGTGGAAAACAGGTAGCACCTTCCTTCGTACCACATCCACCGACGCGGGCAGGGGGCGTACAGGCCTCAGGGGGGACAGAAGTAGATCATTAGGACATGAAAGAGGGTGCTTTCTTCTGAGTCATGAAACTGTGGAAACATTGATGTAGGAAACCCTCTTCTGTGGACCATTTCCTTACAGAGATGGTCCATAGAAGCCTGGGGCACAGTGGAGAAGTGCATGTTGGGTAGGCCTGTGGGCAGACAGCTGCAGCAGTTATCAGAGGAGCTATATGAGGGGTAAAAGTAAAGTTCTCTTCTTTTAAAACTGCGAGCGGTAGGGGCTCAAAATAATCAATAAACACATTTTAATGTTTTTTGTTTAACTGTCTGTTCTGAAAGATGTTTCTTGTAGTTCAGGAAGGAGGGGGCAATCTACACAGCCATAGCAAATTTAGATTTGGTTTGCCTAGGTATCGATAAAACATAGTTACTTCATAAATGCAAGAAAGAGCAAAATTCGTAGACAGTATATTTGAAAGCCTTGTGTGTATGAAGTTGGCGTTTGGTAGCAGAACATAAGTAGTGGTGGGCAGCGAACTCCGCTCCTTACCAAGTCCGCGTTCCATTGGGGTACACGGAGTTCAGGCAGACTGCTCCTGCACCCACATCCCTTTGGTAAAACAACTTTACCGTTACAAATGTGAACTTTGAAACATTTCAGGCAGTTTGAGAGGTGATGATTTTGGGGTCCCCCTAACCTAGGGAGAGGACCAAGCAGATCTAGAATCTCGCCCATAATGCTTTGCGAGGCCTTTGGTGGGATTGTAATTTTGCCCATAACTTTGCTTGGGGTGTTCGTAGGAGGATGGGACCACCACCGAATCGTTCAACATCATGTGCTCTGTGTGTTCAAGGCATCTGCTTGGTCCTCTCCCTAGGTTAGGGGGAACTCCAAAATCATCTCCTCTCTCACAGCATGCTATATTTCCAATTTCACTTTTGTGAGATAACTAAATGCTCTCTAGCATGTAATGGTAGAGTGGTTTGTTGCTTTACCAAAGTTGTGTGAGGTTTCTGTATCTGAGGTTTCCGTGGAGCGGAGCAACAGATTTTATTTTCAATTCCAAGGACGTAGTCACCAACTCTGCCCACCCTTAACCCGTTGAGTGCTCATGACGAGCTCAGCTCGTCATGAGGTACGGTTGAGCTGCACTCGTTGGAACGTTCACATGCGGGGATAATTTCCCCGCTGTGCTGAACGTTCCAAAACGGGTGTGGTCGTGACGAGCTCAGCTCGTCATGAGTGCAGCTCCACTGTGCCTCATGACGAGCTGAGCTCTTCACAAGCACAGCGGCGCCATGCGCGGCCCCCCTCCCCCCTGCACAGCGGGGGGAAAACACCCCGCAGCGAAGGGGTTAAACATAAGTTGGTGGCCCGGCAGCATTGCACAGCACTGTGGCCGCTAGGGGAAAATAAAATATTTATTTATGTAAATTAGTTAGGTATGTACACATTTAAATTGCACAATGGCATTATTGGTCACATGATTATTGTTACTTTCATGACATATTTACAATTTATGTGTAGTTAATTAAGCGATTTGCCCAGAATCACAAGACTTTCAGTCAAGTGCTGGAGCTAGGCTGGAATATGCAGGTCCTGAGGTTACAAAGTCAGCAGCTCAGCCACTAGACCCCACATCTGCCTTGGTAATGTACAACAGATATTTAGGCATTTGCTTGCATTTGAGAGAATCTATGTATTTATTCAATTCATTTTAAAGTTTCTTTCAGAGACAATATCATGTAAAGGCACCAGAGCTGTATACAACTAGATTTCAAATAGTAAATCTACCCCTAAACATGCGCACTTTTCCCAGTTAAAATCAGGCTGTAGTTAAAATAGTTAATTCTCCAACTCCCCCCCAAATATGAAGCACTTTCTCCAACATTTGAAGAAGCTTTTCTTGCTTGTCCGGACCCCCCGCTAGAATTACTTAACAACTCACTTGCTACTGGGGTGGTCTCTCGCTCTTTCAAACAAGCAGCCGTTCTACCCATTCTGAAAAAAACCCAATGTGGACCCCACAACCCTTAGCAACTACCGACCTATCTCCCTCCTCCCCTATTTAGGAAAAATTCTGGAGACCTATGTAACCCGCTGCTTGAGCTCCTTTATAGAGCAATCCTCCTTCTTGGACCCCCAACAAGCTGGATTCAGACCCCTCCATTCCACTGAGGCAGTCATAGTAGCAGTTATGGACGCCCTCAGGAAAGGGGCAGACAAAAACATCTCTCAGGCCCTCGTCCTATTAGACCTCTCGGCGGCTTTCGACACGGTCGATCATACCATCCTGATCGACCGTGTCCACAATGCCGGTATCCAGGGGGTGGCCCTAGACTGGCTCAGATCATTTCTTGACCAGCGCTCACAATCTGTCCACTTGTCCACCTTCTCTGCACCTTACACATCCCTCACTTGTGGTGTCCCACAAGGCTCTGCGCTTTCCCCCCTTCTATTTAATTTTTTATCTACAACCCCTTTTAGCTTCCCTCCGCAATTCCCCGGTCACAATCTTCAATTACGCGGACGATCTCCAGTTAATTTTCCCCATTGACTCCCTCCCTTCCTCCCGTCTCAACTTTCAGTCTATCATGCTGACCATCGCAGAGTGGATGTATCACAGTCAATTAAAGTTGAACCCCACCAAAACTGAGCTCGTCCTTGTAGGGGGTCCCACTCATCCATGGAACTCCACCTTTTGGCCAACATCCCTGGGGTCAGCACCCACCCCAGTGAGTACAGTCAAAAGTCTGGGGGTGATTATTTCTGAAGACCTTTCTATGCGACCTCAAATCAACTCTGTCACATCATCCTGTTTCTTCCATCTCAGGCGGATCCGCAAAATCAGTAGGTTTCTCACCAGAGATGCCCTGATTCAAGTTATCATCGCTCTCATCACCTCCAGGCTAGACTACGCCAACACGCTGTATGTCGGTATTCCTGCATGCCACCTCCATCGACTGCAGTTGGTGCAGAATCAGGCTGCCCGCCTGATTTTCCGCCAACCCAGACATCAGCATGTCACTCCTCTTCTTCGTAGTCTGCACTGGCTCCCAGTCTCCAAGCGCTGTACCTTCAAGCTGGCATGTTCAGTTTTCAAGGCCCTCTCCGATGCAGCCCCTGCCTTCATCTCTTCTGCCTTGACTCGCCACTTCCCCCTGAGAACTCTTGGCTCAGCATCTCTCAACCTCCTTGTGGTTCCCAAATTCAAGCGGAATAAGCACGGTGGCTTGAGTTTCTCTGTTCTTGCCCCCTCCACTTGGAACTCTTTGCCACCTTCCCTTCGTTTATGCCCCAATTATGATTGTTTCCGCAGATTATTAAAAACCTTAGTATTCCAATCTGCATACGCATAACTCCCTCACCTTGATCACTGCACCTGTCAAAGAGCGCCATGAAACCGTTGGTGAAAGTGCGCGGTACAAATAATTTAACGTAACGTAACGTAACTGGTTTTAGAATAGTAAATTCTTCCTCACCCAAGAATAGGCACTCCCCCCTCAATGTTTGTGGGACTGGAGTTAGAATGTAATATAAGCAATGTTTGTGTGGTTTGGTCAGTATAAGAAATATTTTTTTTTAAGTATATTATTTTTAAAATTTTAATAGGATTTATATGCTATGAATACATTTTTGTGTTCCATGTTTTTATGTTTAGAAAAGTCAAGATAGGTTAAGTTATAAATACTTACTTTTTGAAAAGATGTTCCTTTCTAAGGAGTTATTTTTAAATATTTAATAGTTTAAGTTTGATAAGGTTTTTAAAATGTTTCTTTGTCCGTTTCATTTAGTCATGCATTTAATTGTAAAGATTTAGGGCCTCATTTCGAAGCCAGTTGGACGAGCATCGTGTCAGAAACAAGACCGCCTTACAAGGAGTAGGCGGTCCCACTTCCCAAATTACAACACAACCGCGTTCATGGAGGTCGGAAAGCGTATATTTCCTATTGCGGTTTGGCTGCAGCACAAGCCGCAATAGGAAAAATACACTTTTTGAACATTCACGTTTAGAATGTTTATTGAGTATAGGTTCCCCCCAGGGTTCATAGCTGAGGGGACAGGGGCCTAGCTAGGTGCCATAAAAGACCCTTTCCTCCAGCGTTTTCATAGTTGAAGAACCAACGTGAGAAGGCTGACGGAAACCTGCATCGTAATCCCCAAGGCAGTGCCTCCATTTTGGGGATTACGATCCACGCTCCTCCGAGTCTGTCGGAGGTGGAGCGGATTCCCACCGCAGGCAGCGGTCGCGCCTCCATCATAATACGGCGGTCGGACTGATGCCGCAGATGTCGGGCGGACCTGCACCCATGAGCTGTCAGATGGCCTTCCGCCTAGGATTGTAATAAGGACTAAAGTTTTCACCTTTTTGAAAACTGAATTTTAAATTATTCGTACAATAAAATGTAATTTTAAAAAGGAACGAAGGTATTGTGATTAAAAGCATCGAATATAAATGTTTTAAATGCAAGTATGTTTCTATGATAATATTTAAGGTATAAGACATATGATAAATTATAGACTGATTGTTTAAGTTAAAAATGCATTTTTAAAATATTAGTAAAGATATTTTTAATTAAAATTAATTACATAAATACATTTAATGTTATGAACTAGAATCTTTTTCTGCACTATTTTTTCAATATTGTTGTTGAACTGTACATTATTGCAGCCAATATTTTTGATATTGTACATTTATATTTTCATAAGTTTTGTTATTTTAATTTGAAACACGTTGAATCAATATTTTTGTTAACAGTATCTAGAGAATCATATTTTTAATTGCTCCTTATGAGTTACGCCAGTGCATCTAATGGCTGTACTCACCTTCTGAATCAGGTAGGTGGGTATCTTGGCTGCCACATCCAGTAGCATACACTTTTCCTAAATCTCTCATGGTTCCTGCCTACACTCGGGTGACCCAGTGTTCACCAGTCATCTTGCCCATTTACCAAGCCAGGGGGCTTACAGCGGAGTTAAAATTACTCCTTCTTCAATTACTATTAACATTTAAACAGATCTATTAACATTTGCTGTCCCTGACCATTTCACCAATAGACATGAAACAATGGTGGCCATCACAAATTTCAAAATGTTTAGAATGCAACTAATTAACTAGATTTCGCCAATTGCCCACATCTGAGTAATTTTCTATCCCCCATCCTATCCCATCTCCTCTTGGCTCATTAAACTGAATAACCCCTTTTGTCAACCTTTCTCCATTCTTAGATTTTAATAAATCTTCTGCATATTAATGTATCTCTCTGGGCAGTCTGTCTTACTTCTATGAACATGTGCAACAAATGGTGCATTAACTGTTGGCTTGGAGAATCTTCTTTTCCCGTCTTAATTAATCCTACACTTTTGCTGCTAGTCTTGATACCCAAATCTCTGAAGAAGGTTTGGGTGTCTCCGGAGACGAGTGGGACTCCTCACGGTAGAGCTAGCCCTACCCTTAATAAAGTCCCAGCAGGGCGTCTCTTTTTAATTAAGGACCTTCCAGTTTGCATTAATGTGATACTTACTGGAAATAGTTTCTGTGATGCGATCTCTCCTTTCTTGTCCATTCTGCTTTACTGTAGTAGCAAAGAAGGTATGTGTTAACTTAAAGTACTCTGAATTATTTCTAATGCAATGCATCACAATATACTGCTTAGTTTATCATATCACCCATCTGAAGGCAGGTCCAATGAAGACATTCGAGGCTACAAACCTGCAGATGGCCACCAACACAGACACTTCTCAATTTACTATCAACATATTGTTACATTAACCTGTGTTAGGGAAATTTCTAGGCCAGGGCTGACCCTTTGTCCCTCCCTAATGGCGAATCAGAAAGGTTAATGACAACCAGGTGCACATTTGATTGTGCCCACACTGTGGTATTCCTGCTTGAAGCCCAGTTCTGTCCCATGCTGCTGGTCAATGGAGGATTTTAATGGACTCCAACACTGCAGATCCCAAAAAAGCTACATACTATGGCCGTATTTGGACAGCTCACAATGACAATCAGACAAAGAAACATATTAACAAAGTCCTTCCCAGCAGATCAATCCACCATTTGTTCCTCCAATCGGTTGCTTCTTTGTCTCGGCCAATGGTTTTTAGCCTCAATGTACAGCATCCCCAATATACAGGTAGGTGCGCTCACCACGTAAGATGTGGATTGGTAAATAAATAAAATAAGTAGTGCTAAAGCGTTTTCCTTATCAGACATGGGAGACAGCACGGAGGACTGGGGTGGGCTGAAGCAACACTGAAGGCTGGTGTGAAGGAAAGCAACACGGAGAGCCAGTCTGGAGGCAATCAACATGGAGGGCGGGATGAGGAGAAGCAACGTGGAGATGGCTGGTAAGAACCACAAGGGTGACAAAGGAACAGGGGTAGAATATCAGGGCGAGTGCTGCATGGAGACTGGCAGGGAGAAGCACAAAGGTGACAGACAGCAACACAGATTGCCGAAGGAGAGAAGTAACTTGGAATAGGTAAATATGTCAACAGCAATACCAATAAATGCGATGTCAATGTATGCCATAACCTATGCCCACATAAGAATGTCAATACCAATAAATGTGTTCATCAACGTAAGCCATAATCTATGCCTGCACAACACCGGCAGTAACGATGTCAATGGATGCCACAATCCATGCACGGACAACAATGTTGTTATCAGTAAAAACAATGTCGATGTACGCCATGATCTAGGCACAGATAATTATGGTAATATCAGTAAAGACAATGTCAATGTACGCTAAGACAACTATACGCACAATGTTGAGAACATCGATAACAAGCATTTGCAATGTAATAGGTCTCACATTAGGAAAGTTTGAGCTATTGGTATTGTAAATGACAAATATTTTATTTATGTGTTGGTTTTGAAAATAGCGAAATTAATAGCTTTGTCATTTACAATGCCAATAGTTTCAACTTTCGCAAATGGAACACATATAGCATTTGGGACCGACACTTAATCTTCCTCTTCAAACTTTTCCAGAGAATGAGAGGGAAAACATACAAAGGGGAAAGATTGAGGAAGAGAAGCTTCGGACTCAGCTAGGGAATCTTTTTCCACCTGTATGAAAACCGTCTTCAACTGGTTGAAAACATTGCAATGTAATCCAGAGAAGATGGAAATCTTTCTCTTTGGGCTGATTCTGTCTCATGGTTGGTTGGGTTGTTGGCCTATGGTTGGCTTCACCCCTCTAACACTCATGGACATTGCAAGAAATTTGTGTGTTTTATTGAACAATCATCTCTCTTTCAAAGGCCAAATTCACTCAGTTGTCAGGGTGTGCTGCTGGTTAATGAAGGCCTGAAATGTTTAGTTTCAATTCCCTGGAAGGCCCAGAAAATAGTTGTTCAGGCATCCATTCTTTCTAGATTGGATTACGCCAATGCATTACACTTCGGCCTCCCAATTTATCTGGCTCAATGCCTACAGGTACTGCAGAACACAGCAACACACCTCTTACTCAATTCTTCCAGGCGCACTTCTACACATCTTCTTTCCTAAAAAAGCTTCACTGGCTGCCTGTCAATAGGAAAATTACTTTTAAAGCTGTGCTGCTTGCTCACTATGCTGTGCGGGATGCTGTTACTCTATCTGACTAAAAGAATCTGTTGCAAAGTCATCCTTGTACCCTGCTCCCCCCCCCCCCATTTTTTGCTATCCTAAACTGTACAGAAAAGAAGTTATAAGACTTTCTTGTCTGTAAGGCCAAATTCAGCCTACCAGTGATCTGTCCTGATTGGTCAGAGTTTAAGTGGATTAGCCAGGCTGCTTTGATGAGGTGATAAGTAGCCCCTGGGGTTACACAGCTATTCTGGGAGGAGAGGTTTCTGCTCCATGTGAATGCCAGAGTCAGGTGCGAGGGGTCATAAACAAATATCTTCAACAGAAGAGGGAGACAAGCAGAGAAACCAGTTTCATCAGGGAGGATAAGGAGGGGAGCCATCCTGGAGGTTGGTCGCCAGCTCTTGCCTCTCTGCTGGGACTTCAGCCATATTGAATTTTGGCATAATAGTGTTTTCTGGGAGACCATAGTTCCACACTTGGGATGAAATGGTCATGCTCTGGGGTGTTGTCCTTCGCCTCATTTTACAGGAGTGCCTACCTGTGTGACCCCAGAGATCACTGAATAAGTTTCCGAGTGGGGCAGTGCCTCAAAAATCTGCTGCTTGAAACTAAGAGAAGGATTGCCAAGTTGGAAACTTGATTTGCCCCATCAGGCTCTGCATTCTGGCTGACTGCGCCTGCTGCATTATCTGGAAATACAGCCCTGTGGATGTACCTTGTTGCAAGAGGAATAAAGAGTAGGCTCCCTGCGAGCTACAGGTTAACAGAGCTCACCTGCCGCAGCTCCACCAATAATCCCCTGCCTTGAGTGTATCCAGTTGTCTTTAAAGGGCGTTGTCCAGGTGCATTGTGGGGATTGTGGTCCTAACCTTTCAAAGACCATCTTGGAGATTCCAGACCCTTGGGTTCTGTTTTGGACACGTTGTACCCTCAAGAGGAACTTCAGGAAAAAGTTTCAGAAGTTTGAGAAAGTTTGGTGAACTTTTGTTAAAAAGCTCCAGAGGGTGACGAACACTCACCAAATCCAGCCTGCTGGAGGAGGGTGCACAACATCTGGTGAAAAATCCTCCAGAAAAGTTTATAAGTGTAAAGGTAAAATCTTCTCTAGGGCCTCCTGCTTAGTGTATCCAACCAGGGCTCCATTGCGGTCAGCCTCAAACTTTGACTTTGTCCTGGTCAGAGGCGCCCAAATGTCCAAAAGCGGCACTATTGGTTTTTAAGCACTCCCCTACAGTGGATTCGTTTCCGTTTTCGTGTCATTTTAGATAAAAGTATTTCCTATTTTTATAAATTGGTGTTGGATTTTTATTGTGTGCTGTGTCTTAATTATTTACTGAATTGGTGTTTTTAAATGCTTTACATACCTGTCTCTGAAGTTAGGCCTGCCTGTTCGTAGCGAAGCTACCATGGGTTGAGCATGGGAATCATTTTCTGAGACCTATTCTGAGCCCTGGACTGTTAGTGGACCTATTGCCAGTGGCAGATGCATATTTGCCACTACCAATAACCACTTTCCAACAGATTCCTACTGTACTCTTTCGGCAGGATTCCTCATTCTGGGAAGGCCCAATTAATTGCCATCCCACGCTTTAAGAGATCCAGACTTGGGGGTTCCTCTTTTTCTGTGTGTGTGGCTTTCATCTGGAATCAGCCAGCTGTTTGTCTCCGAAATACTTCAGATGAGACGGTTTTCAGTAAACACCTGAAACATACCTTTTTAGCCTCTTTAGAGCCTACTTTTTCCTGTAAGCATGATAGAGCCGGGGCAGTCTCCAAGAAGCTGTGCACGATACAAGACCCTCCATTCATTCAAGACGGAAAACCCATCACAAAGGGGAAAAGCAGAAACTGATGTTCAATTGCAACTACTGCGGGCTTCTGAGCAGAGCTTTGGACAACGGTACTCATTTTACAAATTAAGCACTGGATAGGGAAGCCACTGTATCATACATATCATAATTGTCAGGCTCCAAGCCCCTGTATGTTTTTGGTAAGCCCACAAAGTTTTGCAATAGAGCACGTGAATGGTATAGTAGACTCAACCTAAAAGGACATCTATTGTGGTGAACCTAGTAGAAATCATTGCTTTACAAACATATATAAGTTCATAGGTTTGCATATGTTCTGGAGTAGTGTGATAATACACTTCCACCAACTGACAGCGAGAGACGTCAGAGCCGACGTCTACTGTTAGACACCTTACTAGAACTTCTGGTCATTGCTAGTGAGGTCTGTGGTTAACAAGTGTTGTAAGGAAGTTACGCAATAGGGACTGACCCCAATAATGCTTCACGTTGGGCCTCTGTTGCCTCGAATTTCGACCATGTGTAGACCCATATACATTGGAGCGCTCCGTTGTGGACACTCTGGGCATGATTTACAAACTATGTATATAATATAGACTCCAGTAGTACCATTTACTTGCAACAAAATGAAACTCACAAACGTTTGTGTGGAGAACTTCACCTCTACCTCTACCTCTCCGGCCTATTCTGGTAGCAGAGATCTCCACACATGTAGTAAATGTGGGAGGGACCAGTTTGAGTAGTGAAAAATGGAGAATAAATACTGCAAAATGGGTGGGGGGAGGTACAATTAAATAGGGGTTTTAGGAGAGACATGCAAATACAAAATAAACACCCATAAAAGAGTGAGACAACTGCAAATTAAAAACTACATTTAAACTTGCTGCCACCGTAATAATGTAAAGACAGCTTAAAGAGACTCCAGCCCACCCTTGGAGTAAGTAAAGTATCATTATACAAAATGTGAGGGGCTAAGAGGTGTTATTGGTCCAGCCCACCCCCTCCCCAGCTGAATATGAAACCGTGAAATGTGAAGTTTCCTTTACTCTTTGTAACATGTTCTAATCACTGATTGATCTGTAGGTGTGTGTGATGTATAGTGCTCCAATCCCCTACACTGGTATTAGAGGAGCTATAAATGAAATACATGTCAGAGAGGGGATATGGAGAGATGAGAGGCACTGTTGGGGGGTGATAGTGAGGGAATCATTGAGGAACCCCAATAAAGATGGCCATATCCTGGTGACCTGCAAGGTCATCATTTAAAAACAAATACAACTGAATGTATAATGAAAACTGTGGTAGAGTATGCCATTTTTGGCCAAATTTTCTTGCGAGGTGGAAATGACCCCCCCCTCAAGCTCACTTTCTGTGCTAGCTATGCATCACATGGGAGCTGGTCTGGCAAAGTTTGCCAGGGCTGCTTTGGGTTTCCAGTCCGGCCCTGGTCAGGAGGCCACTGCTGCTTGCACCCGCCCATTGCTCCTGTCAGCGCCGCCTATGACAGAACCAGCACAACTACTAACCATGAAATCCTTCAGGTGTGACAATTCAGAATATTCCAGGCACCCAAAGCTGTGGGAGTGGATTAGAAGGCTGGTAATAGCCATTTTAAGGTATATTGATATACTTAACTGTTGTTGTGCTCGTTCTATATTAGACAAACAGCTGTCATAAGCGCTGGAACTGAAAATTAAGTGCTGGTGCTTAGCATCAGAAATTACTGGCTCAAATTAAGCACTGCTCCAGACCATCAACTGAGAGACAAATATACGGACATGGAATGATTGTGGCAAACATCCCCATATGCAGTATTTGTTAATATTGCCTGTGCCTTGAAAGAACTGGTAAAATACTTTACCCAACATTCCTGAGAGGGCAGATACCAGCAGAAGGCCCGTCAATGGTGCGGCGAGCAGAGCCCAGCGAGGGATGGATACAGTACCGAGCAGGTAACAGCAGCATCCTGAGAAGAGAAAGGGGGACACAGATCAATGACTCACTCACAGTGTGTAGTAAAGGATGTGCCTATGGGGAGATTGAGTAATTTAAAGCACAGCAGCCAACGTTGCAGAGCGCTAGGAGAAGAGTGCAGGACAGTGTCACATCTACTAAGATATGGTGCTGCGCGCTCTTCCCTAACGCTCCTTAAGGCTGCCGAGCGCCAAGCAGACACCTTTGCACCATAGTGCAAGGGTGTATGCATGATATCTAGCATAGGTTTTGCACTAGAAGGGTACACTTACAGTACAAAATACCATGTTTAGTTTAATGTTAAAACCCTCACCACATTGTATGTGTGCAATGTCTTAAAAATTTGAAGAAAAACATTTTTTGCAGCTAGAAGCGCCTGCTTCAAGGAGGGGTCATGTTCTGAGACGAAAGCTGACCATTGGGCTTTGCACAAAAACCTCTGGGTGTTTGCGGGGACTCGCATAGATCATACCCACGTAGCGCTGCCTTGACGCAAAGCAGAACAAAGCGCTATTTGTGCTGAGAAGAAAGCCCCTTTCCAGAGCAATCCACTGGACCTTTGAACCCTCACCTTAGTAGCTGCAGTGAGACCACCACACATGACCAAGTGTTGCACTCCAGCGTCAGCAGAAGAAAGCACTGAAAGCCTTGTTAGTTGTTAGCTGTGCACATGCGTGTAATAAACTTCCTGAGCCCAAGGTTCCGCCTTCCTCCCCACGCCCCTTAACGTGATCCTCTGTAGGAGGGTTCACAGTGGGGGGGGGGCCTCTGCAGGTCCACGCGGGGGGGGGGGGGGTGGCCTCTGCAGGTCCACGCGGGGGGGGGGTGGTGGTGGCCTCTGCAGGTCCACGCGTCCTCTGCAGGTCCGCGCGGGGGGGGGGGGTGGCCTCTGCAGGTCCACGCGCGGGGGGGGGGGTGGCCTCTGCAGGTCCACGCGCGGGGGGGGTGTTTTGGCCTCTGCAGGTCCACGCGCGGGGGGGGTGGCCTCTGCAGGTCCACGCCCGGGGGGGGGGGGGCCTCTGCAGGTCCGCGCCGGGGGGGGGGGCCTCTGCAGGTCCGCGCCCGGGGGGGGGGCCTCTGCAGGTCCGCGCCCGGGGGGGGGGGCCTCTGCAGGTCCGCACCCGGGGGGGGGGGCCTCTGCAGGTCCGCGCCCGGGGGGGGGGGGCCTCTGCAGGTCCGCGCGCGGGGGGGGCGCCTCTGCAGGTCCACGCGGGGGGGGGGGCTCTGCAGGTCCACGCGGGGGGGCTCTGCAGGTCCACGCGCGGGGGGGGGCTCTGCAGGTCCACGCGCGGGGGGGGGGCCTCTGCAGGTCCACGCGGGGGCTCTGCAGGTCCGCGCGCGGGGGGGGGGGCCTCTGCAGGTCCGCGCGCGGGGGGGGGGGGCCTCTGCAGGTCCACGCGCGGGGGGGGGGGGGCCTCTGCAGGTCCGCGCGCGGGGGGGGGGGGCCTCTGCAGGTTGTTGTATAGCTTTATTTCGAAATGTTTCATTTCATAAAAGCATTACAATAAAAAAATCAATGTGAACATAAAAACAGTTGTACATCAGGACTAACAAATCTCAAAAAGGACACTATAAAATATACAACATTATAAGCAGCATCCAATCTAAAAACATTTATGCAAGTACATAATTACCACCTTCGAGTCGGAATAATGGGGAAGGGACACATACAATAACAACTGGGCCAATAAAATATAGGTTGGCATCCTTACTGGAGGATCATTCTCCTCGCGGTTCTTATCCTCCAAGCCCACCCCAGGAATTTTGCCAGGCCACAGGCAAACAGTGGATGAGGGTCTGATCTTAACAGCTGTAGGGCCTCCAAGTGTGACCGAGTGCCCAGCCTCGCGCAGAGCGGTTTCAACCATCTGCGACGGGGAGCAGCGTAGGCTGGGCATTCGAACAAAAAATGGGGTATGGATTCATCCCTGATCGTGCAGAAAGGGCAAGTTTCTGTGGTTTGCCATGGAGGTTTCCATTTGGCTGTCCTTGTGCCTAAGGGCAAAACCCCAGCCCTAAATTTGAAATATAGCGCCCTATCTACTGGATTCGAAATCACATCAAGATAGGGTTCTCTAATAGGACGGCATTTGAAAGCCAAAAACTCCTCAGCTGATCTGCACAAAATCGGATGGGACACTCTCTCGTTATCCACCCACGACCAGAATATTTTGTTTAACAGCTGTTTGGGTGGTGAAGATCTGTTGGCCCAAGCGTCATCCAGGCCTAAATCACAAAGGAGGCGCTTTACTCCAAGGAGCCAACCGATCTTATACCAACCCGGGGTTGAGAGAAGTTCGCTTAGTGCGTCCGCATAGCTTGAGAGTTCGGGGACGTTCCATATGCGGGCCCACAGAAGAAGGGGACGTAACTTGGCCTGATCGGCTATGGATCGTGTTCCTGTATCAAGTAGAAGGGGTAGAGTGGGAGAGCTATGGGGAAGCCGCATTAGGTCTTTATGAAACTTGTTCTCCAGATGGGATAGGGTATCAAATTTCTGGGTACCCCACAACTCAGCCCCGTACAATGCCGCACTCACAGCTTTTGCCTTGTAAATATCGAGTATCACCCCAATGGGTTTAAGGGGTGAGGCACGGTGTTCTTTTAGGAGGGCGCCCGTAACCCTCCTATGTGTCAAAATGGTTTTTTGATGATGTGCCTTCCAAGACATGGAATCGGAAAGTCTGATTCCTAAATAATCGAATTCCCTGACCCTTTCTAAAGGTACTGAGTCTATAGATGGCGGGTAGACTGTCTTCCTGGGGGGATTCAGCACAAGGAACTTGGTTTTACTTATGTTAATAGCCAAGCCCCTTGCGTCACAAAAGCCCTGGAACCTCGTTAACAGGGTTTGGAGGCCCTTCGGGGATTTCGAAATTAACAGGGTATCATCTGCGAACAGGAGCGTTGGTATCTTCCTGCCCGCCAGGGAGGGAGCATCTGCTGGTAGTTGGAGAAGGTGCTCTACCACTCCGTTTAGATATAGAGAAAACAGAGTGGGAGCTAGCACACACCCCTGGCGGACGCCCCTGTCAACAGGAATCCGAGATGTTTTTTGGCCCTGCTGACCCCATCTAATTTGGGCAAAGTTGCTTTCGTGGAATTTGATGGTTAAGGCCAACAAGTACGCGGGCATGCCCATGCCCTCAAGTACAGCCCACAGTTGGTTACGTGGGACCAGGTCAAAGGCAGTCCGTAAATCGATGAAGGCGAGATACAGACTGCCCTTGCCCAGTTTGACCACTTTCCAATGGAGCATTAGGAAGCGGAATGTCTGCTCAATCGTACCGGTTCCAGATCTGAAACCGGCCTGAAAGTCAGACAAAACCTGCATTTCCTCAGCCCACTGCAGGATCCTACCCAAAACTACCTTCCCTGCTACCTTCTGGGTGGAATCAAGCAGACTTATGGGTCGGTAGTTAGCAGGGTCGTCCCTGCAGCCCTTTTTAAAAATGGGGACGACTTCCGCACCCCTCCATGAATCCGGGAAACCGCCACCCACCAGTGCCTCGTTCAGGAGTTTAGCAATGTATAGGCTCCAGACCTCTATGTTGCTACGTAGCAAGTCACCAGGGACTCCATCTGGGCCTGCCGCCTTATTGGGGACGATACTCCTGATTGCTATTTCCACCTCCCTGGATGAAAAGATGGGGCCAGGATGAGGGCTATTATCTGGCACTATGTATCTAGTACCCCTACTTGAACCCGAAACCCCCAAGGAGTTAGCGTAGAGTTTAGAAAAGTGGGCTAACCAAACTTCCCCAGTGATGTTACATGTTATCAGGGAGTCAACAGGCCTGTCCCTGCCTCTAATCAGAGCCCAGAAAGCCCTTGAGTCCTTTCTAGAGCCAGCCTCCATTAAATCACTCCAGAAGTTAGTTTCGTGAGTGACCTTTGCCACAGCTTGGGTTTTCTTGTAATTTTTCCTCGCTAGTGAAATCAGAGCCGGGTCTTTATCACTGACCGCCCGGATTAGCTCACTTTTTGCTTGCCGGCAAGCAGGGGAGTACCATTGATCTCTACCCCTAATCTCCTTTCTCCGCTTGGACCCCCCCCTCCCCTCAGGGACCAAGAAAAGATTACTAAGTGATGCAATGGTCTCTACAAATGGCACAAGGATAGGAGTGTCGGAGTCCAGCGTGCCTATGACACCCTTAGCTTCCAACATTATGATCTTAGCATGGGCCATTCTTGAAGCATCAGCAGCAACCTTAGCCCATTTCAATCGTCTCCCGCAGTTAGAGGGAACAACTTCATGGGATGACTTCCAAGTTAGCCGGGATGATGCTGTGGCCTCAGAGTCCCACGGGAGAGCAAGCGAGAGGACCAAGGGATTATGGTCACTATCCGTGGTTTGTTGGACAACCATATCATGGACATATTCCCACAAGTTGTAGTTTAACAGTAAGTAATCAATTCTGGAGGTGTGTCCAATCCTGTTGAATGTGTGCACACCCCCAGTATCTGACTTACAACGGCCATTCGTGGCTCTGAGGGCGTGTTCCAAGCAAAGTGCGTTAATATCGATGGCATTCTGTGACCATTTCTTGATGGGGTCAAGAGAGAGCAAGGGAATGCCTCTCTTGGCATCGTCCTCCCATGTGTCCAAAATGTCCTCACTGTCCAGAGGCTCAAAACAGCAATTAAAATCCCCGGCCAGGATAATGAAGGAGTCAATGTTACAGCCAGTTAACTCCTCTTCAACTCCCGTTAGAGACAAGGGGCTCAAGTTCCCCGCCCTGGCCCCCCTGAGATACAGGTTAAAAAGCTCTAGAGTCTTGCCCCCTGGGCATTGGATAGAGAGTCTCAAAAGATCTGGGGATGGGGAATTTATATGTTTTACTGTGATCCCCAACGATACACTAACCCAAATGAGAAGGCCGCCAGAAGGACGGCCTTTACTGCCTTTGGACCTGGAGGCCGGCACAGAGTAGGTCGTGAAGCCAACCCTGTGCACGGGCTCCAGGCACCAAGTTTCTTGTAGGAGGCAGATCCCAAAAGGCTCCATAAAGGAAATCCAGTCAGGTTTATCAAAGTTCCGGGCAAGCCCTGCCACATTCCAGCTCAGGATTTTAAGCTGGGGAACACCTGCCAGGGTCTTACCAGGCTGTGGCTCAGGAACTGGAAAGGTGGTATGGATATCACCAACCCTAGGAGATTGAAAAGGAGCTGCAGGTGACAAGACATCAGGTGGGGTCATGCTAAAGGCTAAGGGAATAGTAGGAGAACAAGCAGCTAAGGGCCTCTGCAGGTCCGCGCGGGGGGGGGGGGGGCTCCGCAGGTCCACGCGCGGGGGGGGGGGCCTCCGCAGGTCCACGCGCGGGGGGGGGGGCCTCCGCAGGTCCACGCGCGGGGGGGGGGCCTCCGCAGGTCCACGCGCGGGGGGGGGGCCTCCGCAGGTCCACGCGCGGGGGGGGGGGGCCTCCGCAGGTCCACGCGCGGGGGGGGGGGGCCTCCGCAGGTCCACGCGCGGGGGGGGGGGGCCTCCGCAGGTCCACGCGCGGGGGGGGCCTCCGCAGGTCCACGCGCGGGGGGGGCCTCCGCAGGTCCACGCGCGGGTGGGGGGCCTCCACAGGTCCACGCGCGGGTGGGGGGCCTCCGCAGGTCCACGCGCGGGGGGGGGGCCTCCGCAGGTCCACGCGCGGGGGGGGGGGCCTCCGCAGGTCCACGCGCGGGGGGGGGGCCTCCGCAGGTCCACGCGCGGGGGGGGGCCTCCGCAGGTCCACGCGCGGGGGGGGGGCCTCCGCAGGTCCACGCGCGGGGGGGGGGGCCTCCGCAGGTCCACGCGCGGGGGGGGCCTCCGCAGGTCTACGCGCGGGGGGGGCCTCCGCCGGTCCACACGCGGGGGGGGGGAGGGCCTCCGCCGGTCCACGCGCGGGGGGGGGGGGAGGGCCTCCGCCGGTCCACGCGCGGGGGGGGGGGGAGGGCCTCCGCCGGTCCACGCGCGGGGGGGGGGGGGAGGGCCTCCGCCGGTCCACGCGCGGGGGGGGGAGGGCCTCCGCCGGTCCACGCGCGGGGGGGGGAGGGCCTCCGCCGGTCCACGCGCGGGGGGGGGGAGGGCCTCCGCCGGTCCACGCGCGGGGGGGGGAGGGCCTCCGCCGGTCCACGCGCGGGGGGGGGGGGGAGGAGGGCCTCCGCCGGTCCACGCGCGGGGGGGGGGAGGAGGGCCTCCGCCGGTCCACGCGCGGGGGGAGGGGGGCCTCCGCCGGTCCACGCGCGGGGGGGGGGAGGAGGGCCTCCACCGGTCCACGCGCGGGGGGAGGAGGGCCTCCGCCGGTCCACGCGCGGGGGGGGGGGGGGGAGGAGGGCCTCCGCCGGTCCACGCACGGGGGGGGAGGAGGAGGGCCTCCCGCCGGTCCACGCGCAGGGGGGGGGAGGAGGGCCTCCGCCGGTCCACACGCGGGGGGGGGAGGGAGGAGGGCCTCCGCCGGTCCACGCGCAGGGGGGGGGGGAGGAGGGCCTCCGCCGGTCCACGCGCAGGGGGGGGGGGAGGAGGGCCTCCGCCGGTCCACGCGCAGGGGGGGGGGGAGGAGGGTCCACGCGCAGGGGGGGGGGGAGGAGGGCCTCCGCCGGTCCACGCGCAGGGGGGGGGGGAGGAGGGCCTCCGCCGGTCCACGCGCAGGGGGGGGGGGAGGAGGGCCTCCGCTGGTCCACGCGCAGGGGGGGGGGGGGAGGAGGGCCTCCGCCGGTCCACGCGCGGGGGGGGGGGGAGGAGGGCCTCCGCCGGTCCACGCGCGGGGGGGGGAGAGGAGGGCCTCCGCCGGTCCACGCGCGGGGGGGGGGAGAGGAGGGCCTCCGCCGGTCCACGCGCGGGGGGGGGGAGGAGGGCCTCCGCCGGTCCACGGCGCGGGGGGGGGGGAGGAGGGCCTCCGCCGGTCCACGCGCGGGGGGGGGAGGAGGGCCTCCGCCGGTCCACGCGCGGGGGGGGGAAGGAGGGCCTCCGCCGGTCCGCGGGGGGGGGGGGGGAGGGCCTCCGCCGGTCCGAGGGGGGGGGGAGGAGGGCCTCCGCCGGTCCGCGGGGGGGGGAGGAGGGCCTCCGCCGGTCCGCGGGGGGGGGGGAGGAGGGCCTCCGCCGGTCCACGCGTGGGGGGGGGGGAGGAGGGCCTCCGCCGGTCCACGCGCGGGGGGGGAGAGGAGGGCCTCCGCCGGTCCACGCGCGGGGGGGGGGAGAGGAGGGCCTCCGCCGGTCCACACGCGGGGGGGGGAGGAGGGCCTCCGCCGGTCCACGCGCGGGGGGGGGAGGAGGGCCTCCGCCGGTCCACGCGCGCGGGGGGGGAGGAGGAGGGCCTCCGCCGGTCCACGCGCGGGGGGGGGGAGAGGAGGGCCTCCGCCGGTCCGAGGGGGGGGAGGAGGGCCTCCGCCGGTCCACGGGGGGGGAGGAGGGCCTCCGCCGGTCCACGGGGGGGGAGGAGGGCCTCCGCCGGTCCACGCGCGGGGGGGGGGAGAGGAGGGCCTCCGCCGGTCCGAGGGGGGGGAGGAGGGCCTCCGCCGGTCCACGCGCGGGGGGGGGAGGAGGGCCTCCGCCGGTCCACGCGCGGGGGGGGGGGGGGGAGGGCCTCCGCCGGTCCACGCGCGGGGGGGGGGGGGGCCTCCGCCGGTCCACGCGCGGGGGGGGGGGGGGGGGGGGGAGGAGGGCCTCCGCCGGTCCACGCGCGGGGGGGGGGGAGGAGGAGGGCCTCCGCCGGTCCATGCGCGGGGAGGAGGGCCTCCGCCGGTCCACGCGCGGGGGGGGGGCCTCCGCCGGTCCACGCGCGGGGGGGGCCTCCGCCGGTCCACGCGTGGGGGGGGGGGGGCCTCCGCCGGTCCACGCGCGGGGGGGGGGGGGGCCTCCGCCGGTCCACGCAGGGGGGGGGGGCCCCCGCCGGTCCACGCGCGGGGGGGGGGGGGGGCCCCCGCCGGTCCACGCGCGGGGGGGGGGCCTCCGCCGGTCCACGCACGGGGGGGGGGAGGAGGGCCTCCGCCGGTCCACGCGCGGGGGGGGGGAGGAGGGCCTCCGCCGGTCCACGCGCGGGGGGGGGAGGGAGGAGGGCCTCCGCCGGTCCACGCGCGGGGGGGGGGAGGGCCTCCGCCGGTCCACGGGGGGGGGGGAGGAGGGCCTCCGCCGGTCCACGGGGGGGGGGGGGAGGAGGAGGGCCTCCGCCGGTCCACGCGCGGGGGGGGGGAGGAGGGCCTCCGCCGATCCACACGCGGGGGGGGGGAGGAGGGCCTCCGCCGGTCCACGCGCGGGGGGGGAGGGAGGAGACCCAAAGACCATAGGGCGAAAAACGTGGGACACAGTAATTGTCACATCACCAGAACTCTACATACCGCCGACCCCCTTCATTTGTTGCATCACCCAATGTGTACTTCATCTGTGGTACTAAAGCCTACACCTGGCTCCCAAAAGGCTGGGGGGGCTCTTGCTACATTGCCTTTGTTCTGCCTCCGACCTGCACTGCACCTGCTGGACATCACCAAGAAAAACGGTCCGGAGACACAGACCAAGCAGATTCTGCTGCATCCCAGTTTCTTGATGCAGTTGAAGGCCTTGTTCCACTTTGGGGTCCGATGGCAAACAGCCAAGCCATTCGACACTTGTCTCAAGCAGTAGAGATTGCTTTGAACATCACAGCTGGCAACCTCACCAACAACACTGCCGAGCTTCTAGCGGTCCGCCTGATGACTTTACAAAACCATCTTGTTTTGGACGTGGTACTAGCAGACCATGGAGGAGCATGCCGCATCATAGGTGCCAGCTGCTGCACCTTTGTCCCTGACAGCTCGCCTTCTGTCTATAAGGCAATCGAACATCTACACAGACTGGCATCGGAGATCCATCAAGAACAAGAGACTTGGAAGCTGGTTTTGGGGCATATTAAAAGAATGGGGGTGGAAAATATTGATGATCCTCTTGGTTCCGATTTTTATAATATGTGGCTGCTGTTTGGGGATACATTGCATACCACCCTTGTGTTCTCTATGTTTGAACTCTTTGTGCCCTAAGACTGTAGATTCTCGCATAGAACGAATTAATATAATACATGACACAGAGATACAGAACATTATGGGGATCGGAATAGATTAGCAAGATGTCTTGGGAATGTTCAAAGGGAGGGCTGTTAAATCGCAGTTTACAAACGTGAACATCACCGGCGCCATCTTGCCTAACAAGAGCCATTGCCCGCACATAAACGGCATCCATTTTAGGTGCCGTGGCCATCTCGCGCTTTGCGAGTCACCCACGATTCACCCTGACCTCGCAACCATCCCCGGTGTCCTGATTCAGCATGACCAAATGTTCTGAGGTCATAAAACCTTGTCCTTGTGACAAGGCCCTGGAGCCACTTCCCACCCTAAACGCGTTTGTCCTTTCATCCTCCACACTCAAGCAAGCCCATCTGATAACCCCCAACTGCTCCTGGCCACTCGATCCTGTCCCAGGCTGTAAACCAGGCCTTGCGGATGTGCTTTATTGCCTCCACACAGCAGGACTTGTTGCACGAACAGAAATGTGTGATCTTATCACTTACATAACCCTTAGATCTGACCGATCTAACACATTTACAGATCCTGTCGGAATGTCCAGCTGCGAGATATCAATCACTAATCAGGATCTGGGTGAGGGACGACAAACTGTTGGGACTCTGTGAGAACCTGCTGGGGGCGGGAATTCGTAGGATGTTTGACCACCAATAAAGTTGCTGTAAAGTGTACAAAAAGTGGAGCAGCGGAGAAGTTGGTAGAGCATCTCCCAAAGACATTCTTCGTGTCTGCGTTGACATTTTCTCCTCTGGAGAAATAAACGTATTCTTGCCTTCCAGTTTCCAGCGCCTACCTCTTTATTTTGGTAACTATTATTGAAGTGAATTAGAGGCGTCTTGCGCCAAGCAGCCTGGGTATTCGTTAGAAATTGGTTGTTTTTCCACAAGTAATACTAAAAAAAGAAACAAATCAGTTAAAATTCAGAAAGGGTCTAAAGACTTGGCTTTTTAGCGGGTGAGTCCTAGTTAACCCTACCCAATCCTATCGATCTGATGGTAGCACCTGGATACCTCCGGGTATATGCAGCACTGTATAAATGCCTCATTTACGTTTCATCATGTGTGATTTCCTGACATGGGGACATTTGTTGAAGCACAGACTACACAAACCTGAGCACACCACACTCAAATTACCAAACCCACCACAGACGTGTTACGTTTTCATCATCTCTTCTATGGTGAGAGATCTGACTGGCGGTTCCCACAAGTGTATTTTTGTCCATTAACGTTTAGAACAGTCTATAAGTAATCTGCATGCTACAAGCGAGTTATCCCCTCATCCCGCTGCATGTTTGTCCGGAATATCTGCAATTCACGGGGACCTTCAGCTGCTTCTGCAAAAAAATGCAGCAGTTGCAAACAGCCTTGAAAGATAAAGCTTTATGAAACTACAGCCCCTGATTCTGCCACAAACTCTGACGATCGTAGGTTGGAATATGTGGGGCCATGTTGTATACGAAGAACTGGCTAAAGTGCTGAAGACATCAAAGTGCATCCCTCAGTGAGTCCCAATGAGGCATTCTTACATAAATCCTGAAACATGGTGCCAGGTTGCCCCGCTACACAAAGGGTATCCAAGGACTCAGTGACTGCACAGTGCCACTCTCCATTGATGCCACTTAGAAGCAAGCACTGGTAGAACAAAGCCAGGCGCACAAAGCCTCAGAGAGGAAAAAGAGACAAGTCAACTTGTTAGGTCCGCACAAGTCTTTCAGCGTGTGTGGCCAGAGGGGGAGGATGCCTTTTCGCGTGTGCGTCTCTATATGTGCATTTGTCTCTGTAAGTACGTCTCTTCTCTGTGTGTGCATCTTTGTTTCTATGTGCGTCTCTGTTTGTGTGTGCATCTCTATACATGTGTCAGTCTTTATGTGTGCGTGACTGTCTGTGCGTTTCTATGTGCGTGTCTGTCTCTCTGTGTGCGTTTGCGTGTGTTTGTCTCTATGTGTGTATTGGTGCATGTTGTCGTGTCCCCTTCAAATCATACAAGGACACTGACTGAATATTCACGAGCTCTTTATTGAACATCTAGCTCGGTTCCCGTCCCTACTCTATCTGACCCTTTCCTGTCTTGACCCCACCTCTTCCCCTCTACCCACCTAGCTCCTCCCACCCCAACTACTGGACTGTCAACTCTATAACATCTCCCCCTTTCTTAACAAACAGTAGTGAAAGTGAAACTTAGTCCATTTCTACGATCAGTCTCTTTGGAGGCTGCACTTGGCGTTGGGGTCGAGCCGGTGTAGACACAATGTTCTCTACCACTGGCTCCTGCACCATGAGAGGTGCAGAGTCAGGTGTGCCAGCCTCTGGGACACTGGGGTTCTCCAGCGTGGAAGCTGCAGGCGTGCAGTCATGTCTTTCAGGAGGGCATTTCCTAAAGTGGGATGCATTGCGGGTGACTCGCCTATTCTCTGATTCGGCGGTCACCATGGTGCCCTTTTGCTGCACGACCGTGAGGGGCTCGTCCTTGAAACGACAGTCAGTTTTCTGGCGCTGCTCTTGTTTGACGAGAACCCTGTCGCCTTCCTTGAGGGAGGGTGACCGTGCCCTCCGTTTGTGATCAGCATGGTCCTTCATCCTCTCTTTGTGATACTGATCTGTTGCAGCCATGTCTTTGATCTGATGGTCTGAGAGGGGTTTTTTCAGTGCTCCTTACCAGGTTGGGATCCGAGTTCTCGGTGTCCTCCCAAGCATGAGAGTGGCAGGGCAGACGCCCGTCGTGGAGTGAGGAGTGGTTCTGTAGGCACAGAGGACTTCGTTCAGTGCCGCTTGCAGATCCTTCTTCTCAGCGGTGGCCTGTTGGAAGGTTTTCTTGATGGTAGACATGAACCTTTCAACAGTGCCGTTGGCTTGCGGCCAGAGCGGGGTGACCCTGCGGTGCTGGAAGTCCATCTGTTTCGCAAAGTCGCCGAATTCATGCCCGTTGAACGGGGGCCCATTGTCTGTTTTGATGATTCTGGGGACGCCCCAGGTTGCGAAGACCTCTTCAAGTACTTTGAGAGTACAGGTGGCGCTGGTGGAGGGGATAAACTGAGCCACTGGGAATCGGGAGTACTCATCCACGATGACGACTACGTATTTCCCTGACTGCAGAGGCCCATAGAAATCCATTGCAACTTCTTGCCACACCCCGTCAGGTAGTGGGGTCATCTGGAGTGGTGTAGGCGGAGTGTTGGGGCTGGTTAGTTGACAGGGATGACAGTCCTTCAGAGTGTCCTCGACCATCTGGTCTAGAGCTGGAAACCAGACACGCTCTCTAAGTGCTCTCTTGGTGGATACGACCCCTCGATGACCCTCATGCGCTAGGTCGACTACTCCTTGTCTCAGGGTGGCTGGGATGACTATCCGGTGGTCTCTTAGAAGGAGGCCGTCTTCGGTTATTGAGAGTTCATCAGAGACGTGTCGGAAAGCCTGGAGTTCTTTCCTAACATCAGGATTCTCGTCTTCGTCTTGTGGATGATGTCTCCACCTGTTGGATAGTATGCGTTTCATCACAGTTTGTAGAACAGCGTCCTTGTTGGTTGCTTCCCTGATGGTGTGCATTGGTATGGCTGGTGGGCGAGCATGACTTGACACGAAATGAATGTATTCCTCTGCTATGGAAGAAGTTGTCTCTGCGGAGTCCCGGGGGTGGCGGGACATGTAATCAGCAGGGTTCTCTCCCTTCCCCGGTTTGTGGACGATCGTAAATGTGTACTCCTGCAGGCGGAGGCCCCACCGCTCAATCCTGGGGGGCATCTTGCACTTTGGATTTCCATAGATCGTTACGAGTGCCTGATGGTCGGTAATGAGCGTGAAGTGTTTCCCATAGATGAAGATGTGGAAGTGCTCGCACGCCCACACGACCGCCAGGCTCTCCTTCTCAGGCTGGGAATACTTCCTTTCCGGATCGGTGAGGCTGCGGCTGGCGTAGGCAATGATTCTCCGTTGTTCCGAATCGTCGTCATACTGAGCCAGGATCGCCCCTAAGCCCACCGGACATGAATCTACGGTGATCTCTGTCTTCCGTCTGGGATTGAAGTAGGACAGGCAGTCAGATGATTCCACTGCCTGTTTGATGTCTCTGAAGGCGCGCTCGCATTCCGGGGTCCAGTTGAAAGGCTGGTTGGCTTTCGTGAGGAGCCTCAGTGGGTGGCTTATGGTGGCGTAGTCGCGAATGTAACGAGCGCAATAGCTCGCCATCCCGAGAAAGGAGCGCAGATCATTCACGTCAGTTGGGCTTTTGGTGTTGTTGAGCACAGCTACCTTGTCTGGATCGGGTTTCATGCCGCTTGATGAAAAAATGTGGCCGAAGAATTTCAGTGTTGACTGGTGGAATTCGCATTTGTCTTTATTAAGAGTCAAGTTTGCGTCCATTAGAGCATGGCAGACACGGTCAAGGGCGATGTCGTGTTCTCGGAGGTTTGTGCCGTACACCAGAATGTCATCACTGTAGTTGAGTGAATTTGGGATATGGTGGATGATCAGGCGTATCGCCTCTTCGAAGATTTCGGCAGCCGAGGAGACGCCAAAACTGAGACGTTTATATCGGAAGAGGCCAAGATGCGTGGCAAATGTGGTGATGGGGCGAGAGCTGTCATCCAGCTCGAGCTGGTGGTAGCCCTTGTTGAGGTCCAGTTTGGAAAACACCGTAGCTCCGTTGAGTGCCGTAATCATGTCGCTCAGGTGTGGACCGGGGTGCCTTTCCCTTTCGATTGCCGTGTTCGGCAGGCGCATGTCTACACAGAGACGGACCTTGTCTGAAGTCCCTTTTTTGGGTACAATAATTACCGGGGACACCCAGGGAGTGGGTTCTTCGGTGCGTTCAATGATGTCAGCGTCCAGGAGATCTTGCAGCTCTTGGGCCACTGCGGATTGCAGATGAAACGGCACTCGCCGCGGATGTTGAGCAATTGGTTTGACTCGCTCATTGATATGTAGATGTACTTGCCGACCTTTCAGCTTGCCCAGGCCCTGGAACAGAGATGGAAATTTCGCGGTGTAGTTGGAGCTGTCGTTCACGTTGAATAGGATGTGCACCAGGCGCAGGCGCTCAGCAGTCGGAAGGCTCAGTAGGCAGTCGGCATCGGGTCCTTCGATGACGTGGATGACTGCTGGGATGGTGGTGCCTCCGTGCGTGAGGGTGGTGTCGAACTTGCCCAGGCACGGGAGTGGTTTTCTTGACATCCAGGTGTATACCCGGACAGGTGCAAAGCGCAGATGAGGTTTGGGGACCATTCGCTCTTGTTCGGCAACGGAGATGTAGTTGAGGGATGCGCCACTGTCCATGACGAATTTTGCCGCATGATTGCCCACCATGATGTCAAGCCGTGGGTAGCGTTTGAGCTGATCGTTGTCAGCAATGTTGACATACTCTGTAGTGTAGGACGATCGCCTGGATGAGGAAGACCTGGAGTCTCTCGAGGGAGAGCGGCGATCCCATCTGGAACGTCTGGATTCACGACTGGAGTGAGACGACGCCGGGGATCGATCAGGTTCACCCTGAACGGCTCTGACATGGTGCCGTTTGGTCTCTGTCCTCGAGGATCTTTGCTGGCTGGCACGTCGGTCATTGCCGCCACGTTTCTCTCGGTGGTAATCGCTGCACATAGCCTCGAAATGATTGGATCGTCCACATTTTCGGCAGCGTTGGCCCATAGCGGGGCATGAGTCAATGTGAGGGTAGTCATACCCGCACCTGAAACACCGTCTTGTGCGTTCAGGTCGTCGGTCTCTCCTCTCTGAATCTTTTGGCCGGTGGTCTGTTCGACGTCTGGGTGAGAATCTGGATCGGCGTGATCTGTCACGCGGGTTGCCTCTGTAGTCCTGTCGTCCATGTCGTCGGTCGGAGACACGGTTGGCATGTTCGCGGCTAGTGCTGGGCTTGACTTCGATATCCGCCGCATTTTCTTCAGCTTGGTCATATATCCGGGAATTCTCCTCAATTTCCGCCAGCTCTTGTGGCTTCCTTAGTAGTCGTCGCCTCAGCGATTCTGAGTGACATCCTGAGATTATTTGGGACTTGATGGCCACATCCGGCGAGAAGTTTGCGAAGTCGCAGTATTGGGACTGGCGTCGCAGTCGGTGTATGAAGGAGGTTAGTGGCTCATCCTTGTCCTGGCGCTGTTGGTGGAACTTGTGTCGCTCATAATCAACATTTCTTTTGTGCAGGAAGCGGTTGTTCAATATATCTTTCACTTTGGTATAGGTGTCACTGTCGTCGGTTGGGATCTCTCGCACTATCTTGCTGATCTCGCGCCCTCCTAGATTGCGAAGGGTTATTATTTTGTCTTTGTCTTTCTCGATTCTAGAGCCTTCAATGTAGTCCTCAAAGTCCTCCAGCCATTCCTGCCATTTGAGGCCCATGCTGCTTCCTGTCGTGATTATTAAGGGTTCTGGCGCTCGCAGGTGCGTGCCTTTGACTTCCTTTTTTGCGGGAGTGTCTTGCGCGGGAGGGTTGGACATCTTGGTGGTGAGGTTTCAGTTCTGATGCTTGACCCTGGTCGCAGTTGCTGGTGTCCGTTCCCTCTACCTCTTAGGTAGAGGTAGGTGCCAATGCTTGTTTGTTTCCTGTTGCACTCACTTGGCACTGACTGCTCGTTGTCCGCCCTTCACTGTGACAATTCGGGGCTGCCAGTGCTTATTTGAGTTGTCCGCCTGACCCAAAGATGGCCGCCCTCTGTTCTAATAGGGTCTGTCTCTAGATCTGCCTGACTTTAAAATGGCCGCTCCCTTCTGGGAGACACGAGGCTTTCTCTCGCTCTTCCAGGTGCACTCGCACGTCGCTGCACGGCTGGGCTCGCGCGTGCAGATAGCTGCCGGTTGCTGCCTGTCAGGTAGGCTCACGCTGCGGGGGCGTTTGGCTGGCGGACCACTCGGCGCTGCCTCCTCATCACGCGCGCGCCGACCTGGCGCTATTCTTCGCGCGTCAGCTTCCCTCGCCTGCACAGTGTCACGCAGTGAGTTGGGGCAATGTCGGAGTGGGCTCCCGACTTTCACTCACGGTTTGGCGGGTTGTCAGGCGGGTCTCGCGCCTCCAGCGCGACCGGCTCTCTTCTTCCGGCGCCCTGCCTTCGATCCTGGCGGGCTTCGCGCGTCCAGCGCGATCGGTTCTCTTTCTCTGCGCCCTCGCTCGGCGCACTGTCTGCTCTTCTTCACCCGTTCTGAGGACCGCCTGGTCACGCTCAGACTTCTCTTGGTCACGTCGGGTCTCTTCCGTGGCGCCTCAGGACCACGGTCACAGCGGAGCTCTGGGCGCTCTACGCTGCGGGACGGGGCTTGTTCTGGTGGGTTTGCAGCTGTATCCCACCCTCGTCGCCAGCTGTCGTGTCCCCTTCAAATCATACAAGGACACTGACTGAATATTCACGAGCTCTTTATTGAACATCTAGCTCGGTCCCCGTCCCTACTCTATCTGACCCTTTCCTGTCTTGACCCCACCTCTTCCCCTCTACCCACCTAGCTCCTCCCACCCCAACTACTGGACTGTCAACTCTATAACACATGTGTCTCTCTGTATGTTTGTCTCTGTGTACATGTCTACTGTTAGCCTCACTGGCAATGTAAACATGGCAAGGGAACGCTATAATACACATACTTACTCCATAGATACATACAAACCTGCCATTCCCTAACACACACCAGCAAACATATCCAGCTAAATATAAACAATGCCAAATTCTCTAACTTTAACTGATGTGAGACATGTTGCATTGCAAATGCTTGTTTTAGCTTTCCTGATGGTTATTGTTAGATATTTCGTAATTTGGCTTTCACCCCCCATCTCGAAGGAACAAAATTGTTAACAGTATGGAGTGCGGGCGCGTTCAATCCGACTACACAAACCAGAATACTGTGACGAGACAGCGCAGCGCTACATTGCTTCAGATCAGCCACTGAACAGCTGTTTACAGCGCTTCGAATGTGACCCTCGCCCTGGGTCAAGCATCCATTTAATGGGGGTCAGTGTGTGACCATTCTCAGCAGAGAGGCCACACCTAGCGCCGCCAGGAGAAAGTTGCCGGGCTTCTGTGCTCTTCACCCTGTATGTGCTGAGACACCCAGTCTACAGGCTCGACCCCTGATGCACCTGTATGATCCCCGCCCCCACTCCAACAACAAACCAAAAGCTGTTGTATGCGGAAATGTACAATGTGAGAAACAGTGATATGAGAGGCTTGTCAAGAATCACGCGGTTACGAACCAGGATTTTAAATTTGAGCTTGACACATGCGAGTTAAATAACATTCAGTTTCTTTAATGGGTATTAAACTGGGTTATTAAGCGGTGCCTTTTTGTTTGCCACATGCAGGGCCGGTTCTATGATTTGCAAGGCCCTGGGTCAAAAGTGAATGAGCGAGGCCACTCTAATTTACTTAAGTGACCCTTATTTGCAAGGAGACGGAAACAACAGGGCACACGATCGATGCGGAGCCCCACGCTGGTAGGCTGAGTGTGAGGCCCTGGGCAGCTGTCCACGCCTAGCCCCAACCCTGGCCACATGCATGCCAGCCTCCAAGGGCACGCTGCACCTTGTGCCAACACCCAGCTGCTGCCAGCCATGTGGCAGCCATCGGTGCGTTACAATGCAAACTGGCATGATGTGAAGCGAGGGGGTGGGAACGTGCGGTAAATGAACTCCGCCAGGCAGGTCAATCAGAATGACCCTTAAGCATTGACTCCATGGGGTGGGGACTCACCTCTCACGCCGCCCTCCTGCTCCTCCCGGGGGTGGGCTCCGGCCCCCTCTTGCTGCGGGGTCTGTTTTGGGGTGATCGGCAGCTGGCTGCACCCCAGCTCTGCTTCTGGGCTCACGGTGACCCTCACGTCATCACTGGCCCCGCGGGAGGGGCGCCTGGGGCTGTGGAAGAGCCTCCGATGCGGCCCCTCAGAGGATGGAGCCTGGAGCAGAGCCCGGGAGGGTCCCTCCTCCCCCGGGCCGGGGTCCCCGGAGCGGGTACTCCCCGGTGCCCCCTCTACGCGCCCCTGTGCCCCCGCCTGCATCATCCACAGAGCCTCGTTAGAATTTGAACCGTCCGATCTTCGCGGGGCAGAGTTCACAAAAGCGCGGGCTGAGAGGAAGGATTGGTGGAGTCACTTGTGGGGGCGGAGCTGCCAAGCACCCCCCCCCCCCTCACCACAAGCACAAAGAAGCAGCAACGTGTATCAAGAAGCAGCTGCAGTCCCTCTGAGGGGGGCTGACCTTGAACCCCGATCCGTGGGGCGCACCTGACTGCAGGATGGAGGCAGAGGGCCCCCCCCCCCTAGTTTGAACACGGGAAACGTTTCACGTCTCTATTTCGAGGTGACTGTGCACGTGGACTATGCCACCTAAAGCACAGATACGAGGGGTGCCCCCTCCTCCCACGTAGGCAAGGGGGGGGGGGGGGGGGGGGGGAGAAATTAAGGGTAGAGGATGTGGTCTGGCGGCTACAGCTGTTTTGTGTCAGGGAACCGCTGCTCGTGTAAAGCGCTCCAATACCTTCCGGGCGAGTTCGCGCTACATAAAATCTGCAATAACAAACAAAAAACAAGCATTGGCTTAGCCTCTAGGTCTCGCCTTTTGGATGTGAATGCAATGTTTTGTGCCGATATCGTTTAGCATCAGCAGGTGCGATGTTACGCGTCTGTGCACAGCTCATTTACAAGCTGGGGAGGTTGACGGAAGAGAAATGAGGAAATGTAGCACTTAAAGAAAAACAAGTATTTGCAATGCAATAGGTCTCGCATTCGGAAAGTTTGAGCTATTGGTATTGTAAATGACACATTTTGTATTTATGTGTTGGTTTTGAAAATAGCAAAATAAATAGCTTTGTCATTTACAATGCCAATAGTTTTAACTTTCGCAAACGTGACACCTATAGCATTTGTAATGCAATATGTGTTGTATTTACGTGACTTAGATATATTGATATTACAAATAACAATGGCTTTTAATTTATTTTAATAATTAATACTTAAATAAAAGTTATTTTAATTTATAATGGCAATAGCTTAAACTTTAGTTAAATAACGTTTGTGAAGATTATGTTCAGTGTATTTTATTGTGACGAAAATCCAAGAACAGAAGTGAAATATTAACTTATTTTTTGTGACATTTGTGATAAAGCTTGAAACATTGGGAGAACATATTTGAAACAGTTGTTGTTGAATGGTTGCACAGAGTGATACTGTTGCATTCAGTGGTGCTGAATGATGCTGTGGTGCTGAGTGGTGATGCTGTGGCGTTCAGTGGTGCTGAGTGATGCTGTGGCGTGCTGAGTGATGCTGTGGCGTTGAGCGGTGGTGAGTGATGCTGTGGTGTTGAGGAGTGCCGTGGCGTTGAGGCGTGCTGTGGCGTTGAGGCGTGCCATGGCGTTGAGGGGTGCCGTGGCAATGAGGGGTGCCGTGGCATTGAGGGGTGCTGTGGTTTTCAGTGGTGCTGAGTGATGCTGTGGTGTTGCGTGATGCTGTGGTGTTGAGTGCTGCTGTGTAGTAGAGTGGTGCTGTGTAGTAGAGTGGTGCTGTGTAGTAGAGTGGTGCTGTGTAGTAGAGTGGTGCTGTGTAGTAGAGTGGTGCTGTCGCATAGACTGGTGCTGTGGCGTAGAGTGGTGCTGTGGCGTAGAGTGGTGCTGTGGCGTAGAGTGGTGCTGTGGCGTAGAGTGGTGCTGAGTGATGCTGTGGCATTGAGTGATGCTGTGGCATTGAGTGATGCTGTGGCGTTGAGTGATGCTGTGGCGTTCAGTGGTGCTGTGGCATTGAGTGGTGTTGAGTGATGCTGTGGTGTTGAGTGATGCTGTGGTGTTGAGTGATGCTGTGGCGTGGAGTGGTGCTGTGTAGTAGAGTGGTGCTGTGTAGTAGAGTGGTGCTGTGTAGTAGAGTGGTGCTGTGGCGTAGAGTGGTGCTGTGGCGTAGAGTGGTGCTGTGGCGTAGAGTGGTGCTGTGGCGTAGAGTGGTGCTGTGGCGTAGAGTGGTGCTGTGGCATTTAGTGGTGTTGAGTGATGCTGTGGTGTGGAGTGATGCTGTGGCGTGGAGTGATGCTGTGGCGTGGAGTGATGCTGTGGCATGGAGTGATGCTGTGGCGTGGAGTGATGCTGTGGCGTGGAGTGATGCTGTGGCGTGGAGTGATGCTGTGGCGTTGAGTGATGCTGTGGCTTTGAGTGGTGCAGAGAGATGCTGTGGCGTTGAGCGGTGCGGAGTGATGCTGTGGTGTTGAGTGGTGCTGTGGTGTGGAGTGATGCTGTGGCGTTGAGTGATGCTGTGGCGTTGAGTGATGCTGTGGCGTAATTAGAGATGCAGACACCTCACACAACCGACCCTATGCCGCACCCCTACACAAGTGTTCACGTCTGGGTCCACTACTCCACTTGCATTGGCTGGAGTGTTCACTACAGAAATCACTCATGAGTCTCGGACCAAGGTGTATGTCACCAGAGGTGGGTCAGGAATGCTACTTAGCTGCCGAACTGATGAGCACCTGCAGTTGGTTGCCTTTGCCTTCAGCGTACATCAGGAGAGTGTGGAAGGCCTGCTGGCAGAATTTGGACCTCTATTTGGAGGAATAGGATGCCTGAAAGATCACATGATACATCTTCACATCAACAGCTCCATTCAAACTGTTGCCCTGAAACACCAAAAGGTGGCTTTTCATCGGAGGCCAAAGGTGGAGGAAGGGCTGAAGAAATTGGAGCGCGCCGACATTATCGAGCAGGTGGATGGTCCGACTCCATGAGTGTTCCCCATCGTGGTGGCGCGAAAGCCCAAACATCAGGGAGAAGTGAGAATATGTGTGGACATGAGGCTACCAAACCAAGCAATCAAGAAATAACCTCATGTGACGTCCACAGTGGATGACATTGTGGCAGAGGTGAGCGGCTCCCAGTGGCTCTCTAAGATGGACTTGCGAGCTGGATATAACCAGCTACTCCTGGACCTGGAGTCAAGGGCCATCACAACCTTCTCCACTCATGTTGGTCTTCGAAGATATAAGGGTCTCAGAGTGTTGAGTGCAGCAGAAGTCTTCCAAGACACCATAAGAGTTGGATAGCCGGCCTAAAAGGGGTCCTCAAAGTCAGTGATGACATTTTGGTACATGCACCTACGCTGGTGGACCATCTTGATCACCTAAGAGACACATTTGAGCGCCTGAGAGACAATGGCCTCACGCTCCATAGAATTTTTCTTGTATTCCTTCAGAAGGAAATAGCATTCTTTGGATACTAATTTTACAAGCATGGAGTATTACCCGATACATTCAAATGGAGGAGGATCTGAGACAGAGAGCGCAAGAGCGCAAGTGAGTGCCATGGGCGCTGCTGGTGCAGCGCTTGGTGAACTTGCAGCCTGCACCTGGGACCCCTCCCACCATCGAGGGTGGGAGCTGCATTTGGCAGTTCGACAGTTGGCCTACTGTGGTGGAACAATAGCGGGGGGCAGCAGCTATACTGAAGGCTAGAATCAAATCTCTGCCCAAACTGGCAGGCATTAGGCCAGTGCGGTGGTAGGGCCCAGCCAGAGACACCAAGGGACCCCCAGGACCCTACACTGCACCTTGTTTGCACTTGTTGGTCCCCCCTGCCCCGAACCCCATGGAACAAGACTGGGTGGTGCTGAGGTGGAGAGAGAGTGGACCGGCCCAGATTTTAGGGATATCTGGGATTTTAAGGACCATATGCTTAGACAGCTCGGATCGTTTCCACTGGCCTTTTATCCAGCAGCCTGGTCTCCAAGCAGCAAGTCCAACCAGATCCTCTGAAGGCCAAAAAGGAATCTCAAAGGAAACAAATAAAAGCCAACAGGCAGGCGCAGCTACACCACAGCTATTCAGATAGCCTGTCAGCTACCAACAGCTCGCTGCAATACATTAAGGCAAGGCAACCTGTCACCATCCACAACCCACTGCGGGAACAGCAAAATCTCCACCGTGTGATGGCTATATCCACCCCTTCTACCCAGGGGTGCTCCTTCCCCTTGTCTCCTGGTTGTACCCTGGAGCTACCCGGTGCGGCTAACACAGGTGGCTAAAACTGATGGGGAACCCAAGCGGACCAGGTGCAACTCTAGCTCCTGGTACAGACACCTCCTAAACTCCAGATTCCATTCTGGGAGGCGGAACTCTTCCAACTGCCCTTGGGCCTCCACCTACCCAAGCACTTAGGACCCAGACAAAGGCATCACCCTCTCAATAAAAAAAAAAGTACAAGCCTGCTAGCGGCATGGCCAAAGCAGAAATCTAATTCCGCCTCAGAAGACATGCCATCACATGCAGATGCATGTGGGAGAGCAGCAACCCGGCCTATCAATCCAAAGACATATGATTTGCGCAGCTGGGTACAGACCTGGGACACGATCTTTGCAGTGTACCCCTGACACCAATAGCCAGGACGCCGAGTGCCCTAAAGATAACTCTATCAACGTCTCCTCACCTGCAAAAGCGCATGGCACACTCACCACGATGGGCGCAGATACCAACATCGGGACCGGACCAGCATTTGCATCCCCTGGAATAGAAACCTCCAATTCAACAGCTTCAGACACTGCACCAAGCTACTCCAGGGAAGCCAGTCCCCTCCAAGAGAAGAAAAGGTCCCACTCTTGCCATAACCTGGTAGCTCATCAAGGCCCAGCATTTGAGCCCCCCAACATGGAGGAAAGAATGCAACAAGGAAGCCTCCATACTGCCACTGCCCTAGAGGGACTAGACTGCATCATCAGTCCGCTCGACACCTCAAAACCGACCTCTCATATTTTGTGCACGGATAACAAAGCCACAATGGGCAAGCCTCATCAAGACCAAACCTTGCATATGCGTAATGAGGGCTCATGCATCATCAAAAAAAAAGGAAGGGAGTTAGAGGAACTGTAGCTAGGCTCGCCCTCCAAATACTAAAGTTAAACAAATGGTCTCTGTTTCCAGATTCCTAAGAGCCTTGCTAATTTTTATAGATAACAACCAACACACACTGGGGTCGATTGTGGAAACATGATATTGTGTACAAAAAAGGAGAAATTGCTCCTTTTTTAGGTGTCCCCTCACTCACCAGGGTTGCCCCACGGTGACATGCTTCATCATTGGGGCCATCCCAGTCCTCTACGGGCTGGGGCGTGCTGCGACTTGCGACAGTTACGTAGGAGCACTTTTTTAGACTATGTGTGGTGCATGTGTATTTGAGGAGTGGACTATGTGATGTGTGTTAAAAATACCTGCCCAGTAGGTTCACAATAAACTTTATTCTTGCCTCTAGGTGGTAATATTAAAAACAGGGTGGAAAGATAGGGTGCCCTAAACGTAATGTGTCAAGGTGTACCTATCAACTCCTATCGTCGACATGTTTCGTGCATACCCCAAGCACTTCTTCGGGACTACACAGGGACCAGCCCTGTGTTCGCCACTCCTTAGCTCTTCAATGAGTTATTGGTAAATAAGATTAGAATTTAAAGTTACCTGCAGCAAACTATATTAAGTGCATGCAATAATACCTACGTATTTGTTCCAAAACACGTGGTTCCTGAAAAATAAAAGACAACTTGAAAAGACACGGGGTGAATTACCCCAAATCTTATCACACATAGTTCACAAGGTGGAGATGTAGAAGGAAAACGTGATGATTTTCTGTGATTTTTAAACAGACATTTTGACCGTGGTTGTATCCATGCACAAAACGCGTTTCATTTCGTGCATCGTAAAGTGATAAAAACACCTCTCTTAGGGACACACCCAGACATTCATCTGTCATACACACTCATACATACATTTCATGAGACCTAACTGGGCCCCATGGATTCGGAGGGGTTCGGTATCCTAGCAGCTCTGGTGAGAAAACGGGAGAAATTGGATTTTGTAAATAGCAGAGCATCGGGTCGATTAGCGATGGTAAACTGACCCGTTGGATGGCCATCGTTTCCCCGATTTGACTTACTTGTGCACCGGATATCTCCCGCTTATAGGCACCTACTTGTGTCCCTCCGGTCCGGATGTTATCGGACCGAGGGTTTCTGGTCTGTTTTAAAGGAAGTTCCCGATCCCGGTTTGCTGACGCATCCGTGACTACGCTCATTGGGAAACTAGAGCGTATAGTTAAGCATCTAAGCTCGCAGGTGGCGGCCATCTTGAGTGTGACGCTTCCTTGTTCGTAATTTCAAGTGCTCATGAAAAGTATTAAACGGCATCATTTACACCCCAGAATCAATTTTAGGTGTTCCAGATGGTATATACTATAATGTCAGACATTTCTTTTTTACAAAAAAATTTTTTTAAAAAAGTTTCTTGAAAAAGGTATGTAGATGATCCAAATTGGATTTTGTTCTACCCTCTTGATTAATGGCAGTATATTTAAATAATTCTCGAGGCTGGAGTATTAATTACTCCCAAAGTCAAAACAGACCCTCAGTGCTTCTAGGTACTCTTGGGTTGGTGATGGTATATTCTCAGGTATTCATTAATGGGTTTTTTCAAAACACCATTAGCATGTCTCCCAAGGTCAAACCAGACCCTCAGTACTTCTAGGTACTCCTGGGTTGGTGATGGTATATTCTCAGATATTCATTAATAGGTTTTTTCAAACACCATTAGCATGTATCCACACTTGTTTCAGTTTAGTTTGGTCTATTTCATTACAGGTACAGTTTGATTCCTCAAAAAGGTTTTTCATGTTTAGGTGAATTGCCCCCATGGGATATCATCATTTAATCCCACTATGTGGGAGCGGAGTCTGAACACCCAGGGTTGTTCTTTTTCAAGTAATTTCTTTTCCATTTCTGCATGGGGTTGTTGGGTTTCCAAAACCACCCACCGCATGTCATTAGGCGTATGTCCCTTTTCTAGAAAATGTGTAGTCATTTTTGTATTCGAGTGTTTGCACCTAAAATTGCTGCGGTGTTCCACCATCCTCGTGTTCACCTTCCTTGTTGTCATCCCTATATAGTGCAAATTGCACACACATGTGATCATGTACACGACCCCTGACGTATTGCAATTGGAAAAGGATTTCAGATTCCAGACCAGGCCAGTGTTACATGTCACCTGTTTGGTTGTATCGGTTAGGTGGCATACGCTGCAATTGGAACATGGGTGGTGTCCCAATGGCAATAGATGTAAGCGTCGAATCGGACCTTTCACATTCTTTGGACGTGTATGAACTACCAAATCTTTCAGGTTTTTTCCTTTCCGGTGACTGAACATTGGTTGGGTGATGTTCAGACCTCCACTGTTCAACGTTTTCCAATGTTTTTTTACAATCTTTGTTACTTGCTGTGAGGCTACAGTATAGGTAGTGATGCAGATAGGTCTTCTTTCAGAGGTATCTGCAGGTAATTCTCTAGGTTTTGACTCTAGGAGTGCATCTCTATTATTATTCGATGCTCTTTTTTTGGCCTTTGAGATAATCTTTTGTGGATATTGTCTTTGGTATAGTTTTGTACACAGTTCTTTGGCCTGCACCTCGTAATCACATTTCTCAGAGCAATTCCTCCTTAGTCGTAGAAACTGTCCAAAGGGCAGATTTTCCCGGAGTTGTCGCGGGTGAAAGCTTTCAAAGCTTAATAGACAGTTCCTCGACGTTGGTTTGAAATGTGTTGTGGTTGTCAGTATTCCTCTTTCAGCTTTGATATTTAAGTCAAGAAAGACTAATTGTTCTCTACTCATTGTAGAGGTAAATTTTAGAAAGGGGTCTTGTAAGTTCAGCCAGTCCAGGAAGGAGTTTGCATCCTGCTCATTGCCATTCCAGATGAGGATGACATCGTCAATATAACGTCTCCACATCTGGATCTTTGTGGAGAAGGGGTTGTCTGTGCTTAGGATTCTTTTCTTCTCTAGCCAGTGGACATATAGTCCCGCCACGCTCGGCGCGAATGTGCTTCCCATGCTAGTTCCATGGGTCTGTCTATACATTGTTTGTTGGAAAAGGAAGAAGTTTTCGGTCAATGCGAGGCGGCAGCATTCTAACACCACATGTCTTGGTGTTTTATATTCCCACTCGTTCTCAAATAGGATGTCCTCCAGAATTTGTAGTGTTTCCTTATGGGGCAAGCTCGTATAGAGGCTCTCCACGTCGAGTCCAATCAATATCTGTGTGGAGGGATCGAAAATGAGGTCTTTAATGAGGCACAAAACTGATTTGGTGTCTTGTAAGTATGTCTCTGTTTTCTGTACTAGCGGTCTTAAGAAAGCGTCTGCAAACTTAGACAGCGGCTCTAAAATCGATCCGATCCCAGAGACGATAGGTCTCCCGGGTGGTTTTACTAGTCTTTTATGGATCTTTGGAATCGTATAAAAATACGGAGTTCTTGGGTGTTTATTGTCCAGAAAGTCTGCTTCCTTTTTGGATAGCCAGTCGTTGATCAGACACTCTTCCACCATTCCTGCAATTTCAATTCTCAGGCGTTCTGTTGGATCCACCCTAAGGATCTCATAATTCCGTTGGTCGGCTAGTAATCTTAGACACTCATTCTCATAATCTGTTGAATTTTGTATCACAATTGCTCCGCCCTTATCGGCTGGTTTTATTGTAATGCTTGTGTCATTTGCCAATTCATGTATAGCCTCCTTCTCAGTTTTACTAGTATTGTAAAATGTTTTCAATGACCCGGTGTCCAGGTCCATCACATCCTTCAGGATAGCTTTTTCAAATGCCAGTAGTTCCACTGGTAAACTGGTGGCTGGGGGGGTGAATGAGGATTTCTTCTTCAGTCCTGTGTCACTCACAGCTCCCGCTGGTTGCGGTTTGTCTTTAAAATAGACTTGTAGTTTTATACTGCGAACAGACTCCTTCAGCTCACAATATAACTTGAATTTATCCAAGTTTGTAGTAGGGACAAAACCTAGACCTTTTTCTAACACCCTGTTTTGGTCTGGTGTTAAGACTTTATCCGAGAGGTTCACCACTAGGCTCAGATGTTGCTGGTTGACGGTGTTGTCACCGGTCCTTGGCTCCTCGTGTGCGTTCTGCTGGTTTCCAGTTGTTGTGCCCATTGCACTTGCTGTCCTCTGGTCTTTCCTCGTCCTGGTCTCTTGCCTCTCCCTAAAAAAGGCTGCTGTGGCATCCCTTGCATCTGGGTGTTATCCCAAAATGGAAAAGGTTGCTGCGGGTACGGTTGTTGAAAAGGAGGATGGCCATAGAAAAACTGCGGTGGTGGGCCCTGATAGGGTTGCCAGAAATTTCCTCTATTTCTTGTTCTCCCTGATCTGCCTCGTCTATTCTTAGGCTGGTTTCGGTTGTAACCTGTGTCCGAAGAATCAGATCCTGAGTCTGAGCCCCCACTATCCGTGCTGTAGCCTGAATTTCTTCCAGTAGGTACATACTCCGCCTTAATGTATGGATATACTTTCTCGTGTGAAAAAGATTTCTTGTCTTTGTGAAATTTTACGTATTTCGTATCTTTCAGTGATATTTCGAATTCAGTCATTGACTTGTTCAATTCATCCAATCTTTTTTTGAGTTCAGCTGGTGATTGGTAAGATTTCAGTTTAATTTCAAGATCCTGGATCTCCACCTTCAGTGTCTCTGCTCGGCGTGCTGCAGTTTTTACAATTAGGACTAGCCAGTCCCTGGTGCAATGCCAGCTGATTAATGACCAGTCTTTTTTGAAAACGAGATCATCTTGAAAGATGAACGGCTCATTGTTTACTATTAGGCCCCGCGGTGCTGCGTTGGCCCTATGGTATTCGCTCATCATGATTCCATGTATTATGGTCTTCACTAGGTTGCGTTTTAGTTCTGTTAGTTCATCCCAACATTGTTGGGCCTCACTAGTGTCTTTGTAAGTCGTACTTGAATGGGGGAGCATGGAGGCTATTATCCTATCTGCCTCATCTTCTGTGAAAGAAAGTCCTGTAATTTCAGCCATTTTGATCTCTCTATTGGTTGGTACTGGTGTGTAAACTAGAATGTGGGTCTGTGTCACTGTGTAGGTGTGTTAGAAGACTCCCGCAGCTGCGCGCTGCAACGTGTCAACAAAAAGGAAGGGAGTTAGAGGAACTGTAGCTAGGCTCGCCCTCCAAATACTAAAGTTAAACAAATGGTCTCTGTTTCCAGATTCCTAAGAGCCTTGCTAGTTTTTATAGATAACAACCAACACACACTGGGGTCGATTGTGGAAACATGATATTGTGTACAAAAAAGGAGAAATTGCTCCTTTTTTAGGTGTCCCCTCACTCACCAGGGTTGCCCCACGGTGACATGCTTCATCATTGGGGCCATCCCAGTCCTCTACGGGCTGGGGCGTGCTGCGACTTGCGACAGTTACGTAGGAGCACTTTTTTAGACTATGTGTGGTGCATGTGTATTTGAGGAGTGGACTATGTGATGTGTGTTAAAAATACCTGCCCAGTAGGTTCACAATAAACTTTATTCTTGCCTCTAGGTGGTAATATTAAAAACGGGGTGGAAAGATAGGGTGCCCTAAACGTAATGTGTCAAGGTGTACCTATCAACTCCTATCGTCGACATGTTTCGTGCGACCCCAGTGTGTGTTGGTTGTTATCTATAAAAATTAGCAAGGCTCTTAGGAATCTGGAAACAGAGACCATTTGTTTGGCTCATGCATCATCTTAGCCCCCTTCTCAGAGCCAGAAGTAAGTTACTCTCTACATAGATCACCTTCCCTACTACCATTTGAGCTCTCATGTGCGCAAGATAATTTGCCAAAATCAGTCAACACCTCTTGTCTGCAGCCATAAATGCTCCAATATGGCAATCGGAGAAACTGGAATTACAGATGGATCCCATCCAAATAATGGCACATGCAATGGCCGACATGGCCAAGAAAGTTGATAGGATTGCGGCAGCCAGTAGCAGTCCGACCCCTCATCCGAATGCCGGTGCCCAGAGATAGTGGACAAACTGGCATTCCTTTTCAGGGTACTCACCTTGTTGGTGGAGGAGCTAAAAATTAAAATCTGCTCAGGCTCACAGACCTCGGGGGGAAAAGTGAATGAGCTTATAGACACAAGTAGAGATCTAGCCCCCGCTCCCAGCCAACCTCAGCAGCAGGCTACAACGAATGCAACCCGGCTATCTCATTCGAAGTCAATGATAGGGCACAGTTACGAAATAGCTGATTCAACACCTCACAATCTAGGTGCCACAAGCCAGTAGGGGGTATCTCAAACAGCACTGCCCATGGCATGTAGAGAGAAGAAACGCCTCAAAAAGCAACAAAAGCACTTAAGGCGACAACTAACGAATACTCTTGGCACAAACCAAGTAACATGACACAAAGAAAAAAACAACTAAAGCGGAATACCGATGTCGGAAACAGTCCACCTCTCTTCCCCATATTTCTTTAAAACACACATTGTTGCACCCAGAACCGGGTGCAACAATGACAAAAACGATCACGGCGCAGACATATGCACAGGCTACTACGGGTGTCTGCAAGATACAGATAGTGACCACCTCGCAAGGGAATAAAACACCCCAGGCTTGGACTGAAAAGCCACAGACAGTCAACATTCGAAACTCCCATTTATGGGAGAAAAACGCCAATAATAACCAACAGAGCACTCTGGCCAGTGATTCACTCCTGGGCCTCTCAGTTCCACCCAGACACTCATATAAGTCTACAAGTACATCACGAAATGGTCCAGGGTTAGAAACGAACAAACAAGGAAACCTCTGCAACAGAGAAAGTTCAACAGAACAGCCCATTTGGTTCGACCTAGCCCTCAGGGATAAAGTACCCACAAGCCCAGTGCAAGGGGCAGAAATCAAGCACCTCAGGGCACCGACAAGATCCACTCAGCACTCACGCTCATGCCCTCACAACTTCAGCTACACAAGCCGCTCTCACATGGACATTAGTTTTTGGCCAAATAACTCTTTTCTAGGGGACGGTCAACCATCAATCACCCCCATGACTCCATTGAATGTCTCAAAAGTCAATATGGACGTCCTCAATAGAGCAAACATCCTTCAACTTCTACACCATATACACTCGCTGTCTCATATTACCTCCTGGGATATTGTCAGTGTGTAATTTGTAACCACGACAACGCAGCCTAGAAAGGAACAAACCATCATAACTTGACGTGACACAAGTGTGCTAAAAAAAAAAGACCCGTTTGCAGAATGGGGGAACGACATCCTGATGATCGACAAGGAAAAGTATCCATTCATCTTTCATGCACACCCCAACAATATCACAACAGCTTCTGCCCTGAAAGGGACCAGCCTAGGGGCAACTACTCTCCAAAACGCAAATAGGAACATCAAGTGTAGGGTGAATGGCCAGCATGGTGGTAGGTTTGTCATAGCGACCAACGAAGACTGTCCACCCCCGTCTTCCACCTTCTCCAAACTCAGCTTACTGGGGCTTGATCGCCTTCAACATGGTCGACAAGACTCTGCCTCGACCCTAGCACGGATCCCCTCCATTACAAAAGCACTGCAGAAAGCAATCAAATATTTAATATACTCACTTGGATGTTGCAGGCCTGCATTAGACCCCACAAAGCCCGACGGCGACCAGGCTCTTTGAAGGGGCAGAACATATTTGCACGCAAGAAACTTGGGCAACTACACCTAATCCCCTCACAGGCTATGCAGATTTTTTTTGTCAATTAAATTTTATTATTGCTTATAAAGACAGACAATGTTACATACAGATCTTAGACGGTGTGATGTTCGAATACAGTCCGATTGGCCACAAAAGCAAAAACATTGCACTATGCAGAATGTTTTTAACCAGCAATCAGAACCATTCTATTTGGGGGACCTTCTGGGGACATTTCCCTACACATAAAGCATTCCCAGAAGCGGAGCTATGCAAAAATAAAAAAAACACCTCCAACATGGTTCTAGCGGTATCGAGAAAGGACTCCAGTGCGCAGAAGGACTACTATCTATTCTACTGATCAATGTATGCTATAACCCCTACGGCCAAGGAGCCAACAACAAGCACACCTGGCTGATCAAGCAGATTGAAAACTTGATAATACAACACGTATCCCTGGAAGTCGTCATCCTCGGGGACTTTAATATGCACCACCTTGGGGGGATGGATCGTTGATGGGAGCACCGGGAGATTTAACATCTTCCTACAGACGTACAATCAGCGAACTTCCTATCTACATTGTCTGAGCCGAGTATAGTCCACCCACCCACCTATAGCAACCAGACAACTATTGACTATATCCTATTGAGCCAGCGACTAGGGAAGCTCATGCTAAGCTATGAAATGCTCCCTCAGAGTGAAAGCGGGCCAGACACCGCTGACTGCCACAGGACCCACAGAAACGGACTCACAACATGTCTGCATGTTGGCCTGTGGGAGTATATGTGGATGGCTGTAGGTCTGTGCGCATGGGGGCGTGTATGTGTGGAGGCCTGTAGGTCTGTGTCCATTGGGCCTGTAGGTCTGCATGTGTGGAAGCCTGTAGATCTGAGTTCATGTGGACCCGTCGGTTTGTATGCCCGTAAGTCTGTGTGCACGAGGATCTGGGGGACAGTGTGTGGTTATGTCTGAAGGTCAGGTCGGACCGGGAACCCACAGCAGCCCTGGCAAATGTTGTCAGACCAGCCCCCGCACAGTGCGTAGGAAGCGCGCGAGGGAACATATGACTGAAGTTGTGCATTTCACAACACATTTTTCATTATATATTTAATTGTTAGGTTTTAAAACATATTGGAACATTGGAATGTTGGCCGCTCCATTGAAGACAATGGAGTGCCCCAGGCTTATAACAGCTTGTAGAAGCCCAAAGCATCCACATTCCAAAGTTTGCTCTATTCACATTTATACCTGTGAACAAAGGCCTCATAGAGCCTGAGGGGATTTCAACTACCTCGGCTCTGTGAAGCCGTTGTTTTACTATTTAGAACACTCTGTCCTTTAGGGCCGGATTGTTCTGTTAGCCTTATAGGCCTCCGTAGCGGCTATACTGGCCATTAAAGGCCCGCTCTCTTGTTAAAGGCCCCCACCTTCGGTTCAGGTCTTTAATGCTAGAGCGGGCCTTTAATGGCCAGTATAGCCCGCTATGGCTGGTTATCAGGCTATAGAAAACGATGACCTTACAGTGCACAATATACGCAGCCAACTCCTCTTACAAAACAACATGTCGAACTGCCAAGCCTAACCAGCCCACAGTGTGGAATCCAAACTCAATCAAACAAGGCACATTTTAAATCCAGACTTCATCTGTACCCTTCCAGGCTTCCCAGCCTAAAACATTCTGAAAAACTGACAGATAGTAACAATCATACAGTTTTGTTTGCTGATTGATTCTTCCCAGTAGATACCACTTTGAATCACTAGAATCTGGATGTGTCTGTTACGGTCTCTGGATAGTCAACACTTAACTGTGGTTAAGTCGCGTGAATGTCCATCAAGAACAGTGCGGTCAGGGCCGGACTGGCTGTAGCAGGCACCGGGCAATCCCCCGGTGCGCCGCACTGGTGGGGGGCGCGGTTTGGGGCCGCTGGGGGCCGTTTTTGTTACAGGACCTGTTTTGCAGCATAGCAAATCCCCCAATCCCCCCTCCCAAGGAGGTGGGGGGAATTAGGGGCCGGCCAAGCACTTTGCCAGGGCCGGTTTTTGTTCCCAGTCCGGCCCTGAGTGCGGTGCACAGAGGTGGTGTGTGACTGAAAGTGTGAAGGTGCGGGGGAGCAGGGCACTGAGATAGCATGTGCGCAGGAGAGCCGGGAATGAGACAGACTGAAGGAGGGAAACGGGCATGAAGTTAATTTCTGAGACAGCAGAGCTATCTCTCAGATTACACCGCACATACCAACCCATGAGATATTCCATGGGCTATATCGCTCTCTGGTAGGTAGGCCGGCATAGCCCTTAAGTTTCAGAGCGATCCCTGGGTTCTAAAACAGCAATTTATTCCCCCGGTTAGAGCTGAGCTACCCCTCAGTTAAATAGAACAAACAAAAAACGCTTGTTAGACCAGATTTGAAGGCACTAGTAGTGAGTGAGACCGCATAAATACCAATCAGTTTCCACGGCAATATTATTTCTCCAGTTACACAAACTTCAGTAGTGTATGTATGGATACCCAACCCCAGGGAAGCTTCTCGGGATCTGATCCCAGATGTGGTGAAGGCAATGTCAAGTGGAAAATCATGGGGGAAGATTGCAAACAAACCAATAGCACTCACCTGCGCTGCGGGCGGCAGACAGGGGAGATTAAATTACGGGATCTCCTTCTCTTTCCTGGCTGTCCTGCTCTGAATGCCTGCCTCGACCTCGCCTCAGCCATGCACACTTCCCAATGTGCACGAGCATCACTGCACAGACCCCACCCTAAAAAAAAAACAGCGGCGCCGCTCGCTCTGCGCCTTCAACAACAACAAAGCATCATCATGGTCAGGTGACAGGAGACGAGGTCAGGTGGTGAAGTGTGTGTGTGTGTGTGTGTGATACTATATCAATGAGTAGGGCCGGCAGTGCTTATTTTGTGCCGGTGCTTTTGGCACATAATTGACAGGGCCGGGTCTACGCATCTCGCACGTGCGTTACACATTTTTAATTTTTTTTATTTACCGTGTCTGTACTCGGTGCTTGCAGCCTCAGCGTCTTCAGAGTCAGTCACAGCAGTTAACAGTAACTGGTTGCTGCTGTGTGTGAGACAACTTCTCTTAATTAGCTGCCCTGAGGCTGCCTGCTGTGCCGTCCAAGATAATAAATTATGTTGTGATCATGGCGGCCACAGGCTGCAGCCCTTAGTTTACTTCACGCAGGGATCTATCCTCAGCCCGACGCTGTTCAACATTTACATGGCCCTGTTCGCACATGCAGCCCAACAGCACGTACTCAACATAATCTCCTACGCCGACACTCAGCTGATCCTTTCCTCACCAAGGACCTAATAACAGCCAAAGCCAACCTCCATGAAGGAATGAAGGCCGCCGCCGACTGGATGAAGACCACCGTCTGAAGCTGAACTCGGACAGGACAGAGGTCCTCATCCTCGGCTCCAACCCTACAGCCTGGGATGACTCCTGGTGGCCGACGGCACTGGGGGCAGCCACGACACCCACCGACCATGCACGCAACCTGGGAATCCTCCTCGACTCAATGCTCTCAATGACCAAGCAAGCCCACGCCGTCTCCTCCACCTGCTTCAACACCCTCCGCATGCTCCGCAAGATCTACAGATGGATCCCGACAGATACAAGAAAGACAGTCACCCAGGACCTCGTCAGCAGCAGACTCTACTACGGAAACGCCCTCTACGCGGGAGCCCCAACCAAGCTCATTAAATGACTACAACGCATCCAAAACGCCTTGGCTCAACTGATCCTCAACGTGCCATGCCACGGCCACATCACCCCCACCTGAGAAACCTGCACTGGCTCCCCGTCAACAAGAGGATATCCTTCAAGCTCCTCACCCACGCACACAAGGCACTCCACAAGACCGGTCCAGCCTACCTCAACAGACGGCTCTCCTCCGACCTCTCACTCGCCACCGCCCCGCGCGCCGAAGAGCAACCACCAGCGGGAGATCCTTCTCCCACCTCGCCGCCAAGACATGGAACACCCTCCCACTGACTCTACGACAGACCCAAGACCTGCTGACCTTCAGGAGGACACTAAAGACCTGGCTGTTCGATCAGTAGTGCCCCCATCTCCCCCCCCCCCCAGCGTCTTGAGACCCTCGCGGATATGCAGTGCACTTTACAAATGATTGATTGATTGATTGATTGACAGTGAGTGGGTGTGTGCAGTTGACTGTGCGTGTGTTGCAGTGTTGCCACTTGCCGGTGGGCGGGCCTTGGGACACAGAACACACACACGGCAGTACTGCATACATGAAGACAGTAAACCATATAATTGTGAAATATTTGATGAGGTGCAGATCAAGCCGCAAGAAGAAGCGGGAGGCTTGAAAGGGGCATTTTTATTGTAGCCGGAGTATCTCAACCACGCAGAGAGCATGGGTCAGCAGGGTCCGGGTGGGACCCAATCACAGAAACCAGGATGTGACGAGCAGCAGACGTGGACAAGCCTATGGATCAGAATTATATGGCTGATTTGGATTGAAATATAGACCTGCAAAAATGCTGCATCCATTGTCGCGTGCCACTATGTCATGAAGGGACGCAGGTCTGGGGTTAGGACAGTAAATCTGTATTTCCTCAGCTTGCAATGTCCCTGAGACTATATTTTTGTACGCTGATTATTTTGACCACAATATAATGATGTGAACCCTTGGATCTGACTAGAAAGCAAAGTCAACAGTCGTCTTTTTTTACGTATTTACAATTTGAGGCACATGGCAGAAAAGAGATTTGCTCACAATCACTCATTTTTTTATTCAAGTGCGGAAACGTGCCTGGCAGTCAGAGCTAAACTCACCAAAGGGCTCACGCCCAATACAGTAGCATTTTACAACTTTTGTCGAAAACACCGAGCTGAGCTTCCAATGTATTCCCGCTCTATATTGTACCAAGAAAAAAGTCTTCAATCGCGACAGAAAACAGGACGAACCAGCGCGGAGGCAGCGGTTCCAGAGGGGTCGGCGCCCCTGACAGGTAGCGCACCTGTGCACTCAGGCGTAACGAAACTTGAGGGGGCCCCCCTACAAAGTATATAGAGGGGCCCCCCTCCTGCAGCTCGGGCCACCACCTACCACTTTGCCTCACAGCCCAGAAATCTGATTTATTTTGATTTGAAAACTCTAACATTTAATGAAATGCTTCTATATTATCTTGATCAAAGTTCTATTCAGAAAGTGGGAAACACTATTAACATATAAACTTCGCTATTTGTGACATTGCCAAGAGCAGATTATTCAACCGAGGAAGCAAATTGAGCAATGCCAAGGAGCGGTCCTATTGTCTCATGAACCGCCTATCGCTAAAGAACAAAGAACAACCATGAAGGGTTGGAATTAAAATTGATATTGATGGGCAAACTTGAAACTTTGAAAGTCTAACCTAAACCTGCAATTTCCCAGACTCAACTGACAGTATACAGGAGTACCCAAGCTATAAAACAGTATCCTGCCAACACCAAGAGAAATAAACATGAATTGTCTGCAGGCCACACACTTGTGACTGTCAAGTGTTGTTCATGGTAATAACGTGAACTGAGGAAGCAATTTCAATCTCTACCATCATGTCTTTGAGTAAGCAGGACAAAAACAGGCAGGCAAGATTCGGAGGATAAAAACTGCTTGGATGTTTCAGAACACTAATGCAGAGGTTTTTCAGTTTGTAAACAATGCTAATTACAAGATTTAAGGCCTACATATTACAAACAGGTGCAATCAACACCTTAAATAGCACAACATGTAGAATTAAAACAAACCATATCAGCAAGTACCCAATTACAGAATCTATACAAACTGTAGTTGGTAAAGCAAAGGAAAAAGTGCAAATACTTTCAAAGTGCATAATAAAGCAATCACAGTCCAGTAATATACAAAAAAACAAGCATGTTTTGTAAAACAATTCCCCTTTCTTCTTGCATCAAGGTGAAAATACTTTTATAGTGCATGGTAAAGAAAAAAGTCCAGCAGTAAAAAATAAAGCCAGGTTAGTCTTACAATTCTCCCTTTGGTTTGTGTATAAAGGCACACATATATCAAAGCAACTGACAAGTACAGCACCAATAATCAAACCAGTTTAGGCAAACAATTCCCTTTTTGAAGGCACACATATTTCAGAGTGATTGGTAAAACAATAACAAGTATAGCAGGCAGCATGATACAAAAATCAAACAAGGTTAGTCAACCAATGCCCCTTCGGTTTGTGCACAAAGGTGCAAATATGTCAAAGTGACTTGTAAAACAATAATAAATATAGCGGGCAGCAGCATAAAAAATAAAATCAAACCTATTTAGTCAAACTAACTTGTCTTTTGTTTGTGCATGAAAGCGCAAATATTTCAAAGTGACTTGTAAAGCAATAACACGTTTAGCAGCATAAACATCAAACCCTTCTAGTCAAACCACGCCCCTCTTATTTTATCATAAAGGCACAAACTTTTTAAAGTCGCACATGGTGGCGCTGTATATCGAATTTAGAGATGCGGACAACAAGAGTTGCCTATTCATTCAATAAACAGTAAAAATGACTAATCCTTGCCACCCAAGCCATTCTTATAGCACTGGAGCATGGAATATTCTGAAATGTCACACTTGTAGGAGTGTGAGGGTTAGTAGGTATATTGGTACTGGCATTTGCAGCACTAGACAGGGAAATAGGTGTTGCAAGCTGCAGTTACCTCCTGACGAGGGGCCTAGCACTTATTTTTTTTAACAAATTAAGCACTGCTCTTAGGCTACTGTTTACCCACAGCGTGGGGTGAAATATTTGGAGATACATGCAGTGTGCTTGCACGTGTACCTCATGTGATTATTGTGCAGCATGGAGTGCAACCCGCTACTGGCAGCCAAATATGAATGTGGGCCAGTAACACAATCATCCTAAGTATAGAGGGAACTCGCAAAGTTGCATGGTACAGGGAGCCACTCCAGATTGTTCCTTAGACTAAACTGTGTCCTCACAGCTGATTGGTATGATTTCAGAAGCAGGGATGCTGCTCACACTATTATATGGTCCTCTTGACCAGACCTCATCATCAGATGGAAGATTAGTCTCTGCTGTTATTGACAGGCTGAGCTCAGTAATGTCACGCGATGCAGATCCCAGGCTAATGTGGTCACCTGAGCCCTCACACACCAAGGATAGGGGAAGTCAATCAATCAATCATAGGCATTTATACCGCGCACTACTCACCCGTAGGGTCTCAAGGCGCTTGGGGGGGGGTCCGCTACTGCTCGAACAGCCAGGTCTTGAGCTTCTTCCTGAAGGAGAGGTGGTCTTGGGTCAGGCGAAGTAATTAGTGGTGACCTTTAGACAGCATTCGTCTGCCAAATACCATGGCATTGTCTTCTGGGGTGCTGTATTCTAGGCCTTTGGCTTCTTTGTGGGTTTCAGGACATGAACATGAAGCTAAAACGTCGGGGATAGAGATTCCTGGCTGTTCTGAGGGTAACCAGTGACCATAGCGAGGTCAGTCCCATCCACAGTTAACCTTGTCATTTACAATTTGCAAAGCTCATTGGGGGAACGTTCTCATTTTAGGCTTTGTGTATTTAAATGTTAGGTTTTAACCACCAGTAAACCCCAAGGATGACACGTGCATATTCAAGGCTGCTGGTTTCTTATGCAGATTGGAGGACTTCATAACTTTGTCTGAGGACCATCAGGGTTTATTTGCATTCAGTCCTAGGGCCCTATGAAAATTAAAAAAAGAACTTCAGAGCTAAAAGGAAAGGGGATAGAAAATGGAGGGAGGACAGTGGGAGTTTGGTGAGGGCATAGTATACTATTTAAAAAAATCACTTTAAAGTGATTAAACTTGCAAACACAAGCTTACTCAGGTGTGCAATTATGTAGGCATGTGTTTGCATGTGCTAGCCTGTTAAAGCCAGATCGATTGGCATTGTTAGTGATCATTCCTAGTGTGCATGCCTGCTCCACCAGGTGAACGAAATAGGTTGGTGTGTCTGTGCAGGATGCAGCACTGGCTATGGAAATTACATTTGATCAGTTACGATCACTTTATGTTTTACTCCTCAATTCGATTTAGAATTTTAAATTACTAGATATTAAATATTTAGATAGTACACTATGGGTATTGTCATTAAAACGATACCCCCATTGTGACATAATGCACAGCGGCCCATGCTGAAGGCACCTTTTGCAGGCTATCCTTTTCAGGGATTTTTCAGTTCTCCAAGGAAATAATTTCCTTCACTAGGTGCAAAGCTAATTGAGGCACACACAATACTACAACGAGCAACAAGAACTCTAGATTTAGGTAAGCCACAAGTACACCCCAAACATCCCATCAATATAGCCATGCTGGCCAAGCAAATCATTTATATGGGCAAATGTGACAAATAGTAAAGGCTCCCGGCGTGCAGCAGACAGCAGTGTCCAGCACACACAAAGCATAACCACACCTCCGTGGCAAGTGAAAAGAGGCATCAGTGGGTGTAAATGGCCCTGAATCTAAAGAAATACACATGAAGCAAGCCTTTGGAAATAATTTTATAACAAGTGAAATCTGAAGAAAGGAGCACTGTAAAGAATGGAGCCAGTGAGAAAAAACACAAGGAGGAAAGATAAATAATGGAGGGAAGACAAAAAAAATGTTTAAAAAAAATGGGGAAAAACGAATTTAAAATAGAGAAAAAAGTGAAAGTAAAGAATAAAGGGAGCAGGCCCAAGTTCAGAAAGAAATAGATCAGAAAGAAGAGAGACGAGCTGAAGAGTATTTGACTTGATGCCACCTGGCCGTGTTTGTTCAGCTACAAAGAACCCATTTTTGCACCCCAAAGGCGCTTGAAGATTACCTGGGACACAGAGCTCACGAGCAGTTAATCTCAAAAAGACAACTATGTACTGCCGTTATTTTAGTAATGAGGTGATGTGGGAGGCTGTGTGAATGCTCAGTATATGATGCAGGGTCGGATTGGGACCAAATATTGGCCTAAGCAAGCCATAAAAAGGGGCCCACATTCGAGGAGTGCAGCTTTTCACAAAACATTGCTTGGTTAGTATCAGGCATCTCATTTTTGGAGAAATGTGGGGATAAATTAAGCATTGTAAAGGATGTAGGGTCAGGACGGGAAATGCTGCAGATGTTAAAACTGAATACTCATTGCAGTCTCAGCACTGTGTACAATGTAGTGAAACAACCATTCCCAATCAACTGTGCCTTTGACCAAAATTACCATACAAATCACAAATTGAAAAACAAGCCAAGGGGGAATGGGGCTAGGTCAGGATCTTTGGGAAAAGAACGTATATTGACAAAAAGAAGGGACTCTGAAAACCTCTTCCTGATTATTTACTAGAGAGGTTTCGGAGAATAAACACTTTCATTTTCAGTGGCAGCTCTCCCTTGTTTCTGCCCCCTTCTTTAGGCATCACATGATACAGTGCATGCGCTGTCGCTTGCAAGGCATTTTGTTAACCTTCAGTGGGCTTAGAGCCTGCCCAACGCTTACCTTTGGTTGGCTTAATTGTCATTCTGATTTGCTTGCTTCTCTTTGGTCAGCACATGCAGACTTCCCTTACTCTTTGTTTATTTGTCCATCTCCTGAAGCATGACTAAGTACTTGCGTCCGTCCGTCTACTGCTTGTGCATTTGGACCTCCTTTTTTCATTTAGTTTAAGTACTCCAAAAGAGTGCATGTTTTTGAAGGCTGTATCCCTCCTGTGCTACTCCCCACCCTTCCTTACCCATGTATTTTTGACCCCCTTGCTGCTGTTGCTTGCACCCACTTACTGTCTGTGTTATTGCTGGTTACCACCAACTGCACATGCTGTTGCCTGCCCCCTTCTACCACATACTGCTGCTTGCCTTCAGTTGTTATCTGTGCAGTTACTTGCCCCTATCTTGCTCTAGATTGTTGCTTGCCCTACTCACCCCTCTCACCCCACCACCCCCTCCGAGCTGTTCCTTCAGGCCTCGTTCCATTGTCCATATTACCTCTTCACTCAAATGGCATAACAAAAAAATGCTAAGATGTGGCCAGTGCTGGCTGCATGAGAGCTTTACAAATCTTTATATATATATATATATATATATATATATATATATATATATATATATAGAGAGAGAGAGAGAGAGAGAGAGAGAGAGAGAGAGAGAGAGAGATAGAGAGAGATCCCTCCTGTGGTTACTGCTTGACCCCACCTTGCTATTATCCCAATGTCAGAAATATGCAAGGCTGCAACCTGGAAATCGGTTCATACCTTTACGAGGCATTACTGCCTTGAATCCGATTCCAGGGCCGATACTCAAGGAGGGCAAGCCTCCTTGAGGAATCTGTTTGGGTAGTCTATACTCTACTCAGACTTGCTGATGAAATTACTGTCTTATCATTCCTTTGCCCGCAAGGATGAGGTGAGGCTCGCTACTCTATTCTAATGCTTATGACTATTGATGAGGATCCCCTGGAAGAGAAGGATTAGTTACTTACCTGTAATCCTAGTTCTCTTCCAGGGGTATCCTCATCAAAGTCATAAGCAACCCTCCCGCCTCCCCGGGCAAAGGATACTCTTTAATAAGGAGATATTGTTAACCTATTTGTTATTGGGTTTGTTTTTCAGTCTCCGAAAAGAACAACTGACCTAACTGTCACCCCTGGGGCATGATGGGATACAGGGGGTCATGAGTGCCTTAAAGGCACGGTGTTCGTTTATTGCTATGCAGCTACAGGTTAGCTTTTCAGTCTTTTTAGACTGTGTGTTTGCAATGCAGCCTGGGAGCTTCCTATGCTTCCAGTGAGTTATGAGAATTTCTACTGCTTTCTAAGTGCAGCCCGCAGCAAAGTCGCCAGGGACGACACAGGACACACACAACAGGCGGATGATTTGGTGGGGATATTTTGCAATCGTAGCCTCGAAGATCCTAGTAACTACCAGGAATGCAATTTTAACTATGGCCTCACTCACCCTCTCAGTGCCCCCCGGCCCCGGCTGCGCCTGAACATTCTAGACCAGCTCTGCCTCACCCTGAGGCTGAAGACTAAGAAGCTGCGCTCCGCGCAGCATTTCATTTATTTGATTGGACTGGAGCGTGCCGGGGCGTAACATTTAAACTTTGTCTAAGTGACGTCCCAGCACTGTGCGCGCCGCGGACCCTGCTCTCAATGACTACTGCATGATTTCAATTCAGTCACTACAGTGTGCTGACGGCCGGGGGGCCGGGGCCCCCAGAGCTCAAGGGCTCCTCTGCATTGCAGGGGCTGCGGGGGCCTTTGTTACGCCCCTGCTGTGCAGCACTTAGGGCCCTGGCACTTATCATTTTACGAATTAAGCACTGAGGGCGGGGCAGCGCCGCAGCGGCCTGGCTGCCGCCTGATCAAAATTAAAAAGTTATTTATTTGAAATCGGCGCGGCACCGCAGCTCACGCCAGGCCTCTCAGACAGCCAGGCGTGTGCTTAATGTACTGCTGTAAGCACTGTGTTCTGCTGTTGGGGCCGATTTGTCGGTCCAAATCGCCCCCGACAACCGCACCAATCCCCTGTCACGAAACCGCCCCCCACCCCATCCGGCCTACAGGGGGATTGCCCGGAATGACCAGTCCGCCCTGCTGAAGGTTCGTGTGCATGGGGGCCTGGAGAGGTCTGTATCGGTGGATGCCTGTAGGTTTGTGTGCATGGGGGCCTGGAGAGGTCTGTATCGGTGGATGCCTGTAGGTTTGTGTGCATGGAGGCCTGGAGAGGTCTGTATCGGTGGATGCCTGTAGGTTCGTGTGCATGGGGGCCTGGAGAGGTCTGTATCGGTGGATGCCTGTAGGTTCGTGTGCATGGGGGCCTGGAGAGGTCTGTATCGGTGGATGCCTGTAGGTTCGTGGGCATGAGGGCCTATAGGTCTGTATCGGTGGATGCCCGTAGGTTCGTGTGCATGGGGGCCTGGAGAGGTCTGTATCGGTGGATGCCTGTAGGTTCGTGGGCATGGGGGCCTGGAGAGGTCTGTATCGGTGGATGCCTGTAGGTTCGTGGGCATGGGGGCCTGGAGAGCTCTGTATCGGTGGATGCCTGTAGGTTTGTGTGCATGGAGGCCTGGAGAGGTCTGTATGTGTGGATGCCTGTAGGTTCGTGGGCATGAGGGCCTATAGGTCTGTATGTGTGGATGTTTGTAGGTCTGAGTGTATGGCGGCACTGCGTGGGGTCCTGCAGGTCTGTGGGCGTTGCTAAGTCTTGTATGGAACCTGCATTTTACAGAAGACAATTCTTTTTTAGCTTTCCTAATGGATATTTGTAAGATATTTCACAATTCGGCTTCGACCTTCCTATCTCTAAGGAGCAAAATTGTTAACAGTATGGAGTGCGGGTGCGTTCAATCCGACTACACAAACCAGAATACTGTGACGAGACAGCACACAGCGCTACATTGCTTCAGATCAGCCCACTGAGCAGCTGTTTATAAAGTGTTTACAGTGCTTCGAATGTGACCCCCGCCCTGGGTCAAGCGTCTATTTAATGGGGGTCAGTATCCGACCACTCTCAGCAGAGAGGCCACACCTAGCGCCGCCGGAAGAAAGCTGCCAGGCTTCTGTGCTCTTACCCTGTATGTGCAGAGACACACAGTCGACAGGCTCAACCCCTGATGCACCTGTACGACCCCCGCCCTGCCCCCGCTCCAACAACAACCCAAAAGCCGTCGTGAGCGGAAATTTACAATGTGAGAAACAAGATTTCAAACCTAGCCGGTCACATGCGAGTTTGATAACATTCAGTTTCTTTAATGGGTATTTCGGGGGTTTTAAGCTGCTCCTTTTGCTTTGCCACATGCATGGCAGCTCCGTTGGCACAAGGTGCACGTGTATCCTTGTGCCAACACCCAGCTGCTGCCAGACCTGGGCGCAGAGAGGGCATCGGTGCCTTCAACAATGGCACCTGCCCGACGCACATCCTGTTCTTGTTCTGAAATTAACTCAGTGAAGAACTGGGTGGTGGTGGGGGGGAATCAGGAGTCTCTGTGGTGGCGAAAGGGGGCGGGGGCGGGGGCAGGCCGTGCGGTAAATGAACACCGCCCAGCACAGGTGTCAGGCAGTAACCAGGTAAAGACACACCTCTTTCCAGAGGTTTGAAAACAGCCGGGCAAGGCAGCTCTGCCAATGAGATGCTGCGGGACGTCACAGCAGTGTGACCTTTCCTCGGCGCCACTCTTATTTATCGTGAAGGCACAGACTGCTTGGGGGGGTCCCTCAAACTTAAATCCATGGGTGGGGGCTCACCTTTCACGCCGACCTCGTAGTCCTCCCGGAGGTGGGCTCCAGACCGCTCGCGTGACGTCACAGCTGTATTGATCGCCGCCACTGCTATAACCTCGTGACAGCCAGGCAGCACAGATTGCACGGGGCCCCTTGAACATCGAATCCAAGGGGTGGGGGCGCAGTGCTGCTCACTTTTCACACCGCCCTCGTGCTCCTGGGGGGGCGGCTTCGGCCCCCTCTTGCGTGACGTCAGGGCTGTATGTCCTGTGCTCGTCGCCACTGTTATATACTCTTGACAAGTAGCACAGATTGCACCGGGGCCCCTTAAACATTGAACCCAGGGGGTGGAGACTCACCTTTCACGCCGCCTTCGTGTCCCTTCTCGGGGTGGGCTCCGAGCCCCTCTTGATGCGGGGTCTGTTTTGGGGTGATCGGCAGCCATCGGCACCCCAGCTCTGAATCTGGGCTCACGGCCACCCTCACGTCATCACTGGCCCCGCCACCGATACAGACCTCTCCAGGCCCCCATGCACACGAACCTACAGGCATCCACCGATACAGACCTCTCCAGGCCCCCATGCACACGAACCTACAGGCATCCACCGATACTGACCTCTCCAGGCCCCCATGCACATGAACCTACAGGCATCCACCGATACAGACCTATCCAGGCCCTCATGCACACGAACCTACAGGCATCCACCGATACAGACCTCTCCAGGCCCCCATGCACACGAACCTACAGTCATCCACCGATACAGACCTCTCCAGGCCCCCATGCACACGAACCTACAGACATCCACCGATACAGACCTCTCCAGGCCCCCATGCACACGAACCTACAGGCATCCACCGATACAGACCTCTCCAGGCCCCAATGCACACAAACCTACAGGCATCCACCGATACAGACCTCTCCATGCCCCCATGCACACGAACCTACAGGCATCCACCGATACAGACCTCTCCAGGCCCCCATGCACACCAACCTACAGGCATCCACCAATACAGACCTCTCCAGGCCTCCATGCACACGAACCTACGGGCATCCACCGATACAGACCTATCTAGGCCCCAATGCACACAAACCTACAGGCTTCCACCGATACAGACCTCTCCAGGCCCCCATGCACACGAACCTACGGGCATCCACCGATACAGACCTCTCCAGGCCCCCATGCACACGAACCTACGGGCATCCACCGATACAGACCTCTCCAGGCCCCCATGCACACGAACCTACAGGCATCCACCGATACAGACCTCTCCAGGCCTCCATGCACACGAACCTACGGGCATCCACCGATACAGACCTCTCCAGGCCCCCATGTACACGAACCTACGGGCATCCACCGATACAGACCTCTCCAGGCCTCCATGCACACAAACCTACGGGCATCCACCGATACAGACCTCTCCAGGCCCCCATGCACACGAACCTACGGGCATCCACCGTTACAGACCTCTCCAGGCCCCCATGCACAAGAACCTACGGGCATCCACCGATACAGACCTCTCCAGGCCCCAATGCACACGAACCTACAGGCATCCACCGATACAGACCTATCCAGGACCCAATGCACACGAACCTACAGGCATCCACCGATACAGACCTCTCCAGGCCCCCCATGCACACGAACCTACAGGCATCCACCGATACAGACCTCTCCAGGCCCCAATGCACATGAACCTACAGGCATCCACCGATACAGACCTCTCCAGGCCCCCATGCACACGAACCTACAGACATCCACCGATACAGACCTCTCCAGGCGCCCATGCACACGAACCTACAGGCATCCACCGATACAGACCTCTCCAGGCCCCAATGCACACTAACCTACAGGCATCCACCGATACAGACCTCTCCAGGCGCCCATGCACACGAACCTACGGGCATCCACCGATACAGACCTCTCCAGGCCCCCATGCACACAAACCTACGGGCAACCACCGATACAGACCTCTCCAGGCCCCCATGCACACGAACCTACAGGCATCCACCGATACAGACCTCTCCAGGCCCCCATGCACAGGAACCTACGGGCATCCACCAATACAGACCTCTCCAGGCCCCCATGCACACGAACCTACGGGCATCCACCGATACAGACCTCTCCAGGCCCCCATGCACACGAACCTACAGGCATACACCGATACAGACCTCTCCAGGCCTCCATGCACACGAACCTAAGGGCATCCACCGATACAGACCTCTCCAGGCCCCCATGTACACGAACCTACGGGCATCCACCGATACAGACCTCTTCAGGCCTCCATGCACACGAACCTACGGGCATCCACCGATACAGACCTCTCCAGGCCCCCATGCACACAAACCTACGGGCATCCACCGTTACAGACCTCTCCAGGCCCCCATGCACAAGAACCTACGGGCATCCACCGATACAGACCTCTCCAGGCCCCCATGCACACGAACCTACAGGCATCCACCGATACAGACCTCTCCAGGCCCCCATGCACACGAACCTACAGGCATCCACCAATACTGACCTCTCCAGGCCTCCATGCACACGAACCTACAGGCATCCACCGATACAGACCTCTCCAGGCCTCCATGCACACCAACCTACGGGCATCCACCGATACAGACCTATCCAGGCCCCAATGCACACGAACCTACGGTCATCCACCGATACAGACTTCTCCAGGCCCCAATGCACAAAAACCTACAGGCATCCACCGATACAGACCTATCCAGGCCCCAATGCACACGAACCTACAGGCATCCACCGATACAGACCTCTCCAGGCCCCCATGCACACGAACCTACAGGCATCCACCGATACAGACCTCTTCAGGCCCCCATGCACATGAACCTACAGGCATCCACCGATACAGACCTCTCCAGGCCCCCATGCACACGAACCTACAGGCATGCACCGATACAGACCTCTCCAGGCGCCCATGCACACGAACCTACAGGCATCCACCGATACAGACCTCTCCAGGCCCCAATGCACACGAACCTACAGGCATCCACCGATACAGACGTCTCCAGGCGCCCATGCACACGAACCTACGGGCATCCACCGATACAGACCTCTCCAGGCCCCCATGCACACAAACCTACGGGCATCCACCGATACAGACCTCTCCAGGCCCCCATGCACACGAACCTACAGGCATCCACCGATACAGACCTCTCCAGGCCCCCATGCACAGGAACCTACGGGCATCCACCGATACAGACCTCTCCAGGCCCCCATGCACACAAACCTACGGGCATCCACCGATACAGACCTCTCCAGGCCCCCATGCACACGAACCTACAGGCATCCACCGATACAGACCTCTCCAGGCCTCCATGCACATGAACCTACGGGCATCCACCAATACAGACCTCTCCAGGCCCCCATGTACACGAACCTACGGGCATCCACCGATACAGACCTCTTCAGGCCTCCATGCACACGAACCTACGGGCATCCACCGATACAGACCTCTTCAGGCCCCCATGCACACAAACCTACGGGCATCCACCGTTACAGACCTCTCCAGGCCCCCATGCACAAGAACCTACGGGCATCCACCGATACAGACCTCTCCAGGCCCCCATGCACACGAACCTACAGGCATCCACCGATACAGACCTCTCCAGGGCCCCATGCACACGAACCTACAGGCATCCACCGATACTGACTTCTCCAGGCCTCCGTGCACACGAACCTACAGGCATCCACCGATACAGACCTCTCCAGGCCTCCATGCACACCAACCTACGGGCATCCACCGATACAGACCTATCCAGGCCCCAATGCACACGAACCTACGGGCATCCACCGATACAGACCTCTCCAGGCCCCAATGCACAAAAACTTACAGGCATCCACCGATACAGACCTCTCCAGGCCCCCATGCACACGAACCTACAGGCATCCACCGATACAGACCTCTCCAGGCCCCCATGCACACAAACCTATAGGCATCCACCGATACAGACCTCTCCAGGCCCCAATGCACACAAACCTACGGGCATCCACCGATACAGACTTCTCCAGGCCCCAATGCACACAAACCTACGGGCATCCACTGTTACAGACCTCTCCAGGCCCCCATGCACAAGAACCTACGGGCATCCACCGTTACAGACCTCTCTAGGCCCCCATGCACACGAACCTACAGGCATCCACTGATCCAGACCTCTCCAGGCCTCAATGCACACGAACCTACAGGCATCCACCGATACAGACCTCTCCAGGCCCCCATGCACACGAACCTACAGGCATCCACATATACAGACCTCTCCAGGCCTCCATGCACACGAACCTACAGGCTTCCACCGATACAGACCTCTCCAGGCCCCCATGCACACGAACCTACAGGCATCCACCGATACAGACCTCTCCAGGCCCCCATGCACACGAACCTACAGGCATCCACCGATACAAACTTCTCCAGGCCCCCATGCACACGAACCTACAGGCATCCACCGATACAGACCTCTCCAGGCCCCAATGCACACGAACCTACGGGCATCCACCGATACAGACCTCTCCAGGCCTCCATGCACACGAACCTACAGGCATCCACCAATACAGACCTCTCCAGGCCCCAATGCACACGAACCTACAGGCATCCACCGATACAGACCTCTCCAGGCCTCCATGCACACAAACCTACAGGCATCCACCGATACAGACCTCTCCAGGCCCCCATGCACACGAACCTACAGGCATCCACCGATACAGACCTCTCCAGGCCCCCATGCACACGAACCTACAGGCATCCACCGATACAGACCTCTCCAGGCCTCCATGCACACGAACCTACAGGCATCCACCGATACAGACCTCTCCAGGCCCCCATGCACACGAACCTACAGGCATCCACCGATACAGACCTCTCCAGGCCTCCATGCACACGAACCTACAGGCATCCACCGATACAGACCTCTCCAGGCCCCCATGCACACAAACCTACAGGCATCCACCGATACAGACCTCTCCAGGCCCCCATGCACAAGAACCTACGGGCATCCACCGATACAGACCTCTCCAGGCCCCAATGCACACGAACCTACAAGCATCCACCGATACAGACCTATCCAGGCCCCAATGCACACGAACCTACAGGCATCCACCGATACAGACCTCTCCAGGCCCCCATGCACACGAACCTACAGGCATCCACCGATACAGACCTCTCCAGGCCCCAATGCACATGAACCTACAGGCATCCACCGATACAGACCTCTCCAGGCCCCCATGCACACAAACCTACAGGCATCCACCGATACAGACCTCTCCAGGCCCCCATGCACACGAACCTACGGGCATCCACCGATACAGACCTCTCCAGGCCTCCATGCACACGAACCTACAGGCATCCACCGATACAGACCTCTCCAGGCCCCCATGCACCCGAACCTATAGGCATCCACCGATACAGACCCCTCCAGGCCTCCATGCACACGAACCTACAGGCATCCACCGATACAGACCTCTCCAGGCCCCCATGCACATGAACCTACAGGCATCCACCGATACAGACTTCTCCAGGCCCCCATGCACACGAACCTACAGGCATCCACCGATACAGACCTCTCCAGGCCCCCATGCACACGAACCTACAGGCATCCACCGATACAGACCTCTCCAGGCCCCCATGCACACGAACCTACAGGCATCCACCGATACAGACCTCTCCAGGCCCCAATGTACACGAACCTACAGGCATCCACCGATACAGACCTCTCCAGGCCCCCATGCCCACGAACCTACAGGCATCCACCGATACAGACCTCTCAAGGCCTCCATGCACACCAACCTACAGGCATCCACCGATACAGACCTCTCCAGGCCCCCATGCACACGAACCTACAGGCATCCACCGATACAGACCTCTCCAGGCCCCCATGCACACCAACCTACAGGCATCCACCAATACAGACCTCTCCAGGCCTCCATGCACACGAACCTACGGGCATGCACCGATACAGACCTATCCAGGCCCCAATGCACACAAACCCACAGGCATCCACCGATACAGACCTCTCCAGGCCCCCATGCACACGAACCTACGGGCATCCACCGATACAGACCTCTCCAGGCCCCCATGGACACGAACCTACAGGCATTCCACCGATACAGACCTCTCCAGGCCTCCATGCACACGAACCTACGGGCATCCACCGATACAGACCTCTCCAGGCCCCCATGTACACAAACCTACGGGCATCCACCGATACAGACCTCTTCAGGCCTCCATGCACACGAACCTACGGGCATCCACCGATACAGACCTCTCCAGGCCCCCATGCACACGAACCTACGGGCATCCACCGTTACAGACCACTCCAGGACCCCATGCACAAGAACCTACGGGCATCCACCGATACAGACCTCTCCAGGCCCCAATGCACACGAACCTACAGGCATCCACCGATACAGACCTATCCAGGCCCCAATGCACACGAACCTACAGGCATCCACCGATACAGACCTCTCCAGGCCCCCCATGCACACGAACCTACAGGCATCCACCGATACAGACCTCTCCAGGCCCCAATGCACATGAACCTACAGGCATCCACCGATACAGACTTCTCCAGGCCCCCATGCACACGAACCTACAGGCATCCACCGATACAGACCTCTCCAGGCGCCCATGCACACGAACCTACAGGCATCCACCGATACAGACCTCTCCAGGCCCCAATGCACACTAACCTACAGGCATCCACCGATACAGACCTCTCCAGGCGCCCATGCACAGGAACCTACGGGCATCCACCGATACAGACCTCTCCAGGCCCCCATGCACACAAACCTACGGGCATCCACCGATACAGACCTCTCCAGGCCCCCATGCACACGAACCTACAGGCATCCACCGATACAGACCTCTCCAGGCCCCCATGCACAGGAACCTACGGGCATCCACTGATACAGACCTCTCCAGGCCCCCATGCACACGAACCTACGGGCATCCACCGATACAGACCTCTCCAGGCCCCCATGCACACGAACCTACAGGCATCCACCGATACAGACCTCTCCAGGCCTCCATGCACACGAACCTACGGGCATCCACCGATACAGACCTCTCCAGGCCCCCATGTACACGAACCTACGGGCATCCACCGATACAGACCTCTTCAGGCCTCCATGCACACGAACCTACGGGCATCCACCGATACAGACCTCTCCAGGCCCCCATGCACACAAACCTACGGGCATCCACCGTTACAGACCTCTCCAGGCCCCCATGCACAAGAACCTACGGGCATCCACCGATACAGACCTCTCCAGGCCCCCATGCACACGAACCTACAGGCATCCACCGATACAGACCTCTCCAGGCCCCATGCACACGAACCTACAGGCATCCACCGATACTGACCTCTCCAGGCCTCCATGCACACGAACCTACAGGCATCCACCGATACAGACCTCTCCAGGCCTCCATGCACACCAACCTACGGGCATCCACCGATACAGACCTATCCAGGCCCCAATGCACACGAACCTACGGGCATCCACCGATACAGACTTCTCCAGGCCCCAATGCACAAAAACCTACAGGCATCCACCGATACAGACCTATCCAGGCCCCAATGCACACGAACCTACAGGCATCCACCGATACAGACCTCTCCAGGCCCCCATGCACACGAACCTACAGGCATCCACCGATACAGACCTTTCCAGGCCCCCATGCACATGATCCTACAGGCATCCACCGATACAGACCTCTCCAGGCCCCCATGCACACGAACCTACAGGCATCCACTGATACAGACCTCTCCAGGCGCCCATGCACACGAACCTACAGGCATCCACCGATACAGACCTCTCCAGGCCCCAATGCACACGAACCTACAGGCATCCACCGATACAGACCTCTCTAGGCGCCCATGCACACGAACCTACGGGCATCCACCGATACAGACCTCTCCAGGCCCCCATGCACACAAACCTACGGGCATCCACCGATACAGACCTCTCCAGGCCCCCATGCACACGAACCTACAGGCATCCACCGATACAGACCTCTCCAGGCCCCCATGCACAGGAACCTACGGGCATCCACCGATACAGACCTCTCCAGGCCCCCATGCACACAAACCTACGGGCATCCACCGATACAAACCTCTCCAGGCCCCCATGCACACGAACCTACAGGCATCCACCGATACAGACCTCTCCAGGCCTCCATGCACACGAACCTACGGGCATCCACCGATACAGACCTCTCCAGGCCCCCATGTACACGAACCTACGGGCATCCACCGATACAGACCTCTTCAGGCCTCCATGCACACGAACCTACGGGCATCCACCGATACAGACCTCTCCAGGCCCCCATGCACACAAACCTACGGGCATCCACCGTTACAGACCTCTCCAGGCCCCCATGCACAAGAACCTACGGGCATCCACCGATACAGACCTCTCCAGGCCCCCATGCACACGAACCTACAGGCATCCACCGATACAGACCTCTCCAGGCCCCCATGCACACGAACCTACAGGCATCCACCGATACTGACTTCTCCAGGCCTCCATGCACACGAACCTACAGGCATCCACCGATACAGACCTCTCCAGGCCTCCATGCACACCAACCTACGGGCATCCACCGATACAGACCTATCCAGGCCCCAATGCACACGAACCTACGGGCATCCACCGATATAGACCTCTCCAGGCCCCAATGCACAAAAACCTACAGGCATCCACCGATACAGACCTCTCCAGGCCCCCATGCACACAAACCTACAGGCATCCACCGATACAGACCTCTCCAGGCCCCCATGCACACGAACCTACAGGCATCCACCGATACAGACCTCTCCAGGCCCCCATGCACACGAACCTACAGGCATCCACCGATACAGACCTCTCCAGGCCTCCATGCACACGAACCTACAGGCATCCACCGATACAGACCTCTCTAGGCCCCCATGCACAAGAACCTACAGGCATCCACTGATCCAGACCTCTCCAGGGCTCAATGCACACGAACCTACAGGCATCCACCGATACAGACCTCTCCAGGCCCCCATGCACACGAACCTACAGGCATCCACAGATACAGACCTCTCCAGGCCTCCATGCACACGAACCTACAGGCTTCCACCGATACAGACCTCTCCAGGCCCCCATGCACACGAACCTACAGGCATCCACCGATACAGACCTCTCCAGGCCCCCATGCACACGAACCTACAGGCATCCACCAATACAAACTTCTCCAGGCCCCCATGCACACGAACCTACAGGCATCCACCGATACAGACCTCTCCAGGTCCCCATGCACACGAACCTACGGGCATCCACCGATACAGACCTCTCCAGGCCTCCATGCACACGAACCTAAAGGCATCCACCGATACAGACCTCTCCAGGCCCCAATGCACACGAACCTACAGGCATCCACCGATACAGACCTCTCCAGGCCTCCATGCACACAAACCTACAGGCATCCACCGATACAGACCTCTCCAGGCCCCCATGCACACAAACCTACAGGCATCCACCGATGCAGACCTCTCCAGGCCCCCATGCACACGAACCTACGGGCATCCACCGATACAGACCTCTCCAGGCCCCCATGCACACGAACCTACGGGCATCCACCGTTACAGACCTCTCCAGGCCCCCATGCACAAGAACCTACGGGCATCCACCGATACAGACCTCTCCAGGCCCCAATGCACAAGAACCTACAGGCATCCACCGATACAGACCTATCCAGGCCCCAATGCACACGAACCTACAGGCATCCACCGATACAGACCTCTCCAGGCCCCCCATGCACACGAACCTACAGGCATCCACCGATACAGACCTCTCCAGGCCCCAATGCACATGAACCTACAGGCATCCACCGATACAGACCTCTCCAGGCCCCCATGCACACGAACCTACAGGCATCCACCGATACAGACCTCTCCAGGCGCCCATGCACACGAACCTACAGGCATCCACCGATACAGACCTCTCCAGGCCCCAATGCACACTAACCTACAGGCATCCACCGATACAGACCTCTCCAGGCGCCCATGCACAGGAACCTACGGGCATCCACCGATACAGACCTCTCCAGGCCCCCATGCACACAAACCTACGGGCATCCACCGATACAGACCTCTCCAGGCCCCCATGCACACGAACCTACAGGCATCCACCGATACAGACCTCTCCAGGCCCCCATGCACAGGAACCTACGGGCATCCACTGATACAGACCTCTCCAGGCCCCCATGCACACGAACCTACGGGCATCCACCGATACAGACCTCTCCAGGCCCCCATGCACACGAACCTACAGGCATCCACCGATACAGACCTCTCCAGGCCTCCATGCACACGAACCTACGGGCATCCACCGATACGGACCTCTCCAGGCCCCCATGTACACGAACCTACGGGCATCCACCGATACAGACCTCTTCAGGCCTCCATGCACACGAACCTACGGGCATCCACCGATACAGAACTCTCCAGGCCCCCATGCACACAAACCTACGGGCATCCATCGTTACAGACCTCTCCAGGCCCCCATGCACAAGAACCTACGGGCATCCACCGATACAGACCTCTCCAGGCCCCCATGCACACGAACCTACAGGCATCCACCGATACAGACCTCTCCAGGCCCCCATGCACACGAACCTACAGGCATCCACCGATACTGACCTCTCCAGGCCTCCATGCACACGAACCTACAGGCATCCACCGATACAGACCTCTCCAGGCCTCCATGCACACCAACCTACGGGCATCCACCGATACAGACCTCTCCAGGCCCCCATGCACACGAACCTACAGGCATCCACCGATACAGACCTCTCCAGGCCTCCATGCACACGAACCTACGGGCATCCACCGATACAGACCTCTCCAGGCCCCCATGTACACGAACCTACGGGCATCCACCGATACAGACCTCTCCAGGCCTCCATGCACACGAACCTACGGGCATCCACCGATACAGACCTCTCCAGGCCCCCATGCACACGAACCTACGGGCATCCAACGTTACAGACCTCTCCAGGCCCCCATGCACAAGAACCTACGGGCATCCACCGATACAGACCTCTCCAGGCCCCAATGCACACGAACCTACAGGCATCCACCGATACAGACCTATCCAGGCCCCAATGCACACGAACCTACAGGAATCCACCGATACAGACCTCTCCAGGCCCCCCATGCACACAAACCTACAGGCATCCACCGATACAGACCTCTCCAGGCCCCAATGCACATGAACCTACAGGCATCCACCGATACAGACCTCTCCAGGCCCCCATGCACACGAACCTACAGGCATCCACCGATACAGACCTCTCCAGGCGCCCATGCACACGAACCTACAGGCATCCACCGATACAGACCTCTCCAGGCCCCAATGCACACTAACCTACAGGCATCCACCGATACAGACCTCTCCAGGCGCCCATGCACACGAACCTACGGGCATCCACCGATACAGACCTCTCCAGGCCCCCATGCACACAAACCTACGGGCATCCACCGATACAGACCTCTCCAGGCCCCCATGCACAGGAACCTACGGGCATCCACCAATACAGACCTCTCCAGGCCCCCATGCACACGAACCTACGGGCATCCACCGATACAGACCTCTCCAGGCCCCCATGCACACGAACCTACAGGCATACACCGATACAGACCTCTCCAGGCCTCCATGCACACGAACCTAAGGGCATCCACTGATACAGACCTCTCAAGGGCATCCACTGATACAGACCTCTCCAGGCCCCCATGTACACGAACCTACGGGCATCCACCGATACAGACCTCTTCAGGCCTCCATGCACACGAACCTACGGGCATCCACCGATACAGACCTCTCCAGGCCCCCATGCACACAAACCTACGGGCATCCACCGTTACAGACCTCTCCAGGCCCCCATGCACAAGAACCTACGGGCATCCACCGATACAGACCTCTCCAGGCCCCCATGCACACGAACCTACAGGCATCCACCGATACAGACCTCTCCAGGCCCCCATGCACACGAATCTACAGGCATCCACCAATACTGACCTCTCCAGGCCTCCATGCACACGAACCTACAGGCATCCACCGATACAGACCTCTCCAGGCCTCCATGCACACCAACCTACGGGCATCCACCGATACAGACCTATCCAGGCCCCAATGCACACGAACCTACGGTCATCCCCCGATACAGACTTCTCCAGGCCCCAATGCACAAAAACCTACAGGCATCCACCGATACAGACCTATCCAGGCCCCAATGCACACGAACCTACAGGCATCCACCGATACAGACCTCTCCAGGCCCCCATGCACACGAACCTACAGGCATCCACCGATACAGACCTCTTCAGGCCCCCATGCACATGAACCTACAGGCATCCACCGATACAGACCTCTCCAGGCCCCCATGCACACGAACCTACAGGCATCCACCGATACAGACCTCTCCAGGCGCACATGCACACGAACCTACAGGCATCCACCGATACAGACCTCTCCAGGCCCCAATGCACACGAACCTACAGGCATCCACCGATACAGACGTCTCCAGGCGCCCATGCACACGAACCTACGGGCATCCACCGATACAGACCTCTCCAGGCCCCCATGCACACAAACCTACGGGCATCCACCGATACAGACCTCTCCAGGCCCCCATGCACACGAACCTACAGGCATCCACCGATACAGACCTCTCCAGGCCCCCATGCACAGGAACCTACGGGCATCCACCGATACAGACCTCTCCAGGCCCCCATGCACACAAACCTACGGGCATCCACCGATACAGACCTCTCCAGGCCCCCATGCACACGAACCTACAGGCATCCACCGATACAGACCTCTCCAGGCCTCCATGCACATGAACCTACGGGCATCCACCGATACAGACCTCTCCAGGCCCCCATGTACACGAACCTACGAGCATCCACCGATACAGACCTCTTCAGGCCTCCATGCACACGAACCTACGGGCATCCACCGATACAGACCTCTTCAGGCCCCCATGCACACAAACCTACGGGCATCCACCGTTACAGACCTCTCCAGGCCCCCATGCACAAGAACCTACGGGCATCCACCGATACAGACCTCTCCAGGCCCCCATGCACACGAACCTACAGGCATCCACCGATACAGACCTCTCCAGGGCCCCATGCACACGAACCTACAGGCATCCACCGATACTGACTTCTCCAGGCCTCCGTGCACACGAACCTACAGGCATCCACCGATACAGACCTCTCCAGGCCTCCATGCACACCAACCTACGGGCATCCACCGATACAGACCTATCCAGGCCCCAATGCACACGAACCTACGGGCATCCACCGATACAAACCTCTCCAGGCCCCAATGCACAAAAACCTACAGGCATCCACCGATACAGACCTCTCCAGGCCCCCATGCACACGAACCTACAGGCATCCACCGATACAGACCTCTCCAGGCCCCCATGCACACGAACCTATAGGCATCCACCGATACAGACCTCTCCAGGCCCCAATGCACACGAACCTACGGGCATCCACCGATACAGACTTCTCCAGGCCCCAATGCACACAAACCTACGGGCATCCACCGTTACAGACCTCTCCAGGCCCCCATGCACAAGAACCTACGGGCATCCACCGATACAGACCTCTTCAGGCCCCCATGCACATGAACCTACAGGCATCCACCGATACAGACCTCTCCAGGCCTCCATGCACACCAACCTACGGGCATCCACCGATACAGACCTATCCAGGCCCCAATGCACACGAACCTACGGTCATCCCCCGATACAGACTTCTCCAGGCCCCAATGCACAAAAACCTACAGGCATCCACCGATACAGACCTATCCAGGCCCCAATGCACACGAACCTACAGGCATCCACCGATACAGACCTCTCCAGGCCCCCATGCACACGAACCTACAGGCATCCACCGATACAGACCTCTTCAGGCCCCCATGCACATGAACCTACAGGCATCCACCGATACAGACCTCTCCAGGCCCCCATGCACACGAACCTACAGGCATCCACCGATACAGACCTCTCCAGGCGCACATGCACACGAACCTACAGGCATCCACCGATACAGACCTCTCCAGGCCCCAATGCACACGAACCTACAGGCATCCACCGATACAGACGTCTCCAGGCGCCCATGCACACGAACCTACGGGCATCCACCGATACAGACCTCTCCAGGCCCCCATGCACACAAACCTACGGGCATCCACCGATACAGACCTCTCCAGGCCCCCATGCACACGAACCTACAGGCATCCACCGATACAGACCTCTCCAGGCCCCCATGCACAGGAACCTACGGGCATCCACCGATACAGACCTCTCCAGGCCCCCATGCACACAAACCTACGGGCATCCACCGATACAGACCTCTCCAGGCCCCCATGCACACGAACCTACAGGCATCCACCGATACAGACCTCTCCAGGCCTCCATGCACATGAACCTACGGGCATCCACCGATACAGACCTCTCCAGGCCCCCATGTACACGAACCTACGGGCATCCACCGATACAGACCTCTTCAGGCCTCCATGCACACGAACCTACGGGCATCCACCGATACAGACCTCTTCAGGCCCCCATGCACACAAACCTACGGGCATCCACCGTTACAGACCTCTCCAGGCCCCCATGCACAAGAACCTACGGGCATCCACCGATACAGACCTCTCCAGGCCCCCATGCACACGAACCTACAGGCATCCACCGATACAGACCTCTCCAGGGCCCCATGCACACGAACCTACAGGCATCCACCGATACTGACTTCTCCAGGCCTCCGTGCACACGAACCTACAGGCATCCACCGATACAGACCTCTCCAGGCCTCCATGCACACCAACCTACGGGCATCCACCGATACAGACCTATCCAGGCCCCAATGCACACGAACCTACGGGCATCCACCGATACAAACCTCTCCAGGCCCCAATGCACAAAAACCTACAGGCATCCACCGATACAGACCTCTCCAGGCCCCCATGCACACGAACCTACAGGCATCCACCGATACAGACCTCTCCAGGCCCCCATGCACACGAACCTATAGGCATCCACCGATACAGACCTCTCCAGGCCCCAATGCACACGAACCTACGGGCATCCACCGATACAGACTTCTCCAGGCCCCAATGCACACAAACCTACGGGCATCCACCGTTACAGACCTCTCCAGGCCCCCATGCACAAGAACCTACGGGCATCCACCGATACAGACCTCTCCAGGCCCCCATGCACACGAACCTACAGGCATCCACCGATACAGACCTCTCCAGGCCTCCATGCACACGAACCTACAGGCATCCACCGATACAGACCTCTCTAGGCCCCCATGCACACGAACCTACAGGCATCCACTGATCCAGACCTCTCCAGGCCTCAATGCACACGAACCTACAGGCATCCACCGATACAGACCTCTCCAGGCCCCCATGCACACGAACCTACAGGCATCCACAGATACAGACCTCTCCAGGCCTCCATGCACACGAACCTACAGGCTTCCACCGATACAGACCTCTCCAGGCCCCCATGCACACGAACCTACAGGCATCCACCGATACAGACCTCTCCAGGCCCCCATGCACACGAACCTACAGGCATCCACCGATACAAACTTCTCCAGGCCCCCATGCACACGAACCTACAGGCATCCACCGATACAGACCTCTCCAGGCCCCAATGCACACGAACCTACGGGCATCCACCGATACAGACCTCTCCAGGCCTCCATGCACACAAACCTACAGGCATCCACCAATACAGACCTCTCTAGGCCCCAATGCACACGAACCTACAGGCATCCACCGATACAGACCTCTCCAGGCCTCCATGCACACAAACCTACAGGCATCCACCGATACAGACCTCTCCAGGCCCCCATGCACACGAACCTACAGGCATCCACCGATACAGACCTCTCCAGGCCCCCATGCACACGAACCTACAGGCATCCACCGATACAGACCTCTCCAGGCCTCCATGCACACGAACCTACAGGCATCCACCGATACAGACCTCTCCAGGCCCCCATGCACACGAACCTACAGGCATCCACCGATACAGACCTCTCCAGGCCCCCATGCACACGAACCTACAGGCATCCACCGATACTGACTTCTCCAGGCCTCCATGCACACGAACCTACAGGCATCCACCGATACAGACCTCTCCAGGCCTCCATGCACACCAACCTACGGGCATCCACCGATACAGACCTATCCAGGCCCCAATGCACACGAACCTACGGGCATCCACCGATATAGACCTCTCCAGGCCCCAATGCACAAAAACCTACAGGCATCCACCGATACAGACCTCTCCAGAACCCAATGCACACGAACCTACAGGCATCCACCGATACAGACCTCTCCAGGCCCCCATGCACACGAACCTACAGGCATCCACCGATACAGACCTCTCCAGGCCCCCATGCACACGAACCTACAGGCATCCACCGATACAGACCTCTCCAGGCCTCCATGCACACGAACCTACAGGCATCCACCGATACAGACCTCTCTAGGCCCCCATGCACACGAACCTACAGGCATCCACTGATCCAGACCTCTCCAGGGCTCAATGCACACGAACCTACAGGCATCCACCGATACAGACCTCTCCAGGCCCCCATGCACACGAACCTACAGGCATCCACAGATACAGACCTCTCCAGGCCTCCATGCACACGAACCTACAGGCTTCCACCGATACAGACCTCTCCAGGCCCCCATGCACACGAACCTACAGGCATCCACCGATACAGACCTCTCCAGGCCCCCATGCACACGAACCTACAGGCATCCACCGATACAAACTTCTCCAGGCCCCCATGCACACGAACCTACAGGCATCCACCGATACAGACCTCTCCAGGCCCCCATGCACACGAACCTACGGGCATCCACCGATACAGACCTCTCCAGGCCTCCATGCACACGAACCTAAAGGCATCCACCGATACAGACCTCTCAAGGTCTCCATGCACACCAACCTACAGGCATCCACCGATACAGACCTCTCCAGGCCCCCATGCACACGAACCTACAGGCATCCACCGATACAGACCTCTCCAGGCCCCCATGCACACCAACCTACAGGCATCCACCAATACAGACCTCTCCAGGCCTCCATGCACACGAACCTACTGGCATCCACCGATACAGACCTATCCAGGCCCCAATGCACACAAACCCACAGGCATCCACCGATACAGACCTCTCCAGGCCCCCATGCACACGAACCTACGGGCATCCACCGATACAGACCTCTCCAGGCCCCCATGCACACAAACCTACGGGCATCCACCGATACAGACCTCTCCAGGCCCCCATGCACACGAACCTACAGGCATCCACCGATACAGACCTCTCCAGGCCTCCATGCACACGAACCTACGGGCATCCACCGATACAGACCTCTCCAGGCCCCCATGTACACAAACCTACGGGCATCCACCGATACAGACCTCTTCAGGCCTCCATGCACACGAACCTACGGGCATCCACCGATACAGACCTCTCCAGGCCCCCATGCACACGAACCTACGGGCATCCACCGTTACAGACCTCTCCAGGCCCCCATGCACAAGAACCTACGGGCATCCACCGATACAGACCTCTCCAGGCCCCAATGCACACGAACCTACAGGCATCCACCGATACAGACCTATCCAGGCCCCAATGCACACGAACCTACAGGCATCCACCGATACAGACCTCTCCAGGCCCCCCATGCACACGAACCTACAGGCATCCACCGATACAGACCTCTCCAGGCCCCAATGCACATGAACCTACAGGCATCCACCGATACAGACTTCTCCAGGCCCCCATGCACACGAACCTACAGGCATCCACCGATACAGACCTCTCCAGGCGCCCATGCACACGAACCTACAGGCATCCACCGATACAGACCTCTCCAGGCCCCAATGCACACTAACCTACAGGCATCCACCGATACAGACCTCTCCAGGCGCCCATGCACAGGAACCTACGGGCATCCACCGATACAGACCTCTCCAGGCCCCCATGCACACAAACCTACGGGCATCCACCGATACAGACCTCTCCAGGCCCCCATGCACACGAACCTACAGGCATCCACCGATACAGACCTCTCCAGGTCCCCATGCACAGGAACCTACGGGCATCCACTGATACAGACCTCTCCAGGCCCCCATGCACACGAACCTACGGGCATCCACCGATACAGACCTCTCCAGGCCCCCATGCACACGAACCTACAGGCATCCACCGATACAGACCTCTCCAGGCCTCCATGCACACGAACCTACGGGCATCCACCGATACAGACCTCTCCAGGCCCCCATGTACACGAACCTACGGGCATCCACCGATACAGACCTCTTCAGGCCTCCATGCACACGAACCTACGGGCATCCACCGATACAGACCTCTCCAGGCCCCCATGCACACAAACCTACGGGCATCCACCGTTACAGACCTCTCCAGGCCCCCATGCACAAGAACCTACGGGCATCCACCGATACAGACCTCTCCAGGCCCCCATGCACACGAACCTACAGGCATCCACCGATACAGACCTCTCCAGGCCCCCATGCACACGAACCTACAGGCATCCACCGATACTGACCTCTCCAGGCCTCCATGCACACGAACCTACAGGCATCCACCGATACAGACCTCTCCAGGCCTCCATGCACACCAACCTACGGGCATCCACCGATACAGACCTATCCAGGCCCCAATGCACACGAACCTACGGGCATCCACCGATACAGACTTCTCCAGGCCCCAATGCACAAAAACCTACAGGCATCCACCGATACAGACCTATCCAGGCCCCAATGCACACGAACCTACAGGCATCCACCGATACAGACCTCTCCAGGCCCCCATGCACACGAACCTACAGGCATCCACCGATACAGACCTTTCCAGGCCCCCATGCACATGATCCTACAGGCATCCACCGATACAGACCTCTCCAGGCCCCCATGCACACGAACCTACAGGCATCCACTGATACAGACCTCTCCAGGCGCCCATGCACACGAACCTACAGGCATCCACCGATACAGACCTCTCCAGGCCCCAATGCACACGAACCTACAGGCATCCACCGATACAGACCTCTCCAGGCGCCCATGCACACGAACCTACGGGCATCCACCGATACAGACCTCTCCAGGCCCCCATGCACACAAACCTACGGGCATCCACCGATACAGACCTCTCCAGGCCCCCATGCACACGAACCTACAGGCATCCACCGATACAGACCTCTCCAGGCCCCCATGCACAGGAACCTACGGGCATCCACCGATACAGACCTCTCCAGGCCCCCATGCACACAAACCTACGGGCATCCACCGATACAAACCTCTCCAGGCCCCCATGCACACGAACCTACAGGCATCCACCGATACAGACCTCTCCAGGCCTCCATGCACACGAACCTACGGGCATCCACCGATACAGACCTCTCCAGGCCCCCATGTACACGAACCTACGGGCATCCACCGATACAGACCTCTTCAGGCCTCCATGCACACGAACCTACGGGCATCCACCGATACAGACCTCTCCAGGCCCCCATGCACACAAACCTACGGGCATCCACCGTTACAGACCTCTCCAGGCCCCCATGCACAAGAACCTACGGGCATCCACCGATACAGACCTCTCCAGGCCCCCATGCACACGAACCTACAGGCATCCACCGATACAGACCTCTCCAGGCCCCCATGCACACGAACCTACAGGCATCCACCGATACTGACTTCTCCAGGCCTCCATGCACACGAACCTACAGGCATCCACCGATACAGACCTCTCCAGGCCTCCATGCACACCAACCTACGGGCATCCACCGATACAGACCTATCCAGGCCCCAATGCACACGAACCTACGGGCATCCACCGATATAGACCTCTCCAGGCCCCAATGCACAAAAACCTACAGGCATCCACCGATACAGACCTCTCCAGAACCCAATGCACACGAACCTACAGGCATCCACCGATACAGACCTCTCCAGGCCCCCATGCACACGAACCTACAGGCATCCACCGATACAGACCTCTCCAGGCCCCCATGCACACGAACCTACAGGCATCCACCGATACAGACCTCTCCAGGCCTCCATGCACACGAACCTACAGGCATCCACCGATACAGACCTCTCTAGGCCCCCATGCACACGAACCTACAGGCATCCACTGATCCAGACCTCTCCAGGGCTCAATGCACACGAACCTACAGGCATCCACCGATACAGACCTCTCCAGGCCCCCATGCACACGAACCTACAGGCATCCACAGATACAGACCTCTCCAGGCCTCCATGCACACGAACCTACAGGCTTCCACCGATACAGACCTCTCCAGGCCCCCATGCACACGAACCTACAGGCATCCACCGATACAGACCTCTCCAGGCCCCCATGCACACGAACCTACAGGCATCCACCGATACAAACTTCTCCAGGCCCCCATGCACACGAACCTACAGGCATCCACCGATACAGACCTCTCCAGGCCCCCATGCACACGAACCTACGGGCATCCACCGATACAGACCTCTCCAGGCCTCCATGCACACGAACCTAAAGGCATCCACCGATACAGACCTCTCCAGGCCCCAATGCACACGAACCTACAGGCATCCACCGATACAGACCTCTCCAGGCCTCCATGCACACAAACCTACAGGCATCCACCGATACAGACCTCTCCAGGCCCCCATGCACACGAACCTACGGGCATCCACCGATACAGACCTCTCCAGGCCTCCATGCACACGAACCTACAGGCATCCACCGATACAGACCTCTCCAGGCCCCAATGCACACGAACCTACAGGCATCCACCGATACAGACCTCTCCAGGCCTCCATGCACACGAACCTACAGGCATCCACCGATACAGACCTCTCCAGGCCCCCATGCACACAAACCTACAGGCATCCACCGATACAGACCTCTCCAGGCCCCCATGCACAAGAACCTACGGGCATCCACCAATACAGACCTCTCCAGGCCCCAATGCACACGAACCTACAGGCATCCACCGATACAGACCTATCCAGGCCCCAATGCACACAAACCTACAGGCATCCACCGATACAGACCTCTCCAGACCCCCATGCACACGAACCTACAGGCATCCACCGATACAGACCTCTCCAGGCCCCAATGCACATGAACCTACAGGCATCCACCGATACAGACCTCTCCAGGCCCCCATGCACACAAACCTACAGGCATCCACCGATGCAGACCTCTCCAGGCTCCCATGCACACGAACCTACGGGCATCCACCGATACAGACCTCTCCAGGCCCCCATGCACACGAACCTACGGGCATCCACCGTTACAGACCTCTCCAGGCCCCCATGCACAAGAACCTACGGGCATCCACCGATACAGACCTCTCCAGGCCCCAATGCACACGAACCTACAGGCATCCACCGATACAGACCTATCCAGGCCCCAATGCACACGAACCTACAGGCATCCACCGATACAGACCTCTCCAGGCCCCCCATGCACACGAACCTACAGGCATCCACCGATACAGACCTCTCCAGGCCCCAATGCACATGAACCTACAGGCATCCACCGATACAGACCTCTCCAGGCCCCCATGCACACGAACCTACAGGCATCCACCGATACAGACCTCTCCAGGCGCCCATGCACACGAACCTACAGGCATCCACCGATACAGACCTCTCCAGGCCCCAATGCACACTAACCTACAGGCATCCACCGATACAGACCTCTCCAGGCGCCCATGCACAGGAACCTACGGGCATCCACCGATACAGACCTCTCCAGGCCCCCATGCACACAAACCTACGGGCATCCACCGATACAGACCTCTCCAGGCCCCCATGCACACAAACCTACAGGCATCCACCGATACAGACCTCTCCAGGCCCCCATGCACAGGAACCTACGGGCATCCACTGATACAGACCTCTCCAGGCCCCCATGCACACGAACCTACGGGCATCCACCGATACAGACCTCTCCAGGCCCCCATGCACACGAACCTACAGGCATCCACCGATACAGACCTCTCCAGGCCTCCATGCACACGAACCTACGGGCATCCACCGATACAGACCTCTCCAGGCCCCCATGTACACGAACCTACGGGCATCCACCGATACAGACCTCTTCAGGCCTCCATGCACACAAACCTACGGGCATCCACCGATACAGAACTCTCCAGGCCCCCATGCACACAAACCTACGGGCATCCACCGTTACAGACCTCTCCAGGCCCCCATGCACAAGAACCTACGGGCATCCACCGATACAGACCTCTCCAGGCCCCCATGCACACGAACCTACAGGCATCCACCGATACAGACCTCTCCAGGCCCCCATGCACACGAACCTACAGGCATCCACCGATACTGACCTCTCCAGGCCTCCATGCACACGAACCTACAGGCATCCACCAATACAGACCTCTCCAGGCCTCCATGCACACCAACCTACGGGCATCCACCGATACAGACCTATCCAGGCCCCAATGCACACGAACCTACGGGCATCCACCGATACAGACTTCTCCAGGCCCCAATGCACAAAAACCTACAGGCATCCACCGATACAGACCTATCCAGGCCCCAATGCACACGAACCTACAGGCATCCACCGATACAGACCTTTCCAGGCCCCCATGCACATGATCCTACAGGCATCCACCGATACAGACGTCTCCAGGCCCCCATGCACACGAACCTACAGGCATCCACTGATACAGACCTCTCCAGGCGCCCATGCACACGAACCTACAGGCATCCACCGATACAGACCTCTCCAGGCCCCAATGCACACGAACCTACAGGCATCCACCGATACAGACCTCTCCAGGCGCCCATGCACACGAACCTACGGGCATCCACCGATACAGACCTCTCCAGGCCCCCATGCACACAAACCTACGGGCATCCACCGATACAGACCTCTCCAGGCCCCCATGCACACGAACCTACAGGCATCCACCGATACAGACCTCTCCAGGCCCCCATGCACAGGAACCTACGGGCATCCATCGATACAGACCTCTCCAGGCCCCCATGCACACAAACCTACGGGCATCCACCGATACAAACCTCTCCAGGCCCCCATGCACACGAACCTACAGGCATCCACCGATACAGACCTCTCCAGGCCTCCATGCACACGAACCTACGGGCATCCACCGATACAGACCTCTCCAGGCCCCCATGTACACGAACCTACGGGCATCCACCGATACAGACCTCTTCAGGCCTCCATGCACACGAACCTACGGGCATCCACCGATACAGACCTCTCCAGGCCCCCATGCACACAAACCTACGGGCATCCACCGTTACAGACCTCTCCAGGCCCCCATGCACAAGAACCTACGGGCATCCACCGATACAGACCTCTCCAGGCCCCCATGCACACGAACCTACAGGCATCCACCGATACAGACCTCTCCAGGCCCCAATGCACACGAACCTACAGGCATCCACCGATACTGACTTCTCCAGGCCTCCATGCACACGAACCTACAGGCATCCACCGATACAGACCTCTCCAGGCCTCCATGCACACCAACCTACGGGCATCCACCGATAGAGACCTATCCAGGCCCCAATGCACACGAACCTACGGGCATCCACCGATATAGACCTCTCCAGGCCCCAATGCACAAAAACCTACAGGCATCCACCGATACAGACCTCTCCAGGCCCCCATGCACACGAACCTACAGGCATCCACCGATACAGACCTCTCCAGGCCCCCATGCACACGAACCTACAGGCATCCACCGATACAGACCTCTCCAGGCCCCCATGCACACGAACCTACAGGCATCCACCGATACAGACCTCTCCAGGCCTCCATGCACACGAACCTACAGGCATCCACCGATACAGACCTCTCTAGGCCCCCATGCACACGAACCTACAGGCATCCACTGATCCAGACCTCTCCAGGGCTCAATGCACACAAACCTACAGGCATCCACTGATACAGACCTCTCCAGGCCCCCATGCACACGAACCTACAGGCATCCACAGATACAGACCTCTCCAGGCCTCCATGCACAAGAAACTACAGGCTTCCACCGATACAGACCTCTCCAGGCCCCCATGCACACGAACCTACAGGCATCCACCGATACAGACCTCTCCAGGCCCCCATGCACACGAACCTACAGGCATCCACCGATACAAACTTCTCCAGGCCCCCATGCACACGAACCTACGGGCATCCACCGATACAGACCTCTCCAGGCCCCCATGCACACGAACCTACGGGCATCCACCGATACAGACCTCTCCAGGCCTCCATGCACACAAACCTACAGGCATCCACCGATACAGACCTCTCCAGGCCCCCATGCACACAAACCTACAGGCATCCACCGATACAGACCTCTCCAGGCCCCCATGCACAAGAACCTACGGGCATCCACCGATACAGACCTCTCCAGGCCCCAATGCACACGAACCTACAGGCATCCACCGATACAGACCTATCCAGGCCCCAATGCACACGAACCTACAGGCATCCACCGATACAGACCTCTCCAGACCCCCATGCACACGAACCTACAGGCATCCACCGATACAGACCTCTCCAGGCCCCAATGCACATGAACCTACAGGCATCTACCGATACAGACCTCTCCAGGCCCCCATGCACACAAACCTACAGGCATCCACCGATGCAGACCTCTCCAGGCCCCCATGCACACGAACCTACGGACATCCACCGATACAGACCTCTCCAGGCCTCCATGCACACGAACCTACAGGCATCCACCGATACAGACCTCTCCAGGCCCCAATGCACACGAACCTACAGGCATCCACCGATACAGACCTCTCCAGGCCTCCATGCACACGAACCTACAGGCATCCACCGATACAGACCTCTCCAGGCCCCCATGCACACAAACCTACAGGCATCCACCGATACAGACCTCTCCAGGCCCCCATGCACAAGAACCTACGGGCATACACCGATACAGACCTCTCCAGGCCCCAATGCACACGAACCTACAGGCATCCACCGATACAGACCTATCCAGGCCCCAATGCACACGAACCTACAGGCATCCACCGATACAGACCTCTCCAGACCCCCATGCACACGAACCTACAGGCATCCACCGATACAGACCTCTCCAGGCCCCAATGCACATGAACCTACAGGCATCCACCGATACAGACCTCTCCAGGCCCCCATGCACACAAACCTACAGGCATCCACCGATGCAGACCTCTCCAGGCCCCCATGCACACGAACCTACGGACATCCACCGATACAGACCTCTCCAGGCCTCCATGCACACGAACCTACAGGCATCCACCGATACAGACCTCTCCAGGCCCCCATGCACCCGAACCTATAGGCATACACCGATACAGACCCCTCCAGGCCTCCATGCACACGAACCTACAGGCATCCACCGATACAGACCTCTCCAGGCCCCCATGCACATGAACCTACAGGCATCCACCGATACAGACCTCTCCAGGCCCCCATGCACACGAACCTACAGGCATCCACCGATACAGACCTCTCCAGGCCCCCATGCACACGAACCTACAGGCATCCACCGATACAGACCTCTCCAGGCCCCAATGCACACGAACCTACAGGCATCCACCGATACAGACCTCTCCAGGCCCCCATGCCCACGAACCTACAGGCATCCACCGATACAGACCTCTCCAGGCCTCCATGCACACGAACCTACAGGCATCCACCGATACAGACCTCTCCAGGCCCCCATGCACACTAACCTACAGGCATCCACCGATACAGACCTCTCCAGGCCCCCATGCACACGAACCTACAGGCATCCACCGATACAAACCTCTCCAGGCCCCCATGCACACGAACCTACAGGCATCCACCGATACAGACCTCTCCAGGCCCCCATGCACACTAACCTACAGGCATCCACCGATACAGACCTCTCCAGGCCTCCATGCCCACGAACCTACAGGCATCCACCGATACAGACCTCTCCAGGCCCCAATGCACACGAACCTACGGGCATCCACCGATACAAACTTCTCCAGGCCCCCATGCACACGAACCTACAGGCATCCACCGATACAGACCTCTCCAGGCCCCCATGCACACGAACCTACGGGCATCCACCGATACAGACCTCCCCAGGCCTCCATGCACACGAACCTACAGGCATCCACCGATACAGACCTCTCCAGGCCCCCATGCACACGAACCTACAGGCATCCACCGATACAGACCTCTCCAGGCCTCCAGGCACACAAACCTACAGGCATCCACCAATACAGACCTCTCCAGGCCCCAATGCACACGAACCTACGGGCATCCACCGATACAGACTTCTCCAGGCCCCAATGCACACGAACCTACAGGCATCCACCGATACAGACCTCTCCAGGCCCTCATGCCCACGAACCTACAGGCATCCACCGATACAGACCTCTCCAGGCCTCCATGCACACAAACCTACAGACATCCACCGATACAGACCTCTCCAGGCCCTCATGCACACGAACCTACGGGCATCCACCGATACAGACCTCTCCAGGCCCCCATGCCCACGAACCTACGGGCATCCACCGATACAGACCTCTCCAGGCCCCCATGCACACGAACCTACGGGCATCCACCGATACAGACCTCTCCAGGCCCCCATGCACACGAACCTACAGGCATCCACCGATACAGACCTCTCCAGGCCCCCATGCACACAACCCTACAAGCATCCACCGATGCAGACCTCTCCAGGCCCCCATGCACACGAACCTACAGGCATCCACCGATACAGACCTCTCCAGGCCCCCATGCACACGAACCTACAGGCATCCACCGATACAGACCTCTCCAGGCCTCCATGCCCACAAACCTACAGGCATCCACCGATACAGACCTCTCCAGGCCTCCATGCACACAAACCTACAGGCATCCACCGATACAGACCTCTCCAGGCCTCATGCCCACGAACCTACAGGCATCCACCGATACAGACCTCTCCAGGCCCCCATGCACACAAACCTACAGGCATCTACCGATACAGACCTCTCCAGGCCCCAATGCACACAAACCTACAGGCATCCACCGATACAGACCTCTCCAGGCCCCCATGCACACGAACCTACAGGCATCCACCGATACAGACCTCTCCAGGCCCCCATGCACACGAACCTACGGGCATCCACCGATACAGACCTCTCCAGGCCTCCATGCACACGAACCTACAGGCTTCCACCGATACAGACCTCTCCAGGCCCCCATGCACACGAACCTACAGGCATCCACCGATACAGACCTCTCCAGGCCCCCATGCACACGAACCTACAGGCATCCACCGATACAAACTTCTCCAGGCCCCCATGCACACGAACCTACAGGCATCCACCGATACAGACCTCTCCAGGCCCCCATGTACACGAACCTACGGGCATCCACCGATACAGACCTCTCCAGGCCTCCATGCACACGAACCTACAGGCATCCACCGATACAGACCTCTCCAGGCCCCAATGCACACAAACCTACAGGCATCCACCGATACAGACCTCTCCAGGCCTCCATGCACACAAACCTACAGGCATCCACCGATACAGACCTCTCCAGGCCCCCATGCACACGAACCTTCAGCAGGGCGGACTGGTCATTCCGGGCAATCCCCCTGTAGGCCGGATGGGGTGGGGGGCGGTTTCGTGACAGGGGATTGGTGCGGTTGTCGGGGGCGATTTGGACCGACAAATCGGCCCCAACAGCAGAACACAGTGCTTACAGCAGTACATTAAGCACACGCCTGGCTGTCTGAGAGGCCTGGCGTGAGCTGCGGTGCCGCGCCGATTTCAAATAAATAATTTTTTTATTTTGATCAGGCGGCAGCCAGGCCGCTGCGGCGCTGCCCCGCCCTCAGTGCTTAATTCGTAAAATGATAAGTGCCAGGGCCCTAAGTGCTGCACAGCAGGGGCGTAACAAAGGCCCCCGCAGCCCCTGTGTTGTAATCCACCTAATGGTATTCCCCTGCTCCCGTGTGTCCTTTCCCTCCCCCTCCCTTTCATCTGGTCTTGGTTCAGCCCTTGTGTCAACAGGCGCTCGCTCTGGAATGTTGACAGAGCAGCGCCGCCTCTGATGACAGCTGACGACATTCATGAGTAAAGCTCGACTCATAAAAGATTTCTCATCTCTCAATGTAGTAGTGTTATTTACTACATTTCCTGGCGATGAGGACGTGGAAAGCTGTGCCAGGGACAGCGGATGTCGTCTCCCTGGTGAATTATTGCTGTCGAGGAAAGGTTAAAGATACATGTACTTGAAGTGAAATTGAAGTGAAACCTCGAAGGAAAAAGCGAGGGTTTGAAAACAATAACGGCGCAAGATTGAGGAAGGAGCTGACCCCATGAACTTCAAGTAAGGATTACGGCATTAAGCTAATCAGGGTCATTGCACTTTGCATCGGCGCGTGTGTGGAAGCGGACTCCTTAAGCTTCGAGAGGAGGTCATATTGTTGTCTTTGGCAATCAGCGCGTTGATGTGAGAGTCACTCGTTACAAACTTTGCTGTTGTTGTTGTCCCTCACTGGAGCCCAGAATCACCGCGAAAACGCTACAGGAGTAGCCAACTGATCCTCACCTCACCTGCTGCTGCTGGAGCGGCTGGGACGCCGGAAAACACCGCGTGGCCGCAGAGGAGAGAGAGGCGCCGCCCCCGGGACTGCGAGGACCAGCATGCACCATCTCTAGCTGGTCCTCTTCCCGTGAGAGGCGCGCCCCCTCCCAGTGCCACACCCCCAGCCAAGCCCTTAACATCTCGCGGCACCCGCTTCGCGGGTGCCACTCGTTACAAACTTTGCTGTTGTTGTTGTCCCTCGCTGGAGCCCAGAATCACCGCGAAAACGCTACAGGAGTAGCCAACTGATCCTCACCTCACCTGCTGCTGCTGGAGCGGCTGGGACGCCGGAAAACACCGCGTGGCCGCAGAGGAGAGAGAGGCGCCGCCCCCGGGACTGCGAGGACCAGCATGCACCATCTCTAGCTGGTCCTCTTCCCGTGAGAGGCGCGCCCCCTCCCAGTGCCACACCCTCAGCCAAGCCCTTAACATCTCGCGGCACCCGCTTCGCGGGTGCCACTCGTTACAGACTTTGCTGTTGTTGTTGTCCCTCACTGGAGCCCAGAATCACCGCGAAAACGCTACAGGAATAGCCAACTGATCCTCACCTCACCTGCTGCTGCTGGAGCGGCTGGGACGCCGGAAAACACCGCGTGGCCGCAGAGGAGAGAGAGGCGCCGCCCCCGGGACTGCGAGGACCAGCATGCACCATCTCTAGCTGGTCCTCTTCCCGTGAGAGGCGCGCCCCCTCCCAGTGCCACACCCCCACAATCCCCCACTTCCTATAAAGCACCCAGGGAACGCGCGTCGCGGGACGCAGCTTGGGGCGAAGACCGGGCAAAGAGCGGGCCGTTTGAGGCCGTTCGAGTACGAGAGAGTCCGGTCCGGCCCACCCCCCTAACTGCTCCATCACGGCCATCTTCATATAGGCACTTATTACGCTCTGATCCCCTCAAATCCACCCATTGGAAAATGAATACGCGATCTAACAAACAGAAAAAAGCCAAAAAAAATGGGATAGGAGATAAATTGCTTGGTCCAATGGACGATTTCCTCGCCAAAGCAAACACATTTATCGATCAAAGCATAAGCTTAATTGAGGGGAGAGTTTCAACTGAACTCGCTATTGCACGCCGATCCTCAATGGGACTACTAGCTACCGCAAGAACCCCAGATGCCCAGGCAACGCCAACTCCAACGACTGTGTCTGCGAACAGACTCAGTCTTCCAAACAACGTAGACCTTTCTGCCACCCAACTCTCAGTAGCTTTCTCGGACAGTGACCTAGAAAAAACCCCAGACATCTTCCCCGACCTAACCCCTGAAGAAGTAAGGCAAACGAGAGGGAGGAGGGAGGGAGCTATCAAAAAAAGAAACGTTAGCAAAAACCCAGACCACATCGAAAACACCGAAACGGCTGACCTTATAGTCTTGGTAGGCGACACAAATCCTGCAGTATTTCCCCTTCACTCTGCTCCCCCGCCCAGTAATATAGCAATGATACATCAACTACCACACGATCTTCAAGATTTCCCAATCCCGGAACCAAAAAGCCCACGACAACCAGGAAAAGAAAGAGAATCAGCCAGATTAATTAAGGAGATAGCTTCTCTGCTGAACTCTTATATTCGCCCTTTAGAATCTAGACTTAGTAACATCGAGAGTCTAATTTCAAAAATCTCCAGTCCTCCCAAAACCACACCCCCACAAGTCCCTCTAAAGCCTCCTTCAGATTCCTCGACCATAACTCACCCAAACAAGAAATCGGTAACGTTGCCTCCTCCACAGACTAAAAAACAACCTACAGTAAAGGTTTCAACAGTACCAAATCCTCCCACTGTCCAAAAAACCACTCCCAAGTCCTTGACCATCCCTCCACCACCCAACCCACTTCCCACACCAATAGTAAATACCCCAAGCATAAATACCCCTTCCACTAAAACCCCCGTTACGACAAACCCCCCTGCCTCCATAACCCCTGCCATAACAAACACAAAACAAACAAAAACAAAAGGAACCCCGAGAGAGAATACTGACCAAAGACGCTCTGTAAACCTGCCCCCCGCGGCATGTCCATACGTAGTGGTCATGACAGGGGTCCCTGAACTTACTGGGGAGGGGGCTGAACCCAACTGGTCACTGAAGAATAAAGTACAGTATCGGCTGAACACCAATCGCCCTGTTCCCCAACACTGGAAAAGCACAATAGCCTCAGTCTCCCGGACCTCGTGGGTGGGACACAGAAAAAAAACCATCCGGGGTGACTGTGTAGTAATCACGTTCGAGGATCCAACCATAGCAGAATACATCTGCTCCTGGGAGTTTAATACCTCTGGGGGAATTGCCACAAGACCCTTGTCATACTTCTATCCAAAACGATATCACAACAATAACTATTCCCGTGATACCGATAGCATTTGGAGGAAACCAATACTGCAGCCATGGGAGCTAGACATCGCGGGTCCAAAATTAATGCCGCGACATAATGAGCCTGACCACCCTTGGTGGCCATCAAACCAAAACCACCAGCAAAGAGAAGCACCATGGCAGATCATGGGCCCACATAACAGATCTAGAAATTGGGAGCAGTGGGAGAGACCACCGCAGAATCCATATGGCACCAGCTACAGAGAGCCCATTAATGGGCAAAACTGGCAAGGGATACCGTTAATGAATCGTTTTAGCGGCCTGGAAATGGTCGATTGACAAAGAAGCAATTCCCCGGAGTCAGCACTAACAACTGAGGACCCGATTAACCCTACAATAGAACTTTCTCAAATGGAAAAACCACCTCTAGACAACGCACTCTCACCGTTACCCATTATCTTCTGGAATGTGGCAGGCCTCCGAAACAAAATAGAGGACGGCTCGGCCGCTGGTTTCTTGAAGGACTCACAAATCATTTGTCTACAAGAGACCTGGACAATGACACCTTTACATCTTGCGGGTTATAGGACATTTTCATCCCCCGCCCTTCCCAGCATCGCAGGTAGACCGAAAGGGGGTCTGGTAACATACCTGGCTAACACAATTTCTGACTTGAAGATTACTAAGGTAGATCTAACCCCACACTTCCAGATTCTCACACTTACAATTGGGAAAAAACTTTGCTTCACAATAATAAACCTCTACAACAACTTAGAGGATGACATCTTTTTGAATGTCCTTTCACTAATCCAATCAAAAATAATCGATCACTGGCACGCTAAACAGAAAAAGGAAACACCGCAGATAATCTGGGGAGGAGACTTTAATATACGCCCTTGCCCCTTGAATGACACATGTGGGATAAAGGACGAAAACGATAACCCACTGGTACACTTTTCCCACTCAGGAGTGGGGACTGCCATGAACAGAACATTAGCTGATCTGGATCTACAAATTCTGAACCCTATACAACAGCGTCATAGCAAACTAGAACCTACCTATAGAGGAAGGGGCCATGCGACCACCGTAGACTTTGTACTTGTGACAGAAGGCTTAAAAGACCATACCAAAAATTTCAAAATTCTGGAAAATAATCTTAGTGATCATTCTGCCTTAAACCTGAGCTTCTATATCCATCAACCAAGGTCACTGATGGCATCGATAGCAAACACGCTGGCGCAGAACAGACTGGAACTGGGGAAAAACAATGGTTATACCATAAAATGGGAAAAGGTGGACCCAAACACACTAACAAAACGGCTAGTAGAATCCTCCTACAACAGCTTTCTGATCTGCCTTGACCCTTATGCAGAGCCAAAACAAATTTTGGAAAACTTCAGCATAATAATAGAACAAGTTAAAAAACAGCTGACTAAAACACCTAGACAAACTAAAATAAATTCCACAGGTTTGTTTAACCGAGACTGTACAAAAGCACAAACTAAATTAAGGAAAGCTCTCGGAAAACCAAATAGAGATGCAACAGAGATCCAAGCCCTCCGACGAGTGTACATCACTTCCAGAAAAGAGAGGAAAAAAGAACTGAAACTATCCCTGTGGAACGCCCTACATAAGAGCGCACTCCTGAAAGATAGTAAGACCTTCTGGAAGATTGTTAAATCACCCGCGCTAGCTGACTCTACCGGTCCAAAAATAGATGTGGCCATCGACGAGGACGCGTGGGTGAACCACTTCTCAGAAATCTTCAAACTGACATCAAACAGCGAAGAAAATCACTCCAACATCCCTTTAGTGGCCTATCCAATAACCATGGACCTTGACATGCAGGACCTAGCATTGGCACTATCTTCAAGTAAAAGTGGGAAAGCTCCTGGCCCTGACGGGGTTCCAGTTGACTTGTTCAAACACCTGCCGGACTTATGGGTTCCAATACTGACAAGAGTATGTTTAGCCACAATGGAACTCGGCCTGTTAGAGTCATGGTCCTCTTCAATTATGGTCCCAATCTTCAAGAAGGGGGACCGTCAGGACACAAAGTGCTACCGACCGATTTCGCTCCTAGACTCTCTGGGAAAAGTAGTCGGAAGAGTCCTCCTTGAAAAATTACAGCAATGGGTAGAAGATAAAACCATCCTCTCGGACTTACAGTTCGGGTTCAGGGAGGGCTTTGGGACAGTTGAACAGGCCCTAAACCTAAGTCTGTTAACTTCAAAATATACCCACGCTAAACCTGGCTCCATCTACATGGTCTACGTGGACTTGTCCTCCGCATTCGACTGCGTTTCGCATGCGAAGCTTTGGTCACTGCTGAGCGTAATGGGGGTCGATCCTCCCCTTCTGAACTTTCTGAGGGAACTATACAGTGAAGCCACGGCGAGAGTAAGATACGGAACAAACGGAGAACTGACAGCACCATTCAGGGTAGAGCGGGGAGTAAGGCAAGGGTGTGTCCTTGCTCCCTTTCTCTTTTCATTGTACACAAACGGCCTAGAAGAGTCTATGCTGCGAGGGGCGAGGGACCTCCCCAGTGTAAAAGGTCGCTTGATCCCCGCGCTCCTATATGCGGACGACGCAGTCATCCTAGCTCGCACCCCCAACGAACTGCAGAAATCTCTAACCAAATATGCAGACTTCATGGGGGCTTTGGATCTGCGTATCAACATCAAAAAAACGTTTGTTATGGTAGCTGGCGGATCAAGAAAAGCAACCAAGTCGATCTTTCTGAATGGTGAAAAAATTGAAAAGACCTCACAATACCCGTACCTAGGCATCATGATCGATGATGCCCTAAATTGGAAAGCGGCGGTTGAGACCAGGAGGCATCTCTTCAAAAGAGCAATCATGGCGCTGATAACATTCTCTAACAAACTGGGAAAAAGAGCACCTGTAGAACTGCTTCAGATCTACGCTGCAAAATGCCAATCTATTGCATTATATGGAGCAGGGACTTGGGGCCACGTTTCCTCCAGCTCAATACAAAAAGAAGAGAACATCTTCATCAGTTTCCTTCTCTCAATTCCTAGAGGCACTTCCACCTACGCCACACATTTAGAGCTGGGAATCCCTCACATTGAAGACTTAATAAAAATTCAACCTCTCCTGCTCTGGAGGCGAGCCTGGCTGTCGGAAAAAAACACTCTGACTAAAAGTATCCTACAGGACGCCATGGATCTGGACCACGCCCATAAAATCGCATGGCTCTCGTACGTTAGACACTTTTTTACTGACCTGGGCCTACAAAAGTACTTTCACACCCCAGAAACCTTGAGAGAAACTTCCAAAAAAGAACTGAAACGACTTGCGTTGGGCCATTTGGAATCACTGAGACTGACTACGCAGATCACAAAAAAATCTGTTACCCACGCAATTATGACCCAGCAGTCCTTGAGAATTCAGTTATATCTGACCATGGAGCTAACTGTTTACGAGAAAATGCTCTTAACAAGATTTAGAATGAACCTTTTTTTCAGGCTAGTGACTTTCCCTGATAAAAACAACTGGAATGTACAGATAGACCCATGTCCATGCGACGACCTTTCTCAACAGTCCACCATACACACAGTACTGTTCTGTAAGTTTTATCATCCCCATCGGAAAATTTGGTTAATTCCCCTACTTAAAAAATGGGGCCACAGACAATGCCGCCCAGCCATGCTGGCACTCCAAACCTTGGAATCTGAGTGTACTGTCTACCATGTTTTAAACTTCTTAAAGTGTATTATGAGGCATCGAAACAACTTGTAAAACAGTGGACTAATTTGTATTAATATTTGAAAATGCAACATTTTTTAAACGTCTATTCTAAATTGTATTTTTTAAACAATTCCAATTATTAATTATGTATTATGTGATATCTTTTATGGTTTTGCAAATGCTAAAAAACCGAATAAAGATTATTATTATTATTATTATTATGTACTTGAAGTGAAATTGAAGTGAAACCTCGAAGGAAAAAGCGAGGGTTTGAAAACAATAACGGCGCAAGATTGAGGAAGGAGCTGACCCCATGAACTTCAAGTAAGGATTACGGCATTAAGCTAATCAGGGTCATTGCACTTTGCATCGGCGCGTGTGTGGAAGCGGACTCCTTAAGCTTCGAGAGGAGGTCATATTGTTGTCTTTGGCAATCAGCGCGTTGATGTGAGAGTCGTGTGCCACCTCGGGCACAGGGGGGCGCGTAGGCTGTGCGCGACGGCAAGGACGGCGTCTGAGGGAAATCGATTGCATCGGACCAGGCAGCGAGAGGAAAAGGAAAATAATTAGAGAAAAAGGCGCGCTTCGATCAGCGCAAGGTGGAACACGAGACTAGTGGCGAAAGGGAAAATAAACACTGAACTTTATGTCAGGTCTACGGCGTGAGATGGAGTGTTTGCCTGCTGGCCGCCCCTCATCGTGTCACACACCGCCTTACACACTTCACGCTCCAGAGTTTACTCAGAGAAAGAAATGAACTTACTGCGGGGTGAAGTTTTCTAATCCATACAGCGCTATTTCCATGAGTCCTTCCAAAGTGACTGGTTGTAATTCTGTGAGGGGAAGCTCTCTCTACAGGAAGGTCCCGCCAGTGGGTGGGGGCCAGTAGTCTCATTGGTCTTAATAGTAGTTCCTGGTGAAAGTAGAAAGAGTACTGATAATATTCGCTGTTTTTAATTTTGCCTCCTATAGTACTTCTGCTGGATTAATGGAGGGGTGGTTGTAACTGCCTTGGATAATCTTGGAGGGTTTGCAGCGACACATACATGTTTAGAAAAATACCTGGTATTTAGCCACCTTTTCGTTCTGTCTTGCAGGAAAGTTTTGTTTAGGCAGCTTATCTACTACATGGCAATGGCGGGGGCGGGTATGAGTCAACCTCCCCCCTTCCTAAATGAATTAGGAGAACCAGTCATTCCCTGGAGGAGGTGGGAAGGCATTTTCAAATCATATCTTATTGCCATTGGTGGTAGCAATTACACCAATTTACGCAAGCAACACATACTTCTCCAAAACTTGGGTACCCATGGGAGAAAAATCTATGAAGACATAACCGGGAGGTTAGTGGAGGATGACCAAGAGGAAGTGGAGGAAGGGGTCAATGTATACGAAAGCACACTCAGGGAACTGGGGGCTCATTTTAAGGAGAAAATAAATGTGGTTATGGAAAGGCACAAGTTTTTTAAGAGGGTGCAGAAGAGGGAAGAAAAAGTGAGCAATTACATAGCGGTACTGAGAGGGCTGTCAGCTACATGCGAATTTGGGCAACTCACAGACTCTTTGATCAGAGATCAACTGGTGAGGTGCACCAATGACACCAAGACCCAAGAGGAGTTACTCACCAAGAACCCTAACCTAGATGAAGCCATTAACAGAGCCAAGGGTCTGGAACACACCGCAAGGTGCATCAGGGAAATTAAATCTCCAGAGGGGACAAACAAAGAGAGGACCGAAAGCAAGTCTAGTACAGAGGGGGAAACCGTCTGTAAAGTTGGGGACAAAAACAAAGAGGTAATTCGTAGTAAGTCAGACCCCATGGTGTGTTTCAAATGTGGCAGCCCCAATCATTTGGCAAGCAACTGGAAGTGCCCTGCTAGGAATGTGCAGTGTAGGAAGTGCAACAGGTGGGGACACTTCTCTAAAGTGTGTAAAACTACAAGCAAAGCTGTGCATGTTATAGAAGAAACCCCTCAAGGGGAGGAAGGGGAGAGATCATATGTTTTTCAAGTAAGTGGGGATGAGGAAGATGATGAGATCATATACCCCAAATGTGATGTTCTTCTAGACGGGGTTAAGTTTAGTATGTATGCCGATTCCTGCTCCCCCTACACCCTGGTGGATAAAAATGTTTTTGAGGAAAAGTTTGCTAACCACCATGTAAAATTGTTGCAACCTGACATTACTCCCAAGGGGTACAATGAAGGGAAAATACCTTTAGAGGGCATGCTGACGATGAGGATTGCCTTTAAGGACAGACATACAGTGGGAAAGGTATATGTATCCTCTAGGGGCTCAACCCTGCTAGGATGGAAGCATCAGAAACAGTTAGGTATCACTCTTGACCCCAACAACAAAGAACAAGTGTTGTTGATTGACCCCATGGGCATAGCAGGAGATCTTACAGAAGAGTTTAAAGAAGTTTTCAGTGACAATTTGGGAGTGTTCAAGAATTATATGCACAAGATCATCCTCAAGGAGGGGGCAGAACCTGTGGTGCATAAGACTAGATCCATACCTTTGCGCATGAGAGCTCCACTCGAGCAGGAGCTTCAGAGACTGATCAGTCAGGGAGTTATCGAAGAAATAGAGAGTTCCGCCTGGTTGGCCCCGATTGTGATCACGGCAAAGGATGGAGGGAGCACCATTAGGCTCTGTGTGGACCTAAGAGGCCTCAACGCCAACATCCTGGTGGACAGATATCCCCTTCCCAGGATAGGTGAAATGTTGAGCACGATTAAAGGGGCAAAGTATTTCAGTGTACTGGATTTGTCCTCAGCCTATTATCAAATCAGACTTCACCCGGATTCTCAATTGCTCACTGCCTTCACCACTCCGTTTGGAAATTTTAAATTCTTGCGCATGCCATTTGGTTTGGCGTCAGCGGCTGCGACCTTCCAAAGAGTCATGCAACATGTATTAAAGGATTGCCAGAACACCCTTTGCTTTCAAGATGACATACTAATCCACGGAGGTAGTGAAGCGGAGCACAATGAGATGGCTAAGGAGGTGTTAAGAAAATTGAGAGAGGTGGGATTCACCACCAAACCTTCAAAATGTAAGCTAGGTGTAAGCTCGGTAGACTACCTAGGTCACACCCTTTCAGAAGAAGGGATCAAGCCAAAGAATGATCTAATAAGAGCGGTGAGGGACGCTCCCACTCCAAAGAGTAAAGAGGACATTCTGTCATTTTTGGGTCTTGCTGAATACATGGCCAAGTTTATTAAAGATTTTGCGATGGTGTCACAACCATTAAGAGACTTGATCAAAAAAGACAGTGATTTCATTTGGGGCAAAGAACAAGAAATGGCATTCAAAGGCATTAAGAAGGCCATCATAGAGGCTCCTTTTATTGGAAAGTTTGACCCCAATGGTGTGACCATCATCTCTACGGATGCCAGCAACCGAGGATTAGGGGCCACCCTAGCACAAAGAGAGGGGAGCAAAATCAAGGTGGTGGCTTTTGCTTCCCGCACCCTCACGGCACCCGAAAAAAACTACTCTACAATTGAGAAAGAAGCGCTGGCGGTCTATTGGGCAGTCTGCCACTACAAATTCTTCATCTGGGGAACTCCCTTTGAAGTGCAGACCGATCACAAACCATTGGTCTCATTGTTCACAAAAAAAGACATGGAAAGCATGACGCCTCGAATAGCAAAATGGGCAGTGGGATTACAAGCCTATAACTTCAGTGTGACATACATTCCAGGACAGCAGAATAGAGTAGCCGATTTCCTGTCGAGAGCACCGACGGAGGAAGAGGTGGAAGAGGAGCCAAGAGGTGACCCAATTCTGGAGTTGCGCCTAGCTGCTATTGAAAAGAATACATGGGAAACCCAGATGGGACAGGATGAAACACTGAAGAAAGTAAAGAGGTATATACTCACGGGATGGCCGAAGAAGTGTAAAGACATGGAGACGGAGATCCAGCCATACTGGAACGTGAGAGAAGACCTATCTGTGGAGGGTGATCTAATAATGAAATCTGGGAAACTAGTCCCTCCAGAAGCTTTGAGGAACCAAATAGTAGATCTAGCACACGAAGGTCACTTAGGCAGGAGCCTGAGTAAAGCTAGACTTCGTACGGACTACTGGTTTCCAGCGATGGACAGTGAAATGGAAGACAAAGTACGTGATTGCTATGCGTGCAGCTTTAGTGACAAGTCCAAGACCGTGAGAAGAGCACCCTTGTCACCAGTGGAAGTACCTGAAGCTCCGTGGAGCAAGTTGGGCCTAGACATAACCGGGCCGATCCATGGAAGGGGGCCCCAAGACTGGTATCTACTAGTCATGGTGGACTACTATTCCAGCTGGGTGACCTGTAAAATAGTCCACAACGTGAACACCCGAACTATCATCGAGTTCATGAAAGAGGTGTTCTCCAGAGAAGGAGTGCCTGAGACCCTGGTGACTGATAATGGCGTACAGCTTATTTCAGAAGAAATGAAGGAATTTCTCAAGGATTGTTCTATAGCACACGTCCGCACGCCCCTGTACTGTCCTAAAGCAAATGGCAAGGTGGAAAGAGTAAATCGCATGGTGAAAGAGTGCATACAGCTGGCAAAACAAGGGGGACAGAACATCGAAGAAGCGTTAAGGGACATGCTGTGGGCCTACCATACCACGCCTAAGTCTACCACAGGATGCACACCTTTCGAGTTACTGAGGGGAAGGAAAGCGGGCACCAAACTCACACCCAGTTGGATGGGAAGGAGTCAAAGAGTGGAGGTCGACCCCCAGGAGATCAAGGGGAAGATTGAGGCTAATCAACGCAAATACAAAGAGTGGTATGACAAGAAGTGGGGAGCCAAGGAGAGAGATTTCCAGCAAGGACAAAGAGTTTATGTAAAGAAACCGGAGAGACTAAGAATAGGGGGAGACAAGTTCTATGCCCCCAGCAAGATCAAGACACTTCATAAGAATTCCGTAGTCATGGAAGATGGTAGGATGTGGAGTCATGACAGGGTAGTGCCGGCAAGAGGGGAAGAATCCAGGTCTCACAGGACAAGTTTGGAGGGAGGAGACGTCGGAGGGGAGACAAGACTGGACAGGAGAAGTGGCAGGCCAAGGTACGCTCCCCAATGGCATAAACATTTTCAAATGAGATAGCTTCCGGACGGCAATCCCAGTCAGCCCAGCAAGCCCAGTCAGTTAGTCCCTAAAGCCGGACAGGGATGCCCCTACTCTTCCTCTCTTCCATTTGGGGGGGGGTTAGGAAATTACTTCTGTTATCTATATTCTGTTTCCTCATACTGTTATTCATTTCTATAGGGAGGATGATGTGTTGTAATCCACCTAATGGTATTCCCCTGCTCCCGTGTGTCCTTTCCCTCCCCCTCCCTTTCATCTGGTCTTGGTTCAGCCCTTGTGTCAACAGGCGCTCGCTCTGGAATGTTGACAGAGCAGCGCCGCCTCTGATGACAGCTGACGACATTCATGAGTAAAGCTCGACTTATAAAAGATTTCTCATCTCTCAATGTAGTGGTGTTATTTACTACACCCTGCAATGCGGATGGGCCCTTGAGCTCCGGGGGCCCCGGCCCCCGAGCCGTCAGCACACTGTAGTGACTGAATTGATTTGTACTCTAACACAGAAATACTTAAATAAAACAAACAGCTTACTAGGGTCTTCCAGGCTACGATTGCAAAATATCCCCACCAAATCATCCGCCTGTTGTGTGTGTCCTGTGTCGTCTCTGGCGACTTTGCTGCGGGCTGAGCTGAGCGAGCCAGCTTCCCAGAGGCACTGCGTGATTAACGGTTGCCAAATTTCACACGGTGCAGAAACTCCCCCTGCCACATACACGTTTACAGTGGGCTTTGCAGGCTCTTTTCGTGGAATACGACTTTGAACGAACGCTCACAAACCCCGGGGTCTGACTCTTGTGACCTTGGCCTAGTGGCTAGTGCAATGTACGTACAGTACTTAACTGTCCACATTATACTGCATGCTTTCTCTGCACTTCTTGCTGCGCACTCTGCCCCACCAACTTGCATGATCTACCCTACTTGTTTGCATAAACAAACTGAACCGACAAAGAAGCTACAGCGCTAGTGCATAGGCGCTCAAATAATGTTTCAGCTCCTAAGATTGGGCTTAATTTGTATAAAAATAATAAAGAACAGAAGCAAATAATTGACTAAAGAAGCCAGCGACGGGACCAGAGTGGTTTTTAAGAGCCCACCACCAGCATAGCTCTCAAATGTGAAGTTACTGAAAACCAAGCGCTGCCTTTTTCACCACACAACTTATGTCTCGTGATTTCACTCGTGCAGTTTCCTTTTCTCTTTCACCATTTGTCACTGTTATCCCATCTTTTCAGTTCTCCTTCTTTTCGATTTGCTGCCTTTCTCTTGTTGACTTTGGATCTAATTCTGATGATAAAAAGTAATTCCCATTTCCCAAAATTGAGTCCAGGAGCCCACCTCATTCTACTTCTGAAACAAATTAAACACTGAGCTCCTGTAGGCTGGCTATTCTGGTATCCATTTTACTGCAGCCGCCTCTGAGTACTTCACAGGTCTTTAAAAGACCAGATCTCCACTCTGCCTGTTGATGGATGAATTAGCACCTCCCCCTCTAAAACTGTATTAGCCCCCCTTGTTATACCCTACTGTTAGTATTAAAAGCAAGCAAGCATTGGCAAAGCTAAAAGATATCAGCTTCGTGAGCGGTTAGCTTTGTCAATCTTTTAGTGATATTGCGACGCTGTGCTGTGTGGCATGCCTGAATTTGAAAAAAAAAGCTCCATGAAGAAGCTATTAGTGTCCTCGTCATAGGACATTTTTGAATAATAGCAAGGTGGGGTCAAGCAGCAACCACAGGGATGGGAGAAGGAAATAACAACAGGAGGGATGGAGGAAGGAATTGATCTCTCTCTCTCTCTCTATATATATACTAGCAGCCCGCCCCAGCATTGCCTGGGGCAGAAAGGGGCTGGGGGCAGTACACCCGCCCGAACCCCCCCCGTCCCGACTCCCTCCCGCCCCGACTCCCTCCCGCCCCCACTCCTCCCGCCTGTCCCTCTGTGCACACCCGCTCCCGCCCCTTCCTGCCTCCCGCCGCCCGCCTCCCGCCGCCCACCTCCCGCCTCCCGCCGCCCGCTTCCCGCCTCGATTTCAATGACCATTTACTTTACCTGAGCTGCCGCTCCTTCCCGTGATCTTCACTTCACCGCCGCTCCTCTTCGCCATGACGCGCCCGCGCTCCTCACTTCACCGCAGCTCCATGTCTCTCCTCCTCGTCATCACGCACGTCCTCATCACGCACGTCGCGGCCAGCGCTACGTCGCGGCCAGAGCAGTGTCGCGGCCGGCGCTACTTCCACGGCACTACTTTTTAAAAAAAGTTCTATTTTTAAATGTACGTTTTTAAAAATTTTTTATAGCCTATGTCCATCTGCACACCCTGACAATTTCTACAATGTATCGGGTGTGTGGATTGGCGCTGTGGTTCCCGAGTTTACCTGGCTAAAAGGTGCGTATTCTCTCTTTATAATAGTAGTATAGATATATAAAGATTTTTAAAGCTCTCATGCAGCCAGCACTGGCCACGTCTTAGCATTTTTTTGTTATGCCATTTGAGTGAAGAGGTAATATGGACAATGGAACGAGGCCTGGAGGAACAGCTCGGAGGGGGTGGTGGGGTGAGAGGGGTGGGTAGGGCAAGCAACAATCTAGAGCAAGATAGGGGCAAGTAACTGCACAGATAACAACTGAAGGCACGCAGCAGTATGTGGTAGAAGGGGGCAGGCAACAGCATGTGCAGTTGGTGGTAACCAGCAATAACACAGACAGTAAGTGGGTGCAAGCAACAGCAGCAAGGGGGTCAAAAATACATGGGTAAGGAAGGGTGGGGAGTAGCACAGGAGGGATACAGCCTTCAAAAACATGCACTCTTTTGGAGTACTTAAACTAAATGAAAAAAGGAGGTCCAAAAGCACAAGCAGTGGACTGACGCAAGTACTTAGTCAATGCCTGTAGGTTCGTGTGCATGGAGGCCTGGAGAGGTCTGTATCGGTGGATGCCTGTAGGTTCGTGTGCATGGGGGCCTGGAGAGGTCTGTATCGGTGGATGCCAGTAGGTTCGTGTGCATGGGGGCCTGGAGAGGTCTGTATCGGCGGATGCCTGTAGGTTTGTGTGCATGGAGGCCTGGAGAGGTCTGTATCGGTGGATGCCTGTAGGTTCGTGTGCATGGAGGCCTGGACAGGTCTGGATCAGTGGATGCCTGTAGGTTTGTGTGCATTGGGGCCTGGAGAGGTCTGTATCGGTGGATGCCTGTAGGTTCGTGTGCATGGAGGCCTGGAGAGGTCTGTATCGGTGGATGCCTGTAGGTTCGTGTGCATTGGGGCCTGGATAGGTCTGTATCGGTGGATGCCTGTAGGTTCGTGTGCATTGGGGCCTGGAGAGGTCTGTATCGGTGAATGCCCGTAGGTTCTTGTGCATGGGGGCCTGGAGAGGTCTGTATGTGTGGATGTTTGTGGGTCTGAGTGTATGGGGGCCTGGAGAGGTCTGTATCGGTGGATGCCTGTAGGTTTGTGTGCATGGGGGCCTGGAGAGGTCTGTATCGGTGGATGCCTGTAGGTTCGTGTGCATGGAGGCCTGGAGAGGTCTGTATCGGTGGATGCCTGTAGGTTCGTGTGCATTGGGGCCTGGATAGGTCTGTATCGGTGGATGCATGTAGGTTTGTGTGCATGGAGGCCTGGAGAGGTCTGTATCGGTGGATGCCTGTAGGTTTGTGTGCATGGGGGCCTGGAAAGGTCTGTATCGGTGGATGCCTGTAGGTTCGTGTGCATTGGGGCCTGGAGAGGTCTGTATCGGTGGATGCCTGTAGGTTTGTGTGCATTGGGGCCTGGAGAGGTCTGTATTGGTGGATGCCCGTAGGTTCGTGTGCATGGGGGCCTGGATAGGTCTGTATCGTGGATGCCCGTAGGTTCGTGTGCATGGAGGCCTGGAGAGGTCTGTATCGGTGGATGCCTGTAGGTTTGTGTGCATGGAGGCCTGGAGAGGTCAGTATCGGTGGATGCCTGTAGGTTCGTGTGCATGGGGGCCTGGAGAGGTATGTATCGGTGGATGCCCGTAGGTTCGTGTGCATGGGGGCCTGGAGAGGTCTGTATCGGTGGATGCCCGTAGGTTCGTGTGCATGGGGGCCTGGAGAGGTCTGTATCGGTGAATGCCTGTAGGTTCGTGTGCATTGGGGCCTGGATAGGTCTGTATCTGTGGATGCCTGTAGGTTCGTGTGCATGGGGGCCTGGAGAGGTCTGTATCGGTGGATGCCTGTAGGTTCGTGTGCCTGGGGGCCTGGAGAGGTCTGTATCGGTGGATGCCTGTAGGTTCGTGTGCATGGGGGCCTGGAGAGGTCTGTATCGGTGGATGCCTGTAGGTTCGTGTGCATGGGGGCCTGGAGAGGTCTGTATCGGTGGATGCCTGTAAGTTCGTGTGCATGGGGGCCTGGAGAGGTCTGTATCGGTGGATGCCTGTAGGTTCGTGTGCATGGGGGCCTGGAGAGGTCTGTATCGGTGGATGTCTGTAGGTTCGTGTGCATGGGGGCCTTTAAGAGGTCTGTATCGTGGATGCCTGTAGGTTTGTGTGCATGGAGGCCTTGAGAGGTCTGTATCTGTGGATGCCTGTATGGTCCGTGTGCCTGGGGGCCTGGAGAGGTCTGTATCGGTGGATGCCTGTAGGTTCGTGTGCATGGAGGCCTGGAGAGGTCTGTATCGGTGGATGCCTGTAGGTTCGTGTGCATTGGGGCCTGGATAGGTCTGTATCGGTGGATGCCTGTAGGTTCGTGTGCATTGGGGCCTGGAGAGGTCTGTATCGGTGAATGCCCGTAGGTTCTTGTGCATGGGGGCCTGGAGAGGTCTGTATGTGTGGATGTTTGTGGGTCTGAGTGTATGGGGGCCTGGAGAGGTCTGTATCGGTGGATGCCTGTAGGTTTGTGTGCATGGGGGCCTGGAGAGGTCTGTATCGGTGGATGCCTGTAGGTTCGTGTGCATGGAGGCCTGGAGAGGTCTGTATCGGTGGATGCCTGTAGGTTCGTGTGCATTGGGGCCTGGATAGGTCTGTATCGGTGGATGCATGTAGGTTTGTGTGCATGGAGGCCTGGAGAGGTCTGTATCGGTGGATGCCTGTAGGTTTGTGTGCATGGGGGCCTGGAAAGGTCTGTATCGGTGGATGCCTGTAGGTTCGTGTGCATTGGGGCCTGGAGAGGTCTGTATCGGTGGATGCCTGTAGGTTTGTGTGCATTGGGGCCTGGAGAGGTCTGTATTGGTGGATGCCCGTAGGTTCGTGTGCATGGGGGCCTGGATAGGTCTGTATCGTGGATGCCCGTAGGTTCGTGTGCATGGAGGCCTGGAGAGGTCTGTATCGGTGGATGCCTGTAGGTTTGTGTGCATGGAGGCCTGGAGAGGTCAGTATCGGTGGATGCCTGTAGGTTCGTGTGCATGGGGGCCTGGAGAGGTATGTATCGGTGGATGCCCGTAGGTTCGTGTGCATGGGGGCCTGGAGAGGTCTGTATCGGTGGATGCCCGTAGGTTCGTGTGCATGGGGGCCTGGAGAGGTCTGTATCGGTGAATGCCTGTAGGTTCGTGTGCATTGGGGCCTGGATAGGTCTGTATCTGTGGATGCCTGTAGGTTCGTGTGCATGGGGGCCTGGAGAGGTCTGTATCGGTGGATGCCTGTAGGTTCGTGTGCCTGGGGGCCTGGAGAGGTCTGTATCGGTGGATGCCTGTAGGTTCGTGTGCATGGGGGCCTGGAGAGGTCTGTATCGGTGGATGCCTGTAGGTTCGTGTGCATGGGGGCCTGGAGAGGTCTGTATCGGTGGATGCCTGTAGGTTCGTGTGCATGGGGGCCTGGAGAGGTCTGTATCGGTGGATGCCTGTAGGTTCGTGTGCATGGGGGCCTGGAGAGGTCTGTATCGGTGGATGTCTGTAGGTTCGTGTGCATGGGGGCCTTTAAGAGGTCTGTATCGTGGATGCCTGTAGGTTTGTGTGCATGGAGGCCTTGAGAGGTCTGTATCTGTGGATGCCTGTATGGTTCGTGTGCCTGGGGGCCTGGAGAGGTCTGTATCGGTGGATGCCTGTAGGTTCGTGTGCATGGGGGCCTGGAGAGGTCTGTATCGGTGGATGCCTGTAGGTTCGTGTGCATGGGGGCCTGGAGAGGTCTGTATCGGTGGATGCCTGTAGGTTCGTGTGCATGGAAGCCTGGAGAGGTCTGTATCGGTGGATGCCTGTAGGTTCGTGTGCATGGGGGCCTGGAGAGGTCTGTATCGGTGGATGCCTGTAGGTTCGTGTGCATTGGGGCCTGAAGAGGTCTGTATCAGTGGATGCCCGAATGGTTCGTGCGCATGGGGGCCTGGAGAGGTCTGTATCGGTGGATGCCTGTAGGTTCGTGTGCATGGGGGCCTGGAGAGGTCTGTATCGGTGGATGCCTGTAGGTTCGTGCGCATGGGGGCCTGGAGAGGTCTGTATCGGTGGATGCCTGTAGGTTCGTGTGCATGGAGGCCTGGAGAGGTCTGTATCGGTGGATGCCTGTAGGTTCGTGTGCATGGGGGCCTGGAGAGGTCTGTATCGGTGGATGCCTGTAGGTTCGTGTGCATGGAGGCCTGGAGAGGTCTGTATTGGTGGATGCCTGTAGGTTGGTGTGCATGGGGGCCTGGAGAGGTTTGTATCGGTGGATGCCTGCAGGTTGGTGTGCATGGGGGCCTGGAGAGGTCTGTATCGGTGGATGCCTGTAGGTTCGTGTGCATGGGGGCCTTTAAGAGGTCTGTATCGTGGATGCCTGTAGGTTTGTGTGCATGGAGGCCTTGAGAGGTCTGTATCTGTGGATGCCTGTATGGTTCGTGTGCCTGGGGGCCTGGAGAGGTCTGTATCGGTGGATGCCTGTAGGTTCGTGTGCATGGGGGCCTGGAGAGGTCTGTATCGGTGGATGCCTGTAGGTTCGTGTGCATGGGGGCCTGGAGAGGTCTGTATCGGTGGATGCCTGTAGGTTCGTGTGCATGGGGGCCTGGAGAGGTCTGTATCGGTGGATGCCTGTAGGTTCGTGTGCATGGGGGCCTGGAGAGGTCTGTATCGGTGGATGCCTGTAGGTTCGTGTGCATGGGGGCCTTTAAGAGGTCTGTATCGTGGATGCCTGTAGGTTTGTGTGCATGGAGGCCTTGAGAGGTCTGTATCTGTGGATGCCTGTATGGTTCGTGTGCCTGGGGGCCTGGAGAGGTCTGTATCGGTGGATGCCTGTAGGTTCGTGTGCATGGGGGCCTGGAGAGGTCTGTATCGGTGGATGCCTGTAGGTTTGTGTGCATGGGGGCCTGGAGAGGTCTGTATCGGTGGATGCCTGTAGGTTCGTGTGCATGGGGGCCTGGAGAGGTCTGTATCGGTGGATGCCTGTAGGTTCGTGTGCATGGGGGCCTGGAGAGGTCTGTATCGGTGGATGCCTGTAGGTTCGTGTGCATGGAAGCCTGGAGAGGTCTGTATCGGTGGATGCCTGTAGGTTCGTGTGCATGGGGGCCTGGAGAGGTCTGTATCGGTGGATGCCTGTAGGTTCGTGTGCATTGGGGCCTGAAGAGGTCTGTATCAGTGGATGCCCGAATGGTTCGTGCGCATGGGGGCCTGGAGAGGTCTGTATCGGTGGATGCCTGTAGGTTCGTGTGCATGGGGGCCTGGAGAGGTCTGTATCGGTGGATGCCTGTAGGTTCGTGTGCATGGGGGCCTGGAGAGGTCTGTATCGGTGGATGCCTGTAGGTTTGTGTGCATGGGGGCCTGGAGAGGTCTGTATCGGTGGATGCCTGTAGGTTCGTGTGCATGGGGGCCTGGAGAGGTCTGTATCGGTGGATGCCTGTAGGTTCGTGTGCATGGAGGCCTGGAGAGGTCTGTATTGGTGGATGCCTGTAGGTTGGTGTGCATGGGGGCCTGGAGAGGTTTGTATCGGTGGATGCCTGCAGGTTGGTGTGCATGGGGGCCTGGAGAGGTCTGTATCGGTGGATGCCTGTAGGTTCATGTGCATGGGGGCCTTTAAGAGGTCTGTATCGTGGATGCCTGTAGGTTTGTGTGCATGGAGGCCTTGAGAGGTCTGTATCTGTGGATGCCTGTATGGTTCGTGTGCCTGGGGGCCTGGAGAGGTCTGTATCGGTGGATGCCTGTAGGTTCGTGTGCATGGGGGCCTGGAGAGGTCTGTATCGGTGGATGCCTGTAGGTTCGTGTGCATGGGGGCCTGGAGAGGTCTGTATCGGTGGATGCCTGTAGGTTTGTGTGCATGGGGGCCTGGAGAGGTCTGTATCGGTGGATGCCTGTAGGTTCGTGTGCATGGGGGCCTGGAGAGGTCTGTATCGGTGGATGCCTGTAGGTTCGTGTGCATGGAGGCCTGGAGAGGTCTGTATTGGTGGATGCCTGTAGGTTGGTGTGCATGGGGGCCTGGAGAGGTTTGTATCGGTGGATGCCTGCAGGTTGGTGTGCATGGGGGCCTGGAGAGGTCTGTATCGGTGGATGCCTGTAGGTTCGTGTGCATGGGGGCCTTTAAGAGGTCTGTATCGTGGATGCCTGTAGGTTTGTGTGCATGGAGGCCTTGAGAGGTCTGTATCTGTGGATGCCTGTATGGTTTGTGTGCCTGGGGGCCTGGAGAGGTCTGTATCGGTGGATGCCTGTAGGTTCGTGTGCATGGGGGCCTGGAGAGGTCTGTATCGGTGAATGCCTGTAGGTTCGTGTGCATGAAGGCCTGGAGAGGTCTGTATCGGTGGATGCCTGTAGGTTCGTGTGCATGGAGGCCTGGAGAGGTCTGTATCTGTGGATGCCTGTAGGTTCGTGTGCATGGAGGCCTGGAGAGGTCTGTATCGGTGGATGCCTGTAGGTTTGTGTGCATGGAGGCCTAGAGAGGTCTGTATCGGTGGATGCCTGTAGGTTCATGTGCATGGGCGCCTGGAGAGGTCTGTATCGGTGGATGCCTGTAGGTTCGTGTGCATTGGGGCCTGGAGAGGTCTGTATCTGTGGATGCCTGTAGGTTCGTGTGCATTGGGGCCTGGAGAGGTCTGTATCGGTGGATGCCTGTAGGTTCGTGTGCATGGAGGCCTGGAGAGGTCTGTATCGGTGGATGCCTGTAGGTTTGTGTGCATGGGGGCCTGGAGAGGTCTGTATCGGTGGATGCCTGTAGGTTCGTGTGCATGGAGGCCTGGAGAGGTCTGTATCGGTGGATGCCTGTAGGTTCGTGTGCATGGGGGCCTGGAGAGGTCTGTATCTGTGGATGCCTGTAGGTTCGTGTGCATGGGGGCCTGGAGAGGTCTGTATCGGTGGATGCCTGTAGGTTTGTGTGCATGGAGGCCTGGAGAGGTCTGTATCGGTGGATGCCTGTAGGTTTGTGTGCATGGAGGCCTGGAGAGGTCTGTATCGGTGGATGCCTGTAGGTTCGTGTGCATGGAGGGCTGGAGAGGTCTGTATCGGTGGATGCCTGTAGGTTCGTGTGCATGGGGGCCTGGAGAGGTCTGTATCGGTGGATGCCTGTAGGTTCGTGTGCATGGGGGCCCGGAGAGGTCTGTATCTGTGGATGCCTGTAGGTTTGTGTGCATGGAGGCCTGGAGAGGTCTGTATCGGTGGATGCCTGTAGGTTCGTGTGCATGGGGGCCTGGAGAGTCTGTATCGGTGGATGCCTGTAGGTTCGTGTGCATGGGGGCCTGGAGAGGTCTGTATCGGTGGATGCCTGTAGGTTCGTGTGCATGGGGGCCTGGAGAGGTCTGCATCGGTGGATGCCAGTAGGTTCGTGTGCATGGAGGCCTGGAGAGGTCTGTATCGGTGGATGCCCGTAGGTTTGTGTGCATGGGGGCCTGGAAAGGTCTGTATCGGTGGATGCCTGTAGGTTTGTGTGCATGGGGGCCTGGAGAGGTCTGTATCTGTGGATGCCTGTAGGTTCGTGTGCATGGGGGCCTGGAGAGGTCTGTATCGGTGGATGCCTGTAGGTTCGTGTGCATGGGGGCCTGGAGAGGTCTGTATCGGTGGATGCCTGTAGGATCGTGTGCATGGGGGCCTGGAGAGGTCTGTATCTGTGGATTCCTGCAGGTTTGTGTGCATGGGGGCCTGGAAAGGTCTGTATCGGTGGATGCCTGTAGGTTCGTGGGCATGGAGGCCTGGAGAGGTCTGTATCGGTGGATGCCTGTAGGTTCGTGGGCATGGAGGCCTGGAGAGGTCTGTATCGGTGGATGCCTGTAGGTTCGTGGGCATGAGGGCCTGGAGAGGTCTGTATCGGTGGATGCCTGTAGGTTCGTGTACATGGAGGCCTGGAGAGGTCTGTATCGGTGGATGCCTGTAGGTTCGTGTGCATGAGGGCCTCGAGAGGTCTGTATCTGTGGATGCCTGTAGGTTTGTGTGCATTTAGGCCTGGAGAGGTCTGTATCGGTGGATGCCTGTAGGTTCGTGTGCATGGGGGCCTGGAGAGGTCTGTATCGGTGGATGCCTGTAGGTTCGTGTGCATGGGGGCCTGGAGAGGTCTATATCGGTGGATGCCTGTAGGTTCGTGTGCATTGGGGCCTGGAGAGGTCTGTATCGGTGGATGCCCGAAGGTTCGTGTGCATGGGGGCCTGAAGAGGTCTGTATCAGTGGATGCCCGAATGGTTTGTGCGCATGGGGGCCTGGAGAGGTCTGTATCTGTGGATTCCTGCAGGTTTGTGTGCATGGGGGCCTGGAGAGGTCTGTATCGGTGGATGCCTGTAGGTTCATGGGCATGGAGGCCTGGAGAGGTCTGTATCGGTGGATGCCTGTAGGTTCGTGGGCATGGAGGCCTGGAGAGGTCTGTATCGGTGGATGCCTGTAGGTTCGTGGGCATGAGGGCCTGGAGAGGTCTGTATCGGTGGATGCCTGTAGGTTCGTGTGCATGGAGGCCTGGAGAGGTCTGTATCGGTGGATGCCTGTAGGTTCGTGTGCATGAGGGCCTGGAGAGGTCTGTATCTGTGGATGCCTGTAGGTTTGTGTGCATTTAGGCCTGGAGAGGTCTGTATCGGTGGATGCCTGTAGGTTCGTGTGCATGGGGGCCTGAAGAGGTCTGTATCGGTGGATGCCTGTAGGTTCGTGTGCATGGGGGCCTGGAGAGGTCTATATCGGTGGATGCCTGTAGGTTCGTGTGCATTGGGGCCTGGAGAGGTCTGTATCGGTGGATGCCCGTAGGTTCGTGTGCATGGGGGCCTGAAGAGGTCTGTATCAGTGGATGCCCGAATGGTTTGTGCGCATGGGGGCCTGGAGAGGTCTGTATCGGTGGATGCCTGTAGGTTCGTGTGCATGGGGGCCTGGAGAGGTCTGTATCGGTGGATGCCTGTAGGTTCGTGTGCATGGGGGCCTGGAGAGGTCTGTATCGGTGGATGCCTGTAGGTTCGTGTGCATGGGGGCCTGGAGAGGTCTGTATCGGTGGATGCCTGTAGGTTCGTGTGCATGGGGGCCTGGAGAGGTCTGTATCGGTGGATGCCTGTAGGTTCGTGTGCATGGGGGCCTGGAGAGGTCTGTATCAGTGGATGCCTGAAGGTTCGTGTGCATGGAGGCCTGGAGAGGTCTGTATCTGTGGATGCCTGTAGGTTCGTGTGCATGTGGGCCTGGAGAGGTCTGTATCGGTGGATGCCTGTAGGTTCGTGTGCATGGAGGCCTGGAGAGGTCTGTATCTGTGGATGCCTGTATGGTTCGTGTGCCTGGGGGCCTGGAGAGGTCTGTATCGGTGGATGCCTGTAGGTTCGTGTGCATGGCGGCCTGGAGAGGTCTGTATCGGTGGCTGCCTGTAGGTTCGTGTGCATGGGGGCCTGGAGAGGTCTGTATCGGTGGATGCCTGTAGGTTCGTCTGCATGGAGGCCTGGAGAGGTCTGTATCTGTGGATGCCTGTAGGTTCGTGTGCATGGAGGCCTGGAGAGGTCTGTATCGGTGGATGCCTGTAGGTTTGTGTGCATGGGGGCCTGGAGAGGTCTGTATCTGTGGATGCCTGTAGGTTCGTGTGTATTGGGGCCTGGAGAGGTCTGTATCGGTGGATGCCTGTAGGTTTGTGTGCATGGAGGCCTGGAGAGGTCTGTATCGGTGGATGCCTGTAGGTTCGTGTGCATGGGGGCCTGGAGAGGTCTGTATCGGTGGATGCCTGTAGGTTTGTGTGCATGGAGGCCTGGAGAGGTCTGTATTGGTGGATGCCTGTAGGTTCGTGTGCAAGGAGGCCTGGAGAGGTCTGTATCGGTGGATGCCTGTAGGTTCGTGTGCATGGAGGCCTGGAGAGGTCTGTATCGGTGGATGCCTGTAGGTTCGTGTGCATGGGGGCCTGGAGAGGTCTGTATCGGTGGATGCCTGTAGGTTCCTGTGCATGGGGGCCTGGAGAGGTCTGTATCGGTGGATGCCTGTAGGTTCGTGTGCATGGAGGCCTGGAGAGGTCTGTATCGGTGGATGCCTGTAGGTTCGTGTGCATGGGGGCCTGGAGAGGTCTGTATCTGTGGATGCCTGTAGGTTCGTGTGCATGGAGGCCTGGAGAGGTCTGTATCGGTGGATGCCTGTAGGTTCGTGTGCATGGGGGCCTGGAGAGGTCTGTATCGGTGGATGCCCGTAGGTTCATGTGCATGGGGGCCTGGAGAGGTCTGTATAGGTGGATGCCTGTAGGTTCGTGTGCATGGGGCCTGGAGACGTCTGCATCGGTGGATGCTGTAGGTTCGTGTGCATGGAGGCCTGGAGAGGTCTGTATCGATGGATGCCCGTAGGTTTGTGTGCATGGGGGCCTGGAAAGGTCTGTATCGGTGGATGCCTGTAGGATTGTGTGCATTGGGGCCTGGAGAGGTCTGTATCTGTGGATGCCTGTAGGATCGTGTGCATGGGGGCCTGGAGAGGTCTGTATCGGTGGATGCCTGTAGGTTCGTGGCATGGAGGCCTGGAGAGGTCTGTATCGGTGGATGCCTGTAGGTTCGTGGGCATGGAGGCCTGGAGAGGTCTGTATCGGTGGATGCCTGTAGGTTCTTGGGCATGAGGGCCTGGAGAGGTCTGTATCGGTGGATGCCTGTAGGTTCGTGTGCATGGAGGCCTGAAGAGGTCTGTATCGGTGGATGCCTGTAGGTTCGTGTGCATGAGGGCCTGGAGAGGTCTGTATCGGTGGATGCCTGTAGGTCCGTGGGCATGGAGGCCTGGAGAGGTCTGTATCGGTGGATGCCAGTAGGTTCGTGGGCATGAGGGCCTGGAGAGGTCTGTATCGGGGGATGCCTGTCGGTTCGTGTGCATGGAGGCCTGGAGACGTCTGTATCGGTGGATGCCTGTAGGTTCGTGTGCATGGAGGCCTGGAGAGGTCTGTATCGGTGGATGCCTGTAGGTTCGTGGGCATGGAGGCCTGGAGAGGTCTGTATCGGTGGATGCCTGTAGGTTCGTGGGCAAGAGGGCCTGGAGAGGTCTGTATCGGTGGATGCCTGTAGGTTCGTGTGCATGGGGGCCTGGGGAGGTCTGTATCGGTGGATGCCTGTAGGTTCGTGTGCATGGGGGCCTGGAGAGGTCTGTATTGGTGGATGCCTGTAGGTTCGTGTGCATGGAAGCCTGGAGAGGTCTGTATCTGTGGATGTCTGCAGGTTCGTGGGCATGGAGGCCTGGAGAGGTCTGTATCGGTGGATGCCTGTAGGTTCGTGGGCATGGAGGCCTGTAGAGGTCTGTATCGGTGGATGCCTGTAGGTTCGTGTGCATGGGGGCCTGGAGAGGTCTGTATCGGTGGATGCCTGTAGGTTCGTGTGCATGGAGGCCTGGAGAGGTCTGTATCGGTGGATGCCTGTAGGTTCGTGTGCATGGGGGCCTGGAGAGGTCTGTATCGGTGGATGCCTGTAGGTTCGTGTGCATGGGGGCCTGGAGAGGTCTGTATCGGTGGATGCCTGTAGGTTTGTGTGCATTGGGGCCTGGATAGGTCTGTATCGGTGGATGCCTGTAGGTTCGTGTGCATGGGGGCCTGGATAGGTCTGTATCGGTGGATGCCTGTAGGTTCGTGTGCATGGGGGCCTGGAGAGGTCTGTATCGGTGGATGCCTGTAGGTTCGTGTGCATGGGGGCCTGGAGAGGTCTGTATCGGTGGATGCATGTAGGTTCGTGTGCATGGGGGCCTGGAGAGGTCTGTATCGGTGGATGCCCGTAGGTTTGTGTGCATTGGGGCCTGGATAGGTCTGTATCGGTGGACGCCTGTAGGTTTGTGTGCATTGGGGCCTGGATAGATCTGTATCGGTGGATGCCTGTAGGTTCGTGTTCATGGGGGCCTGGAGAGGTCTGTATCGGTGGATGCCTGTAGGTTTGCGTGCATGGGGGCCTGGAGAGGTCTGTATCGGTGGATGCCTGTAGGTTCGTGTGCATGGGGGCCTGGAGAGGTCTGTATCGGTGGATGCCCGTAGGTTTGTGTGCCTGGAGGCCTGGAGAGGTCTGTATCGGTGGATGCCTGTAGGTTCGTGTGCATCGGGGCCTGGAGAGGTCTGTATCGGTGGATGCCTGTAGGTTCGTGTGCATGGGGGCCTGGAGAGGTCTGTATCGGTGGATGCCTGTAGGTTCGTGTGCATGAGGGCCTGGAGAGGTCTGTATCGGTGGATGCCTGTAGGTTCGTGTGCATGGGGGCCTGGAGAGGTCTGTATCTGTGGATGCCTGTAGGTTCGTGTGCATGGGGGCCTGGAGAGGTCTGTATCGGTGGATGCCTGTAGGTTCGTGTGCATGGGGGCCTGGAGAGGTCTGTATCGGTGGATGCCTGTAGGTTCGTGTGCATGGGGGCCTGGAGAGGTCTGTATCGGTGGATGCCTGTAGGTTCGTGGGCATGAGGGCCTATAGGTCTGTATCGGTGGATGCCCGTAGGTTCGTGTGCATGGGGGCCTGGAGAGGTCTGTATCGGTGGATGCCTGTAGGTTCGTGGGCATGGGGACCTGGAGAGGTCTGTATCGGTGGATGCCTGTAGGTTCGTGTGCATGGGGGCCTGGAGAGGTCTGTATCGGTGGATGCCTGTAGGTTCGTGGGCATGAGGGCCTAAAGGTCTGTATGTGTGGATGTTTGTGGGTCTGAGTGTATGGGGGCCTGGAGAGGTCTGTATCGGTGGATGCCTGTAGGTTCGTGGGCATGAGGGCCTATAGGTCTGTATGTGTGGATGTTTGTGGGTCTGAGTGTATGGGGGCCTGGAGAGGTCTGTATCGGTGGATGCCTGTAGGTTCGTGGGCATGAGGGCCTATAGGTCTGTATGTGTGGATGTTTGTGGGTCTGAGTGTATGGGGGCCTGGAGAGGTCTGTATCGGTGGATGCCTGTAGGTTCGTGGGCATGAGGGCCTATAGGTCTGTATGTGTGGATGTTTGTGGGTTTGAGTGTATGGGGGCCTGGAGAGGTCTGTATCGGTGGATGCCTGTAGGTTCGTGGGCATGAGGGCCTATAGGTCTGTATGTGTGGATGTTTGTGGGTCTGAGTGTATGGGGGCCTGGAGAGGTCTGTATCGGTGGATGCCTGTAGGTTCGTGGGCATGAGGGCCTATAGGTCTGTATGTGTGGATGTTTGTGGGTTTGAGTGTATGGGGGCCTGGAGAGGTCTGTATCAGTGGATGCCTGTAGGTTCGTGTGCATGGGGGCCTGGAGAAGTCTGTATCGGTGGATGCCTGTAGGTTCGTGTGCATGAGGGCCTGGAGAGGTCTGTATCGGTGGATGCCTGTAGGTTCGTGTGCATGGGGGCCTGGAGAGGTCTGTATCGGTGGATGCCTGTAGGTTCGTGTGCATGGGGGCCTGGAGAGGTCTGTATCGGTGGATGCCTGTAGGTTCGTGTGCATGGGGGCCTGGAGAGGTCTGTATCGGTGGATGCCTGTAGGTTCGTGGGCATGAGGGCCTATAGGTCTGTATCGGTGGATGCCCGTAGGTTCGTGTGCATGGGGGCCTGGAGAGGTCTGTATCGGTGGATGCCTGTAGGTTCGTGTGCATGGGGGCCTGGAGAGGTCTGTATCGGTGGATGCCTGTAGGTTCGTGTGCATGGGGGCCTGGAGAGGTCTGTATCGGTGGATGCCTGTAGGTTCGTGTGCATGGGGGCCTGGAGAGGTCTGTATCGGTGGATGCCTGTAGGTTCGTGTGCATGGGGGCCTGGAGAAGTCTGTATCGGTGGATGCCTGTGGGTTCGTGTGCATGGGGGCCTGGAGAGGTCTGTATCGGTGGATTCCTGTAGGTTCGTGTGCATGGGGGCCTGGAGAGGTCCGTATTGGTGGATGCCTGTAGGTTCGTGTGCATTGGGGCCTGAAGAGGTCTGTATCAGTGGATGCCCGAATGGTTCGTGCGCATGGGGGCCTGGAGAGGTCTGTATCGGTGGATGCCTGTAGGTTCGTGTGCATGGGGGCCTGGAGAGGTCTGTATCGGTGGATGCCTGTAGGTTCGTGTGCATGGGGGCCTGGAGAGGTCTGTATCGGTGGATGCCTGTAGGTTCGTGTGCATGGGGGCCTGGAGAGGTCTGTATCGGTGGATGCCTGTAGGTTCGTGTGCATGGAGGCCTGGAGAGGTCTGTATCTGTGGATGCCTGTAGGTTCGTGTGCATGGAGGCCTGGAGAGGTCTGTATCGGTGGATGCCTGTAGGTTCGTGTGCATGGAGGCCTGGAGAGGTCTGTATCGGTGGATGCCTGTAGGTTCGTGTGCATGGGCGCCTGGAGAGGTCTGTATCGGTGGATGCCTGTAGGTTCGTGTGCTTTGGGGCCTGGAGAGGTCTGTATCTGTGGATGCCTGTAGGTTCGTGTGCATTGGGGCCTGGAGAGGTCTGTATCGGTGGATGCCTGTAGGTTCGTGTGCATGGAGGCCTGGAGAGGTCTGTATCGGTGGATGCCTGTAGGTTCGTGTGCATGGGGGCCTGGAGAGGTCTGTATCGGTGGATGCCTGTAGGTTCGTGTGCATGGGGGCCTGAAGAGGTCTGTATTGGTGGATGCCTGTAGGTTCGTGTGCATGGGGGCCTGAAGAGGTCTGTATCAGTGGATGCCCGAATGGTTCATGCGCATGGGGGCCTGGAGAGGTCTGTATCGGTGGATGCCTGTAGGTTTGTGTGCATGGGGGCCTGGAGAGGTCTGTATCGGTGGATGTCTGTAGGTTCGTGTGCATGGGGGCGTGGAGAGGTCTGTATCGGTGGATGCCTGTAGGTTCGTGTGCATGGGGGCCTGGAGAGGTCTGTATCGGTGGATGCCTGTAGGTTCGTGTGCATGGAGGCCTGGAGAGGTCTGTATCTGTGGATGCCTGTAGGTTCGTGTGCATGGGGGCCTGGAGAAGTCTGTATCGGTGGATGCCTGTAGGTTCGTGTGCATGGAGGCCTGGAGAGGTCTGTATCTGTGGATGCCTGTATGGTTCGTGTGCCTGGGGGCCTGGAGAGGTCTATATCGGTGGATGCCTGTAGGTTCGTGTGCATGGGGGCCTGGAGAGGTCTGTATCAGTGGATGCCTGTAGGTTCGTGTGCATGGGGGCCTGGAGAGGTCTGTATCGGTGGATGCCTGTAGGTTCGTGTGCATGGAGGCCTGGAGAGGTCTGTATCTGTGGATGCCTGTAGGTTCGTGTGCATGGAGGCCTGGAGAGGTCTGTATCGGTGGATGCCTGTAGGTTCGTGTGCATGGAGGCCTGGAGAGGTCTGTATCGGTGGATGCCTGTAGGTTCGTGTGCATGGAGGCCGGGAGAGGTCTGTATCGGTGGATGCCTGTAGGTTTGTGTGCATGGGGGCCTGGAGAGGTCTGTATCTGTGGATGCCTGTAGGTTCGTGTGTATTGGGGCCTGGAGAGGTCTGTATCGGTGGATGCCTGTAGGTTTGTGTGCATGGAGGCCTGGAGAGGTCTGTATCGGTGGATGCCTGTAGGTTCGTGTGCATGGGGGCCTGGAGAGGTCTGTATCGGTGGATGCCTGTAGGTTCGTGTGCATGGAGGCCTGGAGAGGTCTGTATCGGTGGATGCCTGTAGGTTCGTGTGCATGGGGGCCTGGAGAGGTCTGTATCTGTGGATGCCTGTAGGTTCGTGTGCATGGGGGCCTGGAGAGGTCTGTATCGGTGGATGCCTGTAGGTTTGTGTGCATGGAGGCCTGGAGAGGTCTGTATCGGTGGATGCCTGTAGGTTCGTGTGCAAGGAGGCCTGGAGAGGTCTGTATCGGTGGATGCCTGTAGGTTCGTGTGCATGGAGGCCTGGAGAGGTCTGTATCGGTGGATGCCTGTAGGTTCGTGTGCATGGGGGCCTGGAGAGGTCTGTATCGGTGGATGCCTGTAGGTTCGTGTGCATGGGGGCCTGGAGAGGTCTGTATCTGTGGATGCCTGTAGGTTCGTGTGCATGGAGGCCTGGAGATGTCTGTATCGGTGGATGCCTGTAGGTTTGTGTGCATGGGGGCCTGGAGAGGTCTGTATCGGTGGATGCCCGTAGGTTCCTGTGCATGGGGGCCTGGAGAGGTCTTTATCGGTGGATGCCTGTAGGTTCGTGTGCATGGGGGCCTGGAGAGGTCTGCATCGGTGGATGCCCGTAGGTTCGTGTGCATGGAGGCCTGGAGAGGTCTGTATCGGTGGATGCCCGTAGGTTTGTGTGCATGGGGGCCTGGAAAGGTCTGTATCGGTGGATGCCTGTAGGTTTGTGTGCATGGGGGCCTGGAGAGGTCTGTATCTGTGGATGCCTGTAGGTTCGTGTGCATGGGGGCCTGGAGAGGTCTGTATCGGTGGATGCCTGTAGGTTCGCGTGCATTGGGGCCTGGAGAGGTCTGTATCTGTGGATGCCTGCAGGTTTGTGTGCATGGGGGCCTGGAGAGGTCTGTATCGGTGGATGCCTGTAGGTTCGTGGGCATGGAGGCCTGGAGAGGTCTGTATCGGTGGATGCCTGTAGGTTCGTGGGCATGGAGGCCTGGAGAGGTCTGTATCGGTGGATGCCTGTAGGTTCTTGGGCATGAGGGCCTGGAGAGGTCTGTATCGGTGGATGCCTGTAGGTTCGTGTGCATGGAGGCCTGGAGAGGTCTGTATCGGTGGATGCCTGTAGGTTCGTGTGCATGAGGGCCTGGAGAGGTCTGTATCGGTGGATGCCTGTAGGTCCGTGGGCATGGAGGCCTGGAGAGGTCTGTATCTGTGGATGCCTGTAGGTTCGTGGGCATGAGGGCCTGGAGAGGTCTGTATCGGGGGATGCCTGTCGGTTCGTGTGCATGGAGGCCTGGAGACGTCTGTATCGGTGGATGCCTGTAGGTTCGTGTGCATGGAGGCCTGGAGAGGTCTGTATCGGTGGATGCCTGTAGGTTCGTGGGCATGGAGGCCTGGAGAGGTCTGTATCGGTGGATGCCTGTAGGTTCGTGGGCATGAGGGCTTGGAGAGGTCTGTATCGGTGGATGCCTGTAGGTTCGTGTGCATGGGGGCCTGGGGAGGTCTGTATCATGGATGCCTGTAGGTTCGTGTGCATGGGGGCCTGGAGAGGTCTGTATCTGTGGATGTCTGTAGGTTCGTGGGCATGGAGGCCTGGAGAGGTCTGTATCGGTGGATGCCTGTAGGTTCATGGGCATGGAGGCCTGTAGAGGTCTGTATCGGTGGATGCCTGTAGGTTCGTGTGCATGGGGGCCTGGAGAGGTCTGTATCGGTGGATGCCTGTAGGTTCGTGTGCATGGAGGCCTGGAGAGGTCTGTATCGGTGGATGCCTGTAGGTTCGTGTGCATTGGGGCCTGGATAGGTCTGTATCGGTGGATGCCTGTAGGTTCGTGTGCATGGGGGCCTGGAGGTTCGTGTGCATGGGGGCCTGGAGAGGTCTGTATCGGTGGATGCCTGTAGGTTTGTGTGCATTGGGGCCTGGATAGGTCTGTATCGGTGGATGCCTGTAGGTTCGTGTGCATGGGGGCCTGGATAGGTCTGTATCGGTGGATGCCTGTAGGTTCGTGTGCATGGGGGCCTGGAGAGGTCGGTATCGGTGGATGCCTGTAGGTTCGTGTGCATGGGGGCCTGGAGAGGTCTGTATCGGTGGATGCCTGTAGGTTCATGTGCATGGGGGCCTGGAGAGGTCTGTATCGGTGGATGCCCGTAGGTTTGTGTGCATTGGGGCCTGGATAGGTCTGTATCGCTGGATGCCTGTAGGTTTGTGTGCATTGGGGCCTGGATAGATCTGTATCGGTGGATGCCTGTAGGTTCGTGTTCATGGGGGCCTGGAGAGGTCTGTATCGGTGGATGCCTGTAGGTTTGCGTGCATGGGGGCCTGGAGAGGTCTGTATCGGTGGATGCCTGTAGGTTCGTGTGCATGGGGGCCTGGAGAGGTCTGTATCGGTGGATGCCCATAGGTTTGTGTGCCTGGAGGCCTGGAGAGGTCTGTATCGGTGGATGCCTGTAGGTTCGTGTGCATGGGGGCCTGGAGAGGTCTGTATCGGTGGATGCCTGTAGGTTCGTGTGCATTGGGGCCTGGATAGGTCTGTATCGGTGGATGCCTGTAGGTTCGTGTGCATGGGGGCCTGGAGAGGTCTGTATCGGTGGATGCCTGTAGGTTTGTGTGCATGGGGGTCTGGAGAGGTCTGTATCGGTGGATGCCTGTAGGTTCGTGTGCATGGGGGCCTGGAGAGGTCTGTATCGGTGGATGCCTGTAGGTTCGTGTGCATGGGGGCCTGGAGAGGTCTGTATCGGTGGATGCCCGTAGGTTTGTGTGCCTGGAGGCCTGGAGAGGTCTGTATCGGTGGATGCCTGTAGGTTCGTGTGCATGGGGGCCTGGAGAGGTCTGTATCGGTGGATGCCTGTAGGTTCGTGTGCATGAGGGCCTGGAGAGGTCTGTATCGGTGGATGCCTGTAGGTTCGTGTGCATGGAGGCCTGGAGAGGTCTGTATCGGTGGATGCCTGTAGGTTTGTGTGCCTGGGGGCCTGGAGAGGTCTGTATCTGTGGATGCCTGTAGGTTTGTGTGCATGGGGGCCTGGAGAGGTCTGTATCGGTGTGTGCCTGTAGGTTCGTGTGCATGGGGGCCTGGAGAGGTCTGTATCGGTGGATGCCTGTAGGTTCGTGTGCATGGGGGCCTGGAGAGGTCTGTATCGGTGGATGCCTGTAGGTTCGTGGGCATGAGGGCCTATAGGTCTGTATCGGTGGATGCCTGTAGGTTCGTGGGCATGGGGGCCTGGAGAGGTCTGTATCGGTGGATGCCTGTAGGTTCGTGGGCATGGGGACCTGGAGAGGTCTGTATCGGTGGATGCCTGTAGGTTCGTGTGCATGGGGGCCTGGAGAGGTCTGTATCGGTGGATGCCTGTAGGTTCGTGGGCATGAGGGCCTATAGGTCTGTATGTGTGGATGTTTGTTGGTCTGAGTGTATGGGGGCCTGGAGAGGTCTGTATCGGTGGATGCCTGTAGGTTCGTGGGCATGAGGGCCTATAGGTCTGTATGTGTGGATGTTTGTGGGTCTGAGTGTATGGGGGCCTGGAGAGGTCTGTATCGGTGGATGCCTGTAGGTTCGTGGGCATGAGGGCCTATAGGTCTGTATGTGTGGATGTTTGTGGGTCTGAGTGTATGGGGGCCTGGAGAGGTCTGTATCGGTGGATGCCTGTAGGTTCGTGGGCATGAGGGCCTATAGGTCTGTATGTGTGGATGTTTGTGGGTTTGAGTGTATGGGGCCCTGGAGAGGTCTGTATCGGTGGATGTCTGTAGGTTCGTGGGCATGAGTGCCTATAGGTCTGTATGTGTGGATGTTTGTGGGTCTGAGTGTATGGGGGCCTGGAGAGGTCTGTATCGGTGGATGCCTGTAGGTTTGTGGGCATAAGGGCCTATAGGTCTGTATGTGTGGATGTTTGTGGGTCTGAGTGTATGGGGGCCTGGAGAGGTCTGTATCAGTGGATGCCTGTAGGTTCGTGTGCATGGGGGCCTGGAGAAGTCTGTATCGGTGGATGCCTGTAGGTTTGTGTGCATGGGGGCCTGGAAAGGTCTGTATCAGTGGATGCCTGTAGGTTTGTGTGCATGGAGGCCTGGAGAAGTCTGTATCGGTGGATGCCTGTAGGTTCGTGTGCACGAGGGCCTGGAGAGGTCTGTATCGGTGGATGCCTGTAGGTTCGTGTGCATGGGGGCCTGAAGAGGTCTGTATCGGTGGATGCCTGTAGGTTCGTGTGCATGGGGGCCTGGAGAGGTCTGTATCGGTGGATGCCTGTAGGTTCGTGGGCATGAGGGCCTATAGGTCTGTATCGGTGGATGCCCGTAGGTTCGTGTGCATGGGGGCCTGGAGAGGTCTGTATCGGTGGATGCCTGTAGGTTCGTGGGCATGGGGGCCTGGAGAGCTCTGTATCGGTGGATGCCTGTAGGTTTGTGTGCATGGAGGCCTGGAGAGGTCTGTATCGGTGGATGCCTGTAGGTTCGTGGGCATGGGGGCCTGGAGAGCTCTGTATCGGTGGATGCCTGTAGGTTTGTGTGCATGGAGGCCTGGAGAGGTCTGTATGTGTGGATGCCTGTAGGTTCGTGGGCATGAGGGCCTATAGGTCTGTATGTGTGGATGTTTGTAGGTCTGAGTGTATGGCGGCACTGCGTGGGGTCCTGCAGGTCTGTGGGCGTTGCTAAGTCTTGTATGGAACCTGCATTTTACAGAAGACAATTCTTTTTTAGCTTTCCTAATGGATATTTGTAAGATATTTCACAATTCGGCTTCGACCTTCCTATCTCTAAGGAGCAAAATTGTTAACAGTATGGAGTGCGGGTGCGTTCAATCCGACTACACAAACCAGAATACTGTGACGAGACAGCACACAGCGCTACATTGCTTCAGATCAGCCCACTGAGCAGCTGTTTATAAAGTGTTTACAGTGCTTCGAATGTGACCCCCGCCCTGGGTCAAGCGTCTATTTAATGGGGGTCAGTATCCGACCACTCTCAGCAGAGAGGCCACACCTAGCGCCGCCGGAAGAAAGCTGCCAGGCTTCTGTGCTCTTACCCTGTATGTGCAGAGACACACAGTCGACAGGCTCAACCCCTGATGCACCTGTACGACCCCCGCCCTGCCCCCGCTCCAACAACAACCCAAAAGCCGTCGTGAGCGGAAATTTACAATGTGAGAAACAAGATTTCAACCCTAGCCGGTCACATGCGAGTTTGATAACATTCAGTTTCTTTAATGGGTATTTCGGGGGTTTTAAGCTGCTCCTTTTGCTTTGCCACATGCATGGCAGCTCCGTTGGCACAAGGTGCACGTGTATCCTTGTGCCAACACCCAGCTGCTGCCAGACCTGGGCGCAGAGAGGGCATCGGTGCCTTCAACAATGGCACCTGCCCGACGCACATCCTGTTCTTGTTCTGAAATTAACTCAGTGAAGAACTGGGTGGTGGTGGGGGGGAATCAGGAGTCTCTGTGGTGGCGAAAGGGGGCGGGGGCGGGGGCAGGCCGTGCGGTAAATGAACACCGCCCAGCACAGGTGTCAGGCAGTAACCAGGTAAAGACACACCTCTTTCCAGAGGTTTGAAAACAGCCGGGCAAGGCAGCTCTGCCAATGAGATGCTGCGGGACATCACAGCAGTGTGACCTTTCCTCGGCGCCACTCTTATTTATCGTGAAGGCACAGACTGCTTGGGGGGGTCCCTCAAACTTAAATCCATGGGTGGGGGCTCACCTTTCACGCCGACCTCGTAGTCCTCCCGGAGGTGGGCTCCAGACCGCTCGCGTGACGTCACAGCTGTATTGATCGCCGCCACTGCTATAACCTCGTGACAGCCAGGCAGCACAGATTGCACGGGGCCCCTTGAACATCGAATCCAAGGGGTGGGGGCGCAGTGCTGCTCACTTTTCACACCGCCCTCGTGCTCCTGGGGGGGCGGCTTCGGCCCCCTCTTGCGTGACGTCAGGGCTGTATGTCCTGTGCTCGTCGCCACTGTTATATACTCTTGACAAGTAGCACAGATTGCACCGGGGCCCCTTAAACATTGAACCCAGGGGGTGGAGACTCACCTTTCACGCCGCCTTCGTGTCCCTTCTCGGGGTGGGCTCCGAGCCCCTCTTGATGCGGGGTCTGTTTTGGGGTGATGGGCAGCCATCGGCACCCCAGCTCTGAATCTGGGCTCACGGCCACCCTCACGTCATCACTGGCCCCGCGGGAGGGGCCCCTGGGGCTGCGGAAGAGTCTCCGAAGCGCCCCCGCACCCCCTGAAGACGGAGTCTGTGCCCCCTGGAGCAGAGCCTGAGAGGGTCCATCCTCCCCGGGGGCAGAAGGGTCCCCGGAACTATGCAAGCATTTCCGTGCACTCCCCGGTGCCCCCTCTGCGTCCCCGTGTGCCCCTGGCATCTTCCACAGCGCCTTGAAAACCCTGCCCGCTCTTCGCAATTTGAAAACTCGCAGGCTCGCCCCCCCCCCCCGCCTTGTGAAAACCTGAGATGGGAGGAGGAAACACCTCTCCCACCCCCGGCACCACCTCCTCCAGCCGCCACTGCCCAGGCAGCACACACACAGCTGTGAACTGAGGCTGAAAGGGAAAATGTCTTTTCCAACAGAACCTTCGGGTTCAAGGAAGCCGCTAAAAAAGTCTCATGGAGTGGAGCAGGCTTTGAACCCCAATCCGTGCAGGCATGGGGCGCAGCTGAACTGCAGCTTGAAGCCAGGGAAAAGCTATAATTTTTGCTTTAAGGTTCCTTTGTTAAACAGCTGTACGTGGTGTGTGTTGCAGTGGTGGTCTGTGGGGCAAGGCAGCCAATAGGTCTCGCCTTTGGGACCTTATAAGTGTTTAGAAAGAGATATTGACTTTGCCTATGTCTTTAAGAGTCTGCAGCATGCTGAAAAGATATAATAAAGAAGTGTCAGAAACATTTTTGTTATCTTATATATGACCAAGAAAGCATTATGTGCAACTGAACGACCATATTAACCCTTTCGCTGCGGGGTTATTCCCCCGCTGTGCTGGGGGGGAGGGGGGCGCGCACAGCGCCCGCATGCTCATGACGAGCTGAGCTCGTCATGAGCTACAGTGCTCCTGTGCTCATGACGAGCTCAGCTCGTCACAGGTGCATTGGCTCCGTGGAACGTTCAGCACAGCGGGGGAATTCTCACCACACCGGAGCGTTCCACGGGCCATGACGAGCTGAGGTCGTCATGACCACCGGAGCACCGTGGCTCATGACGAGCTCAGCTAGTCATGAGCATGGGAGGGGTTAAAAAAGTATTAACAATAAATAATGTCTTGAGTTTTTTTGTCCTTTCAATGCTGGCAACTTGTATCTGCCTGTCCCGATGGTTGCTTGTTGTGTTTTTTTTTGTTTTGTTATTGGGGGGTTGCAAAAATAACAGGAGAGTGAAGAGAGAGAGCGATTAGTCACTCAGTGAGAGAGAGATCGAGAGAGTCAGTTAGCGAGAGAGAGAGTCAGTCAGTCAGTGAGAGAGAGAGAGAGAGTGAGAGTCAGTCAGCCAGTGAGAGTCAGTCAGTGAGAGAGAGAGAGTGAGAGTCAGTCAGTCAGTGAGAGAGCGATTGAAAGAGTCAGTCAGCGAGAGAGAGTCAGTCAGTAAGAGAGAGAGTGAGAGCCAGTCAGCCAGTGAGAGTCAGTCAGTGAGAGAGTCAGTGAGAGAGAGAGTGACAGTCAGTCAGCAAGTCAGTGAGAGTCAGTCAGTGAAAGACAGATTGAGAAAGTCATTCAGTCAGTGAGAGAGGGAGAGTCAGTAGGTGAGATTGCCAGTCAGTGAGACAGATATTGAGACAGTTAGTGAGAGAGTCAGTGAGAGTCAGTCGGAGAGTGAGAGAGTCAGTCAGTGAGAGAGAGATTGAATCAGTCAGTCAGTGAGAAAGAGGGAGAGTCAGTCAGTCAAGTGAGAGTGAGTCAGTCAGTGAGAGAGATAGTCAGTGAGAGAGTCAGTGCGAGAGAGAGTCAGTCATGAGAGACAGTCATTCAGTGAGCGAGTCAGTCAGTGAGAGTAGTCAGTGAGGGTGTCAGTCAGTGAGTGAGAGAGAGAGAGAGTCAGTGAGAGAGAGTCAGTGAGAGAGTCAGTCAGTCAGAGAGAAAGTCAGTCAGTGAGAGAGTCAGTCAGCGAAAGAGAGATTGATAGTCAGTCAGTGACAGAGAGAGTGAGAGAATCAGTCGGTGAGTGAGAGAGTCAGTTAGTGAGAGAGACAGTGAGTCAGTGAGAGAGAGTGAGTCAGTCAGTGAGTGAGTGAGAGTAAGAGAGTCAAGTTAGTCAGTAAGCGAGTCAGTCAGTTAGTCAGTCAGTGAGAGAGTCAGTTAGTGAGAGAGACTTAACTCAGGCCTGTTTCTAGTTGTTTTTTTTCAAGACAATAGCAAATATATTCTGGGATGTGGAAGTCAACGGTTTTACATTTCTGTTGACTAAAAGACGAGGACTGTGAGTCGCACACACACAATTTGCAGTACTTTCGGATGCAACTGGAAACAACAACGGCAGAGGAAAGTAGCATAATTTCTACTGCAAGAGCTGACACATTTTCCTACCTCTTAGTAGTTTGTTCACAGGATTACGTGTGAACAAAACTCAAGTGTACACATATATCGAAGGAAGCAGCGTCAAGGCCTTCTAATTAAAACACAAGCTTAAACCGCACCCAAAATAATTAAACAATTACCTAACACTGGCCAGGTTCTCAAATTCAGCACATCCCGGTACAGTCTTTTATTCCTTCACTTCATCACTTAAAATATGTACATTGCTCCCTGCTCCCACCTCGCAGCACGGTGCGTTTTAACCACAGTGTGGTCAGTAATAGTAACATATTCTGCAGTCACTTGTCAGATCACATTATATAGTCTCCCAAGCTACCAATCCAGTCCTTCCGGAGAAAGGTATAGTGCCACCTCCCTTACAGTAACTATGAGTGCTGACCACGCGTTTGTGCACCAGGTGCAAGGTTTAGCGGAGCTCAGAGATTGCCACGTCTGATGACCATAATGCCAAATGCTCTTATTCCTTCTGGATAGAAGTATTTTGTAAGTAGTTATTCTTGAGAGTGGACTGATGCAGACTGCTGCGATCAGACTTGTTGATTTTCCAGCAAGTCAGGTAGTTCTCAAGCTACAGAGCTACACGAAGGAGGTGCTTGTGGGCGCATTTAACCCCCTTGCTGCGGGGGTAATTCCCCCATGGTGCAGGGAGAGGGGGCCGCGGCACCCCGGTGCTCGTGACGAGCCCAGCTCGGTCTGAGTCACAGTGGAGCTGTGCTCATCACGATTACGCCCACTGAATAATTCGCCCGCACAGGCGGGGAATCAATCGGGCGTGGGCGGACCGCGGCCGTTATGAGGAGCCCAGCTCCACTGTGACTCATGACAAGCTGGGCTCGATATGAGCATGGAAGAGGTTAAAGTGGAGCCCTGAAAGACTTTAGCTCTCCCACGCCCAGCCGGCCCTCTAGGGAAAAGTCATCGGGCTTTAGGGAGCACTCTGGATTGAGGGGTTCTCTTGAAAGGAGAACCAGCCTTTTTTGCAAACAAAGGGGTGGGTTGTACATTCAAATGACATAGATGTTCTTAATCTCACCACCCCAGGCTTGCACGGGATGAACCAGAGGGCCCGATAGTTTGAGATATGCTCACAAACCTCGCGGTCTTGGAGGGCTGTATATAGTAACATTTGGCTCTTCAGCAATAGCAGCTTGTCAAGTCAAGTCAAAGAATTTATATAGCGCACTACATACCCAGAGGGTCTCAGGGAGCTTGAGGAGGGGTGGGGAATTACTTGTCAAATATCCACGTTTTAAGTTGCTTTCTGAATGCTAGGTGATTCTGAGTAAGGCGAAGGTAAGTGGGAAGGGAGTTCCAGGTTTTAGCTGCCAGGTAGGAGAAGGATCTACCTCCCATGGTGGTCTTGTTGATGCGAGGTACAGTGGCATGGGCTTGGTTGGATGATCGTAGCTGGCGGGAGGGGGAGTAGAAGGACAGTCGTGTGTTGAGGCATTCTGGTCCGATTTCGTAGAGTGCTTTGTGTGCGTGGGTTAGGAGCCGGAAAGTGATCCTCTTATTGACGGGAAGCCAGTGGAGGTTTTTCAGGTGACCAGAGATATGTTCTTTACGCGGGATGTCTAATATGAGCCTGGCTGAGGCGTTTTGGATTCGTTGGAGTTTTTTCTGGAGTTTAGCAGTAGTACCGGCGTAGAGGGTGTTTCCATAGTCCAGTCGGCTCGTGACCAGGGTGTGGGTGACCGTTTTCCTAGTTTCGGTGGGGATCCAACAAAATGTTTTTTTGAGCATGCGAAGAATGTTGAAGCAGGATGAAGAGACGGCGTTGACTTGTTTGTTCATCGAAAGTGAGGAATCCAGGATGACGCCCAGGTTCCGTGCATGGTCTGTCGCGATGGGTGCTTTTCCAAGGGCTTCTGGCCACCAAGAATCGTCCCATGCAGAGGGGGAGGTACCTAAGATAAGGACTTCTGTTTTATCTGAGTTCAGTTTCAGACGGCTATGTTTCATCCATTCGGCTACTTCTTTCATTCCTTCGTGTAGGTTAGTTTTGGCGGTGCTAGGGTCATTGGTGAGTGATAGGATCAGTTGAGTGTCATCCGCGTAGGAGATGATGTTGAGGTTGTGTTGGCGTGCGATGGTCGCGAGGGGGCTCATGTATACGTTGAAAAGGGTGGGGCTGAGTGAAGATCCTTGTGGCACGCCGCAGATGACTTCAGTGGCCTCTGACTTGAATGGTGGAAGGTGGACTCTCTGGGTTCTTCCGGTGAGGAACGAGGTGATCCATTCTAGTGCTTTTCCTTGGATTCCAATGTTTCTGAGGCGCTGTAGAAGGGTGCTATGGCAGACTGTGTCGAAGGCTGCGGAGAGGTCGAGGAGGATGAGGGCGACTGTGTCTCCATTGTCCAGTAGAGTTCGAATGTCGTCTGTTGCTGCGATGAGGGCGGTTTCAGTGCTGTGTTTGGCTCGGAAGCCGGACTGTGAGGAGTCGAGGGAGTTGTTGGCTTCGAGGAAGGCGGCGAGCTGGTTGTTGACAGCTTTCTCGATGACTTTGGCCGGGAATGGAAGGAGCGAAATGGGACGGTAGTTTTTGAGTTCGGTGGGGTCCGCTGTGGGTTTTTTCAGAAGGGCGCTGAGTTCAGCGTGTTTCCAGCTCTCCGGGAAGGTGGCGGAGTTGAGGGAGCAGTTGATGACGTCTCGGAGGTGCGGTGCTATGATGGAGTCTGCTTTGTTGAAAATGTGGTGAGGGCATGGGTCTGTGGGGGATCCTGAGTGGATGGAGTTCATCAGGCGGATAGTGTCCTCAGTGGAGATTGGGTTCCAGTCATTAAGGATGTTCGAGGGTGGTGAAGGTCCAGCAGATGGTTGGGTGGGTTGGTCTCCGAGTTGGTTGTCGAAGCTGTTGTGGATGTCTGCAATTTTGTTGTGGAAGAATGAGGCTAGGGAGTCGCAGAGGGCTTGAGAGGGGGTGATGTCGTTGGAGTTGGCCGAGGGATTGGTGAATTCCTTGACGATGTTGAAAAGTTCCTTGCTGTTGTGGGCGTTGCTATCTAGTCGGTCCTTGAAGGCGGTTTTCTTGGCTTTTCGGATCAGTTGGTGGTGTGTGCGAGTGGCGTTTTTGAAGGCTTCCTTGGTGCTGGTGGTTGGGTCTTTTTTCCAGGCCTTCTCAAGGGAGCGGCAGAGTTTCTTGGATTTCTTAAGATCATCGTTGAACCAGGAGGCTTTCTTGCTGCTAAGTTTGATTTGTTGTTTTTTCAGTGGTGCTAGGATGTCGGCGCTGTTGGATAACCAAAGGGTGAGGTTGGTGGCGGCTTGGTCGGGGTTTGAGGAGTGGGTAGGGGCGTTTAGAAGAAGCGATGAGGAGATCTGGTCGATGGTGATTTTGTTCCAGTTTCTTTGCAGAGTTGGTTGGGGGTGGTTGTTGGGTTTGGGCTTGTTGTAGGTAAAGTGGACGCAGCTGTGGTCAGTCCAGAGGAGAGCCGTAGTGTGGCTGAAGGAGACATGATTGCTGGAGGTGAAGATAGGGTCGAGTGTGTGACCTGCGATGTGGGTGGGGGAAGTGACCAGTTGTTTAAGTCCGAGGTTGGCGAGGTTGTCCAAAAGGGTGGTGGAGTTATGGTCGTTGTTCTTTTCAAGGTGAAAATTGAGGTCTCCCAGAAGGATGTAATCTTTGGAGGGGAGCGCGTGTGGAGTGATGAAGTCCGTGATGTCCTCACTAAATTGTGCGCGGGGTCCTGGAGGTCTGTAAAGGAGGGTGCCTCTGAGTGTGGTCTTGGGGTCGGTGTGGATCTGGAAGTGAAGGTGTTCAGAGTTGGCGAGATTGACGTCAGAGCTGGTTGAGATGTGGATGGATTTCTTATGGACGATAGCGATTCCTCCTCCTGTGTGGCCGGTACGGTCCTTGCGTATGATCTTATAATCTTCTGGGATGGCAATGGTGATGTCTGGGGCGGAAGAGGCGTTCATCCATGTTTCTGTTAGGAAGGCGACGTCCGGAGAGATGGTGTCTAGTAGATTCCAGAGGTCGATGGCGTGCCTGTGGACCGAACGGGTGTTGAGCAAGATGCATTGTAGGTTGTTGGGGTCGGGAGTCTGTGGTGTGATCGTGGCGGAGTTGTTGTAGGTGCCGCTGAATTTGCAGGAGTTGCATGAGAAAGGTCCATGGGTGTGTCCAGGAGCGGCTTGGGCGCAGTTGGGGGAGCGGCCGGGGTTAAGGGCTAGGAGGGTGGTGGCATCGTAGGTAATGCGGGAGGGCTGGGCAATGCGAGGGCCAGGGGGTCTGGCGCTGGGCGCGGTCCAGGCGCGGACGGGCGAAGATGGGCTTACCTTTGGCGCACCTTCGGCGCGACTGGGGCGCGATCGCTGCGCGTGAACGCTGCGCGCGGGAGCAACTGTCATATATGGATAGTGGATGGGGGAGGGGCGAGGGCGGCTCAGCTGGGAGGCGGGGCGGGCTACGGAGGAGGACAACAACAAACAAAATGGAGGCGGAGGGGTGAGCACGGCAGAGCGCTTGGGGGAAAACGCGAAATCAGCGTGAAAGTAACGCAGGCAATTCTAAAGTGCATATAATCAAAGCGGCAACCAAGGCACACAGCAGGCAAAAAATATGAAGCAGTTTACAGTACAAAGCGCTGCACAACGATACCATAAGCCACAGGGGAGCGACCACTCAGCCCAAAAGCTAAGAGCGAGTCACAGCGCTTCCAGGTAAGGGAGCGCTGTTTGTAGTCTGTGGGAGGGCGGCTCAGCTGGGAGGCGGGGCGGGCTACGGAGGAGGACAACAACAAACAAAATGGAGGCGGAGGGGTGAGCACGGCAGAGCGCTTGGGGGAAAACGCGAAATCAGCGTGAAAGTAACGCAGGCAATTCTAAAGTGCATATAATCAAAGCGGCAACCAAGGCACACAGCAGGCAAAAAATATGAAGCAGTTTACAGTACAAAGCGCTGCACAACGATACCATAAGCCACAGGGGAGCGACCACTCAGCCCAAAAGCTAAGAGCGAGTCACAGCGCTTCCAGGTAAGGGAGCGCTGTTTGTAGTCTGTGGGAGGGCGGCTCAGCTGGGAGGCGGGGCGGGCTACGGAGGAGGACAACAACAAACAAAATGGAGGCGGAGGGGTGAGCACGGCAGAGCGCTTGGGGGAAAACGCGAAATCAGCGTGAAAGTAACGCAGGCAATTCTAAAGTGCATATAATCAAAGCGGCAACCAAGGCACACAGCAGGCAAAAAATATGAAGCAGTTTACAGTACAAAGCGCTGCACAACGATACCATAAGCCACATGTGTATTTGTGATTAATTTACTAAGTAAGACTCCAAGAGGCTTTCCCTGAAACGCTTACCAGGATGCAGATACTATAGGTGTTCTTTTAGGAGAATGTTTTTCTTCTCAATCATACACGTTATGTTTGGGACACAACCATGCTATAGAGCAGCGGTCTTCAATCTGTGAGGCGCGACCCCCAGGGGGGTCGTGGAGTCCTGGGAAGGGGGTCGCAGATTCTGCAGAGTGCAGTTCCTGGCATTGGGCTGATCGAGGGTGCTCACGGCGGAGGCCTAATTCACACCGAGGTGTGAAAAACATCAACGCCTCATTAACAAGTAAAAGGTCTTTTAAAGACCTGTCAAGTACTTGGGTGCATCTGTGTGTGTGTCCCTGAAGCTGTTACAGCTGGGCTCACATACATGAGCTGGGGGGAGCTGGGGGGTGGGGGGGCTGGGGGAGTGGCTGTAGTGTACCCCTTTGAGCTCAATGGATGTTGCGCACCTGGAGCAGTGGGTCCTGTGACACGTCCCCCGCCCCCAGCAGGGAGGCACAGAGATGCCCTCCCATGAGCGGGAAAGAAGAAGGAAGACGACGCAGAGAGATACTGACCCCCCTCATGAGAGAGGCACAGAAAAGGTGGGTGGATGAATTATGGGTGGGAAGGGTGGATGGATGAATGATGGATATATGGATGAAAGGGTGGATGGATGAAGGATAGATTGGTGAAGGATAGATGTATGGATGGAAGAATGAAAGGGTGGACGGAAGAATGGATGGATGAAAGGGTGGATGGAGGAATGATGGATGGATGTGTAAAAAGATGGGTGGATGAATGAAGGGTGAATGGATGGATGAAAGGGTGGATGGATGAATGATGGATGTATGGATGGAAGGATGAAAGGGTGGATGGATGAAGGATAGATTGGTGAAGGATAGATGTATGGATGGAAGAATGAAAGGGTGGACGGATGAAGCATGGATGGATGAAAGGGTGGATGGATGAATGATGGATGGATCGAGATGTAAAAAGATGGGTGGATGAATGATGGGTGAATGGATGGATGAAAGGGTGGATGGATGAATGATGGATGTATGGATGGAAGGATGAAAGGGTGGATGGATGAAGAATGGATGTATGGATGGGAGGATGAAAGGGTGGATGGATGTATGAATGGATAAAAGGTTGCATGGATGAATGATGGATGGATGTGTGAAAAGGTGGGTGGATGAATGATGGGTGGATGGAAGGAAGGGTGGATGGGTAAAGGATGGGTGAATGGATGGATGATGGATGTATGAATGGATGGATGTGTGAAAAGGTGGGTGGATGAATGATGAGTGGATGGATGAATGAAAGGGTGGATGGATGAATGATGGATGTATGGATGGAAGGATGAAAGGGTGGATGGATGAAGGATAGATTGGTGAAGGATAGATGTATGGATGGAAGAATGAAAGGGTGGACAGATGAAGGATGGGTGGATGAAAGGGTGGGTGGTTGAATGATGGATGGATGTGTAAAAAGGTGGGGGGATGAATGATGGGTAGATGGATGGATGAAAGGGTGGGTGGATGGATGGATGGATGAAAGGGTGGATAGGTGAAGGATGGATGTATGGATGGGAGGATGAAAGGGTGGGTGGATGAAGGATGGGAAGATGAAAGGATGGATGTATGAATGGATAAAAGGTTGCATGGATGAATGATGGATGGATGTGTGAAAAGGTGGGTGGATGAATGATGGGTGGATGGAAGGAAGGGTGGATGGGTAAAGGATGGATGTATGGATGGAAGGATGAAAGGGTGGATGGATGTAGGATGGATGTATGGATGGAAGGATGAAAGGGTGGATGGATGTGTGAAAGTGTGGGTGGATGAATGATGGAAGGATGTGATGAGGTCTAACAGGCGCATTTATGGCTGTCAAAAGTTGATGATGAGGAGTACCAGTTTCTAGAAACTTTTGTCGGAAGGGGGTCCTTACGCCTAAAAAGGTTTTACAAGGGGGTCTCGGCATCAAAAATTTTGAAGACCTCTGCTATAGAGGCTATGAATCCATCTCTCACCAGTATGAGGGCTTCACATAGCTCAACTGAACACACACCCAGCGTTAGACTTCAAAAGGTCAACAGATAGACCAGAGGTGGTAACAAACCCAGCGTACTCATGCATTCTATTCTATTCTATCGTTTTGGTAGAGCGCGACAGCTGCCCCAGCAATGAGGCGTCCCGGCGCTAAGAACCCAAGATCCTAGCCTGAGCAGGGAGAAACCAGGCTAGAGAGAGGATTTACAGGCAAGGGAATAGGAACGTTTTCACTGCTTTCCGGAATGCCGGTAGGCTGTCAATGGAGCGAATGTGTTGTGGCAGGTCATTCCACAGCTTGGCTCCAAGGAACCTGAAGGAGCGGCCGCCCATGCGGCTGAGTTTTATTCGTGGGACGCATAAGAGGTTTTGGTTGGAAGATCTTAGGTTCCGTGACGGCGCGTAGGGAGTGAGAAGGGGTCGAAGCAGAGGAGGGGTGTTGAGTTTGAGGATTTTGAAGGACAGAATGAGGGTCTTGAATTTGATTCTAGAATCAACAGGTAGCCAGTGTAATTTTTTGATGGTCGCTCTGGCTGAGCATCTGCGGGGGAGGCCGACCAGAGTTCTAACCGCAGAGTTCTGCACGCGTTGGAGCCGTGCTATCTCACATTTGTTGGCACCAAGAAGGAGCACATTGGCGTAGTCCAGACGCGAGAGGATGGTGGCTTGGATAATGAGTTGGCGGGTTTTAGCGTCGAAAAAGCCTAGTATGTGGCTGAGGCTTCTCAGCAGGCCAATGCAGGTGCCGGCAACTTTTTTGGTGTGGGACCGAAAGTTGAGTGAGGCATCCATCCAAACGCCCAGATTTTTCACTAGGGTTTTGGGGGAAGGGATGGTGCCCAGGGAAGACGGCCACCAGTGCTCATTCCAGAGGCTGGTGTTTTTGCCAAGGAATAGCACCTCTGTCTTTCCGCCATTAAGTTGTAGACAATTCATTGTCATCCATTGGGCGACCGCAGAGAGTCCGTTTTTAAAGTTAGAGGATGAGTTGGAAGGGCCTTCTGAGAGAGCGATGGCCAGCTGTGTGTCGTCGGCGTACGATACTAATGTCAAGCCCCATTCTTTGGCCACTGCCGCCAAAGGCTGGATGTAGAGATTAAAAAGGGATGGGCTCAACGCAGAGCCCTGCGGAACTCCCTGAGCAATGGGTGGGGTTTGGACAAGAAGGGGGGGGCAGAAACTCGAAAGGACCTGTTTTCGAGGAAAGATCTGAACCAATCCAAGGCATGCTCAGCTACTCCAAAGGTCTCCAAACGATTAAGAAGGATGTTATGAGATACCGTGTCAAAGGCCGCGCTGAGATCCAGAAGGATCAGCGCAGCACTTTGATCGGCATCTAAGATCGTTCGGAGATGCTCTGTGGTGGCTAGGAGAGCAGACTCAGTGCTATGGCCTGGTCTAAACCCATTTTGTGATGGGTCGAGAATGTTGTTTTCGACCATGTGCTGGGATAGAGCACTGTTGACATGCGCTTCAGCGAGTTTGGACAGCCATGGGAGCAGGGAGATTGGACGAAAATTCTCCGGTTTAGATGGATCTAGGGTGGGTTTCTTGATGATAGGCGAAACCCACGCTTGCTTCCAGGCAGATGGTACACACGCTGAAGTGAAGGAGAGGTTCAGGATGGTGGTAAGTGCCGGTAGAAAGAAGTTAAGTGACTCTAGGAATTGAGCCGGGCGCATAGGGTCCGCGGGGGAACCAGATTTGACTTTTTTGCAAAGTCTGATGAGGATATCATCAGAGATTTCCGGGATGCGAGTCAAGGTCGAGTAGTTGGGGGAAGGGGAGGGATTGCTGGTAGGGCTGGGGGAGTGCTGAGGGAAGGAGGTGTAAATTTTCTGTACCTTATCAACAAAGAACCTGGCAAGGTCTTCGCATTGTTGCTCGGAGGAGATACTAGGAAGGGGAGCTTTGCTGCTCTGAAGTTCTTGTACGAGCTTGAAGATTTCTTTAGCAGGGGTGGGACTAGATTCGATCTTGTTGGCGTAGAAAGCGGTCCGTGCAGCACGGATGGCTTTGTGGTACGTTTTTTGTAGAAGTAGATATTTTGTTTTATCTTCTACGTTGTACTCCCTACGCCAGAGGCGTTCTGCCTTTTTGCACTCTTTGCGTAAGTTTTTGAGAGTATCGTTGTACCAAGGGTTGGAAGGGGAGTTACGACCTTTTGCCCATTTGGCAGGAATGAGACTGTCTAGTCCATCCGTGATCCACTCATGAAACGCACTGTAGTTAGCGTTGATGTCAGAGTTGGTGCCAAGGTGGAAGTCCCCTAGGGTCGTGTGGAGGGCGTCGCAAGATAATTTATGCCATGGTCTTTTTAGACGGCGGGTCGGTGCCGTGTTGTGCCTGCTTTTGTTGACCGGAATGGCCAATTTAATAAGGGAGTGATCCGTCCATCCCATTGGTAGGGGTGTCTCTGAGGTGAGTTTCTCTAGGTTTGAGAAAACTGGGTCTAGGATGTGACCAGCTAGGTGAGTTGGAGTGGAAATGAAGGAGTTGAGTTGCAGTGCGGAGAGATCTGCAAGGAGCGTTTTGATCGTAGAGTCGTTTAGTAGATCAAAGTGAAGATTGAGATCTCCCAGAATCGTAAAGTTAGAACTTTTAGTTATTAAGGAAGTTGTTGTCTCAAGGAGAGCCTCAATGAATTTTGAAGTGGGGCCAGGTGGGCGATAGATATAGAGACCCGATACAGTGAAGTTAGGGTTTATGATGATTTTAAACTGGGCGCTTTCACAGTCTGGTAATTCTTCCTTAGCAAATGAACAAGAAAACATTTTTTTATAGATTATAGCGATACTGCCTCCTCTTCCATCTCTGTTAATGGTCGACATAAGATAGTCGTCTGGTAGCGTAAGGTTGGGAATGGTGGAGGTGCCATCCCGTAACCAGGTTTCACAGAGGAAGAGGATGTCTGGATTTTCATCCAGGATAAGGGTATTGACCTCAAGGTGGTGTTTGGCTAGCGATCTTACGTTGAGGTGAAAGATCGTAATGGAGGTGGTTTTATCCGGTACCTGAAGCTGCCGAATGGAGTGGGGTTTAGCAGTAATAAAGTTGCAGGTTTGACATTGTAGGCACGTGAGACCGGGCCTACCTGTAATGTTAGCGCAAGACCGTCCGGGGTTCAGGCTATGTAGTAGCTCGCAATCATAGGAGAGGGGTGGTGACGGAATTAGGCCAGGGGGGCTGGCGAGAGGCGATGACTTGGCGAGGACGGGGGAAGACGGGCTTGCCTTAGGCGCGCCTGCTGCGCCCGTCCGCTGCGTGTACGGTATTGACACATCCCTTATAGGAGGGAGGAAGGGGGCGTGGCCTCCAAGGGGGCGTGGCCTGTCAGCACGCCGGCAATGGCATAGCATCAGATAGTTAAATGGCCGCAATCTTTCCAGCTGTTACCGGAAAGAGGGGACACCTCGTTTGGAAGAAGTAACCCATTCATTCATTAACTGGCATAATCCAGCCACACAGCAAAGTGTGATCACGGAGGCCCAGTCGAAAGATTATCCCTCACATGCTGGGGGGTTTAAAGATCAGATGTCAGTGTATTAACTGCCCACAGAAGAAAGGTTTCTTGAATTGCTGAGAAACGATGTTCATAACAGACGCCACCCTGTTTAATTTCTCTGCTAACACTATTATTTCCAAGTTGTTGAATGCTGAAGATACCCGGGCTGGCAACCGTTCAACAACCTATGACACACGCGTAGCGAGCACAGCATACGGAAACGCGTTTACATAAATCCTCAGAGAATATTCCATCGAGGGTTTCTCGTTGCTGTTCGAGGGAGGGTCGCCAAGACAAATACAATCCCAGCTTCACAAAGAGGACTTTCCAGACAGGCTGCCTTCAATCAGCCTTAAAGCAGCAGAAACGGCAGAGTGGAGGCAGCACCGGAGGTACCAGCGCCCCCCAGGGAGGAAGGAACAGCGCCCCCCAAGGGAGGAAAGAACAGCGCCCCCCAAGGGAGGAAGGAACAGCGCCCCCCCAAGGGAAACAGCGCCCCCCCCCCCAGGGAGGAAGAAACAGCGCCCCCCAAGGGAGGAAAGAACAGCGCCCCCAAGGGAGGAAGGAACAGCGCCCCCCAAGGGAAACAGCGCCCCCCCCAGGGAGGAAGAAACAGCGCCCCCCAAGGGAGGAAAGAACAGCGCCCCCCAAGGGAGGAAGGAACAGCGCCCCCCAAGGGAAACAGCGCCCCCCAAGGGAGGAAGGAACAGCGCCCCCCAAGGGAGGAAAGAACAGCGCCCTCCAAGGGAGGAAGGAACAGCGCCCCCCAAGGGAAACAGCGCCCCCCCCGGGAGGAACGAACAGCGCCCCCCAAGGGAGGAAGGAACAGCGCCCCCCAAGGGAAACAGCGCCCCCCAAGGGAGGAAGGAACAGCGCCCCCCAAGGGAGGAAAGAACAGCGCCCCCCAAGGGAGGAAGGAACAGCGCCCCCCAAGGGAAACAGCGCCCCCCAAGGGAGGAAGGAACAGCGCCCCCCAAGGGAGGAAGGAACAGCGCCCCCCAAGGGAGGAAAGAACAGCGCCCCCCAAGGGAGGAAGGAACAGCGCCCCCCAAGGGAAACAGCGCCCCCCAAGGGAGGAACGAACAGCGCCCCCCAAGGGAGACAGCACCCCCAAGGGAAGAAGGAACAGCGCCCCCCAAGGGAGACAGCGCCCCCCAAGGGAGGGAGGAACAGCGCCCCCCAAGGGAGACAGCGCCCCCAAGGGAGGAAGGAACAGCGCCCCCCAAGGGAGGAAAGAACAGCGCCCCCAAGGGAGGAAAGAACAGCGCCCCCCAAGGGAGACAGCGCCCCCCCAGGGAGGAAGGAACAGCGCCCCCCAAGGGAGATAGCGCCCCCAAGGGAGGAAGGAACAGCTCCCCCCAAGGAAGGAAAGAACAGCGCCCCCAAGGGAGACAGCGCCCCCCAAGGGAGACAGCACCACCAAGGGAGGAAAGAACAGCACCCCCCAAGGGAGGAAGGAACAGCGCCCGAAGGAACAGCGCCCCCAAGGGAGGAAGGAACAGCGCCCCCAAGGGAGGAAGGAACAGCGCCCCCCCAAGGGAGACAGTGCCCCCCAAGGGAGGAAGGAACAGCGCCCCCCAAGGGAGACAGCGCCCCCAAAGGAGGAAGGAACAGCGCCCCCTCAAGGGAGACAGCGCCCCCCAAGGGAGGAAGGAACAGCGCCCCCCAAGGGAGGAAGGAACAGCGCCCCCCAAAGGAGGAAGGAACAGCGCCCCCCAAGGGAGGAAGGAACAGCGCCCGAAAGAACAGCGCCCCCAAGGGAGGAAGGAACAGCGCCCCCTGCAGGAGAGAGAGGCCCCGGATCCCGCACAGCTGATAAAGGAGCATCTTAAACGGGGAGGTAAAACATCGCCAGACACAAGGAGGGAAGACACACCCAGAGAAGATACAGGGAGGGAATAATCGCGACTTTCATAAAAGAGAAGAAAAAACGACACCCTCCAGAGAGGAGACGAAACTACACCGTTCACCGAGGAGGCAATAATACAACACCCTCCACAAAAAAAGAAAAATACACCCCTCCCCCTCCCTCAGGGCTGATGACAGAAAACTACACCGACCACACAGGATAGAAAACAGCATCCTCTCCAGAGGAGTAAAAAAACTACACCCTCCACAGAGAGGAAACTACACCAACCACGGAGGAGAGGACAGAAAACGATACCGTCCACGGAGGGATTAAAGCTCCACCGCCCACAGAGGGAATACTCCACCCTCCACAGAGAGGAAACTACACCGTCCACGGAGGAGCAGGGGCGTAACAAAGGCCCCCGCAGGCCACGCAGTGCGGGGGGGCCCCGAGGTCCAGGGGGCCCCCTGAGCGCATTGCAGACTGGCTCGAAATATGAGCTTACACTACGGACGCACCCACGGCCCAGACATGACAAAATAAATAACTTTCAATTCTGCGCAGATGTCTCCGGGTCTGCGGCTGCGCTTTTTCCCCCTTCGGGTGGCGCGCAATTGAAAGTGCGCGTCTGGTGAGGCCGTCTAAAAAAGTATCTGGGTGGCATCTGACAGTCTCCTTTTCCCCTACTCACCAACAATGTACCTCATCTCTGTAGCACACTTTCTGAAAAACATTTGATTTTTTTTATAGCGCTACACATAGTTTCCTCACACTCAGTTCTGTGATCTGCATGGTACACGTTCTTTGTAGCAGGTATATTAACCCTCTGCGCTTTGTGGGTGGTAGGTCTGCCCATGTGAGTGCACGTTAGTGATGCAACAGTGTGAGAGTAGGGTAAGAGAAGTGACTGTAAGGTGAGTGAGGTGACCATATGAATTTGGGTGCGGATGTAAGTGCAGAGTGGGACGAAACAATCATGGTTAGTGATGGGCTTGTTTAAGTGAGATTGCAGATTGAGCAGTGAGCGGGACAGTTGAGTGAACTGTGACACGAGTGCAGGGTGAGTAGGGTGCTCCTGTGACTGCAGGGTGAGGTACAGGGTGAACAATGCAAGTGCATTCGGAGTGCAGAGCGATCACTATGAGTGCAGGGTGAGTGGGTGAATGGTGGGAGTGCATTGTGATCAGTGAGTGCATTGTGATTGCTGTGAGTGCAGGTGAGCATAAAAGTGAAGGGCGAGAACGGGGAGTGAGTTGTCTGAATGCAGGGTGCATTCCCAGACACTTGAAGTAACTCAGCATGTTATTGATGGTGGGGTAGGGTTTTCAGATATATATGTTAAACTATTGCTATTATGGTGTTAAGCAGGGATCGAGGGTGAAGGATATAAATCATGTGCTGATCCTGCAACAGACTTTCAGACTTGTGATTAGGGTCACCAGCTCATTATTTTGATGTCCCAGATGGGAAAAACAAAAATGAATAGAAAGCACTTTTAATGGGGTTCTAGGGCTGCCTGAAAGATCCAGGACTGATAATTAAAGGGAACAAAGACAGAAAAGTCACATTACAAATCAATACATACTTTATTTATAACCCTATTTAGTGTCACAACAAGGTCTTTACAGGCTCTTTAAACAACACATGGCTGGCATTTTTCTTTTGGCAACCTTACTTCATATTCCTTTTCATGAAATGCATTCTGACACTAGGACAGTAAATGTAAAATTCAAATGTAAGGAATAGGCAGAGTGGGTGCCCAGGGGGTACTGGAACCAGAAAAAACTAAGCCTCGGTAACCAGTTTACAAAGGTATGTAAATATGCAAATAGTCTCTGTCCTCAAGGCAGTTGCCTTCAACCCCCTTGCTGCTGGGCCTTGAAGCTCAGGTCACCTGCACCCACCGAACATGACACGCACCATTTAATTTATGAGGCAGGACTGTTATGAGCAACTCACAGGTGCAACCGAGGCCGGTGAGAGAGTGTAGTGCTGCCTGTGTGCGCTACAGCGCTGATGGACCCCTGGAGGGTGGAACTCGGGGGCTGCTGTGGGCATAGCTGCCAAGGTTTCAGATTGCTATGTGTGACATTTTCATAATTTCAGTGTAATTATGAGTGATATTTCAACGACCCTGAGTGACATTTTCTTGCGTGCAAAGTTATGCAATGAAGACGATCAAAACATATAAATATCAGAAATTACACTCATTTGAGCAAGAAGAAACTTGGAGAAGATCTTAAAACACCATAAATGGTGCAAAGCACCAGAAATGGAAGGGCACTGAGACATGGAATGGCAAAGGACGGCCTCTCATTGTATAGTAGATGGTCATGTACTGTGCGGGTCGTTCCCCTCCACAGAGGCCAATGGGCCATTTTCAAGCCGCGCCATCCTTGAAGACGCACACCTGCAGGGCATAGAAACTGCACCGCAATACACAGGGCGCAGTGCTGGCAGCGTAGAACCACCTTCGTTAAAAAAAACCATACCTAAACCTCATGCCAGGAAACAGAAATCTAAGGTTTTTGCCAACCCACGGGTTGGAAATGTGTTTTGTCAAAAGCTGTTAGGAGTGTTTATAACATAGGGCAGCTGGGAACACGGTTGAAGCACATGACATGGCTTGTGGTACACATCATGACCAGTATGGAAACCCGCATGTTGTATGTGGGGGTAAAAGGAATATTTAAAACACCTTCTGATACTTAATCTGCACATTCCCATGTGCTTTTATGTAATACAAGATTGCTGCCTGCTGCAGAGGCGCCCCTAAAATTGCCAGCCATTGCCCACACTGGGCCCCCTCCCTGCCAGCAATCAATCAGGCGAGCACCAGGACTCCAGTGCCTCTCTGTCCACGTGGGACCCAACAGGATGTAATGCAGGCCCAACATGAACAGTTACAACACACGGATCCATCTTAGCTGCCTAAGTGTGACACTGACTCACGTACGGACAGGCACCATGCTGCATTATCCTCAGGCTGAGGCAGTAGCGGTGCAGTAATCTCACAGCAAAACCAACAGCTAGTATGACTGTCAGAAGAGACCCACCTGTTTTAAATTACCCCCAAGATACAAGGAAGCACGGCCGCCAGAAAGCCGGCTGCATTTGCCAACAAGCGCTTGAAATAATGCGCACACGTACCTGCGGCATTGCTGTCAAGTTTTTAAGATTGCTGATGTGCGACATTTCAATTGCGTTTGCAATCGCAGAGCCCACCTATACACCAAAGCATGCATTAGGCACAAGTGGTCTCAGAAATGTAAGAACGTGCACATAACATTCCCAACTTTCAAGGTTGTAGTGAATCAGGTAAAACATCAGAATTGTCACAATGCACATGCCTCGATCTATGTATGCTGTAGGGTATGTTTCTTTGGTGACTACGCGGCCGCCCATTATTTCTAGACTGGAGGCCTATATAATGCTCTCAACTTTGATTATGGTTGCGGCTTATGCACTGTCACACAACTGCAATAAATCACAATTTTTTTTTTGTCAAAACCATTTTTATTACGAGTTCAAGCAAAGTTTAGTACAGCCCTCCAAAATCTGGAGGTGACTGTCAATGACAGTTATGAAAAGACACAGCATTGACATAGCATTGAACCCAGTTGTTATAGAACGATATATCCCTAACTACCCCAACCCACCCAACCCCAAAAAACCCCCCAACCCCTCCCTCAGCTACCCACCCCTTATCCCACCCTAACCCAGTGCACGTGATCACAGTTCAGCAATATGAGATGGCAAACACAAGGTGGTGCTGGCCAGCAGCCTAGGGTACGGAATCCACATCTGGAGGCAGTGCATCATCAATGTCTATGGGGGGGTCGAGGGTCAGGCCCCTGTAGTCCGCCCACCGTTTCCAAATTTTGTAATGTTTGCGGGGACACCCCCGGGCTTCGAAAACAGGCCGCTCCAGACCCATGAGGAAGTCCAGGCCCGCCCTCCAGGCACCGAGCGGGGGGCACGCTCGCTCTTCCAGGCCTGTGCCAGATCCCTCTTCGCCACCACAAGCCCCAGCAACAACAGATGACGTTTGTAAATGTTACCCCCAACATTTTCCAGAACATGAAGAAGGCCCAGCCTAGGGGTACGAGGCAGGTCCCACCCCAACACCTCCGACAAGCAGTCCCAGACCCCTGTCCAGAACCGAGTCAGTCTCTCACAGGACCACACAGTATGGAAAAGCGTCCTTCTTTCAGTACCGCACCTCAGGCATTCCGGAGCTGCTATGAGACCCGCCCGCCATAGACGGTCCCTAGTGTAATAGGCCCGGTGAAGGTATTTGAACTGGATAAAGCGGAGGCGGACAGCTATGGCAGCACCACGAGGAGATTCAAGGGCCTCGCGCCAGTCATCTTCATCCAGGGGACCGATATCATTCTCCCAGGAGGCCTTCAATGTTGAGAGGGAAGGGGAGCAGTGTGTGACCAGGGAGCGGTATATCTGAGAGACCTTCTTGTCGTCCAAGTCTCCCATAAAAAGTTTCGCCTCGATGGGGCTAAAGTCAGGGAGTTGCTCCAAGCCCACTAGGCTAGGGGTAAGGGCATGGCGAAATTGGAGGTAGCGGAAGAACTGGGACCGGGGCATGCTAAATTCAGAACTGAGGTCCTGAAAGGACTTAAGGGTAGTGCCAGAGAGAACATGGCCGAGGGATGAAATCCGATCGCGTCCCAGCCGTCGAACCCAGACAAGGACGCCAGCGCCGGTAGGAGGCCATTACACCATAATGGAGTCTCGGCCGTCAGTCTACCCCACCAACCCATACGGTGCAGGGCCCGCCGCCAGACCGCGAAAACCACCTGGGTAACCTGCGGAAGCAGCCGCCTCCGCCTGGCCGAGTACAGCAAGGTGTGGAGGGAAGCGCCACCCATCAGGGAGTGCTCCAGAGCATAAGCCGGATCACTTAGATCCCCATACCACCACTCATTAAGCACAAGAAGGTGGGAGGCCTGATAATAGGACAAGATATCCGCGGTTGCCAAGCCGCCGCAGTATGTAGAGAGGAAGCATGTGCGTAGCGCCACCCTGGAGGCACCCCCAGCCCACAGAAAACGACCCAGCACAGAGTCAACACTCCGGAACCACTGCGGGTCAATCTTGAATGGATGATTCTGTAGTTGGTATAGGAGACGAGGCAGGGCCACCATCTTAAAGATGGCCGACCGGCCATAGATGTTAAGAGGCATACGCGTCCATGTCTTGACGTCCATCTGGACCCGATCCCACACCGGCTGGACGTTCCGGTCCCACGCCACCGTGGGCGAGGCAGAGAGGAAAACACCCAGGTACTTCACACCCTCCACAGCCGCCTGAAGGGACACAGCCCAAGGACAGGTCACCGCGTCACCCCCCAACACCCATAGGGTCGACTTGCGCGGGTTAAGGAAGAGCCCCGACGCCCGACCGAACTCTTGCATCAGTTCCAGGACACAGGGGCCCGTACGCTGCAGGTCGGTCATGAAAAATAGCACGTCATCGGCATACAAGGCTATGCGGTCCGAATGATCCGCACTCCACACGAAGCCCCGATAAAGCACATCAAGGCGTACCCTGGCGGCCAGTGGCTCCATGGCCAACGCGAAAAGGTATGGGGAGAGCGGACACCCCTGACGTGTGCCCCTGGTCACCGGGAACCGAGCCGAAGTTGCCCCTGAGACACGCACTGAGGCAGTGACCTCAGTATAAAGTAACTTGACATAAGAGATGAAGACCGGGCCCAGGTTCAGCAGCGGTAAAAGAGTAAAGAGAAAGGTCCAGCTGACCGAATCAAAGGCACTGTCGATATCAGCCAACAGCAGCGCCGCCTGATCCTCCGAAGATCCGATTGCGTCGATCGCAGCCTGCGCCCGCCTAATGTTGTGTCTTGTCGCCCGGCGCGGCATAAAGCCTGCCTGATCCGGATGAACGAGGGCTGAAATGTGTGGAAGCAGGCGGTTCGCGAGCGCCTTTGCCAGGAGCTTGGCTTCGAAGTTAATGAGGGATATGGGGCGATAAGATTCATGGCGATCAGGGGGCCTACCCGGTTTCTGAAAAACCACTATTTCGGCATGGCGCCAATCCAGGGGGAGGCGGCCATGTTCTCGCGCCTGCTCCAGGGCCCGCACGTAATGCGGCCCGAGCTGCAGATGAAATTTCTTATAGAATTCACTGGGAAATCCGCTCGGCCCCGGTGCCTTGCCCACATTCAGTTGACCCAACGCGTCGCCCAGTTCCTCAGCCGTCAGGGGAAGATCCAAGGCATCGCGTACTTCATCGGACACAGCAAGTGGGGGGACTGTCGCGAGATAACCCGCGATGTCGGCAGGGGAGAGAATCTCCTGGGAGGCATATTGGCGCTCATAATAGCGCGCAAAGCTCATTGCAAGCGTGGCCGGGTCCACGATCGTCACCCCGGCGTCGTCAACAAGTCCCGGCAGAGTGAGGGGCTGCAAAGTCTGTTGGCAAAGCCTGTGGAGCATAGTGCAAGACTTGTCGCCCCACTGGTACACTCTACTACGCGTGGCCAGCCACGCCTGGCAAGCCTCGTCTAATAAAACCGAGGAGTAGGACTGCTGTGCCTGTAGGAGCAGCCGCAGCGCGACGTCATCGGCCGCCTCCCTGTGTCGAGCCTCTAGTTCCTCCACCCTCACTGCAGCAGCAACAATACTTTCCTGCCGAGTCCGGCGAGCCGAGGCACACCAAGCAATATCTAAACCCCTCAGGGTGGGCTTCATGGCCTCCCAGACAGTCACTGCGTCCACCTCCCTGGTAAGGTTGTCCTGCCAGTAGCGAGCAATTGCGCCGCGAAGATGCTGGGAGTAATCAGGGCGCTGCAGATGCCACGTGGACATCCGCCATCTGAAAGGTTGGCGGGCTTTGCATAAATTAATCTGGACTGCCACAGGGGAATGATCAGATAGCCCGCGAGGCCGGATCGCTGCCCCCTTCACCCTATCAAGGAAGGCCCCCGGCACAAACACACAATCTAGGCGCGAAAGGGAGCCATGAACAGCCGAAACATAAGTGTACTCTCGCCGCTCGGCATGCAGGTGCCTCCACACATCCACCCATCCAAGACCATCAATCATAGCCCCAAACCGTGTAGGGGAGGTCACAATTGCCACCCCTGGCCTCCTCTGCCTGTCCAAAGCCACGTCCACCACATCGTTCCAGTCGCCACCAATCACAGCCAAGGAGTGGGGGAGCTCAGTCCATAGGGCAAACAACCGTTCGGCCAAGGCCCATTGCAGGGGGGGGGGGCATACACACTACCAAACACCACAGGTTCCGCACCAATCTTCCCTTGAACAAATACAAACCGACCCTGAGGGTCGAGCCACTGACGCTCGTGGGTGTACGCCAGCCGTCTATGGATAAGAATGGCCACTCCCCTGGATCCCCTAGTAAACCCGGCATGAAACACCTGATGAAAGCCAATGCGCTGCAGACTCAAGGCCTTGGTACCCAGCATGTGCGTTTCTTGGAGAAGGAGCACATCCGCCAGGTCCCTCTTCGCCCAGCGAAGCACTGCCCCCCGCTTAATCTTGTCTAGGAGTCCCCGAACATTCCAGCTAAGAACATGCATGGAGGCGCCAGATGACGCCAAGTGCGGGACATCAACCATCATCACAATGCGCCCAACCCCACAATCCCCGGCTTCCGGCCTAGGCCTCCAACACCATTGTTGCAAAAATCACAAAGATCACGTGCACCCCACAAAACAGGACCCCAAAACCCACAATCCCCAAAGAACTGACCCCCCCAACTAGCCTCCCAACAGCCCAGGTCCCCCCTCCCCCACCCCAATACCTCAAGAAACAATGAAGTATCTGTCGCGGCATACGGTACTTCAGGCCCAAAACGTAGCGCCGAAAGTCAGACATGCCAAAGGATCCCCAACAGCCCCACTACCACCAACCAGGCACACACCCAATACCACCCCCCAGTCCCAACAGGAGGAGGCAGCCCTTGGAATATGCCCCAACCCCCCCCCCCAGCATAAATCACATCCAAAAGCAGTGCATGACATAGAACATCAGGCCACATGAATCCCCAGTATAAGCCAAAGAGCTAGGTAATACTGCACCAAGTCATGTCCGTGCCGCCGACCGGCAGGCGGCCGCCGCAGTCGACGGCCAAGGAAGAAAAGCAAGGAATAGAAAGCCGGTGAACAGTAGTCAAGGCCCCTTGCCATAATGATCAGTCTCCGACTGTGTGTCCCCCAAAAGGGGGTCTCGGGACAAGGACCTCCGCCTCGAACGGGACCTGCGGTGTCGCTTCCCTTTGTTCGGTTGGTCGCCCCGGTCCTGGGAAGAGCTGCGTGAGGAACCAGAGTGCAGCCCCGGCTGAGCATGTGGTCGAAGCCTGACTGTCTTGTCGGTCCAGGCGAAGACGGCCTCCGGGGAATCGAAAAAGTGGGTCTTTGAGTTAAAGATCACACGGAGGCGGGCCGGGTAGAGCAACGAGTACTGAATCTTCAGGCCTCGCAGCTTGGCCTTGGCCGCCAGGAAGGAATGTCGTTGCTGCTGGACCAGCCTGGTATAGTCCGGGAAGATCATAATTTTACAGTTATTAAACAGCAGAGTGTCCTTGAGTCGGGCCTCTCGGAGGATCACGTCTCGATCATGGTAGTTGAGGATCCGGGCAATGATCGGGCGAGGCCGCTCCCCAGCCGGCGGCTTTTGTGTCAAGGCGCGGTGGGCGCGCTCCACCACGAAGCAACGTGACAGGGTGTCCGGGGGCAGCCAGCTCTCCAGCCACCGGGATAGAAAAACATCCATAGGCCCTTTCTCGCAGTCCTCCAGAAAGCCGACAAAACGCAGGTTGTTCCGCCGAGCCCGTCCTTCAGCGTCCTCCACACGGAGCGCTAGGCCCCGCTGCGTCTGCTCCAGGTCGGCGACCCTCTTCTTCAGGGCACCGACGTCGCCCTCCACCGTTGTGACCCTGGTTTCTCTTTCAGTGATGCGAGCGACCGCATTACGAAGGTCCTGGCGCAGCAGCATCACATCGGCACCCACCGCGCCAATCTTCGCATCCAGCATATCACGAGATTGTGTGATGGCCGTCAGCAGCGCTGCATTGTCCGGCCCAGCAGGCTGGCTCACCCCGGCCGCCCCGGCACCACCTCCGGAGCCGGTGAACTTGTCTATGGGCCCCTTCTTGGCGGCGGTATTGCCACCCCCGCCTTTAGTCATGGCTGCAACAGAGGCGGTCCGGTGAGATGCACCCTCAACGGGGTCACCCCGTGAGAACGGCCAACAGACAGGATCCGGGGCGTCCACGCCAAGTCCCCGGGATCAGCTCGCCTCCAGCCCGCTGAGACACAGGCCAGAGCCAGGGGAAAGTCGCTCCACCAAAGCACAGGTACCACCAGGCAGAGGTCCAGAGCGGGACCGTCGGAATGGCGCCTCCAGTGTATCCGCCACAGTCAGTGCGGCAGGCCCCTAGAGCCCGTCAGGGTAGTCCGATCAGGACGGGCGTCGGATCCGTGTAGCCGATCCGGTGGGACCCCACTCCGCAAGATGTGGCCGACGGGCCCCTCGTCCCACAGCTCCAGTGACTCCGCTCCAGCCACGCGGGCCAAGACGCGTGACGCCCAGCCGGCGTCCAGTGTCATCCGGCGGGCGGAACAAAAACTTGAGGTCCCGGCCCGCCACACGGCAAGAAGGCCCAGCAGGCACCGTCTCTAACGGCCGCGTCGGCGGAGGTCCGAAGCTCCAACGACCACACCACCGTGTTCCGCCGGTCACCAGCAGCCACCTGCACAATTAGAGACGAGGGAAGAGGGTGTAGGGCAAGGTTAAATCAGCGGATAAGGATCGGGCTGGCAGGAGCTCTACAGAGCCGCGTCCGCCATCTTCGCCCTCGAAGCCACGCCCCCCCACAATTTGAAAATGTTGATTTCTTGCAGCCACGCGACGGTGTGCAAGATGCAATCACCCATACCTGCCAAGATTTCAGACTGCTATTTGTGACATTTTCATAATTTCCATCTAGTTATGAGTGACATTCGACGACTATGAGTGACACTTCCTCGCGAGAAAAAACAAGCAATGAAGACGAGGGAAACATTCAATTATCAGAAATGACACCCATTTGAGCAACGAGAAACGCTTAAGAGCTTAAAACGTACCTGCAAAAAAAAGCACCAGAAATGGAAGGGAACTAACCTAGTGTTCCTGTAATCTGATCGGTCAGTGGGCAAGGACACTCGGCATCGGGCAAGGCTCAGGAGAGTGAGGCTGAGGAGCACATAGATTACAGCCAGCCAGGGCCCTCATTACTGATCTCAAGCCTGCTAATATTGGAGGAATGCTTAATCAACAGTGGTCACCAAGACAGGAGATAATTCAATTTAGTTGTATGACTTTGGCCATTGCAGAAGAGCACTCCACTTGCTGTCACCTGTGCGTATATTATTACATCCCTGTTTGTTTGTTGACGCCCCCAATGACAAACTCCGCCACAGACAGACTCTCTCACTACCACGCTTTAACAGTGCCCCGCAAGTCGCCATAGCCACTCTTTTGCTGAGATGCATTTAATTAGGTTTATAGTGCTACTCATACCAGTGTAGAGTGTCAGAGCACTCTACATCACACACACATTACACAGAAACAATCAACATGTGTAAATCAATGTATAGGAATGTTACATAGGATAGAGGATAGAAGACTACAAGGGGTAAGAGCCACATGTCATCCATACTGATACAGTATAGTTTAAGAGTGTTTGGTCTGGCACAAACTCAGAATTTAAAACGTAACACCGTGGTTAGGCAGTTCTCTTTAATAATAAGGACTGATGTTTTTTTTTACCAAAATGAACCCTTTTTGCAATATTCTAATAATGAAAGGCTGGGGGGAATCATAGCACTCTAATCTATACCTTGCAGTTTGCATGCAGGTCTTCTACGACAGTTAATAGCTCCCTGGGATTTTAACTTAAACACTTACTCCAAGTAAACAAAAGGATGTCTTGAACAAAGCACTAACCTATTTACATGATATGCTCTCCTGACCTGCATTCAACACATACTTTGCAGTCGGCATTTTAACTCTCTGCTCTACTTGATAATCAGCCAGAATTTCCACTAGGCAACATTCCGATCTATGTGACATTTTTATTGTTGTATGAAAATTTATGGAGGAAAGGAAAGTGCCCCGAGGAAAAAGCTAAGACTCGAAAATATAAAGCTTTACCGGAAGCAGGTGCTGAAAGAAACCGCCGGTGCAGTCAGGATAGGTGCCACACCCTCGCACTGGAGCAATCACCATGGTCTCCGTCTCCACTCAGCAGAACGCTCGGAATGAACTTTTGGCGTAACGAAACTTGAGGGGGCCCCCCTGCAAAACACATGGTGGCTCCCTCCCCCCCCCCGGTGGCCCAGCCCACCACCTACCACTTGGCCCCACCGCCCAATAATCTGGCATATTTTGATTTGAAACCTCCAACATTTAAATGAAATGCCTCCATATTGTCTTTCTCAAAGATCTAATGAGAAAGCGGGAAACCCTCTTTACTTATAAGCTATGCCATTTGTAACATTAATGTCAAAAGCAGAATATTTAACTGAGGCAGCAATCAGAACAATGCCAAGGAGAGATCCTATTGTCTCAGGAACTGCAACAATCGTAACAATGCCAAAGAGCGGTCCAATTGTCTCAGGAACTGCCTGTGGCTGAAGAAGGACTATGAAGGGTCTGAATTAGAATTGACATTAATAGACAATAACATGAAACTTTGAAAGACAAACCCAAATCAACAATTCCATAAAAACTCGACTGACAATATACATGAGACGAACACAAGATAGAACTCAGTATCCTGCGAAAGGCAAGAGAAATAGACTGGTGAATTATCTGCATGCCACACACTAGCGACTGTCAAGGGTTGTGCATGATAACGTAAACTGAGGAAGCAATTTCAATTTCTACCACCATGTCTTTATTAGTAAACATTACAAAACAGGCAGGCAAACAAGGTTAAGGAAGAAAACTGTTTGGATGCTTCAGAACATTGATGCAGATGTTTGTCTGTTTTAATGTAGAACAGAGCGGGTTTTATCAGGGGGCTCATGAAAGTCTGGGACCCTGGGCCGAAGCCCACTTTGCCCAACGTCTAAAAAAGTATCTGGGTGGCATCTGACAGTCTTTTAGGCGTGTCCTCCCTCCTCCTTTTCCCCTACTCACCAACAATGCACCTCATCTCTGTAGCACACTTTCTGAAAAACATTTGATTTTTTTTATAGCGCTACACATAGTTTCCTCACACTCAGTTCTGTGATCTGCATGGTACACGTTCTTTGTAGCAGGCATATTAACCCTCTGCCATTTGTGGGTGGTAGGTCTGCCCATGTGAGTGCACGTTAGTGATGCAACAGTGTGAGAGTAGGGTAAGAGAAGTGACTGTAAGGTGAGTGAGGTGACCATATGAATTTGGGTGCGGATGTAAGTGCAGAGTGGGACGAAACAATCATGGTTAGTGATGGGCTTGTTTAAGTGAGATTGCAGATTGAGCAGTGAGCGGGACAGTTGAGTGAACTGTGACATGAGTGCAGGGTGAGTAGGGTGCTCCTGTGACTGCAGGGTGAGGTACAGGGTGAACACTGACTAAGCATCTATTTCCCCTCCTGAGGCGGAAGCCGGGAGGTCTCTCATCTTTCCTGTCATTTTAAAAAGCCGATTTTAAATTGTATTTTGCACTTTGTCCACACCTGAGCTAAATAGGTGTGTTGAGACTCCCTGCGCTTAGCAGCGCCTTAGACTCTTTTTCACCCCCTCCCTTTAGCTCCGGACCTGCTCTCGGCCGAGTGTTGACGCCGAGGGCAGGGCTCCGGTTTTGGCGGCCATCTTGGGTCGGGTTGGGCTGGTGACACGCTATAAAAGAGCATGTGTTAAGTGAGCAGGTAACACTGACTAAGCATCTATTTCCCTCCAATGGCGGAAGCCGGGAGGTCTCTCATCTTTCCTGTATTTTAAAAAGCCGATTTTAAATTGTATTTTGCACTTTGTCCACACCTGAGCTAAATAGGTGTGTTGAGACTCCCTGCGCTTAGCAGCGCCTTAGACTCTTTTTCACCCCCTCCCTTTAGCTCCGGACCTGCTCTCGGCCGAGTGTTGACGCCGAGGGCAGGGCTCCGGTTTTGGCGGCCATCTTGGGTCGGGTTGGGCTGGTGACGCGCTATAAAAGGGGCCTGTGTTAAGTGAGCAGGTAACACTGACTAAGCATCTATTTCCCCTCCTGAGGCGGAAGCCGGGAGGTCTCTCATCTTTCCTGTCATTTTAAAAAGCCGATTTTAAATTGTATTTTGCACTTTGTCCACACCTGAGCTAAATAGGTGTTTTGAGACTCCCTGCGCTTAGCAGCGCCTTAGACTCTTTTTCACCCCTCCCTTTAGCTCCGGACCTGCTCTCGGCCGAGTGTTGACGCCGAGGGCAGGGCTCCGGTTTTGGCGGCCATCTTGGGTCGGGTTGGGCTGGTGACGCGCTATAAAAGGGGCCTGTGTTAAGGGAGCAGGTAACACTGACTAAGCATCTATTTCCCCTCCTGAGGCGGAAGCCGGGAGGTCTCTCATCTTTCCTGTCATTTTAAAAAGCCGATTTTAAATTGTATTTTGCACTTTGTCCACACCTGAGCTAAATAGGTGTGTTGAGACTCCCTGCGCTTAGCAGCGCCTTAGACTCTTTTTCACCCCCTCCCTTTAGCTCCGGACCTGCTCTCGGCCGAGTGTTGACGCCGAGGGCAGGGCTCCGGTTTTGGCGGCCATCTTGGGTCGGGTTGGGCTGGTGACACGCTATAAAAGAGCATGTGTTAAGTGAGCAGGTAACACTGACTAAGCATCTATTTCCCTCCAATGGCGGAAGCCGGGAGGTCTCTCATCTTTCCTGTATTTTAAAAAGCCGATTTTAAATTGTATTTTGCACTTTGTCCACACCTGAGCTAAATAGGTGTGTTGAGACTCCCTGCGCTTAGCAGCGCCTTAGACTCTTTTTCACCCCCTCCCTTTAGCTCCGGACCTGCTCTCGGCCGAGTGTTGACGCCGAGGGCAGGGCTCCGGTTTTGGCGGCCATCTTGGGTCGGGTTGGGCTGGTGACGCGCTATAAAAGGGGCCTGTGTTAAGTGAGCAGGTAACACTGACTAAGCATCTATTTCCCCTCCTGAGGCGGAAGCCGGGAGGTCTCTCATCTTTCCTGTCATTTTAAAAAGCCGATTTTAAATTGTATTTTGCACTTTGTCCACACCTGAGCTAAATAGGTGTTTTGAGACTCCCTGCGCTTAGCAGCGCCTTAGACTCTTTTTCACCCCTCCCTTTAGCTCCGGACCTGCTCTCGGCCGAGTGTTGACGCCGAGGGCAGGGCTCCGGTTTTGGCGGCCATCTTGGGTCGGGTTGGGCTGGTGACGCGCTATAAAAGGGGCCTGTGTTAAGGGAGCAGGTAACACTGACTAAGCATCTATTTCCCCTCCTGAGGCGGAAGCCGGGAGGTCTCTCATCTTTCCTGTCATTTTAAAAAGCCGATTTTAAATTGTATTTTGCACTTTGTCCACACCTGAGCTAAATAGGTGTGTTGAGACTCCCTGCGCTTAGCAGCGCCTTAGACTCTTTTTCACCCCCTCCCTTTAGCTCCGGACCTGCTCTCGGCCGAGTGTTGACGCCGAGGGCAGGGCTCCGGTTTTGGCGGCCATCTTGGGTCGGGTTGGGCTGGTGATGCAATTGGCAGCGTTATAAAAAAGACAGGGATGGCTCCGGGCAGCGGACGCGACCAGCGGACGCGCCGGACCTGCTCTGGAGTCGTGCCAGAGTCCTGTCCGTCTGCGCCCGTCCACGCACGATCGGGCTCAGGGATCAGGAACTCTGGCTCATGTATGTCCTACACTGCAAATGATCTCCTAGCATTGAATTCTAACAGGTATAGTCTTAATCCCATCACGTGTTCCGTCCTTAAGGAAAATAATATCTTTCGTTTCCCCAGCCGTAGGAATTCTAGCCTTTTACCCCCGCTAAAGCTAGCTACCCTAAACACTAGGTCATTACAGAAACATCACCTGGAAATTTTCACCCTTTTACAGGACGAGACCATTGAAATACTGACACTCACCGAAACCTGGTTGAGCGATATTTCCTCCCCGGACATCATAGCCGCCCTCCCTAGCGGGTATGACATGATCTGGCATAACCGGCCAGACGGGGCTCGAGGTGGTGGCGTAGCAACGATCTTTAAAAAACAGCTCATGGTGACTAAAATTTTAACTGAGACTGTTAATTCCGTTGACCTATTGAGGATAAAAATAATCATGAACAATTCCTGTCTCATCATCTTGACGGTGTATTGTCCGCCCCAATGTACATCAATGTTCAATGATCTCTTTTTTCCTATAATATCGGATTTATGCACACGCTACAAAAATATTTTTGTGACAGGTGACTTTAATGTTCACTGGGACAAAACAGACAAAGATCTACCAACTCGGAAACTACAGACTTCCATGACCGCTTTAGGCCTGGTACAATTAGTGGAAGCCCCAACCCACATAAAAGGCCACATTCTCGACCTCATCTGGTCTTCTATGCCAAAAGTGGCTCTTACAAAAATCACACCTTGCATCTGGTCGGACCACCACCTAATCATGTGTGATATACCACAAAACAATCCTCAGGTAAAACTTCCGTTAAAAACCAAAAAAGTGCGCCAATGGAAAAAAGTTGACCCAGGAACCCTAACCGATGTCCTGTCCAAACGTATACAGAAACCTGTGGTTCCATTAGACGGCGTGGACCTAGATTTAAATTATGATACTATAGTAACCACCCTTAGGCAATCAATTGATGAAATAGCCCCAGAAAAGACACAAAAAATAAAGGGTGCGGAAAAAGGAGCCCCCTGGTTTACTCAAAATCTGAGAGATCAAAAAAGAAAGCTCCGTCATCTTGAAAGATGCTGGAGAAAATCTAAAAAGGATATTGACCGAGAACTATATAGAACATCCTTTCAACTATATAAAAAGCTTATTATATCAACCAAAAAGGACTATTATGAAACCCGCATGAACAACGCCATAAATGTCCAGAAAGAAACCTTCCAAATTCTGAAAGAATTAAGTAAAAAGGAAGAAAAGGTAGATACACTGATTGACTGCAACACCTTCCAAGGATACTTTCTTGAAAAAGTAGCGACTATCCTGTCAGACATCAAGAAAGACAGCTCAACTATACACACCACGTCATTGCCCCTTCAAAACCCCTCGACCCCCATTATTACTAGATTTCCTAATATTGACTCCACTACCCTCAGACAATTAGCAGTATCAACCAAGTCAGGTTCCCCCGCCGACCCCTGCCCTCCCGAAATCTTTCGGCTAGCAATTCCTATACTGGAGGACCAGATCCTAGACCTCCTAAACAATTCACTAGCTACTGGATCATTACCAACTACCTTTAAAGAGGCACGCGTCAGACCCCTGATAAAAAAACCTGGGGCGGATCCAACTAGCCTGAAGAACTACAGGCCAATCTCCCAGCTGCCGTTTCTGTCAAAAATTTTAGAACAGCATGTGTTAAAATCATTGTCACCCCTCCTGGATTCACACCACCTACTCCAGGAGCGGCAAGCTGGTTTTCGTGCCCACCATAGCACGGAACTAGTAATGCTGTCGGTATTGGATGAGCTCAGATGCATGGCTGACAGTAAAAAGCCTAGCGCCCTGATTTTATTAGATCTTTCAGCGGCGTTTGATACTGTCAGCCATGCACTGCTCCTGGACAGACTAGCCATGTCCGGGATAAAAGATCAAGCTCTCCAATGGCTAACGGCCTTTCTGCTGGGGAGGACGCAAAGGATCCAGCTAGCAGATCAGGTTTCCGACGTGGGCGCCTTGGTATGTGGAGTCCCGCAAGGGTCCGCACTCTCACCACTTTTATTTAATTTATACCGGCAGCCATTGATCGACTCTTTGGCAAACATGGGCTGTAAAGTCTTTAATTACGCCGATGATACTCAGCTGTTGCTGAGTATTGATAATACAACATCGACTCAGTCCATGGCCCAAAAGATACTACGGTTCACAGTAAATTGGATGACGTCCAACCTATTAAAAATTAATCCAGACAAAACGGAGGTCCTTGTAGTTTCAACCTCTGCTTCCCCCTGGAACGATCTGTTCTGGCCCCAAGAACTTGGACCTACCCCAAAGCCGTGTCCTAGTGTAAAGAGTCTTGGTATGAAAATCGATCAGGAACTCTCGATGACCAACCAAGTATCCGCTGTGGTTGGCTCATGCACCAACCTGATCAGGCAGTTACGAAAGCTTGTCCCTTTACTCTCAACGAATATGCTTCGAACCATTGTTTCAGCCACAATAGTTTCCAGAATCGATTACGGGAACGCACTATACCTAGGTCTTCCAAAAAATTCTATTAATCGTCTACAGGTCATCTTGAATGACGCAGCACGGTTAATTTTTGGATTACCCAGGCGGACCCATGCCTCCCCTCTGCTTTATAGGTTACACTGGCTCCATATAAAGCAGAGGGTTGAATTCAAGAGCCTGTGCATCTGCCATAAAGCAATTCATGGACAGGCGCCAGCCTATATAAAAGATAGGCTTGAAGTGTATGAACCGAAGCGCGCTCTGCGATCCTCCGATTCCCTTCTGCTATCCTGCCCACGTTTTAAAATGGCAACTAAAGGTGGCAGATCCTTCTCAGTCTAAGCCCCCATCATTTGGAACAAGCTACCGGAGGTGCTTCGTAGAGAACCCAATCTTCTCCGCTTTCGGAAATCCCTGAAGACGCTACTCTTCAAGGATGCGTTTACATCCCCGTAAGATAGGCCGGTTTTTCCGTATTTCTTCTACCCCATTTCTTGTTGCTGTACTTGGTCAGAAGCGCTTTGAGACCTGTCGGTGAGTTGGCGCGATGTAAAACCCAGAAACAATACAATACAATGCAAGTGCATTCGGAGTGCAGAGCGATCACTATGAGTGCAGGGTGAGCGGGTGAATGGTGGGAGTGCATTGTGATCAGTGAGTGCATTGTGATTGCTGTGAGTGCAGGTGAGCATAAAAGTGAAGGGCGAGAACGGGGAGTGAGTTGTCTGAATGCAGGGTGCATTCCCAGACACTTGAAGTAACTCAGCATGTTATTGATGGTGGCGTAGGGTTTTCAGATATATATGTTAAACTATTGCTATTATGGTGTTAAGCAGGGATCGAGGGTGAAGGATATAAATCATGTGCTGATCCTGCAACAGACTTTCAGACTTGTGATTAGGGTCACCAGCTCATTATTTTGATGTCCCAGATGGGAAAAACAAAAATGAATAGAAAGCACTTTTAATGGGGTTCTAGGGCTGCCTGAAAGATCCAGGACTGATAATTAAAGGGAACAAAGACAGAAAAGTCACATTACAAATCAATACATACTTTATTTATAACCCTATTTAGTGTCACAACAAGGTCTTTACAGGCTCTTTAAACAACACATGGCTGGCATTTTTCTTTTGGCAACCTTACTTCATATTCCTTTTCATGAAATGCATTCTGACACTAGGACAGTAAATGTAAAATTCAAATGTAAGGAATAGGCAGAGTGGGTGCCCAGGGGGTACTGGAACCAGAAAAAACTAAGCCTCGGTAACCAGTTTACAAAGGTATGTAAATATGCAAATAGTCTCTGTCCTCAAGGCAGTTGCCTTCAACCCCCTTGCTGCTGGGCCTTGAAGCTCAGGTCACCTGCACCCACCGAACATGACACACACCATTTAATTTATGAGGCAGGACTGTTATGAGCAACTCACAGGTGCAACCGAGGCCGGTGAGAGAGTGTAGTGCTGCCTGTGTGCGCTACAGCGCTGATGGACCCCTGGAGGGTGGAACTCGGGGGCTGCTGTGGGCATAGCTGCCAAGGTTTCAGATTGCTATGTGTGACATTTTCATAATTTCAGTGTAATTATGAGTGATATTTCAACGACCCTGAGTGACATTTTCTTGCGTGCAAAGTTATGCAATGAAGACGATCAAAACATATAAATATCAGAAATTACACTCATTTGAGCAAGAAGAAACTTGGAGAAGATCTTAAAACACCATAAATGGTGCAAAGCACCAGAAATGGAAGGGCACTGAGACATGGAATGGCAAAGGACGGCCTCTCATTGTATAGTAGATGGTCATGTACTGTGCGGGTCGTTCCCCTCCACAGAGGCCAATGGGCCATTTTCAAGCCGCGCCATCCTTGAAGACGCACACCTGCAGGGCATAGAAACTGCACCGCAATACACAGGGCGCAGTGCTGGCAGCGTAGAACCACCTTCGTTAAAAAAACCATACCTAAACCTCATGCCAGGAAACAGAAATCTAAGGTTTTTGCCAACCCACGGGTTGGAAATGTGTTTTGTCAAAAGCTGTTAGGAGTGTTTATAACATAGGGCAGCTGGGAACACGGTTGAAGCACATGACATGGCTTGTGGTACACATCATGACCAGTATGGAAACCCGCATGTTGTATGTGGGGGTAAAAGGAATATTTAAAACACCTTCTGATACTTAATCTGCACATTCCCATGTGCTTTTATGTAATACAAGATTGCTGCCTGCTGCAGAGGCGCCCCTAAAATTGTCCGCCATTGCCCACAATGGGCCCCCTCCCTGCCAGCAATCAATCAGGCGAGCACCAGGACTTCAGTGCCTCTCTGTCCACGTGGGACCCAACAGGATGTGATGCAGGCCCAACATGAACAGTTACAACACACGGATCCATCTTAGCTGCCTAAGTGTGACACTGACTCACGTACGGACAGGCACCATGCTGCATTATCCTCAGGCTGAGGCAGTAGCGGTGCAGTAATCTCACAGCAAAACCAACAGCTAGTATGACTGTCAGAAGAGACCCACCTGTTTTAAATTACCCCCAAGATACAAGGAAGCACGGCCGCCAGAAAGCCGGCTGCATTTGCCAACAAGCGCTTGAAATAATGCGCACACGTACCTGCGGCATTGCTGTCAAGTTTTTAAGATTGCTGATGTGCGACATTTCAATTGCGTTTGCAATCGCAGAGCCCACCTATACACCAAAGCATGCATTAGGCACAAGTGGTCTCAGAAGTGTAAGAACGTGCACATAACATTCCCAACTTTCAAGGTTGTAGTGAATCAGGTAAAACATCAGAATTGTCACAATGCACATTGCCTCGATCTATGTATGCTGTAGGGTATGTGTCTTTGGTGACTACGCGGCCGCCCATTATTTCTAGACTGGAGGCCTATATAATGCTCTCAACTTTGATTATGGTTGCGGCTTATGCACTATCACGCGGCTGCAATAAATCACAATTTTAAAATGTTGATTTCTTGCAGCCACGCGACGGTGTGCAAGATGCAACCATCCATACCTGCCAAGATTTCAGACTGCTATTTGTGACATTTTCATAATTTCCATCTAGTTATGAGTGACATTCGACGACTATGAGTGACACTTCCTCGCGAGAAAAATCAAGCAATGAAGACGAGGGAAACATTCAATTATCAGAAATGACACCCATTTGAGCAACGAGAAACGCTTAAGAGCTTAGAACGTACCTGCAAAAAAAAGCACCAGAAATGGAAGGGAACTAACCTAGTGTTCCTGTAATCTGATCGGTCAGTGGGCAAGGACACTCGGCATCGGGCAAGGCTCAGGAGAGTGAGGCTGAGGAGCACATAGATTACAGCCAGCCAGGGCCCTCATTACTGATCTCAAGCCTGCTAATATTGGAGGAATGCTTAATCAACAGTGGTCACCAAGACAGGAGATAATTCAATTTAGTTGTATGACTTTGGCCATTGCAGAAGAGCACTCCACTTGCTGTCACCTGTGCGTATATTATTACATCCCGGGCCGGCTGGTTTGTTTGTTGACGCCCCCAATGACAAATTTCCGCCACAGACAGACTCTCTCACTACCACGCTTTAACAGTGCCCCGCAAGTCGCCATAGCCACTCTTTTGCTGAGATGCATTTAATTAGGTTTATAGTGCTACTCATACCAGTGTAGAGTGTCAGAGCACTCTACATCACACACACATTACACAGAAACAATCAAAATGTGTAAATCAATGTATAGGAATGTTACATAGGATAGAGGATAGAAGACTACAAGGGGTAAGAGCCACATGTCATCCATACTGATACAGTATCGTTTAAGAGTGTTTGGTCTGGCACAAACTCAGAATTTAAAACGTAACACTGTGGTTAGGCAGTTCTCTTTAATAATAAGGACTGATGTTTTTTTTTTACCAAAATGAACCCTTTTTGCAATATTCTAATAATGAAAGGCTGGGGGGAATCATAGCACTCTAATCTATACCTTGCAGTTTGCATGCAGGTCTTCTACGACAGTTAATAGCTCCCTGGGATTTTAACTTAAACACTTACTCCAAGTAAACAAAAGGATGTCTTGAACAAAGCACTAACCTATTTACATGATATGCTCTCCTGACCTGCATTCAACACATACTTTGCAGTCGGCATATTAACTCTCTGCTCTACTTGATAATCAGCCAGAATTTCCAGTAGACAACATTCCGATCTATGTGACATTTTTATTGTTGTATGAAAATTTATGGAGGAAAGGAAAGTGCCCCGAGGAAAAAGCTAAGACTCGAAAATATAAAGCTTTACCGGAAGCAGGTGCTGAAAGAAACCGCCGGTGCAGTCAGGATAGGTGCCACACCCTCGCACTGGAGCAATCACCATGGTCTCCGTCTCCACTCAGCAGAACGCTCGGAATGAACTTTTGGCGTAACGAAACTTGAGGGGGCCCCCTGCAAAACACATGGTGGCTCCCCCCCGGTGGCCCAGCCCACCACCTACCACTTGGCCCCACCGCCCAAAATTCTGGCATATTTTGATTTGAAACCTCCAACATTTAAATGAAATGCCTCCATATTGTCTTTCTCAAAGATCTAATGAGAACGCGGGAAACCCTCTTTACTTATAAGATATGCCATTTGTAACATTAATGTCAAAAGCAGATTATTTAACTGAGGCAGCAATCAGAACAATGCCAAGGAGAGATCCTATTGTCTCAGGAACTGCAACAATCGGAACAATAAAAGAAAAGGGTGCTGCACTGTTCCTGGAAAGAGATGAGGATTTAAGGAAGATTTTTGAGAAAAGATATAAGATTTACCTGGCGTGACCAAGGGTGTTACAGTGGTACCCTGGGGCATCCATTGTGTTGGATGTAATTGCCTCACACACCCCGAAGAGCGTCATGCTTCATCATCGGCGGTTGCTCCTCGTCGGGGAGGCGGTGCAACCCCCGACGGGCTCACCTCAAAGAGGGGCTCTTTGGCGGAGATCTTTTTCCAACTGCCTTTTGAATTACCTTTTATTCTGGGGGTCCTCTGGCTACAGTTAAAAGGTGGGGCTAGCTTCCTAGGTGTCTACTAGTTAGGGTTTTACATTTTTAACCAGTTCAATAGGAATACACCACCCTGCCCACATACCCCCACTTCACCAAAAGGCAGTTGGAAAAAGATCTCTGCCAAAGAGCCCCTCTTTGAGGTGAGCCCGTCGGGGGTTGCACCGCCTCCCCGACGAGGAGCAACCCGCGATGATGAAGCATGACACTCTTCGGGGTGTGTGAGGCAATTACATCCAACACAGTGGATGCCCCAGGGTACCACTGTAACACCCTTGGTCACGCCAGGTAAATCTTATATCTTTTCTCAAAAATCTTCCTTAAATCCTCATCTCTTTCCAGGAACAGTGCAGCACCCTTTTCTTTTGTTGGTATCTCTAGTACTTAGTACGGACACTGAGCTGCGACTGGACCTTCCACCACTTTGAGTGGTAAATAGTGTCCTTACACCTCCCTCCCTTTGAAAACCCACAATCGGAACAATGCCAAAGAGCGGTCCAATTGTCTCAGGAACTGCCTGTGGCTGAAGAAGAACTATGAAGGGTCTGAATTAGAATTGACATTAATAGACAATAACATGAAACTTTGAAAGACAAACCCAAATCAACAATTCCATAAAAACTCGACTGACAATATACATGAGACGAACACAAGATAGAACTCAGTATCCTGCGAAAGGCAAGAGAAATAGACTGGTGAATTATCTGCATGCCACACACTAGCGACTGTCAAGGGTTGTGCATGATAACGTAAACTGAGGAAGCAATTTCAATTTCTACCACCATGTCTTTATTAGTAAACATTACAAAACAGGCAGGCAAACAAGGTTAAGGAAGAAAACTGTTTGGATGCTTCAGAACATTGATGCAGATGTTTGTCTGTTTTAATGTAGAACAGAGCGGGTTTTATCAGGGGGCCCATGAAAGTCTGGGACCCTGGGCCGAAGCCCACTTTGCCCAACGTCTAAAAAAGTATCTGGGTGGCATCTGACAGTCTTTTTGGCGTGCCCCCCTCCTCCTTTTCCCCTACTCACCAACAATGCACCTCATCTCTGAAGCACACTTTCTGAAAAACATTTGATTTTTTTTATAGCGCTACACATAGTTTCCTCACACTCAGTTCTGTGATCTGCATGGTACACGTTCTTTGTAGCAGGCATATTAACCCTCTGCGCTTTGTGGGTGGTAGGTCTGCCCATGTGAGTGCACGTTAGTGATGCAACAGTGTGAGAGTAGGGTAAGAGAAGTGACTGTAAGGTGAGTGACGTGACCATATGAATTTGGGTGCGGATGTAAGTGCAGAGTGGGACGAAACAATCATGGTTAGTGATGGGCTTGTTTAAGTGAGATTGCAGATTGAGCAGTGAGCGGGACAGTTGAGTGAACTGTGACATGAGTGCAGGGTGAGTAGGGTGCTCCTGTGACTGCAGGGTGAGGTACAGGGTGAACACTGACTAAGCATCTATTTCCCCTCCTGAGGCGGAAGCCGGAGGTCTCTCATCTTTCCTGTCATTTTAAACAACCGATTTTAAATTGTATTTTGCACTTTGTCCACACCTGAGCTAATTAGGTGTGTTGAGACTCCCTGCGCTTAGCAGCGCCTCAGACTCTTTTTCACCCACTCCCTTTAGCTCCGGACCTGCTCTCGGCCGAGTGTTGACGCCGAGGGCAGGACTCCGGTTTTGGCGGCCATCTTGGGTTGGGTTGGGCTGGTGACGCGCTATAAAAGGGGCCTGTGTTAAGTGAGCAGGTAACACTGACTAAGCATCTATTTCCCCTCCTGAGGCGGAAGCCGGGAGGTCTCTCATCTTTCCTGTCATTTTAAAAAGCCGATTTTAAATTGTATTTTGCACTTTGTCCCCACCTGAGCTAAATAGGTGTGTTGAGACTCCCTGCGCTTAGCAGCGCCTTAGACTCTTTTTCACCCCCTCCCTTTAGCTCCGGACCTGCTCTCGGCCGAGTGTTGACGCCGAGGGCAGTGCTCTGGTTTTGGCGGCCATCTTGGGTCGGGTTGGGCTCGTGACGCGCTATAAAAGGGGCCTGTGTTAAGTGAGCAGGTAACACTGACTAAGCATCTATTTCCCCTCCTGAGGCGGAAGCCGGGAGGTCTCTCATCTTTCCTGTCATTTTTAAAAAGCCGATTTTAAATTGTATTTTGCACTTTGTCCACACATGAGCTAAATAGGTGTGTTGAGACTCCCTGCGCTTAGCAGCGCCTTAGACTCTTTTTCACCCCTTCCCTTTAGCTCCGGACCTGCTCTCGGCCGAGTGTTGACGCCGAGGGCAGGGCTCCGGTTTTGGGGGCCATCTTGGGTCGGGTTGGGCTGGTGACGCAATTGGCAGCGTTATAAAAAAGACAGGGATGGCTCCGGGCAGCGGACGCGACCACCGGACGCGCCGGACCTGCTCTGGAGTCGTGCCAGAGTCCTGCCCGTCTGCGCCCGTCCGCGCACGATCGGGCTCAGGGATCAGGAACTCTGGCTCATGTATCTCCTACACTGCAAATGATCTCCTAGCATTGAATTCTAACAGGTATAGTCTTAATCCCATCACGTGTTCCGTCCTTAAGGAAAATAATATCTTTCGTTTCCCCAGCCGTAGGAATTCTAGCCTTTTACCCCCGCTAAAGCTAGCTACCCTAAACACTAGGTCATTACAGAAACATCACCTGGAAATTTTCACCCTTTTACAGGACGAGACCATTGACATACTCACACTCACCGAAACCTGGTTGAGCGATATTTCCTCCCCGGACATCATAGCCGCCCTCCCTAGCGGGTGTGACATGATCTGGCATAACCGGCCAGACGGTGCTCGAGGTGGTGGCGTAGCAACGATCTTTAAAAAACAGCTCATGTTGACTAAAATTTTAACTGAGACTGTTAATTCCGTTGACCTATTGGGGATAAAAATAATCATGAACAATTCCTGTCTCATCATCTTGACGGTGTATTGTCCGCCCCAATGTACATCAATGTTCAATGATCTCTTTTTTCCAATAATATCGGATTTATGCACACGCTACAAAAATATTTTGGTGACAGGTGACTTTAATGTTCACTGGGACAAAACAGACAAAGATCTACCAACTCGGAAACTACAGACTTCCATGACCGCTTTAGGCCTGGTACAATTAGTGGAAGCCCCAACCCACATAAAAGGCCACATTCTCGACCTCATTTGGTCTTCTATGCCAAAAGTGGCTCTTACAAATATCACACCTTGCATCTGGTCGGACCACCACCTAATCATGTGTGATATACCACAAAACAATCCTCAGGTAAAACTTCCGTTAAAAACCAAAAAAAGTGCGCCAATGGAAAAAAGTTGACCCAGGAACCCTAACCGATGTCCTGTCCAAACGTATACAGAAACCTGTGGTTCCATTAGACGGCGTGGACCTAGATTTAAATTATGATACTATAGTAACCACCCTTAGGCAATCAATTGATGAAATAGCCCCAGAAAAGACACAAAAAATAAAGGGTGCGGAAAAAGGAGCCCCCTGGTTTACTCAAAATCTGAGAGATCAAAAAAGAAAGCTCCGTCGTCTTGAAAGATGCTGGAGGAAATCTAAAAAGGATATTGACCGAGAACTATATAGAACATCCTTTCAACTATATAAAAAGCTTATTGTATCAACCAAAAAGGACTATTATGAAACCCGCATGAACAACGCCATAAATGTCCAGAAAGAAACCTTCCAAATTCTGAAAGAATTAAGTAAAAAGGAAGAAAAGGTAGATACACTGATTGACTGCAACACCTTTCAAGGATACTTTCTTGAAAAAGTAGCGACTATCCTGTCAGACATCAAGAAAGACAGCTCAACTATACACACCACGTCATTGCCCCTTCAACACCCCTCGACCCCCATTATTACTAGATTTCCTAATATTGACTCCACTACCCTCAGACAATTAGCAGTATCAACCAAGTCAGGTTCCCCCGCCGACCCCTGCCCTCCCGAAATCTTTCGGCTAGCAATTCCTATACTGGAGGACCAGATCCTAGACCTCCTAAACAATTCACTAGCTACTGGATCATTACCAACTACCTTTAAAGAGGCACGCGTCAGACCCCTGATAAAAAAACCTGGGGAGGATCCAACTAGCCTGAAGAACTACAGGCCAATCTCCCAGCTGCCGTTTCTGTCAAAAATTTTAGAACAGCATGTGTTAAAATCATTGTCACCCCTCCTGGATTCACACCACCTACTCCAGCAGCGGCAAGCTGGTTTTCGTGCCCACCATAGCACGGAACTAGTAATGCTGTCGGTATTGGATGAGCTCAGATGCATAGCTGACAGTAAAAAGCCTAGCGCCCTGATATTATTAGATCTTTCAGCGGCGTTTGATACTGTCAGCCATGCACAGCTCCTGGACAGACTAGCCATGTCCGGGATAAAAGATCAAGCTCTCCAATGGCTAACGGCCTTTCTGCTGGGGAGGACGCAAAGGATCCAGTTAGCAGACCAGGTTTCCGACGTGGGCGCCTTGGTATGTGGAGTCCCGCAAGGGTCCGCACTCTCACCACTTTTATTTAATTTATACCTGCAGCCATTGATCGACTCTTTGGCAAACATGGGCTGTAAAGTCTTTAATTACGCTGATGATACTCAGCTGTTGCTGAATATTGATAATACAACATCGGCTCAGTCCATGGCCCAAAAGATACTACGGTTCACAGTAAATTGGATGACGTCCAACCTATTAAAAATTAATCCAGACAAAACGGAGGTCCTTGTAGTTTCAACCTCTGCTTCCCCCTGGAACGATCTGTTCTGGCCCCAAGAACTTGGACCTACCCCAAAGCCCTGTCCTAGTGTAAAGAATCTTTGTATGAAAATCGATCAGGAACTCTCGATGACCAACCAAGTATCCGCTGTGGTTGGCTCATGCACCAACCTGATCAGGCAGTTACGAAAGCTTGTCCCTTTACTCTCAACGAATATGCTTCGAACCATTGTTTCAGCCACAATAGTTTCCAGAATCGATTACGGGAACGCACTATACCTAGGTCTTCCAAAAAATTCTATTAATCGTCTACAGGTCATCTTGAATGACGCAGCACGGTTAATTTTTGGATTACCCAGGCGGACCCATGCCTCCCCTCTGCTTTATAGGTTACACTGGCTCCATATAAAGCAGAGGGTTGAATTCAAGAGCCTGTGCATCTGCCATAAAGCAATTCATAGACAGGCGCCAGCCTATATAAAAGATAGGCTTGAAGTGTATGAACCCAAGCGCGCTCTGCGATCCTCCGATTCCCTTCTGCTATCCTGCCCACGTTTTAAAATGGCAACTAAAGGTGGCAGATCCTTCTCAGTCTAAGCCCCCATCATTTGGAACAAGCTACCGGAGGTGCTTCGTAGAGAACCCAATCTTCTCCGCTTTCGGAAATCCCTGAAGACGCTACTCTTCAAGGATGCGTTTACATCCCCGTAAGATAGGCCGGTTTTTCCGTATTTCTTCTACCCCATTTCTTGTTGCTGTACTTGGTCAGAAGCGCTTTGAGACCTGTCGGTGAGTTGGCGCGATATAAAACCCAGAAACAATACAATACAATGCAAGTGCATTCGGAGTGCAGAGCGATCACTATGAGTGCAGGGTGAGCGGGTGAATGGTGGGAGTGCATTGTGATCAGTGAGTGCATTGTGATTGCTGTGAGTGCAGGTGAGCATAAAAGTGAAGGGCGAGAACGGGGAGTGAGTTGTCTGAATGCAGGGTGCATTCCCAGACACTTGAAGTAACTCAGCATGTTATTGATGGTGGCGTAGGGTTTTCAGATATATATGTTAAACTATTGCTATTATGGTGTTAAACAGGGATCGAGGGTGAAGGATATAAATCATGTGCTGATCCTGCAACAGACTTTCAGACTTGTGATTAGGGTCACCAGCTCATTATTTTGATGTCCCAGATGGGACAAAAATAAGCAGTCACCTAAAGCCGTATTTTCAGCACTTATCTGTTCATACTTTGAACAACAAAAATGAATAGAAAGCACTTTTAATGGGGTTCTAGAGCTGCCTGAAAGATCCAGGACTGATAATTAAAGGGAACAAAGACAGAAAAGTCACATTACAAATCAATACATACTTTATTTATAACCCTATTTAGTGTCACAACAAGGTCTTTACAGGCTCTTTAAACAACACGTGGCTGGCATTTTTCTTTTGGCAACCTTACTTCATATTCCTTTTCATGAAATGCATTCTGACACTAGGACAGTAAATGTAAAATTCAAATGTAAGGAATAGGCAGAGTGGGTGCCCAGGGGGTACTGGAACAAGAAAAAAGTAAGCCTCGGTAACCAGTTTACAAAGGTATGTAAATATGCAAATAGTCTCTGGCCTCAAGGCAGTTGCCTCAAACCCCCTTGCTGCTGGGCCTTGAAGCTCAGGTCACCTGCACCCACCGAACATGACACGCACCATTTAATTTATGAGGTATGCCAACAAGCGCTTGAAATAATGCGCGCACGTACCTGCGGCATTGCTGTCAAGTTTTTAAGATTGCTGATGTGCGACATTTCAATTGCGTTTGCAATCGCAGAGCCCACCTAGACACCAAAGCATGCATTAGGCACAAGTGGTCTCAGAAGTGTAAGAACGTGCACATAACATTCCCAACTTTCAAGGTTGTAGTGAATCAGGTAAAACATCAGAATTGTCACAATGCACATGCCTCGATCTATGTATGCTGTAGGGTATGTTTCTTTGGTGACTACGCGGCCGCCCATTATTTCTAGACTGGAGGCCTATATAATGCTCTCAACTTTGATTATGGTTGCGGCTTATGCACTGTCACACGGCTGCAATAAATCACAATTTTAAAATGTTGATTTCTTGCAGCCACGCGACGGTGTGCAAGATGCAACCACCCATACCTCGATTTAGAAAAGGGGGTGGTGATGAACAGAGTGTCTGAGTTAAGCAGACCACTCTTACCCAGTCAAAAGATCAGGGCTTGATCCATCACCGTTATTTATCTCACTGCCCCATCCCAGCTCAGAACCTGGCTATATGCAAATCAGTCTATCCCTGGCCCAGTGCATCATGGGAACAGGGCAGACTAAACTACCAAGCCAATTCTTCACCAGAAAGGAGACAAGCTACCGGGGACCGGTTTCTGGCATTTCAGCCTTCTTCGGCCCGGCTTGCTTGAATCCTGATGGAGCAGTGAGAAAGGGACTCATGTCTGAGTATACCCTGCCACACCTATAGTGGCCAAAATCGATTTAGAAAAGGGGGTGGTGATGAACAGAGTGTCTGAGTTAAGCAGACCACTCTTACCCAGTCAAAAGATCAGGGCTTGATCCATCACCGTTATTTATCTCACTGCCCCCATCCCAGCTCAGAACCTGGCTATATGCAAATCAGTCTGTCCCTGGCCCAGTGCATCATGGGAACAGGGCAGACTAAACTACCAAGCCAATTCTTCACCAGAAAGGAGACAAGCTACCGGGGACCGGTTTCTGGCATTTTAGCCTTCTTCGGCCCGGCTTGCTTGAATCCTGATGGAGCAGTGAGAAAGGGACTCATGTCTGAGTATACCCTGCCACACCTATAGTGGCCAAAATCGATTTAGAAAAGGGGGTGGTGATGAACAGAGTGTCTGAGTTAAGCAGACCACTCTTACCCAGTCAAAAGATCAGGGCTTGATCCATCACTGTTATTTATCTCACTGCCTCATCCCAGCTCAGAATCTGGCTATATGCAAATCAGTCTATCCCTGGCCCAGTGCATCATGGGAACAGGGCAGACTAAACTACCAAGCCAATTCTTCACCAGAAAGGAGACAAGCTACCGGGGACCGGTTTCTGGCATTTCAGCCTTCTTCGGCCCGGCTTGCTTGAATCCTGATGGAGCAGTGAGAAAGGGACTCATGTCTGAGTATACCCTGCCACACCTATAGTGGCCAAAATCGATTTAGAAAAGGGGGTGGTGATGAACAGAGTGTCTGAGTTAAGCAGACCACTCTTACCCAGTGAAAAGATCAGGGCTTGATCCATCACCGTTATTTATCTCACTGCCCCATCCCAGCTCAGAACCTGGCTATATGCAAATCAGTTTGTCCCTGGCCCAGTGCATCATGGGAACAGGGCAGACTAAACTACCAAGCCAATTCTTCACCAGAAAGGAGACAAGCTACCGGGGACCGGTTTCTGGCATTTCAGCCTTCTTCGGCCCGGCTTGCTTGAATCCTGATGGAGCAGTGAGAAAGGGACTCATGTCTGAGTATACCCTGCCACACCTATAGTGGCCAAAATCGATTTAGAAAAGGGGGGTGGTGATGAACAGAGTGTCTGAGTTAAGCAGACCACTCTTACCCAGTCAAAAGATCAGGGCTTGATCCATCACCGTTATTTATCTCACTGCCCCATCCCAGCTCAGAACCTGGCTATATGCAAATCAGTCTGTCCCTGGCCCAGTGCATCATGGGAACAGGGCAGTCTAAACTACCAAGCCAATTCTTCACCAGAAAGGAGACAAGCTACCGGGGACCGGTTTCTGGCATTTCAGCCTTCTTTGGCCCGGCTTGCTTGAATCCTGATGGAGCAGTGAGAAAGGGACTCATGTCTGAGTATACCCTGCCACACCTATAGTGGCCAAAATCGATTTAGAAAAGGGGGTGGTGATGAACAGAGTGTCTGAGTTAAGCAGACCACTCTTACCCAGTCAAAAGATCAGGGCTTGATGCAGCACCGTTATTTATCTCACTGCCCCATCCCAGCTCAGAACCTGGCTATATGCAAATCAGTCTGTCCCTGGCCCAGTGCATCATGGGAACAGGGCAGACTAAACTACCAAGCCAATTCTTCACCAGAAAGGAGACAAGCTACCGGGGACCGGTTTCTGGCATTTCAGCCTTCTTCGGCCCGGCTTGCTTGAATCCTGATGGAGCAGTGAGAAAGGGACTCATGTCTGAGTATACCCTGCCACACCTATAGTGGCCAAAATCGATTTAGAAAAGGGGGTGGTGATGAACAGAGTGTCTGAGTTAAGCAGACCACTCTTACCCAGTCAAAAGATCAGGGCTTGATCCATCACCGTTATTTATCTCACTGCCCCATCCCAGCTCAGAACCTGGCTATATGCAAATCAGTCTGTCCCTGGCCCAGTGCATCATGGGAACAGGGCAGACTAAACTACCAAGCCAATTCTTCACCAGAAAGGAGACAAGCTACCGGGGTCCGGTTTCTGGCATTTCAGCCTTCTTCGGCCCGGCTTGCTTGAATCCTGATGGAGCAGTGAGAAAGGGACTCATGTCTGAGTATACCCTGCCACACCTGTTGTAAATATTTTTGTCCACCCTAAGCGTGGAAGGGTATTCTCAGATGTGAGACCCTTGCTCATTGCACCATCAGGATTCAAGCAAACCGGGCCGAAGACGGCTGTAATGCCAGAAACCGGTCCCCGGGAGCTTGTTTCCTTCCCAGTGTAAGAATTGGCTTCTGTAGTTTGGTTTGCCCTGTTCCCATCATGCACTGGGACAGGAACAGACTAATTTGCATACAGCCAGGTTCTGAAACTGGGATGGTGCAGTGAGCTAAAAAATGGTGTTGGTTCTAGCCCTGATCTCTTGACTGGGTGAGAGCTTTCTGCTTAATTCAGAGACTCTGTCCCTCACCACCCCTTGTTGTAAATACCACCCATACCTGACAAGATTTCAGACTGCTATTTGTGACATTTTCATAATTTCCATCTAGTTATGAGTGACATTCGACGACTATGAGTGACACTTCCTCGCGAGAAAAATCAAGCAATGAAGATGAGGGAAACATTCAATTATCAGAAATGACACCCATTTGAGCAACGAGAAACGCTTAACCCCTTCGCTGCGGCGGCTATTCCGCCGCAGCGCTAAAGGGGCGGGGCGGCCGCCGCATGCTGGTGACAGAACCGCTCCGTCACCAGCTACAGTTGAGCTGTGCTGGTGACGGAGCGGTTCCGTCATGACCCGCCCCGCTCTTTAGAACGCCCGCGCAGGCGCGAAATCAGCGCCGCGCAGGCGCGGCGGCCGGGCCATGACGGAACCGCTCCGTCATCAGCACAGCTCAACTGTAGCTGATGACGGAGCGATTCCGTCATCAGCATGGAAGGGGTTAAGAGCTTAAAACGTACATGCAAAAAAAAGCACCAGAAATGGAAGGGAACTAACCTAGTGTTCCTGTAATCTGATCGGTCAGTGAGCAAGGACACTCGGCATCGGGCAAGGCTCAGGAGAGTGAGGCTGAGGAGCACATAGATTACAGCCAGCCAGGGCGCTCATTACTGATCTCAAGCCTGCTAATATTGGAGGAATGCTTAATCAACAGTGGTCACCAAGACAGGAGATAATTCAATTTAGTTGTATGACTTTGGCCATTGCAGAAGAGCACTCCACTTGCTGTCACCTGTGCGTATATTATTACATCCCGGGCCGGCTGGTTTGTTTGTTGACGCCCCCAATGACAAACTCCGCCACAGACAGACTCTCTCACTACCACGCTTTAACAGTGCCCCGCAAGTCGCTATAGCCACTCTTTTGCTGAGATGCATTTAATTAGGTTTATAGTGCTACTCATACCAGTGTAGAGTGTCAGAGCACTCTACATCACACACACATTACACAGAAACAATCAACATGTGTAAATCAATGTATAGGAATGTTACATAGGATAGAGGATAGAAGACTACAAGGGGTAAGAGCCACATGTCATCCATACTGATACAGTATAGTTTAAGAGTGTTTGGTCTGGCACAAACTCAGAATTTAAAACGTAACACCGTGGTTAGGCAGTTCTCTTTAATAATAAGGACTGATGTTTTTTTTTACCAAAATGAACCCTTTTTGCAATATTCTAATAATGAAAGGCTGGGGGGAATCATAGCACTCTAATCTATACCTTGCAGTTTGCATGCAGGTCTTCTACGACAGTTAATAGCTCCCTGGGATTTTAACTTAAACACTTACTCCAAGTAAACAAAAGGATGTCTTGAACAAAGCACTAACCTATTTACATGATATGCTCTCCTGACCTGCATTCAACACATACTTTGCAGTCGGCATATTAACTCTCTGCTCTACTTGATAATCAGCCAGAATTTTCACTAGACAACATTCCGATCTATGTGACATTTTTATTGTTGTATGAAAATTTATGGAGGAAAGGAAAGTGCCCCGAGGAAAAAGCTAAGACTCGAAAATATAAAGCTTTACTGGAAGCAGGTGCTGAAAGAAACCGCCGGTGCAGTCAGGATAGGTGCCACACCCTCGCACTGGAGCAATCACCATGGTCTCCGTCTCCACTCAGCAGAACGCTCGGAATGAACTTTTGGCGTAACGAAACTTGAGGGGGCCCCCCTGCAAAACACATGGTGGCTCCCCCCCGGTGGCCCAGCCCACCACCTACCACTTGGCCCCACCGCCCAAAAATCTGGCATATTTTGATTTGAAACCTCCAACATTTAAATGAAATGCCTCCATATTGTCTTTCTCAAAGATCTAATGAGAACGCGGGAAACCCTCTTTACTTATAAGATATGCCATTTGTAACATTAATGTCAAAAGCAGATTATTTAACTGAGGCAGCAATCAGAACAATGCCAAGGAGAGATCCTATTGTCTCAGGAACTGCAACAATCAGAACAATGCTATGAAGGGTCTGAATTAGAATTGACATTAATAGACAATAACATGAAACTTTGAAAGACAAACCCAAGTCTGCAATTCTATAGAATCAACTGACAATATACATGAGACGAACACAAGATAGAACTCAGTATCCTGCGAAAGGCAAGAGAAATAGACTGGTGAATTATCTGCATGCCACACACTAGCGACTGTCAAGGGTTGTGCATGATAACGTAAACTGAGGAAGCAATTTCAATTTCTACCACCATGTCTTTATTAGTAAACATTACAAAACAGGCAGGCAAACAAGGTTAAGGAAGAAAACTGTTTGGATGCTTCAGAACATTGATGCAGATGTTTGTCTGTTTTAATGTAGAACAGAGCAGGTTTTATCAGGGGGCCCATGAAAGTCTGGGACCCTGGGCCGAAGCCCACTTTGCCCAACGTCTAAAAAAGTATCTGGGTGGCATCTGACAGTCTTTTAGGCGTGCCCTCCCTCCTCCTTTTCCCCTACTCACCAACAATGCACCTCATCTCTGTAGCACACTTTCTGAAAAACATTTGATTTTTTTTATAGCGCTACACATAGTTTCCTCACACTCAATTCTGTGATCTGCATGGTACACGTTCTTTGTAGCAGGCATATTAACCCTCTGCGCTTTGTGGGTGGTAGGTCTGCCCATGTGAGTGCACGTTAGTGATGCAACAGTGTGAGAGTAGGGTAAGAGAAGTGACTGTAAGGTGAGTGAGGTGACCATATGAATTTGGGTGCGGATGTAAGTGCAGAGTGGGACGAAACAATCATGGTTAGTGATGGGCTTGTTTAAGTGAGATTGCAGATTGAGCAGTGAGCGGGACAGTTGAGTGAACTGTGACATGAGTGCAGGGTGAGTAGGGTGCTCCTGTGACTGCAGGGTGAGGTACAGGGTGAACACTGACTAAGCATCTATTTCCCCTCCTGAGGCGGAAGCCGGGAGGTCTCTCATCTTTCCTGTCATTTTAAAAAGCCGATTTTAAATTGTATTTTGCACTTTGTCCACACCTGAGCTAAATAGGTGTGTTGAGACTCTCTGCTCTTAGCAGCGCCTTAGACTCTTTTTCACCCCCTCCCTTTAGCTCCGGACCTGCTCTCGGCCGAGTGTTGACGCCGAGGGCAGGGCTCCGGTTTTGGCGGCCATCTTGGGTCGGGTTGGGTTGGTGACGCGCTATAAAAGGGGCCTGTGTTAAGTGAGCAGGTAACACTGACTACGCATCTATTTCCCCTCCTGAGGCGGAAGCCGGGAGGTCTCTCATCTTTCCTGTCATTTTAAAAAGCAGATTTTAAATTGTATTTTGCACTTTGTCCACACCTGAGCTAAATAGGTGTGTTGAGACTCCCTGCGCTTAGCAGCGCCTTAGACTCTTTTTCACCCCCTCCCTTTAGCTCCGGACCTGCTCTCGGCCGAGTGTTGATGCCGAGGGCAGGGCTCCGGTTTTGGCGGCCATCTTGGGTCGGGTTGGGCTGGTGACGCGCTGTAAAAGGGGCCTGTGTTAAGTGAGCAGGTAACACTGACTAAGCATCTATTTCCCCTCCTGAGGCGGAAGCCGGGAGGTCTCTCATCTTTCCTGTCATTTTAAAAAGCAGATTTTAAATTGTATTTTGCACTTTGTCCACACCTGAGCTAAATAGGTGTGTTGAGACTCCCTGCGCTTAGCAGCGCCTTAGACTCTTTTTCACCCCCTCCCTTTAGCTCCGGACCTGCTCTCGGCCGAGTGTTGACGCCGAGGGCAGGGCTCCGGTTTTGGCGGCCATCTTGGGTGGGGTTGGGCTGGTGACGCAATTGGCAGCGTTATAAAAAAGACAGGGATGGCTTCGGGCAGTGGACGCGACCAGCGGACGCGCAGGACCTGCTCTGGAGTCGTGCCAGAGTCCTGTCCGTCTGCGCCCGTCCGCGCACGATCGGGCTCAGGGATCAGGAACTCTGGCTCATGTATCTCCTACACTGCAAATGATCTCCTAGCATTGAATTCTAACAGGTATAGTCTTAATCCCATCACGTGTTCCGTCCTTAAGGAAAATAATATCTTTCGTTTCCCCAGCCATAGGAATTCTAGCCTTTTACCCCCGCTAAAGCTAGCTACCCTAAACACTAGGTCATTACAGAAACATCACCTGGAAATTTTCACCCTTTTACAGGACGAGACCATTGACATACTGACACTCTCCGAAACCTGGTTGAGCGATATTTCCTCCCCGGACATCATAGCCGCCCTCCCTAGCGGGTATGACATGATCTGGCATAACTGGCCAGACGGTGCTCGAGGTGGTGGCGTAGCAACGATCTTTAAAAAACAGCTCATGGTGACTAAAATTTTAACTGAGACTGTTAATTCCGTTGACCTATTGGGGATAAAAATAATCATGAACAATTCCTGTCTCATCATCTTGACGGTGTATTGTCCGCCCCAATGTACATCAATGTTCAATGATCTCTTTTTTCCTATAATATCGGATTTATGCACACGCTACAAAAATATTTTGGTGACAGGTGACTTTAATGTTCACTGGGACAAAACAGACAAAGATCTACCAACTCGGAAACTACAGACTTCCATGACCGCTTTAGGCCTGGTACAATTAGTGGAAGCCCCAACCCACATAAAAGGCCACATTCTCGACCTCATTTGGTCTTCTATGCCAAAAGTGGCTCTTACAAAAATCACACCTTGCATCTGGTCGGACCACCACCTAATCATGTGTGATATACCACAAACCAATCCTCAGGTAAAACTTCCGTTAAAAACCAAAAAAGTGCGCCAATGGAAAAAAGTTGACCCAGGAACCCTAACCGATGTCCTGTCCAAACGTATACAGAAACCTGTGGTTCCATTAGACGGCGTGGACCTAGATTTAAATTATGATACTATAGTAACCACCCTTAGGCAATCAATTGATGAAATAGCCCCAGAAAAGACACAAAAAATAAAGGGTGCGGAAAAAGGAGCCCCCTGGTTTACTCAAAATCTGAGAGATCAAAAAAGAAAGCTCCGTCATCTTGAAAGATGCTGGAGGAAATCTAAAAAGGATATTGACCGAGAACTATATAGAACATCCTTTCAACTATATAAAAAGCTTATTGTATCAACCAAAAAGGACTATTATGAAACCCGCATGAACAACGCCATAAATGTCCAGAAAGAAACCTTCCAAATTCTGAAAGAATTAAGTAAAAAGGAAGAAAAGGTAGATACACTGATTGACTGCAACACCTTCCAAGGATACTTTCTTGAAAAAGTAGCGACTATCCTGTCAGACATCAAGAAAGACAGCTCAACTATACACACCACGTCATTGCCCCTTCAAAACCCCTCGACCCCCATTATTACTAGATTTCCTAATATTGACTCCACTACCCTCAGACAATTAGCAGTATCAACCAAGTCAGGTTCCCCCGCCGACCCCTGCCCTCTCGAAATCTTTCGGCTAGCAATTCCTATACTGGAGGACCAGATCCTAGACCTCCTAAACAATTCACTAGCTACTGGATCATTACCAACTACCTTTAAAGAGGCACGCGTCAGACCCCTGATAAAAAAACCTGGGGCGGATCCAACTAGCCTGAAGAACTACAGGCCAATCTCCCAGCTGCCGTTTCTGTCAAACATTTTAGAACAGCATGTGTTAAAATCATTGTCACCCCTCCTGGATTCACACCACCTACTCCAGGAGCGGCAAGCTGGTTTTCGTGCCCACCATAGCACGGAACTAGTAATGCTGTCGGTATTGGATGAGCTCAGATGCATGGCTGACAGTAAAAAGCCTAGCGCCCTGATATTATTAGATCTTTCAGCGGCGTTTGATACTGTCAGCCATGCACAGCTCCTGGACAGACTAGCCATGTCCGGGATAAAAGATCAAGCTCTCCAATGGCTAACGGCCTTTCTGCTGGGGAGGACGCAAAGGATCCAGTTAGCAGACCAGGTTTCCAACGTGGGCGCCTTGGTATGTGGAGTCCCGCAAGGGTCCGCACTCTCACCACTTTTATTTCATTTATACCTGCAGCCATTGATCGACTCTTTGGCAAACATGGGCTGTAAAGTCTTTAATTACGCCGATGATACTCAGCTGTTGCTGAGTATTGATAATACAACATCGGCTCAGTCCATGGCCCAAAAGATACTACGGTTCACAGTAAATTGGATGACGTCCAACCTATTAAAAATTAATCCAGACCAAAACGGAGGTCCTTGTAGTTTCAACCTCTGCTTCCCCCTGGAACGATCTGTTCTGGCCCCAAGAACTTGGACCTACCCCAAAGCCCTGTCCTAGTGTAAAGAGTCTTTGTATGAAAATCGATCAGGCACTCTCGATGACCAACCAAGTATCCGCTGTGGTTGGCTCATGCACCAACCTGATCAGGCAGTTACGAAAGCTTGTCCCTTTACTCTCAACGAATATGCTTCGAACCATTGTTTCAGCCACAATAGTTTCCAGAATCGATTACGGGAACGCACTATACCTAGGTCTTCCAAAAAATTCTATTAATCGTCTACAGGTCATCTTGAATGACGCAGCACGGTTAATTTTTGGATTACCCAGGCGGACCCATGCCTCCCCTCTGCTTTATAGGTTACACTGGCTCCCTATAAAGCAGAGGGTTGAATTCAAGAGCCTGTGCATCTGCCATAAAGCAATTCATGGACAGGCGCCAGCCTATATAAAAGATAGGCTTGAAGTGTATGAACCGAAGCGCGCTCTGCGATCCTCCGATTCCCTTCTGCTATCCTGCCCACGTTTAAAATGGCAACTAAAGGTGGCAGATCCTTCTCAGTCTAAGCCCCCATCATTTGGAACAAGCTACCGGAGGTGCTTCGTAGAGAACCCAATCTTCTCCGCTTTCGGAAATCCCTGAAGACGCTACTCTTCAAGGATGCGTTTACATCCCCGTAAGATAGGCCGTTTTTTCCGTATTTCTTCTACCCCATTTCTTGTTGCTGTACTTGGTCAGAAGCGCTTTGAGACCTGTCGGTGAGTTGGCGCGATGTAAAACCCAGAAACAATACAATACAATGCAAGTGCATTCGGAGTGCAGAGCGATCACTATGAGTGCAGGGTGAGTGGGTGAATGGTGGGAGTGCATTGTGATCAGTGAGTGCATTGTGATTGCTGTGAGTGCAGGTGAGCATAAAAGTGAAGGGCGAGAACGGGGAGTGAGTTGTCTGAATGCAGGGTGCATTCCCAGACACTTGAAGTAACTCAGCATGTTATTGATGGTGGGGTAGGGTTTTCAGATATATATGTTAAACTATTGCTATTATGGTGTTAAACAGGGATCGAGGGTGAAGGATATAAATCATGTGCTGATCCTGCAACAGACTTTCAGACTTGTGATTAGGGTCACCAGCTCATTATTTTGATGTCCCAGATGGGACAAAAATAAGCAGTCACCTAAAGCCGTATTTTCAGCACTTATCTGTTCATACTTTGAACAACAAAAATGAATAGAAAGCACTTTTAATGGGGTTCTAGAGCTGCCTGAAAGATCCAGGACTGATAATTAAAGGGAACAAAGACAGAAAAGTCACATTACAAATCAATACATACTTTATTTATAACCCTATTTAGTGTCACAACAAGGTCTTTACAGGCTCTTTAAACAACACGTGGCTGGCATTTTTCTTTTGGCAACCTTACTTCATATTCCTTTTCATGAAATGCATTCTGACACTAGGACAGTAAATGTAAAATTCAAATGTAAGGAATAGGCAGAGTGGGTGCCCAGGGGGTACTGGAACAAGAAAAAAGTAAGCCTCGGTAACCAGTTTACAAAGGTATGTAAATATGCAAATAGTCTCTGGCCTCAAGGCAGTTGCCTCAAACCCCCTTGCTGCTGGGCCTTGAAGCTCAGGTCACCTGCACCCACCGAACATGACACGCACCATTTAATTTATGAGGTATGCCAACAAGCGCTTGAAATAATGCGCGCACGTACCTGCGGCATTGCTGTCAAGTTTTTAAGATTGCTGATGTGCGACATTTCAATTGCGTTTGCAATCGCAGAGCCCACCTAGACACCAAAGCATGCATTAGGCACAAGTGGTCTCAGAAGTGTAAGAACGTGCACATAACATTCCCAACTTTCAAGGTTGTAGTGAATCAGGTAAAACATCAGAATTGTCACAATGCACATGCCTCGATCTATGTATGCTGTAGGGTATGTTTCTTTGGTGACTACGCGGCCGCCCATTATTTCTAGACTGGAGGCCTATATAATGCTCTCAACTTTGATTATGGTTGCGGCTTATGCACTGTCACACGGCTGCAATAAATCACAATTTTAAAATGTTGATTTCTTGCAGCCACGCGACGGTGTGCAAGATGCAACCACCCATACCTCGATTTAGAAAAGGGGGTGGTGATAAACAGAGTGTCTGAGTTAAGCAGACCACTCTTACCCAGTCAAAAGATCAGGGCTTGATCCATCACCGTTATTTATCTCACTGCCCCATCCCAGCTCAGAACCTGGCTATATGCAAATCAGTCTATCCCTGGCCCAGTGCATCATGGGAACAGGGCAGACTAAACTACCAAGCCAATTCTTCACCAGAAAGGAGACAAGCTACCGGGGACCGGTTTCTGGCATTTCAGCCTTCTTCGGCCCGGCTTGCTTGAATCCTGATGGAGCAGTGAGAAAGGGACTCATGTCTGAGTATACCCTGCCACACCTATAGTGGCCAAAATCGATTTAGAAAAGGGGGTGGTGATGAACAGAGTGTCTGAGTTAAGCAGACCACTCTTACCCAGTCAAAAGATCAGGGCTTGATCCATCATCGTTATTTATCTCACTGCCCCATCCCAGCTCAGAACCTGGCTATATGCAAATCAGTCTGTCCCTGGCCCAGTGCATCATGGGAACAGGGCAGACTAAACTACCAAGCCAATTCTTCACCAGAAAGGAGACAAGCTACCGGGGACCGGTTTCTGGCATTTCAGCCTTCTTCGGCCCGGCTTGCTTGAATCCTGATGGAGCAGTGAGAAAGGGACTCATGTCTGAGTATACCCTGCCACACCTATAGTGGCCAAAATCGATTTAGAAAAGGGGGTGGTGATGAACAGAGTGTCTGAGTTAAGCAGACCACTCTTACCCAGTCAAAAGATCAGGGCTTGATCCATCACCGTTATTTATCTCACTGCCTCATCCCAGCTCAGAACCTGGCTATATGCAAATCAGTCTATCCCTGGCCCAGTGCATCATGGGAACAGGGCAGACTAAACTACCAAGCCAATTCTTCACCAGAAAGGAGACAAGCTACCGGGGACCGGTTTCTGGCATTTCAGCCTTCTTCGGCCCGGCTTGCTTGAATCCTGATGGAGCAGTGAGAAAGGGACTCATGTCTGAGTATACCCTGCCACACCTATAGTGGCCAAAATCGATTTAGAAAAGGGGGGTGGTGATGAACAGAGTGTCTGAGTTAAGCAGACCACTCTTACCCAGTCAAAAGATCAGGGCTTGATCCATCACCGTTATTTATCTCACTGCCCCATCCCAGCTCAGAACCTGGCTATATGCAAATCAGTCTGTCCCTGGCCCAGTGCATCATGGGAACAGGGCAGTCTAAACTACCAAGCCAATTCTTCACCAGAAAGGAGACAAGCTACCGGGGACCGGTTTCTGGCATTTCAGCCTTCTTTGGCCCGGCTTGCTTGAATCCTGATGGAGCAGTGAGAAAGGGACTCATGTCTGAGTATACCCTGCCACACCTATAGTGGCCAAAATCGATTTAGAAAAGGGGGTGGTGATGAACAGAGTGTCTGAGTTAAGCAGACCACTCTTACCCAGTCAAAAGATCAGGGCTTGATGCATCACCGTTATTTATCTCACTGCCCCATCCCAGCTCAGAACCTGGCTATATGCAAATCAGTCTGTCCCTGGCCCAGTGCATCATGGGAACAGGGCAGACTAAACTACCAAGCCAATTCTTCAGCAGAAAGGAGACAAGCTACCGGGGACCGGTTTCTGGCATTTCAGCCTTCTTCGGCCCGGCTTGCTTGAATCCTGATGGAGCAGTGAGAAAGGGACTCATGTCTGAGTATACCCTGCCACACCTATAGTGGCCAAAATCGATTTAGAAAAGGGGGTGGTGATGAACAGAGTGTCTGAGTTAAGCAGACCACTCTTACCCAGTCAAAAGATCAGGGCTTGATCCATCACCGTTATTTATCTCACTGCCCCATCCCAGCTGAGAACCTGGCTATATGCAAATCAGTCTGTCCCTGGCCCAGTGCATCATGGGAACAGGGCAGACTAAACTACCAAGCCAATTCTTCACCAGAAAGGAGACAAGCTACCGGGGACCGGTTTCTGGCATTTCAGCCTTCTTCGGCCCGGCTTGCTTGAATCCTGATGGAGCAGTGAGAAAGGGACTCATGCCTGAGTATACCCTGCCACACCTGTTGTAAATATTTTTGTCCACCCTAAGCGTGGAAGGGTATTCTCAGATGTGAGACCCTTGCTCATTGCACCATCAGGATTCAAGCAAACCGGGCCGAAGACGGCTGTAATGCCAGAAACCGGTCCCCGGGAGCTTGTTTCCTTCCCAGTGTAAGAATTGGCTTCTGTAGTTTGGTTTGCCCTGTTCCCATCATGCACTGGGACAGGAACAGACTAATTTGCATACAGCCAGGTTCTGAAACTGGGATGGTGCAGTGAGCTAAAAAATGGTGTTGGTTCTAGCCCTGATCTCTTGACTGGGTGAGAGCTTTCTGCTTAATTCAGAGACTCTGTCCCTCACCACCCCTTGTTGTAAATACCACCCATACCTGACAAGATTTCAGACTGCTATTTGTGACATTTTCATAATTTCCATCTAGTTATGAGTGACATTCGACGACTATGAGTGACACTTCCTTGCGAGAAAAATCAAGCAATGAAGATGAGGGAAACATTCAATTATCAGAAATGACACCCATTTGAGCAACGAGAAACGCTTAAGAGCTTAAAACGTACATGCAAAAAAAAGCACCAGAAATGGAAGGGAACTAACCTAGTGTTCCTGTAATCTGATCGGTCAGTGGGCAAGGACACTCGGCATCGGGCAAGGCTCAGGAGAGTGAGGCTGAGGAGCACATAGATTACAGCCAGCCAGGGCCCTCATTACTGATCTCAAGCCTGCTAATATTGGAGGAATGCTTAATCAACAGTGGTCACCAAGACAGGAGATAATTCAATTTAGTTATATGACTTTGGCCATTGCAGAAGAGCACTCCACTTGCTGTCACCTGTGCGTATATTATTACATCCCGGGCCGGCTGGTTTGTTTGTTGACGCCCCCAATGACAAACTCCGCCACAGACAGACTCTCTCACTACCACGCTTTAACAGTGCCCCGCAAGTCGCCATAGCCACTCTTTTGCTGAGATGCATTTAATTAGGTTTATAGTGCTACTCATACCAGTGTAGAGTGTCAGAGCACTCTACATCACACACACATTACACAGAAACAATCAAAATGTGTAAATCAATGTATAGGAATGTTACATAGGATAGAGGATAGAAGACTACAAGGGGTAAGAGCCACATGTCATCCATACTGATACAGTATAGTTTAAGAGTGTTTGGTCTGGCACAAACTCAGAATTTAAAACGTAACACCGTGGTTAGGCAGTTCTCTTTAATAATAAGGACTGATGTTTTTTTTTACCAAAATGAACCTTTTTTGCAATATTCTAATAATGAAAGGCTGGGGGGAATCATAGCACTCTAATCTATACCTTGCAGTTTGCATGCAGGTCTTCTACGACAGTTAATAGCTCCCTGGGATTTTAACTTAAACACTTACTCCAAGTAAACAAAAGGATGTCTTGAACAAAGCACTAACCTATTTACATGATATGCTCTCCTGACCTGCATTCAACACATACTTTGCAGTCGGCATATTAACTCTCTGCTCTACTTGATAATCAGCCAGAATTTTCACTAGACAACATTCCGATCTATGTGACATTTTTATTGTTGTATGAAAATTTATGGAGGAAAGGAAAGTGCCCCGAGGAAAAAGCTAAGACTCGAAAATATAAAGCTTTACCGGAAGCAGGTGCTGAAAGAAACCGCCGGTGCAGTCAGGATAGGTGCCACACCCTCGCACTGGAGCAATCACCATGGTCTCCGTCTCCACTCAGCAGAACGCTCGGAATGAACTTTTGGCGTAACGAAACTTGAGGGGGCCCCCCTGCAAAACACATGGTGGCTCCCCCCCGGTGGCCCAGCCCACCACCTACCACTTGGCCCCACCGCCCAAAAATCTGGCATATTTTGATTTGAAACCTCCAACATTTAAATGAAATGCCTCCATATTGTCTTTCTCAAAGATCTAATGAGAACGCGGGAAACCCTCTTTACTTATAAGATATGCCATTTGTAACATTAATGTCAAAAGCAGATTATTTAACTGAGGCAGCAATCAGAACAATGCCAAGGAGAGATCCTATTGTCTCAGGAACTGCAACAATCAGAACAATGCCAAAGAGAGGTCCAATTGTCTCAGGAACTGCCTGTGGCTGAAGAAGAACTATGAAGGGTCTGAATTAGAATTGACATTAATAGACAATAACATGAAACTTTGAAAGACAAACCCAAGTCTGCAATTCTATAGAATCGACTGACAATATACATGAGACGAACACAAGATAGAACTCAGTATCCTGCGAAAGGCAAGAGAAATAGACTGGTGAATTATCTGCATGCCACACACTAGCGACTGTCAAGGGTTGTGCATGATAACGTAAACTGAGGAAGCAATTTCAATTTCTACCACCATGTCTTTATTAGTAAACATTACAAAACAGGCAGGCAAACAAGGTTAAGGAAGAAAACTGTTTGGATGCTTCAGAACATTGATGCAGATGTTTGTCTGTTTTAATGTAGAACAGAGCGGGTTTTATCAGGGGGCCCATGAAAGTCTGGGACCCTGGGCCGAAGCCCACTTTGCCCAACGTCTAAAAAAGTATCTGGGTGGCATCTGACAGTCTTTTAGGCGTGCCCTCCCTCCTCCTTTTCCCCTACTCACCAACAATGCACCTCATCTCTGTAGCACACTTTCTGAAAAACATTTGATTTTTTTTATAGCGCTACACATAGTTTCCTCACACTCAATTCTGTGATCTGCATGGTACACGTTCTTTGTAGCAGGCATATTAACCCTCTGCGCTTTGTGGGTGGTAGGTCTGCCCATGTGAGTGCACGTTAGTGATGCAACAGTGTGAGAGTAGGGTAAGAGAAGTGACTGTAAGGTGAGTGAGGTGACCATATGAATTTGGGTGCGGATGTAAGTGCAGAGTGGGACGAAACAATCATGGTTAGTGATGGGCTTGTTTAAGTGAGATTGCAGATTGAGCAGTGAGCGGGACAGTTGAGTGAACTGTGACATGAGTGCAGGGTGAGTAGGGTGCTCCTGTGACTGCAGGGTGAGGTACAGGGTGAACACTGACTAAGCATCTATTTCCCCTCCTGAGGCGGAAGCCGGGAGGTCTCTCATCTTTCCTGTCATTTTAAAAAGCCGATTTTAAATTGTATTTTGCACTTTGTCCACACCTGAGCTAAATAGGTGTGTTGAGACTCTCTGCTCTTAGCAGCGCCTTAGACTCTTTTTCACCCCCTCCCTTTAGCTCCGGACCTGCTCTCGGCCGAGTGTTGACGCCGAGGGCAGGGCTCCGGTTTTGGCGGCCATCTTGGGTCGGGTTGGGTTGGTGACGCGCTATAAAAGGGGCCTGTGTTAAGTGAGCAGGTAACACTGACTACGCATCTATTTCCCCTCCTGAGGCGGAAGCTGGGAGGTCTCTCATCTTTCCTGTCATTTTAAAAAGCAGATTTTAAATTGTATTTTGCACTTTGTCCACACCTGAGCTAAATAGGTGTGTTGAGACTCCCTGCGCTTAGCAGCGCCTTAGACTCTTTTTCACCCCCTCCCTTTAGCTCCGGACCTGCTCTCGGCCGAGTGTTGACGCCGAGGGCAGGGCTCCGGTTTTGGCGGCCATCTTGGGTCGGGTTGGGCTGGTGACGCGCTGTAAAAGGGGCCTGTGTTAAGTGAGCAGGTAACACTGACTAAGCATCTATTTCCCCTCCTGAGGCGGAAGCCGGGAGGTCTCTCATCTTTCCTGTCATTTTAAAAAGCAGATTTTAAATTGTATTTTGCACTTTGTCCACACCTGAGCTAAATAGGTGTGTTGAGACTCCCTGCGCTTAGCAGCGCCTTAGACTCTTTTTCACCCCCTCCCTTTAGCTCCGGACCTGCTCTCGGCCGAGTGTTGACGCCGAGGGCAGGGCTCCGGTTTTGGCGGCCATCTTGGGTGGGGTTGGGCTGGTGACGCAATTGGCAGCGTTATAAAAAAGACAGGGATGGCTTCGGGCAGTGGACGCGACCAGCGGACGCGCCGGACCTGCTCTGGAGTCGTGCCAGAGTCCTGTCCGTCTGCGCCCGTCCGCGCACGATCGGGCTCAGGGATCAGGAACTCTGGCTCATGTATCTCCTACACTGCAAATGATCTCCTAGCATTGAATTCTAACAGGTATAGTCTTAATCCCATCACGTGTTCCGTCCTTAAGGAAAATAATATCTTTCGTTTCCCCAGCCATAGGAATTCTAGCCTTTTACCCCCGCTAAAGCTAGCTACCCTAAACACTAGGTCATTACAGAAACATCCCCTGGAAATTTTCACCCTTTTACAGGACGAGACCATTGACATACTGACACTCTCCGAAACCTGGTTGAGCGATATTTCCTCCCCGGACATCATAGCCGCCCTCCCTAGCGGGTATGACATGATCTGGCATAACTGGCCAGACGGTGCTCGAGGTGGTGGCGTAGCAACGATCTTTAAAAAACAGCTCATGGTGACTAAAATTTTAACTGAGACTGTTAATTCCGTTGACCTATTGGGGATAAAAATAATCATGAACAATTCCTGTCTCATCATCTTGACGGTGTATTGTCCGCCCCAATGTACATCAATGTTCAATGATCTCTTTTTTCCTATAATATCGGATTTATGCACACGCTACAAAAATATTTTGGTGACAGGTGACTTTAATGTTCACTGGGACAAAACAGACAAAGATCTACCAACTCGGAAACTACAGACTTCCATGACCGCTTTAGGCCTGGTACAATTAGTGGAAGCCCCAACCCACATAAAAGGCCACATTCTCGACCTCATTTGGTCTTCTATGCCAAAAGTGGCTCTTACAAAAATCACACCTTGCATCTGGTCGGACCACCACCTAATCATGTGTGATATACCACAAACCAATCCTCAGGTAAAACTTCCGTTAAAAACCAAAAAAGTGCGCCAATGGAAAAAAGTTGACCCAGGAACCCTAACCGATGTCCTGTCCAAACGTATACAGAAACCTGTGGTTCCATTAGACGGCGTGGACCTAGATTTAAATTATGATACTATAGTAACCACCCTTAGGCAATCAATTGATGAAATAGCCCCAGAAAAGACACAAAAAATAAAGGGTGCGGAAAAAGGAGCCCCCTGGTTTACTCAAAATCTGAGAGATCAAAAAAGAAAGCTCCGTCATCTTGAAAGATGCTGGAGGAAATCTAAAAAGGATATTGACCGAGAACTATATAGAACATCCTTTCAACTATATAAAAAGCTTATTGTATCAACCAAAAAGGACTATTATGAAACCCGCATGAACAACGCCATAAATGTCCAGAAAGAAACCTTCCAAATTCTGAAAGAATTAAGTAAAAAGGAAGAAAAGGTAGATACACTGATTGACTGCAACACCTTCCAAGGATACTTTCTTGAAAAAGTAGCGACTATCCTGTCAGACATCAAGAAAGACAGCTCAACTATACACACCACGTCATTGCCCCTTCAAAACCCCTCGACCCCCATTATTACTAGATTTCCTAATATTGACTCCACTACCCTCAGACAATTAGCAGTATCAACCAAGTCAGGTTCCCCCGCCGACCCCTGCCCTCCCGAAATCTTTCGGCTAGCAATTCCTATACTGGAGGACCAGATCCTAGACCTCCTAAACAATTCACTAGCTACTGGATCATTACCAACTACCTTTAAAGAGGCACGCGTCAGACCCCTGATAAAAAAACCTGGGGCGGATCCAACTAGCCTGAAGAACTACAGGCCAATCTCCCAGCTGCCGTTTCTGTCAAACATTTTAGAACAGCATGTGTTAAAATCATTGTCACCCCTCCTGGATTCACACCACCTACTCCAGGAGCGGCAAGCTGGTTTTCGTGCCCACCATAGCACGGAACTAGTAATGCTGTCGGTATTGGATGAGCTCAGATGCATGGCTGACAGTAAAAAGCCTAGCGCCTTGATATTATTAGATCTTTCAGCGGCGTTTGATACTGTCAGCCATGCACAGCTCCTGGACAGACTAGCCATGTCCGGGATAAAAGATCAAGCTCTCCAATGGCTAACGGCCTTTCTGCTGGGGAGGACGCAAAGGATCCAGTTAGCAGACCAGGTTTCCGACGTGGGCGCCTTGGTATGTGGAGTCCCGCAAGGGTCCGCACTCTCACCACTTTTATTTCATTTATACCTGCAGCCATTGATCGACTCTTTGGCAAACATGGGCTGTAAAGTCTTTAATTACGCCGATGATACTCAGCTGTTGCTGAGTATTGATAATACAACATCGGCTCAGTCCATGGCCCAAAAGATACTACGGTTCACAGTAAATTGGATGACGTCCAACCTATTAAAAATTAATCCAGACAAAACGGAGGTCCTTGTAGTTTCAACCTCTGCTTCCCCCTGGAACGATCTGTTCTGGCCCCAAGAACTTGGACCAACCCCAAAGCCCTGTCCTAGTGTAAAGAGTCTTTGTATGAAAATCGATCAGGCCCTCTCGATGACCAACCAAGTATCCGCTGTGGTTGGCTCATGCACCAACCTGATCAGGCAGTTACGAAAGCTTGTCCCTTTACTCTCAACGAAAATGCTTCGAACCATTGTTTCAGCCACAATAGTTTCCAGAATCGATTACGGGAACGCACTATACCTAGGTCTTCCAAAAAATTCTATTAATCGTCTACAGGTCATCTTGAATGACGCAGCACGGTTAATTTTTGGATTACCCAGGCGGACCCATGCCTCCCCTCTGCTTTATAGGTTACACTGGCTCCCTATAAAGCAGAGGGTTGAATTCAAGAGCCTGTGCATCTGCCATAAAGCAATTCATGGACAGGCGCCAGCCTATATAAAAGATAGGCTTGAAGTGTATGAACCCAAGCGCGCTCTGCGATCCTCCGATTCCCTTCTGCTATCCTGCCCACGTTTTAAAATGGCAACTAAAGGTGACAGATCCTTCTCAGTCTAAGCCCCCATCATTTGGAACAAGCTACCGGAGGTGCTTCGTAGAGAACCCAATCTTCTCCGCTTTCGGAAATCCCTGAAGACGCTACTCTTCAAGGATGCGTTTACATCCCCGTAAGATAGGCCGTTTTTTCCGTATTTCTTCTACCCCATTTCTTGTTGCTGTACTTGGTCAGAAGCGCTTTGAGACCTGTCGGTGAGTTGGCGCGATGTAAAACCCAGAAACAATACAATACAATGCAAGTGCATTCGGAGTGCAGAGCGATCACTATGAGTGCAGGGTGAGTGGGTGAATGGTGGGAGTGCATTGTGATCAGTGAGTGCATTGTGATTGCTGTGAGTGCAGGTGAGCATAAAAGTGAAGGGCGAGAACGGGGAGTGAGTTGTCTGAATGCAGGGTGCATTCCCAGACACTTGAAGTAACTCAGCATGTTATTGATGGTGGCGTAGGGTTTTCAGATATATATGTTAAACTATTGCTATTATGGTGTTAAGCAGGGATCGAGGGTGAAGGATATAAATCATGTGCTGATCCTGCAACAGACTTTCAGACTTGTGATTAGGGTCACCAGCTCATTATTTTGATGTCCCAGATGGGACAAAAATAAGCAGTCACCTAAAGCCGTATTTTCAGCACTTATCTGTTCATACTTTGAACAACAAAAATGAATAGAAAGCACTTTTAATGGGGTTCTAGAGCTGCCTGAAAGATCCAGGACTGATAATTAAAGGGAACAAAGACAGAAAAGTCACATTACAAATCAATACATACTTTATTTATAACCCTATTTAGTGTCACAACAAGGTCTTTACAGGCTCTTTAAACAACACGTGGCTGGCATTTTTCTTTTGGCAACCTTACTTCATATTCCTTTTCATGAAATGCATTCTGACACTAGGACAGTAAATGTAAAATTCAAATGTAAGGAATAGGCAGAGTGGGTGCCCAGGGGGTACTGGAACAAGAAAAAAGTAAGCCTCGGTAACCAGTTTACAAAGGTATGTAAATATGCAAATAGTCTCTGGCCTCAAGGCAGTTGCCTCAAACCCCCTTGCTGCTGGGCCTTGAAGCTCAGGTCACCTGCACCCACCGAACATGACACGCACCATTTAATTTATGAGGTATGCCAACAAGCGCTTGAAATAATGCGCGCACGTACCTGCGGCATTGCTGTCAAGTTTTTAAGATTGCTGATGTGCGACATTTCAATTGCGTTTGCAATCGCAGAGCCCACCTAGACACCAAAGCATGCATTAGGCACAAGTGGTCTCAGAAGTGTAAGAACGTGCACATAACATTCACAACTTTCAAGGTTGTAGTGAATCAGGTAAAACATCAGAATTGTCACAATGCACATGCCTCGATCTATGTATGCTGTAGGGTATGTTTCTTTGGTGACTACGCGGCCGCCCATTATTTCTAGACTGGAGGCCTATATAATGCTCTCAACTTTGATTATGGTTGCGGCTTATGCACTGTCACACGGCTGCAATAAATCACAATTTTAAAATGTTGATTTCTTGCAGCCACGCGACGGTGTGCAAGATGCAACCACCCATACCTCGATTTAGAAAAGGGGGTGGTGATGAACAGAGTGTCTGAGTTAAGCAGACCACTCTTACCCAGTCAAAAGATCAGGGCTTGATCCATCACCGTTATTTATCTCACTGCCCCATCCCAGCTCAGAACCTGGCTATATGCAAATCAGTCTATCCCTGGCCCAGTGCATCATGGGAACAGGGCAGACTAAACTACCAAGCCAATTCTTCACCAGAAAGGAGACAAGCTACCGGGGACCGGTTTCTGGCATTTCAGCCTTCTTCGGCCCGGCTTGCTTGAATCCTGATGGAGCAGTGAGAAAGGGACTCATGTCTGAGTATACCCTGCCACACCTATAGTGGCCAAAATCGATTTAGAAAAGGGGGTGGTGATGAACAGAGTGTCTGAGTTAAGCAGACCACTCTTACCCAGTCAAAAGATCAGGGCTTGATCCATCACCGTTATTTATCTCACTGCCCCATCCCAGCTCAGAACCTGGCTATATGCAAATCAGTCTGTCCCTGGCCCAGTGCATCATGGGAACAGGGCAGACTAAACTACCAAGCCAATTCTTCACCAGAAAGGAGACAAGCTACCGGGGACCGGTTTCTGGCATTTCAGCCTTCTTCGGCCCGGCTTGCTTGAATCCTGATGGAGCAGTGAGAAAGGGACTCATGTCTGAGTATACCCTGCCACACCTATAGTGGCCAAAATCGATTTAGAAAAGGGGGTGGTGATGAACAGAGTGTCTGAGTTAAGCAGACCACTCTTACCCAGTCAAAAGATCAGGGCTTGATCCATCACCGTTATTTATCTCACTGCCTCATCCCAGCTCAGAACCTGGCTATATGCAAATCAGTCTATCCCTGGCCCAGTGCATCATGGGAACAGGGCAGACTAAACTACCAAGCCAATTCTTCACCAGAAAGGAGACAAGCTACCGGGGACCGGTTTCTGGCATTTCAGCCTTCTTCGGCCCGGCTTGCTTGAATCCTGATGGAGCAGTGAGAAAGGGACTCATGTCTGAGTATACCCTGCCACACCTATAGTGGCCAAAATCGATTTAGAAAAGGGGGTGGTGATGAACAGAGTGTCTGAGTTAAGCAGACCACTCTTACCCAGTGAAAAGATCAGGGCTTGATCCATCACCGTTATTTATCTCACTGCCCCATCCCAGCTCAGAACCTGGCTATATGCAAATCAGTCTGTCCCTGGCCCAGTGCATCATGGGAACAGGGCAGACTAAACTACCAAGCCAATTCTTCACCAGAAAGGAGACAAGCTACCGGGGACCGGTTTCTGGCATTTCAGCCTTCTTCGGCCCGGCTTGCTTGAATCCTGATGGAGCAGTGAGAAAGGGACTCATGTCTGAGTATACCCTGCCACACCTATAGTGGCCAAAATCGATTTAGAAAAGGGGGGTGGTGATGAACAGAGTGTCTGAGTTAAGCAGACCACTCTTACCCAGTCAAAAGATCAGGGCTTGATCCATCACCGTTATTTATCTCACTGCCCCATCCCAGCTCAGAACCTGGCTATATGCAAATCAGTCTGTCCCTGGCCCAGTGCATCATGGGAACAGGGCAGTCTAAACTACCAAGCCAATTCTTCACCAGAAAGGAGACAAGCTACCGGGGACCGGTTTCTGGCATTTCAGCCTTCTTTGGCCCGGCTTGCTTGAATCCTGATGGAGCAGTGAGAAAGGGACTCATGTCTGAGTATACCCTGCCACACCTATAGTGGCCAAAATCGATTTAGAAAAGGGGGTGGTGATGAACAGAGTGTCTGAGTTAAGCAGACCACTCTTACCCAGTCAAAAGATCAGGGCTTGATGCATCACCGTTATTTATCTCACTGCCCCATCCCAGCTCAGAACCTGGCTATATGCAAATCAGTCTGTCCCTGGCCCAGTGCATCATGGGAACAGGGCAGTCTAAACTACCAAGCCAATTCTTCACCAGAAAGGAGACAAGCTACCGGGGACCGGTTTCTGGCATTTCAGCCTTCTTTGGCCCGGCTTGCTTGAATCCTGATGGAGCAGTGAGAAAGGGACTCATGTCTGAGTATACCCTGCCACACCTATAGTGGCCAAAATCGATTTAGAAAAGGGGGTGGTGATGAACAGAGTGTCTGAGTTAAGCAGACCACTCTTACCCAGTCAAAAGATCAGGGCTTGATGCATCACCGTTATTTATCTCACTGCCCCATCCCAGCTCAGAACCTGGCTATATGCAAATCAGTCTGTCCCTGGCCCAGTGCATCATGGGAACAGGGCAGACTAAACTACCAAGCCAATTCTTCACCAGAAAGGAGACAAGCTACCGGGGACCGGTTTCTGGCATTTCAGCCTTCTTCGGCCCGGCTTGCTTGAATCCTGATGGAGCAGTGAGAAAGGGACTCATGTCTGAGTATACCCTGCCACACCTATAGTGGCCAAAATCGATTTAGAAAAGGGGGTGGTGATGAACAGAGTGTCTGAGTTAAGCAGACCACTCTTACCCAGTCAAAAGATCAGGGCTTGATCCATCACCGTTATTTATCTCACTGCCCCATCCCAGCTGAGAACCTGGCTATATGCAAATCAGTCTGTCCCTGGCCCAGTGCATCATGGGAACAGGGCAGACTAAACTACCAAGCCAATTCTTCACCAGAAAGGAGACAAGCTACCGGGGACCGGTTTCTGGCATTTCAGCCTTCTTCGGCCCGGCTTGCTTGAATCCTGATGGAGCAGTGAGAAAGGGACTCATGTCTGAGTATACCCTGCCACACCTGTTGTAAATATTTTTGTCCACCCTAAGCGTGGAAGGGTATTCTCAGATGTGAGACCCTTGCTCATTGCACCATCAGGATTCAAGCAAACCGGGCCGAAGACGGCTGTAATGCCAGAAACCGGTCCCTGGGAGCTTGTTTCCTTCCCAGTGTAAGAATTGGCTTCTGTAGTTTGGTTTGCCCTGTTCCCATCATGCACTGGGACAGGAACAGACTAATTTGCATACAGCCAGGTTCTGAAACTGGGATGGTGCAGTGAGCTAAAAAATGGTGTTGGTTCTAGCCCTGATCTCTTGACTGGGTGAGAGCTTTCTGCTTAATTCAGAGACTCTGTCCCTCACCACCCCTTGTTGTAAATACCACCCATACCTGACAAGATTTCAGACTGCTATTTGTGACATTTTCATAATTTCCATCTAGTTATGAGTGACATTCGACGACTATGAGTGACACTTCCTCGCGAGAAAAATCAAGCAATGAAGATGAGGGAAACATTCAATTATCAGAAATGACACCCATTTGAGCAACGAGAAACGCTTAAGAGCTTAAAACGTACATGCAAAAAAAAGCACCAGAAATGGAAGGGAACTAACCTAGTGTTCCTGTAATCTGATCGGTCAGTGGGCAAGGACACTCGGCATCGGGCAAGGCTCAGGAGAGTGAGGCTGAGGAGCACATAGATTACAGCCAGCCAGGGCCCTCATTACTGATCTCAAGCCTGCTAATATTGGAGGAATGCTTAATCAACAGTGGTCACCAAGACAGGAGATAATTCAATTTAGTTATATGACTTTGGCCATTGCAGAAGAGCACTCCACTTGCTGTCACCTGTGCGTATATTATTACATCCCGGGCCGGCTGGTTTGTTTGTTGACGCCCCCAATGACAAACTCCGCCACAGACAGACTCTCTCACTACCACGCTTTAACAGTGCCCCGCAAGTCGCCATAGCCACTCTTTTGCTGAGATGCATTTAATTAGGTTTATAGTGCTACTCATACCAGTGTAGAGTGTCAGAGCACTCTACATCACACACACATTACACAGAAACAATCAACATGTGTAAATCAATGTATAGGAATGTTACATAGGATAGAGGATAGAAGACTACAAGGGGTAAGAGCCACATGTCATCCATACTGATACAGTATAGTTTAAGAGTGTTTGGTCTGGCACAAACTCAGAATTTAAAACGTAACACCGTGGTTAGGCAGTTCTCTTTAATAATAAGGACTGATGTTTTTTTTACCAAAATGAACCTTTTTTGCAATATTCTAATAATGAAAGGCTGGGGGGAATCATAGCACTCTAATCTATACCTTGCAGTTTGCATGCAGGTCTTCTACGACAGTTAATAGCTCCCTGGGATTTTAACTTAAACACTTACTCCAAGTAAACAAAAGGATGTCTTGAACAAAGCACTAACCTATTTACATGATATGCTCTCCTGACCTGCATTCAACACATACTTTGCAGTCGGCATATTAACTCTCTGCTCTACTTGATAATCAGCCAGAATTTTCACTAGACAACATTCCGATCTATGTGACATTTTTATTGTTGTATGAAAATTTATGGAGGAAAGGAAAGTGCCCCGGGGAAAAAGCTAAGACTCGAAAATATAAAGCTTTACCGGAAGCAGGTGCTGAAAGAAACCGCCGGTGCAGTCAGGATAGGTGCTACACCCTCGCACTGGAGCAATCACCATGGTCTCCGTCTCCACTCAGCAGAACGCTCGGAATGAACTTTTGGCGTAACGAAACTTGAGGGGGCCCCCCTGCAAAACACATGGTGGCTCCCCCCCGGTGGCCCAGCCCACCACCTACCACTTGGCCCCACCGCCCAAACATCTGGCATATTTTGATTTGAAACCTCCAACATTTAAATGAAATGCCTCCATATTGTCTTTCTCAAAGATCTAATGAGAACGCGGGAAACCCTCTTTACTTATAAGATATGCCATTTGTAACATTAATGTCAAAAGCAGATTATTTAACTGAGGCAGCAATCAGAACAATGCCAAGGAGAGATCCTATTGTCTCAGGAACTGCAACAATCAGAACAATGCCAAAGAGAGGTCCAATTGTCTCAGGAACTGCCTGTGGCTGAAGAAGAACTATGAAGGGTCTGAATTAGAATTGACATTAATAGACAATAACATGAAACTTTGAAAGACAAACCCAAATCAACAATTCCATAAAAACTCGACTGACAATATACATGAGACGAACACAAGATAGAACTCAGTATCCTGCGAAAGGCAAGAGAAATAGACTGGTGAATTATCTGCATGCCACACACTAGCGACTGTCAAGGGTTGTGCATGATAACGTAAACTGAGGAAGCAATTTCAATTTCTACCACCATGTCTTTATTAGTAAACATTACAAAACAGGCAGGCAAACAAGGTTAAGGAAGAAAACTGTTTGGATGCTTCAGAACATTGATGCAGATGTTTGTCTGTTTTCAAGTTCAAGTTTAAATGCTTTATTCGACAACATTGTCATAAAAGCTTTCATCCCTATCTAAACATAATAAATACTAATCTAACAGTAAAAACATATTAAATTACATCCAGTATAGCTTGTTGGCGAATAAATCTTTAAAAAATTGTCATTTAAAAAGAATCATCACAGTCCAATGGGAGTTCATGTAGATCATAGGAGTTTTAAAGTGCGCATGCGTATTATCCATGCCCGACCCAGGAACTTGGCGACTGCAATTACAAGTTGAGGGGCACAGTTTGATTTTAGAACCCTGTAGGCCTCGAGGCATCTCCTTGTGCCCAAGTTTTTGCATGCAGGTTTCAGCCATCTGCTCCTTGGGGCAGCGTATAATGGGCATACGAATAGAAAGTGCAAAGTATCTTCTGCTTGGGATTTGCAATAAGAGCATGTGCTAACATTATCAGCGGACCATTTTACAGTAAAGGCGTTCAGGGGTAGGGTGCCAACTCTAAACTGAAAAAACAATTTCCTATCTAGAGGCTTGGAGATCAAATCCCAGAACAATTCAAACATAGGAAGTGTTTTTATCTCTAAGAACTGGGATGTCAAGGTAGGGGATTGGCTGGAGACCAGTGTGGCATTATTTATCATTTCCCAATATAGCTTTTTTAACACAGTCTTAGAGGGAAAGACATCTGGGTCGGTTTCAAACCACAAGTGTTCAAGGTGCAGTTTTTGAAGTAGTTTCCTCACCTCTTTTAACCAAACTACTTTATGATAGGTATCAGAATTGACAACATCCAATAAAGCAGTGGCATAGTGGCTCAGTTCCGGAGTAGTTTTTATGCGCCTCCAATAAAGGAGGGGGCGAAGTCTAATCAAGTCCTCAATCCTTTTTCTCCCCAGATCATAAAGGAGGGGGATGATGGGGGTACTCTGCGGGACTCCGATCATGCCTCGGAAAAATTTGTTTTCTGCCACTGATAAAGAATTCAGATTGGTGAAGCCCCAAAGTTCTGACCCATAGAGACATGCACCCAGCACTTTCATGCCATAGATCTCCAATGTTGGCTGAATTGGTTTTGAGAATGAAGTTTTATACTTCTTTGTTATTGCCCCTGCCAATTGGTTGTATTTTAGCATTACAAGGTCCATATGAGATCTCCAGTTCATACAAGCATTCATGGAAATGCCTAGATAGGTGAAGGCGTCAACTTCTTCTAAGAAGGCCCCGTTGTAGACCATTTTCCCCTTGTATTTCTTAGAGGGATTCAGGTTCATAAATTTTGTCTTAGATGTATTTATTTCTAAGCCTCGGATCTGGCAGAATTCTCCAAAAGCGTTTAGTGTTTTTTGTAAACCGCTAGGGGTCCGCGAGACCAGCAAAGTATCGTCCGCGAACATAAGTACTGGTACTCGCTTCCCATCCAGTAATGGAGCATCCGTCGGAGTTTGCTTCAAAAAGTCCACAATGCCGTTTATGTAAAGGGAGAATAGCGTGGGAGCAAGGACACAGCCCTGCCTTACTCCTCTCTCCACAGGAAAGGTTTCCGTGACCTCCCCCTGGGTTCCCCACCTTATCCGGGCATAGTTGTTCTCGTGGAGTCTTACAAGCAAGGTTAGTAGTTCCGGGCTTATTCCTAGATCCCTTAGGACATCCCAAAGTTTTTGACGGGGAACTAAATCAAATGCGGCCTTCAGGTCGACAAAAAACAGCGAGCAGGGGACCATTTAGCAGGGTGACGTTCTTCCAATAAATGGTTAAAAAATGAAACACTTGATCAACAGAGCTGGTTAGAGGGCGAAATCCAGCTTGATAAGGCGAAAGGATGTCCTTGTCAACTATCCAGGTTTGTAACTTCTTTTGAACCAGCCTACCCATCAATTTTTGGGCACAGTCGATAAGGCTGATTGGCCTGTAGTTGCTTGCTAGAGCCTTATCTCCTTTTTTGTAAACGGGAACAATTTCTGCTCCTTTCCACGTAGAGGGAATCTTCGCCCCCTGTGCAATGGCATTCCCAAGCCATACAAAGTATTTGCACCAGCTGTCTCTGTCTACCAGGAAAACGTCGGCCGGTATCCCATCAATGCCTGGTGCCCTGCCTCTGGTCACTCCATCCATTGCCTCATGTGCATCTTTTAGTGTAAAAGGTCCATTGGCATAGAAGACCTTTTCTAAGGGAAGAGCTATCTGTTGTCCTATCCTATCAGCGTATTGGGGTTTGAAGAAGTCAACCCAGGACTCTTTCGGAACATGATTTTTTGGGCATTCCGCTACACCCCCTGAACCCCATTTTAGAATGGCCCAGAACTCTTTCTGATGTTTGTCAGCACAAGCCTTTTTCAGCTCTAACCAGAAGTTCTCGTCCCATTGCTTTTTTGCCTTTGCCTGAGTTTTCCTGTATTCGTCTCTAGCTTTCAAAACTCCCATTTTAGACCTAAGTGCATTACTAAGGTTATACCTTGCTACTCTACATGATTGGTCGTACCAACCCTTTTTTTTAAGTTGGGCATTTCCCTTCTTTTTCTTGCCAACTTTCAAGAACAGTTTCTGGAGGTTGGCAAAAAACTTTGGCTGTGACTCTTCAATTTTCCTTCTAAAATCTCCCTGGTTCGTTAAAACCTGCAATCTGGCGACTTCCTCTGTAACTAGCCCCTCAAGGATCTGTCTATCCTCTTCGTTGGCCACTAAGGTTGCCCATCTAACATGACGGACGTCGTTTGTTAAAACAACGTCTGAGGTAGTGAGGTTCCTAGCTAGGTTTTCTGTCATGGATTTTTGTTCGAGATTAAATGATAGGGACAAAGGGTTATGATCACTCTCCAGCCTAGATATGACCTGCATATCAATCACTTTATTCCAGGCTCTAATGTCCATCAGAATATAGTCAATTCTGCTGCTTGATCTAAGATTATCAAAAGTGTGTCTGCCCTGAGGATCAGACTGAGTGCGGCCATTTACTGCCCTCAATCCTCTGGATAGGCATAAACTTTTCACCTGGATAGCTACTTGTGACCATTTTTTAACCACTGGAATATCCAACTGAGGGATTCCCCATTTCGTGTCTTCTTCATAGGTCAGATCATTATCCTCACAGCCTAGAGGCTCAAATGTTGTATTTAGGTCTCCTCCTACTACTATATTATACTGAATAGATAACTTCTCCAGGTCTACATCTAGAGCAGCAATTGTATCTGAGGGTATACCCCCTACAGTCCCCCTGGCATAGATATTGTATATTGCCAGCTTGCAACCGTCGTTGCAAGTAAGCAGGATAGAGAGTAGGTCACTATTTGGGTTAAAATTTTGCTTGGTGGTGCATTGCAGGGATTGGCGTAGCCAAATGATTAAGCCCCCTGAGGGGCGTCCCCTTAGATTCTTCTTCGCGGGCACATGAAAATTTAAGAATCCCTGGCGAAATACTGGAGACACTGACCAAGTCTCTTGTAACAGTACAATGTCATAGGAATCTATGAAGTCGCACCATTCAGGGGTCTCAATTTTGTTTTGGATACCTGCAATATTCCAAGAGATAATCTTGATGGGTCTTCCTCTTTCCATACTCCTCTTATTTAAGGGAGTAGTCAGGTTAGGGGAAGGTTCATCAGATAGGGACCTTGCTTCAATCAATGTATTACCTGGTTGGCCTGTTAATAAGCTGTTCTCCCCTGGTTCGGTGGTATGTCCTCTAAAGTCGGGTGCCCTGCAACTTGGTTTTTCTACCACAGTAAGGCTAAGGTTCCTGTGGTGAGGCTCAATAGTATTTTGAAGCCCTGCACTCACCTGACTATGTAGTCAATCACATTGGCTTAATCCAGATATGGCGGAGAACCTGTTATCTAGCGTGATTCCCCAGTTACTTTTATTTGGTGGGTATTTTGATTTTCTAGTGATGGTGTTCCACTTAGTTTTTAACAACGTTGGGTTTATAGCATTTCCCCTTTTTGTATAGAAGAAGTCCAACGTTAGTGGCACAATTTCTGTTGATCTTCGCTGAGGGGGGTATATATTAGCTAGGATGTTTGGTAAGGCTTCGGGGTCTGAGAGGTGCAAGACCACGCAGTCCCCCCTGAACTTTTTAGAGCCACCTCCGATCCATTCAACCCTTCTAGCTTTTACTATTTCTTGTGCCAATTGGTCCCTACCTCCAGGCTTAAAAGCCATGTTCTTGGATAGCCAATGGAGTGATTTATTTATCAATGAGGGGATGTTCTCCTCTTGTCCTGGTTCTAATTGAGGGACATTTGCTAGAACCAGAATTAGTGGGGAAGCTTCTACTATTAGTTCTACAGGACCTCTATCCAGGTTCTCTATCTCGTTAGTGGTAGTAGGATCTGCTAAACCCTCAACCCTCAGGGCTGAATTTATAGTTCCTATCCCTTCTCCCCCTGAGCCAGATTGGTGTGTAGTGTTTTGAATAGTGTTTGCATCACTATCTGGGCAGGCTAGGGTTTTAGTGTTTTTTGGGTCTATCGTTATCGAATTTATGCATGCTGGCCTAGAAGTTTCTATTGAAATTTGTTGCAGAAGCGATCCCAATCTGGTGACCTCTGCTGTGAGCGAATCAATTTTACTCAGAAGTGGTTTAGTGATCACTTTAATTTTATTGTCTATAGCGTTTAGTAGCTTTTTAAATTGGTCATCATCTAGGTGAGTTCCACCTCCCCCATTATTCTCGATTTCGTCACCATGTTTATCTTCCGGAGCAGCCTCAAGACATTTTTTCCCCGATCTAAGTCCGCCCCTTTTTGAAATATTTTTACCCTTATTTTTCGTTATTCTAGGGGCTGGCACCGGTGTGGGGGCTTTCTCCTCTAGGGTATTACTTTCCACATCTATAGTGCAGTCGGGGGTTGTTTCATTAATTTCAACTAGTAGTTGGGTCAATGAGTTGGTGTCGGGTATTTGAAAGACCTCATTGCTAATGTCAAGAGATGAGACTGGTGGTGGTGTATTGCCAATGAGCATGTCCGGAGAGTAACTGAGACCCAGTGAGGATCTCCTATCCTGGTTGATTTTGACAACTTTCTGTACCATATAGTTTTCAATTGTATTGATTGGAGCGGAGGAAGCTTTAGGTTTAGTCATGATGGTATCAATAGAGGCAGTCTTTGGGGTATCAAACAATATGATGGTTCCTCCAAATGCAGTAATAATGGGGTGACAGCACTTACTTGGGTCGACTTGGGCAGCGTTCTTGGTCCTGTTCCTGCCTCTTCGTGCCGATGAGGGCCGTAGAGGGCCCGCCCTTTGCCCGGGCTTCGCCCCGGGCGTCCCGCTCGCGTCCCGCGACGCGGGTTCTAGCGCCGCTTATGTGCGCCTCCTGGCGCCCTCGTGATGGCAAAGATGCGCGCCGCCGCGTAGGCTGCCGGGAACTGTAGTCCCGGAGCGGCGGCGCGTGTAGTCAGCTGGGAAATGACTCCTGGCGGTGGCGGCGTGTTGCAGGGTGCCTGGCTGACTCTGCTTGACTCCTGGCGGTGGCGGCGTCTGACTAGCGGTAAGGTGCTCGTCTCCCCCGCTCTGCCGGTTCTAGCGCCGCTTTTGTGCGCCTCCTGGCGCCCTCGTGATGGCAAAGATGCGCGCCGCCGCGTAGGCTGCCGGGAACTGTAGTCCCGGAGCGGCGGCGCGTGTAGTCAGCTGGGAAATGACTCCTGGCGGTGGCGGCGTGTTGCAGGGTGCCTGGCTGACTCTGCTTGACTCCTGGCGGTGGCGGCGTCTGACTAGCGGTAAGGTGCTCGTCTCCCCCGCTCTGCCGGTTCTAGCGCCGCTTTTGTGCGCCTCCTGGCGCCCTCGTGATGGCAAAGATGCGCGCCGCCGCGTAGGCTGCCGGGAACTGTAGTCCCGGAGCGGCGGCGCGTGTAGTCAGCTGGGAAATGACTCCTGGCGGTGGCGGCGTGTTGCAGGGTGCCTGGCTGACTCTGCTTGACTCCTGGCGGTGGCGGCGTCTGACTAGCGGTAAGGTGCTGTCTGTTTTAATGTAGAACAGAGCGGGTTTTATCAGGGGGCCCATGAAAGTCTGGGACCCTGGGCCGAAGCCCACTTTGCCCAACGTCTAAAAAAGTATCTGGGTGGCATCTGACAGTCTTTTAGGCGTGCCCTCCCTCCTCCTTTTCCCCTACTCACCAACAATGCACCTCATCTCTGTAGCACACTTTCTGAAAAACATTTGATTTTTTTTATAGCGCTACACATAGTTTCCTCACACTCAATTCTGTGATCTGCATGGTACACGTTCTTTGTAGCAGGCATATTAACCCTCTGCGCTTTGTGGGTGGTAGGTCTGCCCATGTGAGTGCACGTTAGTGATGCAACAGTGTGAGAGTAGGGTAAGAGAAGTGACTGTAAGGTGAGTGAGGTGACCATATGAATTTGGGTGCGGATGTAAGTGCAGAGTGGGACGAAACAATCATGGTTAGTGATGGGCTTGTTTAAGTGAGATTGCAGATTGAGCAGTGAGCGGGACAGTTGAGTGAACTGTGACATGAGTGCAGGGTGAGTAGGGTGCTCCTGTGACTGCAGGGTGAGCTACAGGGTGAACACTGACTAAGCATCTATTTCCCCTCCTGAGGCGGAAGCCGGGAGGTCTCTCATCTTTCCTGTCATTTTAAAAAGCCGATTTTAAATTGTATTTTGCACTTTGTCCACACCTGAGCTAAATAGGTGTGTTGAGACTCTCTGCGCTTAGCAGCGCCTCAGACTCTTTTTCACCCCCTCCCTTTAGCTCCGGACCTGCTCTCGGCCGAGTGTTGACGCCGAGGGCAGGGCTCCGGTTTTGGCGGCCATCTTGGGTCGGGTTGGGTTGGTGACGCGCTATAAAAGGGGCCTGTGTTAAGTGAGCAGGTAACACTGACTAAGCATCTATTTCCCCTCCTGAGGCGGAAGCCGGGAGGTCTCTCATCTTTCCTGTCATTTTAAAAAGCAGATTTTAAATTGTATTTTGCACTTTGTCCACACCTGAGCTAAATAGGTGTGTTGAGACTCCCTGCGCTTAGCAGCGCCTTAGACTCTTTTTCACCCCCTCCCTTTAGCTCCGGACCTGCTCTCGGCCGAGTGTTGACGCCGAGGGCAGGGCTCCGGTTTTGGCGGCCATCTTGGGTCGGGTTGGGCTGGTGACGCGCTATAAAAGGGGCCTGTGTTAAGTGAGCAGGTAACACTGACTAAGCATCTATTTCCCCTCCTGAGGCGGAAGCCGGGAGGTCTCTCATCTTTCCTGTCATTTTAAAAAGCAGATTTTAAATTGTATTTTGCACTTTGTCCACACCTGAGCTAAATAGGTGTGTTGAGACTCCCTGCGCTTAGCAGCGCCTTAGACTCTTTTTCACCCCCTCCCTTTAGCTCCGGACCTGCTCTCGGCCGAGTGTTGACGCCGAGGGCAGGGCTCCGGTTTTGGCGGCCATCTTGGGTGGGGTTGGGCTGGTGACGCAATTGGCAGCGTTATAAAAAAGACAGGGATGGCTCCGGGCAGCGGACACGACCAGCGGACGCGCCGGACCTGCTCTGGAGTCGTGCCAGAGTCCTGTCCGTCTGCGCCCGTCCGCGCACGATCGGGCTCAGGGATCAGGAACTCTGGCTCATGTATCTCCTACACTGCAAATGATCTCCTAGCATTGAATTTTAACAGGTATAGTCTTAATCCCATCACGTGTTCCGTCCTTAAGGAAAATAATATCTTTCGTTTCCCCAGCCATAGGAATTCTAGCCTTTTACCCCCGCTAAAGCTAGCTACCCTAAACACTAGGTCATTACAGAAACATCCCCTGGAAATTTTCACCCTTTTACAGGACGAGACCATTGACATACTGACACTCTCCGAAACCTGGTTGAGCGATATTTCCTCCCCGGACATCATAGCCGCCCTCCCTAGCGGGTATGACATGATCTGGCATAACTGGCCAGACGGTGCTCAAGGTGGTGGCGTAGCAACGATCTTTAAAAAACAGCTCATGGTGACTAAAATTTTAACTGAGACTGTTAATTCCGTTGACCTATTGGGGATAAAAATAATCATGAACAATTCCTGTCTCATCATCTTGACGGTGTATTGTCCGCCCCAATGTACATCAATGTTCAATGATCTCTTTTTTCCTATAATATCGGATTTATGCACACGCTACAAAAATATTTTGGTGACAGGTGACTTTAATGTTCACTGGGACAAAACAGACAAAGATCTACCAACTCGGAAACTACAGACTTCCATGACCGCTTTAGGCCTGGTACAATTAGTGGAAGCCCCAACCCACATAAAAGGCCACATTCTCGACCTCATTTGGTCTTCTATGCCAAAAGTGGCTCTTACAAAAATCACACCTTGCATCTGGTCGGACCACCACCTAATCATGTGTGATATACCACAAAACAATCCTCAGGTAAAACTTCCGTTAAAAACCAAAAAAGTGCGCCAATGGAAAAAAGTTGACCCAGGAACCCTAACCGATGTCCTGTCCAAACGTATACAGAAACCTGTGGTTCCATTAGACGGCGTGGACCTAGATTTAAATTATGATACTATAGTAACCACCCTTAGGCAATCAATTGATGAAATAGCCCCAGAAAAGACACAAAAAATAAAGGGTGCGGAAAAAGGAGCCCCCTGGTTTACTCAAAATCTGAGAGATCAAAAAAGAAAGCTCCGTCATCTTGAAAGATGCTGGAGGAAATCTAAAAAGGATATTGACCGAGAACTATATAGAACATCCTTTCAACTATATAAAAAGCTTATTGTATCAACCAAAAAGGACTATTATGAAACCCGCATGAACAACGCCATAAATGTCCAGAAAGAAACCTTCCAAATTCTGAAAGAATTAAGTAAAAAGGAAGAAAAGGTAGATACACTGATTGACTGCAACACCTTCCAAGGATACTTTCTTGAAAAAGTAGCGACTATCCTGTCAGACATCAAGAAAGACAGCTCAACTATACACACCACGTCATTGCCCCTTCAAAACCCCTCGACCCCCATTATTACTAGATTTCCTAATATTGACTCCACTACCCTCAGACAATTAGCAGTATCAACCAAGTCAGGTTCCCCCGCCGACCCCTGCCCTCCCGAAATCTTTCGGCTAGCAATTCCTATACTGGAGGACCAGATCCTAGACCTCCTAAACAATTCACTAGCTACTGGATCATTACCAACTACCTTTAAAGAGGCACGCGTCAGACCCCTGATAAAAAAACCTGGGGCGGATCCAACTAGCCTGAAGAACTACAGGCCAATCTCCCAGCTGCCGTTTCTGTCAAAAATTTTAGAACAGCATGTGTTAAAATCATTGTTACCCCTCCTGGATTCACACCACCTACTCCAGGAGCGGCAAGCTGGTTTTCGTGCCCACCATAGCACGGAACTAGTAATGCTGTCGGTATTGGATGAGCTCAGATGCATAGCTGACAGTAAAAAGCCTAGCGCCCTGATATTATTAGATCTTTCAGCGGCGTTTGATACTGTCAGCCATGCACTGCTCCTGGACAGACTAGCCATGTCCGGGATAAAAGATCAAGCTCTCCAATGGCTAACGGCCTTTCTGCTGGGGAGGACGCAAAGGATCCAGTTAGCAGACCAGGTTTCCGACGTGGGCGCCTTGGTATGTGGAGTCCCGCAAGGGTCCGCACTCTCACCACTTTTATTTCATTTATACCTGCAGCCATTGATCGACTCTTTGGCAAACATGGGCTGTAAAGTCTTTAATTACGCCGATGATACTCAGCTGTTGCTGAGTATTGATAATACAACATCGGCTCAGCCCATGGCCCAAAAGATACTACGGTTCACAGTAAATTGGATGACGTCCAACCTATTAAAAATTAATCCAGACAAAACGGAGGTCCTTGTAGTTTCAACCTCTGCTTCCCCCTGGAACGATCTGTTCTGGCCCCAAGAACTTGGACCTACCCCAAAGCCGTGTCCTAGTGTAAAGAGTCTTGGTATGAAAATCGATCAGGAACTCTCGATGACCAACCAAGTATCCGCTGTGGTTGGCTCATGCACCAACCTGATCAGGCAGTTACGAAAGCTTGTCCCTTTACTCTCAACGAATATGCTTCGAACCATTGTTTCAGCCACAATAGTTTCCAGAATCGATTACGGGAACGCACTATACCTAGGTCTTCCAAAAAATTCTATTAATCGTCTACAGGTCATCTTGAATGACGCAGCACGGTTAATTTTTGGATTACCCAGGCGGACCCATGCCTCCCCTCTGCTTTATAGGTTACACTGGCTCCCTATAAAGCAGAGGGTTGAATTCAAGAGCCTGTGCATCTGCCATAAAGCAATTCATGGACAGGCGCCAGCCTATATAAAAGATAGGCTTGAAGTGTATGAACCCAAGCGCGCTCTGCGATCCTCCGATTCCCTTCTGCTATCCTGCCCACGTTTTAAAATGGCAACTAAAGGTGGCAGATCCTTCTCAGTCCAAGCCCCCATCATTTGGAACAAGCTACCGGAGGTGCTTCGTAGAGAACCCAATCTTCTCCGCTTTAGGAAATCCCTGAAGACGCTACTCTTCAAGGATGCGTTTACATCCCCGTAAGATAGGCCGGTTTTTCCGTATTTCTTCTACCCCATTTCTTGTTGCTGTACTTGGTCAGAAGCGCTTTGAGACCTGTCGGTGAGTTGGCGCGATATAAAACCCAGATACAATACAATACAATGCAAGTGCATTCGGAGTGCAGAGCGATCACTATGAGTGCAGGGTGAGTGGGTGAATGGTGGGAGTGCATTGTGATCAGTGAGTGCATTGTGATTGCTGTGAGTGCAGGTGAGCATAAAAGTGAAGGGCGAGAACGGGGAGTGAGTTGTCTGAATGCAGGGTGCATTCCCAGACACTTGAAGTAACTCAGCATGTTATTGATGGTGGCGTAAGGTTTTCAGATATATATGTTAAACTATTGCTATTATGGTGTTAAACAGGGATCGAGGGTGAAGGATATAAATCATGTGCTGATCCTGCAACAGACTTTCAGACTTGTGATTAGGGTCACCAGCTCATTATTTTGATGTCCCAGATGGGAAAAACAAAAATGAATAGAAAGCACTTTTAATGGGGTTCTAGGGCTGCCTGAAAGATCCAGGACTGATAATTAAAGGGAACAAAGACAGAAAAGTCACATTACAAATCAATACATACTTTATTTATAACCCTATTTAGTGTCACAACAAGGTCTTTACAGGCTCTTTAAACAACACGTGGCTGGCATTTTTCTTTTGGCAACCTTACTTCATATTCCTTTTCATGAAATGCATTCTGACACTAGGACAGTAAATGTAAAATTCAAATGTAAGGAATAGGCAGAGTGGGTGCCCAGGGGGTACTGGAACCAGAAAAAACTAAGCCTCGGTAACCAGTTTACAAAGGTATGTAAATATGCAAATAGTCTCTGTCCTCAAGGCAGTTGCCTTCAACCCCCTTGCTGCTGGGCCTTGAAGCTCAGGTCACCTGCACCCACCGAACATGACACGCACCATTTAATTTATGAGGCAGGACTGTTATGAGCAACTCACAGGTGCAACCGAGGCCGGTGAGAGAGTGTAGTGCTGCCTGTGTGCGCTACAGCGCTGATGGACCCCTGGAGGGTGGAACTCGGGGGCTGCTGTGGGCATAGCTGCCAAGGTTTCAGATTGCTATGTGTGACATTTTCATAATTTCAGTGTAATTATGAGTGATATTTCAACGACCCTGAGTGACATTTTCTTGCGTGCAAAGTTATGCAATGAAGACGATCAAAACATATAAATATCAGAAATTACACTCATTTGAGCAAGAAGAAACTTGGAGAAGATCTTAAAACACCATAAATGGTGCAAAGCACCAGAAATGGAAGGGCACTGAGACATGGAATGGCAAAGGACGGCCTCTCATTGTATAGTAGATGGTCATGTACTGTGCGGGTCGTTCCCCTCCACAGAGGCCAATGGGCCATTTTCAAGCCGCGCCATCCTTGAAGACGCACACCTGCAGGGCATAGAAACTGCACCGCAATACACAGGGCGCAGTGCTGGCAGCGTAGAACCACCTTCGGTAAAAAAACCATACCTAAACCTCATGCCAGGAAACAGAAATCTAAGGTTTTTGCCAACCCACAGGTTGGAAATGTGTTTTGTCAAAAGCTGTTAGGAGTGTTTATAACATAGGGCAGCTGGGAACACGGTTGAAGCACATGACATGGCTTGTGGTACACATCATGACCAGTATGGAAACCCGCATGTTGTATGTGGGGGTAAAAGGAATATTTAAAACACCTTCTGATACTTAATCTGCACATTCCCATGTGCTTTTATGTAATACAAGATTGCTGCCTGCTGCAGAGGCGCCCCTAAAATTGTCAGCCATTGCCCACAATGGGCCCCCTCCCTGCCAGCAACCAATCAGGCGAGCACCAGGACTTCAGTGCCTCTCTGTCCACGTGGGACCCAACAGGATGTGATGCAGGCCCAACATGAACAGTTACAACACATGGATCCATCTTAGCTGCCTAAGTGTGACACTGACTCACGTACGGACAGGCACCATGCTGCATTATCCTCAGGCTGAGGCAGTAGCGGTGCAGTAATCTCACAGCAAAACCAACAGCTAGTATGACTGTCAGAAGAGACCCACCTGTTTTAAATTACCCCCAAGATACAAGGAAGCACGGCCGCCAGAAAGCCGGCTGCATTTGCCAACAAGCGCTTGAAATAATGCGCACACGTACCTGCGGCATTGCTGTCAAGTTTTTAAGATTGCTGATGTGCGACATTTCAATTGCGTTTGCAATCGCAGAGCCCACCTAGACACCAAAGCATGCATTAGGCACAAGTGGTCTCAGAAGTGTAAGAACGTGCACATAACATTCCCAACTTTCAAGGTTGTAGTGAATCAGGTAAAACATCAGAATTGTCACAATGCACATGCCTCGATCTATGTATGCTGTAGGGTATGTTTCTTTGGTGACTACGCGGCCGCCCATTATTTCTAGACTGGAGGCCTATATAATGCTCTCAACTTTGATTATGGTTGCGGCTTATGCACTGTCACGCGGCTGCAATAAATCACAATTTTAAAATGTTGATTTCTTGCAGCCACGCGACGGTGTGCAAGATGCAACCACCCATACCTGCCAAGATTTCAGACTGCTATTTGTGACATTTTCATAATTTCCATCTAGTTATGAGTGACATTCGACGACTATGAGTGACACTTCCTCGCGAGAAAAATCAAGCAATGAAGACGAGGGAAACATTCAATTATCAGAAATGACACCCATTTGAGCAACGAGAAACGCTTAAGAGCTTAAAACGTACATGCAAAAAAAAGCACCAGAAATGGAAGGGAACTAACCTAGTGTTCCTGTAATCTGATCGGTCAGTGGGCAAGGACACTCGGCATCGGGCAAGGCTCAGGAGAGTGAGGCTGAGGAGCACATAGATTACAGCCAGCCAGGGCGCTCATTACTGATCTCAAGCCTGCTAATATTGGAGGAATGCTTAATCAACAGTGGTCACCAAGACAGGAGATAATTCAATTTAGTTGTATGACTTTGGCCATTGCAGAAGAGCACTCCACTTGCTGTCACCTGTGCGTATATTATTACATCCCGGGCCGGCTGGTTTGTTTGTTGACGCCCCCAATGACAAACTCCGCCACAGACAGACTCTCTCACTACCACGCTTTAACAGTGCCCCGCAAGTCGCCATAGCCACTCTTTTGCTGAGATGCATTTAATTAGGTTTATAGTGCTACTCATACCAGTGTAGAGTGTCAGAGCACTCTACATCACACACACATTACACCGAAACAATCAAAATGTGTAAATCAATGTATAGGAATGTTACATAGGATAGAGGATAGAAGACTACAAGGGGTAAGAGCCACATGTCATCCATACTGATACAGTATAGTTTAAGAGTGTTTGGTCTGGCACAAACTCAGAATTTAAAACGTAACACCGTGGTTAGGCAGTTCTCTTTAATAATAAGGACTGATGTTTTTTTTTACCAAAATGAACCCTTTTTGCAATATTCTAATAATGAAAGGCTGGGGGGAATCATAGCACTCTAATCTATACCTTGCAGTTTGCATGCAGGTCTTCTACGACAGTTAATAGCTCCCTGGGATTTTAACTTAAACACTTACTCCAAGTAAACAAAAGGATGTCTTGAACAAAGCACTAACCTATTTACATGATATGCTCTCCTGACCTGCATTCAACACATACTTTGCAGTCGGCATATTAACTCTCTGCTCTACTTGATAATCAGCCAGAATTTCCACTAGACAACATTCCGATCTATGTGACATTTTTATTGTTGTATGAAAATTTATGGAGGAAAGGAAAGTGCCCCGAGGAAAAAGCTAAGACTCGAAAATATAAAGCTTTACCGGAAGCAGGTGCTGAAAGAAACCGCCGGTGCAGTCAGGATAGGTGCCACACCCTCGCACTGGAGCAATCACCATGGTCTCCGTCTCCACTCAGCAGAACGCTCGGAATGAACTTTTGGCGTAACGAAACTTGAGGGGGCCCCCCTGCAAAACACATGGTGGCTCCCCCCCGGTGGCCCAGCCCACCACCTACCACTTGGCCCCACCGCCCAAAATTCTGGCATATTTTGATTTGAAACCTCCAACATTTAAATGAAATGCCTCCATATTGTCTTTCTCAAAGATCTAATGAGAACGCGGGAAACCCTCTTTACTTATAAGATATGCCATTTGTAACATTAATGTCAAAAGCAGATTATTTAACTGAGGCAGCAATCAGAACAATGCCAAGGCGAGATCCTATTGTCTCAGGAACTGCAACAATCGGAACAATGCCAAAGAGCGGTCCAATTGTCTCAGGAACTTCCTGTGGCTGAAGAAGAACTATGAAGGGTCTGAATTAGAATTGACATTAATAGACAATAACATGAAACTTTGAAAGACAAACCCAAATCAACAATTCCATAAAAACTCGACTGACAATATACATGAGACGAACACAAGATAGAACTCAGTATCCTGCGAAAGGCAAGAGAAATAGACTGGTGAATTATCTGCATGCCACACACTAGCGACTGTCAAGGGTTGTGCATGATAACGTGAACTGAGGAAGCAATTTCAATTTCTACCACCATGTCTTTATTAGTAAACATTACAAAACAGGCAGGCAAACAAGGTTAAGGAAGAAAACTGTTTGGATGCTTCAGAACATTGATGCAGATGTTTGTCTGTTTTAATGTAGAACAGAGTGGGTTTTATCAGGGGGCCCATGAAAGTCTGGGACCCTGGGCCGAAGCCCACTTTGCCCAACGTCTAAAAAAGTATCTGGGTGGCATCTGACAGTCTTTTTGGCGTGCCCTCCCTCCTCCTTTTCCCCTACTCACCAACAATGCACCTCATCTCTGTAGCACACTTTCTGAAAAACATTTGATTTTTTTCATAGCGCTACACATAGTTTCCTCACACTCAGTTCTGTGATCTGCATGGTACACGTTCTTTGTAGCAGGCATATTAACCCTCTGCCATTTGTGGGTGGTAGGTCTGCCCATGTGAGTGCACGTTAGTGATGCAACAGTGTGAGAGTAGGGTAAGAGAAGTGACTGCAAGGTGAGTGAGGTGACCATATGAATTTGGGTGCGGATGTAAGTGCAGAGTGGGACGAAACAATCATGGTTAGTGATGGGCTTGTTTAAGTGAGATTGCAGATTGAGCAGTGAGCGGGACAGTTGAGTGAACTGTGACATGAGTGCAGGGTGAGTAGGGTGCTCCTGTGACTGCAGGGTGAGGTACAGGGTTCGTTCATAGGCATTCTCTGTTCCTCTTCTTTAGTTTTTTGTGTGAGTAAGTGTCTTCTTTGGAGTTTGTCTGCTCTCTCCTGGAATCATCTGCGGAGGGAGCAGACAAACTCCAAAGAAGACACTAACTCACACAAAAAACTAAAGAAGAGGAACAGAGGATGGTATTCGAGTCAAAGTTTTCCACAAGAAATTAAAAGAAGTATCAAAAATCATTGGCCACTTTTAACCCTTGAGGATGATTTCAAAGGAATTTTCAGGAAACCTCCAATTTTTGCCTATGAACGAACGAAAAAGTAAAAGAACTGATTAGACAAACATCTAAACAAACGGTAACGACCTACAAAGGCACTTTACCCTGCCACATTTGTGGCAACTGCTCAGCAATAATAAAAAGCAACATCATCAATCACCCTACAAAAGGAACACCCATAAAGTTGAAAGTTACAGGCACATGCGATTCAAGTAACCTAATTTATATGTTAAGATGCCCATGCGGGATGTCATACGTGGGTAAAACCCAACGCAAACTAAAAACCAGAATAATCGAACATAAAAGCAACATTCGATTAAACAACCAAAAATCACCCATTGCTATGCATTTTAACGAAGCAAATCATAATGTGAGTAAACTTCGATTTTGCATTCTGGAAAATGTGCCAATTTTGCCAGGAAGAGATAATAACAGCCATCTCTTAAGGAGAGAAACATTTTGGATAAACTTTCTCAACACGATGAATCCATCTGGTCTCAATGAAAAATTAGATTTTAATTGCTTTTTATAAATCTGTTTTTTTATAATTTTGATTATCAAGCTTGTTGTAATTATGCACGCGAATTTTCACAATCATGTTGCTATTACACATGACCTAATGTACTGTATGTACTTTACTTGATTTGTGTTTTGATTGCCTAGAAGTTGGATATGAATTAACATCTCAGTATGTATCATAGAAGTCACTTTAAACCCCTAACAAACATTCACACCAGGAGTACTGTCCGTTTAAAACCGCATTTCGATTTCACACTTTTTTCTCACAGATTGTGAATTTTTTAAGTCGACCACCGCAACCGAGTCCCTCGTTTACCTTTAGTATACCTAAGCACGACCAGGACGTTAGTTCTTTGTTTCTTTTTGTACCCCTCGGCATTTAACACGACGCGTTTTCCGGTCACATGATCGGAGCTTGTAAACAGCACGACCAGGACGTTAGTCCTTTGTTTCTTTTTGTACCCCTCGGCATTTAACACGACGCGTTTTCCGGTCACATGATCGGAGCTTGTAAACAGCTCAGCAAACCCGCGGGAAGCGGGCTATCGGAAAGACGGGAATTCACCGACATACATCTACCGACAGCCACAGGTAAAACGCTGTTCCAGCGTCATCCTACTCTGTTACACAGATCGTTGTTGAGCTCAACTCGTACTAATAGTACATGACCCTTGACGGTTATTCATTGGTTTTTTAGATCGTGGTTTTACATCTTCTTTATCGTTTTGAAAACCCATGACAATTGCGCAAAGGTCAGTTTCACCATCCCCATTAAGCACGTTTTTAGGACAACAGGGATATAAGGTTTTTATTACATTTTGTAGGAAGGTGGATATCTGACTATGGTTACCCCCAAACTTTTTGCCTGGTGTTTAGCTGGTTTTTGACTTAGTTGGCCTGGGATCCTGCTATTCAGGGCCCCAGGCTGATTGCTCTCTCCTTAAAATGGACTCCATGTACCTTAGGTGCATAACACAATTGAATTGGTTCACCTTATAGGCCCCTGTAACAGTGTACCATAGGTACCCAGGGCATAGGTCTAGCCAAGGCCTACCAGGGGCTGCAGCATGTATTATGCCACCCCTGGCCTGGCCTCCATATTTGACACAACTGGCTGATCACTCAGCTGGGGTAAGTTGGTGTAATCACCTCCTACTTAGGTACAGTATGCCTGTGCCTAACCCTAAACTGGACACATATGTTCCTATCAGCCACTCCTATGGAAGGCCTCATCAATCCTGGAGGCAGAGTGCTTGGAAATATGTGAGATAGTGCTCTAGCATGAGCTGAGCCTGTCTGCAGCTGTCGGGAACCACTCCCTAAGCTGTTCCGGGATATTGCCATACCATATACTCTTAAGTGCATTATAATCCTCGCGGTTAAATGCTATCTTTGGTTTGGCTTTATCAAAACATGTCGAGTAAGGTGTCATACGAATTGGAATACTATCCCCTCGCCAGTTCTGGTGACGGGGATAGCATTCCACCCTTCTAGAGGGACACGACATGTGTGTAGCCTTAACCCCGGTTAAAGTTAACCAGAGCCTCAGCATCACAAAATGGATGCTGCCACCACAGACACGAGTCTGGCCTCCTGCTGCTGACCGAAACTCGGCAGATGGTGGCCTGGACAAAGGGTTTCCTGCCTTGGGAGGTGCGAGCACCACCCCAGACAGGGTTTTGTGTATTGGGTAGGACAGGGCTGAATAGAATCAGACATGCCCGGGGCACACAAGGTGTCCCCGTGCATAGGCCAGTCCAAACCGGTCCTGGGACTTTCCAGACCCAGGCTTGGCGCGGAACTGGACAAAGGAAAGGGGGTGTAACCACCCCCCTTCCTGGTTCCTCCCAGAGGAGGGACCTAGTAGGTGATCCACCCCTCAGATTGGGAATAAGAGTGGGAGCAGTGCCATTGCACAGCAGATCATCCTGAATCAACTTGAAACTAAGAAGACGACTGGACTTCGACATTCTGCTGCTCAGAAGACTGAAGAGAATCTCCCTTGTGGCCTAGGAGTGGCCACCCTGTGAACACAGGTACCAACCAGCAACTAGACGTCTGCTTTGCCGCCGCCTCCCGCCGGAGCCCGAGCCTAGAGCCCGACAAGAACCAGACTCCCAGACCTCTCAGAGCCCGATCCACAGTCCCTGCAAAGAAGGGACCCGTGGAGGCACCGAGTGACGTGGGACCGGACCTCTTGGAAGACACTCGAAAAGCTGACTGCGCAGCTTCTGAGGCATCCTCGACGTTGTGCTTTGGTGACTGAGAACCCCCACCACCGAGCAGCCCCTGCACCGAAGATCAGCCCTCCAGCATCTCCACGATCTGCGTGGGGCCCTTTTGCATTGTGCCACTCGACGCGCCATCCCGGCCACTAGACACGTGGTCAGCGGCCATCTTGGCGACGAAACCGACAATTTACACAGCAGGTCTGGTTGCTCCAGACCTACCCAAGCTCCTGTAAAAAGGAGCACCCGCTCTGACCTTGCTGGTCCGAGTGTTAAGCATCTTTCAACTTCTGCGTGGCTTGCATTTGCCAAGGCCTGTTTGCTCCGATCAAGTTGCCGACACCGCCAACAGCGAGAAGCCTGCGTGGGACAGCTCGTGACCGACTCCTGGACATCCTCGACCCCGGGTGTCCACGTGGCTGCAGAGAGAAGCTATCCGACAACGCCTGTTTGCACCCGACATCGCCTGGTTCCAATCTGGTTCCACGGTGGTCACTGGCTAGTGACTTTGAACACTGTCCCCTCTGCTTTCAGGTCTTCACATCTTCAGATCCACCCTTGGATCCACCGGAACTCTTCACATCGAGCCGCCTGCAGCATCTTCAGCTCCAAGCACCATCGACCAGCGTGACGAAACCCGACACTACTTCGACCCTGTGCACCCGCTTCCTGTGGGTGAGGTAACTCAGCTCCGCCGGTGCTCCTGCACTGGTACACATCCCAAGGGCCTGTGTCTTAAGTTTCAGCTCCGTAGGTCACTCGGAAGGTTCCTAACTTTCTAACTTTGTACTTTTTACACACCATAGACTTTGCTTTGGAAAGTGCGTGCACTTTGAACACTGCACCCGAGTCCCGCGGGCCTTTCCCGACTTAGTCACTGCTAGTCTCGAATAGCTCCGGCGATTCCCAAGGCCCTAGGCCTGTTCCCTTTCCTATTGGTATCTCTTATACCACTTTCTTAGTATATGGTTTAGGTGGCCCCTAGGGCTCATCCATATTGTGCAACATTTGTGTATTTTAAACTGTCTTGTGATTTAACGCTTGTGCTTCTGTGCTCATAAAGAGTCCAGGGGATTTTATAGTTAATAAATCAATATATATTTTCAATATATATCTGTGTGGTGTCCCTTTCATTTGGTATTCAAGGGGGTTGTGAATGGTATAACAGCTGGCTTCACATGCCTTTCAGAGTTTAGCCTAAGACTGCTTTGTCCACGTTACCACTAGGATAACTGGTCTACAAGGTTGAATTACAACCATCATCATAAGGGTTGCTTGGCATGGTACAAAGTGATCACTAAGAATTAGTGAGCATTATATACCAGGCCAACTTCTCACATTGGTGAGCAGCGGATTGGGATCTGAGCTTGCTGTTGTTTTACCATTACAATCTTTGAGATTATCATTTGAAAGATCATACAGGTACCTGCTAGGTACATATAAAACAAGACTAGTATACTTAAGTTCTACTGAACTTAGTTGTTGTAGAGTAAAGGGAGTAGCACACCCTAGCTACAACTACTAGATAGGTTTAGTAGGTAAACACCAGTGTAGGTAGATTGCAACACATCCACCCACACTAGAGCAATGTCTGGAGCAGAGGGTTCCACTGGGAACATCCCTGTTGAGAGTGACCCTCCAAGGGCACCATCCAAATTTGCTATTTTTTCCTTTAAGGAATTAAGACAGCTTTGTGTCTTAAGGGGTCTGAAGACAGGGCCTTCCCCTACTACAGACCACCTAAGAGTGCTCTTAGACCAGTCTGAGACTCTAAAGCCCTCTAAGGCAAACCCCACAGGGAATGCTGAAGGAGGCCATCCTTCAGAGGATGACACTGTAGACACCCCTGGTCCCATCATCCTGGTAGATGAGGAAGCCCCCATCACTGGAGCTCCTCAGGTAGATGAGGAGGAAGAGGAAGAAGAAGAGGAAGAAGAGGAAGAGGTGGAAATCAGTGAGTCAGATGATGACAGAAATAGTCAGGTGCTGGTCAGTAGACTGAACCAGGCTAACTTAAGCCTACTTGGGAATGAATCAGGTAACAACCCATTCAGACCCCCAGGTGGACTTAACCAGAAGCCTAGGAGGAGAAGGACTCACTCAGGTGACTCTGACAAATCCCATGCTTCTAGAGGCTCTCATGGTCACTCCAGAAGGGAGATGACTAGCCCTCAGAGAAGGGAACATGAGGCCAAAATGAGAGAGGCTGAGCTTAGGATCCAGAAGCGAGAACTAGAGGTTGCCCTGGTCCAAGAGAGACTTGCTAGAGCAAGACAGCCTAGAGAGAGTGGATTAGGATCCACTGGTGGCAGCAATATCCACAAGGATAAAGACAGGTCTTTTGATAACAGAAACCTGAGTAAGATTGTGCCCCCCTACAAAGCTGGGGATGATATCCATAAATGGATTACTGCAATGGAGAAAGCCTGCAGAGTACAGCAGATCCCTCAGGAGCAGTGGGCAGCAATCTTGTGGCTCTCCTTTGAAGGTAGAGGCCGAGACAGACTCCTCACAGTTAGTGATGGGGATTCTAGAAACTACCTGGTCCTGAAGAGTGCTCTGATTGATGGGTTAGGCTTAACCACTGAACAGTACAGGTTAATGTTCAGAGATACCCAGAAGACACAGACTCAGGACTGGTCTGAATTTGTTGAATGTGCCACTAAGGCTCTGGAGGGCTGGTTGCTGGGAAGTAAGGTTACTGACTATACAGGATTGTATAATTTAATTATGAGAGAGCAAATCTTAAGTAATTGTCAAAATCAGCTTCTACATCAGCACCTGGTTGACTCTGATCTGACCTCCCCACAAGAATTGGGTAGGAGGGCAGACAAATGGGTTAGAACCAGGATCAGGCCTAAGAACCAGGGTGGTGACCAAAAGAAAGAGACTACCAAGCCTCAAGAGAAGGGTGGGGATAAAAGTAAGGAAAATACTTCCCCAGGGCCCCAAAACTCCAAGAATGGGGGTGGGTCCCGAGACACTTCTACAACCCTGAAAAAGCCTTATTGTCATACCTGTAAACAGGTTGGGCATTACAAAACAGATAGCTGTTGTCCCAAGAATGGCAATAAAGAGAATATACCTCCAGGTAAGGCTCCAACACCTCCTGTCACTGTTAGCAGTGGTCCCCCAGGTGGTGGGAGCACCCCCAAGAATTTGGTTGGGTTTACTTTTGGAGGACAGGTGGACTCTGGCCTATCCAGGTCCCCTAACTCAGATACCCTTGTCTATGAGACTGGCATGGGGTTTCCCAATTTCACTGCTTGCCCAAACACTTTGAGCAAGTATAGACAGGAGCCCCTCATCAATGGCTTGAAAGTTGAGGCCTTCAGAGACACAAGGGCTAGCATCACCATGGTGGCTGAATGTCTAGTCCCCTCAAGGCAACTTTTACCTGATGCCAAATATCAGGTGACAAACATTGATGGCATAGAGACCAATCATCCCATGGCAGTAGTCAATCTTAGCTGGGGAGGTGTCACTGGCCCAAAGAGAGTGGCAGTGTCAGCAAACTTGCCTGTAGATTGCCTACTGGGTAATGATTTGGAAATCTCAGCCTGGGCTGAGGTTGAACAGCAAACCCATTCTAGAATGGTAAATCTCCATGGAAAGGTTAGTGGGGCTGTAATGGCTACAGCCCCAATTCAAGATGTCCTTCCTGAAAAGGTTGGGAGGGCTGAGCAAACCTCAGCCCCATCTTTAGATAACTTCCCTCCTGGAAAGAGTAGCAGGGCTGTACTAGTAACAGCCCATACCCAAACTGAGTCTCCTCCTGAAAATTTTGGTGGGGCTGTGATGGCCACAGTCCAAACTCAAACTGATACATGGGTAGCGAAGCCTGAAATGATGGATCACTCCACCCAAACAGAGAGCATTGAGGAGGAAGAGAAATCTCCCTCCCACCAGACTTTAGGAAAGGATCAGCCTCCTCAGGGAACTGATCTTACCCCTGATGAAGGAACTGTCCCAGAGGTTGCTAGGCCTGGCCTAACAGAACCTCTGATGGCAGTGGACCCTTCTCAGGTGGGACCCAGTCTGGAGCAGGTAACCTGCCCCTCTCTACCTTGCCTTACTCAGCCCAGGGCTGCAGAGGACAAGAAGGACAGTGAGACCCAAAGGGCCCCCTGTCAAATAAAGCACCCCCATCAACAGATTAGGGGCACCGAAACTAGTAGCACTAGTGAGGTGCATACTTTAAAAACTCCTGAGGGATCCCCCTTAAAAGTAGTTAGGGACCTCCCCCATATGGATATTGTTGGGCACAGCCAAACCTGGGACCCTAAGGGCCCAAACCTGAACTGTCCCTCCAGTAAGCCAAACAGAGGGACTCAGCCTCCAGCTTTAGGTAGCCAGAGGTTGACCCTGAGAGCACAGTGCAACTCAGTCAAAGAAAGAAAGGCACACATGGTGGAGAGTGATTGGAGGAAGCTGAGCCCTACAGAGGAGACTCACTTCAGTACTCCATCTCAACACCAGCCTTTGACTTTGCAAAGACACACCACAGGTAGAGATTCCCTATGGTGGAGACCCTCAGATACCCTTAGGGTGAGGGATTGCTTAGTGGACCATGAAACAGGGGGTTACCAAGCCAGAGCTGGTACTTCCTTATATGGCCACTTAGGCAATATAGGCTTACCTGGACAAGGATAGCCTTATCTCCTTTCGTTTGGGGGGGGGGGGGGGGGGGGGTCATGTAGGAAGGTGGATATCTGACTATGGTTACCCCCAAACTTTTTGCCTGGTGTTTAGCTGGTTTTTGACTTAGTTGGCCTGGGATCCTGCAATTCAGGGCCCCAGGCTGATTGCTCTCTCCTTAAAATGGACTCCATGTACCTTAGGTGCATAACACAATTGGAATTGGTTCACCTTATCGGCCCCTGTAACAGTGTACCATAGGTACCCAGGGCATAGGTGTAGCCAAGGCCTACCAGGGGCTGCAGCATGTATTATGCCACCCCTGGCCTGGCCTCCATATTTGACACAACTGGCTGATCACTCAGCTGGGGTAAGTTGGTGTAATCACCTCTTACTTAGGTACAGTATGCCTGTGCCTAACCCTAAACTGGACACATATGTTCCTATCAGCCACTCCTATGGAAGGCCTCATCAATCCTGGAGGCAGAGTGCTTGGAAATATGTGAGATAGTGCTCTAGCATGAGCTGAGCCTGTCTGCAGCTGTCGGGAACCACTCCCTAAGCTGTTCCGGGATATTGCCATACCATATACTCTTAAGTGCATTAAAATCCTCGCGGTTACATGCTATCTTTGGTTTGGCTTTATCAAAACATGTTGAGTAAGGTGTCATACGAATTGGAATACTATCCCCTCGCCAGTTCTTGCGACTGGGATAGCATTCCACGCTTCTAGAGGGACACGACATGTGTGTAGCCTTAACCCCGGTTAAAGTTAACCAGAGCCTCAGCATCACAAAATGGATGCTGCCACCACAGACACGAGTCTGGCCTCCTGCTGCTGACCGAAACTCGGCAGATGGTGGCCTGGACAAAGGGTTTCCTGCCTTGGGAGGTGCGAGCACCACCCCAGACAGGGTTTTGTGTATTGGGTAGGACAGGGCTGAATAGAATCAGACATGCCCGGGGCACACAAGGTGTCCCCGTGCATAGGCCAGTCCAAACCGGTCCTGGGACTTTCCAGACCCAGGCTTGGCGCGGAACTGGACAAAAGAAAGGGGGTGTAACCACCCCCCTTCCTGGTTCCTCCCAGAGGAGGGACCTAGTAGGTGATCCACCCCTCAGATTGGGAATAAGAGTGGGAGCAGTGCCATTGCACAGCTGATCATCCTGAATCAACTTGAAACTAAGAAGACGACTGGACTTCGACATTCTGCTGCTCAGAAGACTGAAGAGAATCTCCCTTGTGGCCTAGGAGTGGCCACCCTGTGAACACAGGTACCAACCAGCAACTAGACGTCTGCTTTGCCGCCGCCTCCCGTCGGAGCCCGAGCCTAGAGCCCGACAAGAACCAGACTCCCAGACCTCTCAGAGCCCGATCCACAGTCCCTGCAAAGAAGGGACCCGTGGAGGCACCGAGTGACGTGGGACCGGACCTCTTGGAAGACACTCGAAAAGCTGACTGCGCAGCTTCTGAGACATCCTCGATGTTGTGCTTTGGGGACTGAGAACGCCCACCACCGAGCAGCCCTTGCACCGAAGATCAGCCCTCCAGCATCTCCACGATCTGCGTGGGGCCCTTTTGCATTGTGCCACTCGACGCGCCATCCCGGCCACTAGCCACGTGGTCAGCGGCCATCTTGGCGATGAAACCGACGATTTACACAGCAGGTCTGGTTGCTCCAGACCTACCCAAGCTCCTGTAAAAAGGAGCACCCGCTCTGACCTTGCTGGTCCGAGTGTTAAGCATCTTTCAACTTCTGCGTGGCTTGCATTTGCCAAGGCCTGTTTGCTCCGATCAAGTTGCCGATACCGCCAACAGCGAGAAGCCTGCGTGGGACAGCTCGTGACCGACTCCTGGACATCCTCGACCCCGGGTGTCCACGTGGCTGCAGAGAGAAGCTATCCGACAACGCCTGTTTGCACCCGACATCGCCTGGTTCCAATCTGGTTCCACGGTAGTCACTGGCTAGTGACTTTGAACACTGTCCCCTCTGCTTTCAGGTCTTCACATCTTCAGATCCACCCTTGGATCCACCGGAACTCTTCACATCGAGCCGCCTGCAGCATCTTCAGCTCCAAGCACCATCGACCAGCGTGACGAAACCCGACACTACTTCGACCCTGTGCACCCGCTTCCTGTGGGTGAGGTAACTCAGCTCCGCCGGTGCTCCTGCACTGGTACACATCCCAAGGGCCTGTGTCTTAAGTTTCAGCTCCGTAGGTCACTCGGAAGGTTCCTAACTTTCTAACTTTGTACTTTTTACGCACCATAGACTTTGCATTGGAAAGTGCGTGCACTTTGAACACTGCACCCGAGTCCCGCGGGCCTTTCACTGCTAGTCTCGAATAGCTCCAGCGATTCCCAAGGCCCTAGGCCTGTTCCCTTTCCTATTGGTATCTCTTATACCACTTTCTTAGTATATGGTTTAGGTGGCCCCTAGGGCTCATCCATATTGTGCAACTTTTGTGTATTTTAAACTGGCTTGTGATTTAACGCTTGTGCTTCTGTGCTCATAAAGAGTCCAGGGGATTTTATAGTTAATAAATCAATATATATTTTCAATATATATCTGTGTGGTGTCCCTTTCATTTGGTATTCAAGGGGGTTGTGAATGGTATAACAGCTGGCTTCACATGCCTTTCAGAGTTTAGCCTAAGACTGCTTTGTCCACGTTACCACTAGGATAACTGGTCTACAAGGTTGAATTACAACCATCATCATAAGGGTTGCTTGGCATGGTACAAAGTGATCACTAAGAATTAGTGAGCATTATATACCAGGCCAACTTCTCACACATTTCACCATACACCAGCTGGTTACTCGACAGAAAATGGGTTATAAGCCAAAGGTTGCATTTAACAATACATTCTGACACATGGAATGCGGGGTCTAAAACTATGTGAAAACTATGCGTATGAAATTGTAGCGAGAGTGAATGTATACCAGTTTACTAAACCACTACATATTAACTGTTTCAGACAAGGAATCCCCTGAAGAAGGGCTTTATGCTTGAAATGCATTGGGAACAATTAAAAATGCATGAAAAATTGTATGGAAATAATACAAGATACAGAAAGTATGAATATTGAAAATACTGAAAATAAAATTTCATGAAGCAAACAAACGAACGTTGATTTATTACTCAAGGAAAATTGAAAGGAGTGCGAGGCAGGAGTGATTCTTGATTGCCAGGAACCACACAGGCTACACACATTGGACGTACCCTAACAGCTCAGTAGGGTAACCTACCAACGCACCACTGACCCACAAGAAAGTTTAATGTACATTACTGACACCTAATTAAAAAAGGAGTGCGGAATCACGTCCCAATTGGATTCTCGAGGCATATCAATGGCTATTTCCCACCTTGGGGACTATCCTGCCATGGGATAAGTGACATAGAAACGGGAGTCCATGTGTCCTTGTCGTATACAAGGGGGAAGCACTAGGACGCAAAACACTTGTCCCTTTTTGGGCAGTCGGAAGGCCAAAACAAACCCTTCTTCAATCATTGTAGCCAAATTAGTTTGACCCCACATTCTCCTCAGCTTATTGCACCACAACACACAAGTCAACTGGCAGCTACCACCGCTGCCTAGCTCCCTGGCACTCCCGCAGGTGTCTGTCTTGAATGGACTTGAGCATCCAACACTTGGTGCATGATTGCCCATAATGTAATCACCTTGGTTGTGCAACCCCCTGCCTGGCCGCAAGCTTAGCTAAGCCCCAGCGGAAATCACCTGCCTGTGTAAGCTGCCCAAGCTACCTCCCTTGGCCTCCCGAAAATATAACACCAGGCTTACCTCTATAGGCATGTCACTAATTGTCTCCATCATGCGTCTAAGGCTAGTTGAGACCGGATTAAAAAAAAAACTTTTAGTATACCGTGCAGAATAACTATTAATGTCTGTGTCTTGACCAGTCACCCTGATTGGGCACTCATTTGACCGAAGGCGGCTATAAACAAGCACCCCATCCAAATGTATAAATCCAGTTGGGCAACTTGGGACACTATTACTTTCTCACTATTTACTTCCCGGCAGGGAAATACTGCCTAAGAACTCCCCACCTAGATCCTCAATAACCACCAAATCAATCTGACTCAGGCCGAACGATTAGTAGTGCACCTAGCCAAGGGCCCTCCACTGCGTGTGAACCCCTGCCGTTTGTTTTAAGACTGTTATTACCAGCCCACCACTGGACCCTACAAGTAAAACCCAGCAAAGTCAATGCAGGCCCTCCTGCTAAGACACAACCCTATCTGGGCGTAAACATGCCAATAAGTGTCCAATTTAATCTGGGCACCAGAAATTAAACAACCGATAAATCCAAAGGCAAAAGTCACCAATGATCTTGACTTACTTCGTGGCTCTTGTAGCGGTCCTCTCTGAAAGCCAGGCAGTGCTGTTTTTGACTATTGAGAGACGGTGCCACACACCAGAAACAACCACCCTGTAAAATAGAGCGCTGATGAACTTGCTGCTGAAAATAGCAGTGGTGTGCCATAGCCGCACCTCTGGAAGTCCAGGCTAGACTCTCTCACCTTGCGGGGTTAAAAGTTGCCAATTTGACAAGTGTGTCCCCCGCAACTAACTAGGCGGGGAAAAATGTGAGGGCCCCTAACCGTTGTGCAACATAGGTGGATGCCATGACAGAAAATATATAATTATAATATTATAGTGTGTCCAGGTATATTTTCGCACAGCAAGTTAAAGGAGTTCAACAATAGCTGATTTGAACAATTGCAATAGCTATTAACACAATTCTACTAGCTGCACTTATTAGCGTAAGCACTCCTACAAGCCCTATCAAGTGGATGCATGAGCGTCGCCTGCTAGTAACATGTGCTTGAGACAATTTGCCAATTGTATACATGTAACTACCCTTAGTACATGTCAAAAGGAACATGCCCCATAACACTATATTGCGATAAGCTTTTATCCTGCCATCGTTGTGAGGCTCCCTGGTTCATCCGGGCAAAAGCAATAGCATTTTTGCTCTCCAGGAGACTGGGACAAGATGCATGTTTCCAAGTAACCAAATTGTGCATTGCTGGGTCTTATTAATGCAGGGGTAGAATATGTTTGGGTCTCTCCCCTGCCACATTCAAAATCATGTTGCAATCAAGGTCTAATGTGGTGCTACAAGAAGGAAATAGTCGTCCTGTAGTCCCAATGTACCAATGTCGAAAAAGTCAGAGGTAGTCACTGCATCCCCTATGGGTGACCCCTACAAATCCCCTCAAGCTTACTTGCTGTAGTCCTATCCCAGGTAGCCCTACCTGCTGCCCAAAAGAGACCCTTGGTGTAGAACCAACCATGCCCTGGTTTGGTTAGTAGCCCCCGGAATTGCTAGCCCTCCAACGAAGTGTGTGAAATGGGCATGCCTGTATTCTGGAGATACTGGTGGACGTATGTAATATGCAGTTCTTATGAAATACCATGACCTTACCTACACATGCATGAGATTTGCACGCAGAATACAGCAAGGAGCATGCCCAAGTGACTGCCCCTTGTTTTGAGACTTGAGGACATGCAACACCCCCTATGGTGACCTACACACAGCCCCCGCTGTGTCCACAGCCCCACACAACCCCAGTGTGTTATGGCCCTTATACCTGTTGATACTTCAGGTGGCCCCCAATGAGTAGGGTGGTTCTCCTTGTTGTTCCTGTATTTGAAACAAAACATCCATTAAAAGCCCTGCCCCCCCCCCCTCAATAACAGATGAATTCACTGCAATGGTACAGGGGCCATTAATGTATCACGCAACCAAGGCCGAGCTTGTTTGTCAGTTACGAGAGCTAGGTTGATCAAATACATTCTCGTAAGGAGTTGGGTGAGGCGAATACTAAGTTAATTGTTCAAAAGCGAAGTCAATAATGACCGATGCACGTTGTTACTTTTCATCCCATAACCACCTCTGCCACCCAGGCCTTCAAAACTGACCTTAACGTTCTCCTCCTTCAAAAACACTTCCAAATTGTCATGCCCTCTCTATTAACTGCGAGAAGACCTTTAATATAGAAAATTCTATTCTCCTTGACTATGGGAGTGTTTTTCCAGTGTGTTCTTGTGTTTGAGTGTGTGCCGAAGCTTGCAGTAGTATTCTTCTACCTCTGTTAGGTACTCATTATGTGCAATGCACACGCCACTTTTCTATTGTAACACACTGTATGCTACCTCATAACATTGTTTTTGCTTCCGGTGTTTGCCCCAGTGCCATCATTGCCTACGCAATCTTCAGTACTTGTCTTTGACTGCCTGCCATGTATTGCAGTATTTTACCTCTACGTGTACGCCTTTGTAGCTATCATTCATGTCACTTTTTCCTCCTGTAATCCTCCCTTTGCTACTTCTTGTATTGTTAGCTCATGTTTGTCCCTTTTTTTTCCCCGCGTCACTTAGCCTTTTCTTTTGTGAGGAGTTCACTTGTGGTGCACTTCATGCATCAGCTCTGTTCCTATTGAGAAGCGCTCTGCCCCCTACGGGTAATGTCCGCGCTAAATAAGGGCCAAAGGAGCGTGCCCACAAGTGCATTGCCCTGGACAGGCAAGGCCTGAGAGCATTCTGTGGAAAGCAGAGGAAAGAAGTTAGGGATTACGTTGATTTTGGGAAGTAGGCAGTTGCAGTATTTGAGCTTCGGGTTGATGCCACCAAGAAAACATACTAACCCTATGTATTTCTGAACAGTAGACACCTGGAGGAGTTCTGGGTGGTGTGACTTGTGTGAATACTACCACTTATTCCTGCCAAGAGTTAACCCTGCAGGTCAAACAGATTTCTGTGACAGAAACAGTACCTGAATTAGTTGATGGATTAATGTAACTGATGCGAATGGCTAAAACTGTGACTGTGATAAGTCAACAGCACTGTTCCGACTCATGCAAAAGGCCCACCCACCCACTACTGTTTTAATCAGGTGAAGTGCAGTAACATGAGATACTGAGACTTTTGCCATTTACTTGTAGGTCCGTAGTATTCTGCAACAGAAAGTAAAGATTTTGTGATGATTGTACTCATACTCTGACATATGCACAGGAACCTAGGATATAAAGTGTATTAGGATGGCTATGGAGCGTCCATCTAAGACTCAAACCTGGTTCCCCCTATTGACAGAAAATCGTGCACAACAGGAACTCAAGTGAGACACACTGCTCCGCCGCCTAAAGGCCGGAGTCGCCGCCCCACAAGCCCCAGCACCCGCAGAGTGCTGGGATGCCACCACCGCTGAAAGCTGAAAGATGCCGTTCCAGAGAATGGAGCGGCTGTACCCGCACAAGGCCGCCCGACACGAGAGTGGCCAGAAGGTGGGGCGAGATGTTCAAAACAAGGACAACGGGCAAAAACAAAACCGTAGGAACCACGACAGAAAGCGCGTCCACCGCCGAGAATTCGCTCTGAAGGAAGACCCTTCACCGAACGCGCTGCACCCCCCCCCCCCCCCCCCCCTCACCCCCCCCAGGCCTCCGACGCTGACATACCGAGGTCACGGCAACGGGCAACCCTAAAAGAGCTGAATGTCGTCGCGAGCACAGCGTGCTACTCTCCTCCGAGACACTGCAATTCCGTGGCAGCCATGGGGGGCAACCGAAAGGACAGAAAACGATACCGTCCACGGAGGGAAGAAAGCTCCACCCCCCACAGAGGGAACGCTCCACCCTCCACAGAGAGGAAACTACATCGCCCACCGAGGAGAGAAAAACAGACCATCTACAGAGGAGAGAAAGCTACACGGACGAGAAGGCACCCGACAGACGACCAAGAATGCCCATCAACAGCCACCCTCAGAGCTTGGGCTACAGCTCACAAAAGAGGAACTGGAGCACCGAGATGACCGACTGTTTTGATGACATGAGCATTTGTCTGTGTGGCACCTTCGTACCCTGCATCCTGATGTGCCGGGTCTCCCGTGACTTTGGGGAGCACTTCTGCCTGCCATGTCTGCCTGGGGCCTTCCTCGCCCTGCGAGCCGCAATGAGGGAGCGATGGCGCATTGAGGGCGCCATCTGTAATGACTTCTGCTGCCAGTGCTTCTGCGGGCACTGCATGCTGTGCCAGATGGCGAGGGAGCTGAAGACAAGGCAGTGAAGCACCCCAAAGGCTACAGGGGTGCTTGGCCAACTCTTCCCAAAGAATGGGTCTGCTCCGAATTTCTGATCCACAACATCCACTGTGCCACGGCTTGCTATGCGGGTCCTTCATCGTAATGAAGAAATGAACAAAGATTATTTGAAGCAGCCCTACTGCTTTAATGTACAGATGCATACCATATAAGCCTCTACAGTTCCATTTTATACCAATTAAGGCCTGGTTTTCAAGCCTCTGCTACCTCCGTGCTCTCTCTTTAGTACCAATACCTCTTTACCATGCAGAAAAGGACTTCATACAAGTTCGTGCTTTACTATTAACCCTTAAGATGAATGTACGACGTTACATCGCATACATTCACAACACAGTCGTTTACAGCAGGTTCGTTACAACGCAAGTCGTTACAACAACTTGCGCTGTGGGCGCTGGACTTAGGAATTGTATGATTTACTATTCCAGCTCCAGTGTGTGGAACAGTAGGAAACGTTTTGGAATAGTACATCTTACTATTCCTTAGTATAGAGCGCCATCCAGCGCGGTCATTGTAAGGACTTGCATTGTAATAGCCGAGTTGTAAAGCTATCGCAGTGTAACAACTGCGTTGTAAAGGTTGTTCTCCCTTAAGATATAGAGCGGCTTACAAGCTCCTCACCTGCCTCACCCCCTAAACCACCTGCCCTACACCCCATGTATGGAGGCCCCCGCAACGGCTTAGGGAGCCCGACTAGGACATGTTCTGGTATTACTGTCATTTTAAGCAAAACTGTTGTCACATGTTCTGAGTGACGTCACTATTTGCCTTTACAACTGTTCTTTATTCATGTGAATAAGCTCTTTTGGAACAACCCTGTCTATGTTTTGCTGGTAACGGAGACACTACTTTTTAATCGACTCCGTAATCTCATGAAGACCCAAAGGCCAGACTCCATATTATGCAGACAAGGCTTCATTTTCTGCTTTATCATTGGCCAGCCGACATTTGAACCTGTGAAAGTGTCAAATCATCCAGATGACCTTGGCAAACACCTAATGCGACATCCATCTTGGACAAGTTCCCTTTTATCTATTCTTGAAGTTCAGACAGTAAATATGAAGCAAACAATGTAGTCTGAATTGACGTACTTTTGTCATACTGGTTTGTCTAAAGAGTATCACATGGTCTAGAATTTGATGAAAATTCCCCCATGTGGGGTAAAGATCAGTGGCCAGTACTATAAAAACCCCACTAACTCAGAGAAGTCTTTGTGCCAGGTAACCGCACGAGGTCCTGCCGGAGGCTGCTAAACTGCGGCAGCATCATCCCTATCCTGAGAGACGACACTGATCCAATGACCGCAGAAGAAGAACTGAGCCCAGCTGATGTGCGTTTTCCTTTCGAAGGAACACTCTCTTCAGAATATTACGGCTTCATGCTGTAAACAGTCATGCAGTGCGCTAAATCCCAATAAACTCTAGATGCAAGTTAAGCTCCTCCCTGCTCTCATAGTATAGCACATAGAAGTAGTCCTGCGGTGCTAGGTTGCCGAATGACATTCCACCTATATTAGAGTTGTGCATATTAGTTTCATTGTTTGTGACATGCGTTAGTGCTGTTTTAATAATATTCTGTATGGTTAATATTCATGTGATAAGCAACAGGATGAGACTGTTGAATTAAACATTTAAGCATAAAGTGGATTTTCTTAGTGCGGAACTTGTGGGTGATAATATATAGAAAAAAATTGGGTTTGATCTCCCAGTGCATCCCTGATCCTTTTTAAAGGACTAACCTGTGACTGACTTAAAAGACTCAATGAAGAAATGTTCACCAAAAAAGAAGAGTCAAATTGGATGTGAATAACTAAGGAGTCCCTGATCAACTTTTAAGAGAACTGTTGGTTACCCAAAAAGCAAGGACACCATAGCAACAAGCGTGTTGAGTGGGGTTGTGCGGGCCTAAATGACTTGGATTTTCACGCTCAAGTGTTGGTGCCCTGAACCAAGTACAGGAACCCCTGAGTGGGAAAGTCAAACCCTGTAGAACTAAGCCAAAGTCTCAATTTATGCAACATGACGCCCATCTCCAGCACTAAAATGCCTTGGACCTTTGAGTAGTTGTTAAATATGCACACGCAAGAAAACCACCATTACACTTACACGGAGACGTCCGTAGTAGTAATCGTTGCCTTCTACAAGGAATAAGGGAGCTGCTATTGCTGTATTTTTTTAAGCTTGAATATTAAACGGTTATTCCCCAGCTATGGGTTTGCGTGCTTTTTGAATCAGATGTTTTTTAGTTTGTTTGATTAAAATGGCGACTCCTGTCGTGATAGGAGTAAACTACAGCGAGGCAATTATACTACTTCTCAGGAATAGAGGTGTCCCGATACGGGGGGCAACAGTTCCATATGTAACAGCTGCATATGCAGCGAAACCGACAGCACTACCCGCGCATTATAGGCAGCAACACTGGAACTATGCAGCAGGGGGAGGTCAAATTATGTGGCCGTGTTGCGTAAATTATGTTGCAAAAAAAGGAAAATTATGTAGCATAATGCAGCACATTTGTGGTAGCATTACTTCATTATTTATTAACACTAATATAGTAATAGGCAACAGAAAGGTGACCAGCCAACCTTTAGAAAGAGTCTTCCGCTACAGGGCAACATGTGTTCCTGCTTTTTTAGTAACTTTTGAACTGTTTAAGCTAGGACCAACATTTTTTGTTAAAATCTGCAGATTATGAGGCAGGTGATCGATTATGTGGCAAATCTATAATATGCGGAAATTGACGCTGCCGTACAATCGCATGATTCCAGTGGCCCTGAATATAGGGCATGCCAGTATCTGGTAGCCCCTTTGATTTACCATGAGCACCAACATTTGTTTGGTGGTATGCTACCTCCCTACACATACACGATAGATTGGGTTCCTTTAGTAATGAAGGGGCTACATGGCTAGTACGGTTATGTTTCATATAGGTACCCTAATATAGGCCCGGGTCAGATCATACACCTTCACCTACATTATCTCCCTAATACTACACCGTAACAAGCCTTTAGGATTGAACCTTTACCTATTTCTCGACCTAGGTGCAGAAGGAGGGTTTTTCCTGAACAATAGCATCCTATAACTTCATCAAAGGACTCATCCAGTATGAATGAATATTCATGAGGGTTCTTGGAAACCAGGCATGGGATACACCGCCTACCCCACCTTATCTACCTACAAGATTCATCCCATACGTCATCCTCAAATCCAACAATGACTTATACATGAAACAAGGGACAAAGAAACCCTAGATACTTTTTGTATAAATACTGCACATCTTGCCAGGGTTGGTAGAGGGAACCAAGATTTTCAGGCCGACACACTGACCAGAGACGCTGAGGCTCCTACTAGCAGACGCTCCAGCTAACAGTGGTCTAACACATTCCTTGCGGGTGTCCAACTCGAGACCAGGACTGGGTCTCATACTCTTTCACTTCAGGAAATGGAGTTTGACTAAATCCTAGAGGGTTTCTTGGCTTCACACCTACTCACATGGTAGATACACTTAGGTACATCTAGATAGGCATTGTAGGAGTAGCCACACTTTTATCCTGCATTTTATATTCATGTATGTATTCATGCTTATTGCAAGATGGTAGAACTGTACTATCCTTTTATTTTCATTGTACTGCTGATCATATATATCTGCTACTGTCTAACGGTTGTTGCAGCACATCTATTTTACACTAGAAGAACAACTGTGCAATAAATTATTTTTGTAACAAAAAAAAAAATAAAAAATAAAAAAAAATAGCAGCAAAAACAGCGATTACACTGGGGCTTGAATCTAGGGGGATGCCAGATGGGTCCCGTTCTCTAGAGATATTTGTCCTGCCCCCGTACCTCACTACCACAGCAGCTTAATGTGTTAGGAGGCCACACAGATTATAAACAAGCATTTGCAATGCAATAGGTCTCGCATTAAGAAAGTTTGAGCTATTGGTATTGTAAATGACAAATGTTTTATATGTGTTGGTTTTGAAAATAGCGAAATTAATAGCTTTGTCATTTACAATGCCAATAGTTTTAACTTTCGCAAACGTGACACCTATAGCATTTGTAATGCAATATGTGTTGTATTTACGTGACTTACATGTATTGATATTACAACCAGTCTGATAAAGGCTCGCGCATCCATTCATCCTTCCGAGGTCGGAAAACGTGAGTACCAGTTTTTGTGGGTGGCAACTACTGTGCCACTGTAAATCACACAGACACCTACGACAAGGTATGTAACTATACAGAAGTAAAATCAAACAAAGCAATAAAGAACAGTACGATGTTGCAGCATGTCGGTGTGTGTAGGGATGGCTCTCAGTCCTTTTTGCCCCCTCCCGTATGGATTTACTTTCTTCGCTGCACAAGCAGGACTACAGTATCCAGTATGCACCTTCACAAATATGACTGGATGAGCTCTTCCCTGTCCCGCAAGCTCCCCAGCGCTCTCCCCTCCCCGACCCTGTCACCGGCTGCACACAAACACTCACCAGCATCCCCATCACATCGGTCCAGAGCCTGGAAAAGCCCTCGGACATGCCCGTCTCCTCCTGGGGCTCTGGAGAAGCCGCTTGGTCCTCCTCTTCCATGTCTGCTCCCCCACATCAGCAGTGGTTCAGCCTGGCAGTGTCAACAACCCTTTGCCCCGGGCTGTACCTAGGGGTGCTGCGTTTTTCAAATACTTCTCCGCGGTCCCGGGGCAGCTTCACCATGCTCTTCAATCTCTGCTTAATCCACCTCACAGGGGAGTCGCTGAATTGTCCCTTGGAACAGCGGGCAATGGGCAGGTCGCGTCTCGCTCCCTCATTGCGAATCCCCCCGGGGTCTCCAGGTTCCTGCCGGTTGCAGAGCGCTGGACGGTGGAGTTGACATTCCTTCAAAAACTTTTCCTAGCTAGACGAGGCTGCTACAGGCACACTCCAGCTGAACGCTGGACTGCACCACAGAGGGGTGCACCAGAGGAGTCTTTAATGTTGAGCACATGACTCATTCTCCTGGAAGGCTTCGCAAAACGTAACATCCCCTACAAAAATATATATTTCAAAATAGTCGGGTTTGCGCAAGGAGTTCTAGCGAGGTGAAAGCTAAGAGGTAGCAAGAAGCATAGAGGATCACTTACAGACTCCCCTTACTCCTGAAATGGACTCTCCTGAATTCACATAACTAAGTAGTGATTGCACTTTGTTTGTATGTAGTTTTTTAAAACTTGCGATCAAATTCAGGAAAAGCATGGAGGGATAATTTGTGTTTTTGTCGAGAGTTTTTCTTTTAATCAGTTTAACTATTTATATTTAAATGTTTTTTAATTGTGTATTCTGCCTGTAAACTTTTTACTTTATGTGATTTCTAGTTATATATGAATTAATTGTAAAATTTTATTGAAATGTGCTTTTATGGATGTTACTATGAACATTCAAATAAAGTTCTTTTGACTTTGACTTTGACTCCACTTACTCCTGAAATGGACTCTCCTGAATTCACATAACTGCTCACACTGTCTGTGGGGGCTGCCTGCGCATGCGCGCCATCCTTAAGTTTCGTTTTAGTAGCGAGCCCCGGAGCGAAAACGAAGTGCTGCATCTGAAGTCCTGGGTCCCAGGAGGGGGCCTGGGTGAAGACCAGCGGGGAGACTGCGGGGCTCCCATGCCTAAGGGGAGAGCCCCGCTTCGTGCTGGCCTGGCAGAGGAGCTCCAGTGCCCGGCGTGTTCCAGATGGTGCGAGCCCGGTAAGGGAGGGGTAGGGGTGTGTGCCTGCGTGTGTGTGCATCTGCGCGTGTGTGAGTGTGTGCAAAGATGTCATCCTTATTTGCTAAAATATCACTAGTTGTTGAAATGGCATTTTTAATTGAATCGAAAGTCTGAAAATATTACGCATACGCACTTTAAACATTAGCAGGCGCATGAATGTGTTTGGACATGGTGTCAGGCTTTCATCAGCACTCGCCTGAGCTTAATGGCACGTTATGCGTTCAGTCAGACCCATGTCCTCACCACATCTTCAACAAAGCAGACTCCGTCATAGCACCGCACCTCCGAGACGTCATCAACTGCTCCTTCAACTCCGCCACCTTCCCGGAAGACTGGAAACACGCTGAACTCACCGCCCTTCTGAAAAAACCCACAGCGGACCCCACCGAACTCAAAAATTACCGCCCCATCTCGCTTCTTCCATTCCCGGCCAAAGTCATCGAGAAAGCTGTCAACAACCAGCTCGCCGCCTTCCTTGAAGCCAACAAATCCCTCGACCCCTCACAATCTGGCTTCCGAGCAAAACACAGCACTGAGACCGCCCTCATCGCAGCAACAGACGACATTCGAACTCTACTGGACAACGGAGACACAGTCGCCCTCATCCTCCTCGACCTCTCTGCAGCATTCGACACAGTTTGCCACAGCACCCTTTTACAACGCCTCAATAACATCGGAATCCAAGGAAAAGCACTTGAATGGATCACCTCGTTCCTCACCGGAAGAACCCAGAGAGTCCGCCTTCCACCATTCAAGTCCGAGGCCTCTGAAGTCATCTGCGGCGTACCACAAGGATCCTCACTCAGTCCCACCCTCTTCAACGTATACATGAGCCCCCTCGCGGCCATCGCACGCCAACACAACCTCAACATCATCTCATACGCGGATGACACTCAACTGATCCTTTCCCTCACCAATGACCCCAGCACCGCCAAAACCAACCTACACGAAGGAATGAAAGAAGTTGCCGAATGGATGAAACAAAGCCGTCTGAAACTGAACTCAGACAAAACAGAAGTCCTCATCTTAGGTACATCCCCCTCCGCATGGGACGACTCCTGGTGGCCGGAAGCCCTCGGAAAAGCACCCATCCCGACAGACCACGCACGGAACCTAGGCGTCATTCTGGATTCTTCACTCTCAATGAACAGACAAGTCAGCGCCGTATCCTCTTCCTGCTTCAACATTCTTCGCATGCTCAGAAAAACATTTCGCTGGATCCCCTCCGAAACAAGGAAAACAGTCACCCACGCTCTGGTCACGAGCCGACTGGACTACGGAAACACCCTCTACGCAGGTACTACCGCAAAACTCCAGAAGAAACTCCAACGAATCCAAAACGCCTCAGCCAGACTCATATTAGACATCCCACGCAACGATCACATCTCTGGTCACCTTAAAGACCTCCACTGGCTACCCGTCAATAAGAGGATCACCTTCCGACTGCTTACCCACGCACACAAATCACTCTACGACATCGGTCCAGATTGCCTCAACTCACGACTGTCCTTCTACACCCCCTCCCGCCAACTACGTTCTTCCTGCCAAGCCCTCGCCACTGTACCTCGCATCAACAAGACCACCATGGGAGGCAGATCCTTTTCATACCTGGCTGCTAAAACATGGAACTCACTCCCCGCTTACCTTCACCTTACCCAGAACCACCTAGCATTCAGAAAGCAACTTAAAACTTGGATATTTGACAAGTAATCCTCCTCCCCTTCCTAAGCGCCTTGAAACCCTCCGGGTATGTAGTGCGCTATATAAATTCGTTGACTTGACTTGACTTGACTTAATCTAGTGATATTGCTGTTGTTGCAAAACATTGTTCGTTATGTTTGTGTCATCTTCATTGTTTGTAAAGGCAAAGATGTCATCCTTTTTTGCTAAAATATAATTAGCTGTTGAAATGGCATTTTTAATTAAATCGAAGGTCTGAAAATATTATGCATACGCACTTTAAACATTAGCAAGCGCATGAATGTGTTTGGACATGGTGTCAGGCCTTTATCAGCACTCGCCTGCAGCAAAAGCGAACCTGACACCACACACACAGCAAGCGGCCAGCAGCGCGCTCCCGCGGACAAAACTGACACTGGAAAAGCGTGCGTCCGACTCGTGTCTACATTCCCAGAAACGGACAACAATAGTTGTCGAGCAGAAAGCAAGCAATGCTTCGCATTGCTTGCACGTCTAGGCTCGACCTAAAAAGCATTAAAAATGCAAAAGGTCTCACCTTATTAAGTTAACCCCTTCCCTGCGGGGGGTAATTCCCCCATGGTGAGGGGGGGCAGGGGGTGAGTGTGGCGCTGCGGTGCTCGTGACAAGACCAGCTCGTCATGAGTCACGATGGAGCTGTGCTCATGACGAGTTGGTCTCATCACAGCTGATAAATTTGCCCGCACAGGCGGGGAATTAATCGCGCGTGGGTGGAGCAGCGCCGTTATGACTAGACCAGCTCGTCATGAGCCAAACTCCACCATGAATCATGACGAGCTGGTCTCGTCACGAGCACCTAAGAGGTTAAAGCCATTTGCTTTGCTATACAATACCATTAGCAAAGGAAATGGCTTTAACTTAATCAAAGGCGAGACCTATTGCATTTTAAATGCTTGTTTTACATTGGTAACTCTGGTCAATGTAACGGACAACATTCGCATGATGGCGGACGACGGTCAAGCAGTTATTCTTATACTGCTTGACCTGTCCGCCGCTTTTGATACCATTTCCCATCAAATCCTGTGGATAGACTGAGCTCCATAGGCATCCAGAACTCAGCATTGACCTGGCTTCGGGATTTTCTCAGTAACAGGACTCAAACAGTCAAACTGGGACCTTTTTCTTCCAAGACCACCCAAGTCATCAAGGGAGTACCACAGGGATCATGTCTCAGTCCCTCTTTATTTAATATATACATTGCCCCCCTTGCGGCCCTTCTCAGGAAGATTGGGTTTATCCCAATCTCATACGCAGATGATACACAACTTATCCTCTCGTATAAGAAAGACACACCGAATATCCAAAGGCTTTTTCAAGAAGGGATGAGAGATATAACTTCCTGGATGAGCAGTAACTTCTTACAGCTCAACGCAGGGAAGACGGAAGTCATACTCTTCAAGGACGCTATCACCAGCTGGTCCCCCAGCTGGTGGCCTGATGATCTGGGTCCTTCTCCTCAGCCAAAGACAGTTGTCAAAAACGTAGGGGTGTTGATTGACAATGACCTTAATATGGATGTAAATATAGAGGCAATAAAAAAAGCTTGCTTCTTTGCTCTAAGCCTTCTTCGGAAAGTTTTTCACTTTCTGCCGGTTTCCACACGCAAAACCCTGGTCCATGCCCTGGTACTCAGTCAGTTGGACTTTAGCAATGCCTTGCTGATTGCCGCTAGGGAGTCAGCTTTGCAAGGCCTGCAGGTGGTACAGAATACTGCGGCCCGCCTGGTAACCGGATCTCCCTATCGTACCCCCTCTCTCCCCCTGCTGCGAAAACTCCACTGGTTGCCAGTCCGGAAAAGAATATACTTCAAAGTATGCTGTATCGTTTTCAAAGGCATAAACCAGATGGGACCGACTTATCTCGCAGACAAGCTGGTGAAATATATCGCTCCCTGCTCTCTCCGCTCTGAAGGAAAGGGCCTGCTCAAGGTCCCGCGGATAAGATATGCCAGATTGGGTGGAAAGTCCTTCTCATATCTCGCCCCCAAACTTTGGAATCAGCTACCCACTGAGATCCGTCTAATCACCAACTACCTTGGTTTCTGAAAAAAGCTCAAAACACATCTCTTCTAATTTGGTTGTCCGCCCTTACAGCTGTCCACAGCGCGGAGATACCCCATTTGGGGTGACTCAGGCACATTATAAGTGACGTAAATAAAATAAAAAATAACTCAGATTTTGGGGAAGGACTTAATGTCTGTTCCACACATTGTGAAATAACATTTAATGTCTCTGGTTACGGAAACAAGCTGTATGACGCGTGGGTGGAGCAAAAAAAAGTCCTTAGTGGCTAATTAAGAGACACTGTCTCCCGCTGCAAGTAAAAGATCCAATCCTGGTAGGTGGGGCCAAAAGTGGACAGGGTGGTAACCAGGAGGGACTCAAAACCCTCCTGGACAATCATAACACCCTGTTTTGCATAACTGGTGACGCAAAATGCTGGGCACCAATGGAAACAAGCATTTGCAATGCAATAGGTCTCGCAGTTGTGAGAGTTTGAGCTGTTGGCATTGTAAAAGGCAATGCCTTTTATTTACGTTTTGGTTTTTAAAACATAAATAAATGGCATTGTAATTTACAATGCCAATAGCTTAAACTCTCGCAAATGCAAGACCAATTGCATTGCAAATGCTTGTTTTCTATTGGAATGTGTTGCTGTATGAGTGGGTGGCCATGTGTAGTGCTAGACTTACTAATGCTCCTTTTTGTCAGTAGTAATTTTACACTTGTAAATTTGACTCCACTTTCGAGTAATGTTAAACTTAGATTTTCTGAAAAGCCTAAAGTTGCAAAGTTATACATTGGACTTGTCACTGATTGAAGCCCTTATTGTGCGGTTATTGGCACACTGAACTGCTGACCTATTTTTGGTTATGACGGTTTATTTTTTCGTCATCCATGTTATGAGTGTTCATGTTTTCTTTGCTGCTAGAGAAATACAATAAAGAAGTTAACTTATAAGGAAGCCTCAAGTCTTGCAATGCTTTTCGGAGTGAGCTTAAGAACTATAATGAAGTGAAGTTATGTCTATAAGTTCCACAATTTTGCAAAGCAAAAACAATACCCAAGTCTTATATTTTCAGGGTGTTCAGTGTCAACTTAGAACGAATTACATATCGAACAAAGGAATCTCTTTACACCATGTTGTGTTCAAAATACATGAAAACCCCAGTATTTGCACATTCTTCTGATAAAATGTACGCTTTGGATTGAATGATATGTGTGAATTTTTAATACATGTGGAACATTTCCACAATCTTAAAATGTGCTAAGTATTTGTAACATGTTATTATATTTTGTATTTTGTTGCATGTATTCACTTTAAGTTATTTTTTTTATCAACGCATACACCTGCATGGCATACTTTTGCGGCAAGTTTACACTACATAAAAAACAAAAAAGTTAAGTACCATAACACAACATGCCATCTTATTATAGGACAGAGTGGGTAATTAAATATGAACAGTTTCATGAGTGTTAAGTAGTTTTGCATATTGTTCTGATCGTGTGTTCACACAAACAGACCTGCTGTAGCCACGGGCTTTTCAGTCACCAGTCCTGTGGAATTTTAGTTTGCGAGCTAAACATCATCTGCGCCAGCTTGTCACCCACGTACAACATGCACAACAGCCATTTTAGGTATCATGGTCTCCCTGTCCACGATCGATCACCAGCGCGCCCCTCTGACCCAGCAAGCATCCTCCGCGCACCCTGGCTCCCCCTCCCTCCCCCTCATGAGCATAACCCTTCTGCATGACCCTGTCCTTGGGAGTCACGCCTGCGCCTGACCCACATCTCCTCTCCTCCCATGAAAGCCCCTCTGTTGATAAACCTTCCCTCCGCGCTCGATTGTCCACGCGGCATGAATACCACTCCTTTGATGACCCCTTCCCTCGTGTCCAGCTGTCCATACAGGTCCGAGGCCATCGCCTAAGCTGGGAGATATCATTTACTGCCCCTTATTGTATGAGGTCGCTCTCCTTCAAAGGACCCTCTATTGATCCAGGCCTCCCCACCCCCCTGTGATATGATCAGGCGCACACATCCTAAGACTCGACGGAACACTCAGCTGCGTGATGACCCCCTCCTCTTATCAGCAGGTTGAGGACCTCTATTGTGGAAGTATATGGGGGTGGGATTGACACGAGGATTACGGGGATGTCTTTTTCCTGGCTTCACAATGTTCTGATTATAATAAAGAAAGGTCACATGCCATAAACCAGTGTATAAGAGGCCAGGCCTCCGAGAGGCTGTTAGAGCACCTCGAGACGATACCTTGTTGTCTGATCTGATGTGTTCTGCTCCGTCGGAATAAACTTCTGTTTCCTGCCTTCTGGTCTCCGGCGCCTGCCTCATTGCTTGGTAATTTGAATGGTACAAGGGCGGTTAGCGCCGAGCAAATCTTGAGAAAGGTCCTAGCCCTACCTTTTTCTACAATTGGCGTCCCAAAGCGTGGGGCCCATCAGCGACACGTGGATCCAGTGGGAGAGGTCCCGACGACAGAGTGAACGACTGCAACGATCGGGAAGAGCTCGTGTCCGATAGACCCTTGTCTGACAGCCGATCATCCGACCTTCACTAGTTCCGAACAGACCTCTCTCGAGTGATCTACGGTCCTGACTGGGAACCATCAGGAGTGCCACGGGCATCACGAAGGAGAGAGGACGATCGGGCGCTGGATCCAGGAGACAGGAAACCGTCCATGCGGTCCGGGTAAGGTTGTGTAAACACGACGAATTGAGAAAAGATTGTTTTGTTTGGATAATACTAGTATTACGCTTTGTTGAAACCTCTGGAGATTCACTGTCTGCAAACGGAGAAAAACAAACAGGCTCTCTCTTTGCAAGCAGTGAAGGATAGGTAACGCAGACTTTTGTCCCCGTTGTAATCCGTCGTGCCTATCTTCCTCCCCCACTGTTTCCCGAACTGTCATTCGTGGATTATTGTCTGGAGATTCTTTGTCTGCAAACAGGGAAGAACAAGGTCTCTCTTTGCAGGTAGAGAAAGAGTGGGTAACGATAACTTTTCGTGCCCACTTATTCTCCCCACTGAATTGTTTGATTGACCGATTATTCGGTATTGGTTCGTTTGAGGTATTCACCGCCGGCAAACAACGGAGAATAGAAATATTCTGTCTAGTCTTTGCCCGCCGTGATAAGATAGGTAGTGCAGACTTTTGTCCCCGTTGTAATCCGTCATGCCTATCTTCTCCCCACTGGTTGGTAGCCTGTTTAGCCCGGACCGCTTATTGGAGATGAACCATCCAGCTCCACTGGCGGGCACCCCTAATAAGGACATGTTCACTAAGCATGGACTAGTCGCTATAGCTTATACTAAGTTATGGCATAAATATACAAAAAAGAACCCTGAAAGTCAGTGGCCACTGATAGGTTCCTTTAATGAAAATAAAATAAAAACATTAGAAATAGCGCTCCAGAAGAATAAGACCACGCCCACTATGCTCGACAGTATCGGCATGTGGCGCAAAGAAACGGAACAACGAAAGAAAAGAGAAGAAGCAAAAATAGGGAAAGAATTACGAAAGGCAGCCCACCTAGCCGCAAAGCAACTGGAAGAGGAAATAAAAGAAAGAAAGGAAGCTACACAAAACCAAGAATTAGGGTCGACAGGCCAATGTCCTGTTAGGACCCCCTCTGCACTCTACCCTGAATTGCCCTCCAAACAACGGGCGAACGATGAGTTACTGCTAGGTCCCCCAATCATCTACATGCCCCCTCCATATGCCCCCTGCCGACAAAGCTTTCAAGCTCCGAGTGCGAGCGAAAGCGACCTTAGTGCTAGTGCACCAGCCCTCACGGCCTCTGCACCAGCCACATCAACAACATCGTCAGACGACCCCGAGGCTAGTAAACAACCACGAGCCAGACCAAATAGGTTGAGCAAAGATGAGCAGGATGGGATCGACAAAATAGCAAAGACCTTAGTAGAACGAAGGGAGAGCGAAGAGTACACAATGAACATATATAATTCACATGCCGACAGCCACAGGCGGCATTTCATTTTGCGATTCAGCTACCACACCCTGAACGCATATGAAGATAGGTATCAAAGTAAGGGTCCCGCTAAACTAACAACGCTGTATAGGAAGATCGATGTTGGAGATGGGACTGAATGTGAGGCGACGGAACTCTTCATGCAGATACTTGAGGTCCTCCGCCATCTCACGGAACAAAAACCAGAAGCCAAGGTTACGGTCCCTGAAACGACCTCGGTAGAAGTAGCCAATACTATGATGCCTATCAGAGAAGCGGCCCCTTACTGGATCCCGCCCCGTGGCCAAGGAACAAGCGATGATATTAATAATGCAGATGCAAAAGGGAGGGTTGTGTATAATTGGGTTTACCAACCATGGGACCGACAAGATATCCTAACCTTCAAACAAACTCTGCCCGATTTAAGAAAGAACCCGACAGCATTCTATACCGAATTAGGCACAGCCTTGGGTTCGACAATAATGACTTTAGCGGACATTGACTTGTTCTTTGGGTTATGCCTGCCAGCTGATGTGTGGAAGCAAATCCGGAAGGCTGACCACACGGATCTGTTTGGACATACCTGGGACCAACTCGGTAAATTAGATAGACAGCGAGAGCCTGGAAGGAAACCAGTAAAAGACATACTGGAACTCCCAGACAAAATAGTTCAGAAATTAAAGACACTGATCCCAGAAAGAAAGGTAGACTGGTCGATAGTCACGGCCTGTCGACAGAAACCCCAGGAAGATGTGTCAGAATACTTCTCCCGGTTCGAGACAGTGTTCTCCGACTACAGTGGCCAAGACATGACCACTGCAACCGGACAGCACCTGTTTGTACAAAATTACGTAAAGGGCCTAACACAAGAGGTCTCCCAAAAGCTGCAGACGAGTGAGAGTAGTTGGGGGGCCTCCAAACCCGCAGCTATCCTTCAGATGGCTCAGTATTACGAGCACCAAAAGAATGAGAATGATAGGGCGTCCGAGAAAAAGAAGAAAGATTTAAAAGAAAGGGTAATGATAGCCCAGATACAAGGTATAACGGTAGGACGGGAACATCAAAGGGGGAACTACCAATCAGCCACCCCCAGAGATCTACCTCCTAAAGATCACACTCCCACACCCCACACTGGACGTAGAGACATTAGCAATGACCAATGCGCCTTCTGCAAAGGGTTCGGCCATTGGAAATACCAGTGTCCGGTTATGCTAGAGATGAATAGAAATAGGGACTCCAGGGATGTGGCAGGTGATCCGAGAAATAGAGTACAAGGACGAGGGCACACCAACGACACCAACAATGACAGATCAGGGAGACTGAACACATTTGACCGTCCCCGACAGAACCAATATCAGCTGTCCGAAGGTGAAAATGCCCCCGACTTTGCATAGGACTGCCAGGGGCAAGGGAGGGATCCAGTCGAGCTCTGTGTTGACCAGCAAGGTCCTTATGTCTCCGCTAAGGTCCTGGGTACAGAGTCTCCATTCTTGGTAGACACTGGGGCGACACGTAGTGTGTTATCAAAACGACTGATTCCAAGGGCACCCTTGTCTGGCTCACACATAACCTCGATAGGTTTCGATGGAACGCCCTCCACTAACCCCCTGCCGTACCTATTACCTTTGACCTAGAAAACAACACCACTGACGCGACATTTCTGCTCTCCTCCAACTCCCCTGACGCCATTATGGGCATTGACTTACTGAAACATTTTCGAGCTACCATTAGGTGTTCCCCAGATGGAATACGAGTCATCTTGTACGACAACCCAGACATGCCCAGATCCCGTCCCCCACGACACATGTGCTCCATAACTGACGCTGACCTGTCCCTGCTTGACACCCTGCCTCCGTACCTATGGGCCAAAAATGACTCTGATGTGGGGCGAATGATGATTGATCCTATTCATATAACTGTACGACAGGACGCTATGCTCCCGAAACTCCCGCAATATCGGATATCCCCAGAGGGTGAGAAGGCACTGGTAGCGATCATTCAGTCTCTGGTAGATGCAGGAGTGGTTGAAGAGGTGGTTAGCAACGTCTGCAACAGCCCAATCCTACCCATTGTTAAGAAGCAAGGCGAGGGAGATGAGAAAGCATATCGCTTCATCATCGACTTGCGAGAGATTAACAAAGTGGTCGTACCCCAATACCCTGTAGTCTCCGATATCACTACCATTCTGACCCTCATCCCGTCCACTGCCACCACCTTCACTGTTATCGACCTTAAGAACGTGTTTTTCTCTATCCCCATTCATCCAGACAGCCGTTATCTCTTCGGCTTCACTTTAAAATCCCGCTCGTACCGATTTTGTAGAGCTCCCCAGGGGTACACTGAGTCCCAGCATTTACAGCCAGGCCCTCAAAAGGCAGCTGGATGCCTTCCAGCTACCAGATGGAGTGGTGTTGATCCAGTATGTCGATGATATCCTCTTAGTGGCCGACACCACCCCGCTTGCAACGACAGCCACCGTCCAACTCCTACACTTTCTTGCAGAAAATGGCCATAAAGTCTCCAAAAAGAAGTTACAGTTCTGCCAGCCACAAGTGACTTACCTAGGCCATCTTCTGTCCAAAGAAGGGAGGAAACTTACACCCGACCGAATCCAAACCATCCTAGACACCCCCATCCCAAAAACACAAAAGCAGGTCCGCTCTTTGGTTGGCCTAACCTCTTTTTGCAGACAGTGGTTGCCTAATTACAGCCTCATTGTGAAACCATTACTTGCCCTGCTGACCAAAGATGTCCCCTCCCCGCTTCCTTGGACCGCTGAGTGTCAAGCCTCCTTTAAGGAATTACGGGATGCACTCTGCTCAGCACCCGTCCTCGGAACGCCGGATTCCTCCAAACCCTTCTCCCTCTTCACCCACGAAAGGGAGGGATGCGCATTGTCTGTCCTAACTCAATCGATTGGTCCTAAGCAGCGCCCTTGTGCCTACTTCTCCGCCACTCTTGATCCTGTAGCCAGAGCTTTGCCTGCCTGCCTTCGAGCAGTAGCTGCCGCTGCTGTCTCTATCCGTCAGAGCGAGGGAATCGTACTTTCCAACTCCCTCACTGTGCTAGTACCCCATGCTGTTGACACCCTCCTGAACCAAACCAAGACTCAACACCTGACTAGCGCACGACTGACAGGGTACGAACTGACGCTACTTGCACCCCACATCACACTAAAGAGATGCACGACTTTGAATCCTGCCACATTGCTGCCCCTGCCTGAAAATGACCCCGACGTCCCTCCCATACACGACTGTGTGACCCTCACGGACGAACAAACTAGGAGTAGGGTTGACCTCCGAGACACTGCTTTTACTGACCCCGATGGAGAGCTATGGGTAGACGGCTCGTGCATCAAACTCCCAGATGGCACCACTTCAGCTGCCTATGCAGTAACGACAGCCCGAACAGTAGTTGAAACAGCCTGCATCGCACAGCGATCTGCCCAGGCAGCAGAGCTGATAGCCCTCACCCGAGCATGCATCATAGCCGCAGGGACCACCGCGAACGTATATACGGACAGCCAGTATGCCTTCGGAGTGGTCCACCATTTTGGACTCCTGTGGAGGGAGAGGGGATTCCTGACGTCCCACGGCACCCCTATCCTCCACGGAGATCTAGTCTCCGCCCTGATTGAAGCAGTTCTCCTCCCCAAACGATTAGCGGTGATCAAATGTCAGGCACACAAAAGGGTAACAGACTTAGTCGGACAAGGGAATGCATTGGCCGACATCACTGCACGAACCACAGCTGAGAATAGGACGGTGACACGCATGTATGTAACCAGGTCACAAGCAGAGAAATGGAGCGACGCAAGGGTAATGATCAGAGACATTCAGTCGGCCAGCACCCCTCACGAACTAACTAAGTGGGCAGGGGTGGGTTTGAAGGACGAAGAGGGCTGCTGGCGAACAAAAGATGCAAACAGATGGTTGCTACCCGACTCATACCTGATCCCCATACTGACAATGGCTCATTCCCCTGCACACATAGGATCCGCACCCATGATCGAACTCATTTCCAAAGTCTGGCACAACGACAAAATCCCCGACTCAGCCAGACGCCTAGTTCAGCAGTGCCTTATCTGTTTGCAACACAACCCCGGGAAAGGAACTGTGGTACCCCAGGGAGGGTTTGGGACCCCCAATCACCCCTTTGAGGTCCTTCAGATGGACTACATCCAACTAGAGAGATGCCAGGGCTTGAAGTATGTACTAGTCATTGTATGTGCCTTCAGCAAATGTGTAGAGGCTTATCCAACCCGTGACAACACTGCCATGACTACTGCCAAAGTACTACTGAAGGAATTCTTCCCTCGCTATGGCCTTTGTCGAATTTTATGGAGCGACAATGGCCCCCACTTCATAGCTGAGGTTATCCAACGAATCCTAAAGGGGTTGGGGGTGAAGCAAAGGTTCCATGCGGTCTTCCACCCCCAATCCGCCGGTCTGGTGGAACGCCATAATGCCACACTGAAGCTGAAATTGTCAAAAATAGTGGCCACCACTGGACTTAACTGGCCGGATGCCCTCCCACTGGCCTTGTTATCGATGCGCTCCACTCCCACCAAGCACCATTTGACCCTCTACGAGGTCGTGTTTGGGCGACCAATAAATCTCTGGACTGCTCCCAAACCGACCTCCATTCATGACGTCCCAGACGTCCTACTATCTGATTATTTGTGCAAGTTAACTAAAACGTTGTCTGTCATTCATCAACAGGTGCAGCAGGCCATCCCCGATGCTTCCAGGGGCCCCGGCCACGACATCCAACCGGGAGATTTCGTGTTGATACGAAATTTCCAGCGGACCAAGAGTCTGGAACCGCGGTGGACGGGCCCCTGGCAAGTGTTGATTACCACCCGAACGGCGCTTCGAGTGGAGGGGAAGAAGCACTGGCTGCACGCGCATCATTGCCGGAAGGTCTCTGCGAACCTGGCCACGACAGAAAACGTCAGCACCCAAGAAGAGCTCCTGAGCAAAGACCGACCGATATTGGACTGTTATCCCGATACTGAGGCACTCGAACTTGCAAAATTCTCTGATCCCACTGTGCCATCCAGAGAAGGGTATTTCCTGCGTCGAAAGGAGGGAGTTTCGGCTAAGTAGGCCACGGACTAAGTTAAATCTCAGAACGGTGACCTAAGCACAATCAAGGGTTACCGGGAGAGAAGCTAAACGAAGTCTGTGGTTCTGCCCACTACCGAGCCCCTTGAAGGTGATGGAAGCGCCAGATAAGAAGATGATGGAAGCGCCAGATAAGAAGATGATGGAAGCAACAGGAAATACCCAGTATAGAAATCCAAAGACTGACAACTTGCACAAATCAAAGACAATCGCGCTCTTCATTGTCTTCCTCTTCTGCCTCCTCCTCATGACCTCCTTCTGGATTCTGGAGGAAAGCACGCCGGCTCATGAGGCATTGCTACCTACTGCACAGCCAACACCCCTGAAAGAGCATCACCTAATCTCTCTGTCGCCTCAGCTCCGAGAAAGGCGCAGGGAATTTTGGAACAATTCCTTCGTGCAACTGCTGCACCAACACAACCTCGCTGCAAATGCTACGAACTGTTGGATCTGCGGGTTGCTCCCGCATGCCACTGGACACTCCATCCCCTTCATCCCTTCTCCTTTCTCAGTTCACGGCTCCTGCCTCGCCTGGTTGATCCTCATGCAAGAGAGCCACAAGGACAACGCCACCTCCAGCCGGACAGTGTCGCACTTCTACTCTGGGTTCTGGCTGAACAAAACCGAAAAGACCTCTGTTGCTCTGTGTCCTGCGCTCACGGGCGCCACCTTCCTTAAAGACATTCCAGCCAAAGAACGAGTCGAAGTACAGGTGCTCCACAATCCAGCCAGGACCACCTTCTCTCATCTGCAAAAACAAGCTACCGCTACTCTGACTGTGGCCCTGTCTGTTATCAATGTCACAGGTCTCGTGTGTCTTGAAGGCCATGGAACACAGCTGGTGGGTCACAGCGCCTGCCGAATCACCAGAACATTGGACTCAGCTGACCCCCCTTCCTTTGTTGCTTCTCCGAATATGTACTTTGTGTGTGGCACCAAAGCTTACACCTGGCTTCCGAAAGGTTGGAGGGGCGCCTGTTACATTGCCTTTGTTCTTCCACCCACATATGTAGCCCCTGCCAACCATCACCGACAGAGGCGTGCAGATGACATTGGACAAGCCGACTCCACCGGAGCACAGTTCCTAGATGCAGCCAAGGGACTTGTTCCTCTGTGGGGCCCAATGGCAAACAGCCGTGCTATCCGACACCTGACCCAGGCAATAGAAACAACGATCAACATCACGGCTGGCATCCTCGCCAACGACACTGCGGAGCTTCAGGCGGTCCGCCTTGTGACCCTCCAAAATCGTCTTGTCCTAGACGTGGTCCTAGCCGACCGAGGAGGAGCATGCCGCATCATCGGATCCAGCTGCTGCACCTACGTGCCAGACAACTCGCCTTCAGTCTACAAAGCCATTGAACACATCCACAGACTTTCCTCAGAGGTTCACCAAGAACAGGAAGGATGGTCGCTTGGGAGCTGGTTTTGGGACACTTTGAAGAACTGGGGTTGGAGGTTGTTTTCCTTCATACTGATACCTGTTGTGATATTATGTGGGTGTTGTTTAGGTATCCAATGTCTGCCATCTTTGTGCGGCCTTGTTTCTAACTGTATGTGCCCAAAGACTTTGGACTTCCGAAACGAGCACATGAGTCCCCTCTATGAAGTAGAAATACGTGGCCTTATGGGGATAAATCCAAACTGACAAGTTGGCGAGACATGTTAAAAGGGGGGACTGTGGAATTTTAGTTTGCGAGCTAAACATCATCTGCGCCAGCTTGTCACCCACGTACAACATGCACAACAGCCATTTTAGGTATCATGGTCTCCCTGTCCACGATCGATCACCAGCGCGCCCCTCTGACCCAGCAAGCATCCTCCGCGCACCCTGGCTCCCCCTCCCTCCCCCTCATGAGCATAACCCTTCTGCATGACCCTGTCCTTGGGAGTCACGCCTGCGCCTGACCCACATCTCCTCTCCTCCCATGAAAGCCCCTCTGTTGATAAACCTTCCCTCCACGCTCGATTGTCCACGCGGCATGAATACCACTCCTTTGATGACCCCTTCCCTCGTGTCCAGCTGTCCATACAGGTCCGAGGCCATCGCCTAAGCTGGGAGATATCATTTACTGCCCCTCATTGTATGAGGTCGCTCTCCTTCAAAGGACCCTCTATTGATCCAGGCCTCCCCACCCCCCTGTGATATGATCAGGCGCACACATCCTAAGACTCGACGGAACACTCAGCTGCGTGATGACCCCCTCCTCTTATCAGCAGGTTGAGGACCTCTATTGTGGAAGTATATGGGGGTGGGATTGACACGAGGATTACGGGGATGTCTTTTTCCTGGCTTCACAATGTTCTGATTATAATAAAGAAAGGTCACATGCCATAAACCAGTGTATAAGAGGCCAGGCCTCCGAGAGGCTGTTAGAGCACCTCGAGACGATACCTTGTTGTCTGATCTGATGTGTTCTGCTCCGTCGGAATAAACTTCTGTTTCCTGCCTTCTGGTCTCCGGCGCCTGCCTCATTGCTTGGTAATTTGAATGGTACAAGGGCGGTTAGCGCCGGGCAAATCTTGAGAAAGGTCCTAGCCCTACCTTTTTCTACAGTCCCGCCTGGAACTTGCCAAGCTTTCCTTTAGAAGAAGCCGGCGGGCGATGCGCATTATGAGGTGTGAACCTTTTACCCTGCAACACTTCAAAAGAGCCTTCACATGTTTCTCACTCTGCTCCTAGCGGTACGCATGGAGCATAATTCTATGTCAGGACAGGAGGCTCCGATTATGCTTTCTCATTTCTTTAATGAAATGCTCAGCAGCCAATAAAAAACAAAACTACATTTCCCATGAACACCAGGGAATGACCATAGAGATTATGCTATAAAAGGGCCAAACATTAGTCCTTCTTCCTCTTTCTTTGCTGCTCCGCAGCCAGTTAAGTCTCTTTACATTTATTATACTGCGTTTTGCTGATATAATGCTGTTGTAGACTATTGTTTGTACACTTGCCTTGTATTCCGCTGCTTGTTTATTGTGTGCGCGGTGCTTGTGTACTTTCGCTCGGCTCCTCTGTCGGTGCCGGTGTTTTGGGCGTCCGTTTGCGGCGTGTCTTCTTGGGAGCGTGTGTTCGCCTCCCTGCGCTTGGCCGCTTGTGCCCGGTTGCGGTAGTGGAGTGGGAGCAGGGGTCGTCGGCTCCTTAGGAGAGCGCGAGCGCTCTCGAGCCGGTGTTTTAGTGGCAGCAGCGTCGCGCATGCGCGCTGCTTTATTTCCGGCTTCAGGCTGTTTCTCCTCACGCCGGTCGAGTGAAGGAATGCTTTCACCAGCGCTCACGCCCACAGCCCTGAACTTTCGACCCCGTTCTACGCCGGAGCACAGGAAAGTGCTTGGGTTGCAGTATTTATGTGCATAGGCTCTGCCTAGAGTGATTTTTGCTGGCAGGCTTGTCTCCCTCCACATTTGAATTGTTTTGCCTTGAGTTTGGTCCTTCCAACCTCTATTTAGCCTGCTTTGGGGTGGTCACTCCCCCTTACTTGTATCTTTGATACTCCATATCTGTTTAAGTCATCTTGTGGGCTCTGAATTTCTGCACTCTGGTGCGATGGCGTATTACTATGACGCAGATGATGACTGTTATTATTATGAAGGAGAGGATGACTCTTTTGATTGTAATCTGGTGGAGGAATTGGATAAGGGTGTGCAACTTTCAGTTAACAAGGCGCTTGTTAGGGCCATAAATCCCCTGAAACGTCATTTGAATCAGTATGCGGTTCACCAGGCTGGTTGCCTCCATCCCAGAAGACCACCAAGTCGCCTCATAATCCACATAAGTCGGACTTTCAGAGACTGGCGAAGACTTTGGCTTCTGACACGCCCAAATCTTCTGCGTCACACTACACAGAGGAGTCTGACCATGCTCAGGTCTCTTCAGCTCAAGATTCTCCCCCTCCTAAAAAGCGTCTCCGCGAGGAGAATTTTGTTGACGCCCCTGAGCGTCCTTCCCTTCTAAATTTTGAGCCAGAGGACATTGTCCATCCAAACTCGACATCGTGGTTACCCGCTCCGGCAGTGGCCGCTTATATTGAAGCGCATGTTCGCCAACCTTTTGAGGCGTCAGTCCGGGCTAGGCTACGTTCCGAGTGCCCGAGACCAGACCTTGCGGACCACCTAGCAGAGACTCCGGAGGTGGACCCGATGATGGTTACCTACCTTAAAAAGTATTCAAAAGATCCTAAGAAGGGCCTGGACCGTTCCTGGAGGTCTTGCCAGGATAAATTACTGGACATGCTCGGCCCCCTTTCCAAGATCCTAGATTTAGGCTTCAAAGCTAAGGAAGCTTCAGCGACTGTGAACCCAGATGAGCTCATCGAGTGGGCGCAAAGGGCTGTCTGCCAGCTGGGGAATGTTAATTGCGCAATTTCTGCGGAACGGCGTAGGTCCATTCTCCTCAAGTTGGATCCTAAATTGGCAGAATTGGCATCTTCAGAGGCTGGTCCGGAGGCGCAGGGCCTTTTATTTGGTCAACCATTCTTAAAGGAACTGACGAAATTTGTGTCCGCCTTCAGCGGAATTGATAAAGCACAGGCATCCTTGCGCCGGGCCATGCGTCCGGTTTTTACCAAGGCCGGACGACAACGGGGACGCTCGTTCGGCCGTGGGTCGCAGCAGCAGTCCCAGAGAGGAGCCTCGCAGCAGCGTGGTGGGCAGTATGACGCTGGATACTCCACCCGTGCTAATTTCTACCCGTCCCGAAAAGGAAAAGGTCAATACGGCAAGGGGCGATCAGGTGGACACCAAGGCCATTACCAAGATTCTGGCGCTACAGGTGAGCCTCATTCAAGCATGCGATGTGATGTTGGGGGGCAGGGTGCAATTTTTCCTACCCAATTGGCGTACGATCTCCGCCGATGCTTGGGTGCTAGAAACAGTTCAGGGTTTCAAGATAGAGTTCTATCACCCAATGCATCAGACCCGTCTTCCCACTCCTATGCTTTTTTCCCGTCACTCTCAGGCTTGTCTATCAAAAGAAATCGAGGTTCTCCTCAAAAAAGGAGCGATTGTTCCTACCGAACGCCATCCGAAGGGCTTTGTCAGCTCAGTCTTTCTGGTCGAGAAGAAAGGAGGCGGGTCTCGCCTGGTTCTCAACCTGAAGGACTTCAACAGCGGGTGGTTTACAGGCACTTCAAGATGGAGGGCATCCATCTGTTGCGGGATCTCCTTCGGGAGGGAGATTGGATGGTCCGTCTGGACCTGAAGGATGCATACCTGTCAATCCCGATTTACAGGCCCCATCGTCGTTTTCTCCAGTTCCAATGGCTGGGGCGTTGGTACGAGTATCAGGTTCTTCCATTCGGCCTTTCGTCGGCACCATGGTGCTTCACGAAATTACTGAGACCAGTTGTAGAACATCTTCGTTCCAGGGGAGTCAGACTGATCATATATCTGGACGACATTCTTTTTATGGCGGATTGTCCTCTCCGGCTTCTACAACATCTGGAGTGGTCCATCACACTCTTGCAGTCTCTAGGTTTTCTAGTCAATGTTCCGAAATCGGTTTTGGTCCCCACTCAATCTATCGATTTTCTGGGCTTTCAGATAGACTCGGTGACTTGCCAACTTCTCTTGCCCAATCAGAAGCTACGCTACATCAGGAGGGAATTGACGTCTGTTATTTCCAAACAGACTGTGTCGTTGAGGTCGTTGGCACGTGTGGTAGGTCTTCTAGCGTCTTCCATTCAGGCGATCTTTCCCGGCCCTCTACATTACAGGGCGATGCAACGCCTGAAGATTCAGCATCTCCGGAAAGGCCTCCGCTATTCGGATCAGATTCCTTTTTCGGAGGAAGTGCGAGGGGAGATGCAGTGGTGGCTGGACCACATGGAGGCCTGGAACGGTCGAGCCCTGTTCGTTCATCTCCGGAACTGGTGATCGAATCGGATGACAGTCAGTGGGGTTGGGGAGCCCGTTGCGGGTCTGTCTCGACGGGGGGTCGTTGGTCACCCCAGGAGTTGTCTCTCCACATAAATTGTCTGGAATTTCTAGCGGGTTCCTTTGCGATACGGTGTTTTTCTCCCCTTCAGACGAGTTGTTGCATTCTTCTCCGAATGGACAATGTGTCCGCAGTCCGCTATGTCAACAAGCTGGGCGGGACTCGGTCCAAGGTCTTGGCAGAGATAGCCAAGGATTTCTGGCATTTTTGCCTACAACGGAAGATCGCGGTTATTGCAGAATATCTTCCGGGCCGCAACAATCAGGTTGCGGATTGGCACTCCAGACATCTTCGGGATTTCAGCGACTGGAGACTTCATCCTCGAGTCTTCCGTGCCATTCTTCGGCAGTGGGGCCAGTGTCACCTGGATCTGTTTGCCTCTCGCCTCAACGCGCAACTTCCCCGGTTTTACAGTTGGAGACCGGATCCCTTAGCTCTGGCCACGGATGCTTTTCTTCAACAGTGGCCCTCGACTCTTTGTTATGCGTTTCCCCCATTCATGATGCTTCCCAGAGTGCTGGCTTACGCAAAGAGGTTTCGTGCGGAACTGATTCTGATTGCTCCTCTGTGGAGGGCTCAGGCGTTGTTCCCAGTTCTCCTAGAGATGTGTTGCGAACCTCCGCTCCTTCTTCCCCTGAAGTGGAATCTGTTGCAGGATCCTCTCGGAGATCCGCATCCCCTCATTCTGTCCGGCTCTCTCCAGTTGCTGGCATGGCGAATCTCGGGGATAATTGGTCGATCCCGGGCCTTTCTAGCGACGCTGCCAAGTTCATTAGTTACGCCTGGTCTCCCAATACCCACAAGCGATATCGAGGGGCTTGGAAACGCTGGTGTGATTGGTGTGTTCAACGGGAGGTCGATCCCGTTTCAGCGGATGTCAGTCTAGTCATTAATTTTTTGACTTCTCTGGCCACCTCTGGTCTGGCCTACCGGACAGTTAATAGTTTTCGTTCTGCTATTTCTGCTGGCCATGTCCACATTGATGGTAAGCCTGTTGGTGAACATCATTTGCTTTCCAAACTGCTTAAGGGGATTCGTCTGGCGAAATCTCCCACTCCTAAATATGTTTCTTTGTGGGATGTTTCGGTTGTCCTGAGGTTTTTGGAGGCTTGGCCTTCTAATCTTTTATTGTCCCGTAAACAGTTGTCTGCAAAATTGACCATGTTACTGTGTCTGGTATCTTGCAAACGCGTTTCTGATATTCGCGCTTTAGACCTTGCGGGTCGCAGTTTCACCCCTGAGGGTGTTACATTCACTCTTTCTAGAAGGACTAAATCCAACACTTCCTCCATAACATATCCTTCTTTTCCTGATCATCCCAATCTTTGTGTTGTCCAGTGTTTGAAGGATTATGAGGTGAGTACCGCTTCTTTGCGTATGGACATGCAAGGTCAATTGTTGATTGCCTTGCAGAAGCCTTTCCGCCCTGTTGCACCGGCTACTCTGGCTCGCTGGGTGCGCTGGCTCATGTCTGAGGCGGGCATTGATGTTTCTGTGTTTGGGGCACATTCTGCAAGAGGGGCAATGGCCTCAGGCTTTTTCTATGGGTGTCACTCTATTTGACATTATGAAAGCTGCAGATTGGTCTTCAGACTCTGTTTTCAAGAAGTTTTATTATAAACCAATTGTTAGTGTTGCTTCTGTTGTGGTGGATGAGCTTTAAACAAGCATAATCGGAGCCTCCTGTCCTGACATAGAATTCAAAATTTGCAAACATTCGTGACAAGAATTTTCAATTCTATTAAGGACTAGGAGGCGAGGATTATCCCACCCTTTACTATGACTCTGTTGCATTGTTATGTACTGTATACTAATTGCATATTGTTGCAGGTCTATATCTCCTTGTTCTTTCCCCCCCCTGATTTGCTTTGATTTTCTCCATCTTTTGGATATTACGGCTCTGTATCTTTTTCAGGTTCAGACCAGAAATGAGGTGGTTGATCTTCTTCGAGAGTCTCCTATGTTTCCTAGTTCTCGGACCCAGGATTCCTCCATCCTCTGCTACAGGATCCTTTGGATTTCGGCAGCGTGCTTGGAACTGTTTTTGTTGCTCTACCTGGGATTGTTTTTCGATGTTGAACTGTTTCCACAAAGAAAGAGGAAGAAGGACTAATGTTTGGCCCTTTTATAGCATAATCTCTATGGTCATTCCATGGTGATCATGGGAAATGTAGTTTTGTTTTTTATTGGCTGCTGAGCATTTCATTAAAGAAATGAGAAAGCATAATCCTCGCCTCCTAGTCCTTAATAGAATTGAAAATTCTTGTCATGAATGTTTGCAAATTTTGAATTATCTTGCACGTCAAGATGACAAAAAATGCCTAGTTATTTATGGATGTGACCATTTGCATTAAGCAAATTCAGCAGCCGCCACGCGGGCTGTTGATTCACTGACAGTTTAAGTGACAATCCGCCTTTACTTGGCGCCTGATTTGCACTTGAAGAGGTTGTGCTGACCTTAAGTGCTACCTCTGAGGGAGCTGCGCGGGGCAGGGAGGGCCGCCTAATTACACCCTCTAAAAGCCATTCTGCGCGAGCCTGCGCAGCTCCCTATGGATTGGCTGCCTCCCTTGCATTGTTCCCGCTCATAAGGGAAGCCATTTAGCAGCTGGCACGGGAACCTCCTTCTGGGTGGGTCCATCTCACGCTCCCCCCTGTCGTAGGACTGCATTCCGTCAGCGTTCACGGTGCTGTAGTTGAATTCTAATGGAATGTCTTAGTAACGAAATCCTGATGCCACCCGCCACCCGTGTAGTATGCTGAACAATTCCAGGCGCAATTCTGTATTTTTAGGTGTTCCCTGTTGCTTATAAACAGCACCCCTGGAATTATGTGATTTTCCGGCAATTACGTTTTCCGCATAATTATGTATTCTAACACTTGTCTCCCATCTGCAGAATATTTTGCAAATTTCAAGAAAAAATTGTTTTCTTTCGTAAATGGATCAAAACTTACTAGAACAAGCACCAAATTGTGTGACGTGTAGAGGTGCTCCCTTTCCAAAGGTGAATTATTAGTCACCTATAAGGTGCTAATTGCTGTATAAAAGTGTTAACCTGCCACGAATCTTGCGCCCCAACAGTATTTATCTAGTTAAAAATAAAAGACAAACTGGAACTAGCATTGACTGGCACAGGACGGAAGAAAGGAAAGAGGGGTTTCCTATAGAAAACGAGCCGCCCAGTTTATGCCGAAGAAGCAGTTTTGCCGGCAAGGGCGAAACCAGGAAGTCAGGCATCCTTGCCCGTGACATGGGCGGGGCCTGTGACGCGGCCGGAAGAGGCCAGTGATTCTCGTTGTTGCGGGGCTCCCATCATGGAGGGAGAGCCCCGCGGTAGCGTGAAAATCCAGAGAAGTGCCCCGCGTGTGGAGATGCGCCGGAAAAGAGCACCGTGAGTGGAAGGGGGGGATCTGTGTGTGCGCACGTGTGCGCGCGCGTGTGTTCGCGTGAGCCCCGTGAGTGGTGAGGGAGGGGGGTGCGTGCATGCGTGTGTGTGCCTGCCTGCCTGTGTGTATGCCTGGGGGGTGGGGGGGGGTGAGTGTGTGCGCGTGGGAATGCGTGTGCGCATGCGTGACTTTGCCTGTGTGTGATTGCGAGAGCACGTGAATGGCAGGCAGGGTATGTGCACGGCGACGTGCGCGCCCTCGAGGGCAAATCGGAGACAGCAGAGGCTCGTGCATGTACACTGTCTCACATTCCCCCGAACACGCCAACAAAAGTTGTCAAGCAGACAAAGCATGCTTCGCATGCTTTTTAGGTCTGCTCGACCTAAAACAGGCAGAGCAGAAAGCGAGTTTCAGAAATCATATTGATTACAAGAAGCCCTCGCATGACACTGCTCACTTCTCACTAGTGGCGAAGTTACAGCATGACGTCATGCCAGGTGAGTGTTGGTGGGGAAGGGAAATTTCTCTCTGGATTTCCCTTCTTTTTTTGAAACTCAGGAGCAGCAACATTATCCTGGTGTTACCAGGGCTGTAAGTGGAAGCTTTTTCAATATTATCTACAACAAGCCACAGTTGCTGCTTATTTATCTTATGCAACGAGCAACCATTGACAAAGCCAATTGTCCAGACTTGTTGTAGGTATGATGTTACTTGTTGTATCATATATCTGGATGCAGTGACAGAAACAGCAAAAATACAAGTCAGGCGGCACACTATGCTAAACACAGATTTTTAGCTTACGTGTTTTAAGCCACGCCCTGAATTACATTGGCCACACCCCTATATGAGACCCCCAGTTTTTTCATCCCACTTAAAGCCCTGCACATAGGTGCTAGATTTCTATTCTATATGGAGCAAAAGTGTAGTTTATTAACTCAAACAAAGTTTTTTGTACAGTAGACATGCAAAACTTACGTATTTGAAGGTGCTCTGATATGTGATAATGAAAACAAGCATTTGCAATGCCATAGGTCCCACATTATTGGAAATGTGAGCCATTGCCGTTGCAAATGCTAATGTTTTTTTTGTTTAAAATTATGGCAGCAGGCAGGAGGAGCTTCGCGTGCAACCAAGATGGCCGAGTGAGCTTAGGGCTCCTGAGACCCTCGCAACCTCCCGCAATTATCCTGTCTTCTATCCTGCTTCTCACTGCTGTCTTCGTGAAGACGAACCACGCGTGAGGCAAAATCTGCAATCGGATTCTAAATTGGACCTCGGGATCCGGAGTTATGGCGTCTTGAAGATTGCGGCCTATCCCTCCATGATGCCCGGCTGTGGAGTTGCCATGCTGCCCGATCTGTAATTGAACAACAGCGGCCTACAGGAGACGGGTGTGACCGGTCTGATTGGTTTCACTTTCGGTTTTGATTCCAAAGTGACTGGTGACTGTGAATAAGCTTACCCCTGAGTTCCCGGAGAACGATTGGGCCACCCGCAACTGTTATACCGCCTGTTCTCACCAGATACGGAGAACTTTTGACCCGTGCCCGCAGTCCTGGGTTGTTATCACCCGACGGGACCGGGGGTCACCATTTTCCTGTTCGGCTCCACAGAGCCACGGTGACCCGTCTCCACCAATGGCAGGGAAACCTGATGGGGACAAGCTGAAGTCCAAGACCACTCGTCGAGGTGGCTCCATGCAATCTAACAATATGGACCGCTATACCCAGGAGAAGGGTTCTCCCGGGGGAGACGGCACGAAGGAGCAGCCAACATCGTCGACCGAACCAACTTTACAAGACGTAATGGCCGCAATAGATGGCATCAAATCCTCATTGGGACACCAAATTGAGGCCCTTGCCCATAAGCTCGATACCGTGGCGATTGATGTGAATCTGATCCGTGCGGACTTGGGCAAAACCAATGAAAAAGTCAAATCTTTGGACATTCAGACGTCCAGTCTAACGAGTGATGTTACTGCACTGCAGACAGACGTCAATCTCTTGAAGAACAGCAGCGATCTCATTGTACTCCGTCTCGAAGACTATGAGGGGAGGGCTCGCCGGTATAACGTCCGCATCATAGGGGTTCCGGAAAAGGCGGAGGTTCCGGCTACAGACCTCTTCGTGGAGGACTTAATCATTCACCATCTTGCACCCAAGAGCCTGAGTAAATTCTTTAGTATTGAACGTGCCCACAGGGTCCCGGGTGGCCGTCCAAAGCAGGGAGCTCCTCCACGTCCTATAATAGCCAGAATCCTCAACTTTCGAGACAGGGACGCTTTGCTGCAGGCTTCACGGACTAATGGCCCTACGCTGTTTGAAAATACCACAATCAGTTTTTATCCGGACTTCACTCAATCTGTCCTACCCTGTTTGAAAATACCATGATCAGTTTTTATCCAGACTTCACTCAATCTGTCCAGAGACAAAGACTTGGCTTCATGGGTGTGAAAAGACGATTGCGAGACATGGGTCTCAAGTACGCCATGTTGTTTCCAGCCAAGTTAAGAATTGAGCATGCAGAGCGGACTTATTTTTTCGATCGTCCAGATGTTGTGACTGACTGGCTTGATACTTTACCAAATCATTCTTCTCCGGAGAGCCAGCCTGGTGGAGCGGAGGGAGGACAGACAGATCAAGAATAGGTGCAGGCGGATGGTGACCTGAGGTCTCTTGTTGACCTCGAACTGTGGTTCGATCATTTTGACAATTGACTTGATTTTTATATTTCGTGGGTTGCGGGGTCAGTAGCGGGTCTTTTTCCTCCTCTGTGTTTCTTCTTATAGCTTAGTTAGATGGGGGGGCGACAGGCACACTGCAAGTTTAGGTGGTTTTCTGGTGTTACGCAGGGGTGCAGGGTGGGGGGTACTGTAACGGGTTGTTACTGGGGGGGTTGGGGGTTTTGTTGGGGACAGTTTGTTTCTTTTTGAAAGGCAATGTTTATCTATCCTTTTTGAAAGAAGTACTGTCTTTTACCAGGGGTTGGATCTTCTTTCCTTTCCGGGATGGGGGTAGGGAGCTGAAATTGATGAGATGGAATGTGAATGGATTGGGGGATCGGATCAAACGTAGTGTTGTGTTGCAGCTGTTGAAACGTCTCTCTCCAGATATAGTTCTCCTTCAGGAGACACACCTGATTGGTAACACCTGTCGTGCTATGAACAGGAGGGGGTACCGTCTGGTTGCATGGGCTGGGTTCTCCTCTGGCTCCAGGGGGGTGGGTATCCTGATTAAGACTTCTCTCCCACTTGAAATTGACGCCACTGTACTCGATGACAGAGGGCGTTATGCAGCCCTCACGGGTAGGTGGGAGGGCCGGACCATTTCCCTGGTCTCTGTATATGTTCCGCCTGGCCTTCAATCAACTACTTTTGCAGACCTGGGGCCGGTTCTTCTGGCTCTTCCTGAGGGATCATTGCTTCTAGGTGGTGATTTCAATGCGGTTGTCTCTGGTCTTATAGATCGGCACCCACCCAGGGACCTTGGGGGTACGCAGAATTGGCTGTTTGATTTCTTGGACACCCTGGGTTTGGTCGATTGTTGGAGATTGTTACACCCAACGCAGCGCCAATATACATTCCTTTCTGGTGCACACGGCAGCCTCGCCAGGATTGATTATTTCTTGGTTCCGGCGGGGCAGGCCCTCTCTGTCGCTGAGGTTAAGCATTTGGCCCGTGGTATCACTCTCCGTTCTGGCTTAGGATGGAGCTAGGCTCTGAGACAGAGGGTCGTGTGGCTCCGATTAACCCCTGGTACTTTCGGAACCCCAAAACTTGCACAGCTTTTGTGAAATCTATCGATCAGTACTTCTTGGAGAATGAGGGTTCGGTTTCCTCGGCTGTATCTCTCTGGAAGGCCTTTAAGACGGTTCTCAGGGGCCAGGCCCTGTCATTGATAGCGAGTGTCAAGAAACAGAGAGATGAGGAGGTGGTTAAAATTGAGTAGAGTGTGGGGACCCTGGAATGAGTACCCCGGAAATATATGTACACCACCTGTATTAGATGTTCCAGATGTTCTGCTATCTCCCTGAGCCTACATTTTACTACCGTTTTACATGTGTTCTGCCTTAGATTTCGCCCTTCTCCCTCCCCTCTTTTCCTCACCTACATTGATTATTGACTATAATGTGTTGTTTTTCCTTCCCCGTCTTGGAATCAGTACTGTAAATGATGTCTCCTCTTGCCTTGCTGTTTTGTATAAAAATGTTCAATAAAAAAAAATATTAAAAAAAATATTATGGCAGCAGTAGCATAATAAGCAAAGAAATTCCTTTCACGAAGGAGAGGACCTTGTAACAGTCTATGGTACGGCACCCTTTCATCAATAATGGAATTTCTTTTCTTATTATGCTACTGCTGGCATCATTTTAAATGGAAAAAACAAACATCAGCATCTGCAATGCCAATAGCTCACATTTTCACTAATGCGAGACCTATTGCATTGATGAAAACTTTACAACGTAGAGATTGGAGAGGTGAAGGGTTTCTGGCACAATCAGGGACGAGCCGAGAACCACACTTAACAACAGACCTAGTGAGCACCCGAAACTCCGGAAAATGTTACCTATCGCTTGGTTGTCATGTCTTTAGCAATGCAAGCCACATGGGGGGCCACTTTTATTTTGGTGCCCAGGCCAAATACCTGCCCCAAACACAGTGGACAGGGACAAAACAGAAATTCTATTTGTTGTGTCAGAACCACGTCATTGGTCTTCAGTTGATTGGGAGCCCAGTCTCCCACTGATAAGGTACTATTTGGTATTATATTGTAAGACTTACTGCCTTGTTGATGCTCTCGGACCTCGAGCTCAGACTGGAGGGTGAACCAATCTATTCTGAGAATATTTCTGTGAAATAGGGAGAGTCCGGGGTACTTCTTATGGAAGTGGTGGGGTACCCACCACCACTCACAAATACTATGCCTTCAGGCTTGACCAGTCCTGGAGGTCTTCTCAGCGCTTTGCAGCTCTCCAGGTGTGAACTCCCACTGTACTGCAGCACCTGGCGATGTCCTGTCAAATCTCATTCCCCGCTGCATTGTCATCTGTCTGCGGATCCCTGTAGAGTTGAAGATAATTCCCAACCACCAATTTCTCCTTGGAGAAACAAAGCACCATCTTGTGTCCAAACTCAGGATTTTGGGGGATTTGTAGACAAAAAAAGCAACACAATGAAGGAGAATTGTGTGGAAGTCCTTGGATGGCCTGGAAGTCCCCTGTTCCAGTATGTCACATTCTGTTTGTCATATTGTAAAAAAAAACCTCTCCTTTGTAGTTCTCTGTCATCATTACAGAGTTGTCCACCTACTTTAGCAGATGTGTAAGTGTGCCACAAATGTGGAATACATGGGTATATATAGAACATAAAGGGGAAAGCATGTCTCAGGTTGTAAACTTCTCCTGAGTCGTACCTTACAGCAAAATATAACACCCATAATGTTAGGATATATAAGTAGATGTATGTGAACATGTATATGTGTAGGTGTACTCCTATGTGTGTTCTGTGTGTTATTCTCGGCACAACACGTGGGGAATATTGATGTGATATTATTTCATATTTTACATTGTCCTCATGACATGTACTCTCTTTCGCTGAACCATGATGGGCTGGTGTTTCACGCTTATTTTTTGACGAATTAATGATATTTTATTGTTTTTATTCCATATGTTTTCATTTTTTATATAATACCATGCTTTTATGACATGTATTGTCGAAATAAAGCTGATGGATTCATCGATATTCATGCACTTATGTACTCATTCATTCATCTTTGCACACGTTCAGCCAGCCTACTATTCACTGATGATCACATCCACCTGCTCACCCATCCATCCAAACAGGCCAATCAATGACAAATCATTGTCACTTGTAAAAGAGCCAGACCTATCGGCTTTGCCAAGGCTTGCTATCCATATGCCTTTGCCGCGTTACTGTTCCTTTCTCATCATAGGCACTACTTTTACTACATGAGCCATTTTCACTCCATTACTCAAGTTGTCAGCTGCCATCCTTCAGCAAGATAACTGAAAAAGCAGCCACTGTCCCACTGACAGAGCAAATACCAACACCTCCTGCATGGCTTCCAGGCATGCTGTAGAACACGCTGCAGCACGTTGGTCTTCACGCCTTTCTCATCGCCAACAATGGGTGCCATGTCCTCCTAGCCTCTCTTGACCCCCCCCCGCAGTCTTCAATACCAGGGATCATGAAGCGTTAATCAACACTTTGAAACATGCAGGGGACTCTCAGATACCATACTCCAGTGGTTCTCATTGCATCTTTCTGACTGAAATCAGCTTCTCCAGAACTTTGATGGTTCCCATGTCTTGAGGGGATGCACCCTCTCTCCTATCACCTTCAACCGCTACGCTCAGCCATTACGGTGCCCTTGCCAGTCATGGAACCAGGGTCTATCAATGTCAAACTCACCCACTGACTCAAGGACCACCTCCAAATCATCCACACTAGGGCCATTAATAGTGCCCACCACTTCAAAACCAAATTTAGACTCACTGCCAAAAATTCCAGACACCTGCTGGTTCAGGAATGACTTTCCCACATGGAGATGAACACAGTCACCCTGAGGATTCCCACACATGTGGAATGGCTTGGCTTCCCCAATGACAGATACTGTCTTACAAAACTCACCTTGCCCCAAAATCCTGGGCACACTGGCATCAGCTTTCACTGCCCGGCAACACCCTGTCTTCTAGAGGTGAATATCTGTCAAAGACCAGATCTTCTCTCGTGTGGATGCAGGCAACACTCTAACCTCTATGTCTTAATTCCTCAATGTGACCACTGAATTATAGTCTATTTGTAGTGCCTTGACTCATTAAGGCACTATCAAAATATAGTGTTACGGCCATGCAACAGCACCCCCTTCCCCAAGCCTTGCAATAACTTGAAAACCAGCAGCATACATTAGCATGACTAGCAAAAGTGGTCATTGCAAGAGATGTGATGACATCCCAAGACTGAAAATAAATAAATATAAAGGGAAGTATAGAGTAGAAGAAAAAGGAAACAAGCATTTGCAATGCAATAGGTCTCGCATTTGCGAGAGTTTGAGCTATTTTTATTGTAATTGACATTGCCTTTTATTTATGAAACATAAATAAAAGCCATTGTCATTTACAATGCCAATAGGTCAAACTTGCGTAAATGCGAGACCTATTGCATTGCAAATGCTTGTTTAAACATGTCTTTGCATTGTTTATTAAGGAAAGCCCGGTTGCCAGTCCGGCCCTGCTTGTGATGATCATCTTCAGCTGAAGGTCTGTCTGAACAGCACGTGCTCCAGAAGCCTTTGCAAGAGGCCATGGTTAGGATCCCTGGATCATGGAGCTCAGATACCCTCCTGCCAGGCTTCTGCAGCATTTGTTTTGGATGGCAGATCATGAGTACTCTGCTGACCATATAACTCTGGTCAATAGTGTGGTCAAGCTCCTGCGGCTGCAAGGGCCTGTGATCCACCGTGAATTGAATTCTCCATCTAAGTGGAAGAAAATTGAGAACTAGCAAGGTGGGTCTCATATGCACAACCGGATCATTTCATTTCACATTTGCTGCAGCATGTCTATGAGTTTTATGGGCTGGCCGATGTAGATAATAATGGAATAATAAAGACGACTATGAACAGACTTATAGCCATTTCCATCTGGTAGTTGGTTGCAGGAGTTACAAGAACTTGTAGAGCTGGAGAGTTGAAAGCTAGCATCCTTGAGCACTTTATCTGTTGCCGCATAAATGTGATTACAAAGTCTAAAGTAATGCTTGGATTCTTTGCCTTCTTTGCTGGGACAGGAGTTATTGCCCGGATTAAGGGTAATGGAAATGGGATGGATTCTCCTTAGTACCGCCTAGAAGCATAATCTCAGTTTTGTCACCATTCAAGCAGAAATGGTTGTCCTTCATCCTGAAGTGGAGATTGTGGACACATATTGTTTGGGATTCGGACAATATTATGGATTTAGGGTTTTAGTCTAAAACATTTAGACTAAAATTTGCTAGAATGGATTAAAAGAGTTAGATTTACAAAATGAGAGTAAACTTTTATAATAAATTCCAGGTTTACCAATAAGGGGTTAAACGTAGGTTTAGGTAATTGAGTCGCACAAGTTTTGGTGTAGGGAGTAACCTTAGCCTAGATGTAAGTAGGGACAAATGGTTTAGATTTAGACACAGCTGCTGTGATTGGGGCTGAGGAATTTAAATGTGGGTTTAGGGAAATAGGCTTAGATTCATGAGGTTAAATCAAGTATAAAGAGTTTAAGGTTTAGGAGCCTGGTATTAACCTAGAGGTTTAGAAATATGTAGGTGGATTGCCTTAGGTATCAGATTTAGTGGTTTAGGCTGATTGGGTATCAACAGCCATTGAGTTTAGCTTTAGGTTTACAGTCTTAGACTTGCTGTTTATGTTTAAAATTCAGTGCTTAGGTTCGAGTGCTTAGGCATCTTTTTGAGGCCTATCCTATATGTATGAATGTAGGAGTTTGGGCTTGGACGTGTATCCTAAGGTTTACTCTTACTCTGTGATACTTAGCATTCATTTTGGAGTTGTAGCACTTAGAGACTAAGATTGCATTTAGAGTTAGAGACTTTGTTTTAGGTTTAGGGTCACAGCTGGTTACATTTTGATGTTTAGAGACATGTAAAAAAAATCTTTAGTTTAGGTTTATTGGGGTTTAGCCTTAGCAATTAGGATTACTATTCTGATTAGGCAGGGGCATTGGAGCTAGGCATTTGGAGTTAAATGTAGCTTTAGAACTTGAAGTCAACACACACACTTGAGTTAAACTTGCATGCTGGGGATGGAGGATATGTCTGTTTAGTTTTAGGAAGAACAAGTACAAGTCTATGGGGACGAGGTCCTTGTAAATGATTATTCGGGGCAAGGACAGACTTTTCAGGCGCTACGCGCTGTACTCCTTCCCTCAAGGCGCTGTTAATCTGGCTCGGCGCTCCTCTCATATAATTTTGGGTGAGGGCATTTCAAGCCAAGATAACTTTCCACTTCTCTGTCACCCATAGACTTGAACATTTTACCAGCGTCTGGTGATGAGTCGCATTTTTTGGGTTGACCGTCATATAAAAACACTCATACGGCAATGTTAGGAATCGGGTTTAGCGGCATTGAGGCAAACCTTGATTTGCCGGTATAGCGTTTCCACTCCCCTTCCAAAGTCATGCAGACGCTCCCTAAAATGAGCACTCTTGTATATTTAGTCAACCAGTGCAGTTCTTTGTGGACGCTCCCTGAGACTACAAAAGACCCGCCTTAGTGATGATACATTGATTGGTTTACTGGTTCCTGACCCGACCATGCCCCCTTCCTTGGTTTCCCGTTCTTTCCCAAATGACACTAGTCTCCTGGCGTTTTTTGAGCTGTTCACGGGTAATACATTTCCAAATTGTTTGTTATTCCCGTTTTCTGAGAACACTTGTTCCCTTTCTTGTGTTCGAATTATTGAGTTCCCCAACAGGAGTGCTGATCGTATAAGCCTCCTACCTGGAATTATTTTAAGACCGCTAGTGGCGATCTTTGTTTTGGGCCACTGACGCTGTCCTCCACTAGACGAGTTTCCGTCAGGGAACGCTACGGTGATGGGACCGTTGTTCCGCTCCTTCCCCCTCTTGGAGCCGGACGACGCGTCTCACAAATGTTCCCATTGTTTTGGTTTCGAACGCGTGGTTGTTTCGCCTCCTCCCTTTGGCCGGACAACGCGGTTCCTTATAGTTTTACCGGAGTAGTGCACTGTTCCGCTTTCTCGCTCTCCCGGAAGCCGGAAGGTACTGCTTCCTGCTTTCCAATTTTTCTTGCAGGGTTAATCTCTGTACTTACCTGGTATTTGACAGTTGTCCAGCGTTTCTTTGGTGACAATGTTCTGTCCTGTCCAGTCCTTCCTTTTCTTTTCCCTCACGTTACGCCTGTCCTTTCCCAGCAATTCTTGATGTGAATGATTAAGTCCTTCGCGATCATTTCCTCCTGTTATTCCCTCGCTGGAACCTCCATTCTTCCAGCTTGCCATGAGGAGGTGTATCATTTGAGTGTCATTTTTTATGTAAGGGTATATACCCAGGCAGACTTATAGTACAAAAGCTGGCTATTTAGAAAAGCATATTTACATAAACATGAATAATAAAATTAGTGCAATGGACTGGAATGATATCAAAAAGGATAATTTTTAATTTCAATATAAAAATGAATAGATACATATAATTCGGTATATACAGGTTGCACGATAAAAATTCTTAATACTTTATGTGGCTTTTCTTCAATATATATTAGGAAGACATAACAATATATAAAAAAGGCTTTTTCCTTATATTTAGTTCTCTGGTTATGGAGAATAGGGCTGTGTGTCAACGCGTTTCGACAAAGTCTTTTGTCTTCATCAGGACAAATGGGTATTCAGCCACTTTTTCTAAATAGAATAAAACAATATTCAAATAACATTAAGATCACAGTGCATTGCTTTTTTATATGTTTACAAAGATAGAATATCATTCATTTGATTAAAATTTTCTTAGCCAGACTTATGTTATAGTACGAGTTAAATGAAAACACAGAGTTGGAAAACATACATATCTCATAGTCTTAACAATCAACAGTGTAGCTCTATCGTCATGATGACAAAAATATTCCTAGACATACATATAGATGTTGGCGCAACATTTTTTAAATTTCACGTTTTAAAATAATACCTATAACTATAACTAAAAGGTTCAACTGTTTAAAAAAGGCATTTTAATTGAGATCCCTATTCAATTTATCTAACATTTGCTCAATTTTTTAGTAGTGGCCGGCCTATGTTTAAGAAAAGAGGGGCGGGGAGTTTCGCTGGAGGTTTATATTATTAATGAGACAAATTCATGTTACTGAATAAGATTTTATCATGTCAACAGGATATCTAATCTGGGAAGCAAGAGTTATTAAAAAATACAGTCGAATAGATCTGAATCTCTTATAGTTTGTATTGCATCGATTTAAAAATCAAAAGACGGTATGTTTTGAATAAACGGACTCGAAAGAACCTTCCTTGATTCATTAGGTTTGTCTCTTATTTATTGTTATTCTTACCTAAAACAGATTATGAACAGATAGGTTCGAAGTTGATGAAGGGAGTAAGGCACCTTTCCTCTAATATCTGGAGTCGGTGTGTGATAACTGTTTAAAGAGAAACAATTACGATGCATAACTTCTTATAATGACTTAACAAATGTTTCAGAGTTCTCCCTATTTTAGTTTGCGGTTCTGTTGGATGATATTCTTACCTGCTTAGACAGTGTTCACTGCTTCCATCTTACTTCTACCTGCAACTACTTTTCATCTTCTTTTAAAAGAGAGGGAAACCTCAAGCGTTCTCCGTCATTTTCATCAATATATAACGTAATAATTGATAAAGCTGGTTATCCGTTTAGCTATAGAAAATATATGGATTTGTGTCAGTTGCTATAAAAAAGTCACTTTAAGGGTCTAAGGTTACTTCTTTTTATTAATATTTACCTTTCACAATCGTTGATTATTAAGAAAACGCGGTAATGGGCAGGGACCGTTGCGTTTTTTCACTCCGCTTTCATCAACAAAGGGCTGCAGTTCAAATTGGATGTCCGTTAACCAGATCACGCCCACTAGACAAAGGAAGGATACGAGAAACCACTAAATTAAGAATAAGGTTAAGGTTTAAAGGGGGAAGACTTGACAAAATTCCGTTTAGGTAGTACGGAGTTTAGTCCTACTAATGCGGAGTTCGTGCGGAGTTTAACAAGTTCTTACCGTTGTAATATGCGCGGAGCTCGAGACGTCTCTACCTCCCTCAGTAGTTCGTGTAGAAAAGGGTGATTACGCGCAGTCCTTCTTCCACTACTATTTATTTCTGGGGTAAGCTCCGCCCTTATTTAAAGCGACACTTTGTTTAAGTAGTTACGGGTTAGATGTCAGTATAGTCGTCTTGAAATTTATAAGACGGATCATCAAAATTAACAATTTATCATTACATTATTGTTTCTTGGACTTGATTTCTGCATTAAATTCATGACAACCTCATTAACGGTGTTATATTATTGCGTTTTCCCACGGCAGATCTTGGTTTAACCCATGGTTAAATGTCCCAAGGGTGAAGATCCAAAAAACCTGTCTTTTTTTGCGAATCTCATCACCTCCTTGGTTTTTCTGCAAATGAATTTTTTCTAGAATGCGCCATTTTAGTTCTTCGGGTTTGTGTTTATATTCTATGAAATGGTTTACCAATGGGGCTGAGATCTTCTGTGTTTTAATAGCTGACCTATGCTCGGTTAGCCTGGTCTTTATCATGCGGGACGTCTCACCCACGCATCCAAGATTGCAAGGAAATGTAAGCAAATAAACAACATTCTTTGTGTTACAGGTCCAAAGTTCTTTTGCTTGAATTATTGTCTTATTGAACTCCATTTTCTCGCCCATTATGATGGTATCACAGGATTGGCAGGAACCACAGCGTGAGGTGCCTTTGATGGCATTAGCTCCATCAATTGATTTCTGAATAAAGGGGGTGCTTCTAGTATTGCCCTTATGTCGAGAATGAACCATTTGATCTTTTAGGTTTTTGTTTCCACTGTGGGCAAACATGGGTTTTGATAGTTTTTGCTGGTTATCTAGAACATTCAATAGATGCCAATTTGAGTTTATTATCTGCCTGATTGTAGAGTCCATAGTTGAATGTTTAGTAATACATACTAATTTCGGGTCTGCCTTCTGTTTTTGTGAATTCAACAGAGTGTCTCGATCATAAAATCGGGCTCTCTTATATGCTCCTCTGACTAGACAATGTGGGTATCCTCTTTCGATGAATGTTCACTTCATAATTTCAGCTTGGGTATCAAAGTCTTTTATATTGGTACAGTTCCGCCTTACTCTCAAAAATTGAGAGAAGGGGATACTGTCCTTCTGGCATCGCGGATGGTAACTTTTAAAATGTAAAAGAGTGTTTCGGGCAGTGGGCTTCGTGTACAGATCCACTTCGAGAGCACCTTCTTTGCTTTTAATATTTATATCTAGAAACTCAACTTTAGATTCATTAATGTGTGCAGTAAACCGTAGGTTTTCATCTGTTAGGTTCAGCCACAGAAGGAATTCATTCAGAGTCTGTTTCCCATCGGTCCACATAAAAAAGATGTCGTCAATGTAACCATACCAATGGGAAACAGACTCGAAAAATGGTGCCACCTCATTGAAGATGAATTTGCTTTCGAACAGGATCATGTAAATATTAGCTATTGACGGGGCCATTGAAGCCCCCATGCTTACGCCTTTGACTTGGAAAAATAAGTCTTCACCAAATTCGAAGAAGTTCTCTTTTAAGACTAAAGTCAAGCAATCTTTAATGAATGGCTTAGAGCAGGGAATCTTGTGTAGATCGATAAACCACATTGTGGCCTCAATTGCTTCTGCCTGGGGTATGTTACTATACAGCGACTCAACATCGAGGGTCACTAAGATGTCATTGCCTTCATTGTAAGCTAAATTTTCAACTTTCGCAATTATGTCACCAGTATCTTTCACATAAGATTGCGAAAGAGAAATATAAGGGCGTAAGATTTGATCCAGGTATTTCGAAAGGGCTTCCAAAGGAGTCCCGATCGTAGAGACAATTGGTCGATACGGTGGATTTTTTGGGTCCTTGTGGATCTTAGGCAGTCCATATATACAGGATACCTTTCTATCTGATTTATTTAATAATTCGTATTCTTTTTAATTTATTATACCTTCATTTACAGCTTTTGTGGTTAACCTATTTATAGTTTTCACTATTCTCTCAGTGGGGTTAGTTTTGATTTTCTTATAAAAAATGGGGTCACTTAGCATTTTGGTCATGTTTTCTTCGTATGTGGTACAATCCACTAGGACTATGCCTCCACCTTTGTCACTGCTTTTGATTACAATGGTTTCATTGTTTTTTAACCTTTCAAGGGATTCATGTTCCTCTTTGGAGATATTATATCTGGGTTTTGGTATAAATCTCAGGGCCTGCTCTAACCGTTTAAGAACAACCTTTTCGAATATGCCCACTTCAGGACCTACCTGTTGTAGAGAAGGAGTGAACGTAGACGGTAAAGCTACGATATTATTGCTTATACCGTCTAGATCCGTTGGATCATTTTGTTGAAAGAACTTCTTTAACCTAACTTTTCTAAAAAAGGAATGGATATCTCGATAAAGTTAAAAAATATTCACTTTTGCATGTGGGACAAAAGATAGGCCCTTGGTAAGGAGAGACAGATCCGAGGATTCAAGAGTATAGGAGGATAGATTGAATATTGGCATTACATCCCGTTCCTCCAATATTGCTTGCTTCTCGTCTCTAGATATTGCTGAGGTTCCTGGGCATATTGATTGGTTTGATAATTGCCCCTCGTGTGGTTCTGAAATCTGACTTTCTGACGGCCTCCTCTCCCCCCCCCACGGTGGCCTAAAAAAGGTTGACGAGCATTTCTTTGGCCATTTCTGGGGTCCAAGGGTCTATCGTCCTGATATCCCATGTTGTCTTCTCCCTCTGAATCTGAGTTTGAGGCTGAAGAATGAGAGAAATTATTAATTCTATGTTGGAAGGTATGATTGTTTGTTCCTGGTTGGGAGTCAGCCTTGTAAAAGCCTTCTACAATGTAAGGGTATGTTTTCTCTACCGAATAGAATCTTTTGTCTTTTACGAATTTGTCTTCCTTCCTTTTCTTCAGATAATCAGAGAATGATAATATATCTTTTTTAATTATTTCTGATTGTTTCTCTGCCTCTTCTGAGGTTGTAGATTTTTTCAGTTTGTCTTCAAGTTCTTCTATTTCTTTTTTTTATTTCAGCAACTAACTCTTTAGATGTGGAAATGATCAGGATCATGAGATCTCTTGAACATCGACTAGCGATCATGCTCCACTTCACCAAAAAGGCTTTGATATCTACAAAAAGGCCCGGAATATTCCGAATCCTAAGTCCCATGGGGATTATGCCATTCTTAAGATAATTTAACATAAATTCCCCATGGGCTTCCACTCTAATCAGTTTCTTTTGGAGATTTATTATTTTATTATAGTCACTATTATTTTGTGGATTACCTGTTTGGTTAGTGCCAAAATCTACATTAGTTCCTACCAGAGTGGCAAATTCCTCATCCGAGAAGCCAAAGGTTTGAAGGTTGGACATTTTTATTTTAAAGGTTAATCCTAAAAGGTGTTTAGAGAAATGTTACGCCAAATTCTTTGAGAGAAAAACAGCTTTCAAATCTTAGCAAAATCTGAAAAATTCAACAAAAGATAGTTTCGAACAACAAAAAGGATAAGATAGAAGAAAAAGGTCCCACACGGATAAACCGTGGGTAATATCTTGTAGGTATCAAGGACCCCCTGATATATAACTAGAGACAAACTAGCTACTTGATACATACCTTTAATAGCGCCTCACTCACCCCAAAGTCCCTGCGATGACACTCAAATGATCTTGTAGGTATCAAGGACCCCCTGATATGGATAGGACTCCTGGGTCAGGGAAGACAATTTTTATGTAAGGGTATATACCCAGGCAGACTTATAGTACAAAAGCTGGCTATTTAGAAAAACATATTTATATAAACATGAATAATAAAATTAGTGCAATGGACTGGAATGATATCAAAAAGGATAATTTTTTATTTCAATATAAAAATGAATAGATACATATAATTCGGTATATACAGGTTGCACGATAAAAATTCTTAATACTTCATGTGGCTTTTCTTCAATATATATTAGGAAGACATAACAATATATAAAAAAGGCTTTTTCCTTATATTTAGTTCTCTGGTTATGGAGAATAGGGCTGTGTGTCAACGCGTTTCGACAAAGTCTTTTGTCTTCATCAGGACAAATGGGTATTCAGCCACTTTTTCTAAATAGAATAAAACAATATTTAAATAACATTAAGATCACAGTGCATTGCTTTTTTATATGTTTACAAAGATAGAATATCATTCATTTGATTAAAATTTTCTTAGCCAGACTTATGTTATAGTACGAGTTAAATGAAAACACAGAGTTGGAAAACATACATATCTCATAGTGTTAACAATCAACAGTGTATCTCTATCGTTATGATGACAAAAATATTCCTAGACATACATATAGATGTTGGATAGAGGTTGGCGCAACATTTTTGAAATTTCACGTTTCAAAATAATACCTATAACTATAACTAAAAGGTTAAACTGTTTAAAAAAGGCATTTTAATTGAGATCCCTATTCAATTTATCTAACATTTGCTCAATTTTTTAGTAGTGGCCGGCCTATGTTTAAGAAAAGAGGGGCGGGGAGTTTCGCTGGAGGTTTATATTATTAATGAGACAAATTCATGTTACTGAATAAGATTTTATCATGTCAACAGGATATCTAATCTGGGAAGCGAGAGTTATTAAAAAATACAGTCGAATAGATCTGAATCTCTTATAGTTTGTATTGCACCGATTTAAAAATCAAAAGACGGTATGTTTTGAATAAACGGACTCAAAAGAACCTTCCTTGATTCATTAGGTTTGTCTCTTATTTATTGTTATTCTGACCTAAAACAGATTATGAACAGATAGGTTCGAAGTTGATGAAGGGAGTAAGGCACCTTTCCTCTAATATCTGGAGTCGGTATGTGATAACTGTTTAAAGAGAAACAATTACGATGCATAAATTCCTATAATGACTTAACAAATGTTTCAGAGTTCTCCCTATTTTAGTTTGCGGTTCTGTTTGATGATATTCTTACCTGCTTAGACAGTGTTCACTGCTTCCATCATGGGGAATTTATGTTAAATTATTTTAAGAATGGCATAATCCCCATGGGACTTAGGATTCGGAATATTCCGGGCCTTTTTGTAGATATCAAAGCCTTTTTAGTGAAGTGGAGCATGATCGCTAGTCGATGTTCAAGAGATCTCATGATCCTGATCATTTCCACATCTAAAGAGTTAGTTGCTGAAATAAAAAAAGAAATAGAAGAACTTGAAGACAAACTGAAAAAATCTACAACCTCAGAAGAGGCTGAGAAACAATTAGAAATAATTAAAAAAGATATATTATCATTCTCTGATTATCAGAAGAAAAGGAAGGAAGACAAATTCGTAAAAGACAAAAGATTCTATTCGGTAGAGAAAACATACTCTTACATTGTAGAAGGCTTTTACAAGGCTGACTCCCAACCAGGAACAAACAATCATACCTTCCAACATAGAATTAATAATTTCTCTCATTCTTCAGCCTCAAACTCAGATTCAGAGGGAGAAGACAACATGGGATATCAGGACGATAGACCCTTGGACCCCAGAAATGGCCAAAGAAATGCTCGTCAACCTTTTTTAGGCCACCGGGGGGGGAGAGGAGGCCGTCAGAAAGTCAGATTTCAGAACCACATGAGGGGCAATTATCAAACCAATCAATATGCCCAGGAACCTCAGCAATATCTAGAGACGAGAAGCAAGCAATATTGGAGGAACGGGATGTAATCCCAATATTCAATCTATCCTCCTATACTCTTGAATCCTCGGATCTGTCTCTCCTTACCAAGGGCCTATCTTTTGTCCCACATGCAAAAGTGAATATTTTTGAACTTTATCGAGATATCCATTCCTTTTTAAGAAAAGTTAGGTTAAAGAAGTTCTTTCAACAAAGTGATCCAACGGATCTAGACGGTATAAGCAATAATATCGTAGCTTTACCGTCTACGTTCACTCCTTCTCTACAACAGGTAGGTCCTGAAGTGGGCATATTCGAAAAGGTTGTTCTTAAACGGTTAGATCAGGCCCTGAGATTTATACCAAAACCCAGATATAATATCTCCAAAGAGGAACATGAATCCCTTGAAAGGTTAAAAAACAATGAAACCATTGTAATCAAAAGCAGTGACAAAGGTGGAGGCATAGTCCTAGTGGATTGTACCACATACGACGAAAACATGACCAAAATGCTAAGTGACCCCATTTTTTATAAGAAAATCAAAACTAACCCCACTGAGAGAATAGTGAAAACTATAAATAGGTTAACCACAAAAGCTGTAAATGAAGGTATAATAAATAAAAAAGAATACGAATTCTTAAATAAATCAGATAGAAAGGTATCCTGTATATATGGACTGCCTAAGATCCACAAGGACCCAAAAAATCCACCGTAACGACCAATTGTCTCTACGATCGGGACTCCTTTGGAAGCCCTTTCGAAATACCTGGATCAAATCTTACGCCCTCATATTTCTCTTTCGCAATCTTATGTGAAAGATACTGGTGACATAATTGCGAAAGTTGAAAATGTAGCTTTCAATGAAGGCAATGACATCTTAGTGACCCTCGATGTTGAGTCGCTGTATAGTAACATACCCCAGGCAGAAGCAATTGAGGCCACAATGTGGTTTATCGATCTACACAAGATTACCTGCTCTAAGCCATTCATTAAAGATTGCTTGACTTTAGTCTTAAAAGAGAACTTCTTCGAATTTGGTGAAGACTTATTTTTCCAAGTCAAAGGCGTAAGCATGGGGGCTTCAATGGCCCCGTCAATAGCTAATATTTACATGATCCTGTTCGAAAGCAAATTCATCTTCAATGAGGTGGCACCATTTTTCGAGTCTGTTTCCCATTGGTATCGTTACATTGACAACATCTTTTTAATGTGGACCGATGGGAAACAGACTCTGAATGAATTCCTTCTGTGGCTGAATCTAACAGATGAAAACCTACGGTTTACTGCACACATTAATGAATCTAAAGTTGAGTTTCTAGATATAAATATTAAAAACAAAGAAGGTGCTCTCGAAGTGGATCTGTACACGAAGCCCACTGCCCGAAACACTCTTTTACATTTTAAAAGTTACCATCCGCGATGCCAGAAGGACAGTATCCCCTTCTCTCAATTTTTGAGAGTAAGGCGGAACTGTACCAATATAAAAGACTTTGATACCCAAGCTGAAATTATGAAGCGAAAATTCATCGAAAGAGGATACCCACATCGTCTAGTCATAGGAGCATATAAGAGAGCCCGATTTTATGATCGAGACACTCTGTTGAATTCACAAAAACAGAAGGCAGACCCGAAATTAGTATGTATTACTAAACATTCAACTATGGACTCTACAATCAGGCAGATAATAAACTCAAATTGGCATCTATTGAATGTTCTAGATAACCAGCAAAAACTACCGAAACCCATGTTTGCCCACAGGCGAAACAAAAACCTAAAAGATCAAATGGTTCATTCTCGACATAAGGGCAATACTAGAAGCACCCCCTTTATTCAGAAATCAATTGATGGAGCTAATGCCATCAAAGGCACCTCACGCTGTGGTTCCTGCCAATCCTGTGATACCATCATAATGGGCGAGAAAATGGAGTTCAATAAGACAATAATTCAAGCAAAAGAACTTTGGACCTGTAACACAAAGAATGTTGTTTATTTGCTTACATGTCCTTGCAATCTTGGATACGTGGGTGAGACGTCCCGCATGATAAAGACCAGGCTAACCGAGCATAGGTCAGCTATTAAAACACAGAAGATCTCAGCCCCATTGGTAAACCATTTCATAGAATATAAACACAAACCTGAAGAACTAAAATGGTGCATTCTAGAAAAAATTCATTTGCAGAAAAACCAAGGAGGCGATGAGATTCGCAGAAAAAGAGAGGTTTTTTGGATCTTCACCCTTGGGACATTTAACCATGGGTTAAACCAAGATCTGCCGTGGGAAAACGCAATAATATAACACCGTTAATGAGGTTGTCATGAATTTAATGCAGAAATCAAGTCCAAGAAACAATAATGTAATGATAAATTGTTAATTTTGATGATCCGTCTTATAAATTTCAAGACGACTATACTGACATCTAACCCGTAACTACTTAAACAAAGTTTCGCTTTAAATAAGGGCGGAGCTTACCCCAGAAATAAATAGTAGTGGAAGAAGGACTGCGCGTAATCACCCTTTTCTACACGAACTACTGAGGGAGGTAGAGACGTCTCGAGCTCCGCGCATATTACAACGGTAAGAACTTGTTAAACCCCGCACGAACTCCGCATTAGTAGGACTAAACTCCGTACTACCTAAATGGAATTTTGTCAAGTCTTCCCCCTTTAAACCTTAACCTTATTCTTAATTTAGTGGTTTCTCGTATCCTTCCTTTGTCTAGTGGGCGTGATCCGGTTAACGGACATCCAATTTGAACTGCAGCCCTTTGTTGATGAAAGCGGAGTGAAAAAACGCAACGGTCCCTGCCCATTACCGCGTTTTCGTAATAATCAACGATTGTGAAAGGTAAATATTAATAAAGAGAAGTAACCTTAGACCCTTAAAGTGACTTTTTTATAGCAACTGACACAAATCCATATATTTTCTCTAGCTAAACGGATAACCAGCTTTATCAATTATTACGTTATATATTGATGAAAATGACGGAGAACGCTTGAGGTTTCCCTCTCTTTTAAAAGAAGATGAAAAGTAGTTGCAGGTAGAAGTAAGATGGAAGCAGTGAACACTGTCTAAGCAGGTAAGAATATCATCCAACAGAACCGCAAACTAAAATAGGGAGAACTCTGAAACATTTGTTAAGTCATTATAGGAATTTATGCATCGTAATTGTTTCTCTTTAAACAGTTATCACATACCGACTCCAGATATTAGAGGAAAGGTGCCTTACTCCCTTCATCAACTTCGAACCTATCTGTTCATAATCTGTTTTAGGTAAGAATAACAATAAATAAGAGACAAACCTAATGACTCAAGGAAGGTTCTTTCGAGTCCGTTTATTCAAAACATACCGTCTTTTGATTTTTAAATCGATGCAATACAAACTATAAGAGATTCAGATCTATTCGACTGTATTTTTTAATAACTCTCGCTTCCCAGATTAGATATCCTGTTGACATGATAAAATCTTATTCAGTAACATGAATTTGTCTCATTAATAATATAAACCTCCAGCGAAACTCCCCGCCCCTCTTTTCTTAAACATAGGTCGGCCACTACTAAAAAATTGAGCAAATGTTAGATAAATTGAATAGGGATCTCAATTAAAATGCCTTTTTTAAACAGTTGAACCTTTTAGTTATAGTTATAGGTATTATTTTGAAACGTGAAATTTAAAAAATGTTGCGCCAACATCTATATGTATGTCTAGGAATATTTTTGTCATCATGACGATAGAGCTACACTGTTGATTGTTAAGACTATGAGATATGTATGTTTTCCAACTCTGTGTTTTCATTTAACTCGTACTATAACATAAGTCTGGCTAAGAAAATTTTAATCAAATGAATGATATTCTATCTTTGTAAACATATAAAAAAGCAATGCACTGTGATCTTAATGTTATTTAAATATTGTTTTATTCTATTTAGAAAAAGTGGCTGAATACCCATTTGTCCTGATGAAGACAAAAGACTTTGTCGAAACGCGTTGACACACAGCCCTATTCTCCATAACCAGAGAACTAAATATAAGGAAAAAGCCTTTTTTATATATTGTTATGTCTTCCTAATATATATTGAAGAAAAGCCACATAAAGTATTAAGAATTTTTATATTGAAATTAAAAATTATCCTTTTTGATATCATTCCAGTCCATTGCACTAATTTTATTATTCATGTTTATATAAATATGTTTTTCTAAATAGCCAGCTTTTGTACTATAAGTCTGCCTGGGTATATACCCTTACATAAAAATTGTCTTCCCTGACCCAGGAGTCCTATCCATATCAGGGGGTCCTTGATACCTACAAGATCATTTGAGTGTCATCGCAGGGACTTTGGAGTGAGTGAGGCGCTATTAAAGGTATATATCAAGTAGCTAGTTTGTCTCTAGTTAGAGCATATGATATATGTTGTGGTGTTTCTTTTTGTCCCCCACAGTACCAGACTTCTGCGACCAGTCCGGTGCAGTTAGACTCCACAACATCAGCTGGGGAGAGTGGCGGTCATTCTATGATTTATTCCCCCACATTTTTAGTGAAACAATCACTTGTGAGCATGTTTTCTCCAGTCCTCCAAGTATTGTTTTCTCGAAGTGTGTGGGGTCTTTCATCTTCGCTCCTGTGGAATATTTGGGTCCTCAACAGGCAAGCGGCAAACCCAAAGTGTGACAGTAAAAAGCTACACCAGGGTCTTCGTTTTCAATCAGCAGCCACAGCAGTGACACGGTCTGCAGACACCGCTCCCTTCACAAGGATACCTCACTTTTCACCATCACCACTGCACCTGAACACGGGCCCCCCTTAATGAGAGCGTGCAGTGCAGAAGCACATTCAGAGAGCGGCTTACAGCCAGAGTGAAGCCATCAGAGCCGATCCGTGGCGAAGGGGAATGCACTGGACCATATGACGTCACTGTCAGGTCGTCAAGCTCTTTTCAGGTTGAGTAATTTTAATTGCTCGAAGCCTATTACATCTGAACCAAAGTCTCTTGAACCAGACGGATTTCCTACAATGCATGTCGTGCATTAGAGCATGAAGCTTCCCCAGGCGCGTGCTTGGCCTCGTACACCACCATTAAAGGCTTCTGCTCCCCCTCACTCACACCCCATCCCCATATGCTCTTTTCCTCCCTCCCACTCGCTGGCTCCCCCGCCGCCCCCCACCAGGCTCTTGAAGCGTGATGCTTCACCAGCGCTTCCCTCCCACCGACTTCAAAGGAACGCCACTCCCCTGCTCCCCTCCCCCCTAATTCACCTCTGCCGTTGCTGCCCACGGCCATGCTTTCACTTTCACGGCCGCGAGGCCGTGTCGCTTTCATGGCCAATGCTTGTTACTTTTGAGGTGGATCTGTTGACTTTTAGATTTAATTGAACACAGCGATGTCTCTAGAGCTGCGTGTTACATCTGTCCTACGTTGGTGAGTGTTATTACTGTAGCGCTGTGCTATACTTCCATGCGCTATGGTAATGCTGCCATTTTGTAGTCCTACTTCCGTGTCTCTTGTTATTTTAAACCTTTTGATATTCGATTTATTTTTTCCTCAGTTTTATACAGCGCTAACTCGACCCGAAGGTATCAGAACGCTTTACTTGAGCACCAGTTACGTTACAAACTGACATATTAATTTTTATGCACAGGGAGATTTGCCCAGTATTAGAGGATGCTTGAGCCTCCCACCAGACTCGAACCCGGTGAGCCAGCTTTAAAGTCGACCGCTCTCACCATTAAGCCACATGCACGTGCATTTCTTGATCCAACCTCTCTGTTCCATGTGCACATGAAACCTATCTCTGATGCAATTCGGATAAAAGCAATGTCAGAAATGGGGTTACCAATTCGGCAGGGGGTAGCATGGAGCAGAGCGGGCAGGCCAAACTTCAGAGGACATGTGTAAAGCATTCACGCAGCACCCACAGACGATACACCAGGCACACCACAAAAGAGACACAACACTGCTTCTGGTTGGAAAAAAAATACGTTGTGTATAATCTCCAACCTGCAAAAAACACAATAATAGCAGTAATCACAAACGGGCGCTAACTGGCGCCAGGGCAATGAATGCAAGGGGGAATTATTCACATGGGAAATGGGAAAAGAATAAACGGTAAGTAAGCCCATGGGTGTCCAGCTGAAATAAAAAGAATGTCAGGAAATGCATAAACATATGATTGATATTGCAGGGCAAACTCAGACCTTCATCCTTGGCCCACCCTAGAAGTAAGCTGTAGGCGTAAACTCAGGCATTAGGCATAAGAAACACGTTAGGTATGAAGGTAACTCCTGCATGGCATCTGCATCCACTGTAACGAAAGGAACATGGAGCACACAACATTACATCAGGCCTAGAAAGGCATATTCGCATTTACCATGGCCACCAATAACTCTTTGGGGCATCCTGGGGCAAGTGAGTACACCATCAAATCAACGTTAGGTGCAAGACCTTAACATCAGGCTCCATCACATAGAAAGAACACAGAAGCCTAACCTTAGCATTCACATGGGGCATGGCATTTGCATAGGCACAACTTCAATATCAGGCCTAGAACATCAGGCAGGAATTCACGAGCACCTCCTGCAAGAAAATGGAATACCAGCCACACAATTTCAATATCAGGCCTGGCACTTCAGTAGAGGAACCTCCGGGCATTAACCACTAGACTTAACTTGGGGCATAGGGCCTTCTCCTCAACGTGGGGGCATTATTTACCAAGTCAGCACAAGCCTTGCGAGTGGCCAATAGGGCCCAGTCAGTTTTTCCAGGGGGGCGATCTCAGTCCCTCCGCCCGTCGACCCAAAACACCAGTCCTGGGGGCGGGCACCGACCCTGTGCCCCGGCACACCCCCAACCCACTCAGTCGAGCCCTCACTCACCGGGCTCCTGATGTCCTTGAGGGGTTCTCCTTGGCGGTAGGGGCAGGCACCCTTCTGGTAATTATTTTAAACACACCATAAGCGCGCCTACACGCGGGGTGGGCTCCCGCGGTGTTATTCCCTCTGCAAAAGGGCACGCGCGTGGGGTAGGCACCTACAGTGCTATTCACGGCGCTCAGCTCCTCTCTCTGGCCACACAGCTTTCAGGGCCCTGGGGCTCAAAGGGCCAGCAGCACTTCTCCAGTGCTTTGAAGTTATAGCGCTTAACAGGCAGCCCCTCACAGCACAGCTCCTTGGGGGTACAATCCTCCCCATACAGCGCTTCTGCCGCACAGCACTTTCCAGATTATAGCGCTTGGCAGGCAATCAGCAGGGCAGTCTTGGTCACAGCCCTCTGGGGACACAAGCAGTCTTCTGCAGGCCACTGCTTCCAGGCACACAGCGCAAGGTGGGGCGGACAGTCCCAGTAACACGCCCAGGGGTCCCAGGGTAACTCTTCTCACCTCCTGGGGAGTCCAGTCCACAACACACCTTCCCTTCTCAGCGCTTCTTGGCGCAACGCTTGCGTAGCCCAGGGTCCCGGCAGCTCCAGGGACCTAAGGGGGCCTTCTTTCCTCAGGGGCCCGGGGGACAGAGCAGTAGCACTACTGGGCCAGGTCAGCAGGTAGTGAAGGCATCATCAAAGCAGGGTGGTAGGCTTTCACCATCCCCACTGCAGCGTGGCCCTCCTCCCACACGGCAGCCTGAACTCCTGAAGTGGGGCTTTACAAGCCCTGGGGACAGTAGAGGGGTTTTAGATGGCTGCAGGGTCCAGCCCACAGGCCCAAGTGGCGGTATCCCCTTGCAGCAGGTCCCCTCACATACCTGTCCCAGCTCTGTCTCTGCACATCACATCTCTACTGCTCTCCCTATACCAGAAAGGCTGGAAGCTTCTAGAAGGTCCCTCCAAATGCTGGGATTGCTGGGTACCAGACAACTAGACCGCTAACCCACCTCAGACAGGCGAACTGGTTCTAACTGGCTCAGATTGAGGAGCAGAGCACCCTGGGTGCCAAGCTTTCCCTCCAAATGCAGGGGTGGCTGGGTACCTAACAACTAGACTGCTAACCTCCTGCAGTCAGGTGGCACAACGCATAGCCTTGGCAGCCATTTTAAATGCAAAACACAAATGCAGCATTTCACCAGGGTACATTTTACAATGGGGGAAATTGACAAGTGCTCACACCATTGCATGACATTACATATTAACAAAGCGTCTCACACCACACATGGCCTATACAGTAACCTTCACCATGGGGGAAACATCTCAAATTAGGAAGGCGAAAAGCGAAAAAAAATTGGGGAAAAGGGACAAGTCCAACAAGCACATATAGAGTATTTTTGGGAAATATTTATTTTCATTGTTATTATTTCATCGCGATGGTCTGTGACATTGTCGGCCCCTGTATAACATAACTCATTGTTGGTCAGAGCAGCAAGACAGAGCTGAAGAAAATAAGTGTGTTGAGTGGCTAACTACAACAGCTGCAATGATTTGTGCGCCCATCTCTACTGACAAGGTTGATACAGTGTTTTAATACTCTCGAGTGCATATGGTAATGATGAAATTAAAATCTACATGTACACAACGAGAAGTGTGCAGTGAACACATTCATTCCCGGGAATCACAATCACTGGCAGTTTATGTTATGTCAGACCTATTTCTATGGCGTACATTCTACCATAGTATTTCAGTTTATTTGTTGCAGCATATGAGGCTGCTGATTGACACCCAGATTACATGGTTGTGTTAAACGACCTTTATGCGGAGAGGAGGCAGGGAAAGCAAGAGCTCACTGAATGATTTCGGGCTTCTAAGAAAGAACGCAGTGTACATTATGGTTTGTAGCAGACCATGTTATAATATTATGGGCCAACAGGGTGGTCTTACTTCCTCCATCCATCGCTGGTGTTTCTGTCTTATTCCATCTTTCATTATTGAAGGCAGGCACTCCAAATCCCACTCAGTGCCACATAATTACACGCCACATAATTACACAGCACTCAATGCAACATACACTCCAAATACCACTCAGTGCCACATAATTACACGCCACATAATTACACTGCACTCAATGGAACATACACTCCAAACGCCACTCAGTCCCACATAATTACACTGCACTCAATGCAACACACACTCCAAATACCACACAGTGCCACATAATTACACTGCACTCAATGCAACATACACTCCAAATACCAAACAGTGCCACATAATTACACGCCACATAATTACACTTCACTCGATGCAACATAGACTCCAATACCACTCAGTGCCACATAATTACACTGCACTCGATTCAACATACACTGCAAATACCACACAGTGCCACATAATTACACACAACATAATTACACTGCACTCAATGCAACATACACTCCAAATCCAACTCAGTGCCACATAAGGACATGCCACATAATTACACTGCACTCAATGCAACATACACTCCAAATCCCACTCAGTGCCACATAATTACACGCCACATAATTACACAGCACTCAATGCAACATACACTCCAAATACCACTCAGTGCCACATAATTACACGCCACATAATTACACTGCACTCAATGGAACATACACTCCAAACGCCACTCAGTCCCACATAATTACACCGCACTCAATGCAACATACACTCCAAATACCACACAGTGCCACATAATTACACTGCACTCAATGCAACATACACTCCAAATACCACACAGTGCCACATAATTACACGCCACATAATTACACTACACTCGATGCAACATAGACTCCAATACCACTCAGTGCCACATAATTACACTGCACTCGATGCAACATACACTCCAAATACCACTCAGTGCCACATAATTACACACCACATAATTACACTGCACTCAATGCAACATACACTCCAAATCCCACACAGTGCCACATAATTACACGCCACATAATTACACAGCACTCAATGCAACATACACTCCATGTACCACTCAGTGCCACATAATTACATGCCACATAGTTACACTGCACTCAATACAACATAAACTCCAAAAAACAACTGTGCCACATAAGTACACGCCACATAATTACACTGCACTCAATGCAACATACACTCCAAATACCACTTAGTGCCACATAGTTATATGCTTTTACTAAAGGACAAGGGAACCTGATAGGTTTCACTTTTCGATGCCCTACCCATCACTATTTACATATGCAAGTTAGCATCATGTGTCTAACTGATGAAGTATACACTTATGCTTTTACGTCATATTTACTCCTTATATGATTATTCATTTATATGTGTGATGATATTTGGTTTCCTTAGCTTAGCTCATGTGCCTCCATTTTGTGTATTCCTCTGTGTCTGCGAGTCGCACTCGCTCATGCACCCCTCCCGTAGGAATAGGAAAATCACTAATGCAGCAGTTTTCGTTTCTCGGCTAACTGTGGCCGAAACTAACAATTTTCTTATCAGTAGTGTTCTCATGCCCCAGAGACGCAGAGGCTCGGCTCCGCGGCCTTGGGCAAAGATAGCAAATGTATCCCTCGCAGGTGCAGATGCCTCTTGTATGATGCCATTGTTCCTCTGTCTGGGGTGCAGTAATTTTCCAGAAGGGGCGTATCCTAATTCACTGTACCATGTTATAATGTATTGCTGTGATGATATGAGTTAGTCCTCTCGGCGCACTCTTAGGGGTGAGGTCGGACAGGGCCCTCTCATATGGGAGTTTGTGGCCTAATAAATTTACCTTGTTTATTCTTCTCCACTGTCCGGCTGACTTCTTACTGAGTAACTATAGGTGAGTGTGGTAAGTCACTCGGGTGGATTTTAGCCACGCTTATCAGATGGCGCCCGAACAGGGACCCGTGAAAAGGATCTTTCTCACCCGTAGGTGGGTAGCAGAAGACCGGGGACCTGCTGGTCGGCACGGTGGGTCTGGGTACCCATTTGATGCCGAGATTGGTTCTCGCAGCGCTGCCCCACCCTGCTGATCGGGAGAGGTCCCGGTTCGGATCCTATGCCGGGGTCCAGAAGGCGGAACCTGAAGCTGACCGTGTTGGTCCTGGCAGCCGGAGGTGGAGAACGGTAGAGGTCGGTACCGCATACAGAAGGTGAGTGGTCCGCCTGTTGTTTGTAGGAGCTGGAGTGCTCCGAGAGACTAGGGTGTCTCTAATGGTTTGAGGAGCCGGTGCGATCCTGGGGCTAGTGTGCTCCGGGGAACTCAGAGTGCGAGTGGTGCTCTGACAGACTTAACAGAGGTTCGGAGAACATTTTGTATCTTGTTTGTGGTCATCCGACCGGGTGGTACTGTGGCGAAGGCGTGGCTCATTGCGGGTAGACTCCGGAACTCACCCCGAACACCTAGAGTGGTGGTTCGGTGGGAGTGGGTCCTGGGTCTCCTGTGGTAAAGTGCGCAGTGATCCGAAATGCCGCCCGGGTGGAGGATGCGTTCTCCATCCTCAGAACAGTTAGTGTACTGTTCGGTCTGCGGTAGGGTCCAGGTTCCCCAGGACTTGGTCGACGGGCCTTGTCCCATTTTGGTAACACGTGTTTGGTAGGATCTAAATGTGTAGGATGTGTGTGTGTGTGTTTTGATTCCAAATGTATACTATATGTGTGTGAACGAGTTAGGAGCCAGTGAACAGAGGTAACGGACTTTGTGAGAAGGTGTGATTGCATCAAGGTAGAGATGCCGTGCTTTAGTAAGTTGCGGTGTTTCGGATGCTGCTGTCGTGTATCGGATTCTAGATTGGCTGAGAGCCAACCAGCCCCTCCAGAGGGCACCCCAAATTTTGACATGTATATAAAGCATGGATTGCCCCCGATTTTGTTTGGTACCCTGTGGCATCGATACACTAGTGACAATGTAGATTTACAGTGGCCCCTGACAGGTTCTTTTGAGGCAGCTAAATTGGATTATTTACAAGATAAAATATTTGCTAGGCGCAGTCGTCAAAGCATGTTCGATTCTTTAAGGATGTGGCAGAAGGAAGTTAGGGAACGTAAATTGAGAGAGGAGAAGGCGGCACAGAAAAAGGCGGCACAGACAATGGCACAGAAAGCGAGAGAACACACAAAGAATGAGAATGAGCAACGTTTGGAGTGCGCAGATAGGCTTTTCAGGTTGAAAGAAAATAAAAGTTACGTAGTACGTGAGGATGAGCAGGATGAGATGGAGGACATTTTGAATACCCGACCCCCTCCCACTTATGCCCAGCAGCCACTGTATCCTGCCTTGCCAGTCCCGGCCTCCCCTGATGGGGTTTCGGATTCACAAGCGAGTGCCCCACACCCGTCTGGCGCAGCGCTTTCTACCCCCCTGTCATTGCCAGCACCCCTTGTTTCCTTACTTCCGGCAAGCTCACCTGCCCCTCCCAGTTTTCCCTAGCACTCCCTACTGTCTCCGCTAGCACTACTCCTAGTCAGGAGTTGTAGACACCGAGTAGAGGCGCAGGCAGTGGGTTGTTTTCTCAGGTGCGAAAATTGCTTACACGTTCTACAGTTGGTTTGGACGAGAAAACAGTGGTTGCCAATCAGGCTTGTCAGTGGGCCAGGAACAACATTTATTCGTTTGAAGATATTTGGTCCACGATGAAAGATTTTGAGCCTTTGATGCAGCAGCATGCTTTGTGGCACATGTCGAATACATTGATAACATTATGGGAGCAGGGGTACGGAGGGGTGGCTCCCGTGACTTTACGGGATATAAAAAATGGAGCCTATAGAGCTAACACTGGGGTACGGGAGGTAATGCACAGCTTACAGTCCATATTACAGTATAGAAATGAATTACCCTCTGCAGGTTCACCTCACTTTCCTGGAATACATCCAATGCGTGAGGTGCACCCTATTTTTCACCCTGAGGCCCCCGAGGTGGTAGATCCAGTAACGAACGCCGTCACAAGGGCTCGTATAGATGCTCATTTTCAGGAGCAGTGGGTATATACACCATAGAAGAGGAGTGAGGTCTTAGCTTTGAAGGCTCAGCTACCAGACTCTAGAAAGAATCCGACTGCCTATTATAAGGAATTAACGGAAGCCGCATCTTCAACTGTTATGACTTTGGCTGATATTGAATTGTTTTTCGGACTTTTGGTCCCGGTGGACGTGTGGCGGCAGGTGAAGGGTACAGATCATGCAGAGGAGTTAGGTGGTACGTGGACCGAATTGCAGGATTGGGACAAAGAATGTAAGCCAGGGGAGAAGCCGAAAGCTGAGATTTTGGCATTACCGGGGCGAATTATTAAGTATATGCACACCCTCATTCCCCCGAAGAAGGTGGACTGGGACAAGTTGACGGCATGTAGACAGAAGAAGGATGAAGCGGTCTCTGACTTCTTTACAAGGTTTGAGGAGACGTTTATGGACTTCAGTGGACAGGATATGTCACAGGACGGAGGGTTACGACTTTTCGTTAACAGGTTCGTAATGAACTTGTTACCGGAAATATCAACAAGGTTGCAGGCGTCGGAGAGTACGTGGATGACGTCCACTCCCTCTGGCATTCTTAGCATGGCTCAGTATTATGAACATAGAGAAAATGAGAGTAAGGACAAACAGGAGAAGAAGGCCAAGGATTTGAAGACAAGGGTTTTGTTGCAGCAGGTATCTAGAGGTCTAGGTAGAGGTGCTTCACCTGCGACAGCGGGACGAGGGGGCGGTGGTTACGGTAGGGGTGACAACAGAGAGCGATTGGGACCGAATCAATGTGCGAAATGTAAACAGGAGGGGCATTGGTGGAGAGATTGTCCTCTGTTTCAGTCGAATGCTGGCCACGGCAGAGGACGGGGCCGAGGTGATTCCCGGAGACAGAATGGACAGTCTGACGGGGGTGGGAGACCAGGAGGAAATTGTTTCGACATTAACACAGATAGACAGCATTTTCAGAGGGGAGGCGGACAGTATTACAATGATGACTATGCTATGGATGATTTGACAGGATTCTCTCATAATTAGGACAGCGTAGGGCAGAGCGAGGGGCCAGTTTCTGTGGAAGTTGATCAAAGGGGACCCTATGTAACAGCGGATTTATCAGGGTCCCAACAGAAATTTTTAGTAGATACGGGTGCGATGAAAAGTTCAGTGGCTTGTTCTCGGGTCCCAGGGACGGCTCTGTCTGGCAAGAACAATATCTCTGTGGGTTTCTTAGGTACCCCTGTGATTAGCCCCATTTCCAAACCACTTACTCTTACGATTGGTCCTTTCACTGTTGATTCACCTTTTTTACTGACTTCTAATTGTGGCGAAAATTTGCTGGGTTTAGACTTACTGAAGAGGTTGCATGCCACCATCTATTGTTCCCCGGACAGTGTGTACATTACGTTGGGTCCTACTGTTGCACGTGCGCAACAATGTTCCTCAAAAGATGACCCCTACCACCAGAATTCGAAGGGATCCCTGAGAGTTTATGGGCCAACAGTGATACAGATGTGGGAAGGATGGATATTGCCCCCGTGACAATAAAGGTTAAGGTGGGAGCCCAATTGCCCAGAATACCCCAATACAGGATATCTAGGGAGGGAGAGAAAGCCCTGTTACAGATAATACAGGATCTTATCCGGTCAGGAGTAGTGGAGGAGACGGATTCTAATATGTGCAACAGCCCCATCCTCCCGATCCTTAAAAGGTGGTCACCTGATGCTAAAGATGATACACCTGATGTTTATAGGTTTGTGATTGACTTGCGCCACATTAACAAGGTAGTGGAGCCCCAATACCCGGTGGTGTCTGACATCACTACGATACTGACAATGATCCCCCCATCTGCTACATATTTTTCTGTTTTGGATCTGAAGAATGCTTTCTTCAGTATTCCAGTGCATGAAGATAGCCGTTATCTCTTCGGATTCTCATTGGCTGGTCGAAGTTTTAGATTTAAAAGAATTCCCCAAGGTTATACAGAGAGTCCTAGTATATATAGTCAAGCACTAAAGGCACAATTGGATGATTTGGAACTCCCCACAGGCAATGTTATGTTGCAGTATGTGGACGATATCCTTATCGCATCGGACACTGAGGAAGGTTGTCGGGATGCTACGGTTAAATTACTACATCATTTGGCGCACAAGGAGAGGCGGCAGACCCGAGAGCAGAGGACGGCCCGGGACCAGGGTTCGATTCCCGGCGCGGCAGGTTTCTGGACCAGGGTCAGCGGACTCGATAATTCTCTCGCCTCGGTGCCCACTCTGATCAGCGATCACACTCGGCAACTCTGGGCATTAGCTTGCCTCATCTTCACTAACGGCCCCACCAGACCGCCGGGGATGCCTGGTCTCACCCTGGAGATACCCATTAAGGGACCATCTCTCAGGGAAGGCAGGAAGGGTTTCGCAGCGGTCGAAGCGCCTTGGGACCCTACGGGTAAGTAGTGCGCTATATAAATGCCAATACATACATACAAGGTGTCCCTTCCAAAATTCCAATATTGTCAAACGGAGGTAACCTACTTAGGTCATCTCCTTTCGAAGGAGGGGAGGAGGTTGACACCGGAGCGCATAAAGGCGATAACTAACATGGCTGTACCTAACACGCAGCGAGAGGTGCGCGCGTTTTTGGGCATAACATCGTATTGTCGCCAGTGGATACCCAACTATGCATTACTAACAAAACCCCTATTGTATCTGACTACTAAAGAAGTGCGCAAACCCTTACCCTGGACACCCGCATGTCAGGAAGCTTTCGAGTCACTAAAAACTGCTTTTTGTTCTGAACCTGTCTTGGGAACACCTGATTACCAGAAGCCTTTTGTGCTTTATGTACATGAGGCGGAAGGTTGCGCGTTGTCTGTCTTAACACAGTGTTTCGGGGGGGAAGCAGAGACCTTGCGCCTATTTCTCTGCGATGCTCGACAATGTGGCAAGAGCACTGCCGAGCTGTCTGAGGGCCACAGCGGCTGCTGCGGTCTCCATTAGACAATCGGCAGGGCTCGTTCTGGGTTCAGATCTCACAGTGATGGTACCGCATGCTGTGGATATTTTACTGAATAGAACGCAGACGCAGCATTTAACTAGTGCTCGTCTTACTGGTTACGAAATGACCCTTTTCGCACCTCATGTCACGATAAAGAGGTGTGCCACTCTGAACCCTGCCACGTTGCTACCCATCCCAACAGACACAAAGGACGATGAAATACATGATTGCTTGTTTCGGACAGAGGAGGAGACGAAAGGGAGAATTGACTTGACTGACAAGCCCTTAGATGATCCGGATGGGGAATTGTATGTAGATGGGTCTTGTTTTAAACTTGCAGATGGTACATCGACAGCAGCATATGCAATTACGACATTACAGACAGTAGTGGAGACTTCTAGAATACCTTACCATTCGGCTCAGGCTACAGAAATTAAAGCCTTATTGCGAGCGTGCGAACTGAGTGAAGGACTAGACGTGAACATTTACACTGACAGCCAATACGTCTTTGGCGTGGCTCATAGTTATGGGCGACTGTGGGCAGAACGGGGATTCCTAACATCACACGGACAGAAAATACAACATGGCCCATTGATATTACGACTACTTACAGCATTGACACTACCTAGACGACTGGCTGTGATAAAGTGCAGTGCACATAAGGCAGTGGTGGACGATGTGGGACGGGGTAATGCTTTAGCAGACCAAACAGCAAAAGAGACATCGAGGATGAAACTCCCACGAATGTTTGTGGCAGGACCAGCTAGATGGGTACCAGACGTTAATATGTTTGCAGATACTGTACAGAGTGTGAAGAATATACAAGAAAAAGCGACCGAGGAAGAATTAAGGACATGGAAAGATAGTGGGGGCGATTGGATTCTGATGAATGTTGGACAGATGTGACTGATAAAAGACGATGGTTACTCTCAAATGCATATGTTCTCCCGGTAGTGACAATGGCCCATGGGCCGGCACATATTAGTGCAAAAGGTATATGCAAACTGCTGGACCCAGTGTGGAGTAATAAGAATATCTCTAAGGTGGCGACACATTTGGTCCAGCAGTGCATGGTATGCTTGAGGCACAATCCAGGAAAGGGAACACCTGTACCAGTGGGGAATTTTGCACCCCCTTCCTTCCCTTTTGAGGTGATCCAGATGGATTATATTGAAATGGAAAGAGTTAACAATCTCAAATACGTTCTGGTGGTTGTATGCTCTTTTAGAAGATGGGTGGAGGCATTTCCAACAAAAGATTGCACGGCCATTTCTACAGCAAAAATGTTGATTAAAGAGTATTTTTCACGCTTCGGATTGCCTAGGGTGATCTGGAGTGATAATGGTACATCCTTCAATGCTGAATTAATGAAACAAATATGCAAAGGTTTACAGATTTCCCAAAAGTTCCACGCGGCCCAACATCCTCAGGCAGCAGGCCTGGTGGAAAGATTTACTGGTACCCTTAAATTAAAAATGGCCAAAATACAGGAGAGTACAGGACTCCGTTGGCCAGATGCCCTTCCTTTAGCCCTGCTTTCTACCAGAGTAACAGTCAATTCCAAAATGGGTGTCTCCCCTTACGAAGTGATATTTGGCCGCCCGGCCAACGTTTGGGGAGTACCTAGACCCAAGTGCTTCTCTGAGATAGAGTATCCTCTGTTGATAGACTACTTGTATGCTTTGACTAAAGATCTTCGTTCTATTCATCAGCAGGTAGCAGACACCCTGAAGCCATTGCCGGAGGGGCCCGGACATACCATACTACCCGGGGACTGGGTAGTCATACAAAGATATCAGCGGAAATCCTGTTTGGAGCCCAGATGGTCAGAGCCAAGACAAGTGCTGCTGACGACGCGTACCGCACTTCGAGTTGAGGACAGGAAGGCGTGGACCCATGCGTCGCATGTCAAGAAGGTCCCCCTGCCAAATGGGTAAAAGAGGGCGTTGCTGATCAAGAGTGCGAGCAAGTGCCCAGTTACATTCCTTTCTCTAATGCCTCACTGAGGGGAAGGGAGCCAAGTGCAGCGAAAAGTAAAAAAGGAAAAATTGCAAGCTCCCATACTCCCATTGAGACTAGCGATCAGGCATCAACGGGTGCAACTCCTGCCACAGATACACCCATTTTGTTCACAGATCCTGAAGTGCGAGGGAGCACCTGTTATAATCTGCGGCCCAGAAAAGGAAAAGGCATAAGGGACTAAACACTGGAAGAAGGGCTTAGTGGACATTCTCTCGCAAAAAGAAGATTAGTGATAGGGATGGACTTGTAAGAGCCCTGGTGTTTGGCTGAAGATTCTGTTTTACGAGACTTTAGAGTGGTGTCTGGGCCCAGATTAGTGCTCCTCAGTTGCGGCTGTTGTGCAACATCGACGAGGGATTAGGGAATGAACAATAGAAGCCTACCTGTGAGGCTTTAACGGACACAGGGACGAAGATCCCTTTCAAGGATTGAAGAACCCCTCTGGCCAGTTTTAGGACTGTCTGGGACAATTTTTACTAGTTTAGTTTTTTGATTTTTTTGATTTTTGATTAGGTGAAAATGTATCCCTTTGGTCGTCCTGTCCCCGATGAAGAGCAGCCTTTTGCGGCTCCTCGTAGACCCGAGCCCGCTTCTCCATGGTTGGCCCTATCACAAAAAGGGAAAATAGTGCTCATCATAATAGTGCTTATTGCTTTCCTTGTGACTCTTGGTATACTGTTCTTTCTGGACAAGGCTTATCCTGTACATGTGTTTGCCCCCACACCTTCTGCCATCCCCGAACATAATATAATAACTGTTGACTATGGTGAAAGAAGCTTACGAACTGGATACAAAGATAATGTTTTTATTAAGACTCTACATCATGCTCATGCCGTTTATAATGTTACAGATTGTTGGGTGTGCGGATTACTACCTTCTGCTGCTTATAAGAAGGACAGATTTCTAGCACTTCCTTTGACACCAGTGAATAGTTGTGTGGGGTGGTACACTTTGATTGGTATGGTCAAATATTTCCAACAGCCAGATTTTCTAACTCCTCGAATACAAGACAGAGGGTCAACTATGACAATGCGAGTTCGTCCTATGCCCCCTTCTTCCCTTGGATGGTTGTACACTGATGGACGTTTCGACCAAATATTTTTGGAGACATGTGAAAAGAAAGTGGGACGGTTCTTGACTCCCAATGACACTGACAAAGTTAGAGAGAGTTTCTTACAGTTAAATTCCTCCCTGTCTTGTAGACACCCGCCAAAAGGGAATGGTAGCAGTAAGTCTTTAGTGCCCTTGGCAGTTGTAGGCCCGTCACCATTCTTTTGTATAGAGGGAAGGGGTCATATCAAGGTTGGGAACAGTTCCTGTAACGTGACAGCATCAATACGCCTGCCCCTTAGTCCTTCCCTGGTCACACCTCCCAACATCTACTTTGTGTGCGGAGATAATGGGTACTTGTGGTTGCCTGAAGGTTGGGTTGGGGTCTGTTATCTAGCTTATATGATTCCACCTGTGTATTTAGCACCCTCTGATTATCACAAAACTCACCGTAGGTTTCCAAGCTCACCAGAACAGCGTAAAAGGAGGGAACTTCAGGTTGATGACGTGGACCCGACAGATACTTCCTTGCAACAATGAACAGATTTTTCTAAGGGTCTTTTGTCTTTCTGGGGTCCGATATTTAACAGTAGGGCCATCCGCCGGTTGTCTAGAGTGATGGAGAAAGTAGTAATTACTGAAGCAGACATTGCAACTAATATGTCTGTTGAGATTCAGGCTATGAGATTATTCACGATCCAGAACAGGATGGTGTTAGACGTCATCCTTGCTGATAGGGGTGGAGCCTGTCGCGTCATCGGGACATCTTGCTGCGTGTATATTCCTGACTCAGCTCCGACAGTTAACTTAGCAGTACAGAAACTCCATAGATTAGCGGCTGAACTTCATCAGGATAACGGGACATGGTCACTACAATGGTGGCTTTGGGGTGTTTTCTCCTCATGGGGTTGGAAAATACTGATGGGACTAGTTGGAGTAGTGAGCGTACTCCTGACATGTTGCCTTTGTGTTTACTGCCTTCCCCCATGTTGCTCAATATGTGCTAGTAATTTGCGACCTTCCAAAAAGGTGTCTGGTCAAAATCCTGCCTCCACTGCTATTGAACTCCCTGATGTTCATTGGATGATGCTCATTGACGATGATATTTTTGAAGGAAGTATGCCCCGCCCCGAGACTGGATGTAAAGGCACTACCTTTTAGCTAATAAAAGCTACGCTCCAGTTAGCCAATGATGCTAAAAGGAGGGTCTGAAAGGTTTCACTTTTGGATGCCCCACCCATCACTATTTACATATGCAAGTTAGCATCATGTGTCTAACTGATGAAGTATACACTTATGCTTTTACGTTATATTTACTCCTTATATGATTATTCATTTATATGTGTGATGATATTTGGTTTCCTTAGCTTAGCTCGTGTGCCTCCATTTTGTGTATTCCTCTGTGTCTGCGAGTCGCACTCGCTCATTCACCCCTCCCGTAGGAATAGGAAAATCACTAATGCAGCAGTTTTCGTTTCTCGGCTAACTGTGGCCGAAACTAACAAGTTTCTTATCAGTAGTGTTCTCATGCCCCAGAGACGCTGAGGCTCGGCTCCGCGGCCTTGGGCAAAGATAGCAAATGTATCCCTCACAGGTGCAGATGCCTCTTGTATGATGCCATTGTTCATCTGTCTGGGGTTCAGTAATTTTCCAGAAGGGGCGTATCCTAATTTACTGTACCATGTTATAATGTATTGCTGTGATGATATGAGTTAGTCCTCTCGGCGCACTCTTAGGGGTGAGGTCGGACAGGGCCCTCTCATATGGGAGTTTGTGGCCTAATAAATTTACCTTGTTTATTCTTCTCCACTGTCCGGCTGACTTCTTACTGAGTAACTATAGGTGAGTGTGGTAAGTCACTCGGGTGGATTTGAGCCACGCTTATCAGATGGCGCCTGAACAGGGACCCCGCGATAAGGATCTTTCTCACCCGTAGGTGGGTAGCAGAAGACCGGGGACCTGCTGGTCGGCACGGTGGGTCTGGGTACCCATTTGATGCCGAGCTTGGTTCTCGCAGCGCTGCCCCACCCTGCTGATCGGGAGAGGTCCCGGTTCGGATACTACGCCGGGGTCCAGAAGGCAGAACCTGGAGCTGACCGTGTTGGTCCTGGCAGCCGGAGGTGGAGAACGGTAGAGGTCGGTACCGCATACGGAAGGTGAGTGGTCCACCTGTTGTTTGTAGGAGCTGGAGTGCTCCGAGAGACTAGGGTGTCTCTAATGGTTTGAGGAGCTGGTGCGATCCTGGGGCTAGTGTGCTCCGGGGAACTCAGAGTGCGAGTGGTGCTCTGACAGACTTAACAGAGGTTCGGAGAACATTTTGTATCTTGTTTGTGGTCATCCGACCGGGTGGTACTGTGGCGAAGGCGTGGCTCATTGCGGGTAGACTCCGGAACTCACCCCGAACACCTAGAGTGGTGGTTCGGTGGGAGTGGGTCCTGGGTCTCCTGTGGTAAAGTGTGCAGTGATCCGAAGTGCCGCCCGGGTGGCGGATGCGTTCTCCATCCTCAGAACAGTTAGTGTACTGTTCGGTCTGCGGTAGGGTCCAGGTTCCCCAGGACTTGGTCGACGGGCCTTGTCCCATTTTATTAACACGTGTTTGGTAGGATCTAAATGTGTAGGATGTGTGTGTGTGTGTTTTGATTCCAAATGTATACTATATGTGTGTGAACGAGTTAGGAGCCAGTGAACAGAGGTAACGGACTTTGTGAGAAGGTGTGATTGCATCAAGGTAGAGATGCCGTGCTTTAGTAAGTTGCGGTGTTTCGGATGCTGCTGTCGTGTATCGGATTCTAGATTGGCTGAGAGCCAACCAGCCCCTCCAGAGGGCACCCCAAATTTTGACATGTATATAAAGCATGGATTGCCCCCGATTTTGTTTGGTACCCTGTGGTATTGATACACTAGTGACAATGTAGATTTACAGTGGCCCCTGACAGGTTCTTTTGAGGCAGCTAAATTGGATTATTTACAAGATAAATTATTTGCTAGGCGCAGTCGTCAAAGCATGTTCGATTCCTTAAGGATGTGGCAGAAGGAAGTTAGGGAACGTAAATTGAGAGAGGAGAAGGCGACACAGAAAAAGGCGGCACAGACAATGGCACAGAAAGCGAGAGAACACACAAAGAATGAGAATGAGCAACGCTTGGAGCGCGCAGATAGGCTTTGCAGGTTGAAAGAAAATAAAAGTTACGTAGTACGTGAGGATGAGCAGGATGAGATGGAGGACATTTTGAATACCCGACCCCCTCCCCCTTATGCCCCGCAGCCACTGTATCCTGCCTTGCCAGTCCCGGCCTCCCCTGATGGGGTTTCGGATTCACAAGCGAGTGCCCCACACCCGTCCGGTGCAGCGCTTTCTACCCCCCTGTCATTGCCGGCACCCCTTGTTTCCTTACTTCCGGCAAGCTCACCTGCCCCTCCCAGTTTTCCCTAGCACTCCCTACTGTCTCCGCTAGCACTACTCCTAGTCAGGAGTTGTGGACACCGAGTAGAGGCGCAGGCAGTGGGTTGTTTTCTCAGGTGCGAAAATTGCTTACACGTTCTACAGTTGGTTTAGACGAGAAAACAGTGGTGGCCAATCAGGCTTGTCAGTGGGCCAGGAACAACATTTATTCGTTTGAAGATATTTGGTCCATGATGAAAGATTTTGAGCCTTTGATGCAGCAGCATGCTTTGTGGCACATGTCGAATACATTGATAACATTATGGGAGCAGGGGTACGGAGGGGTGGCTCCCGTGACTTTACAGGATATAAAAAATGGAGCCTATAGAGCTAACACTGGGGTACGGGAGGTAATGCACAGCTTACAGTCCATATTACAGTATAGAAATGAATTACCCTCTGCAGGTTCACCTCACTTTCCTGGAATACATCCAATGCGTGAGGTGCACCCTATTTTTCACCCTGAGGCCCCCGAGGTGGTAGATCCAGTAACGAATGCCGTCACAAGGGCTCGTATAGATGCTCATTTTCAGGAGCAGTGGGTATATACACCATGGAAGAGGAGTGAGGTCTTAGCTTTGAAGGCTCAGCTACCAGACTCTAGAAAGAATCCGGCTGCCTATTATAAGGAATTAACGGAAGCCGCATCTTCAACTGTTATGACTTTAGCTGATCTTGAATTGTTTTTCTGACTTTTGGTACCGGTGGACGTGTGGCGGCAGGTGAAGGGTACAGATCATGCAGAGGAGTTAGGTGGTACGTGGACAGAATTGCAGGATTGGGACAAAGAACGTAAGCCAGGGGAGAAGCCGAAAGCTGAGATTTTGGCATTACCGGGGCGAATTATTAAGTATATGCACACCCTCATTCCCGCGAAGAAGGTGGACTGGGACAAGTTGACGGCATGTAGACAGAAGAAGGATGAAGCGGTCTCTGACTTCTTTACAAGGTTTGAGGAGACGTTTATGGACTTCAGTGGACAGGATATGTCACAGGATGGAGGGTTACGACTTTTCGTTAACAGGTTCGTAATGAACTTGTTACCGGAAATATCAACAAGGTTGCAGGCGTCGGAGAGTACGTGGACGACGTCCACTCCCTCTGGCATTCTTAGCATGGCTCAGTATTATGAACATAGAGAAAATGAGAGTAAGGACAAACAGGAGAAGAAGGCCAAGGATTTGAAGACGAGGGTTTTGTTGCAGCAGGTATCTAGAGGTCTAGGTAGAGGTGATTCACCTGCGACAGCGGGACGAGGGGGCGGTGGTTACGGTAGGGGTGACAACAGAGAGCGATTGGGACCGAATCAATGTGCGAAATGTAAACAGGTGGGCATTGGTGGAGAGATTGTCCTCTGTTTCAGTCGAATGCTGGCCACGGCAGAGGACGGGGCCGAGGAGATTCCCGGAGACAGAATGGACAGTCTGACGGGGGTGGGAGACCAGGAGGAAATTGTTTCGACAGTAACACAGATAGACAGCATTTTCAGAGGGGAGGCGGACAGTATTACAATGATGACTATGCTATGGATGATTTGGCAGGATTCTCTTATAATTAGGACAGCGTAGGACAGAGCGAGGGGCCAGTTTCTCTGGAAGTTGATCAAAGGGGACCCTATGTAACAGCGGATTTATCAGGGTCCCAACAGAAATTTTTAGTAGATACGGGTGCGATGAAAAGTTCAGTGGCTCGTTATCGGGTCCCAGGGGCGGCTCTGTCTGGCAAGAACAATTTCTCTGTGGGTTTCTCAGGTACCCCTGTGATTAGCCCCATTTCCAAACCACTTACTCTTACGATTGGTCCTTTCACTGTTGAGTCACCTTTTTTACTGACTTCTAATTGTGGCGAACATTTGCTGGGTTTAGACTTACTGAAGAGGTTGCATGCCACCATCTATTGTTCCCCGGACAGTTTGTACATTACGTTGGGTCCTACTGTTGCACGTGCGCAACAATGTTTCTCAAAAGATGACCCCCTACCACCAGAATTCGAAGGGATCCCTGAGAGTTTATGGGCCAACAGTGATACAGATGTGGGAAGGATGGATATTGCCCCGTGACAATAAAGGTTAAGGTGGGAGCCCAATTGCCCAGAATACCCCAATACAGGATATCTAGGGAGGGAGAGAAAGCCCTGTTACAGATAATACAGGATCTGATCCGGTCAGGAGTAGTGGAGGAGACGGATTCTAATATGTGCAACAGCCCCATCCTCCCGATCCTTAAAAGGTGGTCACCTGATGCTAAAGATGATACACCTGATGTTTATAGGTTTGTGATTGACTTGTGCCACATTAACAAGGTAGTGGAGCCCCAATACCCGGTGGTGTCTGACATCACTACAATACTGACAATGATCCCCCCATCTGCTAAATATTTTTCTGTTTTGGATGTGAAGAATGCTTTCTTCAGTATTCCCGTGCATGAAGATAGCTGTTATCTCTTCGGATTCTCATTGGCTGGTCGAAGTTTTAGATTTAAAAGAATTCCCCAAGGTTATACAGAGAGTCCTAGTATATATAGTCAAGCACTAAAAGCACAATTGGATGATTTGGAACTCCCCACAGGCAATGTTATGTTGCAGTATGTGGACGATATCCTTATCGCATTGGACACTGAGGAAGGTTGTCGGGATGCTACGGTTAAATTACTACATCATTTGGCGCACAAGGGTCACAAGGTGTCCCTTCCAAAATTCCAATATTGTCGAACGGAGGTAACCTACTTAGGTCATCTCCTTTCGAAGGAGGGGAGGAGGTTGACACCGGAGCGCATAAAGGCGATAACTAACATGGCTGTACCTAACACGCAGCGAGAGGTGCGCGCGTTTTTGGGCATAACATCGTATTGTCGCCAGTAGATACCCAACTATGCATTACTAACAAAACCCCTATTGTATCTGACTACTAAAGAAGTGCGCGAACCCTTACCCTGGACACCCGCATGTCAGGAAGCTTTCGAGTCACTAAAAACTGCTTTATGTTCTGCACCTGTCTTGGGAACACCTGATTACCAGAAGCCTTTTGTGCTTTATGTACATGAGGCGGAAGGTTGCGCGTTGTCTGTCTTAACACAGTGTTTCGGGGGGAAGCAGGGACCTTGCGCCTATTTCTCTGCGATGCTCGACAATGTGGCAAGAGCGCTGCCGAGCTGTCTGAGGGCCACAGCGGCTGCTGCGGTCTCCATTAGACAATCGGCAGGGCTCGTTCTGGGTTCAGATCTCACAGTGATGGTACCTCATGCTGTGGATATTTTACTGAATAGAACGCAGACGCAGCATTTAACTAGTGCTCGTCTTACTGGTTACGAAATGACCCTTTTCGCACCTCATGTCACGATAAAGAGGTGTGCCACTCTGAACCCTGCCACGTTGCTACCCATCCCAACAGACACAAAGGACGATGAAATACATGATTGCTTGTTTCGGACAGAGGAGGAGACGAAAGGGAGAATTGACTTGACTGACAAGCCCTTAGATGATCCGGATGGGGAATTGTATGTAGATGGGTCTTGTTTTAAACTTGCAGATGGTACATCGACAGCAGCATATGCAATTACGACATTACAGACAGTAGTGGAGACTTCTAGAATACCTTACCATTCGGCTCAGGCTGCAGAAATTAAAGCCTTATTGCGAGTGTGCCAACTGAGTGAAGGACTAGACGTGAACATTTATACTGACAGCCAATACGCCTTTGGCGTGGCTCATAGTTATGGGCGACTGTGGGCAGAACAGGGATTCCTAACATCACACGGACAGAAAATACAACATGGCCCATTGATATTACGACTACTTACAGCATTGACACTACCTAGACGACTGGCTGTGATAAAGTGCAGTGCACATAAGGCAGTGGTGGACGATGTGGGACGGGGTAATGCTTTAGCAGACCAAACAGCAAAAGAGACTGCGAGGACGAACCTCCCACGAATGTTTGTGGCAGGACCAGCTAGATGGGTACCAGACGTTAATATGTTTGCAGATACTGTACAGAGTGTGAAGAATATACAAGAAAAAGCGACCGAGGAAGAATTAAGGACATGGAAAGATGGTGGGGGGCGATTGGATTCTGATGAATGTTGGACAGATGTGACTGATAAAAGACGATGTTTACTCCCAAATGCATATGTTCTCCTGGTAGTGACAATGGCCCATGGGCCGGCACATATTAATGCAAAAGGTATATACAAACTGCTGGACCCAGTGTGGAGTAATAAGAATATCTCTAAGGTGGCGACACATTTGGTCCAGCAGTGCATGGTATGCTTGAGGCACAATCCAGGAAAGGGAACACCGGTACCAGTGGGGAATTTTGCACCCCCTTCCTTCCCTTTTGAGGTGATCCAGATGGATTATATTGAAATGGAAAGAGTTAACAATCTCAAATACGTTCTGGTGGTTGGATGCTCTTTTAGTAGATGGGTGGAGGCATTTCCAACAAAAGATTGCACGGCCATTTCTACAGCAAAAATGTTGATTAAAGAGTATTTTTCACGCTTCGGATTGCCTAGGGTGATCTGGAGTGATAATGGTACATCCTTCAATGCTGAATTAATGAAACAAATATGCAAAGGTTTACAGATTTCCCAAAAGTTCCACGCGGCCCAACATCCTCAGGCAGCAGGCCTGGTGGAAAGATTTAACGGTACCCTTAAATTAAAAATGGCCAAAATACAGGAGAGTACAGGACTCCGTTGGCCAGATGCCCTTCCTTTAGCCCTGCTTTCTACCAGAGTGACAGTCAATTCCAAAATGGGTGTCTCCCCTTACGAAGTGATATTTGGCCGCCCGGCCAACGTTTGGGGAGTACCTAGACCCAAGTGCTTCTCTGAGATAGAGTATCCTCTGTTGATAGACTACTTGTATGCTTTGACTAAAGATCTTTGTTCTATTCATCAGCAGGTAGCAGACACCCTGAAGCCATTGCCGGAGGGGCCCGGACATACCATACTACCCGGGGACTGGGTAGTCGTACAAAGATATCAGCGGAAATCCTGTTTGGAGCCCAGATGGTCAGAGCCAAGACAAGTGCTACTGACGACGCGTACCGCACTTCGAGTTGAGGGCAGGAAGGCGTGGACCCATGCGTCGCATGTCAAGAAGGTCACCGTGCCGTTACCCTATGACAAATGGGTAAAAGAGGTTGTTGCTGATCAAGAGTGCGAGCAAGTGCCCAGTTACATTCCTTTCTCTAATGCCTCACTGAGGGGAAGGGAGCCAAGTGCAGCGAAAAGTAAAAAAGGAAAAATTGCAAGCTCCCATACTCCCATTGAGACTAGTGATCAGGCATCAACGGGTGCAACTCCTGCCACAGATACACCCATTTTGTTCACAGATCCTGAAGTGCGAGGGATCACCCGTTATAATCTGCGGCCCAGAAAAGGAAAAGGCATAAGGGACTAAACACTGGAAGAAGGGCTTAGTGGACATTCTCTCGCAAAAAGAAGATTAGTGATAGGGATGGACTTGTAAGAGCCCTGGTGTTTGGCTGAAGATTCTGTTTTACGAGACTTTAGAGTGGTGTCTGGGCCCAGATTAGTGCTCCTCAGTTGCGGCTGTTGTGCAACATCGACGAGGGATTAGGGAATGAACAATAGAAGCCTACCTGTGAGGCTTTAACGGACACAGGGACGAAGATCCCTTTCAAGGATTGAAGAACCCCTCTGGCCAGTTTTAGGACTGTCTGGGACAATTTTTACTAGCTTAGTTTTTTGATTTTTTTGATTTTTGGTTAAGTGAAAATGTATCCCTTTGGTCGTACTGTCCCCGATGAGGAGCAGCCTTTTGCGGCTCCTCGTAGACCCGAGCCCGCTTCTCCATGGTTGGCCCTATCACAAAAAGGGAAAATAGTGCTCATCATAATAGTGCTTATTGCTTTCCTTGTGACTCTTGGTATACTGTTCTTTCTGGACAAGGCTTATCCTGTACATGTGTTTGCCCCCACACCTTCTGCCATTCCCGAACATAATATAATAACTGTTGACTATGGTGAAAGAAGCTTACGAACTGGATACAAAGATAATGTTTTTATTAAGACTCTACATCATGCTCATGCCGTTTATAATGTTACAGATTGTTGGGTGTGTGGATTACTACCTTCTGCTGCTTATAAGAAGGACAGATTTCTAGCACTTCCTTTGACACCAGTGAATAGTTGTGTGGGGTGGTACACTTTGATTGGTATGGTCAAATATTTCCAACAGCCAGATTTTCTAACTCCTCGAATACAAGACAGAGGGTCAACTATGACAATGCGAGTTCGTCCTATGCCCCCTTCTTCCCTTGGACGGTTGTACACTGATGGACGTTTCAACCAAATATTTTTGGAGACATATGAAAAGAAAGTGGGACGGTTCTTGACTCCCAATGACACTGACAAAGTTAGAGAGAGTTTCTTACAGTTAAATTCCTCCCTGTCTTATAGACACCCGCCAAAAGGGAATGGTAGCAGTAAGTCTTTAGTGCCCTTGGCAGTTGTAGGCCCGTCACCATTCTTTTGTATAGAGGGAAGGGGTCATATCAAGGTTGGGAACAGTTCCTGTAACGTGACAGCATCAATACGCCTGCCCCTTAGTCCTTCCCTGGTCACACCTCCCAACATCTACTTTGTGTGCGGAGACAATGGGTACTTGTGGTTGCCTGAAGGTTTGGTTGGGGTCTGTTATCTAGCTTATATGATTCCACCTGTGTATGTAGCACCCTCTGATTATCACAAAACTCACCGTAGGTTTCCAAGCTCACCAGAACAGCGTAAAAGGAGGGAACTTCAGGTTGATGACGTGGACCCGACAGATACTTCCTTGCAACAATGGACAGATTTTTCTAAGGGTCTTTTGCCTTTCTGGGGTCCCATATTTAACAGTAGGGCCATCCGCTGGTTGTCCAGAGTGATGGAGAAAGTAGTAATTACTGAAGCAGACATTGCAACTAATATGTCTGTTGAGATTCAGGCTATGAGATTATTCACGATCCAGAACAGGATGGTGTTAGACGTCATCCTTGCTGATAGGGGTGGGGCCTGTCGCGTCATCGGGACGTCTTGCTGCGTGTATATTTCTGACTCAGCTCCGACAGTTAACTTAGCAGTACAGAAACTCCATAGATTAGCGGCTGAACTTCATCAGGATAACGGGACATGGTCACTACAAGGGTGGCTTTGGAGTGTTTTCTCCTCATGGGGTTGGAAAATACTGATGGGACTAGTTGGAGTAGTGAGTGTACTCCTGACATGTTGCCTTTGTGTTTACTGCCTTCCCCCATGTTGCTCAATATGTGCTAGTAATTTGCGACCTTCCAAAAAGGTGTCTGGTCAATATCCTGCCTCCACTGCTATTGAACTCCCTGATGTTCGTTGGATGATGCTCATTGACGATGATATTTTTGAATGAAGTATGCCCCGCCCCGAGACTGGATGTAAAGGCACTACCTTTTAGCTAATAAAAGCTACGCTCCAGTTAGCCAATGATGCTAAAAGGAGGGTCTGAAAGGTTTCACTTTTGGATGCCCCACCCATCACTATTTACATATGCAAGTTAGCATCATGTGTCTAACTGATGAAGTATACACTTATGCTTTTACGTTATATTTACTCTTTATATGATTATTCATTTATATGTGTGATGATATTTGGTTTCCTTAGCTTAGCTCGTGTGCCTCCATTTTGTGTATTCCTCTGTGTCTGCGAGTCGCACTCGCTCATTCACCCCTCCCGTAGGAATAGGAAAATCACTAATGCAGCAGTTTTTGTTTCTCGGCTAACTGTGGCCGAAACTAACAAGTTTCTTATCAGTAGTGTTCTCATGCCCCAGAGACGATGAGGCTCGGCTCCGCGGCCTTGGGCGAAGATAGCAAATGTACCCCTCGCAGGTGAAGATGCCTCTTGTATGATACCATTGTTCCTCTGTCTGGGGTTCAGTAATTTTCCAGAAGGGGCGTATCCTAATTCACTGTACCATGTTATAATGTATTGCTGTGATGATATGAGTTAGTCCTCTCGGCGCACTCTTAGGGGTGAGGTCGGACAGGGCCCTCTCATATGGGAGTTTGTGGCCTAATAAATTTACCTTGTTTATTCTTCTCCACTGTCCGGCTGACTTCTTACTGAGTAACTATAGGTGAGTGTGGTAAGTCACTCGGGTGGATTTGAGCCACGCTTATCAAACCCAATAGGTAAGCAAGGACCTGGGGTATCAATTAAGCTAAAGACAACGGTCCTTGACAGGGAAAATAACAACTGCAATATTTATAGGACACAATATGCACTATAATGAAAAAAAGTCCAGCCGGACTTGGACATTTCATCAATGTTTAAATATGTTAGATCAGACGAACCAACAATGAAACAGTGGGACACAATCCTGCATCCACTGTGCTACACATACATTCAAACAGTACATATACTTGGGGTATTTCAGGCATATAGAAAACAGGAGGAAAAAGGAAATTTAAAGTGCATTTGCTTCACATATGTGGGAAACGCACGTTTTTTTTAACACATAATAGTACATTAGTGTTTAAACCACATATTGTGTCGACGGCGTTTCGATCCAATTAGCAATAATGGATCATCATAAGGACATTCATTGCTTGCTTAAATGCAAAAGCATAGGTTCCGGTTATCACGGTGTAGAAAGTGAGCCAGTATACAGTTCTGGAGCCTTGGAACGATAAGATGGTGGAGAAGTCAATTCGTGCGGTGCCTCGTGGAGTGTGGCTATGATTGGCCATAGAAGGGTGGAGCTACAACCCGATCGGTTAGTAGGGAAGCTGACAAGGGCGCAATATGCCTCACAATGGAGTCAATCAGGATCCCAATGGGGCTGAAGCAAGGCGCGTTCCTGGAGATTGTTCCGCTGTTTAGTAGTTATGAGGAGATACCTACGGACTGACGATTATGGCTCCTGTTACGGAGCGCGGTAGCTGAAGGAAGGCACGTTCCCGGAGATTGTTCAGGTGTTTAGTGGTTATGAGGAGATACCTGCGGGCTGACGATTATGGCTCCTGCTACGGAGCGTGGTAGCCTGTAATAGGGCTCCTCGGGTTCACAATGGAACTCGGACCAGCGTCCTGGTGCACAGTCGCGCCGTGGAACGTCCACGTTCCACGGCGCGATGGTGCACCGGGACGCTGGTACGCAGGTATCTCCTCATAACCACTAAACACCGGAACAATCTCCGGGAGCGCGCCTTCCTTCAGCTACCGCGCTCCGTAACAGGAGCCATAATCGGCAGTCCGCAGGTATCGCCTCATAACTACTAAACATCTTTCGCTCCGCACACCATGGTCTGGTCTGTGTCCCTCGAGTGAGGAAAGCAAGGGCTGGGGGTTGCTCTTTTGGTTTTATGTCAGCCAAACTTTGGAATTCTCTTCAAGTTAGCATTCGAGCGATTCCTAATCTCCTGACGTTTTGGAAATCATTAAAAACATGGTTGTTCCCCACTCTGTAACTTTGCGCGCTTGTTAGTCTCCCTGATCTCTCTGTCGGTTTCTGGTCGCGCAGGGACGCCTCGTTGCTGGGGCAGCCATGCGCATTACAAATCATGTATAAATAAATAAATAAATCAATGTGTTCATGTGGGTGTAGCATAGGAGGAGGGTGAATTGCGTGAGTCCATGATGAGCAGTGTGATCGCTGTGAGTGCAGGGTGAGCGTGAAAGTGAAGGGTGAGTGATGAGAATGAGGAGTGAGGTGTCTGAATGCAGGATGTATACCCAAACACCCAGAGTACCTTATCCTTGTATTTGTGTGTGAGTTATATATGCACAGTATAGAGCCTGGCCACAGACTGAAGCCTTTTGGTTAAAAGTTGAGCTAGTAAAATGAACTTTGAAGTGGTAAATGAATTAAATTCCTGTTACAAAGATGCTACATCTGTGGACACTTTTTTTCAGTTTCAGGATGATGTCCTGGGGCTTTACCTTTCTGTAGGAAACAAAATTAAGAATCAGGTGCTGGGAAGGGAGAGGGGGGAATCACAGGATGAAATTGTTTTATGAGTGCTTTGCCGTTACAAACACTCCTGCTACTGGGTACGTTGCCGGGTCACCAGTGTCTCAAAACCTCACCACAGAGAGTGGGAGGGCTGATGTTTCCATTGACTGCAGCTTGCTGCTGACAGTTCTTCCTGTCTATGGTCCTTGCAGTCTTCCTTTTCTGGATAACTTCTCATTTGTAGAAGCACACCTACCACACCCCACCTTGTCAGTCATTCAGCTCTTTCCTTCAAAGTAGGCTCAATGAAGTTGCTCTCCTAGCAGCAGAACTTTTTACATCTCTGTTCCCAGCACCTGGTGAAGTGGAGTGGTCAGTCAGAGACTCCATACCGTAGAGCACACTGAGTGTCTCGTTCTCCAGTTGTGAGGTACCTTGGATTCTGGTTTCGGAGAAAGCCTGGCACATTGGCATGTGGTTTCTATCCCGTACTTCGGGAAGTCGGCAGACAAACTCAGCTCTCTGACCTGTTTCAGACAGTCCTCGTCTTTGGTGTATTCCTTACAGCCATAGCCTTTGCTCCAGTGCCAGCAGGAAGGCAGGGTTATACTGTCCAGTCAGAGGAGACCCCAAACTAAGGCACAAAAGATGGAGAGGCTTCTCCATTCAATTTCCCTCATCTTTCTGTGGGGAACACCGCCAGGAAAGAATGGAGCTAGAGGGGGCAAAGTGTTTGCTAACACTAAAAAAGGACCCTAGTCTCCTTCATTCCAATCCTTAGAGTCTGGTCCACCATAAAGAATATCATTAATTTACTGGCGGAACCCCGCAATTCATAATGGTGTCTGGGCGCTTTCTAACCACTTATGCACTTCACCAGAACAGGAACTCAAAATGGATTCCTGAGTGACCACGGCCTGATATAGCATTTAATCTACACATGCATCCTACTCATAAGTCATCCATGTCTAAAGTCCCAGCATCCAAAGACATTTTTGAGGATTACCTTCACAGGGGGGAACGGACACATCTAAAAGGGGAACCACCTGGAATTCCTTAACTTGATTTCCTCCTAAACCTCAGCACATCGTCAGCAAAACACCATCAGATGCACATGATCCTCCATCTGGATGTTGCCATGCTGAGTGCCTCACTGCATTTATTGTCTAATGGCTTCAAGCATCCTCTAGCATACCCGAGGCACCATTGGCTGTCTGGAGCGCTCCATAACATAATTCCTGAATTTCAATTGGAGATCACAGTATGAATTGTCCGAGTAGGTGCTCCTTGCTTACTGCTGAAACTCTACATTTACTATGGATCTTGTAACCGCTCAGCAGAGTTTGGGGGGCCTCTAGATCAACTTCATGGACAATGTGTGTTGTAACGGTCATCACTACCAACAGCACAACACAAAAAAGCTCTTCAATTTAGAGACACCAAAATGATGGGCCTTATTTTATTAATGGTTAGAAGGCTTAAAACAGAGTTACAATCACATATGACTACAAACCTAATGTGAACAGTGCTTTTAGTACCAGTGGGTAGGAATGGGGAGCGCTGCCTTCTTGCCCCATGGAAATTACTAAACTTGTATATCTTATGGAAGCAGCTTCAGGTGTGCCCTCCAAACCCTATGCCAGGGGCTCTCTTAACCTGGAAGTGGGAGCCAGTAGGAGGAATCAAAAGGTTCATTTACTGCATCTTTCCCACTGTCCAGCCACAATAAAGTACTCCTTCGGCCCGTTTCCTCTGCCCTATCTCAGGACAATACCCATCTCACCTGTGTTCCGTTTGGTTTGCCATCCTTTCCTCTGTTCGCTGTGTCAGGTGGGACCTTCTCTCCTCTCTGTGCCACAGTCGAGGAGCCTCCATTCAACTTCAAATGTAGACTGCTGACCTTGCACCCTTTCCCCGGCAATCTCCCTCCATACACTGCCTGCATTGAATCAGCAAAATCATTCACTCTGTTACCCTGATTTCCATAGAAATAGTCTCTCGGTCTCCCACCTGTTACAGGCACTCGTGTCAGTTCCAGACGCTGTACCCCTGCAGTAGAAAACTGCAAAGCAGAACATGAGTTCTAGCATCACTTGCAATATGGTCACCACTGTTGTAAACTACAAAAAAAATGGTTTCAGGTTCACGTCTGCCCCGCTGCAGCCCAGGATAATCTTTGATCTTCAACGTTTTCCCCCTTTGAATTTACAAAAAGCAAACCTTGCTGGCAACAGATATCAGCCTTATAACACGTGCTGCACATATCTGAAAGTAATCAAACTTGTAACAATGAAGAATGTTCTACAAGTTTATACCTGCGCCACAAAATGTTTTCTGGTTTTGTAGAACGTTTACAGTGCTCACACATACAATTACACCAACAGGACTAAAGTTACAAAATACTAACTTTAGCAGAGTTCAACAATGAGAGAAATGATTCTGATTCCAGCCCATATAATTGCAGAAGGTGTCTCACGCCCCCCCCCCCCCCCCCAATTACAAAGTTTGGCACGAGTTATCCTACAGCATTTCAAATGACTGAGGTATTGCCAGAGGTTCATTAGTCAGGGCATGGACTCCAAGCTGTGAATCTCAGAGAGAATGCCCTCACCGTGGCTAAACTGGATTGGCTATAAGGCACTGAACACCAACATAAAATGTGGCAGCAGTTTGCATGTGGAAGCGCAGGCGCTTCAACAGCTGAGCACTGATTTTGAGGCTACGCAATGATGGGTATGTGATGCAAGTGCAACAAAAGCGCGTACATTTGTAAAACAGTTACATTTTGCATTTGACGCTTAGAAATGAATGTTCCCATAGGAAAATAGTTATTCAGGTTTAAAAGATTCCAATAAAGCAGCATGTCATAGCTCTGGGAGACCAACATTAAAGACTAAATGACAAAAAAAAGAAAAATTAAGTAACAATATAGTATTAAAGTTCTTTTGCAGACTCTGTAAAGAAGAACACAACAAATGGCCGTTTAAAAAAAAAAAAGAAAAAAAGGTGGCATCCCTACTTGTGAGATGCCTTTTCACTGAATGCTTTCTCCCACTGTGGCAGTAAAAACTAAATACAAAGTACAGGAATAGGCTGACTGGAGGCACAGGGGGCACGAACCAGTGAACAAAACAACAAAGCCTCCTTAACCAGTTCCAAGCCAGATGTAAATGGTCTCTAAAAGACTTGTGAAAAACTCAGGCGCTCTGGAGCTAAGACCCCAGACACTGCCCTGCCGCAGCAAGTCAAGCAGCCCGGGCTGAGACACATGATGACGCAGGGAGGGGGTGGCTAAATCCCTTTTCGCCCCATCAGGCGTGCAGCCTGATCACAGGTAACTGGGGGCAAGTCACAGGTCAAGTACAGTCTGTAGGGCCATTGTACGAAGCGCTTTCGCGCACTAATGGCCCTGTGAATACAAAAAGGAGAGGGGAAAATCCTTTGTCCCTTCGTCCCCCCCAATCTTGTCCCCCGTGTCCCCCCACTCCAAAATCTGTGGGGGGTGGAAATATTCTTCTCACTTTCTACGCGCATGTCAGCACCGGAGAGATCTGGCCCACTTAAAGCCCTGCCATTAGCAAAGCAAATGGCTTTCACTTAAAGAGGAGGCCTATTGCATTTTCAACGCTTTTTTTTAATGTTGATTGAAGATCTTCCTACACGTAGGTAACCTAGTGGTCAGCAAGTGTAAAGAGAGGATTGCAAAGATTATAAAGATTGGGGAGAGGATGTGGTCCGTCGGCTAGAGCTGCCGACTTTGGTGCTGGAGACCAGGGTTCGCGTCCACATGCTGTGATCCTGGGCAAATCACTTCATCTCCACGCACCTGAAAATGCACCGTAAATACCTACGGCTCGAGGTTGCGCAACATAACATCTGGAAAATAAAGTTTCTTGCAGAATAGAGCCAGGCAGCACACATGGGAACAGGCTAGCCAGCAGGTAGGAAAGAATGCCAACTGACAGAATGTACCATATTGCTCGCTCAAAGTTGCCCTGGGCGTGGTGCGCTAGTAATCCTCTGGCTGCAAGCCGCAAGTTTTCAGATTGGAGGAAGCCCGGGCAGAGGTTCTTCAAGATGGAGATGGAGATGGAGACGGGGGCGCCGGAGAGTGCCAGGACCCCGGAGGAGGATGGACCCTCCCGGGCTCTGCTCCAGGCAGCACCGGCCCCATCCTCTGGGGGCGCGGGGGCGCAGAGGGGGCTTTTCCACAGCCCCCGGGACCCCTCCCGCGGGGCCAGCGCTGAGAACGTGGAGGTGGCCCTGAGCCACGATGCACGGCTGCCGATCACACCAAAACAGACCCAGCAAGAGGGGGCCGGAGCCCACCCCAGCGAGGTGCACGAGGGCGGTGCGAGAGGTGAGCAGCACCAGGGTCGGATTGGGATCACAATTCGGCCCGGGCACTGACGAAAAAAGTGGCCCACATTCAAGAGGCGTGGCCCATATTTAAGGGGCGTGGCCCACACTCAAGGGGCGTGTCCTTTCATGAAACACCATTTGCACAGACAAGGAATGAAAGTGGGAGGATACTGTTCTTGCACACGACACAGGGCCAAGGTGACAATGGCCTACATGCTGAGCAACTAAAAAAAATAGCAAGGCCCCTTTCTGTCACAAAATTATTCCAGCCCTCCAGCACAGGAGCACCTGAAAAGCAGCAAAGCCCCTGCTATTACTAACCTACTTAGCCCTCCCCAGACCTTCAGCTCAGGAGCATATGAACAGAGGTAAGGCCCCTGCAATTAGTAAATTAATCAACCCTCCAGGCCTTGGGAAAATGTCCTGGCAGGGGAGCACAAAACACAGCTTTCTGGGTCATCCAAGGTAGCCAGGTAGCCAGGGGAGAGGCTGAGGTGAAGCTGGTGCTTGGGAAGTGCCTTCCCAGTGTGTTCTGGCAGTTTGAGTATTTACCATTTACTGTAGTATTACCCTTGTACCTGTGTATGGTACCCTTTTGTAACTTGCACAAGTCACTTTGCTCTTGTAACACCCTGTTTGCTACCTCTCACTTTTGTTTGCTTTAGATGCTTGCACAAGTGCCACCATTGCCTACGTAACGTTTGTTCTTGTACTGGAGTGTCTGCCATTAACTGCAGGATTATACCTCTACTTGTATTTTGTATGCTTTTATAACCTGCACACAAATCTCTTTTTCCTCCTGTAATGTATCGTTTGCTCCTCTTGTATTTTGGTTGCTCACTATTGTCACTTTTGATTCATGTAACTTAACGTTTGCTTTTGTAATTTGTCCACTTATAATTTTCACCTCATGTATTATTTCTGTTCCTAGTGTGAAGCGCTCTGACACCTTCGGGTAAAGTCCGCGCTATATAAAATCGCATAAATAAATAAATAAAACAAAAAAATTCCAAACATCACTAGGCCCCCACAGCAAGACCCATTCTTCCTCGCCCACTATGCCCTGAATGTGAAGGGCTGTGGGCGAGGTGTTAATACTAACACCGTTTCTGGGCTGCATGGGCGCCAGGGGGCCGAGGTGCAAATGGCTCAAAGGCCTGAGAAACACCTGGCCCCCAGGGAGGCCGATTCTTGCAAACACTCACCCCTCCCCAGCCCAGCCTCAGCTTGATTGCTTGGCAGGGTAGGGGTGAAGGAGAGGCAATCGCAAACAGCTGACAATCGCGGTCTGGCCGCACAGCGAGGCTGCTTTCATTTTCTGTCTCTGTCTCCGTGCACTCTGTGGGCCGTTTTTTTTTCTCCCCTTTCCTAGTCCACTCTCTGTGGACTGGGACAGGGGAGAAAAAAAACGGCCCACAGAGGGCACTGAGGCACCGGCCCTTCGGCCCATTCCCGAATGCCCGCCTTGCCAATCCGCCCCTGAGCAGCACTCCGCCCCCACCCCATGGACAGGGCCGGCGCTAGGCATGGGCAGTGTGTGCTTGCAGCTGCCCAGGGCCTCGCGCTCTGCTTCAAACAGGGGGCCCCCAGCTTCACTGTGGAGGCCACACTTTCACAGTTAGTTCATCTGCTCCTCCAGGGCCCCCTCCCCACACAATCGCAATACACATCAAGATGTCTCGACCTTGCTGGTCCGGGCCTTGTGAGATTACTGGGGGAGGACAAACAGAGAGGTGACTGCAATTATGTTGGCTCACAGTGTCAGGGGCGGGGCATCACCTCTGTTAAGTACCAGCCATTCCCTTTCTGCATTTTGTTCCTAGGCGACAGAAGGCCCCTTTGTGTCCAGGACCAGCCGGACATAGGTAAGGAGAGGTGGGTGAAGGGTGGAGGGAGCAGCCAGATCACTGGCTTTTTTAAACGTTTGCAACACCCAGTTTTTTTTTAATGAAAATATGCATTTACGACTGCCGTGTTAGAACAGTGTTTTGTGAAATACCTTGTTATTGCTTCGAAGGGGCAGGGGAGGGGCCCCTTTCCCTGGGCCTCTAAGCACTAGACTGCTAGAGCAAGCTACAAGGCCCAGATGTGGGGGGCCCCCTTCCCTGGGCTTTGTAGCCATTACTCCCTCCTTCCATTATTTGAAACCCTGTGAAATGTATCCAAAAAAGAAACTCTTGCTGGAAAGGTAGTCTCTTTCTAAGATGTTTCCCTTCCAAAGTACAACATCGGGAAGGAGAGCAAGACCAGAGTGTGTCGAAAAGGGGCCAGATTGATTTTATTCACATCCAAAACACGGTAGTGCCACTTTACAGTGTTTGCCAGTGAAGCACTACTTTTGTTTTCTTGTATTTCTCTGAGCAGCATTTTTTGTTCCGAGTGAGGAAGCACCCCGTTCCTGGAGGTACTGTGCCATACCTGCTTGATGGGCGGATAGGAAAACAAAATGAATGCTGCAACTCTGTGTTCACCAATGTGGTCTTTTTAAACCATACTGCTTACATTTTGTAAGGATCTAAGCAATGGAAATTGAACAGGGTCCCTTCTGGTCCTGTAGTCATGTCCTTACCTCTTCATGGAAAAGCACTCACTGATTCTGAACAATGAGTTTAAAAGCGTTGAGGTTAGCATGTTGTTCATGCTTACATTTCACATGCTTTACTTAATCTTGCATTCCCTATGTGTGTTTTCTTTTTCCAGTATGTTACTTTTATTTTAGGCTCATATTGCTCTTGTCTAGTGCATCATTTGAATTATGTCGCATCGAGGTGTTTACTGCGGGGCGCAATTGGGTTGTAGGTGAAGGCAGTGCGAGTTTCTCTCAGTGGGGCAGTATGGTGGTCAATGGGGGAGAGGATGTGGCACTATGGTCAGAGCTGCCAAATTTGGAACTTTGGAACCAGGTTCAGCCTTCATGACCAGTCCACCAGACCACTCTCCTGAGGGATCACATTCCCATGATAGACCTTAGAAGGCCCCGAAAGACCTTAGAAGGATGGTGTCTGAGCACCAGCAAGTGGACCATAGCGGTGGCAAGTGTGGGTTAACCTTGAAGGCCTGTCCACTACAACCCCTATTGAAGCTCACTTCCAGTCTTGTGGGCAGGCCTACGAAGCAGCACACCTTAGCAACAGTGACTCTGCCACTGATGTCACAGGACCCTTGAGCAGGGAGGCTCTAGGGCGGTGTGACCGGTGAGATCGCACTGAGCTGACTGCGGGTGGGGTCGTCATGTTTTTGAGTATATTTTGTTTTTAAAAGCACTTGCCGCCTCCTTCCTTGCCTCCAACAATTTTTGGCAACAATAAAAATATCATGATATCTCCGGTGATTAATGTTTCTTCCTTGAGAAAGATAGAGTTTCTTCAGGTGGAAGTTTTGACTTGTGAAACGGTGGAGCAGAGGGTTAATGTGCCTGCTCCAAAGAACATGTACCGTGCAGATCACTAAGTCAACATGATGTAAATAGGCCAGTGGGTTACTGCTTTTGTCAGAGATCCTATTGTTACTTGCAGTTTATAAGTCAAAATCCTAACCCAGAACAATGAGCTATTAACTGTCATCTAAGAGCTGCATGCAAACACAGAAGGTATACATTAGAGCGTTATGTTTTTTTCCCCAGTCTTTGATTATCCTAATGATGCAAAAAGGGTTCATTTGGACAGAAATCAATTCTGGTTATTATAGAGAATCCCCAACCATGGTATTACGTTCTAAATCCAGAGTTTGTGTTTCTCCAGATAAATCTCTGTTAAACTATACTGCCTACTAGTAGGATTGTCATGTGACTCCTACACCTTGTAGTCCTTCGTCTTAAGTAACATTACCTTTTGTGATTTACAGACGTATGATTGATTGTCTCTGTGTAATGTGTGTGATATAAAGTTCTCTGACACCCTACACTGATGTCAGTGGTGCTGTAAATCAAATTGAATGCATCTGAGCAAGAATGTGGTTGTGGAGACTTGAGGGACACTGTTAAAGGGTGGTAGTGAGGGAATCCATGGCAGAGCGAGTCATTGGGAGGGGGGGGGGGAAACAAACATGTCGCATAGGGCTCCACCAGCGCTAAAGCCAACCATTTCTACTTCCTACAGTTCTAACACCCAATCAAAAACGCTGATTTGAAAACCACTTCAATCTGAAGCATACCTTCAAGTCAATGTATGATTTAGCAGTGGTCTCGGTTGTTTTAAGTCTTTTTTATTCATGTACAATCTTTATTTGTTTGCAAAGGTGTCTTGTAATTTTGTATTATATGTGTTGTGTTTTTGCACATAACATAGTTCCTCCGAGTAAAGAGTCCACACATAAAAAAGATTGTCCTATGACTCTGGGATCCTGGTGAGAGGATTTACGTTAAAACAAATGACGAAGTATTAATGTCATCCTAAGGTAGCACAATAATGGCACAGAAAGACAAGGGAGCCTTTTGAAATTTGCAATTATATCCATGGTGTGAGAGGTTTTCTCTTGTGTCATTTTATATTTTGAATGATCCCGCCCCTCATTACCTCCACAGGATCTCCCCCCTTTATGAGACAGAACTGGAATGTTTATCATGCAGTCATCTGGAAACAATCAGTTAACATGAGTAACAAATATCCATCTTTGTGAGACCTGAACCTAGCTTTCCCATCCTAGTGACAAATGTAATACATTTAATACAGTTTTAAAATATATGGACTTATTTAATTTGTATATTTATCTTTTTGTCCATGTTACTGATATCCACATTAGATCTCTTTAGTGATGCCAAATAAGATCAATAGTTCTGCGATGTCACTTTCTGTGATGTCACTTCTTGTGATGTTACCAAGGATGGCTCCTCCACTAGGGTGGAGGAGTGTCGCCCCACTGCTTTCTTGCAGAGCGAGAAGCAGAAACATAAAATGGTAAAACTAAAATGTTATGTTTCTGCTTCTCGCACTGCGAGAAAGCAGAAGTGTTTGGTTGGGGGAGGGTTCTACTCTAGGGCAAGGGAGGAGTGGCTTGCACACTGCTAAGGGCTCTGACTGTTTGGTCGGCCCTCTGGGGCCGACCAAACCAGTCATGCGCACTCTGGCCTTTTTGGTCTGGCTGGTCACGGTCCGGACCAATCACAACGCTGTCATTTCAGCTTTGTGATTGGCTTAGGAAAGGGGAGGGAGGCTGCAGGAGAGCAGAGACGGCACCAGACCTGGAAAGGGAAGTTTAGTTTTATATTAACCCCCCTGCGTACCCTCCAGCAAGAATCCCGCGAGATCCCCCACCCACGAGTCATGCCGGCCGCGACTGGATGTTACATGCAAATTAGAGGGGCCTCACATCTTCCCTTTCGCCCGTGGCCCCAGAAGTTCTAGGACCGGCCCTGCCCATGGATTCAATCTTTAAGGGACCCCCATGTAACCTATGCCAAGAGTATATAACAGCGGCGACGAGCACAGGGCATACAGCTCTGACATCACTTGGCTTCTCATTTGCCAGAAGTAACTTGCCCTTTTTTTTCAAACCTCACTTAAGAGGTTGTGGTTGGACCTGCTTTCCGATTGGCACCTCTGTCGGTTGGTGATTTAAATTACTACACCGCCTGCACCCCGCCCCCCAGTGCCAGCTTTAGCACTTGTGGCACCCTGTGCCACAATGTTTGTTGGTGCCCCCCCCCAATGAGTACCTACATCAGGGATTCCCTCACTACCAGTCTTCAACAGGGCCCCTCACATCTCCATAACTACTCTCTCACCAATGCATTAAATTAGTTTTATAGCACCAATCCTACTAGTGTAGGGTGCCATACCCTTTTACATCCCACGTATTACACAGTTGTAACATTAGGTCTCCAGTAGTAACATTAGGATTCTTGCCACCTCCTATGCGGACCGCCTAAAGCAACCTTACCTTGATGCTGCCTTAAATAAGTTCATCCTAAAGCGAATCCTAGCAGTGAGACTTATGGTGCTGCCGATAAAAGACATTAACATGCGCTGGAAATCATTAGAGGTGGTCAGTATTTGCTGACTGTGCCAACAGTATGAGGAAACCATGGCTCACCTAGTTTTCATATGCCACTGTTTAGAACAGGCACGCCGCACTTTACTAAAACCATTGTTTCTAAAATATGGAAGACGTACATGTCAAGATGCGATGGAACTTCTCTTTAGCTTGGACATTCCAACTGAACTGGCAAGATTTGCGAATTTTGCACACAAGGTGAAAGAACTGTGAGCTAATGCCTCCCACATTGCACTTTAATTGAATTCCTCGCGGCTAAAGCACAGAATACGTACCCGCAAAGTCGCAATGGAAACTTTTCTAGGTCCCTCAAAAATGAGCGAAAGTTTGCCCCTCAATGAAAAAACTTTAAATCATCTCCTAATCAGGGATTGTAACTAATTCAAGGCATTGACATCCGACTATTTGCACTGTTTAACTTATTTTAGCGTCAAATGTAACATTTTAAATCTATTTTATTCATGTGGAATTTATTATTTGTTGAATAGATACCGACGATAATCGAATTAATTAAGTGCTGGAACATCTCCGCTGGTTCTCTATTGTAACAATTTTAATTAATTGAAACAATAAAATGTATAGCTTTCTACCTACACAGAGCCAATCTAGCTAGCCCTTTGACTGCCCGTGGTGGCCACTGCATTTGCCGCCCTGCAGTGGCCGATTGAAGAGTTGTGGGAGTGGGTGGGATTTCCGCCCAGAGACAGCAGGTAAGACCAGGGGAGGCCACCGCTGCCAAATATCAAGCCGCCTGGGGCGGACCACCCTTACCTCCCCCCCCCCTTGCTATGCCAATGAATCAATTATATGTGTGTCATCCATAATTGTAGGCAGTATAGTTTATGTGCTTGGCTCGAGAAGCACAGACTTAGAATATAAATATTAACACTGTGGTTGGGGTTTCTCTTTAATAATAAGAATTGATTTCTGCCCAAATAAACCCATTTTGCAACATTAGGTTAATGAAAAGATTGGGGAAAAATCAGAAGGCTGTAACCTATACCATGCAGTTTTCATACAGTTCTTTGATGACCGTTAATTGCTCACTATTCTACATTAGGATTTTAACTTATAAGCTGCAAGTAACAAAAGGATCTCTCTGACAACAGCAGTAACCTACTGACATTTATATTATATGCTCTTTGTGATGTGCATGGCCCACATTCTTTGCAGCAGGCACATTAACCCTCTGTGTTACCTTATAATGAATCAACATTCAAAACAGTATCTCTCTGAGCTCCACAATTATAATCACTAGATCGTGAATTCACCAATCTGATATAGTGTTCCAATATGCTCAAGTGCAGGAGTAATGTCTTTTGCCACAGTATTGTCTTTGGAATGAGAGAATTCCACCAATCCGGTATTCCAATCTCTTTTAATGGTATTATCTCTTCAATCCAATTCACATTTGTCCATAATTGTCTTTCAGCCAACACGTGTTTCGTCTGATGCTAATCCCCGCATCAATAGACTTCATCAGGGCTCAGTCACAATTAGGTCTTGTCAAAAACAATAGTTCAAAGTATTTCAGTATTTCGTAGAGATCAGTTAGAGGAACCTATCATCGTATAGGTTAATCTTCTTCACAAGGAACGTCAAACGAGATACAGCAAATTCGGTATCTGGATACACGAGTACGTGTACCTGTCCGTTGACCGCAACATCTCCTCGTAAACTTCCCAGCCGGGAAGTTTAGACCTAATTGTGACTGAGCCCTGATGAAGTCTATTGATGCGGGGATTATCATCAGACTAAACACCTGTTGGCTGAAAGACAATTATGGACAAATGTGAATTGGATTGAAGAGATAATACCATTAAAAGAGATTGGAATACCAGATTGGTGGAATTCTCTCATTACAAAGACAATACTGTGGCAAAAGACATTACTCCTGCACTTGAGCATATTGGAACACTATATCAGATTGGTGAATTCACGATCTAGTGATTATAATTGTGGAGCTCAGAGAGATACTGTTTTGAATGTCAATTTACCCCGGAGTTCTGGGGTGTTTTGGTGACTGTCTGGCAACCAGTACCTTTCTCTCTTCGAGTTCACACTTCAGATTTTTCCTATCTTGCAATATATTCCCTACTTAGAGCTGTGCGCCTGATCTTTAACTTGGTTGCCAAAATTTGATTGTTACAATGAATCAAAACTTCCACTAAACAAAACACCCATCTCTCTCTCCAGAAAAAAACATGAATCCCTGGAGTTATCGTGACATGTTTATTGTTGCCTGAAAATTGCTGGAAGAAAAGAATGCAGCAGCAGGTGCTTTTAAAACCATAACCTATGTTGCAGCGCAACAGAGCCGGCCCTGCCTACAACTTACTTATTTTCAATTAACAAACTGTAAGTGAATTACTCAAAATTGAGCTCGTGTAGAATGTCTCTAGTAATCAAGGAGATAAGAAGACATACTGATAGTGCGAGTAGACTCGCGGAGCTTGGCTCTCTGTGCCTAGATCAATTAAATAACATCCACAAACGTTCAATCAAAACCTTTTATTTTATTTACTGGCACCTAAGCAAACTAATATTTTACTGCAGGGTGTGGGTAAAAGCATGCCTCCTGATCTGTTTACTGTTTCCTCTCTTCTATTTCTACGAAGATTAACATTGTGGAAAAGAAAGAGGGACAACAGCGTTCGACAGTGCAGGCTTTTGAGCAGTGCCACTTTTAGAGCACAAATGGCACCCCCCTGACCTTGGCACCCGGTGCGGTGGCACAGCTCGCACCTCCCAAGAGCCGGCACTGCCGCCCCCGTTGTTTCACATCAGTGACACATGACCCCCACCCCTGAGTTCTTCACTGAGCTCATCTCAGAACACAAGTATTTGCAATGGAATCTGTCTCGCTTTTGTGAAAGTTAGAGCTCTTGTTAAAATTGCCAATGTTTTTTACTTGTTTTTTTTAATTTGCAGTGGACTGATAATATTTGCTTATCGCTATTTTAAAAAAAATGTCTTTATTGCAGCAAATCAGTGGTACAGTCAAATAATCACATTGTCATCAGTGAAATAGGCATGTAACATCTTGACATTTACCGTATATCAATTAACCCCTTTACTTTTCATTTTCCAGAAGAACATCCCTACATAAGTAACTCCCCCCCTCCCACGTCCCCACAGCACTGCACATTCCGCTCGCGTCTACATCCATAGGGCAAGTCAAAGCAGTTTCATACATTTGCGTGATATACGTTTTGATAGACAATACCGTTCCTACTCCACTGACGTGGCGGCTTTTCCGTTAGTGCCTCCCATTGTCTAGCATTCTGGACTATAACTCCCCTCTTACACCATACAGCCCACTTCACAGTAAGACAGTCTTACTACTGCGCCTCTGGCCTGGTCGCCCCCCTGCTCCTCTCCACGCCTGCCACTGCAGCCCTGACTACCTGCTGACAGAGTTCCTTCGCCGACGCCGCCAGCAGCGCCCCAGCCGCCGCTGGGCCGCCCGCTCTGCCGCCCGCTCTGCCGGTCCCGTTCCCGCGCCTCCTGCCTGCGGCCCCGCCCCCCGCCACACGATTGGTTAACCCCTTCCTGCCTCCCAGCGGACCCGCCCTCCCTGCTCCCCTCTTATGACGCCCCCTCAGCGACCGCGCAGCGGACGCGCGCAGCGGGAGCACCGATTGAGCGCCGAAGGTGCGCCAAAGGTAAGCCCGTCTGCGCCCGTCCGTGCCTGGACCGCGCCCAGTGCCAGGACCCCTGGCCCCCGCAGTTCCCAGCCCACCCGCCGGACGTACGACGCCACCACCCTCATCGCACTCAACGACGGACGAATCCCGGGATGCTACCGTGCCACCCCGAGACGCTCCCACGGACCCTTCTGCTGTACCGCCTGCAAGTTCACCTGCATCCGGACCTGCCTCGCACCAGCACCCGCCAAGACGAACACCAGCTGCAACCACCTCAAGTGCATCCTGCTCAACACCCGCTCAGTCCACAGACACGCCATCGAACTCTGGAACCTCATCGACACCACTGCTCCTGACGTTGCCTTCCTCACGGAGATCTGGATGAACGCCTCCTCAGCACCCGACATCGCCATCGCCATCCCAGAGGGCTACAAGATCACCCGGAGGGACCGCACCGCCAACCAGATAGGAGGAGGCATCGCCATCATCCACAGGACACCATCCGCATCACAACCTACACCGACGACATCCTGACTACCGCCGAACACCTACACTTCCAGATCCACACCGACCCGAAGACCACCCTCAGAGGCACCCTGATCTACCGACCCCCGGGACCACGCACCCAATTCAGCGAGGACATCGCCGACTTCGTCAGCCCGCATGCCCTTCCCTCCGCTGACTACATCCTCCTGGGGGACCTCAACTTCCACCTGGAGAACAACAACGACGGCAACACCACCACCCTGCTCGACAACCTCGCCAACCTCGGACTCAAGCAACTGGTGACCACCCCCACCCACCTCGCCGGACACACACTCGACGCCGTCTTCTCATCCAGCAAAGACATCGCCTTCAGCCACGCCACAGGACTCCACTGGACGGACCACAGCTGCGTCCACTTCACCTTCAGAAGAACGACGGCCCACCACCAACAGCAACAGGTCACCCGCAGAAGCTGGAGCAAGATCACAGCCGACCAGCTCGCCGCTTCCCTGAGCCAGCACCCTCCCGCCAGCTCAGCGAACCCCAGCCAGGCCGCGGACAACCTCACGAAGTGGATCAGCAACTGCGCGGACGAACTCGCCCCACTGAGGACCCCGCCCAGCAGACCCGGCAGCAAGAAGGCCCCGTGGTTCACCGACGAACTCAAGAGCTCCAAGAAGAACTGCCGAGCCCTCGAGAAAGCCTGGAGAAGGGAGCCAACACCGGACAACATGACCACCCTCAAGCTTGCCACCCGGAAGCATCACCAACTGATCCGCGACACCAAGAAAACTGCATTCAAGGACCGGTTGGATAACAACGCACACAACAGCAAGGAACTCTTCAACATCGTGAAAGAGCTCTCCAACCCCAACGCCGGAAACAACGACATCACCCCATCGCAAGAACTCTGCAACTCCCTCGCCTCCTACTTCCACAACAAGATCGCGGACATACACAACAGCTTCAACACCCAACCGACGAACGCCACGTCCAACTCAGCCGAACGACCGCCCCCCACCACCACCCTCCGCGCCTGGACTCCGATCTGCACCGAAGAAACCGTCCGCATGATGAACTCCATCCACTCCGGATCTCCGACCGACCCCTGCCCTCACCACGTCTTCAACAAGGCCGACGCCGTCATCGCACCCCACCTGCGGGACATCATCAACACCTCCTTCACCACCACCACCTTCCCTGAGAGCTGGAAGCATGCCGAACTCAGCGCTCTACTCAAGAAACCAACAGCGGACCCCACCGAACTCAAGAATTACCGCCCCATCTCGCTGCTCCCGTTCCCAGCCAAAGTCATCGAGAAGACCGTCAACAAGCAGCTGGCCGCCTTCCTCGAGATGAACGGATCCCTCGACCCCTCACAGTCTGGCTTCCGAGCCAACCACAGCACCGAGACCGCCCTCATCGCTGCCACCGATGACATCCGAACCCTGATGGACAACGGAGAAACAGCGGCCCTCATACTACTAGACCTCTCCGCGGCCTTCGACACCGTCTGCCACCACACCCTAGTGCAGCGCCTCAGCAACGTCGGAATCCAGGAGAAGGCGCTGGAATGGATCATCTCCTTCCTCGACGGAAGAACACAGAGAGTTCGTCTACCACCGTACAAGTCAGAGGCCACCGAAATCATCTGCGGCGTCCCTCAAGGATCCTCGCTGAGCCCAACCCTCTTCAACGTCTACATGAGCCCCCTCGCGGCCATCGCACGCCAACACAACCTCAACATCATCTCCTACGCCGACGATACCCAGCTGATCCTCTCCCTGACCAACAACCCCGCCGCCGCCAGAGCCAACCTTCACGAAGGAATGAAAGAGGTAGCCGAGTGGATGACGACCAGCCGCCTGAAGCTAAACTCGGACAAGACGGAAGTCCTCATCCTGGGATCCTCGCCCTCCGCCTGCGACGACTCCTGGTGGCCCCCCGCCCTGGGCACCGCACCCAAACCGACAGACCATGCACGCAACCTGGGCTTCATCCTGGACTCCTCCCTCTCCATGACCAAGCAAGTCAACGCCGTCTCCTCGTCATGCTTCAACACCCTGCGCATGCTACGGAAGATCTTCCGGTGGATCCCCACTGAGACCAGGAAGACTGTCACCCAGGCACTCGTCACCAGCCGACTGGACTACGGCAACGCCCTCTACGCCGGAACCACCGCCAAGCTCCAGAAGAGACTCCAACGGATCCAGAACGCCTCAGCCAGACTCATCCTCGACATCCCACGACACAGCCCCATCTCCGGACACCTTAAAGACCTGCACTGGCTCCCGGTCAACAAGAGAATCACCTTCCGTCTCCTTACCCACGCACACAAAGCTCTTCACGACCAAGGCCCGAGCTACCTCAACAACCGCATCAACTTCTACGCTCCCAAACGACACCTCCGATCAGCCAGTCACGCCCTCGCCGCCGTCCCCCGCATCCGAAGAACGACAACAGGAGGAAGGTCCTTCTCCTACCTGGCCGCCAAGACCTGGAACTCCCTCCCGACCGACCTGCGCCTGATCCAAGACCACCTCGCCTTCAGGAAGGAGCTCAAGACCTGGCTGTGCGGGTAGCAGCAGCACCCCCCCCCCCTAGCGCCTTGAGACCCTCTGGGTAAGTAGAGCGCTCTATAAATGCCTATGATTGATGATTGATTATGCCCCTCGGCGTTCTAATGGTAGCATTAGACAGCATTCTCAGATTGCATCAGCACATAGCTCAAATCCTGTCATAAATGTATACTACTCTAGAGAGATGTGTATTTTCCGAAGCCCTCTCTGTTCCTCTCCCAGTATTTCCATCCCCTCTGCCCTTCCCCATCGCATCATGTCGGTATGCCAGCCCTCCACCTCTGGAGGTCTCGCCGACTTCCAGTGCATTGTTATTAACCGTTTCCCAAGCAGTAGCGCCAAATCAACGAAGCGGGTGGTTGCCCTCCTCCTCTTTTCTCTGTGGCCTACCCCCAGTAAACTGTACCATGGCGATGCATATGGTCTGCCTGGTGCCACCGACTCCAAGGTTTTGTGGATGGTTGCCTAGTAATTGCCGAGCCTCAGGCAGGACCATAACATATGCAACAAACCGGCATCTGCCGCTCCGCATCTGGGGCAGGTATCCGCTGTGCTCGGGAACATTTTGTGCAGTCTGTGAGGGGTAAGATATGCTCTGTGCATGATCATCAATTGAATGAATTTCAATTTTCGGGTTGCGCGATACCTTTTTCGGAAAACCGAGTATCTGCTCCCAATCATTATCCACTATTTCTCGGCCTACATCAGTCTCCCATCTATCCAGAGTCAGATGTAATGTGATCGCTCTGCCAGTGCGGATGCTAGCCGACAGCCATTTCGTCAGTCGGCTGCCCGTTCCCATCAGATATTGCATTGTGAGGAGCGGGTTCTCTGCTGGCTCCAATCCATTCCTTGCCCATGTCGAGATTATGTAACGCATCACCTGTGCATGGAGCAGGAATTGTGTGTCAGGGGTATTGTGGAGTTGTGCGAAATCCGCATGCGTCATGAGAGCGTTCTCCGCAAAGAAATCGCCCACCTGTAGGACTCCCGCCTGATGCCAGGGTCGTAGCTGTCGTTCCGTTAGTGTGCCATTGCCCAGCGGGAGTCCCAGCAGTGGTATAGTGGGGGCATAGGACGATGTGGCTGAGGTGTATCGGACCGCCTTCCTCCAGGACTGAATAGCAAGTCGCAGAAGGTACGGCGCCGTGACCGGTATTCTAGTGTTTGGTAGCATCAGTTTGTGGATAATTCCCCTGTCCCTGTCTACTTCTGACATACCTAATTCGTGCAAGTTGCGTCCCGCCAACCAGTAGGCTAACCATTGGAGCTGGCAAGCGTAACCATAAACCATCACATCTGGCGCCCCCATGCCACCTCTGTCTGCGGGCATTTGCAGTTTAGCCATACTGATGCGTCGCCTCCCAGTGCCCCAGTACAACTCCGTGAGTAGCGTGTTTATAGTCTTAAAGAGACTCATCGGGATCAGAATGGGCAGGTTCGTGAAGAAATACAGCAGTCTAGGCAGTATTACCATCTTAGCAATCGTCACCTTCCCAGCTGTTGATATGGGCAGAGTGTTCCAAAACTGTATTTGCGTTTTGAGTGTAGCAATTGTCTTGCCCAGATTACCGTCCAGGAGGTCACTGGCACTCCGGTACACCTGTATTCCCAGATATTTGAACGTTGTGGGCGCTACTTGGAAGTGGTGGGGCTCAAAGTCTATGTGTATGTCAGTTGGTGTGGCGTCAAAATAGAAGCCATAGGTTTTCGAGGCATTTATCCCTAGTCCCGAAATGTGTCGGAAAGTATGAAATATCTCGGGTAGAGGGGTCAAATCTGCGGACAGTTTACGGAGATATAAGATGATGTCATCTGCATAGGCTGATATGATATGGGGCACTGCGTTCCTCAAATCCCTTTTGCTTCCGCCGCTAGAATACAGATTTTAATTAGCAAAGGTTTCAAGGCTATGATAAATAGTAGTGGCGACAGTGGGCAACCCTGTCGAGTACCCTTCATTATTTTGATTTGTTCCGAGATACATTGGTTAGTACGGACTCTTGCCGTGGGCCTATGGTATAATAACGTCACCTAGTTGATATAATCCTGGGGGATGCCAAATTTGTCCAGAATCGCCATCATATAATCTCATCTCAGGGAATCAAATGCCTGTCTCAGGTCCAGAGAGATGCGCCCCTCCTGTTCATGTTCCCTGTCCTCTAGTCCCAGTAGCTGGCTCAGTCTACGCAGATTCAGGGCTGTGCTCCTACCTGGTACAAAGCCACACTGATCAGAGTGTATTAATGTAGGGACATATTGGGAGATGCGAGTCGCCAGGATCTTACTAAGGATCTTATAATCCATGTTTAGGAGTGATAAGGGTCTATAATTCTCAGGCTGTAGTGCGTCCCTGCCGGGTTTCAGAATGGAGATTATTAACGCTTGTAGGGTCGTGGGTGGCAGAGTGCAAGCTGCATGTGACGAATTGTATAGTTTATGTAAGTGTGGGGCCAATATATCTATGTATGAGAGGTAGAATTCAGCTGGCAGCCCGTCCGTCCCAAGCGCCTTGGGACGGACGGTGCCCTAATAGCCTGTCTAATTTCGGCAACAGTTATTTTAAGTGCCAGCGCTTTCTGTTGTGCTGCCGTGAGTCTTGGGATAGTTACATCCGCCAAAAATGAATCTAACTCTGCGAGCGTCATAGGCTCATGCGGTCGATACAATCCCACATAGTAATCTTTGAATGCCCTGTTAATTTCTAGTTGCGTTTGCACTACTAACCCTGGACTATCTCTCACCTCCACTATTGGTGTAGTGGGTGGGGCATTGCGCACTATTTGGGCCAGCAATGGGCTGGACCTATCCGCCTGTGTATGCTGTCGGTATGTGTATTCCTTGTAGTCTATTACTCCCAGCTCTTCCAACAGCTCTGCATGCTAAATGTGTGCTTCTTGGAGCTGTGTGAGGCCGCCCTGTGCACCGGCCGCTTCATTTTCCAGCATGACCAGCTTGTCCTCTACCTCCCTGAGCCTCCGTAACACTAAAGATTTAATGCCCACCTTCGTACTCATTGCCATCCCACGTATGGTCACCTTAAAGTCGTCCCATTCTATCAGGCGTGTCCTAGCAGTGTCAGTGTTTTCCGCAAAGTAGTTCATGATGGCGTCCGATACTGTTGCCCTGAATACTGTGTCCTCCAGTAACATGGGGGACAGTCTCCAGGTCGGAATCGGAGTAGGAAATTGCCCCCATTTCAAAACCAGTTCTACCGGGTTGTGATCCGATAAGGTTTTGCCCATGTGTAGGATTGAATCAATGGAACCTGTCAATGTATTAGAGCAAAGGAAACGGTCAATGCGCGTGTGCAGGTTATGCGGTGGAAAGTAAAATGTGTATTCTCTGTGAGTTGCATATTTGGTGCGCCACACATCCGCCAGCCCCCATCCATTCGCCCTTCGCGACAATGCTACTGCTTGCTTCTTACTCTTTGTCGCATGCAGTGGGGGGGTGAGACCTATCCAGCTCCAGGTCTAGTACTGCATTACGGTCTCCTCCCAGTACCCATACATGCTCCGACCAGTCTGATAATACCCTGCTGACAGTATCAAAGAATTTGGACTGCTCTGTGTTAGGGGCATATAGGCTGCCAATTACCACCATGGAACCATCAAGCAATCCTCTCACTAACGCGTACCTCCCCTCCATATCTATGCGATGTTCCAGCGCTTTGAAGGGGACCGTACCTTTAACCCATACTGCCGCCCCTCTAGAGAATGCTGAGTAAGCAGTCGCATACAACTGACCCTTCCATTTCCTGGCCATCTTAGAGCGCTCCGCACCATTTAAATGGGTCTCCTGTATACATGCAATTTCCACTTTGCGCCTGTGTAGTTGAGCCAGTACCCTGTGCCTCTTATGGACCGACCCCAGCCCTCTCGCATTCCATGTGCAGAGTTTGTAGGTGTTAGTTGTTGCCATGATTGAGTCCGCTTTCGTCGCATGTTCCTACTCTGCCCTGTGTGACAGCTAATGATGTGCAGTTACAAATGTACGTGTACTCAGTGATGAGCTCCCCAACGTTGAGGTCCCGTCCTCCTAACCTTCCGGGACCAAACCTCTGTACCCAAAAGGGGTAAACCTTGATAACCATCTTGCCTTCGCCTGGGGGGGGTGTGCCCCTACCGTTCTATTCAGAAGGTGTCAACAAAGGCTTCTGTACCTTGTGCCCCGTTCTCTACATGTAACCCTTGTCATGTAACCCCACCACCAGCATTTTTGTATGCGTGCAAATACATTACCACCCCTTCATCAGAGCAGTTCGTCCCTCAAAATTAGTTTGCCATCTGCGCCGTGATGTGCGGGAACAGTTGGAGGCTAGTGTCCGAGTTGGAGGCTAGTGTGCGTGAGCCGGTCCCGCTGGCCGTCCCAACTCTTGATCTGGCATCATGTGCCGCCAGTGCGCCCGTCGTCAGCAGCACCTTTTCCTGGGTCCTCGTTCCCTCCGTCGTTGTGCGGGCTCCAGTCTCTCTAGAGTCCTCATTCATCGCAGCAGCCTCTTCCGCGAGGTCCAAAGGGTCTCGTGATGGTCCAGAGGAGAATGTCACTTCAATCCACTCCGACGCCTCTTCCGGTGCATCAAAGAAATACGTTTTATGTTCATGGATAACTTTCAGACGTGCCAGAAAGAACAAGGCATATTTTAAGTTGTGGTCACGCAGAGAGTGTTTCACACCTATAAAGGAGGACCTGGCTTTTTGGACGACGGGGGTGAAGTCCGGATATATCGAGATTGTCTTGTTTTCATAACGCAGCGGAGCCTTCTCTCTCGCAGTTCGTAGAATTGCGTCTCTGTCTTTGTAATGTAATATGCGGGCTATTAGCGGGCGCGGGGGGGCCCCCAGTTTCAGCGGTCGTGGGGGAACTCTATGTGAGCGTTCCACACTAAACAGAGGGGTGAGGCCCTCAGGAGCCACGGCCAATTTGAGCCAGTCCTCTACAAACTGCGTTGGATTCGTCCCTTCACTGCGCTCCGGTACGCCAAGGAGGCGTACATTATTGCGGCGGGAGCGCCCTTCTGCGTCATCCACTCTGTCCCGCAGCCCCTTCAGTTGTCGTTCCATGGCCTCGAGTTTCATAGAGTGCTCCGTGGACTGCGGAAATAAATCGTCTAGGGCCAGCTTATGTTCGGTGACCTTTTCCGCTAACTTGCTGTTGTCAGCCTTCAATAGAGATAACCCCGTAGACATAGTGTCCATACGAGATTCCAGCGCCTCTCTTGACGCCCTGATTTCAGTTAGGATCAGGTACATCTTAGCCTCTTGCGATTCCATACCTGTTGGCGGGACCACTTCACTGTTGGAGGGGATCCTCGGAGGCAGTGGATCGCAACCTGGCGTGCATCGCTGAGTCCTGGCGTCCACCCTTGTTGCGGACCCTGGTGCAGCGCGCTACTTTCCTCAGGCAGGATCCTCCCTGGTCCGGGCCACTGCTCTCACAATTCTGGGCACCTGGAGGGGTGATCTCCTATAGTATGAACGGCCTCGTGTGGGGATTAGATGACATGCCACCCGTTGTCTCGTGGTCGTGCTCCTGTTCATTTCCCGGTGATGACAGTATCTGTGGTGCTCGATAGTCCAGCGTCAACCAGGGAGGGCGACCGCCATTGGGTCTCAGAGTGCGTCCCCTGTCATCCCATAGCCAGGTCTGCACCACTTTGTGCACCGGGGGCCCCGCTCCTGGCGGTTGCAGTGTTTATTAAATGGCGGCCAACCGTCCGCGCTCCAGGCAGAGGGTATGCCAGTCGTCAGCCCAACACAATTTTTGATGGTTGCACTGGGCAGTGGGCCACAGGGCAGTGTCAGTATCCCTTCCAGTCAAACCCAGTTCTGGCGGGGACCGCAGCTGCCGGCCGGTGTCCGTCCTCCCTCTCCCTCTCGGCTCGCGCCGCGGGCCGGCTCCCAGCAGGATGTCTTGGAATCTCCCGTCTGGCGGCAATAATGGGCAGTGGCAATAATGGGCAGCGGGTGGCTCCAGCAGTCGGATCCAGCGCCCCCCGACTCACTTCCGTCTGTTCTCCTTCTCCAGCATCGAGCGGCCAGCGGAAGTCCGCCCCCGCCGGCCGGAAGTTAGCCGCGCCCGGCCAGCCCTGCCACTGTTGGCCGTGGTCTCCGGCGCGCTTGTCGCAGTGGTGGGCATCTCGTCGTAGGATCTTCGCAGTCTGTGTCCCTCGCCGACGGGGATCAAGAGGGGCTCCTCTCTGCGTCCAGACCTTCTTTTCTGTTCGGGGGTGAGATGTGGTGGGATTAGGAGCAGGGTTTACAGGATATTTAGCCAATTATAAGGGCATTTAGATGGAGCCGATGCCGCTCACATCCTACTCGGTCGGCTGGTAGCCACGCCCCCATACTTGCTTATCGCTATTGCCATTCGTATGGCCTTGCGGGGGCTGGAGTACCAGAAAATGGGTTATGAGGGAGGGGAGACAAAAGCAAACACTTGTAGGGAATTCAAGATTAAGCAAAGCATGTGAAATGTAAGCAGGAACAACATGGTTACCTTAACGCTTGTATACTTATTAGATAATTAAAGGGCGTACGTAGAATGAAAAGAGTCCAAGGATTGACAGTAGAATTTTCAAAGTTCTATTTGAATCAAATTTGTAAGTAGGTCCAAAACAGAAAGTTCAGCCAACGCGTTTTGTTCTCATAGAGAACTTCGTCAGGGCTGAAAATGATAAAGACAAACATCGATCAATGTTTGATCAGCTTTCCATGTTATTTGCATTTTTTTGTGTTTCCCTTCTTCATTTATATTTTGTGTTTTTTGTTTATCTTTCCTTTTGTGTATATTCATGTTTGTCTTTATCACTTTCAGCCCTGACGAAGTTCTCTATGAGAACGAACCGCGTTGGCTGAACTTTCTGTTTTGAACCTACTTACAAATTTGATTAATAAAGAACTTTGAAAATTCTACTTTCAATCCTTGGACTCTTTTCATCCTTTGCACCCCTTTTAATTATCTGTTAAGGATCTGGAGCACAGCTGCATCATAGGACGGTTGGTGTCTGGGATAGTTGCGTGGGACCAATACAGACGGTGAAACTGGTATAGAGTTCAGGAACGGTAGTCCACCGTCTTTTCTGCTTTGTTGCTTTTATACTTATTGTTCTGAAATCAATGAGTGTTTTTGCCTGAAAAGTTAAGGACATGAGGACAGGGCTGTCTAGGCTCCACCTAAAGAGAATTAAAAACCTCTTTTTGATGAGGTCTAGATTCCAAAATGAAACAAAGGACCTAATTTCCAGCTGGGAGATATTTACTGAAACATTATGCAAAAATATGGGGAAAACACAGAGGAGAAACAGGCCTGAAGGAGGGAGCAATACTGCCAATCACACGCCGTATTTTAATCTCGCTTTGACAAACAATTCTCACCTAAAAAATGTAAAAACTCTTATCGGCCAGACATTTCGAAGGGCAAGGACAGACCCCGATGCCAAGGATTAACTGAGGCTGCTAAAGCGTGACCGCAGGAGGTTGGTCTGGCGACTTAGGCGGGAATCAGAAGAGGCCCTGTGGGCCAAACTATTGTATGACGCCAAAACAAACAACAGCACGCAATTCTGGAGATAGATTAATCATTTGTCCATGGCGCAGAATCAAGGCATCAATTCCTTTGTCCAAGAAGACGACTGGATAACCTTCCTTAGTACGCACTTTAGGGGTACTGATGGCAACATCCAAGGTACTTCCAAACCCATAAAATGCACCAAGGATTGTTTAACACTCAGCCGTGACTGCCATGACCTCCAGCAGCCAGTCCAGACAATTGTAATTAAGTGTGCACTAATTTGCAACAGAATTTCAAAGGGGAGACGAGAGGGGCCCCGGGACCAAACGGGATCCCACCCATACTGTTCAAGCAAGATCCAGTGTTTTGGACAGCTGCCCTTAAACCAATGTTCGTTAAGATTCTGCAGACCTCTTTAATTCCATCATCATGGAGGGGAGCCATCATTTCGCCTATCTTTAAAAAGGGAGACCAAAGCGACCCAAAACATTATCGGCTAGTGGCTCTGCTCGATAATGAGGCAAAATATTTGGCGGGACTCCTTCTGGAGTAACTGTTATCCTGGGAAGTCGATGTCTCAGCAATCCTGTACAACCAAACAGGCTTCTGCAAAGGTATGGGAACCACTTCTAAATTCTTAGCACTATCTTTATTGGTTGATGCAGCCCAAGAAGCGAACCAACCACTCTATCTGTGCTATATTGATTACAGTTCGGCTTTCGATCATGTCGACAGGAACCTTCTGTGGGAAAAGTTACACAAGCTGAACATCCCTTCCCTGCTTTTAAACCAATTAATTCTCTTACACAGCGACACATGGGTGCAAGTTCGGCTGGGCATCGGTGACCATCTTACACGAAAGATTCCAACTTACACAGGAGTAAAACAGGGCTGTGTGCTTGCCCCAACACTCTTTAATCTTTTTATGGGAGACCTATCCAAATTGTTGAATGTCTGCAATTCATACGCTCCAAAGCTAGGGGGCTCACAGATTTCTAACCTACTCTATGCAGATGATCTGTTACTCATCAGCCGGACCCCGGTTGGCCTCCAGCGGCTGTTGGATATTTCCTCAAGATATTCTGCTGCTAATAGACTTACCATCAACCACGAAAAATCAAAAGTTATGTGTATTAATCTTCCTAAAAAAGAAAGCAACACGAAACTGGCTCTTGTCATCCAGAAAGCTAGAAAAGGTCTGCAAATATCGATATTTGGGGGTCATCATAGACCATAAGGGCAACTTCACACAGCAATGCGAAGCCATAAAAAGGAGAGGATTATCCGCGGCAGCGACACTCAGAAACTTAAAAAACACAGTTTCTGGTCCAAGCTTACTTCCTCTTATAAAGGTAATACAGGCAAAGTTAATCCCAGCCATCACGTATGGCAGCGAAGTTATGAGAGGGAGGGACGCTCCCTTATTAGACAGAATAGTGGCAAAAGCACTTCGTATGATCTTTGGCCTTTCAAGGTATTCATCGCCAGCTCAAATGAGACTAGAGTTCGGGTTACAAAAAGAAGAGCTGGCACGCAAGGGAGCCTATATAAAAACCTGGCACAAACTAAGCAGGGGTGAACCGAATACCTTAAAAGCTCTCCTGTGGAAGGAACTTCAAAACAAAGCAACATGCCCAGCAAGGAGGTACCTGGAGGGAGCCATTGAGGACCTTGGCGTACAGCAACTCTGGGTACTCCCAGTCTCCACAGCAGTCTTTAAAAAGGTGGTCAATAAGACAGTCCGGAAGGAATCAGTGGTGGAGGACAAAGCCGCCCTAATAGAGCGGGCTCACGGTTGGCTCACAGTTCAATCATACACCGTGCCCTTGCCCCAAACCTATCTGCAGATAGATTTTACCAAAAAAATGAAGGAGAAATTTCAGAAATTTCGCCTGGGGCTACTGCCATCAGCGGCTCACTTACCTCCATGGTTACGGCCACCGTCACCAACAACATGCCGACTTTGTGGGGATGGCAAGGAAAACATAGTCTACTTGATTACTACCTGTACCGAGCTCATCCAAGAACAACAAGTCTTCCTGCGACCGCTTTTTAACTTCCATAAGATACGGACCTGTAGACAAGCAGTGCTGGCCTGCTTTAAAGGGGACAACATCCAACTGAGCTGTTGAATGGTAAAATTTCTTGAAACAGCCGAGGCCCGCTTCAAAACCTTGAAGGAACAAAACAAAATGAGCAGTACCTTAAACGGTCCAAAGGATGAGCTTAACGGTACCCCAGAAGACCAACCTCTAGAGTGACACCTTTGACTCTCACATATACTGATGAGTACAGATTACACAATAGGGTCATCCCCAACTGTTACTATAATATAACCGTTCTCTCCTGCACTTTGAGGAAGAACATACTTACTAATTTTATCTTTCAAGACAACTAGAAAGTTCGATAAGATGATAAGTTCCTTTTATTGTGATGTCGCTATTTTATCAAGTATTCTTGTTTACTTTATTTATGTACAGAATTTTAGTTTTAACACGTTTAAATCAGACATACGTTTTATAAATTGAAGTTTTTTTCCCCTTAACATTGTAAAGGTTTTAAATAACCATGCACAATAAAGTATAAAGTGTAAAGTGCATACAAAATGAAAAAACCATGTGCATAAACAAATACACCAAACCATGTCTGGAAAAATAAAGGTGCCAAACCATGAACAAATGAAGATAAACACCAACCCTGCATGTACAACAGGTGACATCAACGTATGCAGAAAGTAAGACAGGCACCAAATCATGCACACATGAAAAAAGACACCAAACCATATTTGTAAAAACAAAGACATTAGATGGCACACAATTTAAATTGGGCACCTAACCTAGTGTGCAAGAAGGGTGACACCAGACCATCTAAATAATGAAGACAGACAGCATATATAACAATGGAAACGGCAGCAAATGGCTATTCTTTTTTCAGTGTAAGGCCAATCTTCGCATTCACAAAAAATGGATATCCACTCATTAAAAAAAAGACCAGTGCGAATATTTTCACACACATAATGTATTAGGGAGTGGTTGTGTCAGTGCAGGAATTCCCATAATGTTTTTGCACACTGACAGACATACTTATGTGTGTGTGGGTTTTTGTATGCTTTCACCCCCACCGCATTCATTCCCAGCATGTCAACAATCAGACATGTTCTTCTGTTCTTCAATTCATTTCCATGAAGGGAATAGGGTGGTAAACCGTCCAAAATTTGCAGGGTGTACCAGAAGGGATTCACCACAGTGAAAATGTTTCTGCAGTGAAAAAGAGGGAATGAAAAAAGTGCAATTGGACAAAATATGAAGGCTTTTTCACATATGGAATTTTACTCTTTATTCAATTGTGTATGCAGAAAGTTCTTCACATGCACACAAGTAGGAGTTCACACAAGTTTTACAGGAGAACTCCTGAAAGGTATACAAGAGTACTCTGGGAAAGCGTGGAGAGTTCCTAAAATGACGACATTTGCACACGTGCCAGATTAGTAAACCTCTTGGTTCAGATTTTCACCTTTTTTCGGATCGGTTTTATAAGGTCACCTCTTGCCTATGGATTTTTCACTGGTCTTGGTTACAAGGAGTTTTTGCAGAGTGTTACAATGCTGCTGTACACCACTATGAGGTAGGAAGGGAACCACCTCCCGTCCGATATGTTGGTCTCTCCAAGCATTGCCAGATGGCTTGTTCTCATGACAAGGACCCACCAAAGGGAGGGCCCCTTTTCTGCCTGTTTACCAGCGGACTCCCAAGTCATCGTCCACACCATGTTCCAAATGTGGCATTTCATGTAACAACTATTGCATTCTGAGAATGGTGGCCCTTGCTCACCCCGGTTGCAACAATTAGACCTATATTCTAGATGACAAAGACTTAAAGAATTACAAAATAAAATAAGATTAAAATGTGGCCCCATGTCACTCTGTACACCAGTTTTCCTTCAACAACTCTCTCAATTCTATACCAATTGTGTGGAAATGTATTGTTTTGTTGCATGAAGGCCTGGTCTGAGCCACGGTGCCCCAGCTGTTGTGGACCCGCCTAGTAACAATACTTGTAAAACAGTAATCTTAGAGGAGACAGTCCCGACATCTGTATATTATGTCTGCTTCTTGGGAAGGGAATCCTTAAGAATTGCCTACGTTCACCAAAATGTGGTGTGTCGACGTTGCGCTTTGGGCCGTTTCCTGTCGTGGACACTAGGCCAACCCAAACAAGTGAGGTACCACTTTTCCCAGAAGACTTTGGGGAACACTGGAGGGGGGGGAGGAATTTTGTGGATCCACGGAGATTCCAGAACTTTCCACCACAGGAATGTGCGGAAAATGTGTTTTTTGGACAAATATTTAGGTCTGCAAGGTATTCTGGGTAACAGAACCCGGTGAGAGCCAGTCAAGTCACCCCATCCTGGATTCCCTTGGGTGTCTAGTTTTGAAAAATGTATTGGTTTGCTAGGTTTCCCCAGGTGCCGGCAGAGCTGGGATTCAAAATCTATGGCTAGGCACTTTGCAAAAAAAGGGGTCAGTTTTCACTGTGAAAATGTGGTGTGTCCAATATTCGTTTTGGCTCGTTTCCTGTCGCGGGCACTAGACCTTCCCACACAAGTGAGGTACCATTTTTCTCGGCAGACTTTGGGAAACGCGGGGTAGGTGGAATTTTGAGGATCCACGCAGATTCCAGAACTTTCTACCACAGTAATGTGAGGAAAATTTGGCTTTTTATAAACTTTTAGGTTTGCAAGGGATTCTAAGTAATAGAACCTGGTGAGAGCCAGTCAAGTCACCCCATCCTGCATTCCCCTTGGTGTCTAGTTTAAAAAAAGTATAGGTTTCCAAGGTTTCCCTAGGTTCCGGCAGAGCTAGTGTTCAAAATCTATAGCTAGACACACTTTGCAAAAAAAGGGTCAATTTTTAACTGTAAAAATAAAGTGTGTCCACGTTGCGTTTTGAGCTGTTTCCTGTCGCAGCCACTAGGCCTACCCACACAAGTGAGGCACAGTTTTAATAGGGAGACTTAGGGTACCACAGAATTGTAGAGCAACTGTTATTACCTATTAACATTCGATGCATTTCTGCCTTTTAAATGAAAGACAATGTATGAAAAATAAGTCATTTTGAAAAATGACCTTCTCATGCTAGTATGGGTACTCACAATTTCGGAAATGTGCAAATATCTACTGTTTGCTAACTCTATATTTTGTTCCAATTTCAGAAATACATAGGTGTCTTTCATACCGATTTTTCAATTTATATTTTTCCCCAAATTAATTGCTATATACCCGGTACATAATAAAAAAAACGTTGCAAGATGCTTCTCACAGTTATTGGCTCTAGGTTCGTCGGGTTCTTGGTAAACCTACAAGTCCCATATATCCTCACAACCATCAAGATCCAGTGGATGTAACAGTATATTGCTTTCAAACGGCTGTCATAATTAGAAGAAGTTACAGGTGAAAACGTTGTCACTGGATCTACACAACTGACCCCTTTCTGAACTCAGAATTTTGTCTACTTTTCCAAAATGTGTAGCTTTCCAGGATCCATGATTGCTTTCATACCTATTTGTACCATACACTGGAAGGAGGTTGAAAGCACAAAATATAGCAAAAATAGGCTATGTCCCAGAAAAATGACAAAACGGTGTAAAAAATGTTGGTTTTCTGACAAAAGTCTGCTTGGCCCTGAAAACTGGGAATAATAATAATAATAATAATACAGAATTTTGTATAGCGCGAACAGCTACCTCACGAGGAGGTGTCCCGGCGCTGAGAGAACAAGTGTATAAGACCGCGGAAGCTGGAGAGGGTAGCAATTTAGCGTGACTGGGTGAACAGCCAGGTTTTCAGCAGATGTTTAAAACAGGCTTCAGATGGGGCCTGTTGGAGAGTGACGGGTAGTGAGTTCCATAGTTTGGCCACATTGGCCGAGAAGGTTCGTCCGCCCAGTCGGGCTCTTTTTGCTCTAGGGGCTGTCAGTCGCACATGGTTGTTGGATCTGAGCGAGCGAACTTGGGAATACCTTGGTAGTCGAACTTTCAGGTAATTTGGGCAGTTTCCGTATAGAGATCTGAAGGCCAGAGTAAGTGCTTTGAATTTTATTCTACTGGCAACTGGTAACCAATGAAGGGAAAGGAGGTACGGAGAAACTGAGTGCTTGAACGGAATCCTCATTAAATTCTCGCAACCGCATTTTGGACCAGTTGTAGTTGCTGTATAAGGTACTTTGGTAGGCCCAGATACAGACCGTTAGCGTAATCCAGCCTAGATGTAACTGTGGCGTGGATTATAGTTTTTCGGCAGCTAACTGGTAGAAGTCGAAGGATCTTACGTAGATTCCTCAACTTGCTCATACAGTAGCCAGCAACTTGCTGTATGTGTGAAACAAAGGACAACTTATCGTCCCATCACACACCTAGATTTCTTGCTGAATGGCTAGGCGAGGGGGCTTGACCCATCTCTGCCGGCCACCACAAATCAGATGGTGGGGGGGGGGTCTTTGCCAAAGAAGATCACCTCAGTTTTGCTAGTGTTGAGTTTTAATTTATTAGTGTTCATCCAGCAGGCTACGTCTTGTAGGCACCCCTTGAAATTTAAGAAGGATGCCTCTGACACTTCTGAGTATGGGAACACCAATTGGGTATCATCGGCGTATGAGATTGCCTTGATCCCCCAATTGGCGATCAGCGTGAAGAGTGGAGCCAGGTAAACATTAAATAAGAGTGGGCTCAAAGCTGAGCCCTGTGGGACGCCACAGTTCAGCGCTTTTGGTGTAGAAGAGACGTCCCTTAATGCCACCTTCTGAGTTCTTTGAGTCAGATAGGACTGTAACCACTCCAGTGCCTGACCCTGGATACCTATCTCCGCCAGTCGAGACAGTAGTATAGCGTGGTCGACCGTATCAAAGGCGGCCGACAGATCCAGGAGCACCAGCATCGCTGAGTCTCCCGAGTCCATCGACCACCTCACTGACTCTGCCACCTCAATTAAAGCTGTTTCGGTGCTAAATCCAGGTCGAAAGCCTGATTGCGTCTCGTGTAGAGTTTTTTTGTATTCAATGAATTGATTTAGTTGCCGCTGGATAATTTTTTCAAGCATTTTGCCTGGTGCTGCAAGGAGGGAGATTGGACGGAGATTATTGAGATCCTTAGGGTCCCCATTAGATTTCTTCTTTAGGGGGAGAAGAGTGGCATGTTTCCAAATATCCGGGAACACCCCCGATGAGATGGACAGATTCCATATGCGCTGAATACCGGGGGACAGAAAGGCAGCTATGCGGCTCCAGAATTTAGGAGGGCAAGGATCGTCTGGCGAGCCCGATTTGCAGCGACTTAGTTCTTGCTTGACCATATTTAGGTCTATTGAATCAAATTGTGTCAGGGTAGCATGGTTCGGTATTAATCCCGCTAAATCGGATTTAACCGTGGTCTTCATTGGCCCAAAAGACTCATATACTTTCTTGATTTTAGAGTCAAAAAAGTCTGAGATGCTGTTGCAAAACGAGATTGATGGGGGAACTTCCCTCTCAAAACATGTGGGTTTGAAGAATGACTGAACTATTTTAAAGGTTTCTTTACTTGAATGTTCGGCTTGCTGAATCGAGTTCGCATAGTACTGTTTTTTTGCTTTTCTGATGGCTTTATGCAGTTTTTTTGAGGCTTCCTTATAGCAGGCCTTCTCTGCAGGATCATAATTTAGCCTCCAAAGTCGCTCCAACTTTTTACAGTGCAATTTTTGCACTCTGGGCTCCTCAGAAAACCAAGGGGCAGATGGGGAGTCTCGTTTGGATATTGTGGCTGTTGCCGGAGCTATAGATGTTAGCATATTCCTGATCCAGTCATTAAGAAGCTGAGCATCGGTGTCAGCATTGGAGGAGAAGGTCGGCAGGGTCTCAGCTAGGTGTGGACCCATAGTAGCTGGGACCAGCTTACTCCATTGTCTCTTCATGAACGAGCACTTACTGGTCATAGGTGTTGTGAAGTCAGCACACTAGAGGTTGGGAGTGGGCGGAGCTAGGGGGCCAGAGGAAGAGGAGGAGCGGACACAGGAAAGGGTCAGTTAGAGTAGGGACAGGGCACGAGCAAGACGTGTTAAATAAAGCTCCAGTTTAGACATCAATAAGTGTCTGTGGTTATTGTAGCAAGATGCTACAACTGGCGACGAGGGTGGGATGGTGAAGCCTGCCGCCTACAGAACCCTGAAGAAAAGTGTCCCGTCCCCTGCCGCGTGCAAGAAGACACTGCCGGTGAGACTTGAATGTCAAAATAAGCAGAGCGCCAGAATGAGAGGCCAGTGGTGATCGCACTTGCCCTGTGAGCTACCAGCCTGATAAAGCCCCGCTGTGGAGCGCTGGTGAGCGCTGAGGGCGTTTGAAGACGAGCGCTCGTTCGTGACAAAAACGACACTCATGCCCGATGTGTGCATATCGGCACGCAGGTAAAGAAGAAGAGATCGGGAGCCTACCCCGATTCTGCCGGATGCTCCGGTGACCAGAAGGCGCCTGAGATACCACGGAAGCCCCGTGAATGTGCCCCGAAGTAAGAGCGCTGTTCGCGCCAAAAGAAACTGCAAGTGCCCGAGTGAGGTGAGGGCTGAAACGGACTGAGCGAGGGATCGGGAGCCCAACCCCGACCCTGCCATGCTGCCTGAGTGTGAGGACGCAGAGCGGAGACTGTGAGAGCGCTGTGAGAGGAAGCACTGCCCCGCCAAAAGAAATTGTGTTGCCCCGATGGAAAACCTCACCCCCGAGGCGTGAGAAATGGCATGCCGGTAACGAAGAATAATCGGGAGTTTGCCCCGATCTTACCTGGATGTGCTGGAGGCCCAGGAGCGTGTAAGGCTCAAGAAGAGTTGCTGCCTAGAAGGGGACCGGCTGCCGGTGAGTGCCGGGGAGATTCCTGTGAGTGGCAGACTGAATGAAAGCAAGTCTCGTGAGGGGTGAGATTTCAGGCGAGCGGCCATCTTTGAGTCAGGCGGGTTTTAACCACATCGCTGCTGTGCATTTTCCCCTCCTATGCTGACTATGAATTTTTCCCATTGTTCATGACGAGCTGAGCTCGTCATCAGCACAGCTCAACCGTGCATCATGACGAGCTCAGCTCGTCATGAGCATGGAAAGGGTTAAGGAAATACCCTGTGTGATCCATAGGCGGCCATCTTCAAGTCAGGCAACAGCAAGAAATCATCAAGCATTGGCAAAAGTGAACAAGCATTGGCAAAAGTGAACAAGCATTGGCAAGAACAAAGAAACAAACATTGGCAAAAGGAAGTCAACAAGCACTGATAACCGTAAGGTAGATGCAAATAAACGAACATTGATACCTGCAAATAAACAAGCAGTGATACATGCAAATCAACAAGCATTGGATAAATAAGCATTGGTACATGCAAAGAGACACAAGCATTGATACATGCAGATCACCAAGCATTGGATAAATCGTGGCAAAGGAAGAAAACAGGCATTGGCGAAAACCAAACAAGCAGTGGCGAAGGCCGAACAAGTGTTGGCGAAGGCCAAACAAGCATTGGCGAAGAACCAACGAGCATTAATAGGAGCAGATAAGCAAACATTGGTATATGAAAATAAACAAGCATTGGCAATGACCAAACAAACACTGGCGAAGACAAGTAAACAAGCACTGGTGCATGCAAATAAACAAGCGTTGGTACGTGCAAGTCAACAAGCCTTGGTATGTGCAACTAAACAATCACTGGTAAATGCAAAGAAGTAAGCGTGGACAACGGCGCGTGGACAACACTGAACAAGTCTTGACAACCAAACAGAATAAGCACATGCCAACACGAGAGGGAATCAACTAACAAGCAAGAGCAACCACAAGAGTGACTCAACGAACAAGCATTGACAAAACAAAGGTCAGCACGAGTGGAAACGCGAACAGTGAGAAACGCAAGCGAATGCGCAGTGGCGAATGCCATGAAGTAACGCAGGTCCATTAAATAAAGGAAGCAACAAGCAAACATAAATAAAGACAACGCATAAATAATTACAACGGAATCAGCAACGAGCATGAGCCAATGTGCGTGTGGAGTAGCCAATGAACACACTCAACAAGCAAGTGAAATCCAACATTGTCACTAACCATGGATAAATTCAAGGGTGCAATGTTGACCAAACACGAGTGAACTGAAGGAAGAACTGACAATCAAGCTCAAGCTAAAACACAAGCAGAAGCAACTGAAACCCGAAGAAAAGTGTACAGCACAATGCCCCGCGTCTAAGCCAAATCAGAACCTCCTTTTCTCATGGCGGGAGGAGACGTAGCTCAACGTTTCAATCCACACCTTGAAGTATCGACCCCAGCGGCACGGATTGACGATTGGATCCAGGGCCTCAAACGGCACTGGTGGCTGGAAGCATTGGACAACTTCTTGAAAGCCAACGGTGAGCAAAGAGAAAGAAAATGTCTGGTGCTACTCCTCCATCTGGTGGGTCCCGGGGGCCGATATCCAATTAGAACATTTTCCAAAGAAGAAGCAGACTTCTATGATAGACTCCAAGAGGAGCTCTGTGCCCATCTCAATGCACAGGCAGAGGTGGATCATAATCGCATGGTCTTCAACACAGCACGGCAGGAACCAGGCGAACCATTGCCGCATTTCATCACTCGGTTGCAAAGTCTGGTACAAGGCTGCCATTTCAACACGTTTACGAATGAGGATGCTGTTCGGCTCCGAATAATTGAAGGCTGTGAAAACCCCAAAACAAGGCACAAAATACTGAGAGGGCATTGGTCGCTAAAGGAAATTATCAAGAAAGCCGAAATTGGAATGCAAGTCCAAACAAGAGACAAATTGAGGGATGTGCATCTGAGTACAAAACTTCGAGATACCTGGGAAGAGAGAACCCAGAAATCCAACAAACACAAAAGGAGAGAGAGAGAAGGCAGACCAGTGAAAAGACAACGGGGGAGACACTGTGACAAGGAAAGTGACAAAGAGAACTCAGAGTCAGATTACTCAGCGTCCGACCACTCAGAATCAACCAAAGATTACTCAGAGTCAATCATCCAAATAACAACTCCCAGGAGTCATTCAAAGTATGACACACACTACTCTGACGAGGAGGGAGCGTCCAGTGGGACAGATTGCACTCCTGGACAAGATGGCATTCTGCATAACAAGTGGGGGAGAAAGACAAATCATAGAAGAAGGGGTCGAAATGGTCAACACCGAAAATAAACGCCGGAACATCAATCGCCAAGGAGTGAAGATGAGTCCGAGGAAACAGCTGGCAGGAGAACACATCACCAACAGATCAGAGATATTAGAGCACCAAACAATCGGGAAGGAGAACCAAATCGCACAAGACGGACTGGTCCCTCACAACAACAAGCAAGAACAGACCCATGCATTCATGGGCCCCGCGACAACGAACAAACAGAGCGGAGGTGGGTAGCCTCAAGCAAGAAGGATGAAGAGGTGAAGAGGCAAAAGCTTGGGATCAAGCACAAGGAACAAACACGGAATCTTCAAACAATCTCCCAAATGAGACAACATTGAAGATGTTCCAACAAAGACACACGGAGAAGCTTTTCAAAGACAATTCCGAGGTGGAAAGCAGCTCGTCACGGACTACCCGGTTCCGAAGACCACCTGGTAAGACATTCTCAAAGGAACACTCACAGAGGGAACTGACGGAGCACCCCTCTGATTCAGAAAGCACGTCGGTTCGATCCTCTGAGTCGGCAGAGTCGTGGTCCCGACAACGACCACGCGCAACATTCTTAAAGGGACATTCTCAGAGGGAAGTGACGGAGAACCCCTCTGATTCAGATAGCATTTCGGTCCGATCCTTTGAGTCGACAGAGTCGTGGTCCCGACAACGGCCATGGCGCCAAGCACCTGAACACATCAGCGAACCAAGGGACACTCTTCCCGTCAAGAGAGACATGTCTCACACCAATGTCAATGCACACTCGATCACTCCACCAGACAACCTGTCACATCGATCACAGGTGCATCGCGACACAAATATTACACCGTCACCCCGGGTAGGGGCAGCAAGGTTGACTCGAAGGTCCTGCTCCTGGTCCTATAAAATGGAAACAGACATCGTGGCCATTAGCACCCAAATAAAGACGGACCAACCAGTCGATCTGCAAAAGAAGCCGGACACGTCAGGAGAGCCAAGTCATCATCGGATAAGAACGAAACACACAAATACCCAGCCGGTTCCAAGGTTTGCCTGTTCTAGGCGCGAGCAGGAGTGGGAGAGACAACCCGAGACAGCCAATCAATCTCCAAGCCATACCAAGATGACCTCCCCAGTTCATACCCCACCGGCTGGCATCCCAGACTCGAAACAGGAAGACAGTGTTATTCTTGACTTGACAAGGCAAAAGGAAGTAAAAATGCATACAGACACTCTGAAGGGAACTAGAATTACATCCCCTTGGAAAAGAGGCCGAGCGTCACGTGAGCACGAGTCACAAAGGAGGACAGACTGCCGATATCACACTGAGCTCTCCATAGGCACCTCAGACACTGAAGGCTCCATCTGTCCAGACTTCAGCAGCAGAGCTTGTCTGTTCAAGGATGAACCAGTGGTGATCACGAAGAGGAAAGGAACCATGTTGACTGCGGAGTCCGAGCAGCGGCTAGTCACGAGAAACATCTCACACGTTAAGGAACTGTCACGGGGTACCTCCAGAACCCAGATGAGTGAAATGGACACTCTCAGTTCGGATGAACTGCATCCTGATGATCGTGAAAGCACCGCTCCGATCATTGAGACACTGAGTACTAATAGTCCGAGAGTCAGGTCGCCACGACCTCATTGCGACATACATCCACCCAAGAGACTGATCGTAGAGATGGACTGAGAAGTCAGTATGTTTGTTTGTTTTGTTACAAAGGGGGGAGATGTTGTGAAGTCAGCACACTAGTAGTTGGGAGTGGGCGGAGCTAGGGGGCCAGAGGAAGAGGAGGAGCGGACACAGGAAAGGGTCAGTTAGAGTAGGGACAGGGCACGAGCAAGACGTGTTAAATAAAGCTCCAGTTTAGACATCAATAAGTGTCTGTGGTTATTGTAGCAAGATGCTACAATAGGTTTGTCAGCCGTTACTATAAGTTGAAATGGTATCAGGGAGTGGTCTGACCATATCAAAGGTAGTGGGGTGTTAGCCATCGTATTAGTGATGTTGGAGAATATCAAATTGAGCGTGTGGCTCGCTCTGTGTGTAGGGCCCTCATTAACAAGTTTAAGGTTGGCTGAGTTCAGAGTGGACCTCAGTAACTCCGCTGAAGAACAGTCTGTCCTGTCCATGTGAATATTAAAGTCACCGACAACCAGAAACTGAGGGTGAGAGAGTGAGCTCTGAATGATGATATCCATCAGAGTGGTCAAGATGGACTCTTCCCCCCCCGGGGGACGGTAGATGACTAACCCCACTAAAGATAGCTGAGCTCCTATCTGAAAGCAGAAGTGTAATCCCTCCAGACCCTGGATGGCCATGGGGGCAGAAGAGGAGAGTGTGAGCTGTTCCTTAAATATGAGGGCCACTCCCCCTCCTCTTTTTCCACCTAGCCTGTTAGAGAAACACATTTTGTACCCAGCGGGGATAGCCAGTGCAATGGCGGTCATGTTATCATCATTGAGCCAAGTTTCTGTTAGAAACAACAAATCCCACTGGTGCTCTTCCAAAAGCAGCCAGATATCAATGGCATGTTTTGCGAGGGATCTGCAATTCAGTTGTCCCGCTCTAATGTCTTTACTGATCGGTGGTTTGGTAAAACGAGCAGCCCTCCTGCCGACTGGAGTGTCCAGTAGAAACCCACAGGTCTTACAGATATATGGGGGATTGTGGGACCCAAGGTCAATGTTGTGAGAGCACGTGTCGGCCAGAGTGTTTAGGGACCATAGGTTTTCACGCGTCCAAACAATCCTATCTATATGTTCAGTCTTACCGGCAGCATGCCCGGCCCCGGTCTGGTCGCGGACAGGCGCAGACGGGCTTGCCGTAGGCGCGCTTTAAATGCTGGTGTGGAGGGGGGCATGGCCTGGTGTAAGTGGGCGTGGCCTCAGTGTCCCGAAAATCGCGGGAAGATGGTGATTTCAGCACCATAACCCCTTTGTTGATACCATTTGCAGGGACAAAACCAGATGCTTTAACCTGTAGCCCTTTTTTCACATTTAAAAAGAAAAAATTAAAATGTTGCTGTATTCTGGCTAATTTCTGGGTCTCCTCCAGGGGAATCCACAAACCCTGGGTACATTTAGAATCCCCATGATGTTGGAATAAAAGGACACAAATATGGTGTGGATACCTTATGTGGTCAAAAAGTTACAGGGGCCTAAGCGCGAACGACCCCAAATAGCCCAAAAAAAGCTTTGCACAGGAGGGAAAAGGCCTAGCAGTGAAGGGGTCAAGCACTTTTATCAGGCCTAGTAAAGCACTGGTCTGATCGGTTAATTGGTTTTGCTAGGAGTTTTAAAGTTGCATCAAACACATTTTCTCCTTGGGAGAAATGAAGTGATCTTCTTAAAACTGGTTTCTCAACATTTTAAAACCGTATTTATTTAAAAGACAAAGGAATTCATAGATGTACACATAATCAATTGGATTCATCAGTTTTAAGTCCATGTTATTCCTATCTTATATGTACATTTTTTGTTTTGAAATAAGAAAATTCTTTGTCTATTTGTTTCTGTTAAAATATACACTGATGTGTGTGTTACTACTGGTCAATGCGCAACAAATGCAGCCATCGAACACGTTTCGCTGTTTAAAACCACTTCTTCAGGGCTCAATCAAGATTTCAAGGTGTCGCTGGAAAATCTTCAGATCCACATATGCCTTCAAATCCAGAGTCTAATCAGAAATCATCGAAATGGTTTTTAACATTTTAAATATCCGAAGATTACATTCCATACTTACTCTAAAGTGCGTTACCTACGACCCTCATTCTATAAGAATTCATATGTTTAAAATGCGGTCAATAACATTAGACCGAGCCTTGCACCAAAAAAGAAACCTCCTCGAGCCATGTTCTAACTACGAGAAATATTTTTTATTTCTCCTAACTTTTCAGACAGTGCCTGTGTTCTACATTGTACGACGCCCATATAATTTTATAAAAGTTCATAAACTAATCTGAACATAGTATTTTCTACTGGAATAATACCCTTTCTGTACAAAACCCATGCTAGACATCATGCATGCACCTGTGCACTATGGTGCAAAGGTGTGCGTTGCACTAGGACCCCTAATGGAGCACTAGCGCTGAGAAAGAAAGTAGCAGCACCATATCTTGGCAGATATGGGGCTGTCCTGCACTCTCCCCCTAGCACAATGTACCTCATCAACTTTGACTTTTGTACTGTGTTGCGCTATAAATTGGTAAACCTCCCTGTATGAGTGACCTTTACTGTGCACTAGGAGTCATTGATCTGTTCTGTGTCCCTCTTTCTCTTCTCAGGATACTGTTGTTACTTGCTCGGCACCGTATCCATCCCTCGCTGGGCTCTGCTCGCCGCACCATTTGGGGTCCTTCTGGTGGTGGTCGCCCTCGCAGGAATGTTGGGTAAAGTATTTCACCAGTTCTTTCAAGACACAGGCGATATTTCCAAATACTGCATATGGGGAGGTCAGCCATAACCAGGGGCACTGGAATTAGTAAACAACGGAGCACCAAGTTATGCAGCAGAGTTGACTAAATTATGCGGCATGAAAAGCTGACTTATGTGGCACATTTTTGATAGTATTCAGTATTTTGTCATTTTTACACGTAGTAATACTGCCTGGGCAAAGATTTCACCTCATTAGTGCCAGTTTTCCTATTAAATACAGCCTTAATAAAATGAAAGATGACCATTTAGCCTTTGCGAAGGACTTTCCACTGCGAGTGAACATATGCAGCCACGTTTTTACTAACTTTTGATCTGCTGGATCTATAAACAATTTTTTTGTTAAAATCTGCAGATAATGCAGCAGATGATGGATTATGTGGCAAATACAGCAAATCAATAATGCGAAAAAGCCACGGCCGCAGATTCGCATCATTCCAGTGGCCCTGGCCATAACTATTCCACGTCGGGATATTTTTTTCACCATAGAGGGGCTGGCGGCCCGTATGAGATCCCCAAAGTGCAGACAAAGTGATTAACATCATCCTGATTATGCACATGGGAGGAGGCGCTTCATTCTTATTATGCAGCAACCGAGTACCCTCCAATGGAATCCACACAACGACTGCCATTAATATGTTTGATGGTTTGATTGCTAGTTTTATCATTTCTTTGAAGGATGCAGTTTACATTCCTTATTAACTGAGTAAAAAAGTGGAGTATTATTTTATTGTTACCCTACATATTCTGTGGAGTTCAGATGAGTTATCTCTGCCCATTCAGGGCAGCATAATATTTTCCCCTGGGAGGCATTTTATATCCTCTAAACACATATTTAAGGATAATGACTGGCTTGGTGGAGCTGGAGAGCCAATGCAAATTAGCCTACAATAACTCCAGGATGGGAAAAGTTAAGTTTCTAAAAGTTAATTTAACTTATTATTCATTTAAGACAGCTGTCACAAGATGTGGACTTTGTATAGCTGCAAGAGAGAACATATTTTTGTAAGAACACCTCCCAAATTATTGGAGTGATGATGCTGGTTTTTCAACTTCAAAGTACTCTGGCCCTGCTGGCCAGACCCCATTGCATGTCTTGAGACCCTTGTAGTGTAAGTACAATGGGCTAATCCCTGATTTGCTTATTTAACTTACCTATGATTCCCTACTATATGTGTACCCAGGGCTATAGTAAGTTAAATATCACTAGTGGCCAGCAGCACTTATTGTGCAACTACTGCAGTGGAAAAGTGAAAACATGGCTTTAGGTCTGACCTAGCAGCCTAGTCGGGCAGCTTTTGAACTGCCAACCCAACTTGGCAAAATGAACCCTTTTGCAAAGTCGAAACCTTCCTTTTAAAAATGTATAAGTCCCCTAAGGAAGGCCTTATTAGCCCTGAAGGCAGGGTACAAAATATTAAAAAGGACAAGTTTCTTTGGTGTTAAACATGCCCTGACAGTGAAAACTCAAAATATTTTTTTCACTGTAGTAAGGCCGGTCACCTCATTTGCTAAAAAGAAGTTTCACTAGCCAATGTGGTAAGTGCAAACTTCCATTTGGGATGGCCAAATGTAGAACTCCAAGATATTAAATGAAGTGTTTCAATAAAACTGACTCATTGCTGAAGTCAAATATAGAGTAACTTAATAGTAAGGTGACTTTAGAAAGTCACCACTTTCTCGCCCTAAACTTCCTGTAGCCATTTCTGATTAACTACTGCAATTGTCACCTTAGACAGCCTTCTAACTACCTACCAGGAGGTGTGAAGTGCTTTCAGGAACACGAAAGAAAAACTCTGATAATGGGAGTAGGTGCGTCCTCCTCCATCAGGATGGCCAGAGGGTTATGGCCACAGATGGCTCAGCTTCAAAGAGGCTACCACCTCTGATAGGCAAATGTGAGTCATACAGCAGCCTGCCCACCCCTTTGTGTAGATAGACAGGTGGGCATCTCTCCCAAACATGGGATAACCTATTGCAGAACTGGTTCCCCAGCAGGGCTAGCTAATTATACTGGACACACCTCAAGGATGGGCCTCTAGCAATGATCCAGGGAAGATGGGCTGGGAGATTCACTGTGGGATTGGTTAGTGCCAACGCCTACAGGAAATGATGTTAGAGTGGGTAGGATTGCCCCGTGGGACTTGTTGGCCCATTTAGCTAGGAAGTCCGCTTTAGCCACAAAGTCGATATTGCTATAAAAGTGGCACTTCTGGCTACCAGCCCAAGAATATACCTGGACGCTGAAAGAATAGAAGGACTGCACCTGCTGTACCTATGGAACTCAGAAAGAAAATCTGCACCTAGGAATACTGCACCTGTTGCTCTTACAGAACAAACACAGGTTTTCAGAAAGAGCAGGGCTGCTCCTGCTGTTGAACCCGCGGCAAAATACCTCAAGGGCTAGACCTGCTCTCACTTGTCTCAAAGGACCAGTGAGTGGACTCCAAAGGCTAGTGAAGCTTTAGGGCCACAAAAGGTAAACAAGCCTGTACCTGCAAAGTGGTCAGCTGACCAATAGCTACTGTACCTGACCGACTCCACTGGTGTACCCCATGAAATAGTCCTGGTCCCTAGGGGTGTCTCGCCGATCCTGGACCCTTAGCTGGGGCTAGAGTGTACTCTTTCTCCCTCAAGAACGGCAACTTGCAAGCCAAAGGAAAAAGCTAACGTTTTTGGGAACAGTCCGAGGCTCATAGTCTCCCACTATTTGCCGTAACGTGGGTAGCCTTAAATGCCATCAAGAACCAAGTCTCTCCCTTGGACAGTTGACATCACCTATTCTTTGAAGTCGAGCCCAGCGCTGGCCTCTACCTGCAGAGGACCCCACCGACCTCACTGCTGACGAGAAAAAGAACCTGGAAAGTTTTTAAGTGTAAAGGTAAAATTATGACTGTGGCAAGCCTGGCACCTGCGTCCAACCCTGACTTCCATTGCGGTTGGCCTGAAACTTTGCCCCATGACCATCAATTTTGAGATGCATAGACAATTGGTGAGAGTGAAAAGCAGTGACTGACAAACTGTAAAAAACGTTTTAGAATGAAAAGTAATGACTGATGAATATCGGGCCTTTAACAAGGGAGCGGGACTTTAATAGCCGGTATAGCCCAGCTACGGAGGGCTACAAGGCTATTAGAACATTCTGCCACTAGAGGGCAGAATGTTCTAACAAATAAAACAAAGGCCTCTCGGAACCCGAGGGGGTTAAAATCCCCTCGGGCTCCGAGAGGCCTTTGTGAAAACATTAGAATGTTGCTTTGCGGGCCTTTGTCGGCCTGTAGAAGAATGGAGCACTCCATTGTCTTGTTATGTTATGTTATGTTATTATTATACTTCTATAGCGCACAGCCACTGCATGGAGTATCCCGGCGCTTTATCGAAGAAAACCCAACCGAAGAAGGGAGAACATAACACTGAAAGGACACGCAGATACATGCAGCAACACCCAGTTAAGGGAAAAGCCAAGTCTTAAGGGCCTTTCGGAAAGACAGAAGGCTAGAGGCCTGTCTCAAAGAAATTGGAAGGTCATTCCAAGCATGAGGAGCTAAGTAGCGAAAGGACCGTCCTCCTGCTCTAGCGCGTTTGATAATGAGAACACTCATTTTAGATAGGGACGAAGATCTGAGAGATCTGGAGGGGTGATACCAGGACAATCGTTTGGAAATATATTTGGGGCCTATACCATGTAGGGCCTTAAAAGTCGTGGTCAAAGTTTTAAACAAAATCCTTTTAGCAATAGGTAGCCAGTGTAGGGTTGAGAGAAGATCAGTGGCTCTGGCTTTTCTTGGAAGGCCAAAGATGGCTCGGGCCGCAGAATTCTGGGCAATTTGTAGACGCCTAACCAGATATTTGGGAAGTCTCAGAAACAAAACATTTGCATAATCCAGCCTAGAGCCGACCAGACTAGAGTCTTTAATGGTGTGCTCCGCATTCCAATGTTCTAATATGCTTGGCGGTTCCCAGGCGGTCCCGCCAAGCATATTGCAGCCTCAGAACTGCTGCTCAACCGCCAGGGAGCGGTGGTACCCGGCAGTTGCAGCAGTTGCAGAGAGCCCCGGGTCGGCACGATCACCCTAGTTGTAATAGGACAATTGGAAAACTGCTACCGTTAGTCAGACCACCCAACTCATAATAAGGCCCTGAGATAGATTGCCTGATTCACAAAGGTAAACTGACATTTGTAGATCTACTCCCACACTTAGGTGTAACTCTCATCTTTTTTACTATTCGCTATTTACGAGTGGAGGTTTACCTCCAGCTGTAGTAGACTTACTTCTCTACATCCACTCCAATAACGGGGGTGGAGCCTCCTACATCTGAATTTACAAGTGTAAGATTACTATTAGTAATTTTCCTTCTGTTGGTGGAGATCTTCACCACTGCGGCAGATAACTTCCTACAGTAAGAAATCGGGACATTTAATGAAGTTTAACTAGTTAGAATTACCTTAATGTATATTATAAAATACAAATTATCTCCCTACTGAGACAGTGATGGACTACATTTTAGAAGAAACATAAACATTGTTTCCAAATTCAGTCTTCAATTGCATCGCTGACCTCTTATGAAAGAATCTCCATGTCTTTAGCACTCGTTTCAAATGTTTGGACCTACATTTCTCTGATTAGCCTCAGTTAATCTGACAACATATTGACAGGGAATTTAGAAGGGTCTGTGCATTTGGCATGCTAGATGTTTGTAGCCCTTGGATATCTTAATTGGAGCTGAGCTATGTGATGTAATAAAACAAGGAGTATATTCAAATGTAAATCCTATTGCATTGCATTAGAAATAACTCAAAATAATTCCTCTTGATGCTTGTTTTCTTTGCCACCACAGTAAAGCAGAATGGACAAGAAAGGGGAAAATGCATCACAGACACTATTAGTAGTAAGTATCATATTATTTCAAAATTGTATTGCAAAGCAGAAGGTCCATTAAAGAGGAACACCCGGCATGGAGTTCGTTACGTGTAGACCTAGTGCTACTGTAAGGATTTCCACCCATCTCCAAAGACAGCAAAACATTCTTAATAGACTTGGACTTCAAGACTGGTAGCAAGAGAGTAGGATTGCGTAAGATGACAAAATAAGCTTCTCCTAGCCAACAATGAATGCATCTTTTGTAGCACATGGTCATAGAAGTATAAGACAGACTGTCTGGTGAGATAAATTCAAACTTATAAAAATTATTAAAACTCATTATGGAGAAAAGTTCAAAAAGGGGATACTAAGTTTAATGGAGCCAAGAGGGTATGGAAGTGTGACCAAAATTACCTGGATGCAGACAATCTGCAAAGTCTAGTGAAATTAGTTGAACTCTAAAATCATGGAAAATTGTTTCGTGTCTATTGATGAAGGGGCCGCACTGGTAATAGAACTGTTCAAATGTTAAGTCATTTAAGAGGGGGTATGTTTGTCATTTCGGGAATCCCTGGCTTGGTAAGGTGGCAAGCTGAATGGTGAACACTGGGTCTCCATAGTGTAGGCAGAAACCATGTACGTTTTGGGAGAGGTGCAAATGCAGACTGATGAAGCTGGCAGGACCAAGGTACCCACTACCGGCTCTGAAGATGAGTACTGCGCTGAGGTAACTCAAAATGAAGAAAGAAAAATATTGTGATATAAAAATTACTGTATTCAAAATAGTGCTAGCAAAAATTCAGGTTTGAAATGCTTAAAAGTAAATTAACCAAACTATTGCAAATATGAATATACAAAATTCAAAAACATTTCCTGCAATAATATAGAGTGCAGAAAAATAGTATTGTTATAAATGGAAATAGATTTAGAACAGGCCTAACCATATTATAGTTAGTTTTTTTAAATCTAGTTTAACAATAATATGAAAAAATATTCTAATTAATAAAATGAAATGTAATGATGTAATTTAATATTATATATCTTTTTGTAACAAATGCATTTTTAACTAAATCAATCTCTCTATCAATCAATCAATCAATAGCATTTATAGAGCGCACTACTTACCCGGACGGTCTCAAGGCGCTTGGGGGGAGGGGGGTGCTGCTACTGCTCGAACAGCCAGGTCTTGAGCTTTTTCCTGAAGGAGAGGTGGTCTTGGGTCAGGCGCAGGTCGGACGGGAGGGAGTTCCAGGTCTTGGCGGCCAGGTAGGAGAAGGACCTTCCTCCTGTTGTCGTTCTTCGGATGCGGGGGACGGCGGCGAGGGCGTGACTGGCTGATCGTAGATGGCGTTTGGGAGCGTAGAAGTTGATGCAGTTGTTGAGGTAGCTCGGGCCTTGATCGTGTAGGGCTTTGTGTGCGTGGGTGAGGAGGCGGAAGGTGATTCTTTTGTTGACGGGGAGCCAATGCAAGTCTCTCAGATGCCCTGAGATGTGGCTGTGTCGTGGGATGTCGAGGATGAGTCTGGCTGAGGTGTTCTGGATCCGCTGGAGTCTCTTCTGGAGCTTGGCGGTGGTTCCGGCGTAGAGGGCGTTGCCGTAGTCCAGTCGGCTGGTGACGAGGGCCTGGGTGACCGTCTTCCTGGTCTCGGTGGGGATCCACCGAAAGATCTTCCGTAGCATGCGCAGGATGTTGAAGCATGACGAGGAGACGGCGTTGACTTGTCTGGTCATGGAGAGGGAGGAGTCCAGGATGAAGCCCAGGTTGCGTGCGTGGTCTGTCGGTTTGGGTGCGGTGCCCAGGGCGGGGGGCCACCAGGAGGCGTCCCAGGCGGAGGGCGAGGCGCCCAGGATGAGGACTTCCGTCTTGTCTGAGTTCAGTTTCAGGCGGCTGGTCGTCATCCACTCGACTACGTCTTTCATCCCTTCGTGAAGGTTGGCTCTGGCGGCGGCGGGGTCGTTCGTCAGGGAAAGGATCAGCTGGGTGTCGTCAGCGTAGGAGATGATGTTGAGGTTGTGTTGGCGTGCGATGGCCGCGAGGGGGCTCATGTAGACGTTGAAGAGGGTGGGGCTCAGCGAGGATCCTTGAGGGATGCCGCAGATGACTTCGGTGGCCTCTGACTTGTACGGTGGTAGACGGACTCTCTGTGTTCTTCCGTCGAGGAAGGAGATGATCCATTCCAGTGCCTTCTCCTGGATTCCGACGTTGCTGAGGCGCTGCACTAGGGTGCGGTGGCAGACAGTGTCGAATGCCGCGGAGAGGTCTAGAAGGATGAGGGCCGCTGTTTCTCCGTTGTCCATCAGGGCTCGGATGTAATCGGTGGCAGCGATGAGGGCGGTCTCGGTGCTGTGGTTGGCTCGGAAGCCAGACTGTGAAGGGTCGAGGGATCCATTCGTCTCGAGGAAGGCGGCCAGCTGTTTGTTGACGGTCTTCTCGATGACTTTGCCTGGAAACGGGAGGAGCGAGATGGGGCGGTAATTCTTGAGTTCGTGGGGTCCGCTGTTGGTTTCTTTAGTAGGGCGCTGAGTTCGGCGTGCTTCCAGCTCTCCGGGAAGGTGGCGGTGTTGAAGGAGGTGTTGATGATGTCCCGCAAGTGGGGTGCGATGACAGCGTCGGCCTTGTTGAAGACGTGGTGAGGGCAGGGGTCGGTCGGAGATCCGGAGTGGATGGAGTTCATCATGCGGACGGTGTCTTCGGTGCTGATCGGAGTCCAGGCGCGGAGGGTGGTGGTGGGGGGCGGTGGTTCGGTCGTGGCGTGCGTCGGTTGAGGGCTGAAGCTGTTGTGTATGTCCGCGATCTTGTTGTGGAAGTAGGAGGCGAGGGAGTTGCAGAGGTCTTGCGATGGGGTGATGTCGTTGTTTTCGGCGTTGGGGTTGGAGAGCTCTTTCACGATGTTGAAGAGTTCCTTGCAGTTGTGTGCGTTGTTGTCCAGCCGGTCTTTGAATGCAGTTTTCTTGGTGGCGCGGATCAGTTGGTGGTGCTTCCGGGTGGCAAGCTTGAGGGTGGTCATGTTGTCCGGTGTTGGCTCCCTTCTCCAGGCTTTCTTGAGGGCTCGGCAGTTCTTCTTGGAGCTCTTGAGTTCGTCGGTGAACCATGGGGCCTTCTTGCTGCCGGGTCTGCTGGGCGGGGTCCTCAGTGGGGCGAGTTCGTCCGCGCAGTTGCTGATCCACTTCGTGAAGTTGTCTATATGCAATATCTTTGTTTTTCATATACACTGACATGTTTAAAAAATATCTGCATTTTCTACTTTTAATTAGTTATTTTTATAATTTCCCTTTACATGTTGCTATGCTATTACCTTAAAACTCCATTTAAAAAAGGAGACCAATATGCCAATAGTACTAAATACATTTGTAAATAAAATAGAAGAACATTTTGAAAACGTAAAAAATATAAAGTATAAATATAAAAAAGCTCTTTATAAAGAAAAACTTCTTTAAAATGTATCTTAATTTAATATATTATTTTGAATTCTACAAAACTAAACTATGTAAAACTTTGGAACACAAAGATTTATCAATATAATGTATATACTACTAACGTTTTTAAAATAACATATTTTTAAATCATATTATGCTAAACACACCCACAAACATTGAATAAAGTACATAATAACGTTTGTAAAATGAACTATTGTAACTAGTCCCACCAACATTGCTGAAAGTACATGCATTTAGATGTAGAATTTACTCCTCTAACTCCAATCCAATGAACACTGGGGAAAGTGCTTTTACCTCTGGAAAGTGCATATACCTCTGAGAGTCAGACTAATTGTTCTACTACCAGTCCCACAAATATATGAAGGCCCTCTCCTAGTATTGGAGAAAGTGCATATAAAGTTTGAATAGTTAATCCTACCCTCTCACTCCTGAGGGAGGGAGGCGGATTTATTATTCTAACTCCAGTCCCACAAATATTGGGGAAAGATCATCTTTTTGGGGGGAGGGGGTCATATTACCTCTTTTACCTGCAGTTCCAAAAACCTTGGGGAAAGGGCAAAGGTCTATATATTTGGGGGTAGGGAAAAGTGGGGCAGATATATAACACCACTCCTACATATCTTCAGTAAAGTTCATATATTTTCTGGGGAGTTTGGAGGATGGAGATTTACCGTTTACACCACCTCAACAATTATTTCAGAAACTACAGCTGTTGATGGAGGAAGATACAATTTATTGTCCTAATTCCAAGTATACTATTTTTGGTAAATAAAGTATTGAGTACATAAAAACCAAAATTTTAAAACAATAATGTTTTAGTCATATAATTAAACATAATAATAATAATTAAACAATTCTGTGAAATATGTTGAAATATGTTGACTCTTAGGGTAAGATTAGGGTAAGGGTAAGATTAGCCTGTCATTCAATGCAATTGTTTTTTTTATATTTTTAACAAACCATTACTTACATTCATATTAAAGTTACAATATTCTGAATTTTAAGACTTATATCAACTTGGGTCCATGAAAATACCATATCCCATATTAAAAAAAACATGTGCAAATCAGATTGAAAGTGAACAATCTGAACAGAACCCAGAAAACGCTGACGGAGTAGGAGCAGGGAGGCCAAATTCAAATTCCCAGCGGCAGGAGAATCCCCGCCATGGTATGAATGCCAAAATTGAAACACAAGCCAATTGAAAAGCTTGTGATAGTATTAAGTTGCCAGTCATTAAAATCTGGCATATTTGAAAACCAATATCGGTGGCTCCTACTACCAGAGCGTGAATCTTCCCAATACAAATACAAGAGATCAATACTGTGCATGCTGCATCAAAAGCATTGCGAATACACAACAGTTACTGTCCGGATTTTACAACCGGCCCTTGGCACTCCAGGATATATCTGGAAGCCATTATTAAATACAGAACTTGGACCTGAAGAAGGTTGTTTATTGTTTCTCCTTAACCGAAACGCCGCGTCGACCCCTGTTCTTACGAACTTTTAAACCAATATTTGTTTTGTTCATTTTTTGTGATTTTTTATGCTTTTAATGAAATGTATAATATACTCTATGTATATTTTTTAAATTATTTGTTATGACTGTGATAATTGTGAATACTTGAATAAATACACAAATGATATATATTTTTCCCAAAAACAATTTTCTGGCTTTCTTTTCCTAGTCTTGACCTGAATTTAAATAATATGTGTGCTATATTTGAAGTGTCACAGTACCACTAGTGGTTTGTGCTGTTAGTGGTGCGTATAAGTACTGTTGGAAATTGGGGGCCAAATAAAAGCAGGCGGTTTGATGGCCATGCCTAACTTCAGTCAAGTTTGTAAATGCAGGCACTGCTGTCTTCTCAAGAGTGCCAGGAGCGGATCAACAAAACGTTGACCGAGCTTATAAACAAACGACTACTTGAGGCAAGAGTTGGTTGCCAATATTGTTCAATAGCTGGTTAATAGTTATGATGTCTCATCATCACAGTATTGCACCTGATGTGCATGAATGTCAGAAAGAATTACAGTTTGATCGAGTCAACCTGACAGTACCTTTAATTGTCTAAATAGACAAAATGGTCGAAGAAGCAGAGGTGGGACAGCGAATATCAAAATAGGTGGTGGATTTCCTCCAGACCAGAGATCCTGTAATCCTGTACTTCTACACTCTGCCCAAAATACATAAGAGCAAAACTCCTCCCCAGGGATACCCTATAGTGTATGAATTGGTTCCGTTTTGAAACCTCTGTCATGGTTTTGTGATCATTTCCTCCATGCTCTGGTCCAGAAAATACCATTCTACTTAAAAGATACCAAACATCTGTCTTGAAGAACTCCTGTTCTGCAAACAGTGGAATTTTGAAACCCCAAAACATTTTGTGCTCAAACGTGTCCGGTTAGCCTTGACCAAATATGGTTTTAAATTCGAAGGGACCTTGTATCTACAAATACAGGATACTTCGATGGACATTTCTTTTGCCCCAAGTATAGCCTTCCTTTATGCACATTGTTGAAAGATATTTTTTTATGTAGTGTACCATCAGAGGTACAGTATGTAGAAAGTCTTGACGACCCGTATTGGCTCACAAGCTTAAATTAATAATCCCAAATGTTCTCTTTTTTGGTTGTGTGGGCAAGCAGTTTAGGCTTATCAGAGGGTAGTATTAATCATTTGTTGAACACAATAAATGAGACACACTGAAGAAGAAGCTCAAGGCCAATCTAGAAAAGTAGCAAATATTTTATATTTTTTTTAACACCAAGATCTTCGGGTTCCAGTTATCAATTTTGACAGGTAAGTGTCAGTGTCACATAAATCCATTTTTACACAGTAATGTTTTCCTATGACAAAAGAAACATACTGCATACAGCTATTTGCAATCATATTTCCGGGGTTCCCATTTTGGACTTAAGGTGCTAGAGGTACAAGTTCACAAGAGTCGCCAGCAGTTTGGGTTTACCTGCCCTGGAATGTCCGTGCAGAGGTGCTAGACGGGTTGGTAGCCTTGCACACTACATCTAAGGCAAAAAAAGAGGGCCACCTAGAAACAGGCTTTAGAGGGTGACTAGTCCGGAGCTAGCCACCTAGAAACAGGCTTTAGAGGGGGACTAGTCCGGGAGCTCCCACTAATGGGCTCAGTTCGTGAGGGTCTTGGGAGCAGGGGGGCTCGGAAGTTCGGGTTCTGAAGGTTTTAGTCGGCTGTTCCAGTGCGTAGTACGCGCTTATGGTTCTCATTTGGACCTGCAGAGGGGGACAAAACAAGACCGCTGGGCCATACTCGGTGCTGGCCTGTGTGAAGCTGACCTACCTTGTCGACTGGTTGGTCTTTGCGGAGTTGGAGTCCGGATTTAACTTCAAAGAAGCATTGCTCGCTGCAAGAGGTCTGGTACTGGGGTTTGGTGCAGGGGGGCTCCTGGGGGTCCTGGCATCACCAAACCTGGTGGGGAGATGGATCTGACCACTGGGAGTACGGTGACCTCCTCCTGGGTGGCTGCTGCGCTGGTGAACCCAGTGGTCAGCAGTTCGGTGAAGCCGATGTTGAGGTCAATTCCTGCTGCGTGCAGAGAAGGGGCTCCTCCACTTTAAGGGAGATGCTGACAGCTTGGTGAAGTGCTGGTGGCCCTCTGAGGCTTTTTCAGGATGCACAGCTGCAGGACATGTCTTGTTGTAGTGATTGTGGGGACAGGAGAAGGCGGGGTCTGACGCCAAAGTCCACTGGTAGTCCCCAGTTCTTTCTTATATTCGGTTTTTCTTTGACTGTCTTCTTTTGTCGGGTATATCTGAGTTTAGGTAGCCCCCTGATGCCTTAAATACTGAGTTTAGGGGCTTCAAGCGGAGTTGAGGGTAGTGGCCAATGAACTACTTAACCTTGGGCTCACTAAAGCCCCTATATGACCACTTTCTGCGGGGAGTGGGCATAACCCTGTCCCAGAGTTCCTAATTCCACCAAAATCGAAATGGTGGAACCCTTGTTTCATGGAGCACATCGGGCAGCCCACCTTAAGGGTGTGATTGGTCTAGTAGTGCACCACGCTTCCTTACAAAGCTAATTTCCTGTCTGTCCTGGTGCCAAATGGTCCTTGGTTGGCACCCTAGGTTTGGGGAAAGCTGGGGTTGCATATCACAGGCAGCAGGGACTTAAAGTCAGTCAGTCATAAGCTTTTATTCGATATGCAAGATATCTTATAAGCACATTTACAGTACAATCATTACAGTATACAAAAAACATTGCTATAAGAAGTCAGTATAAGAACTCGTTAAAAAAGATAAAAGGACCTAAAGAGCCCATTAATAATTTAGCTAAAAAGGGAATTAAACCGCTACTGACAATCTCTTACAACGAATAAGCCAAAACTGTTTTAAAAATGTTGCTGTTCCACACACAATAGGGGGGGAAGTGTCCGTAGTTAGGATACGCAAGGCTACTAGGTGGCTACGTGTACCCATATTTCTGCAAAGAGGTTTCAACCAAAAACTCCTAGGCCTTACATAGTCCGGGCATTCAAATAGGACATGCGCTATGGACTCAACCCTACTCGGGCAACATGCACAGTTGGGGGAAGTACGGGCCGCTGATGTCCAATTTGACACCACAGGACCTAGCGGGAGGGATCCAACTCTAAATCTATACTACTATTATAAAGAGAGAACTCTCACCTTTGAGCCAGGTAAACTCGGGAACCACAGCGCCAATCTACACACCCGATACATCTTTGAAAATGTCAGGCTGTGTAGATGGACATAGGCTACATAAAATAAAAAAAAACGTAAATTAAAAAAATTAACTTTAAAAACAAAGTAGTCCCCTGAAAGAAGCGCCGGCCACGACTAGCGCTGGCATGGAGGTCGGGGCGGGAGCGGAGGCGGGAGTGGGGTGGTCCGTGTCCGTGTTCTGATGGCAAGAAGGAGAAGGAGGAGTCCCGTCAGCTGCTGCACTTCAAGCGTAGGGGAGTGGAGCTGAGCTGACCGGCTGAGGGCTGAGGGCGTCCGAGAACGGAGCGGAGCAGGGTGGAGGAGCAATCTGCCAGCGCAGGGGGTCGGGGCTGCGGGGGTCGTGAGGTCATGCTGCCCCCAGCCGGATGTATGTTGATATATTGCACACCATTGCATCGCGTGCATTAACCAGCATTGAATACATCGCAAAGGCCAAAACATCGTCATGTTTTACATCGCACGTAGTTGCAAAGCAACTGCGTTGCTTCCTATTTTCAAGTACCTAACATCGCAGACGATGAAATGTCATGACGATGCGTTCTTGTGTCCTACCACAGTTTTTGCACTTTTGGTTGACCCAATACTGATCCCGCCTCTAACCCCTGCCCCCCCCCTCTCCCCACGACGATTATTATTTCCTTTCTATTTACCCCAATTCTTGTATATTTTTAATTACGTAACGGCTGCATGTACCTGAGCTGGTTAATTTGAAGCTGAATACAGCTCCGCGTATCCCTGGTAAGGGCATCCAGACGCTGTACATGGGCACGAGGAGGTTAACTAATTTGCCCGGATTCTCAGGATGTTGCGAGATTTGAACCGGGGACCCCTGGCTCCATAGGGCACAAACAGCGTGTGCAACCCTTACATTCCTCCGGCACTATTCACTGACATACTTCCTGCAGCAAAATCGGCCCCCACATCACCCGCGCGCGCGCCTGCTTTACAAGGCACCAGGCGCTGCATTAGTTTAGTTTACCCCGGCCCTATGAATCTTCGGACAGACATAGGAGGGCCCCAGAATCATACATCACTACATTCCCCGCTTTACAAGACACTAGGCGCTGTATTCATTAAGGGCGACAATTACGGTAAGAGATGACTAATTGCACCATCAATAGTACAACCTGTCCCTGCTTTTGATGCGCTCTACATAAGCAGCAGTTACATTGCAGCATTTTCATAGTTGAATCACAGGACGTGAGGCTCGAAACTGTTTTCTCAGCTGGAACCGTACTTCCCCAGTAGGGGCTCTCAAGTGCTGCCAGGTGGTGTGGTGCAGCTTCAGCTATGATCCTACCTGCCAGACAGGATAACACCAGTGTATATCAGACACCAGCATGCATATTGGCCTCAGTTCCTTTTCTTCCGTGCGTAATCAACACATTCCGGAGCGCCTTCTCCGTACTTCACCTTCAAATCTTTCCTCTGCTTAGACTGTCACTGGTCAGATGTCTTCTCTGAAAGCATCAGGGTTCAAACTCTGCCTTAATTTCCACACACAGATGCATTTATTGGATCCACACAACATGCTCAGGAGGTATCTTGGTTTCGACCATGGTGCCAAGTCCTGCAGTTAGTCCTCCCTGATGGATGTTATGTTGATACATCGCGTGCTTTAATCACGCATTGAATACATCTAGCCTTATGCAAGAACCTCTCTGCCGCAATGACTCATATGTGTAGCGCATCGAAAGTGAATTCATCAGGCACTCTTCTATAGATATTATAATAAAACTGGTGTTACCCATGTTGCCAGCACCAGAATGATACTTGCCATCCAAGCAATTCTCTGCTTCAGATATGTTACCAAGCCCCCCTCCCCCCCCGTCTTAAGAACACGGACTTGCTGTGAAGTGAGTTATGCTAACTCAATTGTAAGTGTGTCGTGAAGGTCTTTATGATGTGAGTCCATCAGGCAATGAAGGCTACAGTAGAAGCATTTGGTGAGTGAATGCAGCCGCATAGGAAGGGCACTGCATGGGCCGAGTCAATGCAGAGGTGCCTGGTGAGAGCCTCGTCAACGCATCATTTTGGGACATCTGTGAATAGTGCACATCAGATGTAGGTGAGCAGAGCGCTCTGCCAATGCAGATTTAAATAATTACAGCACATGCGGTCTCTTCTAATAACCCCGACCCGAACAATTACAGCACATGCGTTTTAAAACATGCGTTGTAAAAGCCTGTGCGATGTAAGGGGCCGCGTAGTAATGGCGCGCGTTGGAACGTCCCTTGCGTTGTAACGCTTGCGATGTAAACGGATGCGATGTAACGCATGCGTTGTGATGGATGACCCCAGCCCCCTTCTGCCCCGGCCAAAAAATGCAGCCCCAGCCCCCTTCTACCCAGGCAACGCTGGGGCGGGCTGCTAGTTTAAAATAAAGGGCTCGGTCAAAGGGGAGGGTGATCAGGTCCAGGTAGGGTTCAAAAGCCACAATGTCTTTGATTTGTAAGAAGGCGACAGTGGACTTGCAGTGGTTCGAGTTTGTAATTAGGCGCTCCGCAGTCCATTTCCAGAAAAGCGCCTTAACAACTTCTTTTGGAGGGGCTGAACGTGATGACCAACAGTCCCCTAGTCCGATCATCTCCAGAAGCTTTTTAGTTTCTCTTAACCATCTTATCTTTGCCCAACCCCCCAAACTCATTATTTCCCCCAGGCCGTCAGCGTAGGATTTTAGCTCTTCACCCCTCCAGATTCGTGTCCATAGCAGGAGCGGGCGAAGCTGGGCTTGATCTTTAATGCTTTTACAGCCCGTATCCAACAAAACTGGTACAGATGGTGTGCTCAGTGGAATAGAGATAATGGATTTTAGTATCTTGTTCTCCGCTGTCGCTAGGGCATCCAAACGGCAGTGGCCCCACAGTTCTGCCCCATACAAGGCTGATGTCACTACTTTGGCCTTGTAGATATCAATTACTGGGGTGAGTGATCTCCTAGGTGAGGCTCGGAATTCCCTCATAAGCGCTCCTCCTACTCTCCTATGGTTGAGGGCCATTTTATCAATGTGATTTGCCCAAGACATCCTATCCGTAATCCGAATACCGAGGTAATCGAATTCGGCTACTTTCTCTAAGGCAACCGAGTTAAGTGTAGGTGGGCGGCCCAGTTTCCTAGGTGGATTTAGGACTAGGTATTTTGTTTTGTCCACATTTATTATTAAACCTTTTGCAGCACAAAACTCCTGGAAGCGCGTTAACAATTTCTGCAGGCCTTGGGGGGTCTTCGAGATCAGAAGCGTGTCGTCCGCAAAAAGCAAGGTGGGGATACGGACTCCTCCGAGACAGGGAGCGTCGGCTGGTTCTCGTTGAAGGTATTTTACCACCCCGTTCACATATAGTGAAAATAGGGTGGGCGCCAAGACGCAGCCCTGTCTTACGCCCCTGGACACTGGTATCTTCTCAGTGAGCTCTCCGTTTTTACCCCAACGGACCTGTGCAAAGGTATGGGAATGGAGGCTAGTGAGGAGGGACAAGATGTAAGGGGGGTAATCCCAACTCATGAAGCACCCTCCAAAGCTCTTCCCGGGGGACTAGGTCAAAGGCAGTCTTCAGGTCTATAAAGGCCAAGTAAAGACTACCCTTGCCCAGTTCCACCACCTTCCACCCCAGAAGTGCCAACCTAAACACCTGCTCTATTGTCCCCATTCCAGCCCGAAAACCTGCCTGAAAGTCTGATAGGATTTTATTCTCCTCCACCCATTGGAGGATCCTTCCAAGGATAGCTTTACCAGCTATCTTTTGGGTGGAGTCTATCAGACTTATGGGGCGGTAGTTCCCCAGGGTTTCCCTACATCCTTTTTTGTAAATCGGGACCACTGCCGCCCCTTTCCAGGATTCTGGCACTGCCTCTCCCATCATGATGTCGTTTAGGAGAGCGGAAATGACCTTTCCCCATTCTGCTGGGTATGCCCTCATAAGGTCCCCCGGAAGGCCGTCTGGGCCCGCTGCCTTGCGGGGCGCTACCCACCCTATAACCCCCTCAATCTCTAAGGGAGTGAACAGGTCATAGGCGTGAGGTTCAATTACTAGCGTAAGGTCCATCCCAACATTCAGTTCCCCATCTGGAGGGAGGTATAAGGTCCCGAAATGTTTTACCCAATTTTGGGGCGGGATATTGCAGGGTCTCATGGCTGCATCGGGTTTATTCCGTGTGCCTATGAGATTCCAGAAGGCCCTTGAGTCCCTACTTTTACTAGCCTGGAGCAGGTCTTCCCAGAATTTGTCTTCCCACTCCCTCCTAGCAAGTTTGAGGGACTTATTATAGGCCTTCCTTGCTTCCTGTATCACACTTCGGGATTTTTTAACTGCCTCAACTAACTTTGCCTTGTAAACCCTACATGATTGGGTATACCAACCATCAGCTGGTTTTTTTAATTCTTTGTTACCCGACTTGTTAGGGTGTGAGGTAAACACGTTAGTTAAGGCTTCTACCAAGGAGACAAATAGCCCACTCACTCTACCTACCCCTTCTAGGGAGGTTCCGAGGGTTGTTACCACATGATTTAAGAGGGTTTGAATTTCCCCTACCTTTGCCTCGGAGAGAACCAATTTCGCCCATTTTATTCGTCTACCACAGGGGGAGACTTCAGACTCATCCGGGGGTGCGGGTATCGGGTTAATGTTGTCCTTCCGTAGGGGGCGCCACCACTGGTCCATGCTTAAAGAGAGTGAGTTGTGGTCACTTTCAGTCGTGGGGACCACCTGCATGTCCCTTACATAAAACCATAGGTATACATCTATTAGGAAATAATCTAACCTGGAGGTGTGTCCTGGACGGTTGTACGTATGGGCACCCCCGCTATCCGAGGATGTCCTCCCATTTGCTGCCCTTAAATTAAATTCGAGGGTCAGGGAGTATATCTGGAGCGCCACTTCTGTCCACCTTCTGATCGGTGGGATTTCCAGTACCGGGATCCCCAACCTGGTGTCCTCTTCGTCTTGGTCGAGGGAAACGTCCGAACCCAAGGGTTCGAACGTACAGTTCATGTCGCCCGCAACCAATGTACGCGTCTTATATGGGGTGTTTTTTAGCAAGGTCTGGAGGAGAGATATTACAGGAGACTTTCTCCCGCCCTTGGTTCCCCGGGCATAAACGTTATAAACATTTAAAACAATTCTTCCCCTTTGATCTATTAGGGTGATGTTTTGTATGTCCGGGCAACCTGTGGGAAACTCCACTACTCTGCAGTCTAGAGAGGCTGCGACCCAAATGAGAAGGCCACCCGAAGGTCGCCCTCTCCCTGTTTCCGAGACTTGCGCAGGGGAGGAATAGGAAGAAAATCCCACCCTATGAACCGGCACCAGGCTCCATGTCTCTTGGAAAAGGCACAGGGAGTGCTCATCAACCCAAGCAGTAAAGTCCGGTAGAGCCAGTTTTCTTGCAATCCCTGCGACATTCCAGCTGAAAACCTTAAAGGCTAGGTCCGTCACAGCTGAAGTGTCGCTGGGCGCTAGAATGCCCCTGTCTGTAGTCCTCCTCTAAGGTATCTGAGGGGAGCAGGGATCTTGGGGGGTGGCTATAGAGGCTACTATCCCACTTGCAAGGTTTGTTTGGGTGGGTGATACTCCTGCAGGCTCTACTCTACTCCCGATTTCCAGTCAGTAAGGCCCTGGTGCCCACAATTGGATCTCCCTTGTACCCCCCGTAACCCCGGCCCAATTTTGACCGAAAACAGGGGAACTTAAACTTCCACCTGTTGGGCTAACAGTTTGCCTGGGGTAGAAATAAGAAAGATCTACCACTTTGACCCCCGGAGCCCCCATACTTTTAATAGGAGTACAAATCGAGGGCACTACTCTAGGGTCTTGAAAATGTATAATTATACAATCCCCCTCCTGAGTTTTTTTCCCCTGCCCTACCCACCCCACTCTACGGACACTTAGAATGATACCATCCAAACCCAACGGGATTGGCTTGTTAGCCTTCAGCCAATGGATACACTTGTTCTTGAGTGATTGGTGGTTTTCCAACTGGCCTTCCTTTAAAGGGGGCACGTTAACCATAACAGCAACAAAAGGTTGACAGTCTGGTGGGAGGTTTACTGGAGGGATCCGACGTACTGGATTACTAGGGACCGGTAAGGTGGTAGATGGGGCAGTAGGTTGGGATACAGATCTAGGGGCTTTCCCTGTCGCTAACCCGTTTGATTTGTTACATACGCCTAATTTTTGGGAGTCTACCGTTTTGCCACTAGCTATCTGTGGCTGCTTTTGTGGAAGGGGTTTAGGCTTATTTTTGTCAGGCTCTAACTGTGTAGGCAGCCCCTTTTGTTTTGGCCCTGCTTTGGGACGGGGAGGAGTTTTAGGAGCTAGGATTAATGGACTATTAGAGACAACTTTGTTTAGACATATTGGGAGCTTGGGGTCTCTCTGGGATGATGGTTCGTTCCCCTTTGCGCCTATGTCCTTGTTTTCACTCACTCTGGTTATTTGTTTAAATGTGGTTTTGAGTGAGTGGAACCCGTCAAGGGTTGATTGCTCTAATTTATCTATCCTCTCCCCTAGACCCTTGACCTGTGTTAATAGCGGTTTCAAGAGACTATATACCTTCTCGAGAATATTTTCAACTGTTACTGAGTCAGTGAGGTTAGAGACCTTGGCAGTGTTAGCGTCGGAGTGTAGCCCCTTGGGAGAGATCAGAACATCCCCTTCTATGTCAACTTCATTCACTATAGACCTACCCCTTATGTTTCTCATACCAGATTCAGAGGGCTTTCTTACTCTCTGGTAAAGAGCGGCCTGTCTCACTAGCCTACCCTTTTTGCGATTTCTTGGCTTTTTACTTAAGGGCCTATTCTCCTGCCTGGTTTCGGGAGTTTGGATGTTGGGGGAAACCCTATCTGACTCCCCTTCTGGTATAACTATGGAGGGGGTGAGCGGTTTTGGAGGCAGAGGATCACTAGTGGCATCGTTTGGGAGATTAGGTGATAATGGTGAAAACAGTTTACTAAGGCCACCGTCTTCCACAGTAGCTATAGGGAGAAGTGCGGCCAGGTTTTCCAGCCTATCTATATTTTGCTCTATACCAGCCAACTGGGGGGGGCTGTAGAAACACCAGGGACACTAGATGGAGAGACAGAGTGGACCCGGGCACTGGACGGTGTAAGCGATTGGGCAGCAACCCCCAAGGATGAGCGTCTTGAGGGGAGGTAGACCTCGGATAGACGCCGCTCAGACATAGCAATCTCCTTTTCAATTACCGCCGCCACCCTGGTGAAAACCCTATGAAACGGTCTATAGTTCCTATAACAGGGCTCGCGGCATTGGTCCCCCTTTCGCCTTCACTCCTAAGAAGCTTTCCTGAGTGGGTGGACATGATTGCGGGGGACAGTGCGGGGACTCACACCGGGCGTATGTACTCACTGTTGATGAAGTGGAAAGGGACGTGGCCCAGCCCAGCCTTGACAGCCCCTGACTGCCACAGACTGCCCGCCCTTTGCTCGGGCTTCGCTCGGCGTCCCGCTCGCGTCCCGCGGAGCGCCTGACAGAGCGTTAAATAAGAGAGTGTTACAGGCGGGGGGCATGGCTGGTGGTGGGCGCGTCCGCTAGCGCACCTGTGAGAGCAGGGACTCCTGGATCTTCGAGTCCCTGCTAGAGCGCCAACGCCAACTCGATGTTTTCCCCAGCGCCTCCTGGAGCCCAGCGCTTAGAACACAGCTTTCACCTTTCTGGAGCCGCAAAGCGGCACCCGCGGAGCGGGTGCGGCGAGGAGCAGCGGCAGGAACACAGGATTCAGTCCCAGGGTCAACGGGACGTGCACAAGCTCCACAACACTCCACAACACCACTGCAGCTCACAGGTGGGTCCCGGGAAGCACAGGAGACACGCGCCTTTTCTGACTGACCAGGCGGGGGGCGTGGCTGGTGGTGGGCGCGTCCGCTAGCGCACCTGTAAGAGCAGGGACTCCTGGATCTTCGAGTCCCTGCTAGAGCGCCAAGGCCAACTCGATGTTTTCCCCAGCGCCTCCTGGAGCCCAGCGCTTAGAACACAGCTTTCACCTTCCTGGAGCCGCGAAGCGGCACCCGCGGAGCGGGTGCGGCGAGGGGCAGCGGCAGGAACAAAGGAGTCAGTCCCAGGGTCAAAGGGACGTGCACAAGCTCCACAACACTCCACAACACCACTGCAGCTCACAGGTGGGGACTTAAAAGCTTCTGGCCTTGAAATGCTAAATCACTAGTCATCCTGCTGGATGAGGCGTGAAAGCCTTCCTATGCAGCAGGCAAGCATTGTTTCTGGCCTCAGAATGTGGGCTCTCACCTGCAGCACACATCGAAGTAGGAATATGCCTCTCCGGATTGTTTTTGTGCAGAAAACTGTCCCTTCATGCCTCAAAACAATCCTGCATGCAACAAAGGGGCCCTTGCACCATAGTGCAAGGGTGTCTGCGTTGGCGCTAAGCTGGCAAAACTGTGTTGGCGCAGAGGAAAAGGCAGGAATGTGATGTATTGTCTTAAATACAGCAGATTAGGCCCTTTCCCTATCGTACAGTGCAGTGCAGAATTGACTTGCTTTGCTGCGTGACTTATGCATAAATAGGCCCCTAAAGTGATCTTCACTGTTCATACAACGTATCAATAGATGTAACAAATTCCTGAAATTCACCCCCAGAAGGAGCAATAATGAAGTGACTTTCCTGGGTGTTTGAGTTTTTGCAGAGGGTAATCTTAGGCCCTGAGACACATCACGATTCGAAGGACAACACATTTTTTTTATTTGACAGTTTCTGCCCACACCCATTGCGGGAAAATCTTCCATACAAATAATTCCTTAGATCATGGAGAAACTGCAATCACTGAATGGACTTCAAAAGTCAGGGAGAGGCTTACAGGGACAAATTAAGAGCAAAGGAGTACCACAGATGACAGAAACAGAACAAGAGGGCAAGGAATAACAACAGAGAGGCCTTTCAAGAAGATCAAAATGAGCATACCAAGGATGAACTGATCTGTGTGACAACCTATAATGTAGACTCCAAACAATTGAAAATCATCATTAGAAAATAGAGATTATGGAGAAAGGGAGAGGGAACCTCGCCTATATGAAACCTATGTTCTAATACAGAAGTTGGTGGAGCCTTAAGGATACATTTGTCCATATGCGGGCAGCAAAATGCACAAATCAGACCCAGAATTTGACATCATGAGGTCTACCAAAAGTCACAGGACACTCTCTGTGTGGGAAGTGTAGTGTCTGTCATTTGAAAAGACCTAACAAAATATTAGACCTTGGCCTCCAAAAAAATCGATTTTGAAAGAACCCACAAATTCTAATTCTTCAGGGGTAGTGAATATGGTTTTTTTTACCCCTGAGACACGAAATAGTTGGGCATGAACATGAAGAAGGTGAGGACAAGAATAGATGAGCACAGAAGGAGATGTAAGAAAGACACCACAAAAATGTCTAATCTTCTCCGAGAGTAGGACATACAGAGTATGACCGAAAATGGGCCATCATTGCCAAGCAGAGATTCAGGTGAGCTCCGCAAAATTGAAGAAAGCTTTATTTGGAGAGAAACAAAGGTGGATCTACAGTTTGTCTACCCATAAGTCCGGTCTCTCTAGTGACATACAACGGACTAACTTTAATCGACTTTAACATGACCAGATCGGGGCGACATCACAATTTGGGAACAGGGTAATTTAGAACTCGCTTATGATCCTTACCTCCCCGCCCTAAATACACCAGAGAGCACTTTAGATCACGTCACGTTTTGCTAACCTGATGTGCTTTTAATATGCACAGGCGCTGCTAGGTATTTCGGTTATTTTGGCTAAGAACCCAACGTACGGGCATATTACACCTGTTAACATACAACAGGGACTTTTAATAATAATGAAACAAAAGGGGGGGGATTAAGGGCCAATTAATAGGTCCAGCATTCAGGCCCATGGACACTACAACAAGAAAAGGTATGCTGTTCCTAATGAGTCCTACAGGTCAATGTGTGCAAAGAGGGCATAGGAGTGCTAATGAAGGTCGGAGAAAATCTTTTCTCCTTTCGGAAAAAGACCCTCACACACCCAGCCAGCTAGGTGTCTTGCTTCATCACTGGGTCTGCTCCTTATCAGGTCGGCGCTGCAATACCTTGTCGGCGCCCGTGATGGGGCCTTCTTGGAGGAGATGTTTTCTCTTAGCCGTTGGCTGCGGTGCGTGTAAGGGCCCTCATGAGTGTAGATGTGGAATGTGTGAAATATATAACAGGAGTTAGTGATCCACCCAAAACTATTTTAATGACTGTGGTCACTATCCTGATCAGAACCAAAGGAGGCGCACATGCCTGCTCTAAGGTTGCAGGGTTGTGCGCTAAAACTCAGGCCAACATGTTTCTTGCCTAGTGTCAAATTGACAGCAATTATTCAGGACCTATTATTGATCATTCTATACTTTTTGGTTGTGGTCTGTTAATTAAACAATTTTAGTGACCACCCATACACCACCCTAAAAAGTGGTACCTGTCGATGAAAGCCCCAGTTGGCAGTAATGTAACCGGCTGAAACATATAGACTGGTCATCATAAGATGCAGGAGAGCTAGTAGCCTCCAAAGGCATCTGACTGTGTTTTAAAATTTACCAGAGGACCCCTAACATAATAACATTTCTTATTTACTAGCATACCCTCCATGTTATTATAACTGTTTAAGATCCCAACACGAGAAGAAAATATTTAAGTGCTCCCTTTATAATAAAGATTGAGCTGGCACGGTTGGTTCCTTATCCGGGCAAGGACTGGATGATGAAGCACGCCGCAAAGAGTTCTTTGTGGGTGAGAGGCCTTTTACAAAGACCATAGATCTTTTTGAGGGGATAGGGGAACTCCAATATCAAGGTGCCCCTCTTGGGGGAGCATGCCCCTGATGCAAGAAGCTTCTCCCTCCCTCTGTTTTGAATACTTTAAATGGGATTGGCGGCAAGATAGCGGCTGTGTGATCGCGGCCGCTCAGAGCCCTCCCATCTGATCCGCTCCGCGACCGGGTTTTCCTTCTCTCTTGCTGCATAGCATGACCCAGAGAGTAACCCGCGTCTGCACGAAGCAAAAGGACAGCGGCAGAACAATTTTCGGACGCCTTTTCCTTCACGCAGTCCAAGTCTGCCGCTTCTGGGCACCTTGCCTCCCGGCTGGTCTCCCTCCCCACTGCTGCTGGAAGAGGGATACTTGTGGTTGATATCCCTGCAATGCCTCCACCTAAGGGGGCTAAAGTTGTTAAAATCCGCTCGGAGGCAGGCTCAGCCGGAAGGAAAACTGCAGTGAAGGCAGACTTGGGGTCTACTGTAAAAGGAACTGTAGCAGCACCAGAATTGGAAGGAACCTGGCCTGTTTTATTTTTTTATTTTTTTAAAGCACCTACGCACTACCATGGGGGAGTCAGGGAAGACGCCGAATAAGAAAGTATATTTTGCACCAGATGTCCATTCCACTGTAACCTCTGCAAATGCAGCCCCACAGGATGCAAGTAATGGATCTGGCAATCTTCACTTAACGGATGGTACACCCTCCAAAATACCTCCACAGCTGACCCCCATGGATCTAGAGGTGAGCCACCCTTTAAACCTTGAAATCTCAGTGGGACAAGGGGCAATTCAGACTCCAGCTGGGGCTGGTCGCAAAGGGGGAGAATGCCCTCAACTCAATAAAGATGATTTGTCTGCAGCAGGGGAGTCTGACCTCTGTCAGTCGCCTGATGTGTGTGTGTGTGTGAACTCATTTCAGCTTCATATAGACCCATGTCACTTATAAACTGCGATAGTAAGATCTATTCGAAAATAAACACAACCAGGTTAGGATAGATCATCACTCCTCTGGTTTCAATCCGCCAACACAGGTTTATCCTGGGGAGGGATACAACGGATCGTGTGCGCTGTGCCATAGCCCTGCTTGACTGGGCCCAGGCCACGGAATCACCGCTGGACGCAGAGAAAGTGTCAGATTGGGTCTCTTGGCAGTTTCTGTGGTCTGTCCTACAATGGAAGGATATATGTGGGGAATTTATTCAGGCTGTCAAGGCACTGGGAAAGTCGGAAATACTCCTCTACGGCCAGTTCCCTGCCACCTTCAGAGAATCGTTGTGGCCTCCCAATGTGCCTCGCCCCAACTCCGTGGGAGATCCGGCTGGGGTTTGGTTCGGGGAAAACCTAAAGTTTGATGAACATATCAAAAAACTAACCAGAATATGCTTTGGCATTCTCAAGGCTCTCCGAAGGTTTTTTCCCCTGCTTCCAAGGGAGGCCAAAGAAATGGTAGCACGTGGCCTCATCCTCTCTCGCCTTGACTATGCCAATGCTTTGTTCATTGGCATCCCGGCTTATCTGGTCAGGCGTCTCCAGATCATACAGAACGCCGTGGCCAGACTCCTATTTAACTGCTCGCGGAGATCGAAAGTCCGGCAGTATCTGCGTGATCTGCACTGGCTCCCACAGCGGGTGCTGTTCAAAGCCCTCATTTGATCTCATATGGCCATTCATGGTCAAGGGCCAGTGTACCTGAGGAGACACTTCATCCTGTATACGCCAAACCGCCCCCTCCACTCCGCCACTCAGTTTCGGCTTGTCATCCCTCGGTTTCGAAGGGTGCGCTTAGGCGGATAATCTATTTCTGTGAAAGCTGCGGCTACCTGGAACGCCCTTCCTGTGGAGCTTCGGGACATTCAGGATTTCAAGCTATTTGAAAAATCACTCAAAACCCACCTTTTAAAAATTATTAAGTAACTTTCTTTTCTTTCTGCCCACTCTTTCACCGTATGTGCACGCGCCAGGACACTCTTGAGTATTTGAGCGCGCTACAAAACCCTCTATAACATAACATAACTGTACTTATCTCCACAGGCCGAAATTTGTATTTCAGGGCAGGAGTCAAATCTGTTTAATATGAGCAGAGGTACCAGGGAGGGGTGCCCGTGTTCTCCTTTGCTCTTCACTCTTTATATTGACCCTTTTCTCAAAAAATTAGAGCTGAATGTGAACATGAAGGAGGCACGGTCAACGATGTCGATTATAGAGCACTGGCATATGTTGACGACATTGTGGTACTTACCATTGATGTCGCCTCAGCACTTCTAGAGGAAAAGGCTTTAGCAGAACAGTTCGGTATCCTCTCAGGGTATAAACTAAATATGGATAAAACTCAGATCCTTTGCTCAGGGAATATGTGCCCTGTAGGACTCCCAGTTGTTTCAGAAGCAACTTATTTGGGGATCAAAATTACAGTTGTGGTAGACAAAATTCCTGATTTAAATATTGCCCCAATAATAGAAAATGTTAATAAAAAATTGGAGAGGCTAGACCACCTGCATCTTTCCCTGTGTGGGCGAAGCAATGTAATCAAAATGTCGATCCTCCCTAAATTTTTATATCTTTTCAGGACTAACCCTCTTTAATTTTCCTTGTCTTGCCTAGCAAGGATAGAGAGGATATGTTTTAGATTTCTTTGGGGGTATCGCAGACCAAGAAGAGCAGCCAAATGGATGACCCTCCCAAGACACCGGGGCGGATGGGCCATACCCAGTTTTCTTCTCTATTACTGGGCATCTATTTTACAACATATAGGCATTCTGCTAGTGGGGGATAAGGCTAAAATCCTGTAGGAAGCTAGACGGACTATATATGAACTAGGGTTGGGGAGTGCAGCTAAATGTTGTTTGGTCAGGATATTGGAGCCCAGCTATTTTAAAAAGACCAAATTTAAAATACTGAAAGCTGCTTATAAGGTGTGGAGACAAATACGGTGTAAATTGAAGATGCCAAACTTGAATGTATATACCCCACTCTCTGCTTCAGGCACCCTGCCACCAATTCTTCCGGATCAAGTCACTTTCAGATGGGGGAGCAATGGAATTCACTCTCTGGGTGATTTTTATAGGGAAGGCCAACTTGTATCATTTACGAATCTGCAGGAAGAGTTTGGGTTGGACAAGGGAGATTTCTTTAAGCATTTGCCGATTTGGAGCTTTCTTGGGGCAAATAGGCACAGGTTGGCTTTATATTTGGAAAAGATACCTTTCGTGGAAATAGTAAGAATATTCCGTATTGGGGAAAGCGGTCACATTTTGCTCGAAGCTTTCCAGACGATATTGATGTTCAGAATACAAAATGGGAGAGAAGGTTTGGGGGGGCAGTAATTAGTATTGAGGATTCATTGGAACTATCGAATCATATACTGATAATTGGACGTCTCAGGAGCCCACATTGTATGTCTGTCTTTGACCTTTATTACACTTCAGCAAAGATAGCTAAATGGGGGGGAATGAGGGAAGGGAAACGCAATAGATGTGGTTTGCAGGCGGCCACTACCATACACATGTTTTACTCTTGCCCTAAAATGAATATTTTTTTACAGGATGTTGAAGTTTTTTAACTACAGTTTTAGGGGCCTCAGTATCAATCATGCCAGCTCTTCTAATCCTGGGATTAGTAAATAATACAGAGTCAAATAAGAGGGCGAGGTCAGAGATAGGGTTTGTGTTCATTGCAATGGCCATTGCCTGCTTATGTATTATTTTATTTATTTTAATTTTTTATTTTTGGAGTTTTCTATAGCGCTAGCCAGACCCGGAGGTATCGGAGCTCTTTACAACATTGTTATAAACAGATTACATTGTTATAAACGGATTGTTACACCAAGAGTGCCCAGGTAAATAGTGAGTCCAAGGTCTAAGGAGGTTCGTTAATCCGCTTTGACGTAGTTTCTGGGTCTTTTGTCGTGTGGTCGGGAGTTAAAGAGGATCCGTTTTTACTTTACCTTTCAATGGATAAGTAGTGACCCCCCAATCTTCTCCAGCTGGCGGTCAAGGATGCTGGCTATTTATAATATAGAATCCTCTGTATATAAATAAGTTAAGAGGACAAAGGAAAAAAGAGCTGGGGCAGAGAACCTGGGCTCCTTTTGCAGGATTGGTGAATTAATAACAACCAGGTAAAACAAATTCGAAATACACAATTTCCATGTGTTGAATGGGAAAGTTTGCAAGGGTGCAGCAGGCCAAGACCGGTAGGGCCAACATGACTCTGTTCTTATCCTGCGATGCCTGCCTTCTGATTACATTAATCAATGAATCAGTGAATTGGATATCCGGCTACTCTATTTATTGCACAGGAACTTTCTTCTCTGTAAGTGATAATGGATGGGGAGATATGAGCTTCAATTCCTTGTACATACTGAATGAATTGTATGGTTTTAATGGGCAATCTTGCATTTTATTACTTCCTGCTTTCTCTACTGTTAATGTTTAATGAATGTTTTAAAGAATTGGCAAGACATGTATTAAGTAGTTTTTTGCGATAGAAAAAAATCAATAAAAAAATATATTTTTTTAATGTATGTTTTAAATGGAACAAAAACTGGCACTTCTTTAAATAAGTAAATCATGACAAGTAATTTAATCAGTCTCCCATTTTTAGCACATGGAATTATCAGGCAAATGCAAATACTACAAATCCTTAAATAATGCCCCCCATCATAAAATGTATGTGAGTAGAAGTCGTGCATTGTTATACAGCTCTTTTTTAAAGAAGCATTGTCGCAGCCAATGTATCTGACTACCTTTAAGCTCCGGAGGCTCTTTCTCACTTGTTGACAAGTTTGTGTGCGTGGATGGAGGAATGCAGGAATGAGTTAATGAGGAAATGTGTCACTTCATGGCTGGACGAAGGGGTGAGTGGCTGTATCGAAGGAGTGAGTGTGAGTACATGGATGGATGAAAAGGTCATTGTCTGGGTGCATGGTGGGACGAAGAGGAGAGGGTCTGAGTGCCTTGTTGGATGAAGGCATGACTGAATGCACAAAGCTGAAGGACTGTGTGAGTGCATGGATGGATGAAAGGGTGAATGTCTCAGTGCATGGTTGGGTTAAGTGGTGTATTTCTGAGTGCATGAAAGGATAAAGAAGTGCATGACTTGGCACATGGATGGATGAGTGAGCAGCAATGGCTGGAGGAGGGAGTAAGCCCCAATTGAGACCTACAATCCACTGATCTTCAAATCCTGATGTTGTGTTTCTGTTCTTTCCTCAGTATCCAGTTAAAGAACAGCGGCCCCGGCCTGGACTGCGCCTATGTAAGTGCTGATAGGCTCGGCGCGCTGGACTGTGTGAGCTTGAGACCGTGGATCTGCACAAAGGATGGGCATTAAGCTACAGCCTACAACACATGTACATGTATCAGTTCAGTCCCATTGTATGATCTTTCCCAGCACAGATGAGAACCCCTTCTAAGGAACCAAGGCTGGATCCTTTAGCTGCTCTCTAAGAGGGTCTATACCAGTGACGTCATCGAAGAGTTATATTTTTTATATTTATGTGAATTTACATACTGTGTAGGCTGAAAATCATTCCCAGCCTCCCGTGTAGTGGTAGTTACAGAGTGCAAACATTGCTGCCAAGAAATGGAGCAGGGTCCAGGCCTGGGAGGAGCCAGTGAGTGCAGGAAGGGATGCAGGCGGGGAGAAGTGGCTGCACGCGGGGAGAAGTGCCGCTGGCAGGGCTCCCAGAGGAAGAAAAGACTCATTTACAGGTGCAGGTTCTTCAAAAACTATCCGCCACTCCAAGGGTATCACACAGAGATAAGATGTTGCTAGAAAACACAGGTTTCACAATATATTGTTTTTAATTTAAATCATGGAGTTAGGCGATACATTATTCTACTACAACTTGGGATATTACCCCTGAAATCACACACAATTAAATGGTTGCCAAAAGGAAGAGGGTCTAACCTCTGTGACTTATGTAAAGGTGGGGTGCAAGATCTGGAACACGTCCTCTTTGCCTGTCCAAATCCATCTATTGTTGCCGCTAGGAACAGATACATAACACCGATCAAAACTAAATTTATTATCAATTCTGTTCAGAATTTGATTACCCTTTGTAATGCTCCACCTAATGAATTTGTGTGTATTAACATGTATAACTTTTTTAAATCATTTGTAAAATTATATTAGAAAGATAATTTTAATAGTAAAATTGTAATTTTTATTCTCGTAAGAGAACTAAATCAAATAAACTATTTGTATTTACCTCCTTTATGCATCTATATACTTTCAATGTACTTATGGATCTATATATTTATCACTTTCAATGCACTACCCTATTTCTCAGCCTATACTTCTCTCAGTATATCTTCTAGCCCAACTTTCTGACTCATCTCAAACTTCTTTCTACTACTCTTTCAAATTCACTACCCTATCTCTCACCCTATACATCTATCATTATATCCTCTACACCCATTTTCTCAATTATCCCAAACCCCATACCACTACTATGTTCCCCAAAATAACCCTTTCTTGACTCTCTTCTGCTCTACCCTTCCTTGCATCATCTGACACATCTTTTACTATACTGATTCCCCCAAAACAAACCTTTCTAAACTCTTCCCTCTTGTAGTAATCAGGGTTCCCAAGGCCTACATGCTCCGTAGATAACCCACTTACACTCAAGAACTGTTGGCACGGAAACTGTAAAAGTCAAAGAACAAGTTTATTAAGACCCCATGGGGTGGTGGTACACTCATACAGCACCCTTCGGTAATGCAAGAGGTATCACACCGAACACCGGTGTGACCCCGTCTTTTATACAGTTTTGAGGTAATAAAGATAGGCGGCACAAGTTACAAGACATTATGTACATATATGGTCATGTTTTGGAACACAGCCAGCTCATTGGAGGAGGTACAACTCCGCTGGTCAGTTTGGCGGCACATTCCTGAGGGGTGACTGGTCAGTGGGGACTGCGCATGTACGAGCTTGACCAGTACTAAAAATAGCCTGTTGCTGGGCAAACTGAAGTGGTCAGTGGTAGGGACAACGGACTAAAGGGCACGCTAGCCACGAGGCCGCTTATGGTCTAAGATGGCCGCCGTAACATTCAAAATGGCGTTTTCATGTATAGCCAAGTTAAGGAGGAAAAACGTGTAGTTTCAGCTAATCGCTAACGCGGCCATGCCAATTACGACAGACGACCCTTTTAGCGTTTAGCTGAAGCTACCTCATAGTGAACATAATCAGGATGTTCGTCCTCGATGTCTATTAACATTATTTGTGTCACTTCTTTATGAAGCATCATTTTGTCATGGGCAAGAGCTCGTCTTGATGGTACACAAGCTGATAGGCACATAGAACATAAAGCTGGGCCACATTGGATACATAAGCACACAAAGAACAGTACCCCTACAATTATACATAGAATCGTTAACAGTTTCCAGCCCCAAGCAGCAAGTATTGACCAGAACCACCCTGAAAGTGTCCAAGTTCCATTGTCCGGGTGTATCTCAGCTGCTATTTTATGCAGCTTTGATATGGCATCATAAACAGATGGTGAATTGTCAGGTATGTACACACAGCAGCTACTTCCGATAATTCTGCATGCCCCCCCACGGTCAGCTAGAACTACATCCAACACCATCCTATTTTGGAACGTAACGATCCTAGAAATCTGGAGTTCCTCAGTAATATTCCCCAGTGCAATGGCAGTATCATTTGCTACAGCCTCAACAACACGTGTCAATCGTCTTATTTTCCGACTGTTCAACGCGGCCCCCACAAAGGAAAACAGTCCCAAATTGAAGTCCACATACTGTTGCAAGGCAGTATCAGTCTGATCTATGTAATCCAGAACAACAGTCCGCTTGACTCTATTCAGGACCAAATCATGATACAAGACGTAGTCATTATGATACATTGGTGGGGCAATGAATACAGGAGGTAGCACAAACGATACATAACACGTGCCTAACCATTCCAATGGAAGCTGATGATAACCCTTCGTTCCACAAATGAAATACGTGTTTCGAGATGCTACAAACGAGATGCCATTCGGGCTATCAAAAGTAAGTGTGGTGTTGCATTCACTTTTCCCTACCGGAATCGAACCTTTATTTCTTATACACAAATCGGCTTTAGTAGCAATAACATTAATGACATGTGAGCTGGATACATTGATATTTCGTTGATTGCTGTACACAGGCGGGGCAGATATGTTATCGGGCCGGTACTCCTCCCATTCAAATCGAGTACCCTCAGCCCGTGGAAACCCATCCTTGTCATGGAAACATATTTTATTCAAACAAAAAAGCACCCCCCCCTTTCGTTGGCCATCTCAGAGTAAAGAGGAGGGTGTACCAGGCATTGCAGGATCCATTATGTGAGAACGGGAGTGGAATGAGTGGGGTGCCCCCTTTCTTCTGGTGCCCCGTCAACATCCCACACACCCAACAATTGGAAGTATTAGTCATATTATGCGTGTGATGGAGAATCTGGATAAAGCTATTGTTCAGATATGTTTGCCGATGCCGTTCTTCCTGGTAGGGTAAAGTAAAGTGAAAATGTTCAGATGGAGCCGGGGTAGTCGGCAGCAAATGTTCACGTGCAGGTACCATAAGTTCAACTACCCAGGCTATTACAGCTATCACCACAATAGTCAAGACAAAGAGAATGGCACCTAATATTCGTTTATCTCGTGATGCTGATGACGCCATAGTTCAGAAAAAGTCCTTGCAAAGTCTCAAATAGTTCGAATTGTTCACAAAGTCTCAAACACACATGCGTGTATACCTAAAAAAGAAAAATACGGTGCTGAGCTCCGAGGTAGCCGTTATTTTCTTCTCCGGGCCAAGACGGGTGTCGCTACACTGGGCAGAACTGATCCCCCCCCCTTGGAATTCCCGGTCTCCGTTTCACAAACCTGGAGCGGTAACCAACCAGTCATGAAAAAAACCAAAAATCTTCTTATCGTGGTCGCAAATTGTAGCGCTCTCGTCCAGCAACAGCGTGGTCCGGGAAGGCTCTCTCAACTTCGGCCGACATCACAGCTGGGCTCTTTTCTTTCTCCAGAATCTCTTTGTAGTCAGTCAACACAGCAGGATTCAGCAGATTAGGAGAGACACGACGGCAGTGTGTCGAGTGCACCCACCGCTTCCTGTTGGTCACTCGTACAGCGGTCCGGGTCGCCAGGAGGACCTGCTCGGGGCCCTTCCACCTCGGCTCCAAACTGCTCGCCCTCTCAAACGAACGAATCATAACATGATCGCCAGGGCGAAGATCATGTCCCTCTCCAGTAGAGTTGTCGGGGAGCGCTTCTCGAACCTGTTGATGAATAGAAAGCAAATCATTTGTTAATCGTGCCAAATAGTCGTTCATCATTATACAAGGCACATCATGTATTAATCGCGGCTTGGGCACCCCCCAGATATTCATAGGGCGACCAAACACCACCTCATATGGTGTGAGGCCAGTTCGTGAATGGGGTACTGATCTAAGAGAGAGCAGTGCTAGCGGCAAAGCATCAGGCCACTTCAATGACGTGGAAGCCACAATCTTGGCCAATTTGAGTTTTAACGTAGCATTGTACCGCTCAACCAGACCTGCCGACTGAGGGTGGAACACAGCGTGGAACTTCTGCTGAATCCCTAACCCCTTCAGTACATACTCCACAATCTTCCCAACAAAATGAGGCCCATTATCGCTCCACAAAAATTTGCAAACTCCAAAGCGAGGAAAGAATTCCTTAAGCAACACCTTAGCCGTTGTTAGGGCTGTATTGTCTTTCGTGGGGAAGGCCTCAACCCATTTGCTAAAGGCACATACCACCACTAGGACATACTTCAGGTTGTTGCAGCGCTCGAGTTGGATATAATCCATTTGGAGTACCTCAAATGGTGCAGAGGGTGGAACGAACCCTCCTTTCGGAGTATGGGTCCCCTTTCCAGGATTGTGTTGTAAACATACCAGGCAGGTCTGCACTACTCTCTTGGCAGTATTAGCAATCTCGGGATGTTCCCAGACTCGTGTTAACAGTCGAGTGATTGCAAGAGCTCCGACATGCGCCAATCCATGTGTCATCTGGACCATCGCCTGCAAGTAAGCTGCAGGCAATTTCCATTTCTCCATGTCCTTACTTCTCCAACAGCCCTCATCATCTAGTACCCCATCTGCTGCCCATGCCGCAAGTTCTGATTCAGTAGCTGACGTCTGAATATCCAAGATTTCTGCTCTAGCATCGCTCCATCGCTCAGCCTGTGATTGTGTCACATACATGGGGGAGTCAGGAAAACACAGTCGTGATGTTTTTCTTCCTGACCCTCCTCGACCGGATAGGGCAATAAAGTGGCAGGGTTCAGGGTAGCTCATCTTTTCAGTGTGATATGTGGCGCCAAAAGTGTAAGCTCATATCCTGTTAGCCGTGCACTCGTAAGGTATTGGGTCTTTGTTTGATTTAACAGAGCATTACTGCGTGGGGAACTAACACCAACAGTTTGTGTGATAACACTATTCCCTCACTCTGCCGTATGGCTACTGCTGTTGCTGCCACTGCTCGGAAACACCCAGGCAACCCTCATGCTACAGGATCAAGAATGGCAGAGAAATACGCACATGGTCTCTGCTTGTCCCCGTGTACTTGCACTAACACTGACAACGCGCACCCATCGTTCTCGTGCACGTACAATGTAAAAAGTTTTGTGTAGTCTGGTGTACCTAACACGGGTGCAGAACAAAGGGCCTGTCTCAACTGTTCAAAAGCATTCTGACATTCATCTGTCCATTCAAGGGGCATTGGTGTAGCTTTGGACAGTAACGCTAGCAAGGGTTTTATAATGTGCGAAAATCCCATGATCCACTGTCTACAAAAGGACGTTAACCCTATGAAGGCACGTACATCTCTCTGTGTGCGGGGGACTGGTGTGTCTAAAATTGCTTGAATTCGATCAGATGTTAATGCACGCCCCTCCTTAGACAAAAGATGACCGAGGTAGGTCACCTTGGGTCTACAGTATTGGAGCTTTTGCTTCGAAACCTTATGATTGTTCTGTGCCAGAAAAGAAAGCAACGCAATTGTACTTTCTTCACATTGTGCATAAGAGTCTGCAGCAAGCAGAAGGTCATCCACGTACTGGATGAGGACAACGCCAGTCTGTAACTCAAAGGAATCAAGCTGTCTTTTCAAAGCCTGGCTGTAAATACTCGGGCTCTCAGTGTAACCTTGGGGAACACGACAAAATCTATACGATTTATTATTTAACGTGAAGCCAAACAAATATCTGCTATCAGGATGGACAGGAATGGAAAAGAACGCGTTTTTCAAATCAATAACACTAAAGGTTGTGGCCGTTGGTGGCACCAATGTAAGCAAGGTCGTAATGTCTGACACCACCGGGTATTGGGGAATGACAATTTTGTTGATCTCTCTCAAGTCAATAATAAACCGATAGACTTTGTCGTCAGTATCTCTCTTAAGGATCGGAAGAATAGGGCTGTTACAAATATTATAAGGAACCTCCTCCACCACTCCTGCAGAGATCAAATCCTGAACAATATGTGTCAATGCAACTTCACCTTCTCTCGAAATCTTATACTGTGGCACTCGTGGTAGAGGGGCCCCCTCCTTAACAGTAATGTGAATAGGTGGAATACGCATCTCTCCCACATCCGTATCTGAGGTCGCCCATAACGTGTGCGGTAGAGAGGCCAAAGCTGGGATGTCTAATATAGTACAAAACCTATCTGGGTCAGGATAATTGTCATTCAGGATAACCCGCACTCCCTCAGGAGCGCACCGTATCGTTGCTCGAAAATATTTAAGCAAGTCAATGCCCAGGATATTATCTGGTGTATGGGGCGATAACAAAAATTGACCAAAACTGAAAAATTTGTCAAGACATAGTGCAAGGGGTTTTGACAATGGGCTAGGGGAGGGTGTGCCATCAAACCCTACACATGTTATCATTTCGCCAGACAGGGGAGCCCTCGGAACCAAGTTTTTCGACAAAGCGCTATGAGTAGCCCCTGTGTCGACTAGAAATTGATCAGTAGAACCCAGAATACCCGCTGTTACATATGGACCCTTCTGATCTACCGGCACTTCAATTGATTCCTTACCCCATCCTACGCAGTCCTATGCATGCACATAATCCTGGTGCTCCACATTGTCACCCTCCGATATTTGATATTGATTCCGTCTATCAAACGTGTTTCGTTCATCCTGGCCACGGACCCTTTCCTCGACCCTTCCACGATCACCTCCGCCACCTCTCGCTCCCGTATAACTGCCTCTCGACCTACCGCCTCCTCGACCACGCTGGCTACGCTGCTCACAAAGTACCGGACAATCGTCAGCCCAATGCCCAAACTCTTTACAATATGCACATTGATCCTCCGCTATATCCGTACGACCATACAACGTATTTCCTCCACCTCGTCTACCTCTATCATTCCCTCTACCCTGTGTTCCCCGAACCTGCGCCAACATCACCTTCGTTTTCAATTCTTTCGCCTTCTTATCAACACTTTCTTTAGCCTCCAACTCCTGCCGCTCATTATACTGAGCCATAGTTAACAAAGACGCAGGGGTCGCCCTGGCCCAGGAACTTTCACTCTATTTCAATCGCTTTGCAATCTCCGGTAGGAGATTAGCCACATACTTATCCACGAACAAATGCCGACCCGTATCATCTGTTAAAGATTGACCACTGTAGTCATGGAACGCCTCCTCGAAGCGTGTAAAGAAATCTGAAACCGTTTCATCAGGCTTTTGTTTGCACGAGGCTAACATGGTCCAATCAATCTTTTTAGAAGGAACAAGCGTTTTAAGTTTAGTCAGGATAGCCGCCGGAAGGTCCAGAATCAGCTCACATGGCTTACATGCAGGTTCCCTATCTAAATCTGCTTGGTTTATTTCTTTCCATGTCCCCCCCCAGTATTGCTTCATCATTATTTTTACGAATTTGTCTCCACATATCAGGCGGAAGAATTAACCCGAAGAACAGATCTATATCAACAAGAGTCATTACACAAGACGAAATGGCCCCTTCCACCCTTTCATAAAATGCCGCCGGATTTTTCCGAAGGTCAGGTAAAGAATTTTTCAATGCCATAACATCTGCTCTATTCCAAGGAGTATACACCCAGTTATATATAAAATATCCCTTCGCATCCTTAGACGATTTATCTTCATCTGTACCTTGCCCTTTAGGAGGGACATACAAAGGTGCGGCTTCACGCATAGGCATAACATGCAATGCAGAACTCTTATCTGAACCCCGGAGAGAACACTCCTTAGACTGCCCGTTAGACTCCAGCTCGGACTCCTTTTTCTTTTTCCGCTCCTCCCGCAATCTGGTCGTTTCATCTCGCAGCTCGCGATGAACTGACACAGCCTTAGGTTCTAACGTATCTGAAAAGTGACGATATGCAGTAACAACTTCCTCTGCCAAATTAGCCAGAAAATACAGTAATTCTTTGTCCGACCATGTACCCCTTTCCTTAACAACCTCAGCCTGAGAAACAAAATTCGTATTCACTTTACGAGCCCAACTACGTAAATGTGCGGACCTCTCCGCAGTAAACCTGAGACCAGATACACCCTTCTTTTCCGGCTTATCCTGTCCTTCATCATCCGATTCTGCAGCTGGAGCCGTTGGCGAAACGTACGGAGGCGGTGACCGATCTAGCAATGAAAAATCATCAATTTCATTATTAAGGACAGGATAAAGCGGTCGGCGAATAGGAAATTGACCAGTCGTTTGCAATTTACGTTCCCGTTCCTCCCTCTCTCTTTTCTCCTGAGCCTCTTTTTCCTCAAGCTGCTCTTTGTCCGCCAAGGCAACTTCACGCTTCATTCGTTCGCGCACCGCTTTCTCCCACATTCGCACGCAATCAAACATATTTTGTCTAGACCCGCGTTGAAACAAACATTGTTCCACAAACTGTACTTTACGTAAATCGAACGACCCATGTAGAGGCCATTGCAATTCAGGATCAGTTTTGGTGTATTTATGCCATAATTTGCTGTACATTATAGGGGGAAGGCCAAATTTAATATACATCTCACGGTTTGGTGTTCCTTCTGGGGGAGCCGGCTGTGCTTCTGCTAACCTAATTGTGGTACCATTTCCAAGACAGCACATCCCTCGGAGTGTGCTTAAAACAGGCATGTTCAAAAAGTATCACGAAAGCGTGACACCGTATAAAATGGCACTTACAGTACTTCACACAAATGTGCCGCTCAGAGGAAAAAAAAAACAAAGTTAGAGAAACATCTCTACATGCCTGTCTATGTGAAGTACACTACACATATAGATTCAAAGTTCACAAATTCACAAACGTCCAATAAGAGTAAGTATTGACTTAATCGATATTCCCCGTTTCGTGAGCCAATTGAGTCAGTGTTTTTTTCCTCAGATAATAAACGTGAGGGCGCTGCTAACAATCACTATTCGCTAATTTCACTTAATTTCTGTTTAATTTGATATTTATCTAATCCCTTCAGTTATTATTACTGATTTTACTATTCAGGATGCACGTTAAACAATGGCGCCCATTCTTATGGGATCGCTCGCCCAACTTCAGCAATGGAGTCCCTCTTTTGTGTCCATGCTAGTTGGGACGCACCGTTAATACTTATTTAAACTGGGGCCAGGAACCGGCATCGCGTGTTCGTATTGGATTTACCTGGGCGCGTTACACTGCCCCCGCTGCTATCTAATAGGTAAGAGGAGATTGGCGGCTTACCTAACGTATGGGTGTATGACTTGTCGAAGGCTTGTGTCGCCGTTAGGACCTTGTTTGAATTGTTGAGGAAAGGTCGGTGGGTTAACTCGGCATGCCATACAAGTCCTTACTCTAAGTAAGGTTCGGGACACTTCGTTAACTAGTTAGAGACCAACATGTTTAACTTCACAACGCGCTTAAGTGCACGCTTTCGTTTGGTGCAATATGTCCGTGCTGATAAATCAGCTTTCTTAAGAAGGACCCACGCCTCCCCCTAGACACATGGATCGCCCATAACAAAGAATCGATATATACTACTTGCATAAGCACTTTATTCTAATATACCTAGAATAATGGCCTTTATTAGATGACAACAGCGTGTTTTGATTATCTGCACTGTATGGCCTCATAACACAAAACAAGACTCTATGAAGCTAGAGTCTTACGTGCTATTTCCACTTGCTTTCTTGCGATGCCGCTTTAATACTCTATATATATGTTTGGTTCCTGGGTTTTTCTAACACCTAAACATTAATTATTGGTACAGATTTATTCTTGGATTTATCAAGATTCATGGAATAATACCCATACCTTGGGATTGGATGCCATATAAATTGGGTTTTTGGCTCATTCATTCGGAAAGGAAATCAATATATTCCCTCTAATTGGACATATTTTCATTATAATATAGGTAAGACTTCGTTCTGCTATTTTAGCACTTTTATTATTGATTTCGGTTTCCAACAATAGTGGTACTAAGTGAATACCAACTTATGTTTTAGTCAGGATCATTTGGTGATGGAATATAGTTATTTATTTGTTTCAATGAGTGTGGAGACTTTCTATGGCTTGAATCTAGTTTGAGGTTCATTGGACCCCATTCTTTTAATATTATAGACAATAACTGATGGCCTTGTTACATTTTCAGAGTGAATGTCAAAAAGCAGACCCATTTCGTAACGTGTGACTGACTGGATTCAAAAATACTTATATTTGGAAATAATTTTGTGGACCCTATTCACTAGAAGGAAAAAAACTACAAGGTGAGATACATCGTGGCTGCATATTTTGCACAGGGTAGAGGTCTTCTTTCCCATATGTTTTTAACATTTATAGATACCTGTCACGATACCGTCCTATTTTACTACTTTCTAAGCACATCACCTATTTTATACGAATTCTTCTTGGCTTTATAATTGATCCCCTCATCTTTTATCACTTTTGCAAATATTCTGTTTCCACCATCACAGATAGGTGCAATCTGGGAGTTCAGGTGCACCAGGGTGAATTGCAAATATAAAATGGTGCACATCCCAGCACACATCACGGGATGGCCTAGTTAATTAACAGGAACCACGTGTGATGTAGCATGAATTGGAGAAGTACACTTTTATTGTAAATCAATGGAAGTGAATGTTTTCCTGATGGACATATATCAATACTTTGTTCGCAGCCTTGAAAAAGCCCTGTGGGCGAAACGCGCGTCGGCTGCTTTCTTCCAGTGGTATATGAAAATAAACAAACTTCAATCCAAGGAGACCTGTTTGGACTATCATATCATTACTTCATGAGACTATAATCTTTTCCTGGACTGAATCACATAGGGCACTGAGATTGCCAAAATTGTGTCAAGTAACACTGAGACTACTATTTACAGAAATAATGAGAAGGGTGTGCTGAGGTATTCTATTTTTGCATTTCTCTTCTTGATGATGGTCGGCTTCGGTCAGGATGCATGCACAATAAGTATTGTATGGCATATTACCTCAGATAAGTCCAATGAGGAGCAACCCGGACCCACCCTCCCATTCCCCTTCCCAAGACTCCCTGTAGGGTGTCCACCTACCCTTGATGTTGTCAAATTTACAGAGACATCTCCATCATTGGTATATCTCGTGCTCTGCGATTTGACACCATTCAAAATCGTGTTCTCACTCCTGAACAGTTGGGGGACTACCTGCCCCCCCAATCTGGCTAGATTAAACTTTGCAACCCCCACAGCCAATATGACCCTCTGAGCAGGGTATTTGGGCCATATCATTTTCCCGGTGATACCCAAGATCAACCATCTGGCATCCATTTGAACTTCCAGCTCCACAACCAAGGCCATCACTGCTGTGATGTCCCTCCAGTTGTGCTAAATCTCTGGACATTCCCAAATTGTATGTGCTTCCCCACATGCTCGGGCACATTGAGCTGAGGCACAGCGGCTCATCTTGTGCAGCCTGGAGCCGGAACAGTAAGATCTATGCAGTGTACAGAGTTGCTCCAGGCGGAAACGGATCCTTATGGTTATTTCCCTGGGGCATTGTAGTGCTTTCCCCCAGAACTCATCTTCTCTGAGACCCATGTCTCCCTCCCAAGCCTTTCATAATGGGTAAAGATCTGGTGAGTTATTCATGATTTTCTTGTCAACCAGGGAAACTGCCTTAGTCGGCATGGGATCCAAAAGCAGCCGGTCCTCCATGGGCGAATAATCTGGCAATTGTTCCCAGTTAGGCAGGTGCCTCAAACTGTAGGTATCTAAATATCTCCTGTTCCTTGATTTACTCTGCCCGGAGGTCAGTGAAGGGGAGTAGTGATCCCCCACCCCCCCAGATGCCCCCTAATGTATTTATCCCTATCAGACTCCATCTCATGTGGTTTGCAGGTTAATCACCTCCCCAAGGCGGTCACTATCCCATCCCACAACAAGGTCTCGGCAGTCAATTTATCTCCCCAACCCAGGTAGTTGTTAGCCGCATTTCACTTCATCTTGTTGTTGGATTGAGATGCTGTCCTACCTGTGATGTGTAAACTTGTGCTGGCCACCATGCCCTTCTCTGTTTAACAAGTTCGAGCACGACAAGAACAGCAGCACAGGCCCAAGGAGGCTATAGACAGGGACTACAGAACCTGCATGAGCTACAATTTTGATAAATCACGTCCTCAAGATACAAAGATTACTCTCCTGCCTCCAAGAAATTAGTTTAATCTGCTGCTTTCAAGAAACAACAACAAGATGTACTGAATGTTGATAACTATTCGTTTTTGGAGCCCTGAAGAAGTCTCAATGTGTGAGACGAAACGCGTCGGCTAAGAAGGGAATCCATTTGTGTTCTTGGATTTTTTTCCTGACCTGTACTGTCAAAATAAAGAACTTTGGAAAAGAAAAATCTTACTGAATTCCGGATTCATTTATCACAGGACTCTCATACGTATTACGGACTTTTGCATTTAATGAATGAAACACTTCTTGGATGGGTGCTGATTCCTTATCTCTCATTGCATTTTGGGTTTTACCCTTGAAGGAACAGACAGGGTTGTGTTCCTTGGATTCATAAGCACCATCATCACGACTCTCAAGCCACAGGTTAAAGCAGGTGCATCTTTTCTTTGCCTCAACCCTTTTCTTTCTGTAAAACGAGTCCTTGTATAATAGGCGAACCCATGAACAGAACTTGAGCTACAGCCCAGGGAAGGGATAGAGCCACTCTTTGCCATCATAGACCATTCTTGTGTCTAGTGAAAGCCTCACCTTCTCCTCCAAGTTCATATGCAGCACCCCACATAGTCTCCGTAGATTAAGTTGGGTTACCCGTCTCGGCATTAAGCCACCAGGACTGGTTCTGATGGATTACTGATGTTATGACTTCAGTTAATCTGTTTGTCAATGCCTTGGTCACAACCTTGGCCTCTATATTGAGCAGAGATATGGACCAGTACGAACTACATGCTGCCAGGGGTTTGCCATCCTTGGGGATCACCATAAGCATGGCCCTTCTCTGGTCTGCTGGGATAACCTCTGCTTCCCTTGTGCCCAGGAACATGTTGAGGAGGTGGGGTGCAATCTTGTGGGTCACACATTTGAACAGTTTAGGAGGCCATTGGGTCCCTCTGCCTTGCCCAATTGAAGTCCTGGAAGTGGTCCTTCAATTTCCTCCACCATTAAGTCCTGGTCCAAGGCCTCCATTTACTCTTTGGAGAGGACTTGTAAAGGCAGGGTCTTCAGGAGTTCCACACCGTCCTCACCTAATCTGTGGGACTTGAAGGTGTATACCTTTTCATTAAGTATGGGCGAATTTTGCGAATCTCGCGTTCGCGAATTTTGCGGATTTGCGAACTCGCAATCCGCAAAATCCGCGAATTCCCGCAAATTTTTTTTTTTTGTGTTCGCAAGGGTTTCTGCCAGTTCGCGGGGATTTGGTACTAGTTCGCAATTGCGAACTTACTTGTCGGCTCGCAACGGTCGCGACTATGTTGTTTCTACGTCTGGTTCATCATCACAGCCTCCCAGCACCCTCTGTTTCACCACTGCCACCCTCTTTGACCCATGCCACCCTCTGTTACATCAATGCCACCCTCTGGTTCATCATCACTGTAGAAGATGGGGGGGGGAAGCAAGCACACCTGCCCTGCTTCAACTGACATGAATTAATTTGGGGTTAGTTTATTAACAACACCTGCCCTGCCCCAACTGACAATAATGAATTAGGGGCTAATTAATGTGTCACTTAATTTGAAGTTCCAGCCTGGCACCTGCTTGTCTGCTCCCTTAGCTGTAAATCAGGACCTTTGTGGCATACAGTTAAGGTCAGAGCAGGGTCACACAATAGTTGCAAGCAGGCAACCGAATTCTGGAGGGCCCCCTCAGGAAGCACTACAGGGAATCGTTACAAATGATGAGGTTGACCTTTTGCACCTGCTCATTGCTTTTGCAAAAATTGTTTTTCGGTTTTTTCGCGCTATTCGCGAGGGGCGGCGTCGTGCGAAACCGACCGCGGAAGCCGCCAATTCGTGCGAATGACCTTTATATTTTTTGCAGCGTGTTGTTTCGCGAGTTTTTGTGTAGTATTCGCGAGCCGCTTGCAGGGCAACACGCGAATTTACCCCAAGGTCGAGTACGGGCGCGGCCATTTTGTTTGCGTGACGTATTTCCGTTTCCGCCCGCGATGTATAATCTCGCGTCGTAAGCGCATTGCGAGTACAAGTCCGCACGAGATCGCGGAGGAAAATCGCGTGCGAACTTACTTTCGCGCTCGTGAACGGGCGGCCATCTTGTTTTTCATTCATTTCCTGTGTCTGGGCATGGTGTTTAATCCTCTTGCTATCTTTGCCATCCTTTGCTTGTTTTCAGTTTTTTTCGAACGATTTTGCTTCTTATCTATCCCTCTCTTTTCCTAGCTGTATATTTTTGTCTTTTCTGCTACTTTTGTTTACTTTTAAACTACTTTTTTAAACTCTTTTCTTTTCTTCTTCCCTATCCTATTCTTTCCTAATTTTCTACTTCTTCCTACCTTACCTGCCCAGACCATGGTGAAGCCAGGCGCCGTGAAGCTGCCCAGGCACTTGAGGGCCGCAGCGGCGGCGGGGAGGAGGAGTCCTGGACCCTGTGCCAGGACAGCATGCGGGCGATTGAGGGGCGAGCAGGTGACGCGACGGGAGATATTCAGCCGGGAGGAAGTGGGCGCACTGGTCTACTTCGTCCAGCGCCACCTGCCCAGGACCATCGCGGGAGGCGGCAGGATCGCGGCCGGCGGCTACAACATCCGGAAGCGCCGCAAGCGGTGGCAGGTGTGCTGGGCCATGTCCCAACTCTCCGGGGTCCAGCGCACCTACAGCCAGGTCACCCACCGCTGGACGGACCTCCTGGACCGGGAGCGCGACCTGCTGGACCAGCTCGGCTTGGAGATCCCCGGGCTTGGTGAGTAGTAGTAGCTATTTCATCACTCACTACTATGTTTTCCCCTGCTCTGTGTTGTTGTATTGCAAATATTTGTTTTTTACATGGAGCAAGCCAATAATGCTGCTGACGATTATATTGTAGTTAAATTATATTTCAAAATCTTCTGTGCGTTTCAGGTGCACTGCTCTCCTTCTCAGTGGTGTTGGTACTATGCTTATTTGTTTTCTATTTTGTGGTCTCATTGGCCTGAGTAACTATTATGTATGAGTGTACTTTACAGAACTGCGTCATGCTAGACACTAGGGGGCAGATTACACTTACAAGCCCCTTGCGCCACGTTTACGTTGCCTTGCGTGACGCAACAGCGGCGTAAACGTGGCGCATCCCTGCAAGTCATTTACAGCGTGACGCATCTAGGGAGATGCGTCACGTTATAAAGCCATGGGCCTGCGCCACAATGGGTGCGTTCCTAGTACGCAGGGTGGGCGGTCTGGCGGCTGTGCGCCTCGCAAAAGTGCCTGCGTGAAATCTACAAGATTTAACGCAGGCACTTCTGCGACGCTGCTACGTCAATTCAATTCCTTATGCCTGCTTGAAGCAGGCGTAAGGACTGACACAGCATGTTAAGTATTGGGTGGCCCTGAGCATTACTGGAGTTGCATTGCGTTGGCGACGTGACTCCAGCGATGCGCCGCTCTTACGTGACGAGATGCGTCACTCAAGTGCCTACCCTTGCGCCAGGGCGCGCTGCATTGTAAATGAGGCGCATCTGCCGTGTCGCAAGGGTAGTTTTGCGTGACGCATTTGATCTGGCGCATCTCTGGAGATGTGCCAGAATGCGTAAGTAAGTATGCCCCTAAGGGGCAGAATTGCAATTACCGTCGCATCCCTGCAAAGTAGCAGGGATGCGCCAGTAATTGTGCGGCCCGCTACCACCACCAAACATGGTGCGCCGTATTTACAATGCGGCGCACCATGGGCCCAAAACGTCACCGAAGCTTTACTGCTGGAGTTGCGTCGCAACGATGGAGCAGCTCCAGCAATGCTCTGGGGTACCCTATCTCCCCAATGCTGGGTCAAGCCGTACGTCTGCTTCAAGCAGGTGCAGGGTTTGTGTGACGCATCATTGTCCTAAAGGTGACTGATTGAAATTTTGTAGATTTCCCTCAGCCACTTTTAGGATGTGTTCCAGCGCAGGAATGCCCTTCCTTGCGCCGGAACGCCCCCTGATGGCGCAGGTTTTTTTTAACGGGAGGCATCTCCCAAATGCGTCACGTTGTTATAATATTATACGCCGCACCATGGCGCCTCTTTTGTTCAGCTGCTGCGTCACAAAAGTCACGCAAGAACGGAGCAAAAGAGCCGCAAGGGGCTTAAATCTGCCCCTTCCTTTGTACCCCTGACAATAAGAAAAATAGTGGCGGTGGATTGATAGTTTGACTATTTAAAAGACTGGTTATGTAGCAGGCAACTGTTAGTGTTGTCACTGATCTGACTGAAATCACAATGGAGTTTGTCTGTCACTTTGCGTCTTGCCTGCGGACTGCTGCCTGCCAGTCCTTAGTGAACCTTTCAGTACTTTGTTTAGTGAGTTACGTGACTTTCAAAGTTGCAGGTCTGCAAATCAATGAAAACTAACCCTAATGTATGTGTATGTATGTATGTATAGGCATTTATATAGCGCACTACTTACCCGGAGGGTCCCAAGGCGCTTCGACCGCTGCGAAACCCTTCCTGGCTTCCCTGAGAGATGGTCCCTTAATGGGTATCTCCAGGGTGAGACCAGGCATCCCCGGCGGTCTGGTGGGGCCATTAGTGAGGATGAGGCAAGCTAATGCCCAGAGTTGCCGAGTGTGATCGCTGATCAGAGTGGGCACCGTGGCGAAAGAATTATCGAGTCCGCTGACCCTGGTCCAGAAACCTGCCGCGCCGGGAATTGAACCCTGGTCCCGGGCCGTCCTCTGCTCTCGGGTCTGCCGCCTCTAACCAGTGAGCCACACTACCTCACGGAAATATTTTGTTATTGTTGTTTTGAAATGTTTGATTTGGTTGACATTGACAAGCAACAATCATCCATGTTTTCTGTTCTTTCTTTCATGTTGTACATCAGCTCCCCCCAGGGGCGAGAGGACACAGGAGCAGCAGGCGGCGGATGCTGTTGAACAGGGCCAGGATAGGGCAGGCGAGGGCTCCTTTGCTGGCCCCAGTAAGTTTTCATTTTAGACTAGTACCTATTTTTCCTAGCGTTCCTCATTTGATTTTTCCAAAATCGTCTTTGATCTTCTTGTAGACTGTATCTAAATTCTTATCCTGCCTCTACTATGAATCCCTGTGGTATTACTAGATTATTCTTATTAGTCTGTCTGTGTAGCTAACTAAGATTGCACGGTTGGCGAAACTCCCATTCTAGTCAGCAATAGCTCTATCAACTTAGTGCAGTCCTCTGGGATTGTCCATAATGTCTTTTGAAGTGTTCTATCTGCTTTGAAAATTCCCAACTATAAAATGTGAATGACCACCAAGAAAGAATAAGATACTACTTTTTGGTTTGGATAGGAGGACAATCCATACCACTACAGTGGCGCGGACAATTCTTCTGCAGAAACAGAACTATGGACAATAAATAGTGCATTGCTTATCAATTATAATAGGCGCTGGTAGAGTTTCCACATACCTCTGTGATAACAGACTTTGAACCCCCAATGTCCTTACTGACTGACTACATAGTGTGGCACAGTCATTTACCTCCCGAATTCATCGATCATTGATCCCCAATGATGATTATCCAACGTAGCTGAAGAGCACGGAGTCAGAGTCAAGAAGTGTCAGAGGCACGGACTCATGCTTGCAAAAATTGCAAAACCTTTCGCTCAGTCACTCTAGTCTGGACCAAAAAACACAGAGTCTCTCTAAGTTTAAAAGCTTTATTAAAAGTAAACACATTTATTAAAATGAAGTCATAATAAAAAAACGAAATGTTTAACTGAGAATGGAAAAGTGGTTAGTGCTGACGATTAATTGAAGACATTTCTTGTGGTCGAGCCGAGCTCTCACCTTGTTTCAACTTGATCTTGTTGTTAGAAGTCCATCTTCTGTCTGTGTGGAAAAAAATGGTGCGTGTTAAAAAGCCAGCCTTCATCAGTTGTGCCAAAAAGTGCTGCATTACATTGTTTTCACATGTCTTCATTCCTGACCAAATACTAGTGAGTGGTTTATTCTAACATTCTTCAAATGTACTTTGTAGGTGGAACATCTGGTGGCGGGGCCAACGCGGAGGTGGTGGTGCTCGACACGGAGGCAGAGGGCAATTCTTCAGGGGAGGAGGCGGCGGCTCCAGTGCCAGCTGTGAGAGTTGAGACGGTGGTGGTGGCGGGCAGAGGTAAGCTCTTATATATTCCTTACTTATTGAGATAGAAGACGTGGTTGGGAAGGAAAGAATATGAGATGCATGGCTGGGTGAATGATGAAGCAATGATTGGTGGAAGGACAACAGCCTGGGTGGGTGACACAGAAACGTGTCCATATACCTGGATCACGCTACTATCTGACTCTTAGATCGCATATGTGTATCTAGAGCAGGGGTACTCATAGTACGGCCAGCGGGCCGGTGGCAGCCCGGCAAGCCTTCCTTGTCGGTGCGCAGACCTTGCAGACAATCACTGCTCCCCCGGCCCCCACAGAGCAGAGTGGAGATGCAGGGCCACAAAGAGGTGAAATAGAACAAAGCCTCTGCTCTGTGGGGCCGGGCAAGCAGTGATTGTCAGGGTGGAGATGCAGGGGCGCTACAACAAACAAAGCCTCAATAATATGTTAATGGTCTTTTAAAGACCTGTTAAGTACTTTGGTGTGGCTGTCTGTGTGTGCGCGTTGAGGAAGCTGTCTCAGCCCGGGCTGAAGGCTGACACAGACAGACACACACACAGTGAGATGACAGAGGAGGAGGGAGAGGGAGGGCAGGAGGGAGAGAGAGATGGAGAGGGAGGGCAGGAGGGAGAGCAGGAGGGAGAGAGATGTATGTAAATGCTGGGTCTGGTGGCTCAGTGGATGAAGGCATCTGCTGCAAGGACCTGTGTGCAACCTCATGGTCACAAGTTTTCGTTTTGCTTTAGCCCCGCCCCCTCTGACTCCGCCCCCACCAGTGCGGCCCTCGGCCACAAACTTGGCTGTAAATTTAGCCCCTGAGAGAAAGTTTGTGAGTACCCATGATCTAGAGAGAGTAGACAGTCAGTGGATGAACTAAGTGTAACTTTGAAGAGCATGTAACACTGCACCTGCACGTCCGTTCCAGTGTAGGAAAGGCAAGGAAAAGAAGTTTTAATTTTGTCCAAATACTACCATCAATAGTAGCAGTAGTTTGTATTGTAAGCACAGCATAGATCCGGTTATTACGGTGGCCACTCCCTACCTCTCTTAATAAGTTTAGTAGTACTCAGTCATTCATGTGTGGATGCATCACTGGTCACTCAATAAAAAGCAAAGCACCTAAAGTCATCCCATATATAAGCAAAAACATCCCATGTGAAGTGATAGATAATCAGATTATTTATCTTCTTCAATTTTCCATTTCTAGTACTCATTTGCACTGTAGGGTGAAAGTTAAATTAATTAAGCAGTAGCCCTTGTAACAGAGTATTCTCAGTGCCACCCGTAATAGAAAAGTAAGAGCTTCATCACCTGCATGTACTGGACGGGTACAGTAACGCAACGCAAGTCTAGGTCACTCATCATGGCGTGCGTCTCTTTTTCTCGGGTGCAAGTTCACTGCGCTGGCATTATGCCGGCTTGCAGAAGATAACGTACCAATTTTCCTAAACAAGAGACAAGAAGAAGAATAAGACTGGTGTACTTACATAGTCAACTCCAATGGAAGTCCATAGTGCTCGTAGAATTTGTTCCTTAAACTTCCACTAATGTTAGAGCAAGGATGAAGAAGTGGGAGGTTAGATAGATACTGGCCTCAATAGTTATGTAATGCGCTTGCAAGTTGCTAGTTGTACTGCAACACAAATTTCTGCTGAATGATTGAGTTAATCTTAAAGAGCATTGGTTACAGACTATGTCTTTCTTTCTTCATATAGATGCTCCTTCCAAACCAACAAGGAGGAAGGAGCTGGCTAGAGCGGCCCGGCAACGGAGGATCGATGCCACTGTTGCGGAATATCGGCAGCTGGTGGCCCTGGAGGACGAAGAAAGTGTGCAGTCGACCACAACAACAACAACGTCGTCTGCATCGGCCTCCCTGCCCCCACGGGCTGCCACCCAGCACAGTGCTCCACCCAGACTGAGCCAGGCTGCCAAAGCCAAACGCCACCGCCGAGCAGCAAGGACAACAGCTGCCTCTCACAGCCATTGCACCTGCAAAGCAGTGAAGGCACGCCTGCGCCGCAGTACCCTGAGGGTGTCCCGCCTTCAGCAGGAGCTCCACCACTTTACAAACGTGTTGGAGGGGCTCCGCGTAGAGCACGCCTTACTCCGCCAGGAGCATGATGCCCTGGCCCAAAAAGTAAACAGCATCCACCCATACTGTCCCTTGCCCCCTTTTTAGAGACTTTTGGGGGGTGGGAATTGGGAGTTGGGTGTTTGGGGACTTTTGAAGGACAATCGTTGGGGTTAGGGAGGGTCTTGCGGGAGATTATTTTGTTAGGGATATAAATATACTTTTTCAAACTTTATCTGAGCATACCTGTTTTTTACTGCTTGCCTGGTGGGTGGGGGTTTAACAGTGACTTTGTTTTCCTGAAAGTTTAGTTCCATTTTCTTCCTTTAAGTGTAAATGCCCAAATGTTTTCAACACTAAGTGCCTCTCACAGAGTAAGTGAAGTGAATTCAAGAGTCCTAGGACTTTAGTAGTACTACCGTCAGTCTCTCGTCTCTCCTAATACTCCATTATACTCCCAAACCACCAAACGCTTATCTTACCTGTAATTTGTGTTTGAAAGTAGGGCTAGACCCAGGGCTGGCTCCACGGGAAACAGCGAATAAGGTTGGCAATCCTGAGCGGATAAAATTTCCTCATAGCAGTGGTACTAGTGGTGTGACACAGTGGCAGTTGCATGCCTATGAAAAAAAAGAAAATGAAATCTGGTTTGTCCTCCTGAGCAATTCAACGGTACAATAGAGAATATAGCAGGTGACAGAAGTACACTAGAACAGTGGCACATTGTAGCCTAACAAATGGTAAAGTATAACTACTAATTCGGTTGAAGTTCTTTGACATTAGGCATGGGTCTTTGTCAAGCAGAGTAAGAATATATCCTCGGATTTCTTCACCAGCCTGTTGCTATCACCTTATCCTCCCCAGCAAGTGTGTGGATTTATTGCTGTAATTTAGCCACACATCAATCAAAACCACACAGCCCGGGGGAAGAGGGTTAGGGTTTGAAAAATGGATGGGTACGGGGGTTTTTGGGAAAGGTTTTGGGAGACAAGAAAAAATAGCACAGCATGGACAAACAATTGTGAACATAAACAAATCTTTGGGTACAAACCTATCCATCAATCTTTGAAAGTGCATGCACTACTGCATGCATGTCAGTGAAAAGAAAGTAGTACTTTCGACAACTGTGGAAGAAAGAATGCAACAGTACAGGGCGTGTGTGGAAATATTGATAACTATATTCAACATAAGGTCTCTGTTGCCAGATACCTGAGAGCCTTGCTGGTCACTATAAATCCATTCACAACACTCAATGGGGTTGATCTGGAAGGTATAGTAGATAGAAAAGGAGAAATTGCTCTTTTTCTAGGTGTCCCCTCACTCACCAGGGTTGCCCCTTGGTGACATGCTTCATCATTGGGGCCATCCCAGTCCTCTACGGGCTGGGGCGTGCTGCGACTTGCGAATTACGTAGGAGCACTTACAAATGACTATGTGTGATGCAGATGTGATTGTGGAGTGGACTAAGTGATGTGTTAAGGCAGGGATCAATTTAGAAGCAGAGAGAGATCCAAGAAATGTAGTCACAGTCGTAGAAAAACACAATGGATACTGTATCTGTTTGTTGTTGTAGTTGTCCTGTTGAAAGTGGTAAGTTGCATGCAGAAAAAAAATCCTCTTATTAGCGGGACTCCTCCATTGCAGCTGACGCTTCGTCCATCAATGTTGGTGACCAGAAGACACCCTGTCCACTGCCTGCCTGGCGGATGCTGAATTGCGGCTCGCTAATGTGAAGCCTGACTCCATCCTTTTTTCCCCATTGCACAGAATGAAACCCGGCCTGTAATTATTCAACGAAAAACAGGAAGTGATATAATATTACAACACCACTGATAAATAAATATAAGGTATGTAGGCTGTGGAGTCCAAAAAGTCACACTTTGATTTTCCTAGTAGACAGTACAATATTTTTGAAAGTGCGTACTCTGTCTGAGTCACCTTTTGAAGGATAAATAAGTATGGGCAAATTAATGTAGCGGATCTTTCCCCTCAAGCTAGGTGTACTGTAAACTGTGTTTTAGAACAAAATTAGATCTTCCCAGCAGTGCTCCCACCCAGACCCTTACTAAAGCCAGTCGCAAAAATTTAGAAGACCCCCAATCAAATCTCAAAAAACGAGGCCTAGCAGAAAACTGGTGACAAAACGTACTTTGAAAGTAAAAGTAGGCCCAAGTACCCCCTTACCCACCGTGGATTGCATTCAAACCACTTGCAAGCAACCAAGCAAAAGTATCCATAGCCAGCATTGCTCCAAGACTCGAAAACCCCCCCACCCAAACATATGCAATAGAAATACTGCTAACCCTAACAAACCCTAAGTTAAGAATAGTGGCAAAGGCTTTCTTTAACCATACCAAATCCCCCCTTTCCCACCATGGATTTTCTTCAAATGACATGCAACCAAAATTACAAATTCTCACGAGTGCTCTAAGACCCCAGAAGTTCCAGAACTCAGTTGCAAAAATGTAGAACACCCCGAAACACATGCAATCCTGCTGCTAGGGCTAACCCTAACGAACCCTAAGTTACAAAAAGTGCCAAAAGGCTTTTCCGCGTGGATTTTGTCCCAACCACTTCCACCCGGTATTAGACCTTCCCAGGAATGCCCAAAGACCCGCCAACCCACCCGCCAAAAAGTATAACACCCCCAAACAGGCCAAAAGCAAAATCTCATACTTACAATATTTCTCGGCCTTTGGTCCAAAAAAGCGCTGCGTAGCTAGGCCATAAGTCCGGTTTGCCACCACGGATTTCCTGAAAAGCAAATGCAATCAAGATTAGAGTGTCCCAGCAGTGCTCCCAGACCCCGAAACTCACCCACAAGCACCAGGAAGCCCCCCAAACAGGCCCCCGAAAACGCTACATTGAGCAAAATGTCAGAAATGGCAACAAAATAAAACGGCGTGGATTTTGTCCCAACCACTTTTATCCGGTATTAGAGCTTCCCAGCAATGGCCCCAGAGCCGTCACCCCAGGAGAAAACGAGTAGAAGACCCCCAAACAGCCAAAGAGCAAAAGTACAAAAATGGGGACTTAGTCATTTTTCCCCAAATTTCCCAAATCACTCCGCGCGCGCTCTGCAGCTAGGCCCTAACTCCCCTCTGCCGCCATGGATTTGCTTCAAACCTCTTGCAAAGTAAAGTATCCATAGCCAGCAGTGCTCCCAGACCCCGAAACTCACCCACAAGCACCAGGAAGCCCTCCAAACCGGCCCCCGAAAACGCTACATGGAGCAAAATGTCAGAAATGGCAAAAACAAAATCGGCGTGGATTTTGTCCCAACCACTTCCACCCGGTATTAGACCTTCCCAGGAATGCCCCAAGACCCGCCAACCCACCCGCCAAAAAGTATAACGCCCCCAAACAGGCCAAAAGCAAAATCTCATACTTACAATATTTCTCGGCCTTCGGTCCAAACGCGCTGCGTAGCTAGGCCATAAGTCCGGTTTGCCACCACGGATTTTCTGAAAAGCAAATGCAATCAAGATTAGAGTGTCCCAGCAGTCCTGACAGACCCCGAAACTCACCCACAAACAGACGGAACCCCCCCTAAGAGCACCTCAAAGGCAAGCAAGTCAGCAAAAACACAAAAAAAATTGCGCCTCGGATTTGGTCCAAACCACTTTTAGAGCTTCCCAGCAATGGCCCCAGAGCCGTCAACTCACCTGCAAAGAGGTAGAACAACACCCCCACAAGTGCTGAGTCTTTCTTCATTGGGCGTAAACCAGCCCTCTGCTTTGATGGAAATAGGAGTCTGGAGGAGGAGGATAGAGGAGCATGTTCTTCTGAACTTGTGAACCTGAGGAATGCAGACTGCGGCACCTTCAAATCAATTAGCAAACAAGTGAAGACAGTTCTGCTGATGGACTTGTTTTTGTGATTATCTGATTAAAGTTTGAATTATATTAACTGTGCACAACAAAGAAAGACAGACACACAGGAATAAAAGTGAATAAGGACGAAAAAGAAAGTTATTGATTCGTTGTCTCATTTTCAGGGCTCGGTATCACGGTCCAGGAATGAGAATAAGGCTTTGTCATCATACTCTGCGAATTCAGGCAGGGTGAGCTCAGTGTCACCTGACAGAGAAGAAATTCCCTCATCTATGTTGCTGGCCACCTCGTCTTCATCCGGCGCGCTTTCTCGTACTCTGAAATCTGGTGGAATGAGGTGCTGATTCATCTTGATCATTGTTAACCTCTCCACATTTTTGGGCGAGAGGCGGCTCCGTTTGGAAGTTACAATGCCACCAGCAGCACTGAAAACACGTTCAGAAGACACGCTTGCGAGTGGGCAAGACAAGTAGTTTAAAGCCAGGTTGGTGAGCTGTGGCCACAATTCTTTTTTCCCATGCCAATACGCCAATGGGTCAGCATTAACATAGACCTCTGTTGAGTCATTCAGATAGTCCTTGACCATCGAATCAAGGTTCTCCTGCAAGGTTCCTCCTCTTTGCTTAGCTGTTGCTGTGACCTTTTGAGAACCAAACCCAAGCCGAGCTAGCCAATCCTCTTCAGCCTCCAATGTTACTGTTGCGTCTGGTGGTGCAGATGATCCGGTTGCCGGTCTCTTTAACGGCTGAGAGGTCACTTGTGCCGCAGCCACAGGTGCAGAAGAGGATTGTTGTGACTGGGGATGGCCTGCTGATGCTGATGTACTGCCTTCTCCTTCAATTTTCTGCCGTTCTCTTTCAAACCTCTTGGCTGAGGAGGCTATCCACCGTTTGTAACTTGTAACATCTTCATCAGCAAAAGGAAAGAATGCTTGGCCCGCCAGCGCCTTTTTGTAGCGTGGATCCAGAATAGTAGCACAAATGTAATGCTGGTCTGAGTGGATCATTTTAAGACGTTCATCATCTTGTAGGTGCTCTAATAATTTCTCAGCCAGAACAAAAGAGTCTTGGTTTTTTTCATCTTTTTCAAACACAGAACACACCTCCTTCAGTTGGTGCTCCAGCATGTACAACAATGGGATAGCTTTTCCCAAATTACAGTCCTCCTTGCTGACTGCACGCGTGAAGAACTCAAAAGGACGAAGCATGCGTATCAGGCTTTTAACTATGTTCCATTGCGCCGCACCCATCCTCAGGTCCTCCTTCTGAGCTGTACCCTTTGTTAAGAAATAGTGATCGAGTACCGTATACTGCTCATACAGACGCTCAAGCATGTAGAAGGTTGAGTTCCAACATGTTGCCACCTCCTGGATGAGTGCTTTCACTGGCATTTGACGTTGATATAGCAGGCTCCTCAGCTGCTTCCGGGCCTTAAAAGAATGGCTGAAATGGTTGCACATTTTTCGGCAGGTGTCCAATACACTGTACGCTGCACTGGCTTTATTACCCAAGAATTTACCCAAGAGTGCCAAACACGGCACTCTGAAATAGTCACCCAGCTTCATGGCCTTAACTATATTGGCGCCATTGTCCGTGGAAACATAACCAACCTGGCGTTTTTTGGGGGACAGCCAGTTAAGGACCTTTGTGTTAAAGACATCCAAAATGTTTTCTGCTGTGTGACGTTTCTCCAAACCAAACATGGCTAGTGTTGCATGTTTCCGAGCAGCTTTAAAAACAATGTCCGGGTCAACACCTGCGTTTAGCTTTGCTTTAGCCCCTGAAAAAGAGACCCAGTGTGCAGTGTTGCACATGTAATCAGCGCCTGCGCCACTGGTCCACATGTCTGTTGTCAGATGTATAGTGTGAACAGCACTCTTCTGCAAAGCTGCCCCAATCACCTTCAGAACATCTTCATGTAGTGCTGGAACCGCAACTCGGGCAAAATAGAACCGGCTAGGAACCTTCCATTTAGGGCAGAGAGCTGCCACTAATTCTAGAAAACCAACCCCTTCTAAAAAAGAAAAAGGGAGAAGGTCCAGAGCTAGCATTTTAGCCAGCTTAGTGTTATACAGACGCGTCAGTGGGTGGTTGCGTTCATAATCAATCAATCAATCAATCAGTGACACTTGTAAAGCGCGCTACATACCCGTAGGGTCTCAAGGCGCTGGGGGGGGGGGGGGGGGGGGGGGGTGCCGCTACCGCTCGAACAGCCAGGTCTTCAGCTTCTTCCTGAAGGAGAGGTGGTCTTGGGTCAGGCGCAGGTTGGGAGGGAGGGAGTTCCAGGTCTTGGCGGCCAGGTAGGAGAAGGACCTTCCTCCTGTAGTCGCTCTTCGGATGCGGGGGACGGCGGCGAGGGCGTGGTTGGCTGATCGGAGGTGGCGTTTGGGAGCGTAGAAGTTGACTCGGCTGTTGAGGTAGCTCGGGCCTTGGTCGTGTAGGGCTTTGTGTGCGTGGGTGAGGAGGCGGAAGGTGATTCTTTTGTTGACGGGGAGCCAGTGAAGGTCTCTCAGATGTCCGGAGATGTGGCTGGTTCGTGGGATGTCGAGGATGAGTCTGGCTGAGGCGTTCTGGATCCGCTGGAGTCTCTTCTGGAGCTTGGCGGTGGTACCGGCGTAGAGGGCGTTGCCGTAGTCCAGTCGGCTGGTGACGAGGGCCTGGGTGACGGTCTTCCTGGTCTCGGTGGGGATCCACCAGAAGATCTTCCGTAGCATGCGTAGGATGTTGAAGCACGCCGAGGAGACGTTGTTGACTTGCCTAGTCATGGAGAGGGAGGAGTCCAGGATGAAGCCCAGGTTGCGTGCATGGTCTGTTGGTTTGGGTGCGGTGCCCAGGGCGGGAGGCCACCAGGAGTCGTCCCAGGCGGAGGGTGAGGAGCCCAGGATGAGGACCTCCGTCTTGTCCGAGTTCAGTTTCAGGCGGCTGGTCGTCATCCACTCGGCTACCTCTTTCACCCCTTCGTGCAGGTTGGCTCTGGCGGCGGCGGGGTCGTTGGTCAGGGAGAGGATCAGCTGGGTGTCGTCGGCGTAGGAGATTATGCTGAGGTTGTGTTTGCGTACGATGGCCGCGAGGGGGCTCATGTAGACGTTGAAGAGGGTGGGGCTCAGAGATGATCCTTGAGGGACGCCGCAGATGACTTCGGAGGCCTCTGACTTGTACGGTGGTAGGCGGACTCTCTGTGTTCTTCCGTCGAGGAAGTAGATGATCCATTCCAGCGCCTTGTCCTGGATTCCGATGTTGCTGAGGCGCCGTACTAGGGTGCGGTGGCAGACCGTGTCGAATGCCGCGGAGAGGTCTAGGAGGATGAGGGCCGCTGTTTCTCCATTGTCCATCAGGGCTCGGATGTCATCGGTGGCGGCGATGAGGGCGGTCTCGGTGCTGTGATTGGCTCGGAAGCCGGACTGTGAGGGTCGAGGGATCCGTTCGTCTCGAGGAAGGCGGCCATCTGCTTGTTGACGGTCTTCTCGATGACTTTGGCTGGAAACGGGTGGAGCGAGATGGGGCGGTAGTTCTTGAGGTCGGTGGGGTCCGCTGTTGGTTTCTTGAGTAGAGCGCTGAGTTCGGCGTGTTTCCAGCTCTCAGGGAAGATGGTGGTGTCGAAGGATGTGTTGATGATGTCTCGTAGGTGGGGTGCGATGACAGCGTCGGCCTTGTTGAAGACGTGGTGAGGGCAGGGGTCGGTCGGTGATCCGGAGTGGATGGAGTTCATCGTGCGGATGGTATCTTCGGTGCTGATCGGGGTCCAGGCGTGTAGGGTGGTGGTGGGGGGTGGTTGTTCGGTCATGGTGTGCGTTGGTTGGTTGTTGAAGCTGTTGTGTATGTCCGCGATCTTGTTGTGGAAGTATGAAGCGAGGGAGTTGCAGAGGTCTTGCGATGGGGTGATGTCTTTGTTTCCTGCGCTGGGGTTGGAAAGCTCTTTCACGATGTTGAAGAGTTCCTTGCAGTTGTGTGCGTTGTTGTCCAACCGGTCCTTGAATGCTGTTTTCTTGGCGGCGCGGATCAGCTGGTGGTGTTTCCGGGTGGCAAGTTTGAAGGAGGTCCTGTTGTCCGGTGTCGGTTCCCTTCTCCAGACTTTCTCGAGGGCTTGGCAGTTCTTCTTGGAGCTCTTGAGTTCGTCGGTGAACCATGGGGCCTTCTTGCTGCCGGGTCTGCTAGGCGGGGTCCTCAGTGGGGCGAGTTTGTCCGCGCAGTTGCTGATCCACTTCGTGAGGTTGTCGGCGGCCTGGCTGGGGTTCGCTGAGCTGGCAGGAGGGTGCTGGCTCAGGGAGGTGGCGAGCTGGTCTGCTGTGATCTTGTTCCAGCTTCTGCGGGCGGCCTGTTGCTGGTGTTGGTGGGTCGTCGTTCTCTTGAAGGTGAAGTGGACGCAGCTGTGGTCCGTCCATTGAAGCTCTGTGGCGTGGCTGAAGTCGATGTCTGTGCTGGAAGAGAAGACTGCGTCAAGTGTGTGTCCGGCGAGGTGGGTGGGGGTGGACACCAGTTGCTTGAGTCCAAGGTTGGCGAGGTTGTCGAGCAGGGTGCTGGTGTTGCGGTCGTTGTTGTTCTCCAGATGGAAGTTGAGGTCTCCCAGGAGGATGTAGTCAGCGGAGGGGAGGGCATGCGGGCTGACGAAGTCGGCGATGTCCTCGCTGAATTGTGTGCGTGGTCCAGGGGGTCGGTAGATCAGTGTGCCTCTGAGGGTGGTGTTCGGGTTGGTGTGGATCTGGAAATGCAGGTGTTCGGCGCTGGTCAGGGTGTTGTCGGTGCTGGTCGTGAGACGGATGGTGTTCCTGTGGATGATGGTGATGCCTCCTCCCATCTGGTTGGCGTTTCGGTCCCTCCGGACGATCTTGTAGCCCTCTGGGATAGCGATGGTGATGTCGGGAGCTGAAGAGGCGTTCATCCAGGTCTCCGTGAGGAAGGCAACGTCAGGGGCTGTGGCATCTAGAAGGTTCCAGAGTTCGATGGCGTGTCTGTGGACGGAGCGGGTGTTGAGCAGGATGCACTTGAGGTGGGTGCTGCTGGTGTTCGTCTTGGCGGGTGCTGGTGCGAGGCAGGTCCGGATGCAGGTGAACTTGCAGGCGTGGCAGCTGAAAGGTCCGTGGGTGCGTCGTGGTGTGGCTTGGTGGCATTCTGGGAGTCGGCCGGTGTTGAGTGCGATGAGGGAGGCGGCGGAGTACGTCAGGCAGGTAGGTCGGGGTCTTCGTGGGCCAGGGGTCCTGGCGCAGGTCGCGATCCGGTCGCGGACGGGCGCAGACGGGCTTACCTTTGGCGCGCCTTCGGCGCACAATCGGCGCACCCGCTGCGCGTGACCGCTGCGCGTTCGCACGGTCGCCATTTAAGGCGAATTGCGCGGGTGGGCGGAGCAGCTGGGAGGCGGGAGCGGGGAGGGTACAGAATAGAAAAAGGGGCGGGGAAAAGCAGCGGTGGCGGGAAGGGAGAGCGGGGGGCGGCGAGGTAGGCGGACAACAAGGAAGGAAACCAAAACACGGGCACGAAGAAAATTTACAAAACAGGCACAAATTACAGTAAAAACAAAGGCAAAAACAACCAAAACACAGGCACGAAGAAAATATACTAAACAGGCACAAATTACAGTGAAAACAAAGGCAAAAACAACCAGAGCGGAGGCAGCCGGCAACCGGCAACGAGGCAGGCAGCGAGGCAGAGGGCAGGCAAGGGGCACACGCAGCAGCTGGTGGCCGTGCAGCGCGGGGGTGTCCCACAATTGCGCTTCTGTAAACAACATCTTTTTAATGTTGCCCTGGACCAAGGATTTACGGGATGATGATGATATCTTCGACCCAGTTACGCTCGCTAATGAACTTTTCCGCATTGATGTCTCACTCTCTCCCACACTCTTAGTGTGGCTCACATGGGGTGTGCTGCTGACAGGGGTACTGGGTGTAAGTGAAGTGTTTGAATCGTCTTCTTCCTCCTCGTCATCATCAGATGAAAAATCAACGTTTTCATTACGTGCAATTCGGGCTTCCTTGACCGCCTCTAGGTGCGCAAACCATTGGACAGGGTGCGCTCTCATAAGATGACCTCTCTGGCCTCCGGTACCATAGTTGGTACCAAACTTACCACGACTAACTCGAAGCTTACAAATGCTACAAATGGCTACGTTTTCCTTTCTTGGGCAAACACTAAAGAAGTCCCAAACTGGAGACTTGAAATGTCTTTGGGGGCCGGAGGAGGCGGCGATACTGGTGGTGGTGGTCCTGCTGCTAATGCCAGATGAAGTGGAGGATGTGGATTGCCGAACTTCAGTACGTTTTGCACTTTCACCACCACTAATTGAGGTCGAGGTGGATGGAGGTCCCTTCTTGCGAGGAAGAAATATGGAAGCGGTAGGTGTTGGTGTACTAGTTAACTCCAAATCCAATGAATGTTGTGTTTCCATTGACTCCTCGTCGACATCATCATCACGCTCAGCAGCTTCTCGGGATAGGGTCAAAATGTCTCTTTGCTGCATGCCCGCTGGGGCTGCAGTGACCATTATGATGACTGGATCGTCGTCATGAAGGGCTTCATCAGCAGCAGTATGCGTCACTTCTTGTTGAGCCTCATCACACTCCATAGCTATGAGTTTTTCGACAACCTTCCTTTTACGCTTAGGTATCTTTGTCAGATCATGGTGTGCCTCACTCTCAGACAGCCGTGGTGGCCGTGGTTCCCAATCTTCATCCAGTTCATCAGAAGGAGGTGGGCTTGAAGAAGATGTAGACACCCCCCTTGATCTTTTCCTTGCTAGGGATGCGGAAGACAATGAATGATCATCAGGAGGAGTGGCTTCCTCAAATGATACCTCGGTCTGATTGTCAATTTCCTGATGTGCCCCTACTTCGGGAGGAACAACTATTGTGGGCACTTGTGACCCTCCATGCACCTCTGCTTGCGCATCTCCTTGCGCTGCCTCTCCTTCCACATGTACTTGGGCTTGTACTTGCACATGTTGTTGTTGTTGCGGCTGTGGTTGTTCAACACTTGTCAGATGAGTTACAACAACCTGTGTTGATTCAGGGACATTGCTGCTACTTTCTTGCGATGAGCCAACATCACTGGTCGATGGTGATTGAAGAAGTACACTGACTGCCTCTGAAGCACTCAAGGGCTTTGACTTAAGTTGGCGTGGTGATGGAGGCACTGAGCCCAATGGAGCGGGGGTGCTGCTCCCAGCTTGGTCCCCAGCAGATCCCGCTGCAGCTGCAGGCGTACTTTTTTTTTTACTCCCAAAAAACGTGGCGGCCGGCACACCAGCCTCCTTGGTAACTTGCTTCTTCTGCTCCTTACTAGCAACTTTCTTGCTAGAGGAGCTACGGAGACCTTTTTTTTTTGGGGCCATCTTCTTCAGAGCAGGTCAGAACAGCAGGCCGCAGTTGCACGAGTTGCAGAGTTGTCTGAGGCCAGACGTGACGTCGCGTGACGTTATGCTGCACACACACCGCTGCAGGACTTCTTCCTGGCACTGGTGGTTCTCTTGAGTCTTGTGCACCTAAAAGCAATGGAAGACAGAGGAACATCAGTTCAGTTATACACCCCAAAAAAAATCGAAAAAGAGCAGAAAAATCAGCACAATCCCATGCCCTCCATGATGTTTCAGTTCAAGACACCCCACAGAAAGGCTAGGCCCATGCAAGACTCAAATACCCCTGGTGAAAAGGCCACAAGTACACCCCAAAAAACGAAAATCACTGAAAAATCAGCACAATCCCATTCCATCCATGCCCTCCATGATGTTTAAATTCAAGACACCCCACAGAAAGACTAGGCCCATGCAAGACTCACTACCCCTTGGCATGAAGGTTGAAAAGTAGGCAAAATGGTTGCAGGCCTAACAACACTGCCTGCATTCAAAATGGCCACTTGCCTCCCAGCACATGGCCAGGGCCTGTAGCAACACTCAAAATGGCCCCCAGCCACATGGCCTGTCCCTCCCCATGAACACCCCCAAAAATCAAAAAACACTGAAAAATCAGCACAATCCCATTCCATCCATGCCCTCCATGATGTTTAAGTTCAAGACACCCCACAGAAAGACTAGGCCCATGCAAGACTCAATACCCCTGGTGAAAAGGCCACAAGTACAGCCCCAAAAAACGAAAACCACTGAAAAATCAGCACAATCCCATTCCATCCATGCCCTCCATGATGTTTCAGTTCAAGACACCCCACAGAAAGACTAGGCCCATGCAAGACTCAAATACCCCTGGTGAAAAGGCCACAAGCACAGCCCCAAAAAACGAAAATCACTGAAAAATCAGCACAATCCCATTCCATCCATGCCCTCCATGATGTTCAAATTCAAGACACCCCACAGAAAGACTAGCCCATGCAAGACTCACTACCCCTGGGCATAAAGGTTGAAAAGTAGGCAAATGGTTGCAGGCCTAACAACAATGCATGCATTCAAAATGGCCACTTGCCTCCCAGCACATGGCCAGGGCCTGTAGCAGCACTCAAAATGGCCCCCAGCCACATGGCCTGTCCCCATGAACACCCCCAAAAATCGAAAAACACTGAAAAATCAGCACAATCCCATTCCATCCATGCCCTCCATGATGTTTCAGTTCAAGACACCCCACAGAAAGACTAGGCCCATGCAAGACTCAAATACCCCTGGTGAAAAGGCCACAAGTACAGCCCCAAAAAACGAAAATCACTGAAAAATCAGCACAATCCCATTCCATCCATGCCCTCCATGATGTTTAAATTCAAGACACCCCACAGAAAGACTAGGCCCATGCAAGACTCACTACCCCTTGGCATAAAGGTTGAAAAGTAGGCAAAATGGTTGCAGGTCTAACAACAATGCCTGCATTCAAAATGGCCACTTGCCTTCCAGCACATGGCCAGGGCCTGTAGCAGCACTCAAAATGGCCCCCAGCCACATGGCCTGTCCCCATGAACACCCCCAAAAATCGAAAAACACTGAAAAATCAGCACAATCCCATTCCATCCATGCCCTCCATGATGTTTCAGTTCAAGACACCCCACAGAAAGACTAGGCCCATGCAAGACTCAATACCCCTGGTGCAAAGGCCACAAGTACAGCCCCAAAAAACGAAAATCACTGAAAAATCAGCACAATCCCATTCCATCCATGCCCTCCATGATGTTTAAATTCAAGACACCCCACAGAAAGACTAGGCCCATGCAAGACTCACTACCCCTTGGCATAAAGGTTGAAAAGTAGGCAAAATGGTTGCAGGCCTAACAACAATGCCTGCATTCAAAATGGCCACTTGCCTCCCAGCACATGGCCAGGGCCTGTAGCAGCACTCAAAATGGCCCCCAGCCACATGGCCTGTCCCCATGAACACCCCCAAAAATCGAAAAACACTGAAAAATCAGCACAATCCCATTCCATCCATGCCCTCCATGATGTTTCAGTTCAAGACACCCCACAGAAAGACTAGGCCCATGCAAGACTCAATACCCCTGGTGAAAAGGCCACAAGTACAGCCCCAAAAAACGAAAATCACTGAAAAATCAGCACAATCCCATTCCATCCATGCCCTCCATGATGTTTAAATTCAAGACACCCCACAGAAAGACTAGGCCCATGCAAGACTCACTACCCCTTGGCATAAAGGTTGAAAAGTAGGCAAAATGGTTGCAGGCCTAACAACAATGCCTGCATTCAAAATGGCCACTTGCCTCCCAGCACATGGCCAGGGCCTGTAGCAGCACTCAAAATGGCCCCCAGCCACATGGCCTGTCCCCATGAACACCCCCAAAAATCGAAAAACACTGAAAAATCAGCACAATCCCATTCCATCCATGCCCTCCATTATGTTTCAGGTCAAGACACCCCACAGAAAGACTAGGCCCATGCATGACTCAAAACCCCTGGTGAAAAAGCCACAAGTATAACCCCAAAAAACGAAAATCACTGAAAAATCAGCACAATACCATTCCATCCATGCCCTCCATGATGTTTCAGTTCAAGACACCCCACAGAAAGACTAGGCCCATGCAAGACTCAATACCCCTGGTGCAAAGGCCACAAGTACAGCCCCAAAAAACGAAAACCCCTTAAAAATCAGCACAATCCCATTCCATCGATGCCCTCCATCATGTTTAAATTCAAGACACCCCACAGAAAGACTAGGCCCATGCAAGACTCACCACCCCTTGGCATGAAGGTTGAAAAGTAGGTAAAATGGTTGCAGGCCTAACAACACTGCCTGCATTCAAAATGGCCACTTGCCTCCCAGCACATGGCCAGGGCCTGTAGCAGCACTCAAAATGGCCCCCAGCCACATGGCCTGTCCCTCCCCATGAACACCCCCAAAAATCAAAAAACACTGAAAAATCAGCACAATCCCATTCCATCCATGCCCTCCATGATGTTTAAGTTCAAGACACCCCACAGAAAGACTAGGCCCATGCAAGACTCAATACCCCTGGTGAAAAGGCCACAAGTACAGCCCCAAAAAACGAAAATCACTGAAAAATCAGCACAATCCCATTCCATCCATGCCCTCCATGATGCTTCAGTTCAAGACACCCCACAGAAAGACTAGGCCCATGCAAGACTCAAATACCCCTGGTGAAAAGGCCACAAGCACAGCCCCAAAAAACGAAAATCACTGAAAAATCAGCACAATCCCATTCCATCCATGCCCTCCATGATGTTCAAATTCAAGACACCCCACAGAAAGACTAGCCCATGCAAGACTCACTACTCCTGGGCATAAAGGTTGAAAAGTAGGCAAAATGGTTGCAGGCCTAACAACAATGCCTGCATTCAAAATGGCCATTTGCCTCCCAGCACATGGCTAGGGCCTGTAGCAGCACTCAAAATGGCCCCCAGCCACATGGCCTGTCCCCATGAACACCCCCAAAAATCGAAAAACACTGAAAAATCAGCACAATCCCATTCCATCCATGCCCTCCATGATGTTTCAGTTCAAGACACCCCACAGAAAGACTAGGCCCATGCAAGACTCAATACCCCTGGTGAAAAGGCCACAAGTACAGCCCCAAAAAACGAAAATCACTGAAAAATCAGCACAATCCCATTCCATCCATGCCCTCCATGATGTTTAAATTCAAGACACCCCACAGAAAGACTAGGCCCATGCAAGACTCACTACCCCTTGGCATAAAGGTTGAAAAGTAGGCAAAATGGTTGCAGGCCTAACAACAATGCCTGCATTCAAAATGGCCACTTGCCTCCCAGCACATGGCCAGGGCCTGTAGCAGCACTCAAAATGGCCCCCAGCCACATGGCCTGTCCCCATGAACACCCCCAAAAATCGAAAAACACTGAAAAATCAGCACAATCCCATTCCATCCATGCCCTCCATGATGTTTCAGTTCAAGACACCCCACAGAAAGACTAGGCCCATGCAAGACTCAATACCCCTGGTGAAAAGGCCACAAGTACAGCCCCAAAAAACGAAAATCACTGAAAAATCAGCACAATCCCATTCCATCCATGCCCTCCATGATGTTTAAATTCAAGACACCCCACAGAAAGACTAGGCCCATGCAAGACTCACTACCCCTTGGCATAAAGGTTGAAAAGTAGGCAAAATGGTTGCAGGCCTAACAACAATGCCTGCATTCAAAATGGCCACTTGCCTCCCAGCACATGGCCAGGGCCTGTAGCAGCACTCAAAATGGCCCCCAGCCACATGGCCTGTCCCCATGAACACCCCCAAAAATCGAAAATCACTGAAAAATCAGCACAATACCATTCCATCCATGCCCTCCATGATGGTTCAGTTCAAGACACCCCACAGAAAGACTAGGCCCATGCAAGACTCAATACCCCTGGTGAAAAGGCCACAAGTACAGCCCCAAAAAACGAAAATCACTGAAAAATCAGCACAATCCCATTCCATCCATGCCCTCCATGATGTTTAAATTCAAGACACCCCACAGAAAGACTAGGCCCATGCAAGACTCACTACCCCTTGGCATAAAGGTTGAAAAGTAGGCAAAATGGTTGCAGGCCTAACAACAATGCCTGCATTCAAAATGGCCACTTGCCTCCCAGCACATGGCCAGGGCCTGTAGCAGCACTCAAAATGGCCCCCAGCCACATGGCCTGTCCCTCCCCATGAACACCCCCAAAAATCGAAAAACACTGAAAAATCAGCACAATCCCATTCCATCCATGCCTTCCATGATGTTTAAGTTCAAGACACCCCACAGAAAGACTAGGCCCATGCAAGACTCAATACCCCTGGTGAAAAGGCCACAAGTACAGCCCCAAAAAACGAAAATCACTGAAAAATCAGCACAATCCCATTCCATCCATGCCCTCCATGATGTTTAAGTTCAAGACACCCCACAGAAAGACTAGGCCCATTCTAGACTCAAATACCCCTGGTGAAAAGGCCACAAGTACTGCCCCAAAAAACGAAAATCACTGAAAAATCAGCACAATCCCAATCCATCCATGCCCTCCATGATGTTTAAGTTCAAGACACCCCACAGAAAGACTCAGTCCACCCACCACTGAGTACCCCTGGGCAAAAGGCCCCAAAACAGCCCAAAAATCGAAAATTCCAAAATTGTAGTTGCAGCAACTGTAATGCCCCAAACAAACTTACTTGTGAAATTTCTAATCCAAAAATGATCCAAAGAAAGTCAAAAAGGCCTCAAATCCAAATATCCAGCAGCATCCACAAAAAGTAATCCTTCCAGCTCCAGATCCAAATGAAAAGTGACCAGGAGATGGACAAAGCACTGGGAGGAGCCTGCTGGACAGGAACAGGAAGTTGAAGACTGAGGGGCACTTCCTTCCTCCCAACCCCCCCCCCCCCCCCCCAAAATGGACTCCTCGCAAAAAAAGTGCAGGCAAATGTCAACCTGAGGAGTTATTCAGATAAAAATCATCATCTCCAGAAGGTTTATGCTGCTTGCTGGTGGATTTCTTGTGCAGAATTGCAAATTTTGTATTTTCGCGAGTGCGAGATTATTGCTGCTCGCCGCATCTCAAAGCTCGCAATTGCGAAGTACCGCGATACGTGATCACGGCGTACTCACGTTGACAAACGCTCGCTGTATAAGTTGGCAAGCCGCGATTACGTAATCGCGCTTGCCAAATTCCCGGGGATCCCGCAGCAAGATCCAAAATGGCGCAGCACTCGCAAAATATCGAGAAAAACAACTCGGCAAACGATGATAAACGCCACGCTCCGCAAAATTATATCACCAAGAAAAAAAAAATCCACTGCGTGCGAATTTGCGGATTTTGCGGGAAATTCGCAAATCTCGCGGATTGCGAATTTACCGAAAATCCGCAAAATCCGCGAGCGTAACGGATTTTCCGCCCATACTTACTTTTCATAGTATGTTATGGACATTTCGGCAATATCTCCGTCTGTGTAATGTAACCCCATCCGATTGTGTATCTCAGTGACCAAGTTCCTTCCTCTGTCCCACTTATTCAACCAGGCGATGGGCTTATTAGCCTTGTCGTCCACATCATATAACCTCTGCACCGCTATGACGTGTGCCCTCGTGGCATTCTTGGCAATGTCCCACAACACTCACTGAAGTAATGTTAATAATAATGTTAATGTTTGAGCTTGTAAAGCGCACTGCTACCCGTAGATTTCCTGGCGCTGTATAACGCTGGGGAACCCGTCCTGGCTTTCCCTGTGGGATGGTCCCTGCTGGGAGTCCCCAAGGTGGAGCCAGGCATCCCCGGCGTTGATGGGGCCGTTGTGGAGATTAGGCAAGCTAATGCCCAGAGTTGCCGAGTGGGACCCCTGATTAGAGTAGGCACTGAAGCGAGAAATATCGAGTCCGCTGACCCAAGTCCACGACCCTGCCGCGTCGGGAATTGAACCATTGTCCCGGCCGACTTCTGCTCCCGGGTCTGCCACCTCTAACCAGTGAGCCACACCACCCAGAAGTAAAAGGAGGCCATGGACCCGATTCCCCCCTCGGGCCTCCTCCCTGAGTACGTCTTCCTCCAAGGATCTGCTCTCGTCTTCTAATGTCTGACAACGAGCCAATACCTCTTTCTTTCTTTATCGCTAAAAGAGCCTGGACGTGCCCACAGAGCACCTCCTTGTAGGCCTCCCATAGGGTGCATAGCGAGCCCACCAAACCATTGCTATTTTAGAAGTAATGTTGTGTGCCCTCAACTTTATGGTACCGTATTTTCCTAGCTTTAAAGTGCCATGCCGGTATTCAAGGTGGCAGAGTTGTTTCTCTAACCGGTCCCGTAAGATAGGTAGACACCGGAGAGTGATTCGATATACCTTGTGATAAGTTTTCAATATCCCGAAAATTATCCACTCTGTCTCAATGAGTGATTATGTAATCCAAGCGGGAAGGACTGCAATGTCTGACCAATAGGTGGGTGTACTTGCACTCAGTCATGTCATGTGTTGCAACCTCTATAAATCCACCAGCCCCATGGAGCCTATAAAGCATTTGCGGGGCGGTGGGTCTCACTCCGAGCCTTGTCCATTCCGAGCCATCTATCCCACTTTATGGACATCACGTAATTCATGTCCCCACCCAGGATTGGGGAGCCAGTGGCATATCCAAAAGCAATGTACCAAGTGCCGAGAGTGTGCCACCGTGCATCACTGGGGGTGCATACACAGAGCGCAGATTGATAGTGTGTACCTCCTCTAGGCCTATTTGGAGCACGTACCTGCCCAGAGGGTCATGCCAAGTTTTACCTGGCGTGAAGGGTGTTGTGGACTTGAGAAGAATACCCGTTCCCCGTGATCCTGAGTTGTAGTCTGAGTGTGCCATCAGGGTGTAGCACCACCTTGCCAGAGCCCTACAGTGTTGAACCTTCAAGTGAGTTTCCTGTAGTAGGACTAGTTCGGGTCAGGCTTTTGATGTACTGCGTTTTATTCCACAGCCCAGAATATTGACCTTCCAGGATACAAGAAGGCTGCATGCAGGGTTGTTTGTTTGCCTCCCTGGGCCCTAAGCTCTGAAACACAATGCCCGATTCACTGAGAAGCTGCTAATCTCTAACCACCTTTCGCAAAAACCTCAAAACCTAGTGCTAAGAAACCATTTGTGTAGCTATGCACTATATAATACGTCTGTGGTTAATGCTGACTGCAACACCAAGTGTGACATTATTCATGACACTGTGTTAATGGAAAAATAATCTGTTTAGCAATCCAAAATGCAATCTTGTCTTGTTTGTGGGCACTTTTCCAGTCTAGCATTAATACACTTTGAACTAAGTGTCTGCACTGATTGATGCGCTTGTTATGCAGGGCAGGGAACAAATGCAGTTGATTGTAAAACAAACTGTCTAAGTCTCTTATACATCGCTACTAGCTGATTTAGTAAGCATCTTAAATGTGGAGCAGGCAGATCTGTCTTGATGCGGTGTGTATCCGGCTAATATGACCCAGGCAGCCCCTTCATTACTCAAGCGACCCATTCTAATATTCTGAACTACTTGAGGTAGTTGTCCACTAAACCATGCTGGACACTCTTCATATCCTATCAGGATTTCTAAATATCGTTAGGGTTTATGATTAGCAGATACTGCACCAGTCCTGGATGTATGAATGGTCTCTGTATTGGGATGTTTAGGGTTAAACTGCACCTATAATGAAAATATTTCAAAAGGGGTATTTATCATGTGCATTTATACCTTGCATTTCTCCACACCCTGCATTGGGCAAACCTCTAGCCAAACTACAGGGAAAGAACAAGCTACAAGAGGCCTTTCCTGCAACTGCTGAGGGGCAACTCGACTAGACCATAGTGTTGTGCTCTGCCTGACACTTGGTGATTCTCTTAAGATCCTCCCCAGAGGCACTTAAGGGCTTTGGAAGTGCTCTCCTTTGGTGGACTGGGACTGAAAAGACTAAAGTCAGAAGGTACAATATTTGACTAGCATGAACCTGGTTGGTGTATCCGACCTGCACTCCATCGCGTTGTGACAAATTGCACCTAGGTCCCAGTCTACCACGACAACTGAATATCATTGGCACTTTGTTCTTCTTGGCACTGTTCCTCCTTAAGGCTTTAGAAAATTCATATAGCTGGTTCCCCTTATTTGATTTTTGTCTTTTTGACGTCATTTTGCTTTTTAAATTTTACTCTATTTGTCTAATTTGGTTAGGGATTTTTATTGCTTTGCCTTTTGACTTTATTACTGTTTGGTTACTGCATAAATACTTTATACATTGCCCTAAGTTAATACTGTCAGCTATGTGCCAAAACTACCCGTAGGTTAAACTCTGGTTAATTTAATGACGTCAGTGGTTCACCCAGACCAGGGTTGTGATTATTCCTTGAGGCCTTGAGTTAGGTGGTCACACCCTCAAATATTAATCCAATTTCTTACAATGAGTATCCTCGACCCATCCCTTTCGTTGGCTAACTATGCTGATCTCAGCACTAAAAGGGTCCTGAGTGGGTGAGTTTCTTAGATGGTCTTGCTCACACCCACATACCTTTTTAGAACAACTGATGCAGAGTCCCTAAGGAAGACAACTGTTCTTTCTGTGTCTGAGCAACAGCTGGTGTTTTGTGTTCAGGCAGAGCAGCCTGTCTGAAGACTCGATGGGTCTCCACTATCACTTCCACCAATAAAAGATGTTTATAGCTAAAGCTTTCGGCTGTGAAACCCTCCGCCAGCAATCCCTGAATCGAAGTTCCTCTCTATTTAAAAATTAATCTGGGCAGCTTATAAACTCTGCCTGAAGACTGTTGAATATTTTCAAAATAAATAATCAATATTAAAGCCACTTTAGTCTTTCATCTACTTATGTCCAGTGAAATATTGTTTATTGTTCAGAACTATTAACTGAAAAATCAAGATATCAGATTCTATGAAACCTTGTAAACTATTTAGAAATAAGAATCAGAAAATCAAAATATCAGGCCATGCTGAAACAAGCATCTAAACACTGGGCCCGATTCACAGAACTAACTTAAGACAAAATCCTAAACTTACTACCATTTCCATTTTGGTATTCACAGAAGGCACTTACTCATTTCGGTATTCACAGAAGTTAGGAGTCCTAACTTTAGGACTCCTAAATGCCTTCTGTGAATACCGAAAGTCTTAAAGTTAGGATTTTTCTCACTTTAGTAGTAGTAAAGTTAACACTCCTAACTTTAGGACTCCTAAATGCCTTCTGTGAATACCGAAAGTCTTAAAATTAGGATTTTTCTAAATTTAGTAGTAGTAAAGTTAGGACTCCTAACTTTCGGACTCCTAAATGCCTTCTGTGAATACCGAAAGTCTTAAAATTAGGATTTTTCTCAGTTTAGTAGTAGTAAAGTTAGGACTCCTAACTTTAGAACTCCTAAATGCCTTCTGTGAATACCGAACTAAACTGGGAAAAATCCTAATTTTAAGACTTTCGGTATTCACAGAAGGCATTTAGGAGTCCTAAAGGTAGAAGTCCTAACTTTACTACTACTAAATTGAGAAAAATCCTAATTGTAAGACTTTCGGTATTCACAGAAGGCATTTAGGAGTCCTAAAGTTAGGAGTCCTATCTTTACTACTACTAAACTGAGAAAAATCCTAATTTTAAGACTTTCGGTATTCACAGAAGGCATTTAGGAGTCCTAAAGTTAGAAGTCCCAATTTTACTACTACTAAATTGAGAAAAATCCTAATTGTAAGACTTTCGGTATTCACAGAAGGCATTTAGGAGTCCTAAAGTTAGGAGTCCTATCTTTACTACTACTAAACTGAGAAAAATCCTAATTTTAAGACTTTCGGTATTCACAGAAGGCATTTAGGAGTCCTAAAGTTAGGAGTCCCAACTTTACTACTACTAAATTGAGAAAAATCCTAATTGTAAGACTTTCGGTATTCACAGAAGGCATTTAGGAGTCCTAAAGTTAGGAGTCCTAACTTTACTACTACTAAACTGAGAAAAATCCTAATTTTAAGACTTTCGGTATTCACAGAAGTCATTTAGGAGTCCTAAAGTTAGGACTCCTAACTTCTGTGAATACCGAAATGAGTAAGTGTCTTCTGTGAATACCAAAATGAGTAAGTGCCTTAAGTGAATACGAAAATGGTAGTAAGTTTAGGATTTTGTCTTAAGTTAGTTCTGTGAATCGGGCCCACTATCTTCAAATAAGCTGAAGTATCACATTGCACTGAAACAAATAGTCCAACAACATTGGCAATAGTGCATTTATATTGAAAACATACACCTAAATAAATGAATATGTACAATACAAAAGAGGATGCCTATATAGAAAATATATGAAGATATTACATCACTCTGAAACCTCCAGTCCCAGAAGGTCCCACCAGGAAGAGAACTAGCCCCTCTCTATTCATGACCCAACCTGCCTCTAGCCGAGACTGAGATTGGTCCTCTGTCCCTAAGTCGTGGTACTCTGTCGAGTCTCCCTCAAGGCGCATCAACTCCTCCTTTGCCCTCATTACGGAGCCATTCTACAGTGCATCTCCACTCCCCTCCACCAGGCTATCCATGCCATCAGGTCATGTGTTACCTCAATTATTCTCATTACATTGTTGTTTCAGGGAGTGGGGGTCGCGTCTTCTGTTCTGCCTTTAGATGTTCAAGCTCTGCACATTAATTTATTATCTTAAGGCATTGGAGATTTCAGACATTAGGTTGTTGAGCTGACATGCACTTGAGTCAGATCCTGGCCACGCCCGCCTACTTCAAACACTTTTGTAGATTCTAAAAGATATTCAAAAGCTGATTGTTCCACGTTGTGTGGCTTTTGAGTGATCAGTTTCAGGGGCCTCTGAGAAGGAGCTCATGAATCCCCCACATATCTCACAGTTTCCTGAATTTAACCCAGGAGTAATATTCAAGCACCACAACAAAGAACATGTGTGTGTTCTTTAGGCATGTTGGCTATCCATCATCCATGCACATACTCTTATCAGAAGATCCAGAGGAGACAGATGTACTTGTTGGTCCAGGCTGCGAGTCACTCAATCTGCTGTGCTGCATTACACAAGGAGAAAGAAAGCAGTGCAGAGACACATCTGTTAAGACTGGCCTGGTGCTGCTGTTGTCCCCTGTGCTAGTGCACTAACAAGGAGCCTTGTGTGAGTGCGTTACACAGAGTCTCGCAGCATGGAGCAGAGGGGAGTGTGCATTGTCTAACCAAGGATTATACGGGAATTATAGCATTACAGTACACCTTCCTATGTCTAGACAAATTCAGAATTGTCCCATGCATTGGAAGTGCACTGAGCACTAGAGCACATATGCAATGCGTGGGCTATATTGAGAAATTAAAACATTTCCCCTTGTTACACCTGCTTCGAGGAGGTGTTACTTTTTGACGAAAAGCCTGTACGGCTATTTTAGTAGATCGAGCTTTGCACCAAAACATATGGGTTTTTTGCGGTAATAAGTAATGCCCCAGTAATATCTCTGCTAAACTAATTGCTTTTTGCGCTAGGAAAAGGGCCTCTTGCCATCACAAAAACCTTTGGCGGGGAAAGGTAAATACTAATTTGCATCTCTTAACGACAGCCAACGTCTCTAAATTTGGGTCCTGCTTTCCAAAGAGGATCTAACACTTCTTTCATTTTTTAAAGTAAAAAAAAGAAGTTTATTGAGAGAACTCAAAATAACAATACAAAGGACATTAAAAACCGCAAATAATTTCATAAATTAAACTAAAATTCAGAATCAAAATTGTTAGATGTAGGAGTCAGGTTAACATATCTTAAGATAGAAAAAAGATAATAGGGGTATGCAAGGTAATCGGTGTAGATAAAAGGAGGTTACAATTCATATATAAATCTTACTATCAAATGTAGAATAACTAATTAATATAATATCAACAAGAGGAAAGTCAAGGATGTTTAGAGACTTCTTGTTGTGCTGGATTTGTGGGGAGGGAGCATTTAGCACTATCATCAATAAAACAAAGTGATATGTAACCATAAATTTGACCGTTTTGTTGCCATGTGAATGGGGTAAACAAAAGTTGTATCTTATCTATGATTGTAACAAACAGCGTACCACCATGCTTGATGTGATAATTTGGTGAAGGCCTTCCAATTTTAGGTTATTTGTTGTACAGTAACTGCTAACAATAAGTCTATAATGTTTGTGATAGAATTAGACTCTGTCTAGATAGGGGATAATCTTCTCAAAAATATATGAGAAGTAGAGAAAGGACAACTGGAGCCCAAAATTTAATTGATTTGAGTCCAAACCTTTTTCAAAAAACTATGGACAAGCAGATATGTAAAAAGTAAGTTAATGTTAATGTTAATGTTAAAATATTTGTATAGCGCAACGTACACCGGGTTGGTTTCTTGGCGCTTCTGGGACGGGGCTCTGTGGAATGGAGGCTCAGGAGGAGGAGTAGGCTTGCTGGAATAGCCACGTTTTAAGCAACTTTCTGAAATGGAGATGCGAGGCAGTAGAACGGATAGGAAGAGGGAGGGAATTCCATATTTGAGGGGAAAGCGTAGAGAAGCAAGTGCCGCCATGTTTTAGGCGCTTAAATCTGGGGGTGATAAGTAGGTGTTGTCCAGCGGAGCGAAGGGTACGAGAGGGGGTGTATTTTTTGATCCGATTTGAGAGGAACCTAGGGCCTGTGTCAGAGAGGGCTCTGTGAGTAATACAGCAGATCTTAAAAATGCTACGCTGTTCCACGGGGAGCCAATGCAGTTTTTTCAACAACGGCTTAGTATGGTGGCGGGCTGGGAGATGGAAGATCAGTCTGGCCGCCTGATTCTGTATCAATTGCAGTCTATGTGTCTGGTAGGCTGGAATGCCAGCATACAGTACGTTGGCATAATCCAGACGAGAGACAATGAGTGCAAGAACGACCAGAGTGAGGGCTTCAGTGGACAAGAATCTTTTTATTTTTTTTATTTTCCGTAGCATAAGAAAGCAAGCTGATACCACAGAACTAATCTGTGGAGTCATTGAGAGATCGCTGCTGATTTTTACGCCTAGGCTTTTTGCGGAGGGAGCTGGGGTGGGCGGGGGGCCCAGGGCTGAAGGCCAGAAGCTGGAATTCCAGGGGTTAGAGGGCGTAAGTGTCAAGACCAACTCTGTCTTGTCAGGGTTAAGCTTCAATTGGTTGGTGTTCATCCAAGAGCTGATGTAAGTCATAGTCGACTGCAGATTGATTTCAGAGAGTCTTGTGGGTTGGATGTTAAATAAGAGTTGCAGGTCATCTGCGTAATTATAGACCTGGACTCCCATTTCCCTCAAGGATGATATTAGCGGTTGCATGTATAGATTGAATAAAAGGGGGGATAAAGAGGAGCCCTGTGGGACTCCGCAGGAGAGCCGCCCTTTTTTTTAGCAGAAATTGCCCAGTCTGACAGAAGTGGTATAAATCTGCGTGAGGACAGAGACACGTCCAGCAGGTGTCTGAGAGCTCAGCGTGTCTTGCATTTAGAGTAACCGGGGATAATAAAAGTATATTGTATATAAAAAAAAGTGTCTGTGTGGTGTTTGCTTCTCTAGTGGATTTCCTAATTTTAGTCCATATTTTATTCCATAATGTCATGGCCCAGCAAACTTCTAAATCATGTTCCCATGATAACTCCACCTTAGTTTTTCCTCGTGGTTTACCTGAAATGTGTAAATAAATATAAATAACAGAGGCTTTGGGACTAACACGCAGAAGAGTATGTAGGTTGTTATTATTTGAGGAAGGTATATAAGCATTGAAAGAGTATGGGAGTGTGTATTTGGCATGAGCGTTTAAGATGGCATGTGTCAGAAGGAGATACTTAGGGAGGTAAGATGCAGGTAAGCCAAAAAGTCTTCTAGCTTGTGAGAAAGACATAATCTCATCTTGAAAATATAGTTGTGTATCCATATTATACCTTTTTGCTTCTAGGATTTCGAATACAAAGGCTTGTCACGAATCAAGATCATGTTATTGTTCCATATTGTGAATCCAGAGAAGGAAGTCCAATCCATAGAATCTAAAAAAAAAGCTGGGATTTAAATTTTTTGATGTGTGTTTAAGTTTCAGAGTAGATAGAGATTGTGGCTTGTGGGAAAAAGATAAATATTGTTGAAATGAAAAAGGGGAAATAAAAGAGCGTTCATGTCCAGCCAATAGTGGACAATCCGCGATGGAATCGGTTAGCCATCTTGACGCTTGGCGAAGTAAAAAAGATTTGTGATGTGTAGGGAAATCTGGAAAATTGACACCACCCTCAAACTTTGGACAAATTCATTTTGATAAAGATATACATGACTTTTTGTTGCTCCATAAAAAAGAAGATAATATAGAATTAATTTTTCTGTAAATATTTAGGTAGATAGATATTGGGATGTTAGAAATAGTGTAAAGAACTATAGGAGATATCATCTTTATGGTATCCAGACGGCCCCACTAAGATAAATAAAGAGGGTGCCATCTGGTGGTCAAAGAACGTAATCTCTGTATGCAATTTTCCATACAAATGTAAATGTAAATGTATAGGCATTTATATAGCGCACTACTTACCCGTAGGGTCCCAAGGTGCTTCGACCGCTGCAAAACTCTTCCTGGCTTCCCTGAGAGATGGTCCCTTAATGGGTATCTCCAGGGTGAGACCAGGCATCCCCGGCGGTCTGGTGGGGCCGTTAGTGAAGATGAGGCAAGCTAATGCCCAGAGTTGCCGAGTGTGATCGCTGATCAGAGTGGGCACCGAGGCGAGAGAATTATCGAGTCCGCTGACCCTGGTCCAGAAACCTGCCGCGCCGGGAATCGAACCCTAGTCCCGGGCCGTCCTCTGCTCTCGGGTCTGCTGCCTCTAACCAGTGAGCCACACTACTTCACAGATGGAAACTGTACCTGAAATAGAGGAAGTAAACTGCAAATCTAAATATTTAATCTGCTAGGGGCTCCATGCAAAATTTGAAATAAGGAAATCCTCCCTAAAAGTATATTTTGTTAAAGACAAAATTTCACATTTATCTTTATTTCATTTATATCCCGAAACAACTGCAAAGGAATCAACTTCTTGTAAGAATGCGGGAGATATGTTTGAGGTTGTGAAATAAATAATAAAACATCATCAGCATAAACTGTAAATTTAATTTGATTGTCTTTAAAGTCAAATCCATGGATATCCTTATTTTGACGGATTCTTGAAAGAAAAGGTTCTAGGGCTAAATTGAAAAGGAAAGGCGAAAGTATACTTCCCTGTCGGACACCTCTACCTAAATTAAAATAAGAAGATATACTACAGTTCGCACATACAGCTGCTCGTGGGTTAGAATATAGAATTGATATTAAAGAAATAATTTTAGGGCTAAAACCAAACCATTTAAGTGTATGAAAAAGGTAGGGCCATCCCACTGTATCAAACACTTTTTCAGCATTTAGGGCTATTGCTGCCAAGAAATGTGGGACATGGGAGGATTTGGATAACACGTCGAAAAATAAACGGGTATCATCGGTAAGGAGACTTCCTTTAATAAAACCAGATTGTTCCCTTCCTAACAAATCAGGCAGATAAGATTCAAGGCGCATGGCCAAAGCTTTTGATTTTTTTCTATAATCAATATTAACTAGAGAAATAGGCCAATGATTTTTATAATATTTTAAGTCTTTGCCTTCCTTAGGAATAAGACAAATTAGGGCATCTGAAAAAGAACCAAGGGATTTATCTGAATGTAAAAAAAGTGTCTAAAAGATTATGCAATTTGGGGATTAGCAAATGAACAAAATGTGAAAAGAACTCAAAAGTGAAACCATCTGGTCGTGGGGCTTTGTCTTTCTTAAGTGTCTTTATTTGCGATGAGTCGTTTCTTTTGTGATAAGTCGGATTCCAAGAGTGTGAAATCTGGTCGAGTGACAGAATGTTGTTGAATATCAGAAAAACATTGAGAAATGTGATGTTATGAGGGAGGGATTTCTGATTTGTATAAGGTCTTATAAAGTTGGAGAAATTCATTTATAATATCAGTGTCTTTAAATTTCAATGTTTGATGTTCATCCATAATGGACTCTATATTGAGTGTATGTTTACCGTATTTTCCGGCGTATAAGACGACTGGGCATATAAGACGACCCCTCTACTTTTCTTGTTAAAATATAGGGTTTAGGCTATACTCGCCGTATGACTACCCCTCTTCAATGGGTCTATGGGTATTGAAATTAATGACCCATCCAACCTCAAATATGTTCAAAAGCCCTATCCGTCTGATCTTTTCCATGGTGCTAAGTGACATAAGCCTGGAAAGTAACCGAACCTAGCATTCATAAAAACTTGCTTGTTTTTTTTTACCATGAGGTTTCCAGGTAGGTTTGAATCTTCTTTTTATTTTTAAACCATTCACAATTGGCCATGCGTGCTTTCGTTTAATGAACATTTCTTTGTCTTTTATCAAGGAGAGATAATCAGTTAGTTTATTTACTGCTTTTTTAAAACTCTCCTGCACAACAGTGGTGTTCCAAATGGGTGTTGTACCAAACTCTTCGATTGCTAGATTTAAGTAAGAGCTGGCAGTTAGCGACCGGTTATTTTTTATTTCAAGCCACAGTAAAGGAGACATTTCATGTCCTTATCGTTTTTTATTCTGTTCCACACTTTCATTATGTGCCCTTTCCTTGCATAGAATTGGTTGTTTAGCCCAAATTCCAATCTTACTTGGGCTTGAGAGGCATTCTTCGGCAGGGAAAATAAAATTCTATACGTTTTAGCGACTGAGGTGTTAATGATGTCTACGTCTTTCCCGTTGAGAACCTCACTGCCTTACGTTAAAGTTGGCAATAATTTTGCTGCAATTGTTTTTAGTAAGGGACGATAAGACAAGTCTCCAATGGTTCTTTGGATTGATCTAAGTGCAGCAATAAGGGAGTTTGCTTTCCTTTTTATGTCAAGTTTTTGAGTCTCGAACTTGCCGTTATCGTTGAAAGTTACTCCCAAATACTTATAGTCAGCTACTCGCTCATGTTTTTTCCTTGCAGGATCCATTTATGTGTGTTTGTATTTCATTTGTTTTTTGTAATTACCATCACCTTGGTTTTGGCTTCGTTTATCTGCATACCGTTTGCCGCAGAGTATTTAGAGATGCCATCAATCAGTCGTTGCATCCCCACCTTTGTACAACTTAAAAGTATGACATCGTCCGCCTATAATAGATTCGATATTGGAGTTTGAGCTATCCTCGGGGGATGGGCGTTAATTGTGTTTAATTCCGTGGTAAGGTCAGCTAGAAATAAATTGAAAAGTGAGGGAGCCAACACACATCCCTGTTTAAGGCCACTTGATGTTGGAATTATTTTAGTCAATGTTGAGCCATTACCAGTCCTAACTCTAACCAAGGTTTCGGAATGCAAAAGCTTAATCATCTTTAGTAAGTTTTCTGGTATACCTTGTTTGGTTAGTTTGACCCATAGAAGTTCTCTATCAACACAATCAAAGGCAGATTTAAAATCTACGAAACACAAATATAAGGGTTGTTTAGCTAGAATTGCTTTTTCAATTAATATTGTTAATGTTAAAAGATTTGTGGTCGTACCGAGGCCTTTGACGAAACCTGTTTGATTTGGGGGTAGTACCTGGTTCTCTTTTGTCCAGTCAGTTAGTTTCGCCAATAAAATTCCAGCAATCAGCTTTGCGTCCGTATCCTGTAATGTAATTAAGCGATAATTTTCTGGTTGTTGCCAGTTTCCTTTCTTATATATAGGGGTAATAAAGTGATCCTTTCCATGACTTCGGGATTTGTTCCCTCTGGACCACTTCATTAAAAACATTTGTTAGATAGTTTGATCAAAAGTCAGGCGCTTCTTTGAAAAGAGCAAAAGGAATGCCATTTGGTCCAGGGGCGCCATCCTTTTGCTTTTTTATCAGGCTTGCCACCTGACTATTGGTTATTAGGATCTTGCTATCCCCTTCTTTATCAACTTTTGTGGAGCTTGGGGCGATCGTGCTTTGGGTCAAAGATGGTTGGTTTGGATTTAAATGTGTTTTAAGAAACATCACCCATTCTTCTTCGGATAGACTGGTTCCAATTCCGTGTTTATTTGGTCGAACTAGGCCGTTAATTAGACTCCAGAACTCCCTTGAATTTGCCAATGTACTTGCATGGAATATTTTTGTCCACAGATCTTGTCTGGCTTTGCTTTTTTCAATCCAAATCAATTTGTTTAATCTGGAGTTTGTGTTTCTCAGTAAAGCAGCTAATTCATTGTTATATGGGGACTTCATTTGTTGTCTTCTCAGCCGATTTCGTGTACATCTGAGTTTTCTTACAGCATATGGAAGAAAGATGTACCTTCTCTTTTATTGGTGGTCACATCTTTCCTTCTTTGTGTTCCTGTTGTTTTAACATTATCAGTGACTACTTTGTGGGTGAAATTTTCCCATCGTTCCATGAGGTCTATGCTTGTTTCTTCATCCATACATTCTTTTACTAATTGTTTTGCCCTTCCGGTGATCTCATCTGAATTTTCGGGTTTCCATATAAGTTTTTTATAATTAATGGTACAGATCTCACCAGGAATTGTCCGGAAAGTCTCAGGTTTTGGGCACAATATATTTATCACAATAATTTGTTGGCTATGATCACTGTCCATAACTTTATTCAAGGTATATGATGTCACCTTATTAAAGATAGATAATGACGTCAGCGTATAGTCAATTCGGGAAGTACCATTTTTTGAATGAAATGAGCAAGCCGGTGGAGAGTCCGTTCGAAATCTACCATTCAGTATTCTAAGTCCCAACGCTTCCTTATCCTTCACCAAGTTTATCCCTATTTTATTTTGACGAGTATCGGTTTTAAGTCCCTTTATTGGGTCAGGGATTGCCCATTGATGGTTTTGCGATTGAACAAAGTCGCTCCATACCATAGGCATTAGCGAGTTTGTATTGAAGTCCCCTGTTACAATATAGTCTGCCAGGGGGTCTTCCAAAATTTGCTCCAATAAAAGATCATTTAAGGTAGTAATCAACTCTCTCTTTAAGGTCCCCTTTGGTGGTAAGTATACATTTACAAGAGTCAATGTTTTATAAGGGGTACTTTTACAAACTTTGTAGCAAATTTTTAATGCAAGTAGGTATGAGTTATTTGTGTGGATTAACTCATGTTTTGCTTGTAGGTCGTTTGATACAAATATTGCTAACCCTCCACAAGGGCGTCCAAATTTGTGATGTTTAACAGAAGGTTCAAAGTATCCCGTATGATGTTTCAACATAAACGGGTCTATTGACCAAATTTCCTGGAGTAGTATTATTTGAGTTTCAGTTGAAAATCCTTGGATTTTAGCTTCCCTCCTTTGTCCACAGATCCCATTTATATTCCATGAGCATATCTTCAATTTTGTGAAGGCTGTGGTCTTTTCTTGCACTTGCTCTTGTCAGTTATCCTTTGTTCCATGGAGGGATTCCATAATCCAATGTTTATTTGCCTCTTTTGTGTTCACTTTCTCTAATGGTATCGAACAGAATCTAGCTTCTTTGTTTGATTTTCCCAAGGGATTTTTTAATATGGAAAAAACTGGGTTCCTTTCACTGGACTGAGGTTTTTTTGTATTGCCTCCCATATTTAAAAGGGATGTTGGATAGACTACTGGCGGGAGTTGACTAATCAATATACCCCAATCAGGAAAGCATCCATGCTCTTTCAGGATAGAATCCGCTATTGGACCGGTGGGGACTGTTATCAGTGTTAATGGCAGTGTGCCATCAGGATTTGCCTGGAAGCCCACTGATTTGATGTCTTCTGTTGTTATTCTTGCAAGAGTTGGTAAATTTTTCATTAGGCGGAGGATGTTTCCTCTATTAAGAATGTCATGAGGTCCTCTTGATTCAAATAATGGTTTAAGGACTAATTGTACGGTCCCTTTTTTATGTGTCATTACATCACTTATTTTTTCCCTTTTTTTACCGTTTTCTTTAAGGGTAATCTGCCTGCTAAGACCTTTTTTTACAATAACTAAATTATCTTGTATTTTTTCATAAGTCAGACCATCAGTTATCTCTTTACCTGTGGGGCAGTATGGCGTTAATCCAGTAATCCCTGTTTCTTTCCATTCGGGGAGAACATCTTGTATATTACAAGTTAAGGGTTGACTGGGCAAGTTTTTTCCATGCAAGTCGTTCGGTTGTCTGGGCAAGTTTTTTCCGTGCCAGTCGGTCGGAATTTGATTAATTGGATGCATGTGCCTCTGTGCGTCATTTTCATTAGACGATATGATTCCTAACTCCTGTGACGGCCTTGTTCTATTTCCCTCAGTCATACTCTGGATTTCATGGCTTTAAATTCCTGGAAGAGTGAGATCATTTATTATACAGCCGTTGGCATTATTTTTAATTATTGGTTGAGCTGCTTTTTCTATATTTTGCCTGACGTCGCTTGGACCGGTGGTTAAGTCAGATATTTCAGTTAAACTAGTGGTGCTTCTTTCTGTCTGACTTTGTTTGGAGTTGGTTGTGGCTGGTTTAGAGAAGATGTCGTAGTATTTCTCCTCTCCTGAGGCATTTTTTGCCACTTTTGTTTCGGGCATCTCGTTGACCCCTCCGCTAGATGTTATATTCTTTATTCTCTTTTGATCCAAAGAATTTGTAATTCCACAGTATTTGAGATCTGGAGTTCTTTCTATTTCTGTAAAAGGTTTGGTTAATTCTGTTTCTGGATACGTAAAGCTTTCCTTATTTGCCTTGTTTCTTGCTTTCCTCAGTTTCTTTTTTTGTCTTTATGTTAGTTCAAAAGCCCTCAAATCTTCATCTTCTATATCCCGTTTATTTATAGAATGTCCTGATTTTTTCTTACTTTGTTTTCACTTATATCATAAATTGTTTTCTCTTGATTAATCACATTTGTCATTTTACTGTGTTCAATAGACAATTTCGTCAGTTCCTCCTGCTTGTTTTCCAAGGTTGTTTTTTTATTAATTTGGTATCCATCCTCCTTACTATTTCCCGCTTTCTTTTTTGTATAGCTTCTTTAGCTTCCTCCAGTATTGTATTTACAACTTCCGGTATGAGTACTAGTTTGTTTATTATTGGTGCACATGTGCATTCTATGCAAGTTGGCGTTTTTTCCTTTTCTGCTTTTATTATTAGGTTGTTTAGGTCGGATAATTTGGTCTCAATTCCTGCAACTGTGTTGGCCATAAGACCCAAAATGTCTATTTGAATGTCCATTTTATTTAACTGTGCGACTAAGGCTTCCAAAGTTAATACTGAAGTTTGATAATGTATGTCCCATATTGATCCAGCATCCGTTTTTTCTGTTTGGTTTGCATTGTGATTGAAATTTTGTTGATTGGTATTTGTAGTGGTGTTGAGTATATCTTTATGTGTTATTGACAATGCGTGTTTAGGAGATAAAAGTCTCCTTTTGATAGGTGAGCTTTCCTTTATTGGTGCGGGACCATTTTTTGGTAATACCCAACCTCCATTGTGTTGTGATTCACTCACCCAATATGCGAACAAAAGGCCTTGTAGGTCCCTTGGTTCTTTAAAATCAATTAATAATCTCAGCTGCTCTATTCAGGGAGTGAATTTATCCAATCTGTAAGGAAAAAAGAATTAAATTGTACACTGTACTAATGCTGTGCACTGTAACGTTGCACATTACTCGAAGGACACAATTTACAGATCAACACACACTCATTTCACTTGACACTGGGACACTGGCAATTATGACATCTGACGTATAAGACGACCCCGACTTTCAAGAGGATTTTCAAGGGCTAAAAAGTTGTCTTATACGCCGGAAAATACAGTAACTTTGAAATAGTTATCTAGTACTTTCCCTGCTTTATTCTGACCCCCATAAAACTTTGCACTGGATTTTAATAAATACGTTGAAGCATTGTCTGTTGATGCCTTATTAAACTGAAATTTGACTTTTATGAGTTCAGATAAACATGTTTTAGACTTAGAAGAGTAATAAGAATGCTCCAATCTCGTTATCTTGTCTAGGAGGGTTTTTGTGAATTCTTTGGCTTTTTTATGTTTTTTAGAGACATAGCCAATAATAAAATCTCTGGCTGTTGCTTTGAAAGCATCCCATACCACATGAAAAAGCAAAGTATCAGACTGATCAAATAAAAAATATTCAGGATCTAAAACTTCTGAGGGGGCGGGTTTAGTGAAATATGTTGCAAGTCAGTGGGGCTTATTTAGAGATTGACTGATACCAGTCATGCGGCACAAATTGGCAGTAGACCCACCTGGCCAATATATATGTCTATACACTCTAAAAAGGGCAGACCAGACATTGCCAGATTTTGGCACCTGACCGGTATCTGCCAAATTTAAAACAACACTTCGTGTTTGCTAGCTAGGGCTGTAGAACGCCATTCTTTCAGCATCCTGTGGAACGGGCCGGCGAGGAGGATGCTATGACACTGGCACATAGATGCTGACTTGTCACACGTTTCACTAAACCAGGCCTTCAAATATTGTAGATATTATCGGAGATGGCCAGCTGTGCGGACTGCAAGCATGGAAGCACATTTGTGCAAAACAAGGTTTATTTAAGCATGGTAACGTACTTCATAGTTGTGTATTCAAAACGTTGTGCGAAGAAAGCCAGCTACAGTAATTTAAAAACAATTAGTAGTAATAAAGCCATTTCGAAAATGTTACTCTTCACTTTCTCTGCACACGAACAATCACTGAAACTAATCCATAAAGAGTGATGCACCAGCCATGATGCCCAGAATATGGTGGTCATTCCCTTTCGTCTGTCGCCTGAGCGCTTACATTCCAGACATGAAGGTGATTTTTAAAAGGTTGGTGGAAGCACCCCAGAGCCGGACACTATCCTATTGAAAGCAAGATACAAGAAGGGGTGCAGGAATAATACAGAGGTTTGGAGCAGGGGTGCACAAGGTAGGTCCAGGATTGCAGGACCTTCACAAGAGAAACAACCACAAACAATTACCCTAAATGAAATCTATTTAGACAGATGTTGGTTGTCCTTGAAATCTGCCCCGGATCCCCCCCTCCTGGACCTGAGCTTCACAGCCATGGTCAAACCATCCTCAAATTTCACACTTGATCCTCCCCGTCTATTACAACCTGAAACTGCTCCGTTTACAAGAGCAGTAGGGGTCAACAGCAGCGATGAGGGACTATGGTCGTTAACAATGCAATACACTTAATGATTGAGACAAGAACACAGATTGGCTTTTATCTGGTAGTGAAGACACAGTCTATTGTAATTAGACAGAAATCTCAAAAATAACAAAAAACATATTTTTAAAGTAAACACAATTCCTTATATTTTAACATTAACCGATAACAGGCCGAGGGAAACGATGCAACAATTCCCTTAATTGTAGAGTTCCGAGGCGGGTGGGAAAACTGTGGCATTCTTCACACATATCCACTTGTTTGGATTTTTGCAAGGATCACTGCCAACTCTACCACCATTCATGGTGCCACAGCTTGCCTGGTCAGCTGCACCACCATTGATTCTACAATAAGAAAAATGTAATTTAGGAGATATTCAATATCTATAAATGAGGAGAGCTGGATATGTTATGAATTTTGCTGCATGACCATTCGGGTCCATATATGTAAGCACTGTTCATTGATGGACAAGAATAAACAATGACCGATTTAGCAAACCTATTGCACGTTGTCTACAGGTGATAAAAGGGGACAGGTTTGATAACTGATGTCATACATGCATTTCATGTACGTAAATTCTAACTAGACCAACTCCTGGAAGTGTGCCTATCCCTTGAGGTCATTGCACCACTTCCTGAGGCGAATCCTACCTTGATCTTGTGCCCACGCTAGGACATCCTAAGAGAACAAGATCTTTTGGCTGTTGAGTTTATTCTTTGAGACTAGTGCTGACCTACTGTGGCCTCCACAAATGTTTTCTTTGCTCTAATATTTAGCCCATATTTTTTTCTAAATCAGTTTGATTTTGACATCCTTCAAATACAACTTTTTGAATGCCAAAATATTTTAGAAAATTGTTTCTAGAAGGCCATGTTAAGTCTAGCACATTATTGCCCAATTGTAATATAAACTCTGTATTGTTGAGACCTCTAAGATTCACCTTATCAAAATGCTGTTGCATAAAAAACATATAAAAATGTTGGACATTTTGCAAAACCAGATAAGACTGGCTGCATTCTCACAAAAGTTACCTTAACCAAAGTCTAGAGCCTGAACAGTCAGGACAACCTGTGATCCAATATTGCACAATAAGACTGGACATCTTAAGCCAACACTCTGCAGGATCATCTTAGCACTTGTACAACCCACTCCCCCTTCAAAGATCACCGCTCACGGAATATACCAGGATCCTGGTCAGCTCCACTATTGGTCTCTGTCCACCAACCCTCCCCAGGAAAGTTATTTGTACAAATGCAGGACTTTACTCCTTTGCTGTGGAAAGTCATGGGCCCATTCCAAATATTTGATTGATCAGAATAATAGAGGGTCTGCACTGGCCGTTTTAGCTCTTTGATTGTTCAGAAAGCCCCAGAGAGACTTGGGGCTGGTCTGGAGCTTGTACACATAACTTCTTCACTCTATCGCTCGGGTCACACATAAAACTGAAATGTCCATTACTGTTCCCCTGGGCCTTTTCACTGCCTCTTGACACTGCACAGCATCCGCCCACACTTGGGAAGAAGGTGGCTTGCAAAGTTACTTAAAACTTTCCCAGCAACATCGAATTTAAGTAGCAGGTGATGATTATTCTGTAGCTCCACCAAGGCTACAATGCAGATTTCTTTAAGATCCAGAACTGGCCACACCCACCTAACACTTCATCCTTGATTAACCCCATCCATTTGTTGGGTTTGCTTTTGAGGAGGTGTGTGATATGTGACACCAGCAATGCACGGATGTAAGAGGAGGAGATTGTTGCAACATGATGCCATCTTTATAGAGACAGTAATAGCTCACCTTTATATAGGCAACGTTGAAGAAATTGAGAAGGTAAAACCCTGAAACACCTACAGTGGTTTGTTAAGCTGCTGCCTCTTGACTACGTTATCACATTTGTTGACAATTGACCAGTGTGCTGAAAAGATTGATTGGGACCCTCTCACATGGATGCTTAGCTTTGGGTAGCTGCAGTGATTACCATTAGGTCATTGTTCATCAGATATCCAGGGATATGTAATGAAGGAACTGGTGAAAAGTGTTTCCTGCTTGTACTTTTAATTATTTCCATTCCCTGGGCCACTAGCAGGAGGTTTAAACTGGAGTTGTTTTCCAATAGTCTTTTTATCTTGACTAGCTGATGAATTATACCACTGGCATGCTGACCAACAATGTTTAACCTTTCCAGTCTGTGTTCCTGGTATTCAATGCTTAATGTGAGGTGGTGGTTGCAGGTGGGGCACCGGGCACTTATGTAACCTCATAAGACTTTGACCCAAAGTGAGAGATAGAAAAACACAGGTGGGGGGAATGGAAAAAAGAGACCAAGAATGATATTGGGGATAAAAAAGAACCTGAAAGAGTGAGATACAGAGACAGGGAGTCTCTGGTGGTGGATGAAAGAGGCGTGAGGTGGAATCAAGACTAAGCAGCTTTGGGGTTCAGCCCCCCTGGCATTCAACAGCACCGACTGCAGGCTTCGTAGCAAAGCCTTGGGCCCAGAACTTAACCTTATCCACATCAAGCACTGCTGGTGTACATTTATCAGTACAGGGCGGTGTACTGAAGTCTTGCAGGGGGGATCTAGAAAAGATTCAGGAAGAGCTAAAACATCAAAGGTCCCGTTATGAAGACTCCGAAAACAAATGTAAATTGGGTGACATTAAAACTCTAAAAAGTAAGCTTCACATAGCAGCTGGCAGAGAGATTGTCTTCTTTGGAAATCATGCAATAACTCAGAGACAGCCGAGGCGGGTGTTGTTGAGGTTACATATCATGTCATGGAGGTTTACTGAAGGATACAAGAGCAGAATACAAATCTGCACTAAAGAAGCAGAAACATGATTATTAGACTGAATGTGATAAAGAGTGTCCAAAGGATGATGCCGATCCGAACAGGCGTTTGCCAGTTGACAAGATAACGGGGGTGATCAGAGAGTTATCCCCCAGAGAATCACCTGCCACAGAGGGGGTAGACGGTTTTCAGGTGTCCTTAGGTTACTACAATATAATTAGACTCCCGTCTCCTCCCGGCTATCAAGATGGAGGCTAGAATCATTGTCCTTGCAAACCTCATGAAAGTCTGAGGCAAGGTTGGTACTATTTGCTAATCACAGCGTACTGTAAAAAGATTGCAACATTCGTCCTTACCAGGATTCCGCTTGTCATGCCCAGACATGTACACCGTGATTAGGCAAGCTTGATTGTGAATGGATCAAAAAGTAATGGCCTAAACATGCAGTTTAATGTCAATGGTGGGTGAGTTGGGGAAGCTGAGGCTTTAGGGTGACTCTCAATGCATAAAAAGCATTTGACTGGATGTCATGGGTTAAATTGCTGCCTGTCACACACGCTTGGGTGAATACCTGCTCCACCAGAAACCCATCTACTACACAGCACCTACTGCTTCTTCTGTAATCAATGACATTGATTAACCTCCCTCCCCCACACTCCCCCTCTTGCTGTCATTGCACCAAGCTGCAAGGTAGCGGCGTCCAGGCAAGAATTGGTGGGTGCTGGCATTTCAGCACAATTTCTAATCTTTTATCACCTCATTTCTGGCTAACATCACTCTTTAACTCAAAGGTCTGGCTTAATTTGCATATTGCATTACATGTACTTGGTCTGTCCAGCAAGATTTCTAAACTTTGTACACACAACCAGTCCCATTTAAGTAGCTCTCACTCAACCCTAAAGGTAAGTGGAATACTGTTTCATTGAGCCCATATTTATTTCACACACAGTGATCAACACTTTTAAAGGGAGTGCAAATGTCTGGGCACATAATGTCACATGTCTCCTTGACATGTATTTATCTAAGACTGACATGTGAATTGAATTTCCTGTGTTCTTTGTGGACAGTATTGCTTTAATCGAGCCTCGAGATCACAGACGTTCATCATGTTGGACTATGGATTTGAAGAGTAATGAGCACCATTGGAGGAGCAGTCTTCCCACTATGGCCCTCATGGATTTTATTTTAAGTCCCTGCTGTCATTACTTTCTATGGGAGGGTGTTGCAGTACCAGTGATTGGCCATGTGCGGTGTTGGACCTGCTTTAGCTCTGCACTGGAGTAATTTACTGCTGTTTTAGGACCCTTCTTGTCTGCAGTAACTTTAGAATTGCAGCTTGTGAATAGCAATGGGTTTACTCTTTTGAGGCTGGGTGCATGTCCCCCCCCTAACCCCTCCCTACTCATCCCTAAGCCCCTCCTGTTTAATAGAAAGTAATAGTAAACTTACATGCCTGAGGATCTCTCCATAGAAACGACAGATGAGGTCGAGCTAGACTCACACTCACAGGCCGTGATTAGCATTTTGTAGTACTTTAGTGTTACTATTGCCATATTACTAAATGTACTACAAAATCCACTTTGTGAATAGGCCCCAAGGTATTTACAACAAATGATGTATAAAAACCCTCTCTGCAATAACTCTTAATTTTATGATTCCTCCATGCTAAGGGGTAGTGGGGGTTTAGTGACCAGTAGTGTTGCATAGATAAATATATTATCACTGACTACCACTACGCACGTCATACCAGCAGGAATTTACATAACAGACTGTAAAGGAATGACGTTTAGAAAGCTGATACATACTTATCTGTAAAGTTGTTTCCAGTGGTCCATCTCCAGGTGCCATTTTCGTTTCGCAGACCAATCCAGAAAGGAGCAGTGGCCAGCTGATTAACCACGAATTCCTAAAACAAATATACAAATAACAGAGAGAGGAGAGAGATTGTATGTAAATGCAACATGGGTGTCTATGTTTTTTCACATGCATATAATAATGAGTGCCTATGTGTCTGTCCCCACAGGTTCTGGACCACTGACAGTCTCTTAGCTTTTTAAAGAATTTTGCACATCCCTTCTAAAGTATATCTTAGGGTACATTTGAATATCCTCAGGAGAGTTTAATCATTCTGACAAGGGACCACATTAATGTGGACCTCCTAATCCACTGGAGTGCTGTGTCCTTCATAAAGTAGTCACACAGCTGTTGTGGGAAGAGACCATGTTCAATGGTGTTGGACACCCTTCATAGATCTTACAGAATCAACACACCTACCCAGGTGCTGTATTTCTTTGTGTTAGGGGGCACCTGGGTCCACTGGACCATCTCACTGTCCCCTAGTGAGACGAGGGTCATTTCTGTGGGGTCCCCACCCTCCTGTGGGTACTCCTCCTCCTCCTCCCTAAGCGCTACATTAGCCAACACCTTGGACTGCCCACCAGTGGGTGGCTGTGCCCCCTTGGAGCACCTGGTATCCCCCTTCATGTGCCCCACCTGGTCACATGCAAAACATTTGCGGGGACCGGTCTCAGCAGGAATTCCTGACGAGACCCCTTGATTCTTAACTCCGGGGGGATGGGAACCTTTACCCTGGGTTTTAGTTTGGGGCCCTTTAGAGAACTCCTTTGCTTTATCCTTGTCTCCCCCACTTTTCTGCTGTGGACCCTGCCCACCTTTGGCGGAGTCTCCCCCAAATGCTTTCTTGCGGAACCTTGTACTCACCCAGCAGTCCCCCTCCAGAGCAAGCTTCCTAAGGTCAGTCAGCTTACTATCAATTAGGTGCTGGTGCAGATCTACAAAACATTGACTGGAGAAGTGCTCCCATGCAATCACATTGTAGAGCCCCTGATAATCTGTCACATTACTACCCTTCACCCAGCCATCCAGTGACTGGCAAAACACATCCACACATTCCAACCAAGTGTTGGCATCAGACTTCTTACAGGACCTGAACTGATCCCAGTACTTTTCAGAAGTAAGGCCATACTTAGTGAGGAGGGCGTCCTTCATGTCTGGATAGGCGAGGTGATACCCCTTACTCAAAGCTATTAAAGTGTCCCTCGCTTCTTCAGGGAACAGAGGCCACAATCCTGCTCCCCAATTTCCCTCAGGGACCCCATTCATGTGGATTGCTGCCTCGTACCCCTGAAACCACCTTTGTATGTCATCCCCCTTCTTGAATTTGTTGCCCACATTCTTAGGGAGGTGCACAGTTCTGTCTGCCTCTCTTGACGAGCTGCTGCCACCATCTGCGCCGGGCCTACTCCTCCCTTCCAGACCTCGCTCATGGTGTGACATCATCTTCCTTTCCTCAATGGTTATTCTTTTGTTTTTCCTCTCACTTTTCATCCTGAGTTTTTACAACTCGAACTTCATTGCTTCCCACCTGTCCTCCAGCTCCTCTGGAGACAGGCTACTGCTGGCTGGTCTGAAGGGTTCCCCCATGCCAAAAGCACATCCGCCCTAGGAATAGGCCCCTCCGCCTCTCCACTAAGAATGCCAGATTGCCCACTTGCATCTCAGGCTGCTACCCAGGCTCTCGGTGCCTTTTGTAGCTCGTTCTTCCTTGTGAGGCCTCTGACTTGGACTTTTAGGCTCTTGCAGATGGATTTCAATTTCCTCACATTGTAGAGTTCCAACCTATCCTCCTCAAAGGCAATTTCCAGGGATGCAACGGATGATGCTCTTGATTCCGGCATGACGAAGTAGCAAGTTCAAACTGGCAAGATCAAAAAATAGGCCAAAAAGAAAAAGGACTAGTATGTGGCACTTAATGGTCTGCGATATGGTAGTGGTTCACACCAATCACTGTAAGTCAAGTGCAAACCAATGTTAGAAATGGGGTTCTCTAGTTGGCAAGGGCTTGCACCTTTGTCCAAGTAGGGACCCTTCTTCCTAGTCAGGATAAGGAAGTTACACTCCTAAAATAACCCCTGCTCACCCACTTGGTAGCTTGGCACGAGCAGTCAGGCTTATCTTAGAGGCAATGTGTAAGCATTTGCACATCACCGACAGTAATACAGTGTAAACACTACAAAAGGACAGCACACCAGTTTAGAAAAATAGCCAATATCTTTATATACAAGACCAAAAATCAGAAGAATCCACACTACAGTACTTGATGTCAATAGCTCCGCCCGGAGCTATAACGGCATTGTGAGAAAACAAATCCAAACAGTTCCAGCTGGTCGCTGCATCGCGGACCAGCTACGGTGTCGGGAAAACCCGCAAACAGTACCTGTTAGAGATGCAGGTCGCCGAGGCTCTTGAAGTAACTCACGTTGCAGGTCGTGCTCCTTTCCGTTGGGATCAGTAGCACTGGCATCGGGTGTTGCGGTGCGAAGTGCAGCGTGTGGTTCCCTCAGGCAGCGGTGCGAACAGCGGCCCGGTGGCGGCGTCAGATGGCATAGTCAGTAAGACCAGGGTCACAGTGCGAGGTGAAGGGGGAGCTCATCACGATGCTGGCAGGTAACGGTGCAAGCAGCAGCTTTGTCGTTGCTGAAGCGCTGTTGTCGGCCGATGAACGGGAGTCGATGGTGCTGGCCTCGGTAGGCCAAGGCTGCGGTGTGGGATGAGGGCGGTGCATCGTGTAACTTCAGAGCCGTGCCCTCAAACCATGGTGCAAGCAGCGACTCTATTTTGGCGTGGAGCGGCGGCATTGGGGTGGCCAAGGGATCGTCGTGAAGCGAGGCGGTGCAGAGTGCGTTGCCCACAGGTCGCGGTGCGAGCAACGGTTCAGTGGTGGAGTCAGAAGGCGTCGTCGGTGAGACCGGGGTCACAGTGCGGCGGTGCTCTCTGCCATGCCCAGGCTTCAGCGTGAAGCGAGGCGGTGCAGAGTGCAGTGCCCACAGGTCGTGGTGCGAGCAGCGGCTTGGTGGGCATCAGCAGGCGTCATCAGTGAGACCAGGGTCGCAGTGCGGCGTTGCAGTGGTGCCCTTTGCGGTGCCTTCAGGACACGGAGTCGGCAGCAGCATCGTAGACATCGTCAAGTTGCTTTTCTTCTGTCACAGCACAAAACACACAGTCCCCTGTGCTGAGGGCAGAAGAGCTTGAAGTAATTGCTGTTCCTGAGACTTTTTGAACAGGGGACAAGCTCTACCTCAAGCCCTTGGAGAAACTCACAAAAGTAGATTGCAAAAAGTTCAGTCCAGTCCTTTCACTGCCCAAGACAGATGCAGCCACTGTCGGCTAACACAGGAAAGCACACAGCAAAGTGGTAGTCCCTCCTCACAGCTTCTCCAGCTCTTCTTCTTCGCAGTCTTCTTGATCCAAAAGGGTTCTAAAGTTCAGGGGTCTGGGACCCAGTATTTGTATGCACAAATCCTTTGATTCTCTAGACAGAGGGTGTCTATGCCCAGCTAGAACCAGCTCTGCCTTCTCTGGTGTGATTTCCAGGCAGGGGGTGGAACCGGCATTGTCAGAGGCAGAACAGGCCCTTTGAGGTGCAAGGAAATCTCCTCCCTCTTCCCCCATCGTAGCCTAGGTCTATTCAGCCCTTTCCTGACCTACCTAGAGTATCGGGAGCCACCCTTGTTTCCCATCTGTCGTCCAAAACCCAGACAGGCACTCCGCAATCCAGCAGAGGCACATGGGATGACTGAGCAAGAAAATACCTACTTCCTAAAAGTGGTATTTTTAAACACAGAATGTAAAAATCACCTTTACTAAAAGATGCATTGTTAGATTCTGAATTCAGGCATACTAAATTGTATTTTACCACCTAGTTCCCAGGGCTAGTTATGTTTTTAAGATGTTATGAACAAACTTCGCATTCTGTCCTATGAGGAACAGGTAGCCTTGCAATAGTGAAAAAACAATATGGGCTGTAATTCACTATCAGGACATGCCACACACACCAGGGCATGTCCTACCTTTCACATACACCGCACCCTGCCCTCAGGGGTACTTTGGGCCTACCTCAGGGGTGCCTGACATGTACGAAAAGGGAAGGTTAGGAACTAGCCAGTGTGTGCATGGGTCAAGCCGACATGACAGTTATAAACTGCGCGCAGACTCTGCAATGGCAGGTCTGAGTTACCTTTTTAAGGCTACTCACTGGGTGGCACAATCCGTGCTGCAGGCCCACACGTAGCATTTGGTTCCCAGGCCCTGGCACACTCCGTGCACTTCACTAGGGGCTGACAAGAAAACCAAACAGCCAATCATGTAAACACCAATCCATAACATACTCTACCACAGGAGCACTTGCGCTTTACCACTGATCAGCAGTGCTCAAAGTGAAGAGAAACACTACGCCAGCAAAAACAGAGTCAAAAACGGGAAGGCGGAAAGCAAAAGCTCTTTGGGGATACACGCCAAAAGATGCCAAGTCTAACATTCACCCAGCTGTGAGACCGGCGGACCTTGATCCCCAGACCTGGTCACACTTGGCAGAACTCTTGCTGAGTTTCTCCATGTCGAGGTACAGCCACAGCTGGCTCCTTGATGGCTGAGAGCTTGAGTGCTCCAAGCTTGACTTTTTACAATCTATTTCCAGATAGATTTAGTGTTTCAGTTTTTGGAGTTCAGGTTGGAGGCTGCATCCTTTGAAGTGTTCATTCCTCTGTCCTTTCACCAAATAAGCAGTCTGTCACAGGAGTAGCAAACCATTCCTCACAACACAGGCCATGGGAGGGACTCGTGCTGAATGCCAGCATCACTGGTATACATCTAACGTAAGGTTACCATAGGGTCTGAGTCCTACTCTTTGATTCTCTTATCCGCCCCATCACCTTCTTGAGTTGTGCCCAGGCCCTCTGACTAGTGACTTCTTTCAGGATCAAAGAGCCCTTTTGAAGTGTACTGAAGAGCCTGGCTCTTTCTTTCTCCAGTGTGTGTCCAACCAGCTCTCATTAGTGTACCAATCCACAAATATTGAACCCACAGGCTTCCATGTACTGCACATATCTCTATGTTCACAAGCAAATCAATCACCCAGGTTCCTGTCTACTGCTCCCCTGACACACACACACAGACACGCTATGGGGAAGCCCAGCGGTATAAGCAAGAGTGCAGTCTGTGAGACAGGCCTAGGTCATGCTGCACACTGATGATTTGTGTTCACCCATGAGCATAAAGCAGCACCAGGGATCCAGATATTGTTGCAGCTGGGCATTCAGGGTAGCAGTTCACGTCACTTACCATGCCTCTCCCAGGTCAGGGTATCCCAAACCAACAGCTAACCTGGAGAAGTCAGGTTGTCAGATCAGATCAGTAAAACTAAATAGGAGAGTCCATTAGCTCCACTCCACTACAAAGTCTAACTCTTGCAACAAAATAGACCATTTCTAATATTATTATTTTGTATTGCATTCTTGTATAGGCCATAGCTACTCCTGGGGGTTTTCCAGCTCTTGGAGGACAGGAAGAACAGATTATTGAGGAGATCTAAAACAGCCAAGTCTTCAGTTCCTTGCCACAGGTGGACAAAAAGACTTGTGGATGGAGTTCCGTAGCCTAGGGCAGAGAAAAGAGAAAGAGCGGGCACCTATGCGTTTATTTATAGGGAATGAGAAAAGCAGTCGATTGCTCAAGCGCAAAGTGCCGGATGAGTGATAGAGAACCCTCAATTTTTGCAGGTGCCTGTGTCCCAAGAGTGTGCTGATTGTATACAGAAATCTGAGTACTTTAAAATGTATTTGCCTATCGACTGGGAGCCAGATCAGGTGGCAAAGGAGACTGTAAGCAGAGGAGTGTTTGCAGAGCCAGACAACAGAGTTCAGAACCACCTGTAGGCGCTTTATCACAGTCTTATCTGTTCCTAAAATCAAGATGTTACAGTAATCCAACCTTGATAATATCAAAGCTTAGATGACTGTTCTGTGAGCAGGAAAGGGAAGTATCCACAGGATCTTTTTAAGCCCTTTCAAGTTGGCGAAGTCTCTACAATTTGGGATTCTCTTCCTTCATTGCCATCAACTACTTCAATGGTTTATGATCCATTTGCACTAGAACCTAGTGCCAAACATGCAAGGGTAAAGGTACACAAGGCCCACTCTACTGCAAAGCACCCTTTCTCAACAGCCGGCCAGTTCTGTTCTGTTGGTAGTAATCTCCTACTAATAAAAGTCACTGGATCTTCTCTATGAAAGACTGGCTCTAGTTCTGTTTGGGTGCAGTGCATCGGAAATCGTCAGTCTACATTCTCACGGACTTTAAGATTACAGAATGTACTGGCCGCAATGCAATACACGTGGCAGCTTTGATTGGCAGTAGCCGTGTGGGAGGGACTGTATGAACCTGTTATAGATACTGGTTCTCTTTGCTTTTTGCGCATTTTAAACGCAATTGCTAGTACGGATTGCTCTGATCTCCTACCTCGGACTGATAGAGTGACGATCACAGATATGGGTTATTTTTAGCTGTACCCACACTTGCCGAATTGATTGGACACACTTTCCATTCTTCAACCTTTTTGGTTTATCCATTTTTGTGGCGGCGACAACCTGAAAGCAGCAACTTAAGGACTGCTGATCTGACTACCATTGGACTCATTTCTTTAAATTGATTGAAGTGGATGTTCCATATCGCATAATTACGAGCAGTACGGATACGGCGTCAGGGACACTGTGGAACAACGAGTTCTGGCATTTTGAATAAAAATACAACGTGACTAGCATTTGGCTAATTTATACTATTATCGCCCTGAGGAAGCTCCCCGTATGGGAGCGAAACGCGTTGGCTGATGAATGAAATGGAATGTTCTTAAAGTGAATTGATTTCTAATAAAGAAGTGACTTTTTTCATCTACTCTGGCTTACTGGTCTTTGAGTGCTGCGCACCCCCATTTGTTATATGCATACTTCCTTGTTCAGTTCCTCAAATGCTTCCTGACACTTCTCATTACAGATCACTATCCTGGGTACCTTCCTGCACAAAAACAATCATTAATGGAATTTTCCTCTCTCTATGCATGCTGCAGAATGCAGCACGCTCAGAAAAAACGAGGAGAAATAAAAGTATTTCTCCTTGTTGCCCCACTCTTTGGACGCGTAGGATTCGGACGCATTCCCAGGTTTAGGACACTTTGTAAATCTGGGAATGTGACAGGTTCCATGGAAGTTGCGTGGGAACACCCACCGCCACACACACTGAATGCCCGTTTCATGCAGAATAATGCGTGAAAGGAGTCCATATTTACAATCTCACTCCTCAGTGGAGGCTCTTGGAGGGTGTTCAAGCCTCAACGCCCAGAAGTGCTGCAGGGAGGTGTTTTATCCACGCCGCCACCGCCAGGAGTCATTTCAAGGCAGCCAGGAACCTTGAAGCACGCCGCCACCGCCAAGAGTCAACCAACTGCTGACTACACGCGCCGCCGCTCCGGGACTACAATTCCCGGCAGCCCACGCGGCGGCGCGCTTTCTGACAACGCGAGGGTGCCAGGAGGCGCACGTAAGCGGCGCAGAAACCGGCGGAGCGGGGGAGACCAACCTGCACTTACCTGACAGACGCCGCCACCGCTAGGAGTCATTTCAAGGCAGCCAGGAACCTTGAAGCACGCCGCCACCGCCAAGAGTCAACCAACAGCTGACTACACGCGCCGCCGCTCCGGGACTACAATTCCCGGCAGCCCACACGGCGGGGCGCTTTCTGACAACGCGAGGGCGCCAGGAGGCGCACTTAAGCGGCGCAGAAACCGGCGGAGCGGGGGAGACCAACCTGCACTTACCTGACAAACGCCGCCACCGCCAGGAGTCATTTCAAGGCAGCCAGGAACCTTGAAGCACGCCGCCACCGCCAAGAGTCAACCAACAGCTGACTACACGCGCCTCCGCTCCGGGACTACAATTCCCGGCAGCCCACGCGGCGGCGCGCTTTCTGACAACGCGAGGGCGCCAGGAGGCGCACTTAAGCGGCGCAGAAACCCGCTTCGCGGGACGCCCGGAGCGAAGCCCGGGCAAAGGGCGGGCCCTCTACGGCCAGAAGAGGCTGGGCTGGGCCAGAAACGCTGCAGGAAAACTCTGCAAGACCCAATATTCAAGTAAGCCTTGCTGTTTTAACTGCCTTTTTGTCTGCTCAATACTGATCTTGTGTGGATTCTGCTAATCATGCCCAAGAAACTTGAGGAAGTTCAGTCAAACACCATTATCAATTATCTGCTGCAGACTGTTAAAAAGATAAACATGCAGAGAAGAGAGTCTCTGGGGTTGAGCCAATCCCCTGATCTACGATGTCTGTCTCCTTCCGCATCTATTTTGATTGATGACACTATATTGCAAGAAGCTCACTGTGTGGCTACTACTAGCGGCCCTATTCCCCAAGGATTTACTGATACATCTGTTAACGCTACCCCGGCCCCTGAGGGATCTAATGAAGAGGCCGAGGGTAACACAGACACTGACATTGAACTTGATCAAGAGAAACAGATTCGTGCCTCAGCGGACGAGCAGTCCCCCACAGGGCATGACACCAGGCCAAGACGACTTTGCACTAAAAATCCACCAAAGCGGGTGGGGTTACGTTCAGGGGTAAGACGGAAGAGGGCTATTACCCCAAAACTTAGGCAAGTGATTAGTGTTGAGGACACATCAAATCCAACTCTTTAGGATGCCTTTTTTGAAAAAATTGCGATTTCCTTGAGTTAAAAATCAACACTATCATCAAACCTCTAATATCAAAAATTGACAAACTGCAAGCGGAGGTTAAGAAGTTGGGTGGACTTCATACTTTGGTTGCTGGCGGGGTAGAAAACATAACTACAATAGTCAAACATCTGAGTAACAACATAGGGGGAAATGTTGCTGGAGATGTTGTAAGTGAAAGTGTAGGAAATCAATTGCCTGAGGAGAATTTAACATCTCACCCATCAACGCTGACTGTTAACAATGAGGGTTCCTTATCAGTCAATTTTCCAACAGATATAACCTCTTTGGTAAATATCCCCCCAGTACAAACACACTCAACAGACCCTCTACAATTTATAGTAGAAGCCACACCTGTGGTTTTAGTCTTAGCAAATGTCCCTCCACTGGAAGGGGGAACAGTGGAAAGCCCCACTTCTCTTTGTAGCAAGGCATTACACTGGTTGACCAGTAACACACGGCTAGCACCAGGGGGAAAGCAACATCTGGCAAGTGTAATTAAGTCAGTAACTAGGGTCCCCTGGTTGGGAAACCGGCCTAAAAAATTTAAAGGGGATTGTGTGGCAGTGAGTTTTTCAACTAATGATGTCCTTCCCAACATTCTTGCTAACCTATTCCCCCCCCCAACGCAGACGGGGTACTGTTGTTCCCTTAACTTTAAAGTTTTTCTACGGCGAACAGCAGAACGTTACCTATCCAATGACTCCTGCCCCAGGGTGGGATAGTAATTGGGACTTGAACTTCAGATGGGATCAGGACCCAAGGCACAATATAGCAGCTCACCATTATCATCCAGCACAGTATAATCCCGTTGCACAACCCCTTCAATTGTTCAACCGCTATGCCCCGTTATCCTTCATGGATCAAAACGATTGACTCTCCCCAAGACAAGATAGTAAAGGTGAGGACCCTCAGCCTGCTCTCAATCCATTAGTTCAGAACTCTGTAGGTATTAGGGCCTATAGAATTATGAGCTGGAACATCGCTGGTCTCAGAGCCAAATTTAATGATAAGAACTGGCTGGATATAATAAAATCCTATGACGTTCTTGTCTTTCAAGAAACATGGGAAACGTCAGACAGTCTGGTTCTGGACGGTTTTTCCCATTTTTTTGTACCTGCGGACTCTAGTAAGGCAGGAAGGGCAAAGGGGGCTTGGCTATATACATTTCATTAGATATTCAAGGAAAGCCAAGACATATTAAATCTAACTCAACAAATTGCTTAGCGGTTGAACTAACTACATCAAACTCCTATCCCATATTATTTGTTAACTTTTATAATTCCCCTGTCAGTCAAACCCCAAACGAGCATTTGGTAACATTAGAGGAATTCCTGTCCACCCACAGTGAGAATAGCGCTTATGGGTACGAGGTGATCCTCATGGGAGACTTTAACATCCATCCTTGCCATGCGGATTGCCATGTGGAATATGAGGAATTTTCCCCCCATTCCTCTCCACCGCATTTCGAACATACATCACGTGGACAGGCTTTGGAATTGCTCTTAGCTACTTTTAACCTTTATGAATCATGTAGTTGTCCTACAGGCCCGAGGTTACCGACATATGTGGGCAATGACACAGGCACAATTATAGATTATATCTTTTTATCTTCTAGTATTCTGCCTGAAGTTATTAATTATAAGGTAGAAACTACAGTTTTTAGTGATCACAACCCTGTGATTTTAGAGATTATATCTCAGGGAGTCTTGGGAAAAAGGAAGATTGATGCCTCATGTGCCACAGAATTAGTCCCAAAAGATCAGAATCGGAGACTGAAATGGGACCAAGTAACCCCAATCACCTTTTTGCAGGAAACTCTGGCTAAAGTTGAGGGGGAGGTTGCTATTTCTCTGGATAATAAGAACTCTGGTGCCACCATGATTGAGGCTTTCAACGCCATCTGCCGTCAGGTCAACTCAGACCTGACCGTAAAGACAAAGCCAAATAGGACCAGGGGCCCCAGATAGTTTGACTCAGATTGTTCTAAGGCTCACTCAATCCTCCTAAAGGCTCTAAAAAACAAACCTAGAGATAAAGAGCAGAAAGCGTTACTGAGGAAACAATACAATCACGCTATCAGGGTGAGGAAACTTGAGATAAAAAATGAGGCCTGGAGTGATTTATTATTGCCCGAAACACAACGAGATAGCGCCAAATTTTGGGCAATTATAAACCACCCATATTTTGCGGGACAAGACAATCAGAGAGCAGATTGTATTATACCAGATGATCAGTGGGTGACACATTTTAGTAACATCTATAGTTGTTCCGATACCACCCCAGACCGTGAGATGTCACTCACACAACTAACAACCACCATCTCTCCCTTTAGCCTAGAGGAGGTTAAGAAGGCAATTAACGATACACTCCATAAAAAGGCACCGGAGCCCGATGGGGTCCCTGCAGATTTCTTTAAGAGTGCTCCCGAACTTAGTACCAAGATTCTCACAAATATTTTTAATGCTACTAGGGACCTCATTTTTCCTATTAGCTGGGCCAAGTCCACGATAGTACCGATCTTTAAAAAAGGACAGAGGACAGATCCGGCCTGTTATAGGCCAATTTCTCTCATAGATTCAAGCGTTAAAATCCTGGGGAGAGTCTTTTTAGGAAGACTGACCCAGCTCTTAGAAGGGAAGGGCGTTCTATCAAACGCACAATATGGCTTCAGAGCCAAAAGAGGAACTTTAGATCAGTGCCTAAATCTAGAACTAATTTTAAATAAATACGTAATCGCCAAGGGGGGTTCCCTGTACATGGCCTTAATGGACCTCTCATCAGCATTTCACCTGGTTAACAGGGCAAAGCTGTGGAGGATCCTTCTGGCCATGGGCATCGACCCCCCTTTGGTTGGATACCTAGCAGAATTACATAGGGACCTTATGACCTCCGTCAGAGTGACTAGGGAAGGAAGATGCACTTGCCACTTTAACTCGGAGAGGGGGGTTAGGCAAGGGTGTATCCTTGCCCCCCTCCTCTTCACTCTCTATATAAATCATCTGGAGGTAGTCATGGCAGCATCCCACACTGACATTCCGCGTGCAGGCGAGACAAAGCTACCTGCCCTCCTGTACGCGGACGATGCAGTCTTACTGGCTCGCTCCGGAGTGGCACTGAATAAACTCCTCTCATCCTTTGGAGATTTCATGAACTCGTTGGACATGAAAACCAATACAGAGAAATCTCATGTAATGATTGCAGGAGCCGCAGGCAGGAAAAGAAAGACGAAAACATTTTTCTGTACAGGGAAGGAGGTTAGGAGAGTCCCATCTTTTCCATACTTAGGGTTGACCTTTGATGAAAAGGGCACTTGGGGCCCCCAGCATTCCGTTAAAAGCAATGCTGTTGCAAGAGCGGCAGCAGGGTTGCTTGGTTTTGCTAAGAAATTAGGTGCCCGTCCCATGGAAAGCATTATTAAAGTCTACAAAGCAAAATGTGTGTCCGTTGCCCAGTACGGTTCTGCTATTTGGGGGTATACTAGTCATGATAAAATCCAGAAAGTAGAAAATACATTTTTGAGATCTCTGCTTTCAGTCCCCCAATCGACTCCCACTTATGCATTACATACAGAGCTAGGATTGGGCTATATAACTGACATCCTAAAATTAGCCCCAGCCATCGGATGGATGAAAACTTGGCTCAACCAGGAGCTCACACTAAACCACATTATTTTAAAAGATTGTTTAGCCCTGGATAGAGCCCTACATATCCCGTGGGTGAAATATGTACAAACGCAGTTGACTTTAGCCGGTCGACCGGAGCTTTTCTCATCTCCAGACTTGATAAGACAGGAAGACCTTAAAACAGTAAAAAATACCCTGACTAATCTATATGTCTTGGAGAGGGAAGCCATAGAGTTAAAAAAAAACCACGGTAAGGAAACATTGTATGCTGACATCTGTCCCAGGAATGGAACCATACCTTCTCCTGGTAACTAAACCATACCATCGTTTCCTCTTAACGACATTTCGTTTTGATTTGATCCACCTCATCCTGGGCAATTTTAAAATTTGGAATATACCTGACAATGCTGAACCATGTGACTGTGATCACTTTTCCACCGAGGATACGATTCACTTTATCATGTTTTGCGGACATTACAATGAGATTAGAAAAAGATATTTGCTCCCAATCCTGCGTAATCAAGGTTTTATTCAGGTTAAACCAGCTTTGATGTTTTTGCAACTCCTTCCTAATGCAAGAGTAGCCTTCCATGTTGCTAGTTTTTTAGTCGCAGGAGCACGCACAAATAAGCACCGTACTAGAGTTAGGCACCTTACTGAACATTGACTTCCCTTTTTACCTTACCTATTTCTAAATGTTTGTTTTTTGAAGGGTCTCTTTTAACATTTTTAACATTTTTACATACTTTGCTTGTATATTGTGATTTTAGCACTTTTTAAACATTGATTATCTGTCTTAATTATGTATTAACTTGTGCTCTGATGAATTATTGCTATGTATTTATGCTCGTTCTTTTATGATTTTTAATAATCGAATAAAGATAATTGACTGACTGACTGACAATGCCATGAAAAGTCATGCGAGGTGACTTTACATGGCCTTGTAAATATGGGCAAGCCCATTGCCTCTCTGATGCATCAAAAAAAGTGACACCCCGGCGGTGCAATGGGCTTGTAAATAAGCCCCCTTGTGCATAAAAACCAGACTTCTTATGCTACTGGAGTAAACTGCAAATAGGCCAATGCACAGCACCTGGACCAGGGACTCCTATTGGTTAGGTGCCGCCAATTGTCAGAACTTGTTTCAGAGAGCCAATGGGCAAACAGGGGTTACTGCGCCTAACTATGGGGGTGAGACCTTTTACTCCTGATGTTTTACAAAAAACAGATAGGGACTCATCCCCCTCTCTAACAATGACTGCAGGATATTGATGGAAACACTGAGAGGTGCACAGAGGAAAGTCAACCACTTAGGTTCCAGGTCGTTTTGGAAACAATGGGCAACGGGAAGGGGACTGGCACGTTCACCTCCTCAGAGCAGTCAAATGGGGCTGAACGTTGAAGCACGGCGGGGCATTGGCTCAACATATTAGGGCCAGGCTCAACAGTTGCCTTGACCTTTTTGTGCTGATTTATTTCACAGCTTTCTTACATATTTTAAAGCCATCTCGCTGAGGTATGAGAAGGTGTTTCGCTTGTTAGACGGGCAAATAGGACTCCAAAGATGGTAGCACCATCAGACTGAAGGTGGTGTAGGGGTATGCCAACTTGTGACAATAGCTTCCTTTTGGCAGCAGAACTGCAGAATAATTGTAATATTTATTGCAAACTGTGGTTAGACACCAGAACTGTTACTGAGTTCCTTTTCAAAGTGGGTTTTTGTCAAACATTGGACCTTCCACTTGTACTCACAAGGAATTCACCCAAGGATTCATGGCAGGAGTAAGGTTTTACTACAGCACATTTCTCTGGCCTAAGTGCAGAGACATTAGCAGTGAGCCAAAGAATAAGTGTTGTGGTTAGCATTGTAAGTTTGTAAGCACCCACAAACTTGTACATTTGTGGACATTCAAAAACTGAAATCCAACCCCTTTTCACCTTGGAAATGATCTGAGATTTTCTCTAGCAGCGGACTCGGTTTACTCTCTTTTAGGATGGGAATTAAAATGGATCACATCTGATGTCATGGCAGTGAAGGCAAAGAGCATTCACCAGGGGAAAATGATGTGTCTTGAGAAACAAGAATGTGCTCTGCACTTTTGACTACCAATCCAACTGTGTGGAGCTGGTCACCATGTAGAGTTATGTACAGGGGGCACAGACACCTGACAAGTGCAAGGGTTTTCTGGAAACCTCTGCCTGCATTGGCCATGGCATCTCTAGCGTATTATTACATCTGTCTAGTGAACTGTGAAAAAAGTGTTCAGACAGAATTGTAGAACTCTGTCCATCCTTTAACACTTAGCTTCCCCTATCTGGCCCATCAACGTACATATCAAGCTTCTCACATATACCATGGACATTTCCCTTTCTAATACCTACTGTGTCTCCTACATTAATCCTGGATTAAAACCTAGGATTAATGTGACATTCCTGCTCCACTACTTACCTTTTCACCCTCCGTCTCAATCACCGCCAGTTCAGATCTTCTTGAAGTGCAGTGCCTTCTGCTTTCATCCCAAGGAACTTCCTCTTGAGAGAAGTAATAACACTTCTCCTCATTGTAGACCCAGTTCTGTGGGCAGAGTTTGCATTTCATTTGTTCTGCAACAAGAGCACAGGTGGATTTCTCACAAATTGTCTTCAATTTTGAAGGTGAACACCATTAGTGAGTTTCCTAAATGGATGCACTCAACTGTACCCCGAAAACCAATGATAGCACTAAATCACTGAGGATAACACGAGACAAGAAGCTCAACATGAGAGCCCATATCAACACTACAAACAAAACAACAACACACAACCCAAGACTGATCAAAACTCTCAAGCAATCCATTTCTAAAAGTGACCTCATAGAGGTGTTTCAGGCGCTCATGATTTGCAGATTGGACTTCGGAAACACAACTATCATCGGGACTCCAAAACTCATCTTACCCTGTGAAGGCCACACTCAGTGCAGGCGCTGGGCCTGTCTCAGGAACCCATGATGCAATCACATTACTCCCACGCTTACCACACTTAGCTGACTCCCTCTCCAAGCATGTGGTGTCTTCAAGACTGCATGCATGACCCACAAAGCACTGCTCTATGGATCTCCAAAATACCTAGCACAAAAAAGAAGGGCCATATGTACTAAAGCATTTTCCCATAGACACAGAATGAGACCTTTTGATACATCTGGCCCTAAATCGGGAGGGCAGTACTTGCTACGTAGTTCTGATTCAATGCTACTGGATGCACCCAAAATCAAGAAAGAAAGACAGCAAGCTCGATCCTTTTCAGGAAATGGTCCCAGAATCTGGAACTTCCTTCTGCCTGAGATATGCACAAACCTCTCCCCGGTCATCATCAAGAGAAATGGCAAACCATTTCTGATCGAGAAATATTTAAGACGTTATGCCCGACCGCAACCAGCTCAACCAAAGACGGACAAAGGTTATGTATTCATTCTCACTGATGTTACCTGTACATAGTGTGATTAAGCAACATCTTATGTTACATTCAGGATCTATGTAATATTAACTTGTGCTATGTGCAGCGCTCGGATACGCTTGCGCCGTGTACTACTCAATTAAACGCTGAAATATGTCAATAAAAATAAATAAATGGCCTGCTCCTGTTGGAACAGCTTTGTAGAATGAGAAGTTCTATAGTATGCAAAAGCAACATCCCCAAAAGTAATGCTACCAATTTTTAAATTCTCTTGACCATGAGCCAGACATCGCTGTGTGGCACCACGATCAGCCCCTTTCCCTCTTTGGGGGTCCTTGTACCACTCTAGCAACAGAGGTAAAAGATGTGGGACTCCAAGGACTCCCCAATGTCCCAGAGCCACGCCCAAGCAGCGGATCCAAATGAGGATTTCCTTTGCATTTTGGTATATGTAGTCCAGTGTATCCCATTACCAATTCATGACGGCAAGTACCAAAACCAGAACACAATCAATCAATCAATCAATCAATCAAACAAATTTGTATAGCGCACTACTCACCCGCTAGAGTCTCAAGGCGCTGGGGGGAGGGGGAGTCGCTAGTGCTTGAACAGCCAGGTCTTGAGTTGTTTCCTGAAGGAGAGATGGTCCTGGGTCAGCCGTAGGTGGGTGGGGAGGGAGTTCCATGTCTTGGCCACCAGGTAGGAGAAGGATCTTCCTCCGGCGGTGGCTTTGCGAATACGTGGGACGGTGGCGTGGGCGTGGCTGGCGGCTCGGAGCTGGCGGGTGGGTTTGTAGAATGTGAGGCGGCTGAGGTATATGGGGCCCATGTCGTGGAGAGCCTTGTGTGCGTGGGTGAGGAGTCTGAACGTGATCCTCTTGCTGACGGGGAGCCAGTGCAGGTCTTTCAGATGGGCAGAGATGTGGAAGTGACGGGGGATTATCCAGGATGAGTCGTGCAGAGGTGTTCTGTATGCGCTGGAGTCTCTTCTGGAGTTTGGCTGTGGTTCCAGTGTACAGGGTGTTCCCGTAGTCAAGTCGGCTGGTGACGAGGGCCTGGGTGACCGTCTTACTGGTTTCGGTGGGGATCCACAGAAGATCTTTCGGAGCATGCGCAGGGTGTTGAAACAGGATGATGAGACGGCGTTGACTTGGTCATCATGAGCGAGGAGTCCAGGATGAAGCCCAGGTTGCGTGCGTGGTCCGTTAGCTTGGGGGCGGTGCCCAGGGCAGGGGGCCACCAGGAGTCGTCCCAGGCGGAGGGGGATGGTCCCATAATGAGGACTTCCGTCTTGTCTGCGTTGAGTTTCAGACGGCTGAGCTTCATCCATTCCGCAACGTCTTTCATTCCTTTCTGGAGGCTGGCTCTGGCGGTGGCGGGGATCCTTTTGCTCGTTGAAATAAATGTATTAAAACTAGCTGTTTGTTACTAAACTCACACCAGTGTAACTTTCCTAAGGCTAAAGGGGGGGGGTAACTACAATAGTTAGAAAAAGTGAAATTGATATCCTACACATTTAAATATATTACTAAGCTATAAAATATGATAAAACTGGAATGGTATAAATGCTTAATTGTATTTTTTTTCCTTTGCTCAATAGCATGGGTTCCGTGTGATGTGGTGCAGCATTGTTGTGACTCAGCAACACTTGTTTAGCCGTTAGGCCTGTTGTGACTGAGACTTACTCAAGGCTGTAAAAATAATGGTCCTGCTAATAAAAGTACATGAACCAGAGTCCAGTTATTGGTTAATAGACCGTGGCCTAACTTACTTCGTGAGCTACCCTCGTGGGGAGCAAGTGTAAAGCATACAGATGAGTGAGAAAGAAGTGTGAGAGAAGCATAGTGAAAGTAAAGAGAGTAGTATAGTAAAAATCACATAACAATATCATTTAAGCAGAGAACCGTGTATATCTAGATACGCATCTCCTAGTTCCTAACGGGTGAGTACCTAGTGTTTTTGCTTTCATAGGCAGTAGGTCAAAGTATATTCAGATTTAGCTAGTAAATGATAGATGCCTTAAAATAAGCCTATGGGGCTAGGAGAGTGCATTCAGAGGTAAGCTCTACCGGGTGTTTTTTCACAGCCACAATAGCTGTATATATACTGAGCAAGAATACACAATCTATATGTAATAATAAAAATAAAAGCATTATTTTCCCTTTAGATATTATACTGGGCTGAGGCACTTTCTAAATTGTGTAGTAGGAGCTGTGTTATTACTCTTAGCTATGCAGTAGTCTTCAGAGGTGTACACTTAAGATAAACATTTAGGGCCAGATGTAGGTAAAATATAATTTGCGAGTCCTTAATAGCGAATTTTACCGATTCGCTATTAAGGACTCGCCAAATTGAATGTAGGTAGGAATCTCAAAAATATTAGCGATTCCTTAATATTCCTTAATAACGATGCACAAATTGAGATTAGTTAATAAGGAATACCTACCCATTAATTCCCATGGGCTAGGAGGCCCATAGGAATGAATGGGAAGATATTCACTATTTGCGATTCGGTATTAAAGAATCGCAAATAGCGGGAGCTATTTCAAGGGTGCCAGGGTGTCAAAAGGACACCCTGTTGCACCCCTGAAATGTGCATGTGTGCACATGTGGCGCACATACATGCCCTAAGGGCATGAATGTGTGTCACATCGCACTTTAAAAAAAGCAAAAAAGTGCTTTTTTAAAGGAAATCGCTCATTAACTCCAACTTGAAGTTGGTGGTAATTAACGATTCCTTAAGGCTAAAGTGCACTTCCTGTTGTGCTACTTACATTGCATTTAACACCATCGCTGCTGCAGCAATTCCCCTCCTGTGCTGCAGATCCTTGATGCCAGTTGTTCATGACGAGCTCAGCTCGTCATCAGCACAGCTCAACCGTGCCTCATGACGAGCTGAGCTCGTCATGAGCATCGAAGGGGTTAAGGAATCGCAATTAGCGATTCCTTAAATGCAAGAGCAAAATAAGGAATCGCAAAGTAGAAAGTATTTGAGGAAAGACTCCTAATTTATTGGTTACAAATAGCAACAGAAAGTCAATGTCCCAGGTGTAGTTTTAATTTGTAGTCCATCTCACCTGTAATCAAAAAACAAGCATTGGCAAAGCCAATATATATATCACCTTTGCAATGTGTTAAGCTGTTGCCTTTGCCAATGCGTGTTTGTAACACATTGTTCAAGAAAAGTAAACAGAAAAATATATTTCAAAATGGCCACTGGTGCATCATGATACAGACCACACACTGGATCACTTTTGCAATGGTTCTGGTATGAAAAAACCCTATTCCAAGATGGCCTCCTGTGCATCCTGACACATGCATCATGATGCACAAGCGGGCATCCTGGACTGGGTTTTCCCAAACTAAGAGCATCCAAGATGGCTAACGGAGCATGTGCTGTGAAGCAACAATGCACACGCACACGACCTGGGGCATCACCAGTCATTTTGGCTTATTTTGTATTTTCAATTTACTATTTGAAGATGGCAACCACCATTTTTGAGGAGTAAACTAAATCACACAAAAAAATCGCCTGGACTGCAAAAAGAAAAGAAAAGAGTGTATTGATTGCAGTGCACAACAGCCGGGCAGTAAAAAAAATAACTTTCAAAAAAGAAAATTTAAATGACGCGGTGGCTGTGAGGGGTGGGGAAGCAGAGAGCGAACAAGGGAGGGGGGTGTAACTATTCACTGTCGGTCACGTTCAGGGGTGTAACGCAGGCCCGTGCTGCCCCTGCGGCTCAGGGGGTCCCCCAACACTTTTTGGGGACCCCAATCTTTGAAGGTGACCCAATTAGTCCAAGGCCAATTAATATCTGTGAGATATGAGTGACTCCAAAGGGTGGCCCCATCATTTTGCGTTTTCCACTGAATTCATGGCAGGGCCACATGCTGTCTACTACCTGGTAAGGAAGGGGCCCGTGCAGGCTACATTTAAAACAGTTCCCAAATTGTTCATATAAAGAGTGAATAATACCAGAGTAGGAATGCACCCTTATCTCACCCCACCTTCACTGGGTCAGAAAGACTTCCATCCATCTTATACCTAACTGCTGCACTTAAATCAAGGGGAAGTTCTAATAAAGAATTCACTATGTTCTTGTCTATGCCCAGCTTAATGAGTATTCCACAGAGTGTGACTCTATTTACTCTATCAAAGGTTGCCGTCAGATCCATAAACGCCAGATTAAGTTTATTCTTTTTGGCCACTGTGTATTTACTAATAATCAGTTGGAGATTTATACATTGATCAGCAGTTGCCTAAATCCATATTGGAGGTTGGATAAAACGTTGTTATACTTCAGCCACTTATTCAATCTTGCTAAGAAAACCTTCCCCAAAATGTTCACAGTTGCGTCAATTAAAGATATTGGCCGATAACATTGTGGCTCTGCTCTCAACACCATTTTAAATCTCAGTAATATAATGGATTTCGACCAAGTTGCTGCTAGACCTTTATTTCAAGCAGCATTAAACACCTGCACTCATATTTTTGCCCAGAAAGAAGGATCTGGCTTAAACAAATCTCCCTGCACCCCATCTGGGCCTGGCGCTTTTCCACTGGACATAGTTATATTGGCGTCAAATACCTCCTTCTCCCTAAAAATGAAACCTTTCTTCTACGGTGGCCTGAATGGGGTTAAGATCCTCCGGCATTTCCAATACATACATGCCCTGGAAGTGTCTCACCCGTACCTCTGGAGAAATGGTGCAACCCATGATTTTTGTTCTGGACCCCGGCAAAAATGGGCCTTGTCATTATCACCCAGAACTTTGCACTATTGTCTAACACACTTATCGGGATAGGATCATTCCTGCTAATCTAAGTCATGCTATGTGTATTTGTAGAGCGCGCTATCACCCGGGAGAGTATCCCAGAGGGGGGCAGGTGTGTCCAGCCTTGCCTAGGGCAGGTAGTTAGCTAAATAGCCAGATCTCCAGCTTCTTGCAAATACCCTGACTCTCATGCTTCACCTTGTGGGCTGCACATTTCTTCTTGTAGATGTTTCAGAAACTCTTTCAGGTGTCTGAGTTCAGTTGTTGAATTCAAATGGTTGTCTGGGTTACTGATGCACACATTCTCTTCCTCGCTGCTGCTCTTCTGAAATGATTGGACACCTATTGGAAAATAATATAGATCAAATGTATAAATGACAGGGATACAGAATGGCACAAGAAGAGAAGAAATTGTAAACGCTGCCTTTGTTCAACTGGCTGACCTTCATGGTGACAGTATGCATTCTGAGATGTACCTACACTTGCAGAATATACACACACATCACACACACACATTCGCACACACTCCCACATACTCATTCTCATTTAATTTTGGTATTTATAAAGCGCTATAACACCTTTTGTGTTTCACAGCACTAACAGATACCATGCACCTGTTAGTCAGAGGACCAGTGACTAAAGGAAGAGTAACACATAAACATACTTTATCTGTCTCTATTGGATGGGTAGTTTATCAATTGTTAGACCAGCATTTAAACCCTCTTTGACTATGGACGCCTGTTGTGACCGTATTTTTGGCTCTATTTCTGAGTGATGGTGACTTTAAGCTTGCTACCATCCTGAATCTCTATTCTTGCCTTGTGTTGGTCCTTTTCAGGCCTTTTTCAGAACCTAGAAGCATAAACTAGAGAATAGCTGCTTTATATGATGATAGATCCCTTATTCTTAACTCTAATCCATCTATTGGCTATTGGCTTTGACATAATTATGTGTCCTTTCATCATCCTACCTATAGTAGAGGGTGGATCCTGTAGTCCTGACTTTATATTACATATTGGTATGGTTTGTGTATGTACTCTGACAGAGCTAAGTGTTATTTCATTCTTCTCAGGCCTACAAGGCCCACAACTAGAGAGACTCCATTTTGCTTTCTGTCCATGCAGACTGAGATGCTTGCAGGGTAAATGTGATGTTTTAGTTATGAGGTGTTGTTCGCCCTAAGCGAACTGGAGAGAACCGGCCAGAGCTGAATCTAATCAGGAAGTGTCTCTGGGCTCAGGTCTCTAGACGAAACAAGCAGCTGGTCACTGTGGGAGCGTCTAGCGCAAGGAGCCTGGTACATGGAATCGGTGGGAGGAGGCTGCTGGCTGGAACTTTCCATGAGGAGAGAGCATTCCATATTAGTGAAGTGCAGAGGCGGAGTCAGTCAGAAAGAGTTGAGTTCAGAAGGAGTTGGAGCAGAGGAGAAGAGACAGTGGATGCTTGGAACAGAGAGAAGTCAGTTAGTCAGTTTGTCAGTGAGACAGCTGGAGTCAGAGAAAGAAGAAGATGCTTGGAACAGAGAGAAGACAGACAGACAGTCAGTGAGCTGGAACCAGAGAGAGAAGCCAGAAGCAGTTGTGAGCAGATGGTGTTTTGAGCAGAGAGAAGTGAGATGATGTTTGAAGCTGAAGGAAGCAGTCAGAAGCAGTTACTTATCAGAAGGAGTTGTGATCAGCTGGAGTCTGAAGTGATGCCTTTTGGAAGAGACTGAAGTTATATCGTGGATTAGTCTGTGGGAGCAGCTGGAGTGAATTGGACATTGGAACTGAGATAATCAGACAGAGTGAAGAAGCTAGTGGAGCGAACGGTTATCAGAGCGGCAGAAACTAGTAGGCTGAAGCTGGAAGGTGGAGAGAGTTCGTGGGGGAGAGGAATCCAGTGCAGAGTGATCAGCGCAGATGCGTGTATCTGAGACGAGCTAAGGCACAGACTAGAGAGGAACCCAGATGACAGCTAGAGCAAGACTTCATACTAATCAGGTGATATTTGTCCTTTACATTTAAACATTAACCTTGTCCCTATTGTGTTGCTAATCCTTTTCCTTTCAGCAGTGTGCAGTCTATTTACAGTCCCTGTTAGTTACATGTGGATGTGGTATAGTAATAAAGCTTTACAGAGACCCCACAGATCTGTGTATGTGTCTATTCCCCTTTTACTTTGCAGGCTATATGTTATAGTGTAGTGTTATATTGATATTGTTGTTCTGATAAATAAAGTACCCCAGTTCTTAGTGAACCGGCATGTGCCTCTTATTCTTATATGAAAAGGTAACCTGTTCTTCTAGTCAGGTGTTACTGTTTGAACAGACGCTACCCCTGATCAGGTAAGTAATAACTGAATAATTAGGGAGAGAGGATCCCTTGAACTGAAGGATAAGTTGTACACCGTGTAATTCGGCCATTCCATAATATTATTGTACCTCTAGTGAATAGTGAGAGAAACTTCCCAACATAGAGAGAGAGAGCTGAAGGTATCCATTGGAAAGTGATCGTCGTTGTGTAGTGGCGTTAGTGAGAGCACTGATTGTAGTCAGTGTGTATACCCACAGGATTGTGGCTTGTGTATGTATGAAATAGTGAGAGCACCAGGGGGAACACTGGTGTGGATACCCACAGGATTGTGGCCTGTGTATGTATGAAATAGTGAGAGCACCAGGGGGGACACTGGTGTGGATACCTACAGGATTGTGGCTTGTGAGAGCACTGGTTGCGGTCAGTGTGTAATGGTAAGTAATCAGAACTGCCCCAGGGTAGATTAGTCTGGGCCCATGTGATCGCGAGACTATGAGGTATGAGTGTGGTGTAGGGCATGGACGTCCTTAGTAATCAGTGAGTATTCCTAGTAATCCCTATAGATTTAGTGGTGTTTCTGATGATATGAGCTTGTATATTGCGAGTTCCCCATCCTCAAGTAGGTACCCAGGTGCCTGGATAGATGGGTCCTGAGGAGGGAGGTGGTTGCCTTTCGGCTGGGTTGGTGGTGTCTTGGTGAGCTGATCCCATCTGGTCTGAAAATCCGGTCGTTACAACGCCCAACCCAGAGCACTGGGATATATAACATGCATGAAATGAGGGTTCAATGGTTCATGGGTAGCTTGTATTCCAACCATGTTCCTTTATTTCATCTGATCTTTACACTTAGAATATCACAAACTTGTGTTTTGGAAATACCATTTTGCTTCATCAACGCCAATCACAACATATGCATGTTAAACAGTTAAAAAGATAATCAATTAACTCAAGAAAATATTCCTTTATCACATATCACATCTCTATCAGGTATCTCTAAAACAAAAATTGCTTAGTTTCTTAACTCAAGTCCACCTAAAGCGTAAGGCTCCCAATTAAACGTGTCGTCTATGCACATATTGCACTTATATGTAGAAAAATCCAGTCTCTCTCTTATCAAGCACAGGTCAATCAGCTTCAACCGTTCCAATTATCTAATTTAATCAATCAATTTTCTTAGTTTATACTGATGCATTGTATATGGTGTTACAATAAAAAAAATGAATAATGAAACTCCGAATGGGGTTTGGGAGCACACTACCTCACAGTCCCAGCACAGTACGCCCCATTGCATCCTGGTAAATGCAGTACACAGTACAAACTTACTTGAAAATTAGCTGGAGTTTTTCACCAAAGTTGGTGCAGACTTTGCTGTATATCTCTACACACTTGTTTCTGGTTTAAGCCATTCATCAGTAGAGAGCAGCAGTTTAGAAAGCAAAGTAAAATCATCTGGGGTTGCTGGAAATGCTGCCAAGTTCCTCTCAGGTCACAGTACCACTTTCTGTTCAAAAGGCTCCCTTGAGCCAGCAAGCTGATGAGCGTTGGAATGCACCTGCGTGCCTGTGAGTGGTACTGTGACCTGAGATGAATTTCGCAGCATTTCTAGCAACCCCAGGTGAGTTTTCTTTTGCTTTCCACTGCAACAGCTCTCTAGTGAAGTAGGGATTAACCAAGAAACAGGTGTCTAGAGATATACAGCAATGCCTGCACCAACTTTGGTGGAAGGGAGCTCAATCTGCCTTTACCAACATCACACATGGCATGCCTCAGGGCTCCACAATCCGCCCAATTTTTTTTTATATCTACATGAAACCCCTGATTGCGGTCATAAGGCCTCATAACATTAACATCGTAAATTATGCATATGACACGCAACTGATTCTCCCCTTACAGGGAGATCAGTCGACATCTCTGGAAGTGTTTCATGTCTGCCTGCGTGCTACGGCTCAATGGCTGAGGGACAACTGATTGCAATTTAACGCTGGAAAGACCGAGGTCCTCTACTGCTCAGTGGGGAAGGTTCCTTCTGCGCTGCCTGGAAATGTCTGGCCTTTAGACACATCTACTGTACTGAGGTCAGTTGAGAAGGTTCAAAACCTGGGCGTCATGTTCAATAACAAACTAACATGGAGGCACAGGTTAACGAAATGGTGGGAAGCTGTTTCGCTATTATCAGAATTCTGTGGAAGATTTTTCCCCTGTTGCCTTCCCACGCGCAAGCGCTAGTAGTACAAAGTACTATATTAAGCAGATTAGATCACTTCAACGTGCTGCTGTTAGAGTCCCCGAAATATCTTTTAGACAGACTCCAGAGGATTCAGTCAACAGCAGTCAAGCTAGCCTTGGGATGGTCCAGAGGTTCCTTCTCCTCATTGGCTTTGGCGGAGCTGCATTGGCTACCGATAAGACAAAGAATCCAGTTCAAATCCCTCTGCTTAGTGTTCAAGGCCCTGCATGGGTCTGGAACTGTATCCATGCAGAGAAAATTTGAATGGTACGTACCTGCGAGAAGCCTTTGCTGCTCTTCGGCCAGACTGGTGAAAATACCAAGATTCAAGAAAATAAAATCGGGTGGCAGAGTCTTTGGTGTATCAGCCTCCAGATTATGGAATGAGCTTCCACTGGAACTGAGACAAGTTAGGGACCTTCTCCCCTTTAGGACGAGATTAAAAACTTGGCTTTTCCCTAAAGTCTAAATTTGTTGTCAGCTCCACGGGCGTGCCCTACACAAAATTGTGCACTCTTAATGTCAGTGCCAGGATGCCTGTTAGGTGATAAGCGCTTTACAAGTGAGATAAATTAATAAATAAATAAATAAATAAGAAAGTGCTTGTGCTAGAGGTAAAGGAGTGAGAATCACAGGATTCAGAGTTGCAGACTGTTCCTTATTCCGAGAAAAAAATGGTTTAAGAGAAAAACCAGTACAGTATAGCCTGTCCACAATATATATTCACAACACATTTTGCAATATTCTATAATACAACCCACCCTAACAAAGAAATGAAGCCTTGATCACTTCCGCATCCCCTTGAAGACTATAATAGGAGTTTTTTGTGTCATCTTCCACCGCATCTGCAAAATGTCAGGTGCTGTGCCGAACGGAGATCGGATCTCCTGACGAATGACAACCTTTTTTGTACACATCAGTCGCCACCTTCGTCAGGTAGAGACACAGGTACCATCTCAATATCATTTGCCAGCACCTTTTTCTTTCTTAAAATGAAGCTCACTCACCAAGCTATGCAGACATTGCATGCTTTGCCTGACATCAAAGTGGTGGGCAGGAGACAGCGCGCCTCAAATTAAGCCTTCACATTTCGCCTCCCCATCATCTAAACTGTGTATGTTCACGGCTGCCCTAAAGATGATCCTTTGAACACTTCAACAACCTCCTTGAAGGCCATAGACAGATGTTTTTGTGTTGATCCCCTATTGCACCCACAAAATGGAGAATATGAGAATTGAAGGTCAATGAGTTAGAAGAAATGCATAGCGGATCTAAACTCTCTACTGGAGATACCAAGCCTATAAATAATACGTAGCTGAGAAATCTAAAATGCACTAAACCAACTCTGGATCAATAAAGGACAAGAGCTCAGTAAAATAGTGCCATCTGATAGGTTTCATTTTCGATGCCCCGCCCATTGACATTTACATATACAAGTTAGCATCATGTGTCTAACTGATGAAGTATACACTTATGCTCTTACGTTATTTTTTCTACTCATGTGATTATTCATTTATACGTGTGGTGATATTTTTATTTCCTTAACTTAGCTTGTGTGCCTCCATTTTGAGTATTCTTCTGTGTCTGCGAGTCACACTCTCTCATCCACCCCTCCCGCAGGAATAGGAAAATCACTAATGCAGCAGTTTTCGTTTCTCAGCTAACTGAGGCCGAAACTAACAAGTTCCTTATCAGTAGTGTTCTCATGCACCAGAGACGCTGAGGCTCGGCTCCGCGGCCTTGGGCAGAGATAGCCAATGTTGCCTTTGCAGGTGCAGATGCCTCTTGTATGATGCCATTGTTCCTCTCTCTGGGGTTCAGTACTTTTCCAGAAGGGGCATGTTTTTATTCCACTGTACCATGTTATAATGTATTGCTGTGATGATATGAGTTAGTCCTCTCGGCGCACTCTTAGGGGTGAGGTTGGACAGGGCCCTCTCATATGGGAGTTTGTGGCCTTATAAAATTACCTTGTTTATTCTTCTCCACTGTCCGGTTGACTTCTTACTGAGTAACTATAGGTGAGTGTGGTAAGTCACTCGGGTGGATTTGAGCCACGCTTATCACCATCTATACCTACCCAAGACACCCATGATAATATAAATGTCAGCAAGTGCCAGAAACTGGTTGCGCTAACGTTTCCATACCCATGGTTTTAAATCTTGGAAGATCTTGCCCTTTAGCCTGTTTGCTATCCCTGGATACTATCCCTTGCATGCACTCTACTCAACGACACACTCCCATTGAGGAAGACCAAAGGCAACAATATCAACAACAATGCTTAGAAGTTATGCTCTCCAATTTATATTGTAACCTACTAATTCACTTTGTAGGCCCACTTGTATCGAATTGGGAATCTGTTTCATTATCATTCACCTCAGAACCATGACTGTACCTGCAATTACAGACAGCCTAAACATTGTCTCTCTAAACCTTGCGGGATTAAACCATCCAGTTAAAAGATGCAAAATAATGGAATATCTCTACTGATCCAAGGAAGCTATGCTTCTCCTTCAAGAGACGAAAATGACTGACAAAGAAGCCATTACCCTAAAAAATAATTGGATCTCTGTAGTTTACTGCTCTCCTGCAATACATAAAAACAGGGTTATTATTCTAATCTCTGAGCGCTCTAATGCCACTCTTGAAACATATTCTATTGATGGGGAAGGCAGATGGATCAGCACTACTCTACGTAGAGGGGAACCCTTATCCACGTAGTCGATACATATGTCTCTAACATTGATGACACCTCCTTCTGGAATAAAATATCAATGCAGACATTAGAATATAATCGATTCTTGTATAAGAATTATATGGTGCAGAATAAAAAGGGTAATCTATGGTGTCAGGATGTTGTAACCGCCAGATGTCTTTAAGATTGCATTGAGAGCATATGTTTGAATAATGTTATGGGCTTTAGGTGGATGGTAGTTACAGGTTCAAGTTCAAGTTCAGTGATTTGTATAGCGCGCTACTCACCCAGAGGGTCTCAAGGCGCTTGAGTGAGAGTGGGTGCTGTAGTGCATCATTTATCGAATTGCCAAGTTTTTAGCTGCTTTCTGAAAGAGAGGTGATTCTGTGTGAGGCGGAGGTGGGTGGGGAGGGATTGACAATGGAGGGTTGACAATGGAGGGTTATGTCGAGTGGGATGTTGAAATCACCACTTACAATGATAAGTTCATTGGAGGGTATATGTCCAATCTTGTCTGATATTTTCTTCCAGAAGGAGGTGTCATCATTTGTAGAGACATATATATTGACTACGTGGATAAGGATTCGCCTCTACGTAGAGTAGTGCTGATCCACCTGCCTTATCCATCTATAGAATATGTTTCAAGAGTGGCATTAGAGCGCTCAGAGATTATAATATTAACCTTGTTTTTTATGTATTACAGGAGAGCAGTGAACTTCAGAGATCTAATTATTTTTGAGGGTGATGACTTCTTTGTCAGTGATTTTCATCTCTTGAAGGAGAATATCTCCAAAGGATCAGTAAATATAGTCCGTCATTTTGCATCTTTTAACTTGATGGTTTATTATGGGAGCAGTCCAGCCCGAACTGCCAAGCCAAGCCCTCCCTGGATCAGAAACAAGCATCCTGGGACCGGTTTTGGGGTAACAATAATACATGAGCATGATTGTAAAGTATCAAAACAGACAACTATCGCCATATTCATGAGCACACATAGGTGCCTGGACATGCCCTGAGATGGAAAGGGCTCTAGGGAATAAAAGACTAACACATCCTGTCAAGTGACTTTGAACATGCTTTAGATCCATGACTACAGACTTCCATGTGACATCCATGATCCACTCTACAGGTGATGATATATACAAAGCCTTCCTACAGCTCCGGAAATCCACAGCGCCTGCCTCTGGGGTTTAGGAGTTCAGGCTGCTGCTTGCCCATCACTGGTGGAGCTTTCATGTATCTTCTCAAGTGGGCTGTACTGTGCACCCCTCTTTGATCACTCACATCACCAGATGAGTCTTTAAATGTATTAAGAGGACCCACCTCATGGCAGTGATGATGGAGATGTACCCAGGAAGCCACCAGGATGAGGTGAAAACAAGGAATCCTGACATATGATTATGTCATCTCTAACCTATTTTAAAGTTTCAAGACTCCCACATACATCATTTCCTAAACATTTCCTGAAATGTGATTGTCAGCAGGTTACAGGTTGGTTCACAGCTCAGCGATGAGCGTGGTCTCATGAGATAGGCTAACCCCCCCAGTTGTTGTGTGATATTTCCTCAGTATCTTGAGGGCACAGCATCTCATACACAGACCTTAATGTCCCTACGTATTGGGACATCAGCCTTGACCGTGGCCCCATTGCTGTCTCAAATGCTGCTGTGACTAAAGAGAGGGTATGGTTTACCCGTGACAGCATCACCTAGCAGTCCCAGATCTGGGCCGTAAATTTAATTTTGCCCCCATGACATTGAACTATTGGACTGAACATGGCCTGTTTCCTGTACATGCCCCATCATTACGTAACAAATGCAGGAACATAATTTAGATCATAGAGAGACTTACGCAGGACAATGACTACGGTTAGCAGAATCAGAAGTGTGGAGACCAGGACTCCCAGAAGCAGCCTGAAGAGGGGGCAGGGCAGCCGCGACCTGGAAGAGACTGTAGGGAAGGAGTTAAGGTCAACATATGTACATACCGGAAATATTCACAAATCTAGAACACACCGGAATACCTGCATTATTGATGCTGTGCATGTGGCACTGAAACGTGTCGGCTTTCAGCCACTTGAGAGTACTTTACACAAAGAGCTATAGCTCGGGCTGGTGCTAGAGGACATCTTAAGATGATGGTGTGTAATATGATCCTAGCAGGTATTTTTGTACTGTAGGGGGTACCCGTCTGTGAGTGAAAGTAAGGCTGACAATTTTGAAAGGGATTTGGTGTAAATCTGTTCAGTAGCTTTTGAGAAATGAAGGTGCAAACATATTTGTATATCTGGATGGTTGGATCCGAGGGACTCCTTGGAGAGTCTTGTCGGGAGCGCCAGTTCAAAAATAGAACATACTACTAGGACCAAGGAACTTTTTTTTACCTTGGGCCATCTCGAACCTGCGGAAGCTCTGTTTGGCTGTGAGGACTCTGTACCTTACTCCCCTGTCCTGAAGTTATAGGAAATAATAATAATATAAAGATGCTGGGTAGGGATACCCTGCTACTCTTGGCTCTCTGAGGTGGGGTAAAACCAAAGGGACCTCCCCGGGACCAAACTTTTTTTTTAAATTTGCACTTTTTGCCCCAATCTAGCTGGATAGTGGCCACAACAGTAAAATAAAGTCCCCGCAATAATTTTTTTAATTTAGGGGCGGAGGCGTGACTAGGGTCCTCCTCCACGGTAGACCCCATCTCCCAGGGCTGATCAGTAAACAGATCAAGATGTTTATTAAAGTTTTAGATCTACAAAGAGATAAACAGTAAGATAGCTCTAGCTGATTTAATACAATGCTCTGTTAAAAGGGGTTTTAAAATAGCGCCATCCGGGGGATTTTAAAAGAGGGCAGACAAATAGAATAGTATCAACCGTCTGTACTGCACCCTTGCAAAGGTTACACCTCCTATGGGCCCAACTTATTCCCCGATCAGTAAATAAAAAGGGGAGAGGGGCCCATTGGCACCCCTCCCCAAGTCTTTAAAGGTCCTGTGTAAACAGAGCACATATTGCTCCCACCGGAGGGAGTAAGCATAAATCTCTGGTCCCTCTGGGCAATGCTGGCTCTGCACCATGCGGGGAGCCGATTGGGACCACAGGGGCCCTGGGCTCCCAGGGGCTGAGAAAACAGACCCCCTCTACCTTTATACATATTAAACAGCCCTGGGGGATAGGCCCCCCGGGTCCTATGTTACCTTTGGGGCTTGCAGTCCCTGTGGCCTATTCCCTGGGGCCTATGAAGGCTCAGGGATTGGGGTCGCTGGGACCTAATAATGCTAAAGACTGTGTATGGTGTGGAGTTGGCAGCCTGCTAGGGGTTTGGCCACTGGGTCTGGTGGCATATTGAGTCCTGTGGCCAAGCCCTTGTTGTGCACACTCAAAGGCTGTGTGCGGAATGCTGTTGGCTACCAGCAGCTAAACCCCCACCACACACGAACAACCAAAGCCTGTGCACGGAATGGGGTTTGCCTCCTCTGGGTGGCTGCCTGCAGCCAATTCTACGTCATGTATGATGAAAGGTCATGCACAGCAAGGGGTTGGCAGCCTGTGCCTGTGCACGGTAAGGCCCTGCGGCACACCCCCTGCCTCGCACTCCTGAAGTGGGTTTGCTTTATGTATGGTAATAAATTACAACTTTAGGTTAAAAAAAACTCACTTAAAAAAAAACAAGGTTAAAGTTTCTTTATAGTTAGGTGTAATATAAAGATGTGTTTTTCTTTAAAAAAAACAACTTAGAAATTCACTGAAACAAGACAAAGTTTAATTAACATAAGTGACAACATTAAAAGTTTGAACTGGAAAAAACCACAGAAATTCACCAGTTATAATTAGCAGAGCTAACTATAACTTGCACTTCTGGCCATGCTCTGCTTATGACCTCACATATTACATCAGTCATAACTTGCTCCATGACATCATTTATAACATCACTAATGACATCTCAAGTGACATTATTGGAATTGCATCAAACTTGGCAGGAAGCTGGATCTTGGCCCATAGATGGCGCATTTTGGGTAATCCACTCAGTAGTTTTTGAGAAATTAAGGTTGAAAAAATAATTGCATATTTGGACGGTTGGGTCCACAAGAGTCAATTTAAGAATAAAGTGTTCTTTATTTCCCTTAGGCCATTTCGCTCCCATGAGAGACAGACTCGAGCGAGAGCGAGCGGCATGATTGGCTGCCAGCAACAAGAGAAAAATGTAGCTGGCAGCCTTTACAGGACTCGAGGACTACGTTTCCTGTCCTGAAGTTATACAAAGAATAAAGATATATGGGGTCAGCGTACAGATACCCTGACCCCATAGGGCCCATGGGGAGGACCCAGGCCCTAACAAGGCTCAGGGAGGGGGCCTTAGAACATGTCATGAGTAATGTCATATGTGAGATCATAAGCAGTGCATGGAAAGGGTATAAGTTATATAGATAGTGCTGCTAATTATAACTGAGGAATTTCTGTGTTTCTTTTAGTTCAAAACGTTAATGTTGTCATTAACAAATGCAAGAAGGATGTTGTATGAATGGACAAGGTCCAAGGATAAAGGGGGCCTTGAATTACTCAAGGAAACGTCAATCCGTTTCTGTAGTGATTCCGGTATTCATAAAGTCAATGTCGAATTCAGACTCAATCTGTAGCGGAAAAAATTCCCGCATTGGATTCCCTGGAGAACTGCTCTCGTCTGTCTCTGCTTGTTGAAGGGCATCCTTGTCCATTCATCCGACATCCTTCTTGGATGTAGGATTCCATTTGCGGCCATCTCGCATATCTGTGACTGCCAATCCCCGTCCCTCCATAGGTGCCCGGCCGGGCCCTATGTGAGTATCCTTAACCACCCTGCTCTCCAACAGATGTTCCCCTCACTCACTGTCAGTCATCCACAGGTCGCCCTACATTGATAGGTCCTGATGAGACCCCACATTGATAGCTGGGTCGAAACGTTGTCAACAATTTGCAAATGAACCAATCCCAGTTCCTGCTATTAAACTAGGAAACTGTTAACATTGGTTGTGTTTCCATTGAATGGTCGTTTTCTGTAACAACATTGAAACCTTGTTTTTATGTCACAAATGTCACAATTGATACTCATCGGTTTCACACTTTTTTTCACTTGGGACAATCAACACTGATAAATTTGTAACAAATGTGTGAATTTTCATATATAAAAAAAGCTTGTTTCTCTAAACCTCCTGTGTTACATGTCCTTCTTTCCCTGACAGTGATAGACTCCCAGTTAACTGCGATTGTGCTGAGAATTATATTGTGATAGTAATCCTTGAGTGTCTGCAGGAACCACTGTTTTTGTTTAAATTGTAATGCACCCTGGTTCCATGTTAGTAGGGTGTCTCTTTTTTTCACGCGACTGCAACGGAGGGGGGGTGTGGAGAAGACTTTGAAGGGAGTGGACGTCATGGAAAAGTTTGTGGTTGAGCCCATTGTAAAGGCTAGGAGGAGAAAAGCATTATGGGACATCTGCTGAATGCGACTTTGAGTATATGATGCTTTGCAGAGAGGGACAGACTCCCCATTCCTGCTTGTCCTCCTGACAGAGAGCACCTCCTTGCTAATGTGCTTTCTTTCCTTTGCTTGTGGCTCCATGCCTCAGACCCATCCTGTGGCGAAGTGACGTCTACGGAAGGCTTTGCTAACTGAAACCTTTCTATCCTTTTCCTACACCCTAGCTTAGGGATGTCACTTTAGAGTAGAGATAGTCAGAACAAAATGTGGTGTACAGAAGAAGTACCAATGCAAGGAGACTTGCACTTTTGTTTTCCCTTCTCATGCATAATCGTCATTGTACTTATTGTTCTTTTCATGCTCCACTGGCTGAACTTTTTAGGGGGTTCGGCTTCCTTCTATTTCCCTTGTACTTCCATATTCTCATGCTAAGATTTGGGGATGTCCATCTATTTTTGAATTTGTAATAAAACTGACTAACCTTCAATCTTTTGTCGTTTTGGGTTCTTGCGTAGCCGTTTGTGTTACACTGTATTTCAAGTGACCCATGACCTTTACTTCCCTCTACGCATTCATGCTGCTAAAAAGAACCATAGGAGATCCGACATTGGATTGAACTGGGCAGGTGGGCCCAGGCTCCTTCAGCATCAAGCCAATGAGTGACAGAAGGAGCTCATGATAGCCAATGACTGACAGAGGGAGCTCATGATAGCCAATGGCTGACAGAGGGAGCTCATGATAGCCAATGGCTGACAGAGGGCGCACAGATAGCCAATAGCTGAAATGGACAGACAAAAAGCTCACTCTGTGTGTCGTTAACGATAGGTATTCAGACAGCTACTCTGTGGAGCCAGACCTAAAAGGGAAATAAAAATACGACTGTAAGATGTTGTTAGTTCCCTGGCCTTCGGCATACGAAATCTGTGGAGCAAAACGACAATGTACAAGGAGGGCCAGAGAATTCAAGAATATACCTGGAATATATCTGAATATTTCACCTTACCGTTCGGAAGAAATAAAAGGCATAGCTAATTTGGCACTTATGTTTGGGAAGTTTTTAGTAATTGTTGCCACACAGTACAATATTCACCTGCTTTGGAATGGGACCAAAGCCCATGGGCGGCTCCTGGTCAAAAGTGATCCGATGTATGTGTGCACATTGCACCGGCAGACGTGCCCTTTTGTACTTGCACATTTCTACTAAGTGTCTGCACTTTACATAGCACACTTCCATAGTAGTCACACAAAGGTGTCCTACCTTAGAGCCATGGGGGTAGATTGGTCAGTAAGATTGGGGGATGTAAGCTTCAAATTTCCCAACAATCACGCTCGCACATCTTGTTAAAATATGTTGTGAGAAGCAAGACACGAGGGGGGCTTAAGAGGCAGTGGAAAGAGAGAGAAGTGCGGATTGTTGGGGGTTCTTAAAACACAATAGTTTTCAATCTAACCAGGTATAAGGCAGAGATGAGAGAATGTGTGCTTGTGTGTGTGTGTTTGTGTGTTTTTGTCAGTCTGGGCATGTAAAAATCCTGAGTGAAATCCGACAGACACCTCACCATACCTGACTGAAAGCTCCTGCACCCAACTATTTACCACAGATTGCATTTTTTAGTGGGGGGTGTAATACCCCAAACACCCCACCTGAAACTACGCCCCTGCTGAGATCTCTGCTCTCTTGTACATACCCTGCGTGCAGTTCTGGTACCCTCACCTGGTGTAAACACGGTGCTGTGGGTCTTGCCGTGGTCTGCGGCCTGCTGTGAGGTGCCCTCATCTTCCGCAGCCCCCCTCTGCACCCCCACGTAGACTGTGTTCATCGTCTTCGATGGCTCTTCACCCTCTACGTCAACTGAAAAAGAGCACAGATGTTGTTGTTCTCTGATATTTCTCTACATGAAGCGACACAGCAATGTACATATTGTGTAGGAAAATGTTAAAGTAATGTTCATACCAAGACACCTTCTTAAGAGGGTCCCCACAGAAGCTGCCCTCGTGCCCTGCACATACCACCTAGCACGTATTTGTAAAGCACGTGTTCACCCAAGGGTATCTTGGTGCTGTACAACAGATGTTTATTGTTCCCCAACTCAATCGTACTCATTTTATCAACCTCAGAAGGATGGAAGGCCGAGTGGACCCACCAGGATTTGAACTGTGGTTGAGTTGTATTGTTACCGAACTCAATGGTACAAATTTTATTGACCTCCGAAGGATGAAAGGCCGAGTGGACCCACCAGGATTTGAACTGTGGTTGAGTTGTATTGTTACCGAACTCAATGGTACAAATTTTATTGACCTCCGAAGGATGAAAGGCTGGGTGGACCCAAAGGGATTTGAACCGTGGTTGAGTTGTATTGTTACCGAACTCAATGGTACACATTTTATTGACCTCCGAAGGATGAAAGGCTGGGTGGACCCAAAGGGATTTGAACCTGTTCCTATTAAGTCAAACACAGGCTCCTACAGTGGACATACTAGTCCACTAAGTCAGCAGGCCTGGTATACCTTGCGGCCCACCCCTCCTTTCTCTTTTACAGATCTCTGTAGCTTTACAGCTAATTGTACACTTTATGTTTGCATTCATAGGTGATTTACATACATACGTGATGGGGCCATGTATGCTTCACAATACTTTATTGTTACATCAAAACGAACATTGGCGAAGTCCATACGTCTGACCTGCGAAGCTGCGCGGTACTTAATCTTGGGCGGGGATTTATTTCAACATGTATACTAAATATGAGAAAAAACAAAGCATGCCATCAACTAAACGTGTCAGCCTTGTGCTTGCAATACAAATAACCACACCATATCATTTTAAAAAGAACATTACTTTTTACTTCCAATCAAGCAGGTACAGAAATCTTTAAAAAGTGTTATAATGTATTTCTTAGGGAAATTTTATTCTAACTAACATTAAAGAAAAGGTACTACTGCCTTCGAATTTCTATAGTCTCAAGACACAGCTTAAAAACACAAGGATGAAATAAAAAGGAAAGGAGATTACTGGTCCACCATCCCTGGTACCAAAGTGCCCTTTTTTAGGTAGATGTGAACAAGTGATCGAGCTAAAAATGTTGTCACAATTGGCTGATATCTGTAAGGAAAGATTAAAAGCAATTTGTTGGTGTTTATATAAGGTAAAAGTGGGGGGAAGAGGAAAGGAATGGCAGGAGGGGGGAAAGAAGGGGGAGGAAAGGAAAAAAGAATTCTGGGATATAAAAAAAGAAAACAGAGAAAAACACAGTAGATAAAATACTGTAAATGAATAGGTAAATATAAATACATCTAATGAGTATATCCGTATATATATCAGCATAACAGGGTGGATAATAAAGAACAGAGACAAAATCTTCTCAAGGGGGTTTGAAATTTTCAGAAGTTATATGCAAAGTATTATTTAAATTCGTGGTTGGTGACACCTAGCGTAGATGTCAACTCCCTGAGCACAACCTGGGAGAAACACCCAATGTTTCTATATCATGTAATCCAAATATTGTCAATAAAGTTGAACCAAAATTGTTGTTGTTTATCTCATGTTTAATTCACATGAATTTCATCAATGTCCATGAAGTTCCAAAATGTATGTACATCCAAAATCAACACATGGTGATAGTATCCCAATGCATTTCGGACACATGGTCCTTCATCAGGGGAATCCTAAACAGAATAAAAATGAGGCAATCTAAGTATAATTCACCGGGTAGCAAGTCTCAAACCAATTAAATAAAGTTCTAACGATTATGCATGTCAACGATCTATGGTACAGTGTAATGCATGCAGCATGAACCCAAAAACTTGTGTTAAATAAAGTAGAACCAAATGTCCATGCTCGTGTGCTATGGATAAAACAAGCCCAGTTTGCAATATGAATGAAACGTATAACCATATGCGTTCAATTCGTAAAAAAAAGTAAAGAGGTCTCTGTGCCCAGAAAATACTCTCGGTGGTGAAAAAAAGCTCCACGTTATAGCCCAAGTTAGAGATGAAAACAATCACTAAATCACAAACAAGAAAAAATGCGTCTATAGCGGTCACCGTAAGTAAAAGGTAGTCCCAGTAATCCAAAGGTCTGCATGTTAACACCGAGATGACAAGCGTGAACAATATAGTAAAGACACTTACAAGAAATTCAAAGCTGGGTTACGCGTTAAGACAGTGCACCCTTTGCCGTTTGGTGTGTAACAAACGTTCGGAATATGCGGAAGTAAATAAAGCATGCAGCGTGCATAGAAAGAACAATATAGTAAAGACACTTACAAGAAATTCAAAGCTGGGTTACGCGTTAAAACAGTGCGCCCTTCGCCGTTTGGTGTGTAACAAACGTTCGGAATATGCGGAAGTAAATAAAGCATGCAGCGTGCATAGAAAGAGGACTGAATGTCAGTGGCCATCTTAGAGTGGGGAAACGTGCATCCACGGAAGAAAGTGGACAATAAACTGAAAGAAAATGAGTAATACAAACAGTGAAGCACGGAATGAAAAAGCAATAGAATAGGGAAAAGAGAGATTATAATGATGGAAAGAAGGTGTGACAGTGAGTGGGTGTAACTCATCAAAACAAAGAATGGTGGGCAATATATGAACGGATGAACAAAGTGCATGGAATATGAACATAAGAGGATAGGAACGATAGCATGGTAGTGTACCAATAGATGATAGAGAAAAATTCATACATGTCATAACCCTGTATATACAAAAATAGAAGGAGATTTTAATAGGTAACATTGAAATTCCATCCGATCATTGAGACCAGAAGGTTTCATTGATTGAAGGAATTTGATCCAATGGTTTTCACGCTGTAATAAAAAGTTGTTATTGTCTCTGTCGTCTCGCTTGTTGACCACCTCCACTGCAGCAAACCTTAGCTGACTGATGTTGTGTCTGCTATCCTTAAAATGTACAGCCAGATTGGATTTCAAATTGACAGTCCTTATATTACTCTTGTGTTCATTTATTCTCTGTTTTAACTTGCGTGTGGTTTTTCCAGTATATATTAGCCCACACGGACATTTCACAATATATACCACATTTTCAGTGTCGCAAGTGGCATTCAATTTCAATTTGATGTCAGTTCCTTTCATGGGATGTTTAATCACAGGGCCTTTGATCATGTTGTTGCAATTTTGACAGTTCAGACAAGGTTGGTTGCCTTCATATTTGATCATTGATGTAGATTTAGGTTTCTTTATGAGTTCCTTCAGGTTGTTACCTCTTTTGTAAGCAAACAGTGGTTGTTCATTGAAAATCCCGTTGAAGTCCTGTTCTCGACAAATAATGGGCCAATGTTTCAAAATGGCATTTTTATAGGCCCTTGAAGACGCAGAATATTTAGATACGACCACCGGTCTGTTTTTGCTATCCTTAGGTTTAGTGGTTAGGGTTTCCTGCCGTGTGATGTTATCACAACGTTCTTTTGCCTGAACCAGGATGGATTGTGGGTATCCTCTCTTAGAAAAGCGTTCTAACATGTTGGTGGCTTGTTCCTCATATTTGGTGGTGTTAGAGGTGATACGTTTGACACGTAATAATTGCGAGAATGGCAGGTGATTCTTCAATGGTTTCTGGTGAAAAGAACTGTAATGCAACATGTTGTTTTTGTCTGTAGTTTTTCTATAAAGATCCGTTTCTAGGTAATCTTTAAATCTAGTCACTCTAACATCCAGGAAAGTGATTGATTGTTGACTCATTTCAGATGTGAATTGAATGCGGTCGTTAATGAGGTTGAGGTCAGTAACTGCCTTGTGTAAGGAATCGTAATTTCCTCGCCATAGGACGAAGATGTCGTCTATGTAGCGCAGGAATGCCATGGCATGCTCGATCCAAGGTGTCTGGTTCAGGATGTGGTTGTTCTCAAAGTATATCATGAATGCATTAGCATAGACAGGTGCCGCACAATTGCCCATGGAAGTCCCGGACAACTGGGCATAGAATTGATCATCCCAAGAAAAATAGCTCTGATAAAGGGTGAAATGCGTCAGTTGCATCAGGAAGATTTGCAGATCTTGTGAAAGATCAGAGTGTACCAAAATGTTTTCAATTGCTTCCATGCCCAAATCATGGGGAATGCTTGTGTACAAAGATTTAACATCTATTGAGCACAACCAGATAGTTTCATTTTCTCCAAACCTGATCTCGTTGAGAATCTGTAAGAAGTGGGTAGTATCTTTGATATATGTGCAAGATTGTTGAATTAGCGGCTGCAGATATCTGTCAATGAATTTACCCGTGTTTTCATGGATGCTTCCACGTGTAGACACAATGGGTCTAAAAGGAGGCTGGGTAACGCTCTTATGAACCTTGGGTAGCATGTACATGCTTGGTGTACTTGGATTGATTGGTGTCAAGAATCTCGGACCGAGAACATCTTTCAGATAAGAGCACCTACAATCTAATTCATGCTAACCCTACAAACAGCTACAAAGAAGTGTTGATGAACATTTTAACCACGGCGGAAGAGAACGGAACTATTGAACCTAAAACCAAGAGATTCTTGACACCAATCAATCCAAGTACACCAAGCATGTACATGCTACCCAAGGTTCATAAGAGCGTTACCCAGCCTCCTTTTAGACCCATTGTGTCTACACGTGGAAGCATCCATGAAAACACGGGTAAATTCATTGACAGATATCTGCAGCCGCTAATTCAACAATCTTGCACATATATCAAAGATACTACCCACTTCTTACAGATTCTCAACGAGATCAGGTTTGGAGAAAATGAAACTATCTGGTTGTGCTCAATAGATGTTAAATCTTTGTACACAAGCATTCCCCATGATTTGGGCATGGAAGCAATTGAAAACATTTTGGTACACTCTGATCTTTCACAAGATCTGCAAATCTTCCTGATGCAACTGACGCATTTCTCCCTTTATCAGAGCTATTTTTCTTGGGATGATCAATTCTATGCCCAGTTGTCCGGGACTTCCATGGGCAATTGTGCGGCACCTGTCTATACTAATGCATTCATGATATACTTTGAGAACAACCACATCCTGAACCAGACACCTTGGATCGAGCATGCCATGGCATTCCTGCGCTACATAGACGACATCTTCGTCCTATGGCGAGGAGATTACGATTCCTTACACTAGGCAGTTACTGACCTCAACCTCATTAACGACCGCATTCAATTCACATCTGAAATGAGTCAACAATCAATCACTTTCCTGGATGTTAGAGTGACTAGATTTAAAGATTACCTAGAAACGGATCTTTATAGAAAAACTACCGACAAAAACAACATGTTGCATTACAGTTCTTTTCACCAGAAACCATTGAAGAATCACCTGCCATTCTCGCAATTATTACGTGTCAAACGTATCACCTCTAACACCACCAAATATGAGGAACAAGCCACCAACATGTTAGAACGCTTTTCTAAGAGAGGATACCCACAATCCATCCTGGTTCAGGCAAAAGAACGTTGTGATAACATCACACGGCAGGAAACCCTAACCACTAAACCTAAGGATAGCAAAAACAGACCGGTGGTCGTATCTAAATATTCTGCGTCTTCAAGGGCCTATAAAAATGCCATTTTGAAACATTGGCCCATTATTTGTCGAGAACAGGACTTCAACGGGATTTTCAATGAACAACCACTGTTTGCTTACAAAAGAGGTAACAACCTGAAGGAACTCATAAAGAAACCTAAATCTACATCAATGATCAAATATAAAGGCAACCAACCTTGTCTGAACTGTCAAAATTGCAACAACATGATCAAAGGCCCTGTGATTAAACATCCCATGAAAGGAACTGACATCAAATTGAAATTGAATGCCACTTGCGACACTGAAAATGTGGTATATATTGTGAAATGTCCGTGTGGGCTAATATATACTGGAAAAACCACACGCAAGTTAAAACAGAGAATAAATGAACACAAGAGTAATATAAGGACTGTCAATTTGAAATCCAATCTGGCTGTACATTTTAAGGATAGCAGACACAACATCAGTCAGCTAAGGTTTGCTGCAGTGGAGGTGGTCAACAAGCGAGACGACAGAGACAATAACAACTTTTTATTACAGCGTGAAAACCATTGGATCAAATTCCTTCAATCAATGAAACCTTCTGGTCTCAATGATCGGATGGAATTTCAATGTTACCTATAAAAATCTCCTTCTATTTTTGTATATACAGGGTTATGACATGTATGAATTTTTCTCTATCATCTATTGGTACACTACCATGCTATCGTTCCTATCCTCTTATGTTCATATTCCATGCACTTTGTTCATCCGTTCATATATTGCCCACCATTCTTTGTTTTGATGAGTTACACCCACTCACTGTCACACCTTCTTTCCATCATTATAATCTCTCTTTTCCCTATTCTATTGCTTTTTCATTCCGTGCTTCACTGTTTGTATTACTCATTTTCTTTCAGTTTATTGTCCACTTTCTTCCGTGGATGCACGTTTCCCCACTCTAAGATGGCCACTGACATTCAGTCCTCTTTCTATGCACGCTGCATGCTTTATTTACTTCCGCATATTCCGAACGTTTGTTACACACCAAACGGCGAAGGGCGCACTGTCTTAACGCGTAACCCAGCTTTGAATTTCTTGTAAGTGTCTTTACTATATTGTTCTTTCTATGCACGCTGCATGCTTTATTTACTTCCGCATATTCCGAACGTTTGTTACACACCAAACGGCGAAGGGTGCACTGTCTTAACGCGTAACCCAGCTTTGAATTTCTTGTAAGTGTCTTTACTATATTGTTCACGCTTGTCATCTCGGTGTTAACATGCAGACCTTTGGATTACTGGGACTACCTTTTACTTACGGTGACCGCTATAGACGCATTTTTTCTTGTTTGTGATTTAGTGATTGTTTTCATCTCTAACTTGGGCTATAACGTGGAGCTTTTTTTCACCACCGAGAGTATTTTCTGGGCACAGAGACCTCTTTACTTTTTTTTACGAATTGAACGCATATGGTTATACGTTTCATTCATATTGCAAACTGGGCTTGTTTTATCCATAGCACACGAGCATGGACATTTGGTTCTACTTTATTTAACACAAGTTTTTGGGTTCATGCTGCATGCATTACACTGTACCATAGATCGTTGACATGCATAATCGTTAGAACTTTATTTAATTGGTTTGAGACTTGCTACCCGGTGAATTATACTTAGATTGCCTCATTTTTATTCTGTTTAGGATTCCCCTGATGAAGGACCATGTGTCCGAAATGCATTGGGATACTATCACCATGTGTTGATTTTGGATGTACATACATTTTGGAACTTCATGGACATTGATGAAATTCATGTGAATTAAACATGAGATAAACAACAACAATTTTGGTTCAACTTTATTGACAATATTTGGATTACATGATATAGAAACATTGGGTGTTTCTCCCAGGTTGTGCTCAGGGAGTTGACATCTACGCTAGGTGTCACCAACCACGAATTTGATTCCCACACCTTCCTTGTCAGGGGGTGATATCTCTGATGCACACCACAACCTGCTCACCTTAAATCTCACAGAGCAGTGCGTGACCCACACCTGAACAAAGTATTATTTAAAACAATTCGGTCCAAATAGGTGGTAAGGGGAACCACAAGAGACCCCTATTCATGAGTGGTTTGCAAGAAGAAGCACAAGCAACATCAAGTCTATGGAAATGACAGAGAGTATTCCACCAAGGCTGTATGGACAGTTTGTCAAGATGTTTCCAGTTAAAGGAAATATGTTGAAAGGCCAAAGCAAGCATGAGGTCAAAAATACCATGGTCATCTGGAGGAAGATCTAAAGAATCGGAATTTCTTTTTGTATATAAGAGAACCCTTGGGGAGAGTAAGAAGTATTTTGAAAAGAGGGCTTTGGATATCAGATGAAGAAGAATGAGGAAGGAAGTAATATATGTCAAGAATAATTGCCATAAGAGTAGTAAATCTCTGTATAAAGGAATGAGGACAAAGAAACAAGGATTGAAATTGAGGAAAGGAGCAAGGTGAAACGCTGATTAACCATTAAATAGCTTTTGACCTCCAAGCGTTCCCAAAAACGGGTCTGTTGTTGAGTAGGATAAGCAAATTATGCCAAATAGGAGAGCCTAAGAAAGATTCACGGGAAATGGTAGAGGGATGGACTAAAGGTTTCTGGAGGAGACAAGTATGTTGAAACAAGGGGAGGGAAGTATGAGAATTTTTTGCAGAAAAACAAATAACTTCTTTGAAGGAAAAGGGTAATAATAAGGGGGCATATTACCAAGCAATAGCTATGCATGGTTAGCGGCTAAAATTATATCGCCGAGCTCCGACGATTTTTACCGCTGAGATACCTTGATATTATCAAGGTTTATCTCAAAAGCGGTAAAAATCCTGCAAAATGCATGAATATCGCTGAAAAATCAGCGATATTCATGCATTATCGTGACAATGCTCTTAGCCATGTTATCCACCTTCCATTGGATAACATGGCTAAGAACTGCTCTGGGCAGGCGTTAGCTTTTGGAGATATTCGCGCTTAGCGCAAATATTTCCAAAAGTAAGGCTTTGTTGATAATTGGAGATAGCGATATTAGCGACTGTTTCCAGTCGCTAACATTTTGGCAAGCCCACTTTGCATGTCATTAGCGATAAATATCGCTGAGATGCAAAGTGGGCCCCAAGATAATCGCTATCTGCCACTAGCTGTCGCTAACTGGTGTTAGCGACAGCTAGGTAATAGGGTGATAAAATTATCGCTGCTTTAGCGGGAAAAAGGTAATATGCCCCAAGGTTTGTTCAAAGTAGAGTCAGGGAGGAGAGAAGGAGGAAGGGTCCGATTTAAGCCATCGTGAGGCCTGTCGCAAAGAGAAGGATTTATAATAAAGACGAAATCTGGGAAATTCACACCGCCATTAGATTTTGATTTCCAAAGAGAAGATAGGGTGATTTTGGATTTTTTATTCTTCCAGAGGAATCTAGAGAGACACAAATCAATACATTTAAAGTAGATAGAGGGGAGATGAACGGGGAGAATGGAGAGGATATAAATTAAAATTGTGGCGATCATCATCTTATTCGAATCCAGCCGGCACCACCAGGAAAGAACAAGCATTGGGCATAGCCAAAAGGGCTTGCCTGTGGGACCTTATAAGTATTTAGTTATGCAGCAGGTCCCAAAGGCGAGACCTATTGGCTATGCCAATGCTTGCTTTTTCTTCATTTTACCTAACTAAGGACTGAGGAAGGTGCTGCTGTTGGTTTATTTACTTAGTTAACAATGTATTTTTGTCTGTAGAGCAGCAGGAGGCTTATCTACCACAATGTGACTGAAACAAAAACTTCTGGTCAAAAATAAAGCTTTGAGCCACATTGCTGTATATAGTGCGTTAGACTTCGTGTGGTAAGCGCTATCTATACCAATGCAATTCTGCATATCATATTGGCTACAATGGCTGCAAACCACTTTTGAGAATGTGGGAGATAAGTATACACCCACAGAAGGGCCTGCACCTGCTTGCGTGCAGCCGCGACCCATGCAGGTAATAGCGGTGGGGCGGTGGGGCTGGATGGGGGGGATTTCGACAGACGATGAGGAAAAATTAATTCTTTATTTAGTTTTCCCTAATGGTATTCTGTCAAATCCCCCCTCCCCCACAATCCGGCCCCACTACTCGTGCCTGCATGGGCCACAGCTGCTTGCGTGGATGCAGCACAAACAACCCCAGTGGCGTTACCTATAAAATCAATCCAGTTTGGGAAGCCATGAAGCCATTTTTTCATTTGCTGTTTTGTCCATGCTTTTTTCTTGTCACTGAATTTCCTCGTAAGCATTATAAAGCAATGTGTGCTTTCAGGACAGGAATGTGCCACCTTCGTACAACATAATCTTACTCATGGATAGTTCCATTAAGTATGCTCATAAACACGGACATTTGAAGAAACATGTAGTTGCGCTGCAGCCATTGTGTGGAAACACATACTTCTTTGTGTTGTACTTAATTCATGTTTAACCCTTTACTAACCATAGATCCTCAAGGCTGTGTGTTGTGCAAGTGAAGTTGGGGTTTTATTGTAATCGCATTTATATAGCGTTCACTACACCTAACGAGGCATCAAAGCACTTTTATCTGCCAGCATAGAGGTGGAGCTTCAACATCTAGAACTTTTAAAGTAACAGCACTAACTTTTGATCTGGAATGGGTACTTCCACTCGTAGTTTAGGACTGTGATAGGAGAGAAGAGTGTGAAGGTAAAGATCTTTCACCCTCAACTTTCACACCAGCCAGCTGTGGCTCTGGTCAGTCTCCATGCAAAGACATGGCTTTCCCACTGGCAGACTGTTCCAGTGCATTATTTCATAGTGGGTGTGGAGGGGCGTGGAGACTTTTGGGAATTAGCGCCCTGGATGCAGCCAATAATGTTCTAAAAGGCAAATACATCTGAAAGTCTGGTGAGTGGAAACGTGCGTTGTTCATATATGTGCAGAAGCAAGGGTTTCTGGGAAAATATACGCTAGTGCTTGGATGCTACACTCAGCGCTGCATTTTAGTGGTACGCAAGAGATGTCTCATGCTTTGTTAAATTTCCCTCAAGTTTTTTGTCCTTGCACAAAGAGTGATATGACAGTTATACCTCTTCTTGTGAGCGATCTACTGGGCGTATTTAATCTAAAATAGTTAGCGTTTCCATCACACACACACATGCGTTCGTCTTTCTTGTGTTTATCGAGTGGGTGTGGTTTGCCTGCCGCTCAAAATGTTTCAATAACTTCCCGAAAGGAAATCGCCAAGATGTGCACACGTTGCATTGCCAGAAATGCAACACGTGCACTTCTTTGCTGCAAAAGCTCTGCCCACGGCATTAGGTCCCCTCCTATGCAACACATGCGCGTTGCGTAGCACAAGACCTAACAAGCATTGGAAATGCAATAGGTCTCGCATTAGGAAAGTTTGAGCTATTGGTCTTATAAATGAATTTTTTTTTATTTATGTGTTGTTTTTGAAAATAGCTAAATTAATAGCTTTGTCATTTACAATGCCAATAGTTCTAACTTTCGCAAATGTGACACCTATAGCATTTGTAATGCAACATGTTTTGTATTTACGTGACTTAGATGTATTGATATTACAAATAACAATGGCTTTTAACTTTTTTAAATAATACTTAATAAAAGTGATTGTAATTTATAATGGCAATAGCTTAAACTTTTGTAAATAACTTTAGTTAAGATTATGTTCAGTGTATTTTATTGTTACGAAAATCCAAGAACAGAAGTGAAATATTAACACCCCCACACCCCTGATACACGGGGGAGACAGCTGAAAAGCACATGCACTTTCAGAGATCGTACTCAAAGAGAAAAAAAGTAGTGCCTGAAAAGGGAGCAATGGAAGGACACAAGTAATGAGTCCAGGCTCTGGGGAAAGACAAACACTAGAAGATGAATGAAAGAACATGGAAACTGACGAATAAGAAGCAAGCAAATTAGAGTAATGATTGAGCCAACCAATAGCAAGAAATGGGTAAGCAGTGGCATTGTCCACAATAGCATGTCGAAAACAGACAACTAACAGCTGTTTGTATACAAACCTAAAAATTAGCTCATCATTTAGTATGAACGCATGTGAGGAATTTTCATAAGCAAAATATGTGAGATCATCCATTCTTCACAAAATATAAAAAGATCATGAAGGGTTCAGGGCTCTTTGCCAACATCTAGGTTTACATACACGGCTGACTCAACCTCAAATGCTTTCGAAGCCCTTGCAACAAAGGACGAGCACCAAAGCCAAGAATCGACCCTAAGCACTCATATTACACTGGATGTTAAAATGAGGGATGTAAATTCAGCTTATGAAGTAAGTGAAAAGTCAAATAGAAAGCCATGCCTTTAAACACGGCCAGCAAAAGGAAGCGTTTGTCAGGGGTTCAAGTCTAATGCAAAAAGTGGGCCGTCCGTAGAAGGGGCCTGGCCTGTGTACTTGGGGGTGTGGCTTAAATACATGAACTAAACTTTTGTGATCACTATAGTGTGCCACCCGACTGGTATTTTGGTGCAAGATTAAGTCAGAAGTGAAATATAAACCGGAACTAAATCGCGGACAAGGACTACCATAATACTATTTACATTCATTGTTCAGAAATCAATCTGTGCTATTAGCCAGTAACCGATGACAGTATGAGCACTGCACTCTGCCATTAATGGAAAGACCACGGGTTGAAGACATTCAACTGAGGCAGACAAGGGGCTGGCCCCCAAGCGTCACGAAAAGGAAGGAAGCTGATTTCTGTAGCTATTTAGAACATGTGCTGTTGTGTCATCCTCACAGCTGTGCAGCTGCTCTGGCTTGTCCGAAAGGTTTTTCTGCGAAAATATGACATCATTAAAAAATAACTAATTAAATTTCCTTCAAAATGTGTTATGGCACTGAAACGTCTACAAGAAAAGTCCAGATGCACTGACTTGGTAGCACATTCTATTAGTAGAAACGCGGCCCCCTGGGTCCAGCCGGACGTGTCTTCCCTAAGGTCCATGCTCGCTGCACTGTGAGGTGCGACCCACGGTCTCGACATGCGAGAATGGGAACTGGAACTGGCGGGAAAGAATGTGACATCTTGTTGGCAAGAGAGATCGGACGCTGGTTTCGTACACGGGCGGCTCAGCAGAACAAGACGGAGGGAAGGCAGAGAAGGGGAGGGTGGAGGAGAAATGCGACACGGCAGGCAGGGGAGGGGGCCGAGCGGGGAGAGCGGCGATGAGGGAAGGCAGAGAAGGGGAGGGGGGAGGAGAAATGCGACACGGCGGGCAGGGGAGGGGGCCGAGCGGGGAGATCGGCGATGAGGGAAGGCAGAGAAGGGGAGGGGGGAGGAGAAATGCGACAAGGCGGGCAGGGGAGGGGGCCGAGCGGGGATAGCGGCGATGAGGGTGTGAAGCAGCAGGGGCCTTTGAAGTGAAGCTAAGCTTCACTTCAAAGGTGTGGGAGGAGTGCTGCTGGGGAACAGATCGCGATTTGATGATGTGCACGTGCATTTTAGGTCAATGCACTTGCGCATTGACCTAAAAGCGCACGGGCACAGCACCAAATCGCCAGTTGGGATACTAGTTGGGTAAAGTCTGTTTGAGTCGCTATAGTCTCGCTCTACTCAATGCGCATGCGCATTGAGAGGCGAGACCTAAAAAGGGGGTTCCAAGATATGAATAATTTCTCAATTCGAGAAATGGCAGCAGACATATTCAGTTTAATAGAAGAAGTGATAGAATTGGAGAACCAAATGCCTAGATACTTAATTTTGAACTATTCCAGGCAAAACCGGTGGAAGAGAAGAAATGAGGAAGACAGAATTTCGTGAGAGGGAGAATTTCATTCTCGTCAGAATTATTCTTGTAGCCAGAAACCTGCGAAAAAGTATTAAAGGAGGAATAGAAATCTCGGGAGCAGAGATGAATAAGAGAATATCGCCCGCATAAATTGCTGATCACCATAAGGAAAACCGGAAATAGAATTGTTGTTACAGATAGAAGTCAAAAAGGGTTCAAGAGCTAAAACGAAGAGAAGCGAGAATAAGGGACAGCCTTGACGAACGCCACGTTGTAGAGGAAAGGAAGATGGAACACGACCATTTACTAGAACCGAGGCTTTGGGAGCAGAGTATAATAAGGAAATAAGTGATATAAATTTAGGACCACAACCATGCCAACGCAATGATGCAAACAAAAAGGACCAATCGACTATCGAAAGCTTTTCTGTGTCAGCAGAGATAGCAGCTAGACGAATAGAGCGGGAAGAGACTTTAATTAAAACATTGAGAAAAAGACGAGAATTATCGGAAGTTAGTCTACCCTTAACAAAACCACATTGCTCTTTTCCAATAAGATGGGGCATGATAGGATCTAAACGTAAAGCAAGCAGTTTAGCAAATAATTCATAATCAACATTAACTAAAGAAATCGGGCAATCATTTATTTCAAAATTTAGGATCTCAACCCTCTTTGGGAATGAGGTAGATGGTTGTCTCTTAAAAAGTGCCTTCTGTCTTACTAGTTGAGTAAAATGAATTTAAAATGAATTTAAAAGTGGCAAACTTTTAGGGAGTATCAAATCAGAAAAGTGCAAAAAAAATTGAACTGACAAACTGTCTGGACCAGGTAATTTACCTTTAGTGAGGGTATTTAAAGCTTTGGAAAGTTCATTAAGGGAAAGGTCATTTTCAAGATCAAGAAGATTAAGATGGGATGAAGAAGGACAAAGGAGTTTGTCAAGATAAGTCTGAATGAGAGAAGGAGTGGGGGAGATTCTGGTGTGTAGAGGTTTTGATAATAAAAAAGTTTAAATTAATCAAGTATTTCTTGATCTTTATGCAGAAGGGAATTATCAGAGGAATAAATCGAATAAAGAAAAGTAAGTGCTGTGCGTGTTTTAAGGTAATTTGCTCGAAGTGTCCCTGTTTTATTTCGACCACCATAAAAGCGAGCACTACTGCGAAGGAGTATTGAAAAAGCATTGTCAGGAGAAGTTTTGTTAAGCTCCAGCTTAGCTCGTATCAATTCTGGTGAGATGGAAGTTTGTGAAGATTTATAAAATTCATGTTCCAAAAGTTTAATATAAGCTAATACAGTTTTCCGTTTCTGAAGAAAGCTTTTCTTTTTCTTAGAAACAAAGTCTATAATGAAACCTCATGCAGTAGCTTTACAAGAATCCCAGATAATATGGGGGGAAGTACTAGCAACACAATTTAGGAGAAATAATTCATTAGCGAAGGAGCAAAAAGAGGAGGAAAATAGAGGATCAGTTAGAAGGGAATTATTAAAACGCCATAGGGAAGATTTTGGATGTGGATGGGATAAGTCAAGGTCTGTTACAATTGGAGCGTGGTCCGAGATAACTATAGGTTCAATAGATGAAGACAGTAAGTTTTGAGACAAAGATTGAGGAAGAAAGATGTAGTCTAGACAAGAAAGGAATGAATGAGGGGGAGAGAAAATGGAGTAGTCAAAAGTGTCAGGATGAGAAAGATGCCAAGAATCAATGAGATGTGATTGAGAAATAGTGGCAAGGAAGTGTTTGTGAGTCTTGTTTGGAATAAAACGAACTGTAGATTTACAATCAGAAAAAGGGTCAACTATTTGGTTATAGTCTCCACCCAGAATAAACAAATCATCTTGAAATTGAATACATTTTTGAGTAATCAAAGGCCAAAAAGAACAATCAGGATGTATAGAACCATAAATATTAAAAACAGTTAAAGGAACATAATTAATTGACAATTAGCTAAAATCCATCTACCTTCAATATCATTTCCTTGCGATAAAACTTTACTTTTTAATTTCATGTGACATAGAATGACAACCCCCTTTTTTCATTAGTAGATAGAGAGAATAAGACCGGACCAACCCAGCTTCTTCTTAACTTAAGTTATTTAGTTTCTGTAAGATGGGTCTCCTGCAAGAGAACTATATCAGGATTATAAGAAGCGAGGTGGGAAAGGAGTCTCAGTCTTTTAATAGGATTGATAAAACCATTTTCATTCCAGGAGATAACTCTGAATGCAAAAACATAAAAAATCTGGCAAGAACAACATTTACAGGACTAGGAACATCATAGAGAATGACAATGGATATACGAGAAGAAGGTTAATGAAGGAAGAGGAAAAAAGGAAGAAGAGAGAAGGAATATGCAAAGAAACAGGTGATGGAATCATACATAGAATAAGGGGAATCAAGCATGAGGAGAAGGTAGGAGAATAGAACAATTAGAGGTGAAATAAAAGGGAAGAAAAAAGGGAAAAGTAAAGAGAGAAAAGATAAAAGAGGAGACAGTACATATCCAAAAAGGATGACTGAAAATAGCATACCTGAAGGGAGAAAAGAACAGACATTACCTCAACAACCGAATCAACTTCTACGCTCCCAAACGCCACCTCCGATCAGCCAGCCACGCCCTCGCCGCCGTCCCACGCATCCGCAGAGCGACAACAGGAGGAAGGTCCTTCTCCTACCTGGCCGCCAAGACCTGGAACTCCCTCCCGACCGATCTACGCCTGACCCAAGACCACCTCTCCTTCAGGAAGAAGCTCAAGACCTGGCTGTTCGAGCAGTAACGGCTCCCCCCACCCCTTAGCGCCTTGAGACCCTACGGGTAAGTAGTGCGCTCTATAAATGTCTTGATTGATTGATTGATTGGGGCAGGGACAATGCACGACAAAATGAACCACCCAACCTGGGGAGTCCGGCTGCATCAGGACTTGAGGGTAATAGGAGAGGACCATACGGGATAAAGAGACATAAACAAATCTGTACGAATAAAACAAAGAAACAATTAACAGTGATATAATGTATAGACATAGATATATAACTAGTTAGCGTATAACCGGAAATATGGAAAACATGAAAAAAAATAGATGAGAAAAACATCAGAGAACAAAGCAACTACTTAACTAACAGAGCCAATGAAGAGCCATCAAGAAAGAAACAGGGCCAATGAACAGACATACACAGAAACTCTGCAAGAAAATAAATTAAGTATTCAACCATTTGAAGAACCATTTGAAGAATTAGTAGTATCCATAACTTGGTGGTGTGAATATGAATAAAATTCTTACGTTCTTCAGGATCCTTAAAAGCCCACGTTTGGTTTTGGAATGTCACTTTGAAGATACAGGGATGAAACAAACCGCACCTAGCGCCAACAGCTCATAGAGGAGGACGTAGATTCAGGAATTCTTTCCTTCTGGAAGCTGTGGCGTTGGAAACATCTTGAGACAAAAACACCTTCTGACCAAGCCAAGAAATTTGTTTTTTTAGATCTAGCTGCAGAGAGAACTGAGAGCAGATCAGTGAACTTCAAAAAGAGGATAATGACACCACGTGGTTTAACTGGAGCTGTTGAGAGAGGTCGACGAGGGCCAAGCCTATGAGCTCTTTGAATGCTAAGTGAAGTAGTAGAAGGCCTATCTAGGAGCTTCGGCAGAAAGGTAGAGAAGAAAGATACACTGTCGTCACCTTTCAGAGACTCAGGCAAACCATGAATACAAAGATTTTTCCTCCTATTTCTATTTTCTAAATCTTCAGTGTGTTGTTGAAGGATGTGGACTGTTTTCTCTAAGGAAGAGATTCGTTGGGAATTATCCTGTATCTGTGGTAGTTGGGATTCCAATGAAATCACTCTGTTTTCCATTGCAGCCCATTTTTCATGTTGCATCTTATTGTTGGTTTCCTCCACAAATGGATGCAAAGCACGTATCTCCTCCAAAAGTAGCGCCATATATATGGAGGATAACGATCTGTCAGGAGATGAGGGGTCGTGTTTTCAAGTTTAGATGTGGAGGTAGGAGGAGATGATTTGCTTGAGGCGGCCTGTGATGATGAGGTGCTACGATTAGGAGTTACTCCAGCCATCTGCAATGTAGTAGAAGAAGAGTCTGGTGTTGATACAGGTGGAGGAGTTATCAATAGTCTTTGATGTGATGGAACAAAAACAAATGTCGGTTTGCACAATTTTCCCATAAAGAGCCATCTACCAGTGAGTAGAATAAGCGATGCACAGGTCTCGAGAGAACCATGGTAATAACATTCTCCAGAAGAAATGGTTTGACCAGCAGTGACTTAAGAAGAGAAGAAGCACATTGGTGCATAAATGCCAACAAATTATAAAGTCACAGACCTTGAAAAAGGTAATATGTTGACCATTTGGTAGAAAATCAGAAGTGACGCCGTATTATGCGAAGGGGAAGGCGAAAAGAAAGACTCCAGTCATATCATATAATAACCAGGTAATTATGAAGCATTCAGTAGATTGACATTTGAAGGATTGACCTGGTTATATAAGTGCAAAGTAATTAATGAGGCATATTAAATCAGGCAACAGCTGCATCTAGGGAAGGAATGGCATTGGAAAAAAATGGTTAATATGTGAAGCTTGTGGCGAAGAAATGCAGCCATAATGTATCGCATAAAAGCAGATATTCCCTAAGATGTACAGTGTTCAATCCCTTGAGAGAGTGAGCGAAGAAAGCGGCAGGAAAAGACAAGGTGAGCGCGAAATGCGCGATGTGCTTGGTGCTGAAAATGGGCTCACCGGAATCCTCCCATGTTCCGACGTATGAGGCTGTCAATGTCCAGGAAAAATTGATGCTGGAGACGTGCCAGCAGCTTAGATAGTGTCCTGGTGGAGCAGAGCTCCGCCCCTAAGCGGCCATTCCATCCGGTGCCGAAGCCACGCCCCCCCTGTGCAATTGTCATTCTTATGTTGTTTCCTTCCCCTATAGATTACAACATAGCCTGGAGTTCAGTCTGCTTGAACCATTGGTGCCCAAGAAGAATTCAGTACACACAAAAAAGTAGACCCATTCTGTGTCAGTGTGTTTTCATTTTTTTTATCCTTTTACTTATTTTGCTTCCCAGTTTTGGTGGCTCAGTGGACTAAAGCATCAGGTGCTTTTTACAGAAAGTGCCCCAGCTGTGCAATGGGCATGTGCACCCCCGGAGCACTTTGGTGATACAGAAGGAGCCGCAGATACTTGTACGGCCCCATCTGTAATGCGGGTAGTATTAGTACATATGTAGTGTCAGTGCTATCATGTGAGGGCGTTCCTTCATTTGCATGAGTGAATCGCTTTGCCTCTGTGTCCGCTCTGTATTACAGATACAGATGCAAACATGACCTTCGGAGGTGCACTGAAACTGTACCAAAAAAAGGTGGTGCACTGTCTGTGCTCCACGTGAGGCCAGCCCTCTGTAGAGGGAAAGGAGGGTCATATGGACCCCCCAGACGCACAGGAAGGCACAGTCACTCACTGCACCCAAGTGCAGGGGGATCGGTCTTCCCTTTGGCGGCATGCCACCTGCACTGTGAATTGCAGCGCGGCTTTGAAGCTGTCGATTCATGTTTCACTGAATGCGCTGCCCCCATAACAGCATGTTTGTGGCTCCTCCCAGGGCAGCACATTCATTTTAATAGGGCGCATTATCCATGGGCGGTTCTTGTTTATTTTAATTTTTTTATTATGTCCCCCCCCCGTGAACGACCACTTGCCCACCTGCACCCACCCATACCCTCCACCAACCCAACCGGCACCAACCCCCTCACCCGCGAGCGATGCCGGCCGCAGCTGGCATTGTCCCTGTCTGCCTCCATTGCACCTTTCGAAAGGTGCGCTGTGCACACTGGGAAGGGCACTTTATGCATAATATGGCCCCAGGTGTCTGTGCTGGACACCATGGCCATAGATTCAAATCCTGGTGGGTCCATTCAGCCTTTCATCCTTCCACGGTTGAAAAAAATCGTACCAATGAGTTAGGTAACAATAAAGATCTGTTATTCTATGGCAAGACGCCCCAAGACGTGAACAACTACATTTTATGTTAAACTTTGTGAGGGTCCGGCAGCTCACCAGACTCTGGAATCAGACCCTCACAGTTACCTGCAGTGCGTCATAGCCCACTTGCATGCATGCTTTGTGCTGCCATGTTTTAACATGGGCTTTCAGCCCATTCCAAAAAAGCAGCCCTTTGTGTGAGCATGCCAAACTTTTTTATTCAAAGGGGGCCATCCTTTAGTGTTGTTTTTAAACTCTATTAAAAAACATTCAATGACGTTACCTTTTGAGTACCCAAACATGCCCATGCAGGGCTGTCATCTTTTATTTTCGTAAAACTGTATAGTTTAAAAAAATCGGCCATTACGTGTGCATGTGCATGCATGCATAAACTGCTATTTTTAAATGTTTTTGTAAAAAGTTTTAGAAAACACTAAAAAGCACCATCATTGGCAAACCCAGTAGGCTAGCAGATAACACCCGATATTTTGCCTTTGCCTATGCTTATTTACGAATCTAGCTTTCAAGCTAAACGAAAGCTTTTTTAAACCAGACCTGGAACATACAGGTTCCTATCTCTTGTCAAAGAATGCCACCTGGTGGCAGAAGAAGGATACTCATCAGTAAATCTAGGCAAAACTGTTTCAAAGCTGTAAAACAAGGGCTGGGTTCACTACCTGCATTTTATAGTAAGAATGACATCAGTACTAGTCCGTACTACAAAATGTAAATCACAAACCTGTGGTCAGAGGCCTCCACAGCTCCTGTCTTTCTGTGCTGAAATCTACACCCCAGTGGCAGAGATCTGCACACACACTGGTGTATGTTTTAGAAGAAAATATGGGAAGGACTAAGGACTAAGGGGAAACTGTATGAACATTAGGAATATCTGCTGATAAATAGAAAGGGTTTAGGGAGATGTAAGGAGGCATTTGGGAAGGGAAATGCAACACAAACACACACACAGAAGAGTAAGGCCATTGCTATTCACAAACCACACACTTCTAAAGTCAGTAGTGCCCTAACAGTGTTGAAACAGATGTAAATGTAGTTCAGCCCACCTTCGGAGTAAGTCCAGCATCACACACGGCCAACCACTGGTCCTGCAACAAACTCCCAAAGCAAAACAATGGAGGCAGGGAAATAAACTAACACACCACAAGAACTAATGTTAAGTAAACTAAATTATTTGGAAATTCAACATGTTAACCACGGCGTAAAATCCGCTGCAGTGCAGGCAATTCCATGCACGGGTGGGGCCACTTCGGCCAACGGACGTGCGCAGTCTACGGAGGTAGTGCTATCGACGGCCGTTGACCGACGACACAGCTAATGGTTTAAATCACACACAAACACATGTATTTAGATAGATATATAGATAGACATATATAATTATTTATATTTGGTAAAAAGCTTTGAAAAATAGTTGTAATAAACTTTTACACTTATGGTAAAAAATAATTTAAAGTTCAATAAGCACATAACATTTAACAGAAGTTACTAAATAGTACATCAAAAGTTACTGAGGATGTATCATTTTGTAACCTTTGGTTTGAAAAGTATAATTTATAAATTAATATATTTAAATGAATGTATTACTTAATCACATTTCATTTGAGGAGTTAATAAGCTGTAATTTTTATTTCACCAGTTCATATTTTAAGTAATAGTAGTGATAGTAATATTTTGAATTGATGTAGATTTATACATTAAAATATATATTTATATAAAAAAATGAACTTTAGTAATGTTCTTTCTGATAAGGCAGAGATTGGCAGAAACATCCACCAATATGTAAACAGTTACTAGTAGTAACCTTGCACTCATAAATTCTGTGATAGGAGGCTCCGCCCCCTCTCATGGGTAGGAGAGAAGTTTGTCTACACCTAGGTATAAACTCCCTAGGAAATGATCAACAGACAAATCAGTGGAGAGTTATACGTGGGTGTAATAGTGCATAAACACATGAGTAAATACAGATTTGTATAATTTCCTGTTTGAATTGTGCCCTAAATATCGACTTTATGCTACATAATTAGCAAATTCATTTATATACAGCACTTCAGATGCACATGGTTGGTTTCCCAATGTACTGTACTTGAATGAGCTTTACACTTTCTGGATAAAACACATTGTACAGTAAGACATGATAAAAATTGAGCAGCATTTGATTGATAACTGTAAAAACACATAAATAAACTGCAGATTGGTCAGTGTTTATTTAGGGATGGTACATGGAGTTTCAGCACTCAGGGCAAAATAGCATTTTGCCGCTGAATTGCTCCCAAAGCACAAAAAGACCATTTACAGGCTTTTTTCCGTAGTAGGCTGTACCCTAACATTGCTGCCTTCCTTGTGTAGGCAAACTGAGAACTACGGGGCATATTATCAAGGGGTTTTTTTTGCTTTAAAAGCCAAGAAAGCGGAGGTAAAATTATCTCCCTATTACCTAGCTGTCGCTAACACCAGTTAGCGACAGCTAGTAGGAGATAGCGACCATCTTGGGCCCCACTTTGCATGTCAGTGATATTTATCACTAATGACATGCAAAGTGGGCGTGCCAAGATTTTAGCGACTGGAAACAGCCGCTAACATCGCTGTCTCCTATTACCAACTTTTGGAGATATTCGCGCTAAGCGCGAATATCTCCAAAAGCTAACACCTGCCCTGAGCAGTTCTTAGCCATGTTACCAATGGGAGGTGGATAACATGGCTACGAGCATTAGCTCGCTAATGCATGAATATCGCTGACTTTTCAGCGATATTCTTGCATTGCGGCCGATTTTTATCGCATTTGCGATAAACCTTGGTAATACCAAGGTTTATCTGCTGTAAAAATCGCCGCAGGACGGCGATACATTTTTGTCTCTAACCAAGCAATAGCGATAATTATCGCTATTGCTTGGGAATATGCCCCTACATCTTTGAGTTCTTGGAGCAACAGAAAGATAGCACCACTTGTTGGGGGTTTCCTAGACAGCCATAAGGCACAAACCAGGACCTGCCTTAACCTGACTATTCCTTAACTCAACCAGGCATCTGTCACGACCGAAGACAACACATCGACCAAGAAAGGCATCCACTCAGGAGCCCCCATGGACCCATGCTGTAAGAAAGTGGCTCTTTATATACTGGACCAAAGCAAGGTACAGTGAGCACAGGTCCACAGTCCCCAGAGGTTTGGCAGAGGCTAAAGTTAGATATAACCTTACTCTCTAAAGTGGTAGCTTGGTCGAGCCGTAAGGCAGTATCAGAGGACTGAGTAAAGCATTTGTTGTACACACTCAGTCAGCAAATGGTCTCACACACTTAAGAATTGAACTCTAGGCCAATGGTTTGTATAAAAAATATAGATGTTTTATTTTAGAACTAACAATAGGGATCAAAATATACTTTCTCAGAATGAGTTATTTTAGTTAAATACTTTTCAAATAGGTAATAGACTTTGGTATACAATAGTTACAGTTGTTGCAATAGGTAACCCAATTTCAAACACAATGTGAAATTGAGCTCAATGGGAATTTCTAGTTAAATGCAATTAATTACTTTATGGATTACTTTTCTAACCACAGGACTGGATCCTAGATTCAGTCCTGAGACATCTCCTGTAAACAGTTGAGTAAAAGCGTTTTGGTTACAGTTGTGATTTTTAAGGAATATTATTGTATTTTAAAAGTTGACATTTAAAAACTTTTTCACATAGAATCACCAATCTTATCCTATGGGAGGAAATTCACTTAGCAGGTAAGTAGTGCTATCGTTACTTTTTCTTACTCAGTGTTGGATCCTGGATCCAGCACCAGTGCATCTCCTGTAAACAGTTGAAGGAATACGTTTATGTCTTTCAGGCGATTTTTAGCAAATATTTGTAAGTTTCAAAAATCAACACTTCGAAACTTTTTCCGCAAAAAACAGGCAATGTTATCCTATGGATGGAAATTCAAGTTACTGGTATGTACAGTTATAATTACTTTTCAGGGTCAGTGCTGGGCACCAAGATCCATCACAGGGATCTCTCCTGATAACAGGTGAGCATTTTCGTTTTCGTGATTCGGCTGATTTTAGATGAATATTTTAAAGTTTCAAAACTCCACACAGAAGAATTTCTAAGTGAAACCATTCAATGTTACCCTACAGAAGAAAAGTGAGTTATCCGCTTTGGGGTAAGTACTCAACTGGCAGAGTTAAGGTTATGGGCATAGACTCAGGGGTCTCCCAGGGTCAGGTAGGTACAGTTATTACACCCTGAGCGGCACAGGGGTGGCTGGGTGCAGAGAGAGTAGGCCCAATGTCATCTTATGGGAGGCCACGCGGCTGTGGGAGCTGGGCTCCTGGTCACTTGCTCAGGGCAAATGGGGAAGTAGATTAGGACAGAGGTTGCACTCCCAGGGGCACTCGGGCGGCTGGGTGCAGGGTGCTTTTGAGCCGTCGGGCACTCAATGTTATTCAATGGAAAAGCTGGAAGGTGAACAAAGGCTGAAGGCTCGGGGACGGAGATTCTTCAGGTACGACCACTACTTCGAGAGGTTAGTTGGGATCTTGGAGGATAGGTAGGCACCCAGGAGTTGGGCACAGGGGCCACGGGGCCGTACCCTCAGCTGAACTTGGTAGGAGGGATCCCTGGTTGTGAGGCTGCAGGCGTCGTCTGGGTCGTCAAGGAGGGTCCTTGGGCACTGGATTTCAGGTCACAATTGCTGGGTGGATGTCCTCAGGGTCTTTGTCCAATCAGGCACAGGCCGGGCTCGGCGGGTGAGGAGTGTGCTTGATTTGCGGTTCCTGGCTGGCACCAGGGGTGTTGCTTTTTGAGCAGAACCACTGCTCGTGGGAGTCCCAGTCTTGGTAGAGTCACATGGCAGTCAGGTTCTCTGAGGTTTTTGAGGTTGCTGACCACAGAAGGAGCCAGGGTTTAGCAGGAGCAGGTTCGAGGGTCGACAGGCCTGTAGGGCTGGGGCCAATTCAGTTAGTGTTGTTCTCTTCTTAGCAGCTGCATGGCAGGTCTTCTTGTTTCTTGATCTTCTTGCTTGTTTCGGTATCGGGATCTGAGGAAGGAAGGTTCAGGGTACCCCTAAATACTAAATTTAGGTAGGGTAAGGGCAGGGACCAATGGTTCCCTGTGCTGAGGTGAGTACACTCCCTATCCTGCTCCTCTCCTGTGGGAGGGGGCAGGAGCCTATCTCTGATTGGGCAGGGCTCCCCATCCTCAAGATGGCCGGAGCCTGGAGTTTTGCTTCACCTCGCCTCCCCCACCTGAGGGGTGGGGTTGGCAGAGGCTAGCACACCCCCTTTCCTCATTTAGGGTTTCCCGCCTGTCTTCCTGCCAGAGTGGGGGTCAGACCCGGTGGTGGCCAGTTGCTGAGTGCAGCAATTGACCTGGGGAAGCTCACAAAAGACAGTATGCCTTTGAAGCTTCCCCTGCCCATCCTGGGGGAGGAGGTTGGCACCTCGTCCCAGGATGTGCATTGTTTCAGGCCCCCGAAAGCGGCAAGCTCTCGACCCAAGGGTCCAGAAACATGTCTGGTGGTGGAAGCCTCGGCAGCCATGCAGTCAGGGCACTGGGAGTGGATTAGGTTTCAGGGGGCATCTCTAAGATGCCCTCTGTTGTGCATTTTACATCAAATCCCACACTGGCATCAGTGTGGTTTTAATGTGTTGAGAAGTTTGATACCAAACATCTCAGTCTTCAGTGTGGCCATTAGGGTGCTGTGGAGTTCGTAACGACAACCTCCCAGCACCATATACTCTTAATAGCATCACTGCACTTACAGTGCCCAGGAATGCCCTGGGTACTGTAGGGGCACAGGGCTCATGCACCTGTGCCCATACCACTGGCATAGTGCACCCAGCTAGAGGGGTGCCTGAAGTATGCCAGGGCAGTGTGTTTGTGGGTATGGCACACAGGGATGTGTGCCGAGTCGACTCTCTTTTTAGCTCTGCACCCAGAGACTCAGCCTGCACAGGTAGTGTGTGTGTGTCATGGTACAGGGCCCCTAAGGGTGGCACAATAAGTGCTGCAGCCCTTAGGCGTCTTCTCTGGTCACAGTGACCGGGGTACCTAGGGTACCATTTACCAGGGGCCTACCTGTGGCCAGAGATGCCAATTGGGTTTAGACTTTAGTACAGTTTTTAGGGAAGGAACACATGCCCTGGGTACTGGATTGGCAGGGACCCAGGGCACGCCAAGGAAAAGTGTATCAGTTATCAGGCAAAAAGTGGGGCGGTTACTGCAACAGAAACCCACTACCCTACACATGCCCTCTGCACATCATCCACAGAGCCGCTGCCGCCATTACTCCAGAACTACGATGCACCATCAATGCCACCTTCGAATCCGGCATCTTTTCAGATGATTGGAAACGTTCAGAAGTGCAACCCCTACTCAAGAAGCCATCAGCTGATCCCACTGACCTCAAGACCTACTGGCCCATCTCCTCCTCCCCTTCGTGGCAGAAGTCACATGGAAGTGTGTCAACATCCAACTAACAAGATTCATTGAAGAAAACTCGATCCTTGACCACTCCCAATCTTGATTCCACAGCAACCACAGCACGGAGACCGCTCTACTCGCTGCCACAGATGACATTTGCACCATCCTCGACCATGGACACACCGCTGCCCTGATCCTACATGACCTATATGCAGCACTTAACACTGTCTCCCACATCACACTCACCGCTTGACTCCACAAAGCCAGAATTCAAGGAATCGCCGTTGACTGGTCTGGCTCCTTCCTTGTTGGCAGAACCCAAAGAATCAGACTTCCAGCCTTTCTCCCTGAACCCACGGAAATCAGCTGTGGAATACCCCAGGGTTTGTCGCTCTGCCCCGCGTTCTTCAACATCTGCATGGCCCCTCTCGCCGCCACCGTCAGACAACACAGACTCAGCATAGTATCCTACACCGATGACACCCAGCTCATCCTCTCCCTCACCAAAGACCCCCACCACCACCAGACTTCAGTTCCAGGAAGGAATGAAATACGTTGCATCCTGGATGAGCAGCAGCTGCCTGAAGCTCAACTCAGAGAAGACAGAGGTTCTCATCCTCTGACCCTTCCCCTCTGCATGGGACAATTTCTGGTGACCCACTGCCCTTGGAAGCCTCCCCACCCCCACGGACCATGCCTGAAACCTCAGCATCGAACTCGGCTTCTCCCTCTGCATTACCCGACAGGCCAATGCCGTCGCCTCCACCTGCTTCAACACCCCTGCATCCTTCGAAAGACCTTCAAATGGATCCCCACCGAAACAAGGAAGACCGTCACCCATGCACTCATAACCAGCAGACTGGACTACAGAAATGCCCTCTACGCCGGGATGGACATGTCCCTGCTTTGCAAACTGCAGACCATTCAGTTAGACTTGTCCCCGGAATCCCTCAACACAAACATATCACCCAGCACCTGTGTAACCTCCACTGGCTCCTCATCGAGAAAAGAGTAACCTTCAGGATACTCACCCATGCCTACAAATGCCTCGACAACACCAGACCCCAATATCTCAACGACAGAATATTCTTCCACGTACCCAAGAGGAACTTCCGATCCGCTGTCCTTGCCCTCACCAACCCCCGTGCATCCGCAGAATAAGGACAGGTGGAAGAGCCTTCTCCTACATCGCGCCCAAAACTTGGAACGAGCTGCCGAGCAACATCAGGCATGCCCTCAACCTGGCAAAACCAAAGGGGATGATGGACGGAGTGTTGAACATTGCAAGCAAAGAAGACTAGCTCAATATGACTTTTATTGTAGAAACCTGACTCGTTTTGTCAATGGACACCTTGTTGGTGTGTTCATGAAGCCCTCACCCACCAACCTAGTTGGTGGCATGCTTCATCATCGGGCCCACCCAGTAACACCTAATGCGTTCCGGGTGTGCTTCGACGCCTGATTACAGCGGAGCTAGTATTTTACTGAGAGTGCAGTGTAGGGTGTTAGTGAAGCGACAGTTAACACGGCTTGGCGAGGGTCCCAGAACCCGAGGGTAAATTAATTTTTAATAACTGTTCCGCCGTCAGCGGTTAAAATAAGGCTAGGGGATGTTAATGTTAACCTTTAGCACTCATACAGCGCTGTTATAACATTGACACACCATCACAGTGTTCATATAGCTCTGTGAGCATTGTAATAGTGTGGTGTATGTTGGTCTTCACCATACTAACAATATATTAACATCAATAGCCTGAAGCATATGGCGCTGTCATGTTTCTTGACATTTTCAGTGTTACAAAGGCCTTCCCCTACCCTCATCATCGTGAGCATTGTCACACTGCCAGACTGATAGAGACGCGGTACCGCGCATGCTCCGATCTGGAAAACTATAGCTCTACACACAGTGCATGCGCGGCTCACTTCCCGCATGCAGATGCGTGAAACTTCCTCATAGCGGCAGACAGCGCGCATGCGCGCCCGTCTCACAACACGCCCGGTAAGCCTTTCTTCGCTTCCTTTCTCACACAGGTGACACTAGTTTGCTCTTTAAGAGGCATATAAAAACGAACAGAGAATCCAAGCGCATTTCACCGAGTACGAAGACGGCGCCACAGGTACCCGGCAGGCTCTGTCCAGAAAGGCTGTGAGTATGACGATCACCGCTACTATTATGGGTAAGCGTTTCTCCTCCCCTACAGGTCTCCTAACCCCAGTGGCCAACATTTTCTCCTACAGGGTCTTCTCCTTGACGCTTCTCTCCTGGAAGCATTGACTGCTAATACCCAGCGTAAGAACGACTACTTATGCCTAATCACACTATGTACTACTTTTGTATGATACCCGTGTTTTAGCCACACCACGCCTAATTAGAATGCGATTTTCACCCTAATGGTACCACCAGTACCATTACACCTTAGCCGACGATAGTCTACCTACCATACACTTTGCACTTTAGTCCCGGCAATCACGATGTGTATGACTTTGCAACTATATGCTAAGTGACTCTTCTTTACCTATATGTTTTGTCCATGTCTTATATGTTGTATGTTCAGGTATGCTTGAGAAGGGAATACCCCTCTCACACCTAGAAAAACACCCTAGCGTGTGTAACACATAGTATATATTACACAAACCCACTTTGTTAACTTGCACCAACACTATTTTAAATAGGTCCTGAGGAAAGCCAGATTAATCTTAAGGCACTGGCTGAAACATGTCGACCAACATATGGATGTAGGAGGTCGTAACTCACCACCTTAACATCCCCAAGCCTTATTTTAACCGCTGACGGCAGCCGAGTTATTAAAATTTAATTTACCCTCGGGTACTGGGACCCTCGCCAAGCCGTTATAACTGTCACTTCACTAACACCCTACACTGCACTCTCAGTAAAATACCAGCTCCGCTGTAATCAGGCGTCCAAGCACACCGGAACACATTAGGTGTTACTGGGTGGGCCCGATGATGAAGCATGCCACCAACTAGGTTGGTGGGTGAGGGCTTCATGAACACACCAACAAGGTGTCCACTGACAAAACGAGTCAGAGTCCTACAATAAAAGTCATATTGAGCTAGTCTTCTTTGATGATACATATAAACTCACGGAGACACGGACTAGCTATCTAGTCCTATCTCTCTCTCTTGATATGTCTGAACATTGCAAGCACTCACCCCCAGTCAACTGATCTGGGTTTAATCCATCATCATTCTTTAGCTCACTCCGCCACTCCAGTTCAGACATGGCCATATGCAAATCAGTCTGACCCTGTGCCTCATGGGAACAGTCCATCCCGAACTGTCAAGCCATGTCTTCCCTGGACCGGAAACAAGCAACCTGGGACCGGTTTCTGGCTAATCAGCCATCATCAGCCAGGCTAGCGTTAATCCAGTAGCAAAGTGAGCAAGGGACCCACGTCTGGGCATACCCTGCCAACTTAGGGTGAATAAAGCAAAACCAAAGAGGATGATGGACGGAGTGTTGAACATTGCAAGCAAATACCCCCAGTCAACTGATCTGGGTTCATTCCATCATCATTCTTTAGCTTACTCCACCACCCAAGTTCAGACGTGGCCATATGCAAATCAGTCTAACCCTGTGCCTCAAGGGAACTGTCCAGCCAGAACTGCCAAGCCATGTCTTCCCTGGACCGGAAACCAGCATCCTGGGAACTGTTTCTGGTTAATCAGCCATCATCAGCCAGGCTAGCTTGAATCCAGTGGCAAAGTGAGCAAGGGACACACTTCTTGGAATACCCTGCTAACTTAGGGCGACCAAAGCAAGACCAAAGGGGATGATGGACGGAGTGTTGAACATTTCAAGCACTCACCCCCTGTCAACTGATCTGGTTTCAATCCATCATCATTCTTTTGCTCATTCCGCCACCCCAGTCAGACATGGCCATATGCAAATCAGTCTGACACTGTGCCTCATGGGAACAGTCCAGCCCGAACTGCAAAGCCATGTCTTCCCTGGACCGGAAACAAGCATCCTGGGACCGGTTTCTGGCTAATCAGCCATCATCAGCCAGGCTAGCTTGAATCCAGTGGCAAAGTGAGAAAGGGACCCACGTCTGGGCATACCCTGCCAACTTAAGGCGAACAAAGCAAAACCAAATGGGATGATGGACGGAGTGTTGAACATTGGAAGCACTCACGCCCAGTCAACTGATCTGCGGTTAATATATCATCATTCTTTAGCTCACTCCGCCACCCCAGTTCAGACATGGCAATATGCAAATCAGTCTGACCCTGTGCCTCATGGGAATAGTCCAGCCCGAACTGCCAAGCCATGTCTTCCCTGGACCGGAAACAAGCATCCTGTGACCGGTTTCTTGCTAATCAGCCGTCATCAGTCAGGCTAGTTTGAATCCAGTGGCAAAGTGAGCAAGGAACCCAAGTCTGGGCATACCCTGCCAACTTTGGGCGAACAAAGCCAAACCAAAGGGGATGATGGATGGAATGTCGAACAGTGGAAGCACTCACCCCCAGTCAACTGATCTGCGGTTAATATATCATCATTCTTTAGCTCACTCCGCCACCCCAGTTCAGACATGGCAATATGCAAATCAGTCTGACCCTGTGCCTCATGGGAATAGTCCAGCCCGAACTGCCAAGCCATGTCTTCCCTGGACCGGAAACAAGCATCCTGGGACCGGTTTCTGGCTAATCAGCCATCATCAGCCAGGCTAGCTTGAATCCAGTGGTAAATGCCCCCAACCTGCACATCTTTAGGAAGACCCTCAATGCATGGCTCTTAGATTGATCAGAGCTAATCTCCCTGATTGATTCATAAAACCATAGATGAAGTCGGGAGGTAGCTTTCGCCGAATGATTGAATTTGATGATGTGAGTCTTACCTTTCGTACTAGCACTTTTTTAAAATTGGCAGTTAGGGCTCGAAGATCTATGATGAACCCATGACACTGCTATAACTAAACATTCTCCCTTTTGTATGTATGGGTGCGTCGTATAATGTATAATGAAATGTTTATATGCTTGCATCAGTCATTTTAATATTTGTATATTGGAAATTTAAAAATATTTTTAACTATGTTTGGTTATCTGCTGTGATGTATGTGTTTTGTTGTGCTTTTATGGGTACCCGAATAAAGTTGAACTGAACTGAACATGAAGTACACCTAAGTTGACTAGCTTGCGGATACCCCTAGGCCTTGGTGGCCACCCTTCTCATCCTGTATGACATAGGTGTCGTCTCAGGGCTTGAACCCATGCTTGGATCTGGGTGATATCAGAAAGTTGATGACTCTATAGTTGAAGAGCATACAATAAGACAGGCCTTGGTGGCCACCCTTGTTATCCAGGACAGACTGGGCATCCTTCTTCCCACACGTTCAGTGATGTCCCATGACAACACAGTCCATCACTGAGGCTCACCTTCTCCAGGTACAGACATCTACTTACGAGGGCATTGTATATAGTAAATGCTGCCTCGTGTGGGCTTCAAAGCGCTATAATGGATATGTGAGTTGATCCCTGTGACTGGGTCAGTCGTTGGTCATTGCATCAGTTCGATATTTGTTGAAACCAGAGGCAATATGAAAGGTATTCATGTGAGTCTCTCTGGTGGAGCGGCCTAGATACACCCTTCAGGTGGGGTTCACGCCTCCTCCGTGAGTCTCTCCACTGGAGTGGCTTAGATACATCCTTCAGGTGGGGTTCACGCCTCCTCCGTGAGTCTCTCCACTGGAGTGGCTTAGATACACCCTTCAGGTGGGGTTCACGCCTCCTCTGTGAGTCTCTCTGGTGGAGCGGCCTAGATACACCCTTCAGGTGGGGTTCACGCCTCCTCTGTGAGTCTCTCCGGTGGAGCGGCTTAGATACATCCTTCAGGTGGGGTTCACGCCTCCTCCGTGAGTCTCTCCGGTGGAGTGGCTTAGATACATCCTTCAGGTGGGGTTCACGCCTCCTCCGTGAGTATCTCCACTGGAGTGGCTTAGATACATCCTTCAGGTGGGGTTCACGCCTCCTCTGTGAGTCTCTCCACTGGAGTGGCTTAGATACACCCTTCAGGTGGGGTTCACGCCTCCTTTATGAGTCTCTCTGGTGGAGAGGCCTAGATACACCCTTCAGGTGGGGTTCACGCCTCCTCCGTGAGTCTCTCCACTGGAGTGGCTTAGATACATCCTTCAGGGGGGGGTTCACCCCTCCTCTGTGAGCCTCTCTGGTGGAGTGGCTTAGATAGACCCTTCGGGGGGGGTTCACGCCTCCTCGGTGAGTCTCTCGGGTGGAGTGGCTTAGATAGACCCTTCAGGGAGGGTTCACGCCTCCTCCGTGAGTCTCTCCACTGGAGTGGCTTAGATACATCCTTCAGGTGGGGTTCACGCCTCCTCCGTGAGTCTCTCCACTGGAGTTGCTTAGATACACCTAGGCTGTGGGGTTTTAGGTTTAAACCTATAATAACTGATAAAACCCGACTGACAGAAAAATAGCCCTCACTGGTGAAAACATATAAACACTGAAAAAACACCTGCACAACCACAAACTAAATGCCATTCAAAGAAAGGAAAAAGAAAGTGAAAGAGTCATTTTGTTCTTACTGAAGGGGTCAATAAAATGTAACTTTGTTATACAAGCTAGCAGTAAGAAAGACTGGGCTAACATTATTCTGCTTGAGTTTTGTTCTTTAGGGATGCAACTAAAATATTGTTTTTTCTTCCTTTTACTTTTTTCAGATTTATGGCCGTTGGTCTAAAGATGCAGGGTTTAGTTTCACGTTTTAGGTTTAGTTTAAATATTTTATAAACTATAGAGAATCAGGACATATCAAACTCACATTTGATATTTTGGCTGCATTTGATTCTTTCACTGATAGGTAAAATGGCTAGTTTCATAAAAATCTTTCCTAATATGTGTCATCGCATTTGCCCACAGAGAATGTGTAAAAACCCTTAATACATCAGACCATAGTTTCTGTGAGTCTCTACGGTGGAGCGCTTAGATACACCCTTCAGGGTGGGTTCATGCCTCCTCTGTGAGTCTCCGCAGTGGAGTGACTTAGATATGCCCTTCAGGGGGGGTTCACTCCTCCTCTGTGAGCCTCTCTGATGGAGTGGCTTAGATACAACCTTCAGGTGGGGTTCATGCCTCCTCCGTGAGTTTCTCCACTGGAGTGGCTTAGATAGACCCTTCAGGTGGGGTTCACGCCTCCACCGTGAGTCTCTCCGGTGGAGCGGCTTAGATACACCCTTGAGGTGGGGTTCACGCCTCCTCTGTGAGTCTCTCCACTGGAGTGGCTTAGATGCACCCTTCAGGGGGGGTTTACGCCTCCTCTGTGAGTCTCTCAGGTGGAGCGGCTTAGATACACCCTTCAGGTGGGGTTCACGCCTCCTCTGTGAGTCTCTCTGGTGGAGCGGCTTAGATACACCCTTCAGGGTGGGTTCACGCCTCCTCTGTGAGTCTCTCTGGTAGAGTGGCTTAGATACACCCTTTTTGGGGGGTTCACGCCTCCTCTGAGAGTCTCTCCGGTGGAGTGGCTTAGATGCACCCTTCTTGGGGGGTTCACGCCTCGTCTGTGAGTCTCCGCAGTGGAGTGGCTTAGATACACCCTTCAGGTGGGGTTCACGCCTCCTCCGTGAGTCTCTCCACTGGAGTGGCTTAGATAGTCCCTTCAGGTGGGGTTCACGCCTCCTCTGTGAGTCTCTCTGGTGGAGAGGCTTAGATACACCCTTCAGGTGGGGTTCACGCCTCCTCTGTGAGTCTCCGAAGTGGAGTGGCTTAGATAGACCCTTCAGGTGGGGTTCACGCCTCCTCCGTGAGTCTCTCCACTGGAGTGGCTTAGATAGACCCTTCAGGTGGGGTTCACGCCTCCTCTGTGAGTCTCTCCGGTGGAGCGGCTTAGATACACCCTTCAGGTGGGGTTCACGCCTCCTCTGTGAGTCTCTCCACTGGAGTGGCTTAGATGCACCCTTCAGGGGGGGTTCACGCCTCCTCTGTGAGTCTCTCAGGTGGAGCGGCTTAGATACACCCTTCAGGTGGGGTTCACGCCTCCTCTGTGAGTCTCTCTGGTGGAGCGCCTTAGATACACCCTTCAGGTGGGGTTCACGCCTCCTCTGTGAGTCTCTCCCGTGGAGCGGCTTAGATACACTCTTCAGGTGGGGTTCACGCCTCCTCTGTGAGTCTCTCTGGTAGAGTGGCTTAGATACACCCTTTTTGGGGGGTTCACGCCTCCTTTGTGAGTCTCTCCGGTGGAGTGGCTTAGATGCACCCTTCTTGGGGGGTTCACGCCTCGTCTGTGAGTCTCCGCAGTGGAGTGGCTTAGATAGTCCCTTCAGGTGGGATTCACGCCTCCTCTGTGAGTCTCTCTGGTGGAGAGGCTTAGATACACCCTTCAGGTGTGGTTCACGCCTCCTCCGTGAGTCTCTCAGGGGGAGCGGCTTAGATGGTCCCTTCAGGGTGGGTTCACGCCTCCTCTGTGAGTCTCCGAAGTGGAGTGGCTTAGATACACCCTTCAGGTGGGGTTCACACCTCCTCTGTGAGTCTCTCCGGTGGAACGGCTTAGATACACCCTTCAGGGTGGGTTCACGCCTCCTTTGTGAGTCTCCGAAGTGGAGTGGCTTAGATAGTCCCTTCAGGTGGGGTTCACGCCTCCTCTGTGAGTCTCTCAGGTGGAGCGGCTTAGATACACCCTTCAGGTGGGGTTCACGCCTCCTCTGTGAGTCTCCGAAGTGGAGTGGCTTAGATACACCCTTCAGGTGGGGTTCACACCTCCTCTGTGAGTCTCTCCGGTGGAGCGCCTTAGATACACCCTTCAGGGGGGGTTTACGCCTCCTCTGTGAGTCTCTACGGTGGAGCGGCTTAGATAGACCCTTCAGGGTGGGTTCACACCTCTCTGAGAGTCTCTACGGTGGAGCGGCTTAGATAGACCCTCTAGGGTGGGTTCACACCTCTCTGCGAGTCTCTACAGTGGAGCGGTTTAGATACACCCTTCAGGGGGGGTTCACGCCTCGTCTGTGAGTCTCCGAAGTGGAGTGGCTTAGATACACCCTTCAGGTGGGGTTCACGCCTCCTCCGTGAGTCTCTCCGGTGGAGTGGCTTAGATGCACCCTTCTTGGGGGGTTCACGCCTCGTCTGTGAGTCTCCGAAGTGGAGTGGCTTAGATACACCCTTCAGGTGGGGTTCACGCCTCCTCCGTGAGTCTCTCCACTGGAGAGGCTTAGATACACCCTTCAGGGGGGGTTCACATCTCCTCTGTGAGTCTTTCCCGTGGAGCGGCCTAGATACACCCTTCAGGGGGGGTTCACGCCTCCTCCGTGAGTCTCTCCACTGGAGTGGCTTAGATACACCCTTCAACTAGGCGTGGGCGGAAAATCCGTTCCGCTCGCGGATTTTGCGGATTTTCGGGAAATCCGCAATCCGCGAGATTTGCGAATTTCCCGCAAAATCCGCAAATCCGCGAGCAGCGGATTTTGCTCGCACTGCTCGCACTGTTCGCGTGAGTTCGCGCCCCGCGAATAAGTGCAAAATTGCAGAAATACGATCTTAGCAAAACTGAAAGTAACTACTTACCAGGTTCAAAAGTTCAGGCTCATCATTAGTAGCCATTTCCTGGAGTGCTTCCTGAGGGGCCCCTCCAGAGTTCAGTTGCCAGTTGAAACTAGTATGTGACCCTGCTCTGAACCTCAGAATAGTTACACATATGCCACAAAGGTCCTGAATTACAGCTAAGGGAGACAAGCAGGAGCCAGGCTGGAAGTTAAAATCCATTAATCAGCCCCTAATTCATTATTGTCAGTTGGGGCAGGGCAGGTGTTGTAACTAATTTTGCAACAATGAAAGCACTTAGCAAGTGCAAAAGATCACTAATCAGGGCACACTAAGGAAGCAGGTGCCAGCTAAAAAAATATTCTGTGACACATGAATCAGCCCCAAATTAATTCAGGTCACTTGAGGCAGGGAAGGTGTGCTTTGCTTTGCCGAAAATAATGTACACTGGACAACCAGAGGGTGTGGTGATGAAACAGAGGGTGGCATGGGTGGGCCAGAGGGTGGCATGAGTAGTCAGAGAGTGGCAGTGGTGACAGAGAGTGGCAGTGATGAAGAAGAGTGTCCCAAACAGGCTGGACACGTAGAAACAACAAGTTCGCGAAACTTGCGACCCGACAGGTAAGTTCGCAATTTGCGAAAGTGTACAAAACCCTCGCGAACTGGCAGAAACACGGGCGAACACAAAAAAAAAAAAAATCCGCAAATTCGCGGGAATTCGCGGATTTTGCGGATTGCGAATCCGCAAATCCGCAAAATTCGCGAACGCGAGATCCGCAAAATTCGCTCATGCTTACCTTCAAGGGGGGTTCACGCCTCCTCCGTGAGTCTCTCCACTGGAGTGGCTTAGATACACCCTTCAGGTGGGGTTCACACCTCCTCTGTGAGTCTCTCTGGTGAAGCGGCTTAGATACACCCTTCAGGGTGGGTTCACGCCTCCTCTGTGAGTCTCTCTGGTAGAGTGGCTTAGATACACCCTTTTTGGGGGGTTCACGCCTCCTCTGTGAGTCTCTCGGGTGGAGTGGCTTCGATACACCCTTCTTGGGGGGTTCACGCCTCGTCTGTGAGTCTCCGCAGTGGAGTGACTTAGATACGCCCTTCAGGGGGGGTTCACTCCTCCTCTGTGAGCCTCTCTGATGGAGTGGCTTAGATACAACCTTCAGGTAGGGTTCATGCCTCCTCCGTGAGTCTCTCCACTGGAGTGGCTTAGATAGACCCTTCAGGTGGGGTTCACGCCTCCACCGTGAGTCTCTCCGGTGGAGCGGCTTAGATACACCCTTGAGGTGGGGTTCACGCCTCCTCTGTGAGTCTCTCCACTGGAGTGGCTTAGATGCACCCTTCAGGGGGGGTTCACGCCTCCTCTGTGAGTCTCTCAGGTGGAGCGGCTTAGATACACCCTTCAGGTGGGGTTCAGGCCTCCTCTGTGAGTCTCTCTGGTGGAGCGGCTTAGATACACCCTTCAGGGTGGGTTCACGCCTCCTCTGTGAGTCTCTCTGGTAGAGTGGCTTAGATACACCCTTTTTGGGGGGTTCACGCCTCCTCTGAGAGTCTCTCCGGTGGAGTGGCTTAGATGCACCCTTCTTGGGGGGTTCACGCCTCGTCTGTGAGTCTCCGCAGTGGAGTGGTTTAGATACACCCTTCAGGTGGGGTTCACGCCTCCTCCGTGAGTCTCTCCACTGGAGTGGCTTAGATAGTCCCTTCAGGTGGGGTTCACGCCTCCTCTGTGAGTCTCTCTGGTGGAGAGGCTTAGATACACCCTTCAGGTGGGGTTCACGCCTCCTCTGTGAGTCTCCGAAGTGGAGTGGCTTAGATAGACCCATCAGGTGGGGTTCACGCCTCCTCCGTGAGTCTCTCCACTGGAGTGGCTTAGATAGACCCTTCAGGTGGGGTTCACGCCTCCTCTGTGAGTCTCTCCGGTGGAGCAGCTTAGATACACCCTTCAGGTGGGGTTCACGCCTCCTCTGTGAGTCTCTCCACTGGAGTCGCTTAGATGCACCCTTCAGGGGGGGTTCACGCCTCCTCTGTGAGTCTCTCAGGTGGAGCGGCTTAGATACACCCTTCAGGTGGGGTTCACGCCGCCTCTGTGAGTCTCTCTGGTGGAGCGCCTTAGATACACCCTTCAGGTGGGGTTCACGCCTCCTCTGTGAGTCTCTCCCGTGGAGCGGCTTAGATACACTCTTCAGGTGGGGTTCACGCCTCCTCTGTGAGTCTCTCTGGTAGAGTGGCTTAGATACACCCTTTTTGGGGGGTTCACGCCTCCTCTGTGAGACTCTCCGGTGGAGTGGCTTAGATGCACCCTTCTTGGGGGGTTCACGCCTCCTCTGTGAGACTCTCCAGTGGAGCGGCTTAGATACACCCTTCAGGGGGGGTTCACGTCTCCTCTGTGAGTCTCTCCCGTGGAGCGGCTTAGATACACTCTTCATGTGGGGTTCACGCCTCCTCTGTGAGTCTCCCTGGTGGAGAGGCTTAGATACACCCTTCAGGGGGGGTTCACGTCTCCTCTGTGAGTCTTTCCCATGGAGCGGCTTAGATACACTCTTCAGGTGGGGTTCACGCCTCCTCTGTGAGCCTCACTGATGGAGTGGCTTAGATACACCCTTCAGGTGGGGTTCACGCCTCCTCCGTGAGTCTCTCCACTGGAGTGGCTTAGATAGACCCTTCAGGTGGGGTTCACGCCTCTTCCGTGAGTCCCTCCGATGGAGCGGCTTAGATACACCCTTCAGGTGGGGTTCACGCCTCCTCTGTGAGTCTCTCCACTGGAGTGGCTTAGATGCACCCTTCAGGGGGGGTTCACGCCTCCTCTGTGAGTCTCTCAGGTGGAGCGGCTTAGATACACCCTTCAGGTGGGGTTCACGCCTCCTCTGTGAGTCTCTCTGGTGGAGCGGCTTAGATACACCCTTCAGGGTGGGTTCACGCCTCCTCTGTGAGTCTCTCTGGTAGAGTGGCTTAGATGCACCCTTTTTGGGGGGTTCACGCCTCCTCTGTGAGTCTCCGCAGTGGAGTGGCCTTAGATACACCCTTCAGGTGGGGTTCACGCCTCCTCCGTGAGTCTCTCCACTGGAGTGGCTTAGATAGTCCCTTCAGGTGGGGTTCACGCCTCCTCTGTGAGTCTCTCTGGTGGAGATGCTTAGATACACCCTTCAGGTGGGGTTCACGACTCCTCCGTGAGTCTCTCAGGTGGAGCGCCTTAGATGGTCCCTTCAGGGTGGGTTCACGCCTCCTCTGTGAGTCTCCGAAGTGGAGAGGCTTAGATACACCCTTCAGGTGGGGTTCAAACCTCCTCTGTGAGTCTCTCCGGTGGAACGGCTTAGATACACCCTTCAGGGTGGGTTAACGTCTCCTCTGTGAGTCTCCGAAGTGGAGTGGCTTAGATAGTCCCTTCAGGTGGGGTTCACGCCTCCTCTGTGAGTCTCTCAGGTGGAGCGGCTTAGATACACCCTTCAGGTGGGGTTCACGCCTCCTCTGTGAGTCTCCAAAGTGGAGTGGCTTAGATACACCCTTTAGGTGGGGTTCACACCTCCTCTGTGAGTCTCTTCGGTGGAGCGCCTTAGATACACCCTTCAGGGGGGGTTTACGCCTCCTCTGTGAGTCTCTACGGTGGAGCGGCTTAGATAGACCCTTCAGGGTGGGTTCACACCTCTCTGTGAGTCTCTACGGTGGAGCGGCTTAGATACACCCTTCAGGGGGGTTCATGCCTCCTCTGTGAGTCTCTCTGGTTGAGCGGCTTAGATACACCCTTCAGGGGGGGATCACGCCTCCTCGTGAGACTCTCCGGTGGAGCTCCTTACATACACCCTTCAGGGGGGGTTCACACCTCCTCTGTGAGTCTCTCCGGCGGAGCGCCTTAGATACACCCTTCAGGGGGGGGGTTACGCCTCCTCTGTGAGTCTCTACGGTGGAGCGGCTTAGATAGACCCTTCAGGGTGGGTTCACACCTCTCTGTGAGTCTCTACGGTTGAGCGGCTTAGATAGACCCTTTTTGGGGGGTTCACGCCTCGTCTGTGAGTATCCTCATTGGAGTGGCTTAGATACACCCTTCAGGTGTGGTTCACGCCTCCTCCGTGAGTCTCTCCACTGGAGTGGCTTAGATACACCCTTCAGGGGGGGTTCACGTCTCCTCTGTGAGTCTCTCCCGTGGAGCGGCTTAGATACACTCTTCAGGTGGGGTTCACGCCTCCTCTGTGAGTCTCTCTGGTGGAGAGGCTTAGATACACCCTTCAGGGGGGGTTCACGTCTCCTCTGTGAGTCTCTCCCGTGGAGTGGCTTAGATACACTCTTCAGGTGGGGTTCACGCCTCCTCTGTGAGTCTCTCTGGTGGAGAGGCTTAGATACACCCTTCAGGTGGGGTTCACGCCTCCTCCGTGAGTCTCTCAGGTGGAGCGCCTTAGATGGTCCCTTGAGGGTGGGTTCACGCCTCCTCTGTGAGTCTCCGAAGTGGAGCGGCTTAGATACACCCTTCAGGGTGGGTTCACGCCTCCTCTGTGAGTCTCTCCGGTGGAAAGGCTTAGATACACCCTTCAGGGTGGGTTCACGCCTCCTCTGTGAGTCTCCGAAGTGGAGTGGCTTAGATACACCCTTCAGGTGGGGTTCACACCTCCTCTGTGAGTCTCCGTAGTGGAGTGGCTTAGATAGTCCCTTCAGGTGGGGTTCACGCCTCCTCTGTGAGTCTCTCCGGTGGAGCACCTTAGATACACCCTTCAGGGGGGTTTACGCCTCCTCTGTGAGTTTCTACGGTGAAGCGGCTTAGATACACCCTTCAGGTGGGGTTCACACCTCCTCTGTGAGTCTCTCCGGTGGAGCGCCTTAGATACACCCTTCAGGGGGTTTCACGCCTCCTCTGTGAGTCTCTCTGGTAGAGTGACTTAGATACACCCTTCAGGGGGAGTTCACGCCTCCTCTGTGAGTCTCTCCGGTGGAGCGGTTTAGATACACCCTTCAGGGGGGTGTCACGCCTCCTCTGTGAGTCTCTCCGGTGGAGCGGTTTAGATACACCCTTGAGGTGGGGTTCACGCCTCCTCTGTGAATCTCTGTGATGGAGCGGTTTAGATACACCCTTCAGGGGGGGGTTCACGCCTCCTCTGTGAGTCTCTCCGGTGGAGCGGCTTAGATACACCCTTCAGGGGGGGGTTCACGCCTCCTCTGTCAGTCTCTCCGGTGGAGCGGTTCAGATACACCCTTGAGGTGGGGTTCACGCCTCCTCTGTGAATCTCTGTGATGGAGCGGCTTAGATACACCCTTCAGGGGGGGGGTTCACGCCTCCTCTGTGAGTCTCTCCGGTGGAGCGGCTTAGATACACCCTTCAGGGGGAGTTCACGCCTCCTCTGTGAGTCTCTCCGGTGTAGCGGCTTAGATAGACCCTTCAGGTGGGGTTCACGCCTTCTCTGTGAGTCTCTCTGGTGGAGCGGCTTAGATACACCCTTCTTGGGGGGTTCACGCCTCCTCTGTGAGTCTCTCCGGGGAGCGGCTTAGATACACCCTTCAGGGGGGGTTCACGCCTCCTCTGTGAGTCTCTCCGGTGGAGCGGTTTAGATACACCCTTCAGGGGGGGTTCACGCCTCCTCTGTGAGTCTCTCCGGTGGAGCGGCTTAGATACACCCTTCAGGGGGGGTTCACGCCTCCTCTGTGAGTCTCTCTGGTGGAGCGGCTTAGATACACCCTTCAGGGGGGGTTCACGCCTCCTTTTTTAGTTTCTCCGGTGGAGCGCCTTAGATACACCTTTTAGGGGGCGTTCACGCCTCTGTGAGTCTCTCCGGTGGAGCGGTTTAGATACACCCTTCAGGGGGGTTTCACGCCTCTGTGAGTCTCTCCGGTGGAGCGGTTTAGATACACCCTTCAGGGGGGTTCACACCTCCTCTGTGAGTCTCTCCAGTGGAGCTGCTTAGCTACACCCTTCAGGGGGGTTCACGCCTCCTCTGTGAGTCTCTCCGGTGGAGCGGCTTGGATACACCCTTCAGGTGGGGTTCACGCCTCCTCTGTGAGACTCTCCAGTGGAGCGGCTTAGATACACCCTTCAGGGGGGGTTCACGTCTCCTCTGTGAGTCTCTCCGGTGGAGCGGCTTAGATAGACCCTTCAGGGTGGGTTCACACCTCCTCTGTGAGTCTCTACGGTGGAGCGGCTTAGATACACCCTTCAGGGTGGGTTCACACCTCCTCTGTGAGTCTCTACGGTGGAGCGGCTTAGATAGACCCTTCAGGTGGGGTTCACACCTCTCTGTGAGTCTCTACGGTGGAGCGGCTTAGATAGACCCTTCAGAGTGGGTTCACGCCTCCTCTGTGAGTCTCCGAAGTGGAGTGGCTTAGATAGTCCCTTCAGGTGGGGTTCACGCCTCCTCTGTGAGTCTCTCTGCTGGAGCGGCTTAGATACACCCTTCAGGTGGGATTCACACCTCCTCTGTGAGTCTCTACGGTGGAGCGGCTTAGATACACCCTTCAGGGTGGGTTCACACCTCCTCTGTGAGTCTCTACGGTGGAGCGGCTTAGATAGACCCTTCAGGTGGGGTTCACACCTCTCTGTGAGTCTTTAAGGTGGAGCGGCTTAGATAGACCCTTCAGAGTGGGTTCACACCTCCTCTGTGAGTCTCCGAAGTGGAGTGGCTTAGATAGTCCCTTCAGGTGGGGTTCACGCCTCCTCTGTGAGTCTCTCTGCTGGAGCGGCTTGTATACACCCTTCAGGGGGGGTTCACGCCTCCTCTGTGAGTCTCTCTGGTAGAGTGGCTTAGATACACCCTTCAGGGGGGGTTCACGCCTCCTCTGTGAGTCTCTCCGGTGGAGTGGCTTAGATACACCCTTCAGGGGGGGTTCACGCCTCCTCCTTGAGTCTCTCCGGTGGAGCGATTTAGATACACCCTTCGGGGGGGTTCACGCCTCCTCTGTGAGTCTCTCTGGTGGAGCGGTTTAGATACACCCTTGAGGTGGGGTTCACGCCTCCTCTGTGAATCTCTGTGATGGAGCGGCTTAGATACACTCTTCAGGGGGGGGGTTCACGCCTCCTCTGTGAGTCTCTCCGGTGGAGCGGCTTAGATACACCCTTCAGGGGGAGTTCACGCCTCCTCTGTGAGTCTCTCCGGTGTAGCGACTTAGATAGACCCTTCTTGGGGGGTTCATGCCTCCTCTGTGAGTCTCTCCACGGAATGGCTTAGATACACCCTTCAGGGGGGGTTTACGCCTCCTCTGTGAGTCTCTCTGGTGGAGCGGTTTAGATACACCCTTCAGGGGGGGTTCACGCCTCCTCCGTGAGTCTCTCAGGTGGAGCGCCTTAGATGGTCCCTTCAGGGTGGGTTCACGCCTCCTCTGTGAGTCTCCGAAGTGGAGCGGCTTAGATACACCCTTCAGGTGGGGTTCACACCTCCTCTGTGAGTCTCTCCGGTGGAACGGCTTAGATACACCCTTCAGGGTGGGTTAACGTCTCCTCTGTGAGTCTCCGAAGTGGAGTAGCTTAGATAGTCCCTTCAGGTGGGGTTCACGCCTCCTCTGTGAGTCTCTCAGGTGGAGCGGCTTAGATACACCCTTCAGGTGGGGTTCACGCCTCCTCTGTGAGTCTCCAAAGTGGAGTGGCTTAGATACACCCTTTAGGTGGGGTTCACACCTCCTCTGTGAGTCTCTTCGGTGGAGCGCCTAAGATACACCCTTCAGGGGGGGTTTACGCCTCCTCTGTGAGTCTCTACGGTGGAGCGGCTTAGATAGACCCTTCAGGATGGGTTCACACCTCTCTGTGAGTCTCTACGGTGGAGCGGCTTGGATACACCCTTCAGGGGGGGTTCATGCCTCCTCTGTGAGTCTCTCTGGTGGAGCGGCTTAGATACACCCTTCAGGGGGGGATCACGCCTCCTCGTGAGACTCTCCGGTGAAGCTCTTTAGATCCACCCTTCAGGTGGGGTTCACACCTCCTCTGTGAGTCTCCGTAGTGGAGTGGTTTAGATAGTCCCTTCAGGTGGGGTTCACGCCTCCTCTGTGAGTCTCTCCGGTGGAGCACCTTAGATACACCCTTCAGGGGGGTTTACGCCTCCTCTGTGAGTCTCTACGGTGGAGCGGCTTAGATACACCCTTCAGGGTGGGTTCACACCTCTCTGTGAGTCTCTACGGTGGAGCGGCTTAGATAGACCCTTCAGGGTGGGTTCATACCTCTCTGTGAGTCTCTACGGTGGAGCGGCTTAGATACACCCTTCAGGGGGTGTTCATGCCTCCTCTGTGAGTCTCTCTGGTGGAGCGGCTTAGATACACCCTTCAGGGGGGGATCACGCCTCCTCGTGAGACTCTCCGGTGGAGCTCCTTAGATACACCCTTCAGGGGGGGTTCACACCTCCTCTGTGAGTCTCTCCGGTGGAGCGCCTTAGATACACCCTTCAGGGGGGGGTTTACGCCTCCTCTGTGAGTCTCTACGGTGGAGCGGCTTAGATAGACCCTTCAGGGTGGGTTCACACCTCTCTGTGAGTCTCTACGGTTCAGCGGCTTAGATAGACCCTTTTTGGGGGGTTCACGCCTCGTCTGTGAGTATCCTCATTGGAGTGGCTTAGATACACCCTTCAGGTGTGGTTCACGCCTCCTCCGTGAGTCTCTCCACTGGAGTGGCTTAGATACACCCTTCAGGGGGGGTTCACGTCTCCTCTGTGAGTCTCTCCCGTGGAGCGGCTTAGATACACTCTTCAGGTGGGGTTCACGCCTCCTCTGTGAGTCTCTCTGGTGGAGAGGCTTAGATACACCCTTCAGGGGGGGTTCACGTCTCCTCTGTGAGTCTCTCCCATGGAGTGGCTTAGATACACTCTTCAGGTGGGGTTCACGCCTCCTCTGTGAGTCTCTCTGGTGGAGAGGCTTAGATACACCCTTCAGGTGGGGTTCACGCCTCCTCCGTGAGTCTCTCAGGTGGAGCGCCTTAGATGGTCCCTTGAGGGTGGGTTCACGCCTCCTCTGTGAGTCTCCGAAGTGGAGCGGCTTAGATACACCCTTCAGGGTGGGTTCACGCCTCATCTGTGAGTCTCTCCGGTGGAAAGGCTTAGATACACCCTTCAGGGTGGGTTCACGCCTCCTCTGTGAGTCTCCGAAGTGGAGTGGCTTAGATACACCCTTCAGGTGGGGTTCACACCTCCTCTGTGAGTCTCCGTAGTGGAGTGGCTTAGATAGTCCCTTCAGGTGGGGTTCACGCCTCCTCTGTGAGTCTCTCCGGTGGAGCACCTTAGATAAACCCTTCGGGGGGGTTTACGCCTCCTCTGTGAGTTTCTACGGTGAAGCGGCTTAGATACACCCTTCAGGTGGGGTTCACACCTCCTCTGTGAGTCTCTCCGGTGGAGCGCCTTAGATACACCCTTCAGGGGGGGTTCACGCCTCCTCTGTGAGTCTCTCTGGTAGAGTGACTTAGATACACCCTTCAGGGGGAGTTCACGCCTCCTCTGTGAGTCTCTCCGGTGGAGCGGTTTAGATACACCCTTCAGGGGGGTGTCACGCCTCCTCTGTGAGTATCTCCGGTGGAGCAGTTTAGATACACCCTTGAGGTGGGGTTCACGCCTCCTCTGTGAATCTCTGTGATGGAGCGGTTTAGATACACCCTTCAGGGGGGGTTCACGCCTCCTCTGTGAGTCTCTCCGGTGGAGCGGCTTAGATACACCCTTCAGGGGGGGGTTCACGCCTCCTCTGTGAGTCTCTCCGGTGGAGCGGTTCAGATACACCCTTGAGGTGGGGTTCACGCCTCCTCTGTGAATCTCTGTGATGGAGCGGCTTAGATACACCCTTCAGGGGGGGGTTCACGCCTCCTCTGTGAGTCTCTCCGGTGGAGCGGCTTAGATACACCCTTCAGGGGGAGTTCACGCCTCCTCTGTGAGTCTCTCCGGTGTAGCGGCTTAGATAGACCCTTCAGGTGGGGTTCACGCCTTCTCTGTGAGTCTCTCTGGTGGAGCGGCTTAGATACACCCTTCTTGGGGGGTTCACGCCTCCTCCGTGAGTCTCTCCGGGGAGCGGCTTAGATACACTCTTCAGGTGGGGTTCACGCCTCCTCTGTGAGTCTCTCCATGGAGTGGCTTTGATACACCCTTCAGGGGGGGTTCACGCCTCCTCTGTGAGTCTCTCCGGTGGAGCGGTTTAGATACACCCTTCAGGGGGGGTTCACGCCTCCTCTGTGAGTCTCTCCGGTGGAGCGGCTTAGATACACCCTTCAGGGGGGGTTCACGCCTCCTCTGTGAGTCTCTCTGGTGGAGCGGCTTAGATACACCCTTGAGGGGGGGTTCACGCCTCCTTTTTTAGTTTCTCCGGTGGAGCGCCTTAGATACACCTTTTAGGGGGCGTTCACGCCTCTGTGAGTCTCTCCGGTGGAGCGGTTTAGATACACCCTTCAGGGGGGTTTCACGCCTTTGTGAGTCTCTCCGGTGGAGCGGTTTAGATACACCCTTCAGGGGGGTTCACACCTCCTCTGTGAGTCTCTCCAGTGGAGCTGCTTAGCTACACCCTTCAGGGGGGTTCACGCCTCCTCTGTGAGTCTCTCCGGTGGAGCGGCTTGGATACACCCTTCAGGTGGGGTTCACGCCTCCTCTGTGAGACTCTCCAGTGGAGCGGTATAGATACACCCTTCAGGGGGGGTTCACGTCTCCTCTGTGAGTCTCTCCCGTGAAGCGGCTTAGATACACTATTCAGGTGGGGTTCACGCCTCCTCTGTGAGTCTCCCTGGTGGAGAGGCTTAGATACACCCTTCAGGGGGGGTTCACGTCTCCTCTGTGAGTCTCTCCCATGGAGCGGCTTAGATACACTCTTCAGGTGGGGTTCACGCCTCCTCTGTGAGCCTCACTGATGGAGTGGCTTAGATACACCCTTCAGGTGGGGTTCACGCCTCCTCCGTGAGTCTCTCCACTGGAGTCGCTTAGATAGACCCTTCAGGTGGGGTTCACGCCTCTTCCGTGAGTCTCTCCGGTGGAGCGGCTTAGATACACCCTTCAGGTGGGGTTCATGCCTCCTCTGTGAGTCTCTCCACTGGAGTGGCTTAGATGCACCCTTCAGGGGGGGTTCACGCCTCCTCTGTGAGTCTCTCAGGTGGAGCGGCTTAGATACACCCTTAAGGTGGGGTTCACGCCTCCTCTGTAAGTCTCTCTGGTGGAGCGGCTTAGATACACCCTTCAGGGTGGGTTCACGCCTCCTCTGTGAGTCTCTCTGATAGAGTGGCTTAGATGCACCCTTCTTGGGGGGTTCACGCCTCCTCTGTGAGTCTCCGCAGTGGAGTGGTTTAGATACACCCTTCAGGTGGGGTTCACGCCTCCTCCGTGAGTCTCTCCACTGGAGTGGCTTAGATAGTCCCTTCAGGTGGGGTTCACGCCTCCTCTGTGAGTCTCTCTGGTGGAGAGGCTTAGATACACCCTTCAGGTGGGGTTCACGCCTCCTCCGTGAGTCTCTCAGGTGGAGCGCCTTAGATGGTCCCTTCAGGGTGGGTTCACGCCTCCTCTGTGAGTCTCCGAAGTGGAGCGGCTTAGATACACCCTTCAGGTGGGGTTCACACCTCCTCTGTGAGTCTCTCCGGTGGAACGGCTTAGATACACCCTTCAGGGTGGGTTAACGTCTCCTCTGTGAGTCTCCGAAGTGGAGTGGCTTAGATAGTCCCTTCAGGTGGGGTTCACGCCTCCTCTGTGAGTCTCTCAGGTGGAGCGGCTTAGATACACCCTTCAGGTGGGGTTCACGCCTCCTCTGTGAGTCTCCAAAGTGGAGTGGCTTAGATACACCCTTTAGGTGGGGTTCACACCTCCTCTGTGAGTCTCTTCGGTGGAGCGCCTTAGATACACCCTTCAGGGGAGGTTTACGCCTCCTCTGTGAGTCTCTCCGGTGGAGCGCCTTAGATACACCCTTCAGGGGGGGATCACGCCTCCTCGTGAGACTCTCCGGTGGAGCTCCTTAGATACACCCTTCAGGGGGGTTCACACCTCCTCTGTGAGTCTCTCCGGTGGAGCGCCTTAGATACACCCTTCAGGGGGGGGTTTACGCCTCCTCTGTGAGTCTCTACGGTGGAGCGGCTTAGATAGACCCTTCAGGGTGGGTTCACACCTCTCTGTGAGTCTCTACGGTTGAGCGGCTTAGATAGACCCTTTTTGGGGGGTTCACGCCTCGTCTGTGAGTCTCCTCAGTGGAGTGGCTTAGATACACCCTTCAGGTGTGGTTCACGCCTCCTCCGTGAGTCTCTCCACTGGAGTGGCTTAGATACACCCTTCAGGGGGGGTTCACGTCTCCTCTGTGAGTCTCTCCCGTGGAGCGGCTTAGATACACTCTTCAGGTGGGGTTCACGCCTCCTCTGTGAGTCTCTCTGGTGGAGAGGCTTAGATACACCCTTCAGGGGGGGTTCACGTCTCCTCTGTGAGTCTCTCCCGTGGAGTGGCTTAGATACACTCTTCAGGTGGGGTTCACGCCTCCTCTGTGAGTCTCTCTGGTGGAGAGGCTTAGATACACCCTTCAGGTGGGGTTCACGCCTCCTCCGTGAGTCTCTCAGGTGGAGCGCCTTAGATGGTCCCTTTAGGGTGGGTTCACGCCTCCTCTGTGAGTCTCCGAAGTGGAGCGGCTTAGATACACCCTTCAGGGTGGGTTCACGCCTCCTCTGTGAGTCTCTCCGGTGGAAAGGCTTAGATACACCCTTCAGGGTGGGTTCACGCCTCCTCTGTGAGTCTCCGAAGTGGAGTGGCTTAGATACACCCTTCAGGTGGGGTTCACACCTCCTCTGTGAGTCTCCGTAGTGGAGTGGCTTAGATAGTCCCTTCAGGTGGGGTTCACGCCTCCTCTGTGAGTCTCTCCGGTGGAGCACCTTAGATACACCCTTCAGGGGGGTTTACGCCTCCTCTGTGAGTTTCTACGGTGAAGCGGCTTAGATACACCCTTCAGGTGGGGTTCACACCTCCTCTGTGAGTCTCTCCGGTGGAGCGCCTTAGATACACCCTTCAGGGGGGGTTCACGCCTCCTCTGTGAGTCTCTCTGGTAGAGTGACTTAGATACACCCTTCAGGGGGAGTTCACGCCTCCTCTGTGAGTCTCTCCGGTGGAGCGGTTTAGATACACCCTTCAGGGGGGTGTCACGCCTCCTCTGTGAGTCTCTCCGGTGGAGCGGTTTAGATACACCCTTGAGGTGGGGTTCACGCCTCCTCTGTGAATCTCTGTGATGGAGCGGTTTAGATACACCCTTCAGGGGGGGTTCACACCTCCTCTGTGAGTCTCTCCGGTGGAGCGGCTTAGATACACCCTTCAGGGGGGGGTTCACGCCTCCTCTGTGAGTCTCTCCGGTGGAGCGGTTCAGATACACCCTTGAGGTGGGGTTCACGCCTCCTCTGTGAATCTCTGTGATGGAGCGGCTTAGATACACCCTTCAGGGGGGGGGTTCACGCCTCCTCTGTGAGTCTCTCCGGTGGAGCGGCTTAGATACACCCTTCAGGGGGAGTTCACGCCTCCTCTGTGAGTCTCTCCGGTGTAGCGGCTTAGATAGACCCTTCAGGTGGGGTTCACGCCTTCTCTGTGAGTCTCTCTGGTGGAGCGGCTTAGATACACCCTTCTTGGGGGGTTCACGCCTCCTCTGTGAGTCTCTCCGGGGAGCGGCTTAGATACACCCTTCAGGGGGGGTTCACGCCTCCTCTGTGAGTCTCTCCGGTGGAGCGGTTTAGATACACCCTTCAGGGGGGGTTCACGCCTCCTCTGTGAGTCTCTCCGGTGGAGCGGCTTAGATACACCCTTCAGGGGGGGTTCACGCCTCCTCTGTGAGTCTCTCTGGTGGAGCTGCTTAGATACACCCTTCAGGGGGGGTTCACGCCTCCTTTTTTAGTTTCTCCGGTGGAGCGCCTTAGATACACCTTTTAGGGGGCGTTCACGCCTCTGTGAGTCTCTCCGGTGGAGCGGTTTAGATACACCCTTCAGGGGGGTTTCACGCCTCTGTGAGTCTCTCCGGTGGAGCGGTTTAGATACACCCTTCAGGGGGGTTCACACCTCCTCTGTGAGTCTCTCCAGTGGAGCTGCTTAGCTACACCCTTCAGGGGGGTTCACGCCTCCTCTGTGAGTCTCTCCGGTGGAGCGGCTTGGTTACACCCTTCAGGTGGGGTTCACGCCTCCTCTGTGAGACTCTCCAGTGGAGCGGCTTAGATACACCCTTCAGGGGGGGTTCACGTCTCCTCTGTGAGTCTCTCCGGTGGAGCGGCTTAGATAGACCCTTCAGGGTGGGTTCACGCCTCCTCTGTGAGTCTCCGAAGTGGAGCGGCTTAGATACACCCTTCAGGGTGGGTTCACGCCTCCTCTGTGAGTCTCTCCGGTGGAAAGGCTTAGATACACCCTTCAGGGTGGGTTCACGCCTCCTCTGTGAGTCTCCGAAGTGGAGTGGCTTAGATACACCCTTCAGGTGGGGTTCACACCTCCTCTGTGAGTCTCCGTAGTGGAGTGGCTTAGATAGTCCCTTCAGGTGGGGTTCACGCCTCCTCTGTGAGTCTCTCCGGTGGAGCACCTTAGATACACCCTTCAGGGGGGTTTACGCCTCCTCTGTGAGTTTCTACGGTGAAGCCGCTTAGATACACCCTTCAGGTGGGGTTCACACCTCCTCTGTGAGTCTCTCCGGTGGAGCGCCTTAGATACACCCTTCAGGGGGGGTTCACGCCTCCTCTGTGAGTCTCTCTGGTAGAGTGACTTAGATACACCCTTCAGGGGAGTTCACGCCTCCTCTGTGAGTCTCTCCGGTGGAGCGGTTTAGATACACCCTTCAGGGGGGTGTCACGCCTCCTCTGTGAGTCTCTCCGGTGGAGCAGTTTAGATATACCCTTGAGGTGGGGTTCACGCCTCCTCTGTGAATCTCTGTGATGGAGCGGTTTAGATACACCCTTCAGGGGGGGTTCACGCCTCCTCTGTGAGTCTCTCCGGTGGAGCGGCTTAGATACACCCTTCAGGGGGGGGTTCACGCCTCCTCTGTGAGTCTCTCCGGTGGAGCGGTTCAGATACACCCTTGAGGTGGGGTTCACGCCTCCTCTGTGAATCTCTGTGATGGAGCGGCTTAGATACACCCTTCAGGGGGGGGTTCACGCCTCCTCTGTGAGTCTCTCCGGTGGAGCGGCTTAGATACACCCTTCAGGGGGAGTTCACGCCTCCTCTGTGAGTCTCTCCGGTGTAGCGGCTTAGATAGACCCTTCAGGTGGGGTTCACGCCTTCTCTGTGAGTCTCTCTGGTGGAGCGGCTTAGATACACCCTTCTTGGGGGGTTCACGCCTCCTCCGTGAGTCTCTCCGGGGAGCGGCTTAGATACACTCTTCAGGTGGGGTTCACGCCTCCTCTGTGAGTCTCTCCATGGAGTGGCTTTGATACACCCTTCAGGGGGGGTTCACGCCTCCTCTGTGAGTCTCTCCGGTGGAGCCGTTTAGATACACCCTTCAGGGGGGGTTCACGCCTCCTCTGTGAGTCTCTCCGGTGGAGCGGCTTAGATACACCCTTCAGGGGGGTTCACGCCTCCTCTGTGAGTCTCTCTGGTGGAGCGGCTTAGATACACCCTTGAGGGGGGGTTCACGCCTCCTTTTTTAGTTTCTCCGGTGGAGCGCCTTAGATACACCTTTTAGGGGGCGTTCACGCCTCTGTGAGTCTCTCCGGTGGAGCGGTTTAGATACACCCTTCAGGGGGGTTTCACGCCTTTGTGAGTCTCTCCGGTGGAGCGGTTTAGATACACCCTTCAGGGGGGTTCACACCTCCTCTGTGAGTCTCTCCAGTGGAGCTGCTTAGCTACACCCTTCAGGGGGGTTCACGCCTCCTCTGTGAGTCTCTCCGGTGGAGCGGCTTGGATACACCCTTCAGGTGGGGTTCACGCCTCCTCTGTGAGACTCTCCAGTGGAGCGGCTTAGAAACACCCTTCAGGGGGGGTTCACGTCTCCTCTGTGAGTCTCTCCCGTGAAGCGGCTTAGATACACTATTCAGGTGGGGTTCACGCCTCCTCTGTGAGTCTCCCTGGTGGAGAGGCTTAGATACACCCTTCAGGGGGGGTTCACGTCTCCTCTGTGAGTCTCTCCCATGGAGCGGCTTAGATACACTCTTCAGGTGGGGTTCACGCCTCCTCTGTGAGCCTCACTGATGGAGTGGCTTAGATACACCCTTCAGGTGGGGTTCACGCCTACTCCGTGAGTCTCTCCACTGGAGTCGCTTAGATAGACCCTTCAGGTGGGGTTCACGCCTCTTCCGTGAGTCTCTCCGGTGGAGCGGCTTAGATACACCCTTCAGGTGGGGTTCATGCCTCCTCTGTGAGTCTCTCCACTGGAGTGGCTTAGATGCACCCTTCAGGGGGGGTTCACGCCTCCTCTGTGAGTCTCTCAGGTGGAGCGGCTTAGATACACCCTTAAGGTGGGGTTCACGCCTCCTCTGTAAGTCTCTCTGGTGGAGCGGCTTAGATACACCCTTCAGGGTGGGTTCACGCCTCCTCTGTGAGTCTCTCTGGTAGAGTGGCTTAGATGCACCCTTCTTGGGGGGTTCACGCCTCCTCTGTGAGTCTCCGCAGTGGAGTGGTTTAGATACACCCTTCAGGTGGGGTTCACGCCTCCTCCGTGAGTCTCTCCACTGGAGTGGCTTAGATAGTCCCTTCAGGTGGGGTTCACGCCTCCTCTGTGAGTCTCTCTGGTGGAGAGGCTTAGATACACCCTTCAGGTGGGGTTCACGCCTCCTCCGTGAGTCTCTCAGGTGGAGCGCCTTAGATGGTCCCTTCAGGGTGGGTTCACGCCTCCTCTGTGAGTCTCCGAAGTGGAGCGGCTTAGATACACCCTTCAGGTGGGGTTCACACCTCCTCTGTGAGTCTCTCCGGTGGAACGGCTTAGATACACCCTTCAGGGTGGGTTAACGTCTCCTCTGTGAGTCTCCGAAGTGGAGTGGCTTAGATAGTCCCTTCAGGTGGGGTTCACGCCTCCTCTGTGAGTCTCTCAGGTGGAGCGGCTTAGATACACCCTTCAGGTGGGGTTCACGCCTCCTCTGTGAGTCTCCAAAGTGGAGTGGCTTAGATACACCCTTTAGGTGGGGTTCACACCTCCTCTGTGAGTCTCTTCGGTGGAGCGCCTTAGATACACCCTTCAGGGGAGGTTTACGCCTCCTCTGTGAGTCTCTCCGGTGGAGCGCCTTAGATACACCCTTCGGGGGGGATCACGCCTCCTCGTGAGACTCTCCGGTGGAGCTCCTTAGATACACCCTTCAGGGGGGTTCACACCTCCTCTGTGAGTCTCTCCGGTGGAGCGCCTTAGATACACCCTTCAGGGGGGGGTTTACGCCTCCTCTGTGAGTCTCTACGGTGGAGCGGCTTAGATAGACCCTTCAGGGTGGGTTCACACCTCTCTGTGAGTCTCTACGGTTGAGCGGCTTAGATAGACCCTTTTTGGGGGGTTCACGCCTCGTCTGTGAGTCTCCTCAGTGGAGTGGCTTAGATACACCCTTCAGGTGTGGTTCACGCCTCCTCCGTGAGTCTCTCCACTGGAGTGGCTTAGATACACCCTTCAGGGGGGGTTCACGTCTCCTCTGTGAGTCTCTCCCGTGGAGCGGCTTAGATACACTCTTCAGGTGGGGTTCACGCCTCCTCTGTGAGTCTCTCTGGTGGAGAGGCTTAGATACACCCTTCAGGGGGGGTTCACGTCTCCTCTGTGAGTCTCTCCCGTGGAGTGGCTTAGATACACTCTTCAGGTGGGGTTCACGCCTCCTCTGTGAGTCTCTCTGGTGGAGAGGCTTAGATACACCCTTAAGGTGGGGTTCACGCCTCCTCCGTGAGTCTCTCAGGTGGAGCGCCTTAGATGGTCCCTTGAGGGTGGGTTCACGCCTCCTCTGTGAGTCTCCGAAGTGGAGCGGCTTAGATACACCCTTCAGGGTGGGTTCACGCCTCCTCTGTGAGTCTCTCCGGTGGAAAGGCTTAGATACACCCTTCAGGGTGGGTTCACGCCTCCTCTGTGAGTCTCCGAAGTGGAGTGGCTTAGATACACCCTTCAGGTGGGGTTCACACCTCCTCTGTGAGTCTCCGTAGTGGAGTGGCTTAGATAGTCCCTTCAGGTGGGGTTCACGCCTCCTCTGTGAGTCTCTCCGGTGGAGCACCTTAGATACACCCTTCAGGGGGGTTTACGCCTCCTCTGTGAGTTTCTACGGTGAAGCGGCTTAGATACACCCTTCAGGTGGGGTTCACACCTCCTCTGTGAGTCTCTCCGGTGGAGCGCCTTAGATACACCCTTCAGGGGGGGGTTCACGCCTCCTCTGTGAGTCTCTCTGGTAGAGTGACTTAGATACACCCTTCAGGGAGAGTTCACGCCTCCTCTGTGAGTCTCTCCGGTGGAGCGGTTTAGATACACCCTTCAGGGGGGTGTCACGCCTCCTCTGTGAGTCTCTCCGGTGGAGCGGTTTAGATACACCCTTGAGGTGGGGTTCACGCCTCCTCTGTGAATCTCTGTGATGGAGCGGTTTAGATACACCCTTCAGGGGGGGTTCACGCCTCCTCTGTGAGTCTCTCCGGTGGAGCGGCTTAGATACACCCTTCAGGGGGGGGGTTCACGCCTCCTCTGTGAGTCTCTCCTGTGGAGCGGTTCAGATACACCCTTGAGGTGGGGTTCACGCCTCCTCTGTGAATCTCTGTGATGGAGCGGCTTAGATACACCCTTCAGGGGGGGGGTTCACGCCTCCTCTGTGAGTCTCTCCGGTGGAGCGGCTTAGATACACCCTTCAGGGGGAGTTCACGCCTCCTCTGTGAGTCTCTCCGGTGTAGCGGCTTAGATAGACCCTTCAGGTGGGGTTCACGCCTTCTCTGTGAGTCTCTCTGGTGGAGCGGCTTAGATACACCCTTCTTGGGGGGTTCACGCCTCCTCTGTGAGTCTCTCCGGGGAGCGGCTTAGATACACCCTTCAGGGGGGGTTCACGCCTCCTCTGTGAGTCTCTCCGGTGGAGCGGTTTAGATACACCCTTCAGGGGGGGTTCACGCCTCCTCTGTGAGTCTCTCCGGTGGAGCGGCTTAGATACACCCTTCAGGGGGGGTTCACGCCTCCTCTGTGAGTCTCTCTGGTGGAGCGGCTTAGATACACCCTTCAGGGGGGGTTCACGCCTCCTTTTTTAGTTTCTCCGGTGGAGCGCCTTAGATACACCTTTTAGGGGGCGTTCACGCCTCTGTGAGTCTCTCCGGTGGAGCGGTTTAGATACACCCTTCAGGGGGGTTTCACGCCTCTGTGAGTCTCTCCGGTGGAGCGGTTTAGATACACCCTTCAGGGGGGTTCACACCTCCTCTGTGAGTCTCTCCAGTGGAGCTGCTTAGCTACACCCTTCAGGGGGGTTCACGCCTCCTCTGTGAGTCTCTCCGGTGGAGCGGCTTGGATACACCCTTCAGGTGGGGTTCACGCCTCCTCTGTGAGACTCTCCAGTGGAGCGGCTTAGATACACCCTTCAGGGGGGGTTCACGTCTCCTCTGTGAGTCTCTCCGGTGGAGCGGCTTAGATAGACCCTTCAGGGTGGGTTCACACCTCCTCTGTGAGTCTCTACGGTGGAGCGGCTTAGATACACCCTTCAGGGTGGGTTCACACCTCCTCTGTGAGTCTCTACGGTGGAGCGGCTTAGATAGACCCTTCAGGTGGGGTTCACACCTCTCTGTGAGTCTCTACGGTGGAGCGGCTTAGATAGACCCTTCAGAGTGGGTTCACGCCTCCTCTGTGAGTCTCCGAAGTGGAGTGGCTTAGATAGTCCCTTCAGGTGGGGTTCACGCCTCCTCTGTGAGTCTCTCTGCTGGAGCGGCTTAGATACACCCTTCAGGTGGGATTCACACCTCCTCTGTGAGTCTCTACGGTGGAGCGGCTTAGATACACCCTTCAGGGTGGGTTCACACCTCCTCTGTGAGTCTCTACGGTGGAGCGGCTTAGATAGACCCTTCAGGTGGGGTTCACACCTCTCTGTGAGTCTCTACGGTGGAGCGGCTTAGATAGACCCTTCAGAGTGGGTTCACGCCTCCTCTGTGAGTCTCCGAAGTGGAGTGGCTTAGATAGTCCCTTCAGGTGGGGTTCACGCCTCCTCTGTGAGTCTCTCTGCTGGAGCGGCTTAGATACACCCTTCAGGGGGGGTTCACGCCTCCTCTGTGAGTCTCTCTGGTAGAGTGGCTTAGATACACCCTTCAGGGGGGGTTCACGCCTCCTCTGTGAGTCTCTCCGGTGGAGTGGCTTAGAGATACACCCTTCAGGGAAGGTTCACGCCTCCTCCTTGAGTCTCTCCGGTGGAGCGGTTTAGATACACCCTTCGGGGGGGTTCACGCCTCCTCTGTGAGTCTCTCTGGTGGAGCGGTTTAGATACACCCTTGAGGTGGGGTTCACGCCTCCTCTGTGAATCTCTGTGATGGAGCGGCTTAGATACACCCTTCAGGGGGGGGTTCACGCCTCCTCTGTGAGTCTCTCCGGTGGAGCGGCTTAGATACACCCTTCAGGGGGAGTTCACGCCTCCTCTGTGAGTCTCTCCGGTGTAGCGACTTAGATAGACCCTTCTTGGGGGGTTCATGCCTCCTCTGTGAGTCTCTCCACGGAATGGCTTAGATACACCCTTCAGGGGGGGTTTACGCCTCCTCTGTGAGTCTCTCTGGTGGAGCGGCTTAGGTACACCCTTCAGGGTGGGTTCACACCTCCTCTGTGAGTCTCTACGGTGGAGCGGCTTAGATAGACCCTTCAGGTGGGGTTCACACCTCTCTGTGAGTCTCTACGGTGGAGCGGCTTAGATAGACCCTTCAGAGTGGGTTCACGCCTCCTCTGTGAGTCTCCGAAGTGGAGTGGCTTAAATAGTCCCTTCAGGTGGGGTTCACGCCTCCTCTGTGAGTCTCTCTGCTGGAGCGGCTTAAATACACCCTTCAGGTGGGATTCACACCTCCTCTGTGAGTCTCTACGGTGGAGCGGCTTAGATACACCCTTCAGGGTGGGTTCACACCTCCTCTGTGAGTCTCTACGGTGGAGCGGCTTAGATAGACCCTTCAGGTGGGGTTCACACCTCTCTGTGAGTCTCTACGGTGGAGCGGCTTAGATAGACCCTTCAGAGTGGGTTCACGCCTCCTCTGTGAGTCTCCGAAGTGGAGTGGCTTAGATAGTCCCTTCAGGTGGGGTTCACGCCTCCTCTGTGAGTCTCTCTGCTGGAGCGGCTTAGATACACCCTTCAGGGGGGGTTCACGCCTCCTCTGTGAGTCTCTCTGGTAGAGTGGCTTAGATACACCCTTCAGGGGGGGTTCACGCCTCCTCTGTGAGTCTCTCCGGTGGAGTGGCTTAGATACACCCTTCAGGGGGGGTTCAAGCCTCCTCCTTGAGTCTCTCCGGTGGAGCGGTTTAGATACACCCTTCGGGGGGGTTCACGCCTCCTCTGTGAGTCTCTCTGGTGGAGCGGTTTAGATACACCCTTGAGGTGGGGTTCACGCCTCCTCTGTGAATCTCTGTGATGGAGCGGCTTAGATACACCCTTCAGGGGGGGGTTCACGCCTCCTCTGTGAGTCTCTCCGGTGGAGCGGCTTAGATACACCCTTCAGGGGGAGTTCACGCCTCCTCTGTGAGTCTCTCCGGTATAGCGACTTAGATAGACCCTTCTTGGGGGGTTCATGCCTCCTCTGTGAGTCTCTCCACGGAATGGCTTAGATACACCCTTCAGGGGGGGTTTACGCCTCCTCTGTGAGTCTCTCTGGTGGAGCGGTTTAGATTCACCCTTCAGGGGGGGTTCACGCCTCCTCCGTGAGTCTCTCAGGTGGAGCGCCTTAGATGGTCCCTTCAGGGTGGGTTCACGCCTCCTCTGTGAGTCTCCGAAGTGGAGCGGCTTAGATACACCCTTCAGGTGGGGTTCACACCTCCTCTGTGAGTCTCTCCGGTGGAACGGCTTAGATACACCCATCAGGGTGGGTTAACGTCTCCTCTGTGAGTCTCCGAAGTGGAGTAGCTTAGATAGTCCCTTCAGGTGGGGTTCACGCCTCCTCTGTGAGTCTCTCAGGTGGAGCGGCTTAGATACACCCTTCAGGTGGGGTTCACGCCTCCTCTGTGAGTCTCCAAAGTGGAGTGGCTTAGATACACCCTTTAGGTGGGGTTCACACCTCCTCTGTGAGTCTCTTTGGTGGAGCGCCTAAGATACACCCTTCAGGGGGGGTTTACGCCTCCTCTGTGAGTCTCTACGGTGGAGCGGCTTAGATAGACCCTTCAGGATGGGTTCACACCTCTCTGTGAGTCTCTACGGTGGAGCGGCTTGGATACACCCTTCAGGGGGGGTTCACACCTCCTCTGTGAGTCTCTTTGGTGGAGCGCCTTAGATACACCCTTCAGGGGAGGTTTACGCCTCCTCTGTGAGTCTCTCCGGTGGAGCGCCTTAGATACACCCTTCAGGGGGGGATCACGCCTCCTCGTGAGACTCTCCGGTGGAGCTCCTTAGATACACCCTTCAGGGGGGTTCACACCTCCTCTGTGAGTCTCTCCGGTGGAGCGCCTTAGATACACCCTTCAGGGGGGGGTTTACGCCTCCTCTGTGAGTCTCTACGGTGGAGCGGCTTAGATAGACCCTTCAGGGTGGGTTCACACCTCTCTGTGAGTCTCTACGGTTGAGCGGCTTAGATAGACCCTTTTTGGGGGGTTCACGCCTCGTCTGTGAGTCTACTCAGTGGAGTGGCTTAGATACACCCTTCAGGTGTGGTTCACGCCTCCTCCGTGAGTCTCTCCACTGGAGTGGCTTAGATACACCCTTCAGGGGGGGTTCACGTCTCCTCTGTGAGTCTCTCCCGTGGAGTGGCTTAGATACACTCTTCAGGTGGGGTTCACGCCTCCTCTGTGAGTCTCTCTGGTGGAGAGGCTTAGATACACCCTTCATGTGGGGTTCACGCCTCCTCCGTGAGTCTCTCAGGTGGAGCGCCTTAGATGGTCCCTTCAGGGTGGGTTCACGCCTCCTCTGTGAGTCTCCGAAGTGGAGCGGCTTAGATACACCCTTCAGGGTGGGTTCACGCCTCCTCTGTGAGTCTCTCCGGTGGAACGGCTTAGATACACCCTTCAGGGTGGGTTCATGCCTCCTCTGTGAGTCTCCGAAGTGGAGTGGCTTAGATAGTCCTTTCAGGTGGGGTTCACGCCTCCTCTGTGAGTCTCTCTGGTGGAGCACCTTAGATACACCCTTCAGGGGGGTTTACGCCTCCTCTGTGAGTCTCTACAGTGGAGCGGCTTAGATACACCCTTCAGGGTGGGTTCACACCTCTCTGTGAGTCTCTACGGTGGAGCGGCTTAGATAGACCCTTCAGGGTGGGTTCACACCTCCTCTGTGAGTCTCTACGGTGGAGCGGCTTAGATACACCCTTCAGGGTGGGTTCACACCACCTCTGTGAGTCTCTACGGTGGAGCGGCTTAGATAGACCCTTCAGGTGGGGTTCACACCTCTCTGTGAGTCTCTACGGTGGAGCGGCTTAGATAGACCCTTCAGAGTGGGTTCACGCCTCCTCTGTGAGTCTCCGAAGTGGAGTGGCTTAGATAGTCCCTTCAGGTGGGGTTCACGCCTCCTCTGTGAGTCTCTCTGCTGGAGCGGCTTAGATACACCCTTCAGGTGGGATTCACACCTCCTCTGTGAGTCTCTACGGTGGAGCGGCTTAGATACACCCTTCAGGGTGGGTTCACACCTCCTCTGTGAGTCTCTACGGTGGAGCGGCTTAGATAGACCCTTCAGGTGGGGTTCACACCTCTCTGTGAGTCTCTACGGTGGAGCGGCTTAGATAGACCCTTCAGAGTGGGTTCACGTCTCCTCTGTGAGTCTCCGAAGTGGAGTGACTTAGATAGTCCCTTCAGGTGGGGTTCACACCTCCTCTGTGAGTCTCTCTGCTGGAGCGGCTTCGATACACCCTTCAGGGGGGGTTCACGCCTCCTCTGTGAGTCTCTCTGGTAGAGTGGCTTAGATACACCCTTCAGGGGGGGTTCACGCCTCCTCTGTGAGTGTCTCCGGTGGAGTGGCTTAGATACACCCTTCAGGGGCGGTTCACGCCTCCTCCTTGAGTCTCTCCGGTGGAGCGGTTTAGATACACCCTTCGGGGGGGTTCACGCCTCCTCTGTGAGTCTCTCTGGTGGAGCGGTTTAGATACACCCTTGAGGTGGTGTTCACGCCTCCTCTGTGAATCTCTGTGATGGAGCGGCTTAGATACACCCTTCAGGGGGGGGTTCACGCCTCCTCTGTGAGTCTCTCCGGTGGAGCGGCTTAGATACACCCTTCAGGGGGAGTTCACGCCTCCTCTGTGAGTCTCTCCGGTGTAGCAACTTAGATAGACCCTTCAGGTGGGGTTCACGCCTTCTCTGTGAGTCTCTCTGGTGGAGCGGCTTAGATACACCCTTCTTGGGGGGTTCATGCCTCCTCTGTGAGTCTCTCCACGGAATGGCTTAGATACACCCTTCAGGGGGGGTTTACGCCTCCTCTGTAAGTCTCTCTGGTGGAGCGGTTTAGATACACCCTTCAGGGGGGGTTCACGCCTCCTCCGTGAGTCTCTCAGGTGGAGCGCCTTAGATGGTCCCTTCAGGGTGGGTTCACGCCTCCTCTGTGAGTCTCCGAAGTGGAGCGGCTTAGATACACCCTTCAGGTGGGGTTCACACCTCCTCTGTGAGTCTCTCCGGTGGAACGGCTTAGATACACCCTTCAGGGTGGGTTAACGTCTCCTCTGTGAGTCTCCGAAGTGGAGTAGCTTAGATAGTCCCTTCAGGTGGGGTTCACGCCTCCTCTGTGAGTCTCTCAGTTGGAGCGGCTTAGATACACCCTTCAGGTGGGGTTCAAGCCTCCTCTGTGAGTCTCCAAAGTGGAGTGGCTTAGATACACCCTTTAGGTGGGGTTCACACCTCCTCTGTGAGTCTCTTCGGTGGAGCGCCTAAGATACACCCTTCAGGGGGGGTTTACGCCTCCTCTGTGAGTCTCTACGGTGGAGAGGCTTAGATAGACCCTTCAGGATGGGTTCACACCTCTCTGTGAGTCTCTACGGTGGAGCGGCTTGGATACACCCTTCAGGGGGGGTTCATGCCTCCTCTGTGAGTCTCTCTGGTGGAGCGGCTTAGATACACCCTTCAGGGGGGGGATCACGCCTCCTCGTGAGACTCTCCGGTGGAGCTCTTTAGATCCACCCTTCAGGTGGGGTTCACACCTCCTCTGTGAGTCTCCGTAGTGGAGTGGCTTAGATAGTCCCTTCAGGTGGGGTTCACGCCTCCTCTGTGAGTCTCTCCGGTGGAGCACCTTAGATACACCCTTCAGGGGGGTTTACGCCTCCTCTGTGAGTCTCTACGGTGGAGCGGCTTAGATACACCCTTCAGGGTGGGTTCACACCTCTCTGTGAGTCTCTACGGTGGAGCGGCTTAGATAGACCCTTCAGGGTGGGTTCACACCTCCTCTGTGAGTCTCTACGGTGGAGCGGCTTAGATACACCCTTCAGGGTGGGTTCACACCTCCTCTGTGAGTCTCTACGGTGGAGCGGCTTAGATAGACCCTTCAGGTGGGGTTCACACCTCTCTGTGAGTCTCTACGGTGGAGCGGCTTAGATAGACCCTTCAGAGTGGGTTCACGCCTCCTCTGTGAGTCTCCGAAGTGGAGTGGCTTAGATAGTCCCTTCAGGTGGGGTTCACGCCTCCTCTGTGAGTCTCTCTGCTGGAACGGCTTAGATACACCCTTCAGGTGGGATTCACACCTCCTCTGTGAGTCTCTACGGTGGAGCGCTTAGATACACCCTTCAGGGTGGATTCACACCTCCTCTGTGAGTCTCTACGGTGGAGCGGCTTAGATAGACCCTTCAGGTGGGGTTCACACCTCTCTGTGAGTCTAAACGGTGGAGCGGCTTAGATACACCCTTCAGGGGGGTTCACACCTCCTCTGTGAGTCTCTCCGGTGGAGCGCCTTAGATACACCCTTCAGGGGGGGGTTTACGCCTCCTCTGTGAGTCTCTACGGTGGAGCGGCTTAGATAGACCCTTCAGGGTGGGTTCACACCTCTCTGTGAGTCTCTACGGTTGAGCGGCTTAGATAGACCCTTTTTGGGGGGTTCACGCCTCGTCTGTGAGTCTACTCAGTGGAGTGGCTTAGATACACCCTTCAGGTGTGGTTCACGCCTCCTCCGTGAGTCTCTCCACTGGAGTGGCTTAGATACACCCTTCAGGGGGGGTTCACGTCTCCTCTGTGAGTCTCTCCCGTGGAGTGGCTTAGATACACTCTTCAGGTGGGGTTCAGGCCTCCTCTGTGAGTCTCTCTGGTGGAGAGGCTTAGATACACCCTTCATGTGGGGTTCACGCCTCCTCCGTGAGTCTCTCAGGTGGAGCGCCTTAGATGGTCCCTTCAGGGTGGGTTCACGCCTCCTCTGTGAGTCTCCGAAGTGGAGCGGCTTAGATACACCCTTCAGGGTGGGTTCACGCCTCCTCTGTGAGTCTCTCCGGTGGAACGGCTCTAATACACCCTTCAGGGTGGGTTCATGCCTCCTCTGTGAGTCTCCGAAGTGGAGTGGCTTAGATAGTCCTTTCAGGTGGGGTTCACGCCTCCTCTGTGAGTCTCTCTGGTGGAGCACCTTAGATACACCCTTCAGGGGGGTTTACGCCTCCTCTGTGAGTCTCTACAGTGGAGCGGCTTAGATACACCCTTCAGGGTGGGTTCACACCTCTCTGTGAGTCTCTACGGTGGAGCGGCTTAGATAGACCCTTCAGGGTGGGTTCACACCTCCTCTGTGAGTCTCTACGGTGGAGCGGCTTAGATACACCCTTCAGGGTGGGTTCACACCTCCTCTGTGAGTCTCTACGGTGGAGCGGCTTAGATAGACCCTTCAGGTGGGGTTCACACCTCTCTGTGAGTCTCTACGGTGGAGCGGCTTAGATAGACCCTTCAGAGTGGGTTCACGCCTCCTCTGTGAGTCTCCGAAGTGGAGTGGCTTAGATAGTCCCTTCAGGTGGGGTTCACGCCTCCTCTGTGAGTCTCTCTGCTGGAGCGGCTTAGATACACCCTTCAGGTGGGATTCACACCTCCTCTGTGAGTCTCTACGGTGGAGCGGCTTAGATACACCCTTCAGGGTGGGTTCACACCTCCTCTGTGAGTCTCTACGGTGGAGCGGCTTAGATAGACCCTTCAGGTGGGGTTCACACCTCTCTGTGAGTCTCTACGGTGGAGCGGCTTAGATAGACCCTTCAGAGTGGGTTCACGCCTCCTCTGTGAGTCTCCGAAGTGGAGTGGCTTAGATAGTCCCTTCAGGTGGGGTTCACACCTCCTCTGTGAGTCTCTCTGCTGGAGCGGCTTCGATACACCCTTCAGGGGGGGTTCACGCCTCCTCTGTGAGTCTCTCTGGTAGAGTGGCTTAGATACACCCTTCAGGGGGGGTTCACGCCTCCTCTGTGAGTGTCTCCGGTGGAGCGGCTTAGATACACCCTTCAGGGGGAGTTCACGCCTCCTCTGTGAGTCTCTCCGGTGTAGCAACTTAGATAGACCCTTCAGGTGGGGTTCACGCCTTCTCTGTGAGTCTCTCTGGTGGAGCGGCTTAGATACACCCTTCTTAGGGGGTTCATGCCTCCTCTGTGAGTCTCTCCACGGAATGGCTTAGATACACCCTTCAGGGGGGGTTTACGCCTCCTCTGTAAGTCTCTCTGGTGGAGCGGTTTAGATACACCCTTCAGGGGGGGTTCACGCCTCCTCCGTGAGTCTCTCAGGTGGAGCGCCTTAGATGGTCCCTTCAGGGTGGGTTCACGCCTCCTCTGTGAGTCTCCGAAGTGGAGCGGCTTAGATACACCCTTCAGGTGGGGTTCACACCTCCTCTGTGAGTCTCTCCGGTGGAACGGCTTAGATACACCCTTCAGGGTGGGTTAACGTCTCCTCTGTGAGTCTCCGAAGTGGAGTAGCTTAGATAGTCCCTTCAGGTGGGGTTCACGCCTCCTCTGTGAGTCTCTCAGTTGGAGCGGCTTAGATACACCCTTCAGGTGGGGTTCAAGCCTCCTCTGTGAGTCTCCAAAGTGGAGTGGCTTAGATACACCCTTTAGGTGGGGTTCACACCTCCTCTGTGAGTCTCTTCGGTGGAGCGCCTAAGATACACCCTTCAGGGGGGGTTTACGCCTCCTCTGTGAGTCTCTACGGTGGAGAGGCTTAGATAGACCCTTCAGGATGGGTTCACACCTCTCTGTGAGTCTCTACGGTGGAGCGGCTTGGATACACCCTTCAGGGGGGGTTCATGCCTCCTCTGTGAGTCTCTCTGGTGGAGCGGCTTAGATACACCCTTCAGGGGGGGGATCACGCCTCCTCGTGAGACTCTCCGGTGGAGCTCTTTAGATCCACCCTTCAGGTGGGGTTCACACCTCCTCTGTGAGTCTCCGTAGTGGAGTGGCTTAGATAGTCCCTTCAGGTGGGGTTCACGCCTCCTCTGTGAGTCTCTCCGGTGGAGCACCTTAGATACACCCTTCAGGGGGGTTTACGCCTCCTCTGTGAGTCTCTACGGTGGAGCGGCTTAGATACACCCTTCAGGGTGGGTTCACACCTCTCTGTGAGTCTCTACGGTGGAGCGGCTTAGATAGACCCTTCAGGGTGGGTTCACACCTCCTCTGTGAGTCTCTACGGTGGAGCGGCTTAGATACACCCTTCAGGGTGGGTTCACACCTCCTCTGTGAGTCTCTACGGTGGAGCGGCTTAGATAGACCCTTCAGGTGGGGTTCACACCTCTCTGTGAGTCTCTACGGTAGAGCGGCTTAGATAGACCCTTCAGAGTGGGTTCACGCCTCCTCTGTGAGTCTCCGAAGTGGAGTGGCTTAGATAGTCCCTTCAGGTGGGGTTCACGCCTCCTCTGTGAGTCTCTCTGCTGGAGCGGCTTAGATACACCCTTCAGGTGGGATTCACACCTCCTCTGTGAGTCTCTACGGTGGAGCGCTTAGATACACCCTTCAGGGTGGATTCACACCTCCTCTGTGAGTCTCTACGGTGGAGCGGCTTAGATAGACCCTTCAGGTGGGGTTCACACCTCTCTGTGAGTCTAAACGGTGGAGCGGCTTAGATACACCCTTCAGGGGGGTTCACACCTCCTCTGTGAGTCTCTCCGGTGGAGCGCCTTAGATACACCCTTCAGGGGGGGGTTTACGCCTCCTCTGTGAGTCTCTACGGTGGAGCGGCTTAGATAGACCCTTCAGGGTGGGTTCACACCTCTCTGTGAGTCTCTACGGTTGAGCGGCTTAGATAGACCCTTTTTGGGGGGTTCACGCCTCGTCTGTGAGTCTACTCAGTGGAGTGGCTTAGATACACCCTTCAGGTGTGGTTCACGCCTCCTCCGTGAGTCTCTCCACTGGAGTGGCTTAGATACACCCTTCAGGGGGGGTTCACGTCTCCTCTGTGAGTCTCTCCCGTGGAGTGGCTTAGATACACTCTTCAGGTGGGGTTCAGGCCTCCTCTGTGAGTCTCTCTGGTGGAGAGGCTTAGATACACCCTTCATGTGGGGTTCACGCCTCCTCCGTGAGTCTCTCAGGTGGAGCGCCTTAGATGGTCCCTTCAGGGTGGGTTCACGCCTCCTCTGTGAGTCTCCGAAGTGGAGCGGCTTAGATACACCCTTCAGGGTGGGTTCACGCCTCCTCTGTGAGTCTCTCCGGTGGAACGGCTTAGATACACCCTTCAGGGTGGGTTCATGCCTCCTCTGTGAGTCTCCGAAGTGGAGTGGCTTAGATAGTCCTTTCAGGTGGGGTTCACGCCTCCTCTGTGAGTCTCTCTGGTGGAGCACCTTAGATACACCCTTCAGGGGGGTTTACGCCTCCTCTGTGAGTCTCTACAGTGGAGCGGCTTAGATACACCCTTCAGGGTGGGTTCACACCTCTCTGTGAGTCTCTACGGTGGAGCGGCTTAGATAGACCCTTCAGGGTGGGTTCACACCTCCTCTGTGAGTCTCTACGGTGGAGCGGCTTAGATACACCCTTCAGGGTGGGTTCACACCTCCTCTGTGAGTCTCTACGGTGGAGCGGCTTAGATAGACCCTTCAGGTGGGGTTCACACCTCTCTGTGAGTCTCTACGGTGGAGCGGCTTAGATAGACCCTTCAGAGTGGGTTCACGCCTCCTCTGTGAGTCTCCGAAGTGGAGTGGCTTAGATAGTCCCTTCAGGTGGGGTTCACGCCTCCTCTGTGAGTCTCTCTGCTGGAGCGGCTTAGATACACCCTTCAGGTGGGATTCACACCTCCTCTGTGAGTCTCTACGGTGGAGCGGCTTAGATACACCCTTCAGGGTGGGTTCACACCTCCTCTGTGAGTCTCTACGGTGGAGCGGCTTAGATAGACCCTTCAGGTGGGGTTCACACCTCTCTGTGAGTCTCTACGGTGGAGCGGCTTAGATAGACCCTTCAGAGTGGGTTCACGCCTCCTCTGTGAGTCTCCGAAGTGGAGTGGCTTAGATAGTCCCTTCAGGTGGGGTTCACACCTCCTCTGTGAGTCTCTCTGCTGGAGCGGCTTCGATACACCCTTCAGGGGGGGTTCACGCCTCCTCTGTGAGTCTCTCTGGTAGAGTGGCTTAGATACACCCTTCAGGGGGGGTTCACGCCTCCTCTGTGAGTGTCTCCGGTGGAGTGGCTTAGATACACCCTTCAGGGGCGGTTCACACCTCCTCCTTGAGTCTCTCCGGTGGAGCGGTTTAGATACACCCTTCGGGGGGGTTCACGCCTCCTCTGTGAGTCTCTCTGGTGGAGCGGTTTAGATACACCCTTGAGGTGGGGTTCACGCCTCCTCTGTGAATCTCTGTGATGGAGCGGCTTAGATACACCCTTCAGGGGGGGGTTCACGCCTCCTCTGTGAGTCTCTCCGGTGGAGCGGCTTAGATACACCCTTCAGGGGGAGTTCACGCCTCCTCTGTGAGTCTCTCCGGTGTAGCAACTTAGATAGACCCTTCAGGTGGGGTTCACGCCTTCTCTGTGAGTCTCTCTGGTGGAGCGGCTTAGATACACCCTTCTTGGGGGGTTCATGCCTCCTCTGTGAGTCTCTCCACGGAATGGCTTAGATACACCCTTCAGGGGGGGTTTACGCCTCCTCTGTGAGTCTCTACGGTGGAGAGGCTTAGATAGACCCTTCAGGATGGGTTCACACCTCTCTGTGAGTCTCTACGGTGGAGCGGCTTGGATACACCCTTCAGGGGGGGTTCATGCCTCCTCTGTGAGTCTCTCTGGTGGAGCGGCTTAGATACACCCTTCAGGGGGGGGATCACGCCTCCTCGTGAGACTCTCCGGTGGAGCTCTTTAGATCCACCCTTCAGGTGGGGTTCACACCTCCTCTGTGAGTCTCCGTAGTGGAGTGGCTTAGATAGTCCCTTCAGGTGGGGTTCACGCCTCCTCTGTGAGTCTCTCCGGTGGAGCACCTTAGATACACCCTTCAGGGGGGTTTACGCCTCCTCTGTGAGTCTCTACGGTGGAGCGGCTTAGATACACCCTTCAGGGTGGGTTCACACCTCTCTGTGAGTCTCTACGGTGGAGCGGCTTAGATAGACCCTTCAGGGTGGGTTCACACCTCCTCTGTGAGTCTCTACGGTGGAGCGGCTTAGATACACCCTTCAGGGTGGGTTCACACATCCTCTGTGAGTCTCTACGGTGGAGCGGCTTAGATAGACCCTTCAGGTGGGGTTCACACCTCTCTGTGAGTCTCTACGGTGGAGCGGCTTAGATAGACCCTTCAGAGTGGGTTCACGCCTCCTCTGTGAGTCTCCGAAGTGGAGTGGCTTAGATAGTCCCTTCAGGTGGGGTTCACGCCTCCTCTGTGAGTCTCTCTGCTGGAGCGGCTTAGATACACCCTTCAGGTGGGATTCACACCTCCTCTGTGAGTCTCTACGGTGGAGCGCTTAGATACACCCTTCAGGGTGGATTCACACCTCCTCTGTGAGTCTCTACGGTGGAGCGGCTTAGATAGACCCTTCAGGTGGGGTTCACACCTCTCTGTGAGTCTAAACGGTGGAGCGGCTTAGATAGACCCTTCAGAGTGGGTTCACGCCTCCTCTGTGAGTCTCCGAAGTGGAGTGGCTTAGATAGTCCCTTCAGGTGGGGTTCACGCCTCCTCTGTGAGTCTCTCTGCTGGAGCAGCTTAGATACACCCTTCAGGGGGGTTCACGCCTCCTCTGTGAGTCTCTCTGGTAGAGTGGCTTAGATACACCCTTCAGGGGGGGTTCACGTCTCCTCTGTGAGACTCTCCGGTGGAGTGGCTTAGATACACCCTTCAGGGGGGGTTCACGCCTCCTCCTTGAGTCTCTCCGGTGGAGCGGTTTAGATACACCCTTCAGGGGGGGTTCACGCCTCCTCTGTGAGTCTCTCTGGTGGAGCGGTTTAGATACACCCTTGAGGTGGGGTTCACGCCTCCTCTGTGAATCTCTGTGATGGAGCGGCTTAGATACACCCTTCAGGGGGGGGTTCACGCCTCCTCTGTGAGTCTCTCCGGTGGAGCGGCTTAGATACACCTTTCAGGGGGAGTTCACGCCTCCTCTGTGAGTCTCTCCGGTGTAGCGACTTAGATAGACCCTTCAGGTGGGGTTCACGCCTTCTCTGTGAGTCTCTCTGGTGGAGCGGCTTAGATACACCCTTCTTGGGGGGTTCATGCCTCCTCTGTGAGTCTCTCCACGGAGTGGCTTAGATACACCCTTCAGGGGGGGTTTACGCCTCCTCTGTGAGTCTCTCTGGTGGAGCGGTTTAGATACACCCTTCAGGGGGGGTTCACGCCTCCTCCGTGAGTCTCTCAGGTGGAGCGCCTTAGATGGTCCCTTCAGGGTGGGTTCACGCCTCCTCTGTGAGTCTCCGAAGTGGAGCGGCTTAGATACACCCTTCAGGTGGGGTTCACACCTCCTCTGTGAGTCTCTCCGGTGGAACGGCTTAGATACACCCTTCAGGGTGGGTTAACGTCTCCTCTGTGAGTCTCCGAAGTGGAGTGGCTTAGATAGTCCCTTCAAGTGGGGTTCACGCCTCCTCTGTGAGTCTCTCAGGTGGAGCGGCTTAGATACACCCTTCAGGTGGGGTTCACGCCTCCTCTGTGAGTCTCCAAAGTGGAGTGGCTTAGATACACCCTTTAGGTGGGGTTCACACCTCCTCTGTGAGTCTCTTCGGTGGAGCGCCTTAGATACACCCTTCGGGGGGGTTTACGCCTCCTCTGTGAGTCTCTACAGTGGAGCGGCTTAGATAGACCCTTCAGGGTGGGTTCACACCTCTCTGTGAGTCTCTACGGTGGAGCGGCTTGGATACACCCTTCAGGGGGGGTTCATGCCTCCTCTGTGAGTCTCTCCGGTGGAGCGGCTTAGATACACCCTTCAGGGGGGGATCACGCCTCCTCGTGAGACTCTCCGGTGGAGCTCCTTAGATGCACCCTTCAGGGGGGGTTCACACCTCCTCTGTGAGTCTCTCTGGTGGAGCGCCTTAGATACACCCTTCAGGGGGGGGTTTACGCCTCCTCTGTGAGTCTCTACGGTGGAGCGGCTTAGATAGACCCTTCAGGGTGGGTTCACACCTCTCTGTGAGTCTCTACGGTTGAGCGGCTTAGATAGACCCTTTTTGGGGGGTTCACGCCTCGTCTATGAGTCTCCTCAGTGGAGTGGCTTAGATACACCCTTCAGGTGTGGTTCACGCCTCCGCGGTGAGTCTCTCCACTGGAGTGGCTTAGATACACCCTTCAGGGGGGGTTCACGTCTCCTCTGTGAGTCTCTCCCGTGGAGCGGCTTAAATACACTCTTCAGGTGGGGTTCACGCCTCCTCTGTGAGTCTCTCTGGTGGAGAGGCTTAAATACACCCTTCAGGGGGGGTTCACGTCTCCTCTGTGAGTCTCTCCCGTGGAGTGGCTTAGATACACTCTTCAGGTGGGGTTCACGCCTCCTCTGTGAGTCTCTCTGGTGGAGAGGCTTAGATACACCCTTCAGGTGGGGTTCACGCCTCCTCCGTGAGTCTCTCAGGTGGAGCGCCTTAGATGGTCCCTTCAGGGTGGGTTCATGCCTCCTCTGTGAGTCTCCGAAGTGGAGCGGCTTAGATACACCCTTCAGGGTGGGTTCACGCCTCCTCTGTGAGTCTCTCCGGTGGAACGGCTTAGATACACCCTTCAGGGTGGGTTCATGCCTCCTCTGTGAGTCTCCGAAGTGGAGTGGCTTAGATACACCCTTCAGGTGGGGTTCACACCTCCTCTGTGAGTCTCCGTAGTGGAGTGGCTTAGATAGTCCCTTCAGGTGGGGTTCACGCCTCCTCTGTGAGTCTCTCCGGTGGAGCACCTTAGATACACCCTTCAGGGGGGTTTACGCCTCCTCTGTGAGTCTCTACGGTGGAGCGGCTTAGATACACCCTTCAGGGTGGGTTCACACCTCCTCTGTGAGTCTCTACGGTGGAGCGGCTTAGATACACCCTTCAGGGTGGGTTCACACCTCCTCTGTGAGTCTCTACGGTGGAGCGGCTTAGATAGACCCTTCAGGTGGGGTTCACACCTCTCTGTGAGTCTCTACGGTGGAGCGGCTTAGATAGACCCTTCAGAGTGGGTTCACGCCTCCTCTGTGAGTCTCCGAAGTGGAGTGGCTTAGATAGTCCCTTCAGGTGGGGTTCACGCCTCCTCTGTGAGTCTCTCTGCTGGAGCGGCTTAGATACACCCTTCAGGTGGGATTCACACCTCCTCTGTGAGTCTCTCCGGTGGAGCGCCTTAGATACACCCTTCAGGGGGGGTTCACGCCTCCTCTGTGAGTCTCTCTGGTAGAGTGGCTTAGATACACCCTGCCGGGGGGGTTCACGCCTCCTCTGTGAGTCTCTCCGGTGGAGTGGCTTAGATACACCCTTCAGGGGGGGGGTTCACGCCTCCTCTGTGAGTCTCTCCGGTGGAGCGGTTTAGATACACCCTTCAGGGGGGGTTCACGCCTCCTCTGTGAGTCTCTCTGGTGGAGCGGTTTAGATACACCCTTGAGGTGGGGTTCACGCCTCCTCTGTGAATCTCTGTGATGGAGCGGCTTAGATACACCCTTCAGGGGGGGTTCACGCCTCCTCTGTGAGTCTCTCCGGTGGAGCGGCTTAGATACACCCTTCAGGAGGAGTTCACGCCTCCTCTGTGAGTCTCTCCGGTGTAGCGACTTAGATAGACCCTTCAGGTGGGGTTCACGCCTTCTCTGTGAGTCTCTCTGGTGGAGCGGCTTAGATACACCCTTCTTGGGGGGTTCATGCCTCCTCTGTGAGTCTCTCCACGGAGTGGCTTAGATACACCCTTCAGGGGGGGTTTACGCCTCCTCTGTGAGTCTCTCTGGTGGAGCGGTTTAGATACACCCTTCAGGGGGGGTTCACGCCTCCTCCGTGAGTCTCTCCGATGGAGCGGTTTAGATACACCCTTCAGGGGGGGTTCACGCCTCCTCTGTGAGTCTCTCCGGTGGAGCGGCTTAGATACACCTTCAGGGGGGGTTCACGCCTCCTCTGTGAGTCTCTCTGGTGGAGCGGCTTAGATACACCATTCAGGGGGGGTTCACGCCTCCTTTTTTAGTTTCTCCGGTAGAGCGCCTTAGATACACCTTTTAGGGGGTGTTCACACCTCCTCTGTGAGTCTCTCCGGTGGAGCGGTTTAGATGCACCCTTCAGGGGGGGTTCACGCCTCTGTGAGTCTCTCTGGTGGAGCGGTTTAGATACACCCTTCAGGTGGGTTTCACGCCTCTGTGAGTCTCTCCGGTGGAGCGGTTTAGATACACCCTTCAGGGCGTGTTCACGCCTCCTCTGTGAGTCTCTCCAGTGGAGCAGCTTAGATACACCCTTCAGGGGGTTCACGCCTCCTCTGTGAGTCTCTCCGGTGGAGCGGCTTGGATACACCCTTCAGGGGGGGTTCACGCCTCCTCTGTGAGTCTCTCCAGTGGAGCGGCTTAGATACACCCTTCAGGTGGGGTTCACGCCTCCTCTGTGAGTCTCTCCAGTGGAGCGGCTTAGATACACCCTTCAGGGGGGGTTCACGCCTCCTTTTTGAGTTTCTCCGCTGGAGCGCCTTAGATACACCTTTTAGGGGGTGTTCACACCTCCTCTGTGAGTCTCTCCGGTGGAGCGGTTTAGATGCACCCTTCAGGGGGGGTTCACGCCTCGTCTGTGAGTCTCTCCGGTGGAGCGGTTTAGATTCACCCTTCAGGGGGGGTTCACGCCTCCTCTGTGAGTCTCTCCGGTGGAGCGGTTTAGATACACCCTTCAGGGGGGGTTCACACCTCCTCTGTGAGTCTCTCCAGTGGAGCGGCTTAGATACACCCTTCAGGGGGGGTTCACGCCTCCTCTGTGAGTCTCTCTGGTGGAGGGGCTTGGATACACCCTTCAGGTGGGGTTCACGCATCCTCTGGGTGGTCCTCAGATATGAGCTCTCTTACCACAGGGACCTGGTTCCGGTGTGAGTCGTTTGTACAAACATACACATATTATATTAACTTCAATATCTCCATATCATATCCAGGGCCAAAACATGACCTGAATGTCCCGAACAATGGAAGTTCCTGGATCCTTTGAATGGGAACTTTATGCCTCAGAAATGAATGAAGGAATAATTGAATGAATGATTGAATGAATGAATATTGCACTTCTAGAGCGCTAAGTTAGCCCAAGGGCGTCAAGGCGCTATTTGGAGCCAGATCCCTGTTTGGATCCCAACCAGGACATGAAAGAATCAGCGGGTGGAGGTTTTGGAACACCAGGAGCTGAAGGTTTGTGCCCTCACATCTCGGAGCCGTCTGAGGCCCACGGTATCTCAATTAAAGCAGCGATGAGAAAGGGGTGTTTGTGGGTGAAAGAGTCGCAGTAAAATGTGCACTTTAAAGCGTGGGCGTCGCCTTTTCAAGCAGAGCGCAAGGAAGTGGTCTTTAGAAGCCCTCCACCGCCGAAATACTCTACTTCCTGTTGAGGTTTGAAGCTGGAAGTCACGTGGTGTGTTTTACAAGAGAAGAAATCCCCTTTACAAGGTTACTTCAATTAACAGCGCCTGAGAGTGCAGAAGTGCGCCTTTGAAGCGCTATTTAACATCAATACATTGTTATTTCCAGTGCAAATCATGTCTTTGTCAATGGAAACTTCGGGCGCAGTAACGCCTCAAGCGGAGCGTTGGTAAATTAAGATTTGCCTCATAAAATGTGAGAGGGGCGCCGCACCGCCAAAACGGACCAGAATCAATGTGTGATTTACATTTACAACAGTTTCTCAGCAGTGGGGGTTCAGAGGCAGAGGCCGCTTTGGGTTTACAAACAGGGATCTTTACACCCTGTTTAGATTAAAGTTGCATTTCAATCCAAGGAGCCCCTGGGCCCAGTGCACGATTAACAGGGCATTTAGTAAAGCTCCCGCTGCCCGGCCTAAGCCCGCAGCCCCCGGGCCTGGCCCGGTGTTGGGATTCCTACAATCTGCAGGCGCGCGTCTGTCCATTCTACAAGAGCCAGCCCTGGAGCTGGACAGACAGATGTCTGTGAGGCCACCTTCGATCACACCCAAGCAGAGGAATGCTGGTCTTTAACTAGCAGCTTTGGGGGCTGTGGAGCTGGGACCCCTCAAGCAGCCTCGGTTCACTTCCTTCCAGACTGTCATGGCGTCTAAGAGGGGACGGGGAGTGGGAGAGAGACAGCCATGTCCAGTGCGGAAGAGACATCTTCAGAATGAAGCGTGAGACCCTGCAGCTTGCTGGGCAGGAGAAAACCAAGGGCGAGTGTGACAGAAGTAGGGAGGGTAGGTGGAGCCGGAGAATGTGGACAGTCAGAGACCTTCTAACCTGCAACTCAATAACAATAAGCATTGGCAAAACCAATAGGTTTGACATTTATTTGGCGTACAAATCGGGCGTGTACATGTTGCACTGGAAGCCCTGTGGAGGGAAGACAGGCAAAACACATTTGAACAATTGATGTTACAGAAAATGATAGAACTGATTTGGTAGCATCCATTTGTTAAAAGGTTTCCCAGTCCTCGCTTTCCAGTGTTGTTAGGCTGCTTGTCAGGTGATGTAAATTAATTCTTCATGCATTCCAATGGAGGCGGAAGAACACACCTAAACAGACAATTGAATAAGAGTGAGGCTGAAATATACTCCTGTGACTGATCCAAGATGTGATTAACAATGTCTCGAGCAATCGTTGATGGTTCCGGAGCAAAGAAGCAAAGAAGCCAACGGCTGAAGGAAGCGGAGCCAGAGCCCCTTAGTAATAGTAATAGGGGCATTCATATAGCGCTGGGTTTTTACGCGCACCGGCGTGTCCCCGCGCTTCGACCGCTGCGAAACCCTTCCTGGCTTCCCTGAGAGATGGTCCCTTAATGGGTATCTCCAGGGTGAGACCAGGCATCCCCGGCGGTCTGATGGGGCCGTTAGTGAAGATGAGGCAAGCTAGTGCCCAGAGTTGCCGAGTGTGATCGCTGATCAGAGTGGGCACCGAGGCGAGAGAATTATCGAGTCCGCTGACCCTGCTCCAGAAACCTGCCGCGTCGGGAATCGAACCCTGGTCCCGGGCCGTCCTCTGCTCTCGGGTCTGCCGCCTCTAACCAGTGAGCCACACTACTTCACTAAAAAGTGAATTCAATACTCACCTTAAAGTGAGTATTGAATATGTTCAGCGTGAATGACGTTAATGATAATTCACAATAGCCACAACTAGCCCTTTTAGCCAACACTCTCTAAAGTAAGAATATAAAGATAAAAGCATATTCTGGGCTGGATCCATAATATTAGGTAATGGCCCTGGTGACCCCGAGAACCTCTCATGATCAGACGGACTAGAGGTTTCTGCCAGAATTTGTAAAACAATTAATACCAGGGGTCTTGTTAGGACGTCACTGCAGCTTGCGCCACACATTGCCCCTGCCACACGCTGCCAATGACAGTAACAACACAACTACTGACCACCACACTCCTACAAGTGTGACAATTCGGACTATTTCAGGTCCCGAAAGCTATAACAATGGAGTGGGCGGCAGGTAAAAGTCATTTTTAATGTACATTGAATTATTAGTTAACTGTTGTTGCAGTCATCTCTAAATTAGCCAGGCAGACTGTCACAAATGCCAGTGTTGACAATTAAATGTCGGTGCCGAGCACCGGAAACCACCAGCTCAAATTTAGCACTATTTAGTTCCCAACACAATCATTGATCCTTAGCGTGTGCTGTAACCCATGTAAATGTTAACAGACAACTCATTGATCCGCAGAATCAGCTGTAACCATTGCAAATGTTTACAGAGACACTCGTTGATCCACAGCATCAGCTGTAACCATTGCAAATGTTTACAGAGACACTCGTTGATCTGCAGCATCAGCTGTAACCATTGCAAATGTTTACAGAGAAACTCGTTGATCCGCAGCATCAGCTGTAACCATTGCAAATGTTTACAGAGACACTCGTTGATCCGCAGCATCAGCTGTAGCCATTGCAAATGTTTACAGAGACACTCGTTGATCTGCAGCATCAGCTGTAACCATTGCAAATGTTTACAGAGACACTTGTTGATCCGCAGCATCAGCTGTAACCATTGCAAATGTTTACAGAGAAACTCGTTGATCTGCAGCATCAGCTGTAACCATTGCAAATGTTTACAGAGACACTCGTTGATCCGCAGCATCAGCTGTAACCATTGCAAATGTTTACAGAGACACTTGTTGAACCGCAGCATGGGATACACATTGGCCAGCTGCGGCTGCAACTAATACACATATTTACAGGCACACTCCTTGATCCTTAGTGTTGGCTTTGACCCACTAAAATGGTTACAGAGATACTCAGTGATCCAGAGGGTGGTCTGTAACCCATACAAATGTTTACAGAAACTCTCATTCATCATCAGTGTGGCCTATAACCAATACAAATGTTTACTGGGGCATCTACTGACTCACAGCTTAGGCTGCAACCCATGCAAATGTTTACAGGGACACTCATTGATCCATCGCTTGGGTTGTCACCCATACAAGTGTTTACAGGGACACTCATTGATCCATCGCTTGGGTTGTCACCCATACACATGTTTATAGGGACACTCATTGATCCATCGCTTGGGCTGTCACCCATACAAGTGTTTACAGGGACACTCATTGATCCATCGCTTGGGTTGTCACCCATACAAGTGTTTACAGGGACACTCATTGATCCATCGCTTGGGTTGTCACCCATACACATGTTTATAGGGACACTCATTGATCCATCGCTTGGGCTGTCACCCATACACATGTTTAAAGGGACACTCATTGATCCATCGCTTGGGCTGTCACCCATACACATGTTTAAAGGGACACTCATTGGTCCATAGCTTGGGCTGTCACTCACACAAATGTTTATAGAGACACTCATTGATCCACAGCTTGGGATGTCACTCATACAATTGTTTATAGAGACACTCATTGATCCACAGCTGGGGCTGTCACCCATACACATGTTTATAGGGACACTCATTGATCCATCGCTTGGGCTGTCACCCATACAAATGTTTACAGGGACACTCATTCATCCATTGCTTGGGCTGTAACCCATACAAATGTTTACAGGGACACTTATTGATCCACAGCTTGGGCTGTAACCCGTACACATGTTTACAGGGACACTCATTGGTCCATAGCTTGGGCTGTAACCCGTACACATGTGTACAGAGACACTCATTAATCCACAGCTTGGGCTGTAACCTATAGAAATTTTACAGGGACGCTCATTGATCCATCGCTTGGGCTGTTACCCATACAAATGTACACAGGGACACTCATTGATCCATCGCTTGGGCTGTCATCCATACAAATGTTTACAGGGACACTCATTGATCCACAGATTGGGCTGTCACCCATACAAATGTTTACAGGGACACTCATTGATCGACAGCTTGGGCTGGCACCCATACAAATGTTTACAGAGACACTCATTGATCCATCGCTTGGGCTGTCACCTATACAAATGTTTACAGGGACACTCATTGATCCATCACTTGGGCTGTCACCCATACAAATGTTTACAGGGACACTCATTGATCCATCACTTGGGCTGTCACCCATACAAATGTTTACAGGGACACTCATTGATCCATCGCTTGCGCTGTCACCCATACAAATGTTTACAGGGACACTCATTGATCCATTGCTTGGGCTGTAACCCATACAAATGTTTACAGGGACACTTGTTGATCCACAGCTTGGGCTGTAACCCGTAAACATGTTTACAGGGACAGTCATTGATCCATCGCTTGGGCTGTCACCCATACAAATGTACACAGGGACACTCATTGATCCATCGCTTGAGCTGTCACCCATACAAATGTTTACAGAGACACTCATTGATCCACAGCTCGGGCTGTCACCCGTACAAATGTTTCAGAAACACTCATTAATCAGCAGTGTGGCCGGTAAACAATATATATTTTTAGAGAGGCATTCATTGATCCATAACTTGGGTTGTAACCAATACAAATGTTTACAGAGACACATTAATTATCTGCCTGGACTGTGATCTATAAACATGTTTATAGAGACACTATTGATCCACAGCATCAGCTGTAAACATTACAAATGTTTACAGGCACATTCATTGATCCACAGTATGGGCAGTAACCAAAAGAAATGTTTAGAAAGACACTCATTGAGCCGCAGCACGGGCTATGACAATACAAATGTTTACAGTCACTCATTGATCCATTGCTTGGGCTGTCACTCATATAAATGTTTACAGGCACTCATTCATCAGCAGTGTGGGCTGTAAGCAATACACATCTTTACAGTGGCACTCACTGATGAACAGGGTGGTCTGTAACCAATGCAGATGTTTACAGAGACACTCATTGATCAAGAGCACGGAATATAACCAATACAAATGATTACAGGCACTCAGACACTCAGCAGAAAAAAGACCAAACAACAATGAGTAGAGATTACCTGGTGTAAGGAGGAGTAAAAATGGTAGAGTAGAAACATAACAGAAAGGGACGCCAGAGAATGAAGACCAACGAGGGAGCAGAAGGCAGGGCTATTTATTTTATTTAAAGAGTTTTATATAGCGCTTGCTAGACCTGAAGATATCAGAGCGCTTTACATAGGGTTACAACATAGTTACAAACTTACATCAGTTACAAGTTACCAAGATACCAGTAAAAACTTTTAAGGAGCATAGAAGAAAAGGAAAATGGGGTGAGGAATGGAAAGTGGGTGAGGGCAAAAGTGGTAGGGTATAGATACAGCGGAGAGACGAAGGGAAAGTCTGCCCATGGTCTGGCTGCGTAGGTGACGGCCGAGGGGGAACCCACTGCCTATCTCCTCTTCAGCTATCAGGTAGCTCCACTGGGCATCGGTCAAATGGCTAGGTCTCAACAGAAAAACATTAAAGGGGTAGAAGGCGAGAAGAAGGGAGCGTAGAGGGGTAGGGGGTGGGGTGAAGGGATAGAAGGGGGATACGACAGAGAGACGAAGGAGACATTACGGAGGACCATAAGAGAGAAGAAAGAAACCTGGAAACCAATGGGGAAAGGAGAGCTGAGATGCATACTAAAAGGTGAAAGGGTAAGGAGTGTCCTTCATAGGGTTAATCTAACTCCCTGTGTTCGCACCCTAGCGTTTGTGAACCTCTTCTTACCTCACTCCTATTTACATATTTAAAGGGTTTTTATTCATCTTACCTCTTCTGACCTTTGACTCATATGCGTGGATACATGACGCAAGCTGCTTTTCAAGATGGAAGCTTGGGGGTCTTGTCCCTGGCCGCCCTCTTCTCCTCCGCCCAGTGCATCGTATTATTGGTACCTCTTCTCCATTCCTGGAGGTGATGAACAACCAGCAGCTCAAGTGGTCCGCGTCAGCGAGGCTTCGGCGATGGTGTCGTTCCACTGTCTGTGGTGTGTGAGGAAGTGGTTATCTCTGCTGCTGAAACAAAAATTGGCGGACTCAGAAGAATGCATCGAAAAGATGAAACCCAGTAGGACTGCTACATGCGTCATGGGCTGGGCTGTGGTTTGACGTTTTGGGCAACTTCAGCCACTAAATATAAGTGTTTAATATAGACAGGTCACTATTTAAAACTATACATCACCATATTGGGCTTGGGGTGGCATCACCATCCGCTGGGCAGACGTGAAAGCTCAATAGACAGTGGCGCGCTGAAAGTAGCAATATCAGAGACCAATGAAACTGAAGGCAGGGCAGGCTAGCCACGTGCCTGGTGGTTCAAATGCCCGGATGCCCGGCCCCGTCAAAGCTTCCAGGACTGCAGATGCCTCACCGGAGTCGGTGATGCCTCTTTGTTGCCATGGCTACCTCTAGAAGTATTACTAAAACATGGAGCCAACTGTACTGCAGAACCTCTCATAAACAACAGGCTCTCAATTTTCCAGGTACTTTTACTACAGCGGTAGGAGCCTCCTTATCACCTGTAACATCTGCAACCAGTGCTGGTTTAAGAGTCATCAAAGTACCCTGAACAACATGACGTCGAATTATTTATTTGTTATGTTATTGGGTATTTATTGAGCGCACGTTCACCGTTGGTGTATAGTAAACCTGTGTCCATGGGGCTTGTAGGCTGCTCAATGATGTCTCATGAGCCAGTTTGAGCAGCCTTGTCTTTTCAGAAGGACAGGATATCTGTAGCCTGGTGGATGGTCACTGGCGGAGAATTCTAAGCCGTAGGGGCTATCACCAAGAAACCTCAGCCGATCGGTTTCGGGGTAGCACCCCTCATCAGCCAGGCTAGATTGAATCCAGTGGCGTTGGACCCACGTCTGGCCTACCTTGCCAACTTGGGGCGAATAGAAAAACACAAGGAGATGATGGATGGAACGCTGAAACTGTTCACACATTCACCCCAGTCACAGGTCTGGGTTGAATCCATCCTCACGCTTTAGCTCACTTCGCCACCTCAGTTCAGATCCAGCCATATGCAAATCAGTCTGACCCTGTTCCTTATGGGAACAGTCCAGCCTGAACTGCCAAGCCACGACTTCCCTTCCCTTCATAGCACCTATTTGAAAACCCTTTCTACATTTTTAGATGAATGGGGTTTTATGCGAAACACCTTGGGTGGTTGCTTGGCAAGGCCCATGCAACACCCATGGAACTCCCCCTTGATGCTAAATAATGCAGAGCAGCGCTATGTGCTGCTTGGCGTTACTTTCAAGTGACTTTTCAGCGTGAAGCAGGTTTCACGGTGGAAAACAAGGACCTCATTTAAGAGGGTTTTGACGCAGAGCTGCACTGCAAGAAATCTGGCTGAGCTGCCCTCTATCAAAAGAACAGACCAGGATTGCGCCATATCTATGAGATACAGCGCATTCCTGTCCTCTTCCCCTGCGCTGGTACACGATGGGCCGCCGTGCACGAATGCAGGCACCCTGGCACCTGCACCCGTTGCAGGGATGATTGTTTTGAAGGGACACCTTCCGCACAAAAACAATAATTGATGGCATTTCACTCCTTCGATGTGTGCTGCTGAATGCATCACACATCGAAAGAGCAAACACCGCAAAGAAATAAAAGTACTTGTCCTTGTTGCACCAATTTAATGCCTCCCCAGGGTAGCATCGGAGGCATTCTACGGGTTACAAAACATTGTAAATCAAGAAATGCATCAGAATCCATAGGTGCTGCGTGGGAACCCCCACAGCAAGACCCATGGAACATTCCTTTCACACAGAGTAATGCGTGAAATGGGGCCATATTTACGAGGCTATGAAGAGCCACGCCCGATGGCTTTGTGCGCCACTAGAGCTTAAAAGAAAGCAAAGCTCCGGCGATGGTAGGGCCTTGTAAATATTCCCTCTAATAGGTAAAAAAGATTTTGCGTCAGTTTGCATCAGTTTTGTGACACAATCACGGCGCAAAAACTTAGGGCCTCATTTATGAAAAGTGTCGCATCGCTGCGATAAAACATCCCCGTTCTATGGGCCTTTTGACGAAAATCACTGTGATAATAGTTGTTTGCCTTATTGAATGAATATTCTACTGTCGATTCGTTGTTCTAATTGATTTAAGCAGATAGATTAATAGCTGCTAGAATTTATTATTTTCATTGAAATGAGTTCCTTGTGAACACAGTCTCTGCTGATGAGCATTACCCGGATCACAAGGACAATTGGGTCGCTCTTGTTTTCTGTAAGGATTGTTTGCCCACCTATTGCCAGGCCAGAGGTGTGCTCACGGGCGCCAGACCTGCTGCTTCATACAGATGTGTGTCTGCGGTGCCAGTGACTCTGCCCCAGCCCTGCCGGTGATGCGGGAGATGTGATGAATACCTATGGCCGGAGGAGGCGACCTCCTGTGCATTCTTCCAGCTTTCTTGAGGCTCTTCTCCATCCATTATTTTTGGCCTTCAAAGCTGCTTTCTGGTTTTGAGGTGCCTCTGATAATGGACAATGCGCACTACAGCCCGGAATGGGTTAATCCCTACTAGGTCTCTTTCCCAGCTCTGGACGGACATACTTTACATTTCTCTAAAAACGGGTGTATTGTACTGGATATTTACAGGATTTTTGTGAAGTTGACTGGTTACAGAATAACACAGTACATTTACCAAACGTCTGCAAATGTGACAATCCTTGTCCACAAGTCGTGTCCACCGCTGAAAATGTTATGCCAAATTAGAAAGAAACATGGGAAACGGGGCACCTTTCCTATGTGGGCTCTTCTCACAGACACCCCAAGATGGCGACCTGCTTTTGGCTAATTGTGCAATGGTACGTCTCCATGCGTCATGATTGACAGCTACAGTCAACCAATGGCAGACATGCCAACCCTCCCGATTCAGGCGTGAGACTACCGATTTCAAGGCTAGTCTCCCGCCTCCCGATTCCTGCAAGCCAAAACCCGATTCCTCGAGGTTTCAGCTGACAGGGCTTGGTATTGTGTAAAGTGCCAATTCTTCCAGCAATAGTCAGAGTGGCCATGCAGGGGCTCTAGAAGGGGTGAAAAACCAACAAAGCGTCGGAATGGTCTTTTAAAGACCTGTGAAGTATTGAGGGGGGAGGCGGGCTGTGTGTGTGCACAGGAAGCTGTTTTAGCCCAGGCTGTCACACAAGGGTGGGTGAGCAGGAGCATGCACTGCCAGCAACCTGCCAGGCCAGTGCACAACACTTCATCACCCTCGCTCTGTCTGCCATTGCGCTCTATGCTTCAGAAGGGTATGAAAAAAACGTGCATTTGTGTTTCAAATGTCAAATCCTGAAGCAGCACACTTCCAAAGGCCATACATGCCAGTGACCCAGGGCACGAGTCGGGGTACCACGCGGGTGGACGGCATCCCCCCACTTATTTCCGAGGGTTTTTCAGGGTGGACGCCGTCCACCCTGCTAAATCAAAACCGCGTCCACCATTAAAAAACTGGAGCGCGGCGCGCACAAAGTAAATAAAGCATTTCCGCATTTGTCCGTAATTTTAAACGGGCACAGCTTGCCCCCACCTCCCTTCTTGACTCCGATGCTGTATGAAAGCTCAGACCCCCAGCAGCACTGTAGAGGCACCGAGGCAGCACCTGCTTCTCTTCACAGAGCGTAATTACTGTCACTAAATTGTAAGCAAACCTCAGTTCTTCAAACATGCAGGCTATAATGTAAGAAAATAAAGAAATGGCACAATCGCACCCACACTGAATAACAAAGTATGGAGGACAATCAGTTCAATCAGTTCTCTCGGAGTATCTCCTGTAAGTACAGTTCATCACAGTGGGGGATGGCATTTTGAACAGAGAGCCTGTCTTCTCGTTGTCTTTTGCAGGAGAGGAGCCCAAGATGATACTAGAATACTGCATGCCCACCCCTGTGTTCCCTCTCCTGTGATGGCTCCTGCCCTCCCCTCAGTGATGGCACCTGTCCCCCCATGTTGTGGCTCCAGTCCACCCCCACCTGTGATGGCTCCTGTCCCCCCCTGTGGTGGATCCTGTCTCTGCCCTGGGTGGCTTCTATCCCAGTCCTGGAACGGCTCCTGCAGCGAGGGTGAAGTTCTTGATAGACCTCTTCTCAAAAGGGCTCAGCTCAAAATTAATATGGAAAGGTGGGCGTGTAAGTAAGTGAAGGGATGTGTGAATGGCTGGATGAATTAGTGAAAGGGTGAATGGATGAATGAAAGATTGAATAAATGGATAATGAGAGAGGATAGATGGATTGATGAGTGAGGGGAAGGATGGAGAGAAAATGTAAATAGCTGGATGTATGGGTGGAAGGGTAGCTGGATGATTGATGAGGGGAAAGATGGATGAGGGGAAGGATGAGGGACGGAGGGAAAGGATGGATGGATGAGGGGAAGGATAAATGGATGAGGGGAAGGATGGATGGATGGAGGGGAAGGATGGATGGATGAAGGGCAGGATAAATGGATGGGATGGATGGATGGGTGAGGGGAAGGATGGATGAAAGGAAGGATGGATGAGGGGAAGGATGAAGGATGGATGGATGAGGGGCAGGATGGATGGATGGGTGAGGGGAAGGATGATGGATGAGGAGAAGGATGGATGGATGGATGGAGGGTAAGGATGGATGGATGAAGGGCAGGATAAATGGATGGGATGGATGGATGGGTGAGGGGAAGGATGGATGAAAGGAAGGATGGATTACGGGAAAGGATGGATGATGAGGGGAAGGATGGATGGATGGATGATGAGGGGAAGGATGGATGGATGGATGATGAGGGGGTGGGTGAAAGGATGGATGATGAGGGGAAGGGTGGATGGATGGATGATGAAGGGATGGATGGATGGATGATGAGGGAATGGATGGATGATGAGGGGGTGGGTGAAAGGATGGATGGATGATGAGGGGAATGATGGATGGATGATGAGGGGAAGGATGGATGGATGATGAGGGGAAGGATGGATGGATGATGAGGGGAAGGATGGATGATGAGGGGAAAGGATGGATGGGTGATGAGGGGAAAGGATGGATGGGTGATGAGGGAAAAGGATGGATGGATGATGAGGGGAAGAACAGATGGATGGATGGATAGATGATGAGGGAAAAGGATGGATGGATGATGAGGGGAAGGATGGATGCATGATGAGGGAAAAGGATGGATGGATGATGAGGGAAAAGGATGGACGGATGATGAGGGGAAGGATGGATGGATGATGAGGGGATGGATGGATGGATGATGAAGGGAAGGACAGATGAATGGATAGATGGATGATGGGTGGGTGAAAGGATGGATGGATGGAGAGTGGGTGAAGGGATGGATGGGTGGGTGAAAGGATGGATGGATGGAGAGTGGGTGAAGGGATGGATAAGTGGATGAAAGGATGGATGGATGATGAGTGGGTGGCTGAAAGGATGGATGGATGGATGATGAGTGGGTGGGTGAAAGGATGGATGGATGAGTGGGTGGGTGGATGGTGGATGGGTGAAAGGATGGATCAGTGGATTGGATGGTGGGTGGGTGAAAGGATGGATGAGTGGGTGCGTGGATGGCGGGTGGATGATGGGGGGTAGGTGGATGAGTGAAATGATGGATGGATTGATGGATTGATAAGTGCAAGGGTGAATGAATGGACATATGAGTGAAAGGGTGGGTGTACGGATGGATGAGTGAGTGAAAGGGAGGGTAGATGGACAAAAGGATGAATAGATGTGTCAAGGAGTGAAATGATAGATGGATGAGTGATAGGGGCAATGGATGGATTCATGAGTGGATGAGTAGATGGATGGGTGGGTGGGTGGATGGATGGATGGAAGGAAGGCTAAGTGAAAGGGTCGATGGAGAGAGAAAGGGAGGATGGATGGATGACTAAAAGAGTGGATGGGTGGAAGGATTAGTAAGTGAAAGGATGGCTGGATTGGTGAAAGGGTAAATGGCTGAATGGATGAGTGGATGGATGGGATGAAGAGTGGATGGATAAGTGTACAGATGGATAGGGTGAAAGGGTGGATAGATGGATGGATAATGGAGATGAGTGAAAGGATGGATGAGGGGATGGATGAGTGAAATGATACATGGAAGGATACATGATGGATAGGTTTGCAAATGGTTGAATACTTTTGGAAATGGCTGGGGTTACTTATATACTATTGCGCGACCTCTGATGTGTCTGTAAAACGTACCTATTGTCCTGAAGTTTTGTCCTAAATTTTGACCTCCTGTCCTGAATTTGTGTCCTGAATTTTGACCCTTTGTCCTGAATTTTTACACTCACCGTCCTGAATTTGCACCAATGCCAGTTGGTCACCCTAATTCTTTGTGCGGTAGAACCGAGGCTCTTTAACACAGCAGCATGAGAGTGACGAGAGAGAAACCTGGCAGAGTGCTGCCAAAGAGCTCTCCCACTCAGAATATTTCATTATTCAAGTGATCGTGAACAATTAAGGGTAAACTGAGATGTGAAAAACTAAACACAATGCGATGCGGCTGCACGAGACTTGAGGAGTTAATTAAGTATTAGTACTAGCAAGTGTGCTGTAAGTTAAATTAAAACATTTTACATGCACTGTGCGCCTCGTGCGTGTAGAATCAGAGTACCACTAGACCCGGCCCTGCCAATTAAGTGCCGGCGCTAAGCACTGGCACAAATTAAGCCCTGCATTGAACAATTGACACCAGGCTACAAAATGTAAGTAGTATGATGGTGTACCCTTGTGTGTTCTTCCGTGTGTCGCTGTTTCCACATGGAATGTTTAATGATGACAGCAACGCCCCCTTCTAGTTTGTGTTGTCGGTCTGAATTGTATAATTTTGTGGAATGGGGAGGTGTAGGATGGCGCTGGATTGTTCATTTAAACATGACTCCATGATGACGTCTGACTTGGCATTACGTATGTCAGTATATTTTTAATTTAGGCTCAATCCTGTCAGTGTTTGGATAATTGCACTACTGGATAGGGGGGCACAAAGTTTTGCAAAGGTTCTGCCCGCTTTCTTCAAGGGGTCCCCACAAAATGAAATCATGAGCTAGGCCCACCCCAATTTTATAGTAAGTAGTCTCTGTAAAGGGGGAAACAACCATTACAATGCATGAGTCATAATCGGCCCTTTTTTTAGGAACTATCACAAAAATAAACAGTATTAATACAAAGTAAAGCAATGTTTATATGTTGTTGCACTGAAGTAAATGAAGGCAAATAAGTCAAACTAAAATATACCAAAACTAAATACATTTCCTAAAATAAATAGAAATAAATAAATCTGCTAAAGTAAATACAATGGCCAGTTAATATATCTAAAATTTAGGCATTGACCCAAGTTAATGCCCCGGCAGCTCCATTGTCTTCAACCAAGATTCCCAATGTTAGACCAATGTTCTGATTTGTTACCTTTGCTGCAAATTGTAAAGCGTTCTGATATCCTTCAGGATCAAGTTCGCGCTATATAAAACTTTATAAATAAAATAAATAAATCTAGCCACAGCTAGAGAGAGGCAGCTGGGACAAAACTATGTAATACAGAGTCGCTAGTTTACAATAGGTGGGGAGATAACATATAACACTCATCAATAGAATAACGTGAATATGGAGCCCTACTGTGTGTAATAGTCATTGTCGAGTGTGGGAAGGAGCCTCTCTGGGAACCTGTAATGTATACAAAATCTTGCAGTCAAACTTTCCTGTAGTGTTTTGAAAATGTGTTGATGTCACCTTCTCCAAACTTCATCCACATTTGGGCTGCTAATTCCTCCATACAGGGACCTTAAGTCACAGGCTTAAGTACCAAGCAGCTTCAATTGTTAAATCTTGCATTATATGCAAATGATAGATCTGCCTTACATGTGATGTCACTTCCTGTTGTGATGTCACTTCCTGTTGTGATGTCACTTCCTGTCGTGATGTCACTTCCTGTCGTGATGTCACTTCCTGTGACCACGCCTACCTTGGAGAGTCCCCCCCACTTCTTTTTTTAGGACTTGTGCCCTGCAGTGACCCGATTCAAGGCCCCATTCTCCCGATTTTTTTTTTAATCTCCCTCTTTGCTCTTCTGAAATGTTGGCATGTATGCAATGGGCATTGCATGTGCTGAATAACAAAGCAACAAATGGCTGAGGCGGGCCCAGCTCAGTGGTCTTCGGGTGTACAGATGGCATGAGCTAGGGAGCCAGCCGAAGCAGCCTCGTCCAGAACTACTAATGGTAATGATAACGATCTATATGGTGTCCGGGGCTCACTGGCAACCTTATAACAAGCATTGGTAAATGCATCAGGTTTCACCTTTGTTATTAATAATAGGCTGTTGTTTGTTGTAGGCTGTAGCTTGTAGCTTGCTGAGTAGTTGCACAACATATGTTACAGAAAGGCTGTTAAAGTGTTATGACTTGTTTACACAAAGGCAATAGATGGTGCTGTTACTAGTGGTATAGTGTGGGTAAGTATTAGTATGAAATGAATGAGGGACATTATAGTATTAATTGATGTAAGAGCAATAATGTGTTTAAAGGAGTTCTGACAACTTTTGGTCTCGGTGCCATCGCACCTGCTGCACCATTCATAGCATGCCCCTAGTGCCTGCAAGATAATTGCATTTGTGACTTCCTGTTCAGTAGAAAAATATTGCAATATTCTGCGTTTAATGGAGTCCCCAGAGCTTTTGGCCCAGAGGCCACTGCACCTGCTGCACCATTCAAATCCAGTGCCTTTAACTGCAAGATAACTGCAATTGTGACTGCCTGTTTAGAAATCAAATATAGCAATAGCATGCAGCAGCGGTGCGTCCATTGGGGCGTAGGGGCGTAGCCCCACTAAGCCTGGTGGACGCACCAGCGGCGGCTGCTGCAGCAGAGAGCTAAACAGAAAACACCTAAATAAAATACAGCGGCGCTTAATTGACTCGAGTGTTCCGACCGGGACAGACCCGATACAATAGGGAGTGCACAGGGGGTGGGGCTGGTTTACAACAACAACATCAGTGTGATGTCACAGTCTGTCTGACTCGACTGCGCATGAGGAATTAAGGAGAAAACTTGCCCGCGCATGCGCTTTAGCCAGGTTAGCCGTCAACTTCGAAGGGGCCAGGGGGGTGTGTCTTTGGCTGGGCCCCGTTCTGTAAAAATGCGCCAGGGCGAGTAGACTGTGTGACCCTCCAGCCAATCCTGGCGCTTATGCAGTGCCAGGATTGGCTGGCCCACCGCGCCGAAATACAGGCAATCATTATTGGATGCCGGCGCGTGGGTGGGTGGACTGATTGGCCCTGGATTTTGGGGGACGTGCGCCGGTGCGCGCCGTGACATTTCCACTAATTGCACGGCTGAATTTAAGTTTCTTTAGGGCGGGGGCTCCCTCTCTGTCTCCTCGTGCAGGCAATACCGCCCCCCTCGAGCCCAAGTGACTTTCTGCCCATTTTCCCCGCACTTCTATGGAGTGGAAACTAGAGTGTCTGCTGCTGCTGCCTGCGGAACGGTAAGTTATAAGTTATAACTGCCTGAAGGAAAATAGCACTTCGGTATAAGCTGACGTTTTTATTTGGAGCCAGATATCAGCGGTAAAACATAGCATAAGATGCTGCCTTCCCAAACCAATCAAAAGTAAAATAAGCACCATTTCCATGCAAAGGCAGTTTCAGGCGCGATGTTGCCTCAGGGAAAACAAAACTATCTTGGGTTGGAGCCATCCGATACATTTATGTAACGTGCGTGCTACACTGCTTTCTGAAGCACAACCTTTCAATTGAATGCATACTATTTAAGCGATTAATGACTTCTAATATTTCGTGAAAATTCATGCAAGAAAAACACCATAATTATAACATGTTTTAAATAGTCCGCAGTCGATGTGTCAGTCGAGGACACTACCTCCAGTAAGCCTACTTATACAAAGCGTTCCAGAAATTCCCTTAGAGTAGGTAGACAGGACAACTCGCCTGAAAATAAAACACTATGCACTAAAGTCTGCATTTAGGCAGCACAGAGTCGGTAATTCCTTTGTTGCGCGTGTGGTAATCACAGCCTCAAGGAAAGAAAAATCTGTTGGAACCAGGGGAGCCTGAAGATCCAGTCCGTCTCCCCGGCTGCTTGCTTACATTCATGTTTAGAGCCGAGCACACCCATTGTTTTTCTCAGTGGAATAATGCTCTTCCATTAATCATTACTGAATTTAATGTGTTAGGCACCGCATATTTAGCTACATCTTGAAAAAAACCTTTTTATTGTTTTTTAGACAAAACAATAGTCTGCTGCCTGGTGGTGCCTACTGCAGCTGAGCTCGTCGTCGCGGTCGTCGCACTGTAGTCAATGTATCTAGATCCGAACCAGGCATCCAGTGGGAAAAAGTAAGAGTTGCGTCGGTCGGAATGAATGTAGTAGCGTTACGATTTAGGAATGTGCATTTGTGCAATGTGCAATATATTTTTAATATGTGCCATGTGATGCCAAAGTCCACTTTCTTGTCTAATTCAAATTGACACAGGCAGCTCTCTCACTGTACACTGTGCTGCCTGCCCCGCAGGGAGGGCAAATTATGTGTGGCATGAAAGAGGGCATATTATGTGGCATAATGCGGCGCATTTTGTACTACTGTTACCTCCTTGGTTTGTAATTTTTAAACGTTAACGCTATCTTGGCCAAAGTTTCATCTCATTAGTACCAGGCAGTCTACAGTGCAGTTTGTCCGTGTGCACCATTTATTACAGAAGGGTATTGATCAAGCTTGTGTCCACTATTGTATGTAAATCGTTATAGAGATCTGTGCAGAGTCTGCCTCTTCTAGGGCAGATCCCAGTCGGAGGCAAAGGTTTTTTCTTCAAGGTAGTTGCAGAACTATGTTAACGCTCACATTTCAATCAGTTTTTCGTGGAATAGCCTAGGCCCTTCAGGATTGGTCTGCAGTTGGATCAGTGTGCTAGGTCTAGAGTCTTCCTTTTAGGGAGCATTCAGAAGTTGGATTTGTTAAGGACTTAAACAAAGGTGTCAGATCATCGGCGAATGTGTAGTGTGCATGGCTGGTGGCGATGGCCACACAACAAATAGGCAAAACCATAATTTACACTGCTGTGCAACTTCTTCTACTCTTAGAGCTGAGATTTCCATGAAAGTCTTATAGTCTGAATTCAGCACCTGTGCGTAATAGGACGGAATGTATGAAGCTCTGTGGTTATACTGAATAAGCAGCTACCTATGTTATGCCATCTATTAATGTAATAACTGCACTTTCACAATTGCTTTATTAAGCTTCCTGCTTTCTCAAATTTGCTTGAAAATGCACGATTTTTCTTCTTTTTTTTCAAAATTTTCTTGGGGGGGTAACTCCCCTAAAACCCTTTTTGGGGTTCGAGCTCGCGCGCTGCGCGCGCTCACTACGGTGCTGTATGCAAATCACTTTGCGCCCCACCACTTTCAAATGTCACCCACCGCCACTGATAGCATGTGTTATGACGAGTTATAACAACTTTTGGCCCCGGTGTTACTGCACCTGCTGCACCATTCAAATCATGACCCTATTGGCTCTAAGGTAACTGCAGCTGTGACTGCTTGTTTAGCAGTAAAATATTGCAATATTTGGTGTTTAGAAAGGATCCTAGAACTTTGCTCCCTGGTGTCACTGCACCTGCTGCACCATTGAAATCATGACCCTAGTGCCTGCGAGACAACTGCACTTGTGACTGCTTATTTAGTAGTTAAATATAGCAATATTGGGTGTTTAGAGGAGTTCTGACAACTTTTTGCCCTGGTGCTACTGCATCTGCTGCACCACTCAAATAATGACCCTGTTAACTGCAAGGTAACTGCACTTGTGGCTGCCTGCTTAGAAGTAAAATATAGCATAGCTCCTGTATAATAACTTGATGTTTAACACACAATGTTTATTACAACATTTAGAATTGACCATAATACGCAAATAGATTAAGTTGAAAACATCAATCCGATAATGCCTACAAAGTGCAGAGAGAGTTACTGAGGCATGAATAGGAAATGCCACAAACGTTCTAAGGCTAAAGCATCTGCTTTACTCAACTACAAAATAAAAAGCAAGCATTCCAGCATACTGTTGAAAGCTGACTGCCTTTTCTGTGGGAAGAGACTTTATTTTAAGAGTGAATGGGTTTAAACAGTGTGAAAAGCTTTAGTAGAAGTATTGTAAATGTGTGCAGTCAGGGGAAGTTAAAAAAGAAATGTCCACATAAAAGCGAATGAACACAGTAATTCTGAATATGGGAACTGATAGGAGCCCCATTTTAAGATATATTAAATACAAGAGATTTAACAAGCACAGCGCAAGCGCTGTACAGGCAAAACCTAAAAACTACCCAAGTTCACAAGAAACCCCAGCTCTGCATAGACATTCTTCTGTCTTAAAATGCCTGGTCAAAGGGCTTCCTGCAAAAGGACGTGTGTAACTTCCTTCCTGTGAGCCGCTCTGTGTAGCATAGCCAGAAGCCGTGCAAGCCCCCCACAAAGAGTAGAATACTGGCCCACAAGTGTACCTACACAACCCAAAAGCAGATATAAAGCAACCAATGCCAGTGGTGGCTGCAGAGTTATCAAAGTGTTGGGGAACAACCAACAACTGATCAAGCAAGATGGGATTACTGTAGGGGTTTGGGTGGAGGGTTTTTGTGCCCAGCTGCCTCCAATCAGAGCCTCAGTCAAACCCTGTGCCTGAGTCTCTTCATGGGAAATCGCACAACCGGCTGGTGCAGCAGCAAAGGTAGACACAACTTACACCACGAAAAATGACAATTACTTTTTGGATAAGTGTTCTCACTTTCCCAAAGCAGAAGATTGTTGAAGCATTTTCTTCAACAAAGCTGCATTTTGTTTGCAAATTCTTATTTTAAGTTCAGTAAATGGGTCACCAAGTATCGGTTTGGTTTTCATTGTTAACGAACATGTACTAATCTATAACTAGGACAATTTCTGCCTTTCATTTCCAATTATCACCATCAGAGACTTGGGAAGTCATCATATGGCAAGGAAAATGCAAGGTATAACCAGATGCGGCTGCGAATGGCCGTATACCATAGATTGACCACTACTACTCCGGGTTAGCCGCTTCTATGTAGGGATAGCCAGCATTCTACTTACACACACCCCTTTCCAGTGCACTAGGGGGCGATGGAGCTAAGCATCTTCCTTCCAGACCCTGGGCTTGATTTACAAAGGTAAACCTACTCTTTTGTGTAAGTTTAGTACTCTTCGGTATTCACTAAGGTAAATTTAGACCAAAAGTCTAACTTTACTACTTTGAGATATTTGCAAATGTAAACTTCGACCTAAAGTCTAACTTTACTACTTTGAGATATTCGCAAATGTAAACTTCGACCCAAAGTCTAACTTTACTACTTTGAGATATTTGCAAATGTAAACTTCGACCTAAAGTCTAACTTTACTACTTTGAGATATTCGCAAAGGTAAACTTTGACCTAAAGTCTAACTTTACTACTTTGAGATATTCGTAAATGTAAACTTCGACCTAAAGTCTAACTTTACTACTTTGAGATATTCGCAAAGGTAAACTTCGACCTAAAGTCTAACTTTACTACTTTGAGATATTCGTAAATGTAAACTTCGACCTAAAGTCTAACTTTACTACTTTGAGATATTTGCAAATGTAAACTTCGACCTAAAGTCTAACTTTACTACTTTGAGATATTCGCAAATGTAAACTTCGACCTAAAGTCTAACTTTACTACTTTGAGATATTCGCAAAGGTAAACTTCGACCTAAAGTCTAACTTTACTACTTTGAGATATTTGCAAAGGTAAACTTCGACCTAAAGTCTAACTTTACTACTTTGAGATATTCGCAAAGGTAAACTTCGACCTAAAGTCTAACTTTACTACTTTGAGATATTCGCAAAGGTAAACTTCGACTTAAAGTCTAACTTTACTACTTTGAGATATTCGCAAAGGTAAACTTCGACCTAAAGTCTAACTTTACTACTTTTCGGTTTTCACAAAGGTAAGTTACTACTAGTAAAGTTAGATGTTTGGTCTCAGTTTACCTTTTTGAATACCAAAAAGTAGTAAATGTGCCCGTAAGTGTAAGGTTACCTTTGTGAATCGGGCCCTCTGTTCTTCAAGTAAGCGGCTGTGTGCACCAGGCCATAAACCATCTATCTCTGACCAACCGAGGCTCCACAGAACTGTGGTCGTGTCACGGTAAGGGGGAACTGGGAGCTGCCTGTGCTCTCATCTCTTGCCCCTCTCCCACCCACCTTTCTTTCAGAGCGGTAGCGGCACATGATAAAAGTGGGTCTGATGTGCCTAGACCCGGAAATTTCCACTCTACACACACCGGACAGCTTGGATTTGCCCAGACAGCTCAGAGTAGAGACCTCAGTGGAGACAGACTAAAGTGAGTGATTGTAGCACCAAAAAGACAGAAGGCTTGGAACCCAGATGCAGCACAGGTTGATTTGGGGGGTTCTAGGAGGTGTTGCTCAGCAAACATTAGGCTGAAGTTTGTTGTATATTGAGGTATCCACAGGGACGTATCCATGAACGGCTTTCAGCGATAATCTCAGTAGCTGAAGCGGACCCTCTCTTTAGTCTACATCCATCAGGCGTGACCGCAACAAGGAGAGGGCGGGATGTGCTTTGGGACATGATGCTGGGTTCTGGTGGTAAGTTTAAGACTGCCCAATCAAGAGACGGAGTGCAGGGTAACCGCCTGCAGGAGACTAGTAATCAGAAAGTGTTGACTGACAATGCCTTTTACAGCACTTTGATTGACCAGGCGCCCCTTATCATTGCACGGGCGGCCTGCTAAATAATAATAACTCTGGACCCAACATTTCTGGCAGCAAAGACAGAAGTCATAGTTTTGGTCAGAAAATAGATCAAGGTCCCTTTTACACATAGGGTTCACTTTCCCTGTTTGCCCCACGGCGCACCTTAAAACAGGTGCACCAGGCCCAAACAGAGAAAGTGCGGCATATTAGGTTGAATGCATTGCCCTCAGGGCAGCCGCAAATTCATGCTACCCAGGAACATGTTAGCGCTGGAACGTCCCTTTGCAGGGACAGCCATGCGCTCCGCAAATCCTATAACATAACAGCGCATTCAAGTGAAAATGGAGGGGTTGGAAGCAGCCGCTCCGTGCTTCACTGTGCAAGTGACAACCCGCCTGCACTTTGAAGGGGGATTAGAGATCCCCTTGTAGGTGGGTGCAGTGAGTGACTGCACCCACCTGCAAGGGGATGTCTGGGGGCTTTCTCCCCTCCAGAGGGCTGCCATCAGGGGGCACATTGACAGTGAGCCCCCTTTTAGGTGGTCACTATCAGTGCACCTTCTGACAGCTTCTTTGTTTGTGTGCCTGTTTCTATAATATCGTAGGGGCGCAGAGGCAAAGGGATTCCCTCATTCACATGGAAACACCCTCTGGTGATAGCACTAGTAATGTATGTGCGCCAGCGCTGGCTGTATTACAGAAAGGGCCACAATTGCGTCTGCGGCCCTTCCTGTAATACCAAAGGGCCCCAAAGCGCGCAAAACGGTCTCGCATGCCTTCGCACCCCAAAGAGAGAGCGCCATTTCCTGTAATATGGCCCCAGGAGGCTGGTAGACAGGTGACTGTGGTGAGCTGAGGTGATGAACTACATTTTTTGTGAGTGGCATCTCCCGCGGAATGGGCAGCAAGTAAACCTGATCAAAGGGATTGAACAGATTCTTAGAGGAGAGCGCTACATGCAAGTCATTCCCGTACATTGGTGATCCAAGGAATGGCGGCAATGGGCGGTGTACTGTAATAAACAGGCTGAAACATATAGGGCAGAGCTAGTGAATCTATAGTTTGAGGACTGAAGTGTCAGGTGTAGCAAATGAAGGATTAGCAGATTTCAATAAAGTGGTGACATCATAAATTATGAGAGCAGAATAGAGTGATGCCTGAGAAGTCAAAGGTGTGTAGGATGGTAGATCTGGAGTACTATGTTTTGTCGTAAAGACGTTTTTGATTGCGGTGAATTGGAGGTGAAGGGCGTTACAATGTTGCTTAGTTGCATATGTTGCGATAAGAGTGCCTAGTGGAGCGTGTACATTGTTAATTGTATGTGTAGATTGAAATGAAGAATGAGATGATGAGATTTTGGAAGTGGGATGTTTTGCCATTGTCTGGGTCCACAAATAATGCACACAGGGCATGTTTGCATGTCTCTATACTTTCAGAAATCTTTATTTGGAACCATTTGGAAAGGAGCACTGGCATTGGGCGAGCTCTAGCCGAGATCCTAGGCCTTGTACACAAAGCCGATGGGAGAGAGCAGACAGGGCCATATCAACCAAAAAGGTGGCACTGTTCTCGCTTCCTGCATTGGCTCACTGTAGACAGCTGTGCATCAACACAGACACCATTGTGGCACAACGCAGGGGTCTCCTGTAGTATGAAGCATAACATTTGTTCTGGAAGGCAGTGCATATACAGCTGCCACACATATGTTGCCAGCATTATCACCAGAGGGTGTTACCTCAAGGCAGTGCATTGCACAACTTTGCATTACTTTGGGCTACTTTCCAATGCAAATCAGGATTTGTTTAGGATAGTAAATCCACTCTGAACACTGTAAGTCCGATTTGAGTTAGAAAAGTAACGCTAGGGGAAGAGGGGATTCCATTTTAGAAATATAGATGTTAGTATTGCAGAAGGAACACAAGGGATGTTATCTGGGATTTTTATAAGAACATGATCAGAGGAGGCATAGAGTAGGTGATGGAGGCACAGAATTTGTCAGAAAACTGGATATAAATATTAGATGCAGGTGGGTCCCTCGATTGTGTGAGGGTTTAGAGTTTGTGTTGAGCCTTGAGTGATCTCAGAGGAGTTGGGAGGACAAGGTGGTCTGTAGATGATTACTGAAACTCAAGTTAAAGTACACGAGAAGGATTAGCGACATATTGGGTGATCTGATAACACTCTAAAAAGGTCTATGATGAAAGATACTATATTTCTAGAGGGGGTCGATAGGTTACAATGATGGTCCCACAGAGGATGATATCTGAAGTGGAATGCTATTAAAAAGATGACGAGTAAGAGATTTGTGATGTCGGGGAGGGATGGCTGTTTCATATTTCTTTTAAAATTTAGGGGCAGATTTATGTTGGGAATGCGCCACGTTTGCGTCACGCAACTGCGGCGTAAACGTGGCGCATCCCTACGACCCATTTACAACGTGACGCATCTAGGCAGATGCGTCACGTTGTAAAGCCCTGCGCCACTTGTGGGCGTTCCGGTGCAGGTTGGGCGTTCCGGGGCAGGTGCGCCTCGCAAAAGTGGCTGAGTGAAATCTATAAGATTTCACTCAGTCACTTTCAGGCCAATGCTGCGTCAAAACCCTGCGCCTGCTTGAAGCAGGCGTAGGTCTTGACGCAGCATTGTAAAGATGGGGCACCCCCGAGCCTTGCTGGAGCTGCGTCGCGCTTTCAACGCAACTCCAGCAATGCGCCACCTTTACGGCACAGATGCGTCACGCATCTGTGCCGTTTTTGCCCCATCGTGCGCCGCATTGTAAATGCGGCGCACCATGGGTGTGGGAGCAGCAGCGCAAAATAACTGGCGCATCCCTGGGGATGCGCCAGTTATCATAAATCTGCCCCTTAGTTTTTAGATGATTTTATTTAGACATCAACTACGTGAAGTCATGCCTGGTGGTACAGATTGAACTGGGATGTTCTTGTGAGGTGTCTTTGATCAACACTGAATTTCACTTCCTTGGAAACAAATTCTGGTTGCAATTAAAAGAAAGCATCATCGGAAAGTATGGCATTTGGCATGGCTACCCCCCACTTTTTGCCCGACTCTGATGCATCTTGACTGAATGTGCACTGGGTTCCTGCTAAACAGGTTGCCAGTGCCTGCGTTCTTTCCCAAAACTTTACCTTTGTTTCCACAATTTGCAAACCTCTGGCACCCATATAAGTCTCTTGCAAAAGGTACCAGTAATACCAAGGGCCTTGTGACCAGAGAGGGCCTCTTAGTGCTGGAGCATGTATTATGCCACCCTAAGAGACCCCTCACTAAACAAATGCACACTGCCAATGCAGCCTGTGTATTTTGGTGCAAATAAAAGTGAAGAGTCGATGTGGCACACATGCCTGTGTGCCAAGTCTACCAGCACTGCAAGAGGCATAGGTAAGTCAACTGTACAGCAGACCTTACAGCCCTAAGGGAGCATGTACTATACCTCATGTGAGGGCAACACTGCATGAGCACATATGCCCCTATAGTGTCTACGTACATTGTGAGACATTATGATTACAAGGTGAAGCCATACTGAGTGCATGGGCTGGGGGTTTGTCATTAAAAGCTCCACAGCTCCATGATGGCTTTACCAAATTCTAAGCTGTTGGTACCAAACAGCTAAGATTAATGAGTTCACACTGATGCCAGTGTTGGATTCATTAATAAATGCACTCAAAGGGCACCTCAGAGGTGTCCCTGCAAACATAACAAAACTACTAGTGTGTGGCTGACTGGTCTGCACCAGCCTGCCATCTCTAGACATGTGTCTGACCCCCTGAGGTCGGAGCCTTTTGCGGGTCAGAAGCAAAGCATGCTAAGGGTGGAGGTGATTCTCACCTACCCCAAGCAGGAACAACATAGAACGGAGTGAGCCTCAAAGGCTTGTTGCCCTTTGTTATTCTGACTTGGGCATCTCCAGCAAGTGGAGATGCCCGCCCCATGACCAAATGCCACTTTGGCAACAAGGCCGGCGGGAACATTTGTAAACATGAGATGTGTGTCCCTTCTCAGCCAGGACCACCCGAAGGTGCGTTGAGCTGAAGTGACCCCTCCTTCGAAAATCCTCCAAATAGTTCTGGAGGATTCTAGCCAATAGGGTTAGGCATATGCCCCACTCCAGAGGCAGTGCACATACAGAGGGTGTAGTCCCCCTAAAGGTAAGTAGCCCATTGGCTGCTACCGTACAATCCCTGTAATGCCCTTAAATTGAGTATAACCTTAATGCTCAGATTACCAACAATTTACGGAGAAGAGGACAAAGAAGAGCCGTGCGGCAGCGAAGACTGAAAACATCAACTGACTTGGCCCCAGCCCTACTGGCCTGTCTGCAGCCCTCAAAGACCCTGCTCCAAAGGAGCGACTCGTCCCGCAGCCCAGCTACCTTCAGAACCTTGGAAGGACTGCCTGCCTTCTAAAAAGAGTTCTGATCTCTCATGGGCAGCAGACCCGTCCAGAAGAAAAACAACTTTTAAAGACCAAGTGCTCTGACTGTGGAACAGTGAAGTTGACCACCTCTGCACCCGACACCCTACGCCCGAGTCCAAGAAGCCCACCGATCCAGAAAAGGTTCCCCAGCAATCCTGACCTAGAGTCCCACGTGGGTTGACCCCTGCCGGACTCCACGCTGATGCCTGCAGCCTCTGCACAAAGACTCCCCCACAACTGCGACCACACTGGTAAGCGGACTTCCAATGCCAAAGGACACCTACCAACGGTGTCCCGATGCTCCAGCACAGCCAACTTACCGGTGCAGCTGTAGGTTTCTTTTTTCCATGCTCCTGGCTTGAGCCTACAGCCTATTTCCATGTTGGTTTACATTGGGTGACCATTCCTGACTCCATCAGACGCGGTCGCTCCCCACGCTCCCTCCCGACTGGTATCGTAGCGTTTTGCTGATCACTGCTACCATCTCCATCTGCTGAATTAATAGCGCCTTGGTTGCCTTGCATTAATTGACATAGCGCTTTGTTGCCAAACAGCGTTTTGGTGCCTTGAATTAATTTGATATAGCATTATTTTCATTAATTGATATAGCTCTCTGTTGCCAGCATTGTTTTCCATAGCGCTTTGTGGCCTGAGCGATTTGTATAGCGCTTTGTTACGTGCTGCCTGTGAGATACCTCACATAGTGCGTCCTGTTTCCCTTTTGGCTCACTGCCATTTTGTTGTTGTGAATACCAGCCCGTCCTCCCACCATGCTCCCGCCTCCCAGCTGACCCTCCCTCCCACTGGAAGATAGGAGCTGACCTGACCGCTCCAACGCTGTGACCATTCCTGACTCCATCAGAGGCGGTCGCTCCCCACGCTCCCTCCCGACTGGTATCGTAGCGCTTTGCTGATCACTGCTACCATCTCCATCTGCTGAATTAATAGCGCCTTGGTTGCCTTGCATTAATTGACATAGCGCTTTGTTGCCAAATAGCGTTTTGGTGCCTTGAATTAATTTGATATAGCATTAATTGCATTAATTGATATAGCACTCTGTTGCCAGCATTGTTTTCCATAGCGCTTTGTGGCCTGAGCGATTTGTATTGCGCTTTGTTACGTGCTGCCTGTGAGATACCTCGCATTGCTGGGAAAATTACATAGTGCGTCCTGTTTCCCTTTTGGCTCGCTGCCATTTTGTTGTTGTGAATCCAAGCCCGTCCCCCCACCACGCTCCCGCCTCCCAGCTGACCCTCCCTCGCCCCTCCCCTTCCACTATCCACATATGACAGATGCCTACGCGCGCAGCGTTCACGCGCAGCTGTAACGCCCCATGCGCGCCGAAGGTGCTCCAAAGGTAAGCCCGTCTACGCCCGTCCGCGCCTGGACCGCGCCCAGCGCCAGACCCCCTGGCCCACGCAAATCCTATTCCACCCGCATAATATACGACGCCGCAGCGCTCCTAGCTCTTAACCCCGGCCCACTCCGAAACTGCTACCAAGCCGCCCCAGGACACACCCATGGACCCTTCGCCTGCCACTCCTGCAAGTTCAACCGCATCAGGAGCCACACCAAATCCACAAACTCCAAACTGAACTCGGACACCAACCACCTAAAGTGCGTACTGCTCAACACCCGCTCAGTCCACAGACACTCCATCGAACTCTGGAACCTACTTGACAGTACATCGCCGGACGTCGCCTTCCTTACAGAAACATGGATGAACGCCTCATCAGCCCCCGACATCGCCATAGCCATCCCGGACACCTACAAGATCATCCGAAAGGACCACATCAACCAATCAGGAGGAGGCATCACCATCGTCCATAAGAACACCATCCGCATCACGACCAGCTCCGACGATAACCTCACTACCACCGAACACCTTCACTTCCAGATTCACACCGACCCCAAAACCACACTCAGAGGCACCCTTATCTACAGACCCCCAGGACCACGCTCAAAATTCAGTGAAGACATCGCCGACTTCATCAGCCCATATGCCCTCCCATCCGAGAACTACATTCTACTGGAAGACCTCAACTTCCACCTGGACAAGAAAAACGACAACAACACCACCACCCTTCTGGACAACCTAGCCAATCTCGGACTCAAACAACTCAGTGACACCCCCACCCACTCGGCCGGACACACGTTTGACCCTATCTTCACCTCCAGCAAGTACATCTCCTTCGATCACACCACAGCCCTCCATTGGAGGGACCACAGCTGCGTTCACTTCCACTACAAAAAATCCACGACCCATAACCCTCCAAAACCGATTCCCTGAAGAAACTGGAACAAAATCACCACCGATCAGCTCTTCTCGTCGCTTCAACAAAACCCCCCTGCCAATTCATCGGACCCTAACCAAGCAGCCACCAACCTCACACAATGGATCACCCACAGCACAGACGAACTAGCACCCTTGAAAAACCACCTAATCAAGCAAGGTAACAAAAAAGCCCCCTGGTTCAACGATGACCTTAAGAAATCCCAGAAGCTCTGTCGGACTCTCGAGAAAACCTGGAGAAAAAACCCTACCACCGACAACCTGACCTCCCTCAAGAATGCCACCCGCAAACACCACCAACTCATCCGATCCACCAAGAAATCAGCATTTAAGGACCGACTTGACAACAATGCCCAAAACAGCAAGGAACTTTTCAACATCGTCAAAGAATTCACTAGCCCCTCCGCAGGCACTAACGACATCACCCCCTCCCAAGACCTCTGCGACTCTCTATCATCATTCTTCCACAACAAAATCGCCGAAATACATAACAGCTTTCAAAACCAGTCCGAAGACCAACCCACTCCACCCACCCCCGAACCAAAACTCCCCTCTAACAACCTTTGCGCCTGGAACCCAATCACCACTGAAGACACCATCCGCCTGATGAATTCAATCCACTCAGGATCGCCAACCGACCCTTGCCCCCACCACATCTTCAACAAAGCAGACTCCATCATCACACCCCATCTCCGAGACGTCATCAACTGCTCCCTCAACACTGCTACCTTCCCGGAAAACTGGAAACATGCCGAACTCAGCGCCCTTCTGAAGAAACCCACGGCTGACCCAACCGAACTTAAGAACTACCGCCCCATCTCGCTCCTCCCTTTCCCCGCCAAAGTCATCGAGAAAGCCGTCAACAGTCAGCTCGTCACCTTCCTCGAATCCAACAAATCCCTCGACTCCTCTCAATCAGGCTTCCGAGCCAAACACAGCACCGAGACCGCCCTCATCGCAGCTACAGACGACATCCGAACACTACTGGACAACGGAGAAACAGTTGCTCTCATCTTACTTGACCTCTCCGCAGCCTTCGACACAGTCTGTCATAGCACCCTCATACAACGCCTCAGCAACATCGGTGTACAAGGAAAGGCATTGGACTGGATCACATCGTTCCTTACCGGAAGAACCCAGAGAGTCCGCCACTCCCCTTTCAAATCAGAGGCCACCGAAGTAATTTGCGGCATACCACAAGGATCATCACCCAGCCTCACCCTCTTCAACGTATACATGAGTCCCCTCGCATCCATCGCACGCCAACACAACCTCAACATCATCTCCTACGCAGACGACACCCAGCTGATCCTCTCCCTCACCAAAGACCCAAACACCGCCAAAACCAACTTACACGAAGGAATGAAAGAAGTAGCTGAGTGGATGAAGAACAGCCGTTTAAAACTAAACTTGGACAAAACAGAAGTCCTCATCTTAGGATCTTCCCCCTCTGCCTGGGACGACTCATGGTGGCCACCGGCCCTCGGAACTGCACCAACACCTACAGACCACGCACGTAACCTGGGCTTCATCTTGGACTCCTCCCTCTCGATGACCAGACAAGTCAACGCCGTCTCATCATCCTGCTTCAACATCCTGCGAATGCTCAAAAAGATCTTCCATTGGATCCCCACCGAAACAAGAAAGACAGTAACCCACGCACTGGTCACAAGCCGATTGGATTACGGCAATACCCTTTACGCCGAAACCACAGCCAAACTACAGAAAAAACTCCAACGCATCCAAAACGCCTCTGCCAGACTCATTTTAAACATCCCTCGGAAAGCTCACATCTCTGACCACCTGAAAGACCTCCATTGGCTCCCTGTCAACAAGAGAATAACGTTCCGTCTCCTCACCCACGCACACAAAGCCCTCTACGACCTGGGACCGGAATGCCTCAACACGAGTCTATCCTTCTACATCCCCTCCCGCCAACTACGATCATCCAATCAAGCCCTCGCCGCTATTCCGCGCATCCACAGATCCACCATGGGGGGAAGATCCTTCTCCTACTTAGAGGCTAAAACCTGGAATTCTCTCCCCACCCACCTCCGCCTCACTCAGAACCACCTCTCTTTCAGAAAGCAACTAAAAACCTGGATATTCGATAAGTAAATCACCACCCTCCCTCAAGCGCCTTGAGACCCTCTGAGTGAGTAGTGCGCTATTCAAATTTTGGAACTTGAACTTGAACTTGAACTTGAACGCTGTGTTGGTACTCTGCACCTGGCCGCCACTGTGCCACTGTAAGTGTACGTTTGGTGCTGCCTAGTGGCTCCCTCTGTACTTACCTTAACCTTCGGAGAAAGAGTTCCAAAACTGTGGTACTCACCTGCAAATAGTAAAATTTCGATTGCTCCCTTTCTGTATTGGATAACATTGGCACCAGACCCTGAGTTTGACCTGTGCACCCTCGCCCCTGTGCCACTGGTGGTGCACTGAGGTCATTTACCTGACCCTTGCCTGGTACTGATTCTTCATCCAAAAGCTCAATATCGTAAATCATGTACTTACCTTTATATTGCTAATTGTGTTTCCTCCCATTGGCTAACATTGTACTGAATGACAAATGCGCAGTGTCCACTTTTTACATTGAAAAAACGTGATATTTCAAAAACAAAGTATCTTTGGTTCAAAGAAATACATGTATAAAAAGTTATATTTTTACAAACCATTGGTCTTGGATTCAATCTTTGAGTGTGTGTAATCATTTCCCGCCTGAGTGTGTACAACAAAGGCTTAGCACTGCCCTGAGATAAGTCTAACTGGTGCCCACACTACCAAAGAGGAAAGCATTGGTATTATCTACTTTAGCCTCAGTAAAGCTTCTGAGGATCCACTGGACTCTGTGCACACTATACCTTACTTTGATACAGTATATACAGGGCCAGCTTCCTACAAGCATCCCATGCGAAGTCTTCAAGAATGGGCTGGACGGCATTCCTTGAGCTGACCCTACTCCAGTGGAAAGTCTATCCCAATCTTTTTTAGGGCAGCCTTATTAGATGAACCTTGGCACAACCATGGCGATCTTGAGAAACAGTGCAGAAACCATCTGGGCTCAACCGAGATCTTTTGAGAATTGATTCAAAACAGAGAAGAAGTAAGGGTCTATTTGTTTCGATTATTTATAGATGTCTTTGAAATCCTACATTTGCAACCATGGAATTGTGCTGTGATTGTGTCTCTGACTTTCCATCAGTAAAAAAAGTCTTGGAAGTCAGACGATGGGGATGCGTTATTTAACTCTTGTGCTGGTGCAAATAAATGAGGAAAAGCCATAATTGGCGCTAATTGAATCACAGACAGTGGTACAGACCACAGTACATATCATGTAAAAATGTTATACCAAGGCAAAGAATGATACAATTTACATTTTTATTGATTGCTCTTGGAGGGTTGTATTTTCAGATAGAGTAAGACGCTATGGACATAGCACTATTCTCACAATTATGCTTGCTGTCACAAATTTACGACATTAACTAACCACATGCCTTTTATTTTTTGTTAGGCACGGGGAGATTAAGTGATTTGCTTAGAATCACAGCTTGTTGAGCATCCCTGCCGAGACTCGAACCCGGTTCCCCAGCTCCGAGGTCTACCGCTCTAGCCGTTAGGCCACATTCTCTTCCACCATTCTGTCGAAGGTGTCAGCATGCATTGGTTTTGTGCCGCCATTTTGAGGTGGAGCGCTGGCACAGCGACCGGCATGTGCACTTTATATAACGTTACATGCCCGGTCGGCACTTCAGGAACTGTAAGTGGTGCAACGTCTGCCCTGACACGCTCCGGATACAGCGTGCGAACGGCATTGAGTCCAAATCTGGTTAAGCCCTCTCCCTTTTCCAATAAAGTGCTCCCCTGTATCTCAGAGGGTGTAGCACACCCCGTTTCATAACAGAACTGGAAGAAAGTCTATGATGAAGCATGCAACCAAAGTGTACCCCGGTGGGTGAGCGTTCTTTGAAGCAAAAGGATTCTTTTCTCCTTAGGTCGACAGAAGTGTTCTTAGATTGAGCCGGTTGAGCTGGACTCTATAGTTTGTGTAAAGTTCTATGTCAGAGGACGGTTTGCCCATACTCTACAGCACCTCTTCACTACCCTTAATTTGTTAATGGCAAGTATGTCTTTGTGCCAAAATCCTCATGTGAGACCGAAAAAACGCAGCTTGCACTAAAAGTGGAATTCTGCTTAATTTTTGGAAACCTTTGTGAAATTTCATGATACAAAAAAATTCCACAATTTCGTACACCCTTACATCCACCAACATCTTAAATGTAACCGTCTTAGCTCATTACCCTCACCTCTCTTCCATTCACATTCTCCGTGACCTCTCTGTAACCTTTGACACAGTTGACCTCTCTCCCATGCTTTTTACCCTTGCTTCCTGGGGATCTTGGGAAGAGCACGAGATTTGTACTCTTCATATCATATCTCATATCTTACTCTTCATAACTTAGAAATATCAAGCCCTTACTTCTTCAAAATGACTTCAAACAGGTGGTCCAAGCACTGATCTTGCCAAGGCTAGATTATGGCAGCGCTACGCTCTGTGGCCTTCCCAAATAAACCCTGGCTCCACTGAGGTCAGCACTGAACGTTGCGGCCAGACTAGTTATTGGTACCAAACAAAATAAGCACATTTCCCCAGTCCTAAAATCTATTAAATGGTTGCCCTACAAAGCTTGAATTCAGTTAAAGATTGTCGTTCTAGCGCACAAAGCCCTGCACACCAACACCCCCAGGTACCTAGCGCAAAAGCTTGAATTATCCTGTGGCGAGAGAGACTCAAGAAGCGCTAACAATTTCCACCTGAAGCCACGTATCATGAACAAAAAGAGAACTTGTCATCGAGCCTTCTCAGGTGCTGCCTCAAAGATCTGGAACTCTCTTCCTCCTGAATTGCACAGAATCTCATCAATAACTGCTTTCAAACTTGAAGCCATAAGATTCCTAATGAACAAATTCTTACCTTAATTTGGGCTATGTGCATTTGCTCATAACCACATGATCCTTCAACTAGTGCACCAACATGTGTTGCATTGATCATACAACTTTATTATTTTTACCAACTTGTGTTTCGGCTCTCTGCTCCTTTCGGCTGTAAGGTGTGTCCCCCGTAGCAGCCTGTTATTTACCTGTTAATTTTATTACTCGCTGTGTACCATTTGTCTGGGATTATTGTGTCTACAACTGTTTGGTACTTTTACTTGACATCGTTTACTGGAGTCTTATTCTCCCTTTCATCCCTTTTCATAAAGTGCTCTGATATCACTCGGGATCTTGTTCGCGCTATAGAAAACTTTATTAAAAATAATATCTCATCAGCCCATATGCCCTCCCATCCGAGAACTACATTCTACTGGAAGACCTCAACTTCCACCTGGACAAGAAAAACGACAACAACACCACCACCCTTCTGGACAACCTAGCCAATCTCGGACTCAAACAACTCAGTGACACCCCCACCCACTCGGCCGGACACACGTTTGACCCTATCTTCACCTCCAGCAAGTACATCTCCTTCGATCACACCACAGCCCTCCATTGGAGGGACCACAGCTGCGTTCACTTCCACTACAAAAAATCCACGACCCATAACCCTCCAAAACCGATTCCCTGAAGAAACTGGAACAAAATCACCACCGATCAGCTCTTCTCGTCGCTTCAACAAAACCCCCCTGCCAATTCATCGGACCCTAACCAAGCAGCCACCAACCTCACACAATGGATCACCCACAGCACAGACGAACTAGCACCCTTGAAAAACCACCTAATCAAGCAAGGTAACAAAAAAGCCCCCTGGTTCAACGATGACCTTAAGAAATCCCAGAAGCTCTGTCGGACTCTCGAGAAAACCTGGAGAAAAAACCCTACCACCGACAACCTGACCTCCCTCAAGAATGCCACCCGCAAACACCACCAACTCATCCGATCCACCAAGAAATCAGCATTTAAGGACCGACTTGACAACAATGCCCAAAACAGCAAGGAACTTTTCAACATCGTCAAAGAATTCACTAGCCCCTCCGCAGGCACTAACGACATCACCCCCTCCCAAGACCTCTGCGACTCTCTATCATCATTCTTCCACAACAAAATCGCCGAAATACATAACAGCTTTCAAAACCAGTCCGAAGACCAACCCACTCCACCCACCCCCGAACCAAAACTCCCCTCTAACAACCTTTGCGCCTGGAACCCAATCACCACTGAAGACACCATCCGCCTGATGAATTCAATCCACTCAGGATCGCCAACCGACCCTTGCCCCCACCACATCTTCAACAAAGCAGACTCCATCATCACACCCCATCTCCGAGACGTCATCAACTGCTCCCTCAACACTGCTACCTTCCCGGAAAACTGGAAACATGCCGAACTCAGCGCCCTTCTGAAGAAACCCACGGCTGACCCAACCGAACTTAAGAACTACCGCCCCATCTCGCTCCTCCCTTTCCCCGCCAAAGTCATCGAGAAAGCCGTCAACAGTCAGCTCGTCACCTTCCTCGAATCCAACAAATCCCTCGACTCCTCTCAATCAGGCTTCCGAGCCAAACACAGCACCGAGACCGCCCTCATCGCAGCTACAGACGACATCCGAACACTACTGGACAACGGAGAAACAGTTGCTCTCATCTTACTTGACCTCTCCGCAGCCTTCGACACAGTCTGTCATAGCACCCTCATACAACGCCTCAGCAACATCGGTGTACAAGGAAAGGCATTGGCCTGGATCACATCGTTCCTTACCGGAAGAACCCAGAGAGTCCGCCACTCCCCTTTCAAATCAGAGGCCACCGAAGTAATTTGCGGCATACCACAAGGATCATCACCCAGCCTCACCCTCTTCAACGTATACATGAGTCCCCTCGCATCCATCGCACGCCAACACAACCTCAACATCATCTCCTACGCAGACGACACCCAGCTGATCCTCTCCCTCACCAAAGACCCAAACACCGCCAAAACCAACTTACACGAAGGAATGAAAGAAGTAGCTGAGTGGATGAAGAACAGCCGTTTAAAACTAAACTTGGACAAAACAGAAGTCCTCATCTTAGGATCTTCCCCCTCTGCCTGGGACGACTCATGGTGGCCACCGGCCCTCGGAACTGCACCAACACCTACAGACCACGCACGTAACCTGGGCTTCATCTTGGACTCCTCCCTCTCGATGACCAGACAAGTCAACGCCGTCTCATCATCCTGCTTCAACATCCTGCGAATGCTCAAAAAGATCTTCCATTGGATCCCCACCGAAACAAGAAAGACAGTAACCCACGCACTGGTCACAAGCCGATTGGATTACGGCAATACCCTTTACGCCGAAACCACAGCCAAACTACAGAAAAAACTCCAACGCATCCAAAACGCCTCTGCCAGACTCATTTTAAACATCCCTCGGAAAGCTCACATCTCTGACCACCTGAAAGACCTCCATTGGCTCCCTGTCAACAAGAGAATAACGTTCCGTCTCCTCACCCACGCACACAAAGCCCTCTACGACCTGGGACCGGAATGCCTCAACACGAGTCTATCCTTCTACATCCCCTCCCGCCAACTACGATCATCCAATCAAGCCCTCGCCGCTATTCCGCGCATCCACAGATCCACCATGGGGGGAAGATCCTTCTCCTACTTAGAGGCTAAAACCTGGAATTCTCTCCCCACCCACCTCCGCCTCACTCAGAACCACCTCTCTTTCAGAAAGCAACTAAAAACCTGGATATTCGATAAGTAAATCACCACCCTCCCTCAAGCGCCTTGAGACCCTCTGAGTGAGTAGTGCGCTATTCAAATTTTGGAACTTGAACTTGAACTTGAACTTGAACGCTGTGTTGGTACTCTGCACCTGGCCGCCACTGTGCCACTGTAAGTGTACGTTTGGTGCTGCCTAGTGGCTCCCTCTGTACTTACCTTAACCTTCGGAGAAAGAGTTCCAAAACTGTGGTACTCACCTGCAAATAGTAAAATTTCGATTGCTCCCTTTCTGTATTGGATAACATTGGCACCAGACCCTGAGTTTGACCTGTGCACCCTCGCCCCTGTGCCACTGGTGGTGCACTGAGGTCATTTACCTGACCCTTGCCTGGTACTGATTCTTCATCCAAAAGCTCAATATCGTAAATCATGTACTTACCTTTATATTGCTAATTGTGTTTCCTCCCATTGGCTAACATTGTACTGAATGACAAATGCGCAGTGTCCACTTTTTACATTGAAAAAACGTGATATTTCAAAAACAAAGTATCTTTGGTTCAAAGAAATACATGTATAAAAAGTTATATTTTTACAAACCATTGGTCTTGGATTCAATCTTTGAGTGTGTGTAATCATTTCCCGCCTGAGTGTGTACAACAAAGGCTTAGCACTGCCCTGAGATAAGTCTAACTGGTGCCCACACTACCAAAGAGGAAAGCATTGGTATTATCTACTTTAGCCTCAGTAAAGCTTCTGAGGATCCACTGGACTCTGTGCACACTATACCTTACTTTGATACAGTATATACAGGGCCAGCTTCCTACAAGCATCCCATGCGAAGTCTTCAAGAATGGGCTGGACGGCATTCCTTGAGCTGACCCTACTCCAGTGGAAAGTCTATCCCAATCTTTTTTAGGGCAGCCTTATTAGATGAACCTTGGCACAACCATGGCGATCTTGAGAAACAGTGCAGAAACCATCTGGGCTCAACCGAGATCTTTTGAGAATTGATTCAAAACAGAGAAGAAGTAAGGGTCTATTTGTTTCGATTATTTATAGATGTCTTTGAAATCCTACATTTGCAACCATGGAATTGTGCTGTGATTGTGTCTCTGACTTTCCATCAGTAAAAAAAGTCTTGGAAGTCAGACAATGGGGACGCGTTATTTAACTCTTGTGCTGGTGCAAATAAATGAGGAAAAGCCATAATTGGCGCTAATTGAATCACAGACAGTGGTACAGACCACAGTACATATCATGTAAATATTTTATCCCAAGGCAAAGAATGATACAATTTACATTTTTATTGATTGCTCTTGGAGGGTTGTATTTTCAGATAGAGTAAGACGCTATGGACATAGCACTATTCTCACCATTATGCTTGCTGTCACAAATTTACGACATTAACTAACCACATGCCTTTTATTTTTTGTTAGGCACGGGGAGATTAAGTGATTTGCTTAGAATCACAGCTTGTTGAGCATCCCTGCCGAGACTCGAACCCGGTTCCCCAGCTCCGAGGTCTACCGCTCTAGCCGTTAGGCCACATTCTCTTCCACCATTCTGTCGAAGGTGTCAGCATGCATTGGTTTTGTGCCGCCATTTTGAGGTGGAGCGCTGGCACAGCGACCGGCATGTGCACTTTATATAACGTTACATGCCCGGTCGGCACTTCAGGAACTGTAAGTGGTGCAACGTCTGCCCTGACACGCTCCGGATACAGCGTGCGAACGGCATTGAGTCCAAATCTGGTTAAGCCCTCTCCCTTTTCCAATAAAGTGCTCCCCTGTATCTCAGAGGGTGTAGCACACCCCGTTTCATAACAGAACTGGAAGAAAGTCTATGATGAAGCATGCAACCAAAGTGTACCCCGGTGGGTGAGCGTTCTTTGAAGCAAAAGGATTCTTTTCTCCTTAGGTCGACAGAAGTGTTCTTAGATTGAGCCGGTTGAGCTGGACTCTATAGTTTGTGTAAAGTTCTATGTCAGAGGACGGTTTGCCCATACTCTACAGCACCTCTTCACTACCCTTAATTTGTTAATGGCAAGTATGTCTTTGTGCCAAAATCCTCATGTGAGACCGAAAAAACGCAGCTTGCACTAAAAGTGGAATTCTGCTTAATTTTTGGAAACCTTTGTGAAATTTCATGATACAAAAAAATTCCACAATTTCGTACACCCTTACATCCACCAACATCTTAAATGTAACCGTCTTAGCTCATTACCCTCACCTCTCTTCCATTCACATTCTCCGTGACCTCTCTGTAACCTTTGACACAGTTGACCTCTCTCCCATGCTTTTTACCCTTGCTTCCTGGGGATCTTGGGAAGAGCACGAGATTTGTACTCTTCATATCATATCTCATATCTTACTCTTCATAACTTAGAAATATCAAGCCCTTACTTCTTCAAAATGACTTCAAACAGGTGGTCCAAGCACTGATCTTGCCAAGGCTAGATTATGGCAGCGCTACGCTCTGTGGCCTTCCCAAATAAACCCTGGCTCCACTGAGGTCAGCACTGAACGTTGCGGCCAGACTAGTTATTGGTACCAAACAAAATAAGCACATTTCCCCAGTCCTAAAATCTATTAAATGGTTGCCCTACAAAGCTTGAATTCAGTTAAAGATTGTCGTTCTAGCGCACAAAGCCCTGCACACCAACACCCCCAGGTACCTAGCGCAAAAGCTTGAATTATCCTGTGGCGAGAGAGACTCAAGAAGCGCTAACAATTTCCACCTGAAGCCACGTATCATGAACAAAAAGAGAACTTGTCATCGAGCCTTCTCAGGTGCTGCCTCAAAGATCTGGAACTCTCTTCCTCCTGAATTGCACAGAATCTCATCAATAACTGCTTTCAAACTTGAAGCCATAAGATTCCTAATGAACAAATTCTTACCTTAATTTGGGCTATGTGCATTTGCTCATAACCACATGATCCTTCAACTAGTGCACCAACATGTGTTGCATTGATCATACAACTTTATTATTTTTACCAACTTGTGTTTCGGCTCTCTGCTCCTTTCGGCTGTAAGGTGTGTCCCCCGTAGCAGCCTGTTATTTACCTGTTAATTTTATTACTCGCTGTGTACCATTTGTCTGGGATTATTGTGTCTACAACTGTTTGGTACTTTTACTTGACATCGTTTACTGGAGTCTTATTCTCCCTTTCATCCCTTTTCATAAAGTGCTCTGATATCACTCGGGATCTTGTTCGCGCTATAGAAAACTTTATTAAAAATAATATCTCAACGGCTCTTTCCCTGCCTCCTGGGGATCCTTTCTCCACCACTAACCCTCAGGTGATTTACCCTCAGGTGATGTACCCCCTGGTGATGTACCCTCAGATGATGTACCCCCTGGTGATGTACCCTCAGGGATCTACCCTCAGGTTATGCACCCCCAGGTGATGTACCCTCAGGGATGTACCCTCAGGTGATGTACCCTCAGGTGATGTACCCCCTGGTGATATACCCTCAGGGATGTACCCTCAGGTGATGTAGCCTCAGGTGATGTACCACCAGGTGATGTACCCCCAGGATGTACCACCAGGTGATGTACCACTAGGTGATGTACCCCCAGGTGTTGTACCCTCAGGTGATGTACCCTGAGGGGATGTACCCACTGGTGATATACACTCAAGTGATTTATCTCCAGGCGATGTACCCCCAGGTGATGTACCCCCAGGTGATGTACCCTCAGGTGCTGTACCCTCAGGTTATGTACCCCCTGGTGATGTACCCTCAGGGATGTACCCTCAGGTGATGTAGCCTCAGGTGATGTACCCTCGGGTGATGTACCCTTGGTGATGCATCCAAGGTGATGTACCCTCAGGGGATGTACCCCCAGCTGATGTTTCCTCAGGTGATGTACCCCAGGTGATCAACCCTCAGGGGATGTACCCTCAGGTGATGCACCCCCAGGTGATGTACCCTCAGGTGATGTACCCTCAGGTGATGTACTCCCTGGTGATGTACCCTCAGGGATGTACCCACAGGTGATGTACCCTCAGGTGATGTACCCCCAGGTGATGTACCCCCTGGATGTACCACCAGGTGATGTACCACCAGGTGATGCACCCTCAGGTGATGCACCCCCAGGAGATGTACCCTCAGGGGATATACCCCCAGGTGATGTACCCCCTGGATGTACCCTCATGGGATGTACCCCCAGGTGATGTGCCCCCATGTGATGTACCCTCAGGGGATGTACCCTCAGGTGATGCACCCCCAGGTGATTTACCCTCAGGTGATGTACCCATCAGGTGATTCACCCTCAGGTGATGTACCTCCCGGTGATGTACCCTCAGGGGATACCCACAGGTGATAGACACTCAAGTGATGAACCCCCAGGCGATGTAGTGATGTAGTGGAGAAGTGTGGCTCAATGGTTAGAGCGGCAGACCTTGATGCAGAACGCTGGCCAGGGACCAGGGTTCGATTCCCGCCTCGGTGGGATCGGGCTTAAATTCCTCTGACCGGATATTCTCGCCTTAGTGCCGAATCTAAGCATGGGCCCCACGCTGCAACTCTGGGCAATAGCTTGCTTAGTCTCCACAACGGCCCACAATGCACAAGGGATGCCTGGTTTCACCATGGGATGCCCAGGAGTGGACACCTCACAAGGAAAAGCCAGGAGGGGTTCCCTTGTGGTAGGAGTACAAGCGCCGGGATGCCTCCGGGTTACTGTTCGCACTATACAAATACAACACATTTACATTTTTACATTTACATGTACCCCCAGGTTATGTACCGTCGGGTGATGTACCCCCAGGTGAGGTACCCCCGGGTGATGTACCCTCAGGGGATGTACCCACAGGTGATATACACTAAAGTGATGAACCCCCGGGTGATGTACCCTCGGATGATGTATCCTCGGGTGATGAGCCCCCAGGGGATGTACCCTCAGGTGTTGCACCTCCAGGTGATGTACCCTCAGGGGATGTACCCACAGGTGATGTACCTGCAGGTGATGTACCCACAGGTGATGTACCCTCAGGGGATGTACCCACAGGTGATGTACCCGCAGGTGATGTACCCTCAGGTGATGTACCCCTAGGTGATATACCCTTAGGTGATGTACCCCTAGGTGATGTACCCTCAGGTGATGTACCCCCAGGTGATGTACCCACAGGTGATGTTCCCCCTAGGTGAGGTACCCCCAGGAGATGTACCACTAGGTGATGTACCAAAAAGTGATGTACCCTCAGGGACTATACCCCCAAGTGATGTATCCCCACATTATATACCCTCAGGTAATGTACCTCCAGGTGATATACCCTCAGGTGATGTACCCCTAGGTGATGTACCCTCAGGTGATGTACCCGTAGGTGATTTACCCCTCAGGTGATGTACCCCCAGGTGATGTACCCTAAGGGGATGTACCCACAGGTGATATACACTCAAGTGAGGTACCCCCGGGTAATGTACCCTCAGGTGATGTACCCTCAGAGGATGTACTGTCAGGTGATGTGCTCTTAGGTGGTGTCTGCTCAGGGAATACAACCCCTGATGATGTACCCTCAGGTGATGTACCCACAGGTGATGTACCCCCAGGTGATGTACCCCCAGGTGATGTACGCTCAGGGGATGTATCCCCAGGATGTAACACCAGGTAATGTAGCACAAGATGATGCACCTCCAGGTGATCTACCCCATGGACCAGTCCTGACACCTCTCCTTTTTTTCATCAGTGTCACTTTCCTTTTTCCTCGCGGCTACTGTCTCCTTTGGCGTCTACCTTCTTTACACTGATGATACTCAGACATGTTTCCTATTCCTCATCACACACCTCTTTCAGAAAGAAAATATGCAACAACCTGTATAAGACATTGACAACTATCTTCAAATTCTCGCTTAACTTCTTTCAAACGGACTACATTCCCTTCCCTGCCTCAGCTGCTCCTGCCTTCCTCCATGCTTGCTGTAACTTTCCCCTGGTCTAGTACCACCCTTTCCTACAGCCATGGTCTCAGGAGTTCTCATCAACCTCAGCATTTGATATATTCCTTTATAGCATGCTTGGCCACAGGAGTGAGTTGTTGAATATTTGGGCCCTTCCGTTGAACACCTGCACGTTTCTAATCAATATGTTGGAGGACAGTTAACTGGATTACTTTAATGAACTTCTTGAGGGACACCCCCTTTTCACATTGTGCCATCCCACAAGATCATCAGCTCTGTAACCTTCATGCCATGACAGGTCACAAGGTGTCCATCTACGAAAAAACAGCACAATGCCTCAGACCTCGGTCCACATCCTGAATCCGGTGACACTGCGACACCTGCTTACCGATGACCATGGCTGATCACGAGGTCTCTACACTGAACCCCCAATCACAACCACTAGCTGCCCCCACACTCACAGTACTATCGTGGAATGTCAATGGCCTAGGCCATAAGATTAAAAGAGGACTGGTCCTCCAATATCTCAAGAGGAAGGCGCCCACATTAGCTCTGCTACAGGAAACACATCTAGTAGGGACTACCTCCAAGGCCCTCAATCGCTGGGGCTTCAAGATGGTCGCACACACCGAATTCTCGGCGGGGTCCCGTGGGGTGGGAATCCTGGCCCACAAACACGCCCCACTCCTCATTCAACGCACATGGGCGGATGACCAAGGGCGGTTTGCGGCGATCCATTGTGAAATGAAATGAAATGAATGAAATTAAATGAAAATTGCACTTGTATAGCGCTAACTACCCGGAGGCCTCACAGCGCTTGTGACTGATTGCTTAGCGCGAGCTCAAGGTAGTTCAGCAGGTTTTAACATACAAGTGCGTTTTCAGGGCTTTCCTGAAGGACATGTGGTTACTGTTTCCTCGAAGAGATAGAGGGAGGGAGTTCCAGAGTTTAGTCGCAGTGTGGGAGAAAGAGCGTCCTCCCCAGCGGGCTTTCCTGGCTCTGATGGAAGTGGCCAGCTGTAGGGTGCAGGAACGGAGGGAGCGGGACGGGACATAAGGAGTAGCCAGGGGATGTAGGATTGCAGGACCTGTACGATAGAAGGCTTTGTGTAAGATACACATGGCTTTGAATTGTACTCTTGCCACTACAGGGAGCCAGTGAAGCTCCTTTAGGGCATTTCTCGCTGACTGCCAGCGGGGAAGATTATAGAGTAGGCGGGCCGCACTGTTTTGTGTGACTTGGAGCTTCTGGGTGACGAAAATCGGGGCTCCCATATAAAGAGCATTCCCGTAGTCCAGGCGAGAGAGTATAAGGGCCTGGACCAAGACCCTTCTTGCCTGAAATGGGAGCAGCGGGAGCACCTTCCGCAACATCCTCATAAGCCCAAAGCAGGTGGCGGCGGTCTTAGTAGCTTGGACCGAGAAGTCCAAAGCTTTGTCGAGCCAGATCCCGAGGCTCTTTATTTGGGGCTTAGGGACGGGAGGCGGGCCCAGACATGGTGGCCAGATGGATGCAAGGGCAGAGGGAGAAGGGTTGCCCAGTAGGATGATGTCTGTCTTCTCCCCATTGAGTTTCAGGCAGGAAGATTGCATCCATCTGGCAACAGCCTCTAGACAGGGGCCTAAGGTGTGGGACGATCCCTCAGAGTGGTCTAAAGAGACCACCAGTTGGGTATCGTCCGCGTAGGTGACAATACGCACACCGAAGGGGTGGACTATCCTGTCTAGGGGTTCCATGTAGGCATTAAAAAGGTGTTTGGGAGACACCGTCTCACCCTCAAAGACCTGGAAGAAACGGTCAGCCAGGAAGGATGTCAGCCATTCCAGGGCCGCGCCCGACACGCCCATGCCCACCAGTCGTTGTAATAGCGTGGCATGGTTGACCGTGTCGAACGTGGCGCTGAGATCAAGTAAGATAATGGCGACTTTTCCACCCCGGTCCAACACGGCTCTCGCCTCTTCCGTTACCGCTAAAAGGGCGGTTTCGGTCCCGTGCAGAGGGCGAAACCCTGTCTGAGAGGCACGCAGCAGGCTGTTGGACTCCAAGTAGTCCACCAAGGTGTTATTTACGTGCCTCTCAAGCAGTTTGCTCAGCCAGGGGAGTAAGGAGATGGGACGATAATTCGCCAAGTTGTTCTGGTCGAGATTGGGCTTCTTCAATAGAGCCCTCACCATCGCACACTCCCATGGAGGTGGTACGGATTTGGAGGTGATGGATGTATTGAGAACGTCCAATATGACCGGGTGAATAATGTCCATGACCTTAGTGAGGGTCTGAGGGGGTGCTGGGTCGTTGGGGGAGCCAGATGTGATCTTGGGGATTAGTCTATCCAAGCCAGGAGTGTCCAAGAGTGGGATTATATCAAGTCATTGTCAATGGGAGGGACCACCCTACAATATACTTTCAGTATACATTCCCCCCACGCTACACCAAGGGGCATTCCAAGACCTAGGTAAACTCCTGCTTGAACTCCCAGAAGGCGAACTGATCATTGGAGGAGATTTCAATGCAGTATCGAATGCAGCACTTGATCGACAACCTCTTCGTGGATCCACTAGATCTGACCAACTGTTTACCGACTTCCTAGAAGCAATAGGATTGATGGATATGTGGAGACTTACACATCCCCACGACCGTCACTACACTTTCCATTCAGGGGCCCACAACAGTCTCTCTAGAATAGACTACATACTAACCCTTGCAATCCCCCCGGAAAAGATCACGGCCCTAGAGCTCCTCCCCAGAGGGATATCAGACCACTCCCCGCTGCACCTCACCTACACGACACACCCCACTAGACGACGAAGAATATTTCCGATTTACCCCGGTTATCTTAAAAACAGGGCTATTTTGAAAGCTCTAAAAACTTCCACCCCGCATTACTTTGAGGAAAACCCAGACTCAGTAGATTCGCCCTCAGTTCTATGGGAAGCATACAAGGTAGTGCTCAGAGGACAGGCCATTTCTACCATTACCAGGCACAAAAAAGAACAAAGGGCGGCTGTGGAAGCACTAGAAACGGCAGTCCAACAGCCCATGCCTCAGTTAACTCGGAAGACACGGCGCACACATTAACATTGGCAGTACGGGAATACAAAGCATACGTAGAGGACATGACCAGAACAAAACTAACTGACCAACTGCATAGGGTCTATGAGTTGGGTGACAAGACTGGTAAGATGCTTGCATGGATTGAACGTAAGGAAAGAGCCAATAGATGGATTGCCACACTAGAACGCTCAGATGGCACACGCACGACTGCCCCTCCAGAAATTGTAGAAGAACTGGCCACTTATTATGAGACCGTATACACTGCACGGGGTGGGAAAACGGAAGAAGACTGCTCGCGGTACCTGCAGGACATACCCCTGCCCACATTACCGCAAGAGGACGCACAGACACTTGAGGAAGACTTTACAGGGGAAGAATTGGGGAAGGCAATAGCAGCACTGCACACTGGGAAAGCGATGGGGCCCAACGGCCTACCAGTTGAACTCTACAAAACACTCTCACGACAGTTGATCCCCTACATGCTCCCGATGTATAAAGACTGCCTGTCGAGAGGTGAACTCACGGCCGACCAACGGCTGGCCACAATAGTCGTAGTACACAAACCCGGAAAACCACCTGCCCAGCCATCTTCCTATAGGCCAATCTCCCTAATGAATGTGGATGCTAAAGTGCTGGCAAAAATTCTGGTGCTACGACTACAGCCCCACCTCACAGACCCAATACACCCGGACCAATCGGGCTTTATGCCTGGCAGGAATACCTCACTTAATCTGCGGCGCGTCAATGGGGTCCTGCACCATATTCCCATGCTACAGGAAGACGCGGCCATCCTCTCTCTTGACGCCACCATGGCTTTCGACCTGGTCGAATGGCCATTCCTATTTGCGGTCCTCAGAAAAATGGGCTTCGGCCCTAACTTTTGCAATAGGGTTAAACTTCTCTACACCAAACCGACAGCGCAGGTAGTAGCCAATGGCCACACTTCCCGCACATTCACACTGGGACGAGGAACGAGGCAGGGATGCCCTCTGTCCCCGCTCTTCTTCGCGCTTATTCTAGAACCCCTGTCGGTGCAGGTGCGAGTAGACTCCGTAATTAGAGGAATCACATGGGGGACTGGCTGGGAAGATCGCATCTCCCTCTATGCGGACAATGTCTTGATTTATTTGATGTCCCCCACCCAATCCCTGGCAACTTTGATGGACCTACTCAGGGCCTACGGTGAGGTATCCGGTTACACAATTAATTGGACCAAATCACTTCTTTATGTCTTAAAAGGCAACACACCGACGCTGCCCCCTGACTGCACCCTACAGACGGTCACCGGGGGATTCAAATACCTAGGAATCTATGTCACACCACTGGAATCGTTATTCATGACAGAAAACTTGGTGAAACCCCTACTGAGGCTAAAATCTGACGTTACACACTGGCGCTCGTTACCGCTTACATTGCTGGGAAGGGCCGCATTATTTAAGATGCTATCCCTCCCTAGATTTCTTTACGTATTGCAAAACACACCCTTTCCGGTCCCTCTCACTTATTTTAAGTCCATAGACACGGAAATCTCAGCACTACTGTGGGATGGAAAGCCAGCCCGTATAGCACACTCCAAATTAATAAGGTCCTGGTATGACGGCGGGATCGCCCTGCCGAGTGTTAAATTGTATTACTGGGCGGCACAATTAATAGTGGTTAATCAATGGTTGCACGCCCCACAACTTGACCCAGCCTTCCGCCTTGACCGAACTGTGCTGCCACCTGACCGACTCATGCGGGCGCTATACACGAACAAACGACGCCACGCTTTTACAGGCCCGAAAGCCCACACGATCAAGATCTGGCATGTAGCACAGAGAGCCCTGGGATGTGAGGGAGTGCTCATGCTCGCCACGCCACTTTGGGACACGCGGCGTCTGGGTACACTGGCAAACACAAAGGGGTTCCGGCAGTGGGACTTAATTGGGATATCCAAAATCGGGGATTTATGGAACAGGGGTGAAGTAATCACTTTCCCAGCTCTTAAAGAAAAATACGGGATGGCAGACACCGAGCACTATCGCTATGCGCAAATCAAGCATGCACTACAAGGGGCAATTCTGACAGGCACGCAACTGATTGAATCCTCCCCCCTGGAGGACAGACTCCTTACTGACTGTCTAGAGAAAAAAGCGATCTCCCTTACATATCGCAAGCTTATCAATAACATGCCCGACCCCACAGCTGTCCTTCGGAGCAAATGGGAAATAGAACTGGGGGATATAGAAGATGAGGATTGGCTGTACGCGCTGGCATCTGCCAGGGAGGCTTCCATCCCATCGCGACTCAAATTAGTGCAATTGAAAATATTACACAGAATATACTACTCCCGCACACTCCTACACCGGCTGGGCCGCATCCCAGAACCTATCTGCCTGCGAGGATGCGGCCTCCCGGGCACATTCTTCCATACCCTATGGGACTGTCCCAGGATCCAATTATACTGGGGCCATATACTCTCTGAAATATCAGAAGCGAGTGGGGTTGAATTGTTAAGAGAACCCAGATGTTGTTTATTAAATATCTGGTCGCCCACGGACATGAATCGGGGAATGCAGGCATGGGCAACTTTGGGTATAGCCCTTGCTAAACGGAACATTGCCAGAAATTGGGGATCGGGTGTGACACCCACATGCACTCGGTGGGGAAAAGATATGGACATAGCTATGTTGGCAGAAAAGGCAGTGTATGTTCACCGGGGATGCCCCAAAAAATGGACTAGAATATGGGGGAAATGGAATGAATATAGGGGCCAGCTGTGCGACCCCCCACAAGAACTGTCTGATATTGAAAGTAGCCCGTGAAGGGAATGCCTTGATGTGCTAGTGACACAGTGACCCGGGGGGGATGTTTGCCAAAGGAAGAACCATAGACCCTAGATAGCTATCAACAGGCCTGATGGGGAACGAATAAATATGAAAGACATACAGATATCCCTCTCCCTTTAGGTTGATGTTTGGGAGCACCCGTGGCCCAATGTGCTGAGGCATCTCTAACTGTACCAAGGGATAACTGCATTCTACCTGATGTATGAGACAGTGAGGTACCCTGCGAAGAATATATGGCATGTGCTCGGTATTTAAACCGAAATGTCAAGTGTTGTATGTAACATGTAAAAGCCAATAGAATATGTGTATGGAAAAAAAAAAAAAGTTAAGGATGTTAATACATAAAAAATCTACAAAATGTTCTACTGTGACGCCATATTAGAAAAATATTTGCCGATTATGCAGTACAAGTAATTACTGTTAACACAAATACGCCACTGGGCCTCCGGGATGCCGGTAAGAAAGGCTGTGTCACGCCAGTTGCTATCTTTATATTACTTTGAATATCAGGCTGCCAGCCTCCGGGTTGTAGGCCAAAAATGCGGTGTACTGTATGAACAATGCCATAAAACAGTTTGAACTAAAAAAAACAAAAAAAACAGCACAGTGCAAACAGATTTAAAGTCATTCATGGCAAAACCTCCCATTATTTCTCTTGTTTGGCTACACCCCACACCCCTCCGAAGCCCATCTCACCGCACTTTGTGAACCTTCAGATGGTGCCTAAGCCCCTAGTGTTTCCTCTAAGCTCAGATCCTTTGAGCGACCAGGTCCTCTTTTCTAGAAGGACTTACGGGCTTGCTTTCCCTCCCAGAATCCACTACCGAAGGCCGATGACTTATTAAGAGCAGGCAGCCCGCCAGTGAGCATGCGCAAACTGACACCCACTCACCCCATCACCACAGTTTGCAAAATGACCTCACATTGCAGTGTGACTGATGTACTAATCACTTGCACAGTGATATGCATATCCAGGGCACGAGTCGGGGGTACACACGGGTGGACGGCGTCCATTCACATTTTTCACAGGGAGAACGCAGTCCACCCTGCCAAGAATTTTGTCCCCACTGAGTAAATTGCGGAATTCGTCCTGGTGTAATTTCCAAACACTGTGACACTTCGAGCAGCGCCGGCACGTTGTCTGCTTTCCATCTGCAACAAGCAAAAATGTGCAGGCGGGACGAGGCTTTCTTATTTAAGACTCCTGCTGGGCCCAACACAAAGACCTAATCTGAGGGGTCATCAGCCCTCCGTTTGTTCGAGTCTCTTGTTTGGGAGAAGTCAAGAGCCTCAGACCTAGAAGCAAATGAAGCGGTGGGGAAACAAAGGCTCAAACCTTGTTAGCTCTTCATACTTACTTAAGAGAGGCAGCTTTTCACTTCGTTCAGTCCCTGTTTAGGAGATTTTGTTTGCAGATTTATATAGCGCAAACTCGACCCTAAGGTATTGGAGTGATTTACAAGAGGGACAGTTATGTTACACAAGGACACATTCATTTGTTTGAGTAGGCACGGGGAGATTAATGCCTAGATGCATCAAGGGTTTTTGCATTCGCTAACGGTGAGAATCGCAAAATTCGGCCGTTTGCGAATGCAAATCCAGTTTTTGGGATGCATCAAGCATTTTGGTATTTTCGCAATTTTAGAAATCGCAATTTTGTTGCGATTTCTTAAATTGCGATTGCATTTAAGAAATCGCAATTTTGCGATTTCTTAAATGCAATGCATGACTACTTCAGAATTGCGAATTCGTAATTTGGAAGGGGTAAATTAGCATGAAGTTGAACTTCATGCTAATTTATAGAACACTTTAAAACATGCACTAGTTGCATATTTGAACGTTTTAATTTACACACACACATGTCCTTGGGTCATGTGTGTGTGTAAATTGCACTTACAGTTCAATTTCAGGGGTGCAGGGAGGGGTTCTTTGAACATCCCTGCACCCTTGAAATTGCATTCACATTTTGCGAATCGCAATTTGAAATTCGCCAAATGTGAATGCCTTCCATTGATTCCTATGGGCCTTTAGGCCCATAGGAATCAATGGGAAGGGTTTTCCTTAATTGCGATTCGCAAATTGTGAATCGCAATTAAGGAAAATTACTGAATCGCAAAATAATTTGCGATTTTGTGATGCATAGCATTTTGCGATTTCTTAATTGCGATTCCTTAATTTTCGCAATTAAGAAATCGCAAAATGTTACAATAATGCATCTAGGGGTAAGTGATTTGACGAGAACATAGGATGTGGAGTCGACCCCGAGGCTCGAAACTTGGTTTCCTAGCTCCAAAGTCTAGTTGTCAGACCACATCCTCTATGCATATATGCATTCACCGTAAGAATGTCAGATGTGTTGGTCTTTCCCAGTATTTACACAAAGCAAATTGCATTTATATACAGCTTACGTTTCCTGAGGAGGCATTGAGATAATTTAAGTACCACTATTTTTTCTTGTATAGCCCTACTCATTCCAATGGAGAGTGTCAAAGCGATTTAAATCAACAGGTGTATATTAAATGTACAATAAATCATATAAGTTTGTAAATGAATCTACAAGATGTGTTACATACACCTGGGGGATTGCAAGGTGTAGAAATCACATATCATCTTCCATAGCTCACTGTGCTATTATCCTCGCAATGCGCTCAAACGTACACATGACAGACCGGCTAAACATATATGTGAGGGCTTTAGATCTGATGTCACTTCTTGGGATGCCACTTCCTGTAAAGTTGTGGCTTGTGATGCCACTTTCTATGATGTTAATTCCAGTAATGCCATTTGTGATGTCATGTGCCGAATGCCGTGCGCCATGATGTCGCGCGCTGTGATATCACTTGCATACTGCCAAACAAGGTCAGTCCCCCCCACTTCTTTTTTTGGGACTTGTGCCCTAGCCACGACACTGGCGCATAGATGTTGACTTGTTACACGTTTCTTTAAACCAGGCCCTTAAACATTGTAGATATTACCTGAGATGGCCAGCTCTGCGGACTGAAAGCATGGAAGCACATTTTTGCAAAACAAAGTTTATTTAAGCATGCAAACCTACTACATAGTTTTGTATTCCATTTATTTTATTTATTTATTTTTTTTTTTTTTGATATGTGAGAAACACATTACGATACACACTGCAGAGTTGGTTTTTAGACCCAGAAAACATTGCTAAAGGATAACATTGCACATCCATGTAAATAATCTAATAACTTGTGGAGCAGTTAACAAAATAGAAATCAATATCGGCAAAGGCAGAATAGGCAACAATCATAAGAAAAAGAAAACAAATCAATCAGTACACCGTAACACAGTAAGTCTTTACCCAACCCATTCGGACACCGGCGCCCAGTGTGGAATTTTAGTTTACGAGCTGAACATCATCTGCGCCAGCTTGTCACCCACGTACAACGTGCACGACAGCCATTTTAGGTATCATGGTCTCCCTGTCCACGATCGATCGCCAGCGCGCTCCTCTGACCCTGCAAGCATCCTCCGCGCACCCTGGCTCCCCCTCCTTCCCTCACATGAGCATAACCCTTCTCCTCCTGCATGACCCTGTCCTTGGGAATCACGCCCGCGCCTGACCAGCACCTCCTTTCCTTCCATGAATACCCCTCTGTTGATAAACCATCCCTCCGCGCTTGATTGTCCACGCGGCATGAATACCACTCCTTTGATGACCCCTTCCCCCGAGTCCGACTGTCCACACAGGTCCGAGGCCATCGCCTAAGCCGGGAGATACCGTTTACTGCCCCTTATTGTATGGAATCGCTCCTCTTCAAAGGATCCACTATTGATCATGGCCTCCCCACCCCATGGGATACGATCAGGCGCACACATCCTAAGAATCGGCGGAACACTCAGCCGCGTGATAGCCCCCTCCTGTTATCAGCAGGGTGAGGACCTCTATTGTGGATGTATGTGGGGGTGGGTTGACACGAGGATTATGGGGGCTTCATTTCATAAGTTTAAAGAGTCTTTTATGCAATAAAGAATGCTCACATGTCATAAACCTGGGTATAAGAGGCCAGGCCTCAGAGAGGCTGTTAGAGCACCTCGAGACAATACCTTGTTGTCTGATCTGATGTGTTCTGCTCCGTCGGAATAAAACTTCTGTTTCCTGCCTTCTGGTCTCCGGCGCCTGCCTCATTGCTTGGTAATTTGAACGGTACAAAGGCGGTTAGCGCCGGGCAAATCTTGAAAAAGGTCATAGCCCTACCGTTTTTCTACAATTGGCGTCCCAAAGCGTGGGGCCCATCAGCGACACGTGGATCCAGTGGGAGAGGTCCCGACGACAGAGTGAACGACTGCAACGATCGGGAGAGCTCGTGTCCGATAGATCCTCGTCTGACAGCCGATCATCCGACCTTCACTAGTTCCGAACAGACCTCTCTCGAGTGATCTACGGTCCTGACTGGGAACCATCAGGAGTGCCACGAACATCACGAAGAATAGAGGACGATCGGGCGCTGGATTCGGAAGACAGGAAACCGTCCATGCGGTCCGGGTAAGGTCGTGTAAACACGACAAATTGAGAAATGATTGTTTGATTTGGATAATACTAGTATTACTCTTTTGTTGATCCCTCTGGAGATTCACCGTCTGCAAACAGAGAAACAACAGGCTCTCTCTTTGCAAACAGTGAAGGATAGGTAACGCAGACTTTTGTCCCCATTGTAATCCGTCGTGCCTATCTTCCTCCCCCACTGTTTTCCCGAACTGTCGTTCGTGGATTGTTGTCTGGAGATTCTCTGTCTGCAAACAGGGAAGAACAAGGTCTCTCTTTGCAGGTAGAGAAAGAGTGGGTAACGCAAACCTTTAACACGTCGTACCCACTTATTCTCCCCACTGATTGTTTGATTGACCGAACAATTGATTGTTCGATATTGGTTCTTTTGAGGTATTCACCGCCTGCAAACAACGGAGAATAGAAATATTCTGTCTAGTCTTTGCCCGCCGTGATAAGATAGGTAGTGCAGACCTTTGTCCCCGTTGTAACCCGTCATGCCTATCTTCTCCCCACTGATTGGTAGCCTGTTCAGCCCGGACCGCTTATTAGAGATGAACCATCCAGCTCCACTGGAGGGCACCCCTAATAAGGACATGTTCACCAAGCATGGACTAGTCGCTATTGCCTATACTAGGTTATGGCATAAATACACAAAAACGGACCTCAAAAGTCAATGGCCACTGATAGGTTCCTTTGATGATCATAAAATAAAAACATTAGAAATAGCGCTCCAGAAAAATAAGACTACGCCCACCATGCTCGATAGTATCAGCATGTGGCGCAAAGAAACGGAACAGCGAAGAAAAAGAGAAGAAGCAAAAATAGGGAAAGAATTACCAAAGGCAGCCCACCTAGCCGCTAAGCAACTAGAAGAAGAAAGAAAAGAAAGAAAAGAAGCTGCGCAAAAACAAGAATCAGGGCTGACAGGTCAATGTCCCGTTAGGACCCCCTCTACGCTCTACCCTGAAGTGCCCTCCAAACAACGGGCGAACGATGAGTTACTGCTAGGTCCCCCAATAATCTACATGCCCCCTCCATACGCCCCCTGCCAACAACACCTGCAGGCCCTGAGTGCGAACGAGAACGACCTTAGCGCTAGTGCACCAGCCCTCACGGCCTCCGCACCAGCCACATTAGCAACACCGCCTGATAACCTCGAGACTAGCAAGCACCCACCAGCCAGACCAAATAGGTTGAGCAAAGATGAGCGGGATGGGATTGACAAAATATCAAAGACACTAGTAGAACGAAGGGAGAGCGAAGAATACACAATGAACATGTATAACTCGCATGCCGACAGCCACAGACGGCATTTCATTTTGCGATTCAGCTACCACACCCTGAACGCATACGAGGATAGGTATCAAAGTAAGGGCCCCGCTAAACTGACAACGCTGTATAGGAAGGTTGATGTTGGAGATGGGACTGAATGTGAGGCGACGGAACTCTTCATGCAGATGCTTGAGGTCTTCCGCCACCTCACGGAACAAAAACCAGAAGCCAAGGTTACAGTCCCTGAAACGACCTCAGTAGAAGTAGCCAACACTATGATGCCCATCAGAGAAGCGGCCCCTTACTGGATTCCGCCACGTGGTCTGGGAACAAACGATGATATTAATCACGCAGATGCAAAAGGGAGGGTTGTGTACAATTGGGTTTACCAACCATGGGACAGACAAGATATCCTAACTTTTAGACAAACTCTGCCCGATTTAAGAAAGAACCCGACAGCATTCTATACCGAATTGGGCACAGCCTTGGGTTCGACGATAATGACTTTAGCGGACATTGACTTGTTTTTCGGGTTATGCCTGCCAGCTGACGTGTGGAAGCAAATCCGGAAGGCTGACCACACGGATCTGTTTGGACATACCTGGAACCAACTCAGTGAACTAGATAGACAACGAGAGCCTGGAAGGAAACCAGTAAAGGACATATTAGAACTCCCAGACAAATTAGTTCAGAAGTTAAAGACACTGATCCCAGAGAAAAAGGTAGATTGGTCGATAGTCACGGCCTGTCGTCAGAAACCCCAGGAAGATGTATCAGAATACTTCTCCCGATTCGAGACAGTGTTCTCCGACTACAGTGGCCAAGATATGACCACCGCAACCGGACAACACCTGTTTGTACAAAACTATGTGAAGGGCCTATCACCAGAGGTCTCCCAAAAACTGCAGACGAGTGAGAGTAGTTGGGGAGCCTCCAAACCCGCAGCTATCCTTCAGATGGCTCAGTATTACGAGCACCAGAAAAATGAGAATGATAGGGCATCTGAGAAAAAGAAGAAAGATTTGAAAGAAAGGGTGATGATAGCCCAGATACAAGGTATAGCGGTCGGACGGGAACCCCAAAGGGGGAACTACCAATCGACCATCCCTAGAAATCCACCTCCTAAAGATCACACCCCAACACCCCACACTGGACGAAGAGACATTAGCGATGACCAATGTGCCTTCTGCAAAGGATTCGGCCATTGGAAATCCCAGTGTCCGGTTCTGCTAGAGATGACCAGAAATAGGGACCCCAAGGATGTAGCGGGTGGACCGAGAAATAGGGGACAAGGACGAGGGCACACAAACGACACCAACAATGACAGATCAGGGAGATCGAACACATTTGACCGCCCCCGACAGAACCAGTATCAACTATCCGACGGTGAGAATGCCCCCGATTTTGCATAGGACTGCCAGGGGCAAGGGAGGGATCCAGTCGAGCTCTGTGTTGACCAGCAAGGTCCTTATGTCACTGCTAAGGTCCTGGGTACAGAGTCTTCATTTTTGGTAGACACTGGGGCGACACGTAGTGTGTTATCGAAACGACTGATTCCAAGGGCACCCTTGTCTGGCTCACACATTACATCGATAGGTTTCGATGGTACGCCCTCCACTAACCCCCTGTCCGTACCTGTCACCTTTGACCTAGAAAGCAACACAACTGACACAACGTTCCTGCTCTCCTCCAACTCCCCTGACGCCATTATGGGCATTGACTTACTGAAGCATTTTCGAGCTACCATTAGGTGTTCCCCGGATGGAGTCCGAGTCATCCTATACGACAACCCAGACATACCCAAATCTTGCCCTGCACGACACATGTGCTCCATAACTGATGCTGACCTGTCCTTGCTTGATACCCTGCCTCCGTACCTATGGGCCAAAAATGACTCTGATGTGGGACGAATGATGATTGACCCTATTCATATAACTGTGAGACAGGACGCTATGCTCCCGAAACTCCCGCAGTATCAGATATCGCCCGAGGGTGAGAAGGCACTGGTAGCGATCATTCAGTCTCTGGTAGATGCAGGAGTGGTCGAAGAAGTGGTTAGCAATGTCTGCAACAGCCCTATCCTACCCATTGTCAAGAAGCAAGGCGAGGGAGATGAGAAAGCGTACCGCTTCATCATCGACCTGCGAGAGATCAACAAAGTGGGTGTACCCCAATACCCCGTAGTCTCAGATATCACCACCATTCTGACCCTCATCCCGTCCACTGCCACCACCTTCACTGTTATCGACCTCAAGAATGCGTTCTTCTCTATCCCCATCCATCCAGACAGCCGTTATCTCTTCGGCTTCACCCTGAAATCCCGCTCGTACCGATTTTGTAGAGCTCCCCAGGGGTACACTGAAAGTCCCAGTATTTATAGCCAGGCCCTCAAAAGACAGCTGGACGCCGTCCAGCTACCGGATGGAGTGGTGTTGATCCAATATGTCGATGATATCCTTTTGGCGGCCGACACCACCCCACTTGCAATCACAGCCACTGTTCAACTCCTACACTTTCTTGCAGAAAATGGCCACAAAGTTTCCAAAAAGAAATTACAGTTCTGCCAGCCACAAGTGACATACCTAGGCCATCTCCTGTCCAAAGAAGGGAGGAAACTCACACCCGACCGAATCCAAACCATCCTAGACACCCCCGTCCCAAAAACACAAAAGCAAGTCCGCTCTTTGGTTGGCCTAACCTCTTTTTGCAGACAATGGTTACCCAATTTCAGCCTCATTGTAAAACCCCTACTTGCCCTGTTGGCCAAAGATGCCCCCTTCCCGCTCCCTTGGACCCCTGAGTGTCAAGCATCCTTTAAGGAATTACGAGATGCCCTCTGTTCAGCGCCCGTCCTGGGTACCCCGGATTACTCCAAACCCTTCTCCCTCTTCACCCACGAAAGGGAGGGGTGTGCATTGTCTGTCCTGACTCAGTCTATAGGTCCAAAGCAGCGCCCTTGTGCCTACTTCTCCGCCACTCTTGATCCTGTAGCCAGAGCTTTGCCTGCCTGCCTTCGAGCAGTAGCTGCCGCTGCTGTCTCTATCCGTCAGAGCGAAGGAATTGTACTTTCAAACTCTCTCACCGTGTTAGTACCCCATGCTGTCGACACCCTTCTGAACCAAACCAAGACTCAACATTTGACTAGCGCACGACTGACTGGGTACGAATTGACGCTACTTGCACCCCACATCACACTAAAGAGATGCACGACTTTGAATCCTGCCACATTGTTGCCCCTGCCTGAAAATGACCCCGACGTTCCTCCCATACACGACTGTGTGACCCTCACGGACGAACAAACTAGGAGTAGAGTTGACCTCCGAGACACTGCTTTCACAGACCCCGATGGAGAGCTATGGGTAGACGGCTCATGCATCAAACTCCCAGATGGCACCACTTCAGCTGCCTATGCAGTAACGACAGCCCAAACAGTAGTTGAGACAGCCCGCATCACACAACGATCTGCCCAGGCAGCAGAGCTGATAGCCCTCACACGAGCATGCATCATAGCCACAGGAACCACCGCGAACGTATATACAGACAGCCAGTATGCCTTCGGGGTGGTTCACCATTTTGGGCTCCTGTGGAGGGAAAGGGGATTCCTGACGTCCCACGGCACCCCCATCCTTCACGGAGATCTGGTTTCTGCCCTGATTGAAGCGGTTCTCCTCCCCAAACGACTAGCAGTGATAAAATGCCAGGCGCACAAGAAAGTGACAGACTTAGTCGGACAAGGGAATGCACTGGCCGACATCACTGCACGAACCACAGCTGAGAATAGGACGGTGACACGCATGTATGTGACCAGGTCTCAAGCAGAGAAATGGACTGACGCAAGGGAAATGATCAGAGACATCCAGTCGGCCAGCACCCCTCACGAACTGACTAAGTGGGCAGGGGTGGGTTTGAAGGATGATGAGGGCTGCTGGCGAACAAAGGATGCAAACAAATGGTTGCTGCCTGACTCATACCTGATCCCCATACTGGCGATGGCTCATTCCCCCGCACACATAGGATCTGCACCCATGATCGAACTCATTTCCAAAGTCTGGCACAACGACAAAATCCCCGACTCAGCCAGACGCCTAGTCCAGCAGTGCCTTATCTGTCTGCAACACAACCCCGGGAAAGGAACTGTGGTACCCCGGGGAGGGTTTGGGACCCCCAATCACCCCTTTGAGGTCCTCCAGATGGATTACATCCAGGTGGAGAGATGTCAGGGCTTGAAGTATGTACTAGTCATTGTATGTGCCTTCAGCAAATGGGTAGAGGCCTATCCAACCCGTGACAACACTGCCATGACTACTGCCAAAGTACTACTGAAAGAATTCTTTCCTCGCTATGGCCTTTGTCGAATTTTGTGGAGCGACAATGGCCCCCACTTCATAGCTGAGGTTATCCAACTAATCCTAAAGGGGTTGGGGGTGAAACAGAGATTTCATGCGGTCTTCCACCCCCAATCCGCCGGCCTGGTGGAGCGCCATAATGCCACACTGAAGTTGAAATTGTCAAAAATAGTGGCCACCACCGGACTTAAATGGCCGGATGCCCTCCCACTGGCTTTGCTTTCGATGCGCTCCACTCCCACCAAACACCATTTGACTCCCTACGAGGTTGTATTCGGGCGACCGATGAACCTCTGGACTGCTCCCAAACCGACCTCCATTCATGACGTCCCGGACGTCCTACTGTCTGATTACTTGTGCAAGTTAACTAAAACGTTGTCTGTCATTCATCAACAGGTGCAGCAGGCCATCCCCGATGCTTCCAGGGGCCCAGGCCACGACATCCAACCGGGGGACTTCGTTCTAATCCGAAACTTCCAACGGACCAAGAGCCTAGAACCCCGGTGGACGGGCCCCTGGCAGGTGCTGATCACCACACGGACAGCGCTTCGAGTGGAGGGGAGGAGGCACTGGCTGCACGCACACCACTGCCGGAAGGTCTCCACGACCCTGGCCACGACAGAAAACGTCAACACCCAAGAAGAGCTCCTGAACAAAGACCGACCAATATTGAACTGTTATCCCGATACTGAGGCACTTGAACTTGCAAAATTCTCTGATCCCACTGTGCCAACTAGAGAAGGGTATTTCCTGCGTCGAAAGGAGGGAGCTTCGGCTAAGTAGGCCACGGACTAAGTTGAATCTCAGAACGGTGACCTAAACACAACCAAGGGTTACCGGGAGAGAAGCTAAACGAAGTCTGTGGTTCTGCCCACCACCGAGCACCTTGAAGATGATGGAAGCGCCAGATAAGAAGATGATGGAAGCGCCAATTGAGAAGATGATGGAAGCAACTGGAAATACCCACTACAGGAACCCAAAGGCTGACAACCTGCACAAATCAAAGATAATCGCCTTCTTCATTGTCTTCCTCTTTTGCCTCCTCCTCATGACCTCCTTCTGGATTCTGGAGGAGAGCACACCGGCTCATCAGGCATTGCTGCCCACTGCACAACCAACCCCCATGAAAGAGCACCACCTGATCTCCCTGTCACCTCAGCTCCGAGAGAGACGCAGGGAGTTCTGGAACAATTCCTTCGTGCAACTGTTGCACCAACACAACCTTGCTGCAAATGCCACGAACTGCTGGATCTGCGGGTTGCTCCCGCATGCCACTGGACACTCCATCCCCTTCATCCCTTCTCCTTTCTCAGTTCACGGCTCCTGCCTCGCCTGGTTGATCCTCATGCAAGAGAGCCACAAGGATAACGCTACTTCCGGTCAGACAGTGTCGCACTTCTACACTGGATTTTGGCTGAACAAAACCGGAAAGACCTCTGCTCCCCTGTGTCCTGCGCTCACGGGCGCCACCTTCCTTAAAGACATTCCAGCCAAAGAACGTGTCGAAGTACAGGTGCTCCACAATCCAGCTAGATCCACCTTCTCTCATCTGCAAAAACAAACTACCGCCACTCTGACTGTGGCTCTGTCTGTTATCAATGTCACAGGTCTTGTGTGTCTCGAAGGCCAAGGAACACAGCTGGTGGGTCACAGTTCCTGCCGAATCATCAGAACATTGGACTCAGTTGATCCCCCTTCCTTTGTTGCTTCTCCAAACATGTACTTTGTGTGTGGCACCAAAGCTTACACCTGGCTCCCGAAAGGTTGGAAGGGTATCTGCTACATTGCCTTCGTTCTCCCCCCCACGTATGTAGCCCCTGCTAACCATCACCGGCAGAGGCGTGCAAGTGACATTGAACACGCCGACTCCACTGGAGCACAGTTCCTGGATGCAGCAAAGGGACTTGTTCCTCTGTGGGGCCCAATGGCGAACAGTCGCGCTATCCGACACCTGACCCAGGCAGTGGAAACAACGATCAACATCACGGCTGGCATCCTCGCTAACAACACGGCTGAGCTCCAGGCGGTCCGCCTTGTGACCCTTCAAAACCGCCTGGTTCTAGATGTGGTTCTAGCCGATCGAGGAGGAGCATGCCGCATCATCGGATCTAGCTGTTGCACCTACGTGCCAGATAACTCGCCCTCAGTCTACAAAGCAATTGAACACCTCCACAGACTTTCCTCGGAGGTTCACCAAGAACAAGAGGGATGGTCGCTTGGGAGCTGGTTTTGGGACACTTTGAAGGACTGGGGTTGGAGGTTGCTTTCCTTTGTATTGATACCTGTTGTGATACTATGTGGGTGTTGTTTAGGTGTTCAATGTCTGCCATCTTTATTCGGCCTTGTTTCTAACTGTATGTGCCCAAAGACTTTGGACTTCCGAAATGAGCACATGAGTCCCCTCTATGAAGTAGAAATACGTGGCCTTATGGGGATAAATCCGAACTGACAAGTTGGCGAGACATGTTGAAAGGGAGGACTGTGGAATTTTAGTTTACGAGCTGAACATCATCTGCGCCAGCTTGTCACCCACGTACAACGTGCACGACAGCCATTTTAGGTATCATGGTCTCCCTGTCCACGATCGATCGCCAGCGCGCTCCTCTGACCCTGCAAGCATCCTCCGCGCACCCTGGCTCCCCCTCCTTCCCTCACATGAGCATAACCCTTCTCCTCCTGCATGACCCTGTCCTTGGGAATCACGCCAGCGCCTGACCAGCACCTCCTTTCCTTCCATGAATACCCCTCTGTTGATAAACCATCCCTCCGCGCTTGATTGTCCACGCGGCATGAATACCACTCCTTTGATGACCCCTTCCCCCGAGTCCGACTGTCCACACAGGTCCAAGGCCATCGCCTAAGCCGGGAGATACCGTTTACTGCCCCTTATTGTATGGAATCGCTCCTCTTCAAAGGATCCACTATTGATCATGGCCTTCCCACCCCATGGGATACGATCAGGCGCACACATCCTAAGAATCGGCGGAACACTCAGCCGCGTGATAGCCCCCTCCTGTTATCAGCAGGGTGAGGACCTCTATTGTGGATGTATGTGGGGGTGGGTTGACACGAGGATTATGGGGACGTCATTTCATAAGTTTAAAGAGTCTTTTATGCAATAAAGAATGCTCACATGTCATAAACCTGGGTATAAGAGGCCAGGCCTCAGAGAGGCTGTTAGAGCACCTCGAGACGATACCTTGTTGTCTGATCTGATGTGTTCTGCTCCGTCGGAATAAAACTTCTGTTTCCTGCCTTCTGGTCTCCGGCGCCTGCCTCATTGCTTGGTAATTTGAACGGTACAAAGGCGGTTAGCGCCGGGCAAATCTTGAAAAAGGTCATAGCCCTACCCTTTTTCTACACCAGATCCTGGTTGCCAATTGTCGGCTTCTCCCCCCTTTACAAGAAAAAAACAGAGAATTCTAACCTATGGAGAGCTAACAGTCTTGCTCGCCATTGTGCGAAAGTTGGGGCTTCCGCAGAAAACCACTGAGATGTAATGCACAGACGTGCCTGGGGCATAGCGATGAATAGAAAAGCTGATTTATAAAAGGAGTGAGTACCAGCTAAGCTATTACCCACGTCGACCCCAAATATCACTAGTGCTGGAGTCAATAAACAGCTTATCTTGAGTGCGGAATTGATAAAGCGATGTCATCAAAAAACCCTACTAGTACTGGACAAGCGTAAAGCATATGTATTATATCCTCCGTCAGTGAATTACAGCGAGCACAAGTATTACCCTTCCTAGCACGCCATTTTGTGATTTTCATTGGCGTGTAATAAGCCATATAGCTTTGTGTCTTCAATGAACCTGAGACAATGACCTTGCTGGCAAAGTCCATTACCGGGGCTAGGTCAATACCTGTCCTTCCTAATTTAGATTCCCACTTTGCACTTTTTGAACTGACAAATCATCCGGGAAGGTTGATACTATATATTGATAGAGTACCCCTATTCTACTTCTTTTCCTAATCATCTCAATGATTGGTATCTTATCCAGTATACCTGGTGAACTCTTTAATTGTTTATACACAAAGCTTTATATTTGCAAATATTTATAAAAATCACGTGGGGGTAATTTGTATTTATTCCTAATATCGCTGTATGCTGGAATTTGCCCATCCTCTACTAGGTCACCCAACGTATAAGCACCCTGCCTTTGCCAACCAAGCATTACATAATCTTGAAAGACACTAGGAAACACTCTGCTGCTTTTAAATGGCGTATAGAAATTCAAATTTGGAATGGCTAATTTCTTCCTAATTTTCCGCCAGATAGAACATGCAGCGATCAGAACTTTGAAGCGTGTCCTTTTGTAATAACTAGGCTCCAAAACCTCCAACAATATGCCCTTGGCAGCTTCACCCAACCCTATCTCATAAATAGTAGGTTGGTTGGGCATCGGTACATTCGCCCTATCTCCACATATCAGCACTCCCATAACTTGTAGCATTGCTGCCCAATAATACATAACAAGGCTGGGGACCGCCCAGCCCCCCGATCTCGAGGAAGGTACATCCACTTAGCTGCTCGTCGCAGGCGCCTATAGCCCCACAAAAACCTACTACACACCCTCTCTGCCTTAATCAAGCTATTTTGAGAAAATAACAGAGGAATGGTTATAAACAAATATAAAAATTTCGGGAGGACTATCATTTTAAGGACGCTACAGCGACCATATAAGGATAAGTGTAGATTATCGAGTCTCTCCAATTTAGTGTTGACTACTTCTATCATTGGGAGGATATTTAAGTCCGGGATCCTATCAACTGCGGGACTTATCCGCACCCCTAAATACATAGCTTCAGGAACAACAGGAGCGTTGGATGTAGGCATATCAGGAGTCTGAACCACCTGCGTTTTTGAGACATTGAGCCTATAACCCGACACTGCTCCGAACTGTTTTGCTAGTTCCTTCAGTGCACGGAATGCAGATGGAACATCGGATGTTATCACAACTATATCATCTGCGTAGGCTAACAGATTGTGGGAGATATCACCAGCCCTTATTGGAGCTATAGCCTGATTAGCTACGATTTTAGAGAGAAACGGATCTATGTATAGGGCAAACAGCAGGGGTGAACAGGGAAACCCCTGCCATGTGCCCCTAGTAATAGATAAAAACTAGTCTGCTGCCCTGAGATGCGCAATTGGGCTCTTGGGGAAAGATACATAGCAGAAACTGCATGTACAAATTCATCTGGAAACCCCTTCCATCTGAGTACCACCTACAAGAACCCCCAGGAGACCCTGTCGAACGCCTTCTCGGCGTCCAACAGGATCAACCCAAGGGGAGATTTCGTGACATGGGCCCAGTCTAGCAATGCGATGGAGCACCTGACATGATCCGCTGTGTCCCTGCCTGGAATAAATCCATGCTGATATATGGAGACCAACGGAGTAATCACTTGCGCAAGTCGGCAAGCCAAAATTTTAGAATAAACTTTCGAATCGCCATTAATTAGTGATATCGGCCTAAATGATGATGGGAGCAGCTCTGGTTTCTCTTTTTTCGTAAACAAAACTATAGTTGCATTTTGCCATGATTCCGGCACTATGCCCTTCTGCGCTGCTCTAAGGACCTCAACAAAAAACAATTTAATATCATCTAAAAAGATTTTATAGAATTCCAGTGGAACAGCATCTGGGCCACAGGCCTTGCCATTAGCTAGAGATTTAACAGCCAGCTCCAATTCCTCCATTTGAATAGGTGACCCCAAAAATTCAGCCTGTTCTTGAGAGATTTTAATTGTCTCCATATCAATAAAAAACTCCTCCATGGCCCTCTCAATATCCAGCCTAGGAATATCTTCCCTATACTGAGAGGAGTAAAAATCCAAGAAAACTCTATTAACTGCCTCCTGAGTATCATGTATTATTCCATATTGATCTTGGATTTTTACTACCTGGTTCTGTATACTGCGCTGGCGAAGTCTCTTGGCTAGAACCGTACCAGAATTCTCCCCAAACTCAAACATCTCTGTACGATATTGCAAGTACTTTGATGCGAGATCATTTCCGAATGACTCCAATAATTGGGCTTTCAAAATTGCTTCTTTTTGTTGACTCGACAGAGTTTCGTAGCCATTCTTAATATTCAAAGTAAGTTCGATCTCTGCCTCCCTTAGCTCCTTAACACGACTACGCATCTGCTCTTGTTCAGACTGCCGCCTATATGAAGTGAAACTTTTGGTCCCCCCCGTAGTCCAGCTTTCAGCGTGTCCCATACCACTTGATCAGATGCCGACCCAATGTTTATATTTAGAAACTGTGCTATCCACTTTTTAATATGGGCCCGATACTCATCTTCACGTAACAGCTTCCTTTCGAACGTCCACTCCCTAGGGGGTTTCCTGATTCGAGGCCATTCACACTCTGCTATCAATGGATTATGGTCTGATATAAGTCGTGGAAAACAAGAAATAGAAGAAACAATTGCCACCTGCTCTGTAAGGAAAACATAGTCTAACCTAACATTTTTGTTATGGGGAATAGAGTGATGCGTATACCCATCTTCCATTTTATTATGTAGGAACCATAGATCTACCAAACCATGCTCCTGTAGAAGAGCCTGAAGCGCTTTAAATACTTTTGGCTTTCTGCCCACATATTTTGGATCTCTAGCTAAATCGAAATTACTTAAAGTATTAATGTTCCTATTGCCACATACTAGAAGTGGAGTAGGCCAGCCTGCCAATTCCACATCCAGCTGTTGCACCACCTCCGGATCGTCTAAATTCGACCCGTACACATTGCAAATCGTTAGATGTTTACCACCTATACAAGCTTCAGCTATGGCCCACCTGCCCATTCTATCCCCCAATGCCCTTTTGCAAGAGCCTAAACTCTGCTTCATAAGTATAGCGACCCCTCTAATCATAGAGGTCTGTTTGGAACAAATAAGGAGCTCATAGCCAGCCAGCCTGAGAAAAACCTGCTTCCCCCACGGTACATGAGTCTCCTGTATACAGAGGATGTCTGCCCGCAGCAAATAAACAATTTTAGCAAAGAGAGCCCGCTTTTTGCCATTGTTAAGACCGCATACGTTCCATGGACATACAGCCAATTTATTCTGCCCCATCAGAATAAAAGAAAGAAATCGAAAGGAAGTACATAATGTGCATATACTCAAACTGTAATACCATTTCTGCAATGCAAACCAACACTCTTTTTGTTTTTTTTACCCCGTCCCCTCCCCCCCTTTTACCCTCCCGCCCACCCCCCTTCCCTTCCCCCCCACACCCCCACCACCCACAGTGAGGCTTAAGGACCATGTCCTCAGTGATGTTGCGATGCTATACCCGTGCCCCCCCCCATCAGCTTCCTTACCAACACTTGTGCCATTCATTTTCCCCTCTACTCCTTACACCATGTTTCCTTTCCTAGGACATCTAACTAATTTATAGGTTCCACAAAAAAAAAAAAAAATCGGGACCTGAAGAAAAGAAAGAAAAAACTCCCCACACAATTACACACTATTAAGCTTCATAGCCTAATCATTGTGATTAACCTCATTGCCCCGACTACGGCCTTAGTCGTGAAGATAACAATTCTGGGGTACTTGATTATATCAAAACCAAACATTTGAGTGTACAAATTTTGGGAACAAAGTTCTCGGGAAAAAAGATAGGGACTTATTAATAAAGAATAAAAACAAATTCTAAGCAATGATCACCCCAACCAAGTCCAACCAGCAATCTACAGGCAAATCCAACCAAATCAGCAAAAAATATTCCCTCTAATCGGAACAAGCGCTGTATATTACAATGTCTGTCTTTTGGAATGCTCAGCCAACTCCTTTAAGTAGTCCTGTGCTGAGCTACACGATGTAAAGAACCGCGCTTTCCCATTCACAATAACTTTTAACTTTGAAGGGTTAAGCAGGAACACCTGGGCTCCCGCTTCTTGAAAGGGAGCGATTAATTTTCGCATTTGCCAGCGTTCTTTAACAGTCGTTGGACTGAAGTCTGGGCGAACGAAGAACTCACATCCCATGGCAGCTCTTTTCTTCTCCGGCCTTGCTAAGTCATACAGGGCCTCGCGCAGCAAAAAATTATTCAAGCAAATTAAAATCGCCCTTGGGTAGAGATTCTGACCACTTTGTCCTTCTTTACCACGATGTCTCAGCACAAAAGGGAATCTATGAGCACGGATTACTTCAACTTCCCAATTCCAAGCACTTAATTCTGGGAAAGCTTGCTTGAACAGCTGTATAACAAATTTGCGAGGGTCTGCCCCCTCCTTTGATTCTGCTATTCCTAGCACGCGTAGATTATTGCGGCGTGCCCGATTCTCTAGGTCCGTAAGCTTCCATTCTACATCAGACTCTGATCTTTGTAAGGACTCCACAACCCTCTGTTGCTTCACTAAAGTATCTTCAACTGACGAGACTCTCTCCTCGACTTTGACCACCCTCGTGGTTACTTCAGCACAGGTTTTGACCAGCCGTCTCACAGTATTCTGAAGTTTCCTTACTGCTCCATGCGTGCGTAAGCCCTCCGCTTTCGTCTTGGTTCGATGAGCCATGATAGTCTTATAGATTAAGCCAAGAGTGATTGAGCCCTCTTCCAGCTCCTCATCCAGGTTTAGCTGCGTAACCTGCTGGATTTGATCCAGCTGCACTCCCTCCGTGGAATCCGTTGTTTTACTCACTGTAGACAGTGAAGCAGACTGGTCAAACTCTTCTCCTTCTAAATCGTCTGGTAAATCCCCCCAGTCCCCCAGGTTGCTGGAGCTATCTAACTCGTGCTCCTTGTCTGACAGGGTCGTTAAATCCGACATAGAATACAATTTCTCATCAGATTCCAGTTCGACAGCTTTGTCAGTACACAAGATAGCCGATTCCAGCATCATTCCTGATCCTGATCCTGGCTGTGACAGACCATTGGCTTCACTTAATGGCACTGTTGTAGCCACTATGGGCTCTTTTGTCTTCACTGTTCGTCTTTTATCAAAGATTGCTGCCACAGTCTTTTGCTTCATATGTGTCTCTTGTACCTGAGGCTGGTGGACTGCTGAGTCACGGTACTGACTTTGTATGTCTCCAAGTGCACCTTGCGCTGCCAGTGCTTGACTAGATGAAGCTAGCGGAGTATCTTCTAGTTGCATGCTGGGGTTTCTGCCACCGACTCCAGCCGCTGCGACTGCTCCAGGCACCGCGCTCTCAACTTGCTTGTTGCTGGCCCCTCCAGGCTTAATCTTTGTGGCATTCCCCTTAGCCTTAGAGTCGTTGTCAGTAGCACTAGTAGTGCCCGGATTCTGTTCCCCAGTAACTAGAGCCTTAGCTGGCGTTTCAGCCGCCGCCCCCCCTTGTTCCTGGCAGTGCCCCTGCCCTTCGGTGCCATCCTTAAAACGGGAGAATAAATCAGGGCCAAAAATCCCCCTCCTCGAAATGCAGATTATAGAGCACAGGTCTCTGAGACACTTCTCTCTGAAAACAGGCTGTCCACAATGTTTTTATTAAGTATTAAATTTGTAGAAGAAAAACTACTAGTCCCAGAATCCACCATACTAGCTTACTCGTTTTCACTGTCTTTCACCATTACCTGTTACAGAGCAGCGCACAGTCTTTCGAGCCTTTTCTCGACCGTCCTATACACAACCGGGAGGGCACCTCAGGAGAGACTGCAAAAATTCAGGGGTTAGCACTAGACCCGGAATCAGGGAGCACCAGCGCTGTTGAGCAGAGTGCAGAGTGCAGTCAAGCAGCTAGAGATGTAGCGGGATCAAGAGCCGCCACTATGCTCCTTCCTGCACACCCGTCTGCCACGATTACTGCTGCGGTCAATCTCTCCCCGCCTGGAAGCCTGTCATCAAACGAACAGCTGCGTCAGCGAGAACACACTGCGGGTCCAGACAGGAGCCGCGTTCGAGTAGTTTCTCCCCCTCAGTTCGCTATCGACTCCGTGAGCCTCCACCACCAAAGGGACACTGCTCAATACGCCAATGAAGCGCGGATGCAGGAGCGCCTTCAATCTGGCGTACCTGGCGAGTGGTCACCGCAGGTAAGGGAGCTGATTAGGAGCAGCGGGCTAGCACCTCACACGGCCACAGTTGCGGCCGCCATCTTGCCTCTTATCAATGTCACATAGCTTTGTATTCCAAATGTGCAAAGAAAGCCAGCTGCAGCAATTTAGCAAAAATCAGTAATTAAAAAAAAAACATTTCCTAAATGTTACTCTTCACTTTGCACACAAGCAATCACTGAAACGAATCCATAAAGATTGATGCACCGGTCATAATGCCAGAATATTGTGGCCATTCGCTTGCGTCTGTCACATGAGCGCTTACGTGCCAGACATGAAGGTGATTTTTGGAAGGATGATTAAAGTACCCCAGCACCAGTCACCCTGTCCAGTTGAAGACCACCTACAGGAAGGGGTACAGGAAGAAAACAGAGGTTTGGAGCAGGGGGACTAGGTGGGTCCAGGTTTGCAGAAGCTTCACTAGAGATATATTTACAAACAATGAATCAGAAAGGGGGGGGCCGCTCGGCCCCACGCACGCATGGCTGGGCCCGGCCCCCCTTTCACTCCTGGTTGGTTATGGGTCCCACCGTTGACCCGGAAGCGGTGTGAGTGCTTCCGGGTCAAGGGGAGGGACCAGGAGGGTAGAAAAGGCCTGGGGGGCGCGGGAAGCGGCCTCATCACTGAGCTGACCATGTGATACAACCTCAACTGTGACAAAGCGTCACACACCAATAAGACAACCTAAACAGCGACTACAAAATTCTAAATGAATATGGAGTAATGAGGCTACTGCCTCGGTATCCAAAAACTCACCACCGTCAGAAGGTATCTGACAGAAGACAAGGATCAGGAAGCGGCCTCTTGTACCCCCGCTTCCCAGGCTCGCTCCTCGCCCCTGCATCAGAGGTCGCTAAATTTTCTAGTTTTTCTTTCAGGCAGCAGAGGGGACCTCGCACGGAGATCGGCGTGTCAGGAGGGCTCTTACGAGGCACGACAGATCGCTATTTGGAATTGGCTGGCCGGCGGCATGTCGTTGAGCGCGCTTTCCTGGGTGGGGCAGAGGAGAACAACATCGGAGCGGAGTTTCATCCACTGGCTGCCGGTTTTACAGCGTGGGTACCCGTGTGACCCTACGGGAAGAGGTTCCTCCGGCTACACCTGATGCTGCTCTGAGTTAAGTATTTCTGCCCCAACTGCAGGGTTGGGGTAGGCTGCACATATCAGCCCCCCTTTGCTAAAAAACAGAAGGAAAGTCCTGTTAGCCTGTGTAACGTAGATTGCGGCGGGCGTATGTGGCGGGGCGGCCGACCTCACCTGTAAGATATGGCTCAACCGTTAGGGGGGCCGACTTTGAGGCTGGGGTACAAGGCTCGAACCTGGTGGGGGTCGAACAAGCTGTGATCACTCAATCTTCATGATCGTACAAATGAATATGCCCCAGTATAATGCAACTGGTGGTCATGTACTGCACTGAGGTACCTTTCGGTCTAATTCCTACAAGGTTAAACTGCACGAATAAATATGTATGGCCTCATTAGCATATTTCTAGAGGGTGGTCTGGAAGACGTTGGGGGGGCCGTGCAGTTACAAAAGAGGCACAATGAAGGGGAGACTGCTCTGATATACGAGCGATCAACATTGGTACACAGAATGGCAACTCGTGCACAAGTCCACATTGTCGGGGATCATATGTTTATAACATTGTCATGTTCAAGTCATGTTGAGAGTTTACACACAAATGACAACATATCTGGGATGGCGAGGTGTGTGAGTGTTCATATATCCTAAAGTGCTTGACGTGTGTTTTATAATATTCATGGAGGGACTGCAGCACGTGGATAATATATGAGGAACTCTGCAGTTTTAAACAATTTTGTAATTCGGTGAATTGACTCCTAATCTTGGGTCTCGAATTTATATTGGGTCAATTTCGGCAGTTTACAGCATATTCTGGTCATGACAGCATGATCTGAGACCTTAAAAAGTTCACCAGGGAGCTAGTGCGGGTGAGTTATATCATTCCTGGTAGACGCCATATTGTGAGCTGGGAACCCAATTTTGTTTTAGAAAAAATAATGGAGTTTTAAAAACAGGCTTGTGTGATCGGGGAGCTACTCTTGGCATACAGGAGACTAGATTGGGCTGCCTGTGCTGCCATCTAGTGGTCATGGAAAAATTTTCGGAAATAATATTACAATTGCATGCCTTTCAGAGCTGCTACTTCGATTTCATGGTTTAATTTTGACAGTGGCGCTAGGAGCGTCTCTATTGATTGAAGCCGATAGGAATGGAGCATCAACCAATATGTTCTGCGCTCATAATTTAAGACGGAGTGCATGTGGAGGTGCTTCAGTGCGTGTGAGGCAGCTGTGATTTATGTGAGCGCTTTGGCATGAATGAGGTAATTGTTGTGTCGGGTGATCTACGCTCAGAGGGACATCTAACCCTGACTAGGCCTAGCACGTGGCCCTAGAATAAACTCAGCCAGACACTGGGAATAAAGTTGCTTGGTCGGTCGGCGCGCGTCTCTGAACGCCCTCTCACGTGCTCGACCTCTTTTTATTATAGGGCGGTCACATGACCAACTTGTCCGTCCCTCCGGACCTCGGGGGCGGACCCTCGGGAACACAACAGTAATCAATGGGTAATATGCTCCGCGCGCCTGCTTTAAGAATACTGGGGAGTGCTTCAGTTCCCAGCCCTGTTGATACACTGGCAGGGGAGGGACTCTGCGATATCGGCCGTGCCGAGCTCCGCTGCTCCTTATAGGGACTGGCGCTGCCTTGGCACAGTAATCTAAGCTGCAGAGCACACATGACCTCCCTTTACAGCGTATATAATTAATCAACTCATCTCAAAATTCGAGTGATGGCGCCATACGTGCCAGTATTTACAATTAGGGGCAAAAGCGGGGTCAAACTGCATACAGCAGCCATTGTAAGTATGGGACACGGCTATTAAGGGTGGAGACAATATTGGCCAGTGTTTCACCTAATCTATTATGTTTATATAGCGCTTGCTACCACTGATGAGGCGTCAGCGTGTGTGTTCAGCATTTAGCACAATGCCCCGGAACCCATAAGGTTTAATGTTTAAGCAGTATAGTGTGACATCAAGGGAATGTGAGTAGGGGTAAGGAAACATGCGCGGGGTAACGCATCATTTGTGTGGGGTTTTGTTCAACCGTTTTTAGCACCAGCATTTCCCTAGGTCACTCTCAGAGGGCTCTAATGAGGTGAGTAAATTTAGTGTGCAGCTGATGGTTGAGAGTGCTCTATACGGGAGCAGCTTTCTTATTGCAGAATTTAGGCAGCACTTTATTTCTGGAGGGGTTTTAGTTAGACTTAAACTGGGAGCCCCCTTGGGTTTGGGCAGATCTATACCTCTCTGAGGACTCTAATGAGGTGAGCGGATTTAGTGTGCTGCTGAGGTTGTGGGTGCTCTATACGGGAGCTGTTTTCCCACCTAAACTCAAGGACTACCAAGAGTTCTCTGTTTCTTTATTGCATAATTCATGAGAAACTGTACTTTTGAGCATTTTCTTTTGGTTAGACCTAAACTGGATGCTCCCTTGGGTAGGGACCGAGCTATACCTCTCAGAGGGCTATTGCTACAAAAAGGAACCATGGAAAATATGTGTACGTAATTAATTCTGGGTTGCATGGACTCTTGCTGTTTCATTTAATGTGTGGAATCTCATTGAGTGGTTGCCTGGTTGAATGTTTTATTTCACAATGATAAGTTTAAGTATAACACTTTAGAATTATCATTTGTATCAAATGAACTGATTGTTAAATAATCGCGGAAACTTCGCTATGCGAATGACCTCTTTCTTGGGGTCCTCCTTGTGAGTAACATGCATTCAAGTGTAGGTCATGACGATGGTGTGTGAGCCTGTTTACAGGTGGCGCAGCACAATATTGCTAGGCACAGACAATAACCATGTTCCTTTGCAACTCAAAGCAGAAAGCCAAACAAGGGACTTGAATATTTCATTTTCAGGTCAAATAACACCGCGGGGGGCCTAGTTATGGATTCAATTGGGGAAACCAGTAGCGTGCAAAAGACTCTTGTATAATTGAGTATAGGGGGATTTCGAAACACAGTGTCCTACTGATGCTGAGAGTGCTCTATGCGGGAGCTGCTTTCCACCTCCACCTGGGAATTACCCAAGAGTCCCATGCGTTTGTTTTAGGACATGTTTATGCAGCACTGTATTTCTTAACAGGTTTTGTTTAGACTTATACTGGGTGTGCACTTGAGTATGGACAGAGTTATACCTCTCTGAGGAGGGTGAAACCCATGTCAAGAGTCGCCTTTGATCAGGTCAGGTTGGCTTGGATGGTATGCTACCAAAAGCCAAAGTGGTAACGGTGTGCTGGGAGCGGCGAAAGGCTCCTGGGCCATTTTACAGCCCAGCATGGATAGCACTGTGCTAATCCTAATTTTAAAGACTTTGCGGCTGAAATGGCAAAAGACTGCCCCTTTCAATGTTATATCCTATGCCTAACAACTTGGCTAGAAAAGCAGAAATTGGAAGTGATGGTAGGGGCTTTCAACATCCTATTTATTCAACCCCACAGGAGTAACAACGCTCAGAGTCCCTTTGCTTCGGGTTATTTTGTGCTACAGTGATTATTATCCTATGATCTACAAAGTGCTATTTCTAACAAATATTCTAAAGTCTAAAAGTGCATATTCCTGACAGTGGTCCATGTGGCCCTGTGCCATGTATATAATCCCCTGTTAAATCTGCACTAGTTCACAGCATTTCACACTATGTCCCCTCCTTATGTAATCAGGGATGGGCTATGGCATTCGCTGTGGACTACAGGTCTATTCTTGCATTAGGGTCTTACTACCCGGCACCCTCACTTTAGCATTAAGTTATAATGCTCCGCATGTGACACAAGCTGATGCTATGCTAGACACTCGAACAACAGTGGCAGGTTTGATGGAAATGCATCTTGTACTGATCTTCGCTAGGGTTTAGCATGTGACAAGCAACCTAATACAGCATGTGTATTGGATCCTTCGTCAGGAACCGGAAACACTAATCGTTTGTGTTTGTTTTTCAATTATGTATGACCGGACACATGGTGGATACCTGGGAAGTGCTCCGCACCACGACTGCGAGAAGTGGACAGCCAGGAGAACCAGTACACCTGGATTCTGAGTGTCAAGCAAAGACATCAAGTATGATGGGCAGTCAATCCAACGGCTCAAGCGGTGCCAGCGGGAGAAGGTGCTACCCATGCATTATAGTTGATGTGTGTAATTGTCACCCATTTGTGTTGTCAGTTGGGGAACAGGAGCAAGGCAATGCATTTCAGGTGGATACCGTCAGTTTGACCAGGAGCACAGATATTGCGGAGGAGGCATCACAACAACACCCCATAAGCGAATCGGTAGCTGCTATGGTGGCGCCTTCGCTCGCAGGCGCCTTTCATGAATAATACTGCATGGTGTAGGAGGCTCCATAGTAGGAAGGTAGGCCGGCGCAGGGCTTAGCCTTACAATAGTACGTTGCACATTGTGTCGACAGTTGGGGGAAAGAGGCAGGGCCCTGCATTTTAGGTGTAGACCGTCACAACAACACCCTCGTTGTGAGATGAACACTGCGTGGTGTTAGATAGTAGGAAGGTAAGCTGGAACAGGGCTTAGCCTGACTATGGTATGGTGGTACCAACAGAGAGGAACGTCAACGTGGGAGGTGTAAAGATCCGGTGTACCATGATGCTGAGGTAGGAGGTCAGGTAGTGGCGCCAAGAGGGGTTGTCAAAGTGCCTATGAGTAGGCCAGTCCCAGCTTTAGACTCTGCAACTTGAGCAGGATACTGAAGTAGGTTGGGTTTACACGTGTAGGGCCAGGATACGCCCAGTCACAGCGATTACAGGGATTCGTCCAGAGTAGGAAGTGAGAGGTACGTGATAGACACACCACACCGCCCTCAGTTGTTATCTTACATGTGGCTGGCAACGAGTTGGTTAAACTGGGCAGGAGGTGCCGGATCGCAGTGATAATCTCAGCTGTGAACTGGCTAGCAAAAGTATGCCCAGGCCGCACGGGTTGTTGGTCATTCTTATGTAAAGCGTGCTAAGCCATTTTTCTTTTCAGGTGGTTGTAGACAGAGGGCGGAGGGCGGAGAGTGGGGGTTTAGCTGTTTCCTTTCATGCAAAGGGGGGCTCGGTTTTAGCCAGCTTATGGGCTTTGTGTCAGAATTGCTTAAACACACCCCTCCGCCCTCAGTGGTTACCCTGCGCCTGGGGGGGGGACGATTTGGTGACGCTGGGCAGAAGGGTCTTGTTGGAAGAGATTATCTCAGCAGCGGGTTGGCTGGCGAAGTCCTTTACTGGTTTACACCATAGTGTGGTCACATTTGATACCTAGACTTTAGTGGAGGGGAGGCAATCAGGGAGGGGGTTGAATCACTCGGTAAAGAGGGTCAACAACGAGATCGAGAAGCTGTTTCAAACACCTCAACTGCAGAGTATCTCACATGGGTGCATCTGGGGAGATCAGTTCTACTTGCGGGATGGCGTCCACTTGGCTGGGGCAGGTGATGGCCTATTAGTAAGGAAGATACTGGCATGGTTGGAAGGTTTTGCGAGGTAGGTATGACCTTTCGGTGTAGGCAGTTTGGGGGGGGGGGGCAGATAGTCGGTCAACTATGCTGGCCTGTGGCGGTAAGGTCATAATCGATGAGCAGCAATTTAAGGTCCTTAGGGGGCGGCACCATTCATCGAATGGGGTCGCCCAGGGGGAGGGGCCATTGGTCTCTCCCAGAACTTCAGGGGCAGGATATCCGCTTGCTTGGAAGGGTGCGGGGGAGGGAGTCACGCTTTCCTCAGTCTGTTAGCCACCCCGCACATACACTATGACGTCATCAAATGGCGCGAACGTAAGGCCCCTCCGTTTATGGTTAAATGGAGTTCACTGTGCGTACGAGGGTAATCGGGAGAGGTACGTACTCTCCCGGTAACGGGCCCTTGTTGTGCATGCGCACTCGTATGTGAATGCGCAGCTGAAAAAAAGGATCTGACACCGGTTAGCGACCTTGACGTAAGCCTCAGAATTTTTTAATGCAAAATTGATAAGTAGGATGTTAGATTTGGTTAGGAACACGCTGTATTAGACCTTTGTTAAGGTTAGCCCTTCATACCTGTCTACCTTGCTGTAAATCTAATGGCAGAATTTTGCATTTAATAGTTATGTAAATAATGTTTATTTGACCAATTTTTTATTTGTTTTCATATTTTAATAAATACGGCCGGGGGGTCGCGGGGCCCCCCCTGCCTTCCAAAGAAATCCCTCGCCTGGCTAAATTACAATGGGGATTGTATGTGGTGTTTGCATGATAGGGAGGGGGTGGTCGGTGGTCCCCGACCATGAGAAAAAGGGGGGCCGCTTGGCCCCCACGCACTTATGGCTGGGCCCGGCCCCCTTTCACTCCTGGTTGGTTATGGGTCCCACCGTTGACCCGGAAGCGGTGTGAGTGCTTCTGGGTCAAGGGGAGGGACCAGGAGGGTAGAAAAGGCCTGAGGGCGTGGGAAGCGGCCTCTTGTACCCGCACTCCCCAGGCTCGCTCCTCGCCCCTGCTGCAGGGGCCGCTAAATTTTCCCCACCCACCATCCCTGTTAGCAGGATTTCATTTTGAACATTGGTAGGTATCATCGTTGATGGTAGTGAACGCTGTTGATATGTGTGTAATTTTCTTCCTTAGGCCTTTTTTCCCTTTTACAGGCAATATTAGTGGAATGTGCTCATTTGGTTATGTGGATGTGTAATTACGTGTTTTTCTCCTTAGGCCTTTTTTCCCTTCACAGGTTTCTTAATTGTCGTATTTATTATACTGGTCAGGCGGTAAGGTCCTAATCGGTGAGCAGCAATCTAAGGTCCTTAGGGGGCGGCACCATTCATCTAATGGGGTCGCCCAGGGGGAGGGGCCATTGGCCTCTCCCAGAACTTCAGGGGCAGGATATCCGCTTGCTTGGAAGGATGCGGGGGAGGGAGTCACGCTTTCCTCAGGCTGGTAGCCACCCCGCACATACACTATGACGTCATCAAATGGCACGAGTGTAAGGGCCCTCCTGTTATGGTTAAATGGAGTTCACGGTGCGTACGAGGGTAACCAGGAGAGGTACGTACTCTCCCGGTAACCGGGCCCTTGTTGCGCATGCGCACTCGTACGTGAGTGCGCAGCTGAAAAAAAGGATCTGACACCGGTTAGCGACCTTGCCGTAGGCCTCAGAAGTTTTGAATGCAAAATTGATAAGTAGGATGTTAGATTTGGTTAGGAACACGCTGTATTAGACATTTGTTAAGGTTAGCCCTTCATACCTGTCTACCTTGCTGTAAATCTAATGTCAGAATTTTGCATTTAATAATTATGTAAATAATGTTTCTTTTACCAATTTTTATTATTCATATTTTAATAAATACGGCCGGGGGGTCGCAAGACCCCCTGCCTTCCAAAGAAATCCCTCGCCTGGCTAAATTACTATGGGGATTGTATGTGGTGTTTGCATGATAGGGAGGGGGTGGTCGGTAGTCCCAGACCATGTAGATGTAATCTATTTAGACAGATGTTGGTTGTCCTTGAAATCTGCCCCGGATCAGCCCTCCTGGATCCGAGCTTCACAGCCATGGTTTGAACCATCCTCAAATCTCACATTTGATCCTCCCCACCTAATACAACCTGAAACTGCTCCGTTTGCAAGGACAGGGGGTCAACAGCTGCGACGAGGGACTATGGGCGTTAACAATGCAAGACACTTTAATGAGTGATACAAGAAGACACACACTGGCTGTTATCTGATAGAGAAGACAAGTCTATTGTAATTACACAAAATTCTCCAAAATAACAAAAATTATATTTTTAAGGTAAACACAATCACTTATATTTTAACATTAACCTATAACAGGCTGAGGGAAAGAATGCAACAAATCCATTAATTGTAGAGTTCCGAGGCGGGTGGGAAATCTGAGGCATTTTTCTCACATGTCCATTTGTTTGGATTTTTGCAACATTCCCTGCCAACTCTACCACCATTCATGGTGCCACAGCTTCCCTCGGCATCTGCGCCACCGTTGATTCTACAATAAGAAAAATGTAATTCAGGAGATATTCAATATCTACAAATGCAGAGAGTTGGGCATGTTATAAATGTGTTTTCAGTGACCATTAGGGTCCATACTTGTAAGCGCTGTTCATTGCCAGACAAGAATAAATAATGACCGGTTTAGCAAACCTATTCATACAACTCCAGAGGCCAACCAATCGGAGTGATTTGCCATTAGGATGCTGAGTTGTATGTCATCTACATGTGGTAAAAGGGGACAGATTTGATAACTGATGCCATACATGCATTTCCTGTATGTAAATTCTAACTAGACTAGCTTCAAGGAAAGTGCCTCGAGCCTCTCCGTTAAGAGCAAAAAATTGAAAAAGAGCTGAAATATGGGGCAGAAGAACAGAGGAAAACCAAGAATAGAACTCAGCAGTAAGACCATCAGGACCCGGAGCCTTATCCTTAGGTAGCATGGGCAAAGCGGATTTCATCTCAGGAATAGAAATAACCCCTTCTAAAATAGAGCAGTCAGGAGGGGGGGGAAGAGCGAGGGGGTAATGAATTAAAAAAGGATTCCAGATTAGCGTCAGAGGGAGAAAATTCGGGAGTGTAAAGAGTTTTATAGGAATCTGTAAAACAAGTTAATATTTCTTCATCTTTGAAACGAGGGATATCATGATCATCAATAATCTTAACCACTCTAGATCTTTGAGATTTTACCTTCAAGTAACTCGCCAACAGCTTACCAGCTCGATCACGACCCCCATAAAATGTAGAATTAATTGTTAGCATGGTCCCGTTAATGCAGTGACTTTCAATGAAGAAAAGGCGTTTGACAGGATGTCATTGGTTAACCTGCTGCCTGTCACGCAGGCTTCAGTGAATATCTGATCCACCAAAAACCCATCTACCAACTTGTACCTACTGCTTCTTCTGTAATCAATGATGTTGCTTTACTCCCTCCCCCCCCCGATGTCATTGCACCAAGCCACTAGACAGCGTGTACCGGCAAGAATGGGTGGGTGCTGGTATCTCAGCACATGATTTTTAATCTTTTATCACCTTACATCTGGCAGACGTGGTTGTTTAAGTCAAAGCTCATGTTTAATTTGCATATTGCATTACATGTACTCGATCTGTCCAGTAAGATTTCTAAGTTTTGCATTCATTGGAGTACACATGACTTGTCCCATTTAAGTAACTCTCACTCCTCCTAAAGGAAGGTGGAATCCTTTTCATTGAGCCCATGTCTCTCACACCCACACTTTTAAAGGGAGCGCAGATGTCTGGGAACAATGTCACATGTCTCCTTGACATGTATTCATCTAAGACCAACATGTGAATTGAATTTTCCGTGTTCTTTGTGGACAGAATTGCTTTAATCGAGCCTCAAGATCACAGACGTTTATCATGTTGGACTATGGATTTGGAGTGTAACGAGTACCGCTGATGAAACAGTCTTCCCACTATGGCCCTTATGGATTTTAAGTCCCTGCTGTCATTACTCTCTATGGGAGGGTGCTGCAGTACCAGTAGTTGGCCATGTGTGGTGTTGGTCCTGCTTCAGCTCTGCAGTGGGGTCCCTCCCTAACCCCCCTACTCGTCCCTAAACACCTCCTGTTTAGTAGTAAGTAATAGTAAACTTACATGCCTGAGGATCTCCCCATAGAAAAGGCAGGAGAGGTGAGCTAGACTCACAGGCTGTGAATAGCATTTTGTAGTACTTTACTGGTACTATTGTCATGCTACTAAATGTACCACAAAATGCAGGTTGTGACTATGCCCCACAGTATTTACAGCCAGTGATGTACAGAACCCCTCTCTGCAATTTCATTAAAAAAACACTATCTCTTTAATTGTATGATTCCTGCATGCTAAAAGGTAGGGGAGGTTCAGCGACCAGTAGCGCTGTATAGGTAAATGCATTAACTATCACTGACTACCACTGCGCATGTCATACCAGCAGGAATGTACCTACCAGGCTGTAAAGGAATGATGTTTAGAAAGCTGGTACATACTCATCTGTAAAGTTTCTTCCAGTTGTCCATCTCCAGGTGCCATTTTCTTTTCTCAGCCCAATCCAGAAAGCAGCTTTGTGCAGCTGGTCAACCAAGAATTTCTAAAACAAATACACAAATAACATCCCATCAGAGAGAGTGCTTGTGGAAGTCTGAGTCCGCTTTTGTGTGTGTGAATGAGAGAGAGAGAGAGATTGATTGAGTGTAAATGCACAAGCATGGGTATCTGTGTTTTACACATGGATATAGCAATGAGTGCCTGTGTGTCTGTCCCCACAGGTCCTGGACCACTGACAGTCTTTTAATGTTTAAAAGAGTTTTGCACATCTCTTCTAAAGTATATCTCCGGGAACATTCGCATCTCCTCAGGGGAGTCGAATCATTTTGGACAAGGGACCTCATTAATGTGGACCTTCTCATCCACTGGAGTGCCGTGTCCTTCATAAAGTAGTCATGCAGCCGTTATGGGAACTTTGTGGTCGATTGTGTTGTACACACTTCATAGATCTTACAGAATCAAGACACCTACATCACCACAACCCAAGATGATTCTCAGGTCTTCTGCAATGGAGGCCACCACAGCTTCTCTGCCCATGTCATGACAAACGTACAGACGCAACGGTTACCCATCAGGCCGCTAGAGACCTGTTAATAGAATTAGCAATTGATGGGTATATCCCATTGGCTGAAGCTACAACAAGCACATATAGCGCATTTATTAGCTTCCTCAACCTTGTGCTTCTACAGTACAGATTCTGTGTTGTCAGAAATCCTTCCAGAGGGCCATGGGGCAAGCAGGTATTACTGGTCCCTACCATGGGGGTTGAGTCCTTTTCTCTTCATTGTCCAGGACCTGACCTACTATGGGCCCTGAGCAACTGGGCCCGTCCCGTATGACTACAACACTTGACTCTCAGTGGTAGCGGGGTCAAGCAGTCCAAGGCGTCTGGAGGTAGGGAGCAGGGAGGCTGACAGTTCCAAAGCCCACTTCCCTGTCTACTAGTCATGGTTATTCCCCATTAACAATAGGCCACATTCTGGCTAGGACCCTTTACAAGTGCATGACTTAGAAGTCTCGCTATTGCTTTATAAAAGTGAAAGTTTTCCAGCGCTACGGCTCTATGAGGCAGAGCAAGTTCCCTAAGGCCTTTCAGCCAGCCATCAGTCTTACTCGCTTCCATTGGTGTTTCTGGACAGAAGACCCCGGAAGCATTGGGCACTCTGGCATTGCAGTGAACAGGAGCCAGTGATGGCGTTGAGTGGCAGTCTCATTGAAGGAGGCAGAGTAGCTGGTCGTCTGCGGCTCTCCTTGGATGAAGTGATCAGTTGCTTTGATCCTGCTGGTGGATAGGAGTTAAACTTCTAATGCCTCAATCACCACCCCCTTTTCTGAATCAATTTTGTCCACCATAAGCGTGGAAGGGTATACTCAGATGTGAGTCCCTAGCTCATTGCACCTTCAGGATTCAAGCAAGCCGGGCCGAAGACGGCTGAAATGCCAGAAACTGGTCCCCGGTAGCTTGTTTCCTTCCCAGTATAAGAATTGGCTTGGTAGTTTGGTCTGCCCTGTTCCCATGATGCACTGGGCCAGGGTCAGACTAATTTGCATATAGCCAAGTTCTGAGCTGGGATGGTGCAGTGAGCTAAAAAACGGTGATGGATCAAGCCCTGATCTTTGGACTGGGTAAGAGTGGTCTGCTTAATTCAGACACTCTGTTCATCACCACCCCCTTTTCTGAATCATTTTTGTCCACCATAAGCGTGGAAGGGTATACTCAGATGTGAGTCCCTAGCTCATTGCACCATCAGGATTCAAGCAAGCCGGGCCGAAGACGGCTGAAATGCCAGAAACCGGTCCCCGGTAGCTTGTTTCCTTCCCAGTATAAGAATTGGCTTGGTAGTTTGGTCTGCCCTGTTCCCATGATGCACTGGGCCAGGGTCAGACTAATTTGCATATAGCCAAGTTCTGAGCTGGGATGGTGCAGTGAGCTAAAAAACGGTGATGGATCAAGCCCTGATCTTTGGACTGGGTAAGAGTGGTCTGCTTAATTCAGACACTCTGTTCATCACCACCCCCTTTTCTGAATCATTTTTGTCCACCATAAGCGTGGAAGGGTATACTCAGATGTGAGTCCCTAGCTCATTGCACCATCAGGATTCAAGCAAGCCGGGCCGAAGACGGCTGAAATGCCAGAAACCGGTCCCCGGTACCTTGTTTCCTTCCCAGTATAAGAATTGGCTTGGTAGTTTGGTCTGCCCTGTTCCCATGATGCACTGGGCCAGGGTCAGACTAATTTGCATATAGCCAAGTTCTGACCTGGGATGGTGCAGTGAGCTAAAAAACGGTGATGGATCAAGCCCTGATCTTTGGACTGGGTAAGAGTGGTCTGCTTAATTCAGACACTCTGTTCATCACCACCCCCTTTTCTGAATCAATCAAACCTCCAAACACATGGGTCAACACCCATAGTTCGTTAAGATCCCACAATTGTACCGGTGGTGGCCCTCTCTCAGCAGAATGTTCAACCAGGGCGAAGGCCCATACTCTTCATTGTGGCTGATTTTTTTCAGCAGATGGGCAGCAGTATTATCGGCAGTAGCATTCTTCACAGCAGCCCCCTCTAGCATTCAGGGTCTCCGACTTTTTTCTGCACATGAGCAACAGCCCGATTGATGCAACCGCAGTTGCCTTCGCGGCAGGCCCCAGTGGCATGCAGGGTTGCTGATTTGACTCAGCACATGGCCTAAGAGACGCAGTCGTCTCACACCTCGCTGTGGAGATCCACTTGCCAGGTTCCCCCACTGGACCTTGAGAGCCGCAGGCCCTCTTCCTCCCCATCATGGGGTTCCTCTGGTCACGGCAGGCAGACATTGCTGCTCCAGTTCCCAGGGTGATGTCCCTCTCCCAGCTGGGAGACCGGCAGACCTTGGTCCCCAGACCTGGTCACACATGGCAGAACTCTTGCTGGGTTTCTCCATGTCGAGGTACAGCCACTGCTGGCTGCTTGACAGTTGGGGACTTGGGAGCTCCAAACTCCATTTTTACAATCTGACACAAATGTGACTTAGTGCCTCAGTCATTGAAGTTCATGTGGGAGCTGCATCCTTTGAAGTGCCAACTCCTCTGTCCTGTCCTTTTACCCAGGAAGCAGTCTGTTACAGGAGGAGTGACCCATCCTAGATAGTCCCACAACACAGGGCATGGGAGGGACTGGGGCTGAATTTCAGCATCAGTGTTATACGCCTAACACAAGGTTACAAAAGGGTCTGAGTCCTACTCTCTATGATTCTCCTATCAGTCCCATCGCCTTCTTGAGTTGTGCCCAGGCCTTCTAACCTTTGACCTTTTTTAGGATCAACGAGCCCTTTTGAAGTTTACTGAAGAGCCTGGCACTTCCTTCCTCCAGTGTGTGTCCAACCAGCTCTCATGAGTGTAGCAATACAGAAATGTGTCTGGGGGAAAATGGGCTGGGGGTGGGGAGGTTCCTCCACTGCCTCTCCAAAAGACCCTTGACCTCCAATATGGAACCAACAGGCTTCCATGTATTGCACATATCTCTGGGTTCACGTACAAAACATTCACGCAGGCTCCTGTCTATTGCATCCCCGACAGGCACACATACATCTCAGTGCACACATGCAGACCTGATATGGGGCCCCCCACCGGTTAAGCAAGACCGCAGTCTGTGAGACAGGCTTAGGTCGTGCTGCACACAAACAATCTGTGTTCACCCATGAGCATAAAGCAGCACCAGGCATCCAGATTTCATTGCACCTGGGCATTCAGGGTGGGGGTTCACATCCCTTACCATGGGAGTGCCTTTTCTATCCTAACAAATGCCTCTCCCAGCTCAGGGTACCCCAAAGCACCTCCTATCCTGGAGAGGTTGGGTTGTCAGATCGGTAAAACCAATTAGGAAAGTCCATCAGCATTTCCTTGCCTCCACTACAAAGTTTAACCCTTGCAACAAAATAGACCAGCTCTATTATTAATGAATTCTTGTGTAGCGCACAGCTACCCATTGGGTTTCCAGCACTTGGAGGACAGGCAGAACATCTTATTATTATAGGCTTTTATAGCGCGCTCTGTTACTAAAAAAATAGTATCCTGCCGCGAAAGTGAGGAGAGCTAAAAGAGGCAAGTCTTCAGTTCCTTGCGGAAGGAGGATAAAGATACACAGCATCTTAGAGACTCGGAGGGAGCTCCACAGAAAAGAGAAAGAGCGCCACCCATCCGGGTGCATTTAATTCTAGGGACTGTGCAAAGCAAGTGATTGCTTGAGCGCAAGGTGCTTTAGGGGAGGTAGGGGACCCCTGATTTTTGCAGGCGCCTGCGTTCCAAGCGTGTGCTGATTTTATGCATAAAGCAGAGAAGTATTTGCTTATCCACTGGGAGCCAAAGCAGATGGTGAAGGGACCGGAGGCAGAGGAGTGTTTGCGGAGGCAAAACAAGAGCCTGCCAGCAGAGTTCGGAAACCTGAAGGTGCCTTATCACAGTCTTATCTGTCCCCAAATGCACAATGTTGCCATAATTTAGCCTTAATAATATTAAGGCTCTGGTAACTGTTCTTTGAGCAGAAAAAGGAAGTATCAACAGGATGTTTTTATGCTGTAAACATGGCAAAGTCGCCACAGTTTGGGATTCTCTCCCTTCATTGCCATCAACCACTTCAATGGCTTATGATCCGTTTGCACTACAAACCTAATGCCACAGAAGCAAGGGTGAAAGTATACAAGGCCCACAGTATTGCAAAGCACCATGTGTTAAGAGCCAGTCACTTCTGTTCTGTTGGTAGTAATCTTCTACTAATAATGGTCACTGGATATTCTATACCTTTCTCATCCTGTTGAGGTAACACTGTTCCAACTCCTTGGCCAGTTCATCAAATCCTTCCAGACTCTCCTCATCCAGATCACTTTCATGGGCAACTTCTTGCAGGTCAAAGCAGTGAAGGAGACACTATGTAAATGTAAATGTAAATGTAAATGTGTTGTATTTGTATAGCGCGAACAGTGACCCGGAGGCATCCCGGCGCTTGTACTCCTACCACAAGGGAACCCCTCCTGGCTTTTCCTTGTGAGGTGTCCACTCCTGGGCATCCCATGGTGAAACCAGGCATCCCTTGTGCATCGGGGGCCGTTGTGGAGACTAAGCAAGCTATTGCCCAGAGTTGCAGCGTGGGGCCCATGCTTAGATTCGGCACTGAGGCGAGAATATCCAGTCAGAGGAATTTAAGCCCGATCCCGCCGAGGTGGGAATCGAACCCTGGTCCCTGGCCAGCGTTCTGCATCAAGGTCTGCCGCTCTAACCATTGAGCCACACTTCTCCACTATAACCCTGTAGTTTACCAGGAGGTTCTTGTAACACCCAGTGAGTCCTAAAGTCTGGGTAGTGGGCACCTCCCACTCCATCACAGACTGAATTTTGACATCCAAGAGGCAAATCTTCCTGTTACCCAATTCATGCCCAAGGCTGAATACAGAAGACTGCCCGATCCGACACATGGTCGCTTTGATGGTTGGTTTTTCCTTCTGTACCCTAGCCAACATATGTCCTAGGTGTCTTAAGTGGTCATGTTATGAATTGTAAACACCGCAATATAACCCAGGTGTGCCACATAGAGTTCTTCCAGCCCTAAAAAAACATTGTCCACCGGATCCTGAAAAAGTGGCAGGCACATTATTCAACCCAAAGGCATCACCATAAACTGATACCTCTCTACACTCCCTCCGCTGCTCAGGCATAAACTCAGGGGCTAACTGAACCCCTCCCACAATGCCAGCATTCATATTATTATTCAGTAGGTCAACATCCTTTGCCATATCCATGACATTCACTGTGTGATCTCTCCGGAGATAAGGTTTCAGCCTGTTCACATGGAACACCCTCTTGGGTTCCCTTGTGGCACCTGTGTCTACAAAGTAGTTTACCTCAGAAGCCTTCTGTACTAGTTTGCATTGCCCACACCATTTGTCCTCTAATGACTTGGAAAAAATAGCCTTTAGCATTAACACCTCCTAACCTTCCTGATACACAGAGAGCTTAGCTTTCTGGATTGTTGTGAATGTATCTAGGACCCTAACTAAATATTCCTGATTCATGCCCTTATGTGGTTATAACAAATCATATTCTTATAAAGGCATAAGAATCATATCCATATTTAGTCGTAGCCAATGCAGTCCAAATACGGCAAGGCTACTTCCCTAGACTCCTAGAAAGTACAACTCGTTCTTTAAACAAACCAAACCTCCAGCATCCTGGGAATTCCCCCTGCTTCTGTTTTCATTTGTCCTAGAACTCCTGAGAGTCCTGAAAGAACTGACAGTTCTTAGTGACAGTTCCTAGTGATGTCTTATGTCCAACCTTACGTCAAACACGGCACCTTCCAGGTATAAATGTACCAGCATATGCCTTAAGCAACACAAGGTGGTTTGGAGCAGAGCGGCTATCTACTTACCCAAAGCCCAGCTGATGCGAGTGCCGAAGGAAGCCGACCCTCCCATTTGACGCACTGAGAAAGACGCTGTCTTTTCTCCTGCCGAGAAATCCAGCTCCAGTGTTTCCAGTCACCCTTGCGGATTGCTGGGAGATCAAGTCCTGAGAAAGAGCTACAAGGCCTCCTTCATTCTAAAACCAAGGTATGGAGCTGATTAGATCCTTAGAGAATTCTTGATTCAGATTCTTGGCAAAACTAACTTAACTTAAACTGCAGCTCACTTACTCCTTCCCACGTTCTAGGCTTAGGTTAGGTACACTGGGGTAGGCGTATTTTAGAAGCACCAGTTGAGTACGTTTAGTCAACTTTTATCATTGTATGTATTGTATATATTTTATCCGTTTTAAAAATCATATGGCTCAGAAACCATATAAATGCTTTTACAGTATTATTTCATAATACTCCTTTTACTGTACGCACTTTACTTTATGATAAGTATTGCAATTGTGGCAATTCACTTCTCTTGCATGAGAAAGAAGACTTCTCAATAAATAACACCTTTTATTGAAAACGCCCGTCTCTCTATTTCTCTGCACTCTGGTGAAACTAAGCATGCACGATTGACTGAGTGAAATAGTTATCTATTATTTTCACATGACTCTGGAGATATACTCCTTATTCTGGAGGGAGCAAAGTTGTCATGTTTATGCGGTTGTCAGAAACTAATCCCTTCTTGTCTAATCAGGAAAGTTAACTCCTTCCTGTTCATTCAAGAAAGTTTCTAGTGACCTCTGAGCTAGCTGGCATACCTAATTAAGTCTAAAATATTCAGTAGAAACCTAGTCGACCTCAGTCCTACGTCTACACTTCCGTTTATATTATTCCAATGCGCAGAGCCTATTGGGAATATAGGAACTACACTACAGGATGGGGCTCTCCTTCAGTGCTTGGCTAGCCTGAAGGTTTTCATTTGTTTGATTCATGTATGGTGGCATCAACTACCTGAACCCAATGACATAGTTCACCACATCCTTCTGCAGAGAATCGGAGTTTCCTTCCCACCTTTCTCTGTTCAAGGTGAGTGGACCCCGCCTAGGGTATCCTTAGAGAAGCTCAGAGTGGCTGAACTCTACTTATGTCTGTAGAATCTCTTGGTAAGCATACAAGAGACATGGTGGGAGAAGACCCCACTTCCTCCTGAGATTGTCTGGCAGAGTGCCCATGATGATCATCAGTGTTTTGTTAAATTACTCCATCCAACCATTGTTGTGGAGAAGTGGTGTCTCACACCAGCTTGCTCCCATAGCTCTTTTATTTAAGATGAGAAGAACTGGTTCCCCATTCTAAAATCCCTCCACCGAAATCCAGCCTAGAACAGATCCAAAGGAGAGCTCTCCCTACCCCCTGTGCAGTCATGCTTCTCAGTGGTACCGCCACAGAATGCCTGGAGGCATAATCCACCTCCACTTGTTGTCTGACTGTGAGGGTGGGTCAAATGCACCAGCAATGTCTATTCCAATATGCTGAAATGCAGATTCTACAACTGATAGAGGCACCAATAGTGTCTTAGACCCCCCTCCTGACCTACCAAGTACCAGGCAAGTGAGATAGGTTCTACACATCACTCTGTCTCTCTGTGCACCCTGACCAGTAGAACAGAGAGTCCAACTTATCTTGGATGTTTCTAATGCCCAAGTGTCCTGCCAAGGGCACATCATGGGTCAGGGACAACAGGAAATTCTTTCACACTAACTGAGCCACTAGTCTTCTGCTAGATTCTGGCTCAGGATTCACTGGTGCACTGTACAGGCAGCAGGATGTTTCCCAAACATTCCTTGGCTGTCTTTTTCCTGAGCTCCCTTCTGAAGTCCCACAAGAGTAGGACACTATTCCTGTGCCTCGCGGAAATCATCCCGTTAGGCCCCGCAGCAGCTAGCAAACCCTGCTGCTCTGGAAGTGCCCCAGACTCCAGTACCTGGTACACTTAGGGAGCCTCATCCTCCTCTGGAGTAGAAGTGATGACCTCCATGACCAGTGCCTTCCTAGAATCTGCCCTTTCCCGCAAACTACCTTGTACTGGTCCTTGCAAATCAAGAATGGTTCCAGTCTCGCCCTGAAACTGACATGCAGCCCAAGGTCCGATCAACACAGCTGCTGTGGTCCAAGCCGTGAAGGCATTCAGTCCTGGCAGTAAGCCAGGGGCCATCAAATCACTGACTGCGAGGCAACATCATCTTGCTTTTCCCTTACCCAAACACTGACCATGGCTGTCTTGCCACTGAGCTCAATCTCAACTTGGCAAATGTGTACTCCATGCCCTTCCTACCGGCTACCAAACCTGCATCTTTGGTACCATCGAGAATCTCCTCCGGCCTAAGGTACTTCCTCTGAACCTCTGTATGGAAGGCTCCAGTATCTCTCAGGCCATGCACTACCCCCCCCCCCTTAATAGTTTCCTGTATAAACCCTGTCATGTTAGTTTGAATGTGTTTCAGATAATCTGGGTTCCTCTCACAGGTGTCCATCACTAGGTTGAGAACAACTGTGCCCTCTTGTTTGTCTTCACCCACGTATAACATACTTCCTAACACAGGTCCAGCTAGTGCAGGCTCTCTCACCGGACAGTCTCTCTTGAAGTTTCCCACTTGTTGGAACGTAAAGAAAGACACCATCTTGGGTTTAGAAGAACTGTCCTGGGTTTCCCTTTCGTGTTGCTCCTTCCCAGACACACCATTACCATGCCCACGTCATATGGGCCCACCTCAGGTCCCAAGGGAATTACCCTGGCCCTTATCATCCAGTTTTGGAACCAGAGCGCTGCTCTAATCCTCTTTTATCTTAGAACCGTGCTGCTCCAGCCCTTTGTGAACCCTGTTTGCTAACCACTTTTCAGCGGACACTGCAAGTTTTTTTAAATCCTTTAATGTCTTCATGAATCCATGTCTCAAATGGAACACCATCCTCTCTTTTTTATTCCTTGAACCTTTGAAGGTAATGAGTTGGCTTCAGCCCAAACCTTTCAATCAGAGCTTCCTTCATTCATTCGAAATCCATCTCATCAGCCACAGGCATCCTTCTAATGATGACTGGTTGTACCTTCCAATGACATCCGCTCCATTAAAATCAGCTGTCTTAGATACTTCATTATAGGTCTGTGTCTTATAAGCAACTTCAATGCTCACGAAACCTTTCAAGATATCCTGACCTTCTACTCGCACATGCATTAGATCTCTTGGAACTTTGGCCACCCCTTGACCTGAACTGAAGATAGAGCCACTTATCCCAGATGGAGCTGTCACCACCGTCATCCTGAGCTTCTCTCTCGCAGGGGCTATCTTTTCCCTCTCCAGCTCTCTTTCCCTTTCCCCTTTCCCCTTTCCTCTCCTCCCTTTCTTTTTCTTTCTCACACGTTTGCTTCCCAGGCCCATTCCTCCCCTCTCTCACTTGTCCTTTCATCTTGCTTCTGGCGAGTTATTCTCAGCTTCTCCCTCTCAATCTCTCTGGCCTTCTCTTCGTGCTTAACTTTATCTTTCTGGAGACCCAACTACAAGTTCAGGATCTCTGCTAGGCTCAACCCACCCAAATGATTTACTCCATGAATTGGTCACAGTGGTACCCTGGAAATTTGAGGTGGTGTACACAATTGGGGCATTCTAGGAACTAAAGGGGGTGAGGGTGTCGTGAAACTCTGGAAAGAACATTATGGGACACACTTGGCGTGTATCTGGGATAGATTTGTGCTAAAGGGACTTGAGAGCATGACTCCACAGCGATCTCCTCCTGAGTTCCCCTCATTGTGTCCTTTCCATGAGCCTAGTGCACCTCCTTCCCTTTTACCCAGTGTCTCACATTGTTCCATAAGAAAATCAGCAAGGACTTCTCTGTCTCTACTCCTGGGAACCCTCCACTCTTTGTACCTAAATACATCCTTCATCTAATCTGTGGACATGGTGGTGATGTATATTCCAACTCTATGTTTCCCATTGTTTCTGGTTGTAGACGTGCGTAAAAAGAGGATTTATATTGTTACTGGAGAAAAACTGCAAACAGGCCAATGCACAGCATCTGCACCTTGTACTCCTATTTGTTAGGCACCCCTCCACTTGTCGACAATGGTGTAAGCCCGTTCCAGAGAGCCACGGGCAAACAGGGGTTGCTAGGGCCAACTGTGGTGGTTGAGGCCTTTTGCTTCTGATGTTTAACAAAAAAGAGGTGGGGACCCATCCTTTCTCTAACAGCGACTTCAGGATATTAGTTGGAAACAGTGAGAGATACAGAGGAGAGTCAACCACTGGGTACCAGGTCGTTTTGGAAAAAATAGGTTTTATCTCCTAAGGCATCAAGAATGGGAATGACAAGATAACCTCCACAGGGCAGTAAAATGGGGCTGAACGTTGAAGCACTGCAAGGCAATTGCTTAACATATTAGGGCCAGGCTCAACAGCCATGATGGCTTGGCTTTTAGTGCTGATTTCTTACACATCTCAGAGTCATCTCGCTGAGGTATGAGAAGGCGTTTCGCTTGTTAGACGGACGAAGAGGACTCCAAGGATGGTAGCGCCATCACACTGAAGGTGGTGTAGGGGTATGCCAACATATGGCAATACCTTCTTCTGGCAGCAGAACTGCAGAAAAAAAGTGTAATATTGGTTGAAAACTGCGGTTAGACACCAGAACTGTTACTGAGTTCCTTTTCAAAGTGGATCTTCGTCAAATGTTGGACCTTCCACTTATACCTGCCAGGAACCAGGCAAGGAGTCTTGGCAGGTGTAAGGTTTTACCATAGCAGATCTCCCTGCAGAGAAATTAGCAGAAGTAAATCCCATCCACAGGGCAAAGAATCTGTGTTACAAGTTGTGGTCAACCTTGTAAGTTTATAATCGCCCGCAAGCTTGTAAATTTGTGGTCATTCAAAAACTGAGATACTCCCCTTTTCCACCTTGGGAATGATCTGAGATTTACTCCAGCAGCGGCCTGGGTTTATACCCTTCGAGGATGAGAATTGGATCAGATCACCTCTGATAAGGGTGTAGAGAAGGGACTTTCACCAGGGGGGAAATGTGTTCCTTGTGGAGAAATAAGAATGCGCTCTGTACATGCGACTGCCAATCCAGCTGTGTGGAACTGCACACCATGTATGGTTAAGTACAGGGGCATAGATAGTCTTAGAAAGTCACCTGACAAGTGCAAGGGTTTGCTGGAAAGCTGTGCCTGCATTGGCCATGGCATCCCTAGCGCATTATTACACCTGTCTTGTGAACTGTGAAAAAGTGTATAAGGACTTTGAGGCAGAATCATAGAACTCTGCCCACCCTTTTACATTTATCTTCACAAATCTGGCCCATGGATGTATGCATTTCTAAAGGGACTGAGGCTATGCGGCCTACAGTCAGTGTGTAACGTCCAGCTTCTCGCATATACCGTGGACATTTCCCTTTCCAATCCCTACTGTGTGTACTTAGTCTACCCATATTCACTCTTTCACCAAGGAGGAGAAGAAGTCTGGATTCAAACCTAGGATTGATGGGACATTCCTACTCCCGCACTTACCTAGTATTCATGTGGTAATCCTGCTCCTCCACTTACCTTTCCACCCTCCTTCTCAATCACCGCCAGTTCAGATCTTCTTGAAGTGCAGTGCCTTCTGCTTTCATCCCAAGCAGCTTCCTCTTGAGAGATGTAATAACACTTCCCCTCACTGTAGACCCAGTTCTGAGGGCAGAGTTTGCATTTCATTTGTTCTGCAACAAGAACGCAGGTGGATTTATCAAACAGAATCCTGCCATTTTGAAGGTGAACTCCAGGAGGGTGTGTCCCACCTGGATGCACTCAACTGCACCCCGAAAACCAATGACTGCCCTAAATGACTAAGAATAACACTAGACAAGAACCTCAACATGAGCCCCATATCAACGCCACAAACAAAACAACAACACAGAACCTAAGACTGATCAAAAAAGTCAAGGCATTCATTCCGGAAAACACTTTACACAGGTTATCCAGAAAATCCGCACTTTGCTGGCCCTTCTGGTTTTAGATATTAATGTTTGTCACCTTTGTACTCCTAGTATCGCTGTATGAAAGTCTGCTGTCAAAATGTTACCCTGGTTAAATATCACCGCCATTACCGCAATTTGCACATTGTTTAGGCCTTTCTGATCTTAGCTAGCAATGTTTTTTAGTTTTGCACTTTAGCAGTGGCGGCTGCCCACTATCGGGAGTGGTGAGGCGGGCAAACCGCTGCAGGGAACAGAAAACATACACACAATATACATAACAAAACAAATATAGCCACTCACCTTACTGCGCTCCTTGCTCCAGTCCTGATCGTCTTCCTTCTGCAGCATGGGACCAGCTGACTTCCTTAACCAATCCTGGCGCTGCTCTCATACCGTGAGAGCAGCTGCAGGATTGGATGAGCGTCCTGACTGGACACTCCTTAAGGCCTGTTAGGCATGTGATTGGTCTCCACCCAGCTATCTGAGACAGCTAGGTGGAGAGCTTCAAAGCGTGCATGTCACTTTGACATGCACACTTTTTATGTAAAAATTGGTTGTCCAAATTTTACCCTGGTTAAATGTCAGCGTTTCCTCGGCAAATTTGCACATTATTTGGGCACTTCAGGTTTTAGATAACAAAGTGCTTAATTTGTAAAATATGAAGTCCAGGTGCTCAAATGTTTTTGGGAGGCCACACCCACTTTTCCCAGCTCCACCCACTTCGTCCACTGGCCGCACCCACATCCTCAACTGATACTGCTGAAAGTCAGATATAATGCCCGATCTGAATTTCAGCAAAGGAGACTTCCTTTAAGTAAGTTTTTGATAGTCAGTTCCCTTGCCCTCTAAAAAAATTGAATAAGAGTAAATCAAAAGGGCATTTAAAGCTACATTTTGGAATAAAAGCCTGCTAATTTTGCACAGAGCAGTGGCTCCGGGGCCCTTCACAGACAGAAAGGGGTTAAAGGCCAAGACCCTGCTGACCTTCCAGCCTCCTGACCTGACTAGTGCTCATGCACACAGTGCCCGCCCGATGCCGGTGGCATGAGTGCTTGGCCTCGGACTCTGTACGTACCAAGTCTGTTTTACTGCCCCACGGTGACTGTCCCCACGCTAAAAAAAGCAGCATTTGTTTGATACTTACTGGTTTACTGGTGGCACTGCCTTTATGAAGAGGCCTGCTGTTGTTTCAAATGATAGTGTCCACCTTAATGTCGTGCTGTACTGGCAGTGACGCATGCGGTGCGTGTGTGTCAGACATGAATTTTTTTTAAATGTTACGCAGGCTGCTGCAACCCCTATCCCCGCTGAACCCACTACAGCCCACCGGCAACACAGAACTAGAGGCAAATTTGCATGAACATGGATTTGTTTTCGGCTTTCTCTGCACAGCAACATTCTTATTCACAAGGAAAGTCGGGAGACTGTAACAGAGTTTGAATAACACCGCAGTGAGTGAGCCAATTATATTTACTTTGACATGTATGATATGGCATGCACATATCTGCCAAGGTTTCAGATTGCTATGTGTGACATTTTTCATAATTTCAGTGTTAATATGAGTGACATTTCAATGACTATGAGTGACACTTTCTCGCGAGCAAAATCAAGCAATGAAGATGATTGAAACATAAAAATACCCATGTGAGGAACAAGAAACTCTAAAAAGAGCTTAACACTGCTGCTGTACACCAGAAATGGAAGGACACTAAGCAATATGACACAGAGAGCCCTGCTCCCAAACAGGCAACTTATTTCTGCTAAGAAGTGTCAGCTTCCCTGCTCACATCAATACCAGAGTGCACATTAGTGTTATTAAAAATGTTAACTGAAAATATAGAGAAACGCCAATAAGAACAGGACACTCTGCAGCCAGCCAGCACTTGACTATAGCGCCTGTGGCACTACACACCATTAGGAATGACATAATATTGCAGATGTAAAGCAAAACAGATAAAAGAAAATTTGCATTATCTTTTGTTAACTCTTCTATGTAGTATGATAGATGTGATGAAAACATTTCATAATGGAAAAGGTCAGAAGTTCGTAATGTAAAAAAATATTCCTACTGATTATTTAAGTTTCACTTGTCTTTTATTTAAAAATGTGTGCGCTATTATTTTATATGCAGTTTCAAGTGAACTGTGCCTATACCTTACACTGGTGCACTGCGAACACCGATGCTGACCGGACATGACAGCCAGAACGGGTTGACCCAGGCGACCGCTGTCATCATTTTCAAACTGGGGCCATGCTGCGGGATCACAGGGGTGCAGACTGACGAAGGTCTGTTCTTAGGCTTGGACGGACGGTGTTCAGACACATGGCTTTGCCCAGGAGCACGACCACTTACAGGCCCCAAAGACCACAAAGCATAGGGTCGGTCTGTGTCACCTTCACTGGGTGTGGCATTGACAGGCACGTCAGCACACAGCAGAACATGTCCCAACTTTACCTAGGATCGCAGTTCTGCCTGATGATGAGGACCCCCCCATGTAAACTGGGATATTTGAGGGCATGAAATGTGCTTTACAAATAGGAAGTGGCTTGTCACTTATGCATTTTCGAGCAGGTGCCGTGTTGTAGCAGGCAGCGCCATCAGCGGAAGAGGCCAGACCGCTGCAACAACTTTCTGCTGCCCCGCATAGGGGCTCCTGGCAGCGGCTGCGGTGGGCATGGGCGTCCGCAGGGGGGGGCAAGAGGGGGCGCTTGCCCCCCCCTGGATCCAGGATCCAGGCCCGGTTCTAGAGGATGGGCCCACATACCTGGGCCGACTTTCCTGCTGGGGCGACACCTGAAAGGCTGCTACAGTACAGCCCGAGTGTGAGTCCCAGCAGGTCACAGAGGCAGCCGTTCCATTGTCATGGGCAGTATGACAATGGGCCGGCAGAGGAGACACAGCATGGAGCATCTCCCCGCATCCCAGGCCTCAGGAGATAACGTTGAGTTCTTGGGGAGCTGCTGATGCTTTCAAGCAGCACAATTAGCTGGGGCCGTGAGCTTTAGTCCCTCACAGCAGGCCACAACGATCAGATACAAAGCTAAGGGGCGGGGGTGGGGGCGTTGTTTGGGGAGCGGGGTTAGTGCCAACATTCTTAGTTTAAAAACTGTGAAGTGACAGACCGGATTGAAATTGAAAGTTTCATTCTCATGAATTTGTGCAATGGGGAGAGTGCTGTATACAGCTAAGAGTGGAAATATTCTGAAAAAAAAACACTAAGGACTGAAATAACTACATTTAAAGAACAATATGACTAAAAATGGAAAAAAATGGCAATTCGATTTTGACAATGTTGTAGTGGAAACATGTAACTAACCCTTCATGTTGAGGCTAAGGGAGACGTAAGAGCAGAGGAGAGATAAAAGAGAGACCGAGCCAAAAGGAAAAATAAGAGACAGAGTGGGGAGTAGAGACAAACGGAGAGGGGGAGAGGAAAGAGGGAGAAATGATTGACAAGAGAAGATAGGGAAAGAGGCCGGGGGGGACATTATTATAGATAAGCACAATGAGGCAGGGAGACAGAGGACGACAGAGGGAAGGGGGCAACAGAGGGAAGGGGGCAACAGAGGGAAGGGGGCGACATAGGGAGGGAGACAGACAGACAGGGAGACAGATAGAGGGAGATACAGGGTGCGAGACAGACAGAGACAGACAGAGGAAGAGAGACCGAGAGAGAGGGAGACCGAGATAGAGGGAGACCGAGAGAGAGAGAGACCGAGAGAGAGGGAGACAGAGAGGGAGGAGACAGAGAGGGAGGGAGACAGAGGGAGGGAGATAGAGGGAGGGAGACTGAGGGACGGAGACTGAGGGAGGGAGACTGAGGGAGACAGACAGAGGGAGACAGAGAGAGAGGGAGACAGATAGAGCGGGGGACAGAGGGAGAGAGACAGAGGGCAACAGACAGAGGGAGGGGAGCGATAGAGGGAGGGAGACAGACGGGACAGAGACAGACAGAGGGAGGGAGACAGACAAAGGGAGGGAGACAGAGAGAGGGAGACAGAGAGAGGGAGACAGGGAGGGAGGGACACACAAGGGAGGGAGACAGGGAGGGAGGGACACACAAGGGAGGGAGACAGAGGGAGGGAGACAAAGAGGGAGGGATACAGAGAGGGAGGGAGACAGAGGGAGGGAGCGAGATAGAGGGAGGCAGGGGGAGGGAGGCAGAGGAAGGGAGGCAGAGGGAGGGCCACAGACAGAGGGCCACAGACAGAGGGCGAGAGACAGTGTGCGACAGACAGAGGAAGGGAGACAGAGGGCGACAGACAGAGGGCGACAGACAGAAGGCGACAGACAGAGGGAGGGAGACAGGGCGGGAGACAGAGGGAGGGAGACAGAGGGAGGGAGACAAAGGGAGGGAGACAAAGAGAGAGAGAGACCAGGAGACAGAGGGAGGGAGACATACAGAGGGAGACAGACAGAGGGAGGGAGACAGAGGGAGGGAGACAGAGGGAGGGAGACAGACAGAGGGCGACAGACCACAGAAGGCGACAGACAGACAGAGGGCGACAGACCGACAGAGGGTGACAGACAGACAGAGGGTGACAGACAGAGGGCGGGAGACAAAGGGAGTCAGACAAATGGAGTAAGACTGTGAGACAGAGAGAGGGAGGGAGACAGATGGAGGGAGACAGAGGAAGGGAGACAGACAGAGGGAGGGCGACAGACAGAGGGAGGGCAACAGACAGAGGGAGGGCAACAGACAGAGGGAGGGTTACAGACAGACAGAGGGAGGTCGACAGACAGGAGGGCGTAAGACAGAGGGAGGGTGACAGACAGAGGGAGGTCGACAGACAGAGGGAGGTCGACAGACAGACAGAGGGAGACAGACAGACAGAGGGAGGGAGAGATAGGGAGGGAGAGAACGAGAGGGATGAAAAGGGAGGGGTAGAGAGGGAGGGATAGAGAGGGAGGGAGGGAGAAAGAGGTAGGGAGGGAGGGAGAGAGACGGAGGGAGGGAGAGGGAGAGAGAGTGAGGGAGACAGAGAGAGGGATGGAGAGAGGGATGGAGAGAGAGGGAGGGAGAGGGAGAGAGACAGAGGGAGGGAGACAGAGGGAGGGAGACAGAGGAAGGGAGACAGACAGAGGGAGGGCAACAGACAGAGGGAGGGCGACAGACAGAGGGAGGGCGACAGACAGAGGGAGGGCGGCAGACAGAGGTAGGGCGACAGACAGAGGGAGGGCGACAGACAGAGGTAGGGCAACAGACAGAGGGAGGTCAACAGACAGAGGGAGGGCGACAGACAGAGGGAGGGAGACAGACAGACAGAAGGAGGGAGAGAGAGGGAGAGAGAGAAAGAGAGGATTGAAAAGGGAGGGGTAGAGAGGGAGGGATAGAGAGGGAGGGAGGGAGAAAGAGGTAGGGAGGGAGGGAGAGAGACGGAGGGAGGGAGAGGGAGAGAGAGTGAGGGAGACAGAGAGAGGGATGGAGAGAGAAGGGTGGAGAGAGAGGGATGGAGAGAGGGATGGAGAGAGAGGGAGGGAGAGAGAGGGAGAGGGAGAGAGACAGAGGGAGAGAGAGGGAGGGAGGGAGGGGGAGGGAGAGAGACGGAGGGAGAGAGAGGGAGGGAGAGGGAGAGAGAGGGAGGGAGACAGAGAGAGGGAGGGAGACAGAGAGAGGGATGGAGGGAGAGGGAGAGAGACAAAGGGAGAGAGAGAGAGACAAAGGGAGAGAGAGAGAGAGAGGGAGAGAGAGAGAGAGATAGGGAGGGAGAGAGAGAGATAGAGGGAGACAGAGAGAGAGGGAAGGAGACAGAGAGAGAGGGAGGGAGACAGAGAGACAGACAGAGAGAGAGAAAGAAAGATGTGTGTAAGCCGGGTCTGGTGGCTCAGCGGACGAAGGCGTCCGCTGCAGGGACCTGTGTTCAACCTCATTGTCATAGTTTTTTTGTTGCTCTAGCCCTACCCCCCTCCCTCGCTGACCCCGCCCCCACCAGTGCGGCCCTCGGCCACAAACCACACTGTAAATTTGTCCCCTGAGAGAAAGTGTGTGAGTACCCATGCTCTAGAACCGCATCAACCTGATTTAGTTTTTCCCTCTGTTTTATTACTTGCCAGGTTGTCTGATGTGGCGCCTCACAAGATTTTTCTCTTCCCCCTATGGATTTCTTTGTTTATTTAAGCTCTTTGTCTTATTAGATTTTTTTAAATGTATTTAACCCCTTAAGCGCAGCCGTCGGCCAATGGCCGACGGCAACGCTACCTCCCCAGTTTCTCTTCCCCCTATGGATTTCTTTGTTTATTTAAGCTCTTTGTCTTATTAGATTTTTTAAATGTATTTAACCCCTGAAGCGCAGCCGTCCACCAATGGCCGACGGCAACGCTACCTCCCCAGTGCTGCCGTCGGCCACTGGCCGACGGCATTCCACCCGCGCACGGAAACGCCCGCACCGCGACGGAATTACCGCCGCGGTTAACGGGTTAATACTTGTGCTTAATCATCTCGGAGGATTGTGATGAAGTTAAAATGTTGCCCCCCCCCTGGAAACATTTCTGCGGATGCCCATGGCGGTGGGTGCATTACTCGTTTCGGCCCTTCATTCATATGGCTGCTAGACTGTAGTGTAGCACCCCTCCGGCCACAGTGTGTGTCCGGTCGCGCCAGGTTCTTGCAAAATTAGGCTGCCCTGCCGGCCCTCCCAACGTGTGGCCGTGTGGCTGCCATAGCTGCCAAGGTTTCAGATTGCTATGTGTGACGTTTCATAATTTTAGTGTCATTATGAGTGACATTTCAACGACTATGAGTGACACTTTTTCAAAAGCAAAATAAATCAAGGAAGACTGGGAAGTCATACGTATCAGCAATTACACCCATTTGAGCAACAAGACACTCTAAGAAGACATTAAAACTGATGGAAATCAAAAGAACCTGAAGCACCTACTGCCTCCTAAACTGATCCTACTGTTAAAAAAATCATATCTGCACCCCTCTCATTGACAGAGCACGCTGCACCACTACATACAAAAGAACGTTTCTGCAAATTTCAGCAGACAGTTATTGTAGTAGGGTACTGAATGTAGCCGAGGTGCAGACTCCATTTCCCATAATTTTGTGTTCCGCTTTATTTTCTTCTGCTGTGACGAACGGAAACAAAAGCTTTACCTAATTAATGTTTTTCTTGACTGCTCTGCCGCTTCCCAGATGACCTCGGAGAGGCAGAGGCAGGCCACGGTGGTGCGAGAGGCAGCATGCTCGTCACCTCAACTACCCCGGCCCGACCTCTGGTAACAATAATCTGCTCCAACAGTGCGTCTGCCATGACTACGGCCCGCATCACCTTCCGGTATCACTTCTCTCCATCGACTGCTGTCATATTGAATAAAACCGGGGAGAACTTGTATGAACTATAGTGATAAGAGGCGGTGGCCCGAGCCGGTGCGAGCTGCAGAAAACAGGGCTGTGAGTGGTTCAGCCGGTGCCATGATTCTCTGCAGTGCCCGGGCCATGACTATTATATGCATTGCAAACTGCCTTCTAGCTCGCGAAATAAACTTGCTTGTCTAGTAAACTTGTCCCAGTCAAGTCCTGACTTCAGTGAATGCCGCCGCGACGGTGGGCGAAAATATACCTTTGCGCCCTTGGTGAGTGCCTAGCTGTGTCAGCCAGCAGCGTGCTGAGAGGGCGCCCTACCCTCCCCTTAATTCCAACTCTGTCCTATGTCAAATTTAAACCGTGGCGCGGCAGGAAATTACAGCGCCAGCCTGGAGCCATCAGTGTTACATAGTAGCCACCTAGCACTGCCGCGCTCTCACTCAGCCCACAAGCTGAGAGCAGCCATTACAATATACAGTAACGCGATTAACTATTTATGACCTAGAGCACGTCTCTCCGATACGGAGCAGCAGGATCCGTGCACAGGCGCCCCCGGTGGCCAGTGATGCAGTCCTGATGTTGATGTAAGTTGGCACTTGGCAGTGGGAGTGTAGACCCGGCCCTGGTAAATAAGTGCCGGTGCTAAGCACCGGAAAGCACCGGCACAAATTAAGCACTCATATCAATCTTTGGCACTTTGGCACTTTAGGTCAGATTTGCCTATCAAATCTCTAGCAATCTTGCATTTAAAACTGGTGGCCAATGTTGCTCCAGTTAAAGGTCAGCATTTTCCCTACAAATTTGCCCATGATTAGGCCCTTCCGGTTTGAGATGTCAATGTTTGGTACTTTTGCACTTCCAGTCAGACTTTTTTATTGCAGCCATAGTGCTTTCGCAATAAAAAAACGAAGTTCAAATGTTATCTTGTTTAAATGTCAGCACTTTCTCAGTAAAATTGTACATTGAAATGAATGAAATGAAATGAAATGAAATGAAATGAATGGAATGAAAAAGAATTTCTAAAGCGCATGGCTGCCCTTGAGCGTCCCAGCGCTACGTGTACACATAGACAGACCTCCTCTGAACCGCATCCAGAGATGTTAGTCATTCTGGGGGAAAAGGAACGTTTTCAGAGATTTTCGGAATGTGGTCAAGCTAGGTTCTCTCCTCATTGATGTTGGGTGGGAGTTCCATAGCTGACCCGCATTTATTGAAAAGCGACGTCCTCCAGGCCTTGCTCTTTTTGCTCTCGGGATAGCTACCAGGTTTTCCCTGCCAGAGCGGAGCGTTCGTGATGATTTGATTATTATATTGATGATTGATTAGGCGTTCCAAGTTTTAGACAGTCCAGACATTTTTTAACTTTAGGTGAGATTTCCATATTTGTTAGATTAGCAAACCCTGTATCAACGACATCCGTTTTTGTGAGGAAGATTGTTTTATTACGATCGACAACCTCACTTAAGATTTTATTGATGTATATGATTTGTGCTGTATGTTTTTAACTATGTTTATGGTTTCAATTAAGTATTACATTTAACTAATCTAACCTAACACAGGTGGTACAAGCGCTCCTCAGTTGCAGATTAGACTACGGAAATACCAACCCACCTATTCTGCCCAGCCCACCCCAATGTTCTATCAGGCATCGACCCAAACCGTCACCAAGCAAGCATTACCCTCGCTAACCATACTACCCCAAGTTAAGGTGGTAGTAGCATAAAAAGCTGGGGTGTTATCTGATTGATATTGCTGCACATAAGTGGCAGTATGAACAGCCTGCAAGATACCGGACACCTGCTGTGAGCTAAGCTACAAACTATCTTGTTCTAAACTACCTGGAACAGCCACAAACAAGACCAGGAATTCAAAGACCCCCTTCCTCAGCAGAAGCAGCTCGGGTGGACCGGGTGCGGCTTGTGGGTACGGTTAGTGGGGCCTCGGCCAGCTGAGGCAGTCTAAGTGGTGTAACTGCAGACATGGGAGCTCTCCGGAAACCGGGAATCCTTTCAAGGTCTCTAACGGTACTGTTGTGTGTGGTTGTTTTTCTCTGCTCAATACATTTATTTCAGTTTCAGTTAATGTGTGACTCGATAAATTGACAACATTAATTTCATCAATGCCATTTGTATAGGTACCACTAATTACATTTGTTGAGTTCGAGTCCCTGATCTGGTTGTCACCCCCACTCTTTCTTTTGTATTGGGATCCTGATCTACACTTCCCCCTCTTGGTCTTTTTATGGCTCGTTCTTTTTGGAAGGCTTGCTTGTTGCACATCTGGAATCTCTGCAATTTTAAAAAAAGGGGTCAGCATTGCTACATTGTGGTGGGCCATGTGCATTTAGACATTCTCCACTAGTTATGCTACTGACGTGGAACTCCCTCCCCATCCACCTCCGCCTGACCCAAGACCACCACTCCTTCAGGAAGCAACTCGAGTCCTGGCTGTTCGAGCAGTAGAGGACCACCCAAGCGCCTTGAGACCCTCCGGGTGAGTAGCGCTATATAAATGCTTTGATTGATTGATTGACTGACACTAGAAGTGTCAGAGATACTGGTCAGGTCAGTCCAGACTGTTGTGTGTCTTATTGACAACTGGAGGTTGCACTATGAGATCTGGGCGTGTGTTAGGGGCCAAGCGCAACCGTCCTTTCAAGAACAGCTACAAAAAAGGCGAAGAGTTGCTAGGAAAAAGCTAACTCACTCTAAAAAGAATATCCAAGAGGTGAAAGAGACAGGCAACGAGACTGCCCCAGAAAGAACTGGGTGAAGCTCAAACTCAAGCCCGGGGGCTCCTTTGAAGGGTATGAGGCAAATCAGCAACCCATTCTCTATAGGAGCAGGGATCAACTCTTCCCAGCTTAGTATTAAGGATTTCTTTATACAGAAGGGTGTTGTCAAAAATGAGTGTAACGGTGATGTCAATTCACCACTTGTATCGGAAATTGTGAATAAAGACCTAGCAGAATTTAAGGACTCTACACTTCCTGAGGAGTTGCGATATAGCGGAAATCATGTCCTCAGCCATATACAATCAACACAATTAGTTCAATTAAATCAAGATGTATCTGTTGCGAAAATATCACCGTATAAAATGGTAGTCAATGTCCAAGTTCATGTTGCCCCAACTAAAGAGCACATAAAGATGGGGTCTCAAATGAGGACACAGCTTGGTGCAAGGGTTGATCAGTCAGCGGTTATTTCTTTGGACTTATCAAGCTGCACTGTTCTCTCGAACGTTAGTGATGCATCTGCTAGCTGAAAGGGGGATGTGCAGGTTAATAAAGTGTCCCATGGCCTTTTGATACCTGGGATGCCCGTGTTTGGGGCTGACAAAAAAAGTGGGAATTTAGGAATGCCGATTTTAGAGATAACAAATGATAAGAATATGTTAAGTATATTTGGTTCCGGGAAATGTGGTGATGATCAGGTACTGGATCAGAGACAGGATGATCGGGCAATCTTAATTCCGGTAAAAATGGATAATATAAATAATCTTCAGGGTGCTCAGATTCTAAAACAAGTTGATATTTCATCAAATGCTGCTGATACTATTTTAGGTCAGCCTGATAACTCATTGAGCCCTGCTGATCTTTTATTCTTGGACAAATATGACGTTTTACCCAATGTTGATGATCAAATAAAAAACTATATAAATACAGATGATATTGGTGTATGGAAAAGTTTGCTAAATACTATGAATGTTATAACAGGTGCACTGGACTTCCATTTAAATAAACTTGAAATTCAGGTGGATCTGTTAAATACTTTAGCAGTCTATGTGGCCGGTATTGACTCAAAATCACAAAACCTGACAGGATTGGTGGTTAGGACCCAGGCTGAGGTTAATGACCAATTGATAAGAGGTACATGTTCTCAAATGTTGGATAAAATGTCTGAACTCCCAGAAATTTCAAGTTCTCTTGTGAAAGAAGTTAAAAAAAACAGCAGGGAAACCGGTTTTGGATAGAAACTTGGTCTGTGCAAAGGAAGGGGGTGATAGTGTATATTGTGAAAATAAGAAGCTGCAAGAAGTTGCGGCGAAAGTGGGTTGTAATAACTCTGGTTTGCTGAAGGAGGTAGACGGGGAGGCCGAGGTCAGTCTGTGTCTAGATGTACATGTAGTGGATAGTCATGTCTCGAAATGACTCAAGAAAGGCAAGTCAGTAACTCCTGCCAAACCCCTCTGCATAAGCTCAGGGGAATGTTTAAGTGATTGTTCCCCGTTATCTAAACGTTCAAGGAAAAGGCTGCGGAAAGAGCAGAATAAAGCCAGAAGTGCAGTTGCCTTAGCAGCTATAGCAGCAAAACCTGAGGGATTATTATACTGTATTTAAACCAGCTGTTAAGAAATGCCTACCTCAGGTCGACGTTGTAGCAGGCGGGGATTCCTCTATAGTATTGCCGTTACCAATGAGGGACGATGATCAGGGACCTGTAAATGGTAGTAATATTGATGTTCTCAATGATATAATAAATTCGGGTTTGGTAGCTATCAGTAAGGAATGTGTGATTAAATTGGATAATGAGCCCCAGGGGCCAGGACTTTTGCCCAATGAACAAGTTGTTGATACTCAGAAATGGTTAAGTACGGTAGAAATGCTAGAACCTACTATTCGCCAAAGTTTATCACCATTAAAAGTATTCCCTAAATCTACTTTACCTAAAGAAAGTAACTTTGGTTTATTAAGCCCCATGTGTGGCAGACAGGATTATAGTTGTAAAAATGGGGACACCAAACTAGTAGTGTAACCCTTGTATGAATCCCAGGGATCCCATGATAGACTCAATCTAGGTTTACTATTGAAAATCATTTCAACTATCCCTGACTTAGCGTTTATTAAATCCACTGATTCGGTGTTAGTACAATTTAGACAGGTACAGCCCAACACTTCTCGAGAGTCCACTGTTACAACTTGGTCCTCGAGTGATATTGTTACTAAGATTTTAGGATCAAGTTTGAATTTTATGGACTGTGGAATTAAGATCAAGATCTGGGCCAGTGTACAATATCCCCGATCTTGAAGGTACAGGCCCTTAAGGTGGATAAAGGTTGTAAAATTGTTGAAAGTAACAAGTCAAATCTAGTACTTAGAGGAGCAGTGGGTCCATCAAATAACCAATCTTTCAGTTCTGGTTTCTTGATTGCCAAGCCCCAGTCAAGGGGTCGGGTTTGCGAGTGGTTACCCAAAAACAATGTGCGAATGGAGGACTGGTCTTGGTTGCCAGCTTCATTGGCAAAGGTGCGCCGTGGAGATTGTAATTGAATAACCGGAGCTATTGACAATAACGTAAATGAAATAAGTCTACGCTCCTGGAATGTCCATGGCCTGAACCATTTATTGTTTGATCCAGAGACAATATTATTTTTAAATTCATTTGCATTTTTATTATTCCAAGAAACATGGTGTGAACAAATGACTCCTTTGTCTGGATTTAACGAATATTGTATTCCGGCAGTAAAAAACAATACATTTGGCAGTGCAAAGTGTGGACTGGCGTGTTATATTACGGCCGATTTAAACCTAGTTGTGGAAGTGGTAGACTTTAATTTGGGTTGACTACAATGCCTTGTGGTAAGCACCTCTGATTTCTGGTTAGTTATTCTCAATGTGTACCTGAGTGCTAATAAAAAGAAGTCTGCACAGTTATATATCCTTCGGGATGTACTAAGTGCATTAATAATCTAATATCCAGATGTTGGTTTAATAGTATCAGGTGTTTTAATTTGCAACTATTTCGGTTTTCAGAATCTAACTATAAATCGGGAGGTCTGGCAAAGGACTGCTGTGACATTATGTCTGAGGCTGGAGCCAGCCAGTTGAAAGAAAAATCTAGATTTACTTCCACGTTTAAGAATTCTAAGCAAGGTTCAATCATTGATTATACATTTATTTCAGACAATTTAAGATCAAATTTATCTGAATATAAGGTAATCGGCCGGCCAGAAAGTGATCACAACCCCCAGGTTGTACAATGTAATCTTTCGGTAGAATGTCATTTTAAATCCAATGTTCTTCCCAACACAGCATATCCTGCATATAACCTGAAGAGGCTAGTATGGCATTTAACCAAAAAGGAGGACATTATGCAAACAGCTGAGGCATTGATTAAGGAATGTGATCAGGGTGTTCAGGGTGACATGAATATGATTAATAAATGGAATTTTATTACAACGTACATTGTGGGGAAATTTTCAACTGGAAATATAGGGAAATTAATACCTATCTGAATATTTAAAAAATATGGTTCCCCTAAACTATTAAGGTTAAACTAAGTTCTTAATAGAGCTGTCCATGAGGCATACACCCGTAGATTTTGTCAGACTTATTTAGTGTATAAAGAAAATCTGAAGGAACTTAAGAAGACCTACATACAAGAAATATGGAAAGCCAAACTTAAATATCAAACTGGGCTATGGAATAGTTTATTATCCGCCTCAAAGCAAAATAATGCAAAACTATTTTGGGCGGTTATTTATAAGCTCGAAAGGGGAGGCTGTAGGGCTTTTTCTGTAAATATACCAGACCCAGTTGGGTAACGTTTATAGCCAATTTGTATGGTTTATCGGTTCAGATGGAAAATCACCCAGACAGGTTGGCTGTATGTGAGGTAAATAATATATCAATAACCAATGCAGGGCATGGAAAGTGTCTCGATTTGATCTCCTTAGATCATGTTATTGATTCAAGATCCAAGGGTAAAGGATTGCTCTTCTAGAATTTACTGTACTTGGAGAAGAGGTGGAAAACTGCTTTATAGCTTGTGTAGAATATGGGTGTTTTAGATATAAGACGGTGGAGGCAGGAGTTAAGAGGTGGAAAACTGCTTTATAGCTTGTGTAGAATATGGGTGTTTTAAAAGGACTAGATATAAGACGGTGGAGGCAGGAGTTAAGATATGGACGGCATTTATGAAAAAAGTGGGATTTAGAAGATTTAATCGATACACCAGGTTGTTTAAAAACAGGTCATTCCCAGACGAGGTGTTTGGTGACATAACAATGGAGTGATGGATGCAAAAGGGGGTAGTAAGTATTGGAGATCTTCGGGGGCTGGAGGGTTTAGTCACTTTTTTTGGAATTGAGTACTAAGTTTGGGTTGGATAATAAGGATTCCTTTAAGTATCTGCAAATTAGGAGTTTTTTGGGAAATAAGCAAGGTGGGTTGGTTGGGTATAATAAAGTCGAGATTATGGAAAAGATAAGAGTAGGGGGGGATTGCTCTATAAGAAGTTTATATGCCAGTTGTGTGTGCGGTATGCAGGATGATATGGATAAATATAGTGAGAAGTGGGTAGAAAAGCTAGAAGGCGATTTAGGGTGGTTTCAGGACTCACTGGACTTAGGGCGCACTGTTCTCTGCTCGGCGTCTCTACAGTCGCAGCACTATAAAACTATATATTCCCTCTACTACACACCAGCAAGGATAGCAAAATGGGGAGGGACGGAAGGTACAACCTGCCCGCGTTGTAATTCAGGAGATGCGGACATAATACACATGTTTGCGCTATGTCCACAGTTACATACATTGTTACAAAATCTGGAACATTTCTTAGAGTTTTCATTAAAGATTAAGCTGAAACTTAAGCCAGTACATATACTTTTAGGAATAGCACCGGAAGAAGGGGAAGGGTATCAAGAGTTTGTTTTCCTGGCTATGGCGGTATATAGATTGTGTATCGCTAGGGCATGGCTAGACCCTAATCCTCCTACACTACAAGTATGGCTGGCTAGTTTGTTGTCCTCATATTATTTGGAAAAGCCAATATATGCAAGGAAAGGTAGGAGGGGAAGGGAAAGAGGGTTGCGTATTTGGAAGCCAATAGCAGATTGGCGTAGTGGGATAGGATAGGGTACATTTGGAGAATAAAAAACTGGATGGAAATCGGGGAACTGCTCTATGTTCACTGTTATCTGATATAATGTATACTGTCGCTTGTCTTTTTTTTTTTTCCTTATCTTTTTTCTTTCCTTTTTTCTTTCTGGTTTTCCCTTTTGCAAAATTCTTCTAAAAACTCTTTTTCTTTATGCATTGATATGTTAACTGTTTTGAAGTATGAATTACATAGGCTGTGTATGTACTATTTTTCTTTCTCCTTTGCAATGTACAGATTGTATATTACTGTGTACTGCGCTCTGTCAAAATAATGTGCTGGGTTGTAAGAAAAAAAAATATATAATAAAAAAAAAAAAAAAAAAAAGGAAATGAAGTCCTTCCTGCCAAATTGGGTCTCTGGCAAATAGTTGAAGATCTTTTCTCTAGGTTAGATTTCGACCTTTGTAGTGTTTTACGTGTAGGTAGCTGTTGTAAATCTTCTCATGTTCTTGTCTTCGTGTGTTCAAAGAGCAACTGAAGCAATATCGCGACATCATGATGTTTGATTGACACAATATAGTTGATTGGAAAGAATGTGAGCATTTTTCTTGTGCCTTGGTCCCAGCAGCTTCACTTTCAGTGCATTATGACTCCTGTGCAGTCCTGTTGGTGCAAATCCACATGCATCTGCATGGCTATGCCAATGCATTATGCAATTCTTTTACATAATGTCGAATAATACCAGCTAGAGTGTGGGTCCAAAAGGTAAACCACCCTTGAGTGTGAGGGATTTTGTTGATAAGCAATGTAGAGTGAACGAAGCTGTTCTTCAAATACGTCACCCATGGTGACAAGGCTTCTAAAACACAAGGCCCTATCCAAGGGGTCAAGGCAGCAGTTCTCGGTGGGCAATGCTCAGATAGAGAATGTGGTCATTGCCCATGGCTGACGTCGTGTTAGTTCTACATTCAGTAAGGTGTCTTCTACTCTTTTGTTCTCATCTGTCTTAATCCGGCTCTGATGTCACGCACAAGGTAATCTGGGTACCATAACTGCAACTGTTTGTAGAGACTGTGTCATAAACGTTTTATATAAGCTGATAGGCAGCTCTGTTCTGCACAGAGATTTGTCCTGTTGACCTTGAATAATTCTTAAAGAGATTATTGTAAATACCGTTTTCTTTTCATTTATTTCAAATGTGGGTGATGTGATAGTCCATTACAGACATTTTGCAGAGAAATAGTATGTTCATGCTTCATGCAACACCCATAAAAAAAGTTTCTTTTAGATCAAAACGAGACCTTACATATGTAAATGTAAATGTACATGTATTTATATAGCGCAAATCGCCCACATCGCAGGCATCTATGCGCTTGCTTAGGGAACCCGTCCTGATATTCCCCTGTGAGATACCCCGGCAGGGTATCTACAAGGTGAAAGCCAGGCATCCCGCCGCGAGGGGCCGTTGTGGAGATTAAGCAAGCTATTGCCCAGAGTCGCAGAGTGTGAACCCGTGAGTCGAGTAGGCACCGGAGTGAGAATTATCGAGTCCGTGGAATTATTGAGCCCAACCCCCGTCAGGCGGGGAATTGAACCCTGGTCCAGGGCCGATCTCAGCTTCCGGGTCTGCCGCCTCTAACCCCTGAGCCACACTTCTCCACTGAGAATTGGGAGGGTAACACGGATATGTGCAGTAACATTAGCGAGCTGCTACTGCTGCATTTCAGAATTTGGACGTATGTCTGTGCACTGTCAGTGATCTGGCCAAAGAAGGCATGTAAAATCGGAAATGTAGAAATGTAATCATAATTTCAAAACTGTTCAGAACAGGGGCCCACAAAAAAGTTTGGCCCATGGCCATCAAATTCCTTAAAATGTCCCTGATTCGAATATGTTATGTTAATTTCGATTTATATAGCGCCAAATCACCGACAGGTCTCTTAGCGCTTGCTTTGGGAACCCGTCCTGGATTTCCCTGCGAGATAACCCCTACTGGGCATCCCCAAGGTGAAGACCAGGCATCCCATCGCGGTGTGGCCATAGTGGAGATTAAGCGAGCTATTGCCCAGAGTTGCAGAGTGTGAACCCATGATTCAAGTAGGCACCGAGGCGAGAATTATCAAGTCTGTGGACATTTGAGCTCAAGACCCTGCCGCATCGAGAATTGAACCCTGGTCCCGGGTCTGACTTCTGCATCCGGGTCTGCCTTCTCTAAGCATTGAGCCACACTTCTCCATATATATCTGTCTCCCATCGTTGGCATATATGGTAATCTCACTGTGTGCAGGAATGCTTATTTCCCGATAAAGAATGTAAACAATTTCTTCACTCCTGTGCAGACTGGGTTTTGCACGGGAATCAGGATTATATCTGGTGTGGTAAAAAAAAAAAACACAGATTTTATCCCATACAATTTCTGCCAGGTGAAACAGGTTTAATACCGAGGCCCTAAACAAAGATGATGTTTGCTGGTACTTTATTTGGAGAAATCGTGCTGGCTAAGTGAAACGTTATTAACCCCATGGCTGCTAGGCGTTTTCCCGTCCTGTGCTGCAAATTGTTGTTTTACTTTATTTCATGACGAGCTGGCCTTGTCATCCGCGCACGGCAGGTAAGCGCCATGACGAGCCCAGCTCGTCATTAGCCTCGAAGGGGTTAATTGTCCTCACACTCCCTCTCGCCACTTTTTGTCTATTTTGTTTCGTATAGAAATCCTACTCTCTCGTTCTTGAAGCCTGGGACCTGGTCAACAACACAGCTGATGACCCAGATAAGAGGCAGAATTCAAATGCTTGTAGTGCTTAATTTGTGCTGGTTGGTTTCCGGTGTTTGGCACCTGTACTTAATTGTCTGCAGAGGCTCTCGTTACGGTTCAGATGTTTGTACTGCCATTGGCAGCGCTGGCAGGGTATGGGTGGTGCAGGCTTCTGAGAAGGGCCCTGGCACTTAATATTTTTACAAATTAAGCACTGTTGGCTTGGCGCCGCAATGGCAGTGGGCTCCCTGGAAGGACTTTGGGATTACACTTGTTGTGGTTGTGTTGCCTCCCCAAGTGGTACAGACCGGTGCACGAGCAGACTCCGGACTCTGAACGCGCTTCTAAGACGCGCTTCCCAGAAACGGGCAAAGACTGCAGGCGCCGCCACTGGCACGAGCCGCAGGGAACGCCAACGTGCACGCTCACAGCGTCACGCTCCTGCCCTCCCGCGTCTCTTCCAAGGCTGTTCTGCGCTCCAGACCAAATTGTCTTATGTATACTGCTGTTCTAGAAGTTGCGGTAAATGAGTATAAATGTTAATTCTTGTCTCAACAGTATGTTATCATTAACTGATTGACGTTAATATCGGTCACTGATGTTTTGTTATCTCAATAAGCTCAGCTGCTGTTGCTAGAGAGGTTTAATGTCCTAAACAAAGGCTTTGATAAGGTTATGGACTATAAACGTGTTAAATTATACGAGTATAATGTGTTGGGCCACCCCTCGCCGCATCCTTGCAGTCTGGCCGACAATCTAGCAATATTAAAAGTGGGATTGTAGGCGCTTGCCACAAAGCAGGATACTAGTTACTTGGTCTGTGACTGAATGTTGGAGCATCTTTGTCCGCGGTAGCTTGGTTTAGTAGTCAAAGCGAACGTCAACAGAGGTGTTATAAATTGTCATGATTATAGTGGCTGCCAAGATGGAATATCGAGCCAGCGTGTTTTGTTGTAATAAAAAAAGGATTAATATTAACGTAGATATATAAAGATAATTGTTTGGTTCTACATTTTGGTATTTTATATCCTACAGAGCAGTTAACAGAGCAGATACAATTGCAGTTCCTACAAGCAATGTATATTGCTTTCAAAGGCTGTGCTGTCCAGTAGAAGGCTTGTGAGCCAGCCTCCAAACATACTACATGTATGGATAAGTTGTTCGCAATGATTAGCTGATTAGGATGGCTAAAACAATTGCACTAACTACCCTAAAAAATAGTGCAAACTGAGGTTTTTAGAAAAACAGATTCTACCGTGTAAAGAGCAGGTGTTTGGATATTCATGGTTAAAAGTCAAATGTGTCTTCAGATATTAGGTTTAACGTTGATTGGTACAGTAGAACCTGGCCAAAGATGCAAGTAGCAGCACGTCAACTATTCCACTTGTAAGGAGTGGGGGATAGAATGTGCACTGATTTAGGGTAGACAGATTCTTACCCTCTGAGTCATTTGAATGTGGACCCAAAGGCAAAATGGACATGCACAAAGGCTACAAGCTTTAACAAGCATTAAAAATGCAATAGGTCTCGCCTTTGATTAAGTTAAAGCCATTTGCTTTGCTAACGGTATTTTATAGCAACGCAAAAGGCTTTAACTTAATGAAAGGCGAGACCTATTGCATTTTTAATGCTTGTTATTTTTTTTTTTAAAGGTGGCATCCCGACTTGTGAGATGCCTTTTCACTGAATGCATTCTCCCACTGCGGCAGTAAAAACTAAATACAAAGTATAGGAATAGGCTGAGTGGAGACACAGGGGGCACGAACCAGTGAACAAAACCACAAAGGCTCTGTAACCAGTTCCAAGCCCGATGTAAATGGTCTTTAAAAGACTTGTGAAAAACTCGGGCGCTCTGGAGCTAAGACCCTAGACACTACCCTGCCGCAGCAAGTCGAGCAGCCCGGGCTGAGACACATGATGATGGAGGGTGGGGGTGGCTAAATCCCTTTTCGCCCCATCAGGCGTGCAGCCTGATCACAGGTAACTGGGGGCAAGTCACAGGTCAAGTACAGTCTGTAGGGCCATTGTACGAAGCGCTTTTGCGCACTAATGGCCCTGTGAATACAGAAAGGAGAGGGGAAAATCCTTTGTCCCTTCGTCCTCCCCAATCTTGTCCCCGTGTCCCCCCACTCCAAAATCTGTGGGGGGGATATATCCCCCTCACTTTCTACGCCCATGTCAGCACCGGTGAGATCTGGCCCACTTAAACTCCTGCCATTAGCAAAGCAAATGGCTTTAACTTAAAGGAGAGGGAGGCCTATTGCATTTTCAATGCTTTTTTAGGTCGAGCCTAGAAGCAAGCAATGCAAAGCATTGCTGCAGTCTGCTCGACAACTATTGTCACCCGTTTCTGGGAATGTAGACACGAGTCGGACGTGCTCTTTTTCAGAGTCAGTTTTGACCGCGGGAGTGCACGGCTGGCTGCTTGCTGTGTGTGCGGTGTCTGTTTCGCTTTCATCAGTTTCGTTTTCATTAATATTTCCAAGGCTGCCTTGGAATAAACACGCTCGCTTTCAGCAATATTTCCAAGGATGGCTTTGAATTAAGATGCTCCCTTTTATAATTATTTTCAAGGCTCACCTCCACTCCCACAACGCATCCCGGGCGCTGCTGGAATTACTTACAGAATGCGTTCAAGTTCCCCTGGTGAGATCACCGCGTCTGTGAGCCATCGCACCCCCTGCCACTGGAGGAGAGGGGGAGGGGGTCACTTAGAAACCGAGAGACTCTTTACATCCAGTAAATTGAACAGAGCGCTCTGCACAAGGGGAGCGCATGGGCGACCGCCGCCAAAAAACCCATGTGCCTGCCTGAGGTGGGGAGGCAGGAACATCCACGCAGACAAAGGGGGCCCTCCCAGCCGCCCCGGGCACAAGGTACCTTCACTGGCTGGGCCACGGGGAGACCACCCCTCGAGCCACTAGTCCTGCTGGGAGAGGAATGGGTCCATTGCGCAGCGCCGTATGGATGAGGGACGCACGTTGTCTCCCATCATAATATCCCACATAACTACGTTTTCCCCACACACACACACTTGTGGTGTCCCCCGCCCTTACTTCAGGAGGTTCTGCAGCCTCTTGCTGGAGTCTCTTCTCACCAGGACCGTAGACATCTTCCGGACAGCAGCTGGGCGCTCGCTCCGGCCGGGACCTCTGCTCCAAGTGGTCTGCCCTGCAACCCTCTTCTCACAGCCTCCGCCGGCTGGCTCCTTCCTCTCTCAGATTCAGGAAGTTACCCGCCACCGAACAGCCAGTACTGCGCAGGCGCGATTCAGCTGCTCCATGGCCTGTGAAGAATACACCTCCCAGCGTTAGCCTGCACTGAAGTAGCGAGGTGATGGCTGCGCACCGTTACCACGGAAACGAAGACACATCGGTGGCCCCACCTCCCATCACAGAACGCCACCTCTCCCGTCACCCTTTACCACCCCAGCAGTCGGGGCAGCACAGAGTAGAGGGTGGCTGTTTGAGTGATTCCCCCGCCCTTCCCCACTGGAGCACCCCTGCCAGGCGGGGTAGTATTTTATACAATGAGACTGCAGGTGTGTCGGCAGAGTGGAGCGTGATTAGTATGTGTTGATAGAGTGGAGGGTGATTAGTTTGTGCATCCAGGGTTCAAGCTTTTCCCGATGCTATTCTAATAATTTAACTTGATTGGGTTTTCATCACGTCCTATCTGGTGGATTCACTGAACAGACACATGCAAACAGTGCTTTAAATAGCTAGTAGATGCCCGGTACTGAGTGCCCGCACTTCTTTACTTTGAAAGGGAGGGTGCCAGCACTTCTCGGCATTGCTCCAATACATTTAATGAAAGAGCACCAGCACTTCTCAGGGGCAAACAGGCACTCTCCTTAGTGAGTACCTGCACTTCTACATGTCCATTTAAAGCACTGCAAGTAACTACCAGAGAACTCCATGTGCTTGCTCTTCCTGACATATTTGTCTAATGTAGTACATTGTACTGCATTGTTGTGTTTGTGAGTAAGTACTCATAGCTGTATTCGCTCCACTCTTTCAGTCACAGCATTGTACATTTTCTATAGGTTCCCATCACAGCTGACTCTGCCGTATACAGCACCATCTTATACATTAGCAAAACATTTCATGACCTCTAAATTAAGCTCTCAACATTTTCTCATTGACACACATATTTTGTCAGCAAAAGTGAAACATGTTAGTTATTTGTGTGTGGACGTAGCCACCATGTACAAGGGTAATTGTCACCTTTTGATGCTGGCAGATCGACCATCTATCTTGAGACAGACTCAAATGATTGCCTTTTTTACATGGCTAGTTGTAAACCAACCAATACCAGACCCCTGTTCATGTTGTGGAACAGGCACCATTCCTCTTCCAGTTTACCAGATGAACTACATTAACACTGAAATCAGTGTGCTTCATGCCCACCGCCTAATTATTACATGAAGTCTGCAGAGTGAGAGCTGAGAAAATCTCTGTTCTTGTGTTTCAAAATGTCTAATAAAAGTTAAGTGGATGACGGAACATGGTGACTCAACATGAATTGGAAGTGTATTGGATTCCAGTAACTCTGTTGAAAAATGCCCAGAACCCAACCAGACTGTGATTTTTCAAAGTGCCAGGTGAGTGGTGGCTGGTGTTTCAGACCAGTTACTGTTGGGGAGACTCTGAGTTGATTCATGCTTTAATGTTTCCTGTACTCACACCTTCACAAATTCCAAACCAGATTCACTCAGAGTTACATCTGAGATCAGCGAGAATGACACCCATTTGTAATATCTGTGCATTCAATGGGGTTCAGGAGCAACAAAAGAAACACATATTCTGCACGACTTAGTAAACCCAAGAGGTCTTAAAAGGGTCCAGAAATGAGACCCAACTCTTCTCCGCGACATGGCTGACTTCTCCCGGAAGCCCAGAATCCTTTGAGATAACAAGATGTCCAAGGCTCTTCACTGAGGTAGTTGCCATGCATCATAATGCAATTTACAATTTGAGTCCTCTCAGGTACTGTCTATCCCTCGGTTCAGACGTAGCCATGCTGGAGGTCAGTCTTTTTTGTCATTGGAAGCCATGGCGTGGAATTGTCTTCCTCTATCTATAAGCAATATCTGATGGTCTCAAACTTGCTATAAAAACCTACAAATGTGGCTAGTTCAACGCTCATATGTAGGACTCTGCAGCTTAATTCCTCAGCCCCTGGATGTACCTTGGGGTATTCGTTGCACTATATAAATCTCACTCATTATCATGCTAAGTGCAATATTCAATACATTTTACTAGGCTTGGCAGAGCCAAGCATTCATCTTTCTCCCATCTCTCTCCCTCATAGGAAGTCCCTCCATTTATGTTATCAGCAGTGATGGAGGTGGGACGAAGTGAGGGGTCATGGGAGTAATGGGGAAATTTGCTTCCTGCCACGGCTATAGGAACAAGGTCATGCACACACAGCTCTGCCAGTGCACCTCCGTGTCGCTCACAGCACTCAGTAACTTGGGCACCAGGGCACACAAACGCTGCTTTGCCAAAGTATCTTAATGACACTCAGAAAACATGACCTTCCAGGACTAGGAGACACTGCTCTGCCAGGCCACGAGCTTCCGCTCTACTGAGACAGACAGACACACACAGCTCTAACAACACACTCACACGCAGACACTCACACAGCTCTGACAACTCCCACTCACTCTTGCACACGCAGATACACACACAGCTCTGACAACGCGCATGCACTCTCCCACACAAACACACACACCGCTCTGACAACGCGCTCTCGCACACGCAGACAAGCAGTCCCTTACCCTCACACCGTCTCACCCTCACACATCCCCCTCACACACCCGCTGACCAACACACCCCCTCACCCTCTCACCCCCACCCTCACACCCAGTCACAACTCCTCACCCTGACAACCCCATACACTCACCCTAACACACCCTCACCCACACACCCTCACCCTCACACCCCCTCACCCTCACACCCCCTCACCCTCTAAAATAGCATAGCAAAACAAAACATAGCATAGAATACAGCATGTCTCCGTACGACCACAGCATCGCTCAGGGGCACCACAACATCACTATGCGCTACCACAGCATCACTGAACGCCACAGCATCACTCGTTGGCCATCACATCACTCAGCGTCACCACAGCATCAATTTGTGCAACCATTCAACAACACCTAGTTCAAATATGTTCTGTCAATGTTTCAAGCTTTATTACAAATGTAACAAAAATATGTTAATATTTCACTTCTGTTCTTGGATTTTCGTCACAATAAAATACACTAAACATAATCTTCACAAAAGTTATTTACAAAACTTAAAGCTATTGCCATTATAAATTACTATAACGTTTAGTTAAGTATTAATTATTTAATAAAAATGAAAAGCCATTGTTATTTGTAACATCAATACATGTAAGTCACGTAAATACAACACATATTGCATTCCAAATGCTATAGGTGTCACATTTGTGAAAGTTATAACTATTGGCATTGTAAATGACAAAGCTATTAATTTCGCTATTTTCAAAAACAAAACATAAATAAAAAATTGGTCATTTACAATACCAATAGCTCAAACTTTCCTAATGCGAGACCTATTGCATTACAAATGCTTGTTTTTTAATGTTAATTGAGGATCTTCCTACACGTAGGTAACCTAGTGGTCAGCAATTGTAAAGAGAGGATTGCAAAGCCTGCGAAGGTTGGGGAGAGGATGTGGTCTGAGGGCTAGAGCTGCCGACTTTGGTGCTGGAGACCAGGGTTCGAGCCTCGGGTCACGTCCACATCCTGTGATCCTGGGCAAATCACTTCATCTCCCCGTTGTCTGAATGTGAAAATACGGTGCTCGTGTAAAGCGCTCCAATACCTTCGGGGCGCGCTTAGCGCGATATGCAATCTGGAAAAATAGGAAAAGATGGGAAGACCTTAGGTTCCTGCAGAATAATACGTTTATTCATGCGAGTAGTAAGAAAAGCGAGTAGTAAGAAAAGCAACGAAGGACAAGAAATGTGTCAACGAGGGAAGCAAAGCAACGGAGGCCACGGCTCCAATCACATGCCAGAAATTCACGCACATTTGCATAGCATGCGCTCTACAAACAGGGCGTGTGAGAAAAGTACTAGTACTTCATGCGCTTTCGAGAGAAGAGTGCTATGCAAATGTGCGTGAATTTCTGGCATGTGATTGGAGCCGTGGACTCCGTTGCCTAGTTCTCCTCACGTCCGCAAGTTTTCAGAGGCGCTGTGGAAGATGCAGACGAGGGCACCGGGCATGCAGAGGGTGCGCCGTGCAGAAGAGGAGGGGCGCCGTGGAGAAGAGGATCGACCCTCCCGAGCTCTGCTCCAGGGGACGCAGAGGGGGCTTTTCCACAGCCCCCCGGGTCCCTCCCGCGTGGCCAGTGATGACGTGAAGGTGCTCGTGAGCCCAGATGCAGAGCTGGGGGGCCGACGGCTGCCCATCACCCCAAAACAGACCCAGCAAGAGGGGCCCGGAGCCCACCACCGGGAGGAGCACGAGGGCGGCGTGAGAGGTGAGACCCCACCCCATGGAGTCAATGTTTAAGGGACCCCCATGTAACCTGTGTCAAGAGTATATAACAGTGGCGACGAGCACAGGGCATGGCCACGCAGCATCTCATTTGCCAGAAGTACCTTCACCTGTTTTTACAAACCTCACTAAAGAGGTTGTGGTTTGACCTGCTTTCTGATTGGCACCCCTGCCGGTTGGTGATTTAAATTACTACACGGCCTGCACCCCGCCCCCCCAGGGCCAGCTTTAGCACTGGTGGCACCCTGTGCCACAATGTTTGTTGGTGCCCCCCCCCAATGAATACCTGCGTCAGGGATTTCCTCACAGAAGCATTAAATTAGTTGTATAGCACCAATCATACTAGTGTAGGGTGTCAGACCCTTTACATCCCACGTATTACTCAGTTGTAACATTAGGTCTCCAGTAGTAACATTAGGATTCTTGTCATCTCCTATGCGGACCACCTAAAGCAACCTTACCTTGACGCTGACTTAAATAAGTTAATCCTAAAGCGATTCCTAGCAGTGAGACTTATGTTGCTGCCGATAAAAGACATTAACATGCGCTGGAAATCATTAGAGGTGGTCAGTATTTGCCGACTGTGCCAACAGTCTGAGGAAACCATGGCTCACCTAGTTTTCATATGCCACTGTTTAGAACAGGCACCCCGCACTTTACTAAAGCCATTGTTTCTAAAACATGGAAGACGAACATGTCAAGATGCGATGGAACTTCTCTTTAGCTTGGACATTCCAACGGAACTGGCAAGATTTGCGAAATTTTCACACAAGGTGAAAGAACTGTTAGCTAATGCCTCGCACATTGCACTTTAATTGAATTCCTCGCGGCTAAAGCACAGAATACGTACCCGCACAGTCGCAATTGAAACTTTTCTAGGTCCCTCAAAAATGAGCGAAAGTTTGCCCCTCAATGAAAAAACTTTAAATCATCGCCTAATCAGGGATTGTAACTAATTCAAGGCATTGACATCCGACTATTTGCACTGTTTTACTTACTTTAGCGTCAAATGTAACATTTTAAATCTATTTTATTCATGTGGTATTTATTATTTGTTGAATAGATACCGACCATAATCGAATTAATTAAGTGCTAGAATATCTCCGCTGGTTCTCTATTATATCAATTTTAATTAATTGAAACAATAAAATTTATATCTATCTACACAGAGACAGTCTAGCTAGCCCTTTGACTGCCCGTGGTGGTCACTGCATTTGCCGCCCTGCGGTGGCCGATTGAAGAGTTGTGGGGGTGGGTGGGATTTCCGTCCCGAGACAGCTGGTAAGACCAGGGGAGGCCACCGCTGCCAAATCTCATGCCGCCTGGGGCGGACCGCCCTCACCTCCCTTTCTACGCAACTGAATCAATTATACGTGTGTCATCCATAATTGTAGGCAGTATAGTTTAGGAGTGTTGGCTCGAGAAGCACAGACTTAGAATATAAATATTAACACTGTGGTTGGGGTTTCTCTTTAATAATAAGAATTGATTTCTGCCCAAATAAACCCATTTTGCAACATTAGGTTAATGAAAGACTGGGGAAAAATCATAAGGCTGTAACCTATACCATGCAGTTTTCATACAGTTCTTTGATGACCGTTAATTGCTCACCGTTCTACATTAGGATTTTAATTTATAAGCTGCAAGTAACAAAAGGATCTCTCTGACAACAGCAGTAACCTACTGACATTTATATTATATGCTCTTTGTGATGTGCATGGTCCACATTCTTTGCAGCAGGCACATTAACCCTCTGTGTTACCTTACAATGAATCAAAACTTCCACTAAACAAAGCACCCATCTCTCTCTCCAGAAAAAAAACATTTAATCCCTGGAGTTATCGTGACATGTTTACTGTTGCCTGAACATTGCTGTCAGAAAAGAATGCAGCAGCAGGTGCTTTTCAAACCATAACCTATGTTGCAGCGCAACAGAGCCGGCCCTGCCTACAACTTACTTAGTTTTAATTAACAAACTGTAAGTGAATTACTCAAAATTGAGCTCGTGTAGATTGTCTCTAGTAATCAAGGAGATAAGAAGACATACTGATAGTGCGAGTAGAGAGCGGAGCTTGGCTCTCTGTGCCTAGATCAATTAAATAAAATCCACAAACATTCAATCGAAACCTTTTATTTTATTTTCTGGCTCCTAAGCAAACTAATATTTTGCTGCAGGGTGTGGGTAAAAGCATGCCTCGTGATCTGTTTACTGTTTCCTCTCTTCTATTTCTACGAAGATTAACATTGTGGAAAAGAAAGAGGGACAACAGTGTTCGACAGTGCAGGCTTTTGAGCAGTGCCACTTTTAGAGCACAAATGGCACCCCTCTGACCTTGGCACCCGGTGCGGTGGCACCGCTCCCACCGCCCAAGAGCCGGCACTGCCGCCCCCGTTGTTTCACATCAGTGACACATGACCCCCCCACCCCTGAGTTCTTCACTGAGCTCATCTCAGAACACAACAAGTATTTGCAATGGAATCTGTCTCGCTTTTGTGAAAGTTAGAGCTCTTGTTGAAATTGCCAATGTTTTATACTTGTTTTTTTTATTTGCAGTGGACTGATCATATTTGCATATCGCTATTCCCATTTGTATGGCCTTGCGGGCGCTGGAGTACCAGAAAATGGGTTATACGGGAGGGGAGACAAAAGCAAACACTCGTAGGGAATGCAAGATTAAGTAAAGCATGTGAAATGCAAGCAGGAACAACATGGTTACCTTAACGTTTTTATACTTATTAGATAATTGAAGGGCGTAAGTAGGATGAAAAGAGTCCAAGGATTGACAGTAGAATTTTCAAAAGTTCTTTATTAATCAAATTTGTAAGTAGGTTCAAAACAGAAAGTTTAATCAACCCGTTTCGTTCTCATAGAGAACTTTGTCAGGGCTGAAAATGATAAAGACAAACATCGATCAATGTTTGATCAGCTTTCCATGTTATTTGCGTTTTTTTGTGTTTCCCTTCTTCCATTTATATTTAGTGTTTTTTGTTTATCTTTCCTTTTGTGTATATTGATGTTTGTCTTTATCACTTTCAGCCCTGACGAAGTTCTCTATAAGAACGAAACGCGTTGGCTGAACTTTCTGTTTTGAACCTACTTACAAATTTGATTAATAAAGAACTTTGAAAATTCTACTTTCAATCCTTGGACTCTTTTCATCCTATGCACACCCTTCAATTATCTGTTAAGGATCTGGAGCACAGCGGCATCATAGGATGGTTGGTGTCTGGGATAGTTGCGTGGGACCAATACAGACGGTGAAACTGGTACAGAGGTGCAGGAACGGTAGTCCACCGTCTTTTCTGCTTTGTTTCTTTTATACTTATTGTTCTGAAATCAATGAGTGTTTTTGCCTGAAAAGTTAAGGACATGAGGACAGGGCTGTCTAGGCTCCACCTAAAGAGAATTAAATACCTCTTTTTGATGAGGTCCAGATTCTAGTGTTCTTCTACGGGTAGATCAGTCTCTCTTGCAGATACAATGAAGACCGACACCAAATCCTGCACACAAAATGAAAAAAATCAGTGCATGAACAAATGCACCAAACCATGTATGCAAAAATAAAGGTGCCAAACCATGAACAAATGAAGATAAACACCAACCCTACATGTACAACAGGTAACATCAACGTATGCAGAAAGTAAGACAGGCACCAAATCATGCACACATGAAAAAAGACACCAAACCATATTTGTAAAAACAAAGACATTAAATGGTACACAAATTAAATTGGGCACCTAACCTAGGGGTCGATTTTGATTGCGGTGATTCCGCATTCTCCGGGCTGGTGGAAGCCACCGCCGGCCCGGAGGATGTGGAATCACCGCTGCAGACCATCAGAACACCCTCCGCCAGATTATGATGGCGGTGGGATCAGTGGCGGACGGCAGGTCCGTCCGCCGCTGATCCCGGGGTGTTGGCCACAATTTGGTGGCAGTGTCTGCAAGACACTGCCAGCCAAATTACAATGGGATTGAAAACATGCTTTTCCGCGGCGGATTTACCTCTGTGGAAAAGCATGTGGACAATAACTTCTGGGGGGCCCTTGCGGGCCCCCAGGGTTTCAGGGGGTGGGGGGTGCACATGGGGGGTACCTATGGTACCCCCCAGCATTTGCATGTACAAAGCGGCAGGCACGGCGCGGTGCCTGCCGTTTTGTGCATGCAAATGGAAAGCATGCATATTTAACCTTGCGGCGGGTGCTGCTCAAAGCAGCACCTGCCGCAATGTTACATATACAGGATGTGACCGCCAGGGTGGCGGTCACATCCTAATTTGCACGGAGGGACCGCCGCTGCCCCTGCGGACGGTCCCTCCACCTCGGGGTTGGAGGACGGACGCTGGTCCGTCCGCCATCCTAATAGGCCCCCTAGTGTGCAAGAAGGGTGACACTAGACCATCTAAATAATGAAGACAGACAGCATATATAACAACGGAAACAGCAGCAAATGGCTATTCTTTTTTCAGTGTAAGGCCAATCTTCGTATTCACAAAAAATGGATATCCACTCATAAAAAAAAAGACCAGTGCAAAGATTTTCACACACATAATGTATTAGGGAGTGGTTGTGTCAGTGCAGGAATTCCCATAATGTTTTTGCACACTGACAGACATACTTATGTGTGTGTGGGTTTTTGTATGCTTTCACCCCCACCGCATTCATTCCCAGCATGTCAACAATCAGACATGTTCTTCTGTTCTTCAATTCATTTCCATGAAGGGAATAGGGTGGTAAACCGTCCAAAATTTGCAGGGTGTACCAGAAGGGATTCACCACAGTGAAAATGTTTCTGCAGTGAAAAAGAGGGAATGAAAAAAGTGCAATTGGACAAAATATGAAGGCTTTTTCACATATGGAATTTTACTCTTTATTCAATTGTGTATGCAGAAAGTTCTTCACATGCACACAAGTAGGAGTTCACACAAGTTTTACAGGAGAACTCCTGAAAGGTATACAAGAGTACTCTGGGAAAGCGTGGAGAGTTCCTAAAATGACGACATTTGCACACGTGCCAGATTAGTAAACCTCTTGGTTCAGATTTTCACCTTTTTTCGGATCGGTTTTATAAGGTCACCTCTTGCCTATGGATTTTTCACTGGTCTTGGTTACAAGGAGTTTTTGCAGAGTGTTACAATGCTGCTGTACACCACTATGAGGTAGGAAGGGAACCACCTCCCGTCCGATATGTTGGTCTCTCCAAGCATTGCCAGATGGCTTGTTCTCATGACAAGGACCCACCAAAGGGAGGGCCCCTTTTCTGCCTGTTTACCAGCGGACTCCCAAGTCATCGTCCACACCATGTTCCAAATGTGGCATTTCATGTAACAACTATTGCATTCTGAGAATGGTGGCCCTTGCTCACCCCGGTTGCAACAATTAGACCTATATTCTAGATGACAAAGACTTAAAGAATTACAAAATAAAATAAGATTAAAATGTGGCCCCATGTCACTCTGTACACCAGTTTTCCTTCAACAACTCTCTCAATTCTATACCAATTGTGTGGAAATGTATTGTTTTGTTGCATGAAGGCCTGGTCTGAGCCACGGTGCCCCAGCTGTTGTGGACCCGCCTAGTAACAATACTTGTAAAACAGTAATCTTAGAGGAGACAGTCCCGACATCTGTATATTATGTCTGCTTCTTGGGAAGGGAATCCTTAAGAATTGCCTACGTTCACCAAAATGTGGTGTGTCGACGTTGCGCTTTGGGCCGTTTCCTGTCGTGGACACTAGGCCTACCCACACAAGTGAGGTACCACTTTTCTCAGAAGACTTTGGGGAACACTGGGGGGGGGTGGAATTTTGTGGATCCACGGAGATTCCAGAACTTTCCACCACAGAAATGTGCGGAAAATGTATTTTTTTGGACAAATATTTAGGTTTGCAAGGGATTCTGGGTAAACGAACCTGATGAGAGCCAGTCAAGTCACCCCATCCTGGATTCCCTTGAGTGTCTAGTTTTGAAAAATGTATTGGTTTGCTAGGTTTCCCTAGGTGCTGGCAGAGCTGGGATTCAAAATTTTGGCTCGTTTCCTGTTGTGGGCACTAGGCCTACCCACACAAGTGAGGTACCATTTTTCTCGGGAGACTTTGGGTAACACAGAGTTGTAGAGCAACTGTTATTACCTATCAACATTCAATGTATTTCTGCGTTTCAAATGAAAGACAATGTATAAAAATATAAGTCATTTTGAAAAATGACCTTCTCATGCTAATTTGGGTCCTCACAATTTCGGAAATGTGCAAATATCTACTGTTTGCTAATTCTATATTTTGTTCCAATTTCAGAAATACATAGGTGTCTTTCATACCGATTTTACCATGTATATATTTTCCCAAATTAATTGCTATATACCCGGTACATAATAAAAAAAACATTCCAATAATAATAATAATCCACATTTTTAAAGCGCAAACCATCACCCGTTAGGGTCTTTAGGCACTGGGGGCCGTCAGGAAGATTAAGCAAGCTATTGCCCAGAGTCACATGGTGCTGGGCGAATCTGCCGCCGGCCCCGGGGATCGAACCGTGATCCCCAGATTCCAGAGTCAGTCACCTTGGCCGCAGCGCCACACCTCTCCCATAATTCCAAGACGCTTCTCAGTTATTGGCTCTGGGTTAATCGGGTTCTTGGTGAACCTACAAGTTCTATATATCCTCACAACCATCAAGGTCCAGCAGATGTAACGGTATATTGCTTTCAAACAGCTGTCATAATTAGAAGAAGTTACAGGTGAAAACGTTGACACATATGTCTGTTTTTTCAACTAATTTTCAATTTTTCTTATATTCAACTGTTAGTTTCTATAAAGAAACCTTGAAGGATATACACAAATGACCCCTTTCTGAACTCCGAATTATGTCTACTTTTCTAAAATGTATAGCTTTCCAGGATCCATTATTGCTTTCATACCCATTTCTACTATTAACTGGAAGGTGGTTAAAAGCACAAAAATAGCAAAAATAGGCTATGTCCCAGAAAAATGACAAAACAATGTCAAACATGTTGGTTTTCTGACAGAAGTCTGCTTGTCCCTGAAAGCTGGGAAGATGGTGATTTCAGCACCACAACCTCTTTGTTGATACCATTTGCAGGGAAAAAACCAGACACTTTAATCTATAGCCCTTTTTCCCATTAAAAAAAAAAAATAGATGTATTTTGGCTAATTTCTGGGTCTCCTCCAGGGGAATCCACAAACCCTGGGTACATTTAGAATCCCCATGATGTTGGAAAAAAGGACGCAAATATGGTGTGGATACCTTATGTGGTCAAAAAGGTACAGGGGCCTAAGCGCGAACTACCCCAAATAGCCTAAAAAAGGCTTTGCACAGGAGGGAAAAGGCCTAGCAGTGAAGGGGTCAAGCACTTTTATCAGGCCTTGGAGAGCACTGGTCTGATAGGTTAATTGGTTTTGCTAGAAGTTTTAAACTTGCATCAAACACATTTTATCCTTGGGAGAAATTAAGTGATCTTCTTAAAACTGGGTTCTCAACATTTTAAAACCGTATTTATTTAAAAGTCAAAAGAATTCATAGATGTACACATAATCAATTGGATTCATCAGTTTTATGTCCATGTTATTCCTATCTTATATGTACATTTTTTGTTTTGAAATAAGAAAATTCTTTGTCTATTTGTTTCTGTTAAACTATACACTGATGTGTGTGCTACTCCTGGTCAATGCCCAACAAATGCAGTCATCCAACACATGTTTCGCTGTTTAAAAGCACTTCTTCAGGGCTCAAAGCAAGATTTCAAGGTGTCGCTGGAAAATCTTCAGACCCACATATGCCTTCAAATCCAGAGTCTTTGAGTTCTGCGTCTAATCAGAAATCATCTAAATGGTTTTTAACATTTCAAATATCAGAAGATTACATTCCTTACTTACTCTAAAGTGCGTTACCTACTGCCCTCACTCTATAAGAATTCATATGTTTAAAATGCGGACAATAATATGAGACCGAGCCTTGCACCAAAAAAGAAACACCTCGAGCCATGTTCTAACTACGAGAAATATTTTTTATTTCTCCTAACTTTTCAGACAGTGCCTGTGTTCTACATTGTACGACACCCATATGATTTGAGAAAAGTTTATAAACTAATCTGAACATAGTATTTTCTACTGAAATAATACCCTTTCTGTACAAAACCTATGCTAGACATCATGCATGCACCTGTGCACTATGGTGCAAAGGTGTGCGTTGCACTAGGACCCCTAATGGTGCACCAGCGCTGAGAAAGAAAGTAGCAACACCATATCTTGGCAGATATGGGGCTGTCCTGCACTCTCCCCCTAGCACAATGTGGCTCAGCAACTTTGACTTTTGTACTGTGTTGCGCTATGAATTGGTAAACCTCCCTGTATGAGTGACCTTTACTGTGCACTAGGAGTCATTGATCTGTTCTGTGTCCCTCTTTCTCTTCTCAGGATACTGTTGTTACCTGCTCGGCACCATATCCATCCCTCGCTGGGCTCTGCTCGCCGCACCATTTGGGATCCTTCTGGTGGTGGTCACCCTCGCAGGAATGTTGGGTAAAGTATTTCACCAGTTCTTTCAAGGCACAGACAATATTTCCAAATACTGCATACGAGGATGTCTACCATAACCAGGGGCACTGGAATTATTCAACAACAGAGCACCAAAATATGCAGCAGAGTTGACTAAATTATGCGGCATGAAAAGCTGACTTATGTGGCTCAATTTTGATAGTATTCAGTATTTTGTAAGTTTTACACATAGTAATACTGCCTGGGCAAAGATTTCACCTCATTAGTGCCAGTTTTCCTATTAAATACAGCATTAATAAAATGAAAGATGACCACTTAGCCTTTGCGAAGGACTTTCCACTGTGAGTGAACATATGCAGCCACGTTTTACTAACTTATGATCTGCTTGATCGATAAACACACATGGGAGGAGGCACTTCATTCTAACTATGCAGCAACCTAGTACCCTCCAATGGCATCCACACAACGGCTGCCATTAATATGTTTGATGGTTTGATCGCTAGTTTTATCATTTCTTTGAAGGATGCAGTTTACATTCCTTATTAACTGAGTAAAAAAGTGGAGTATTATTGTATTATTACCCTACATATTCTGTGGAGTTCAGATGAGTTATCTCTGCCCATTCAGGGCAGCATAATATTTTCGCCTGGGAGGCATTTTATATCCTCTAAACACATATTTAAGGATAATGACTGGCTTGAGAAGCTGGCGAGCCAATGCAAATTAGCCTACAATAACTTCAGGATGGGAAAAGTTAAGTTTCTAAAAGTTAATTTAACTTATTATTCATTACAAGACAGCTGTCACAATTGATGTGGACTTTGTATAGGTGCAAGAGAGAACATATTTTGGTAAGATCACCTCCCAAATTATTGGAGTGATGATGCTGGTTTTTCAACTCCAAAGTACTCTGGCCCAGATGACCAGACCCCATTGCATGTCTCGAGACCCTTGTAGTGTAAGTACAATGGGCTAATCCCTGATTTGCTTATTTAACTTACCTATGATTCCCTACTATATGGTACAGCGTGTACCCAGGGCTATAGTAAGTTAAATATCACTACTGGCCTGCAGCACTTATTGTGCAACTAATGCAGTGGAAAAGAGAAAACATGGCTTTAGGTCTGGTGTAGCAACCTACTCGGGCAGCTTTTGAACTGCCAACCCAACTTGGCAAAAGGAACCCTTTTGCAAAGTCGAAACCTTCCTTTTAAAAATGTATAAGTCCCCTCAGGAAGGCCTTATTAGCCCTGACGGCAGGGTGCAAAATATTAAAAAGGACACGTTTCTTTGGTGTTAAACATGTCCTGACAGTGAAAACTCAAAATATTTTTTTCACTGTAGTAAGGCCGGTCACCTCATTTGCTAAAAAGAAGTTTCACTAGCCAATGTGGTAAGTGCAAACTTCCATTTGGGACGGCCAAATGTAGAACTCCAAGATATTAAATGAAGTGTTTCTATAAAACTGACTCATTGCTGAAGTCCAATATAGAGTAACTTAATAGTAAGGTGACTTTAGGAAGTCACCACTTTCTCGCCCTAAACTTCCAGTAGCCATTTCTGATTAACTACTGCAATTGTTACCTTAGACAGCCTGCTGACTTCCTACCAGGAGGTGTGAAGTGCTTTCAAGAACACAAAAGAAAAAGTCTGATAATGGGAGGAGGTGCGTCCTCCTCCATCAGGATGGCCAGAGGGTTGTGGCCACAGATGGCTCAGCTTCAAAGAGGCTACCACCTCTGATAGGCAAATGTGAATCATACTGCAGCCTGCCCACCCCTTTGTGTAGATAGACAGGTGGGCATCTCTCCCAAACATGGGATAGCCTATTGCAGAACTGGTTCCCCTGCAGGGCTAACTAATTATACTCAACACACCTCAAGGGTGGGCCTCTAGCTATGATCCAGGGAAGAAGGGTCCCAACAGCTGGGATTTGGGCTGGGAGATTCACTGTGGGATTGGTTAGTGCCAACCCCTACAGGAAATGATGTAAGAGTGGGTAGGATTGCCCCGTGGGACTTGTTGGCCCATTGGCTAGGAAGTCCGCTTTAGCCACAAAGTCGATATTGCTATAAAAGTGGCACTTCTGGCTACCAGCCCAAGAATATACCTGGACGCTGAAAGAATAGAAGGACTGCACCTGCTGTACCCATGGAACTCGGAAAGAAAAGCTGCACCTAGGAATACTGCACCTGTTGCACTTACAGAACATGTAAACAATGGGATTCTATCAATGTGAGTGGTGACTAATTTTATATGATTTTGTATATTTCTCTAAACTCATGAATACACTGCAATGTGAAAATTAGGCCTCTTTGCGGGTGGCAGAATGAGGGCACTGTGTGTTTTTAAAATACCCCTCACACACTATGAATCCCATAGTGTCATTCTCCCATCATTGGGGTCTTCCCGTCCCTCTACGGGGCGGGGCGTGCTTCGACCTACGAGTGACGCGGGAGCACTTACATTTTTGACAATAGCCCACATCATTTTTGACCGCATGCCTAATCTGGCTTTATTCCATACCCTTCAGCAGCTCCGTAGATGCCCACATCTACGGAGCTGCTGAAGGGTATGGAATAAAGCCAGATTAGGCATGCGGTCACTAACCAGTCAACTAATCACCCTAAGACGCAGGTTCATGAGGCCCTATCACCACGCTTCAAATAGACCATATTAGGTCTTTTTCATGATAATGCCTCACTAAAGGCCAACTCAAGCCCCGAGGCTAAACCTAGCAGCCGATTTTTGCTGTTAAGTTTTGGGACCATAGGCATTTAACATTTAGTTTAGAATTGAGTATTTTTGTAGAGATCAACAGAGGTCCTGATGAGTAGGCAGGAGGGGTCTGCCTATGAAACATGTCATGTCGACAAAGTAGACCACACTTGTAATTCTACTTACTAACCCCCTTTTAATGTTCCCAGCTTGCGAAACCATTAAAGTTAATTTTTTCGATTAGCCAGGGAATTTTTAACCCTTTTTTTACACTACCATTCACGTAAATAGGTCCCTACACTTCCTAACACATATCACTATCCTCATCACATCACATAGCCTATGGTCAGAAATATAAGTGCTCCAGCGTCACTCGTAGGTCGAAGCACGCCCCGCCCCGTAGAGGGACGGGAAGACCCCAATGATGGGAGAATGACACTATGGGATTCATAGTGTGTGAGGGGTATTTTAAAAACACACAGTGCCCTCATTCTGCCACCTGCAGAGAGGCCTAATTTTCACATTGCAGTGTATTCACGAGTTTAGAGAAATATACAAAATCATATAAAATTAGTCACCACTCACATTGATAGAATCCCATTGTTTACAAGTCTAGCTCAGGAGGGTGATTCTATCATCTCCTCTACACTTCCCCAATTGATTTTTTTCACTTACAGAACAAACACAGGATTTCAGAAAGCGCAGGGCTGCTCCTGCTGTTGAACCCGCGGCAAAAGACCTCAAGGGGTGGACCTGCTCTCACTTGTCTGAAAGGACCAGTGAGTGGACTCCAAAGGCTAGTGAAGCTTTAGGGCCACAAAAGGTAAACAAGCCCGTACCTGCGAAGTGGCCAGCTGACCAATAGTTACTGGACCTGACATAGACTCCACTGGTGTACCCCATGAAATAGTCCTGGTCCCTAGGGGTGTCTCGCCGATCCTGGACCCTTAGCTGGGGCTAGAGTGTACTCTTTCTCCCTCAAGAACTGCAACTTGCAAGCCAAAGGAAAAATCTAACGTTTTTGGGAACAGTCCGAGGCTCATAGTCTCCCACTATTTGCCGGAACGTGGGTAGCCTCAAATGCCATCAAGAACCAAGGCTCTCCATTGGATAGTTGACATCACCTATTCTTTGAAGTCGAGCCCAGCGCTGGCCTCTACCTGCAGAGGACCCCACCGAGCTCACTGCTGACAAGAAAAAGAACCCGGAAAGTGTTTAAGTGGAAAGGTAAAATTTTGACTGTGGCAAGCCCGGCACCTGCGTCCAACCCTGACTTCCATTGCGATCGGCCTGAAACTTTGCCCCATGACCATCAATTTTGAGACGCATAGACAACTGGTGAGAGTGATAAGCAGTGACTGACAAACTGTGAAAAACGTTTTAGAATGGAAAGCACTGACTGATGAATATCTGGCCTTTAACAAGGGAGCGGGACTTTAATAGCCGGTATAGCCCAGCTACGGAGGGCTACAAGGCTATTAGAACATTCTGCCACTAGAGGGCAGAATGTTCTAACAAATAAAACAAAGGCCTCTCGGAACCCGAGGGGGTTTAAATCCCCTCGGGCTCCGAGAGGCCTTTGTGAAAACATTAGAATGTTGCTTTGCGGGCCTTTGTCGGCCTGTAGAAGCATGGAGCACTCCATTGTCTTCAATGTAGTGCTCCACATTCCAATGTTCTAATATGCTTGGCGGTTCCCAGGCGGTCCCGCCAAGCATATTGCAGCCTCAGAACTGCTGCTCAACCGCTAGGGAACGGTGGTACCCGGCAGTTGCAGCAGTTGCAGAGAGCCCCGGGTCGGCACGATCACCGTAGTTGTAATAGGACAATTAGGAAACTGCTACCGTTATTCAGACCACCCAACTCATAATAAGGCCCTGAGATTGATTGCCTGATTCACAAAGGTGAATTGACATTTGTAGATCTACTCCCACACTTAGGTGTAACTCTCATCTTTTTTACTATTCGCTATTTACGAGTGGAGGTTTACCTCCAGGTGTAGTAGACTTACTTCTCTACATCCACTCCAATACAGGGGGTGGAGCCTCCTACATCTGAATTTACAAGTGTAAGATTACTATTAGTAATTTTCCTTCTGTTGGTGGAGATCTTTACCACTGGGACAGAGAACTTCCTACAGGAAGAAATTGGGACATTTAATGAAGTTTAACTAGTTAGAATTACCTTAATGTATATTATAAAATACAAATTATCTCCCTACTGAGACAGTGATGGACTACATTTTAGAAGAAACATAAACATTGTTTCCAAATTCAGTCTTCAATTGCATCGCTGACCTCTTATGAAAGAATCTCCATGTCTTTAGCACTCGTTTCAAATGTTTGGACCTACATTTCTCTGCTTAGCATCAGTTAATCTGACAACATATTGACAGGGAATTTAGAAGGGTCTGTGCATTTGGCATGCTAGATGTTTGTAGCCCTTGGATATCTTAATTGGAGCTGAGCTATGTGATGTAATAAAACAAGGAGTATATTCAAATGTAAATCCTATTGCATTGCATTAGAAATAACTCAAAATAATTCCTCTTGATGCTTGTTTTCTTTGCCACCACAGTAAAGCAGAATGGTCAAGAAAGGGGAAAATGCATCACAGACACTATTAGTAGTAAGTATCATATTATTTCAAAATTGTATTGCAAAGCAAAAGGTCCATTAAAGAGGAACACCCGGCATGGAGTTCGTTAAGTGTAGACCTAGTGCACTGTAAGGATTTCCACCCATCTCCAAAGACAGCGAAACATTCTTAATAGACTTGGACTTCAAGACTGGTAGCAAGAGAGTAGGATTGCGTAAGATGACAAAATAAGCTTCTCCTAGCCAACAATGAATGCATCTTTTGTAGCACATGGTCATAGAAATAGAAGACAGCCTGTCTGGTGAGATAAATTCAAACTTATAAAAATTATTAAAACTCATTATGGAGAAAAGTTCAAAAAGGGGATACTAAGTTTAATGGAGCCAAGAGGGTATGGAAGTGTGACCAAAATTACCTGGATGCAGACAATCTGCAAAGTCTAGTGAAATTAGTTGAACTCTAAAATCATGGAAAATTGTTTCGTGTCTATTGATGAAGGGGCCGCACTGGTAATAGAACTGTTCAAATGTTAAGTCATTTAAGAGGGGGTATGTTTGTCATTTCGGGAATCCCTGGCTTGGTAAGGTGGCAAGCTGAATGGTGAACACTGGGTCTCCATAGTGTAGGCAGAAACCATGTACGTTTTGGGAGAGGTGCAAATGCAGACTGATGAAGCTGGCAGGACCAAGGTACCCACTACCGGCTCTGAAGAGGAGTACTGCGCTGAGGTAACTCAAAATGAACAAAGAAAAATATTGTGATATAAAAATTACTGTATTCAAAATAGTGCTAGCAAAAATTCAGGTTTGAAATGCTTAAAAGTAAATTACCCAAACTATTGCAAATATGAATATACAAAATTCAAAAACATTTCCTGCAATAATATAGAGTGCAGAAAAATAGTATTGTTATAAATGGAAATAGATTTAGAACAGGCCTAACCATATTATAGTTAGTTTTTTTAAATCTAGTTTAACAATAATATGAAAAAATATTCTAATTAATAAAATGAAATGTAATGATGTAATTTAATATTATATATCTTTTTGTAACAAATGCATGTTTAACTAAATCAATCTCTCTATATGCAATATCTTTGTTTTTCATATACACTGACATGTTTAAAAAATATCTGCATTTTCTACTTTTGATTAGTTATTTTTATAATTTCCCTTTACATGTTGCTATGCTATTACCTTAAAACTCCATTTAAAAAAGGAGACCAATATGTCAATAGTACTAAATACATTTGTAAATAAAATAGATGAACATTTTGAAAGCGTAAAAAATATAAAGTATAAATATAAAAAAGCTCTTTATAAAGAAAAACTTCTTTAAAAAGTATCTTAATTCAATATATTATTTTGAATTCTACAAAACTAAACTATGTAAAACTTTGGAACACAAATATTTATCAATATAATGTATATACTACTAACGTTTTTAAAATAACATATTTTTAAATCATATTATGCTAAACACACCCACAAACATTGAATAAAGTACATAATAACGTTGGTGAAATGAACTATTGTAACTCTAGTCCCACCAACATTGGTGAAAGTACATGCATTTAGATGGAGAATTTACTCCTCTAACTCCAATCCAATGAACACTGGGGAAAGTGCTTTTACCTCTGGAAAGTGCATATACCTTTGAGAGTCAGACTAATTGTTCTACTACCAGTCCCACAAATATATGAAGGCCCTCTCCTAGTATTGGAGAAAGTGCATATGAAGTTAGAATAGTTAATCCTACCCTCTCACTCCAGCTCCATAAACATTGGGGAAAGTGACTGTATTTTTTTTGGGGAGTGGGGGATTTACTATTCTAACTCCAGTCCCACAAATATTGGGGAAAGATCATCTTTTTGGGGGGAGGGGGTCACATTACCTCTTTTATCTGCAGTTCCAAAAACCTTCGTGACAGGGCATATATAAAGGAGTCAGATGTACAGTTCTATCTTCAGTGCCATAAACACCGGCAAAGGTCTGTATATTTGGGGGTAGGGGAAAGTGGGGCAGATATATAACACCACTCCCACACATCTTCAGTAAAGTTCATATATTTTCTGGGGAGTTTGGAGGATGGAGATTTACTGTTTACACCACCTCAACAATTATTTCAGAAACTACAGCTGTTGATGGAGGAAGATACAATTTTGTTGTCCTAATTCCAAGTATACTATTTTTGGTAAAATAACGTATTGAGTACATAAAAACCAATATTTTAACACCTTCGATGCTGCTGACGGAACCGTTCCGTCACGCCCCTCGGGTGGGCTGTGCTGGTGACGGAACAGTTCCGTCACGGCCCGGCCGCCGCGCCTGCGCGGCGCTGATTTCGCGCCTGCGCGGCGGGTTTAATTAAACGGGCGGGGCCTTGACGGAACCGTTCCGTCACAAGCACAGCTCACCCCCGAGCCGTGACGGAACGGTTCTGTCACCAGCGCGGGTGAGCCGCGCGCCCGCCCGTGACCGTTAGCGCTGCGGCGGAATAGCCGCCGCAGTGAAGGAGTTAAAACAATAATGTTTTAGTTATATAATTAAACAATTCTGTGAAATATGTTGACTCTTAGGGTAAGATTAGCCTGTCATTCAATGCAATTGTTTTTTTTTTAAATATTTTTAACAAATCATTACTTACATTCATATTAAAGTTACAATATTCTGAATTTTAAGACTTATATCAACATGGGTCCATGAAAATACCATATCCCATATTTAAAAAAACCTGTGCAAATCAGATTTTGCTTTAATGTTTTGTCAACATGTTTCTGTGGACACTCTTATTAATAACCACCTTCTTCAGGACTACTTAGATTTTCTCCCAAAATATTTCATATAAAATCTATGACAGAAGACAATACATAAACAAACATTCCACAAATATATACATCCATTAAGTCAAGACCCCGTGGTCTTCAAAAAATGCCAGAATGAAACAACCATCAAAATTGAGGACTAATTTAAACCATATACATTCCATAACTTCATGTGGTACTAGTTACCTTATTTAAAAAAAATATCATGCATACAGTCCATAATAACAACGTCCAGATTTAACATTCTTGTTGATTCAAAAAGCAGATTTGCTGGTTTATGAAGACTGATGAATGTCTTAATTGTTCTCCCTATAATCCTTGTATTTTATTCTTTTTTGTGTTAAATGCATGTTTTTAATATGAAGGTGATATTTGATATAGAATATTAAAGTGGAGTAATTTTTTTATATAAGCGTGTTAAAGCCATATATATTCTTACGAATGTCTGTGGTGTTTGGATGTGGTGTGTTCTATTGAATATGGGGAGTATTAGTAGCGGAGTTTGAGTGGTTAATGTGATTTCGGGGTTTGTATCCTCCGGGGAAATGTATACCCACGCAAACCAAATCTGAATTTATTGTGACTGTAGGAAGATTGTCACCTTTTTCTGAACCTCAAAAAAGTCCTTTCAGACGCACATTTAAAGAAATACTATTAAAATGTGCCTTTTAATATTCTTGAGCCTTTGATGAATAAAGTGAACATATCCTCCTATGTTTGATTTGCACAAACATATTTTGGTGAAAAGTGTCAATTTAGGGTGGAAAAAATTATTCAGTTGGCCCTTATAAGAGACGGCTTCCTTCCTCCTTCTCATAGTTTTAAAAGTGACCATTACTTTTACCCCTCATCATAGCTCCCCTGAAGAGCTCCAGCTCCCTGTTCACAGTCCTACCCAGCATGCACCTCTCCAGTGTGGCTCAGGCTACTCGGCCCCGTCTCTCTATAGGGAAATGATGCTCAGAAGAGGGTTTCCTACATCAATGTTTCCACGGTTAGATGACTGAGAACAAAGTACGTTTTTTTCAAGGTCCTGATCTATTTTCTGTCCCCTCTGAGGCCTGGACCCCCCCTGCCCGCGTCGGTGGATGTGGTATGAAGGAAAGTGCTACCTGTTTTCCAACGAGACCAAGTCCTGGGATGCAAGTCACGCGTTCTGTGAGTCGCAAAACTCAAACATGTCTACAATAGCAACTCTACAGGACAAGGTAGGCCGATGATGGATGACAGTGTTGTAGCAGTAAGATATGTATACGTAAACCAGTCAGTGTGTAATTTTAGATTATTTTTTTTACATTTTCCCCCTTGGGGAATCCCCATCACCGACGGCACTACCATTTTATGGGGTTTTTTCTCTTCCCATTCCCACCCTGGCAATGGATTTACTCCTGTCCCTGACAGAGTGAATATCTGACTGTTTCGGGACCGAACTGGGGTGTGCAGAAGTGTTTGAGTACCCACAACCTCTGAAAGTGGATTTACACATGTAGAATTCTGGAATAATATTGTGCAGGAGTGTATCTCTATATCTGTGTTAATTCTCTTTATATGAGTTGGAAAAGTGAATTTGCACTCCAAATTGAACTTACACATGCAAATGTCCTTGTGAATCAGCCCACAAAAATTAACCATTAAATAGCACTTATCCAAAAACTGGTGATTGGCGAATGTATGTGGTGTCAGACAGGGCCTTTTATCATCCCACAAGGCCTGAGTAAACATTGACACATCATCACTCATGTTGGTGTCTCTGGACTTTTCCTGGTAGAAAAGAATTAGTGTTTTTAAATCTGTCTGAGGCTTTTTTCCTCTCTGTACAATGAATCTGTAGTGCTGGTGGTTGACTCCCTGTATCAGAAAACATGGGACTATCAGAAGAATACTAGCATTTCTTGAAACATGCAAAAAATAACTATCTTGATAGAGAGAAAATCCAAGATAATAAAAATGAAAATAATTGACACCTGAACTCTCAAAATGTTCCAAAATGTTTTAAAGTTGCAGCAGATGAAAAAACACATGGGCCCGTATGTGATAAAACATTTATTGGTGTTGCAAGTGGCAGTACAGGCGGTTGGAGAGTCTCACACCTTGAAGGCGAAGTCTCACCCCTCTGGAGGCGGAGTCTCACCCCATGAAGGCGAAGTCTTCAGACTCTAAACACTGTTGAGACCATCTAAGGATGCCCTGTAAGGAGCATTTACATGGTGGCTTCATGGGCATAAAAAGTATCGCCCCTCTATATCTGTGTTGAACGGGGAGTTTTTCTTGTGATTTTAAGACCTGTATCTCCCTCCTGTCAAGACTACCGGCTGTATCAATACTCGGTTGTGCTACTTTTGTGTTGAGTGACCACCGTCATTAACCAGTCTGATCTTTGGTTGCAGGCCATCGTTACCCGTTTCAAGGACTCCAAGGATTACTGGGTTGGACTCCGGAATAAGGACGGGGAATGGAGATGGCCGGACGGCTCTCGTTTAAGGCCCGACATGTAAGATTCCTTTGTTGATCTTTCCTGTAAAGCTAACAAGAGTAACCGTTGTAGTCCTCTCCAGGTCACTATTACTCCATGGCCAATGGCCTGCATTCAAATAGCCCTACCCCTCTTTAACTGAGTGCCAACATCAGAAGTCCACACTTTTCGGCAAGTTGAGGAGTTTACATAGATTCTCATTAGGTAGACGTAGGACTGTAATACACTCCAAAGAGGATAAGAGTTGGAACCCTCAGTAAGCTTTGGAGATATTTTTTGGGAAAATCCAAAAGTAGATTGTAGGGTCCTGTGGTGGTTCCCTGGATCTTTTGCTTCGTAAACACAGTCTCCTCACAATTGCAGCAAAATATATTGCTTCTCCAGAATGTTCGTCTTTGCTCTTCCCATTGTCCAGAGAGGCTGATCCTGGATCAGGTGTGGGAAGTGTCACAGTACCACTGGTGGCTTGTGCTCTTAGTGGTGCGTACACGCAGCGACGGCTCGTGGAGGGAGTTACGGTGGGGCAGGAGGGCGGGGAGGGGGAGGGGCAGGGCGGAGGTTGTTAAAAACCGGCATATGGATAATTGCAGGTAAGTAAACAATTTAATTAATAAAACGAATTTCGTAGTGCGCCTTGCATCGCAAAATGCAATGCAGTGCGAGCTACGAAATTCGTTTTATTAATTAAATTGTTTACTTACCTGCAATTATCCATATGCCGGTTTTTAGCAACCTCCGCCCTGCCCCTCCCCCTCCCCACCCTCCTGCCCCACCGTAACTCCCTCCACGAGCCGTCGCTGCGTACACGTACTGTTGGAAATTGGTGGCCAAATAAAAGCAGGCGGGGAGAGCGGTTGATGGCCATGCCTTACCTCACTCAAGTTAGTAAATGCAGGCACTGCTGTCTTATCAAGAGTGCCAGGAGCGGAACAACAAAACGTTGACCGAGCTTATAAACAAACGACTGGTCGAGGCAAGAGTGGTTTGCCAATACTGCTAAATAGCTGGAAATAGTTATAATGTCTCATCACAGGATTGCCCCTGATGAGCATGAATGACATGTCCCTGCTGCAGCACCTCCCTCCTGCGTACATCAATGTAAACAAACAGCTGACCCCTTCACAGGCATGTCTCCACTGCCCTCCTTTGGATGTATGTCGTTACAACGCATACTTTTACTCCGCATACCATTACAACGCGGTTTTTACAACGCATACCATTACAACGCATAGCGCTTTGAGGTGCTGGATAGTGGTAAGTATAATTTACTATTCTAACTCCAGTCCCCGTGGACCCTAGGGAAGGTGTTGGATAGTAAATTAAACTTACCTCTTATCCTAGAGCGCCCCCCAGCGCAATGCGTTGTAATGTCATGCGTTGTAATGGTAGTGCGGAGTAAAAGTTGCGTTGTAACGGGTGTATACCCCCTCCTATGGATGTGCAAAGGCCTAGGGTGGACACTTCATTGAAATAGGCCCATTAACAAAACTATGATATAGACAGAGTAGATACATTTTATTGACAGACCATCTTAGTTCTCTCATTAGTCAAGACCTTTTCATTTGACTAAAATAAGATATATATTTTATATATCTATATATTTGAAGACAAAAAGAGAGCAGTGGAGGATACTGTGGATTCAAACCTTCGTACAAAATCTACATTTAACCCCCAATGACTTCTATTCTAATATAAATACAAGCCTTTAAACAGGCAGCCATCAATGAGGTAGAAAAGCTCGATAGCCCTCATCGCAGAATGTTTCAGAAGATGGCCAGAGAAACAAAAATAGCCCTAGACAAATTTAAAAACGGCATGGTTGTGGTAATAAAACTAGTGGACAAGGTTGTGCTATTGTCCACCATTCAACCAAGGATTACAAAAAATAATGCTTGCGCCTCCTGAGTGTCAGAAAGAATTACCGTATGATTGAGTCAACCTGACAGGGGCTTTAATTGCCTAAATAGACAAAATGGTCGAAGAAGCAGAGGTGGGAGAGCGTATATCGAAACGGGTGGTTGATTTCCTCCAGACCAGAGATCCTGTAATCCTGTACTTCTACACTCTGCCCAAAATACATAAGAGCAAGGCTCCTCCCCTGGGATACCCTATAGTGTATTTATTGGTTGCGTTTTGGAACCTCTGTCATGGTTTTGTGATCGTTTCCTCCATGCCATGGTCCAGAAAATACTGTTCCACTTAAAAGATACTGAGCATCTTTTAAATGTACTAAAGACCCTGTAGTTCAACCAAGAGATGAACCTGTTAGTAAGGCAGGATGCTGAGAGCCTATGCACCAACATAGTGCATGAGGAGAGGATGGAAGTCATTGAAGAACGCCTGTTCTGCAAACATTGGAAATTTGAAACCCCAAAACATTTTGTGCTCAGATGTGTCCGGTTTGCTTTGATAAAAATATGTTTTAAATTCGAAGGGACCTTGTATCTTCAAAAACATGATACTTTGACGGACAGTTCTTTTGCCCCAAGTATAGCCTGCTTTTATGTACATTGCTAAAGGAAGATGTTTTTTGATGTAGTGTACCAAAAGAGGTACATTATGTAGAAAGTCTAGGCTACCCTTATTGGCTCACAAGCTTAAATTAATAATCCCAAATGTTATATTTTGTGGTAGTGTGGGCAAGCAGAGGGTAGTATCAACCATTTTGTGAACACACAGAGTCAATAAATGAGACACACTCAAGAAGAATCTCAAGACCAATCTACAAAAATAGCAAATATTTTATATATTTTATAACACCAAGATCTTCGGGTAAATACTTTCTAGTTATCAATTTTTACAGGTAAGCAAAAGTGTCACATAAATCCGTTATTACGCAGTAATATTTTCCTATGTGGAAGGTGTCTCTTCCTGCACAAAAACAATCCTGCGTGCAACTTTTGTGCCCTTGCACCATAGTGCAAGGGTGTTTATGTTGGTGCTAGGCTGCCAAAATGGCACCAGTGCAGGAATACGCTGTATCACCTTATATACAGCACATTACTGCCTTTTCCCTGTTACTGTGTGACTTTTTCGTAAATAGCCCCTTCAACGTGGTCTTCACATTTCATACAACATATCAATGGTTGTAACAAATACCTGAAATTCACCCATAGAAAGGAGCAATAATGAAGTGACCTTCCTGGAGCGTGAGTTTTTGCAAAGAGGGTGGTCTTAGGCACTGACACACTTCACAAATTAAAGGACAACCATTTTTTTTTTAATTTACAGTTTCCACCCACACCCATTGCGGGAAAATATTCCATATGGATAATTCCATAAATCACGGAGAAACTGCAATAACTTGACTGACTTCAAATGTCATTCAGAGGGTTTCAGTGACAAATTAAGAGCACAGGAGTACCACAGATGCCAATTGGATCGACACTGACCTCTCATTCACTGTACAGGCAAAGAAGGTAGCCGGGACCTGCTTTGGGCTCCTGAAATCTCTGAGGAAAGTCCTGCCCCTCTTACCCTTCAATTCCCAAAAATTGTTAATACAAGGCCTAATAATATCGAGGCTTGATTACAGTAATGTGATCTATCTAGGCGCTCCTGAAGCGACCCTCAACAAGCTTCAGAGAATCCAGAATACCGCTGCCTGGATTATCACAAATACCCCTGCCAGAACCTTCGCTAAACCTGCTCTCAAACTCCTCCATTGGCTCCCCATAAGGGAGCGAGTCAAATTCAAGGCCTTATGCCTAGTCCACAAATCACTGCAAAATCAAGGCCCCCCAGTCCTCAGTAAACTCATCACTCCCTATAAAGCTACAAGATCCCTCCGTTCAGACACAGAAAATGTCATTACCACCCCCAGATTCAGGAAAGCCCGATCAGGAGGAAGACATTTCTCGGTCCAAGCTGCTCGCCTCTGGAACTCGCTCCCCCGCGACTTGCGACTCGAATCACAATACCTGCGCTTCAGGAAGCAGCTAAAGACTCATCTTTTTCCCTAATGTTTTATGCCTCCCCCTTATTCTGAGTCTCTGTCCCCTCCCCCCATTCCCCCCCCCTTTTTTGCCCCTGGCCCGCTGTACTGTAGAGTTAGGGTTCCTAGCGCTGGGATACCTCAGGGTGACTATGCGCTCTACAAAAATTAATAATAATAATAATAATAATAATTCAGAAACAGAACAAGAGGGCAAGGAGTAACAACAGAGAGGCCTTTCAAGAAGATCAAAATAAGCACACCAAGGACAAACTCATGTGTGACAATATTTAATGTATTCTCCAAACAAGTGACGATCATCAATTGAAAATAGAGATTATAGAGTAATGGATAGGGAACCTCGCCTATATGATATTTATGTTCTGAAACAGAAGATGGTGGAGCCTTAAGGATATGGACTTGCAGGAAATGAAATGCACAAATCAAACCCAGAACTTGACATCATGAGGTCTACCAAAAGTCACAGGACACTCTCCTTGTGGGAAGTGTAGTGTCTGTCATTTGAAAAGACCTAAATGTAAATGTAAAGTATTTGTAGAGCGCACTGCTACCAAGCGGTTTCGTGGCGCTATTACTCATACCGCTGTGGAACCTTTCCTGGCTTTCCCTGTGAAGTGTCCACTCCTGGGCAACCCCAGGGTGAAGCCAGGCATCTTAGCGCTGTTGGGGCCGTTGTGGAGTTTAAGCAAGCTATTGCCCAGAGTTGCAGCGTGGGACCCATGATTGGAATAGGCACTGAGGCGAGAATTTCAGGTCCGAGGAATTTTTGAGCCCGAGACCCGCCGAGGTGGGAATCGAACCCTGGTCCCGGGCCAGAGCTCTGCATCAAGGACTGCCACTCTAACCATTGAGCCACACTTCTCCTACCAAAATGTTAGACCTGGGCCTCCCAAAAAATTGGATTTTGAAAGAACCCACAAACTGTAATTCTTCAGGAGTAGTGTATATGATTATTTACCCCTGAAACATGAAATAATTGGGCAGGAAAATGAGGAAAGAGAGGACAAGAATAGGTGAGCACAGGAGCAGTTTGAGGTGGAAGAAAGACCCCTCAAAAAGGTCTTTCCCGACGGTAGGACATACAGAGCATGACCTATAAATCGTCTGTCATTGAACAGGCAGAGATCCAGGTGAGCTCTGCAAAATTGATGAAACTTTATTTGATAAGAAATAAAGGTGGATCTATAGTTTGTCTACCCATAAGTCCGGTCTCTCTGAAGACATAGAACGGACAACTTTAATTGACTTCGGCATGACAAGATCTGGGCAATATCACAAATTGGGAACAGGGTAATTTAGAACTAGCTTAGGATCCTTACCTCCCCGCCCTAAATACACCAGCGAGCACTTCAGATCACGTCACAATATGCACACTATCTTTTTGCTAACCTGATATGCTTTTTATATACACAGATGCAGCTAGCTATTTTGGTTTAGAACCCAAAGTACTGGCGTATTACACCTGTTAACATACAACAGGGACTTTTAATAATAACACATAAGCTGGACTTGATATGCAACAGAGACCTAACTGTTAACATATATAGGATAAGCTCCCAGGACTTGTATATACTATAGTAGCAAGAAAATGACTCTATGACAATCGAAGGCTTCTGGTGAGGTGCATTCGTGAGAGTAGATGACTCGACACAAGGTAAATGTTTTTTTGCACAAAAAGAAAAGATCTTGCAAAATCATCTAATAGATATATACGTCATAAAACAAAATCACACACTTCACGCCAGAGCGCTGATACGCTGAAGTACGTGAGACCTATTGTATTGTATTGTAATTGTATTTATATAGCGCTTACTACCCCTGACGAGGCGTCAAAGCGCTTTTTCAGCAAGTAGCACGCTACTCTGCGACCCATAGAGGATTAGTGTTGAATTAGTACAGTGAAACATGCAAGTACATTTTAAGTGGTGGATAAGTTAGTAAGTTATTTGGATTTGGAATGATAGCAGAAGGATAGAGGAGGACAAAGGTTTGTATTTATATAGCGCTTGTTGACACACACTATTCAGAAAGCCCATTAAGGATTAGTATTGAATTAATATGGTGAAATATGAAGTAATTTCAGTGGTGAATATTAGTCAGTTATTTGGAGTGAGAAGGATAGCGGAGGGATAAAAGGGGAAGAAAGGTTTACATTCATATAGCACTTGTTACCCCTGATGGGTGTTGAAGCGCATTTCTGGCAAGCAGCACTCCACTCCAGAACCCATAAAGGATTAGTAGTGAATTAGTATAGTTGAATATGGAATTTGAGAAGTGAACATGTAAGTCTGTTCATTTTGATTGAAAAGGATAGTGGAAAGAGAAAAGAGTGAAAGATTTTTTGTGTGTTTTTTTTGTTTTTATCAGTAGGAGGAGGCTTTTGGATGAGTAAAAAGGAGTTTTGGAGGGGAGGAGTCAGAGGGAAGAGTTTAGAAAGGTTTGTTTTAGGGGATCGGTATAGTAAAAGAGGTGTCAGATGATGCAAGGAGGGGTAGAGTAGGAGAGAGTCTAGAAAGGGTTATTTTGGGGATCATAGTAGTGGTATGGGGTTTGGGACCAATAAGAGTAGATGTAGAGGATGTATTGATAGATGTATAGGATGAGAGATAGGGTAGTGCATTGGAAAGAGTAGTAGAAAGAGGTTTGAGATGAGTCAGAAGGTTGGGCTAGAAGATATATTGAGTGAAGTATAGGCTGAGAAATGGGGTAGTGCATTGGAAATGCTAAATTAGAAGAAAGTGATAAATATATAGATCCAGAAGTACTGTAAGTTTGTGGATGATGTGGGATGGGTATTGCTAAATGGGTTAATGGGCAGCATTTCTGGCCCTGGCCAGTCTCTAACAAGCTCAAACAGGCAACTACCCTTGTCCTCTCCGCCCTTAACAGGCTCAAACAGGCAACTGCCCTTGTCGTCTCTGCCCTAAGCCTCGACGCCCGGGCTGAGACGCCCTAACCCTGGCCTTTTTATAGTCCTGTCTGGGTAGATGTCAAGATAAGGAGGCTTGAATGCCAAGGCCTGAAGCTCACTGACCACCAGGAAGGCCGTCTTGATCGTAAGGAGCCTGAGTGGACAATTGTGCAGAGGCTCAAAGGGAATGTACATAAGGAAAGTGAATACGAGATTGAGGTCCCACTGGGGCATATTAAAGGGGGAATGTTATAAACCTTTCAGTAACCTATTTACAAGCTGGAATTTTGAGTGTGACGGCTGATCAGGCGACCACAGAAAAGATGAAATGGTGGACAGAAACCCCCTCAGAGTACCCACAGCAGAGTCTTGCTGCATAAGGGAATGGATGAACAGGTGAATCTGAGGAAGATGAGCAGAAAAGGGATACCTTTGTCTGTCTGTAAGCCATGCCACAAACTTTGCTCAATGGCAGGCGCCAACCATCTTGGAACGTGGACGCCTAGCTGCCAAGATAATGTCAAAGACTGCGGATTGAAGGTCAAAAGATGTCAAATGCCGCACTTAAGCTTCATGCAAGAACATTCTCCTTCTGCTGCGATAGAACATCCTCCCGAAGAGGCAGCCTGGTCAGAGGACCGATGGCCATGCTTAACAGCTCGGGATACCAGATGCTCTGTGCCCAATCTGGAGCCACAAGAATGACTTGGGCCTGGTTGTTCCTGATCTTCTGAACTCTAGACAGGAGTGATATGGGTGGAAAGGCGTACAAGAGGTCTGAGCTCCACTCAAGATGGAAAGCGTCTCCAAGCGAGACTCGGCTTGGTAGCAATGCTGTGGTGCTTCTTATCTGGTTTTCTTATGACCTGCAAATAAAAAAAACACTATGGAAAAAAAAAACTCGATTAGGCCAAAAAATTACACAAGAAACTCACTAGACCTGCAAGAACTGTCTCAGAACCTTCTCTGATTTCTATGTTTATCTGAGTAAAACCAGAATAGAAATGTGAAGAAGTTGCCTACTTTTGACATGAAAATCAAAACAACTGACAACTCTTTTCTCCACTCAACTGATCACTTAACTCCCTATTCGGTTTTGAGTAGAAAATCGCAAATCAGCTGGTCCACCTTTTGTGAGATTACCCAGCATTAACATATCTCCAAATTGAGATTCTGCAATCATGTCCATGATCCTTTACCTGCCAACCTTCCCACAGAGATGCAAACATATCTGGTGCCTTTATGATCCAAACTTTCACTTACACAGTGAGTTTGTCGGGATTGTTAAAAGGACAGACTAGTATCTCCTCTCCTGAAGATACTACCTGGGCTTCTATTGGAATTCTCCAAGGCATATTATCATGTCCATTATTGCCGCTTTAGCAGCAGTTTTCTGCCGATAAACTGGCGATAATTTTAATACCGTCCATGTTCTGGTGTTAACCTGGGCTTCTATGGGAATTCACAAGGGCATATTAGCAAGCCCATTATCGCCGCTTTAGAGGCAGTTTCCTGCCGATAAAAGCGGCGATAATGTATCGCCGTTCTTTAATATGGTGCCAAGTCGTTTTTGAGAGGCTAGAGGGACTCCAATATCAATTGAGCTGTGGGTTGTCTCTATCTTGGCGGGTCAGGCCCCTGATGGAAGAAGCTTTTCCCTCCTTTGCATTTGGTTACTTTAAATGGGACTGAACTGGCACTTCTCAAAAGTAAGTAAATCATGACCAGTAATTGAATTTGTTTTCCACATGAAATGATGAGGCAGATGGAAATACTACAAACTCTTAAATAATACCCCCCACATAAAAATGTGTGAGAGTAGAAGGCGTGCACTGTTATACATCACTTGTTTAAAGCAGCATTGTCCTATTCAATTCATCTGACTACCTTTTAAGCTCCGGAGGTGCATTTTCATGTGTTGACTAGTTTGTCTGTGGGGTTGCGCGGATGGATGAATGCAGGAATGAGTTAATGGGTAAATGTGTGAGTTCATGGGTAAATGTGTGAGTTCATGGCTGGGTAAAGGGGTGAGTGGCTGCATGGAAAGAGGAAGGGACGAGTGTCCGAGCACATGGTTGGATGAAGGAATGAGTGAGTGCACAGAAAGATGAAGGACTGAGTGTGCAAGTGCATAGATGGATTAAAGGGTGAATGCCTGAGGGCATGAAATATAAAGTGATGGATGGCTGGATAGATGGATGGATGGATGAGTGAGCCAGCAGCAATGGCAGGAGAAGGGAGTATCCCCCAATTAAGACCTAAAATCCCTTGTTCTTCAATGAGCGCCCGATGGTTCAGAACAAATTCTGATGTGTTTCTGTTTTTTCCTCAGTATCCAGATAAAGAACAGCGGCCCCGGCCTGGACTGCGCCTACTTGAAAGCTGATAGGCTGCTTGGCGCACTGGACTGTGCGAGCTTAAGACCATGGATCTGCACAAAGGATGGACACTGACCTACAGCCCAACAACACACGTACATCTATCCGTTCAGCCCACTTGTATTGTATGCACTTTCACTGCACAGATGGGAATCCCGTCTAAGGAACAGAGGCTGGATCCTTTAGCTGCTCTCGAAGTGGGTCTATGTCAGTGACGTCATCTAAGGGTTATATATTTTTAAATATGTTTGCCACTTATTATTTAACTTATTTGTGTTTGACTAGTTTATATTTGTTTTTAGACTTTTCAAAAAATGTGAATATAAATACTGTATAGGCTGAAAGTATTTCCATTCCTCCTTTATAGGGATATTTGAGTTCAAACCTTGGTACAAAGAAATGGGGGAGCCAGTGAGTGCAGGAAGGGGTGCAGACCTGGAGAAGTGCTGCAGGCGGGGCACCCAGAGGAAGAGAAGACTCACTTACAGGTGCAGGGTCTTCAGAAACTGTCCATCGCCGCGGGAGAGGCCACACAGAGATGTTGCTAAAAACCATGGGTCTTCAGGTTCTCCAACAAGAAAGGCACGAGGACAGACATTGATCTCTTGTATCTCACCTCTTTAAAGGGTGTAGTGGAGTAAAGTACTTAGGGCCCGATGTAGGTAATCCCAGATTACCGATTCTTAAATACCGAATCATACCGATTCGGTATTTAAGAACAGGCAAATGGGATGTAGGTAATTTTACCAAAAAAATTACCGAATCGGTAAGTTTCGGTAATTACCGAATTGGTAAATACCGATTCGGTAATTGCCATTCATTCCTATGGTCGTGGAGGCCCATAGGAATGAATGACAATTACCGAATCGGTATTTACCGATCCGGTAAAAGGGGGAAACATTGAAGGGTGGCAGGGTGTCACTTTGACACCCTGTTGCACCCCTCAATTGTGTATGGGTGCACATGTTGCAGTATGTCTGCAACATGTCACTGTTTGAAAAGCAAAAAAAATGCTTTTTCCAAGGTTTTCATTATTTACCACCAACATGTAGTTGGTGGTAAATAACGAATCCTAAAAGGGGAAAAGCACTCATTTGAGTGCTCCCTACATAGCAAAATCGGTAATTTACCGATTCGGTATTTTAAGGAATCGGTAATTTACCGATTCCTTAAAATACCGATTCGATAAAATACCGAATCAGTAAAATGCCCACCTACATCTCATTTTCCAAATACTGGTCGGTAACGGCCGAAATTACCGAATTTCGGCCGTTACCGACCGGTATTTGCCTACCTACATCTGGCCCCAAAATCGGTAATTTACAGATTCGGTATTTTAAGGAATCGGTAATTTACAGATTCCTTAAAATACCGATTCGGTAAATTAACGAATCAGTAAAATGCCCACCTACATCTCATTTTCCAAATATCGGTCGGTAACGGCTGAAATTACCGAATTTCGGCTGTTACCGACAGGTATTTGCCTATCTACATCTGGCCCTTAGTATTGAGTGACCCTAAATCAAAGTTTCTAACCAGTATTGGCAATTCGAATTGGTCACACTCAGTGGTTGAAGTGCATTAGAAAAGCAAGGGAACTGTGATGCTGTGCAGAATAGGATCAGGGTGAGTAACATGGGGCGAGGTCAAAGGTATGGCTAAAAAACAAAATATGCCAAATTGGGGGAAGTACAGAGATTTTTTTATCTTGGCATTCAATTTTCCAACACTAACACATGTGGCCTACATATCAGAAATACAAAAACCAAAGCATCTAGAACTATAGAGACCCTGACCAGATGTTTCTAGAAAAAGAGGAAATAAGCCTACTGACTAAATTATATATGAGTAAATGCATTCCTACTGCTATTTCCGGAGCAGCTGTATGGGCCACGGCAGATGGTACTCCCCTCCAAACCCAGGAAAATCGGTTTCAATGTCAGACAGTGGCTGTTCCCTGCACCACTTCATCCTGTGTAGCACTAAAAGAGCTGGATATGCCATTCATAAAATATTTTATCGACCAGAGCACCAACATATGGAGCAAGGCAGGCTCGAAATGTACAAAATATGTTATACTCGATTTGTCTTAATCTTGACGAGCACCACAAGATTCCCTGGGTAAGCTATGTAAATAGGTTGCTCTCTGAGTTATTTGAGGGAGTAACTATTGCTAATCCAGAAAGCATTTTGCAGTTTAGCAAGAGGGAGATAAAACAGTTTTTCAATAACCACAGGAGGAGTTTGAGGGAGAATATTGAGAATGGCAAAACTTCTGTGACTAGATACATGTTTTTCCAGTCTCAGCAAGGTCTACCTAAGTACCTATCTTTAGTGAAAAACACACAGCAGAGGTTTTACCTGACACGCATGCGATTGGGCGTATTACATCAATTAGTGGCTTGCCCTCAACGGGCCGCCTGGACATCCGGCTTGCCAAAATGTCCTTGTGATGGCCAAACTAAACAATCACTATCCATCTTATGCTATTTTGCAGCCTATACAGAGACCTTAGGAGTAGTTTATTCCACCCACCTTTTCTCCCTCAGAAGCTCTTCTTGCACCAGGATGCATTCAAATGGCTGTGTAAACTAGAGCATGAATTGGTCTGGTATACAGTCTCAATGTGCATCATACATGTTCTTGCCAGAAGAACACAACTAACAGAATTGGATAATTTGAAATATGAAGAATCGAGCCCTTACAACCTTGATTCATGGAGTACATATTTGACCTAACTTTTGAAGTAATAGATTTTATGAACTGGATATTAACGGCATATTAGCATTTTAGATTATATATTTATGTCTAGATTACAATAGGATGTCAATTGGATCAAGACTATGACTGTATAATTGTATAAATGATCCTGCTTACTGTATTACTTTTTAGAAGGTATTTGTGTGAAGTTTTTAAGCTGAGTATTTTTATACTGCTTTTATGGTTGTTTAATTATTTGACTGAAGATACGAGGATTATGGTACAACCAAATGATGGCCCAAGCGGACTGACCGTTTTAAGACGTTTGATTCCTGTTCACATAGCGGACCCTCTTGATGTTTTTCTTTTTGGGGATATGCGGAGAATACGTTTTTGACTGTATATAGCAACCTTTAGCACTTTATGCTCTAAATTTATATGTATACATTTCTGCCTATTGTTTTTACATGTGTTTTTATGATTGATATTAATCAAATGAAGATATTTTGATTAACAAAATATGCAGTAATTGTTTTGGTCTTTCATCTTTAGGTATGTCGTTATAAAACAACCCACAGCTTAAATGTAAACTAAATGCAAGTTAAGTTAATCATTGGAATTTTATTTCAATGAAACCTGTATTAGTTAATGCACTACAGAGGTCTGTGTCTGTAACCAGACACAGCCACAGGACTGAATCCTGATTGGAGAAGGAGAAAATAGTTGGGGGCTAACAGAGACCCTTGCAGGCCAGTGTTACGCCCACTAGAAAGGACACACTTATTCCAGTATCAGAACTTTCATAGATTCCCATGCTTGAATCAATCCCCGTCGTCGAGATGGGAGTCCTCGGTATACATAAAATAGCATTAGAAACCATTACAAAAACAGAAATTCGACCTAGGCCCATTCTTGGTTTGTAACATAACCACCTCTTTTTGTAAAAGAGACCAAATAAAATGAACAACCAATCTGATTAGCCTCACCCTCTAGAACCTTCCAAAGAGAATCTCAGACCCTCAGATTTTCTACGCACGTTGTGCAAGGGAGTCTCCACTGAGCTCTGCTCGGTTTTTTCCATCCAAACTTATTTCTACAGTGCTTTCACCAGTTTTTCTACAAGACTTGCTTGGACAACGCATCAACATGTCTGACAAGGAGAAGAAGGCCCTCTTTAAACCGTGTGCAACCTGTTCTAAGAAGAGGCTATATGTGGAAGGTGGAGGACAAGCACGAGGATTGTATTTACTGTCTGTACCCAGACCATAAGGCAGCAGAATGTAAGATATGCCGGACCTTCTCGACAAAAACTTTGCGAGACCGTGAGCGGGGTCTCTTGACCTGGCTCCAGAAGCTTAAGTCAAGGGAGGAGCCAGTCTCCAATGATAGTGATGAGGCCTCCTCTGCTTCATCTTCTAGGAGGTCCCTGAAAAGGGGTAGGTTTTCTCCTTCACCTTCTTAACCGTCCCAGTAAAGCCTTGAAAAAGACCTCTCATAGGTCTGAAGGGCGCAGTCCTAGCAAATCTCCTCACTGAGGTGTCAAGGAGAGGGGTGGACTATCAACAGGAGTGACATCAGGGAGGAAGTCCAGCTCAGTTCCTCCATCTTCTCCTCCGGTTACTCCAAAAGCCTTCAAAAAGCCCTCATCAGTCTCTTCTGATGGCAAGCCGGTGACAAATTCATTCGTCGACGACGCTGTCTACGACTCTGTCGACGAAGACTTCAAAGGTACAGTTTAAGTACTTGTCTCCTTCAGTTCTGACTCCGTTGGCGGGCTCGGAGATTTCCTCGTCTCATTCGCTGCATGGTTCAGCGTCGACGGCATTCACGCCGGTGGTGGCAACTCTGTTGTCGACGATGGCGTCTACAACTTTGACGTCGACGCGGATGACGACCGCTGTGGTGACGACCGCAACCACGACTACGATGGTAGCATCTGCTGCAGTGGTGATGACGTTCTCGACGACAGTACCGTCAATGGCGTTCATGTCTTCGTCGACAACCCTTACATCATCGTTGACGACTTCGCAGATGAGGGAAACAATTGCAATAACTATCAGGAAGCGCCAAATTACCCCTTAGATGACCTCCCCCAGAAGGGTGACAGCTCTACCACCTGCACTCCTCCTTGAGGAGGAGGGATCTGATGATGATGATGGGCCGTATGGATATGCGCATAGCCCATCTCAGTTGCACATTAAATGCCAGTACACAGACTCTGAGGAAGAATACGTTGAGGAGCCGCAATATGAACGTCCTTTGGGTTATCCAGAGGTCTACCAGCAACGGATGGTCTCTATGCCTTCCTCCCTACTAACAGACTTACAATTTATGCTTTCGGACTGTAGACGGAGATTCCCAACACAATCCCTGGCTTCAGTTGGAGTGCCAGTTAAAGCTGTTCCACCTGCGCTGCCTTCTACCCCTCAACTGCCGCCGCCACTACCACTGCCCGTGGCTCCAGATACACCGCCAATCGTCCCTCTCATCCAGGATGATACCTCTGATGAGGACCAGGGCAATGTCACTCTTCCAGATCCAGACACGGAGTGGAATGACTATATCATTCCTCATCCAGCTTTGCTTTCACCAACTCCAGTGGATTCTTCCCCTGGAGACATAGGGGGTTTCCATAATTTGATGGAAAGAGCTGCTAAGAGGTTCAAACTGCCCATACCCACGGTGCAGTCCGAATGTTTCCTTAATGACTTCAAAGAGCCTTACAGAAATTCAGTTTGGACCATTCGTATTGTTGGTCATGTCTGGGATGAGGGTCTAAAGGTGATGAGAAATCCAGCCACGGTGTTTCCAGTATTGCCTCGCCTTGAAAAGAAATATAAAACCCTTGAGGATAACCCGGCCGGCCTGGTCAGTCAGCCTAAACCGGACTCTGTCATCTCCCAGGCAACCCAAAGATAGTCCAACAATCCTTCAGCTCCCCTCACGACACCTCTAGATAAAGAGGGCAGATGCCTGGATAACGCCGGCAAGAGGTTTTCCTCCATGTCCAGCCTGATGGTCAGGGCAACAAACGTCTTGGTCGCTACAATAGCCAGATGTGGTGTAACCTTTCCCCCATCTGGTTCAATTGCTGGAAGATGTGAAAGTGGAGGCGAAAAACATTCTTCAGAAGGGAGAGAGAACCTCTTCAGAGGTAATTGACTGCAATGGACATTGCAATGACTGCTTTCTGCTCCCTAGCGGGAGCTGCTGTCCTTCGTCGCCGAGGCTGGCTTCGAGCTACATGGTTTCGTCCAGAGGTCCAAAACAAAATCTTGAAGATCTTGTCCCAGAAGGGTCCCTCCACTTGGTGCCACTGCGAATCTAGCTCCTCCTGGAGAGGGCGCATCCTTAACCTGTAGTGAGGAATCGGAGGATTGCAGGAGGAAGTGGACCCTAGGAGGGACTTGTAGAGACAAAATGAAAGAGACTGTCTTCTTATGAGCAGACGGGCCATGACCATCAGCTTTTCTTGCCTCTCCAGGGACGGAAAGCCTTTGTTGAGGGACGTGTCCAGAATGTAAATGTATATATAAATGTAAATGTGTACTTGTAAAGCGCACTGTTACTCCATCTCGGAGTGTCCTGGCGCTGTATACCGCTGGGGAACCCGTCCTGGCTTTCCCTGTGAGATGATCCCTCCTGGGCACCCCCAAGGTGAAGCCAGGCATCCCCCGCGCTGATGGGGCCATTGTGGAGATTAAGCAAGCTATTGCCCAGAGTTGCAGAGTGGGACCCATGGTTAGCTTAGGCACCTATGTGAGAATTATCGAGTCCGCGGACATTGACCCAAGACCCTGCCGCGACGGGAATTGAACCCTGGTCCCGGGCCGACCTCTGCTTCAGGGTCTGCCGCTTCTAACCAGTGAGCCACACTTCTCCACCAGATGGCCCCCAGGAACTGGGCTGTCCTGGAAGGGCACAGAGTTGACTTTTCCGTGTTGAGAGTAAGACCCAGGTTTTCGAAAAGTGTGTGCACACCGCGACTGATTCTTCTGCTGCGTTCTTGGAAGGGGCCTTTAGCAAAAAGTCGTCCAGGTAAGGGAAAACCTGATGCGGTTTCTTTCGCAGAAAAGCTTCATCTAACCGCACTCAATGTCCAGCCCACCATCGTGGACTCTGCGAAATCCCTTGGCATCACACTTGACTCCAACCCTCCTTCCGTCTTTCTCTTTAAGCTCTTTGCACATTTTTGAAGTTCATTTGCTTGTTTCTTTCCCTTTCCTTATGTTAACAAATGTGTTTATTTGCCATAGACTTTGTGATTTTGATGAATTGGTTATTTTTCTTTTCTAGCTTACACATATTAAGGTCTCATGGCTGTCGGTTTTAATAACCAATAATACATAAATAACTAAGGAATCAAGATTAAAAACATGTGCTCATAACTGCTAGCTACTCTGATACAAGCATGGGAATCTATGAATGTTCCAATACTGGAGTAAGAAAACAAGTTACTTACCTGTAACTTTGGCTCTCCAGTATTGGAAACTTTCAAAGATTCCCATGCGACCCACCCTCCTCCCCTGGGTAAGCTCAACCCTCAGCACCTTCAGTTATATGGTTACGCAACAGCTATGAAAATCTGAGGTTCTCGCCGGAGGGTTCTAGAGGGGGAGGCTTATCTGATTGGTTGTTCATTTTATTTGGTCTCTTTTACAAAAAGATCTGGCTATGTTACAAAACTAGAATGGGCTTAGGCCTAATTTCTTTTTTTGTAATAGTTCCTATTGCTATTTTTTGTATACCGGGGACTCCCATCTCGACGACGGGTAATGATTCAAGCATAGGAATCTATGAAACTTTCCAATACTGGAGAACCAAAGTTACTTGTTTTCTTCACCGCTCAGCTTGTATATCCTTTCCTATACCACTAAAAAAAAAAAATCTGTATCATCCGGAAGTGTCAAGTGATTCCATTAATCAAAGCCAGTACTGCCTTCTAAGCTCCCTATACATTTGCAGATTTACCTTTTGTGCGCATTTACATATTTCAGGCAGCAGCACCCTGGCAAGAAGGCATGTTTAGCTGCCTGCCTGCCCGCCTTCAGTTTCACAGCACAGAAGACTCCCTGCCTTACTCTTCAGCTGTCGGAATTAACCGCCCCAGGACGGTTGTCTTTTCACAGAAAGTTGGGGAACTATGGGGCATATTACCAAGGGGGGTGATAGGCAATTATCGCCGCTTTAGCTGCAGTTTTCGGCCGCTAAGCGGCGATAATTCTATCGCTCTATTAGCAAACTGTCGCTTACAGCAGTAAGCGACAGCTTTCTGGCGATAGCGAGCGGTTTGGGGCCCGCTTTGCATGTCAGTCATATTTATCGCTAATGACATGCAAAGTGGGCGTACCCAACCTGTTAGCGACTGAAAGCAGTCGCTAACGTTGCTATCGTCTATTAGCAAGGCAGGCGTAGCGATGGATATATTTGCGCTAATTGCGAATATCTCCATAAACATACACCTGCCCAGACCAGTTCTTAGCCATGTTATCCAATGGCAGGTGGATAACATGGCTAAGAGCATTTTGTCGCTAATGCGCGAATATCGCTGTATTCTCAGCGATATTCAAGCTATCGCCGGAAAAATTATCGCTTTGGAGATAAATGTTGCAAATAGCATGTTCTCTCAGCGATAATTTCCGACGATGCTCAGCGATAAAAAAATTGTTGCTAAGCCTATTTATCGCTACTTGTTGGTAATATGCTCCTATTTTTGTTAGAAATGGGTGTTGCTAGTTGGCAGGTTGTTACCCTGTCCAACTAGGGACCCTTCTTCCTAGTCTGGATAAGAGGGATACACTACTGAAATAACCTTCCCCACCCCTTGGTAGCTTGGCACGAGTAGTCCGGCTTATCTCACAGTGTGTAAAGCATTTGCACATAACCAACAGTAACCCAGTGAAAAGACTACGAAAGGACACCACACCATTTTTAGAAATATAACAAATATTTTATCTGTGCAAACAAGACCAAAAATAAAAAAAATCTACCATACAGTTCTCATAAATCTCAATAATCAAAAATACCCCTAAAAGACAGTTCCTTTTAAGTCAATAGCTTCATCCGGGGCTATCACGGTGTCGTGAACAACAAATCCAAACAGTTCTGGCTGACCACTGTGTCATGGACCAGCTACTGTGTCTGGAAGAACGCAAAATAGTACCTTTAGAAATGTAGGGCATCTGCGATCTCTCGTTGAGCTCCGAAGAGCCGGTGTCAGCAGGTATCAGGTCTGGAGGTCGGTGCAGGAGTCGTTGGGTCACACGCTTCGCAGATCAAACTCCTCACGGTTGAAGCCAGGATCACAGGCGGCAGGGCTGCGGTGTGAAGTGCAGCTTGCGGTGCCCAACGGTCAGGGTGCAGGCAGCGGCTCGGTGACTGTCCTCCAGCGGTGTCTGTGAGACCAGGGCTGCAGTTCGAAGTGATATGAAACTCGTCAAGGTGCTGGCAGGTCACGGTGCCAGCAGCATCATCACCATTGCTGAATTGCTGTCGTCATCTGATGAACTGGAGTTGATAGCATCAGTAGGCCAAGGCTCCGGTGTGGGATTTGGGCTGTGGATCGTGTGACTTATGAGCGATGCCCTCAAACCATGGTGCAAGCAGCAGCAGCAATGCAGCATGGAGTGGTGGCGGCGCGCATACCAGTGCGAGGTGGTGCATAGTGCGGTGCCCACAGGTCATGGTGCAACCAGCAGCTCGGTGTCTGTGTCGAACGGTGCCGTCAGTGAGGCCAGGGTGCCCTTTGCGGTGCCTTCAGGACACGGAGCCGGTAGCGGTGATGTGTTGCTTTTTCTCCTGTTGTAGCACAAAACACACAGTTCCCGATGCTGGTAAGATGAAATTGAAGTCTTTGCTGTTCCTGAGACTTCTTGAACAGGGGGCAAGTTCTACCTCTAACACTTGGAGAAACTCACACAAAGAAGTTGCAGAAATTTCAGTCCAGTACTTTCACTGCCCAAGACAGAAGCAGCCACTGTGGCCAACACAGCTAAGCACACAGTGGTAGCTAAGCACACAGTGGTAGTTCCTCCTCCCAGCTTCTCCAGCTCTTCTTCTTGGCAGACTTCTTGGTCCAAAAGAGTTCTAAAGTTCTGGGGTCTGGGCCCCAATATGTATACCACATTCCCCTTTGTTCTCTTGTGGCAGAGAGTGTCTGTGATCAGTCCAAACCAGTTCTGTCCTCTCTGGTCCAGCTTTCTGGCAGGAGGTGGAGTCAGCAGTGTCCAAGACAGACCAGGCCTATTCAGGTGCAAGGAAATCTCCTCCCACTACTTCTAAAAGTGGTATTTTCAAACACACAACATAAAAATCATCTTTACTAAAAGATTCATTTTTACATTCTGAGTTCAGGCATACTAAACTCCATTTCTCTATCTTGTCCCAATGGGAAGTTATACTTGTAAGATGTTACAAAGTATCTCCCATTCCATCCTATGGGACTGATAGCCTTTCAATAGTGAAAAACTAAATGCACTGTATTTCACAGTCCGGACATGTCACACACACCAGTGCACATCCTACATTTTATATACACTGCACCCTGCCCAAATGGGTACCTTGGGTCTACCTTACGGGTGGCTTGCATGTAATAAAAAGGAAGGTTAGGGCTTGGCAAGTGGGTGCACTTCCCAAGTCGACATGGCAGTAAAATCTGCGCTCAGACACTGCATTGGCAGGTCTGAGATACCTTTAAAGGGCTACTTCTGTGGGAGGCATAATCCGTGCTGCAGGCCCACTAATAGTATTTGATTTACAGGCCCTGGCACTCTCAGTGCACTTACTAGGGACTTACCAGTAAATCAAATATGCCAATCATGGAAACACCAATCCATAACATAATTTACAGTAGAACTTTCACTTTAACACTGAATAGCAGAATGTGTGAGGAGACACAAAACCAGCAAAAACTGTCAAAACCAGGAGGCCAGAAAACAAAAAGACAGGGGAACCAAGCCAAAAGTTGCAAGGTCTAACAGTTCTCCTTAATTCTTTTATTTTGGTTTAATTTAAACAATAAAAGATACATAATAACAGTTCATACACATTGATTAATAAAACACAATTTAAAAAGAATGAAGCATTCCACAGGTACCGTTTTAGACAATTTGCAAATACTAAAAGGATCACAATTTATATACAAAAATATTTAAAAGAGAAAAACCGGCAATCAATCCAACTGGTTAAAAATGATAAAAATGCTAAGCTTAGTTTAATATATCTGAAGCGCTTGAGGAGGATATAAAGTCCAGATGGGTTTGAGAAGAACCGAAGGTTGGAGGGGAATGTATATATATGCATATGATAAGTGCAACTTTCCCAAATAGATCTAATCAATAACAAAACTGGAAGTGCTTTAAAGTGCTGGGTGGATACACTATACAAGACATAATATGCTTAACAATACATTCTACCTGGTCTCTCAACAATTTCTAAAATGCAAATGCGGAATTAATAAACCACATAATTCAAGATTACACATGTGTTTCAGACTACTAAACTTTCAAACCTCGTTTCCCTCTAATTATGCCCACAGCAAACAAATATCTACTGACACTGAAAACAATTTTCTGGGAAGTGTCAGTTTTCAATATTCTTTCTGCCTCAAAACAAGACCTAGTGCCCAGGTTTCGACAGATCGGTTTAATCCATTTTTTTCCTGGGCGTAGCATAGGCAGGGTAAAAGAATAGTAAATTAAGGTCATTTTCTTGTGTATCAAGTTGGCATAATGCACAGCACTCCGTATTACTCTCATCTGCTTTTCGGCTCCATTTTGATGTGTTCAAGTTGGTTGCATAACGCCATAACAAAATGTCCGATATAGGGATTTTGCCAACTGGGGCTGCACTTCATCTAGAAATAGCTCAAAGGCCAGGGTCAGTTTCATAAGAAGTAACTGGGCTGTTAATCTACCAGTGACTGGGCTGTGAGACACACTGTTTTGAATATACTCCCAAAAAGTATTTTTCAGTATTTTCTTGGAAGGAAATGTCAATAGGGTGGGTTCTTCCCAAAAGTGCTTCAAGCCAAGTTTGCAAAACCAGGAGTAGACATGCTTAATCCACTGTAGACTAGTACCTTGGTCAAACCTTAGAATTTCTTCTAGCCCTTCTTTATAGTGGGCTAGTTTGGTTGTTGACCACATTCACACCCAGAACAATAATGCTCTTAATATGGCTTGGTGATCAATACGTTTAGTATTTAAGTCCATAACGATAGGAATTACAGGTGTGCGCACAAGGAGACTTAACAACTTCCTAAAAACTATATTTTATTCTACCGCAAAGGTATTCCTACATGAAGGTTCCCATAGTTCTGCCCCGTAAAGGGATGCAGATTGTGCCCTATATTTACATACCTCGAGTGTGGGGGATACTGCCTTAGTAATACTGTTTTTGTGTTTTTTTAAGTATTGGTAGAGCGTTTGAAGCAACATTTTCTTACTTTTCTGCAGTTGCGGTTGCCAGGTCATTTTGGTGTCAAGTGTTATGCCTAGATAATTAAAGTTCTGCACATATTCTAGCTTCTGATATTGGACAGTTCTAGTCCTCTTAAATGATTTTTGTGGGTTAACTGCCGTATATTTTGTTTTCCTAGAATTTATTTCTAGGCCCTTAGTCGCAATAAACACCAAAAGAATCTATTAAGCATTGCAAGCCCTTTGGGATATGCGATATTAAAATAGTGTCGTCCGCAAATAAAAGAGCTGGTACTGGCACCCCACCTAACTTTGGCGAGTCATGCGCACAGCCCAGTAGGTATTCTAGGACATAATTTACATATAGTGGGAATAGGGTGGGCGCACCCTTTTTACCGGGATTGCCTCAGTAAGTTCACCCATTGGAACCCATCTAACGTTTGCATAGCTGTCGTCCTGCAATCTTCTTATTTGCACCAAGAGTTCCCCTGGTGTGCCTTAATCTTTTAGGAAATTCCAAAGCAAATTTCTGGGGATGAGGTCAAAGGCGGACTTCAGGTCAATAAGGCAATGCACAAGTGGCCTTTTTTAAAAATTGTGTATTTCCAACTCAAACAGAGAAATCGGAAGACCTGGCCAATTGTGCTGGTTCTAGCTCTAAATCCATCCTGGTATTGTGATAAAATATGATTCTCCTCAATCCAGTTATTTAATGTTGTTAAAATCTGCTTAGCGTAAATCTTTTGTAAAATATCGATTAAGCTTATAGGCCGATAATTTCCAGGGTCTTGGTGGCTCTTTTTTTTTAAAATAGTAATAATTTCGGCACCTTTCTATGACTCCGGAACTGGTGCTCCCGCAGCCACTGAATTACAGAGAAAGTTAATATATGGCACCCAAGCCATTTTATCGTGCCTCAGCAGGTCACCTGATATTTTATCTGGACTTTGGGCTTTCCCCGGTTTTACTGCATCGATGGCTGCCAGGGTATCCTCCAAACTAAAAGACAGGGAGGCTGTGACAGGTATTGTTATATGGCCTTGCAGGTTATGTGTTGTCAATTGCAGACTTTGAATACAGTTGGGAAAAGTAATTGACCCAGGTGCTAGCATCTAGAAAAAGGTCCTTCTTCCCACTTTGTTACCTTTAGCTATCAATCGCCAAAAGCCAGCGTGATACTTGGTCTTGGCTGCACTAATCAGTTCTGTCCAGACACTATCATCCCAGCTCTTCTTGGTTTGCACTAAAAGTCTTTTATACTTTGACCTTTTCTCTCTTAGTGATGACATCATTTGATTTGGCTGCCAAGATGAGCTCACTTTTGGCATTTTAACACTCCTTGTTGTACCAAGGATTAACTGAATTGTTGGTATCTGGTTTTCCCCCCTCATTTCCTTTAGGGATCCTACTCAAAATAGGTTTCAGGTTTGAGAAGTTGTAAGTGTAATCTCCACATGAAATTAATTCAGTTTGCCAGGATTAATATCCGTTTTTTCAGCTCGTAATATGGAGGACAGAGACATTTCTGTTTGCAGCAAGATTTCTTTATTTTGATTAATACAGCAAGGACAGCCGACACGTGTTTCGCCCCCTCTTGGCGATTTGCGCCGGGGCTTTCTCAAGGCTAAATAGGTTAAATCTCGTAGAAAAATCTCGTTTCAAGGTGTGTACAGTGTCCGAAATATAAAAATATAAATCTTCAGTAGTAAAACATTTCTTTTTAGGCTAATGCCCTCGCTCCTAGAGTCCTCCCGGCATGGTGGTTCCTAGGTCAGTACCTCCCTCAAAATAGGTTTCAGTGTGTCTACTAATGTGTGGTGTATAGCTAGTATTGGGAACTGTGCAGCAAGCGGATCAATATACTGTGCGATGACCTCTGAAAAAGAAATCTGTGTCATTACCTCTTTTTCCCCACTATTGATGGTCATTTTAAGGCTCTATGGCTATTACTTACTAAGGGTTCAATTAAAATTGGATTAGAATCCCTTTCACTCAAGATTGTGGGTTGGAAGAGGGGACCTCCTAGAGTTAATCAGAGAGGATAATGGTCACTATCCGCTCTAATTTCAACTACCAAATCATGTACATTTGGCCAAAAGCCGATAGATGTCAATATATAGTCAATGCTGCTATTGCAATTACCCCTGCTAAATGTAATGGCATTCGGTCTATCAGATAGCAACCGACTGTTGCAGGCTTTAAGTCCGTGCCCTGAGACCATTCCAGTGAGTTGTGAAACTGCAACTGTGCAGGGCACTGCCTGGCTACTGTCCAAGGGGCAGATGTTATTTGCAATATCCGCCTCTTCAAAAAATATTTTCTAGTCCCACAACTGGTTCAAATGTACGCTTGAAATCTCCCCCCACGATTACCATTGGCCTTGGATCGAGTGTACCTAAAAATGTATCTAACTGGTCTATCTCTGGGGATTCCTTTCTGGACGGGCTCGGTCTGCTGTAAATATTTACTATATACATTTCGGTCTTGTTACATGTGGAAATCCTCACCCCAACTAAATCTTGTGATGGAAGATCTAGCTGAGTTAAGTCATTTCTTAGGGTGATTTTCACCCATATGACAAGGCCACCCGAGGGTCTACCTCTAGCTGAAGGAATAGCATTAACACTAAGTGTTTTGAACCCAGGCTTGTGGGGAGTTTCCAGAGCCCATGTTTCTTATAGCAAGAATATTTCACTGCGGTCAATATAATCCTGCCACTCTGCATCCTTTAAATTCCTTTTCAGCCCTGCTATATTCCATGATATCAGTCGTATTTCTGCTTGCTGTGTTGCCCTGGTTGACATACGCGGATTATCAGGGGTTTGTACAGTTTCCGTTTCAGTCCCAGCTTCCTGGGCTTCATGATGTTCGTTAATGAGCTCTAGAGAACACATTACATTATTGTGCATTACCGGGTGTGCCTGATTTGAGGCCACATGATCAGGAGGCCGGGGCACTGGTGGAGCAGAGCCTGTATATGACATATCTTTATGGACTGAACTAGCAGTCAGTTCTCTTTGCTCAGGTGGAATGTGATTTGGTGGGTCTCCACTTTATCTAAAATTGAGTCTTTATCTGCCCAAGTACCAGGGTTTTTAAAAATATATTTTGGCCAAATACAGACCGCTTGGGTTATATTTCATCTGAAAAAGTATGGGCGCGTCGTACCCCTCCAACTTCAACTACTGGTCACGCTTACCTTTGTGTACAAGCAAGATGGATTTGCATTGCCAATGCCTGTTTATAGCAGCCTTCAATGTTTGTCCAGACTGATGTTAAAGCTTCCATTTTTCTGCTGCAGCTTTTTCCAGTGACCACTAGGCGACCATGAATGGCAGGAAACTGCTGCTGTTAAAACATGACTCTATTTTATTAAATGCAATGCTGCGTTCAAAGCTGGATGAATGACACATCTTCTGGCATTGAACCAAGAAGCGCATATGGGCGGGGCAAAGGCAGAAACGGGTGAAAGCCACCAATAACAGCAAGGCAACTGAGACTAAAAGGAAAGTCATCTAATCTAAAGTGTAAAGCATTCCCCATCGAGTTGATCTCTTTCCCTCAACCTTGTCATCTGGTTGTTTGAGCGCCAAGATACTCCTTGGAGTGATAGGTGCGCTATAAAAGTGTCCTTTACATTTACATTTACAATCTAGAGCAAGGTCGGTTCTGTGAAGTATTGTATACACTTAAGACTGCGACCCACAGCTGGAGTGGTCTACAGTGAGACTGCAAAAAGGAGCCAATGGACAATGTTTTAAGATTAGTAATGTTCTTGTACATTTCTTATCCGTAAGGTACATAATATAGTCACGACATCTACCTTTATTGACAACCTCTCTAGAATCTCTTGATGTGTAAAAAAGGTTAAAACTACCATTATCTATTGCAATATGAGCTGGAAATTCTTCAAACTAAGCTATAGTGGTAGAGCTAGGGTCAACCTTTCACCTACTTGGGATATGGCCAAATAGAAAAGAAAAGATATTTTTTGTAAGTTGAATTCCACTTGGATTCTGTCTAAAATCAAGCAGGATTTCCGAAAAGAGAAATTGGCAACTTGAGCAGGTGGGCAGGCATGCCACACATGCTGAACATACATAATCGCACTCACTCATACCCACACATTCACAAGCACGCACACATACACACACCATTCATAGCACACACGCAGTAATACACATACATTCACAAAGACACATGCACGTGCCCGCATTAAGTGCAAAAAAATATACGTACCTGGCTGCGGCGGCAATCTCAAGTGGGGGGACAGAGTCTGTGATGTATTTGGAGGTCTCCAAAGAGAGGAGACACAAGCCCCTTACTTCCCACAGAGTGGGACCGGGTCGGTATGACCCCACCCCACTGTAACAAGGTGCAGTGGTGGCTCCTCCTCTAAGGCGAGTAGTGTCACCCCACTGAACAAAAGGAAAAATAATATAACTATTATAATTGTATTTTTCCTACATAATTCAGTGGCTTTCCGGCAGGTCAGGGCTGGCAGAGTAGAGAGAGGAGTGGTTTTCACTCCTAAAGTGCCTCGGATTGTTTGGCAGGCCTTCTTGGGCCGCCCCAAGCAGTCCTGTGCACTTTGCATGTCCAAGCAAGTCTAACGAATATCCCTGGAATAATTATAAAGACCACAGTATGTATAGACAAAGTTATTCTGTATCCAAGACACCCATATACATGTTGTCAAGGGACAGGCCAAGGACCAAAGTGTAACGTTTACAATTTTTTAATTAAAATAGATACAAATTATATCAGAATTAAAATTTCAGAAAAAACAATTGTTCTGAAAGCAAACAGTGTAAACAAATATTTCATACCTTTAAAAGTAAAAATTCATGAAGGACATTTTTTCAATTAAAAAAGTTCATAAAAGACCTTAGTACAGTGCATATATATTACAATACATTGATTTTCAATAACACAAAGTATACAAAATATCAAAGACACCCCAGTAACTGTACTCGCTCGAATGTTATTTCTACCAATTTGTGGGATCCAATAGCCTTGCTCAATTCATGTATTCATACCACAATTGTTAGATGTACATATAGTTGGTATCTTCTAGGCTTTATTTGAATTCTCTATTTTTCTGTGCGTCGACGCGTTTCGGTGTTGGTACGGTGGATAGGGTCACACCTTTATCAGGACAATTAATAGCAGGGTCCTCACTTTCATATAAGTGGTATCCTTCTCGAGCAATCTTGTCAGTTTGGCGCGATCATGTACTTTAAATATCCTTGGCGACCAGATTCGCAGGGTTACAGAGATGTGTCTTTGCGTAGTAGTATAGTGATCTTTCTCCTCTTTTATTTATGATTTAAACGTTTTGATTCTTTCCTTCTATTTATGATAGTGTTCGTGGTACCATCTCCTTTCCGGTGTCCACGATTGTTTTCTATGCGGGTATCTTCTCTTTGGAACAAGGTTGTTTTCCCGTAATATTCACTGGCTTCAGAGGGTGACTGTTGTGCGCATTTCCCAGCGTTTCCGAACCGGATATGTTCTTCTGCTGTGTCGCGTAGTTCTTTGCCTCTTGTATGCCGGTGTCCCCCACCAGGTTGTATTACACAGCCTGGTGAGGAACATGCAATCCCTCCTAGTTCCCGTCTCAGCGCCGATCCATGGTGCTCAGGCCATTCATAACACATTGCAGCATTGTGATAGGCTATGGGGAGGTTGGGAGGGCAGGTGCTTCCTGCTACTGGCCGAGAGTGCAGGACGATGTCGCAGGGACAGAGAACAAGGGAGGGGCGGTGGCCATTTCAGGTGTGTTTTTTTTGTCTTTCGAGGCATTTCAAAGTTCAGCTCAGGCAGCTAGATGCCTGCGCATTTAGTGCACATATAGCGTCAGTCTGCCTGACCTGAATATAAAGAGTGCCTTTTCTCAGCCTGACAGACGCACTTTGTTTGTAAAAAGGAGTTGTAGGTGGGTCCTCTCCACCTTTAATGACGGGCCGTGCCTGGATGAAATTTCTTTACGTACCATCAACTTTGCTGACTGCAACACCAAGTGAGACATTATTCAAAACTCTGTGTTAACGGAAAAAAAACATTTGCTTAACAATACAAAATGCAATCTTGTCTTGTTTCGAGGGGGCTTTTCGACTGTAGTATTAATACTCTGTGAACTAAGTGCCTGGACTGCAGGATACGCTTGTTATGCAGGGCAGGCAATAAATGCCCCCTCACAATCGATTGTGAAACAAGCTGTCGAAGTCGCCTCCCGCAACTAGCTGATTTCGTAAGCGTCTTAAATCTGGAGCAGGCAGATTTACTTTGTCTTGATGCGGTGTGTATCCGGCAAACATGACCCAGGAGCCCCTTCATTACTCAAGCGACCCATTCGAATATTCTGAACTACTTGAGGTAGTTGTCCACTAAACCATGCTGGACATTCTAGATAGCCCATCAGGATTTCTAAAACTCATTAAGGTTCATAATTAGAAGGTACTGCAGTAGTCCTGGATGGCTGAATGTCCTCTGTATTGGGATCTACAGGGTCAAACTGCAACCATAAGAAATATTTCAAAGGGGTATTCATCATGTGCATTCATAACTTACATTAATCGTCCCCCCCCCTCCCCCCCGCATTGGGAAAACCCCAAGTCAAACTACAGGGAAAGAACAAGCTACAAGAGGCCTTTCCTGCAGCTGCAGAGTGGCAACTGGACTAGACCCTACTGTTGGCCTCTGCCTGACACCTCGTTCCTCCTCAGAGGTTCATGAGGGCTTTGGAAGTGCACTCTTATGGTGAATGGGGACTGAAAGGATTGAGGTCAGAAGGTACAATCTTTGACTAGCACGAACCTGGTTGGCGTATCCGGCCTGCACTCCATCGCAGTCAGCGTCTAATTGCGACTAGGGGTCCTCTGCAACTATTGACTATCATTGGCACTTTATGCTGCTTGGAGCTATTCATACTTAAGGCTTTACAAAATACATATCTCTGATTACCCTTCTTAGAATTAAATTATTTTGGCATCATTTTTGCATATTATATTTTACTCAATTTGTCTAATTTAGTTTGGGATTTTTATTACTTTCATTTATACTTTATTACTGTGTGGGTACTTGTAGGAAAGTGCCCCTTTTTGCGTGGGTACCCCCTTTTTTGCTTGATGCCAACTTGACTGAGTGTGTGCTCGGCCCCTGCTAACCAGGCCCCAGCAACTGTGTTCTCTCCCAAAATCTATACCTTTGTTGCCCCAATTGGCAGAACTCTGGCCTACAAGTAAGCCTCTTGTAAAAGGTACCCCTGGTACTAAGGGCCTTGTGACCAGAGAGGGCCTCTGAGGGCTGCAGCATGTATTATGCCACCCTCCGAGACTCCTCACCTGACATGTACGCACTGTCACTGCATCCTGTGTGCCAGGATGAGACTCCAACCCCAAGAGTCGACTTGGCACACATCCCTGTGTGCCATGCAAACCAAACATTGCCTGTGACATAGATAAGCCACCCCTCTAGCAGGGTGCCTTATACCACAGACGAGGACATGGCTGCACCAGCACTATGCCCCTACAGTGCCTGTGCCATTCAGAGATATTGTAAGTGCAGTGAAGCCATTTTGAGTACATCGGCTGGCAATTTGTCAACATGAACTCCACAGCTCCATAATGACTTTACTGAAGACTGAGAAGTTTGTTATCAAACTTCTCAGCACATTAAACCTGCACTGATGCCAGTGTCAGATTTAATGTAACATGCACTCAGACAGCATCTTAGAGATGCCTCCTGAAAAACGACCAGGATTGGTGTGGTTCCTGAATGGCTACCCAACATCTGCCACCACCCGACTGGATTTCTGGACCCTTGGGTAGAGAGCCTTCCACTCTCTGGGTCTGGAAAGAAAGCACATGCTAGGCAGAGGTGTCAGGCCTCCTCCCCCAGGATTGGTAGAGTCTGTAAAGAGGGAGCTTCAAAGGCCTGCCGCCTTTTATGAGCTACTCCCCAGACTTTTGCTGATGTCAGCAACTGACTCTCACCGGTTCAGACCCCCATTTGGGGGCGTAGACAACCCAGGGAAGGACCCATTGGTCCCGACCTGCACACCCCTGTAACGCCCCTAAATCTAGTTTTTAGGGGCAACTCTGAACCTTGCCTCGTCCGATTCAACAAGATAAGAAGGACGAAAAGCTGTGCTGCAGAGAAGAGAAGGATGACAACTCCTTTGGCCCCAGCCCTACCGGCTTGTCTTCTGCTTCGGAACTCCTGCAAGCTGAACCCGGCGTGTCTTGCAGCCATCAGCCTCCACTAACCCCGGGACCTGCCCTGCCTTGAAAGACCGAATCTGATCTGGGCACCGAATTTGTCAAACAACAATCTCAAGTCCAGACACCTGAGCTGGGCGGAACTGCGCATCTTCGGCCACTCTGCACCTGTCACCCACGGCCTGACTCGTAGTGGCCTAACACCACAGAGCGGTCCCTCTGATGATCCTGACCTGGGATCCAGCATGGACAACCTCCTCCGATCTTCGCCTCGACGCCTGCAGCCTCAACTTGAAATGTCCCCCCAACCGCAACCGGATCTGGTGAGAAAACCCAACATGAAAAGACACCCCTACACCCACATCCCCCTGTCCTTTGGGTGCCCGACCAAAATGTGTCCTTGTGTCCAGTAGCCCTCCAACCTTACTTTCCAGTCTGGGTCTCTTCTCCAAATCGCCTGAGCTGAGTCTGCAGCATTTCTTTGTGACCGACATCCTCAATTGAGTTGCATTGGGATCACAATGCCATTTTGCGCACTGCACCCTGCCGCCCGAGTGCCACTGGAGGTGCGCTTTCTGTGCTCCATTGTGGCCCCTTTTGTGCTGATTTTCACTCCCTGGGTCCTGGCCCTAACTTCACAAGTACTTACCTATGACCGGTGCTTTTTGGAGTACCCCCTATCTCAATTGCACTACATTGGGCCTCAACTTTACCTTTGACCTTTGCACTGGCCGTCCCACTGCTGCTGAGGGTGCACTCTCTTTGCCTATCTGACCCTTGCCCTGCGTAAGTGCTACCAGCCCGAGACTGACCTACAAGACCACTTAATTGCCTGTAAGTTACTAACCTCGTTTTTCTCCATAGGTCTACATTAAACTCTCAGCTATTGCCTTGCACTGTCTGTCTTTTACCTAGCCAAGGCAAAAATTCTTTTTTTTACATTTACAAAAGTAATGAGCAACTGTACAAGTATATTTTGACATTCTTAAATCAGAATTGCATTTTTTTTAAAGCATTGATATTTTGAAAGTGTTACAACTTTCCTGCATTAAAAACCCTTGGTTCTTAAATATAATACAAAGTCTAAATTGTTGGGGTTGAGCCTTGAAGGTCTGTTGGATTCTCTTCTATGGGCTTTTGGAACCCCCACCGATTGCCATTGGTTGTTATCTGTGGCATTCAGAAATGCTGGCTTGTTATTGGTGTTTGTCGGTGTTGGTCCGTCCTTTCTCTGTCTTTTCCCACCCCATGGTGATTTCACTAATGGTTTATTGGTCGGCTGCAGTGTTCCTTCACTGCATGCAGTGGCTTCTCCTCCTGGCTGCGCATTGCAGCCTTATTATGCTTTTGGGTGTCCGTAACGGGCGCTTCGCTGGCGCCAAAAACAAAGCAAGCAACAGAAACAAACGCGGGCCTTGACACTCCTTGTACGTGAGGGCTCAACGGAGTGCTCTCAGGTGTCTTCATGCATGCTGCAGACCGTTCCTCCTGGTCAGCCATTTCCAAAGCAAACAATGAAAGATGGATGAAATGCATTCACAACTATTGCAACATTTTGCTGCTCATAGGACTAATAAATAACAAGGCCACTAGAGGACAGTATGCCATTAAAGATCATTTACAGTGATTAACAGCAGAGAGGTATACTGCCTGGACCTCTTGTATCAGCTGTTGTACTCCCGGTTGGGTTTATTGTGCCCCTAAGTTTCCCAGCAGTTCGTACACCCTTCATGGGTGGCGAGGGGCAGTGCACAGCATGTGGTCCTCCGCCAGCATCCCCAGAGGTGACCTATGGTCAGCCACAGTAATGGCAGTTGTGGAGTATCTTAGCCAGCGTGACATGAGCCCTGGTGCAAGAAGGAAAACTAGTCCCCCAGCTGCTGTTTAAATGATAAAATACAGCAACAATCAGGGTTCAGGTGGCCCCTCAGACCCCAGTTCCCCAGTGCCACTGCACCTGCTGCACCAATGGAACTAAGCACGATACATTTGGGCCCTTCGCTACATGGCTTACTCCCTCAAAAAGGTTTAAACCCCAAACATGCCTTGCACAGCAGACAACATCTGCTGTGCTCTCTGTGCAAAGCTGAGCCTTGGGACAGAATGAACAATGCATTCTTGAGAATAAGCTCTTTAGCTAGAACAAAAAAACAGATCCCAGCTGCAGTCTGTCCAGGGCCAACTCCATCACTTCACCTCGTTGCACCTGTGGACTGATTGACCATCCGGCCTGGTAAGAGTATGGGCCCGATTCACAGAACTAACTAAAGACAAAAACCTAAACTTACTACTTTTGGTATTCACAGAAGTTAGGATTTTGTCTTAAGTTTGTCTTGAGACAGATTTAAGACAGACTTAAGACAAAATCCAAACTTAAGTCTGTCTTAAGTCTGTCTTAAGACAAACTTAAGAAAAAATCCTAACTTGTGTGAATACCAAAAGTAGTAAGTTTAGGATTTTGTCTAAAGTTAGTTCTGTGAATTGGGCCCTCAGTCTTGAAATTACTGCAAGCTGAAGTAATCAGATGCACACACCCATGAGTTTGAGTTTAAGGAATTTGTAGAGCGCGCGTACACCAGGCGGCTTCTTGGCGCTGTGTGATACTACTACTCAAGGGGCAGAAAGACTGAGGGATAAGGGACGGTTAAGAAGGGAAGGCTTGGGTAAAAAGGAAGGTTTTGAGGTCTTTGCGAAAAAGGGGGTACTGGGAACAGGTCAGATCAGATGGAATGGGAGAGAATTCCAGAAGGCAGGAGCCGTGGTGGAAAATTTGGAACCTCCAATCAATCAATCAATCAAGACATTTATAGAGCGCACTACTTATCCGTAGGGTCTCAAGGCGCTTGGGGGGGGAGAAGGACCTTCCTCCTGTTGTCGCTCTTTGGATGCGGGGGACAGCGGCGAGGGCGTGGTTGGCTGATCGGAGGTGGCGTTTGGGAGCGTAGAAGTTGATTCGGTTGTTGAGGTAGCTCGGGCCTTGATCGTGTAGGGCTTTGTGTGCATGGGTGAGGAGACGGAAGGTGATTCTTTTGTTGACGGGGAGCCAGTGCAGGTCTCTCAGATGTCCGAAGATGTCGCTGGTTCGTGGGATGTCGAGGATGAGTCTGGCTGAGGCGTTCTGGATCCGTTGGAGTCTTTTCTGGAGCTTGGCGGTGGTACCGGCGTAGAGGGCGTTGCCGTAGTCCAGTCGGCTGGTGACGAGGGCCTGGGTGACGGTCTTCCTGGTCTCGGTGGGGATCCACCAGAAGATCTTCCGTAGCATGCGTAGGATGTTGAAGCATGACGAGGAGACGGCGTTGACTTGCCTGGTCATGGAGAGGGAGGAGTCCAGGATGAAGCCCAGGTTGCGTGCGTGGTCCGTCGGTTTGGGTGCGGTGCCCAGGGCGGGGGGCCACCAGGAGTCGTCCCAGGCGGAGGGCGAGGAGCCCAGGATGAGGACTTCCGTCTTGTCCGAGTTCAGTTTCAGGCGGCTGGTCGTCATCCACTCGGCTACGTCTTTCATCCCTTCGTGCAGATTGGCTCTGGCGGCAGCGGGGTCGTTGGTCAGGGAGAGGATCAGCTGGGTGTCGTCGGCGTAGGAGATTATGTTGAGGTTGTGTTGGCGTGCGATGGCCGCGAGGGGGCTCATGTAGACGTTGAAGAGGGTGGGGCTCAGCAAAGATCCTTGAGGGACGCCGCAGATGACTTCGGTGGCCACTGACTTGAACGGTGGTAGGCGGACTCTCTGAGTTCTTCCGTCGAGGAAGGGGATGATCCATTCCAGTGCCTTCTCCTGGATTCCGACGTTGCTGAGTCGCTGCACTAGGGTGCGGTGGCAGACAGTGTTGAATGCCGCAGAGAGGTCTAGGAGGATGAGGGCCGCTGTATCTCCGTTGTCCATCAGGGCTCGGATGTCGTCGGTGGCAGCGATGAGGGCGGTCTCGCTGCTATGGTTGGCTCGGAAACCAGACTGTGAGGGGTCGAGGGATCCATTCGTCACGAGGAAGGCGGCCAGCTGTTTGTTGACGGTCTTCTCGATGACTTTGGCTGGAAACGGGAGTAGCGAGATGGGGCGGTAGTTCTTGAGTTCGGTGGGGTCCGCTGTGGGTTTCTTGAGTAGAGCGCTGAGTTCGGCATGCTTCCAGCTCTCAGGGAAGGTGGCGGTGTTGAAGGAGGTGTTGATAATGTCCCGCAGGTGGGGTGCCATGACAGCGTCGGCCTTGTTGAAGACGTGGTGAGGGCAGGGGTCGGTCGGAGATCCGGAATGGACGGAGTTCATCGTGCGGATTGTGTCTTCGGTGCTGACCGGAGTCCAGGCGTGGAGGGTGGTGGTGGGCGGCGTTGGTGCGGTCGTGGCGTGCGTCGGTTGAAGGCTGAAGCTGTTGTGTATGTTCGCGATCTTGTTGTGGAAGTAGGAGGCGAGGGAGTTGCAGAGGTCTTGCGATGGGGTGATGTCGTTGTTTCCTGCGTTGGGGTTGGAGAGCTCTTTCACGATGTTGAAGAGTTCCTTGCAGTTGTGTGCGCTGTTGTCCAGCCGGTCCTTAAATGCAGTTTTCTTGGCGGTGCGGATCAGTTGGTGGTGCTTCCGGGTGGCGAGCTTGAGGGTGGTCATGTTGTCCGGTGTTGGTTCCCTTCTCCAGACTTTCTCGAGGGCTCTGCAGTTCTTCTTGGAGCTCTTGAGATCGTCGGTGAACCATGGGGCTTTCTTGCTGCCGGGTCTGCTGGGCGGGGTCCTCAGGGGGGCGAGTTCGTCCGCGCATTTGCTGATCCACTTCGCGAGGTTGTCGGCGGCCTGGCTGGGGTTCGCTGAGCTGGCGGGAGGGTGCTGGCTCAGGGAGGCGGCGAGCTGGTCGGCCGTGATCTTGTTCCAGCTTCTCCGGGCAACCTGTTGCTGGTGGTGGTGGATCGTCGTTCTATCGAAGGTGAAGTGGACACAGCTGTGGTCCGTCCAGTGGAGTTCTGTGGCGTGGCTGAAGGCGACGTCTTTGCTGGATGAGAAGATGGCGTCGAGTGTGTGTCCGGCGAGGTGAGTGGGGGTGCTCACCAGTTGCTTGAGTCCAAGGTTGGTGAGGTTGTCGAGCAGGGTGATAGTGTTGCGGTCGTTGTTGTTCTCCAGGTGGAAGTTGAGGTCCCCCAGGAGGAAGTTGAGGTCCCCCAGGAGGATGTAGTCAGCGGAGGGGAGGGCATGCGGGCTGACTAAGTCGGCGATGTCCTCGCTGAATTGTGTGCGTGGCCCCGGGGGTCGGTAGATCAGGGTGCATCTGAGGGTGGTGTTCGGGTCGGTGTGGATCTGGAAGTGCAGGTGTTTGGCGGTGGTTAGGGTGTTGTCGGTGCTGGTCGTGATGTGGATGGTGTTTCTGTGGATGATGGCGATGCCTCCTCCCATCTGGTTGGCGGTGCGGTCCCTCCGGGTGATCTTGTAGCCCTCTGGGATGGCGATGGCGATGTCGGGAGCTGAAGAGGCGTTCATCCAGGTCTCCGTGAGGAAGGCGACGTCCGGGGCTGTAGTGTCGAGGAGGTTCCAGAGTTCAATGGCGTGTCTGTGGACAGAGCGGGTGTTGACCTCCCCATTTTTTCCGTTTGAAGCGGGGGACAGCAAGAAGTTGATGAGTAGCAGAGCGCAATTCTCTCGGCGGAATGTAGTCTTGAATGGCCGTACTAATGAAAGACGGGGCAAAGCCGGACCGGGCATTGAATATGATGCAGCCAAGCTTGAAAAGGACACGTTGCCGAACAGGGAGCCAGTGTAAAGATTTGAGAAGGGGTGTGACATGTTGTGATTTGGGTAGATTGAATACCAGGCGAGTACCCTGGTTTTGAACCATTTGGAGACGCCTCACGAGGTACGCTGGCATGCCATGGTAGAGGGCATTGCCTTAGTCCAAGCGAGACGTCACCATGGCCAGAAGTATTAATTTGAGGGCGGATGGAGAGAAAAATCGTGAAACTTTACAGATTGTCCGGAGGGAGAGGAAGGCTGAGGAGACGACAGCACTAACTTGAGAGTGGAGGGAAAGTTGATTATTGAGTTTGAACCCAAGAGTCTTGACGGAGGGAACAGGAGTGGGTGGGGAACCTAAAGAAAGGGGCCAGAAGGAAGAGGACCAGGGACTGGAGCAACCACCCGTCAACACCAATTCCGTTTTGTCGGGATTGAGTTTCAGGTGGTTGAAGTTCATCCAGTCCTGGATAAAAGTCATGATAAACTGAAAATTAGAAATTGACCCGGGGGAAGAAGAAAGAGAAAAGATAAGCTGGAGATCGTCTGCATAGTTGTAAACAGAGACCTCCAGCTGCTGTAAAGCAAAGATAAGGGGGGCAATGTAAAGGTTGAATAACAGTGGAGACAAAGAGGATCCTTGGGGGACCCCGCATTGGACTGGACGAAAGTCAGCTGAGTACTCAGTCAGTCAAATTAACTTTATTCGATTTGATAAAATCATACAAAGTACATTAAAACAGTAGTATTTACAATTAAAAAGAATTAAATTAAAAGCGAACTGCTTGAGTGCGACCACTCAAGAAGGAGGATAGCCACAGCAGGGCTGTCCCTCCGATTCCCGCCGCCTCGACACGTGAAAGTAAGATGGCATGGTCCACCGTGTCGAATGCGGCGGAGAGATCAAGGAGGACCAGAGCCTGGGGCTGACTAGTATCCATACCCTGTCGGAGGTTGTCAAGGACAGATATTATCACTGACTCAGTTGAGTGTGCAGGGCGAAATCCAGCCTGCCTGGGAGCCAAGACACTGTTCCTTTCCACAAATGAGCTCAAGGTTCTGACAACATGACGTTCCAGTACCTTTGCCAGGAAAGGCAGGAGAGAGAGATAGGGCGGTAGTTGGCTGGGTCCGAAGAATCCGCACCAGGTTTTTTTAAAATAGGAACAATCACCGCCGATTTAAGGGATGGAGTGACAATACCCTGGGATAACGAGCTGTTAAGAAACGCGAGGGGCGGTGATGGGCAAGAGGAATAGATCTGCTTCAGGATGTAGGCAGGGCAGGGATCCAGAGGGGAGCCGGACTTGACCAGCGGAAGAATGGAGGAGAAAGAATCGGTCGTGAGGAGGGGAATCGAGTCAAGACGTGCTGCGGCTGGAGGACAGCAAGGGTTGGTGAAGGAGGGGGATGGAGGAGGAATCTTTGCTTTGATCGTGCAAATTTTGTCAAGAAAAAAGGAGTTAAGAGAATCGCAGAGTGGTTGCGAAAGAGAGGGTTTAAGTGAGGCTCTATCAGAATAGGCAAGGTCTTGAACGATGGAAAATATTTCTCTAGGCCGGTTCTCCGCGAGCTGAATTTTAGATGAGAAATAAGCCTTAGTTTCCAAGATAGATTTCTTGTATTGGGCTAGAAGAGTGATATATCGGTTTCTTGAAGTAGGGCAGTAATCCCGCCGCCAAAGGCGTTCCGCTTGTCGGAGATTACGTTTTTGAGTCTTCAAGTCGTTGGAAAACCATTGGTTAGCATCTTTGGAGCGCTTGGGCGAAATGCGCTTCAAAGGGGCGATGGAGTCGCAGCCAGCTGTTGATAGATTCCGCTTGTCTAGATGATGGCAGTCCTGAAAGGTCGGGGCTGGACGTGGATAGTGTGGCAGACAGGGCCGCTACGTCAACACGGTTCCATGATCGTGCCCAGACGTTTTTGGCGGGGGGGGGGCTTGGGGAGTAAATGGACCCATCCAGCTCACACTTCGATCAACGACGACTCCTTCCACCAGTCTCTTCGCAAATGTGCACATTCATTCATGTGCTCACTCATTCATGTGCTCACTCATTCATCCATTTATACCTCATGCATCTATCAACTCTATGTTTGAGATGCGCCTATTCACTCACTCATCATGCACCCACGTATCTAGCTAGAGACCTGTGTGCTTGCAAACCTTCTTGAACTAGTCCCTCAGTGACCCACTAACTCATCTTCTCATTATCCTATCTATCCATCACCGTGCAATGCATCAACCCTCACTCAGCCGTCCACTCACTCATTTTTTGAGATATTATTATAAGCGTTTTCACCGATTCATTGACCACCTGTAAACTGCATAATCAGGAACTGCCTGAGTGCTTGGTATGTTTAATGAGGAACTCATATGGCTTCTAGTTCAGGGAAGACATGAGGCAGCAGTGAGTTTTGTTTTCGCCCATCTGGTGTTGGGACTTGACGCCGTTCCAGTCACTGGTCTCTGTGCTATTTGAAGTTGAGTATGAGAGGTAAATCCTCTAATAATAATTAGGGTTCCTTTGTCCTCAAACATTGAATGAGTGGTAGGAGGCATTATGGTAATATTTCTTTGAAAATCAAGAGGGATTTATTCAATATCCTCTCCAGACTCACAAGCAGGCTCAGGCTTGTTTCTGTCACTAGGGGGTGCTGTGCTGCAGGCAGGCCAACTCCTGTGTTTAGTGAGTTGCATTTCTGTGTTCCCCTCTACTCAGGTGGCCCGCTTCTCTCTCTCTGTGTTGAACAGATCTCCATAGCTACAGGTGGGTGTAAGAAGCATAATGCTGGAGGCTGAACCCGCCTCACGATTCTCAAGGAAGGCAACAGCTCCTCTGCATTTCATTTATTCCCCCCAGAGGTGTACAATTTTACTATAAATTAGCCGCCAAACTACCCCACGGTGTAGAGTTTTAGAGGGGGCTGCACCTGGTTATTTGACGGAGTGCTTACTCAGTGATACATTCATAGCCACGGAAATCAACGTTGCACGAATGTGCGATCTGCTATAACACTAAATACTTATAAGGTCCCAAAGGCGAGACCGATTGCATTGGAAAGGCTTGTTATAGTTACCAATTGGTCTGGATTCAGTCTTTGAGTGTGTGACTTAATTTCTTGCCTGATTGTGTACAACAAATGATTAACACCCCCCTCTGTTAAGTCTTAACTGCTCGACCACCCTACCACAAATAGAGCTTTTGGTATTATCTACTCCACTGGACTCTGTGCACACTAGACCTTACATTGGTAGAGTATATACAGAGCCAGCTTCCTACAGTGCTGCATACACACTTTATACATTGGCCTAAGTTGAGCCTGTCTGCTATGCGCCACAGCTACCAGTAGGTTAAACTAGGGTTAATTTAATTACTTTAGTGGTTCACCCAGACAAGGGCTGTGATTATTCTTGAGACCTTGAATTCAGTAGTCCCCCCCTCAAATATGAATCCAATTTCTTACAATGAGTATCCTCTACCCATCCCTTTCCTCGTTTAATTAGGCTGATCTCAGCAGTAAAAGGCTCCTGAGGGGGCGAGTTTCTTAGATGGTCTTGCTCTCACCCACATACCTTTTTAGAACAACTGATGCAGAGTTTATTAGGAAGGCAGCTGTTCTTTCTATCTCTGTGCCACAGCTGCTGTGTTGTCTTCAGGCAGGCAGATGTGCCGGTCTAGGTTTTGTCTGTCACCTTTAGCAAGGAAAGATGTTCACAGCTAAAGTGTTCGGCTGTGAAACCCTCCGCCAGCAATCCCTGGATCGAAGTTCCTCTCTATTTAAAAATGATTCTGTGCAGCTTATACATGTCTGAAGACTGTTGAATATTTTCAAAATAAATAATCAATATGAAAGACCCTCTTGTCCTTCACCTACTTATGTCCTGTGAAATATTGTTTAGAACTAATGACTAAGAAATCAAGATGTCTGATCCTATGAAAACTATTTAGAAATAACCAGAAAATCTAAATATCAGGCCATGCTGAAACAAGCATCTAAACACTATCTTCAAATAAGCTGAAGAATCTCATTTCACTGAAACAAATATTCCAACAACATTGGCAATTGTACAGTTATATTTAAAATGTATACATAAATAAATGAACGTGTACAAGGCAAAAGAGGATACCTAAATAGAAAATATATGAATATATTACATCACTCTGAGACCTCTGGTCCCATTAAATCCCAGCAGGGAGAGAACACGCCCCTCTCTATTTATAACCTGACCTGCCTCTAGCCAACACTGGGAATGGTCCTCTGCTCCTAAGCGCTGGTACTCTGTTGAGTCTCCATCAAGGTGCATCAACTCCTCTTTTGCCCTCACAAAGGAGCGCTCTACTCTGCATCTCCACTCCCCTCCACCAGGCTACATCAGGTCATGTGTTACCTCATTTATTCTCATTACATTGTTGTTTCAGGGAGTGGGGAGTTGCCTCTTCTGTTCTGCCTCTAGATGTTCAAGCTCTGACCATCAATGTATTGTCTTAATGTATTGGAGATTTCAGACAGTACATACTCTTGAGTCAGATCTTGGCCACGCCACACCTACTTCAAACACTTTTATAGATTATAAAAGATATTCAAAGCTAATTGTTCCAAGTTCTGTGGCTTTTGAGTGATACATTTCAGGGCCCTCTGAGAAGCAATTCATGTGGAGTGGTGTGGCTCACTGGTTAGAGGCGGCAGACCCGGAAGCAGATGACGGCCCGGGACCAGGGTTCAATTCCTGACGCGGCAGAGTTGTGACCCAGGGTCAGCGGACTGGATAATTCTCGCCTCGGTGCCTACTCTAACCAGGGATTACACTCGGCAACTCTGGGAATTAGCTTGCCTCATCTCCACAACGGCCCCCCACAAACGCCGGGGATGCCTGGTTTCACCTTGGAGATACCCAGGAGGGAACATCTCACAGGGAAAGCCAGGACGGGTTCCCCTGCGGTCTATAGCGCCAGGACGCCTCCGGGTAGCAGTGCGCTTTATAAGACACTTACATTTACATTTACATGAATCCATCACGGATCTCAAAATGTCCTGAATTTAACCCAGGAGTAATATCCAAGCACCACAACAAAAAACATGTATGCATTCTTTAGGCATGTTAGCCATCCATCACCCATGCCACATACTCTTATCAGAAGGTCCAGAGGAGACAGATTTGCTCATTGGTCCAGGCTGCGAGTCACTCACTTTGCTGTGCTGCATTACGCAAGGGGAAGAAAGCAGTGCAGAGACATATCTAAGACTGTCCTGGTGCTGCTGGCGCACCCTGTGCTTGTGCACTAACCAGGAGCCTTGCGTGAGTGCGTTACACAGAGCCTCGCCGCATGGTGCAGAGGGGAGTGTGCACTGTCTAACAAAGGATTATACAGGAATTATAGCATTCCAGTACACGTCCCTATGTCTAGACAAAATCAGAAGGGTCCCATGCATTGGAAGTGCACTGTGCACTGCAGCACATATGCAGCAATGCGTGGGCTAGATTGAGAAATTAAAACATTTCCCCTTGTTACGCCTGCTTCGAGGAGGTGTTACTTTTTGATGAAAAGTCTGTACGGCTATCTTAGCAGATCGAGCTTTGCACCAAAACATATGGGTGTTTGCGGTAATAAACCCAAGTAACGCCCCAGTAACATCTCTGCTAAACGAATTGCTTTATGTGCTGGGACAAGGGCCTCTTGCCATCACTAAAACCTTTTGCGGTGGAAGGTAAATAATGTTTTGCATCACTTAACGACAGCCAAAGTCTCTGTAAATTTGGCTCCTGCTTTCCAAAGAGGATCTAACACTTTTTTCTTTAAAGTTAAAAAAAGAAGTTTATTGAGAGAACTCAAAATAACAATACAAAGGACAATAAAACAGCGAATAATTTCATAAATTAAACTAAAGTTCAGAATCAAAATTGTTAGATGTATGAGTCAGGTTAACATATCTTAAGATAGAGAAAAGATGATGGGGTATGCAAGGTAATCGGTGTAGATAAAAGGAGGTTACAATTCATATATAAATCTTAATATAAAATGTAGAATAACCAATTAATATAATATCAACATGAGGAAAGTCAAGGTGGTTTAGAGACTTCTTGTTGTGCTGGATTCGGGGAGAGGGAGCATTTAGCACTATCATCAATAAATAATGTGATAGGTAACCATACATTTGAACGTTTCGTTGTCATGTGAATGGGGTAAACAGAAGTTGTATCAAATCTATGATTGTAGCAAACAGCATACCACCATGCTTGATATGATAATTTTTGGTGATTTGTTGTAGAGCAACTGCTAACAATAAGTCTATTATGTTTGTAATAGAATTAGACTCCGTCCAGATAGGGGATACGCTTCCCAAAAATATATAAGAAGAGAAAGGACAACTGGAGCCAAACTTTTCCCCAAAAACTATGGACAAGCGGACATTTAAAAAGTAAGTGGTATAAATCTGTGTGAGGACAGAGACCCGTCCAGCAGTTTTCTGAGAGCTCAGTGTGTCTTGCATTTAGAGTAACCAGGAACAATAAAAGTCTATTGTATATAAAGAAAAGTGTCTGTGTGGTGTTTGCTGCTCAAGAGGATTTCCTAATTTTAGTCCATATTTTATTACATAATGTTGTTATTGTTATTAAATTTGAATTTGAATTTAAATTATTTTTAAAGCGCACATACACAAGCGGTTTCTTGGCGCTACAACTAACAAAGGACCGGAGCAGGAAAATAAGAGCAAACTGCAGGAGGGTTAATTAAAGGACTTCGTGAACAGATGAGCCTTGAGGTGTTATTGTTATTGTCATTTTGTATAGCGCCAATTCACCTGCAGGTCTCAGGGCGCTTTGACCGCAAAACACAACAACCGAGTTAGCCGAAAGGGAGTGAAGGAACTGGGTAAGACTATACTGGGCTGAGCGTTGCTCTGAATAGAATTGTTTTTAGGGCTTTCCTGAAGCGGAGTAAATTGCCATCCTTACGGAGGGCCTCAGGCAAATCGTTGAAGAGCTTAGGTAGTAGGACGGAGAAGGATCTCCCGCCCTTTGTGGACAGTCTAAACCGGGGACATACCAGCAATTGGGCGTCGGAAGACCTGAGACTTCTTTCCGGTCTGTAAATCTCTAGCCGTTCCTTGATACACGCCGGGGCTTGTCCATAAATGGATTTGTGGGCTATACAGAGGCTTTTGAAGACTGACCTTTGCCCAACTGGCAGTCAATGAAGGTTCCGTAGTAACGGGGAGGCATGTGCTCTTCTTGGGAGTTTGAAGACGAGTCTAGCCGCATCATTTAAGACCACCTGCAGTCTGTTGATTAGAGTTTTAGGTAGGCCCAGGTAGAGCGTATTTCCGTAATCAAGCCTCGATAGTATGGTGGCAGAAACTACCGTGCGAAGCATTGACTGGGAGAGGAGTTGAACTAATTTGCGCAGCTGTCTTAGGAGACCAGTGCAGGTTCCAACCACAGTGGAGATCTGTCTGACAATTGAGAGGGCACTGTCTATCTTAATTCCTAGACTTTTGACCGCGTCAGCTGGCTTAGGGGTCGGGCCCAATTCCTGAGGCCAGTACAAGTCACTCCAGGGCGAGCAATTTGAAGAAACTATCAGCACCTCCGTTTTTTCGGGGTTTATTTTTAGGAGGTTCGTAGACATCCAATGGACTGTGTATCTAAGCACCTCCTGTGCGTGTAGCTTAGCCTGTATAGTGTTGTCTATGCTCAACAACAGCTGTGTATCGTCGGCATAATTGAACACACGGCAGCCCATCTCAGCTAGTGTATTTATCAGAGGTTGGAGATATAGGTTGAACAGGAGTGGGGACAATGCTGAGCCTAGGGGGACTCCACATGTCAGGTCTCCGACTCCTGATATCCTCTCTCCCAGCTGAATCCTCTGTGTTCTCCCGGTTAGAAAAGATTCCAACCATCGGTGAGCTGAGTCTCGGACCACAAAACCGGACAACCTGTCCAAAAGTAGGGTATGGCTGACAGTATCGAACGCCGCTGAAAGATCTAATAATATCAGGGCGCTCGGTTTTTTCCTGTCAGCCATCCCTCGGAGCTCGTCCAGCACCGAGAGCATGACTAACTCGGTGCTGTGATGTGCACGGAAACCTGTCTTGCATTTAGAGTAACCAAGGATAATAAAAGTATATTGTATATAAAGAAAAGTGTCTGTGTGGTGTTTGCTGCTCTAGTGGATTTCCTAATTTTAGTCCATATTTTATTCCATAATGTCCTGGCCCAGCAAACTTCTAAATCATGTTCCCATGATAACTCCACCTTAGTTTTTTCTCGTGGTTTACCTGAAATGTGTAAATAATTATAAATAACAGAGGCTTTGGGACTAACACGCAGAAGAGTATGTAGGTTGTTATTATTTGAGGAAGGTGTATGAGCATTGAAAGAGTATGGGAGTGTGTATTTGGCATGAGCGTTTAAGATGGCATGTGTCAGAAGGAGATACTTAGGGAGGTAAGATGCAAGTAAGCCAAAAAGTCTATTAGCTTGTGAGAAAGACATAATCTCATCTTGAAAATATAGTTGGTGTATCCATATTATACCTTTTTGCTTCTAGGATTTCCAATACAAAGGCTTGTCGGGAATCAAGATCATGTTATTGTGCCATATTGTGGATCCAGAGAAGGAAGTCCAATCCATAGGATCTAAAAAAAAGCTGGGATTTAAATTTGTTGATGTTTGTTTAAGTTTCAGAGTAGATAGAGATTGTGGCTTGTGGGAAAAAGATAAATATTGTTAAAATGAAAAAGGGGAAATAAAAGAGCGTTCATGTCCAGCCCATGGGGACAATCCACGATGGAATCGGTTAGCCATCTTTGTAGAAAAAGGTAAGGCTAGGACCTTTCTCAAGATTTGCCCGGCGCTAACCGCCCTTGTACCATTCAAATTACCAAGCAATGAGGCAGGCGCCGGAGACCAGAAGGCAGGAAACAGAAGTTTATTCCGACGGAGCAGAACACATCAGATCAGACAACAAGGTATCGTCTCGAGGTGCTCTAACAGCCTCTCCGAGGCCTGGCCTCTTATACACTGGTTTATGGCATGTGACCCTTCGTTAATACAATCAGAACTTTGTAAAGCAAGGAAAAGGCATCCCCGTAATCCTTGTGTCAATCCCACCCCCCATATACTTCCACAATAGAGGTCCTCAACCTGCTGATAAGAGGAGGGGGTCATCACGCAGCTGAGTGTTCCGTCGGGTCTTAGGATGTGTGTGCCTGATCATATCACAGGGGGTGGGGAGGCCTGGATCAATAGAGGGTCCTTTGAAGGAGAGCGACCTCATACAATAAGGGGCAGTAAATGATATCTCCCGGCTTAGGCGATGGCCTCGGACCTGTGTGGACAGCTGGACACGGGGGAAGAGGTCATCAAAGGAGTGGTATTCATGCCGCGTGGACAATTGAGCGCAGAGGGAAGGTTTATCAACAGAGGGGTATTCATGGGAGGAGAGGAGATGCTGGTCAGGCGCAGGCGTGACTCCCAAGGACAGGGCCATGCAGGAGGGTTATGCTCATGAGGGGGAGGGAGGGGGAGCCAAGGTGCGCGGAGGATGCTTGCTGGGTCAGAGGGGCGCGCTGGTGATCGATCGTGGACAGGGAGACCATGATGCCTAAAATGGTTGTTATGCATGCTGTACGTGGGTGACAAGCTGGCGCAGATAATGTTTAGCTCACAAACTAAAATTCCACAGTCCTCCCTTTTAACATATCTCGCCAACTTGTCAGTTTGGATTTATCCCCATAAGGCCACGTATTTCTACTTCATAGAGGGGACTCATGTGCTCATTTCGGAAGTCCAAAGTCTTTGGGCACATACAGTTGGAAACAAGGCCGCACAAAGATGGCAGACATTGGATACCTAAGCAACACCCACATAAGATCACAACAGGTATCAGCACGAAGGAAAACAACCTCCAACCCCAGTTCTTCAAAGTGTCCCAAAACCAGCTCCCAAGCGACCATCCGTCCTGTTCTTGGTGAACCTCTGAGGAAAGTCTGTGGAGGTGTTCAATAGCTTTGTAGACTGAAGGCGAGTTGTCTGGCACGTAGGTGCAGCAGCTGGATCCGATGATACGGCATGCTCCTCCTCGGTCGGCTAGGACCATGTCTAGGACAAGACGATTTTGGAGGGTCACAAGGCGGACCGCTTGAAGCTCCGCCGTGTTGTTGGCGAGGATGCCAGCCGTGATGTTGATCGTTGTTTCTACTGCCTGGGTCAGGTGTCGGATAGCACGGCTGTTTGCCATTGGGCCCCACAGGGGAACAAGTCCCTTTGCTGCATCCAGGAACTGTGCTCCGGAGGAGTCGGCTTGTCCAATGTCGTCTGCACGCCTCTGCCGGTGGTGGTTGGCAGGGGCTACATATGTGGGTGGAAGAACAAAGGCAATGTAACAGGCGCCCTTCCAACCTTTCGGAAGCCAGGTGTAAGCTTTGGTGCCACACACAAAGTACATATTCGGAGAAGCAACAAAGGAAGGGGGGTCAGCTGAGTCCAATGTTCTGGTGATTCGGCAGGCGCTGTGACCCACCAACTGCGTTCCATGGCCTTCGAGACACACGAGACCTGTGACATTGATGACAGACAGGGCCACAGTCAGTGTAGCGGTAGTTTGTTTTTGCAGATGAGAGAAGGTGGTCCTGGCTGGATTGTGGAGCACCTGTACTTCGACTCGTTCTTTGGCTGGAATGTCTTTAAGGAAGGTGGCGCCCGTGAGCGCAGGACACAGAGCAGCAGAGGTCTTTTCGGTTTTGTTCAGCCAGAACCCAGAGTAGAAGTGCGACACCGTCCGGCTGGAAGTGGCGTTGTCCTTGTGGCTCTCTTGCATGAGGATCAACCAGGCGAGACAAGAGCCGTGAACTGAGAAGGGAGAAGGGATGAAGGGGATGGAGTGTCCTGTAGCATGCGGGAGCAACCCGCAGATCCAGCAGTTCGTAGCATTTGCAGCAAGGTTGTGTTGGTGCAACAGTTGTACGAAGGAATTGTTCCAAAACTCCTTGCGCCTTTCTCGGAGCTGAGGCGACAGAGAGATTAGGTGATGCTCTTTCAGGGGTGTCGGTTGTGCAGTAGGTAGCAGGGCCTCATGGGCCGGTGTGCTTTCCTCCAGAATCCAGAAGGAGGTCATGAGGAGGAGGCAGAAGAGGAAGACAATGAAGAGTGCGATTGTCTTTGATTTGTGCAAGTTATCAGTCTTTGGATTTCTATACTGGGTATTTCCTGTTGCTTCCATCATCTTCTTTTCTGGCGCTTCCATCATCTTCTTATCTGGCGCTTCCATCACCTTCAAGGGGGCTCGGTAGTGGGCAGAACCACAGACTTCGTTTAGCTTCTCTCCCGGTAACCCTTGATTGTGCTTAGGTCACCGTTCTGAGATTTAACTTAGTCCGTGGCCTACTTAGCCGAAACTCCCTCCTTTCGACGCAGGAAATACCCTTCTCTGGATGGCACAGTGGGATCAGAGAATTTTGCAAGTTCGAGTGCCTCAGTATCGGGATAACAGTCCAATATCGGTCGGTCTTTGCTCAGGAGCTCTTCTTGGGTGCTGACATTTTCTGTCGTGGCCAGGTTCGCAGAGACCTTCCGGCAATGATGTGCGTGCAGCCAGTGCTTCTTCCCCTCCACTCGAAGCGCCGTTCGGGTAGTAATCAGCACTTGCCAGGGGCCCGTCCACCGTGGTTCCAGACTCTTGGTCCGCTGTAAATTTCGTATCAACACGAAATCTCCCGGTTGGATGTCATGGCCGGGGCCCCTGGAAGCATCGGGGATGGCCTGCTGCACCTGTTGATGAATGACAGACAACGTTTTAGTTAACTTGCACAAATAATCAGATAGTAGGACGTCTGGGACGTCATGAATGGAGGTCGGTTTGGGAGCAGTCCAGAGATTCATCGGTCGCCCAAACACGACCTCGTAGGGGGTCAAATGGTGCTTGGTGGGAGTGGAGCGCATTGATAACAAGGCCAGTGGGAGGGCATCCGGCCAGTTAAGTCCAGTGGTGGCCACTATTTTTGACAATTTCAGCTTCAGTGTGGCATTATGGCGTTCCACCAGACCGGCGGATTGGGGGTGGAAGACCGCATGGAACCTTTGCTTTACCCCCAACCCCTTTAGGGTTAGTTGGATAACCTCAGCTATGAAGTGGGGGCCATTGTCGCTCCATAAAATTCGACAAAGGCCATAGCGAGGGAAGAATTCTTTCAGTAGTACTTTGGCAGTAGTCATGGCAGTGTTGTCACGGGTCGGATAAGCCTCTACCCATTTGCTGAAGGCACATACAATGACTAGTACATACTTCAAGCCCTGGCATCTCTCTAGTTGGATGTAGTCCATCTGAAGGACCTCAAAGGGGTGATTGGGGGTCCCAAAACCTCCCCGGGGTACCACAGTTCCTTTCCCGGGGTTGTGTTGCAAACAGATAAGGCACTGCTGAACTAGACGTCTGGCTGAGTCGGGGATTTTGTCGTTGTGCCAGACTTTGGAAACGAGTTCGATCATGGGTGCAGATCCTATGTGTGCGGGGGAATGAGCCATTGTCAGTATGGGGATCAGGTATGAGTCGGGTAGCAACCATTTGTTTGCATCCTTCGTTCGCCAGCAGCCCTCTTCGTCCTTCAAACCCACCCTTGCCCACTTAGTCAGTTCGTGAGGGGTGCTGGCCGACTGAATGTCTCTGATCATTACCCTTGCGTCGCTCCATTCCTCTGCTTGTGACCTGGTCACATACATGCGTGTCACCGTCCTATTCTCAGCTGTGGTTCGTGCAGTGATGTCGGCCAATGCATTCCCTTGTCCGACTAAGTCTGTTACCCTTTTGTGTGCCTGACATTTGATCACCGCTAACCGTTTGGGGAGGAGAACTGCTTCAATCAGGGCGGAGACTAGATCTCCGTGGAGGATAGGGGTGCCGTGGGACGTCAGGAATCCCCTCTCCCTCCACAGGAGTCCAAAATGGTGGACCACTCCGAAGGCATACTGGCTGTCCGTATATACGTTCGCGGTGGTCCCTGCGGCTATGATGCACGCTCGGGTGAGGGCTATCAGTTCTGCTGCTTGGGCAGATCGTTGTGCGATGCGGGCTGTTTCAACTACTGTTCGGGCTGTGGTGACTGCATAGGCAGCTGAAGTGGTGCCATCTGGGAGTTTGATGCACGAGCCGTCTACCCATAGCTCTCCATCGGGGTCAGTAAAAGCAGTGTCTCGGAGGTCAATCCTACTCCTAGTTTGTTCGTCCGTGAGGGTCACACAGTCGTGTATGGGAGGGACGTCGGGGTCATTTTCAGGCAGGGGCAACAAGGTGGCAGGATTCAAAGTTGTGCATCTCTTTAGTGTGATGTGGGGGGCAAGTAGCGTCAGTTCGTACCCTGTCAGTCGTGCGCTAGTCAGGTGTTGAGTCTTGGTTTGGTTCAGGAGGTTGTCAACAGCATGGGGTACTAGCACGGTGAGGGAGTTGGAAAGTACTATTCCCTCGCTCTGACGGATAGAGACAGCAGCGGCAGCTACTGCTCGAAGGCAGGCAGGCAAGGCTCTGGCTACAGGATCAAGAGTGGCGGAGAAGTAGGCACAAGGGCGCTGCTTAGGACCAATCGATTGAGTTAGGACAGACAATGCGCATCCCTCCCTTTCGTGGGTGAAGAGGGAGAAGGGTTTGGAGTAATCCGGCGTTCCGAGGACGGGCGCTGAGCAGAGTGCATCCCGTAATTCCTTAAAGGAGGCTTGACACTCAGCGGTCCAAGGAAGCGGGGAGGGGACATCTTTGGTCAGCAGGGCAAGTAATGGTTTCACAATGAGGCTGTAATTAGGCAACCACTGTCTGCAAAAAGAGGTTAGGCCAACCAAAGAGCGGACCTGCTTGTGTGTTTTTGGGATGGGGGTGTCTAGGATGGTTTGGATTCGGTCGGGTGTAAGTTTCCTCCCTTCTTTGGACAGAAGATGGCCTAGGTAAGTCACTTGTGGCTGGCAGAACTGTAACTTCTTTTTGGAGACTTTATGGCCATTTTCTGCAAGAAAGTGTAGGAGTTGGACGGGTGCTGCTGTTGCGAGCGGGGTGGTGTCGGCCGCCAAAAGGATATCATCGACATATTGGATCAACACCACTCCCTCTGGTAGCTGGAAGGCGTCCAGCTGTCTTTTGAGGGCCTGGCTGTAAATGCTGGGACTTTCAGTGTACCCCTGGGGAGCTCTACAAAATCGATACGAGCGGGATTTTAAAGTGAAGCCGAAGAGATAACGGCTGTCTGGGTGAATGGGGATTGAGAAAAATGCGTTCTTGAGGTCGATAACAGAGAAGGTGGTGGCAGTGGACGGGATGAGGGTCAGAATGGTGGTGATATCGGAGACTACAGGATATTGGGGTACAACCACTTTGTTAATTTCTCGCAAGTCGATGATGAAGCGGTATGCTTTTTCATCTCCTTCGCCTTGCTTCTTAACAATGGGTAGGATTGGGCTGTTGCAGACGTTGCTAACCACCTCTTCAACCACTCCTGCATCTACCAGAGACTGAATGATCGCTACCAGTGCCTTCTCACCCTCTGGGGATATCCGATATTGTGGGAGTTTCGGGAGCATGGCGTCCTGTCGTACAGTTATGTGAATAGGATCAATCATCATTCGCCCCACATCAGAGTCATTTTTGGCCCATAGGTACGGAGGCAGGGTGTCAAGCAAGGACAGGTCAGCGTCAGTTATGGAGCACATGTGTCGTGGGGGACGGGATCTGGGCATGTCTGGGTTGTCGTACAGGATGACTCGTATTCCATCTGGGGAACACCTAATGTTAGCTCGAAAATGTTTCAGTAAGTCAATGCCCATAATGGCGTCAGGGGAGTTGGAGGAAAGCAGGAATGTTGCGTCAGTGGTGTTGTTTTCTAGGTCAAAGGTAATAGGTACAGACAGGGGGTTAGTGGAGGGCGTTCCATCGAAACCTATCGACGTTATGTGTGAGCCAGACAAGGGTGCCCTTGGAATCAGTCGTTTTGATAACACACTACGTGTCGCCCCAGTGTCTACCAAGAATGGAGACTCTGTACCCAGGACCTTAGCGGTGACATAAGGACCTTGCTGGTCAACACAGAGCTCGACTGGATCCCTCCCTTGCCCCTGGCAGTCCTATGCAAAGTCGGGGGCACTTTCACCTTCGGACAGCTGATATTGGTTCTGTCGGGGACGGTCAAATGTGTTCAGTCTCCCTGATCTGTCATTGTTGGTGCCGTTGGTGTGCCCTCGTCCTTGTACCCCATTTCTCGGACCACTTGCCACATCCCTGGAGTCCCTATTTCTATTCATCTCTAGCATAACCGGACACTGGTATTTCCAATGGCCGAACCCTTTGCAGAAGGCGCATTGGTCATTGCTAATGTCTCTACGTCCAGTGTGGGGCGTGGGAGTGTGATCTTTAGGAGGTAGATCTCTGGGGGTGGCTGATTGGTAGTTCCCCCTTTGATGTTCCCGTCCTACCGTTATGCCTTGTATCTGGGCTATCATTACCCTTTCTTTTAAATCTTTCTTCTTTTTCTCGGACGCCCTATCATTCTCATTCTTTTGGTGCTCGTAATACTGAGCCATCTGAAGGATAGCTGCGGGTTTGGAGGCCCCCCAACTACTCTCACTCGTCTGCAGCTTTTGGGAGACCTCTTGTGTTAGGCCCTTTATGTAATTTTGTACAAACAGGTGCTGTCCGGTTGCAGTGGTCATGTCTTGGCCACTGTAGTCGGAGAACACTGTCTCAAACCGGGAGAAGTATTCTGACACATCTTCCTGGGGTTTCTGTCGACAGGCCGTGACTATCGACCAGTCTACCTTTCTTTCTGGGATCAGTGTCTTTAATTTCTGAACTATTTTGTCTGGGAGTTCCAGTATGTCTTTTACTGGTTTCCTTCCAGGTTCTCGTTGTCTATCTAATTTACCGAGTTGGTCCCAGGTATGTCCAAACAGATCCGTGTGGTCAGCCTTCCGGATTTGCTTCCACACATCAGCTGGCAGGCATAACCCAAAGAACAAGTCAATGTCTGCTAAAGTCATTATTGTCGAACCCAAGGCGGTGCCTAATTCGGTATAAAATGCTGTCGGGTTCTTTCTTAAATCGGGCAGGGTTTGCTTAAAGGTTAGGATATCTTGTCGGTCCCATGGTTGGTAAACCCAATTGTACACAACCCTCCCTTTTGCATTTTCATTATTAATATCATCGCTTGTTCCCTGGCCCCGTGGCGGGATCCAGTAAGGGGCTGCTTCTCTGATGGGCATCATAGTATTGGCTACTGCTACCGAGGTCGTTTCAGGGACTGTAACCTTGGCTTCTGGTTTTTGTTCCGTGAGATGGCGGAGGACCTCAAGTATCTGCATGAAGAGTTCCGTCGCCTCACATTCAGTCCCATCTCCAACATCGATCTTCCTATACAGCGTTGTTAGTTTAGCAGGACCCTTACTTTGATACCTATCTTCATATGCGTTCAGGGTGTGGTAGCTGAATCGCAAAATGAAATGCCGCCTGTGGCTGTCGGCATGTGAATTATATACGCTCATTGTGTAATCTTCGCTCTCCCTTCGTTCTACTAATGTCTTTGCTATTTTGTCGATCCCATCCCGCTCATCTTTGCTCAACCTATTTGGTCTGGCTGGTGGTTGTTTGCTAGCCTCGGGGTCGTCTGACGAAGTTGTTAATGTGGCTGGTGCAGAGGCCGCGAGGGCTGGTGCACTAGCGCTAGGGTCACTTTCACTCGCACTCGGGGCTTGCAAGCTTTGTTGGCTGGGAGCATATGGAGGGGGCATGTAGATGATTGGGGGACCTAGCAGTAACTCATCGTTCGCCCGTTGTTTGGAGGGCAATTCAGGGTAGAGTGCAGAGGGGGTCCTAACAGGACATTGGCCTGTCGACCCTAATTCTTGGTTTTGCGTAGCTTCCTTTCTTTCTTTTATTTCCTCTTCCAGTTGCTTTGCGGCTAGGTGGGCTGCCTTTCGTAATTCTTTCCCTATTTTTGCTTCTTCTCTTTTCTTTCGTTGTTCCGTTTCTTTGCGCCACATGCCGATACTGTCGAGCATAGTGGGCGTGGTCTTATTCTTCTGGAGCGCTATTTCTAATGTTTTTATTTTATTTTCATTAAAGGAACCTATCAGTGGCCACTGACTTTCAGGGTTCTTTTTTGTATATTTATGCCATAACTTAGTATAAGCTATAGCGACTAGTCCATGCTTAGTGAACATGTCCTTATTAGGGGTGCCCTCCAGTGGAGCTGGATGGTTCATCTCTAATAAGCGGTCCGGGCTAAACAGGCTACCAACCAGTGGGGAGAAGACAGGCATGACGGATTACAACGGGGACAAAAGTCTGCACTACCTATCTTATCACGGCGGGCAAAGACTAGACAGAATATTTCTATTCTCCGTTGTTTGCCGGCGGTGAATACCTCAAACGAACCAATACCGAATAATCGGCCAATCAAACAATTCAGTGGGGAGAATAAGTGGGCACGAAAAGTTATCGCTACCCACTCTTTCTCTACCTGCAAAGAGAGACCTTGTTCTTCCCTGTTTGCAGACAAAGAATCTCCAGTCAATAATCCACGAACGACAGTTCGGGAAAAAGTGGGGGAGGAAGATAGGCACGACGGATTACAACGGGGACAAAAGTCTGCGTTACCTATCCTTCACTGCTTGCAAAGAGAGAGCCTGTTTGTTTTTCCCCGTTTGCAGACAGTGAATCTCCAGAGGTTTCAACAAAGCGTAATACTAGTATTATCCAAACAAAACAATCTTTTCTCAATTCGTCGTGTTTACACGACCTTACCCGGACCGCATGGACGGTTTCCTGTCCTCTGGATCCAGCGCCCGATCGTCCTCTCTCCTTCGTGATGCCCGTGGCACTCCTGATGGTTCCCAGTCAGGACCGTAGATCACTCGAGAGAGGTCTGTTCAGAACTAGTGAAGGTCGGATGATCGGCTGTCAGACGAGGGTCTATCGGACACGAGCTCTCCCGATCGTTGCAGTCGTTCACTCTGTCGTCGGGACCTCTCCCACTGGATCCACGTGTCGCTGATGGGCCCCACGCTTTGGGACGCCAATTGTAGAAAAAGGTAAGGCTAGGACCTTTCTCAAGATTTGCCCGGCGCTAACCGCCCTTGTACCATTCAAATTACCAAGCAATGAGGCAGGCGCCGGAGACCAGAAGGCAGGAAACAGAAGTTTATTCCGACGGAGCAGAACACATCAGATCAGACAACAAGGTATCGTCTCGAGGTGCTCTAACAGCCTCTCCGAGGCCTGGCCTCTTATACACTGGTTTATGGCATGTGACCTTTCGTTAATACAATCAGAACTTTGTAAAGCAAGGAAAAGGCATCCCCGTAATCCTCGTGTCAATCCCACCCCCCATATACTTCCACAATAGAGGTCCTCAACCTGCTGATAAGAGGAGGGGGTCATCACGCAGCTGAGTGTTCCGTCGGGTCTTCGGATGTGTGCGCCTGATCATGTCACAGGGGGTGGGGAGGCCTGGATCAATAGAGGGTCCTTTGAAGGAGAGCGACCTCATACAATAAGGGGCAGTAAATGATATCTCCCGGCTTAGGCGATGGCCTCGGACCTGTGTGGACAGCTGGACACGGGGGAAGAGGTCATCAAAGGAGTGGTATTCATGCCGCGTGGACAATTGAGTGCGGAGGGAAGGTTTATCAACAGAAGGGTATTCATGGGAGGAGAGGAGATGCTGGTCAGGCGCAGGCGTGACTCCCAAGGACAGGGCCATGCAGGAGGGTTATGCTCATGAGGGGGAGGGAGGGGGAGCCAAGGTGCGCGGAGGATGCTTGCTGGGTCAGAGGGGCGCGCTGGTGATCGATCGTGGACAGGGAGACCATGATGCCTAAAATGGTTGTTATGCATGCTGTACGTGGGTGACAAGCTGGCGCAGATAATGTTTAGCTCACAAACTAAAATTCCACATCTTGACGCTTGGCGAAGTAAAAAAGATTTGTGATGTGTAGGGAAATCTGGAAAATTGACACCACCCTCAGACTTTGGACAAATTCATTTTGATAAAGATATACATGACTTTTTGTTGCTCCATAAAAAAGAAGATAATATAGAATAATTAATTTTTGTGTAAATATTTAGGTAGATAGATATTGGGATGTTAGAAATAGTGTAAAGAACTATAAGAGTTATCATCATCTTTATGGTATCCAGACGGCCCCACTAGGATAAATAAAGAGGGTGCCATCTGGTGGTCAAGGAACATAATCTCTGTATTCAATTTTCCATACAACAGGAAACTCTACCTGAAATAGAGGAAGTAAACTGCAAATCTAAATATTTAATCTGCTGGGGGCTCCATGCAAAATTTGAAATAAGGAAATCCTCCTTAAAAGTATATTTTGTTAAAGGCAAAATTTCACATTTATCTTTATTTCATTTATATCCAGAAACAACTGCAAAGGAATCAACTTCTTGTAAGAATGCGGGAGAGATGTTTGAGGTTGTGAAATAAATAATAAAACATCATCAGCATAAACTGCAAATTTAATTTGAGTGTCATAAAGTCAAATCCATGGATATCCTTATTTTGACGGATTCTTGAAAGAAAAGGTTCTAGGGCTAAATTGAAAAGGAAAGACGAAAGCGTACTTCCCTGTCGGACACCTCTACCTAAATTAAAATAAGAAGATGTACTACAGTTCGCACATACAGCTGCTCGTGGGTTAGAACATAGAATTGATATTAAATAAATAATTTTAGGGCTAAAACCAAACCATTTAAGCATCTAGGGCTATTGCTGCCAAGAAATGTGGGACATGGGAGGGTTTGGATAACATGTCGAAAAATAAACGGGTATCATCGGTAAGAAGACTACCTTTAATAAAACCAGATTGTTCCCTTCCTAACAAATCAGGCAGATAAGGTTCAAGGCGCATGGCCAAAGCTTTTGATTTTTTTTATAATCAATATTAACTAGAGAAATAGGCCAATGATTTTTATAATATTTTAAGTCTTTGCCTTCCTTAGGAATAAGACAAATTAGGGAATCTGAAAAAGAACCTAGGGATTTATCTGAAAGTAAAAAAAAGAGTCTAAAAGATTATGCAATTTGGGGATTAGCAAATGAGCAAAATGTGAAAAGAACTCAACAGTGAAACAATCTGGTCCTGGGGCTTTGTCTTTCTTAAGTGTCTTTAATGCGATGAGTCGTTCCTTTTGTGATAAGTCGGATTCCAAGAGGGTGAAATCTGGTCGAGTGACAGAATGTTGTTGAATATCAGAAAAACATTGAGAAATGTGATGTTATGAGGGAGGGATTTCTGATGTGTATAAGGTCTTATACAATTGGAGAAATTCATTTATAATATCAGTGTCTTTAAATTTCAATGTTTGATGTTCATCCATAATGGACTCTATATTGAGTTTATGTTTACTGTATTTTCTGGCGTATAAGACGACTGGGCATATAAGACGACCCCCCTACTTTTCTTGTTAAAATATAGGGTTTAGGCTATACTCGCCGTATAAGACTATCCCTCTTCAATGGGTCTATGGGTATTGAAATTAATGACCCATCCAACCTCAAATATGTTCAAAAGGCCTATCCAACCTCTATTGTGTTGTGATTCACTCACCCAATATGCGAACAAAGGCCTTGTAGGTCCCTTGGTTCTTTAAAATCAATTAATAATCTCAGCTGCTCTATTCAGGGAGTGAATTTATCCAATCTGTAAGGAAAAAAGAATTCAATTGTACACTGTACTAATGCTGTGCATTGTAACGTTGCACATTACTCGAAGGACACAATTTACAGATCAACACACGCTCATTTCACTTGACACTGGGACACTGGCAATTACGACATCTGACGTATAAGACGACCCCGACTTTCAAGATGATTTTCAAGGGTTAAAAAGTCGTCTTATACGCCGGAAAATAAGGTAACTTTGAAATAGTTATCTAGTACTTTCTCTGCTTTATTCTGACCCCCATAAAACTTCGCATTGGATTTTATTAAATACGTTGAAGCATTGTCTGTTGATATCTTATTAAACTGAAATTTGACTTTTATGAGTTCAGATAAACATGTTTTAGACTTAGAAGAGTAATAGGAATGCTCCAATCTCGTTATCTTGTCTAGGAGGGTTTTTGTGAATTCTTTGGCTTTTTTATGTTTTTTAGAGACATAGCCAATAATAACATCTCTGGCTGCTGCTTTGAAAGCATCCCATACCACATGAAAAGGCAAAGTATCAGACTGATTAAATAAAAAATATTCAGGATCTAACACTTCTGAGGGGGCGGGTTTAGTGAAACATGTTGCAAGTCAGTGGGGCTTATTTAGAGATTGATTGATACCAGTCATGCGGCACAAATTGGCAGTAGACCCACCTGGCTAATAAATATGTCTATACACTCTAAAAAGGGCAGACCAGACATTGCCAGATTTTGGCACCTGACGGGTATCTGCCAAATTTAAAACAACACTTCGTGTTTGCTAGCTAGGGCTTTAGAACGCCATTCTTTCAGCATCCTGTGGAACGGGCCGGCGAGGAGGATGCTACACCACTGGCGCATAGATGCTGACATGTCACACGTTTCATTAACCAGGCCTTCAAATATTGTAGCTAGTATCGGAGATGGCCAGCTGTGCGGACTGCAAGCATGGAAGCCCATTTGTGCAAAACAAGGTTTATTTAAGCACGGTAACGTACTTCATAGTTGTGTATTCAAAACGTTGTGCGAAGAAAGCCAGCTACAGTGATTTAAAAACAATTAGTAGTAATAAAGCCATTTCCAAAATGTTACTCTTCACTTTGTCTGCACACGAGCAATCACTGAAACTAATCCATAAAGAGTGATGCACCAGCCATGATGCCCAGAATATGGTGGTCATTCCCTTTCGTCTGTCGCCTGAGCGCTTACATTCCAGACATGAAGGTGATTTTTAAAAGGTTGGTGGAAGCACCCCAGAGCCAGACACTATCCTATTGAAAGCAAGATACAAGAAGGGGTGCAGGAATAATACAGAGGTTTGGAGCAGGGGTGCACAAGGTAGGCCAGGATTGCAGGACCTTCACAAGAGAAACAACCACAAACAATTACCCTAAATGAAATCTATTTAGACAGATGTTGGTTGTCCTTGAAATCTGCCCCGGATCCCCCCTCCTGGACCTGAGCTTCACAGCCATGGTTAAAACCATCCTCAAATTTCACACTTGATCCTCCCCGTCTATTACAACCTGAAACTGCTCCGCTTACAAGAACAGTAGGGGTCAACAGCAGCGATGAGGGACTATGGTCGTTAACAATGCAATACACTTAATGATTGAGACAAGAACACACATTGGCTTTTATCTGGTAGTGAAGACACAGTCTATTGTAATTAGACAGAAATCTCAAAAATAACAAAATCATATTTTTAAAGTAAACACAATTCCTTATATTTTAACAATAACCTATAACAGGCCGAGGGAAACGATGCAACAATTCCCTTAATTGTAGAGTTCCGAGGCGGGTGGGAAAACCGTGGCATTCTTCACACATATCCACTTGTTTGGATTTTTGCAAGGATCACTGCCAACTCTACCACCATTCATGGTGCCACAGCTTGCCTGGTCATCTGCACCACCATTGATTCTACAATAAGAAAAATGTAATTCAGGAGATATTCAATATCTATAAATGAGGAGAGCTGGATATGTTATGAATTTTGCTTCATGACCATTCGGGTCCATACCTGTAAGCACTGTTCATTGACAGACAAGAATAAACAATGACCGATTTAGCAAACCTATTGCACGTTGTCTACAGGTGATAAAAGAGGACAGATTTGATAACTCATGTCATACATGCATTTCATGTACGTAAATTCTAACTAGACCAACTCCTGGAAGTGTGACTATCCCTTGAGGTCATTGCACCACTTCCTGAGGCGACTCCTACCTTGATCTTGTGCCCACGCTAGGACATCCTCAGAGAACAAGATCTTTTGGCTGTTGAGTTTATTCTTTGAGACTAGTGCTGACCTACTGTGGTCTCCACAAATGTTTTCTTTGCTCTAATATTTAGCCCATGTTTTTTTCCTAATCAGTTTCATTTTGACATCCTTCAAATACAACTTTTTGAAAGCCAAAATATTTTAGAAAATTGTTTCTAGAAGGCTTTGTTAAGTCTAGCACATTATTGCCCAATTGTAATATAAACTCTGTATTGTTGAGACCTCTAAGATTCACCTTATCAAAATGCTGTTGCATAAAAAACATATAAAAATGTTGGACATTTTGCAAAACCAGATAAGCATGGCTGCATTCTCACAAAAGTTACCTTAACCAAAGTCTAGTGCCTGAACAGTCAGGACAACCTGTGATCCAATATTGCACAATAAGACTGGACATCTTAAGCCAACACTCTGCAGGATCATCTAAGCACTTGTACAACCCACTCTCCCTTCAAAGATCACACCTCACTGAATACAGCTGGATCCTGGTCTGCTCCACTATTGGTCTCTGTCCATCTACCCTCCCCAGGAAAGTTATTTGTAAAAATGCGGGACTTTACTCCTTTGCTGTGGAAAGTCATGGGCCCATTCCAAATATTTCATTGATCAGAATAATAGAGGGCCTGCACTGGCCGTTTTAGCTCTTTGATTGTTCAGAAAGACCCAGAGAGTCTTGGGGCTGGTCTGGAACTTGTACACATAACTTCTACACTCTATCGCTCGGGTCACACATAAAACTGAAATGTCCATTACTGTTCTTCTGGGCCTTTTCACTGCCTCTTTACACTGCACAGCATCCGGCCACACTTGGGAAGAAGGTGGCTTGCAAAGCTACTTAAAACTTTCCCGGCAAAATCGAATTTAAGTAGCAGGTGATGATTATTCTGTAGCTCCACCAAGGCTACAATGCGGATTTCTTTAAGATCCAGAACTGGCCACACCCACCTAACACTTAACCTTTGATTGCCGCATCCATTTATTGGGTTTGCTTTTGAGGAGGTGTGTGATATGTGCTCCCAGCAATGCACGGATGTAAGAGGAGGAGATTGTTGCAACATGATGCCATCTTGCTCTGGCAGTCCGCGCAAGAACTGTTCCCAAAGATGGCGGCCGGACGCTAACCTGGTCGGGAGCTCCTTGCCTCACGTAGTGATCGGAGACAAGTTTGGGCCGCTATGCTCCTTTTTTCACGAGATAGAGAACCGCGTAAGGACCAGCAAAACTATGCCGGAGTCAGACAATCAAATAATTAAATAAATATTCAACTCTACGGGGGCCGTGAAACCAGCGGAGCCTGCAGCGCTCTGTGTGCAGCGTCGGTATCGGCTTGGTGAAGAGACACAGACACAGACACGGGTGAGACGGGGAAAGTACTGAAAAGCACGGAGGTAAAACAAAGTCAATAATTTTTAAAGAGAATTATACCCCGTGACTTTAAAAAACTCACCATCGATAAGGGATGCCTCCTGGCGCTGAGGGATGCAAACAGAGCACAGCGGCATACACTGGGCAGGAGAGTGTTGCCTCGCAGGATCCCCATAGCGGCAGCGATAGCTCTGGGTGCAGCTTGCTGGTCTTTCGGTGGGAGGTGGCCTGTATAGCCCAACGCTGCTGCAGGAAGGCAGTAAGACGAATGTTGACCTTTTTTAGAGGGAAAGCTAAGAACGCTAAAGAGGTCAGAGAAATCAGGGAAACTACACGGAGCGTACAAAGCATTTCTGCCCCAAGTAAACAGAAATTGACAGGTGAAGGTGGAAGTGAAGTTAGAAGTGAAGGCTTAGAGATATTTGAGGTACTCAGGGATGCTGGAGGTTTGGTAAAGAGCCTTGGTGTAGAGAGCCTCACGCTAGTTTATGGTGCAGATTTACTTCTTGAACTCTCACTGGGTAAAGAGCCTGCCCCAATACTCATTACACAACCAGATAGGTTGATAGTCCAGACACCTCTATCTTGTTTTAAACAAGGTAAGAATTCTATAGAGAGGTTACTTCAGCAAAGGTGGAGGGGCCAAGTCAGATTCTTGTGAAGGAACTACACCAAACCCCAGTCTATGTAGATGAAGCAGGTCTGAAAGGGGGGGTGGTGATAACCAAAGGTGGGAGTTACATACAGGGCAAAACCCCCCTGATAAATTACCCAGGGAGCCTCAAGGCTCTAAGAAAGAGTCTCAACAAGCTATACCTAGAAAGTTACCACAATTACCACAAGGTGAGCAAACACTGGGTGAAGGGGCCCCCTTGGTAAGTCCTGATAACAAAAGTAGGTCCTCCTACTGTCTTAGGAATAGACAGTTTCTGAAAGCGAATTTTCCATCCATCACTAAACAGCCAGTTGTCCCTAAGATTACCAGAAGAGTTACCTGCAAAACCTTAAAACTTCATACGACTAAAGGCAGTAACAAGAAAAAAACAGCGGACAGTCTAGAAGCTAGGGAGGAGAGCAAGACCTCCAAAATAAAAGTTACCCCATCATTAAGATCGTATTTTAAAATACAAAGTCAAGGTAATAAGGAGAAAAATAAGGAACAAAGAGAAACAGCTTTGTCTAAAAGGAAAATGGATGATAACCTAACTCCCGGCACAATTGTTGAAGTTAGTGGAGCTGCGGAGGGGGGGACAGATAAAGTGGAGGCCGTACTTACGCAAATGCCCACTTCCTCTCAAAATCAAAGTTCCAGCACAAGTTCTAGTCCATCCCGAAGCTTACCACCCAGTTCAGACAAAACCTTGCCTCATAGTTCAGCACAAAGCCCTCGTGGAAACTCGTCCACTGATTTATCAATAACTGTGTCTAAAAATCAAGTTTCCGACCTGAAACTCGCTCCGGATAGACTCCAAAGCAGTACAGATATCCTGCTGGATAAGATGATGGAAGAAATTAGATCAAGATTTGAGATCTCGGAAAACAACCAAAATAAGATACAAGAAAGATTCGAGCTGCTGGATGTTAGGATGAATGCACTGGGAGAGAGAGTCAAAGTAGAGGAAGAGGTGGTGGAAGAGTTAAATAAAAAAGCTGAAGTAACCCAGAAGGAGATAAGGGCTCTGAAAGTCAAAGATAAAGGTATTGAAGAAAAACTGGAAGTGCTGGAAAAACAATTTCGAAGGTCCAACCTCAGACTGCTCAATGTTCCTGAAGGAAAAGAGGGCTCAGACATAAAAACAACTTTGTAGTATCCTTACTAGAGGTGTGTTTCGCCTGGAGTAAAACCTATGGTCTTACAGAAGATATACAAAGGGTACATAGGGATCCATTTGGCAAATCAAAGGAAAGAAAAAACCCTAGGAAAATCTTAATAAATTTCAAGACCTACACACTCAAGGAGAAAATACTGAGTGAAGCACTGAAAGTAGGGGATCTCAGCAAGGATAATTGGACCTTTAGAATCAGATCTGACATCGCAAAAGTGACTCAGGATAGGCAATGGGAACTGGGTCAGTTGATGCCGGAATTAAAAACATTAGGCGCCACTGTCCAAATGAAATTCCCAGCCTCCCTCAGAATAATGTGGAAAAACCAAATGCACATTATAGATCCAAAAGAAGTCGAATCCTTAATTGAACAAATACGAGATCAGATAAAAAATAAATCACTGACCCAAGTATAAACAAGTATAAACATACAAACTCAACTATTTGAATAGGAAAAAGGTGGCAGCCACCTAAAAGTAGAATTAAACAGAGGCAAGGAGCTCAAAGTGGACCAAGAATAGAGCCCAAAGGAGAATCAGGGAGGTTCTCCCATGGAGGGTGGGTGTATCTTCTCACTTTAGTTTTGTTTCTTTTCAATATTTTCACTTTAGTTTTAACCTATAAACTTAAAAAAAGGAAAGAAAGGGGAAAAAAGCGGCGAAAATGCACAGGGGAAGGGAGCAAGATAGGGAAAATATTTTAAAAAAATGTCCTCTACAACGCAATAGATATAGAAAGAGGGAGAAACTCTGGGGCAGGCAGAATAAGAAAAAAAATGAAACAGAATATGAGACAAATAAAGATAACTACCTGGAATGTGAATGGGCTACGCACCAAGAGTAGGCGGAGGAAGATTTTTGAATATCTAAAATCATGTGATAGTGAGATCATTATCCAGCAAGAAACTCACTAGTTAAAGAAAGAATGGGAGGAAATAGTGAAAAAGATGAACTGGTTGGATTCATATATATGTACGGACCAAGAATGTGTCTTCAAGGGGGTAGCTATATTATTTAAGAAATCTCTGAGGGCAAGGATAGAGTCTTCAGAAATAGATCATAAAGGAAGGTGGGCAATAGCTAACATTAGACTACTTAACCAAACCCTCTCTGTGACTGGCTATTACGGCCCAAATTTGGACGACCCTTCTCCCCTTCAATCATTATATTCCAATTTGATCACAATATCAGGCCCCATTATTATAGGTGGAGATTTCAATATTATACCAGACCCCAAGGTCGACAGATACCCAAAAGGGAAACAAACTAATCTCCCGAAAATGAGAGAATGGCTGAAAATTTATAAAAGAGATTTAAATGTAATAGATATTTGGAAAAAGAAGGGTGAGGATCATGAGAAGTTCTCATTTAAGAACAAGAAGTTAGGGATACAGTCTAGGATCGACTTCTTCTTAATAGATCAGGGCCTACTGGAAAAAACTGGAAAAGGAGCCCATCTCCCTGCTCACCTCTCAGATCACTCAGCAGTACAAATGATAGTCACATTAGAGGATATAGTGAAACCATTAAGGTGGGCAATGGATCGCTCAATTCTTTTAGATTCTGAGATTGTCAACCGACTCAGGGAAGAAACTAAATATTTTTTTGAGCTCAATAAGGAAGGGATACCAACACACATAGTTTGGGATACATATAAAGCGGTGATTAGGGGCACCCTGTTAAACCTAGCCTCCCATAAATCAAGAGAGCTTAAAAAAGAAATACAAAATATAGAAGAAAACATCTTATCATTAGACCACCAAATATTTACAGATCCAAAAGAACCACTCTTGGTAGCAGAGAGACTTCATCTAAAAAACAGACTCTCAGAAATTTTAGAAGACAAATTGAAAGAAAAATGGGAATGTAGTAAGCTGGCACACTACGAATATGGGGAGGGCTGCGGAAAATTACTGGCTTGGAAACTGAGAACAGATAGGTCTAGAAACAAAATTCTATTTATAGACCCAAGTAACCCAACACACAATGGAGCAGAAGAAGATATTATAAAGCAAGAATTCTTAGCCTTCATTGGTGATCTTTACTCTGATGACTGCAATCCATCTAATGAAGAGATTGACATATTCCTTGAGGCTCAAAATATTCCAAAACTGGGGCGTGGCTTGGCGGGCGAAGATGGCGGTCGCAGCCTTGTAGAGCTCCCGCCGGCCCGGACTTAATCCGATCATTTATCCTGGCCCCCGAGCCCGCTGTTGATACCCAGTGGTTGGCATCGATCAGGCGAAGTCTCCTGTCTACTTTGGTGTGTCGATCCTGCACTTCTCCCCTTCCTGTGATCGGAGGGAGGCGACGGCGACGTGCGGCCTGGTGACCGGCTGGAGACCGGGGTCCTCGAGTTTCGAGACGCCTGGTGGCGGTAGCGATCTGGCGGGTGCGGGTGGCATCCACTGCGCCGCTCTCGGCTCAACTTTACAGCTACGATCGCCTGGAGGTCAGGACAGCGCCACTAGCTCTTACTCCTTGGGAGGACGACTCTTCCCCTGTGTAACCAGAGAGAGGCGACAACATTGCGAGGCATCGTGACCGGCTGGGGACTGGGGTCCTGGAGTTCCGAGGCGACCGGTGACGGACTGGCGGACGGTGGTGGCATCCGCTACACCGCTCTTGGTTCGGCTTGCTGGCTGCGGCTGCCCACGGATCGCGGTGCCGCAGCTTCTTTCTGAGCATTGGACGGCCATTCGTGGCGACGAGTGTGGGTGAGGCCTGTCCTACTTGGGTGAAGCCGGGACCTCGATTTTCGCGACACCGGATCTGTGCCGCCCGACCCGCCTTCTCATCTGAGACTTCATTGCTGCCGCTCCAGTCGGCCTTGCGACAGTGCCCAGGGGTTCCAGGGCCTTGTCGGGAGGTGGTGTCCGCCCTGCTCAGCGTGTGCCATGACCAGGGATAGAGGAGGTGGCCCGCCTAAACATGGCCCCATCGACAAATTCACCGGGCCGAGTGGCGGCTCTGGGGCGGCCGGTGGCAGCGGTGGCCCTGGGCCAGACAATGCAGCTATATTGGCGGCCATCACCCAGTCCCGGGACATGCTTGATGCCAAAATTGGGGCGGTTGGAGCGGATGTCACGCTACTGCGCCAGGACCTCCGCAACGCGGTGGAGCGGATCACCGGGGCTGAGTCCCGCATCACAGTGACTGAGGCTGACATTGGCGCCCTAAAGAAACGATTAGCGGAGGTGGAGGGAGTTCAAAAGACACTGGCGGCCCGCGTGGAGGATGCCGAAGGGCGCGCGCGGAGGAACAACCTCCGCTTCATTGGCTTTCCGGAGCGGTGCGAGAAGGACGACATGGAGCGGTTCTTGACCCAGTGGCTAGAGAGCTGGCTCCCCGAAGGGACACTGTCCGCGTGCTTCGTGATTGAGAGGGCCCACAGGGCTCTGACCCAGCGGCCGCCGGAGGGTGAGCGCCCGCGGCCAGTCATCGCCCGGCTGCTAAACTACCATGACCGTGATGTTATCCTGCGGGAGGCGAGGAACAAGGGCTCGCTCGCCTTCGAGAATCATACCATCATGATTTTCCCAGACTACACGAAGATGGTGCAGCAGCAGAGGCAATCCTTCGTGGCCGCTAAGGCTAAGCTGCGGGGCCTCAAGCTCCAATACTCTCTCCTGTATCCAGCCCGCCTGCGAGTGGTGTATCAGTCCCGGACCCATTTCTTTGATTCACCTGAGGAGGTGTTCCGCTGGACCGACGAAGCGGTGCGACTCAGACCGCACCCCCAGCCGGGACTGGACCCGGGCAGGTCCCAGGGATCATCGCCGGAGCGGACAGATCGCCCGAACAGGAAGGGCCGCCATCGAAGGTCTCGCTCTAAGAAGAGGTCGGCCTCCGCCAGTGCATCGCAGTCGGGTGGTGCCAGGGACTCGGAGCACTCCGATGCTGGCAGCTGAACATTGCTGGGACTAGACTTTTTTGCTGAACACTGAGTTGCCCTACGTTGGCTGGTGAGACTGTTCAATTATGTCTTTTGTATACCAGTCGGCTCCCATGTGAGGACTCCTGTTGTTTTCATGGGGACACAGTGGGGCTCGGGGGGTACCGTTTGTGGGCCTCAGACCCTCACGGATGTGAGTGTTGTTGGGGGGGTGGTGAGTGTGTCATGGTTGGGTTGTTGGGATCCATTGGTATGGCGGGCCCTGGGTCCTCTGTTTTGGACCCGGGTCTCTCCATGCCGCGACAGATACTTCAAAGTTCTCTGAGGTATTGGGGTGGTGGGTGTGGGGTGTGGGGGGAGGTTCTTTGGTTGCAAATGTTGGGGGGGATCTGGGTTGGGGGGGGTTGCTGAGTGTCTGGGCTTGGGGGGTGGGACCACACGGGTCTAAGGCTTTGGTTTTTGTTGCTTTGCGGGTTGCGCCAGGGTGGGACGGAGGGCCGGATTCTAGACTTTGTGACGATAATGGCTGATACTGTGACTATGTCTCCTCAAAAGTCCCTGCGAGTCGTGACATGGAATGTGAGGGGTATCCTGGATAAAATCAAGCGTGGGGCTGTGCTGCGATGGGGGAAGAGGGAGATGGTGGATGTGCTCCTGCTCCAGGAGACTCACATGCTGGGTTCTAAGGCTCTTAGCCTCCAGAGGTTTGGATATCAACAGGTTTATCATGCGGGCTTCACGAGGGGGTCGCGGGGGGTGGCCATCTTGGTACACCGTAGGGTGGCTTATGTTCATGAGAAACAATGGATTGATCCTCAGGGCCGGTATTAGGTATGGGCGGAAAATCCGTTCCGCTCGCGGATTTTGCGGATTTTCGGGAAATCCGCAATCCGCGAGATTTGCGAATCTCCCGCAAAATCCGCAAATCCGCGAGCAGCGGATTTTGCTCGCACTGCTCGCACTGTTCGCGTGAGTTCGCGGCTTCCCAGTACAACTTCGCGCCCCGCGAATAAGTGCTAAATTGCAGAAATACGATCTTAGCAAAACTGAAACTACTTGCCAGGTTCAAAAGTTCAGGCTCATCATTAGTAGCCATTTCCTGTAGTGCTTCCTGAGGGGCCCCTCCAGAGTTCAGTTGCCAGTTGCAACTATTATGTGACCCTGCTCTGAACCTCAGAATAGTTACACATATGCCACAAAGGTCCTGAATTACAGCTAAGGGAGACAAGCAGGAGCCAGGCTGGAAGTTAAAATCCATTAATCAGCCCCTAATTCATTATTGTCAGTTGGGGCAGGGCAGGTGTTGTAACTAATTTTGCAACAATGAAAGCACTTAGCAAGTGCAAAAGATCACTAATCAGGGCGCACTAAGGAAGCAGGTGCCAGCTAAAAAAATATTCTGTGACACATTAATCAGCCCCAAATTAATTCAGGTCACTTGAGGCAGGGAAGGTGTGCTTTGCTTTTGCCGAAAATAATGTACACTGGACAACCAGAGGGTGTGGTGATGAAACAGAGGGTGGCATGGGTGGGCCAGAGGGTGGCATGAGTAGTCAGAGAGTGGCAGTGGTGACAGAGAGTGGCAGTGATGAAGAAGAGTGTCCCAAACAGGCTGGACACGTAGAAACAACAAGTTCGCAAAACTTGCGACCCGACAGGTAAGTTCGCAAATTGCGAAATTGTAAAAACCCTCGCGAACTGGCAGAAACACGGGCGAACACAAAAAAAAAAAATCCGCAAATTCGCGGGAATTCGCGGATTTTGCGGATTGCGAGTTCGCAAATCCGCAAAATTCGCGAACGCGAGATTCGCAAAATTCGCCCATGCTTAGCCGGTATGTCTTTATCAAGGGCCTGCTGGGTTCCGAGCCAGTGGTTTTTGGTAGTGTGTACGCCCCTCCCCCCCTGCAGTGGGCCTTGTCTGAGCGGCTGTTCGCGCTGTGGGACGAGATTCCGGAGGTTCTGACCATGGTGGGGGGCGATTGGAACGAGGTTATGGATGTGGGCCTGGATCGCCTGAGACGAGTACCCGCTGTGTCTGACCCCCCCCCCCCCGCGGCTGCTCCCACCAGATTGTGTGCGACTGTGAGTGGTCTGGGCTGGATTGATGTATGGCGGCACTTTCACCCTGCGGTGCGTGCATACACGTATGTGTCGGCGGTGCATGGGTCCTTCTCGAGAATAGATTATCTGTTTGTGCCGGGTGCCTGCCTGAGTCGCGTTAGGGACGCCGCGATACTTCCCAGAGGCCTCTCGGATCATTCCCCTGTCCTGGCTACCATGACCCTCCCCTCTAAACGACAGCCTTTTCGCTGGCGTATGTCCTCCTGGCAGCTGCAGCGGCCTGAGTATGTTAGCCACTTACGCGAGGCGATTGACCACTTCTGGCGTGAGAATTTGGTGGGGGATGTTGACGTACTGGTTGTATGGGAGGCGCTGAAGCCTACGCTCCGGGGCGTTGATATAGCTTGGTGTGTGGCAGCTCGGCGAAAACACCGGGAGGCCATTGTGACCGCCGCGGCCCGCGTTGAGGAACTAGAGCAGCGTGGTCGGCTCGGGGGCGATGAGGGCGTCGTGAGGCAGCTCCTGCAGGCCCAACAGATGTATGCCTCAGTCCTGTACGAGGAGGCACGGCAGGCGTGGCTCGCCACGCGCAGCAGGGTATACCAGTGGGGCGACAAGTCCTGCACCATGCTGCATAGGCTGTGCCAAGCGACTTTCCAGCCCCTAGTGTTGCCTGGTCTCACGGCGGACGACGGCTCGGTCATGACCGATCCAGATTTGCTGGCGGCTAGCTTTGCCCGTTATTACGAGGCGCAATACGCTCCTCGTGACCCCTTGATGGGGGACGGGATCGCTTCATACCTGGACGACCTGCTCCCGCAGGCAGTCCCTGACGAGACCAGAACCGCTTGGAGGCCCCGCTTACGTCCGAAGAACTCGGGGAGGCCCTTGGTCAATTAAATACTGGCAAGGCGCCCGGCCCGAGCGGCTTTCCTAGTGAATTTTATAAGAAATTCCACGTCCAGCTGGGACCCCACTTTCGCAGTGCCCTGGAGGCGGCACGTGCTCAGGGCGAGTTGCCACCGGACTGGCGTCATGCCGAAATAGTGGTATTCCTGAAGCCGGGCAGGGTGCCGGACCGGCACGACTCCTACAGGCCGATTTCCCTTCTCAACATCGAGGCCAAGATCTTGGCGAAGGCCCTAGCGAACCGCCTTTTGCCTCACATTGCTGACCTGGTCCACCCTGACCAGGCCGGATTCATGCCGCACAGGGCCACCCGGCATAACATCCGACGGGCGCAGGCGGCGGTTGACGCCATGGGTGCTAGGGATGAGCAGGCAGCACTCCTTCTCGCGGACATGGACCGAGCCTTTGATTCGGTGAGTTGGGCATATCTGTTCACCTTGTTAACCCGCCTTAACCTAGGGCCTGTCTTCCTGTCATATATTCGTCTCCTCTACACTAATGTTACGGCTTCGGTCCGCGTGGCCGGCGCTGTCTCTGGGCGCTTCCGCATCGGTCGTGGTACTCGACAGGGTTGCCCGCTATCCCCCTACCTATTTGCCCTGGCCATGGAGCCCCTGGCGTCGTGGATACGGACAGATGCCCAACTGCGTGGCTTTGTCTGGAACGATGACCTGGCGGATAGGATTGCATTGTATGCAGATGACGTCCTTCTATTCCTTACTGATCTACAGCGCTCGGGTCCCCGGGTTTTGGAGATCATGCGGGTGTTTGGCGAGGTCTCAGGTCTCCATCTTAGTCTGAACAAATCGACCCTATGGATTTTGGGTGGCGGAGTAGTTGCCGACCCGTGGGCCGCCGAGTTGCGTGTGGCGACAGATGGCCTGAAATATCTGGGCGTTTTTCTCTCGGACTCACGGGCCGTGGCCTGGGCACGAGGTGTCTTGCCGGTGTGGGAACGGGTCCAGACAGATGTTAAAACTTGGTCCAGAATGCCACTCACTATCTTTGGGAGGGTGGCCATCTTCAAGATGGTGGCACTGCCGAGGCTTCTATACCAGCTCCAAAACTTCCCACACCCCATTGGCGGGGAGTGGTTCCGCCAGGTTAATTCTGTGCTGGGCCGCTTCCTGTGGGATGGCGGTGCAGCCAGGGTGGCCTTGAAAACGTGCTTTCTATCCACGTACTGTGGTGGCCTGGCCACCTCGGACCTCCTCTCCTATTACCAAGCGTCTCACTTACTTGTCCTTAATGAATGGTGGTATGGGGACAGGGGTGATCCGGCCTATGCCCTAGAACGACTTCTCATGGGTGATCGCACGCTTCACACCATTCTTTATTCGGCTCGCATACGCCGTGGATTGCCTTCGGTTACTAAAGTGGTATTTGCGGTGTGGAGGCAGTCCCTACGCCGCATGGGTTGGTGGGGCAAATTAACAGCTGAAACGCCACTGTGGCACAATGGCCTGCTCCCGGAACTGGCGGCCCTGGCTGGGTTTGAGGGCTGGGAGGCTATTGGAGTTACACAACTGGGCCAGGTCATGTCCGGCACCACCCTCAAGTCATTCGAGGAACTCCGTGCGGAGTTCCAGATGCCTCAGACCCAGTTCTTCCGCTACCTCCAGCTGCGCACGCCCTCGCCCCGAGTATTGCCGGCCTCGACTCCCTGCCGGAGTTCAGCCCGATTGAGGCTAAAGTGTTTATGGGAGACTGGGGAGACAGGAAGGTCTCTAGGATTTATCAGACGCTTGTTATCCACTGCTCCTCCACTCTCCACTCCCTTCGGGAGGCGTGGGAGGTGGACGTGGGCGCCCTTGATGAGGACGATTGGAGGGAGGCGCTGGAATCCCCGCGCGGCACCGCCGTCGCGGTTTGGCTCCGCCTGATCCAATTCAAATACTTGCACCGTGCTTATTATACGCGCGAGCGTCTGTGGAAGGCTGGCTTGATTGCATCCCCGGAATGCCTGCGCTGTGGGGAAGTGCCTGGCTCCCTGATGCATACAGTGTGGTCGTGTGGTCGCCTGACTGGATTCTGGAGGGGCGTGTGGAGTTGCCTGGCATAGGTTCTGGGTTGGGATCTTCCTCGTACCCACCGGCTGGGCCTGCTGCATATTCTGGAAGGGGTTGGGGGCAACATATATAAACGTCACCTGTTGCTCCTGGGGCTGGTGGTGGCCAAACGAGACCTGGCTCGGGCATGGAAATCTGTGAGCCCCCCCCCCCCCCCCCCCTGTCTGCATGGAAGGCTGGGCTAGATTACTTCATGGGCCTGGAAAAGCCGGTCTTTGAGGCGCGGGGCTGCCCGCGCAAACATTTCAAGATCTGGAAGCGGTGGGCCGACTACCGTGGCCTGTCCTTGGACCCCCCGGCGGAGCAGGAGGAGGACATTTGATCACAGTGACACTTCTGGCCTGTAGCGGCAAGCCCTGGTCGCGTTATACCTGCTTATTCTTTGTGCATTTCCTTTTCTGTTGCCCTTTTTGTACACGTGTGGTGGGGAGGTTGGGGGGGAATGTTAGGTACAGGGGGGGCGTAGTTGGGGGTTAGAGTGGGCTGCAGGGGCATTTCTACACTGAGCTTCTTTGGCATTTACTTCATCCTTTACTGTCTATGTCATTGATACATTGATACTGCTGTGGTGATCTTGGTGTGTGGAGATACCACATTCTTGATACTCCTATGCTCAATAAACTTGGTTTTGAAAAATATTCCAAAACTAACTCAAGAAGAGAAAAAAAAATTAAATTCAGAAATTACAAATCTAGAAGGTTTTTTTTGTGTTCAAACTGCTTTATTGCATAGTTAATGGTACACAGCTCCCATTGCCTACAACCCGGAGGCCGGCAGCATCATGTAGCAGGTGAATGAAACATTAGAAATGAAACACAGTCAATACTACCGGCATCCAGGAGGCCCGGTGGCGGAATCAGTGTCTGTCTGAGAGCTCCAGCCAGAATGCGGGTTGAAAAGGAGATGGAATGCAGGATGCAGTGCATAAGAACAGGTTTTTATGTTTTAGAACAATCCCCAACAAGTGAACTACCCCAGTAGCATAGGTCAAGTAGTAAGGCGGTCTGTGAGTTACAGCAGTCTCGTGGTGGGCACAACACCAGTGATATTTTGATCGTATGTATATCGTGGCAAGTCGACGGCACAAGGGGAACAAATCAGTCTATGTCTTCCGGGCCCGCTTGTGGGACATGTGGAGGTTCGCATATGTGACCCCTGAATTCATTCCAGCCGGACCAAATGTCTCCCCATTTGCGGGGGCACCCCCTTGTCGTGTAAACAGTTTTTTATTGTAGCATACACCAATCTATGTCGCTTTGCCAGTCCCGCAGAGTAGGTGGATTGGGGGCCCCCCATAGTCTCGCAATGTTTCTCTTAGCCACCATTTGCCCCAAGGTGACCCATGTCCTCCCCCTCGAAGTCAGGTCCGTGGGTTCCCAGATGTTTAGGAGACATCTCTTGGCCTCCAAGCGAATCTCGACCTCCCATACCTCCTGCATACACTGCACCACCCGCCTCCAGTATCTTTGCACTCGCGGACACTCCCATAGTATGTGGAAGAAGGTGCCTACTTGTCTGCAGCCCCTTCTGCAGAGCCCATCACCTCCCCTCCCTATTGCAGCCAGCCTGGTACATGAGAAGTAAACTCTATGGAGGATTTTCAGCTGGACCAACCGGAAGCGGGCTGAGATAGCCACCTCTCTAGGTGATGCAAGAGCATAGGACCACTCGTCGTCGTCTATCTCCAGCCTGTCCGCCACCCATTTTTCTTTCAGGGGGAGGAGAGTGTCAGGAGGGTTATTAATCAGTTTCTTGTATGTGAGGGAGATGGCATGTTCGGGGATATGTCCGTCAAGCAGCCTGTCCTCTAATGGCGAGGCCTGAGGTAAGGTAGTGCCCGGTGGAATGTTAGCCAGAAGGGAATGTCGCACCTGTAGGTACCGGAAATATTCAGCGCGCGCCAGGTCGTGTATTGCTTGCAGGTGTGTGAACTCGTGTACTCCTTTTGGCCCCCAAAGATCCCTGATGTGTGAGATGCCTATCAGGTCCCAGCTGTGAAACCCTTTAGTGTGTCTCAGAGAACCGAGTTTTTCAGAGGTCCACAGGGGCGTCGACATGGTGAGGGTGTCTGACCAGCCTAGGTGTTTCTGTGCAATGTGCCAGATTTGTACCGAGTGTTGGGTTGGGCCCGTGAGTTGGTGTCTACCCAGTTTGGAGTAAAGTGCAACCTCGTAGCTCCCCCCAGGAAGGAGCCACCTGTCCATACCGTACCTGGGGTCCCCCCCATCACTGTATGTCCCCTGGTTTATCGCTGCTAAGTGTGCCGCCCAATAGTATTTGCGGATGTCAGGGAGGGCAATCCCACTGTCGTACCACCTCAACGTGAGTTTTCGCAGTGCGATTCTTGGCATCCCGGCCCATAGTAGTTCCCGCTGCGCCGCTTCTACTGCAGCGAGGTATGAGTTGGGTACGAGATCAGGATAATTCTGCAGCGCGTATAGAAACCTCGGTAGCGCCACAATCTTAAAGAGGGCTGCGCGGCCCAGGAGGGACAAAGGAAGTTTCTGCCAGGATTTAGCGTCTCATTGGAGCCGCCTGAGGGGTGGGAGTAGGTTGCGTTCGTACCGCAACGCCTTGTCAGTTGAGACAAAGACACCCAGATATTGGAAGCCGTCTGTGGCCAGTGTCAGAGGGGAGGTTTCAGGGAGCCTTGGTGGTTCGCCATGCAGAACATAGAGAAGGGATTTATTCCAGTTAATCCGAAACCCGGAGTTCCTCCCGCAGCTCGTGAGGCTGTCAAGCGCCGCCATGATAGATCTACGAGGTCTAGACAAGTACAGAAGGATGTCGTCAGCATAGAGGGAGATTTTGTCCTCCCATCCTTCAGTCCAGGCTATTCCTTTAAGGTAGACGTCTTGACGTATCCAGGCCGCAAGGGGCTCAAGGGAGAGCGCAAAGAGGAGGGGGGAGAGAGGACAGCACTGTCGAGTCCCTCTCCCAAGGGTGAAGACTTCCGATGCCTTCCCGTTCACCACTACCTGGGCCAATGGCTCCGAGTACAGGAGGCGCACCCAAGATATAAAGAGAGGTCCGAAGCCTAGTTTGCGCAGCACTGCGAACATGTAAGGCCATTCTAGGGTGTCAAATGCCATGGCGGCGTCTAGGGACACCACCACTGCGTCCTCCTGCAGCCTGTGCCGCTGTCCAAGCACCCCATTTAGGCGGCGAATGTTCAGCGCCGTATTACGTCGGGGCATGAATCCAGATTGATCCGGATGGACGAGGGTGGACAGGACTGGTAGGAGTCTATTTGCAAGCGTCTTGGCCAAGATTTTTGGCTCTGCGTTGAGCAGTGATATTGGCCTGTAAGAGGCACAGGACTCCCTGGGTTTCCCTTCTTTCGGTATCGCCTCTATTGTCGCTAGACGTTGGTCTCGTGGCAGGATTCCCCTTTGCCTACTCTCCTCGAACATGGGCTTAAGATGTTTGCTGAGGGTGCCTGGTTGCAGTTTGTAGAGTTCTATTGGGAGGCCGTTAGGTCCTAAGGCTTTACCCGGGCGGAGGTCAATAATTGCACGCTGTAGCTCAGACGCTTCAAGCGGGCTGTCAAGGGCCTCCCGGTCTTCGTCGGATAGGCAGGGCATACGAATGTCCGTCAGGCGGGCCACTGAGTCCTTCTCTGGACGATCAGATTCCCGGCTATAGACTTGCTGGTAGTGGTGCGCAAACTCCGCCACTATTTCCCGGGGTTCAGTGACCACAGTTCCGGAGGCCGTGAGAAGTTCGGGGACCACTCTATTAGCCAGCTGCTTCTTTTCGAGCCAGGCTATTAGTTTCCCGGCTTTGTCCCCCTGATCATATATCCTCCCCATCTTGTGCCTAGTGGCCGTCTGGGCTTCCTGTGTGACCAGTTCCCTGTATTCAGCCGTTTTGAGCTGCAGCCTATGAAGCGCGTCGGGTGTCCCAGTGTTGCTGGCCTCCTGCTCCAGGAACGCCAGATCTGTTTCCACTGTGGTGATTTGTTGTTCTCTTTCTTTCCGCCTACCCGCTATGGTAGACAGCGCTTCCCCCCTGAGTACCGTTTTGAAGGCCTCCCATAGGGTGACCGGGGAATCCACGGATCCTACATTGGCATTAAAGTAGTGAGTGATGGATTTGGTGAGTGCCTTCCTAGTCTCCTCGGCCTTCAAGTGCCAGGCGCTGATTGGCGTAACGCAACCCTCCCGTCGGGCCCCAAAGGTTAAGTGTATGTGAAGTGGTGAATGGTCAGATATGCCGCGTGCTAAATGGGTGGCTTCACAGACCGTCACGTCGTGTTGCAGTAGAATGAGAATGTAGTCGAGGCGGGAAAATGTGCTATGTGGCCCAGAGAAGAAAGTAAACTGACTGTCTGCCGGGTGGAGCAGTCTCCAGACGTCTGTAAGTCTGAAGGCATCTAGAAAAGAGGCCAGCCACGTCTGTCCAGCTGGTATGTCCCTGGGGGGATGTCTGTCTAGGGCGCCGGATATTACCGCATTGTAGTCACCCCCCAGTATCAGGTGCCGGTCAGGGAGGGAGAGCAGCATGGCACCCAGGTCGGCGTAAGCCCGGGTTTGGAGACCCGGTGGGATGTAGATTGAGAGAAGGTTTAGGCGGCGGCCTTCCCACCTGCCTGACAGGTGACTGTGGGTCTGATTCAGTATGGTCTATGTGGATGGGGAGTGAGCGACGTAGCAGTATCCCCACCCCCCTGGAACCTGAAGTGAAGCCAGAATGAACTGCAAGGGTATATCATACCTGTTGAGGGCCTGACACGAGTTCCCCAAGAGATGCGTTTCCTGCAATAATACTGCGTCCGGTTGGTACCTCCTGATGAACTGCAAGACTATAGTACGTTTGAGTCTGTCCCCTAGCCCGTTAACGTTCCAGCTTAGAACTTTGAGGCTTTTGTCCCACCGATTAGCCATACCCGTTGCCTTGTGGAGGGACTTGTGTCCATGACCTGGTGTATAAGTAGAGACTTACTGCATGAGCTACATTTGACCTCACAACCTTCCCAGCTCCCCTCCCCCAACTACCCCCCCAACAGTCATGTTGAAAGCAAACATTTACACAGTCCTGAAAGCGGTGGCCCACAGACCCCATCCCATCCCAGGAGAAACTCCCACCCTGTGAAGAAAACCCCCACCCTGCCCCCTGCTCCGTAGGCTTCGAACAACCCACAACCCCAATAAGCAGAGCACCTGTCCCCCAACCCCACCCCGGAGAGAAAAAACAGCTTCCCCCCCGAGGAAAAACTCTGTTGATGAGCACGTCTGCCAGACCCAACTACAGCCGCCATGCCTGTGTCCCCAAAGTGTAAGTCCCTCAGGTTGGTCGCCTTGCATGAATCTGTTCAAAAGTACATTAGTCATGTGGGAATGCGACCGCCTCTCACCCCAGGAGCCCAGAGTCTTACCGCTGTTGGCGCTTGCACGGCTCCATTCAACGCTGCATGATTCCGCAGGACAAGACCTCACCGTGCTGTGTCATCGTGAGGGGAGTCCCAACGGGGACTGTTGGATCTGGAGCGCCATGACTGCTGACTCCGGTCGGCTTCTGTTGGTTCCTCTGCCGCCGATCCCGGAGAAGGTGCTCCCGGTTCTCTCCAGGTGCCCCGGGTCTGTGTTGCTGGGGCCTCCGGTGCCAGCCCGTCGAGCCATTCCTGGACCGCCTCCGGAGAAGTGAAGAATCGCGATTTGCCCCCTGCTATAACCTTGAGTTTCGCGGGGTAAAACATCATATACTTGATACCACACTCACGAAGTGCCGCTTTCACTCCCGCGTATGAGCGCCGATCCTGTTGAACCTGCATTGTAAAGTCCGGAAAGAACCGGACCGTGGTTCCCTCATACTGCAGGTCTCCCTGCTGTCTGGCAGCTTGGAGGATGGCATTGCGGTCTCGGTAGTTTAGGACCCTGGCGATTATTGTTCGCGGCGGGCCACCAGGCTTGGGTTTGGGAACCAGGGCCTGGTGGGCCCGTTCGATAGTAAAGAACTTGGAGAGTCTCTTGGGCCGTAGGTGGTTAAGAATCAGGTCCTCTAGGAACAGCTCCGTACTGTGCGCCTCTGAATCCTCCGGCACACCTACGACGCGTATATTGCTCCGTCTGGCCCTCCCTTCTTGGTCTTCCAGCCGCATGGCCATTAGGCGGTGTTGGTGGACAAGGTCATTCACCCGCCCTTCCAATCGTTTCGCGGAGGCCCGGAGTTCCCCGATGTCCGCCTCATTGGTCTTAGACCTGTCGGTGGTCTTTCCAAGGTCTGTACGCAGCAGGTTCACCTCAATTGTAATTTTATCCATTTTTGATTCGAGCGTGGTGCCCAGCGTTTGAATGGCGGCCATTATTGAGGTCAGTGAGGGCTCCGCTGCGCCAGTGTATCCTCCCCCCTGCGCCCCGGACTGTGCAGGGCCAGTCGCCACCGCATATTTGTCGAGTTTGTTGGTTTGGGTTGCTAGCCCTGACTTAGGCCTCATCTTTGATGTTGGCACCAAAATCCTGCAGTCCCACCACACTGTCCCGTGTCCGCAGGGTTTCGCAGCCCTCAGTACAGTGAGTCAGTTCAGGCCGGGGGGGCGCAGTTACTTGGTGTAGATGGGTCCCCCGGCAAGTATGCAGCCACTCACCAGTCGGGCCTGCGCCGCTAGCCACAGGAACAGGCCTCGCACCCAAGCAAGCACTCCTTAGGATGTCCCCCGGTGGTGCTTAGGGGTTGCAATGATTCGCTCCTCCAATCGGCGTTTAAGGGCTGCGCCACGCTCCCGCAGCAGCCGGGACGCCTATCTCTGTCTGGGCGCCGGCCGCAGGCGACGCGGCATCAGGGGGTCCACACTGGCTCGGCTCTCGGTGCGTCGGCCGCTTCACAGGTCCGCATCCGCTGAGCAGCCACTCGGGTCCTCCACCACTTAGTCCCAGCAGGCACAGGGCACCACGTCCATTCAGCCCGGCGCCGCCCTCTCACGGAGTGGTGAAACTGGTCCCTGCAAGGCCGCGAGGCAGGCCGCAAGCCGGGGTCTCAATTTTGGCGGCGCCGGCTCCAGGCTCCAGGCGCGGTCTCGGGGCAGCCGCCTTGGGCGATGCAGCGGCGTTTCGGCCCTGTTCGGATCTCAGACTCTGCTCCAAGCCCAGAACGGTAGCGCTACTCCTGACGGAGCCGGTGCGCTAGATTTCGGGCGCACCAGCAAGGATCAGGCTAATGGATTTTACGGGCACAACAGTCGTCCTGGCGGAGCTCGGCGACTAGGCGGCCATCTTCGCTGGCTCCTGGCCACGCCCCCAAATCTAGAAGTTGAGCAAGTTATTAGAAACCTAAAAAGAGGTAAGGCCGCTGGTCCGGACGCCCTTCCAAATGAGATTTATATTAATTTAAAAGACTCTCTTGTCATCCCCCTTACTACTCTCTTTAACAAAGTTTTTCTTGAAAACCAAAATCCTCCTGACTCTTGGAATGGCGCAACGATTTCTATCCTCCTAAAACCGGGTAAGGACTCTAAGAAATGCGAATCCTATCGTCCTATATCTATCTTAAATTGCGACTACAAAATCTTTACCCAAATAATGGCAAAAAGACTTGGTTGTGTGATCGGTTCCCTAATTGACTCTAATCGAAAAGGCTTTGTGACAGGTAGAAATTTACATGATTTAACTCACGAGCTCATTGGAGCTATAGACATTGCTATCTGCGAGAAGCTGCCCCTCTCTATAATCACTATCGATGCAGCAAAAGCATTTGATAGAGTCAATTGGTTCTACCTGAGAGAAGTATTAAAAAAATTTGACCTAGGGACCAACATCTTGAATATGGTTAAAAACATCTACAATACTCCGAAGGCCAGAATTCTAATTAATGAGGAGCTAACGGATCAATTCTTAATACAAAGAGGTACTCGCCAGGGATGTCCCCTATCCCCGCTGTTATTCAACTTATATATGGAACCAGCAGCAGTGTGTCTTAGAAACCATCTAGCCATTGCCCCTTTTCACATCAAGGCTGGCATAAAAAAGTAGCATTATATGCAGACGACCTAATGATATTTACATCTCATCTTCAAGAAGCTCTTGAAGCAGCAGAATAGACTCTAATTAACTTTGGGAAAATCTCGGGTTATCAAATCGACAAATCTAAAACAGAGACTATGACTTGGAACAAGGTCTTCTTGAGCCCATATAACAAAGAAAAAATTAGATACCTGGGTATAGACGTAGTTAAAGATATAGATAAAGTTCCACAGATTAATTTTCATAGAGTCCAGGTTGAAGTAAAAAGATTGCTGCAAGTATGGAGTAGTCTGCCGTTGTCTATATTGGGTAAATCAAACATCCTTAAAATGTCAGTCCTACCGAAGTTTACGTTTATCTTCGGAGCTATCCCGCTTGAGTTCAACAGAGAGTCTATTAAGAAAATCCAGGGAGAGTTATCAAGTTTCATTTGGTCATCGAAAAAACCCAGAATAGCTTGGACTAAAATAAGGAGAAGAAAAAACCAGGGAGGATTAGCAACCCCAGACATTTTAGAATATTGTAGAGCTTTTCAATTTAAAAATAACAGAATCTTGTTAGATGCATATGAAAATTATCCATTATATATGCAAATAATGACAAATAACACCAGTCACTTCCTCTTTAAATTCGGTCACCCAAAATTTTTCAAAATAGTTAAGCTGAAGACTCTAAGAGCAGCTGCAAAATATGGTATTGCATCAGGTCTACTGTGAATATCCCTCTTCATAGCAATAAAACCCCTATTTGGGACTCACCTAGTACTCCGGAGTGTCTTAAATATTCTTTGTCGCTCCCCCTAAAAACAGCAGGAGTAGTAGTATGTGGGCAAATTCTATACCAGAATAAAATCTTAGACTGGGAAACATTAAATGAAATCACAAACCTTTCTCTAGCTAAGTTTAAATATTATCAACTCTCAAGTTGGGCAAAATCAGTGAAAGAAACCAGAACAGGCAATACAACCCTAGAAAGTAAAATGTTGGAGAAGCCCTTCAAGAAAGAGATATCATTCTGGTACTGGGCCCTCATAACATCAGGGGAGGAAGAATTTTGGATTCCGGAGAAAATTTGGGGGAAAGATCTGCCAACGCTGGATACAAACCTCTTATGGCAAATATCTATGAGCAAATGCTGGTCAATAGTAACTTCTGCTGCTTTAAAAAGAAACCACTTATATACAACCCACAGGGCTTATTGGACGCCGGAAAAACTGTCAAAATTCAGCGGATCTACAGTGAAATCCTGTCCAAAATGCGGCTTACCAAAGGCCAATGACCTGCACATGTTTTGGCAGTGCCCCCATCTCGAGGACTTCTGGAAGGCGGTGGGTAAGACCATAGAAGAGGTTTTGGGAAAACAGCTAACAGGGAGTATAGAGGTGGTCTTTTTTGGAGTTTCCGGGTCTACATCAGCAAACAGATTAACAAAACGGGAAGAGAGTCTGGTGTTTCTTTTAATCTTATTAGCCAGAAGAGAGATATGTGTAAAATGGATCATACCAATAGCTCCGCTTCATGAGGAGTGGCTATCTTCAGTGCTAAGAACTTATAACTTAGATAAAAAAAAGAAACCTTTTTCAAAAAAATTCACTTTCTGGGAACTGTGGGAAAATCACTTTCGAGGTATATAAGTTAAGAATGTCTGATGGTTTTTATTCTGTTCTTTCTCCTGGTCTCCTCTTCCTTATAAGTACGTCCTATGATTAAGTGCAAGCAACACATAATAGGATTGAAGGCCTATTAGAGTAGCCATGATGGCTAGCTCAACCCACCCAGAATTAAAACCTTCTACAATAGTAATGGGAAGTAAGGGAGCCCCCAAATTTTTTCCCATAAGGTCCACATATGGTGATAGGTACAGATTACTTTTAAAGGGAAAAAAGGGGTAACCCCGATAAACCCTTACTATAAGTGATGCACAATGAGGACAAAAAAAAAAAAACATGATGTCATCTTTCTAGAGACAGTAATAGCTCACCTTTATATAGGCAAAGTTGAAGAAATTGAGAAGGTAACACCCTGAAAGACTGCAGTGGTTTGTTTAGGCTGCTGCCTCTTGACTGAGTTATCACATTGTTGACAATTAACCAGTGTGCTGAAAAGATTGAGTGGGACCCTCACCCCTGGATGCTTAGCTTTGGGTAGCTGCAGTGATTACCATTAGGCCATTCTTCATCAGATATCCAGGGGTATGTAATGAAGGAACTGGTGAAAAGTGTTCCCTGCTTGTACTTTTAAGTATTTGCATTCACTGGGCCACTAGCAGCACTGGCATGCTGATCAACGGTGTTTAACATTTCCAGTCTGTGTTCCTGGCGTTCAATGCTTAATGTGAGGTGGTGGTTGCAGGTGGGGCACCGGGCACTTATGTAACCTCATAAGACTTTGACCCAAAGTGAGAGATAGAAAAACACAGGTGGGGGGAATGGAAAAAAGAGACCAAGAATGATATTGGGGATAAAAAAGAACCTGAAAGAGTGAGATACAGAGACAGGGAGTCTCTGGTGGTGGATGAAAGAGGCGTGAGGTGGAATCAAGACTAAGCAGCTTTGGAGTTCAGCCCCCCTGGCATTCAACAGCACCGGGTGCAGGCTTCTGAGCAAAGCCTTTTGCCCAGCACTTAACCTTATCCACATCAAGCACTGCGGGATTCATTTATCAGTACAGGGCGGTGTACTGAAGTCTTGCAGGGGGGATCTAGAAAAGATTCAAGAAGAGCTAAAACATCAAAGGTCCCGTTATGAAGACTCCGAAAACAAATGTAAATTGGGTGACATTAAAACTCTAAAAAGTAAGCTTCACCTAGCAGCTGGCAGAGAGATTGTCTTCTTTGGAAATCATGCAATAACTCAGAGACAGGCGAGGCAGGGTGTTGTTGAGGTTACATATCATGTCATGGAGGTTTACTGAAGGATACAAGAGCAGAATACAAACCTGCACCAAAGAAGCAGAAACATGATTATTCAGACTGAATATGATAAAGGGTGTCTTAAGGATGATGCCGATCCGAACAGGCGTTTGCCAGTTGACAAGATAACGGGGGTGATCAGAGAGTTTACCTCCTGAGAATCACCTGCCACAGAGGGCGTAGAAGGTTTTCAGGTGTCCTTAGGTTACTACAATATAATTAGACTCCCGTCTCCTCCCGGCTATCAAGATGGAGGCTAGAATCATTGTCCTTGCAAACCTCATGAAAGTCTGAGGCAAGGTTGGTACTATTTGCTAATCACAGCGTACTGTAAAAAGTTTGCAACATTCGTCCTTACCAGGATTCCGCTTGTCATGCCCAGATGTGTACACCGTGATTAGGAAAGCTTCATTGTGAATGGATGAACAAGCCATGGCCTAAACATGCAGTTTAATGTCAATGGTGGGTGAGTTGGGGAAGCTGAGGCTTTAGGGTGACTCTCAATGCATAAAAAGCATTTGACTGGATGTCATGGGTTAAATTGCTGCCTGTCTTGGGTGAATACCTGCTCCACCAGAAACCCATCTACTACACGGCACCTACTGCTTCTTCTGTAATCAATGACATTGATTAACCTCCCTCCCCCACACTCCCCCTCTTGCTGTCATTGCACCAAGCTGCAAGGTAGCGGCGTCCAGGCAAGAATTGGTGGGTGCTGGCATTTCAGCACAATTTCTAATCTTTTATCACCTCATTTCTGGCTAACATCACTCTTTAACTCAAAGGTCTGGCTTAATTTGCATATTGCATTACATGTACTTGGTCTGTCCAGCAAGATTTCTAAACTTTGTACACACAACCAGTCCCATTTAAATAGCTCTCACTCAACCCTAAAGGTAAGTGGAATACTGTTTCATTGAGCCCATATTTATTTCACACACAGTGATCAACACTTTTAAAGGGAGTGCAAATGTCTGGGCACATAATGTCACATGTCTCCTTGACATGTATTTATCTAAGACTGACATGTGAATTGAATTTCCTGTGTTCTTTGTGGACAGTATTGCTTTAATCGAGCCTCGAGATCACAGACGTTCATCATGTTGGACTATGGATTTGAAGAGTAATGAGCACCATTGGAGGAGCAGTCTTCCCACTATGGCCCTCATGGATTTTATTTTAAGTCCCTGCTGTCATTACTTTCTATGGGAGGGTGTTGCAGTACCAGTGATTGGCCATGTGCGGTGTTGGACCTGCTTTAGCTCTGCACTGGAGTAATTTACTGCTGTTTTAGGACCCTTCTTGTCTGCAGTAACTTTAGAATTGCAGCTTGTGAATAGCAATGGGTTTACTCTTTTGAGGCTGGGTGCATGTCCCCCCCCTAACCCTTCCCTACTCATCCCTAAGCCCCTCCTGTTTAATAGAAAGTAATAGTAAACTTACATGCCTGAGGATCTCTCCATAGAAACGACAGATGAGGTCGAGCTAGACTCACACTCACAGGCCGTGATTAGCATTTTGTAGTACTTTAGTGTTACTATTGCCATATTACTAAATGTACTACAAAATCCACTTTGTGAATAGGCCCCAAGGTATTTACAACAAATGATGTATAAAAACCCTCTCTGCAATAACTCTTAATTTTATGATTCCTCCATGCTAAGGGGTAGTGGGGGTTTAGTGACCAGTAGTGTTGCATAGATAAATATATTATCACTGACTACCACTACGCACGTCATACCAGCAGGAATTTACATAACAGACTGTAAAGGAATGACGTTTAGAAAGCTGATACATACTTATCTGTAAAGTTGTTTCCAGTCGTCCATCTCCAGGTGCCATTTTCGTTTCGCAGACCAATCCAGAAAGGAGCAGTGGCCAGCTGATTAACCACGAATTCCTAAAACAAATATACAAATAACAGAGAGAGGAGAGAGATTGTATGTAAATGCAACATGGGTGTCTATGTTTTTTCACATGCATATAATAATGAGTGCCTATGTGTCTGTCATCACAGGTTCTGGACCACTGACAGTCTCTTAGTTTTTTAAAGAATTTTGCACATCCCTTCTAAAGTATATCTTAGGGTACATTTGAATATCCTCAGGAGAGTTTAATCATTCTGACAAAGGACCACATTAATGTGGACCTCCTAATCCACTGGAGCGCTGCGTCCTTCATAAAGTAGTCACACAGCTGTTGTGGGAAGAGACCATGTTCAATGGTGTTGGACACCCTTCATAGATCTTACAGAATCAACACACCTACCCAGGTGCTGTATTTCTTTGTGTTAGGGGGCACCTGGGTCCATGTCACTGTCCCCTAGTGAGACGAGGGTCATTTCTGTGGGGTCCCCACCCTCCTGTGGGTACTCCTCCTCCTCCTCCCTAAGCGCTACATTAGCCAACACCTTGGACTGCCCACCAGTGGGTGGCTGTGCCCCGTTGGAGCACCTGGTATCCCCCTTCATGTGCCCCACCTGGTCACATGCAAAACATTTGCGGGGACCGGTCTCAGCAGGAATTCCTGACGAGACCCCTTGATTCTTAACTCCGGGGGGTAGGGAACCTTTACCCTGGGTTTTAGTTTGGGGCCCTTTAGAGAACTCCTTTGCTTTATCCTTGTCTCCCCCACTTTTCTGCTGGGGACCCTGCCCACCTTTGGCGGAGTCTCCCCCAAATGCTTTCTTGCGGAACCTTGTACTCACCCAGCAGTCCCCCTCCATAGCAAGCTTCCTAAGGTCAGTCAGCTTACTATCAATTAGGTGCTGGTGCAGATCTACAAAACATTGACTGGAGAAGTGCTCCCATGCAATCACATTGTAGAGCCCCTGATAATCTGTCACATTACTACCCTTCACCCAGCCATCCAGTGACTGGCAAAACACATCCACACATTCCAACCAAGTGTTGGCATCAGACTTCTTACAGGACCTGAACTGATCCCAGTACTTTTCAGAAGTAAGACCATACTTAGTGAGGAGGGCGTCCTTCATGTCTGGATAGGCGAGGTGATACCCCTTACTCAAAGCTATTTCTTCAGGGAACAGAGGCCACAATCCTGCTCCCCAATTCCCCTCAGGGACCCCATTCATGTGGATTGCTGCCTCGTACCCCTGAAACCACCTTTGTATGTCATCCCCCTTCTTGAATTTGTTGCCCACATTCTTAGGGAGGTGCACAGTTCTGTCTGCCTCTCTTGACGAGCTGCTGCCACCATCTGCGCCGGGCCTACTCCTCCCTTCCAGACCTCGCTCATGGTCTGACATCATCTTCCTTTCCTCAATGGTTATTCTTTTGTTTTTCCTCTCACTTTTCATCCTGAGTTTTTCCAACTCGAACTTCATTGCTTCCCACCTGTCCTCCAGCTCCTCTGGAGACAGGCTACTGCTGGCTGGTCTGAAGGGTTCCCCCATGCCAAAAGCACATCCGCCCTAGGAATAGGCCCCTCCGCCTCTCCACTGAGAATGCCAGATTGCCCACTTGCCTCTCAGGCTGCTGTAGGAGAGTAGGGTCCTCAATCCTATGATCACCCAGATTTTTTGCTTTTGTTTCACTGGTTTACGACTTTCTCTGGCTGTGGGCCTGCTAATCAGACCCACAGCCTGGCTGTTCTCTTTCTAAATTACGAGATGTACCCTAGGTGCATTTACCAATTGGTACTGGGCCACCTTATCAGACCCTGTAACTCAGGGCGTAGGTGTACCCAGGGCCGCCAGGGGCTGCAGCATGTATTATGCCACCCCTGGCTGGCCTCCTAAATTTGACACAACTGGCTGCATGACAGCTGGGGCGAAGTCGTGTAATCACCCTTTGCTTTAGATATAGTAGCCCTATATCTAACCACACAATGGACACCCGAGTTCCTATCAGTCACTCCTATGGCAGGCCTTGACAATCCTGAAGGCAGAGTGCGTGGGCTCGTGTGAACTGTGCTCTGGCCCGAGCCGAGCCCGGTTGCAGCTTGCGGATAAAGGACCCAATGGCTGTTCCATGATAACGCGTACCACATCGGTAACTTCGGTGTCGCGTTATCAAGACATGTCGAGTAAGGTGTCATACGAATCGGGATGCTGCCCTCTCACCAACCCCGGTGACGAGGTTAGCATTCCGCCCTTCTAGAGGGACACGACATGTACGTAACTGTGAACCCCGGTTAAAGTTAACGAAAGCCTCAGCTCCACAAAATGGATGCTGCCACCACAGACACGAGTCTGACCTCCTGCTGCTGGGAGTCCTTCCAGCGAGGAGCGCTTGGACAAAGGGTTTCCTGTCGAGGGCGGTGTTCGCACCGTCCCAGACAGGGTTTGTGTATTCTGGGTAGGTAGGGCTTTTGCGAGAAGGTGACTGCGGAGTGGCACCCCGGTGCTCACTACGCATCTGCCGGTCAGAACCAGTTCCAGGGGCGCCAGCCCTGGCCTGGGGAAAGTCCGGCAGGGGAGAGGGGTGTAACTACCCCCCTTCCTGGTCCCACCCTTAGGGCAGGACCTAGTCATGTACCCACCCCTTTCTTTAGGATAAAGACCGGAGTGGGGACCCTTCCAAATTAGATCATCTTTGAATCAAGAATACTTTCTACGAAAGGACTTCGAGACTCTTCTCAAGATTTCTCCCTTGTGACTAAGGAGTAGTCACCCTGCATCAGCGGGCACCATCTAAGAACTCTGCGGTTTGCTGCAAGTCCTTCCTCAAGGATCCGACGGCCCAGCTCGACGAGAACCGGCTTCCCTGGCACCTCTGACCTCTACCCACGTCATCAGCTCAGCTGTGATCTGTGGGTGCGACGAGACCTCGAGGGACCGGCCATCATCAGAACCTGCACGCTCTTAACCAGCACGACCATCGAAGCAATTCCCTGGTGAGTGCTCTGGGGTCTGAGAAGCCCCGACCCTGAGCCGCTCCAGCACCGAAGTGCAGTCTCCCAGCATCTCCACGATCTGCGTGGGGCCCTTCTGCTCGCTGCTCAGCACGTTGTCTGGTCACTAGCCGCTGGCTTGTGCCCTTCTGTGACGACATCCGAGAATCATCACTGCTGGTCTGGTTGCTCCAGACTGGCCCTTGCTTCCATCCTTGCGAGAAGCACCCCGGACCCTCCTGGTCCACTCAAGACGCCATCTTAGGCCCACCACGTGGCCCTGAGATTTGCCAAGGCTTGTTGCCCCTTCCTGGGCCCAGCGACGCCGACAGCATCATCCTTCGTGGGACAGCTCGCACCTCCACCGTGGTCGCCGACAACGCCTCCTGGTCCGTGAGACTGCAGAGCCTAGCGTCGCCCACTCACCTGGTCGAGGTGACGGCCAACCGGTGCCTTCCTGGTACCCTCTGACTACTGGCTAGTAGTACGAACTTGGTCCCCTCTGCTTTCAGGTATCATCAATCTCTGATCCAGGCTTGGATCTCTACGAACTATTCATCACTGGTCGCCGGCCAGCAACTCCTTTTCTTCCGGCTCCTGGCTCGTCAGCGAAGACCCCGACGCCTGTAAGACTTGTGCAGCCGCAGCCCTCGTGGCTAGGTAACTCGGCATTTCGGTGCCTGCATAGCCTCTTTACTCTAGGGTCCCGAGTCCTTCGCTTCCGACTTGCCTTATCGGGTCCGCCCGAGACCTTAAACTTTCCGTGTCCTCGGACACTTGTTTTAATTGTGCACTTGAAGTATTTTCCTAAGAGATTTGGTTTGTGCTTAGTACCCTGTCCTCATAAAGAGTACAGGGCTGTTGTGATTCTTAATAAATATCCTGTTTATTTTCATAACACTTGTGTGGTGTCCTTTCACTTGGTGTTCAAGGGGTACATGTGTGGTAAACAGCTGGCTTAACGCGCCCTCTCGAGTCTTTAGCCTTAGACTGCTCGTATCCACGCTACTAGGATAGCTGGTCTATAGGTTGACTTACAACCAAACACCATAAGGGTCGTTGGAACGATACATAGCGGTCGCTAGAATAGCGAACGTTGCATATCGGGCCAACTTCTCACATTGGTGAGCAGCGGTTGGGATTTGAGCTTGCTGTTGTTTTACCACACGTATCCTAAGAATATCTTGTTGAAAGATCACATAAGTACTGTTAGTACATATAACTAAAGCTTAGAATACTCTGAGTTCTACTGAACCAGCTGTTGCAGCTCCTCAAGGCTTAGCACACCTTGGCTGCAACTCTTAGCAAGGGAAAAGTAGGTAAACACATAGTGTAGGTAGGTGCATCACTTACACCACACTAGAAACAGTATGTCGGACAAAGGAGGAAACTCTGAGTCTCCCCTTGTGTCAGTTGACCCTCCACAGGTCATCCCTTCGAGATATACTGTGCTGAGCTTCAAGGAGTTAAGACAAGTGTGTCACTCCAGGAAGATCAAGCAGGGGTCTAACCCCACAACGTCCTTTCTGATTGGTCTCTTGGAGACTTATGATGCCAGAAAAGCTGAGACCCGTCCCAGCTCTTCTAATCCAGAAGGAGACATGCCTCCCCTCGAGGGAACCAGAGACGATCCTGACCTCATCCACCTCGCAACTGAGAACGAAGATGCAGAGGATGATGAGGATGAGGATCCCTCTGGGGATGAGGCAGATAAGGGACAGGTAGAAGTCGTCAGACTAACACGGTCCAACTTAAGCAAACATGATAGTGGTACTGGGGGACCCCCGGCACTACTGTCAGGTCCGCTTAACATTGGGAATGGACGAGCCAGATCTCTGTCAAGAGGCTCTGGCAGATCCCTTCAAACCAATGGCTCTCACAACTCTTCTCAAAGAGGGATGACGTCCCCTCAGAGGAGAGTGTACGAAGCTAAGGAAAGGGCAGCTAATCTGAGGATCGAAAGGGAAGAACTTGCCCTGGCCAAAGAAAGGCTTGCCTTTGCTAGAGAGCAACAGTTAAGTGGGGTAGTCCCCACTGGTGGCAGCAATGTACCTAGTAATAGGGAAAAGAGTTTCGATACGAAACACCTTGGGAAGATAGTGCCCCCCTTTAAACAAGGGGACCTCATCCACAAATGGATTACTGCGTTGGAGAGGGCCTGCACTGTGCAGGGTGTTCCCCAGAGTCAGTGGGCAGCTATCTTGTGGCTCTCCTTCGAAGGAAAAGGAAGAGACAAGCTCCTCACCACAAGGGTGGAGGATGCTAACGATTACCAAGTCTTGAAAAATACACTCGTTGAAGGGTTCGGCCTAACCACTGAGCAGTACAGGGTGCTGTTCAGGGATACCCAGAAAACGCAGTCTCAAGATTGGTCTGATTTTGTCGATTGTGCCACTAAGGCTTTTGAGGGCTGGTTGCTGGGCAGTAAGGTTACTGATTACAAAGGATTGTATAATTTGATGATGAGAGAACAAATTTTAAACAATTGTCAGAACCAGTTGTTGCATCAGCATCTTGTCGACTCGGATCTGACCTCTCCCCAAGAATTGGGAAAGAAGGCAGACAGATGGGTTCGTACGAGAGTTAAACAGAACCAGGGCCAGAATCAAGGTGGTCAGAAGAAAGAAGACCAGAAGGGTAAAGATTCTAAGGGGGAACAAAATGACCAGAAGTCTTCGACAGGTCCCCAACAACCCAAAGAGGGTGGGGGTCAGGCTCCCCAAAAGAAGAAAGAAGGCCAATCCAAAAGATGGTGCCAGTACTGCAAAAGTAAATCTCACTGGTTTAGTGAGTGCACCAAGAAAGGAGGAGGGCAGACTCCTGCCACTGCAGCCCCTAAGGCACCTGTGCCCCCTAGTACAGTCAGCAGTGGTAGTGCGCCTCCCAAGGGTTTAGTAGGGTTAACCCTGGGTTCTGAGGGGCGTGACAACTTAGTTGGCACACTCACTCAGGCTGTCCTTGTCAGTACAGGGGACGTGGACGTGTCCCCTGACGTAAGCCCCAATACTTTGGGCAAATACCGACAGACGCCTTTCATAAATGGAAAGATGGCTCAGGCCTATAGGGACACTTGTGCCAGCGTCACCATGGTGACGCCTAACTTCGTGGACCCTGGACAGATCATGCCAGGTACAGAATTCCTGGTGACCAATGCAAGCAATGTCACTACCAATCACAGTATGGCAATTGTAGCTTTCTCCTGGGGAGGGGTAACTGGCCAAAAGAAGGTTGTAGTTAGTCCAGACCTCCCAGTGGATTGTTTGTTGGGCAATGATTTGGAGTCATCACAATGGTCAGAAGTGGAGCACCGGACTCACATGGAAATGTTAGGTTTGCCAGCACATGTGTTCGCTGTGACCAGGTCACAGGTCAGGAAATGCCCCACTGAACAGGTGCTGGATCCTGGAACAACGGACCAGACACCTCCCAAGAAAAAGAGCAGTAGGGTTAAGGCTGCGCCTTCCCCCTTGCCCCAGGTCGAGGATCAAGTCTCAGAGGAGGCTGACCTACAGGAATTGAGGGAAACTGAGCCTAGAGAGTTCGAACTTGATCAAGTTGAATTCTTGGGTTCAGGGGGACCCTCAAGGGAAGACCTGGGGAAGGACCAGTTAGACTGCCCTTCTCTTGAACCCCTCAGACAGCAGGCTGCTGCTGAGGCTGCTGGGAACGCCACAGGTACCCACAAGGTATACTGGGAAGATGGACTCCTGTACACTGAGTCAAGAGACCCCAAGCCTGGCATGACCAGGAGGCTGGTTGTACCCTTGTCTCAGCGTGGTTTCCTACTTACCTTGGCCCATGAGATTCCCTTAGCAGGACACTTAGGCCAGACGAAGACGTGGGACAGGCTTGTCTCGCACTTTCACTGGCCTCACATGAACGAAGATACCAAGGAGTTTTGCCGCTCCTGTGTCACTTGCCAAGCCAGTGGTAAGTCAGGTGGCACGACAAAGGCCCCCCTTATACCAATGCCTGTGGTGGGGGTGCCCTTTGAACGGGTGGGGATTGACATCGTCGGTCCCATGGAACCACCAACAGCATCAGGGCACAAGTTTATACTGGTGGTAGTGGATCATGCCACCAGGTATCCTGAAGCTATTCCCCTTAGGACCACTACAGCACCTGTTGTGGCAAGAGCCCTAGTTGGAGTATTCTCCAGAGTGGGTTTCCCTAAGGAGGTCGTCTCCGACAGAGGTGCAAACTTTATGTCGAGCTACTTAACTGCTATGTGGAAGGAATGTGGTGTCAACTACAAGTTCACTACACCCTATCATCCACAATGCAATGGGCTTGTTGAGAGATTCAACAGGACCCTAAAAGGGATGATTCATGGACTACCGGAAAAGCTTCGGCGTAGATGGGACGTCCTGATCCCCTGCCTCTTGTTCGCCTACAGAGAAGTCCCACAGAAGGGGGTTGGCTACAGCCCTTTTGAACTTTTGTACGGACATCCTGTAAGAGGACCCCTGTGTTTGGTGAAGGAAGGATGGGAGAGACCTCTCAAAAAGCCTGCAGCCAACATAGTGGACTATGTGCTTGGCCTCCGCTCGCGGATGGCTGAATACATGGAGAAGGCATCTGAAAACCTTAAGGCCAGCCAAGAACTCCAAAAAGCTTGGCATGACCAAAAGGCTGTCTTGACTGTTTACCAGCCCGGACAGAAGGTGTGGGTGTTGGAGCCAGTGGCCCCAGCAGCACTCAAGGACAAATGGTCCGGGCCCTACACCATCCTGGAGAAAAAGGGAGAGGTCACCTACCCGGTCGACCTGGGAACTCCCCGGAGCCCCCACAGGGTGCTTCATGTCAACAGGCTCAAAGCATATGTCGACAGGAAGGACATGAGTTTGCTCATGGCCCTAGATGAGGGACAGGAGGAGGAGAGTGACCCTCTCCCCGACCTGCTCACTCAGAATCCTGACGATGGATCGGTAGATGGTGTTGTCTTTTGCGGCAGCCTCTCCGAACATCAACAGAGCGACTGTAAACAGGTTCTTCAGTCGTTCAGACATATGTTTTCTCTAACACCCAGTCAGACCGATTGGTGCACCCATGAGGTTGACACTGGTGACAGCTTGCCCGTAAAGAGTAAAATCTACCGGCAGCCTGATCACGTTAGAGACTGCATCAAGAATGAAGTGCAGAAAATGTTGGAGCTGGGAGTCATTGAACCCTCGGATAGCCCTTGGGCTAGTCCCGTAGTTCTAGTGCCGAAGCCTCACACCCAGGGTGGTAAGAGAGAGATGAGGTTTTGCGTAGACTACAGGGGTCTCAATGCAGTCACTAAGACTGACGCCCACCCAATACCAAGGGCAGACGAGCTTATCGATAGATTGGCTTCGGCCAACTACTTAAGTACGTTTGACCTGACAGCTGGGTATTGGCAAATCAGGTTAGCTGAGGACGCCAAGCCTAAAACCGCATTTTCAACCCCTGGTGGGCATTATCAGTTTGTGGTAATGCCCTTTGGTCTGAAAAATGCACCTGCCACCTTCCAAAGGTTGGTGAATCAAGTCCTTACTGGGCTGGATGACTTCTGTGCGGTGTATCTAGACGATATTGCTGTCTTTAGCTCCACCTGGGAGGATCACCTGGTCCACCTGCGGAAAGCGTTGGAGGCTCTGCAAGCAGCAGGCCTCACTATCAAGGCCACCAAGTGCCAGATAGGGCAGACACAGGTTGTATACCTGGGCCACCTTGTAGGTGGAGGCCAGGTTCAGCCGCTGGAGAGCAAAATACAGTCAATCAGGGACTGGGCTCCTCCAACCACCCAGACTCAGGTTCGAGCTTTCTTGGGCCTGACTGGATACTACCGAAAGTTTGTCAGGAACTATGGTTCCATCGTGACACCATTAAATGAACTGACAAGTAAGAAAATGCCAAAAAAGGTTCAGTGGACAGCGAGCTGTCAAAAAGCATTCGATGACCTAAAGCAGGCCATGTGCACGGCGCCTATCCTCAAGAGTCCAGACTACTCCAAACCATTCATTGTCCAAACAGACGCTTCTGAGTTGGGTGTGGGAGCTGTACTTTCTCAACTGAATTTTGATGGTCAAGACCAGCCCATTGCTTTTATAAGCAGAAGGCTGACCCCTAGAGAGAAGAATTGGTCAGCTATTGAGAGGGAGGCCTTTGCTGTGGTTTGGGCCCTGAAGAAGCTGAGGCCATACTTGTTTGGCACTCACTTCAAGATTCAGACCGACCATAAGCCCCTCTTGTGGCTAAATCAGATGAAGGGTGAAAACCCCAAACTGCTTAGGTGGTCCATTTCCCTACAGGGGATGGACTTTACAGTGGAACATAGACCTGGTACTGATCATGGCAATGCCGATGGGCTCTCCAGATATTTCCACTTAGAACAAGAAGACTCACCTGGTCAAGGTTAGCTTATTGTTCCGACGTTTGGGGGGGGGTCATGTAGGAGAGTAGGGTCTGCAATCCTATGATCACCCAGATTTTTTGCTTTTGTTTCACTGGTTTACGACTTTCTCTGGCTGTGGGCCTGCTAATCAGACCCACAGCCTGGCTGTTCTCTTTCTAAATTACGAGATGTACCCTAGGTGCATTTACCAATTGGTACTGGGCCACCTTATCAGACCCTGTAACTCAGGGCGTAGGTGTACCCAGGGCCGCCAGGGGCTGCAGCATGTATTATGCCACCCCTGGCTGGCCTCCTAAATTTGACACAACTGGCTGCATGACAGCTGGGGCGAAGTCGTGTAATCACCCTTTGCTTTAGATATAGTAGCCCTATATCTAACCACACAATGGACACCCGAGTTCCTATCAGTCACTCCTATGGCAGGCCTTGACAATCCTGAAGGCAGAGTGCGTGGGCTCGTGTGAACTGTGCTCTGGCCCGAGCCGAGCCCGGTTGCAGCTTGCGGATAAAGGACCCAATGGCTGTTCCATGATAACACGTACCACATCGGTAACTTCGGTGTCGCGTTATCAAGACATGTCGAGTAAGGTGTCATACGAATCGGGATGCTGCCCTCTCACCAACCCCGGTGACGAGGTTAGCATTCCGCCCTTCTAGAGGGACACGACATGTACGTAACTGTGAACCCCGGTTAAAGTTAACGAAAGCCTCAGCTCCACAAAATGGATGCTGCCACCACAGACACGAGTCTGACCTCCTGCTGCTGGGAGTCCTTCCAGCGAGGAGCGCTTGGACAAAGGGTTTCCTGTCGAGGGCGGTGTTCGCACCGTCCCAGACAGGGTTTGTGTATTCTGGGTAGGTAGGGCTTTTGCGAGAAGGTGACTGTGGAGTGGCACCCCGGTGCTCACTACGCATCTGCCGGTCAGAACCAGTTCCAGGGGCGCCAGCCCTGGCCTGGGGAAAGTCCGGCAGGGGAGAGGGGTGTAACTACCCCCCTTCCTGGTCCCACCCTTAGGGCAGGACCTAGTCATGTACCCACCCCTTTCTTTAGGATAAAGACCGGAGCGGGGACCCTTCCAAATTAGATCATCTTTGAATCAAGAATACTTTCTACGAAAGGACTTCGAGACTCTTCTCAAGATTTCTCCCTTGTGACTAAGGAGTAGTCACCCTGCATCAGCGGGCACCATCTAAGAACTCTGCGGTTTGCTGCAAGTCCTTCCTCAAGGATCCGACGGCCCAGCTCGACGAGAACCGGCTTCCCTGGCACCTCTGACCTCTACCCACGTCATCAGCTCAGCTGTGATCTGTGGGTGCGACGAGACCTCGAGGGACCGGCCATCATCAGAACCTGCACGCTCTTAACCAGCACGACCATCGAAGCAATTCCCTGGTGAGTGCTCTGGGGTCCGAGAAGCCCCGACCCTGAGCCGCTCCAGCACCGAAGTGCAGTCTCCCAGCATCTCCACGATCTGCGTGGGGCCCTTCTGCTCGCTGCTCAGCACGTTGTCTGGTCACTAGCCGCTGGCTTGTGCCCTTCTGTGACGACATCCGAGAATCATCACTGCTGGTCTGGTTGCTCCAGACTGGCCCTTGCTTCCATCCTTGCGAGAAGCACCCCGGACCCTCCTGGTCCACTCAAGACGCCATCTTAGGCCCACCACGTGGCCCTGAGATTTGCCAAGGCTTGTTGCCCCTTCCTGGGCCCAGCGACGCCGACAGCATCATCCTTCGTGGGACAGCTCGCACCTCCACCGTGGTCGCCGACAACGCCTCCTGGTCCGTGAGACTGCAGAGCCTAGCGTCGCCCACTCACCTGGTCGAGGTGACGGCCAACCGGTGCCTTCCTGGTACCCTCTGACTACTGGCTAGTAGTACGAACTTGGTCCCCTCTGCTTTCAGGTATCATCAATCTCTGATCCAGGCTTGGATCTCTACGAACTATTCATCACTGGTCGCCGGCCAGCAACTCCTTTTCTTCCGGCTCCTGGCTCGTCAGCGAAGACCCCGACGCCTGTAAGACTTGTGCAGCCGCAGCCCTCGTGGCTAGGTAACTCGGCATTTCGGTGCCTGCATAGCCTCTTTACTCTAGGGTCCCGAGTCCTTCGCTTCCGACTTGCCTTATCGGGTCCGCCCGAGACCTTAAACTTTCCGTGTCCTCGGACACTTGTTTTAATTGTGCACTTGAAGTATTTTCCTAAGAGATTTGGTTTGTGCTTAGTACCCTGTCCTCATAAAGAGTACAGGGCTGTTGTGATTCTTAATAAATATCCTGTTTATTTTCATAACACTTGTGTGGTGTCCTTTCACTTGGTGTTCAAGGGGTACATGTGTGGTAAACAGCTGGCTTAACGCGCCCTCTCGAGTCTTTAGCCTTAGACTGCTCGTATCCACGCTACTAGGATAGCTGGTCTATAGGTTGACTTACAACCAAACACCATAAGGGTCGTTGGAATGATACATAGCGGTCGCTAGAATAGCGAACGTTGCATATCGGGCCAACTTCTCACAGCTGCTACCCAGGCTCTCGGTGCCTTTTGTAGCTCGTTCTTCCTTGTGAGGCCTCTGACTTGGACTTTTAGGCTCTTGCAGATGGATTTCAATTTCCTCACATTGTAGAGTTCCAACCTATCCTCCTCAAAGGCAATTTCCAGGGATGCAACGGATGATGCTCTTGATTCCGGCATGACGAAGTAGCAAGTTCAAACTGGCAAGATCAAAAAATAGGCCAAAAAGAAAAAGGACTAGTATGTGGCACTTAATGGTCTGCGATATGGTAGTGGTTCACACCAATCACTGTAAGTCAAGTGCAAACCAATGTTAGAAATGGGGTTCTCTAGTTGGCAAGGGCTTGCACCTTTGTCCAAGTAAGGACCCTTCTTCCTAGTCAGGATAAGGAAGTTACACTCCTAAAATAACCCCTGCTCACCCACTTGGTAGCTTGGCACGAGCAGTCAGGCTTATCTTAGAGGCAATGTGTAAGCATTTGCACATCACCGACAGTAATACAGTGTAAACACTACAAAAGGACAGCACACCAGTTTAGAAAAATAGCCACTATCTTTATATACAAGACCAAAAATCAGAAGAATCCACACTACAGTACTTGATGTCAATAGCTCCGCCCGGAGCTATAACGGCATTGTGAGAAAACAAATCCAAACAGTTCCAGCTGGTCGCTGCATCGCGGACCAGCTACGGTGTCGGGAAAACCCGCAAACAGTACCTGTTAGAGATGCAGGTCGCCGAGGCTCTTGAAGTAACTCACGTTGCAGGTCGTGCTCCTTTCCGTTGGGATCAGTAGCACTGGCATCGGGTGTTGCGTTGCGAAGTGCAGCGTGTGGTTCCCTCAGGCAGCGGTGCGAACAGCGGCCCGGTGGCGGCGTCAGATGGCATAGTCAGTAAGACCAGGGTCACAGTGCGAGGTGAAGGGGGAGCTCATCACGATGCTGGCAGGTAACGGTGCAAGCAGCAGCTTTGTCGTTGCTGAAGCGCTGTTGTCGGCCGATGAACGGGAGTCGATGGTGCTGGCCTCGGTAGGCCAAGGCTGCGGTGTGGGATGAGGGCGGTGCATCGTGTAACTTCAGAGCCGTGCCCTCAAACCATGGTGCAAGCAGCGACTCTATTTTGGCGTGGAGCGGCGGCATTGGGGTGGCCAAGGGATCGTCGTGAAGCGAGGCGGTGCAGAGTGCGTTGCCCACAGGTCGCGGTGCGAGCAACGGTTCAGTGGTGGAGTCAGAAGGCGTCGTCGGTGAGACCGGGGTCACAGTGCGGCGGTGCTCTATGCCATGCCCAGGCTTCAGCGTGAAGCGAGGCGGTGCAGAGTGCAGTGCCCACAGGTCGTGGTGCGAGCAGCGGCTTGGTGGGCATCAGCAGGCGTCATCAGTGAGAGCAGGGTCGCAGTGCGGCGTTGCAGTGGTGCCCTTTGCGGTGCCTTCAGGACACGGAGTCGGCAGCAGCATCGTAGACATCGTCAAGTTGCTTTTCTTCTGTCACAGCACAAAACACACAGTCCCCTGTGCTGAGGGCAGAAGAGCTTGAAGTAATTGCTGTTCCTGAGACTTTTTGAACAGGGGACAAGCTCTACCTCAAGCCCTTGGAGAAACTCATAAAAGTAGATTGCAAAAAGTTCAGTCCAGTCCTTTCACTGCCCAAGACAGATGCAGCCACTGTCGGCTAACACAGGAAAGCACACAGCAAAGTGGTAGTCCCTCCTCACAGCTTCTCCAGCTCTTCTTCTTCGCAGTCTTCTTGATCCAAAAGAGTTCTAAAGTTCAGGGGTCTGGGACCCAGTATTTGTATGCACAAATCCTTTGATTCTCTAGACAGAGGGTGTCTATGCCCAGCTAGAACCAGCTCTGCCTTCTCTGGTGTGATTTCCAGGCAGGGGGTGGAACCGGCATTGTCAGAGGCAGAACAGGCCCTTTGAGGTGCAAGGAAATCTCCTCCCTCTTCCCCCATCGTAGCCTAGGTCTATTCAGCCCTTTCCTGACCTACCTAGAGTATCGGGAGCCACCCTTGTTTCCCATCTGTCGTCCAAAACCCAGACAGGCACTCCGCAATCCAGCAGAGGCACATGGGATGACTGAGCAAGAAAATACCTACTTCCTAAAAGTGGTATTTTTAAACACAGAATGTAAAAATCACCTTTACTAAAAGATGCATTGTTAGATTCTGAATTCAGGCATACTAAATTGTATTTTACCACCTAGTTCCCAGGGCTAGTTATGTTTTTAAGATGTTATGAACAAACTTCGCATTCTGTCCTATGAGGAACAGGTAGCCTTGCAATAGTGAAAAAACAATATGGGCTGTAATTCACTATCAGGACATGCCACACACACCAGGGCATGTCCTACCTTTCACATACACCGCACCCTGCCCTCAGGGGTACTTTGGGCCTACCTCAGGGGTGCCTGACATGTACGAATAGGGAAGGTTAGGAACTAGCCAGTGTGTGCATGCGTCAAGCCGACATGACAGTTATAAACTGCGCGCAGACTCTGCAATGGCAGGTCTGAGTTACCTTTTTAAGGCTACTCACTGGGTGGCACAATCCGTGCTGCAGGCCCACACGTAGCATTTGGTTCCCAGGCCCTGGCACACTCCGTGCACTTCACTAGGGGCTGACAAGAAAACCAAACAGCCAATCATGTAAACACCAATCCATAACATACTACACCACAGGAGCACTTGCGCTTTACCACTGATCAGCAGTGCTCAAAGTGCAGAGAAACGATACGCCAGCAAAAACAGAGTAAAAACCGGGAAGGCGGAAAGCAAAAGCTCTTTGGGGATACACGCCAAAAGATGCTAAGTCTAACATTCACCCAGCTGTGAGACCGGCGGACCTTGATCCCCAGACCTGGTCACACTTGGCAGAACTCTTGCTGAGTTTCTCTATGTCGAGGTACAGCCACAGCTGGCTCCTTGATGGCTGAGAACTTGAGTGCTCCAAGCCTGACTTTTTACAATCTATTTCCAGATAGATTTAGTGTTTCAGTTTTTGGAGTTCAGGTTGGAGGCTGCATCCTTTGAAGTGTTCATTCCTATGTCCTTTCACCAAATAAGCAGTCTGTCACAGGAGTAGCAAACCATTCCTCACAACACAGGCCATGGGAGGGACTCGTGCTGAATGTCAGGATCACTGGTATACATCTAACGTAAGGTTACCATAGGGTCTGAGTCCTACTCTTTGATTCTCTTATCCGCCCCATCACCTTCTTGAGTTGTGCCCAGGCCCTCTGACTAGTGACTTCTTTCAGGATCAAAGAGCCCTTTTGAAGTGTACTGAAGAGCCTGGCTCTTTCTTTCTCCAGTGTGTGTCCAACCAGCTCTCATTAGTGTACAATCCACAAATCTATCTGGGGGGATGCCTCAAAATGCCTCTCCAGAAGATCCTGGGCTTCCAATATTGAACCCACAGGCTTCCATGTACTGCACATATCTCTGTGTTCACAAGCAAATCAATCACCCAGGTTCCTGTCTACTGCACCCTGAGAGGCCTACATCTCAGTGCACACGCACAGTGCACACTCGCAGACACGCTATGGGGAAGCCCAGCGGTATAAGAAAGAGTGCAGTCTGTGAGACAGGCCTAGATCATGCTGCACACTGATGATTTGCGTTCACCCATGAGCATAAAGCAGCACCAGGGATCCAGCTATTGTTGCAGCTGGGCATTCAGGGTAGCAGTTCACGTCACTTATCATGCCTCTCCCAGGTCAGGGTATCCCAAACCAACAGCTAACCTGGAGAAGTCAGGTTGTCAGATCAGATCAGTAAAACTAAATAGGAGAGTCCATTAGCTCCACTCCACTACAAAGTCTAACTCTTGCAACAAAATCGACCATTTCTAATATTATTATTTTGTATTGCATTCTTGTATAGGCCATAGCTACTCCTGGGGGTTTTCCAGCTCTTGGAGGACAGGAAGAACAGATTATTGAGGAGATCTAAAACAGCCAAGTCTTCAGTTCCTTGCCACAGGTGGACAAAAAGACTTGTGGATGGAGTTCCGTAGCCTAGGGCAGAGAAAAGAGAAAGAGCGGGCACCTATGCGTTTATTTATAGGGAATGAGAAAAGCAGTCGATTGCTCAAGCGCAAAGTGCCGGAAGAGTGATAGAGAACCCTCAATTTTTGCAGGTGCCTGGGTCCCAAGAGTGTGCTGATTTTATACAGAAATCTGAGTACTTTAAAATGTATTTGCCTATTGATTGGGAGCCAGATCAGGTGGCAAAGGAGACTGGAAGCAGAGGAGTGTTTGCAGAGCCAGACAACAGAGTTCAGAACCACCTGTAGGCGCTTTATCACAGTCTTATCTGTTCCTAAAATCAAGATGTTACAGTAATCCAACCTTGATAATATCAAGGCTTAGATGACTGTTCTGTGAGCAGGAAAGGGAAGTATCCACAGGATCTTTTTAAGCCCTTTCAAGTTGGCGAAGTCTCTACAATTTGGGATTCTCTTCCTTCATTGCCATCAACTACTTCAATGGCTTATGATCCATTTGCACTAGAACCTAGTGCCAAACATGCAAAGGTAAAGGTACACAAGGCCCACTCTACTGCAAAGCACCCTTTCTCAACAGCCGGCCAGTTCTGTTCTGTTGGTAGTAATCTCCTACTAATAAAAGTCACTGGATCTTCTCTATGAAAGACTGGCTCTAGTTCTGTTTGGGTGCAGTGCATCGGAAATCGGCAGTCTACATTCTCACGGACTTTAAGATTACAGAATGTACTGGCCACAATGCAATACACGTGGCAGCTTTGATTGGCAGTAGCCGTGTGGGAGGGACTGTATGAACCTGTTATAGATATTGGTTCTCTTTGCTTTTTGCGCATTTTAAACGCAATTGCTAGTACGGACTGCTCTGATCTCCTACCTCGGACTGATAGAGTGACGATCACAGATATGGGTTATTTTTAGCTGTACCCACACTTGCCGAATTGATTGGACACACTTTCCATTCTTCAACCTTTTTGGTTTATCCATTTTTGTGGCGGCGACAACCTGAAAGCAGCAACTTAAGGACTGCTGATCTGACTACCATTGGACTCATTTCTTTAAATTGATTGAAGTGGATGTTCCATATCGCATAATTACGAGCAGTACGGATACGGCGTCAGGGACACTGTGGAACAACGAGTTCTGGCATTTTGAATAAAAATACAACGTGACTAGCATTTGGCTAATTTATACTATTATCGCCCTGAGGAAGCTCCCCGTATGGGAGCGAAACGCGTTGGCTGATGAATGAAATGGAATGTTCTTAAAGTGAATTGATTTCTAATAAAGAAGTGACTTTTTTCATCTACTCTGGCTTACTGGTCTTTGAGTGCTGCGCACCCCCATTTGTTATATGCATACTTCCTTGTTCAGTTCCTCAAATGCTTCCTGACACTTCTCATTACAGATCACTATCCTGGGTACCTTCCTGCACAAAAACAATCATTAATGGAATTTTCCTCTTTCTATGCATGCTGCAGAATGCAGCACGCTCAGAAAAAACGAGGAGAAATAAAAGTATTTCTCCTTGTTGCCCCACTCTTTGGACGCGTAGGATTCGGATGCATTCCCAGGTTTAGGACACTTTGTAAATCTGGGAATGTGACAGGTTCCATGGAAGTTGCGTGGGAACACCCACCGCCACACACACTGAATGCCCGTTTCATGCAGAATAATGCGTGAAAGGAGTCCATATTTACAATCTCACTCCTCAGTGGAGGCTCTTGGAGGGTGTTCAAGCCTCAACGCCCAGAAGTGCTGCAGGGAGGTGTTTTATCCACGCCGCCACCGCCAGGAGTCATTTCAAGGCAGCCAGGAACCTTGAAGCACGCCGCCACCGCCAAGAGTCAACCAACTGCTGACTACACGCGCCGCCGCTCCGGGACTACAATTCCCGGCAGCCCACGTGGCGGCGCGCTTTCTGACAACGCGAGGGCGCCAGGAGGCGCACTTAAGCGGCGCAGAAACCGGCGGAGCGGGGGAGACCAACCTGCACTTACCTGACAAACGCCGCCACCGCCAGGAGTCATTTCAAGGCAGCCAGGAACCTTGAAGCACGCCGCCACCGCCAAGAGTCAACCAACAGCTGACTACACGCGCCCCCGCTCCGGGACTACAATTCCCGGCAGCCCACGTGGCGGCGCGCTTTCTGACAACGCGAGGGCGCCAGGAGGCGCACTTAAGCGGCGCAGAAACCCGCTTTGCGGGACGCCCGGAGCGAAGCCCGGGCAAAGGGCGGGCCCTCTACGGCCAGAAGAGGCTGGGCTGGGCCAGAAACGCTGCAGGAAAACTCTGCAAGACCCAATATTCAAGTAAGCCTTGCGGTTTTAACTGCCTTTTTGTCTGCTCAATACTGATCTTGTGTGGATTCTGCTAATCATGCCCAAGAAACTTGAGGAAGTTCAGTCAAACACCATTAACAATTATCTGGTGCAGACTGTTAAAAAGATAAACATGCAGAGAAGAGAGTCTCTGGGGTTGAGCCAATCCCCTGATCTACGATGTCTGTCTCCTTCCGCATCTATTTTGATTGATGACACTATATTGCAAGAAGCTCACTGTGTGGCTACTACTAGCGGCCCTATTCCCCAAGGATTTACTGATACATCTGTTAACGCTACCCCGGCCCCTGAGGGATCTAATGAAGAGGCCGAGGGTAACACAGACACTGACATTGAACTTGATCAAGAGAAACAGATTCGTGCCTCAGCGGACGAGCAGTCCCCCACAGGGCATGACACCAGGCCAAGACGACTTTGCACTAAAAATCCACCAAAGCGGGTGGGGTTACGTTCAGGGGCAAGACGGAAGAGGGCTATTACCCCAAAACTTAAGCAAGTGATTAGTGTTGAGGACACATCAAATCCAACTCTTTAGGATGCCTTTTTTGAAAAAATTGCGATTTCCTTGAGTTAAAAATCAACACTATCATCAAACCTCTAATATCAAAAATTGACAAACTGCAAGCGGAGGTTAAGAAGTTGGGTGGACTTCATACTTTGGTTGCTGGCGGGGTAGAAAACATAACTACAATAGTCAAACATCTGAGTAACAACATAGGGGGAAATGTTGCTGGAGATGTTGTAAGTGAAAGTGTAGGAAATCAATTGCCTGAGGAGAATTTAACATCTCACCCATCAACGCTGACTGTTAACAATGAGGGTTCCTTATCAGTCAATATTCCAACAGACATAACCTCTTTGGTAAATATCCCCCCAGTACAAACACACTCAACAGACCCTCTACAATTTATAGTAGAAGCCACACCTGTGGTTTTAGTCTTAGCAAATGTCCCTCCACTGGAAGGGGGAACAGTGGAAAGCCCCACTTCTCTTTGTAGCAAGGCCTTACACTGGTTGACCAGTAACACACGGCTAGCACCAGGGGGAAAGCACCATCTGGCAAGTGTAATTAAGTCAGTAACTAGGGTCCCCTGGTTGGGAAACCGGCCTAAAAAATTTAAAGGGGATTGTGTGGCAGTGAGTTTTTCAACTAATGATGTCCTTCCCAACATTCTTGCTAACCTATTCCCCCCCCAACGCAGACGGGGTACTGTTGTTCCCTTAACTTTAAAGTTTTTCTACGGCGAACAGCAGAACGTTACTTATCCAATGACTCCTGCCCCAGGGTGGGATAGTAATTGGGACTTGAACTTCAGATGGGATCAGGACCCAAGGCACAATATAGCAGCTCACCATTATCATCCAGCACAGTATAATCCCGTTGCACAACCCCTTCAATTGTTCAACCGCTATGCCCCGTTATCCTTCATGGATCAAAACGATTGACTCTCCCCAAGACAAGATAGTAAAGGTGAGGACCCTCAGCCTGCTCTCAATCCATTAGTTCAGAACTCTGTAGGTATTAGGGCCTGTAGAATTATGAGCTGGAACATCGCTGGTCTCAGAGCCAAATTTAATGATAAGAACTGGCTGGATATAATAAAATCCTATGACGTTCTTGCCTTTCAAGAAACATGGGAAACGTCAGACAGTCTGGTTCTGGACAGTTTTTCCCATTTTTTTGTACCTGCAGACTCTAGTAAGGCAGGAAGGGCAAAGGGGGGCTTGGCTATATACATTTCATTAGATATTCAAGGAAAGCCAAGGCATATTAAATCTAACTCAACAAATTGCTTAGAGGTTGAACTAACTACATCAAACTCCTATCCCATATTATTTGTTAACTTTTAAAATTCCCCTGTCAGTCAAACCCCAAACGAGCATTTGGTAACATTAGAGGAATTCCTGTCCACCCACAGTGAGAATAGCGCTTATGGGTACGAGGTGATCCTCATGGGAGACTTTAACATCCATCCTTGCCATGCGGATTGCCATGTGGAATATGAGGAATGTTCCCCCCATTCCTCTCCACCGCATTTCGAACATACATCACGTGGACAGGCCTTGGAATTGCTCTTAGCTACTTTTAACCTTTATGAATCATGTAGTTGTCCTACAGGCCCGAGGTTACCGACATATGTGGGCAATGACACAGGCACAATTATAGATTATATCTTTTTATCTTCTAGTATTCTGCCTGAAGTTATTAATTATAAGGTAGAAACTACAGTTTTTAGTGATCACAACCCTGTGATTTTAGAGATTATATCTCAGGGAGTCTTGGGAAAAAGGAAGATTGATGCCTCATGTGCCACAGAATTAGTCCCAAAAGATCAGAATCGGAGACTGAAATGGGACCAAGTAACCCCAATCACCTTTTTGCAGGAAACTCTGGCTAAAGTTGAGGGGGAGGTTGCTATTTGTCTGGATAATAAGAACTCTGGTGCCACCATGATTGAGGCTTTCAACGCCATCTGCCGTCAGGTCAACTCAGACCTGACCGTAAAGACAAAGCCAAATAGGACCAGGGGCCCCAGATGGTTTGACTCAGATTGTTCTAAGGCTCACTCAATCCTCCTAAAGGCTCTAAAAAACAAACCTAGAGATAAAGAGCAGATACCGTTACTGAGGAAACAATACAATCACGCTATCAGGGTGAGGAAACTTGAGATAAAAAATGAGGCCTGGAGTGATTTATTATTGCCCGAAACACAACGAGATAGCGCCAAATTTTGGGCAATTATAAACCACCCATATTTTGCGGGACAAGACAATCAGAGAGCAGATTGTATTATACCAGATGATCAGTGGGTGACACATTTTAGTAACATCTATAGTTGTTCCGATACCACCCCAGACCGTGAGATGTCACTCACACAACTAACAACCACCATCTCTCCCTTTAGCCTAGAGGAGGTTAAGAAGGCAATTAACGATACACTCCATAAAAAGGCACCGGAGCCCGATGGGGTCCCTGCAGATTTCTTTAAGAGTGCTCCCGAACTTAGTACCAATATTCTCACAAATATTTTTAATGCTACTAGGGACCTCATTTTTCCTATTAGCTGGGCCAAGTCCACGATAGTACCGATCTTTAAAAAAGGACAGAGGACAGATCCGGCCTGTTATAGGCCAATTTCTCTCATAGATTCAAGCGTTAAAATCCTGGGGAGAGTCTTTTTAGGAAGACTGACCCAGCTCTTAGAAGGGAAGGGCGTTCTATCAAACGCACAATATGGCTTCAGAGCCAAAAGAGGAACTTTAGATCAGTGCCTAAATCTAGAACTAATTTTAAATAAATACGTAATCGCCAAGGGGGGTTCCCTGTACATGGCCTTAATGGACCTCTCATCAGCATTTCACCTGGTTAACAGGGCAAAGCTGTGGAGGATCCTTCTGGCCATGGGCATCGACCCCCCTTTGGTTGGATACCTAGCAGAATTACATAGGGACCTTATGACCTCGGTCAGAGTGACTAGGGAAGGAAGATGCACTTGCCACTTTAACTCGGAGAGGGGGGTTAGGCAAGGGTGTATCCTTGCCCCCCTCCTCTTCACTCTCTATATAAATGATCTGGAGGTAGTCATGGCAGCATCCCACACTGACATTCCGCGTGCAGGCGAGACAAAGCTACCTGTCCTCCTGTACGCGGACGATGCAGTCTTACTGGCTCGCTCCGGAGTGGCACTGAATAAACTCCTCTCATCCTTTGGAGATTTCATGACCTCGTTGGACATGAAAACCAATACAGAGAAATCTCATGTAATGATTGCAGGAGCCGCAGGCAGGAAAAGAAAGACGAAAACATTTTTCTGTACAGGGAAGGAGGTTAGGAGAGTCCCATCTTTTCCATACTTAGGGTTGACCTTTGATGAAAAGGGCACTTGGGGCCCCCAGCATTCCGTTAAAAGCAATGCTGTTGCAAGAGCGGCAGCAGGGTTGCTTGGTTTTGCTAAGAAATTAGGTGCCCGTCCCATGGAAAGCATTATTAAAGTCTACAAAGCAAAATGTGTGTCCGTTGCCCAGTACGGTTCTGCTATTTGGGGGTATACTAGTCATGATAAAATCCAGAAAGTAGAAAATACATTTTTGAGATCTCTGCTTTCAGTCCCCCAATCGACTCCCACTTATGCATTACATACAGAGCTAGGATTGGGCTATATAACTGATATCCTAAAATTAGCCCCAGTCATCGGATGGATGAAAACTTGGCTCAACCAGGAGCTCACACTAAACCACATTATTTTAAAAGATTGTTTAGCCCTGGATAGAGCCCTACATATCCCGTGGGTGAAATATGTACAAACGCAGTTGACTTTAGCCGGTCGACCGGAGCTTTTCTCATCTCCAGACTTGATAAGACAGGAAGACCTTAAAACAGTAAAAAATACCCTGACTAATCTATATGTCTTGGAGAGGGAAGCCATAGAGTTAAAAAAAAACCACGGTAAGGAAACATTGTATGCTGACATCTGTCCCAGGAATGGAACCATACCTTCTCCTGGTAACTAAACCATACCATCGTTTCCTCTTAACGAGATTTCGTTTTGATTTGATCCACCTCATCCTGGGCAATTTTAAAATTTGGAATAGACCTGACAATGCTGAACCATGTGACTGTGATCACTTTTCCACCCAGGATACGATTCACTTTATCATGTTTTGCGGACATTACAATGAGATTAGAAAAAGATATTTGCTCCCAATCCTGCGTAATCAAGGTTTTATTCAGGTTAAACCAGCTTTGATGTTTTTGCAACTCCTTCCTAATGCAAGAGTAGCCTTCCATGTTGCTAGTTTTTTAGTCGCAGGAGCACGCACAAATAAGCACCGTACTAGAGTTAGGCACCTTACTGAACATTGACTTCCCTTTTTACCTTACCTATTTCTAAATGTTTGTTTTTTAAAGGGTCTCTTTTAACATTTTTAACATTTTTACATACTTTGCTTGTATATTGTGATTTTAGCACTTTTTAAACATTGATTATCTGTCTTAATTATGTATTAACTTGTGCTCTGATGAATTATTGCTATGTATTTATGCTCGTTCTTTTATGATTTTTAATAATCGAATAAAGATAATTGACTGACTGACTGACTGACAATGCCATGAAAAGTCATGCGAGGTGACTTTACATGGCCTTGTAAATATGGGCAAGCCCATTGCCTCTCTGATGCGTCAAAAAAAGTGACACCCCGGCGGTGCAATGGGCTTGTAAATAAGCCCCCTTGTGCATAAAAACCGGACTTCTTATGCTACTGGAGTAAACTGCAAATAGGCCAATGCACAGCACCTGGACCTGGGACTCCTATTTGTTAGGTGCCGCCAATTGTCAGAACTTGTTTCAGAGGGCCAATGGGCAAACAGGGGTTACTGCGCCTAACTATGGGGGTGAGACCTTTTACTCCTGATGTTTTACAAAAAACAGATAGGGACTCATCCCCCTCTCTAACAATGACTGCAGGATATTGATGGAAACACTGAGAGGTGCACAGAGGAAAGTCAACCACTTAGGTTCCAGGTCGTTTTGGAAACAATGGGCAACGGGAAGGGGACTGGCACGTTCACCTCCTCAGAGCAGTCAAATGGGGCTGAACGTTGAAGCACGGCGGGGCATTGGCTCAACATATTAGGGCCAGGCTCAACAGTTGCCTTGACCTTTTTGTGCTGATTTATTTCACAGCTTTCTTACATATTTTAAAGCCATCTCGCTGAGGTATGAGAAGGTGTTTCGCTTGTTAGACGGGCAAATAGGACTCCAAAGATGGTAGCACCATCAGACTGAAGGTGGTGTAGGGGTATGCCAACTTGTGACAATAGCTTCCTTTTGGCAGCAGAACTGCAGAATAATTGTAATATTTATTGCAAACTGTGGTTAGACACCAGAACTGTTACTGAGTTCCTTTTCAAAGTGGGTTTTTGTCAAACATTGGACCTTCCACTTGTACTCACAAGGAATTCACCCAAGGATTCATGGCAGGAGTAAGGTTTTACTACAGCACATTTCTCTGGCCTAAGTGCAGAGACATTAGCAGTGAGCCAAAGAATAAGTGTTGTGGTTAGCCTTGTAAGTTTGTAAGCACCCACAAACTTGTACATTTGTGGACATTCAAAAACTGAAATCCAACCCCTTTTCACCTTGGAAATGATCTGAGATTTTCTCTAGCAGCGGACTCGGTTTACTCTCTTTTAGGATGGGAATTAGAATGGATCACATCTGATGTCATGGCAGTGAAGGCAAAGGGCATTCACCAGGGGGAAAATGTGTCTTGAGAAACAAGAATGTGCTCTGCACTTTTGACTACCAATCCAACTGTGTGGAGCTGGTCACCATGTAGAGTTATGTACAGGGGGCACAGACACCTGACAAGTGCAAGGGTTTTCTGGAAAGCTCTGCCTGCATTGGCCATGGCATCTCTAGCGTATTATTACACCTGTCTAGTGAACTGTGAAAAAGTGTTCAGACAGAATTGTAGAACTCTGTCCATCCTTTAACACTTAGCTTCCCCTATCTGGCCCATCAACGTACATATCAAGCTTCTCACATATACCATGGACATTTCCCTTTCTAATACCTACTGTGTCTCCTACATTAATCCTGGATTAAAACCTAGGATTAATGTGACATTCCTGCTCCACTACTTACCTTTTCACCCTCCGTCTCAATCACCGCCAGTTCAGATCTTCTTGAAGTGCAGTGCCTTCTGCTTTCATCCCAAGGAACTTCCTCTTGAGAGAAGTAATAACACTTCTCCTCATTGTAGACCCAGTTCTGTGGGCAGAGTTTGCATTTCATTTGTTCTGCAACAAGAGCACAGGTGGATTTCTCACAAATTGTCTTCAATTTTGAAGGTGAACACCATTAGTGAGTTTCCTAAATGGATGCACTCAACTGTACCCCGAAAACCAATGATAGCACTAAATCACCGAGGATAACACGAGACAAGAAGCTCAACATGAGAGCCCATATCAACACTACAAACAAAACAACAACACACAACCCAAGACTGATCAAAACTTTCAAGCAATCCATTTCTAAAAGTGACCTCATAGAGGTGTTTCAGGCGCTCATGATTTGCAGATTGGACTTCGGAAACACAACTATCATCGGGACTCCAAAACCCATCTTACCCTGTGAAAGCCACACTCAGTGCAGGCGCTGGGCCTGTCTCAGGAACCCATGATGCAATCACATTACTCCCACGCTTACCACACTTAGCTGACTCCCTCTCCAAGCATGTGGTGTCTTCAAGACTGCATGCATGACCCACAAAGCACTGCTCTATGGATCTCCAAAATACCTAGCACAAAAAAGAAGGGCCATATGTACTAAAGCATTTTCCAATAGATACAGAATGAGTAAAACCTTTTGATACATCTGGCCCTAAATCGGGAGGGCAGTACTTGCTACGTAGTTCTGATTCAATGCTACTGGATGCACCCAAAATCAAGAAAGAAAGACAGCAAGCTCGATCCTTTTCAGGAAATGGTCCCAGAATCTGGAACTTCCTTCTGCCTGAGATATGCACAAACCTCTCCCCGGTCATCATCAAGAGAAATGGCAAACCATTTCTGATCGAGAAATACTTAAGACGTTATGCCCGACCGCAACCAGCTCAACCAAAGACGGACAAAGGTTATGTATTCATTCTCACTGATGTTACCTGTACATAGTGTGATTAAGCAACATCTTATGTTACATTCAGGATCTATGTAATATTAACTTGTGCTATGTGCAGCGCTCGGATACCCTTGCGCCGTGTACTGCTCAATTAAACGCTGAGATATGTCAATAAAAATAAATAAATGGGCTGCTCCTGTTTGAACAGCTTTGTAGAATGTGAAGTTCTATAGTATGCAATAGCAACTTCCCCAAAAGTAATGCTACCAATTTTTAAATTCTCTTGACCATGAGCCAGACATCGCTGTGTGGCACCACGATCAGCCCCTTTCCCTCTTTGGGGGTCCTTGTACCACTCTAGCAACAGAGGTAACAGATATGGGACTCCAAGGACTCCCCAATGTCCCAGAGCCACGCCCAAGCAGTGGATCCAAATGAGGATTTCCTTTGCATTTTGGTATATGTAGTCCGGTGTATCCCATTACCAATTCATGACGGCAAGTACCAAAACCAGAACACAATCAATCAATCAATCAATCAAACAAATTTGCATAGCGCGCTACTCACCCGCTAGAGTCTCAAGGCGCTGGGGGAAGGGGGAGTCGCTAGTGCTTGAACAGCCAGGTCTTGAGTTGTTTCCTGAAGGAGAGATGGTCCTGGGTCAGCCGTAGGTGGGTGGGGAGGGAGTTCCATGTCTTGGCCGCCAAGTAGGAGAAGGATCTTCTTTGCGAGTACGTGGGACGGTGGCGAGGGCGAGGCTGGCGGATCGGAGCTGGCGGGTGGGTGTGTAGATTGTGAGGCGGCTGTTGAGGTATATGGGGCCCATGTCGTGGAGAGCCTTGTGTACATGGGTAAGGAGTCTGAATGTGATCCTCTTGCTGACGAGGAGCCAGTGCAGGTCTTTCAGATGGGCAGAGATGTGGCAGTGACAGGGGATGTCCAGGATGAGTCGTGCAGAGGCGTTCTGTATGCGCTGGAGTCACTTCTGGAGTTTGGCTGTGGTTCCAGCGTAGAGTGTGTTCCTGTAGTCCAGTCGGCTAGTGATGAGGGCCTGGCTGACTGTCTTCCTGGTTTCGGTGGGGATCCACCGGAAGATCTTTCGGAGCATGTGCAGGGTGTTGAAACAGGATGATGAGACGGCGTTGACTTGCTTGGTCATCGTGAGCGAGGAGTCTAGGAGGAAGCCCAGGTTGCGTGCGTTGTCCATTGGCTTGGGGGCGGTGCCCAGGGCAGGGGGCCACCAGGAGTCGTCCAAGGCAGAGGGGGATGGTCCCAGGATGAGGACATCTGTCTTGTCTGCGTTGACTTTCAGACGGCTGAGCTTCATCCATTCTGCGACGTCTTTCACTCCTTCCTGGAGGCTGGCTCTGGCGGTGGCGGGGATCCTTTTACACGTTGAAATAAATGTAAATGTCTTAAAACTAGCTGTTTGTTACTAAACTCACACCGGTGTAACTTTCCTAAGGCTAAAGGGGGAGGGTGGTAACTACAATAGTTAGAAAAAGTGAAATTGATATCCTACACATTTAAATATATTACGAAGCTATAAAATATGATAAAACTGGAATGGTATAAATGCTTAATTGTATTATTTTTCCTTTGCTCAATAGCATGAGTTCCGTGTGATGTGGTGCAGCATTGTTGCGACTCAGCGACACTTGTTTAGCCGTCAGGCCGGTTGTGACTGAGACTTACTCAGGGCTGTAAAAATATTGGTCCTGCTAATAAAAGTACATGAACCAGAGTCCAGTTATTGGTTAATAGACCGTGGCCTAACTTCCTTCGTGAGCTACCCTCGTGGGGAGTAAGTGTAAAGCACACAGATGAGGGAGAAAGAAGTGTGAGAGAAGAATAGTGAAAGTACAGGGAGTAGTATAGTAAAAACAACATAACAATATCATTTAAGCAGAGAACCGTGTATATCTATATACTTATCTCCTAGTTCCTAACGGGTGAGTACCTAGTGTTTCTGCTTTCATAGGCAGTAGGTCAAAGTATATTCAGATTTAGCTAGCAAATGATAGATGCCTTAACATAAGCCTATGGGGCTAGGAGAGTGCATTCAGAGGTAAGCTCTACCAGGTGTTTTTTCACAGCCACAATAGCTGTATATATACTGAGCAAGAATACACCATCTATATGTAATAATAAAAATAAAAGCATTATTTTCCCTTTAGGTATTCTACTGGGCTGAGGCGCTTTATAAATTGTGTAGTAGGAGCTGTGTTGTTACTCTTAGCTATGCAGTAGTCTTCAGGGATGTACACTTAAGGTAAACATTTAGGGCCAGATGTAGGAAAAATATAATTTACGAGTCCTTAATAGCGAATTTTACCCATTAGCTATTAAGGACTCGCCAAATTGAATGTAGGTAGTAATCTCTAAAATATTAGCGATTCCTTAATATTCCTTAATAACGAATCGCAAATTGAGATTAGTTAATAAGGAATACCAACCCATTAATTCCTATGGGCTAGGAGGCCAATAGGATGAATGGGAAGATATTCACTATTTGCGATTCGGTATTGAAGAATCGCAAATAGCGGGAGCTATTTCAAGGGTGCCAGGGTGTCAAAAGGACACCCTGTTGCACCCCTGAAATGTGCATGTGTGCACATGTGGCGCACATACATGCCCTAAGGGCATGGATGTGTGCCACATCGCACTTTAAAAAAAGCAAAAAAGTGCTTTTTTAAAGGAAATCGCTCAATAACTCCAACTTGAAGTTGGTGGTAATTAACGATTCCTTAAGGCTAAAGTGCACTTTCTTTTGTGCTACTTACATTGCATTTAAGGAATTGCAATTAGCGATTCCTTAAATGCAAGAGCAAAATAAGGAATCGCAATTTTGCGATTCCTTATTTTGCATGTAGTCAATGTCCCAGGTGTAGTTTTAATTTGTAGTCCATCTCGCCTGTAAGCAAAAAACAAGCATTGGCAAAGCCTATATATATATATATATCACCTTTGCAATGTGTCAAGCTGTTGCCTTTGCCAATGCGTGTTTGTAACACATTGTTCAAGAAAAGTAAACAGAAAAATATATTTCAAAATGACCACTGGTGCATCATGACACAGACCACACACTGGATCACTCTTGCAATGGTTCTGGTATGAAAAACCCTATTCCAAGATGGCCTCCTGTGCATCCTGACACATGCATCATGATGCACAAACGGGCATCCTGGACTGGGTTTTCCCAAACTAAGAGCATCCAAGATGGCTAACGGCACATGTGCTGTGAAGCAACAATGCACACGCACACGACCTGGGGCATCACCAGTCATTTTGGCTTATTTTGTATTTTCAATTTACTATTTGAAGATGGCAACCACCATTTTTGAGGAGTAAACTAAATCACAAAAAAAAATGCCTGGACTGCAAAAAGAAAAGAAAAGAGTGTATTGATTGCAGTGCACAGCAGCCGGGCAGTAAAAAAAATAACTTTAAAAAAAGAAAATATAAATGACACGGTGGCTGTGAGGGGTGGGGAAGCAGAGAGCGAATATAGCAGGGGGGTGTAACTATTGATCCAAGGCCTAATTTTGTCCAGGCTGGACTACAGCAACGCCATTTATCTGGGAGCTCCGGAATCCACTCTCCAAACTTTGCAAAAAGCCCAGAATGCCGCAGCCCGACTACTTACGAACACCCCAGCCAGAACATCAGCCAAGCCTGCACTGAGGAAGCTGCATTGGCTCCCAATCAGGGAAAGGGTAACTTTCAAGGCCCTTTGTCTGGCCCACAAGGTACTGCACAACACAGGCCCCCCAATCCTCAACAACTGGATCACACCCTACAGACCCACGAGAGCGCTTCGATCCGAACATGGAAACTTCATCATGATCCCCAGGGTGAAGAAGGCCCGTGCAGGTGGCCGCCGTTTCTCAGTCAATACTGGAATAAAAGGGAACGCACTCCCCTCGAGCCTCAGAGCAGAACCAAATCTCCTACGGTTCAGGAAGTCTCTTAAAACCCTACTCTTCCCTTGAGCCGTCGTCATTCCCGACCTTCATCCCTTAGGAGCACGAGGTTCAGCGCTGGGATACCCGTTGGGTGACTACGCGCTCTAGAAAAACCAAAAATAAATAAAAATAAATATTCACTGTAGGTCACGTTCAGGGGTGTAACGCAGGCCTGTACTGCCCCTGCGGCTCAGGGGGGTCCCCCCAATACTTTTAGGGGGCCCCCAATCTTTGAAGGTGACCCATTTAGTCCAAGGCCAATTAATATCTGTGAGATATGAGTGACTCTAACGTGTTGCCCCATAATTTTGCGTTTTCCACTGAATTCATGGCAGGGCCACATGCTGTCTACTACCTGGTAAGGAAGGGGCCTGTGCAGGCTACATTTAAAACTGTTCCCAAATTGTTCATATAAAGAGTGAATAATAACAGAGTAGGAATGCACCCTTATCTCACCCCACCTTCACTGGGTCAGAAAGGCTTCCATCCATCTTATACCTAACTGCTGCTCTTAAATCAAGAGGAAGTTCTAATAAAGAATTCACAAACAGCCTGATTCATGAAAACTGAAATCTGCGAATTCTAAATTGCGATTAATACCGAATCGCAATTTAGAATTCGCAGAATGGGATTCATCAAAAACTGCGAAAAAATAAAGCGAATCGCAACCGGCCGCAAAAGGCGATAGCGATTGTCCAAAATCGCAGAAAAATCTCTAAATCTGTCCAATTCCGTGTAGGAATAGCGATCTCGCAATTTGCGAGATCGCAAATTGCGATCTCGCTAATAGCGAGATCGTAAAAACGGGAAGTCGCATTTCGAGCACAGTAATGACATCACAACCAGGAAGCAGGCAGTTCCCTCCCCCATTGAGAACACTGAGGCAGAGATCGAAGCAGCACCAGTCAGAGCTCCTCTCAGAACACCTCCAGACTTGGAAACTTTTGGATATTGGAGACTGCAGCAATGGCAGAGGATGCAGCAGCAGGGCCCAGTGACACCGGGCGCAAGCGCAAGCTAAAATTTTCGGAGCGGGGGGCTGGAGCATCTAATAGATGGAGTCTGCCAAGACCACACCAAACTTTTCGGCAAGGACTCCAGGAGGGTGCCTGAGGCCGAGAAACGGCGACTGTGGCTGCGGATCTGCGCCAGAGTCAACGCAGTGGGAGTGACACAGAGGTCCATAGACGACCTCAGAAAGAGGTGGTACGACGACCGAGGTCGTGCCAAGGAGAGGGTGGCAGAGAGGCTGGGTGAGAGCCTAGCAACTGGAGGTGGAGATCCAACAGTCCCTCCCAACACCCCCCTGGAGGATCGTGTGGAGGACACACTGCAGCGTGAGGCATGTGTTGGGGTCATCCCTCTGGACTCATCCCGACCCACCCAAGACAGCCAAGGTAAGTGGCATGCGACTGCGACCCTGTCCCCTAACAATGGCCATGACCCTATAGCCTCCCATAATCAACCCCAGTCATGCAATCCATGCACATCAGGACATGCCCAATTGCATTGTGGGACATGTAGTCTTCCCACAATGTACAAAAACTCCAATGCAGCCAGACATGTCCCAATGTACGCAATGCAACAGGCAGTCAGGGAATGTTAGCCAGCATGCATGTAGCAACTGCACATGTGATAGATACATGCAATTAATCTACGTCCACTTTCCATCACAGGTGGCGCAGACAACAACAGCAGTGACAGCGAGAGGCTGCAGATAGATGAAGCATCAGAGGAGCCTGAGGGTGAGGAGGAGCAAACAACCACACAACCAGCTCCATCAGGCACAGCTCCATTACCAGCTGCAAGACCACCACCAGCAGCTCCAGCTCCATCTGGCACAGCACCATTGCCAGCTGCACGACCACCACCACCAGTGCCAGCTCCATCAGGCACAGCACCATTGCCAGCTGCAAGACCACCACCAGCGGCACCATCACCATCCGGTGCTGCTAGACCTGCGACACAGCGCACACCCACTGTGGCCAGCCAGCACAGCAGGCATGTTAGGGAGCCGCAGCAAAGCACAGCAAGCACCGGCAGGAGGGCGAAGGCTGTGCGTGTGCCAGGGCTCAGTATTGAGCGCCGCATGCTGCGCGTGCACCAATTGCAGGCCCGACGCCAAGGTGCTATTCAACTTCAGCTGCACAACATAGGCAGAAATGTTGCCAATGTGTCCGATCGAATTGACCGGATGACAACTGCCATGGAGGCAAACACAGCGGCCATCATCAGCCAGCGCAACATCGCCCGCCGCCGCCACCGCCAGCTACTCACGCGCCTCTCTGCCTACACGCCTTCCAACTACGTGATAGGAAATGCCACCTCCCAACTGTCATGTCGGTCTATGGCAATGCAGCTGCAGATGGTGCAATGCTGCGAGGACGTGGCGCGTGTCCTTGAGCAGGTGACCAGTGCTGTACTGGCACTACAACCAACTGGCCCAGCCAATGGGGGTGGGGATGACACAAGCGAGGGGACCTCGAGTGTCAACAGCCTGTCTGCCTCACAGGTCGGTGTCCTACGCCGCAGCAGCAGGTCCAGTGCGGGATCACGTGCCCTGCCGGAGGAGGAGCCTGAGAGGCGACTGGGTGCCGCGCGCCGGAGGCGCACATGACATTTCAATCCATGGGCAGGGACATGCTGCTGACATAAGCATGTCGTGTTTAAAACATTGAGCAGTATGGCGCAATACTCCTCACATGTAATTCATAACAATTATTCCTTATTATTGTGCAATCAACAATAATATTTATTCAAGCATTGAACATCGGACTCCTGTCATTATTTCCATTGTCATGCATTTGTGAAGTGTTGGGTGAGGGGAGTGGGTGCACTAGAAACAGTTCATTGTGATGTGGTTGTCCTTCAGCAGGATGTTCCCCGCGTGCATGACGCGCATGTGCAGGTGGCCAGTCGTCCCCTTCCGACTCACTGCCAGAGATCTCTACAGGAATCCGGCGCTTGGTAGCAATGTTGTGTAGTATTGCACACACAGCCACAATGCGGCAGCACACATCAGGACTGTAGTACATGGCCCCACCAGTCTTGTGCAGTATGCGGAATCTGCTCTTCAGTAGCCCAAATGTCCTCTCAATGCAATTCCTTGTGCGTATGTGTGCTACATTGTAACGCCGTTGCTGTGGTGTAGCAGGGTTGAGGTATGGGGTGAGGAGGTATTCACGGAGAGCGTAGCCACTGTCACCTGAATGAGAGGAGCAGAGGGTGAGTGCCTGTGCAGCGCAGCTACTTCATCACAGTGTAACATTGTGGGGCAAGTGTACTTACCAAGTAGGTGTCCTTCACCAAAGTCTCCCCTGGCCAGTCGTGTGTGGAGGCCGCAGTGCCGGAATATGAAGGAGTCATGTGTGCTCCCCGGGTACTGTGCCACTATGTCCGCGATGTAATTCTTTGCGTTGTACACCATCTGGATGTTGAGGGAGTGGTAGGACTTGCGGTTGCGGTACATGTATTCCGTTTCTGCTGGTGGGCAGATGTGGATGTGGGTACAGTCAATGCATCCTATCACATGTGGAAATTGCGCAACATTGTAGAATTGATGCTTGGTCTCATCCACGTCCTGTTGGCTGGTGGGAAATTTTATGTGGTGGTGTAGCTGGGTCAGCATTGCATCTAGGAAACTCCTTAGGCAGTGGGACATGGTGGGCTGGGATATCCCCCCAGCAGCGGCAACTATCCCCTGGAAGCTTCCGGAGGCCAGAAGGTGCAGGCTGCACAATACCTGGACATGTGTGGGCACGGCATTGGTCCGCCTTGTTGGGTGCTGCAGCAGGGGGTCAAGGTCCTGAATTAGCTTGATGATAATTGGCCCATTCAGGCGGTACTTAGCGTATATTTGCTCTCTGGTTTGGCCCAGCAGGGTGACCCGCTGGCGGAATATCCTCTCCTGGATCCTACGTCTGTTCCGTGCAGCTCGCTGTAGCCTTCGCCGCCTGACCACCATGTATAGTCCTGGCATTGTGAGACTCCTACTGCTGCAGCTGCTTCTCCTTAAGTGTGTTTGGTGAGGCCAGCACCTGTTACTGATTGGGAAACGGGTTTTCAAATTTTTTTTTATTACTTTGATGGTTACCACCTGCTTTGGGTTGTCCTAAAATTGCGCCTCGCAAATAGCGATTTTCGGGTTTTTCGCTATTTGCGATTTTTCTTGAATAGCGATTGCGATTGTATTGCGATTTCGCATTTTTATTCGCAGAATCCATGGTTTCTCGCAATGTCAGATTTCCTATTGGGCTACTACCGGGATTCTGCGAATTCTAATGCGATTTCGCAATTCTGTCTTAGCGAATTCGCTAATTTATTTATTGAATACCGTTTTGGACAATTGCGATCGCAATAGCTTTTTCGCAGCTATTGTGGTCGCAATTTAGGTTCATGAATCTGGCTGTATGTTCTTGTCTATACCCAGCTTAATGAGTATTCCACAGAGTGTGACTCTATTTACTCTATCAAAGGTTGCCGTCAGATCCATAAACGCTAGATTAAGTTTATTCTTTTTGGCCGCTGTGTATTTACTAATAATCAGTTGGAGATTTATACATTGATCAGCAGTTGCCTAAATCCATATTGGAGGTTGGATAAAACGTTGTTATACTTCAGCCACTTATTCAATCTTTCTAAGAAAACCTTCCCCAAAATGTTCACAGTTGCGTCAATTAAAGATATTGGCAGATAACATTGTGGCTCTGCTCTCGACACCCTTTTAAATCTCAGTGATATAATGGATTTCGACCAAGATGCTGCTAGACCTTTATTTCAAGCAGCATTAAACACCTGCACTCATATGTTTGCCCAGAAAGAAGGATCTGGCTTAAACAAATCTGCTGGCACCCCATCTGGACCTGGCGCTTTTCCACTGGACATAGTTATAATGGCGTCAAATACCTCCTTCTCCCTAAAAATGAAACCTTTCTTTTACGGTGGCCTGAATGGGGTTAGGATCCTCTTGCATTTCCAATACATACATGCCCTGGAAGTGTCTCACCCGTACTTCTGGAGAAATGGTGCAACCCATGACTTTTGTTCTGGACCCCGGCAAAAATGGGCCTTGTCATTATCACCCAGAACTTTGCACTATTGTCTAACACACTTATCTGGATAAGATCCTTCCTGCTAAGCTAAGTCATGCTATGTGTATTTGTAGAGCGCGCTATCACCCGGGAGAGTATCCCAGAGGGGGCAGGTGTGTGTGTCCAGCCTTGCCTAGGGCAGGTAGTTAGCTAAATAGCCAGGCCTTCAGCTTCTTGCAGAAACCCTGACACTCGTGCTTCACCTTCTGGGCTGCACATTTCCTCTTGTAGATGTTTCAGAAACTCTTTCAGGTGTCTGAGTTCAGTTGTTGAATTCAAATGGTTGCCTGGGTTACTGCTGCTGGGCCTCTCTTCCTCCCTGCTGGTCTGTTGAAATGAATGGAGACCTATTGGAAAATAATATAGATCAAATGTATAAATGACAGGGATATATGCTGGCTCAAGAAGAGAAGAAATTGTCAACCCTGCCTTTGTCCAACTGGCTGACCTTCATGGTGACAGAATGCATTCTGAGATATACTTACACTTGCAGAATATACACACACAAACCACACACATTCACACACACTCCCCCACACTCATTCTCATTTGATTTTGGTATTTATAAAGCGCTATACCACCTTTTGTGTTTCACAGCACTAACAGATACATTATCCCTGTTAGTCAAAGGACCAGTGAATACAGGAACAGTAACAGATAAACATACTTTATCTGTCTCTATCTGATGGGTAGTTTATCAATTGTTAGACCGGTATGTATACCTTCTTTGACTATGGACGCCCAACCCAGAGCACTGAGACACATAACATACATGAAATGAGGGTTCATGCTCTCATGGGTAGCTTGTATTCCAACAATGTTCCTTTATTTCATCCGATTTTTACACTTAGAATATCACAAATGGACAACTCGTGTTTCGGGAATACCCTTTTGCTTCATCAACGCCAATCACAACATATGCATGTTAAACAGTTAAAAAGATAATCAATTAACTCAAGAAAATATTCCTTTATCACATATCACATCTCTATCAGGTATCTCTAAAACAAAAATTGCTTAGTTCCTTAACTCAAGCCCACCTAATGCATAAGGCTCCCAATTAAACGTGTCGTCTATGCACATATTGCACTTATATGTATAAAAATCCAGTCCCTCTCTTATCAAGCACAGATCAATCAGCTTCAACCGTTCCAATTATCTAATTTAATCAATCAATTTTCTTGGTTTATACTGATGCATTGTATATGGTGTTACAATAAAAAAAGAATAATGAAACTCCGAATGGGGGTTGGGAGCACACTGCCTTACAGTCCCAGCACAGTGCGCCCCTTTGCATCCTGGTAAATGCAGTACACAGTTCACACTAACTTGAACATTAGCTGGAGTTTTTCACCAAAGTTTGTGCAGACATTGCTGTATATCTCTAGACACGTGTTTTTCGGTTGAGCCGTTCATCAGTAGAGAGCAGCAGTATTAGAGAGCAAAGTAAAATCATCTGGGGGCAGATTTATGAAGGCCTTGCGCCGCCGGTGCGTCATTTTTAACATGGGAAAAAGTGACGCACCAGCGGCGCAAGTCCTTCATAAATCTGCCCCCTGGAGTTGCTGGAAATACTGCCAAGTTCCTCTCAGGTCACAGTACCACTTTCTGTTCAAAAGGCTCCCTTGAGCCAGCAAGCTGACGAGCGTTGGAGATGAACATGTGTGCCTGTGAGTGGTACTGTGATCTGACAGGAATTTGGCATCATTTCCAGCAACCCCAAATAACTTTTCTTTTGCTTTCAACTACTGCTGCTCTCTACTGAAGAAGTATGAAAAATTGGTCCTCGCCTGGCCCTAGAAAAAACAATAATGAGGGAACCTTTATCATATGGGGGTTGCCATAACGGTCAACCACTGGCAATCAATACTTCTTGATTGTAAATGCACACCCTAAAAAGAAAAGAAAGGAGAGTTTCTCAAAATACACAAGGTGTATATACAAACTGTGCCCACACTTTAGTTGAGTCAATTCATTTTTTATATATGTTTCTCAAAGTTGAATGTAAGCATAAATTCAACGGTAAAGACATCACCACACATATGCAGTGAAAGGTTGCTTGAACGAAAGGGAGAAGAAAGTGCTTGTGCTAGAGGGAAATGAGTGAGAATCACAGGATTCAGAGTGGCAGACTGTTCCTTATTCCAAGAAAAAGCTGGTTTAAGAGAAAAACCAGTACAGTATAGCCTTTCCACAAAATGTATTCACAACACATTTTGCAATATTCTATAATACAACCCACCCTAACAGAGATATGAAGCCTTGATTACTTCGGCACCCTCCTTGAAGACTATAATGGGAGGTTTTTGTGTCATCTCCCACCGCATCTACAAAATGTCAGGCGCCGCGCCGAATGGAAATTGGATCACCCGATGAATGGCGTCAACATTTTTTTACACATCAGACACCACCTTTGTCAGGTAGAGACACAGGTACCGTCTCGATATCATTTGCCAGCAGCTTTTTCTTTCTTTCTTAAAATGCTGCTCACTCATCAAGCTATGCAGACATTGCCTGCTTTGCCTGACATCAAAGTGGTGGGCAGGAGACCGCGCGCCTCAAATTAAGCCTTCACATTTCGCCTCCCATCCTCTAAACTGTGTATGTTCACGGCTGCCCTAAAGATGATCCTTTGAACACTTCAACAACCTCCTTGAAGGCCATAGTCAGAAGGTTTTGTGTTGATCCCCTATTGCATCCACAAAATGGCTGCCACAGCACAGAACAACATCTAGCCGCATAAGAATTATATGTGCAGAATAAAAAGGGTAATCTATGGTGTCAGGATGTTGTAACCGCCAGATGTCTTTAAGATTGTATTGAGAGCATGTTTTTGAATAATGTTATGGGCTGTAGGTGGGTGGTAGATACAGGTGGATTGACAATCGAGGGTCGTGTCGAGTGGGAGGTGAAATCACCACTTACAATGATAAATTCATTGGAGGGTATATGTCCAATCTTGTCTGATATTTTCTTCCAGAAGGAGGTGTCATCATTGGTAGATACATATATATTGACTACGTGGATAAGGATCCGCCTCTACGTAGAGCAGTGCTGATCCACCTTCCTTATCCATCGATAGAATATGTTTCAAGAGTGGCTTTAGAGCGCTCAGAGATTGGAATAATAACCCTGTTTTTTATGTATTACAGGAGAGCAGTGAACTTCAGAGATCCAATTATTTTTGAGGGTGATGGCTTCTTTGTCAGTGATTTTCATCTCTTGAAGGAGAATATCTCCCTTGGATCAGTAAATATAGTCCGTCATTTTGCATCTTTTAACTGGATGGTTTATTATGAGAACAGTCCAGCCCGAACTGCCAAGCCAAGCCATCCCTGGATCAGAAACAAGCATCCTGGGACCGGTTTTGGGGTAACAATAATACATGAGCATGATTGTAAAGTATCAAAACAGACACCCATCGCCGTATTCATGAGCACACATAGGTGCCTGGACATGCACTGAGATGGAAAGGGCTCTAGGGAATAAAAGACTATCACATCCTGTCAAGTGACTCTGCACACGCTTTACATCCATGACTACAGACTTCCATGTGACATCCATGATCCAGTCTACAGGTGATGAGATATAACAAAGCCTCCTTACACCCCAGGAAATCCACAGCGCCTGCCTCTGGGGTTTAGGAGTTCAGGGGCTGCTTGCCCATCACTGGTGGAGCTTTCATGTATCTTCTCAAGTGGGCTGTACTGTGTCCCCCTCTTTGATCTCTCTCATCACCGGATGAGTCTTAAAATGTATTAAGAGGACCCACCTCATGGCAGTGATGATGGAGATGTACCCAGGAAGCCACCAGGATGAGGTGAAAACAAGGAATCCTGACATATGATTATGTCTTCTCTAACCTTTTTTAAAGTTTCAAGACTCCCACATACATCATTTCCTGAAATGTGATTGTCAGCAGGTTACAGGTTGGTTCACAGCCCAGCGATGAGCGTGGTCTCATGAGAGAGGCTACCCTCCCCAGTCGTTGTGTGATATTTCCTCAGTATCTTCAGGGCACAGCATCTCATACACAGACCTCCATGTCCCTACGTATTGGGACATCAGACTTGACCTTGGCCCCATTGCTGTCTCAAGTGCTGCTGTGTGCAGATGGATTTCCTAGTTGTCAGGTGACTAAAGAGAGAGTGTGGTTTAGCTGTGAAGGCATCACCTAGCAGCCCCAGATCTGGGCTGTAAATTTGATTTTGCCCCCATGACATTGAAATATTTGACTGAACATGGCCTGTTTCCTGTACATGCCCCATCATTACGTCACAAATGCAGGAACATCATTTAGATCATAGAGAGACTTACGGAGGACAATGACTACGGTTAGCAGAATCAGAAGCGTGGAGACCAGGGCTCCCAGAAGCAGCCTGAAGAGGGGGCAGTGCAGCCGTGACCTGGAAGAGACTGTAGGGAAGGAGTTAAGGTCAACTTATGTACATACCGGAACTATATCACAAATCTAGAACACACCGGAATACCTGCATTATTGATGCTGTGCATGTGGCACTGAAACGTGTCGGCTTTCAGCCACTTGAGAGTACTTTACACAATGGGCTATACCTTGGGCTGGTGCTAGAGTACATCTTTAGATGATGGGGTGTAAATATGATCCTAGCAGTTATTATTTTACTGTAGGGGGATCCGTGTGTGAGTGGAAGTAAGGCTGACAATTTTGAAAGGGATTTGGTGTAAATCTGTTCAGTAGCTTTTGAGAAATGAAGGTGCAAACATATTTGCATATCTGGATGGTTGGATCCGAGGGACTCCTGGGAGAGTCTCGTCGGGAGCGCCAGTTCAAAAATAGAGCATACTACTTGGTTTAAGGAGCTTTTATTACCTTGGGCCTCCTCGAACCTGCGAACGCTCTGTTTGACTGTGAGGACTCTGTACCTTACTCCCCTGTCCTGAAGTTATAGGAAATAATAATAATATAAAGATGCTGGGTAGGGATACCCTGCTGCTCTTGGCCCTCTGAGGTGGGGTAAAACCAGAGGGACCTCCCCGGGACCAAAACAATTTTTTTTTAAAATTACACTTTTTGCCGCAATCCAGCTGGATAGTGGCCACAACAGTAAAATAAAGTCCGCGCAATTATTTTTTTAATTTATGGGCGGAGGCGTGACTAGGGTTCTCCTCCCCGGTAGACCCCATCCCCCAGGGCTGATCAGTAAACAGATCAAGATGTTTATTAAAGTTTTAGATCTACAAAGAGATAAACAGTAAGATAGCTCTAGCTGATTTAATACAATTTTCCATTAAAAGGGGTTTTAAAATAGCACCATCCAGGGGATTTTAAAAGAGGGCTGACAAATATAATGGAATTAACCATCTGAACTGCACCCTTGCAAAGGTTACACCTCCTATGGGCCCACCTTGTTCCCCGATCAGTAAATAAAAAGGGGAGAGGGGCCGCGTGGCACCCCACCCCAAGCCTTGAAAGGCCCCGTGTAAACAGAGCACATATTGCTCCCACCGGAGGGACTAAGCATAAATCTCTGGTCCCTCTGGGCAATGCTGGCTCCGCACCATGCGGGGAGCGATCGGGACCACAGGGGCTGAGAAGACAGCCCCCCTCTTCTTTTAAACAAGAAACAGCCCGGGGGGATAGGCCCCCCCGGGTCCTATGTTAACTTTGGGGCTTGCAGTCCCTGGGGCCTATTCCATGGGGCCAATGAAGGCTCAGGGATTGGGGTCGCTGGGGCCTAATAATGCTAAAGACTGTGTACGGTGTGGAGTTGGCAGCCTGCTAGGGGTTTGGCCACTGGGTCTGGTGGCATAATGAGTCCTGTGGCCAAACCCCTGTTGTGCACACTCAAAGGCTGTGTGCAGAATGCTGTTGGCTACCAGCAGCTGAACCCACACCATACACGAACAACCAAAGCCTGTGCACGGAATGGGGTTTGCCTCCTCTGGGTGGCTGCCTGCAGCCAATGCCACGTCATGTATGATGAAAGGCCATGCACAGCAAGGGGTTGGCAGCCTGTGCCGGTGCACGGTAAGGCCCTGCGGCACACCCCCTGCCTCGCACTCCTGAAGTGGGTTTGCTTTATGTATGGTAATAAATTACAACTTTAGGTTTAAAAAAAACTCACTTTAAAAAAAAAAACAAGGTTAAAGTTTCTTTATAGTTAGGTGTAATATAAAGATGTGTTTTTCTTTAAAAAAACAACTTAGAAATTCACTGAAACAAGACAAAGTTTAATTAACATTAGTGACAACATTAAAATTTTGAACTGGAAAAAAACACAGAAATTCACCAGTTATAATTAGCAGAGCTAACTATGACTTGCACCCCTGCCATGCTCTGCTTATGACCTCACATATCACATCAGTCATAACTTGCTCTATGACATAATTTATAACATCACTAATGACAACTCAAATTACATTATTGGAATTGCATCAAACTTGGCAGGAAGCTGGATCTTGGCCCATAGATTGTGCATTTTGTGGTTTGGTGTAATCCACTCAGTAGTTTTTGAGAAATTAAGGTTGAAAAAATTATTGCATAATTGGACGGTTGGGTCCACAAGAGTCAATTTAAGAATAAAGTGTTCTTTATTTCCCTTAGGCCATCTCGCTCCCACGAGAGTCAGACTCCAGCAAGAGCGAGCGGCATGATTGGCTGCCAGCAACAAGAGAAAAATGTAGCTGGCAGCCTTTACAGGACTCGAGGACTTAGTTTCCTGTCCTGAAGTTATACAAAGAATAAAGATATATGGGGTCAGGGTACAGATACCCTAACCCCATAGGCCCCATGGGGAGGACCCAGGCCCTAACATGGCTCAGGGAGGGGGGCCTTAGAACATGTCATAAGTGATGTCATATGTGAGGTCATAAGCAGTGCATGGAAGGGGTATAGGTTATAGTTAGTGCTGCTAATTATAACTGATGAATTTCTGTGTTTCTTTTAGTTCAAAACATTAATGTTGTCATTAACAAATGCAAGAAGGATGTTGTATGAATGGACAAGGTCCGAGGATAAAGGGGGCCTTGAATTACTCAAGAAACCTCAATCCATTTCTGTAGTGATTCCGGTATTCATGAAGTCAATGTCGAATTCAGACTCACTGTGTAGCGGAAACATTCCCGCATTGGATTCCCTGGAGAACTGCTCTCGTCTGTCTCTGCTTGTTGAATGGCATCCTTGTCCATTCATCCGACATCCTTCTTGGATGTAGGATTCCGTTTGTGACCGTCTCGCATATCTGTGACTGCCAATCCCCGTCCCTCCATAGGTGCCCGGCCGGGCCCTATGTGAGTATCCTTAACCACCCCGCACTCCCACAGGTGTTCCCCTCACTCACTGTCAGTCATCCACAGGTCGCCCTGCACTGATAGGTCCTGATGAGACCCCACATTGATAGCTGGGTCGAAACGTTGTCGACAATTTGCAAATGAACCAATCCCAGTCCCTCCTATTAAACTAGGAAACTGTTAACATTGGTTGTGTTTCCATTGAATGGTCGTTTTCTGTAACAACTTTGAAACCTTGTTTTTATGTCACAAATGTCACAATTGATACTCATCGGTTTCACGCTTTTTTTCACTTGGGGCAATCAACATTGATAAATTTGTAACAAATGTGTGAATTTTCATATATACAAAAAGCTTGTTTCTCTAAACCTCCTGTGTTACATGTCCTTCTTTCCCTGACAGTGATAGACTCCCAGTTAACTGCGATTGTGCTGAGAATTATATTGTGATAGTAATCCTTGAGTGTCCGCAGGAACCACTGTTTTTGTTTAAAATATAATGCACCCTGGTTCCATGTTAGTGGGGTGTCCCTTTTTTATAACACAACTGCAACAGAGGGGCATGTGTGGAGAAGACTTTGAAGGGAGTGGACGTCATGGAAAAGTTTGTGGTTGAGCCCATTGTGAAGCCTAGGAGGAGAAAAGCATTATGGGATATCTGCTGAATGCGACTTTGAGTATATGATGCTTTGCAGAGAGGGACAGACTCCCCATTCCTGCTTGCCCTCCTGACAGAGAGCACCTCCTTGCTAATGTGCTTTCTTTCCTTAGCTTGTGGCTCCAAGCCCCAGACCCATCCTGTGGAGAAGTGACTTCTACGGAAGGTTTTGCTAACTGAAAGCTTTTCTCTTTAATATCCTTTGCCTATACCCTAGCTTAGGGATGTCACTTTTGAGTTAGAGTACGGATAGTTATGTGTGGTATACAGAAGAAGTACTGATGCAAAGAGTATTGAACTTTTGTTTTCCCTTCTCATGCATAATTGCCATTGTACTTATTGTTCTTTTCATGCTCCACTAGGTGAACTTTTTTAGGAGGTTCGGCTTATTTCTATTTCCCTTGTACTTCTATATTCTCATGCTAAGATTTGGGGATGTCCATCTATTTTTGAATTTTCTATAAAACTGACTAACCTTCAATCTTTTGTCGTTTTGGGTTCTTGCGTAGCCGTTTGTGTTACACTGTATTTCAAGTGACCCATGACCTTTACTTCCCTCTACGCATTCATGCTGCTAAAAAAGAACCATAGGAGATCCGACATTGGATTGAACTGGGCAGGTGGGCCGAGGCTCCTTCAGCATCAAGCCAATGAGTGACAGAGGGAGCTCATGATAGCCAATGGCTGACAGAGGGAGCTCATGATAGTCAATGGCTGACAGAGGGCTCCCAGATAACCAATAGCTGAAAAGGATAGACAAAAAGCCGACTCTATGTGTGTCTTAAGCGATAGGTATTCAGACAGATACTCTGTGGAGCCAGACCTAAAAGGGAAATAAAAATACGACTGTAAGATGTTGTTAGTTCCCTGGCCTTCGGCATACGAAATCTGTAAACAAAACGACGATGTATAAGGAGGACCAGAGAATTCAAGAATATACCTCGAATATATCTGAATATTTCACCTTACCGATCGGAAGAAATAAAAGGCATAGCTAATTTGGCACTTATGTTTGGGAAGTTTTTAGTAATTGTTGCCACACATTCGTGCACAGTGTAGGTGCAGAGAGCAATATTCACCTGCTTTGGAATGGGACCAAAGCCCACGGGTGGCTCCTGGTCAAAAGTGATCCGATGTATGTGTGCACATTGCACCTGCAGACGTGCCTTTTTGTGCTTGCACATTTCTACTAGGTGTCCGCACTTTACAAAGCACACTTCCATAGTAGTCACACAAAGGTGTCCTACCTTAGAGCCATGGGGGTAGATTGGTCAGTAAGATTGGGGGATGTAACCTTCAAATTTCCCAACAATCGCGCTGGCACATCTTGTTAAAATATGTTGTGAGAAGCAAGACACGAGGGGCGCTTAAGAGGCAGTGGAAAGAGAGAGAAGTACGGATTGTTTGCGGTTCTTAAAACATAATAGTTTTCAATCTAACCAAGTATAAGGCAGAGATGAGAGAATGTGTGCTTGTGTGTGTGTGCTTGTGTGTTTTTGTCAGTCTGGGCATGTAAAAATCCTGAGTGAAATCTGACAGACACCTCACCATACCTGACTGAAAGCTCCTGCACCCAACTATTTACCACAGATTGCATTTTTTAGGGGGGTGTAATACCCCAAACACCCCTCCTGAAACTATGCCCCAGCTGAGATCTCTGCTTCCTTGTACATTCCCTGGGTGCAGTGCTGGTACCCTCACCTGATGTAAACACCGTACTGTGGGTCTTATCATGGACTGCGTCCTGCTGTGGGGCCGGCTGTGGGGTGCATACATCTTCCGCAGCCCCCCTCTGCACCCCCACGTAGACTGTGTTCATCGTCTTCGATGGCTGTTGACCCTCTACGTCAACTGAAAAAGAGCACAGATGTTGTTGTTCTCTGATATTTCTCTACATGAAGCGACACAGCAATGTACATATTGTGTAGGAAAGCGTTAAAGTAATGTTCATACCAAAACACCTTCTTAATGCTCTCCCGTTGGCGCTAAAAACAGAAACTAGTCTTCTGGCTTTCCGTAAAAAATTGAAGACTTTTCTGTTCTAAGTTCTTCTGTTCTGTTGTTCCTTTTCTCTCAGCAATTGCTTGTTTTTTTCTTCTTCAGTCTGTCACTGGCGCCGGGAAACCCATTACGGGTAGCTGTGCGCAATACAAGTTCAATAAATAAATAAATAAAATTAAGAGGGTCCCCACAGAAGCTGCCCTAGTGCCCTGCACATACCACCTAGCAAATATTTGTAAAGCACATGTTCACCCAAGGGTATCTTGGTGCTGTACAACAGATGTTTATTGTTCCCCAACTCAATCGTACTCATTTTTATCAACCTCAGAAGGATGAAAGGCCGAGTGGACCCACCAGGATTTGAACTGTGGTTGAGTTGTATTGTTACCAAACTCAATGGTACAAATTTTATTGACCTCCGAAGGATGAAAGGCCGAGTGGACCCACCAGGATTTGAACTGTGGTTGAGTTGTATTGTTACCAAACTCAATGGTACAAATTTTATTGACCTCCGAAGGATGAAAGGCTGGGTGGACTCAAAGGGATTTGAACCTATTAAGTCAAACACAGGCTCCTACAGTGGACATACTAGTCCACTCAGCCACCAGGCCTGGCATACCTTGTGGCCCACCCCGCCTTTCTCTTTTACAGATCTCTGTAGCTTTACAGCTAATTGTACACTTTATGTTTGCATTCATAGGTGATTTACGTACATACATGATGGCTCCATGTATGCTTCACAATACTTTATTGTAACATCAAAACGAACATTGGCGAAGTCAATACGTCTGACCTGCGAAGCTGCGCAGTACTAAATCTTGGGCAGGGCTTTATTTCAACATGTATACTAAATATGAGAAAAAAGAAAGCATGCCACCAACTAAACGTGTCAGCCTTGTGCTTGTAATACAAATAACCATACCATATAATTTGTAAAAGAACATTACTTTTGTTATGACCGGATTCTCAGACCAGATAGGACCAGCTCACCAGAGCACCACCAACCCGGCCAAAACGTAACCACCTCCCTCCTCAGGACCCATCTATCCAGGCACCTGGGTACCTACCTGAGGATGGGGAATTAGCAATATACAAGCTCATATCATCAGAAACACCACTAAATCTATAGGGATTACTAGGAACACTCACTGATTACTAAGGACGTACATGCCCTACACCACACTCATTCCGCATAGTCTCGCGACCACATGGGCCCAGACTAATCTACCCTAGGGCAGTTCTGATTAGTTATCATTACACACTGACCACAGCCAGTGCTCGCCCAAGCCACAATCCTGTGGGTATATGCACCAGTGTCCCTCCTGGTGTTCTCTCTATTTCCACACCAGTGTCCCCCCTGGTGCTCTCACTATTTCCACACCAGTGTCCCCCCTGGTGCTCTCACTATTTCCACACCAGTGTCCCCCCTGGAACTCACTTACTTACATTACAAGCCACAATCTTGTGGGTATAACGCCGCATCCCAACGACAATCACTTTCCTATGAATACCTTCAGCTCTCTCTCTCTCTGTTGGGATGTTTCTCTCACTATTCACTAGAGGATCACTACTACAATATTATGAATAAAGGCCGAATTACTTAGTGTATAACTTACTCTCTTAGCTCAAGGGCTCCTCTCTCCCTAATTATTCAGTTATTACTTACCTGATCAGGGGCAGCATCTGTTCGTGCAGTAACACCTGGCTAGAAGAACAGGTTACCTTCACTGTATAAGAATAAGGCATACACTGGTTCACTAAGAACTGGGGTATCTTTATTACAATAACAATAACATACTGCACTATAACACATAGCCTGAAAATTAAAATGGGAATAGACACATACACAGATCTGCAGGGTCTCTATAAAGCTTTATTACTATACCACATCCACATGTAACTAACAGGGACTGTAAATAGCTAAGGAGGGAATGGATTATACTGCACACCGCTGAAAGGAAAAGGATTAGCAACACAATAGGGACAAGGTTAATGTTTAAAGATAAAGGACCAATATCACCTGATTAGTATGAAGTCTTGCTCTAGCTGTCATCTGGGGTTCCTCTCTCGTCTGTGCCTTAGCTCGTCTTAGATCCTCCCCTGCACTCTTGGACACGCATCTGCGCTGATCACTCTGCACTGGATTCCTCTCCCCCATGAACTCTCTCCACCTTCCAACTTCAGTCTAATTGTTTCTGCCGCTCTGATAACCGTTCGCTCCACTAGCTTCTTCACTCTGTCTGATTATCTCAGTTCCAATGTCCAATTCACTCCAGCTGCTCCCACAGATTAATCCACGATATAACTTCAGTCTCTTCCAAAAGGCATCACTTCAGACTCCAGCTGATCACAACTCCTTCTGATAAGTAACTGCTTCTGACTGCTTCCTTCAGTTCCAAACATTATCTAACTTCTCTCTGTTCAAAACATCATCTGCTCACAACTGCTTCTGGTTTCTCTCTCTGGTTCCAGCTCACTGACTGTCTGTCTGTCTTCTCTCTGTTCCAAGCATCCACTGTCTCTTCTTCTCTCCTCTGCTCCAACTCAACTCTTTCTGCTCCAATCATCTACTGAACTCCTTCCAACTCAAACTCTTTCTGACTGACTCCGCCTCTGCACTTCACTAATATGGAATGCTGTCCCCTCATGGAAATTTCCAACAGAGGGCTGCCTCCCACCGAATTCCTGTGCCAGCTCCAGGGCTCCTCGCGCAACCGCAGTGCGCATCCGCATGTTACGTCTGGGCCCAGGAGACAAACACATTCTTCCGATAAGAACCAGTCTCGGCTGGTTTTCCCCTAGCGAACAAAACCTTATAACTAAAACATTACCTTTACCCTGCAAGCATCTCAGTCTGCAGGGACAGAAAGCAAAATGGAGTCTCTCTAGTTCTGGGCCTTGTAGGCCTGAGAAGGATGAAATAACACTTAGCTCTGTCAGAGTACATACACAAACCATACTAATATGTAATATAAAGTCAGGAATACAGGATCCACCCTCCACTATAGGTAGGATGATGAAAGGACACATAATTATGTCAAAGCCAATAGGCAATAGATGGATTAGAGTCAAGAATAAGGGATCTATCATCATATAAAGCAGCTATCCTCTAGTTTATGCTTCTAGGTCTGGCAAAAGGCCTGAAAAGGACCAACACAAGGCAAGAATAGAGATTCAGGATGGTAGCAAGCTTAAAGTCACCATCACTCAGAAATAGAGCCAAAAACCCGGTCAGAACATTCCACCCTTGACTTTAACTTGCTAACATCTGTAAACAACAACAAACAAATAAACAAACATCAACATAATCTATCAACAAAACCAAAAACCAAAAGACTCCCTAAAATAAATGACAACTTAAGGAAATACCACCTAAAACTTGATGTAGGTAATATAAATCTAACAACCAACTGAAAACGAATCAAAGCACCCTTGACCTGAATGTTGAAATGTAACTAAGATTGATCTGATAACAACAGAAACTAACTAAAGCACCTTTGAACTAAATGTGCCTCAACTTCTAGTGATAATTGATGAAATCTATTGGTGTATGTTATGTTATGTTATGTTATGCGTTTTTATTAGGCGCACAGATGCTCCAGCAAAGGAGCGTCCTGGCGCCCGACAAGGAAGCAGCACAACACAACGAAACAATAAATCAGACAATTTTTAAAACTAAGGGAATAAGAACGTTTTCACCGCACGGCGAAAGGAAAGCAGATCCCTGAGGGCTCGGGTCGCCGGGGGAAGGGAGTTCCAGAGCACCGCCGCACGAACTTGAAAGGACATGTTTGTGGAATGAAAACAACAAAGGGCCTAAATGTGGCCTACTTACTTCGGTCAACTTAAAAACTAAATGTGCCTCAACTTCTAGTGATAACTCATAAAATCTATTGGCGTAGGGACATGTTTGTGGAATGTCAAATCAAGTCAAGTCAAGAGATTTATATAGCGCGCTACATACCCATAGGGTCTCAAGGCGCTTGAGGACGGGTGGGGAATTACTTGTTGAATATCCAAGTTTTAAGTTGCTTTCTGAATGCTAGGTGGTTCTGAGTAAGGCGAAGGTGAGTGGGAAGTGAGTTCCAGGTTTTAGCTGCCAGGTAGGAGAAGGATCTACCTCCCATGGTGGTTTTGTTGATGCGAGGTATAGTGGCAAGGGCTTGGTTGGAGGATCGTAGCTGACGGGAGGGGGTGTAGAAGGACAGTCGTGTGTTGAGGCATTCGGGTCCAAGTTCGTAAAGTGCTTTGTGTGCGTGGGTTAGGAGGCGGAAAGTAATCCTCTTATTTACGGGAAGCCAGTGGAGGTTTTTCAGGTGACCAGAGATGTGTTCTTTACGCGGGATGTCTAGTATGAGCCTGGCTGAAGCGTTCTGGATGCGTTGGAGTTTTTTCTGGAGTTTTGCGGTGGTACCGGCGTATAGGGTGTTTCCGTAGTCCAGGCGGCTCGTGACCAGTGCGTGGGTGACCGTTTTTCTAGTTTCGGTGGGGATCCAGCGAAATGTTTTTTTGAGCATGCGAAGAATGTTGAAGCAAGATGATGAAACGGCGTTGACTTGTCTGGTCATCGAGAGTGAGGAGTCCAGGATGACGCCCAGGTTTCGTGCGTGGTCCGTCGGGATGGGTGCTTTTCCAAGGGCCTCTGGCCACCAAGAGTCATCCCAGGCGGAGGGGGAGGTGCCTAAGATGAGGACTTCTGTTTTGTCTGAGTTCAGTTTCAGACGGCTGTGCTTCATCCACTCGGCTACTTCTTTCATTCCTTCGTGTAAGTTGGTTTTGGCGGTGTTAGGGTCTTTGGTGAGTGAGAGGATCAGTTGAGTGTCGTCAGCGTAGGAGATGATGTTGAGATTGTGTTGGCGAGCGATGGCCACAAGGGGGCTCATGTATACGTTGAAGAGGGTGGGGCTGAGTGACGATCCTTGTGGCACGCCGCAGATGACTTCAGAGGCCTCTGATTTGAATGGTGGGAGGCGGACTCTCTGGGTTCTTCCAGTGAGGAACGAGGTGATCCATTCCAGTGCTTTTCCTTGGATTCCGACGTTTCTGAGGCGCTGTAGAAGGGTGCTATGACAGACTGTGTCGAAGGCAGCGGAGAGGTCGAGGAGGATGAGGGCGACTGTGTCTCCATTGTCCAGTAGAGTTCGAATGTCGTCTGTTGCTGCGATGAGTGCGGTCTCAGTGCTGTGTTTGGCTCGGAAGCCGGATTGGTCGAGGGATTTGTTGGTTTCGAGGAAGGTGGCGAGCTGGTTGTTGCCAGCTTTCTCGATGACTTTGGCCGGGAATGGAAGAAGCGAGATGGGGCGGTAGTTTTTGAGTTCGGTGGGGTCAGCTGTGGGTTTTTTCAGAAGGGCGCTGAGTTCTGCGTGTTTCCAGCTTTCCAGGAAGGTGGCGGAGTTGAGAGAGCAGTTGATGACGTCTCGGAGGTGTGGTGCTATGATGGAGTCTGCTTTGTTGAAGATGTGGTGAGGGCATGGGTCTGTGGGGGATCCTGAGTGGATGGAGTTCATCAGGCGGATGGTGTCCTCAGTGGAGATTGAGTTCCAGTCGTTAAGGATGTTCAAGGGGGGTGAAGGTCCTGCAGAAGGTTGGGTGGGTTGGTCTCCGGGTTGGTTGTCGAGGCTGTTGTGGATGTCTGCGATTTTGTTGTGGAACTAGGAAGCTAGGGAGTCGCAGAGGGCTTGGGAGGGGGTGATGTCGTTGGAGTTGGCTGATGGGTTGGTAAATTCTTTGACGATGTTGAATAATTCCTTGCTGTTGTGGGAGTTGTTATCTAGTCGGTCTTTGAATGCGGCTTTCTTGGCAGACCGGATTAGTTGGTGGTGTATGCGGGTGGCGTTTTTGAAGGCGTCCCTGGTGCTGGTGTTAGGGTCTTTTTTCCAGGCCTTCTCGAGGGAGCGACAGAGTTTCTTCGATTTCTTAAGATCATCGTTGAACCAGGAGGCATTTTTGCTGCCTAGTTTGATTTGACGTTTTTTCAACGGTGCTAGGATGTCAGCGCTGTTGGATAGCCATTGGGTGAGGTTGATGGCTGCTTGGCCGGGGTTTAAGGAGTGGGCAGGGGGGTTTAGAAGAAGCGATGAGGAGATCTGGTCGATGGTGATTTTGTTCCAGTTTCTTCGCAGGGTGGGTTGAGGATGGTTGTGGATTGTGGTCTTATTGTAGGTGAAGTGAACGCAGCTATGGTCCGTCCAATGAAGAGCTGTGGTGTGACTGAATGAGACATGTTTGCTGGAGGTGAAGATGGGGTCGAGTGTGTGACCTGCAATGTGGGTGGGGGTATTAACAAGTTGTTTGAGTCCGAGGTTGGCGAGATTGTCCAGAAGGGTGGTGGCGCTGTTGTCATTGCTCTTTTCCAGGTGAAAATTGAGGTCTCCCAATAGGATGTAGTCCTCGGAGGGGAGGGCGTGTGGGGTGATAAAGTCAGTGATGTCGTCACTGAATTGTGCACGGGGTCCTGGAGGCCGGTAGAGGAGGGTGCCTCTGAGTGTGGTCTTGGGGTCGGTGTGGATCTGGAAGTGGAGGTGTTTGGCGCTGGCAAGGTTGACGTCTGAGCTGGTTGAGATGCGGATGGAGTTCTTATGGACGATAGCGATGCCTCCTCCTGTTTGCTCGATGCGGTCCTTACGGATGATCTTGTATCCTTCCGGGATGGCAATGGCGATGTCTGGGGCTGAAGAGGCATTCATCCATGTTTCTGTTAGGAAGGCGACGTCCGGTGAGATGGTGTCTAGTAGATTCCAGAGGTCGATGGCGTGTCTGTGGGCCGAGCGGGTGTTGAGCAGGATGCATTTTAGGTGGTTGGTGTCAGGTCTCTGATTGGTGTTCGTGGATGAGGAGTTGGTTTTGGTGCCGTCGAACTTGCAGGAGTTGCAAGAGAAGGGTCCATGGGTGTGTCCAGGAGCGGCTTGGACGCAGTTGGGGGAACGGTTGGGGTTAAGGGCTAGGAGGGTGGTGGCATCGTAAGTGATGCGAGTGGGCTGGGCATTACGAGAACCAGGGGGTCTGGCGCTGGGCGGTCCAGGCGCGGACGGGCGTAGACGGGCTTACCTTTGGCGCACCTTCGGCGCGGCTGTAGCGCGTGGACGCTGCGCGTGTGGACATCCGACATAAATGGAGAGTGGAGGGGGCGGAGCGTGGGAGGGGCAGCAGGGAGGCGGTAGCGGGGATGAGGGGCGGGCCAGGGGATATCCACAACAAAATGGAGGGTCAAAGGTGAAAGCGAGGCAGGGGCAGCAAATCCTCAAAAGCGCCGAGTGGGAAAACAACAAAGGGCCTAAATGGGGCCTACCTACTTCGGTCAACTTAAGAACTAAATGTGCCTCAACTTCTAGTGATAACTCATAAAATCTATTGGTGTAGGGACATGTTTGTGAAATGAAAACAACAAGGGGCCTAAATGAGGCCTACCTACTACGGTCAACTTAAGAAAGGGTTTAGTAAAATCTGACAAATAAACATGACAAAGGGTCCTCAAAGTCTGGGCAACTATTACTAATAGATGTAGGACATAACCTGACTAAAAGACACACCTCCCAGGACAACCTAAAGTCTAGGGTGACCACCCTTGGAACTAATCCCACTGTTCTAATTAAGAGTTGATGGATCAAAGTGAAAATGTAATAACAGGAAAACAAGGATAACCCCATTCCTACAAAATAGCTGGTGTAGCACTATGCATATCAAGCAATAAAATCAAAAAAAGTGTGGTGTATATATTTTTCTAAAAGATCATAAACTTAAACTTGGAAAATTGAGTAATAGTAGACCATGCCAAAGGCAATAGGTAGAGGTCATAAGTCTTCTAACTCAGGAAACAGTTTGCACCTAATCCCTTTGTATCATTCTGTGGAACACATGTGTGCACCATCATTTAAAACACTGCTTTCATATTAGTGGCAAGACTGTTTTAGAGAAAACAGGAAAACTATGAAATAGGTGAAAGATAAACAAGTGTATCAATAATGAAATAGCATAGCATACTAAAATCTAAATATCAAAATATCATTTGCATCATTGCATTAATGTGGCACTGCATCTTTTAAACTGGAAAATCAAAACCATAAACAGGACTGAGAATTTTTTTTTTTTTCAAGTGTGGCCTGTATATGGTAACTGCAAAAGTGGCATAATGTCCATCTGAAATAGAAACATGGGAAAAATGCAAGACTCAAGAATGCAGGCCAAGGAATTACATTTCAGGTCAATTACATTTTTTTCAAAAATATACTTTATCAGGAAAAATAGTTTTTTCTTTAGTGGATCAAGAATTTTAACCTGACTGCTGAGGCAGCCAACTGTAGATTGTCATGCCAATTTGAAAAATTCAGTCACTTTGAAAAGTTCTCTTCTGTAGTTGGTTTCTCCTTAGGAAAACAGTTCATTTTTATAGGCCATGATTCTCCATCTTCATCTGTATCCGGTGCCAAGGAAGCACACCCTCCCAGCTGGTCATCCTGGTACGTCTGCTTCTAATCCTGGATTCTGCCTCGGGGGTTTTGGGGGTTGGGGACACTCACTCCGAAAATAAGAAAGCTCATCACTCCAAAATAAGAAAGTCACACTCATCCAGGGCCCCCACACGATAATAGCCATCTGAAACGAGAAACACGCATCATCAATCTTGCAAAAACACATTTTCCATTCAAAAAGCACCCCAAGTGCTTTTTATTTCCATAAGAAACCTCCTAATTCATGAAAAGAACCCTTCTAAATCCAAGGAATGATTTAAACATTCTACCTATACCATATTCTTTAAATTTGTTTGGGCAAAATCTAATTTTGTCATATACAGCCAGAAGGGCTGGGGCCTAGCTACTCCTCACTCCTCTGAGAAACAGCCCCTCCCTCCAGAAAGATGTTCACGCTCAGAGTTTTGAATCAGCTCCAACCATAATAAGCAGGAGCCGGGCTACACTGCGATGTAATATTGAATCACTGCCAAATGCTGATCTCATTGCAAGAGCAAAGCTCCTGCCAATTATTCTGTTTTAATCTCTAGTCAGAGAAGCTTTCTGTGCCTACTGTATTTATCTAACTCCAAGGGCCAAGCGTCTGCCAATTATTCTGCATTTGCAAGCATCCCTTATCTGAAGTCAATGAAGCTTTCTGGGCCGACTGTAAGGAAGAACAACTTGACCCCCCTTATATAAACATTTCTCCGCGGAAAGAAACTGTAACATAGCCAAGAATAACAAACTGGCTCTCTCTGCTCTCAGAAGTCACCCACGGGTCCTCCACCCTTTCGAAACTCTGAGCCGAGAACAGCTGCCTGGCTCATATCAGCCAAGGTCAAAGCAAATTCTTTCTAACTTAAAACATACGCTGTTCCCAAGCTAGAAACATTGCACCATTACTTCTAACTAATTTAAGCAGAATTAGACGTGGTAAAAAGCATCCTAAAAACAGAAATTAATAAAGACATATTTTTTGTAACTTAGACACATGCTAGCATTTTAAAATAATTCTATCATAATGTACTGCTACTTGCTGAAAAGGAAAAATATTAGAACAACATTTCATGCAACAACATAGGAAATCATGAGACATTTCTTAAAATAACATGTGAAATACCATCAATTAAAACAAGGGGAAACATGTAATTTTGCACTGCATAACCAAGAATTCATAATTTAGTGCAAGCCTTTCCATTCTAATTATTAAAAGGGCCAGATTCATTTTTTCAGATAGCCATTTTTTCTAACTGAGTGGGTTTACTCACACGATGGTCTGCTACATATCATGTGCAAAATATAGAACTTTAAACAAAAGGGCAGCTTGTTTTAGGAAAATAATCATTGGCAAAATACACTACAGAGCATTTTTTTTAAAAAGCACACGGTTGCATTTCACTAATTAAAGCACATTCTATGATGGGTCTGTTTTATTTTTCAACCATTAAACACTAATTCTAAAACACTAGGTCGTGTATCTGTCTGTACCATCCACAGCTGAAAACCTTTATCTCAATCTGACTTGTTGATTTACAACTTTCCGACCTCCGAGTCAGACACATTAAATCATGTGTTAAAAAACAAACCCACACAAACTCGTGGACGCATTTCAAACAGAATGCTAAATGAACACTGCTTTTTTTTCTCCATGCAAGATGTTAGCATTCTGTCAGCTAGCTGACAAAGCACATAGGCGAACCCTGCAACTAATTAAAAAGTCAAATCAAACCATCATTAATCCAAACAGTCACCGACTTTTAGTGTCAGCTCACGTAACCATGCATGTTAAACAGCATGTTAAAATAAATACTGCCGTCTCAATCCAAGATATTAACCCTTGGCAGCTCAAACACAATCATTCCCCAATGTCTGCAGTACATGGGAAATTCAAGAACTCATCTCTCCACGTTATCATAGAACACATGCGCACATCCTCAAAACATTTTCTCCAAGCACTTGAAAGAGATCCAGCTCTCTCCTGCCTAACGTAATGAGAACATGCTCTGTACAAGCCATAACCACATGGCGCTATTCACAAGCCATATTCACAAGAAACTCAACAAGTCATAATAATGACATGCTCTTCACAAGGCATACTTACAAGGCGCAATTCACAAGGAACTCAGCAAGTCAAAATGAGAACATGCTCCTCACAAGCCATATTTACAAAGAGCTATTTACAAGGAACTCCACAAGTCATATTACACTGAATACATTTCACATTGCACAGCATAAGCAAATGCAGCAAGCCATTGAATGGGCAATTTAAAAGCATTTTTCACACACATATGTACAACTGCATCAACACCAAGATGTAATTGGCTCCCTCACATACAGTTACCCTTCAAGCCTGACAGTTCAAACACCAAGATGAAAAGCATTTCTTCCACCCTGCATAAGTCAAATGCCATGATGTACTGCAATCTCCTTACAGTGCAACTGTTCAAGCCCATAGGTCAATTTTGTGCCGAGTGCAAACCAACAAGATAAAAACAATACAGCGCACACAGGCTACGTAAACAATTCGTGACGCCAGATGTTATGACCGGATTCTCAGACCAGATAGGACCAGCTCACCAGAGCACCACCAACGTAACCACCTCCCTCTTCAGGACCCATCTATCCAGGCACCTGGGTACCTACCTGAGGATGGGGAATTAGCAATATACAAGCTCATATCATCAGAAACACCACTAAATCTATAGGGATTACTAGGAATACTCACTGATTACTAAGGACGTCCATGCCCTACACCACACTCATACCTCATAGTCTCGCGACCACATGGGCCCAGACTAATCTACCCTAGGGCAGTTCTGATTAGTTACCATTACACACTGACCACAACCAGTGCTTGCCCAAGCCACAATCCTGTGGGTATATGCACCAGTGTCCCTCCTGGTGTTCTCTCTATTTCCACACCAGTGTCCCCCCTGGTGCTCTCACTATTTCCACACCAGTGTCCCCCCTGGTGCTCTTACTATTTCCACACCAGTGTCCCCCCTGGTACTCACTTACTTACATTACAAGCCACAATCTTGTGGGTATAACGCCGCATCCCAACGACGATCACTTTCCTATGAATACCTTCAGCTCTCTCTCTCTCTGTTGGGAAGTTTCTCTCACTATTCACTAGAGGATCACTACTACAATATTATGAATAAAGGCCGAATTACTTAGTGTATAACTTATTCTCTTAGCTCAATGGCTCCTCTCTCCCTAATTATTCAGTTATTACTTACCTGATCAGGGGCAGCATCTGTTCGTGCAGTCACACCTGGCTAGAAGAACAGGTTACCTTCACTGTATAAGAATAAGGCATACACTGGTTCACTAAGAACTGGGGTATCTTTATTACAATAACAATAACATACTGCACTATAACACATAGCCTGAAAAGTAAAATGGGAATAGACACATACACAGATCTGCGGGGTCTCTATAAAGCATTATTACTATACCACATCCACATGTAACTAACTGCGACTGTAAATAGCTAAGGAGGGAATGGATTATACTGCACACCGCTGAAAGGAAAAGGATTAGCAACACAATAGGGACAAGGTTAATGTTTAAAGATAAAGGACCAATATCACCTGATTAGTATGAAGTCTTGCTCTAGCTGTCATCTGGGGTTCCTCTCTCGTCTGTGCCTTAGCTCGTCTTAGATCCTCCCCTGCACTCTTGGACACGCATCTGCGCTGATCACTCTGCACTGGATTCCTCTCCCCCACGAACTCTCTCCACATTGCAACTTTAGTCTAATAGTTTCTGCCGCTCTGATAACCGTTCGCTCCACTAGCTTCTTCACTCTGTCTGATTATCTCAGTTCCAATGTCCAATTCACTCCAGCTGCTCCCACAGATTAATCCACGATATAACTTCAGTCTCTTCCAAAAGGCATCACTTCAGACTCCAGCTGATCACAACTCCTTCTGATAAGTAACTGCTTCTGACTGCTTCCTTCAGTTCCAAACATTATCTCACTTCTCTCTGTTCAAAACACCATCTGCTCACAACTGCTTCTGGTTTCTCTCTCTGGTTCCAGCTCACTGACTGTCTGTCTGTCTTCTCTCTGTTCCAAGCATCCACTGTCTCTTCTTCTCTCCTCTGCTCCAACTCAACTCTTTTTGCTCCAATCATCGACTGAACTCCTTCCAACTCAAACTCTTTCTGACTGACTCCGCCTCTGCACTTCACTAATATGGAATGCTGTCCCCTCATGGAAATTTCCAACAGAGGGCTGCCTCCCACCGAATTCCTGTGCCAGCTCCAGGGCTCCTCGCGCAACCGCAGTGCGCATCCACATGTTACGTCTGGGCCCAGAAGACAAACACATTCTTCCGATAAGAACCAGTCTCGGCTGGTTTTCCCCTAGCAAACAACATCTTATAACTAAAACATTACCTTTACCCTGCAAGCATCTCAGTCTGCAGGGACAGAAAGCAAAATGGAGTCTCTCTAGTTCTGGGCCTTGTAGGCCTGAGAAGGATGAAATAACACTTAGCTCTATCAGAGTACATACACAAACCATACTAATATGTAATATAAAGTCAGGAATACAGGATCCACCCTCTACTATAGGTAGGATGATGAAAGGACACATAATTATGTCAAAGCCAATAGGCAATAGATGGATTAGAGTAAAGAATAAGGGATCTATCATCATATAAAGCAGCTATCCTCTAGTTTATGCTTCTAGGTCTGGCAAAAGGCCTGAAAAGGACCAACACAAGGCAAGAATAGAGATTCAGGATGGTAGCAAGCTTAAAGTCACCATCACTCAGAAATAGAGCCAAAAACCCGGTCAGAACAACTTTTTACTTCCAATCAAGCAGGTACAGAAATCTTTAAAAAATGTTATAATGTATTTCTCAGGGAAATTTTATTCTAACTAACATTAAAGAAAAGGTACTACTGCCTTCGAATTTCTATAGTCTCAAGACACAGCTTAAAAACACAAGGATGAAATAAAAAAGGAAAGGAGAGCATAGGCCCACCATCCCTGGTACCAAAGTGCCCTTTTTTAGGTGGATGTGAACAAGTGATCAAGCTAAAAATGTTGTCACAATTGGCTGATGTCTGTAAGGAAAGAGTAAAAGCAATTTGTTGGTGTTTATATAAGGTAAAAGGGTGGGGGAAGAGGGAAGGAAGGGCAGGAGAGGGGAAAGAAGGGGGAGGAAAGGAAAAACGAATTCTGTGATACAAAAAAAAGAAAACAGAGAAAAACATACTAGATAAAATACTGTAAATGAATAAGTAAATATAAATACATCTACTGGCAGATGCATCAACGAAAATACCTCCCGGTAAAACTGCGAATCGGTAAAACAGGCCGATACCGAACGCAAAACCAGAAAATGCTATGCATCAAACAATTAATCGCTAAAAAATAAAGAATCGCTAATAACCCCCGCGGTAAAATACTGAATCGCAAAACAGACAATCGGAATTACCGACCCCCAAAGCGGCCATCGGAAATAGCGAATCGGTAATAACGAATCGCAATGGTATGCATGAAAAATCGCTAATACCGAAAAACCCAAAAATCGCTATTTAGCCTGAGCAAATTAAGGGGAATCACAATCACGAGGTAAAGTAAACGGAAGGACAGAAAAAAAAATTACAACCCCCTACTGCAGGTGCACACAATCAGTAACCCTTCAAAAAAGCCCTGGGAAACCCCACATGTCTTCCAAAATGGCTGCCCTGTACGTGCTTGCTAGGAGGAGGAGGATCAACGGCCAGGGCCAGCGCAGGAGGATGATCCAGGACAGGATCTTCAGGGTGCGCATCACTTTGCTGGGGCAGACCGAGGAACAGGTCTACGACAAGTATAGACTGAACCGTGCCATGATAATGCGCCTAATAGCAGACCTGGTACCATTACTGCAGCACGAGACCCATAGGACCCACGCCATACCAGCCCATGTGCAGGTCCTATGCTGCCTGCACCTGCTTGCGTCTGGAAGCTTCCAGGGGGTAATAGCTGAGACTGGAGGCGTGTCGCAAAGCGCTTTATCACGCTTCTTCCACCGGTTCCTAGAGGCCATGCTGACATTAATTAATCGCCACATCACCTTCCCCACAACCCCCCAGCAGCTAACCCGCACCAAACGGGAATTCTACCAGGTGGCACAATTCCCCCATGTCATAGGGTGTGTTGACTGCACTCATGTCCCCATCTGTCCTCCATCAGCCACCGAATACATTTTCCGCAACCGGAAGTCATATCACTCTCTAAATGTGCAGGTGGTGTGCAATGCCAAGTACATAATTACGGACCTTGTTGCCCAATTCCCCGGGAGCACACACGACGCTTATATATTCCGTCACTGTGGCCTCCACAGGTGCCTGATCAACGGTGAATTTGGAGAGGGACACCTACTAGGTACATATTGATGCATCATCGTACTCTCCACCCACTCCATCCCCACATGTATATGTTCAATCATGCTGATGTCCATTCTCTCCCCATCCTGCAGGTGACAGCGCATACGCATTGCGTGGATATCTACTCACTCCCTACCTGAACCCAGCGACACCACAAGAGCAGCGCTACAACAGAGCACACATCAGCACAAGGAATGTGGTTGAGCGTACATTCGGCATCCTCAAGAGCCGCTTCCGTATACTGCACAAGACTGGAGGTGCCTTGCAGTACGACCCAGTGACCTGCTGCCAGATCATTGCTGTGTGTGCCATCCTGCACAACATCGCCACACGCAGGGGGTTACCCATAGAGGTGGACGGAGAGGATGAACTGCGTGCACAGCAACCACCCCCCCAACACCGACAGGCGCATGTGCCCAACACAGCTGAAGGGCAAAGGAGGCGGACATACATCACACGGAATCATTTCTGAGACAGGTAAGAGAGAGACTTGACAACAGGGCTCGATTTGCAAGGGTTTAATGGGCATGGACACCTGAGTGGTGCAGAGAAACAAAACTAAAACATGCTGCTGCAGTAAAAGTCAAACTCAAATAGCACGTCCTCAGTACGGGTGATGCGTGCGGCACTTAGGTCTGGCCATGGTTACGTCACCAAGGACAGTGTAACTCAGTCACATGTTCACTTGCGTTTGCCGCGTACCCCCAGTCTCTTGTCCTGTGACTCCTCGGCTTCTACTCGATGGGAGTCTGTGGCAGTTGCATTGCGGCCACTGCGCCTCCTCCCGCTGGTGTCTGATAGGGAGAGGCTGCTGACACTGGAGGCTGCCTCACTCCCCTCTTCCGCCCCCAGCATGCTGACACTGGCTGACCCAGGCTGCATTTGCTCCACTGCGGTGGTCACCCTATCAAGGGCCTTTGCCACATCCCCACAGTAATGACCTAGGTCCACTTGCAGGGACACGGACCTGCGGGACAGCACAGCCGTGCTGTTGCAGAGCTTTTCGATGGCCTTGTTGGTTGAAGTCACTGCCAGCATGATCTGCCTGTGGCGACGCCGCTCACTCTGTTGGCCTGCCACTACGGCACGTGTGAGTTCTTGCAGGCACAGCTTTATGTCATTGTTGCCGGCAGCTACGGCAGTGGTGTGCTCACGCATAGCGTCTGTCATCTTGCTAAGTTTGTTGCATAGCTTGGTCATGGAGAGTTTCATGGCACCCATGTGTCTCCCCTGCAGGCGTTGGACACGCAGCATCCGGGCCTCCACAACTCCGTACCCTCCGGACAGATCGACTGGTCTTGCAGCACCACGAGCCGGGGTCACAGCCCTCTGCCTGATGCGCTGTCGTGATGAAGTTTGGCTGGTTGGAGTGACGACAGCCTGGCGTGGAACATTTGGGGGTGCTGAACTGTGATCAGATTCCATCAGGGGCAGGGAGGGAACTACAGCTCTGCGGCTCTGCGGAGTGGCCCGCACTGGTGGTGGTTGTGTTGGTGGTGGTGGTGTCTTGGACTGCGAAGTTGGTGGTGGTGGTGGTGTCTTGGACTGCAAGGTTGGTGGTGGTGGTGTCTTGGACTGCAAGGTTGGTGCTGGTGGTGGTGGTGGTGCCTTGGACTGCAGGGATGGTGGAGGTGTCGACCGCCGTGGTGGTGAAGGGGAGGACATGTCTTCAGCTCTATGTGAGCACTCGGCTTCTGACAACACTGGCGTCTCTGAGATGACGAGGCGGGCACTGTCGTCTGAATCGTAGGGGGATGCATCTGTGTGTGAAACAGTGCATAGTTATAATCATGGTCTATTATGTGGAAATAGCAGTGGCATCTCACAATAAATTACATTTTCAGACTGACAATTGGCCCTTAGCTGCTGTATTAATCTCCGTGCTCTGGCATGCACCCATTCATGTATGTACCAGAACTCCCATGGTGCAACACTTTGGTGAGGGTATGTGTTTAGGGCAACACTACATGGGCACTGGGTCTGGCATGAGGGATTGGGCAGGGACTTACTACACGCTGCATTGTTACGCTGCCATGCTTCTTACCTTGTCCTCCTTCCGCAGCACCAGAGGTGTCCAGATGTGTGACCCCCACAACAGCTTCCCGTTCTATGGTGGACTCCACTAGATCCTCCAGGACAGTGTTTGGCGTCACGTTGGATGTGCCCCCTCCTGTGCCATCAGCATCCTTGACCCTCTGCGCAATCTTCTCCTTGGCCCTCTTCCTTAGGTCATACCACCGTTTTTTTAGGTCGTCGATGCTGCGGTGGGTGACTCCGCAGGCATTTACCTTGTCCTTGATGCGCAGCCACATCTTGCGCTTTTCAGCCTCTGGCACCTTCAGGGACAATTTGCCAAACAGTCTGTCATTGTTGCTGGTGACACACTCGATGAGGATTTCCAGCTCCTTATCAGAGAACTTCCTTTTGCGCTTTCGGTGTGTGTCCTTTCCCTGCTGGGGGGCCTCCTTCTCCATCTTCTCCTGCTTGCCTTGTCCTGCTTGCTACAGGTTCACTCTTGGTCCTCAGCTCCTGTGCTCTGCCTCCTCCTCAGTGCAACTCCGAACACAGAATGCAGCGTGGCTGTCCTACTTCCTGGTTGTGATGTCATCGGGCCGCATCCGATGCGTCGCGTAAATTGCCCGTTTTCGCTATTACCGAAATCGCTAATACCGGATTCACTAATACCGATTCGGTATTAGCTAACTCGGTATTTGCTACTCAAGCGGGTGAACTTTCGCAATTTAATAGCGATTTTTACCGATTCGGTAAATTTTACAGATTTGTTTGATGCATCGCGGTTTGCATGTCCTTAATAGCGATTCGTTATTTTTCGCTATTACCGACGTGTATTACCGAATGTTGATGCATATGCCTGCTAATGTGTATATCAGTATATATATTAGCATAACAGGGTGGATAATAAAGAACAGAGACAAAATCTTCTCAAGGGGGTTTGAAATTTTCAGAAGTTATATGCAAAGTATTATTTAAAACAATTCGGTCCAAATAGGTGGTAAGGGGAACCAAAAGAGACCCCTATTCATGAGTGGTTTGCAAGAAGAAGCAAAAGCAACATCAAGTCTATGGAAATGACAGAGAGTATTCCACCAAGGCTGTATGGACAGTTTGTCAAGATGTTTCCAGTTAAAGGAAATGTGTTGAAAGGCCTAAGCAAGCAAGAGGTCAAAAATACCATGGTCATCTGGAGGAAGATCTAAAGAATCGGAATTTCTTTTTGTATATAAGAGAACCTTTGGGGAGAGTAAGAAGTATTTTGAAAAGAGGGTTTTGGATATCAGATGAAGAAGAATGAGGAAGGAAGTAATATATGTCAAGAATAATTGCCATAAGAGTAGTAAATCTCTGTATAAAGGAATGAGGACAATGAAACAAGGATTGAAATTGAGGAAAGGAGCAAGGTGAAACGCTGATTAACCAATAAATAGCTTTTGACTTCCAAGCGTTCCAAAAAATGGGTCTGTTGTTGAGTAGGATAAGCAAATTATGCCAAATAGGAGAGCCTAAGGAAGATTCACAGGAAATGGAAGAGAGATGGATTAAAGGTTTCCGAAGGAGACAAGTATGTTGAAACAAGGGGAGGGAAGTATGAGAATTTTTTGCAGAAAAACAAATAACTTCTTTGAAGGAAAAGGGTAATAATAAGGGGGCATATTACCAAGCAATAGCGATAATTATCGCTATGCATGGTTAGCGGCTAAAATTATATTGCCGCGCTCTGACGATTTTTACCACTGAGATACCTTGATGTTATCAAGGTTTATCTCAAAAGCGGTAAAAATCCTGCGAAATGCATGAATATCGCTGAAAAATCAGCGATATTCATGCATTATCGTGACAATGCTCTTAGCCATGTTATCCACCTTCCATTGGATAACATGGCTAAGAACTTCCCTGGGCAGGCGTTAGCTTTTGGAGATATTCGCGCTTAGCGCGAATATTTCCAAAAGTAAGGCTTTGTTGATAATTGGAGATAGCGATATTAGTGAGTGTTAGACCTGACATCATTGGCTTGAGCCTCCTCCTACTCAGCAGAGTGCTTGCTGATGTAGGCTCAACTTCCCTGCTGAAACGACGGGATTGGCCGGTCGCTAGGACACGCCCACCTCCGTAGCCACGCCCCCTCTGACATAAACGCGCGCTGATCACGAGCGCCGCGTTTGATTGTACTACTCACAGCTCTTGAGGCACAGCCGGTAGCAGGGCACAGACAGCTCATTTTTAAACTACTTGGGTTAAAATTGTATTGATTTCTTTTACTTTGCGCCGTATTTGAACCTCCTCCTACTCAGCAGAGTGCTTGCTGACGTAGGCTCAACTTCCCTGCTGAAACGACGGGATTGGCTTGTCGCTAGGACACGCCCACCTCCGTAGCCACGCCCCCTCTGGACTCCTCTCCTCTCTGCTATAAAGCATGTGTCCCCACCGGAAGCGCAGCGGACGAGCGCAGCGGGCGCGACGATTGTGCGCCGAAGGCGTGCTTAAGGCAAGCCCGTCTGTGCCCGTCCGCGGCCGACCGGGGCTAGGGGCACGCCACTCTACCCAGCTGACTAAATACACTCCATCACAGCTTTGCTCCTACTGGACCCCTGGTACCATTCCTCTCACTGTATTCAATCGTGTGACTTCCCTTGGCTTGTTTATTCCGCCTCTTCGTACCCCCCCGGAAATCGTTACCCAGTTGACACTTTCGCCTTCCACCCTACCCCCCACCCCAACCCCTCCCTCCAATCCTCAAATACCAGTATTTAACATCTCGGCTGCCCTACTCAACACCCGGTCAGCTGTTAAACATCAGTACGAGCTATTTGACTACATTGACACGCATGAACCTGATCTCTTGTTTTTAACCGAGACCTGGTTCAGAGCGGACTCCCTGCCCAATGTTCTAGCTGCATTGCCCCCCTCACATTCTGCCATACGAGCAGATCGGCCTGAGGGCAAGTCGGGCGGAGGAGTAGCCTTGATAGCTCGTGCTGACCTGCACTTTCAGACCCTTCCCTCTCCTATAATCCCTGAAGTTGACTACTTGGTAGCACGCTCGACCTCATACCAAATCCCTTTGACCTGCGTCCTTGTTTACCGCCCTCCTCAAACCACCTCATTCTTTATTCCTAGTTTTCAAGATCTCCTGGCGACACTGGCGATAAATAATTCATCAGTCTTAGTCCTAGGGGACGTTAATTACTGGCCCAACGACCCCGCCGAAACCTCTTACTCCAAGGATTTCACTGACCTTATGACTAGCCTTAACTTTGTACCTCACATTCATAGCCCCACTCATACTCATGGTCATGCACTGGACCAAATCTGGGCCCTAAATGTCCCCACAACGCCCCCACCATCTCTCCCTGCCCCTGGTCGGACCACTCCCTCATTTCCTTTTCCCTTGCACTATCCCCTGAGGCTAAGCCCCTGCTCCCCAAGAAAACTTGGATTAGGAAATGGGGCAAAGCAGACATGCCGTCCCTCTGCTCGTCCTTGACCGAGTCCAGCCCCGACCTTTCAGGCCTTGCAGCCTCAGCCCAATTGGAATCCATCAATAATTGGCTGACTAAATCGGGTGACGAATTCGCTCCCCTGAGGCGGATTACGGTCAAGCGAGCCCATGCAGCAAATAGGTGGTTCCACTCTGACCTTAAGGTGAAAAAAATAGCGGCACGGAGAGCTGAGAGAGCTTGGAGGAGAGCCTACAGCCCCTCACTGAAAGCCGCATACCATTCTGCCTTACAGATTTACAAAAAAGGCATTCTTGAGGCTAAAACAGAATACTACTCAGGAAGGATTTTAGCGGCAGAGTCCCAATCCAAAGAGATTTTTGCTACGGTCCATGAACTGGCAGCATCCGACAGAGTTACGACAACAGTCCCTCCCTCTCAACATCTCTGCGATTCGCTGAATGAATTTTTCATTGAGAAGGTCGCACAGATAAAAATCAATATACCACCTCCTTCTCTAACCTTTGTTAACCCGTCCCCTCCCCCTTCTACTTCCAAACTGGCTAGCATTCCACTGCTGACCAAGGACTCTCTCCTTCCTCTCCTTCGACGGGTGAAGTCGGGTTCCCCTTTGGATTATGGTCCCGCCCATGTTTTAAGAGAGATCTTCTCGGCCTGTCCCACCCCTCCCCTTACGTTCCTTAATGACTCACTAAGCAATGGTGTGGTTCCTCCCTCTCACAAATCAGCAGTCATCATCCCGATTTAAAAAAAAAATGGCGCTGATCCCCTGTCCCCAGCTAATTACCACCCCATCTCCCTCCTACCCTATTTGGGAAAGGTCTTAGAAACCCACGTCACGAGTACCCTGAGCACTTATGTGGAGGCAAATCAGTACCTCTCCCCTTGCCAGGCGGGCTTCCGACCTCTACACTCCACAGAGAAGGTGGTGATCTCAGTGATGGACAGACTTCGCGAGGGTATTGACATCAACCTCCCGCAAGCCCTTGTTCTTTTGGACCTGTCCGCCGCTTTTGACACGGTGGATCACTCCATTCTTCTCACTCGTGTCAGGGCGGCGTGCATAGAGGGCTCCGCCCTCTCCTGGCTTAATTCCTTCCTGTGTGACAGGGCACAGGCTGTTCATCTCACTGGTTTTACTGCCTCCTCACGAAAGGTGGAGTGTGGCGTCCCTCAGGGCTCCTCCTTATCCCCTCTTTTGTTTAATTTATACATCTACCCCCTTATTTCTTCACTACAGCAGCTTGAGGTCACAGTGTTTAATTACGCCGATGACCTCCAGTTTATCTTTAATCTTTCTCACTCTGCCTCCTCTGTTCAGAACTTTCAAACCGTCATGTTATTCATCCAAGACTGGATGAACTGCAACCACCTCAAACTCAACCCTGACAAGACAGAGTTGGATCTTGACAGGAGGTGGTTGCAGTCCCTGGTCCCCTTCGTTCTGGCCCCCTTCACTTGGTGTCCCCCCCCTCCCGGTCCCTAAAGTTAAAACCCTCGGGATCTTTCTCAATTCCCAACTATCTGTAAACCCCCAGGTGAGTTCGGTGGTCTCCTCCTGCATCTTTTCCCTCTGGATAATTAGGAAGATATCCCGTTTCTTTTCCCTCCCGGCAGTGCAAAATCAGGCTGCCCGCCTGATCCATGGGCTGCCCAAATTCCATTGAGCAACCCCACTGCTGAAATCATTGCACTGGCTACCTGTGAGGATGCGGGCCTTATTTAAACTAGGTTGCCTCACCTTCCAGGCTAGGATGGGCACTGCCCCCGAGTTTATATGCTCAGCCATCAAATCTTACCTGCCGGGCAGAGAACTCCGCTCTACCCACATGGCACTCCTGGCCACTCCTCGCTTCAAGAAAAAGAAAGCAGGTTGGGCGAAATTTGCGGTCCTCGCACCTGTTTTCTGGAACTCCCTCCCTATGACCCTCAGATCCGCAACTTCCTATTTGGAGTTCCGGAAGAATCTCAAAACCTTCCTCTTTTCCAGAGCTTTTGATGCCTAATCTGTCCCTCTTGTTGCTGTTGCTAGTAGTAGCTCCTTCAGCGCCATGAAACCGCTGGGTATAAGTGCGCTAAACAAATGCTTTTAAATTCAAAATTCAAATTCTCTACTCCATTTATTTTCCGTTTGCCTCCTCTGTTTACGATGTTTTTGCTGGTATATTGTTTTGGGCACTGTGCCACTGCTGATCAGTGCCACAGTGCAAGTGCTCCCTATGTAAAATTGCTGTATCGATTGAATTCCATGTTTGGCTTATTTGGTTTACTGTCAGTCCCTAGTCTAGTGCACCAGGAGTGCCAGGGCTTGTAAATACAAATGCTGCTCGTGGGCTTGCAGCACATGTTGTGCCACCCACAAGAGCGGCCTAGTAAAAGTATGTCTGAAGGTCTGCCATTGCTAGGCCTACGTGCAGTCTGGTACTGTCACGCTGACTGCGCAAGTACACCTACTTGCCAGTCCCCAAACCTTCCCTTAACTTCATGTTAGTCACCCCTATGGTAGGCCTGAGGGCAGGGTGCATTGTAAGCATAAGGTAGGACAAGCTTGACCAAGTTGGCATGTCCTAATAGTGAATTACAGCCATATTCGTTTTTCACTATTGTAAGGTAACCTGCTCTCCATTAGTTAGAATGGGCTGCCAGGATTATTAATGCTATAATCCTAGCTGGCTCGGGAAGCATGGTGCAATGTCGAGTTTGGTATCCTGAACTCGGGGTTTAATCACGCATCCATTGGTGTGGATGGTTTTTGGACTCTGGGTTTGAAAATAGCACTTTTAGAAAGTGGCTATTTTCTTGTCTCACTATTTCTGGTTTCTGCTGGTTTGGTGTGTGTGTGACAGGAGCTGGGTGGCTCCAGAGGTCTGAGTGAGTCAGTGTGGGATGAGTGGGACATTTGCATTAAGAGTAGGGGAAGAGTAGCTCCTGATAGCCTGCCCTGCCTGATACAATGCTGGCTCGACCTCCTGCCAGGCGACTGATCGCTCTGTGCCTGCCATGGACGATCCTGGCCCCACCTCCTGCCAGGAGGCCGATAGCTCTGCTCCTGCCAGTGACAATGCTGGCTCCACCTCCTGCTGGGCGTCTGAGGACCCAGCCCTGCTCAGTGAATAGGCCAGGTGCCTCTGCCTGGCTACACCCACAACAGACCCAGGATGTGGGGAAATTCCCCTGCATGGACAAAGGGATCAAAGCCAAAAAGGGGTATAAGAGAGGGACCCCTGAACCAAGAATTTAGATCACTTCTGACAAGAAACCCTGAACCAAGGACAAGAAGCCTGCTGATCCAAGGACTTGCCTACCCCTTCTGCCAGTGTGCTGTTTGCTGGGGGAAATCCTGCATGTGCTTCTTTATTTTTGTCAAGGAACCAGGAGAGAGGAACTGAGTGTGTACTCTCAAGCTTTGCCAAAGAAAATCTCCAAGGGCTGGAAGAGTGCCAGCCTCCTGTTGAAGTCACAGGGCTAAAGGACTTCATCTGCTAAAAAGTGCTTGTTGCTGGAACTTGTGAATCCAGCACCTCTGAAAGAATCCAGCAATCTCGATGCCGACGGACGCCGCCGAATCCAGCTCGACATCGTGAGTAACGGCTCCAGTGTCCCGCTTCCTCGACGCCGGCCACCGGGCCCGATCGACGCCAGCAGCAACGCCAGTGAGTAGTGAGTTCGGCCCCAGCTCCAAGTGACTTCATGTCTGCACCGCTGCTGATCGCATCGACTTCGAGCCCTCTCGACGCCGTGAACGCTGCTCACTCTTGCAACATCATCATCGACATCGACGACGACGCCGTATCCTGCTTCACCTCGTGAGCGCTGCTCCTGCCTGACATCTGTCGACGCCGCTGCAGGTCGCCCCGACTCCGAGGCCGGATCGACGCCGAAGACGCGACGCCGGTGATCATCATGTTCTTCACTTTTCCAAGGTACTGTGTTGTGGGGGTCTGTGCGACTCCGGGCTCGACGTAGCGCTCCTCGCGGTCGACGCCGAACCCTTTGGATTAACTTTGCCTCGACGTCGTGTGACTCCCGTGTGGGTTACATTGTTGCCAAGAACTGTGTTTTAACTAAGAAGAGTTGCTTTTGATACTAAAGACTTTTGTGCTAAGAAGAAACTACACTTGAACTATTATTTTTCCTTCCAAGAGTATTTATTAAAATTGTGGTATATTTTTGTCGTTATTTGGTCTTGTGCTAAGCCTTATATAAAAATCCTTATTTTTATAATACTACTGTGTCGTGTCCATTTGTAGTGTATTCACTTTATTACTGTATGTGGTCATAAATGCTTAACACACAGCCTCTGAGATAAGCCTGTCTGCTCTGCCAAGCTACCAAGGGGGTGAGCAGGGGTTATCAAAGGGTGTGATCCCCTTGCCCTGACTAGAAAAGGTGTGTCCCTATTTGTCAGAAGTGCATACCTCTGCCAACTAGAGACAGCCGGTTCTAACATTGGACGCAGCGGTGAGGATTTGAACTTTGCATTTATGACCCATGTGCAGTGATTAGTGTGCGCTACATAGTGAAAGCAGACCATAGCGCAGCCACAATCTATTTTGGTAGGATTCTATTTTTGTTCTCCGCTTTTCTGAAGCTTGATTTTTGGATACTGCCAGTTTTGACCATGAGTGATGCCGGAGTCACTACCCCTGTTGTTGTTGTGGAGGAGTTTGATAGGAAGAAGATAAAGAAATACAGGAAAAAGCAGCTGCAACACTTTTGCGAGCAGTTTAAAGTTCCTACCACAGGCCTCGAAATTAAAGAGGATTTTCGCAAAGCTTTGGAGGCCTGGTTAGAGTCCAGAGATCCCTCTGATGCGGTGGTGGTACCGCCAGGGGAAGGGGATGAGGAGGTGCCAGTGAATAGGCCTGTGTCCTCTCCCGGTAGCAGTGTTTCCTCCAAAGGTCTTTCCCCTGAAGAAAGAGAAGAAAGGGCGAAGGAGCGAGCATACAACATGGAAATGGCAAAACTTAAGATAAATGGGCAGTTGGAGTTAGAAAATGCAAGAGTTAGGAGAGAAGCTGATTTGGAGATCAAAAGGTTGGAGTTTGAAAGAGAAAAGTTAGCTTTGGAGCGTGACACAAGGTTGAGGGAGCTAGAGCTCAAAGCTAAAGAGTTAGACTTGAATCCCTCTGGTGGCAGCATCCCATCTGTGCCTGCAGAAAGTAGGTTTTATTTTCCCAAAGATGTGATCAAAGATTATCATAAGAATGAAGATATTGGTCAATGGTTTAAAGCATATGAGTTAGCATTGTTGGCCCACCGGGTCCCTGAGAAGGATTGGGGAGCGGGGTTGTGGGGTCGCTTTGTGAATGAGCGGAGAGATACCCTGTTAGACATGCCTGTTGAGGATAGGATGTCTTATGCTCACATGAAAGATGCTTTAATGTTAAGGTATGGCCTAACCCCAGAAAAGTACAGACAAGCCTTTAGAGAATGTAAGAAATTGCCTGGTACTACGTGGGTTGAATATGTGTCATTTTTTTGCAGAGCCATATATGTTTGGGTAAAGGGCAGCAAAGTGGAAAGTTATGAAGCTCTTTATGATTTGCTTGCTTGGGAGCATTTGTCTAATATCTGTTTTCCAAAGCTGCGCCAGCACCTTATTGATAGCAAGATATCTAACCCTAGAAAACTTGCTGAGGAGGCGGACCGCTGGGTCAGTACCAGGGTCCACAAGGGTCCAGTGGGAGACTCAGCCAAATGTGGGCAGGGTCCCCAGCAGAAGAGTGGGGGGGACAAGGGTAAACAAAAGGAGTCCCAGAAAGGGCCCCAAAGTAATCTCCAAGGGAACCAATAGAAAGGTTCCCAGCCTCCCCTTGTGAAGAAGCCAGGGGCCCGACAGGTAAACCTGTTCAGAGGGGCCCAATGACCTGCTATGTTTGTAAGCAGGTTGGACATCGTTTTTATGATCCCCAGTGTCCCATGAGGGACTCTAGTGCACCACCACATGCACCCCCCGTCAGTTGGCGAGTGTAGCCCTGGGAGGGGAGATGATGGTTGCCCCTGGTGGGAGGGGTCCCGCAGAGATGTCCCTGGTCTCGCTAGGAGACATGGAAATGGTCCCTCCACCCCCTCTGCCTAGTAACACTAATAAATATAGGCAGTGGGTGACCATTAATGGCCATAGAGTGGAAGCTCTCAGAGACACCGGAGCGAGTGTGACAGCTGTCAAGTGTCACTTGGTGTCCAGAGAGCAGGTGGTTCCCCACGCATTCTACCCTGTGATAGCTGCTGACAACTCCCAGAAAGAGTGTGAGGTAGCTCAGGTTCCCTTTGAATGGGGGGGAGTTTCAGGTACTCTTCAGGTTGCTGTGAGGCCCGCCATGCCTGTTGATTGTCTCCTGGGCAATGATTTGGAAGACTCCCCTTGGGCTAAGGTGGAGAGGGAGACACATTTGAAAATGTTGGGTGTGCCAGAGTGGGTGTGTGTAACCACTCGATCCATGACAGCAAGTAAGGGTGTTGATGGGGTCCTGGAGCCTGAAAGTATGGCCCAGGACCCAGCTGTGAAGAGAAGAGGCAGGAGGCGCGGGAAACCGGCCCCCATAGTTCCCGTGGTCCAGGAAGAGGTAGACCCTGAGGGGATGCCCTGGAGCCCACAGGGGAACAAGTGGCTAAACTGGGAGACCTGCCCGAGCTGACTCACTGGCAGCAGGATGGTGGTCCCTCCAGGGAAGAATTTTGTGCAGAACAGAAAGTGTGCCCTTCTCTTGTGAGTATGAGGCAGCAGGCCTCAGCCCAAACCTCAGGTGATCAGTCAGGGTCACATTTTGTTTACTGGGAGAACGACCTCCTGTATAGCGAGCCTAAGGCTGCTGAGCCTGGGCCAGCCTGTGTGCTGGTGGTACCCCAGCGCTTCAGAGCCTTCCTACTGGGTTTGGCTCATGACGTTCCTTTAGCTGGACATCTGGGGCAGGACAAGACCTATGACAGGCTTGTCACCCATTTTTATTGGCCTCAGATGAGAAGGGATGTAGACATCCATTGTAAAACCTGTCACACTTGCCAGGCAAGTGGGAAAAGCGGAAGGAAGCAGAAGACTCCCCTCCAACCTTTTCCAGTGGTCAGTACCCCCTTTGACCGGGTGGGGATTGACATTGTTGGGCCACTGGACCCCAAGACAGCCCTGGGCAACAGGTTCATCCTGGTCTCGGTGGACCATGCCACACGGTACCCGGAAGCCATCCCTCTCAGAACAGTGATGACCCCGTGGTGGGACGGGCACTGATGGGTGTTTTCTCCCGCATGGGGTTCCCCAGAGAGGTGGTGTCAGACCGGGGCACCAACTTCATTTCCAACTATATGATGTCTCTGTGGAGTGTGGGGTAACCTACAAGTTCACCACTCCTTACCACCCTCAAGGTAATGGGCTGGTTGAGAGATTCAACCGGACCCTTAAAGGCATGATCATGGGTCTTGAAGAACCAATAAGGCGTAAATGGGACGTCCTCTTGCCATGCCTGCTGTTTGCTTACCATGAGGTGCCACAGAAGTCTCTAGGGTTCAGCCCCTTTGAGCTTTTGTATGGTCACCCGGTAAGACGACCACTGAGTCTGGTCAAAGAAGGCTGGGAGCAATCTCCCAGGAAACCTCCCCAGGATGTATACAGTTACATGCTGGCCTTTTGGAACCAGACTCGGCGCTTCAGAGATCTTGCTCAGGCAAATCTGGAGGCCAGCCAGGAAGAGATGAAGCAGTGGTACGACCGGAATGCCACTCTAGTCGAACTTCAGCCTGGTCAAGAAGTTTGGGTCATGTCCCCTGTGGAACATTGTGCGCTCAAGGACAGGTGGACTGGACCATTTAAGGTTGTGGAGAAGAAGAGCGATGTCACCTACTTGGTGGACTTGAAATCTCCCAGGAACCCCTTGAGGGTCCTGCATGTCAACCGTTTGAAGCCCCACTTAGAAAGGTCCGAAGTGGGCATGTTCCTAGCTACAGATGCTGGAATGGAGGAGGAGAGTGAGCCTCTTCCTGACCTCCTGTATGCAAAAGAGCAAGATGGGTCAGTGGATGGTGTTGTCCTCTCTGACACACTGACCCTTGAGCAGCAGCAAGATTGTCGCCAACTGTTGGGGCAATTCCCTGATCTGTTTTCCTTGATTCCTGGTGTCACTCATTGGTGTGTCCATGATGTGGACACCGGAGACAGTACTCCTGTCAAGCACAAGGCTTCCAGGGTGACTGACAAGGTCAGAGAATACATTAAGGAGGAGGTCTCCAAAATGTTTGCCTTAGGGGTGGTTGAGTCCTTAGCAGTCCTTGGGCCAGCCCAGTGGTCTTGGTCCCGAAGGCTGCAGCGCCTGGTGCTTCACCAGAACTTCGGTCCTGTGTGGATTACCGAGGACTCAATTCAGTCACCAAGACTGACGCGCACCCCATCCCCAGAGCTGATGAGCTCATAGATCGGTTGGGGGCTGCACGGTACCTTAGCACGTTTGATCTAACGTCTGGGTACTGGCAGATCACCTTAACTGATGGGGCAAAAGAGAGGTCAGCATTCTCCACACCAGATGGGCTCTACCAGTTCCGGGTTATGCCCTTTGGGATGAAGAATGCCCCTGCCACCTTCCAGAGGTTGGTCAACCAGGTCTTGGCTGGACTGGAGGATTTCAGTGCCGCCTACCTGGACGACATCGCAGTGTTCAGCGCCAGCTGGGAGGAACACTTGCGCCACCTCCAAGAAGTGTTGTTGGCCCTGCGCAGAGCAGGCCTCACAATCAAAGCCAGTAAGTGCCAGATTGGGCGGGGTTCTGTGTTGTACTTGGGGCACCAAGTAGGGAGCGGCAAGGTGCCCCCCCTGCAACCCAAGATAGATACTATCCTGGCTTGGGCACCGCCCAAAACCCAAACTCAGGTGAGAGCCTTCTTAGGTCTCATGGGTTACTACAGGAGGTTTGTCAAGGATTATGGTAACATTGTGCACCCCTTGACTTCGCTGACTTCCAGGAAGCAGCCACGAAATGTGATCTGGACTGACGCCTGTCAAACGGCCTTTGACACCCTAAAAACTGCAATGTGCACAGCACCTATACTCCAGGCACCCGACTTTTCTAAAGAATTTTGTTAGAAATGGGACCCTGGCTGGCCAAGACTCGCGTCGAGGTCAGTCAGGGATCACCATTCCTAAGGTCAGGGCAAGGGAGTTACACGCCAAGATAACCCCTACTCGCCCTCTAGGTAACGTGGCGCGAGCAGCAAGGCTAAACTTGGAGGCGATATGAGTTAAGTATTTGCGCACGCACCCCAGCAACAACACCCAAGGCCCACCACAAAGGAAACTCCACACAAGGTTATATAAAAATAGCCTTTGTATTACACCAAAACACATTAGATAAAACACACACTTTACAATGTGCCATAGGCACGGGCAGAATTTACAAGGGATATTTACAAGACAGGGCCACCTGGACCACTGTCAGGAATCAGCACTTTTAGAACTTAGAATACAATACTTGTAGGCCTAGAACTTAAACATAGAGCCTACCTCCCGACCTGGTTGCAAGGATAATGCGAGTGACCTTCTTAGTAAACTTGAGCGGGCGGCCCAGCGAAGCGGCACGACTCAGGGGAGAGTGGTGCGGCTCGAGGCTTGAGCGGGCCACCGGCAAGGTACAAGCGTTTCTCTGGGGCGACCAATGTGTGCGGCTCAGAAGAGGAGGGGGAGGCAGGATGCAGGCGACCCAGCGAAGCGGCGCGGCTCAGGGGAGAGCGGTGCTGCTCGAGGCTTGGACGGGCTGCCGTGCACGAGCTGCCAAGGGGAATGAGCGAGGCACATTTCAGCGAGGCCCCAGGGGCCCAAGAGAGATCAGACAAGTCCCAGCAATTTGTCAGGGCAGGCACAATAGAGTCCACTGGTCCTGGGACTCTGGTCAGGGGGCGAGCTCAGTACCACGCCCTTGGAATAGCACTTAGAATATAACAGAAAATCACTGTAGCTCAATACAAGTAACTACTGGTAATCAGGTAAGTACTCCCTACGCAATCCTAACCACCCTAGGAACAGGTCACGCAGGGAACCAGGACCTTACTAGCACCACCTGCACTAGCAAGAACAACCAACTAAATATCAACATACATTTAGGGGTATAGACCTGGGGGCAAAACACATGATGTATCAACAACACATTCAGTGGTGTAAGGAACACATGACGCATCAACACACGTTCAGCGGTGTGAGTAAAGAAATGGGCCCACAAGCCTCTCTGGGCTCTAAACAATTGTGGCACCAACGTTGGAGTCGCCCCTCTGGGGACTCGGAATGAATAAATGCCCCCTTGAGCCTCTCAGGCTCAACCACAAACTGCGGCCGTCTCTGGAGCCTCTCCGGGCTCTGAAGCAAATGTGGGGCAATCGGTGGAGTCCCCCTCCTGGGGACTCGAGGAATAAATATGCCCCAGAGCCTTCCAGGCTCAAACATACAATGCGGCAGTTTTTGGAGCCTCTCAGGCTCTTGGAAATGCCCAGGACTTTGTGCTACTGAGAGGGTGGGGGGCGGACACCGGCAATGTGTCCCGACGCCCCCCTCCTCCCCTTTGCAAGCACCCTCACTCACCGGATCTGCTGTGGCGGGGACTCCTCTCGCTGGCTGCGGCGCTGCTGGCGGCCCCGGGGCTCTCCATAATTCACTGGAGCCCCGGGCCACGAGACGACATCTCTCGGCCGGCTGTTTGTTTCCTTTTTCCCCCGTGGCAGCGAGCAGCCAATCGGTGCGCGGCGGCAGGCGGGACTTCCCTCCAAAACCGGAAGTCCCGCCCCGCGTCAGGCACCGTAGTGCCTGGCTTCCTGTTTTGCGGCGCTCGGGCCGCGGCGGTGATTCTCGGGGGCATTTAAGAGGGGTGAGCACCCTCGAAGTGAAAGGATAACGGGGACAAGCTCCCCAATCTCTGGCAACGCCGGGTGGGCACCGGCTGTGGATTGCGGAAGTCGGCAAAAACAGCGGAGTGGGCTCCCGCGCCGATCCTCACGCAAAATGCGTGCAAACAAACGCCGGGTGGGCACCGGCCTCGGAAAACAAAGCGCTCTCAGCGCTAGCGGGACACAAAGCGCTCCAATGCGCCAGGGACAGCACACAAGCGCTTTCAGGCGCCAGAAGCCACCAGTCAAGCGCTCCCAGCGCCACCAGCAGGACAAAGGGCCTCCAGGCGCCTCAGGGGAACACAAGTCCAGCAAAAGTCCAAGCACAGCGCTAGAGGGGAATAAACAGCGCTCCCAGGTCCAGCAAAGTCCAGCAAAGCTCTCCAGGTGTCCAGGGGCTGGGGAGGGCCCAGGGGAGGCAAGCCTTCCCCCTGGGCCCAAGCAGCAGCACGCCCCTGGCAGATTCAAGTTGCAGAACAAGAACATCTTCATGGGGTCACAGCCCCTCTTTTATACACCTTTTCCCTTTTGTCTGTAGGTGCAGGGTGGGGGCAGAACCAGTCGCAGCTGGTCTGTGAGCACTGTTGATGGCTCAACCACCCCTTTCATTCATCAGGCAGGCTAGGGTCATCAGTCGCACCACAGGTGGCGGAGCCAGCATTGTGTGGGGAAAACCCAGCCCCATTCAGGACACAGGCGCAGCCCCTCCCTCACATCAGCATGCTAATCTCTCCATTCACCACCGGGGCAGACCCACACAGACTTCTGGAGCCTGGCATCCCAGCCAGCTCCAGCCAATCACACGCCAGCACCTTCACAGCACATACACAGCCATGTCTAGAAGTGCTGCTTCCGCACAAGACACATACACACCGCACATACCATTGCGCAGCATTCACTCTCACGAGTTCGCACATACCAAGCTTGACCATGCACGCCTCACGCATCAGGAACTACCAGGGACACAGACATTCCCCATGCATTCCTATGGGAGAGCAGGCCAATCTCACACACGCACTCAGGGAGAGGACGCACTTTACACTGCGCCACAGTGTCAAAGTGCACAAAGACCAGAAATCACTAGGCAAAAAGTTCAGGGGTGAACCTGCCAGAAGGGCCAAGTCCAACACAACCCCCTTCCAGCCAAAACGCAGGGGAGAACAATCACCACCGTGATGGACTTCCCTGCTTGGGGCGATAGAACACGGACGCGGGCCCGCACTGCAGGGACACCCTCCGGTTCTACGCCACGTTGATCCATAAGACAAGCACATACTTAAAAAAAAACAGGCCCAACTAGGCTACCCCACTGGTACTCCTTAGTTGTCCACGGCTAGGACCAGGCCCTAGGCCACCCAGATACCACTGGTCCCTACCAATCCACAGAGTGGGGGGTGGTAACCCCTGGCCTACATAGCCATTCTCCACTCCCTTTCTCAGTGTAGTTCCAAACTACCACTGATCCTTCAACCTAGGGTCCGCACCCTCAGGCTGGCCAGAGGTCACGGGCAAGAATGCCCCACCCTACCTCTACTTCTGAAGCACCCTCCAGAACACAACTCTCCCACCAGTTCGGGACCTTTACTCCCTCAGCAGCAGTGACCACGGTCAGACCAGCACAAGATCGGTGTAGTGAGGCGTTGCACTTTGCGGGTTGCCAGATGCGGCGCAGGCGGCGGCTCACGGACCGCGTCGAGACGGGGACGGTGAGCGGCATAGGCTGCGCGGCCGAAGGCAGACGCGGCTCAGTGCGGTGCCTACAGGACACCAGGCTGGTCATGACAGATTCACAGCTCCCCTAACTGGTCTACCACCTTGGATTCGAATTCACTCCTCCTTCAGCAGCAAGGCAACCACTGCAGGTCAATCCCCCATACAGCTTACCCGGTTCCTTCTCTTCAGGCAGGAGTTCCTTCAGGACACTACGTACAGTTGCCCTTACGTCCAGATCCGGACACACCGGCTACTGGCTCCCCAACCGAGGGACGCACCCCTTTGGTCAGATGCCTGGCGCACCAGGACTTCCTTGAGGGTGACACATAACTAATGTGTCGTGTACAAGTCTTCCTGACACTCAGGACAGAAGTGGCATCACCCTGGTCACTCCTTGGCGACACAACCCTTCTGGTTGGCCCCTGACCCACTGGTTACTCCACTGGGGAATCTATCCCCCTCGCACCCCTCCATCTGGACTTCTGCACCCTCCCAACTGGAGCGGTACTGCCAGATAACAGAACTACTAGAGCCCTGCTTACAGGCGCTCCACGTTCTCTCCACACTGGGAGATCTCCCTAGAAGGACGCTCCATACGGACATGCTAGGCTCCCTCACCTGGTGTTCCTAAGAAAAAAAACACCCAGACTACGAAGACCAGGCTTGTGCTCCTCTGAGCCACTTCCACCACACTGGGCTGGAAGACCAGAACCTTTCCTTGGGTCACTCCCCAACAATTAACACAATGGCACAGGGGCAGGGGAAACTCCCATGAGCTTCAGGCCCACCCATGAAATCATGTTCACTGATGTTCTACATTCTTCAAACACTCTGGGAGATCTTCCTCAAATGACCTATTGGTACAGCCTAGGCCCCCGACCTGACGTTCCCTTCAGAAACATTCTAGGCCCTGACACTGGGTTTCGGGCAACTGGAGACATGCAGTCCCACCCACTCCTTCTCCTCTTGAGACAGGACGTGAGCCCCTACACCGAGACCTAGCTGGGCTACACAACCTCTTCCACCACACTGGGCTGGAAGACACCTCAGCCACTCCTTTTGGAATCACTCCATCCCCTATGCCTCTCTCCTCCCAGAACATTACCAACTCCAACCATCTGTCTCTAAATAGACCACAGAAATCAAAAGCCAGCTCCACTGTCTGCAGACGTTCTTGGGAAAAGTTTAACACACGGAACTTTAAGTATCTGAGCAAAACAAGAGTACACAAGCATTCAGCAAGCTCCCAATTCAGAGAACTCTCACACAAGTCCAGTGCAACACACCATTCGTCCACACACACACCCCTCCCCAGACTGGTAAGGCAGTTTCTACCACCCCTGATTTCTCAACCTGACCACACGTGACACAGGTACCATAACTCCTGGGCAGGGACGGGGGACACATGCACTGAACACACTTATGCTGCCACCACTGGATCCCACCCTCATGGTGAATCCAGAAAACACACTGCACTTAGGGGGAGGATCTACCCTCCCGAGCTAGGGACACCTAACTCAAAGTGCACAAGAAACACATTTCCACAGAAATGACATTTTTAGCAAAAGCACCATACAATAATCCCCAAAAATGTGGTCATCTAAAATGCAGAGTTTTGTAGTGTGGCCTGTCGCCATTGTGGTACAGCGCAAACACAAATCCTCATCCTCACCGCTGCGTCCAATGTTAGAAATGGGACCCTGGCTGGCCAAGACTCGCGTCGAGGTCAGTCAGGGATCACCATTCCTAAGGTCAGGGCAAGGGAGTTACACGCCAAGATAACCCCTACTCGCCCTCTAGGTAACGTGGTGCGAGCAGCAAGGCTAAACTTGGAGGCGATATGAGTTAAGTATTTGCGCACGCACCCCAGCAACAACACCCAAGGCCCACCACAAAGGAAACTCCACACAAGGTTATATAAAAATAGCCTTTGTATTACACCAAAACACATTAGATAAAACACACACTTTACAATGTGCCATAGGCACGGGCAGAATTTACAAGGGATATTTACAAGACAGGGCCACCTGGACCACTGTCAGGAATCAGCACTTTTAGAACTTAGAATACAATACTTGTAGGCCTAGAACTTAAACATAGAGCCTACCTCCCGACCTGGTTGCAAGGATAATGCGAGTGACCTTCTTAGTAAACTTGAGCGGGCGGCCCAGCGAAGCGGCACGACTCAGGGGAGAGTGGTGCGGCTCGAGGCTTGAGCGGGCCACCGGCAAGGTACAAGCGTTTCTCTGGGGCGACCAATGTGTGCGGCTCAGAAGAGGAGGGGGAGGCAGGATGCAGGCGACCCAGCGAAGCGGCGCGGCTCAGGGGAGAGCGGTGCTGCTCGAGGCTTGGACGGGCTGCCGTGCACGAGCTGCCGAGGGGAATGAGCGAGGCACATTTCAGCGAGGCCCCAGGGGCCCAAGAGAGATCAGACAAGTCCCAGCAATTTGTCAGGGCAGGCACAATAGAGTCCACTGGTCCTGGGACTCTGGTCAGGGGGCGAGCTCAGTACCACGCCCTTGGAATAGCACTTAGAATATAACAGAAAATCACTGTAGCTCAATACAAGTAACTACTGGTAATCAGGTAAGTACTCCCTACGCAATCCTAACCACCCTAGGAACAGGTCACGCAGGGAACCAGGACCTTACTAGCACCACCTGCACTAGCAAGAACAACCAACTAAATATCAACATACATTTAGGGGTATAGACCTGGGGGCAAAACACATGATGTATCAACAACACATTCAGCGGTGTAAGGAACACATGACGCATCAACACACGTTCAGCGGTGTGAGTAAAGAAATGGGCCCACAAGCCTCTCTGGGCTCTAAACAATTGTGGCACCAACGTTGGAGTCGCCCCTCTGGGGACTCGGAATGAATAAATGCCCCCTTGAGCCTCTCAGGCTCAACCACAAACTGCGGCCGTCTCTGGAGCCTCTCCGGGCTCTGAAGCAAATGTGGGGCAATCGGTGGAGTCCCCCTCCTGGGGACTCGAGGAATAAATATGCCCCAGAGCCTTCCAGGCTCAAACATACAATGCGGCAGTTTTTGGAGCCTCTCAGGCTCTTGGAAATGCCCAGGACTTTGTGCTACTGAGAGGGTGGGGGGCGGACACCGGCAATGTGTCCCGACGCCCCCCTCCTCCCCTTTGCAAGCACCCTCACTCACCGGATCTGCTGTGGCGGGGACTCCTCTCGCTGGCTGCGGCGCTGCTGGCGGCCCCGGGGCTCTCCATAATTCACTGGAGCCCCGGGCCACGAGACGACATCTCTCGGCCGGCTGTTTGTTTCCTTTTTCCCCCGTGGCAGCGAGCAGCCAATCGGTGCGCGGCGGCAGGCGGGACTTCCCTCCAAAACCGGAAGTCCCGCCCCGCGTCAGGCACCGTAGTGCCTGGCTTCCTGTTTTGCGGCGCTCGGGCCGCGGCGGTGATTCTCGGGGGCATTTAAGAGGGGTGAGCACCCTCGAAGTGAAAGGATAACGGGGACAAGCTCCCCAATCTCTGGCAACGCCGGGTGGGCACCGGCTGTGGATTGCGGAAGTCGGCAAAAACAGCGGAGTGGGCTCCCGCGCCGATCCTCACGCAAAATGCGTGCAAACAAACGCCGGGTGGGCACCGGCCTCGGAAAACAAAGCGCTCTCAGCGCTAGCGGGACACAAAGCGCTCCAATGCGCCAGGGACAGCACACAAGCGCTTTCAGGCGCCAGAAGCCACCAGTCAAGCGCTCCCAGCGCCACCAGCAGGACAAAGGGCCTCCAGGCGCCTCAGGGGAACACAAGTCCAGCAAAAGTCCAAGCACAGCGCTAGAGGGGAATAAACAGCGCTCCCAGGTCCAGCAAAGTCCAGCAAAGCTCTCCAGGTGTCCAGGGGCTGGGGAGGGCCCAGGGGAGGCAAGCCTTCCCCCTGGGCCCAAGCAGCAGCACGCCCCTGGCAGATTCAAGTTGCAGAACAAGAACATCTTCATGGGGTCACAGCCCCTCTTTTATACACCTTTTCCCTTTTGTCTGTAGGTGCAGGGTGGGGGCAGAACCAGTCGCAGCTGGTCTGTGAGCACTGTTGATGGCTCAACCACCCCTTTCATTCATCAGGCAGGCTAGGGTCATCAGTCGCACCACAGGTGGCGGAGCCAGCATTGTGTGGGGAAAACCCAGCCCCATTCAGGACACAGGCGCAGCCCCTCCCTCACATCAGCATGCTAATCTCTCCATTCACCACCGGGGCAGACCCACACAGACTTCTGGAGCCTGGCATCCCAGCCAGCTCCAGCCAATCACACGCCAGCACCTTCACAGCACATACACAGCCATGTCTAGAAGTGCTGCTTCCGCACAAGACACATACACACCGCACATACCATTGCGCAGCATTCACTCTCACGAGTTCGCACATACCAAGCTTGACCATGCACGCCTCACGCATCAGGAACTACCAGGGACACAGACATTCCCCATGCATTCCTATGGGAGAGCAGGCCAATCTCACACACGCACTCAGGGAGAGGACGCACTTTACACTGCGCCACAGTGTCAAAGTGCACAAAGACCTGAAATCACTAGGCAAAAAGTTCAGGGGTGAACCTGCCAAAAGGGCCAAGTCCAACAAATTTGTTGTCCAGACGGACGCTTCAGAGCATGGCGTGGGGACTGTTCTAGCTCAGGTGAATGAAGAGGGCCGAGACTTACCCGTAGCCTTCATCAGTAGGAGGTTACTTCCCAGGAAACAGAGGTGGAGTGCGATAGAGCGAGAAGCATTTGCTGTGGTCTGGGCGCTGAAGAAGCTTAGACCCTACCTGTTTGGGACTCACTTCCGGGTTCAGACAGACCACAGACCCCTCAGATGGTTGATGCAGATGAGGGGTGAGAATCCAAAACTGTTGAGGTGGTCCATTTCCCTACAGGGGATGGACTTCACGGTGGAACACCGCCATGGTACAGATCACGCCAATGCTGATGGTCTGTCCAGATTTTTCTGCCTTAGTGATGAGGACTCCCTAGGTCAAGGGTAGTTCTCCCCACATTTCAGCTGGAGGGGACACGTGTTAGACCTGACATCATTGGCTTGAGTCTCTCCTCCATTTTTTTTCTGTTTGCCTCCTCTGTTTACGATGTTTTTGCTGGTATATTGCTTTGGGCACTGTGCCACTGCTGATCAGTGCCACAGTGCAAGTGCTCCCTATGTAAAATTGCTGTATCGATTGAATTCCATGTTTGGCTTATTTGGTTTACTGTCAGTCCCTAGTCTAGTGCACCAGGAGTGCCAGGGCTTGTAAATACAAATGCTGCTCGTGGGCTTGCAGCACATGTTGTGCCACCCACAAGAGCGGCCTAGTGAAAGTATGTCTGAAGGTCTGCCATTGCTAGACCTACGTGCAGTCTGGTACTGTCACGCTGACTGTGCAAGTACACCTACTTGCCAGTCCCCAAACCTTCCCTTAACTTCATGTTAGTCACCCCTATGGTAGGCCTGAGGGCAGGGTGCATTGTAAGCATAAGGTAGGACAAGCCTGACCAAGTTGGCATGTCCTAATAGTGAATTACAGCCATATTCGTTTTTCACTATTGTAAGGTAACCTGCTCTCCATTAGTTAGAATGGGCTGCCAGGAATATTAATGCTATAATCCTAGCTGGCTCGGGGAGCATGGTGCAATGTCGAGTTTGGTATCCCTGAACTCGGGGTTTAATCACGCATCCATTGGTGTGGATGGTTTTTGGACACTGGGTTTGAAAATAGCACTTTTAGAAAGTGGCTATTTTCTTGTCTAACTATTTCTGGTTTCTGCTGGTTTGGTGTGTGTGTGACAGGAGCTGGGTGGCTCCAGAGGTCTGAGTGAGTCAGTGTGGGATGAGTGGGACATTTGCATTAAGAGTAGGGGAAGAGTAGCTCCTGATAGCCTGGCCTGCCTGATACAATGCTGGCTCCACCTCCTGCCAGGTGACTGATGGCTCTGTGCCTGCCATGGACGATCCTGGCCCCACCTCCTGCCATGAGGCCGATAGCTCTGCTCCTGCCAGTGACAATGCTGGCTCCACCTCCTGCTGGGCGTCTGAGGACCCAGCCCTGCTCAGTGAATAGGCCAGGTGCCTCTGCCTGGCTACACCCACAACAGACCCAGGATGTGGGGAAATTCCCCTGCATGGACATAGGGATCAAAGCCAAAAAGGGGTATAAGAGAAGGACCCCTGAACCAAGAATTTAGATCACTTCTGACAAGGAACCCTGAACCAAGGACAAGAAGCCTGCTGATCCAAGGACTTGCCTACCTCTTCTGCCAGTGTGCTGTTTGCTGGGGGAATCCTGCATGTGCTTCTTTATTTTTGCCAAGGAACCAGGAGAGAGGAACTGAGTGTGTACTCTCAAGCTTTGCTAAAGAAAATCTCCAAGGGCTGGAAGAGTGCCAGCCTCCTTTTGAAGTCACAGGGCTAAAGGACTTCATCTGCTAAAAAGTGCTTGTTGCTGGAACTTGTGAATCCAGCACCTCTGAAAGAATCCAGCAATCTCGACTCCGAATCCAGCTCGACATCGTGAGTAACGGCTCCAGTGTCCCGCTTCCTCGACGCCGGCCGCCGGGCCCGATTGACGCCAGCAGCAACGCCAGTGAGTAGTGAGTTCGGCCCCAGCTCCAAGTGACTTCGTGTCTGCACCGCTGCTGATCGCATCGACTTCGAGCCCTCTCGACGCCGTGAGCGCTGCTCACTCTTGCAACATCATCATCGACATCGACGACGCCGCCGTATCCTGCTTCACCTCATGAGCGCTGCTCCTGCCTGACATCTGTCGACGCCGCTGCAGGTCGCCCCGACTCCGAGGCCGGATCGACGCCGAAGACGCGACGCCGGACATCTCGACGCCGATGATCATCGGGTGCTTCACTTTTCCAAGGTACTGTGTTGTGAGGGTCTGTGCGACTCCGGGCTCGACGTAGCGCTCCTCGCGGTCGACGCCGAACCCTTTGGATTAACTTTGCCTCGACGTCGTGTGACTCCAGTGTGGGTTACATTGTTGCCAAGAACTGTGTTTTAACTAAGAAGAGTTGCTTTTGATACTAAAGACTTTTGTGCTAAGAAGAAACTACACTTGAACTATTATTTTTCCTTCCAAGAGTATTTATTAAGATTGTGGTATATGTCGTTATTTGGTCTTGTGCTAAGCCTTATATAAAAATCCTTATTTTTATAATACTACTGTGTCATGTCCATTTGTAGTGTATTCACTTTATTACTGTATGTGGTCATAAATGCTTAACACACAGCCTCTGAGATAAGCCTGTCTGCTCTGCCAAGCTACCAAGGGGGTGAGCAGGGGTTATCAAAGGGTGTGATCCCCTTGCCCTGACTAGAAAAGGTGTGTCCTTATTTGTCAGAAGTGCATACCTCTGCCAACTAGAGACAGCCGGTTCTAACAGCGACTGTTTCCAGTCGCTAACATCTTGGCACGCCCACTTTGCATGTCATTAGCGATAAATATCGCTGACATGCAAAGTGGTCCCCAAGATAATCGCTATCTCCCACTAGCTGTCGCTAACTGGTGTTAGCGACAGCTAGGTAATAGGGCGATAAAATTATCGCCGCTTTAGCGGGAAAAAGTCCTGCTAAGGCGGCGATAATGGCCCTTGGTAATATGCCCCAAGGTTTGTTCAAAGTAGAGTCAGAGAGGAGAGAAGGAGGAAGGGTCCGTTGTAAGCCATCGTGAGGCCTGTCGCAAAGAGGAGAATTTATAATAAAGACGAGAATCTGGGAAATTCACACTGCCATTAGATTTTGATTTCCAAAGAGAAGATAGGGTGATTTTGGATTTTTTATTCTTCCAGAGGAATCTAGAGAGACACAAATCAATACATTTAAAGTAGATAGAGGGGAGATGAACGGGGAGAATGGAGAGGATATAAATTAAAATTGTGGCGATCATCATCTTATTCGAATCCAGCCGGCACCACCAGGAAAGAACAAGCATTGGGCATAGCCAAAAGGTCTCGCCTTTGGGACCATATAAGTATTTAGTTATGCAGCAGGTCCCAAAGGCGAGACCTATTGGCTATGCCAGTGTTTGTTTTTTCTTCATTTTACCTAACTAAGGACTGAGGAAGGTGCTGCTGTTGGTTTATTTACTTAGTTAACAATGTATTTTTGTCTGTAGAGCAGCAGGAGGCTTATCTACCACAATGTGACTGAAATAAAAACTGCTGGTCAAAAATATAGCTTTGAGCCACATTGCTGTATATAGCGCTTTAGACTTCGTGTGGTTAGCGCTATCTATACCAATGCAATTCTGCATATCATATTGACTACAATGGCTGCAAACTACTTTTGAGAATGTGGGAGATAAGTATACAGACACCCACAGAAGGGCCTGCACCTGCTTGCGTGCAGCCGCAGCCCGTGCAGGTAATAGCGGTGGGCCGGTGGGGCTGGATGGGGGGGATTTCGACAGACGATGAGGAAAAATGAATTCTTTATTTAGTTTTCCCTAATGGTCGTCTGTCAAATCCCCCCCTGCCACAATCCGGCCCCACTGCTCGTGCCTGCATGGGCCACAGCTGCTTGTGTGGATGCAGCACAAACAACCCCATTGGCGTTACCTATAAAATCAATCCAGTTTGGGAAGCCATGAAGCCATTTTTTCATTTGCTGTTTTGTCCATGCTTTTTTCTTGTCACTGAATTTCCTTGTAAGCATTATAAAGCAATGTGTGCTTTCAGGAAAGGAATGTGCCACCTTCGTACAACATAATCTTACTCATGGATAGTTCCATTAAGTATGCTCATAAACGTGGACATTTGAAGAAACATGTAGTTGCTCTGTATCTAAGTGGCAGCCATTGTGTGGAAATGAAATGAAATGAAATGAAATGAAATGAAAAATTGCATTTGTATAGCGCATAACCGCCCTGGGGCCTCGCAGCGCTTGAAGATAAAATGGTTTTAGCCCAGGCTCGGGGCAGATCAGAGAGATTTAGCAAACAAATGCGTTTTTAGGGCCTTTCTGAACGAGAGGAGGTTGCTGTTACCCCGGATGGCAAAGGGGAGGGCATTCCAGAGTCTGGTCGCCGAATGAGAAAAAGAGCGGCCACCCCAATGGGCTTTGTTAATTTTAGAGGAGGTGGCCAGCTGCAGGGTACCAGACCGAAGGGGGCGTGTTGGAACATAAGGCATAACCAGCGGGTGCAGAATCGCTGGGCCTACACGGTGGAAGGATTTGTGCATAATGCACAGAGGTTTGAACTGCACTCTGGCAGCCATTGGGAGCCAATGAAGGTCCTTCAGGGCCTTCCTCGCCGACTGCCGACGGGACAGATTGAACAATAGGCGGGCCGCACTGTTTTGTGTGACCTGGAGCCTCTGAAGGACCGAAGTCGGTGCTCCCAGGTAGAGAGCGTTCCCGTAATCCAGGTGAGAGAGAATGAGGGCCTGGACCATGATCCTCCTCGCCTGGAAAGGGAGCAAAGGGAGCACCCGCCGGAGCATCCTCATTAGTCCGAAGCAAGTGGCAGCAGTCTTAGTAGCCTGGACAGAGAAATCAAGGGCAGTGTCAAGCCAGATCCCGAGGCTCTTTATCTGGGACTTGGGCGCAGGAGGAGCGCCAAGACATGGTGGCCAGATGGGTGCAAGAGCAGACGGGGAGGGATTTCCAAGGAGAATGATGTCTGTCTTCTCCCCGTTAAGCTTGAGACAGGAAGTTTGCATCCAACTGGCAACAGCCTCTAGACAGGGGCCTAAGGTGTTGGATGATCCATCTGCGTGGTCTAACGAGACCACCAGCTGCGTATCATCCGCGTAGGTGACTATACGCACACCAAAGGGATGGACTATCCTGTCCAGAGGTTCCATGTAGGCGTTAAAGAGGGTCGGGCTCAGGGAGGAGCCCTGAGGGACCCCACACCTGAGAGGATGTTTAGGAGAGACTGTCTCACCCTCAAAGACCCGGAAAAAGCGCTCACTCAAAAAGGAGGTGAGCCAGTCCAGAGCTGCGCCCGACACGCCCATGCCCGCCAGTCGGTATACTAGCGTGGCATGGTTCACCGTGTCAAACGCGGCACTAAGGTCTAACAGGATAATGGCCACCTTTCCTCCCCGATCCAAAGTCGTTCTTGCTTCCTCTGTGACCGCCAACATGGCAGTTTCTGTGCCATGTTGAGGGCGAAAACCTGTCTGGGAGGCACGCAACAGACAGTTGGACTCCAGATAGTCTGTTAAGATATTGTTGGTGTGCCTCTCCAGCAGTTTACTCAACCAGGGAAGCAACGAAATGGGGCGGTAGTTGGACAGGTTGTTCTGGTCCAGGGAGAGTTTCTTGAGAAGCGCCCTCACCATGGCACACTTCCAAGCGAGTGGGACCGACCTGGACACAATGGAGGTGTTTAAAGCTTCCAGGATCACAGGACGAATCACGTCCAGTGCCTTGACAAGGATCCGGGGGGGTGCCGGGTCATTGGGGGAGCCAGAAGAAACTTTGGAGATTAATCTATCCAGGCTGGCGGCATCAAGAAGCGGAATTGTGTCCAGTTTGCAGGGAACCGAGGAGTCAGCTGGCCTAGGAGGGACGGAGGGGGTATTGACTGTAGGATTACTAAAAGATGAATATATGGTCGAGATTTTCTTGGAAAAAAAAGCAGCTAGCTCATTACAGCGGTCTTGTGCCCCTTCAACAGAAGGACGCTCAGCCGGAGCTGAAATGAGGGACTTAGCTATCCTAAAGATTTCTCTAGGCGCATTTGCTGCAGCGCTAATTTTACCTTCATAGAAGGAGTTTTGCGCCATTTTAATCTCTGATTTATAGAGCCTCATTGCGGACCTGTATTCGTCTTTCCTAGACTGAGAATGGTCCTTCCTCCACGCTCTCTCTAGTTTGCGGCAGTCAAGCTTTAATAACCTCAGAGCAGGTGTGTACCAGGGTGCAACTTTAGGTCTTCTGATGAGATTACAAGGGCGTTTGGGAAGAACTTGATCTAAAGTGCTGGAGATCCAGTGATCAAAGTTGCTAGAAGCTGAGGCAGGGTTCAAGGCCTTTCTCGGGGGGTCTTGAGTAAGGGCCGTTGTCCAATCGGTGAGGGGAAGTGAGGACCATTTCCTGCCCATGTACTTTATAGAGGCTTCAGGAGGGGGACAAGAGTTAGAAAGCCAGGTGAACGGTATCAAAAAATGATCGGTCCAAGGCAGAGGAACAGGGGACTCTACATTAAGGTTGATATTACTGTATATGTGATCGAGAAGATGTCCCTTCTTATGGGTCGCCTGATAGCCTCTCTGGCAGAGGTCTAACGCTTGCATGTTGGCCCGCAAGTTATTAGCTGCCGTATCCTGGGGGTCATCTGAATGAATATTAAAATCCCCAAGCAGAGTGAGGTTAGTTGAGGTCACGGCTGCGTTAGCGGTGAGATCAGTAATTTGAGTGATAAAATTGTTGAGGGAGCCTGGTGGTCGATAGAGTAGGATACCAGAAAAAGTGGTGGTAGGGGAGAGATCAAGTGCAAAGTGTAAGCTCTCACAGGTCAGCAAGGAATTAGAAGTGACCCGACACTTAAAGGTGTCCCTATATATAATAGCTAAGCCCCCGCCTCTCCCCGATTGGCGGTCGAGGTGCTTAAGGGTGTAGCCTGGAGGAGTGGCCCATATCAAGGACGGGTCGTTGTCAATCTGAAGCCAAGTTTCCGTTAAAAATAGGGCATCAGGATTAAGCTCATCAATCAACAGATGCAACTCTGTGGAGTGTTTAGGTAGCGACCGGCAATTAAGGAGAAACAATCTCCAAAACTCTCCCAACGGGAGGGAGTCGCTACATGGGCGGGAGGTGCTCCATGTACAGTGCTTGCAGTGAAGGTCGGTGTTAGCTGGAGAGACGGAATGGCAGCAGGAAGGACTGACAGGGGGGCGTAAGGAGTGTAACCACAAAGAGTTGTAGACAACTTGATTACCGACCATGATGCCGGTCACCACCCCAGACCAGGACCATCGAGAAGCGTCTGAACGCGGATTGGCGCAGACTGGCTTCTCAGGAAACACATACTTATTTGTGTTGTACTTAATTCATGTTTAACCCTTTACTAACCATAGACCCTCAAGGCTGTGTGTGGTGCAAGTGAAGTTGGGGTTGTATTGTAATCGCATTTATATAGCGCTCACTACACCTAACGAGGCATCAAAGCGCTTTTATCTGCCAGCATAGAGGTGGAGCTTCAACATCTAGAACTTTTAAAGTAACAGCACTTACTTTTGATCTGGAATGGGTACTTCCACTCGTAGTTTAGGACTGTGATAGGAGAGAAGAGTGTGAAGGTAAAGATCTTTCACCCTCAACTTTCACACCAGCCAGCTGTGGCTCTGGTCAGTCTTCATGCAAAGACATGGCTTTTACACTGGCAGACTGTTCCAGTGCATTATTTCATAGTGGTTGTGGAGGGGCGTGGAGACTTTTGGGAATTAGCGCCCTGGATGCAGCCAATAATGTCCTAAAAGGCAAATACATCTGAAAGTCTGGTGAGTGGAAACGTGTGTTGTTCATATATGTGCAGAAGCAGGGGTTTCTGGGAAAATATAAGCTAAGTCCGACCCTGTTCAACATCTACGTGGCCCCCCTTGCTAGGCTAGTAAGATCGCAGGGGATGGAGGTGGTATCATACGCCGATGACACCCAGATCATGGTCTCACTCACTCAGTCCTCTGTCATAACATCTGCCTTTAGCTTCAGGTCCTGTATGCAACACGTTGCAGATTGGATGGTTACCAACTCCCTGAAGCTAAATGGCGACAAGACTGAGGTCTTGATCTTTGGGAAGGACCAAGATATCTGGTCGAGTGAATGGTGGCCTTCCTCTCTTGGCACCTGCCCCACTCCCTCTCAATCTGCCAGAAACCTGGGTGTAGTGTTCGATACTTCACTCTCGATGTCCTTACAGGTGAATCGGACTGTTTCGACCTGCTGGGGCGTGATCAGGACGCTCAATAGAATTCGCAGCTATCTGTCTCTTCAAGCACGCAAGCAGATTGCAGTCGCCCTTGTTGGTTCCAGGTTGGACTATTGCAACTCTCTCTACATGGAATCCAACAAGGGCCTCATACATCGACTGCAAATCGTGCAGAATGCTGCTGCACGTTTTGTCCTGGATCTTCCCAGGGCCTCTTCTGCTACTGCTGCGAGGAGAGACCTCCATTGGCTGCCTATTCAGCACAGAATTGACTTCAAAATTCTGTGTCTGACCTATAGAGCACTCGAGGATGGACCTAAAGGCGCTATCAGCTCCCTGCTTACCCGTTACCACCCCACAAGGTGTTTGCGCTCTTCGGGACTATTCCAACTTGTTGTCCCTCGCTTTAAGCTCACCAGATGGGGAGCCAGGGCTTTCTCAGTCGTTGCTCCACAACTCTGGAACATCTTGCCGATGGAGATGAAGACCCTACCCTCTCTAGCGCTGTTTAAAAAGGCCCTAAAAACGTGGTGCTTTTCTAGAGCTTACACAGGTTGAGCTGTAAGGTCGCTGTTATGAGCTGGATTTGGAATTAGGCGCCTTGACGCCCATTGGGCTATGTTTGCGCAAGATAAGATCCCTTTTATTATTATTATTATTATTAGTGCTTGGATGCTACACTCAGCGCAGAATTTTAGTGGTACGCAACAGATGTCTCATGCTTTGTTAAATTTCCCTCAAGTTTTTTGTCCTTGCACAAAGAGTGATATGACAGTTATACCTCTTCTTGTGAGCCATCTACTGGGCGTATTTAATCTAAAATAGTTAGCGTTTCCATCACACACACACATGCGTTCGTCTTTCTTGTGTTTATCGAGTGGGTGTGGTTTGCCTGTCGCTCAAAATGTTTCAATAACTTCCCGAAAGGAAATCGCCAAGATGTGCACACGTTGCATTGCCAGCAATGCAATGCGTGCACTTCTTTGCTGCAAAAGTTCTGCCCACGGCATTAGGTCCCCTCCTATGCAACACATGCGCGTTGCGTAGCACAAGACCTAACAAGCATTGGAAATGCAATAGGTCTCGCATTAGGAAAGTTTGAGCTGTTGGTCTTATAAATGAATTTTTTTTAATTTATGTGTTGTTTTTTAAAATAGCTAAATTAATAGCTTTGTCATTTACAATGCCAATAGTTCTAACTTTCGCAAATGTGACACCTATAGCATTTGTAATGCAACACGTTTTGTATTTACGTGACTTAGATATATTGATATTACAAATAACAATGGCTTTTAACTTTTTTAAATAATACTTAAATAAAAGTTATTGTAATTTCTAATGACAATAGCTTAAACTTTTGTAAATAACTTTAGTTAAGATTATGTTCAGTGTATTTTATTGTTACGAAAATCCAAGAACAGAAGTGAAATATTAACACCCCCACACCCCTGATACACGGGGGAGACAGCTGAAAAGGATATGCACTTTCAGAGATCGTACTCAAAGAGAAAAAAAGTAGTGCCTGAAAAGGGAGCAATGGAAGGACACAAGTAATGAGTCCAGGCTCTGGGGAAAGACAAACACTAGAAGATGAATGAAAGAACATGGAAACTGACGAATAAGAAGCAAGCAAATTAGAGTAATGATTGAGCCAACCAATAGCAAGAAATGGGTAAGCATTGGTATTATCCACAATAGCATGTCGAAAACAGACAACTAACAGCTGTTTGTAGTCCAAACCTAAAAATTAGCTCATCATTTAGTATGAACGCATGTGAGAAATTTTCTTCAGCAAAATATGTGAGATCATCCATTCTTCACAAAATATAAAAAGATCATGAAGGGTTCAGGGCTCTTTGCCAACATCTAGGTTTACATACACGGCTGACTCAACCTCAAATGCTTTCGAAGCCCTTGCAACAAAGGACGAGCACCGAAGCCAAGAATCGACCCTAAGCACTCATATTACACTGGATGTTAAAATGAGGGATGTAAATTCAGCTTATGAAGTAAGTGAAAAGTCAAATAGAAAGCCATGCCTTTAAACACGGCCAGCAAAAGGAAGCGCTTGTCAGGGGTTTAAGTCTAATGCAAAAAGTGGGCCGTCCGTAGAAGGGGCCTGGCCTGTGTACTTGGGGGTGTGGCTTAAATACATGAACTACACTATCGTGATCACTATAGTGTGCCACCCGACTGGTATTTTGGTGCAAGATTAAGTCAGAAGTGAAATATAAACCGGAACTAAATCGCGGACAAGGACTACCATAATACTATTTACATTCATTGTTCAGAAATCAATCTGTGCTATTAGCCAGTAACCGATAACAGTATGAGCACTGCACTCTGCCATTAATGGAAAGACCACGGGTTGAAGACATTCAGCTGAGGCAGACAAGGGGCTGGCCTCCAAGCGTCACGAAAAGGAAGGAAGCTGATTTCTGTAGCTATTTAGAACATGTGCTGTTGTGTCATCCTCACAGCTGTGCAGCTGCTCTGGCTTGTCCAAAAGGTTTTTCTGCAAAAATATGACATCATTAAAAAATAACTAATTAAATTTCCTTCAAAATGTGTTATGGCACTGAAACGTCTACAAGAAAAGTCCAGATGAACTGACTTGGTAACACATTCTATTAGTAGAAACGCGGCCCCCTGGGTCCAGCCGGACGTGTCTTCCCTAAGGTCCATGCTCGCTGCACTGTGAGGTGTGACCCACGGTCTCGACATGCGAGAATGGGAACTGGAACTGGCGGGAAAGAATGTGACATCTTGTTGGCAAGAGAGACCGGACGCTGGTTTCGTACACGGGCGGCTCAGCAGAACAAGACGGAGGGAAGGCAGAGGAGGGGAGGGTGGAGGGGGGAGGAGAAATGCGACACGGCGGGAAAGGGAGGGGGCCGAGCGGGGAGAGCGGCGATGAGGGAAGGCAGAGAAGGGGAGGGGGGAGGAGAAATGCGACACGGCGGGCAGGGGAGGGGGCCGAGCGGGGAGATCGGCGATGAGGGAAGGCAGAGAAGGGGAGGGGGGAGGAGAAATGCGACAAGGCGGGCAGGGGAGGGGGCCGAGCGGGGATAGCGGCGATGAGGGTGTGAAGCAGCAAGGGCCTTTGAAGTGAAGCTAAGCTTCACTTCAAAGGTGTGGGAGGAGTGCTGCTGGGAAACAGATGGCGATTTGATGATGTGCACGCGCATTTTAGGTCAATGTGCTTGCGCATCGACCTAAAAGCGCACGGGCACAGCACCAAATCGCCAGTTGGGATACTAGTTGGGTAAAGTCTGTTTGAGTCGCTATAGTCTCGCTCTGCTCAATGCGCATGCGCATTGAGAGGCGACACCTAAAAAGGGGGTTCCAAGATATGAATAATTTCTCAATTCGAGAAATGGCAGCAGACATATTCAGTTTAATAGAAGAAGTGATAGAAGTGGAGAACCAAATGCCTAGATACTTAATTTTGAACTATTCCAGGCAAAACCGGTGGAAGAGAAGAAATGAGGAAGACAGAATTTCGTGAGAGGGAGAATTTCATTCTTGTCAGAATTAATCTTGTAGCCAGAAACCTGCAAAAAAGTATTAAAGGAGGAATAGAAATCTCGGGAGCAGAGATGAATAAGAGAATATCGCCCGCATAAATTGCTGATCACCATAAGGAAAACCGGAAATAGAATCGTTGTTACGGATAGAAGTCAAAAAGGGTTCAAGAGCTAAAACGAAGAGAAGAGAGAATAAGGGACAGCCTTGACGAACGCCACGTTGTGGAGGAAAGGAAGATGAAACGCGACTATTTACTAGAACCGAGGCTTTGGGAGCAGAGTATAATAAGGAAATAAGTGATATAAATTTAGGACCAAAACCATGCCAACGCAATGATGCAAACAAAAAGGACCAATCGACTATCGAAAGCTTTCTCTGTGTCAGCAGAGATAGCAGCTAGACGAATAGAGCGGGAAGAGACTTTAATTAAAACATTGAGAAAAAGACGAGAATTATCGGAAGTTAGTCTACACTTAACAAAACCACATTGCTCTTTTCCAATAAGATGGGGCATGATAGGATCTAAACGTAAAGCAAGCAGTTTAGCAAATAATTCATAATCAACATTAACTAAAGAAATCGGGCAATCATTTATTTCAAAATTTAGGATCTCAACCCTCTTTGGGAATGAGGTAGATGGTTGTCTCTTGAAAAGTGCCTTCTGTCTTACTAGTTGAGTAAAATGAATTTAAAATGAATTTAAAAGTGGCAAACTTTTAGGGAGTATCAAATCAGAAAAGTGCAAAAAAAATTGAACTGAGAAACTGTCTGGACAGGTAATTTACCTTTAGTGAGGGTATTTAAAGCTTTGGAAAGTTCATTAAGGGAAAGGTCATTTTCAAGATCAAGAAGATTAAGATGGGATGAAGAAGGACAAAGGAGTTTGTCAATATAAGTCTGAATGAGAGAAGGGGTGGGGGAGATTCTGGTGTGTAGAGGTTTTGATAATAAAAAAGTTTAAATTCATCAAGTATTTCTTGATCTTTATGCAGAAGGGAATTATCAGAGGAATAAAACGAATCAAGAAAAGTAAGTGCTGTGCGTGTTTTAAGGTAATTTGCTAGAAGTGTCCCTGTTTTATTTCGACCACCATAAAAGCGAGCACTACTGCGAAGGAGTATTGAAAAAGCATTGTCAGGAGAAGTTTTGTTAAGCTCCAGCTTAGCTCGTATCAATTCTGGTGAGATGGAAGTTTTTGAAGATGTATAAAATTCATGTTCCAAAAGTTTAATATAAGCTAATACAGTTTTCCGTTTCTGAAGAAAGCATTTCTTTTTCTTAGAAACAAAGTCTATAATGAAACCTCATGCAGTAGCTTTACAAGAATCCCAGATAATATGGGGGGAAGTACTAGCAACACAATTTAGGAGAAAGAATTCATTAGCGAAGGAGCAAAAAGAGGAGGAAAATAGAGGATCAGTTGGAAGGGAATTATTATAACGCCATAGGGAAGATTTTGGATGTGGATGGGATAAGCCAAGGTCTGTTACAATTGGAGCATGGTCCGAGATAACTATAGGTTCAATAGATGAAGACAGTAAGTTTTGAGACAAAGATTGAGGAAGAAAGATGTAGTCTAGACGAGAAAGGAATGAATGAGGGGGAGAGAAAATGGAGTAGTCAAAAGTGTCAGGATGAGAAAGATGCCAAGAATCAATGAGATGTGATTGAGAAATAGTGTCAAGGAAGTGTTTGTGAGTCTTGTTTGGAATAAAACGAACTGTAGATTTACAATCAGAAAAAGGGTCGACTATTTGGTTGTAGTCTCCACCCAGAATAAACAAATCATCTTGAAATTGAATACATTTTTGAGTAATCAAAGGCCAAAAAGAACAATCAGGATGTATAGAACCATAAATATTAAAAAAAGTTAAAGGAACATAATTATTGACAATTAGCTAAAATCCATCTACCTTCAATATCATTTCCTTGCGATAAAACTTTACTTTTTAATTTCATGTGACATAGAATGACAACCCCCTTTTTTCATTAGTAGATAGAGAGAATAAGACCGGACCAACCCAGCTTCTTCTTAACTTAAGTTATTTAGTTTCTGTAAGATGGGTCTCCTGCAAGAGAACTATATCAGGATTATAAGAAGCGAGGTGGGAAAGGAGTCTCTGTCTTTTAATAGGATTGATAAAACCATTTACATTCCAGGAGATAACTCTGAATGCAAAAACATGCAAAAAATCTGGCAAGAACAACATTTACAGTACTAGGAACATCATAGAGAATGACAATGGATATACGAGAAGAAGGTTAATGAAGGAAGAGGAAAAAAGGAAGAAGAGAGAAGGAATATGCAAAGAAACAGGTGATGGATTCATACATAGAATAAGGGGAATCAAGCATGAGGAGAAGGTAGGAGAATAGAACAATTAGAGGTGAAATAAAAGGGAAGAAAAAAGGGAAAAGTAAAGAGAGAAAAGATAAAAGAGACAGTACATATCCAAAAAGGATGACTGAAAATAGCATACCTGAAGGGAGAAAAGAACAGACAGTGCGGCAGGGACAATGCACTACAAAATGAACCACCCAACCTGGGGAGTCCAGCTGCATCAGGACTTGAGGGTAATAGGAGAGGACCATACGGAATAAAGAGACATAAACAAATCTGTACGTATAAAACAAAAAAACAATTAACAGTGATATAATGTATAGAGATAGATATATAACTAGTTAGCGTATAACCGGAAATATGGTAAACATGAAAAAAATAGAAGAGAAAAACATCAGAGAACAAAGCAACTACTTAACTAACAGAGCCAATGAAGAGCCATCAAGAAGAAACAGAGCCAATGAACAGACATACACAGAAACTCTGCAAGAAAATAAATTAAGTATTCAACCATTTGAAGAACCATTTGAAGAATTAGTAGTATCCATAACTTGGTGGTGTGAATATGAATCAAATTCTTACGTTCTTCAGGATCTTGAAAAGCCCACGTTTGGTTTTGGAATGTCACTTTGAAGATACAGGGATGAAACAAACCGCACCTAGCGCCAACAGCTCATAGAGGAGGACGTAGATTCAGGAATTCTTTCCTTCTGGAAGCTGTGGCGTTGGAAACATCTTGAGACAAAAACACCTTCTGACCAAGCCAAGAAATTTGTTTTTTAGATCTAGCTGCAGAGAGAACTGAGAGCAGATCAGTGAACTTCAAAAAGAGGATAATGACACCACGTGGTTTAACTGGAGCTGTTGAGAGAGGTCGACGAGGGCCAAGCCTATGAGCTCTTTGAATGCTAAGTGAAGTAGTAGAAGGCCTATCTAGGAGCTTCGGCAGAAAGGTAGAGAAGAAAGATACACTGTCGTCACCTTTCAGAGACTCAGGCAAACCATGAATACAAAGATTTTTCCTCCTATTTCTATTTTCTAAATCTTCAGTGTGTTGTTGAAGGATGTGGACTGTTTTCTCTAAGGAAGAGATTCGTTGGGAATTATCCTGTATCTGTGGTAGTTGGGATTCCAATGAAATCACTCTGTTTTCCATTGCAGCCCATTTTTCATGTTGCATCTTATTGTTGGTTTCCTCCACAAATGGATGCAAAGCACGTATCTCCTCCAAAAGTAGCGCCATATATATGGAGGATAACGATCTGTCAGGAGATGAGGGGTCGTGTTTTCAAGTTTAGATGTGGAGGTAGGAGGAGATGATTTGCTTGAGGCGGCCTGTGATGATGAGGTGCTACGATTAGGAGTTACTCCAGCCATCTGCAATGTAGTAGAAGAAGAGTCTGGTGTTGATACAGGTGGAGGAGTTATCAATAGTCTTTGATGTGATGGAACAAAAACAAATGTCGGTTTGCACAATTTTCCCATAAAGAGCCATCTACCAGTGAGTAGAATAAGCGATGCACAGGTCTCGAGAGAACCATGGTAATAACATTCTCCAGAAGAAATGGTTTGACCAGCAGTGACTTAAGAAGAGAAGAAGCACATTGGTGCATAAATGCCAACAAATTATAAAGTCACAGACCTTGAAAAAGGTAATATGTTGACCATTTGGTAGAAAATCAGAAGTGACGCCGTATTATGCGAAGGGGAAGGCGAAAAGAAAGACTCCAGTCATATCATATAATAACCAGGTAATTATGAAGCATTCAGTAGATTGACATTTGAAGGATTGACCTGGTTATATAAGTGCAAAGTAATTAATGAGGCATATTAAATCAGGCAACAGCTGCATCTAGGGAAGGAATGGCATTGGAAAAAAATGGTTAATATGTGAAGCTTGTGGCGAAGAAATGCAGCCATAATGTATCGCATAAAAGCAGATATTCCCTAAGATGTACAGTGTTCAATCCCTTGAGAGAGTGAGCGAAGAAAGCGGCAGGAAAAGACAAGGTGAGCGCGAAATGCGCGATGTGCTTGGTGCTGAAAATGGGCTCACCGGAATCCTCCCATGTTCCGACGTATGAGGCTGTCAATGTCCAGGAAAAATTGATGCTGGAGACGTGCCAGCAGCTTAGATAGTGTCCTGGTGGAGCGGAGCTCCGCCCCTAAGCGGCCATTCCATCCGGTGCCGAAGCCACGCCCCCCCTGTGCAATTGTCATTCTTATGTTGTTTCCTTCCCCTATAGATTACAACATAGCCTGGAGTTCAGTCTGCTTGAACCATTGGTGCCCAAGAAGAATTCAGTACACACAAAAAAGTAGACCCATTCTGTGTCAGTGTGTTTTCATTTTTTTTATCCTTTTACTTATTTTGCTTCCCAGTTTTGGTGGCTCAGTGGACTAAAGCATCAGGTGCTTTTTACAGAAAGTGCCCCAGCTGTGCAATGGGCATGTGCACCCCCGGAGCACTTTGGTGATACAGAAGGGGCCGCAGATACTTGTACGGCCCCATCTGTAATGCGGGTAGTATTAGTACATATGTAGTGTCAGTGCTATCATGTGAGGGCGTTCCTTCATTTGCATGAGTGAATCGCTTTGCCTCTGTGTCCGCTCTGTATTACAGATACAGATGCAAACATGACCTTCGGAGGTGCACTGAAACTGTACCAAAAAAAGGTGGTGCACTGTCTGTGCTCCACGTGAGGCCAGCCCTCTGTAGAGGGAAAGGAGGGTCATATGGACCCCCCAGACGCACAGGAAGGCACAGTCACTCACTGCACCCAAGTGCAGGGGGATCGGTCTTCCCTTTGGCGGCATGCCACCTGCACTGTGAATTGCAGCGCGGCTTTGAAGCTGTCGATTCATGTTTCACTGAATGCGCTGCCCCCATAACAGCATGTTTGTGGCTCCTCCCAGGGCAGCACATTCATTTTAATAGGGCGCATTATCCATGGGCGGTTCTTGTTTATTTTAATTTTTTTATTATGTCCCCCCCCCGTGAACGACCACTTGCCCACCTGCACCCACCCATACCCTCCACCAACCCAACCGGCACCAACCCCCTCACCCGCGAGCGATGCCGGCCGCAGCTGGCATTGTCCCTGTCTGCCTCCATTGCACCTTTCGAAAGGTGCGCTGTGCACACTGGGAAGGGCACTTTATGCATAATATGGCCCCAGGTGTCTGTGCTGGACACCATGGCCATAGATTCAAATCCTGGTGGGTCCATTCAGCCTTTCATCCTTCCACGGTTGAAAAAAATCGTACCAATGAGTTAGGTAACAATAAAGATCTGTTATTCTATGGCAAGACGCCCCAAGACGTGAACAACTACATTTTATGTTAAACTTTGTGAGGGTCCGGCAGCTCACCAGACTCTGGAATCAGACCCTCACAGTTACCTGCAGTGCGTCATAGCCCACTTGCATGCATGCTTTGTGCTGCCATGTTTTAACATGGGCTTTCAGCCCATTCCAAAAAAGCAGCCCTTTGTGTGAGCATGCCAAACTTTTTTATTCAAAGGGGGCCATCCTTTAGTGTTGTTTTTAAACTCTATTAAAAAACATTCAATGACGTTACCTTTTGAGTACCCAAACATGCCCATGCAGGGCTGTCATCTTTTATTTTCGTAAAACTGTATAGTTTAAAAAAATCGGCCATTACGTGTGCATGTGCATGCATGCATAAACTGCTATTTTTAAATGTTTTTGTAAAAAGTTTTAGAAAACACTAAAAAGCACCATCATTGGCAAACCCAGTAGGCTAGCAGATAACACCCGATATTTTGCCTTTGCCTATGCTTATTTACGAATCTAGCTTTCAAGCTAAACGAAAGCTTTTTTAAACCAGACCTGGAACATACAGGTTCCTATCTCTTGTCAAAGAATGCCACCTGGTGGCAGAAGAAGGATACTCATCAGTAAATCTAGGCAAAACTGTTTCAAAGCTGTAAAACAAGGGCTGGGTTCACTACCTGCATTTTATAGTAAGAATGACATCAGTACTAGTCCGTACTACAAAATGTAAATCACAAACCTGTGGTCAGAGGCCTCCACAGCTCCTGTCTTTCTGTGCTGAAATCTACACCCCAGTGGCAGAGATCTGCACACACACTGGTGTATGTTTTAGAAGAAAATATGGGAAGGACTAAGGACTAAGGGGAAACTGTATGAACATTAGGAATATCTGCTGATAAATAGAAAGGGTTTAGGGAGATGTAAGGAGGCATTTGGGAAGGGAAATGCAACACAAACACACACACAGAAGAATAAGGCCATTGCTATTCACAAACCACACACTTCTAAAGTCAGTAGTGCCCTAACAGTGTTGAAACAGATGTAAATGTAGTTCAGCCCACCTTCGGAGTAAGTCCAGCATCACACACGGCCAACCACTGGTCCTGCAACAAACTCCCAAAGCAAAACAATGGAGGCAGGGAAATAAACTAACACACCACAAGAACTAATGTTAAGTAAACTAAATTATTTGGAAATTCAACATGTTAACCACGGCGTAAAATCCGCTGCAGTGCAGGCAATTCCATGCACGGGTGGGGCCACTTCGGCCAACGGACGTGCGCAGTCTACGGAGGTAGTGCTATCGACGGCCGTTGACCGACGACACAGCTAATGGTTTAAATCACACACAAACACATGTATTTAGATAGATATATAGATAGACATATATAATTATTTATATTTGGTAAAAAGCTTTGAAAAATAGTTGTAATAAACTTTTACACTTATGGTAAAAAATAATTTAAAGTTCAATAAGCACATAACATTTAACAGAAGTTACTAAATAGTACATCAAAAGTTACTGAGGATGTATCATTTTGTAACCTTTGGTTTGAAAAGTATAATTTATAAATTAATATATTTAAATGAATGTATTACTTAATCACATTTCATTTGAGGAGTTAATAAGCTGTAATTTTTATTTCACCAGTTCATATTTTAAGTAATAGTAGTGATAGTAATATTTTGAATTGATGTAGATTTATACATTAAAATATATATTTATATAAAAAAATGAACTTTAGTAATGTTCTTTCTGATAAGGCAGAGATTGGCAGAAACATCCACCAATATGTAAACAGTTACTAGTAGTAACCTTGCACTCATAAATTCTGTGATAGGAGGCTCCGCCCCCTCTCATGGGTAGGAGAGAAGTTTGTCTACACCTAGGTATAAACTCCCTAGGAAATGATCAACAGACAAATCAGTGGAGAGTTATACGTGGGTGTAATAGTGCATAAACACATGAGTAAATACAGATTTGTATAATTTCCTGTTTGAATTGTGCCCTAAATATCGACTTTATGCTACATAATTAGCAAATTCATTTATATACAGCACTTCAGATGCACATGGTTGGTTTCCCAATGTACTGTACTTGAATGAGCTTTACACTTTCTGGATAAAACACATTGTACAGTAAGACATGATAAAAATTGAGCAGCATTTGATTGATAACTGTAAAAACACATAAATAAACTGCAGATTGGTCAGTGTTTATTTAGGGATGGTACATGGAGTTTCAGCACTCAGGGCAAAATAGCATTTTGCCGCTGAATTGCTCCCAAAGCACAAAAAGACCATTTACAGGCTTTTTTCCGTAGTAGGCTGTACCCTAACATTGCTGCCTTCCTTGTGTAGGCAAACTGAGAACTACGGGGCATATTATCAAGGGGTTTTTTTTGCTTTAAAAGCCAAGAAAGCGGAGGTAAAATTATCTCCCTATTACCTAGCTGTCGCTAACACCAGTTAGCGACAGCTAGTAGGAGATAGCGACCATCTTGGGCCCCACTTTGCATGTCAGTGATATTTATCACTAATGACATGCAAAGTGGGCGTGCCAAGATTTTAGCGACTGGAAACAGCCGCTAACATCGCTGTCTCCTATTACCAACTTTTGGAGATATTCGCGCTAAGCGCGAATATCTCCAAAAGCTAACACCTGCCCTGAGCAGTTCTTAGCCATGTTACCAATGGGAGGTGGATAACATGGCTACGAGCATTAGCTCGCTAATGCATGAATATCGCTGACTTTTCAGCGATATTCTTGCATTGCGGCCGATTTTTATCGCATTTGCGATAAACCTTGGTAATACCAAGGTTTATCTGCTGTAAAAATCGCCGCAGGACGGCGATACATTTTTGTCTCTAACCAAGCAATAGCGATAATTATCGCTATTGCTTGGGAATATGCCCCTACATCTTTGAGTTCTTGGAGCAACAGAAAGATAGCACCACTTGTTGGGGGTTTCCTAGACAGCCATAAGGCACAAACCAGGACCTGCCTTAACCTGACTATTCCTTAACTCAACCAGGCATCTGTCACGACCGAAGACAACACATCGACCAAGAAAGGCATCCACTCAGGAGCCCCCATGGACCCATGCTGTAAGAAAGTGGCTCTTTATATACTGGACCAAAGCAAGGTACAGTGAGCACAGGTCCACAGTCCCCAGAGGTTTGGCAGAGGCTAAAGTTAGATATAACCTTACTCTCTAAAGTGGTAGCTTGGTCGAGCCGTAAGGCAGTATCAGAGGACTGAGTAAAGCATTTGTTGTACACACTCAGTCAGCAAATGGTCTCACACACTTAAGAATTGAACTCTAGGCCAATGGTTTGTATAAAAAATATAGATGTTTTATTTTAGAACTAACAATAGGGATCAAAATATACTTTCTCAGAATGAGTTATTTTAGTTAAGTACTTTTCAAATAGGTAATAGACTTTGGTATACAATAGTTACAGTTGTTGCAATAGGTAACCCAATTTCAAACACAATGTGAAATTGAGCTCAATGGGAATTTCTAGTTAAATGCAATTAATTACTTTATGGATTACTTTTCTAACCACAGGACTGGATCCTAGATTCAGTCCTGAGACATCTCCTGTAAACAGTTGAGTAAAAGCGTTTTGGTTACAGTTGTGATTTTTAAGGAATATTATTGTATTTTAAAAGTTGACATTTAAAAACTTTTTCACATAGAATCACCAATCTTATCCTATGGGAGGAAATTCACTTAGCAGGTAAGTAGTGCTATCGTTACTTTTTCTTACTCAGTGTTGGATCCTGGATCCAGCACCAGTGCATCTCCTGTAAACAGTTGAAGGAATACGTTTATGTCTTTCAGGCGATTTTTAGCAAATATTTGTAAGTTTCAAAAATCAACACTTCGAAACTTTTTCCGCAAAAAACAGGCAATGTTATCCTATGGATGGAAATTCAAGTTACTGGTATGTACAGTTATAATTACTTTTCAGGGTCAGTGCTGGGCACCAAGATCCATCACAGGGATCTCTCCTGATAACAGGTGAGCATTTTCGTTTTCGTGATTCGGCTGATTTTAGATGAATATTTTAAAGTTTCAAAACTCCACACAGAAGAATTTCTAAGTGAAACCATTCAATGTTACCCTACAGAAGAAAAGTGAGTTATCCGCTTTGGGGTAAGTACTCAACTGGCAGAGTTAAGGTTATGGGCATAGACTCAGGGGTCTCCCAGGGTCAGGTAGGTACAGTTATTACACCCTGAGCGGCACAGGGGTGGCTGGGTGCAGAGAGAGTAGGCCCAATGTCATCTTATGGGAGGCCACGCGGCTGTGGGAGCTGGGCTCCTGGTCACTTGCTCAGGGCAAATGGGGAAGTAGATTAGGACAGAGGTTGCACTCCCAGGGGCACTCGGGCGGCTGGGTGCAGGGTGCTTTTGAGCCGTCGGGCACTCAATGTTATTCAATGGAAAAGCTGGAAGGTGAACAAAGGCTGAAGGCTCGGGGACGGAGATTCTTCAGGTACGACCACTACTTCGAGAGGTTAGTTGGGATCTTGGAGGATAGGTAGGCACCCAGGAGTTGGGCACAGGGGCCACGGGGCCGTACCCTCAGCTGAACTTGGTAGGAGGGATCCCTGGTTGTGAGGCTGCAGGCGTCGTCTGGGTCGTCAAGGAGGGTCCTTGGGCACTGGATTTCAGGTCACAATTGCTGGGTGGATGTCCTCAGGGTCTTTGTCCAATCAGGCACAGGCCGGGCTCGGCGGGTGAGGAGTGTGCTTGATTTGCGGTTCCTGGCTGGCACCAGGGGTGTTGCTTTTTGAGCAGAACCACTGCTCGTGGGAGTCCCAGTCTTGGTAGAGTCACATGGCAGTCAGGTTCTCTGAGGTTTTTGAGGTTGCTGACCACAGAAGGAGCCAGGGTTTAGCAGGAGCAGGTTCGAGGGTCGACAGGCCTGTAGGGCTGGGGCCAATTCAGTTAGTGTTGTTCTCTTCTTAGCAGCTGCATGGCAGGTCTTCTTGTTTCTTGATCTTCTTGCTTGTTTCGGTATCGGGATCTGAGGAAGGAAGGTTCAGGGTACCCCTAAATACTAAATTTAGGTAGGGTAAGGGCAGGGACCAATGGTTCCCTGTGCTGAGGTGAGTACACTCCCTATCCTGCTCCTCTCCTGTGGGAGGGGGCAGGAGCCTATCTCTGATTGGGCAGGGCTCCCCATCCTCAAGATGGCCGGAGCCTGGAGTTTTGCTTCACCTCGCCTCCCCCACCTGAGGGGTGGGGTTGGCAGAGGCTAGCACACCCCCTTTCCTCATTTAGGGTTTCCCGCCTGTCTTCCTGCCAGAGTGGGGGTCAGACCCGGTGGTGGCCAGTTGCTGAGTGCAGCAATTGACCTGGGGAAGCTCACAAAAGACAGTATGCCTTTGAAGCTTCCCCTGCCCATCCTGGGGGAGGAGGTTGGCACCTCGTCCCAGGATGTGCATTGTTTCAGGCCCCCGAAAGCGGCAAGCTCTCGACCCAAGGGTCCAGAAACATGTCTGGTGGTGGAAGCCTCGGCAGCCATGCAGTCAGGGCACTGGGAGTGGATTAGGTTTCAGGGGGCATCTCTAAGATGCCCTCTGTTGTGCATTTTACATCAAATCCCACACTGGCATCAGTGTGGTTTTAATGTGTTGAGAAGTTTGATACCAAACATCTCAGTCTTCAGTGTGGCCATTAGGGTGCTGTGGAGTTCGTAACGACAACCTCCCAGCACCATATACTCTTAATAGCATCACTGCACTTACAGTGCCCAGGAATGCCCTGGGTACTGTAGGGGCACAGGGCTCATGCACCTGTGCCCATACCACTGGCATAGTGCACCCAGCTAGAGGGGTGCCTGAAGTATGCCAGGGCAGTGTGTTTGTGGGTATGGCACACAGGGATGTGTGCCGAGTCGACTCTCTTTTTAGCTCTGCACCCAGAGACTCAGCCTGCACAGGTAGTGTGTGTGTGTCATGGTACAGGGCCCCTAAGGGTGGCACAATAAGTGCTGCAGCCCTTAGGCGTCTTCTCTGGTCACAGTGACCGGGGTACCTAGGGTACCATTTACCAGGGGCCTACCTGTGGCCAGAGATGCCAATTGGGTTTAGACTTTAGTACAGTTTTTAGGGAAGGAACACATGCCCTGGGTACTGGATTGGCAGGGACCCAGGGTACGCCGAAGAAAAGTGTATCAGTTATCAGGCAAAAAGTGGGGCGGTTACTGCAACAGAAACCCACTACCCTACACATGCCCTCTGCACATCATCCACAGAGCCGCTGCCGCCATTACTCCAGAACTACGATGCACCATCAATGCCACCTTCGAATCCGGCATCTTTTCAGATGATTGGAAACGTTCAGAAGTGCAACCCCTACTCAAGAAGCCATCAGCTGATCCCACTGACCTCAAGACCTACTGGCCCATCTCCTCCTCCCCTTCGTGGCAGAAGTCACATGGAAGTGTGTCAACATCCAACTAACAAGATTCATTGAAGAAAACTCGATCCTTGACCACTCCCAATCTTGATTCCACAGCAACCACAGCACGGAGACCGCTCTACTCGCTGCCACAGATGACATTTGCACCATCCTCGACCATGGACACACCGCTGCCCTGATCCTACATGACCTATATGCAGCACTTAACACTGTCTCCCACATCACACTCACCGCTTGACTCCACAAAGCCAGAATTCAAGGAATCGCCGTTGACTGGTCTGGCTCCTTCCTTGTTGGCAGAACCCAAAGAATCAGACTTCCAGCCTTTCTCCCTGAACCCACGGAAATCAGCTGTGGAATACCCCAGGGTTTGTCGCTCTGCCCCGCGTTCTTCAACATCTGCATGGCCCCACTCGCCGCCACCGTCAGACAACACAGACTCAGCATAGTATCCTACACCGATGACACCCAGCTCATCCTCTCCCTCACCAAAGACCCCCACCACCACCAGACTTCAGTTCCAGGAAGGAATGAAATACGTTGCATCCTGGATGAGCAGCAGCTGCCTGAAGCTCAACTCAGAGAAGACAGAGGTTCTCATCCTCTGACCCTTCCCCTCTGCATGGGACAATTTCTGGTGACCCACTGCCCTTGGAAGCCTCCCCACCCCCACGGACCATGCCTGAAACCTCAGCATCGAACTCGGCTTCTCCCTCTGCATTACCCGACAGGCCAATGCCGTCGCCTCCACCTGCTTCAACACCCCTGCATCCTTCGAAAGACCTTCAAATGGATCCCCACCGAAACAAGGAAGACCGTCACCCATGCACTCATAACCAGCAGACTGGACTACAGAAATGCCCTCTACGCCGGGATGGACATGTCCCTGCTTTGCAAACTGCAGACCATTCAGTTAGACTTGTCCCCGGAATCCCTCAACACAAACATATCACCCAGCACCTGTGTAACCTCCACTGGCTCCTCATCGAGAAAAGAGTAACCTTCAGGATACTCACCCATGCCTACAAATGCCTCGACAACACCAGACCCCAATATCTCAACGACAGAATATTCTTCCACGTACCCAAGAGGAACTTCCGATCCGCTGTCCTTGCCCTCACCAACCCCCGTGCATCCGCAGAATAAGGACAGGTGGAAGAGCCTTCTCCTACATCGCGCCCAAAACTTGGAACGAGCTGCCGAGCAACATCAGGCATGCCCTCAACCTGGCAAAACCAAAGGGGATGATGGACGGAGTGTTGAACATTGCAAGCAAAGAAGACTAGCTCAATATGACTTTTATTGTAGAAACCTGACTCGTTTTGTCAATGGACACCTTGTTGGTGTGTTCATGAAGCCCTCACCCACCAACCTAGTTGGTGGCATGCTTCATCATCGGGCCCACCCAGTAACACCTAATGCGTTCCGGGTGTGCTTCGACGCCTGATTACAGCGGAGCTAGTATTTTACTGAGAGTGCAGTGTAGGGTGTTAGTGAAGCGACAGTTAACACGGCTTGGCGAGGGTCCCAGAACCCGAGGGTAAATTAATTTTTAATAACTGTTCCGCCGTCAGCGGTTAAAATAAGGCTAGGGGATGTTAATGTTAACCTTTAGCACTCATACAGCGCTGTTATAACATTGACACACCATCACAGTGTTCATATAGCTCTGTGAGCATTGTAATAGTGTGGTGTATGTTGGTCTTCACCATACTAACAATATATTAACATCAATAGCCTGAAGCATATGGCGCTGTCATGTTTCTTGACATTTTCAGTGTTACAAAGGCCTTCCCCTACCCTCATCATCGTGAGCATTGTCACACTGCCAGACTGATAGAGACGCGGTACCGCGCATGCTCCGATCTGGAAAACTATAGCTCTACACACAGTGCATGCGCGGCTCACTTCCCGCATGCAGATGCGTGAAACTTCCTCATAGCGGCAGACAGCGCGCATGCGCGCCCGTCTCACAACACGCCCGGTAAGCCTTTCTTCGCTTCCTTTCTCACACAGGTGACACTAGTTTGCTCTTTAAGAGGCATATAAAAACGAACAGAGAATCCAAGCGCATTTCACCGAGTACGAAGACGGCGCCACAGGTACCCGGCAGGCTCTGTCCAGAAAGGCTGTGAGTATGACGATCACCGCTACTATTATGGGTAAGCGTTTCTCCTCCCCTACAGGTCTCCTAACCCCAGTGGCCAACATTTTCTCCTACAGGGTCTTCTCCTTGACGCTTCTCTCCTGGAAGCATTGACTGCTAATACCCAGCGTAAGAACGACTACTTATGCCTAATCACACTATGTACTACTTTTGTATGATACCCATGTTTTAGCCACACCACGCCTAATTAGAATGCGATTTTCACCCTAATGGTACCACCAGTACCATTACACCTTAGCCGACGATAGTCTACCTACCATACACTTTGCACTTTAGTCCCGGCAATCACGATGTGTATGACTTTGCAACTATATGCTAAGTGACTCTTCTTTACCTATATGTTTTGTCCATGTCTTATATGTTGTATGTTCAGGTATGCTTGAGAAGGGAATACCCCTCTCACACCTAGAAAAACACCCTAGCGTGTGTAACACATAGTATATATTACACAAACCCACTTTGTTAACTTGCACCAACACTATTTTAAATAGGTCCTGAGGAAAGCCAGTTAATCTTAAGGCACTGGCTGAAACATGTCGACCAACATATGGATGTAGGAGGTCGTAACTCACCACCTTAACATCCCCAAGCCTTATTTTAACCGCTGACGGCAGCCGAGTTATTAAAATTTAATTTACCCTCGGGTACTGGGACCCTCGCCAAGCCGTTATAACTGTCACTTCACTAACACCCTACACTGCACTCTCAGTAAAATACCAGCTCCGCTGTAATCAGGCGTCCAAGCACACCGGAACACATTAGGTGTTACTGGGTGGGCCCGATGATGAAGCATGCCACCAACTAGGTTGGTGGGTGAGGGCTTCATGAACACACCAACAAGGTGTCCACTGACAAAACGAGTCAGAGTCCTACAATAAAAGTCATATTGAGCTAGTCTTCTTTGATGATACATATAAACTCACGGAGACACGGACTAGCTATCTAGTCCTATCTCTCTCTCTTGATATGTCTGAACATTGCAAGCACTCACCCCCAGTCAACTGATCTGGGTTTAATCCATCATCATTCTTTAGCTCACTCCGCCACTCCAGTTCAGACATGGCCATATGCAAATCAGTCTGACCCTGTGCCTCATGGGAACAGTCCATCCCGAACTGTCAAGCCATGTCTTCCCTGGACCGGAAACAAGCAACCTGGGACCGGTTTCTGGCTAATCAGCCATCATCAGCCAGGCTAGCGTTAATCCAGTAGCAAAGTGAGCAAGGGACCCACGTCTGGGCATACCCTGCCAACTTAGGGTGAATAAAGCAAAACCAAAGAGGATGATGGACGGAGTGTTGAACATTGCAAACAATTACCCCCAGTCAACTGATCTGGGTTCATTCCATCATCATTCTTTAGCTTACTCCACCACCCAAGTTCAGACGTGGCCATATGCAAATCAGTCTAACCCTGTGCCTCAAGGGAACTGTCCAGCCAGAACTGCCAAGCCATGTCTTCCCTGGACCGGAAACCAGCATCCTGGGAACTGTTTCTGGTTAATCAGCCATCATCAGCCAGGCTAGCTTGAATCCAGTGGCAAAGTGAGCAAGGGACACACTTCTTGGAATACCCTGCTAACTTAGGGCGACCAAAGCAAGACCAAAGGGGATGATGGACGGAGTGTTGAACATTTCAAGCACTCACCCCCTGTCAACTGATCTGGTTTCAATCCATCATCATTCTTTTGCTCATTCCGCCACCCCAGTCAGACATGGCCATATGCAAATCAGTCTGACACTGTGCCTCATGGGAACAGTCCAGCCCGAACTGCAAAGCCATGTCTTCCCTGGACCGGAAACAAGCATCCTGGGACCGGTTTCTGGCTAATCAGCCATCATCAGCCAGGCTAGCTTGAATCCAGTGGCAAAGTGAGAAAGGGACCCACGTCTGGGCATACCCTGCCAACTTAAGGCGAACAAAGCAAAACCAAATGGGATGATGGACGGAGTGTTGAACATTGGAAGCACTCACGCCCAGTCAACTGATCTGCGGTTAATATATCATCATTCTTTAGCTCACTCCGCCACCCCAGTTCAGACATGGCAATATGCAAATCAGTCTGACCCTGTGCCTCATGGGAATAGTCCAGCCCGAACTGCCAAGCCATGTCTTCCCTGGACCGGAAACAAGCATCCTGTGACCGGTTTCTTGCTAATCAGCCGTCATCAGTCAGGCTAGTTTGAATCCAGTGGCAAAGTGAGCAAGGAACCCAAGTCTGGGCATACCCTGCCAACTTTGGGCGAACAAAGCCAAACCAAAGGGGATGATGGATGGAATGTCGAACAGTGGAAGCACTCACCCCCAGTCAACTGATCTGCGGTTAATATATCATCATTCTTTAGCTCACTCCGCCACCCCAGTTCAGACATGGCAATATGCAAATCAGTCTGACCCTGTGCCTCATGGGAATAGTCCAGCCCGAACTGCCAAGCCATGTCTTCCCTGGACCGGAAACAAGCATCCTGGGACCGGTTTCTGGCTAATCAGCCATCATCAGCCAGGCTAGCTTGAATCCAGTGGTAAATGCCCCCAACCTGCACATCTTTAGGAAGACCCTCAATGCATGGCTCTTAGATTTATCAGAGCTAATCTCCCTGATTGATTCATAAAACCATAGATGAAGTCGGGAGGTAGCTTTCGCCGAATGATTGAATTTGATGATGTGAGTCTTACCTTTCGTACTAGCACTTTTTTAAAATTGGCAGTTAGGGCTCGAAGATCTATGATGAACCCATGACACTGCTATAACTAAACATTCTCCCTTTTGTATGTATGGGTGCGTCGTATAATGTATAATGAAATGTTTATATGCTTGCATCAGTCATTTTAATATTTGTATATTGGAAATTTAAAAATATTTTTAACTATGTTTGGTTATCTGCTGTGATGTATGTGTTTTGTTGTGCTTTTATGGGTACCCGAATAAAGTTGAACTGAACTGAACATGAAGTACACCTAAGTTGACTAGCTTGCGGATACCCCTAGGCCTTGGTGGCCACCCTTCTCATCCTGTATGACATAGGTGTCGTCTCAGGGCTTGAACCCATGCTTGGATCTGGGTGATATCAGAAAGTTGATGACTCTATAGTTGAAGAGCATACAATAAGACAGGCCTTGGTGGCCACCCTTGTTATCCAGGACAGACTGGGCATCCTTCTTCCCACACGTTCAGTGATGTCCCATGACAACACAGTCCATCACTGAGGCTCACCTTCTCCAGGTACAGACATCTACTTACGAGGGCATTGTATATAGTAAATGCTGCCTCGTGTGGGCTTCAAAGCGCTATAATGGATATGTGAGTTGATCCCTGTGACTGGGTCAGTCGTTGGTCATTGCATCAGTTCGATATTTGTTGAAACCAGAGGCAATATGAAAGGTATTCATGTGAGTCTCTCTGGTGGAGCGGCCTAGATACACCCTTCAGGTGGGGTTCACGCCTCCTCCGTGAGTCTCTCCACTGGAGTGGCTTAGATACATCCTTCAGGTGGGGTTCACGCCTCCTCCGTGAGTCTCTCCACTGGAGTGGCTTAGATACACCCTTCAGGTGGGGTTCACGCCTCCTCTGTGAGTCTCTCTGGTGGAGCGGCCTAGATACACCCTTCAGGTGGGGTTCACGCCTCCTCTGTGAGTCTCTCCGGTGGAGCGGCTTAGATACATCCTTCAGGTGGGGTTCACGCCTCCTCCGTGAGTCTCTCCGGTGGAGTGGCTTAGATACATCCTTCAGGTGGGGTTCACGCCTCCTCCGTGAGTATCTCCACTGGAGTGGCTTAGATACATCCTTCAGGTGGGGTTCACGCCTCCTCTGTGAGTCTCTCCACTGGAGTGGCTTAGATACACCCTTCAGGTGGGGTTCACGCCTCCTTTATGAGTCTCTCTGGTGGAGAGGCCTAGATACACCCTTCAGGTGGGGTTCACGCCTCCTCCGTGAGTCTCTCCACTGGAGTGGCTTAGATACATCCTTCAGGGGGGGGTTCACCCCTCCTCTGTGAGCCTCTCTGGTGGAGTGGCTTAGATAGACCCTTCGGGGGGGGTTCACGCCTCCTCGGTGAGTCTCTCGGGTGGAGTGGCTTAGATAGACCCTTCAGGGAGGGTTCACGCCTCCTCCGTGAGTCTCTCCACTGGAGTGGCTTAGATACATCCTTCAGGTGGGGTTCACGCCTCCTCCGTGAGTCTCTCCACTGGAGTTGCTTAGATACACCTAGGCTGTGGGGTTTTAGGTTTAAACCTATAATAACTGATAAAACCCGACTGACAGAAAAATAGCCCTCACTGGTGAAAACATATAAACACTGAAAAAACACCTGCACAACCACAAACTAAATGCCATTCAAAGAAAGGAAAAAGAAAGTGAAAGAGTCATTTTGTTCTTACTGAAGGGGTCAATAAAATGTAACTTTGTTATACAAGCTAGCAGTAAGAAAGACTGGGCTAACATTATTCTGCTTGAGTTTTGTTCTTTAGGGATGCAACTAAAATATTGTTTTTTCTTCCTTTTACTTTTTTCAGATTTATGGCCGTTGGTCTAAAGATGCAGGGTTTAGTTTCACGTTTTAGGTTTAGTTTAAATATTTTATAAACTATAGAGAATCAGGACATATCAAACTCACATTTGATATTTTGGCTGCATTTGATTCTTTCACTGATAGGTAAAATGGCTAGTTTCATAAAAATCTTTCCTAATATGTGTCATCGCATTTGCCCACAGAGAATGTGTAAAAACCCTTAATACATCAGACCATAGTTTCTGTGAGTCTCTACGGTGGAGCGCTTAGATACACCCTTCAGGGTGGGTTCATGCCTCCTCTGTGAGTCTCCGCAGTGGAGTGACTTAGATATGCCCTTCAGGGGGGGTTCACTCCTCCTCTGTGAGCCTCTCTGATGGAGTGGCTTAGATACAACCTTCAGGTGGGGTTCATGCCTCCTCCGTGAGTTTCTCCACTGGAGTGGCTTAGATAGACCCTTCAGGTGGGGTTCACGCCTCCACCGTGAGTCTCTCCGGTGGAGCGGCTTAGATACACCCTTGAGGTGGGGTTCACGCCTCCTCTGTGAGTCTCTCCACTGGAGTGGCTTAGATGCACCCTTCAGGGGGGGTTTACGCCTCCTCTGTGAGTCTCTCAGGTGGAGCGGCTTAGATACACCCTTCAGGTGGGGTTCACGCCTCCTCTGTGAGTCTCTCTGGTGGAGCGGCTTAGATACACCCTTCAGGGTGGGTTCACGCCTCCTCTGTGAGTCTCTCTGGTAGAGTGGCTTAGATACACCCTTTTTGGGGGGTTCACGCCTCCTCTGAGAGTCTCTCCGGTGGAGTGGCTTAGATGCACCCTTCTTGGGGGGTTCACGCCTCGTCTGTGAGTCTCCGCAGTGGAGTGGCTTAGATACACCCTTCAGGTGGGGTTCACGCCTCCTCCGTGAGTCTCTCCACTGGAGTGGCTTAGATAGTCCCTTCAGGTGGGGTTCACGCCTCCTCTGTGAGTCTCTCTGGTGGAGAGGCTTAGATACACCCTTCAGGTGGGGTTCACGCCTCCTCTGTGAGTCTCCAAAGTGGAGTGGCTTAGATAGACCCTTCAGGTGGGGTTCACGCCTCCTCCGTGAGTCTCTCCACTGGAGTGGCTTAGATAGACCCTTCAGGTGGGGTTCACGCCTCCTCTGTGAGTCTCTCCGGTGGAGCGGCTTAGATACACCCTTCAGGTGGGGTTCACGCCTCCTCTGTGAGTCTCTCCACTGGAGTGGCTTAGATGCACCCTTCAGGGGGGGTTCACGCCTCCTCTGTGAGTCTCTCAGGTGGAGCGGCTTAGATACACCCTTCAGGTGGGGTTCACGCCTCCTCTGTGAGTCTCTCTGGTGGAGCGCCTTAGATACACCCTTCAGGTGGGGTTCACGCCTCCTCTGTGAGTCTCTCCCGTGGAGCGGCTTAGATACACTCTTCAGGTGGGGTTCACGCCTCCTCTGTGAGTCTCTCTGGTAGAGTGGCTTAGATACACCCTTTTTGGGGGGTTCACGCCTCCTCTGTGAGTCTCTCCGGTGGAGTGGCTTAGATGCACCCTTCTTGGGGGGTTCACGCCTCGTCTGTGAGTCTCCGCAGTGGAGTGGCTTAGATAGTCCCTTCAGGTGGGGTTCACGCCTCCTCTGTGAGTCTCTCTGGTGGAGAGGCTTAGATACACCCTTCAGGTGTGGTTCACGCCTCCTCCGTGAGTCTCTCAGGGGGAGCGGCTTAGATGGTCCCTTCAGGGTGGGTTCACGCCTCCTCTGTGAGTCTCCGAAGTGGAGTGGCTTAGATACACCCTTCAGGTGGGGTTCACACCTCCTCTGTGAGTCTCTCCGGTGGAACGGCTTAGATACACCCTTCAGGGTGGGTTCACGCCTCCTTTGTGAGTCTCCGAAGTGGAGTGGCTTAGATAGTCCTTTCAGGTGGGGTTCACGCCTCCTCTGTGAGTCTCTCAGGTGGAGCGGCTTAGATACACCCTTCAGGTGGGGTTCACGCCTCCTCTGTGAGTCTCCGAAGTGGAGTGGCTTAGATACACCCTTCAGGTGGGGTTCACACCTCCTCTGTGAGTCTCTCCGGTGGAGCGCCTTAGATACACCCTTCAGGGGGGGTTTACGCCTCCTCTGTGAGTCTCTACGGTGGAGCGGCTTAGATAGACCCTTCAGGGTGGGTTCACACCTCTCTGAGAGTCTCTACGGTGGAGCGGCTTAGATAGACCCTCTAGGGTGGGTTCACACCTCTCTGCGAGTCTCTACAGTGGAGCGGTTTAGATACACCCTTCAGGGGGGGTTCACGCCTCGTCTGTGAGTCTCCGAAGTGGAGTGGCTTAGATACACCCTTCAGGTGGGGTTCACGCCTCCTCCGTGAGTCTCTCCGGTGGAGTGGCTTAGATGCACCCTTCTTGGGGGGTTCACGCCTCGTCTGTGAGTCTCCGAAGTGGAGTGGCTTAGATACACCCTTCAGGTGGGGTTCACGCCTCCTCCGTGAGTCTCTCCACTGGAGAGGCTTAGATACACCCTTCAGGGGGGGTTCACATCTCCTCTGTGAGTCTTTCCCGTGGAGCGGCCTAGATACACCCTTCAGGGGGGGTTCACGCCTCCTCCGTGAGTCTCTCCACTGGAGTGGCTTAGATACACCCTTCAAGGGGGGTTCACGCCTCCTCCGTGAGTCTCTCCACTGGAGTGGCTTAGATACACCCTTCAGGTGGGGTTCACACCTCCTCTGTGAGTCTCTCTGGTGAAGCGGCTTAGATACACCCTTCAGGGTGGGTTCACGCCTCCTCTGTGAGTCTCTCTGGTAGAGTGGCTTAGATACACCCTTTTTGGGGGGTTCACGCCTCCTCTGTGAGTCTCTCGGGTGGAGTGGCTTCGATACACCCTTCTTGGGGGGTTCACGCCTCGTCTGTGAGTCTCCGCAGTGGAGTGACTTAGATACGCCCTTCAGGGGGGGTTCACTCCTCCTCTGTGAGCCTCTCTGATGGAGTGGCTTAGATACAACCTTCAGGTAGGGTTCATGCCTCCTCCGTGAGTCTCTCCACTGGAGTGGCTTAGATAGACCCTTCAGGTGGGGTTCACGCCTCCACCGTGAGTCTCTCCGGTGGAGCGGCTTAGATACACCCTTGAGGTGGGGTTCACGCCTCCTCTGTGAGTCTCTCCACTGGAGTGGCTTAGATGCACCCTTCAGGGGGGGTTCACGCCTCCTCTGTGAGTCTCTCAGGTGGAGCGGCTTAGATACACCCTTCAGGTGGGGTTCAGGCCTCCTCTGTGAGTCTCTCTGGTGGAGCGGCTTAGATACACCCTTCAGGGTGGGTTCACGCCTCCTCTGTGAGTCTCTCTGGTAGAGTGGCTTAGATACACCCTTTTTGGGGGGTTCACGCCTCCTCTGAGAGTCTCTCCGGTGGAGTGGCTTAGATGCACCCTTCTTGGGGGGTTCACGCCTCGTCTGTGAGTCTCCGCAGTGGAGTGGTTTAGATACACCCTTCAGGTGGGGTTCACGCCTCCTCCGTGAGTCTCTCCACTGGAGTGGCTTAGATAGTCCCTTCAGGTGGGGTTCACGCCTCCTCTGTGAGTCTCTCTGGTGGAGAGGCTTAGATACACCCTTCAGGTGGGGTTCACGCCTCCTCTGTGAGTCTCCGAAGTGGAGTGGCTTAGATAGACCCATCAGGTGGGGTTCACGCCTCCTCCGTGAGTCTCTCCACTGGAGTGGCTTAGATAGACCCTTCAGGTGGGGTTCACGCCTCCTCTGTGAGTCTCTCCGGTGGAGCAGCTTAGATACACCCTTCAGGTGGGGTTCACGCCTCCTCTGTGAGTCTCTCCACTGGAGTCGCTTAGATGCACCCTTCAGGGGGGGTTCACGCCTCCTCTGTGAGTCTCTCAGGTGGAGCGGCTTAGATACACCCTTCAGGTGGGGTTCACGCCGCCTCTGTGAGTCTCTCTGGTGGAGCGCCTTAGATACACCCTTCAGGTGGGGTTCACGCCTCCTCTGTGAGTCTCTCCCGTGGAGCGGCTTAGATACACTCTTCAGGTGGGGTTCACGCCTCCTCTGTGAGTCTCTCTGGTAGAGTGGCTTAGATACACCCTTTTTGGGGGGTTCACGCCTCCTCTGTGAGACTCTCCGGTGGAGTGGCTTAGATGCACCCTTCTTGGGGGGTTCACGCCTCCTCTGTGAGACTCTCCAGTGGAGCGGCTTAGATACACCCTTCAGGGGGGGTTCACGTCTCCTCTGTGAGTCTCTCCCGTGGAGCGGCTTAGATACACTCTTCATGTGGGGTTCACGCCTCCTCTGTGAGTCTCCCTGGTGGAGAGGCTTAGATACACCCTTCAGGGGGGGTTCACGTCTCCTCTGTGAGTCTCTCCCATGGAGCGGCTTAGATACACTCTTCAGGTGGGGTTCACGCCTCCTCTGTGAGCCTCACTGATGGAGTGGCTTAGATACACCCTTCAGGTGGGGTTCACGCCTCCTCCGTGAGTCTCTCCACTGGAGTGGCTTAGATAGACCCTTCAGGTGGGGTTCACGCCTCTTCCGTGAGTCCCTCCGGTGGAGCGGCTTAGATACACCCTTCAGGTGGGGTTCACGCCTCCTCTGTGAGTCTCTCCACTGGAGTGGCTTAGATGCACCCTTCAGGGGGGGTTCACGCCTCCTCTGTGAGTCTCTCAGGTGGAGCGGCTTAGATACACCCTTCAGGTGGGGTTCACGCCTCCTCTGTGAGTCTCTCTGGTGGAGCGGCTTAGATACACCCTTCAGGGTGGGTTCACGCCTCCTCTGTGAGTCTCTCTGGTAGAGTGGCTTAGATGCACCCTTCTTGGGGGGTTCACGCCTCCTCTGTGAGTCTCCGCAGTGGAGTGGCCTTAGATACACCCTTCAGGTGGGGTTCACGCCTCCTCCGTGAGTCTCTCCACTGGAGTGGCTTAGATAGTCCCTTCAGGTGGGGTTCACGCCTCCTCTGTGAGTCTCTCTGGTGGAGATGCTTAGATACACCCTTCAGGTGGGGTTCACGACTCCTCCGTGAGTCTCTCAGGTGGAGCGCCTTAGATGGTCCCTTCAGGGTGGGTTCACGCCTCCTCTGTGAGTCTCCGAAGTGGAGAGGCTTAGATACACCCTTCAGGTGGGGTTCAAACCTCCTCTGTGAGTCTCTCCGGTGGAACGGCTTAGATACACCCTTCAGGGTGGGTTAACGTCTCCTCTGTGAGTCTCCGAAGTGGAGTGGCTTAGATAGTCCCTTCAGGTGGGGTTCACGCCTCCTCTGTGAGTCTCTCAGGTGGAGCGGCTTAGATACACCCTTCAGGTGGGGTTCACGCCTCCTCTGTGAGTCTCCAAAGTGGAGTGGCTTAGATACACCCTTTAGGTGGGGTTCACACCTCCTCTGTGAGTCTCTTCGGTGGAGCGCCTTAGATACACCCTTCAGGGGGGGTTAACGCCTCCTCTGTGAGTCTCTACGGTGGAGCGGCTTAGATAGACCCTTCAGGGTGGGTTCACACCTCTCTGTGAGTCTCTACGGTGGAGCGGCTTAGATACACCCTTCAGGGGGGGTTCATGCCTCCTCTGTGAGTCTCTCTGGTTGAGCGGCTTAGATACACCCTTCAGGGGGGGATCACGCCTCCTCGTGAGACTCTCCGGTGGAGCTCCTTACATACACCCTTCAGGGGGGGTTCACACCTCCTCTGTGAGTCTCTCCGGTGGAGCGCCTTAGATACACCCTTCAGGGGGGGGTTTACGCCTCCTCTGTGAGTCTCTACGGTGGAGCGGCTTAGATAGACCCTTCAGGGTGGGTTCACACCTCTCTGTGAGTCTCTACGGTTGAGCGGCTTAGATAGACCCTTTTTGGGGGGTTCACGCCTCGTCTGTGAGTATCCTCATTGAAGTGGCTTAGATACACCCTTCAGGTGTGGTTCACGCCTCCTCCGTGAGTCTCTCCACTGGAGTGGCTTAGATACACCCTTCAGGGGGGGTTCACGTCTCCTCTGTGAGTCTCTCCCGTGGAGCGGCTTAGATACACTCTTCAGGTGGGGTTCACGCCTCCTCTGTGAGTCTCTCTGGTGGAGAGGCTTAGATACACCCTTCAGGGGGGGTTCACGTCTCCTCTGTGAGTCTCTCCCGTGGAGTGGCTTAGATACACTCTTCAGGTGGGGTTCACGCCTCCTCTGTGAGTCTCTCTGGTGGAGAGGCTTAGATACACCCTTCAGGTGGGGTTCACGCCTCCTCCGTGAGTCTCTCAGGTGGAGCGCCTTAGATGGTCCCTTGAGGGTGGGTTCACGCCTCCTCTGTGAGTCTCCGAAGTGGAGCGGCTTAGATACACCCTTCAGGGTGGGTTCACGCCTCCTCTGTGAGTCTCTCCGGTGGAAAGGCTTAGATACACCCTTCAGGGTGGGTTCACGCCTCCTCTGTGAGTCTCCGAAGTGGAGTGGCTTAGATACACCCTTCAGGTGGGGTTCACACCTCCTCTGTGAGTCTCCGTAGTGGAGTGGCTTAGATAGTCCCTTCAGGTGGGGTTCACGCCTCCTCTGTGAGTCTCTCCGGTGGAGCACCTTAGATACACCCTTCAGGGGGGTTTACGCCTCCTCTGTGAGTTTCTACGGTGAAGCGGCTTAGATACACCCTTCAGGTGGGGTTCACACCTCCTCTGTGAGTCTCTACGGTGGAGCGCCTTAGATACACCCTTCAGGGGGTTTCACGCCTCCTCTGTGAGTCTCTCTGGTAGAGTGACTTAGATACACCCTTCAGGGGGAGTTCACGCCTCCTCTGTGAGTCTCTCCGGTGGAGCGGTTTAGATACACCCTTCAGGGGGGTGTCACGCCTCCTCTGTGAGTCTCTCCGGTGGAGCGGTTTAGATACACCCTTGAGGTGGGGTTCACGCCTCCTCTGTGAATCTCTGTGATGGAGCGGTTTAGATACACCCTTCAGGGGGGGTTCACGCCTCCTCTGTGAGTCTCTCCGGTGGAGCGGCTTAGATACACCCTTCAGGGGGGGGTTCACGCCTCCTCTGTCAGTCTCTCCGGTGGAGCGGTTCAGATACACCCTTGAGGTGGGGTTCACGCCTCCTCTGTGAATCTCTGTGATGGAGCGGCTTAGATACACCCTTCAGGGGGGGGGTTCACGCCTCCTCTGTGAGTCTCTCCGGTGGAGCGGCTTAGATACACCCTTCAGGGGGAGTTCACGCCTCCTCTGTGAGTCTCTCCGGTGTAGCGGCTTAGATAGACCCTTCAGGTGGGGTTCACGCCTTCTCTGTGAGTCTCTCTGGTGGAGCGGCTTAGATACACCCTTCTTGGGGGGTTCACGCCTCCTCTGTGAGTCTCTCCGGGGAGCGGCTTAGATACACCCTTCAGGGGGGGTTCGCGCCTCCTCTGTGAGTCTCTCCGGTGGAGCGGTTTAGATACACCCTTCAGGGGGGGTTCACGCCTCCTCTGTGAGTCTCTCCGGTGGAGCGGCTTAGATACACCCTTCAGGGGGGGTTCACGCCTCCTCTGTGAGTCTCTCTGGTGGAGCGGCTTAGATACACCCTTCAGGGGGGGTTCACGCCTCCTTTTTTAGTTTCTCCGGTGGAGCGCCTTAGATACACCTTTTAGGGGGCGTTCACGCCTCTGTGAGTCTCTCCGGTGGAGCGGTTTAGATACACCCTTCAGGGGGGTTTCACGCCTCTGTGAGTGTCTCCGGTGGAGCGGTTTAGATACACCCTTCAGGGGGGTTCACACCTCCTCTGTGAGTCTCTCCAGTGGAGCTGCTTAGCTACACCCTTCAGGGGGGTTCACGCCTCCTCTGTGAGTCTCTCCGGTGGAGCGGCTTGGATACACCCTTCAGGTGGGGTTCACGCCTCCTCTGTGAGACTCTCCAGTGGAGCGGCTTAGATACACCCTTCAGGGGGGGTTCACGTCTCCTCTGTGAGTCTCTCCGGTGGAGCGGCTTAGATAGACCCTTCAGGGTGGGTTCACACCTCCTCTGTGAGTCTCTACGGTGGAGCGGCTTAGATACACCCTTCAGGGTGGGTTCACACCTCCTCTGTGAGTCTCTACGGTGGAGCGGCTTAGATAGACCCTTCAGGTGGGGTTCACACCTCTCTGTGAGTCTCTACGGTGGAGCGGCTTAGATAGACCCTTCAGAGTGGGTTCACGCCTCCTCTGTGAGTCTCCGAAGTGGAGTGGCTTAGATAGTCCCTTCAGGTGGGGTTCACGCCTCCTCTGTGAGTCTCTCTGCTGGAGCGGCTTAGATACACCCTTCAGGTGGGATTCACACCTCCTCTGTGAGTCTCTACGGTGGAGCGGCTTAGATACACCCTTCAGGGTGGGTTCACACCTCCTCTGTGAGTCTCTACGGTGGAGCGGCTTAGATAGACCCTTCAGGTGGGGTTCACACCTCTCTGTGAGTCTTTAAGGTGGAGCGGCTTAGATAGACCCTTCAGAGTGGGTTCACGCCTCCTCTGTGAGTCTCCGAAGTGGAGTGGCTTAGATAGTCCCTTCAGGTGGGGTTCACGCCTCCTCTGTGAGTCTCTCTGCTGGAGCGGCTTAGATACACCCTTCAGGGGGGGTTCACGCCTCCTCTGTGAGTCTCTCTGGTAGAGTGGCTTAGATACACCCTTCAGGGGGGGTTCACGCCTCCTCTGTGAGTCTCTCCGGTGGAGTGGCTTAGATACACCCTTCAGGGGGGGTTCACGCCTCCTCCTTGAGTCTCTCCGGTGGAGCGGTTTAGATACACCCTTCGGGGGGGTTCACGCCTCCTCTGTGAGTCTCTCTGGTGGAGCGGTTTAGATACACCCTTGAGGTGGGGTTCACGCCTCCTCTGTGAATCTCTGTGATGGAGCGGCTTAGATACACTCTTCATGGGGGGGTTCACGCCTCCTCTGTGAGTCTCTCCGGTGGAGCGGCTTAGATACACCCTTCAGGGGGAGTTCACGCCTCCTCTGTGAGTCTCTCCGGTGTAGCGACTTAGATAGACCCTTCTTGGGGGGTTCATGCCTCCTCTGTGAGTCTCTCCACGGAATGGCTTAGATACACCCTTCAGGGGGGGTTTACGCCTCCTCTGTGAGTCTCTCTGGTGGAGCGGTTTAGATACACCCTTCAGGGGGGGTTCACGCCTCCTCCGTGAGTCTCTCAGGTGGAGCGCCTTAGATGGTCCCTTCAGGGTGGGTTCACGCCTCCTCTGTGAGTCTCCGAAGTGGAGCGGCTTAGATACACCCTTCAGGTGGGGTTCACACCTCCTCTGTGAGTCTCTCCGGTGGAACGGCTTAGATACACCCTTCAGGGTGGGTTAACGTCTCCTCTGTGAGTCTCCGAAGTGGAGTAGCTTAGATAGTCCCTTCAGGTGGGGTTCACGCCTCCTCTGTGAGTCTCTCAGGTGGAGCGGCTTAGATACACCCTTCAGGTGGGGTTCACGCCTCCTCTGTGAGTCTCCAAAGTGGAGTGGCTTAGATACACCCTTTAGGTGGGGTTCACACCTCCTCTGTGAGTCTCTTCGGTGGAGCGCCTAAGATACACCCTTCAGGGGGGGTTTACGCCTCCTCTGTGAGTCTCTACGGTGGAGCGGCTTAGATAGACCCTTCAGGATGGGTTCACACCTCTCTGTGAGTCTCTACGGTGGAGCGGCTTGGATACACCCTTCAGGGGGGGTTCATGCCTCCTCTGTGAGTCTCTCTGGTGGAGCGGCTTAGATACACCCTTCAGGGGGGGATCACGCCTCCTCGTGAGACTCTCCGGTGAAGCTCTTTAGATCCACCCTTCAGGTGGGGTTCACACCTCCTCTGTGAGTCTCCGTAGTGGAGTGGTTTAGATAGTCCCTTCAGGTGGGGTTCACGCCTCCTCTGTGAGTCTCTCCGGTGGAGCACCTTAGATACACCCTTCAGGGGGGTTTACGCCTCCTCTGTGAGTCTCTACGGTGGAGCGGCTTAGATACACCCTTCAGGGTGGGTTCACACCTCTCTGTGAGTCTCTACGGTGGAGCGGCTTAGATAGACCCTTCAGGGTGGGTTCATACCTCTCTGTGAGTCTCTACGGTGGAGCGGCTTAGATACACCCTTCAGGGGGTGTTCATGCCTCCTCTGTGAGTCTCTCTGGTGGAGCGGCTTAGATACACCCTTCAGGGGGGGATCACGCCTCCTCGTGAGACTCTCCGGTGGAGCTCCTTAGATACACCCTTCAGGGGGGGTTCACACCTCCTCTGTGAGTCTCTCCGGTGGAGCGCCTTAGATACACCCTTCAGGGGGGGGTTTACGCCTCCTCTGTGAGTCTCTACGGTGGAGCGGCTTAGATAGACCCTTCAGGGTGGGTTCACACCTCTCTGTGAGTCTCTACGGTTCAGCGGCTTAGATAGACCCTTTTTGGGGGGTTCACGCCTCGTCTGTGAGTATCCTCATTGGAGTGGCTTAGATACACCCTTCAGGTGTGGTTCACGCCTCCTCCGTGAGTCTCTCCACTGGAGTGGCTTAGATACACCCTTCAGGGGGGGTTCACGTCTCCTCTGTGAGTCTCTCCCGTGGAGCGGCTTAGATACACTCTTCAGGTGGGGTTCACGCCTCCTCTGTGAGTCTCTCTGGTGGAGAGGCTTAGATACACCCTTCAGGTGGGGTTCACGCCTCCTCCGTGAGTCTCTCAGGTGGAGCGCCTTAGATGGTCCCTTGAGGGTGGGTTCACGCCTCCTCTGTGAGTCTCCGAAGTGGAGCGGCTTAGATACACCCTTCAGGGTGGGTTCACGCCTCATCTGTGAGTCTCTCCGGTGGAAAGGCTTAGATACACCCTTCAGGGTGGGTTCACGCCTCCTCTGTGAGTCTCCGAAGTGGAGTGGCTTAGATACACCCTTCAGGTGGGGTTCACACCTCCTCTGTGAGTCTCCGTAGTGGAGTGGCTTAGATTGTCCCTTCAGGTGGGGTTCACGCCTCCTCTGTGAGTCTCTCCGGTGGAGCACCTTAGATAAACCCTTCGGGGGGTTTACGCCTCCTCTGTGAGTTTCTACGGTGAAGCGGCTTAGATACACCCTTCAGGTGGGGTTCACACCTCCTCTGTGAGTCTCTCCGGTGGAGCGCCTTAGATACACCCTTCAGGGGGGGTTCACGCCTCCTCTGTGAGTCTCTCTGGTAGAGTGACTTAGATACACCCTTCAGGGGGAGTTCACGCCTCCTCTGTGAGTCTCTCCGGTGGAGCGGTTTAGATACACCCTTCAGGGGGGTGTCACGCCTCCTCTGTGAGTATCTCCGGTGGAGCAGTTTAGATACACCCTTGAGGTGGGGTTCACGCCTCCTCTGTGAATCTCTGTGATGGAGCGGTTTAGATACACCCTTCAGGGGGGGTTCACGCCTCCTCTGTGAGTCTCTCCGGTGGAGAGGCTTAGATACACCCTTCAGGGGGGGGTTCACGCCTCCTCTGTGAGTCTCTCCGGTGGAGCGGTTCAGATACACCCTTGAGGTGGGGTTCACGCCTCCTCTGTGAATCTCTGTGATGGAGCGGCTTAGATACACCCTTCAGGGGGGGGTTCACGCCTCCTCTGTGAGTCTCTCCGGTGGAGCGGCTTAGATACACCCTTCAGGGGGAGTTCACGCCTCCTCTGTGAGTCTCTCCGGTGTAGCGGCTTAGATAGACCCTTCAGGTGGGGTTCACGCCTTCTCTGTGAGTCTCTCTGGTGGAGCGGCTTAGATACACCCTTCTTGGGGGGTTCACGCCTCCTCCGTGAGTCTCTCCGGGGAGCGGCTTAGATACACTCTTCAGGTGGGGTTCACGCCTCCTCTGTGAGTCTCTCCATGGAGTGGCTTTGATACACCCTTCAGGGGGGGTTCACGCCTCCTCTGTGAGTCTCTCCGGTGGAGCGGTTTAGATACACCCTTCAGGGGGGGTTCACGCCTCCTCTGTGTGTCTCTCCGGTGGAGCGGCTTAGATACACCCTTCAGGGGGGGTTCACGCCTCCTCTGTGAGTCTCTCTGGTGGAGCGGCTTAGATACACCCTTGAGGGGGGGTTCACGCCTCCTTTTTTAGTTTCTCCGGTGGAGCGCCTTAGATACACCTTTTAGGGGGCGTTCACGCCTCTGTGAGTCTCTCCGGTGGAGCGGTTTAGATACACCCTTCAGGGGGGTTTCACGCCTTTGTGAGTCTCTCCGGTGGAGCGGTTTAGATACACCCTTCAGGGGGGTTCACACCTCCTCTGTGAGTCTCTCCAGTGGAGCTGCTTAGCTACACCCTTCAGGGGGGTTCACGCCTCCTCTGTGAGTCTCTCCGGTGGAGCGGCTTGGATACACCCTTCAGGTGGGGTTCACGCCTCCTCTGTGAGACTCTCCAGTGGAGCGGTATAGATACACCCTTCAGGGGGGGTTCACGTCTCCTCTGTGAGTCTCTCCCGTGAAGCGGCTTAGATACACTATTCAGGTGGGGTTCACGCCTCCTCTGTGAGTCTCCCTGGTGGAGAGGCTTAGATACACCCTTCAGGGGGGGTTCACGTCTCCTCTGTGAGTCTCTCCCATGGAGCGGCTTAGATACACTCTTCAGGTGGGGTTCACGCCTCCTCTGTGAGCCTCACTGATGGAGTGGCTTAGATACACCCTTCAGGTGGGGTTCACGCCTCCTCCGTGAGTCTCTCCACTGGAGTCGCTTAGATAGACCCTTCAGGTGGGGTTCACGCCTCTTCCGTGAGTCTCTCCGGTGGAGCGGCTTAGATACACCCTTCAGGTGGGGTTCATGCCTCCTCTGTGAGTCTCTCCACTGGAGTGGCTTAGATGCACCCTTCAGGGGGGGTTCACGCCTCCTCTGTGAGTCTCTCAGGTGGAGCGGCTTAGATACACCCTTAAGGTGGGGTTCACGCCTCCTCTGTAAGTCTCTCTGGTGGAGCGGCTTAGATACACCCTTCAGGGTGGGTTCACGCCTCCTCTGTGAGTCTCTCTGATAGAGTGGCTTAGATGCACCCTTCTTGGGGGGTTCACGCCTCCTCTGTGAGTCTCCGCAGTGGAGTGGTTTAGATACACCCTTCAGGTGGGGTTCACGCCTCCTCCGTGAGTCTCTCCACTGGAGTGGCTTAGATAGTCCCTTCAGGTGGGGTTCACGCCTCCTCTGTGAGTCTCTCTGGTGGAGAGGCTTAGATACACCCTTCAGGTGGGGTTCACGCCTCCTCCGTGAGTCTCTCAGGTGGAGCGCCTTAGATGGTCCCTTCAGGGTGGGTTCACGCCTCCTCTGTGAGTCTCCGAAGTGGAGCGGCTTAGATACACCCTTCAGGTGGGGTTCACACCTCCTCTGTGAGTCTCTCCGGTGGAACGGCTTAGATACACCCTTCAGGGTGGGTTAACGTCTCCTCTGTGAGTCTCCGAAGTGGAGTGGCTTAGATAGTCCCTTCAGGTGGGGTTCACGCCTCGTCTGTGAGTCTCTCAGGTGGAGCGGCTTAGATACACCCTTCAGGTGGGGTTCACGCCTCCTCTGTGAGTCTCCAAAGTGGAGTGGCTTAGATACACCCTTTAGGTGGGGTTCACACCTCCTCTGTGAGTCTCTTCGGTGGAGCGCCTTAGATACACCCTTCAGGGGAGGTTTACGCCTCCTCTGTGAGTCTCTCCGGTGGAGCGCCTTAGATACACCCTTCAGGGGGGGATCACGCCTCCTCGTGAGACTCTCCGGTGGAGCTCCTTAGATACACCCTTCAGGGGGGTTCACACCTCCTCTGTGAGTCTCTCCGGTGGAGCGCCTTAGATACACCCTTCAGGGGGGGGTTTACGCCTCCTCTGTGAGTCTCTACGGTGGAGCGGCTTAGATAGACCCTTCAGGGTGGGTTCACACCTCTCTGTGAGTCTCTACGGTTGAGCGGCTTAGATAGACCCTTTTTGGGGGGTTCACGCCTCGTCTGTGAGTCTCCTCAGTGGAGTGGCTTAGATACACCCTTCAGGTGTGGTTCACGCCTCCTCCGTGAGTCTCTCCACTGGAGTGGCTTAGATACACCCTTCAGGGGGGGTTCACGTCTCCTCTGTGAGTCTCTCCCGTGGAGCGGCTTAGATACACTCTTCAGGTGGGGTTCACGCCTCCTCTGTGAGTCTCTCTGGTGGAGAGGCTTAGATACACCCTTCAGGGGGGGTTCACGTCTCCTCTGTGAGTCTCTCCCGTGGAGTGGCTTAGATACACTCTTCAGGTGGGGTTCACGCCTCCTCTGTGAGTCTCTCTGGTGGAGAGGCTTAGATACACCCTTCAGGTGGGGTTCACGCCTCCTCCGTGAGTCTCTCAGGTGGAGCGCCTTAGATGGTCCCTTTAGGGTGGGTTCACGCCTCCTCTGTGAGTCTCCGAAGTGGAGCGGCTTAGATACACCCTTCAGGGTGGGTTCACGCCTCCTCTGTGAGTCTCTCCGGTGGAAAGGCTTAGATACACCCTTCAGGGTGGGTTCACGCCTCCTCTGTGAGTCTCCGAAGTGGAGTGGCTTAGATACACCCTTCAGGTGGGGTTCACACCTCCTCTGTGAGTCTCCGTAGTGGAGTGGCTTAGATAGTCCCTTCAGGTGGGGTTCACGCCTCCTCTGTGAGTCTCTCCGGTGGAGCACCTTAGATACACCCTTCAGGGGGGTTTACGCCTCCTCTGTGAGTTTCTACGGTGAAGCGGCTTAGATACACCCTTCAGGTGGGGTTCACACCTCCTCTGTGAGTCTCTCCGGTGGAGCGCCTTAGATACACCCTTCAGGGGGGGTTCACGCCTCCTCTGTGAGTCTCTCTGGTAGAGTGACTTAGATACACCCTTCAGGGGGAGTTCACGCCTCCTCTGTGAGTCTCTCCGGTGGAGCGGTTTAGATACACCCTTCAGGGGGGTGTCACGCCTCCTCTGTGAGTCTCTCCGGTGGAGCGGTTTAGATACACCCTTGAGGTGGGGTTCACGCCTCCTCTGTGAATCTCTGTGATGGAGCGGTTTAGATACACCCTTCAGGGGGGGTTCACGCCTCCTCTGTGAGTCTCTCCGGTGGAGCGGCTTAGATACACCCTTCAGGGGGGGGTTCACGCCTCCTCTGTGAGTCTCTCCGGTGGAGCGGTTCAGATACACCCTTGAGGTGGGGTTCACGCCTCCTCTGTGAATCTCTGTGATGGAGCGGCTTAGATACACCCTTCAGGGGGGGGGTTCACGCCTCCTCTGTGAGTCTCTCCGGTGGAGCGGCTTAGATACACCCTTCAGGGGGAGTTCACGCCTCCTCTGTGAGTCTCTCCGGTGTAGCGGCTTAGATAGACCCTTCAGGTGGGGTTCACGCCTTCTCTGTGAGTCTCTCTGGTGGAGCGGCTTAGATACACCCTTCTTGGGGGGTTCACGCCTCCTCTGTGAGTCTCTCCGGGGAGCGGCTTAGATACACCCTTCAGGGGGGGTTCACGCCTCCTCTGTGAGTCTCTCCGGTGGAGCGGTTTAGATACACCCTTCAGGGGGGGTTCACGCCTCCTCTGTGAGTCTCTCCGGTGGAGCGGCTTAGATACACCCTTCAGGGGGGGTTCACGCCTCCTCTGTGAGTCTCTCTGGTGGAGCGGCTTAGATACACCCTTCAGGGGGGGTTCACGCCTCCTTTTTTAGTTTCTCCGGTGGAGCGCCTTAGATACACCTTTTAGGGGGCGTTCACGCCTCTGTGAGTCTCTCCGGTGGAGCGGTTTAGATACACCCTTCAGGGGGGTTTCACGCCTCTGTGAGTCTCTCCGGTGGAGCGGTTTAGATACACCCTTCAGGGGGGTTCACACCTCCTCTGTGAGTCTCTCCAGTGGAGCTGCTTAGCTACACCCTTCAGGGGGGTTCACGCCTCCTCTGTGAGTCTCTCCGGTGGAGCGGCTTGGATACACCCTTCAGGTGGGGTTCACGCCTCCTCTGTGAGACTCTCCAGTGGAGCGGCTTAGATACACCCTTCAGGGGGGGTTCACGTCTCCTCTGTGAGTCTCTCCGGTGGAGCGGCTTAGATAGACCCTTCAGGGTGGGTTCACGCCTCCTCTGTGAGTCTCCGAAGTGGAGCGGCTTAGATACACCCTTCAGGGTGGGTTCACGCCTCCTCTGTGAGTCTCTCCGGTGGAAAGGCTTAGATACACCCTTCAGGGTGGGTTCACGCCTCCTCTGTGAGTCTCCGAAGTGGAGTGGCTTAGATACACCCTTCAGGTGGGGTTCACACCTCCTCTGTGAGTCTCCGTAGTGGAGTGGCTTAGATAGTCCCTTCAGGTGGGGTTCACGCCTCCTCTGTGAGTCTCTCCGGTGGAGCACCTTAGATACACCCTTCAGGGGGGTTTACGCCTCCTCTGTGAGTTTCTACGGTGAAGCGGCTTAGATACACCCTTCAGGTGGGGTTCACACCTCCTCTGTGAGTCTCTCCGGTGGAGCGCCTTAGATACACCCTTCAGGGGGGGTTCACGCCTCCTCTGTGAGTCTCTCCGGTGGAGCGGTTTAGATACACCCTTCAGGGGGGTGTCACGCCTCCTCTGTGAGTCTCTCCGGTGGAGCAGTTTAGATATACCCTTGAGGTGGGGTTCACGCCTCCTCTGTGAATCTCTGTGATGGAGCGGTTTAGATACACCCTTCAGGGGGGGTTCACGCCTCCTCTGTGAGTCTCTCCGGTGGAGCGGCTTAGATACACCCTTCAGGGGGGGGTTCACGCCTCCTCTGTGAGTCTCTCCGGTGGAGCGGTTCAGATACACCCTTGAGGTGGGGTTCACGCCTCCTCTGTGAATCTCTGTGATGGAGCGGCTTAGATACACCCTTCAGGGGGGGGTTCACGCCTCCTCTGTGAGTCTCTCCGGTGGAGCGGCTTAGATACACCCTTCAGGGGGAGTTCACGCCTCCTCTGTGAGTCTCTCCGGTGTAGCGGCTTAGATAGACCCTTCAGGTGGGGTTCACGCCTTCTCTGTGAGTCTCTCTGGTGGAGCGGCTTAGATACACCCTTCTTGGGGGGTTCACGCCTCCTCCGTGAGTCTCTCCGGGGAGCGGCTTAGATACACTCTTCAGGTGGGGTTCACGCCTCCTCTGTGAGTCTCTCCATGGAGTGGCTTTGATACACCCTTCAGGGGGGGTTCACGCCTCCTCTGTGAGTCTCTCCGGTGGAGCCGTTTAGATACACCCTTCAGGGGGGGTTCACGCCTCCTCTGTGAGTCTCTCCGGTGGAGCGGCTTAGATACACCGTTCAGGGGGGTTCACGCCTCCTCTGTGAGTCTCTCTGGTGGAGCGGCTTAGATACACCCTTGAGGGGGGGTTCACGCCTCCTTTTTTAGTTTCTCCGGTGGAGCGCCTTAGATACACCTTTTAGGGGGCGTTCACGCCTCTGTGAGTCTCTCCGGTGGAGCGGTTTAGATACACCCTTCAGGGGGGTTCACGCCTTTGTGAGTCTCTCCGGTGGAGCGGTTTAGATACACCCTTCAGGGGGGTTCACACCTCCTCTGTGAGTCTCTCCAGTGGAGCTGCTTAGCTACACCCTTCAGGGGGGTTCACGCCTCCTCTGTGAGTCTCTCCGGTGGAGCGGCTTGGATACACCCTTCAGGTGGGGTTCACGCCTCCTCTGTGAGACTCTCCAGTGGAGCGGCTTAGAAACACCCTTCAGGGGGGGTTCACGTCTCCTCTGTGAGTCTCTCCCGTGAAGCGGCTTAGATACACTATTCAGGTGGGGTTCACGCCTCCTCTGTGAGTCTCCCTGGTGGAGAGGCTTAGATACACCCTTCAGGGGGGGTTCACGTCTCCTCTGTGAGTCTCTCCCATGGAGCGGCTTAGATACACTCTTCAGGTGGGGTTCACGCCTCCTCTGTGAGCCTCACTGATGGAGTGGCTTAGATACACCCTTCAGGTGGGGTTCACGCCTACTCCGTGAGTCTCTCCACTGGAGTCGCTTAGATAGACCCTTCAGGTGGGGTTCACGCCTCTTCCGTGAGTCTCTCCGGTGGAGCGGCTTAGATACACCCTTCAGGTGGGGTTCATGCCTCCTCTGTGAGTCTCTCCACTGGAGTGGCTTAGATGCACCCTTCAGGGGGGGTTCACGCCTCCTCTGTGAGTCTCTCAGGTGGAGCGGCTTAGATACACCCTTAAGGTGGGGTTCACGCCTCCTCTGTAAGTCTCTCTGGTGGAGCGGCTTAGATACACCCTTCAGGGTGGGTTCACGCCTCCTCTGTGAGTCTCTCTGGTAGAGTGGCTTAGATGCACCCTTCTTGGGGGGTTCACGCCTCCTCTGTGAGTCTCCGAAGTGGAGCGGCTTAGATACACCCTTCAGGTGGGGTTCACACCTCCTCTGTGAGTCTCTCCGGTGGAACGGCTTAGATACACCCTTCAGGGTGGGTTAACGTCTCCTCTGTGAGTCTCCGAAGTGGAGTGGCTTAGATAGTCCCTTCAGGTGGGGTTCACGCCTCCTCTGTGAGTCTCTCAGGTGGAGCGGCTTAGATACACCCTTCAGGTGGGGTTCACGCCTCCTCTGTGAGCCTCCAAAGTGGAGTGGCTTAGATACACCCTTTAGGTGGGGTTCACACCTCCTCTGTGAGTCTCTTCGGTGGAGCGCCTTAGATACACCCTTCAGGGGAGGTTTACGCCTCCTCTGTGAGTCTCTCCGGTGGAGCGCCTTAGATACACCCTTCGGGGGGGATCACGCCTCCTCGTGAGACTCTCCGGTGGAGCTCCTTAGATACACCCTTCAGGGGGGTTCACACCTCCTCTGTGAGTCTCTCCGGTGGAGCGCCTTAGATACACCCTTCAGGGGGGGGTTTACGCCTCCTCTGTGAGTCTCTACGGTGGAGCGGCTTAGATAGACCCTTCAGGGTGGGTTCACACCTCTCTGTGAGTCTCTACGGTTGAGCGGCTTAGATAGACCCTTTTTGGGGGGTTCACGCCTCGTCTGTGAGTCTCCTCAGTGGAGTGGCTTAGATACACCCTTCAGGTGTGGTTCACGCCTCCTCCGTGAGTCTCTCCACTGGAGTGGCTTAGATACACCCTTCAGGGGGGGTTCACGTCTCCTCTGTGAGTCTCTCCCGTGGAGCGGCTTAGATACACTCTTCAGGTGGGGTTCACGCCTCCTCTGTGAGTCTCTCTGGTGGAGAGGCTTAGATACACCCTTCAGGGGGGGTTCACGTCTCCTCTGTGAGTCTCTCCCGTGGAGTGGCTTAGATACACTCTTCAGGTGGGGTTCACGCCTCCTCTGTGAGTCTCTCTGGTGGAGAGGCTTAGATACACCCTTCAGGTGGGGTTCACGCCTCCTCCGTGAGTCTCTCAGGTGGAGCGCCTTAGATGGTCCCTTGAGGGTGGGTTCACGCCTCCTCTGTGAGTCTCCGAAGTGGAGCGGCTTAGATACACCCTTCAGGGTGGGTTCACGCCTCCTCTGTGAGTCTCTCCGGTGGAAAGGCTTAGATACACCCTTCAGGGTGGGTTCACGCCTCCTCTGTGAGTCTCCGAAGTGGAGTGGCTTAGATACACCCTTCAGGTGGGGTTCACACCTCCTCTGTGAGTCTCCGTAGTGGAGTGGCTTAGATAGTCCCTTCAGGTGGGGTTCACGCCTCCTCTGTGAGTCTCTCCGGTGGAGCACCTTAGATACACCCTTCAGGGGGGTTTACGCCTCCTCTGTGAGTTTCTACGGTGAAGCGGCTTAGATACACCCTTCAGGTGGGGTTCACACCTCCTCTGTGAGTCTCTCCGGTGGAGCGCCTTAGATACACCCTTCAGGGGGGGTTCACGCCTCCTCTGTGAGTCTCTCTGGTAGAGTGACTTAGATACACCCTTCAGGGGGAGTTCACGCCTCCTCTGTGAGTCTCTCCGGTGGAGCGGTTTAGATACACCCTTCAGGGGGGTGTCACGCCTCCTCTGTGAGTCTCTCCGGTGGAGCGGTTTAGATACACCCTTGAGGTGGGGTTCACGCCTCCTCTGTGAATCTCTGTGATGGAGCGGTTTAGATACACCCTTCAGGGGGGGTTCACGCCTCCTCTGTGAGTCTCTCCGGTGGAGCGGCTTAGATACACCCTTCAGGGGGGGGGTTCACGCCTCCTCTGTGAGTCTCTCCGGTGGAGCGGTTCAGATACACCCTTGAGGTGGGGTTCACGCCTCCTCTGTGAATCTCTGTGATGGAGCGGCTTAGATACACCCTTCAGGGGGGGGGTTCACGCCTCCTCTGTGAGTCTCTCCGGTGGAGCGGCTTAGATACACCCTTCAGGGGGAGTTCACGCCTCCTCTGTGAGTCTCTCCGGTGTAGCGGCTTAGATAGACCCTTCAGGTGGGGTTCACGCCTTCTCTGTGAGTCTCTCTGGTGGAGCGGCTTAGATACACCCTTCTTGGGGGGTTCACGCCTCCTCTGTGAGTCTCTCCGGGGAGCGGCTTAGATACACCCTTCAGGGGGGGTTCACGCCTCCTCTGTGAGTCTCTCCGGTGGAGCGGTTTAGATACACCCTTCAGGGGGGGTTCACGCCTCCTCTGTGAGTCTCTCCGGTGGAGCGGCTTAGATACACCCTTCAGGGGGGGTTCACGCCTCCTCTGTGAGTCTCTCTGGTGGAGCGGCTTAGATACACCCTTCAGGGGGGGTTCACGCCTCCTTTTTTAGTTTCTCCGGTGGAGCGCCTTAGATACACCTTTTAGGGGGCGTTCACGCCTCTGTGAGTCTCTCCGGTGGAGCGGTTTAGATACACCCTTCAGGGGGGTTTCACGCCTCTGTGAGTCTCTCCGGTGGAGCGGTTTAGATACACCCTTCAGGGGGGTTCACACCTCCTCTGTGAGTCTCTCCAGTGGAGCTGCTTAGCTACACCCTTCAGGGGGGTTCACGCCTCCTCTGTGAGTCTCTCCGGTGGAGCGGCTTGGATACACCCTTCAGGTGGGGTTCACGCCTCCTCTGTGAGACTCTCCAGTGGAGCGGCTTAGATACACCCTTCAGGGGGGGTTCACGTCTCCTCTGTGAGTCTCTCCGGTGGAGCGGCTTAGATAGACCCTTCAGGGTGGGTTCACACCTCCTCTGTGAGTCTCTACGGTGGAGCGGCTTAGATACACCCTTCAGGGTGGGTTCACACCTCCTCTGTGAGTCTCTACGGTGGAGCGGCTTAGATAGACCCTTCAGGTGGGGTTCACACCTCTCTGTGAGTCTCTACGGTGGAGCGGCTTAGATAGACCCTTCAGAGTGGGTTCACGCCTCCTCTGTGAGTCTCCGAAGTGGAGTGGCTTAGATAGTCCCTTCAGGTGGGGTTCACGCCTCCTCTGTGAGTCTCTCTGCTGGAGCGGCTTAGATACACCCTTCAGGTGGGATTCACACCTCCTCTGTGAGTCTCTACGGTGGAGCGGCTTAGATACACCCTTCAGGGTGGGTTCACACCTCCTCTGTGAGTCTCTACGGTGGAGCGGCTTAGATAGACCCTTCAGGTGGGGTTCACACCTCTCTGTGAGTCTCTACGGTGGAGCGGCTTAGATAGACCCTTCAGAGTGGGTTCACGCCTCCTCTGTGAGTCTCCGAAGTGGAGTGGCTTAGATAGTCCCTTCAGGTGGGGTTCACGCCTCCTCTGTGAGTCTCTCTGCTGGAGCGGCTTAGATACACCCTTCAGGGGGGGTTCACGCCTCCTCTGTGAATCTCTCTGGTAGAGTGGCTTAGATACACCCTTCAGGGGGGGTTCACGCCTCCTCTGTGAGTCTCTCCGGTGGAGTGGCTTAGAGATACACCCTTCAGGGGGGGTTCACGCCTCCTCCTTGAGTCTCTCCGGTGGAGCGGTTTAGATACACCCTTCGGGGGGGTTCACGCCTCCTCTGTGAGTCTCTCTGGTGGAGCGGTTTAGATACACCCTTGAGGTGGGGTTCACGCCTCCTCTGTGAATCTCTGTGATGGAGCGGCTTAGATACACCCTTCAGGGGGGGGTTCACGCCTCCTCTGTGAGTCTCTCCGGTGGAGCGGCTTAGATACACCCTTCAGGGGGAGTTCACGCCTCCTCTGTGAGTCTCTCCGGTGTAGCGACTTAGATAGACCCTTCTTGGGGGGTTCATGCCTCCTCTGTGAGTCTCTCCACGGAATGGCTTAGATACACCCTTCAGGGGGGGTTTACGCCTCCTCTGTGAGTCTCTCTGGTGGAGCGGCTTAGGTACACCCTTCAGGGTGGGTTCACACCTCCTCTGTGAGTCTCTACGGTGGAGCGGCTTAGATAGACCCTTCAGGTGGGGTTCACACCTCTCTGTGAGTCTCTACGGTGGAGCGGCTTAGATAGACCCTTCAGAGTGGGTTCACGCCTCCTCTGTGAGTCTCCGAAGTGGAGTGGCTTAGATAGTCCCTTCAGGTGGGGTTCACGCCTCCTCTGTGAGTCTCTCTGCTGGAGCGGCTTAGATACACCCTTCAGGTGGGATTCACACCTCCTCTGTGAGTCTCTACGGTGGAGCGGCTTAGATACACCCTTCAGGGTGGGTTCACACCTCCTCTGTGAGTCTCTACGGTGGAGCGGCTTAGATAGACCCTTCAGGTGGGGTTCACACCTCTCTGTGAGTCTCTACGGTGGAGCGGCTTAGATAGACCCTTCAGAGTGGGTTCACGCCTCCTCTGTGAGTCTCCGAAGTGGAGTGGCTTAGATAGTCCCTTCAGGTGGGGTTCACGCCTCCTCTGTGAGTCTCTCTGCTGGAGCGGCTTAGATACACCCTTCAGGGGGGGTTCACGCCTCCTCTGTGAGTCTCTCTGGTAGAGTGGCTTAGATACACCCTTCAGGGGGGGTTCACGCCTCCTCTGTGAGTCTCTCCGGTGGAGTGGCTTAGATACACCCTTCAGGGGGGGTTCAAGCCTCCTCCTTGAGTCTCTCCGGTGGAGCGGTTTAGATACACCCTTCGGGGGGGTTCACGCCTCCTCTGTGAGTCTCTCTGGTGGAGCGGTTTAGATACACCCTTGAGGTGGGGTTCACGCCTCCTCTGTGAATCTCTGTGATGGAGCGGCTTAGATACACCCTTCAGGGGGGGGTTCACGCCTCCTCTGTGAGTCTCTCCGGTGGAGCGGCTTAGATACACCCTTCAGGGGGAGTTCACGCCTCCTCTGTGAGTCTCTCCGGTATAGCGACTTAGATAGACCCTTCTTGGGGGGTTCATGCCTCCTCTGTGAGTCTCTCCACGGAATGGCTTAGATACACCCTTCAGGGGGGGTTTACGCCTCCTCTGTGAGTCTCTCTGGTGGAGCGGTTTAGATTCACCCTTCAGGGGGGGTTCACGCCTCCTCCGTGAGTCTCTCAGGTGGAGCGCCTTAGATGGTCCCTTCAGGGTGGGTTCACGCCTCCTCTGTGAGTCTCCGAAGTGGAGCGGCTTAGATACACCCTTCAGGTGGGGTTCACACCTCCTCTGTGAGTCTCTCCGGTGGAACGGCTTAGATACACCCTTCAGGGTGGGTTAACGTCTCCTCTGTGAGTCTCCGAAGTGGAGTAGCTTAGATAGTCCCTTCAGGTGGGGTTCACGCCTCCTCTGTGAGTCTCTCAGGTGGAGCGGCTTAGATACACCCTTCAGGTGGGGTTCACGCCTCCTCTGTGAGTCTCCAAAGTGGAGTGGCTTAGATACACCCTTTAGGTGGGGTTCACACCTCCTCTGTGAGTCTCTTCGGTGGAGCGCCTAAGATACACCCTTCAGGGGGGGTTTACGCCTCCTCTGTGAGTCTCTACGGTGGAGCGGCTTAGATAGACCCTTCAGGATGGGTTCACACCTCTCTGTGAGTCTCTACGGTGGAGCGGCTTGGATACACCCTTCAGGGGGGGTTCATGCCTCCTCTGTGAGTCCCTCTGGTGGAGCGGCTTAGATACACCCTTCAGGGGGGATCACGCCTCCTCGTGAGACTCTCCGGTGAAGCTCTTTAGATCCACCCTTCAGGTGGGGTTCACACCTCCTCTGTGAGTCTCCGTAGTGGAGTGGCTTAGATAGTCCCTTCAGGTGGGGTTCACGCCTCCTCTGTGAGTCTCTCCGGTGGAGCACCTTAGATACACCCTTCAGGGGGGTTTACGCCTCCTCTGTGAGTCTCTACGGTGGAGCGGCTTAGATACACCCTTCAGGGTGGGTTCACACCTCTCTGTGAGTCTCTACGGTGGAGCGGCTTAGATAGACCCTTCAGGGTGGGTTCATACCTCTCTGTGAGTCTCTACGGTGGAGCGGCTTAGATACACCCTTCAGGGGGTGTTCATGCCTCCTCTGTGAGTCTCTCTGGTGGAGCGGCTTAGATACACCCTTCAGGGGGGGATCACGCCTCCTCGTGAGACTCTCCGGTGGAGCTCCTTAGATACACCCTTCAGGGGGGGTTCACACCTCCTCTGTGAGTCTCTCCGGTGGAGCGCCTTAGATACACCCTTCAGGGGGGGGTTTACGCCTCCTCTGTGAGTCTCTACGGTGGAGCGGCTTAGATAGACCCTTCAGGGTGGGTTCACACCTCTCTGTGAGTCTCTACGGTTGAGCGGCTTAGATAGACCCTTTTTGGGGGGTTCACGCCTCGTCTGTGAGTATCCTCATTGGAGTGGCTTAGATACACCCTTCAGGTGTGGTTCACGCCTCCTCCGTGAGTCTCTCCACTGGAGTGGCTTAGATACACCCTTCAGGGGGGGTTCACGTCTCCTCTGTGAGTCTCTCCCGTGGAGCGGCTTAGATACACTCTTCAGGTGGGGTTCACGCCTCCTCTGTGAGTCTCTCTGGTGGAGAGGCTTAGATACACCCTTCAGGGGGGGTTCACGTCTCCTCTGTGAGTCTCTCCCATGGAGTGGCTTAGATACACTCTTCAGGTGGGGTTCACGCCTCCTCTGTGAGTCTCTCTGGTGGAGAGGCTTAGATACACCCTTCAGGTGGGGTTCACCCCTCCTCCGTGAGTCTCTCAGGTGGAGCGCCTTAGATGGTCCCTTCAGGGTGGGTTCACGCCTCCTCTGTGAGTCTCCGAAGTGGAGCGGCTTAGATACACCCTTCAGGGTGGGTTCACGCCTCCTCTGTGAGTCTCTCCGGTGGAAAGGCTTAGATACACCCTTCAGGGTGGGTTCACGCCTCCTCTGTGAGTCTCCGAAGTGGAGTGGCTTAGATACACCCTTCAGGTGGGGTTCACACCTCCTCTGTGAGTCTCCGTAGTGGAGTGGCTTAGATAGTCCCTTCAGGTGGGGTTCACGCCTCCTCTGTGAGTCTCTCCGGTGAAGCACCTTAGATACACCCTTCAGGGGGGTTTACGCCTCCTCTGTGAGTTTCTACGGTGAAGCGGCTTAGATACACCCTTCAGGTGGGGTTCACACCTCCTCTGTGAGTCTCTCCGGTGGAGCGCCTTAGATACACCCTTCAGGGGGGGTTCACGCCTCCTCTGTGAGTCTCTCTGGTAGAGTGACTTAGATACACCCTTCAGGGGGAGTTCACGCCTCCTCTGTGAGTCTCTCCGGTGGAGCGGTTTAGATACACCCTTCAGGGGGGTGTCACGCCTCCTCTGTGAGTCTCTCCGGTGGAGCAGTTTAGATACACCCTTGAGGTGGGGTTCACGCCTCCTCTGTGAATCTCTGTGATGGAGCGGTTTAGATACACCCTTCAGGGGGGGTTCACGCCTCCTCTGTGAGTCTCTCCGGTGGAGCGGCTTAGATACACCCTTCAGGTGGGGTTCACCCCTCCTCCGTGAGTCTCTCAGGTGGAGCGCCTTAGATGGTCCCTTCAGGGTGGGTTCACGCCTCCTCTGTGAGTCTCCGAAGTGGAGCGGCTTAGATGCACCCTTCAGGTGGGGTTCACACCTCCTCTGTGAGTCTCTCCGGTGGAACGGCTTAGATACACCCTTCAGGGTGGGTTAACGTCTCCTCTGTGAGTCTCCGAAGTGGAGTGTCTTAGATAGTCCCTTCAGGTGGGGTTCACGCCTCCTCTGTGAGTCTCTCAGGTGGAGCGGCTTAGATACACCCTTCAGGTGGGTTTCACGCCTCCTCTGTGAGTCTCCAAAGTGGAGTGGCTTAGATACACCCTTTAGGTGGGGTTCACACCTCCTCTGTGAGTCTCTTCGGTGGAGCGCCTTAGATACACCCTTCAGGGGAGGTTTACGCCTCCTCTGTGAGTCTCTCCGGGGGAGCGCCTTAGATACACCCTTCAGGGGGGGATCACGCCTCCTCGTGAGACTCTCCGGTGGAGCTCCTTAGATACACCCTTCAGGGGGGTTCACACCTCCTCTGTGAGTCTCTCCGGTGGAGCGCCTTAGATACACCCTTCAGGGGGGGGTTTACGCCTCCTCTGTGAGTCTCTACGGTGGAGCGGCTTAGATAGACCCTTCAGGGTGGGTTCACACCTCTCTGTGAGTCTCTACGGTTGAGCGGCTTAGATAGACCCTTTTTGGGGGGTTCACGCCTCGTCTGTGAGTCTACTCAGTGGAGTGGCTTAGATACACCCTTCAGGTGTGGTTCACGCCTCCTCTGTGAGTCTCTCCACTGGAGTGGCTTAGATACACCCTTCAGGGGGGGTTCACGTCTCCTCTGTGAGTCTCTCCCGTGGAGTGGCTTAGATACACTCTTCAGGTGGGGTTCACGCCTCCTCTGTGAGTCTCTCTGGTGGAGAGGCTTAGATACACCCTTCATGTGGGGTTCACGCCTCCTCCGTGAGTCTCTCAGGTGGAGCGCCTTAGATGGTCCCTTCAGGGTGGGTTCACGCCTCCTCTGTGAGTCTCCGAAGTGGAGCGGCTTAGATACACCCTTCAGGGTGGGTTCACGCCTCCTCTGTGAGTCTCTCCGGTGGAACGGCTTAGATACACCCTTCAGGGTGGGTTCATGCCTCCTCTGTGAGTCTCCGAAGTGGAGTGGCTTAGATAGTCCTTTCAGGTGGGGTTCACGCCTCCTCTGTGAGTCTCTCTGGTGGAGCACCTTAGATACACCCTTCAGGGGGGTTTACGCCTCCTCAGTGAGTCTCTACAGTGGAGCGGCTTAGATACACCCTTCAGGGTGGGTTCACACCTCTCTGTGAGTCTCTACGGTGGAGCGGCTTAGATAGACCCTTCAGGGTGGGTTCACACCTCCTCTGTGAGTCTCTACGGTGGAGCGGCTTAGATACACCATTCAGGGTGGGTTCACACCTCCTCTGTGAGTCTCTACGGTGGAGCGGCTTAGATAGACCCTTCAGGTGGGGTTCACACCTCTCTGTGAGTCTCTACGGTGGAGCGGCTTAGATAGACCCTTCAGAGTGGGTTCACGCCTCCTCTGTGAGTCTCCGAAGTGGAGTGGCTTAGATAGTCCCTTCAGGTGGGGTTCACGCCTCCTCTGTGAGTCTCTCTGCTGGAGCGGCTTAGATACACCCTTCAGGTGGGATTCACACCTCCTCTGTGAGTCTCTACGGTGGAGCGGCTTAGATACACCCTTCAGGGTGGGTTCACACCTCCTCTGTGAGTCTCTACGGTGGAGCGGCTTAGATAGACCCTTCAGGTGGGGTTCACACCTCTCTGTGAGTCTCTACGGTGGAGCGGCTTAGATAGACCCTTCAGAGTGGGTTCACGTCTCCTCTGTGAGTCTCCGAAGTGGAGTGACTTAGATAGTCCCTTCAGGTGGGGTTCACACCTCCTCTGTGAGTCTCTCTGCTGGAGCGGCTTCGATACACCCTTCAGGGGGGGTTCACGCCTCCTCTGTGAGTCTCTCTGGTAGAGTGGCTTAGATACACCCTTCAGGGGGGGTTCACGCCTCCTCTGTGAGTGTCTCCGGTGGAGTGGCTTAGATACACCCTTCAGGGGCGGTTCACGCCTCCTCCTTGAGTCTCTCCGGTGGAGCGGTTTAGATACACCCTTCGGGGGGGTTTACGCCTCCTCTGTGAGTCTCTCTGGTGGAGCGGTTTAGATACACCCTTGAGGTGGGGTTCACGCCTCCTCTGTGAATCTCTGTGATGGAGCGGCTTAGATACACCCTTCAGGGGGGGGTTCACGCCTCCTCTGTGAGTCTCTCCGGTGGAGCGGCTTAGATACACCCTTCAGGGGGAGTTCACGCCTCCTCTGTGAGTCTCTCCGGTGTAGCAACTTAGATAGACCCTTCAGGTGGGGTTCACGCCTTCTCTGTGAGTCTCTCTGGTGGAGCGGCTTAGATACACCCTTCTTGGGGGGTTCATGCCTCCTCTGTGAGTCTCTCCACGGAATGGCTTAGATACACCCTTCAGGGGGGGTTTACGCCTCCTCTGTAAGTCTCTCTGGTGGAGCGGTTTAGATACACCCTTCAGGGGGGGTTCACGCCTCCTCCGTGAGTCTCTCAGGTGGAGCGCCTTAGATGGTCCCTTCAGGGTGGGTTCACGCCTCCTCTGTGAGTCTCCGAAGTGGAGCGGCTTAGATACACCCTTCAGGTGGGGTTCACACCTCCTCTGTGAGTCTCTCCGGTGGAACGGCTTAGATACACCCTTCAGGGTGGGTTAACGTCTCCTCTGTGAGTCTCCGAAGTGGAGTAGCTTAGATAGTCCCTTCAGGTGGGGTTCACGCCTCCTCTGTGAGTCTCTCAGTTGGAGCGGCTTAGATACACCCTTCAGGTGGGGTTCAAGCCTCCTCTGTGAGTCTCCAAAGTGGAGTGGCTTAGATACACCCTTTAGGTGGGGTTCACACCTCCTCTGTGAGTCTCTTCGGTGGAGCGCCTAAGATACACCCTTCAGGGGGGGTTTACGCCTCCTCTGTGAGTCTCTACGGTGGAGAGGCTTAGATAGACCCTTCAGGATGGGTTCACACCTCTCTGTGAGTCTCTACGGTGGAGCGGCTTGGATACACCCTTCAGGGGGGGTTCATGCCTCCTCTGTGAGTCTCTCTGGTGGAGCGGCTTAGATACACCCTTCAGGGGGGGGATCACGCCTCCTCGTGAGACTCTCCGGTGGAGCTCTTTAGATCCACCCTTCAGGTGGGGTTCACACCTCCTCTGTGAGTCTCCGTAGTGGAGTGGCTTAGATAGTCCCTTCAGGTGGGGTTCACGCCTCCTCTGTGAGTCTCTCCGGTGGAGCACCTTAGATACACCCTTCAGGGGGGTTTACGCCTCCTCTGTGAGTCTCTACGGTGGAGCGGCTTTGATACACCCTTCAGGGTGGGTTCACACCTCTCTGTGAGTCTCTACGGTGGAGCGGCTTAGATAGACCCTTCAGGGTGGGTTCACACCTCCTCTGTGAGTCTCTACGGTGGAGCGGCTTAGATACACCCTTCAGGGTGGGTTCACACCTCCTCTGTGAGTCTCTACGGTGGAGCGGCTTAGATAGACCCTTCAGGTGGGGTTCACACCTCTCTGTGAGTCTCTACGGTGGAGCGGCTTAGATAGACCCTTCAGAGTGGGTTCACGCCTCCTCTGTGAGTCTCCGAAGTGGAGTGGCTTAGATAGTCCCTTCAGGTGGGGTTCACGCCTCCTCTGTGAGTCTCTCTGCTGGAGCGGCTTAGATACACCCTTCAGGTGGGATTCACACCTCCTCTGTGAGTCTCTACGGTGGAGCGCTTAGATACACCCTTCAGGGTGGATTCACACCTCCTCTGTGAGTCTCTACGGTGGAGCGGCTTAGATAGACCCTTCAGGTGGGGTTCACACCTCTCTGTGAGTCTAAACGGTGGAGCGGCTTAGATACACCCTTCAGGGGGGTTCACACCTCCTCTGTGAGTCTCTCCGGTGGAGCGCCTTAGATACACCCTTCAGGGGGGGGTTTACGCCTCCTCTGTGAGTCTCTACGGTGGAGCGGCTTAGATAGACCCTTCAGGGTGGGTTCACACCTCTCTGTGAGTCTCTACGGTTGAGCGGCTTAGATAGACCCTTTTTGGGGGGTTCACGCCTCGTCTGTGAGTCTACTCAGTGGAGTGGCTTAGATACACCCTTCAGGTGTGGTTCACGCCTCCTCCGTGAGTCTCTCCACTGGAGTGGCTTAGATACACCCTTCAGGGGGGGTTCACGTCTCCTCTGTGAGTCTCTCCCGTGGAGTGGCTTAGATACACTCTTCAGGTGGGGTTCAGGCCTCCTCTGTGAGTCTCTCTGGTGGAGAGGCTTAGATACACCCTTCATGTGGGGTTCACGCCTCCTCCGTGAGTCTCTCAGGTGGAGCGCCTTAGATGGTCCCTTCAGGGTGGGTTCACGCCTCCTCTGTGAGTCTCCGAAGTGGAGCGGCTTAGATACACCCTTCAGGGTGGGTTCACGCCTCCTCTGTGAGTCTCTCCGGTGGAACGGCTCTAATACACCCTTCAGGGTGGGTTCATGCCTCCTCTGTGAGTCTCCGAAGTGGAGTGGCTTAGATAGTCCTTTCAGGTGGGGTTCACGCCTCCTCTGTGAGTCTCTCTGGTGGAGCACCTTAGATACACCCTTCAGGGGGGTTTACGCCTCCTCTGTGAGTCTCTACAGTGGAGCGGCTTAGATACACCCTTCAGGGTGGGTTCACACCTCTCTGTGAGTCTCTACGGTGGAGCGGCTTAGATAGACCCTTCAGGGTGGGTTCACACCTCCTCTGTGAGTCTCTACGGTGGAGCGGCTTAGATACACCCTTCAGGGTGGGTTCACACCTCCTCTGTGAGTCTCTACGGTGGAGCGGCTTAGATAGACCCTTCAGGTGGGGTTCACACCTCTCTGTGAGTCTCTACGGTGGAGCGGCTTAGATAGACCCTTCAGAGTGGGTTCACGCCTCCTCTGTGAGTCTCCGAAGTGGAGTGGCTTAGATAGTCCCTTCAGGTGGGGTTCACGCCTCCTCTGTGAGTCTCTCTGCTGGAGCGGCTTAGATACACCCTTCAGGTGGGATTCACACCTCCTCTGTGAGTCTCTACGGTGGAGCGGCTTAGATAGACCCTTCAGGTGGGGTTCACACCTCTCTGTGAGTCTCTACGGTGGAGCGGCTTAGATAGACCCTTCAGAGTGGGTTCACGCCTCCTCTGTGAGTCTCCGAAGTGGAGTGGCTTAGATAGTCCCTTCAGGTGGGGTTCACACCTCCTCTGTGAGTCTCTCTGCTGGAGCGGCTTCGATACACCCTTCAGGGGGGGTTCACGCCTCCTCTGTGAGTCTCTCTGGTAGAGTGGCTTAGATACACCCTTCAGGGGGGGTTCACGCCTCCTCTGTGAGTGTCTCCGGTGGAGTGGCTTAGATACACCCTTCAGGGGCGGTTCACGCCTCCTCCTTGAGTCTCTCCGGTGGAGCGGTTTAGATACACCCTTCGGGGGGGTTCACGCCTCCTCTGTGAGTCTCTCTGGTGGAGCGGTTTAGATACACCCTTGAGGTGGGGTTCACGCCTCCTCTGTGAATCTCTGTGATGGAGCGGCTTAGATACACCCTTCAGGGGGGGGTTCACGCCTCCTCTGTGAGTCTCTCCGGTGGAGCGGCTTAGATACACCCTTCAGGGGGAGTTCACGCCTCCTCTGTGAGTCTCTCCGGTGTAGCAACTTAGATAGACCCTTCAGGTGGGGTTCACGCCTTCTCTGTGAGTCTCTCTGGTGGAGCGGCTTAGATACACCCTTCTTAGGGGGTTCATGCCTCCTCTGTGAGTCTCTCCACGGAATGGCTTAGATACACCCTTCAGGGGGGGTTTACGCCTCCTCTGTAAGTCTCTCTGGTGGAGCGGTTTAGATACACCCTTCAGGGGGGGTTCACGCCTCCTCCGTGAGTCTCTCAGGTGGAGCGCCTTAGATGGTCCCTTCAGGGTGGGTTCACGCCTCCTCTGTGAGTCTCCGAAGTGGAGCGGCTTAGATACACCCTTCAGGTGGGGTTCACACCTCCTCTGTGAGTCTCTCCGGTGGAACGGCTTAGATACACCCTTCAGGGTGGGTTAACGTCTCCTCTGTGAGTCTCCGAAGTGGAGTAGCTTAGATAGTCCCTTCAGGTGGGGTTCACGCCTCCTCTGTGAGTCTCTCAGTTGGAGCGGCTTAGATACACCCTTCAGGTGGGGTTCAAGCCTCCTCTGTGAGTCTCCAAAGTGGAGTGGCTTAGATACACCCTTTAGGTGGGGTTCACACCTCCTCTGTGAGTCTCTTCGGTGGAGCGCCTAAGATACACCCTTCAGGGGGGGTTTACGCCTCCTCTGTGAGTCTCTACGGTGGAGAGGCTTAGATAGACCCTTCAGGATGGGTTCACACCTCTCTGTGAGTCTCTACGGTGGAGCGGCTTGGATACACCCTTCAGGGGGGGTTCATGCCTCCTCTGTGAGTCTCTCTGGTGGAGCGGCTTAGATACACCCTTCAGGGGGGGGATCACGCCTCCTCGTGAGACTCTCCGGTGGAGCTCTTTAGATCCACCCTTCAGGTGGGGTTCACACCTCCTCTGTGAGTCTCCGTAGTGGAGTGGCTTAGATAGTCCCTTCAGGTGGGGTTCACGCCTCCTCTGTGAGTCTCTCCGGTGGAGCACCTTAGATACACCCTTCAGGGGGGTTTACGCCTCCTCTGTGAGTCTCTACGGTGGAGCGGCTTAGATACACCCTTCAGGGTGGGTTCACACCTCTCTGTGAGTCTCTACGGTGGAGCGGCTTAGATAGACCCTTCAGGGTGGGTTCACACCTCCTCTGTGAGTCTCTACGGTGGAGCGGCTTAGATACACCCTTCAGGGTGGGTTCACACCTCCTCTGTGAGTCTCTACGGTGGAGCGGCTTAGATAGACCCTTCAGGTGGGGTTCACACCTCTCTGTGAGTCTCTACGGTGGAGCGGCTTAGATAGACCCTTCAGAGTGGGTTCACGCCTCCTCTGTGAGTCTCCGAAGTGGAGTGGCTTAGATAGTCCCTTCAGGTGGGGTTCACGCCTCCTCTGTGAGTCTCTCTGCTGGAGCGGCTTAGATACACCCTTCAGGTGGGATTCACACCTCCTCTGTGAGTCTCTACGGTGGAGCGCTTAGATACACCCTTCAGGGTGGATTCACACCTCCTCTGTGAGTCTCTACGGTGGAGCGGCTTAGATAGACCCTTCAGGTGGGGTTCACACCTCTCTGTGAGTCTAAACGGTGGAGCGGCTTAGATACACCCTTCAGGGGGGTTCACACCTCCTCTGTGAGTCTCTCCGGTGGAGCGCCTTAGATACACCCTTCAGGGGGGGGTTTACGCCTCCTCTGTGAGTCTCTACGGTGGAGCGGCTTAGATAGACCCTTCAGGGTGGGTTCACACCTCTCTGTGAGTCTCTACGGTTGAGCGGCTTAGATAGACCCTTTTTGGGGGGTTCACGCCTCGTCTGTGAGTCTACTCAGTGGAGTGGCTTAGATACACCCTTCAGGTGTGGTTCACGCCTCCTCCGTGAGTCTCTCCACTGGAGTGGCTTAGATACACCCTTCAGGGGGGGTTCACGTCTCCTCTGTGAGTCTCTCCCGTGGAGTGGCTTAGATACACTCTTCAGGTGGGGTTCAGGCCTCCTCTGTGAGTCTCTCTGGTGGAGAGGCTTAGATACACCCTTCATGTGGGGTTCACGCCTCCTCCGTGAGTCTCTCAGGTGGAGCGCCTTAGATGGTCCCTTCAGGGTGGGTTCACGCCTCCTCTGTGAGTCTCCGAAGTGGAGCGGCTTAGATACACCCTTCAGGGTGGGTTCACGCCTCCTCTGTGAGTCTCTCCGGTGGAACGGCTTAGATACACCCTTCAGGGTGGGTTCATGCCTCCTCTGTGAGTCTCCGAAGTGGAGTGGCTTAGATAGTCCTTTCAGGTGGGGTTCACGCCTCCTCTGTGAGTCTCTCTGGTGGAGCACCTTAGATACACCCTTCAGGGGGGTTTACGCCTCCTCTGTGAGTCTCTACAGTGGAGCGGCTTAGATACACCCTTCAGGGTGGGTTCACACCTCTCTGTGAGTCTCTACGGTGGAGCGGCTTAGATAGACCCTTCAGGGTGGGTTCACACCTCCTCTGTGAGTCTCTACGGTGGAGCGGCTTAGATACACCCTTCAGGGTGGGTTCACACCTCCTCTGTGAGTCTCTACGGTGGAGCGGCTTAGATAGACCCTTCAGGTGGGGTTCACACCTCTCTGTGAGTCTCTACGGTGGAGCGGCTTAGATAGACCCTTCAGAGTGGGTTCACGCCTCCTCTGTGAGTCTCCGAAGTGGAGTGGCTTAGATAGTCCCTTCAGGTGGGGTTCACGCCTCCTCTGTGAGTCTCTCTGCTGGAGCGGCTTAGATACACCCTTCAGGTGGGATTCACACCTCCTCTGTGAGTCTCTACGGTGGAGCGGCTTAGATACACCCTTCAGGGTGGGTTCACACCTCCTCTGTGAGTCTCTACGGTGGAGCGGCTTAGATAGACCCTTCAGGTGGGGTTCACACCTCTCTGTGAGTCTCTACGGTGGAGCGGCTTAGATAGACCCTTCAGAGTGGGTTCACGCCTCCTCTGTGAGTCTCCGAAGTGGAGTGGCTTAGATAGTCCCTTCAGGTGGGGTTCACACCTCCTCTGTGAGTCTCTCTGCTGGAGCGGCTTCGATACACCCTTCAGGGGGGGTTCACGCCTCCTCTGTGAGTCTCTCTGGTAGAGTGGCTTAGATACACCCTTCAGGGGGGGTTCACGCCTCCTTTGTGAGTGTCTCCGGTGGAGTGGCTTAGATACACCCTTCAGGGGCGGTTCACGCCTCCTCCTTGAGTCTCTCCGGTGGAGCGGTTTAGATACACCCTTCGGGGGGGTTCACGCCTCCTCTGTGAGTCTCTCTGGTGGAGCGGTTTAGATACACCCTTGAGGTGGGGTTCACGCCTCCTCTGTGAATCTCTGTGATGGAGCGGCTTAGATACACCCTTCAGGGGGGGGTTCACGCCTCCTCTGTGAGTCTCTCCGGTGGAGCGGCTTAGATACACCCTTCAGGGGGAGTTCACGCCTCCTCTGTGAGTCTCTCCGGTGTAGCAACTTAGATAGACCCTTCAGGTGGGGTTCACGCCTTCTCTGTGAGTCTCTCTGGTGGAGCGGCTTAGATACACCCTTCTTGGGGGGTTCATGCCTCCTCTGTGAGTCTCTCCACGGAATGGCTTAGATACACCCTTCAGGGGGGGTTTACGCCTCCTCTGTGAGTCTCTACGGTGGAGAGGCTTAGATAGACCCTTCAGGATGGGTTCACACCTCTCTGTGAGTCTCTACGGTGGAGCGGCTTGGATACACCCTTCAGGGGGGGTTCATGCCTCCTCTGTGAGTCTCTCTGGTGGAGCGGCTTAGATACACCCTTCAGGGGGGGGATCACGCCTCCTCGTGAGACTCTCCGGTGGAGCTCTTTAGATCCACCCTTCAGGTGGGGTTCACACCTCCTCTGTGAGTCTCCGTAGTGGAGTGGCTTAGATAGTCCCTTCAGGTGGGGTTCACGCCTCCTCTGTGAGTCTCTCCGGTGGAGCACCTTAGATACACCCTTCAGGGGGGTTTACGCCTCCTCTGTGAGTCTCTACGGTGGAGCGGCTTAGATACACCCTTCAGGGTGGGTTCACACCTCTCTGTGAGTCTCTACGGTGGAGCGGCTTAGATAGACCCTTCAGGGTGGGTTCACACCTCCTCTGTGAGTCTCTACGGTGGAGCGGCTTAGATACACCCTTCAGGGTGGGTTCACACCTCCTCTGTGAGTCTCTACGGTGGAGCGGCTTAGATAGACCCTTCAGGTGGGGTTCACACCTCTCTGTGAGTCTCTACGGTGGAGCGGCTTAGATAGACCCTTCAGAGTGGGTTCACGCCTCCTCTGTGAGTCTCAGAAGTGGAGTGGCTTAGATAGTCCCTTCAGGTGGGGTTCACGCCTCCTCTGTGAGTCTCTCTGCTGGAGCGGCTTAGATACACCCTTCAGGTGGGATTCACACCTCCTCTGTGAGTCTCTACGGTGGAGCGCTTAGATACACCCTTCAGGGTGGATTCACACCTCCTCTGTGAGTCTCTACGGTGGAGCGGCTTAGATAGACCCTTCAGGTGGGGTTCACACCTCTCTGTGAGTCTAAACGGTGGAGCGGCTTAGATAGACCCTTCAGAGTGGGTTCACGCCTCCTCTGTGAGTCTCCGAAGTGGAGTGGCTTAGATAGTCCCTTCAGGTGGGGTTCACGCCTCCTCTGTGAGTCTCTCTGCTGGAGCAGCTTAGATACACCCTTCAGGGGGGGTTCACGCCTCCTCTGTGAGTCTCTCTGGTAGAGTGGCTTAGATACACCCTTCAGGGGGGGTTCACGTCTCCTCTGTGAGACTCTCCGGTGGAGTGGCTTAGATACACCCTTCAGGGGGGGTTCACGCCTCCTCCTTGAGTCTCTCCGGTGGAGCGGTTTAGATACACCCTTCAGGGGGGGTTCACGCCTCCTCTGTGAGTCTCTCTGGTGGAGCGGTTTAGATACACCCTTGAGGTGGGGTTCACGCCTCCTCTGTGAATCTCTGTGATGGAGCGGCTTAGATACACCCTTCAGGGGGGGGTTCACGCCTCCTCTGTGAGTCTCTCCGGTGGAGCGGCTTAGATACACCTTTCAGGGGGAGTTCACGCCTCCTCTGTGAGTCTCTCCGGTGTAGCGACTTAGATAGACCCTTCAGGTGGGGTTCACGCCTTCTCTGTGAGTCTCTCTGGTGGAGCGGCTTAGATACACCCTTCTTGGGGGGTTCATGCCTCCTCTGTGAGTCTCTCCACGGAGTGGCTTAGATACACCCTTCAGGGGGGGTTTACGCCTCCTCTGTGAGTCTCTCTGGTGGAGCGGTTTAGATACACCCTTCAGGGGGGGTTCACGCCTCCTCCGTGAGTCTCTCAGGTGGAGCGCCTTAGATGGTCCCTTCAGGGTGGGTTCACGCCTCCTCTGTGAGTCTCCGAAGTGGAGCGGCTTAGATACACCCTTCAGGTGGGGTTCACACCTCCTCTGTGAGTCTCTCCGGTGGAACGGCTTAGATACACCCTTCAGGGTGGGTTAACGTCTCCTCTGTGAGTCTCCGAAGTGGAGTGGCTTAGATAGTCCCTTCAAGTGGGGTTCACGCCTCCTCTGTGAGTCTCTCAGGTGGAGCGGCTTAGATACACCCTTCAGGTGGGGTTCACGCCTCCTCTGTGAGTCTCCAAAGTGGAGTGGCTTAGATACACCCTTTAGGTGGGGTTCACACCTCCTCTGTGAGTCTCTTCGGTGGAGCGCCTTAGATACACCCTTCGGGGGGGTTTACGCCTCCTCTGTGAGTCTCTACAGTGGAGCGGCTTAGATAGACCCTTCAGGGTGGGTTCACACCTCTCTGTGAGTCTCTACGGTGGAGCGGCTTGGATACACCCTTCAGGGGGGGTTCATGCCTCCTCTGTGAGTCTCTCCGGTGGAGCGGCTTAGATACACCCTTCAGGGGGGGATCACGCCTCCTCGTGAGACTCTCCGGTGGAGCTCCTTAGATGCACCCTTCAGGGGGGGTTCACACCTCCTCTGTGAGTCTCTCTGGTGGAGCGCCTTAGATACACCCTTCAGGGGGGGGTTTACGCCTCCTCTGTGAGTCTCTACGGTGGAGCGGCTTAGATAGACCCTTCAGGGTGGGTTCACACCTCTCTGTGAGTCTCTACGGTTGAGCGGCTTAGATAGACCCTTTTTGGGGGGTTCACGCCTCGTCTGTGAGTCTCCTCAGTGGAGTGGCTTAGATACACCCTTCAGGTGTGGTTCACGCCTCCTCGGTGAGTCTCTCCACTGGAGTGGCTTAGATACACCCTTCAGGGGGGGTTCACGTCTCCTCTGTGAGTCTCTCCCGTGGAGCGGCTTAGATACACTCTTCAGGTGGGGTTCACGCCTCCTCTGTGAGTCTCTCTGGTGGAGAGGCTTAAATACACCCTTCAGGGGGGGTTCACGTCTCCTCTGTGAGTCTCTCCCGTGGAGTGGCTTAGATACACTCTTCAGGTGGGGTTCACGCCTCCTCTGTGAGTCTCTCTGGTGGAGAGGCTTAGATACACCCTTCAGGTGGGGTTCACGCCTCCTCCGTGAGTCTCTCAGGTGGAGCGCCTTAGATGGTCCCTTCAGGGTGGGTTCATGCCTCCTCTGTGAGTCTCCGAAGTGGAGCGGCTTAGATACACCCTTCAGGGTGGGTTCACGCCTCCTCTGTGAGTCTCTCCGGTGGAACGGCTTAGATACACCCTTCAGGGTGGGTTCATGCCTCCTCTGTGAGTCTCCGAAGTGGAGTGGCTTAGATACACCCTTCAGGTGGGGTTCACACCTCCTCTGTGAGTCTCCGTAGTGGAGTGGCTTAGATAGTCCCTTCAGGTGGGGTTCACGCCTCCTCTGTGAGTCTCTCCGGTGGAGCACCTTAGATACACCCTTCAGGGGGGTTTACGCCTCCTCTGTGAGTCTCTACGGTGGAGCGGCTTAGATACACCCTTCAGGGTGGGTTCACACCTCCTCTGTGAGTCTCTACGGTGGAGCGGCTTAGATACACCCTTCAGGGTGGGTTCACACCTCCTCTGTGAGTCTCTACGGTGGAGCGGCTTAGATAGACCCTTCAGGTGGGGTTCACACCTCTCTGTGAGTCTCTACGGTGGAGCGGCTTAGATAGACCCTTCAGAGTGGGTTCACGCCTCCTCTGTGAGTCTCCGAAGTGGAGTGGCTTAGATAGTCCCTTCAGGTGGGGTTCACGCCTCCTCTGTGAGTCTCTCTGCTGGAGCGGCTTAGATACACCCTTCAGGTGGGATTCACACCTCCTCTGTGAGTCTCTCCGGTGGAGCGCCTTAGATACACCCTTCAGGGGGGGTTCACGCCTCCTCTGTGAGTCTCTCTGGTAGAGTGGCTTAGATACACCCTGCCGGGGGGGTTCACGCCTCCTCTGTGAGTCTCTCCGGTGGAGTGGCTTAGATACACCCTTCAGGGGGGGGGTTCACGCCTCCTCTGTGAGTCTCTCCGGTGGAGCGGTTTAGATACACCCTTCAGGGGGGGTTCACGCCTCCTCTGTGAGTCTCTCTGGTGGAGCGGTTTAGATACACCCTTGAGGTGGGGTTCACGCCTCCTCTGTGAATCTCTGTGATGGAGCGGCTTAGATACACCCTTCAGGGGGGGTTCACGCCTCCTCTGTGAGTCTCTCCGGTGGAGCGGCTTAGATACACCCTTCAGGAGGAGTTCACGCCTCCTCTGTGAGTCTCTCCGGTGTAGCGACTTAGATAGACCCTTCAGGTGGGGTTCACGCCTTCTCTGTGAGTCTCTCTGGTGGAGCGGCTTAGATACACCCTTCTTGGGGGGTTCATGCCTCCTCTGTGAGTCTCTCCACGGAGTGGCTTAGATACACCCTTCAGGGGGGGTTTACGCCTCCTCTGTGAGTCTCTCTGGTGGAGCGGTTTAGATACACCCTTCAGGGGGGGTTCACGCCTCCTCCGTGAGTCTCTCCGATGGAGCGGTTTAGATACACCCTTCAGGGGGGGTTCACGCCTCCTCTGTGAGTCTCTCCGGTGGAGCGGCTTAGATACACCTTCAGGGGGGGTTCACGCCTCCTCTGTGAGTCTCTCTGGTGGAGCGGCTTAGATACACCATTCAGGGGGGGTTCACGCCTCCTTTTTTAGTTTCTCCGGTAGAGCGCCTTAGATACACCTTTTAGGGGGTGTTCACACCTCCTCTGTGAGTCTCTCCGGTGGAGCGGTTTAGATGCACCCTTCAGGGGGGGTTCACGCCTCTGTGAGTCTCTCTGGTGGAGCGGTTTAGATACACCCTTCAGGTGGGTTTCACGCCTCTGTGAGTCTCTCCGGTGGAGCGGTTTAGATACACCCTTCAGGGCGTGTTCACGCCTCCTCTGTGAGTCTCTCCAGTGGAGCAGCTTAGATACACCCTTCAGGGGGTTCACGCCTCCTCTGTGAGTCTCTCCGGTGGAGCGGCTTGGATACACCCTTCAGGGGGGGTTCACGCCTCCTCTGTGAGTCTCTCCAGTGGAGCGGCTTAGATACACCCTTCAGGTGGGGTTCACGCCTCCTCTGTGAGTCTCTCCAGTGGAGCGGCTTAGATACACCCTTCAGGGGGGGTTCACGCCTCCTTTTTGAGTTTCTCCGCTGGAGCGCCTTAGATACACCTTTTAGGGGGTGTTCACACCTCCTCTGTGAGTCTCTCCGGTGGAGCGGTTTAGATGCACCCTTCAGGGGGGGTTCACGCTTCGTCTGTGAGTCTCTCCGGTGGAGCGGTTTAGATTCACCCTTCAGGGGGGGTTCACGCCTCCTCTGTGAGTCTCTCCGGTGGAGCGGTTTAGATACACCCTTCAGGGGGGGTTCACACCTCCTCTGTGAGTCTCTCCAGTGGAGCGGCTTAGATACACCCTTCAGGGGGGGTTCACGCCTCCTCTGTGAGTCTCTCTGGTGGAGCGGCTTGGATACACCCTTCAGGTGGGGTTCACGCATCCTCTGGGTGGTCCTCAGATATGAGCTCTCTTACCACAGGGACCTGGTTCCGGTGTGAGTCGTTTGTACAAACATACACATATTATATTAACTTCAATATCTCCATATCATATCCAGGGCCAAAACATGACCTGAATGTCCCGAACAATGGAAGTTCCTGGATCCTTTGAATGGGAACTTTATGCCTCAGAAATGAATGAAGGAATAATTGAATGAATGATTGAATGAATGAATATTGCACTTCTAGAGCGCTAAGTTAGCCCAAGGGCGTCAAGGCGCTATTTGGAGCCAGATCCCTGTTTGGATCCCAACCAGGACATGAAAGAATCAGCGGGTGGAGGTTTTGGAACACCAGGAGCTGAAGGTTTGTGCCCTCACATCTCGGAGCCGTCTGAGGCCCACGGTATCTCAATTAAAGCAGCGATGAGAAAGGGGTGTTTGTGGGTGAAAGAGTCGCAGTAAAATGTGCACTTTAAAGCGTGGGCGTCGCCTTTTCAAGCAGAGCGCAAGGAAGTGGTCTTTAGAAGCCCTCCACCGCCGAAATACTCTACTTCCTGTTGAGGTTTGAAGCTGGAAGTCACGTGGTGTGTTTTACAAGAGAAGAAATCCCCTTTACAAGGTTACTTCAATTAACAGCGCCTGAGAGTGCAGAAGTGCGCCTTTGAAGCGCTATTTAACATCAATACATTGTTATTTCCAGTGCAAATCATGTCTTTGTCAATGGAAACTTCGGGCGCAGTAACGCCTCAAGCGGAGCGTTGGTAAATTAAGATTTGCCTCATAAAATGTGAGAGGGGCGCCGCACCGCCAAAACGGACCAGAATCAATGTGTGATTTACATTTACAACAGTTTCTCAGCAGTGGGGGGTCAGAGGCAGAGGCCGCTTTGGGTTTACAAACAGGGATCTTTACACCCTGTTTAGATTAAAGTTGCATTTCAATCCAAGGAGCCCCTGGGCCCAGTGCACGATTAACAGGGCATTTAGTAAAGCTCCCGCTGCCCGGCCTAAGCCCGCAGCCCCCGGGCCTGGCCCGGTGTTGGGATTCCTACAATCTGCAGGCGCGCGTCTGTCCATTCTACAAGAGCCAGCCCTGGAGCTGGACAGACAGATGTCTGTGAGGCCACCTTCGATCACACCCAAGCAGAGGAATGCTGGTCTTTAACTAGCAGCTTTGGGGGCTGTGGAGCTGGGACCCCTCAAGCAGCCTCGGTTCACTTCCTTCCAGACTGTCATGGCGTCTAAGAGGGGACGGGGAGTGGGAGAGAGACAGCCATGTCCAGTGCGGAAGAGACATCTTCAGAATGAAGCGTGAGACCCTGCAGCTTGCTGGGCAGGAGAAAACCAAGGGCGAGTGTGACAGAAGTAGGGAGGGTAGGTGGAGCCGGAGAATGTGGACAGTCAGAGACCTTCTAACCTGCAACTCAATAACAATAAGCATTGGCAAAACCAATAGGTTTGACATTTATTTGGCGTACAAATCGGGCGTGTACATGTTGCACTGGAAGCCCTGTGGAGGGAAGACAGGCAAAACACATTTGAACAATTGATGTTACAGAAAATGATAGAACTGATTTGGTAGCATCCATTTGTTAAAAGGTTTCCCAGTCCTCGCTTTCCAGTGTTGTTAGGCTGCTTGTCAGGTGATGTAAATTAATTCTTCATGCATTCCAATGGAGGCGGAAGAACACACCTAAACAGACAATTGAATAAGAGTGAGGCTGAAATATACTCCTGTGACTGATCCAAGATGTGATTAACAATGTCTCGAGCAATCGTTGATGGTTCCGGAGCAAAGAAGCAAAGAAGCCAACGGCTGAAGGAAGCGGAGCCAGAGCCCCTTAGTAATAGTAATAGGGGCATTCATATAGCGCTGGGTTTTTACGCGCACCGGCGTGTCCCCGCGCTTCGACCGCTGCGAAACCCTTCCTGGCTTCCCTGAGAGATGGTCCCTTAATGGGTATCTCCAGGGTGAGACCAGGCATCCCCGGCGGTCTGATGGGGCCGTTAGTGAAGATGAGGCAAGCTAGTGCCCAGAGTTGCCGAGTGTGATCGCTGATCAGAGTGGGCACCGAGGCGAGAGAATTATCGAGTCCGCTGACCCTGCTCCAGAAACCTGCCGCGTCGGGAATCGAACCCTGGTCCCGGGCCGTCCTCTGCTCTCGGGTCTGCCGCCTCTAACCAGTGAGCCACACTACTTCACTAAAAAGTGAATTCAATACTCACCTTAAAGTGAGTATTGAATATGTTCAGCGTGAATGACGTTAATGATAATTCACAATAGCCACAACTAGCCCTTTTAGCCAACACTCTCTAAAGTAAGAATATAAAGATAAAAGCATATTCTGGGCTGGATCCATAATATTAGGTAATGGCCCTGGTGACCCCGAGAACCTCTCATGATCAGACGGACTAGAGGTTTCTGCCAGAATTTGTAAAACAATTAATACCAGGGGTCTTGTTAGGACGTCACTGCAGCTTGCGCCACACATTGCCCCTGCCACACGCTGCCAATGACAGTAACAACACAACTACTGACCACCACACTCCTACAAGTGTGACAATTCGGACTATTTCAGGTCCCGAAAGCTATAACAATGGAGTGGGCGGCAGGTAAAAGTCATTTTTAATGTACATTGAATTATTAGTTAACTGTTGTTGCAGTCATCTCTAAATTAGCCAGGCAGACTGTCACAAATGCCAGTGTTGACAATTAAATGTCGGTGCCGAGCACCGGAAACCACCAGCTCAAATTTAGCACTATTTAGTTCCCAACACAATCATTGATCCTTAGCGTGTGCTGTAACCCATGTAAATGTTAACAGACAACTCATTGATCCGCAGAATCAGCTGTAACCATTGCAAATGTTTACAGAGACACTCGTTGATCCACAGCATCAGCTGTAACCATTGCAAATGTTTACAGAGACACTCGTTGATCTGCAGCATCAGCTGTAACCATTGCAAATGTTTACAGAGAAACTCGTTGATCCGCAGCATCAGCTGTAACCATTGCAAATGTTTACAGAGACACTCGTTGATCCGCAGCATCAGCTGTAGCCATTGCAAATGTTTACAGAGACACTCGTTGATCTGCAGCATCAGCTGTAACCATTGCAAATGTTTACAGAGACACTTGTTGATCCGCAGCATCAGCTGTAACCATTGCAAATGTTTACAGAGAAACTCGTTGATCTGCAGCATCAGCTGTAACCATTGCAAATGTTTACAGAGACACTCGTTGATCCGCAGCATCAGCTGTAACCATTGCAAATGTTTACAGAGACACTTGTTGAACCGCAGCATGGGATACACATTGGCCAGCTGCGGCTGCAACTAATACACATATTTACAGGCACACTCCTTGATCCTTAGTGTTGGCTTTGACCCACTAAAATGGTTACAGAGATACTCAGTGATCCAGAGGGTGGTCTGTAACCCATACAAATGTTTACAGAAACTCTCATTCATCATCAGTGTGGCCTATAACCAATACAAATGTTTACTGGGGCATCTACTGACTCACAGCTTAGGCTGCAACCCATGCAAATGTTTACAGGGACACTCATTGATCCATCGCTTGGGTTGTCACCCATACAAGTGTTTACAGGGACACTCATTGATCCATCGCTTGGGTTGTCACCCATACACATGTTTATAGGGACACTCATTGATCCATCGCTTGGGCTGTCACCCATACAAGTGTTTACAGGGACACTCATTGATCCATCGCTTGGGTTGTCACCCATACAAGTGTTTACAGGGACACTCATTGATCCATCGCTTGGGTTGTCACCCATACACATGTTTATAGGGACACTCATTGATCCATCGCTTGGGCTGTCACCCATACACATGTTTAAAGGGACACTCATTGATCCATCGCTTGGGCTGTCACCCATACACATGTTTAAAGGGACACTCATTGGTCCATAGCTTGGGCTGTCACTCACACAAATGTTTATAGAGACACTCATTGATCCACAGCTTGGGATGTCACTCATACAATTGTTTATAGAGACACTCATTGATCCACAGCTGGGGCTGTCACCCATACACATGTTTATAGGGACACTCATTGATCCATCGCTTGGGCTGTCACCCATACAAATGTTTACAGGGACACTCATTCATCCATTGCTTGGGCTGTAACCCATACAAATGTTTACAGGGACACTTATTGATCCACAGCTTGGGCTGTAACCCGTACACATGTTTACAGGGACACTCATTGGTCCATAGCTTGGGCTGTAACCCGTACACATGTGTACAGAGACACTCATTAATCCACAGCTTGGGCTGTAACCTATAGAAATTTTACAGGGACGCTCATTGAATCATCGCTTGGGCTGTTACCCATACAAATGTACACAGGGACACTCATTGATCCATCGCTTGGGCTGTCATCCATACAAATGTTTACAGGGACACTCATTGATCCACAGATTGGGCTGTCACCCATACAAATGTTTACAGGGACACTCATTGATCGACAGCTTGGGCTGGCACCCATACAAATGTTTACAGAGACACTCATTGATCCATCGCTTGGGCTGTCACCTATACAAATGTTTACAGGGACACTCATTGATCCATCACTTGGGCTGTCACCCATACAAATGTTTACAGGGACACTCATTGATCCATCACTTGGGCTGTCACCCATACAAATGTTTACAGGGACACTCATTGATCCATCGCTTGCGCTGTCACCCATACAAATGTTTACAGGGACACTCATTGATCCATTGCTTGGGCTGTAACCCATACAAATGTTTACAGGGACACTTGTTGATCCACAGCTTGGGCTGTAACCCGTAAACATGTTTACAGGGACAGTCATTGATCCATCGCTTGGGCTGTCACCCATACAAATGTACACAGGGACACTCATTGATCCATCGCTTGAGCTGTCACCCATACAAATGTTTACAGAGACACTCATTGATCCACAGCTCGGGCTGTCACCCGTACAAATGTTTCAGAAACACTCATTAATCAGCAGTGTGGCCGGTAAACAATATATATTTTTAGAGAGGCATTCATTGATCCATAACTTGGGTTGTAACCAATACAAATGTTTACAGAGACACATTAATTATCTGCCTGGACTGTGATCTATAAACATGTTTATAGAGACACTATTGATCCACAGCATCAGCTGTAAATAATACAAATGTTTACAGGCACATTCATTGATCCAAAATAAGGGCTGTAATCAAAAGAAATGTTTAGAAAGACACTCATTGAGCCGCAGAATGGGCTATGACAATACAAATGTTTACAGTCACTCATTGATCCATCGCTTGGGCTGTCACTCATGTAAATGTTTACAGGCACTCATTTATCAGCAGTGTGGGCTGCAAGCAATACACATCTTTACAGTGGCACTCACTGATGAACAGGGTGGTCTGTAACCAATGCAGATGTTTACAGAGACACTCATTGATCAAGAGCACGGAATGTAACCAATACAAATGATTACAGGCACTCAGACACTCAGCAGAAAAAAGACCAAACAACAATGAGTAGAGATTACCTGGTGTAAGGAGGAGTAAAAATGGTAGAGTAGAAACATAACAGAAAGGGACGCCAGAGAATGAAGACCAACGAGGGAGCAGAGTTTTATATAGCGCTTGCTAGACCTGAAGATATCAGAGCGCTTTACATAGGGTTACAACATAGTTACAAACTTACATCAGTTACAAGTTACCAAGATACCAGTAAAAACTTTTAAGGAGCATAGAAGAAAAGGAAAATGGGGTGAGGAATGGAAAGTGGGTGAGGGCAAAAGTGGTAGGGTATAGATACAGCGGAGAGACGAAGGGAAAGTCTGCCCATGGTCTGGCTGCGTAGGTGACGGCCGAGGGGGAACCCACTGCCTATCTCCTCTTCAGCTATCAGGTAGCTCCACTGGGCATCGGTCAAATGGCTAGGTCTCAACAGAAAAACATTAAAGGGGTAGAAGGCGAGAAGAAGGGAGCGTAGAGGGGTAGGGGGTGGGGTGAAGGGATAGAAGGGGGATACGACAGAGAGACGAAGGAGACATTACGGAGGACCATAAGAGAGAAGAAAGAAACCTGGAAACCAATGGGGAAAGGAGAGCTGAGATGCATACTAAAAGGTGAAAGGGTAAGGAGTGTCCTTCATAGGGTTAATCTAACTCCCTGTGTTCGCACCCTAGCGTTTGTGAACCTCTTCTTACCTCACTCCTATTTACATATTTAAAGGGTTTTTATTCATCTTACCTCTTCTGACCTTTGACTCATATGCGTGTGATACATGACGCAAGCTGCTTTTCAAGATGGAAGCTTGGGGGTCTTGTCCCTGGCCGCCCTCTTCTCCTCCGCCCAGTGCATCGTATTATTGGTACCTCTTCTCCATTCCTGGAGGTGATGAACAACCAGCAGCTCAAGTGGTCCGCGTCAGCGAGGCTTCGGCGATGGTGTCGTTCCACTGTCTGTGGTGTGTGAGGAAGTGGTTATCTCTGCTGCTGAAACAAAAATTGGCGGACTCAGAAGAATGCATCGAAAAGATGAAACCCAGTAGGACTGCTACATGCGTCATGGGCTGGGCTGTGGTTTGACGTTTTGGGCAACTTCAGCCACTAAATATAAGTGTTTAATATAGACAGGTCACTATTTAAAACTATACATCACCATATTGGGCTTGGGGTGGCATCACCATCCGCTGGGCAGACGTGAAAGCTCAATAGACAGTGGCGCGCTGAAAGTAGCAATATCAGAGACCAATGAAACTGAAGGCAGGGCAGGCTAGCCACGTGCCTGGTGGTTCAAATGCCCGGATGCCCGGCCCCGTCAAAGCTTCCAGGACTGCAGATGCCTCACCGGAGTCGGTGATGCCTCTTTGTTGCCATGGCTACCTCTAGAAGTATTACTAAAACATGGAGCCAACTGTACTGCAGAACCTCTCATAAACAACAGGCTCTCAATTTTCCAGGTACTTTTACTACAGCGGTAGGAGCCTCCTTATCACCTGTAACATCTGCAACCAGTGCTGGTTTAAGAGTCATCAAAGTACCCTGAACAACATGACGTCAAATTATTTATTTGTTATGTTATTGGGTATTTATTGAGCGCACGTTCACCGTTGGTGTCTTGGCGCTATAGTAAACCTGTGCCAGTGGGGCTTGTAGGCTGCTCAATGATGTCTCATGAGCCAGTTTGAGCAGCCTTGTCTTTTCAGAAGGACAGGATATCTGTAGCCTGGTGGATGGTCACTGGCGGAGAATTCTAAGCCGTAGGGGCTATCACCAAGAAACCTCAGCCGATCGGTTTCGGGGTAGCACTCCTCATCAGCCAGGCTAGATTGAATCCAGTGGCGTTGGACCCACGTCTGGCCTACCTTGCCAACTTGGGGCGAATAGAAAAACACAAGGAGATGATGGATGGAACGCTGAAACTGTTCACACATTCACCCCAGTCACAGGTCTGGGTTGAATCCATCCTCACGCTTTAGCTCACTTCGCCACCTCAGTTCAGATCCAGCCATATGCAAATCAGTCTGACCCTGTTCCTTATGGGAACAGTCCAGCCTGAACTGCCAAGCCACGACTTCCCTTCCCTTCATAGCACCTATTTGAAAACCCTTTCTACATTTTTAGATGAATGGGGTTTTATGCGAAACACCTTGGGTGGTTGCTTGGCAAGGCCCATGCAACACCCATGGAACTCCCCCTTGATGCTAAATAATGCAGAGCAGCGCTATGTGCTGCTTGGCGTTACTTTCAAGTGACTTTTCAGCGTGAAGCAGGTTTCACGGTGGAAAACAAGGACCTCATTTAAGAGGGTTTTGACGCAGAGCTGCACTGCAAGAAATCTGGCTGAGCTGCCCTCTATCAAAAGAACAGACCAGGATTGCGCCATATCTATGAGATACAGCGCATTCCTGTCCTCTTCCCCTGCGCTGGTAAACGATGGGCCACCATGCACGAATGCAGGCACCCTGGCACCTGCACCCGTTGCAGGGATGATTGTTTTGAAGGGACACCTTCCGCACAAAAACAATAATTGATGGCATTTCACTCCTTCGATGTGTGCTGCTGAATGCATCACACATCGAAAGAGCAAACACCGCAAAGAAATAAAAGTACTTGTCCTTGTTGCACCAATTTAATGCCTCCCCAGGGTAGCATCGGAGGCATTCTACGGGTTACAAAACATTGTAAATCAAGAAATGCATCAGAATCCATAGGTGCTGCGTGGGAACCCCCACAGCAAGACCCATGGAACACTCCTTTCACACAGAGTAATGCGTGAAATGGGGCCATATTTACGAGGCTATGAAGAGCCACGCCCGATGGCTTTGTGCGCCACTAGAGCTTAAAAGAAAGCAAAGCTCCGGCGATGGTAGGGCCTTGTAAATATTCCCTCTAATAGGTAAAAAAGATTTTGCGTCAGTTTGCATCAGTTTTGTGACACAATCACGGCGCAAAAACTTAGGGCCTCATTTATGAAAAGTGTCGCATCGCTGCGATAAAACATCCCCGTTCTATGGGCCTTTTGACGAAAATCACTGTGATAATAGTTGTTTGCCTTATTGAATGAATATTCTACTGTAGATTCGTTGTTCTAATTGATTTAAGCAGATAGATTAATAGCTGCTAGAATTTATTATTTTCATTGAAATGAGTTCCTTGTGAACACAGTCTCTGCTGATGAGCATTACCCGGATCACAAGGACAATTGGGTCGCTCTTGTTTTCTGTAAGGATTGTTTGCCCACCTATTGCCAGGCCAGAGGTGTGCTCACGGGCGCCAGACCTGCTGCTTCATACAGATGTGTGTCTGCGGTGCCAGTGACTCTGCCCCAGCCCTGCCGGTGATGCGGGAGATGTGATGAATACCTATGGCCGGAGGAGGCGACCTCCTGTGCATTCTTCCAGCTTTCTTGAGGCTCTTCTCCATCCATTATTTTTGGCCTTCAAAGCTGCTTTCTGGTTTTGAGGTGCCTCTGATAATGGACAATGCGCACTACAGCCCGGAATGGGTTAATCCCTACTAGGTCTCTTTCCCAGCTCTGGACGGACATACTTTACATTTCTCTAAAAACGGGTGTATTGTACTGGATATTTACAGGATTTTTGTGAAGTTGACTGGTTACAGAATAACACAGTACATTTACCAAACGTCTGCAAATGTGACAATCCTTGTCCACAAGTCGTGTCCACCGCTGAAAATGTTATGCCAAATTAGAAAGAAACATGGGAAACGGGGCACCTTTCCTATGTGGGCTCTTCTCACAGACACCCCAAGATGGCGACCTGCTTTTGGCTAATTGTGCAATGGTACGTCTCCATGCGTCATGATTGACAGCTACAGTCAACCAATGGCAGACATGCCAACCCTCCCGATTCAGGCGTGAGACTACCGATTTCAAGGCTAGTCTCCCGCCTCCCGATTCCTGCAAGCCAAAACCCGATTCCTCGAGGTTTCAGCTGACAGGGCTTGGTATTGTGTAAAGTGCCAATTCTTCCAGCAATAGTCAGAGTGGCTATGCAGGGGCTCTAGAAGGGGTGAAAAACCAACAAAGCGTCGGAATGGTCTTTTAAAGACCTGTGAAGTATTGAGGGGGGAGGCGGGCTGTGTGTGTGCACAGGAAGCTGTTTTAGCCCAGGCTGTCACACAAGGGTGGGTGAGCAGGAGCATGCACTGCCAGCAACCTGCCAGGCCAGTGCACAACACTTCATCACCCTCGCTCTGTCTGCCATTGCGCTCTATGCTTCAGAAGGGTATGAAAAAAACGTGCATTTGTGTTTCAAATGTCAAATCCTGAAGCAGCACACTTCCAAAGGCCATACATGCCAGTGACCCAGGGCACGAGTCGGGGTACCACGCGGGTGGACGGCATCCCCCCACTTATTTCCGAGGGTTTTTCAGGGTGGACGCCGTCCACCCTGCTAAATCAAAACCGCGTCCACCATTAAAAAACTGGAGCGCGGCGCGCACAAAGTAAATAAAGCATTTCCGCATTTGTCCGTAATTTTAAACGGGCACAGCTTGCCCCCACCTCCCTTCTTGACTCCGATGCTGTATGAAAGCTCAGACCCCCAGCAGCACTGTAGAGGCACCGAGGCAGCACCTGCTTCTCTTCACAGAGCGTAATTACTGTCACTAAATTGTAAGCAAACCTCAGTTCTTCAAACATGCAGGCTATAATGTAAGAAAATAAAGAAATGGCACAATCGCACCCACACTGAATAACAAAGTATGGAGGACAATCAGTTCAATCAGTTCTCTCGGAGTATCTCCTGTAAGTACAGTTCATCACAGTGGGGGATGGCATTTTGAACAGAGAGCCTGTCTTCTCGTTGTCTTTTGCAGGAGAGGAGCCCAAGATGATACTAGAATACTGCATGCCCACCCCTGTGTTCCCTCTCCTGTGATGGCTCCTGCCCTCCCCTCAGTGATGGCACCTGTCCCCCCATGTTGTGGCTCCAGTCCACCCCCACCTGTGATGGCTCCTGTCCCCCCCTGTGGTGGATCCTGTCTCTGCCCTGGGTGGCTTCTATCCCAGTCCTGGAACGGCTCCTGCAGCGAGGGTGAAGTTCTTGATAGACCTCTTCTCAAAAGGGCTCAGCTCAAAATTAATATGGAAAGGTGGGCGTGTAAGTAAGTGAAGGGATGTGTGAATGGCTGGATGAATTAGTGAAAGGGTGAATGGATGAATGAAAGATTGAATAAATGGATAATGAGAGAGGATAGATGGATTGATGAGTGAGGGGAAGGATGGAGAGAAAATGTAAATAGCTGGATGTATGGGTGGAAGGGTAGCTGGATGATTGATGAGGGGAAAGATGGATGAGGGGAAGGATGAGGGACGGAGGGAAAGGATGGATGGATGAGGGGAAGGATAAATGGATGAGGGGAAGGATGGATGGATGGGAAGGATGGATGGATGAAGGGCAGGATAAATGGATGGGATGGATGGATGGGTGAGGGGAAGGATGGATGAAAGGAAGGATGGATGAGGGGAAGGATGAAGGGTGGATGGATGAGGGGCAGGATGGATGGATGGGTGAGGGGAAGGATGATGGATGAGGAGAAGGATGGATGGAGGGTAAGGATGGATGGATGAAGGGCAGGATAAATGGATGGGATGGATGGATGGGTGAGGGGAAGGATGGATGAAAGGAAGGATGGATTACGGGAAAGGATGGATGATGAGGGGAAGGATGGATGGATGGATGATGAGGGGAAGGATGGATGGATGGATGATGAGGGGGTGGGTGAAAGGATGGATGATGAGGGGAAGGGTGGATGGATGGATGATGAAGGGATGGATGGATGGATGATGAGGGAATGGATGGATGATGAGGGGGTGGGTGAAAGGATGGATGGATGATGAGGGGAATGATGGATGGATGATGAGGGGAAGGATGGATGGATGATGAGGGGAAGGATGGATGGATGATGAGGGGAAGGATGGATGATGAGGGGAAAGGATGGATGGGTGATGAGGGGAAAGGATGGATGGGTGATGAGGGAAAAGGATGGATGGATGATGAGGGGAAGAACAGATGGATGGATGGATAGATGATGAGGGAAAAGGATGGATGGATGATGAGGGGAAGGATGGATGCATGATGAGGGAAAAGGATGGATGGATGATGAGGGAAAAGGATGGACGGATGATGAGGGGAAGGATGGATGGATGATGAGGGGATGGATGGATGGATGATGAAGGGAAGGACAGATGAATGGATAGATGGATGATGGGTGGGTGAAAGGATGGATGGATGGAGAGTGGGTGAAGGGATGGATGGGTGGGTGAAAGGATGGATGGATGGAGAGTGGGTGAAGGGATGGATAAGTGGATGAAAGGATGGATGGATGATGAGTGGGTGGCTGAAAGGATGGATGGATGGATGATGAGTGGGTGGGTGAAAGGATGGATGGATGAGTGGGTGGGTGGATGGTGGATGGGTGAAAGGATGGATCAGTGGATTGGATGGTGGGTGGGTGAAAGGATGGATGAGTGGGTGCGTGGATGGCGGGTGGATGATGGGGGGTAGGTGGATGAGTGAAATGATGGATGGATTGATGGATTGATAAGTGCAAGGGTGAATGAATGGACATATGAGTGAAAGGGTGGGTGTAAGGATGGATGAGTGAGTGAAAGGGAGGGTAGATGGACAAAAGGATGAATAGATGTGTCAAGGAGTGAAATGATAGATGGATGAGTGATAGGGGCAATGGATGGATTCATGAGTGGATGAGTAGATGGATGGGTGGGTGGGTGGATGGATGGATGGAAGGAAGGCTAAGTGAAAGGGTCGATGGAGAGAGAAAGGGAGGATGGATGGATGACTAAAAGAGTGGATGGGTGGAAGGATTAGTAAGTGAAAGGATGGCTGGATTGGTGAAAGGGTAAATGGCTGAATGGATGAGTGGATGGATGGGATGAAGAGTGGATGGATAAGTGTACAGATGGATAGGGTGAAAGGGTGGATAGATGGATGGATAATGGAGATGAGTGAAAGGATGGATGAGGGGATGGATGAGTGAAATGATACATGGAAGGATACATGATGGATAGGTTTGCAAATGGTTGAATACTTTTGGAAATGGCTGGGGTTACTTATATACTATTGCGCTGTGGAAAATAACTCAAACTTGGTGAACATTATCGGCGCCATCTTGCCCCTTTCCAAGCCCATTCGTGCGCGTAAGCGGCAGCCATTTTGAACACCATGGCCTCCCTGCCCCTCGCTGATAGCCAGCGCGTCTCTCTCTCTCTCTTAACCTCGCAAGCATTCCCCCGCACGCTGACAACCCCCGCTCTCTCATGCCTTGGGTCATAAACCCCTCTTCAGCGCAGCTTCACCACGGAACCCCATCCTGTTCCCAGCGCGACACCTCCCCTCATTCCTTTCATGGCCTCAAACCCTTTTGATGCAAACCCCCTTTTCCTGTGTCCCCGTTTGTCTTCCCTGTTCCCAGGCCGCCACCTGGCTCTGCGGATACTGTTTATTACCCCGTACAGTAGGAAGCCTCCCCTCCCCATCAAAAGACCCCCGAACCGATCAAAGCCCCCACCCCATGAGATCCGATCAACCCCATGCATTCCGTGAATCGGCGGAATGCCCTGCTGTGCGACAACCATCACCTGTTGTGACCGGGGTGGGGAATCCAACTGTAAATGTATGTGGGAACGGGTCTGAAGGGGAGATTCCGAGGATATTCTTTCAAGTACTAAAGTATTGCGAGAATGTGTTATGTGCAATAAAGGTCATAAACCCTAGTATAAGAGGCCAGGCCTCAGAGATGTGGTTAGAGCACCTCGTGACGATACTTGCTGTCTGAATTGATGTGTTCTCCTCCGGAGAGAATAAAATCCTCGTTTCCTGCCTTCCAGTCTCCAGCGCCTGCTTCTTCATTTGATTAATATTGGTGGGTCATAGAGGCGATACCGCCGGGCAACATAAAAGGGTCTTTGGTTACCGGTTGTCTTTGGAACCCTTTTTAACAATTGGCGTCCCAAACGTGGGGCCCATCAGCGACTCGTGGATCCAGTGGGAGAGGTCCCGACGACAGAGTGAACGACTGCAACGATCGGAAGGTACCCTGTCCGATAGACCCTTGTCTGACAGCCGATCATCCGAACTTCACTGGTTCTGAACAGACCTCTCTCGAGTGATCTGCGGTCCTGACTGGGAACCATCAGGAGTGCCACGAGAAGTACGAAGAGAAGAGGACGATCGGGCGCTGGATTCGGAAGACGAGAAACTGTCCATGCGGTCCGGGTAAGGTCGTGTAAACACGACGAATTGCGAAAGTGATAGATAATTGAAAGTGATAGATAATTGTGGAGAAAATACTAGTATTACTTTTTGTTAATTTATTGGAGATTCACTGTCTACAAACGGAGAAACAACAGGCTCTCCCTTTATAAACAGCGAAGGATAGGTACGCACCCGTCGGACCTATCTTTCTCCCCCACTGAACAAATTGCCCCTTCCCCCCATTGATTAACTGTTATAGATTGTTTTCTGGAGATTCTCTGTCTGCAAACAGGGAAAAATAGGTCCCCTCTTTACAGATAGTGAAAGGGTAGGTGACGCGAACCTTTGCGAGCCTACTTATTCTCCCCATTGACCATATTGATTTTTTATTTTTGACCTAACATTGATTGCTCAGAATTGGTTCATGAGGTATTCACTACGTGCAAACAACGTAGAATAGAAATATTCTGTCTAGTCTTTGCGCGCAGTGATAAGATAGGTAGTGCTGACTATTATCCCATTGCGATCCGTCATGCCTGTCTTCTCCCCACTGGTTAGTAGCCTGTTTTACCCGGACCGCTTATTAGAGATGAACCATCCGGCTCCGCTGGAAGGCACCCCTAATAAGGACATGTTCATGAAGCATGGATTAATCGCTATAGCCTACAGTGAGCTGTGGCATAAATATACGAAAAAGGATCGAGAAAGACAGTGGCCACTGAGAGGATCCTTTGATCTTGACAAAATAGAAACGGTAGAGATAGCCCTTCGTAGGAATGAAACAACACCTATTATGCTCGATAGTCTCGGTATGTGGCGCAAAGAAGCTGCACGACGAAGGGAAGGCGACGAATTTAGAAAAGGTGAAGGGACACGACGGACAACCCTCCAAACGTCTAGTAGGCAAAGGGAAGGGCCAGCGATGGCACAGTCCCGAGGAGTAGACATGAAAAACGAACGGTGTAAAGGGATGTGCCGACAAGCCAACCCCGGAACACAACGACCCGAAGGTAATCCCCCGACATTACGCACAGGACGGACAGATTTAAAACAAAACCAATGTGCTTTCTGTAAATGTCTCGGGCACTGGAAAACCCAATGTCCGACTTTGCAGAGCATAGGTAAGAATGGAGGGTCGACAGAAAGGACAGACCGACAGAAAGGAAAAAGGCGTGAGATAAAAACCAATCAGACTAGTATGGACAGGACAGATAGAACCACCCCGTTTGATTATGCTCGGTGGCACAGATTTCGTCAGACCAATTTTAATGACATGTTAGAGTTCTGGGACTGATTGCTCTCTGTTGCTCCCCCACTCTGAAAAAAAACAAACACAACTGCAGGTCAGTGTAAACAACCCCCCGTTAGAGAAAAGACTCAAGAAAGCCAAGCGTCTATTATATAACTTAGGATTTAATTACGGTAAAACACACAACCAACAGTAATTAGAATAACTAGTAGAACTCTCTAAAAAACAAACTTTACTAATAGGAAAAATACAAAACATATTACGCTCACTCCGGAAGTCTTCCAATGTAACAGTTCGATGGTCCCGCCCATCCGAAACACATAGCACGTGTGGGGCGGGGCCTGCCAGCAACCATGGGCCAAAAAGAGATCGCTGGCGAGAAGGTACTGGAGACTCCACACAGCAGGCAATGAAATGGTCTTCCCATACTACCCTTCCAGGGATGGCGTCCCCCGGACCGCGAGTAGGGAGGGGGCGGATGAAAATGACCCCCTCCCTTGTATCTCCTGGTCCGGCCATCACGAATTTCTCCATCGAACGGATGCAGGGTGGGCAGGGAGGAAGAGGCGACGCGGACGAGCCTCTTCCACCTCCACAGGTAGGAGGCTTCCCTGCCCTGGCCCGACGCCGATGTCCTCCAGCCGGGCGACGGCCATATACCTACGCTGCACAGGAAATATAATGCCCGACTGGTATATTTCCGCAACACAGGACATACAAGACCCGGCTGGTATATTTTCTCAGCACAGGACATACAAGACCCGGCTGGTATATTTTCTCAGTACAGGACATACAATGTCCGACGGGCATATTTACGGAGCACCGGATGTACAGTGGTCCCCCAAGAGTCGGAATCAGGGGTGTAGGGTGGTCATCATGTGCACCCCTGATTCAAAGGGACGGCGTAGGATGCGCCGGGAGAGGAAGGCGGCACGGACGAGCCTCCCTCACCTCCCCAGATGAAGGCTCCACTGCTGCACCCTGGCGCCCCGAACCAAAATGTCCTGCTCCAGCCGCATGATGCTCTGTCTTTCGCCATCACAAGAAGTTTTCTTCCACTCCTGATGGATACGGCAAAGGTGGCTGCCACAGGGTCTCAAAATGACGTCTGGGCCCTCGAAAGGCGGGTCTAGGCCGCTGGAGTAACTTTGTCCGAAATTGCAACTCGGGCACTTGCCCACCTGGGCGCAAGCCCCCACCATCGACAAACATCCCCTCGACTTTGAAGATTCTACCAAAGTCCCAAGAGCCCTCGGCCCCTTCAGGCTTCCGGTGAGGAACAGTTGCATTGATCTCAAATGAAATAACCACGGCACAGCAACAAGATGGCGGTGCTCTCGTGTCTGCATCAGCTTCCGTCTGAACCACCCAGGAACATTATGGGCTAACGAGCTCGAGCAAGTTCCGGCTGAACATCAACATGACCCGGTAAGAGAGACTCTACCCCCTCCCTCTCTTGATTGACGGTCCACACCACCAGCCCCTCTGTTAGCACAGTTTTCTTTTGAACTGCCGAAAGGGACTCTGGTCCAACCGCCAATTGTCGGGGATATTTTGCCCCTGATGCTACTTCCGGACTAAACCGGCCTCGCCCAAAATGGCGCTGGTATCAATGGAAACTAACGGATGCCTCGTGGTGTTCCTTAGCTAATGAAACTTGATGTACTAAGATATATATATATATATATACGAACCATTGCGCACTCGATGTTAAAGGGAGGAGGGTTCACTTGGCGAACATTTAAGAAGAGGTTCCGTAAAATGTTGATTTCAATGAACAATTTATTTTTTGATATTTGTTGTAACTGATACATAACGTCGCTTATGATGCACGCCCGCGGTTTACATCTAGGAAATGTGATTACGATGAACTTGACTGTGTTTCCATTTATGAACTGAAATGCCCCTGATTCCTTCGTCACGCGATGAAATGTTTTTGGTTACTTGCAAATAATTTAGACCTTTTTTACATGTTCTTGTGCTACAAAATAACCCCCCACTGTATGTGTTTCCATCGACGACATGTCAGACCAAAATATGAATTGCGCTCTCACATTTTACGTACTGAATAATTCTACAAATAAAGGTCTTAAAAAGCTATGGATAGGCATCGCATACTTTTGTAAATGCGGGTATCGGTGGGAGGGTTTTTCTGCGCGCAACTGTTCTGCTCTTTTTTAAGGTTATCCGAGAAATGGTTGTTCGGCCCTGGGTTGATGGTCGAATCGAAGGTATGATACGCTGCCTCCAAGATATGCGACTAAGCTCAGGAACTGACGTATGAAGAAGGACCTCGACTTCTGAGAATGGGTAAAGTAAAACGGTGTGATTGATAAAATGTTATTAAGATATGGTGGTCGAAGGTACTAAGGTACCGGGTTAAAACGAAGAACTGATATGCCTTAGAACATCACAGCTTTGGGAATGATTTAAGGATCCCGAAGGCCGGATACATCTACAAAACCGGGTACCTCACGCTAGGCACCTCTGATTCCTCTTTTTAGCGTTTTCACTACACACGATCCTTAATGCCATCCTCGAACCTCCCCATGAACCACCTATCACATTGCCTGCCCCCATGACTTTAGGAAACCAAAACCCTAAGGGATTATATCCCGAAGAGATAAGTACGAGTATGCGGTAAGTAAAGGACTTTCGTGCCCGTACATTTGATGTGTTCAAATGTTGTCCCCCTACCTCCCCTTTTTCCCCCTTTTTCCCTCTGCAGGTTACATTAGAATCCCGATTAGAGTATCATAAGGGATCTGGAACCACGTCACGCCCGATGCATGAAGACGGACTAGCGCTGCAAAACGACGCAAAAAGGACGCCCTACCCAATACACGACCTTTTTGTACTAGATCTAATGCTTTTCTGTCCCAAAACTGCATGCTTTTCTACATCCTAACACAGACCCGAAACGTCTAAACGTTGGGTAACGCACTGAATAGCCCAAACAATACACGGTCATTCTCTATGTCCCACGTGTACTGTTTGGCCTATTGTCTGTCTCTCTCTCTCTCTCTCTCTCTCTCTCTTACTCTCTCTCTCTCTCTCTCTCTCTCTCTCTCCACACTTTCCCTCTTCCTAGCAACTGGCACCTAATTGGCGAACCTGGTGCACCTCCTGATTGGCCCCAAATACCACAAGTATTTGCACAAATTTGTCCTAAATAAAATTGTATCGGTACCACGTTACTACCTCTCCTTTTCTACTAAAATATGGATGAAATTTAAATTGGCCGATAGGAAAGGGACAGGTAAGACGACTAAGGTTCCCTAAATTTGACCCACTCTGAGGGAACTATTTGTCAGTGGCTTCTATGATAAAATGTGTCTGTGGTAATGCGACCATCCCCATTGAAAATTGTCTCCGTACCCCAAGCTGTAAGAAATGATCGAGACACCCCCATCTACCCAAAATGCCCCCAGTGTGGTATCAGCTGCCCTGAACGAGAACTTGAAAAACGCCCCTTGCTCCGATTCGCTGTGTTCCTAATCGTTTTTCATAAGATCCCACCTTCCCCGAGGATAAGTTTAATAATTATCGCAAACCACCCCCCGAATTTTTGTAGTAACCAGGTTGCGAGGATTTATATAGAAAGTTAGAAAGATGTATGCAAAGTTAAAAATTAGATCGAAAATCGAAAGACCTTGTTGCTGTAAGTCTTGCTGAAAATAAGATGTTTTGATGTAATGAAGACTTGTTTAGCCTATGTTCATCCCTCAGAAGGATGCCTATCAGACTATGGTGAATAGCACGTTGCACTTTTTGTAAAATACAAGGCCCTGAAGACCAGCCTAGCCTTGCAAGACTCGTACCAGGGAAATAGGTCTCTACCAGAAGAACTGACACCTACTATAATACACGTATGCAATAAATGAGTACCAGACCGCGTACCTATTACAAGTGAACGTAATAACCATCAAAGCGCCAAAGAATTAGCCAGCGAGAGGAAGTTGTAAGGAATCCAGCAAACCCATCATCAATTGTTTATACGTTAGCCGCAAGAATCTCAAATGTAGCGAATGCTTACCCCAGTTGCTTGGTGTTGGGAGAGAAATAGATTTATGTAATTACCTTCTTCTGCAATATCTCTAAAGACTGTCTTTTCAAAACTCATTTAAGGGTATCACTGTCGGAGGAGAAAGAGACCGGATGTGGGAGCACGCGGCCTGACTGCGGATTGTGGAACATCAGCGACGGAGGCCGAGGCGAGACCACAGCAGTAAGGAGACGCCGGACGGGGCACTGTTTCAAACAAAGCTAAGGAAAGGGCTGACCTGAAGCCCCTGCTCTATGATCAACGTGTGCCAAAAAGCCCCCGCTCTCTGAACATGGTTACGGACCCGCCTGTCGCAAACCCTCCGTCCCCCTGATCTGTTCCCGACCTGGCCTTGCTCCATCCCCTCCTCCTCCGACCTACCATAAGGACTGTTCACACCCGCACCTTTCCACCCGAACTCCCAAGTTCCTCCAAATCCTACTGAACTACCCAGAGAAGAGTACTCCCTGCGTCAGAAGGGAGGGAGCTCCGACTAAGTAGACCACGAACTATGTTAAATCCCAGAACGGTGACCTAGAACTCCACCAAGGGTCGCCCCCGAAGAAAAGATAAACAAAGTCTGTGGTTCTGCCCGCTACCAAGCACCTTGAAGATGATGGAAGCAACTGGAAATGCTCACCACACAGACCCAAGAAACAAACAGATCTCACAATTCAGGAACAATCGCATTTTTTTATTGCAAATCTATGCTCTGCGTTACAAAAGAAAGTGCACCTGCTCCAAAACCGTAACGCACTGCTCCTATGAGGCCTGGCGAAACAAGACAAAATGTACCCCTGCCCGCAGACCTCCAATGACTCAATCCACATGAACATTCCTGTTGACAGACCGAATTGTAATCCAGGTGCTTAACAGTGCCAACAGAAGACGACAAAAGACAACAAGAACTCTGATATTTTTACTACCTCTCCTTTCTCTCCCAAGCACCATTGGACTAACTATGCACCCGCCGAATGCTAAGAGGACTTACTTATATGATAACTTACCAGCTCCTATTTTCGAATGACTATAAGCATCTATGATCTATACCCAACGCCCTCGCTACATAATTCTAGTCTGATATTGCATTACGATGACTTTTTCTGCAACCAACTTAACGATGAACCCGCCTACTAAATGATGAGATTTTTCAATATGATGTTTATAATGTGATGTTTATGTACAGTTCTTTCGCCTAAGTCCTCTCTCCCTTACTTATGATCGCTGCATATAGGTGTAGATAGGAAATAGGCCAGCAAGATGTCTTGGAAATGTTAAAGGGAGGACTGTGGAAAATAACTCAAACTTGGTGAACATTATCGGCGCCATCTTGCCCCTTTCCAAGCCCATTCGTGCGCGTAAGCGGCAGCCATTTTGAACACCATGGCCTCCCTGCCCCTCGCTGATAGCCAGCGCGTCTCTCTCTCTCTCTTAACCTCGCAAGCATTCCCCCGCACGCTGACAACCCCCGCTCTCTCATGCCTTGGGTCATAAACCCCTCTTCAGCGCAGCTTCACCACGGAACCCCATCCTGTTCCCAGCGCGACACCTCCCCTCATTCCTTTCATGGCCTCAAACCCTTTTGATGCAAACCCCCTTTTCCTGTGTCCCCGTTTGTCTTCCCTGTTCCCAGGCCGCCACCTGGCTCTGCGGATACTGTTTATTACCCCGTACAGTAGGAGGTTTCCCCTCCCCATCAAAAGACCCCCGAACCGATCAAAGCCCCCACCCCATGAGATCCGATCAACCCCATGCATTCCGTGAATCGGCGGAATGCCCTGCTGTGCGACAACCATCACCTGTTGTGACCGGGGTGGGGAATCCAACTGTAAATGTATGTGGGAACGGGTCTGAAGGGGAGATTCCGAGGATATTCTTTCAAGTACTAAAGTATTGCGAGAATGTGTTATGTGCAATAAAGGTCATAAACCCTAGTATAAGAGGCCAGGCCTCAGAGATGTGGTTAGAGCACCTCGTGACGATACTTGCTGTCTGAATTGATGTGTTCTCCTCCGGAGAGAATAAAATCCTCGTTTCCTGCCTTCCAGTCTCCAGCGCCTGCTTCTTCATTTGATTAATATTGGTGGGTCATAGAGGCGATACCGCCGGGCAACATAAAAGGGTCTTTGGTTACCGGTTGTCTTTGGAACCCTTTTTAACAGCGCGACCTCTGATGTGTCTGTAAAACGTACCTATTGTCCTGAAGTTTTGTCCTAAATTTTGACCTCCTGTCCTGAATTTGTGTCCTGAATTTTGACCCTTTGTCCTGAATTTTTACACTCACCGTCCTGAATTTGCACCAATGCCAGTTGGTCACCCTAATTCTTTGTGCGGTAGAACCGAGGCTCTTTAACACAGCAGCATGAGAGTGACGAGAGAGAAACCTGGCAGAGTGCTGCCAAAGAGCTCTCCCACTCAGAATATTTCATTATTCAAGTGATCGTGAACAATTAAGGGTAAACTGAGATGTGAAAAACTAAACACAATGCGATGCGGCTGCACGAGACTTGAGGAGTTAATTAAGTATTAGTACTAGCAAGTGTGCTGTAAGTTAAATTAAAACATTTTACATGCACTGTGCGCCTCGTGCGTGTAGAATCAGAGTACCACTAGACCCGGCCCTGCCAATTAAGTGCCGGCGCTAAGCACTGGCACAAATTAAGCCCTGCATTGAACAATTGACACCAGGCTACAAAATGTAAGTAGTATGATGGTGTACCCTTGTGTGTTCTTCCGTGTGTCGCTGTTTCCACATGGAATGTTTAATGATGACAGCAACGCCCCCTTCTAGTTTGTGTTGTCGGTCTGAATTGTATAATTTTGTGGAATGGGGAGGTGTAGGATGGCGCTGGATTGTTCATTTAAACATGACTCCATGATGACGTCTGACTTGGCATTACGTATGTCAGTATATTTTTAATTTAGGCTCAATCCTGTCAGTGTTTGGATAATTGCACTACTGGATAGGGGGGCACAAAGTTTTGCAAAGGTTCTGCCCGCTTTCTTCAAGGGGTCCCCACAAAATGAAATCATGAGCTAGGCCCACCCCAATTTTATAGTAAGTAGTCTCTGTAAAGGGGGAAACAACCATTACAATGCATGAGTCATAATCGGCCCTTTTTTTAGGAACTATCACAAAAATAAACAGTATTAATACAAAGTAAAGCAATGTTTATATGTTGTTGCACTGAAGTAAATGAAGGCAAATAAGTCAAACTAAAATATACCAAAACTAAATACATTTCCTAAAATAAATAGAAATAAATAAATCTGCTAAAGTAAATACAATGGCCAGTTAATATATCTAAAATTTAGGCATTGACCCAAGTTAATGCCCCGGCAGCTCCATTGTCTTCAACCAAGATTCCCAATGTTAGACCAATGTTCTGATTTGTTACCTTTGCTGCAAATTGTAAAGCGTTCTGATATCCTTCAGGATCAAGTTCGCGCTATATAAAACTTTATAAATAAAATAAATAAATCTAGCCACAGCTAGAGAGAGGCAGCTGGGACAAAACTATGTAATACAGAGTCGCTAGTTTACAATAGGTGGGGAGATAACATATAACACTCATCAATAGAATAACGTGAATATGGAGCCCTACTGTGTGTAATAGTCATTGTCGAGTGTGGGAAGCAGCCTCTCTGGGAACCTGTAATGTATACAAAATCTTGCAGTCAAACTTTCCTGTAGTGTTTTGAAAATGTGTTGATGTCACCTTCGCCAAACTTCATCCACATTTGGGCTGCTAATTCCTCCATACAGGGACCTTAAGTCACAGGCTTAAGTACCAAGCAGCTTCAATTGTTAAATCTTGCATTATATGCAAATGATAGATCTGCCTTACATGTGATGTCACTTCCTGTTGTGATGTCACTTCCTGTTGTGATGTCACTTCCTGTCGTGATGTCACTTCCTGTCGTGATGTCACTTCCTGTGACCACGCCTACCTTGGAGAGTCCCCCCCACTTCTTTTTTTAGGACTTGTGCCCTGCAGTGACCCGATTCAAGGCCCCATTCTCCCGATTTTTTTTTTAATCTCCCTCTTTGCTCTTCTGAAATGTTGGCATGTATGCAATGGGCATTGCATGTGCTGAATAACAAAGCAACAAATGGCTGAGGCGGGCCCAGCTCAGTGGTCTTCGGGTGTACAGATGGCATGAGCTAGGGAGCCAGCCGAAGCAGCCTCGTCCAGAACTACTAATGGTAATGATAACGATCTATATGGTGTCCGGGGCTCACTGGCAACCTTATAACAAGCATTGGTAAATGCATCAGGTTTCACCTTTGTTATTAATAATAGGCTGTTGTTTGTTGTAGGCTGTAGCTTGTAGCTTGCTGAGTAGTTGCACAACATATGTTACAGAAAGGCTGTTAAAGTGTTATGACTTGTTTACACAAAGGCAATAGATGGTGCTGTTACTAGTGGTATAGTGTGGGTAAGTATTAGTATGAAATGAATGAGGGACATTATAGTATTAATTGATGTAAGAGCAATAATGTGTTTAAAGGAGTTCTGACAACTTTTGGTCTCGGTGCCATCGCACCTGCTGCACCATTCATAGCATGCCCCTAGTGCCTGCAAGATAATTGCATTTGTGACTTCCTGTTCAGTAGAAAAATATTGCAATATTCTGCGTTTAATGGAGTCCCCAGAGCTTTTGGCCCAGAGGCCACTGCACCTGCTGCACCATTCAAATCCAGTGCCTTTAACTGCAAGATAACTGCAATTGTGACTGCCTGTTTAGAAATCAAATATAGCAATAGCATGCAGCAGCGGTGCGTCCATTGGGGCGTAGGGGCGTAGCCCCACTAAGCCTGGTGGACGCACCAGCGGCGGCTGCTGCAGCAGAGAGCTAAACAGAAAACACCTAAATAAAATACAGCGGCGCTTAATTGACTCGAGTGTTCCGACCGGGACAGACCCGATACAATAGGGAGTGCACAGGGGGTGGGGCTGGTTTACAACAACAACATCAGTGTGATGTCACAGTCTGTCTGACTCGACTGCGCATGAGGAATTAAGGAGAAAACTTGCCCGCGCATGCGCTTTAGCCAGGTTAGCCGTCAACTTCGAAGGGGCCAGGGGGGTGTGTCTTTGGCTGGGCCCCGTTCTGTAAAAATGCGCCAGGGCGAGTAGACTGTGTGACCCCCAGCCAATCCTGGTGCTTATGCAGCGCCAGGATTGGCTGGCCCACCTCGCCGAAATACAGGCAATCATTATTGAATGCCGGCGCGTGGGTGGGTGGACTGATTGGCCCTGGATTTGGGGGACGTGCACCGGTGCGCGCCATGACGTTTCCACTAATTGCGCTGCTGAATTTAAGTTTCTTTAGGGCGGGGGCTTTCTCTCTCTCCTCGTGCGGGCAATACTGCCCCCCTCAAGCCCAAGTGACTTTCTGCCCATTTTCCCCGCACTTCTATGGAGTGGAAACTAGAGTGTCTGCTGCTGCTGCCTGCGGAACGGTAAGTTATAAGTTATAACTGCCTGAAGGAAAATAGCACTTCGGTATAAGCTGACGTGTTTATTTGGAGCCAGATATCAGCGGTAAAACATAGCATAAGATGCTGCCTTCCCAAACCAATCAAAAGTAAAATAAGCACCATTTCCATGCAAAGGCAGTTTCAGGCGCGATGTTGCCTCAGGGAAAACAAAACTATCTTGGGTTGGAGCCATCCGATACATTTATGTAACGTGCGTGCTACACTGCTTTCTGAAGCACAACCTTTCAATTGAATGCATACTATTTAAGCGATTAATGACTTCTAATATTTCGTGAAAATTCATGCAAGAAAAACACCATAATTATAACATGTTTTAAATAGTCCGCAGTCGATGTGTCAGTCGAGGACACTACCTCCAGTAAGCCTACTTATACAAAGCGTTCCAGAAATTCCCTTAGAGTAGGTAGACTGGACAACTCGCCTGAAAATAAAACACTATGCACTAAAGTCTGCATTTAGGCAGCACAGAGTCGGTAATTCCTTTGTTGCGCGTGTGGTAATCACAGCCTCAAGGAAAGAAAAATCTGTTGGAACCAGGGGAGCCTGAAGATCCGGTCCGTCTCCCTGGCTGCTTGCTTACATTCATGTTTAGAGCCGAGCACACCCATTGTTTTTCTCAGTGGAATAATGCTCTTCCATTAATCATTGTTGTCTGACTATGTAGTACTGTACTGTATATACAATAATCCTCTAATAAAATACTTTGAATTAAACTAACTCTAACTCCTGTTGACATTCTGTTTCAATTTTATATTTACTGAATTTAATGTGTTAGGCACCGCATATTTAGCTACATCTTGAAAAAAATCTTTCTATTGTTTTTTAGACAAAACAATAGTCTGCTGCCTGGTGGTTGTAATGTTCCTTACTCCCCCACAGCACACACGGAAACTTCTTACTAAGAAAGCAGGTTTATTCATACAACAAGAATTACAATTCGCTAAGGGCGCCGAGCGTCTGGCTATGACCATCTCCAGCCGCCAACTGACACTGTCCTGTTCGCGCCTTTCCTTTCATAGTCCTGCGCGTGCGCCGTGCCGCTCTAGCTTATGACGTAACGCGTGCTCACGTAGCGTCCATAAGCTAGAGCGCATACCACAGTGGTGCCTACTGCAGCTGAGCTCGTCGTCGCGGTCGTCGCACTGTAGTCTATGTATCTAGATCCGAACCAGGCATCCAGTGGGAAAAAGTAAGAGTTGCGTCGGTCAGAATCAATGTAGTAGCGTTACGATTTAGGAATGTGCATTTGTGCAATGTGCAATATATTTTTAATATGTGCCATGTGATGCCAGAGTCCACTTTCTTGTCTAATTCAAATTGACACAGGCAGCTCTCTCACTGTACACTGTGCTGCCTGCCCCGCAGGGAGGGCAAATTATGTGTGGCATGAAAGAGGGCATATTATGTGGCATAATGCGGCGCATTTTGTACTACTGTTACCTCCTTGGTTTGTAATTTTTAAACGTTAACGCTATCTTGGCCAAAGTTTCATCTCATTAGTACCAGGCAGTCTACAGTGCAGTTTGTCCGTGTGCACCATTTATTACAGAAGGGTATTGATCAAGCTTGTGTCCACTATTGTATGTAAATCGTTATAGAGATCTGTGCAGAGTCTGCCTCTTCTAGGGCAGATCCCAGTCGGAGGCAAAGGTTTTTTCTTCAAGGTAGTTGCAGAACTATGTTAACGCTCACATTTCAATCAGTTTTTCGTGGAATAGCCTAGGCCCTTCAGGATTGGTCTGCAGTTGGATCGGTGTGCTAGGTCTAGAGTGCTCCTTTTAGGGAGCATTCAGAAGTTGGATTTGTTAAGGACTAAAACAAAGGTGTCAGATCATAGGCGAATGTGTAGTGTGCATGGCTGGTGGCGATGGCCACACAACAAATAGGCAAAACCATAATTTACACTGCTGTGCAACTTCTTCTACTCTTAGAGCTGAGATTTCCATGAAAGTCTTATAGTCTGAATTCAGCACCTGTGCGTAATAGGACGGAATGTATGAAGCTCTGTGGTTATACTAAATAAGCAGCTACCTATGTTATGCCATCTATTAATGTAATAACTGCACTTTCACAATTGCTTTATTAAGCTTCCTGCTTTCTCAAATTTGCTTGAAAATGCACGATTTTTCTTCTTTTTTTTCAAAATTTTCTTGGGGGGGTAACTCCCCTAAAACCCTTTTTGGGGTTCGAGCTCGCGCGCTGCGCGCGCTCACTACGGTGCTGTATGCAAATCACTTTGCGCCTCACCACTTTCAAATGTCACCCACCGCCACTGATAGCATGTGTTATGACGAGTTATAACAACTTTTGGCCCCGGTGTTACTGCACCTGCTGCACCATTCAAATCATGACCCTATTGGCTCTAAGGTAACTGCAGCTGTGACTGCTTGTTTAGCAGTAAAATATTGCAATATTTGGTGTTTAGAAAGGATCCTAGAGCTTTGCTCCCTGGCGTCACTGCACCTGCTGCACCATTGAAATCATGACCCTAGTGCCTGCGAGACAACTGCACTTGTGACTGCTTATTTAGTAGTTAAATATAGCAATATTGGGTGTTTAGAGGAGTTCTGAGAATTTGTGGCCCTGGTGCCACTGCATCTGCTGCACCACTCAAATAATGACCCTGTTAACTGCAAGGTAACTGCACTTGTGGTTGCCTGCTTAGAAGTAAAATATAGCATAGCTCTTGTATAATAACTTGATGTTTAACACACAATGTTTATTACAACATTTAGAATTGACCATAATACGCAAATAGATTAAGTTGAAAACATCAATCCGATAATGCCTACAAAGTGCAGAGAGAGTTACTGAGGCATGAATAGGAAATGCCACAAACGTTCTAAGGCTAAAGCATCTGCTTTACTCAACTAAGTCATAAAAAGCAAGCATTCCAGCATACTGTTGAAAGCGGACTGCCTTTTCTGTGGGAAGAGACTTTATTTTAAGAGTGAATGGGTTTAAACAGTGTGAAAAGCTTTAGTAGAAGTATTGTAAATGTGTGCAGTCAGGGGAAGTTAAAAAAGAAATGTCCACATAAAAGCGAATGAACACAGTAATTCTGAATTTGGGAACTGATAGGAGCCCAATTTTAAGATATATTAAATACAAGAGATTTCACAAGCACAGCGCAATCGCTGTACAGGCAAAACCTAAAAACTACCCAAGTTCACAAGAAACCCCAGCTCTGCATAGACATTCTTCTGTCTGAAAATGCCTGGTCAAAGGGCTTCCTGCAAAAGGACGTGTGTAACTTCCTTCCTGTGAGCCGCTCTGTGTAGCATAGCCAGAAACCGTGCAAGCCCCCCACAAAGAGTAGAATACTGGCCCACAAGTGTACCTACACAACCCAAAAGCAGATATAAAGCAACCAATGCCCGTTGTGGCTGCAGAGTTCTCAAAGTGTTGGGGAACAACCAACAACTGATCAAGCAAGATGGGATTACTGTAGGGGTTTGGGTGGAGGGTTTTTGTGCCCAGCTGCCTCCAATCAGAGCCTCAGTCAAACCCTGTGCCTGAGTCTCTTCATGGGAAATCTCACAACCGGTTGGTGCAGCAGCAAAGGTAGACACAACTTACACCACGAAAGATGACGATTACTTTTTGGATAAGTGTTCTCACTTTCCCCAAGCAGTAGATTGTTGAAGCATTTTCTTCAACAAAGCTGTATTTTGTTTGCAAATTCTTATTTTAAGTTCAGTAAATTGGTCACCAAGTATCGGTTTGGTTTTCATTGTTAACTAACATGTACTAATCTATAACTAGGACAATTTCATTTCCAATTATCACCATCAGAGACTTGGGAAGTCATCATATGGCAAGGAAAATGCAAGGTATAACCAGATGCGGCTGCGAATGGCCGTATACCATAGATTGACCACTACTACTCCGGGTTAGCCGCTGCTATGTAGGGATAGCCAGCATTCTACTTACACACACCCCTTTCCAGTGCACTAGGGGGCGATGGAGCTAAGCATCTTCCTTCCAGACCCTGGGCTTGATTCACAAAGGTAAACCTACTCTTTTGTGTAAGTTTAGTACTCTTCTGTATTCACAAAGGTAAATTTACAGCAAAAGTCTAACTTTACTACTTTGAGATATTTGCAAATGTAAACTTCGACCTAAAGTCTAACTTTACTACTTTGAGATATTTGCAAATGTAAACTTCGACCTAAAGTCTAACTTTACTACTTTGAGATATTCGCAAAGGTAAACTTCGACCTAAAGTCTAACTTTACTACTTTGAGATATTCGCAAAGGTAAACTTCGACCTAAAGTCTAACTTTACTACTTTGAGATATTCGTAAATGTAAACTTCGACCTAAAGTCTAACTTTACTACTTTGAGATATTAGCAAAGGTAAACTTCGACCTAAAGTCTAACTTTACTACTTTGAGATATTCGCAAATGTAAACTTCGATCTAAAGTCTAACTTTACTACTTTGAGATATTCATAAATGTAAACTTCGACCTAAAGTCTAACTTTACTACTTTGAGATATTCGCAAAGGTAAACTTCGACCTAAAGTCTAACTTTACTACTTTGAGATATTCGCAAAGGTAAACTTCGACCTAAAGTCTAACTTTACTACTTTGAGATATTTGCAAAGGTAAACTTCGACCTAAAGTCTAACTTTACTACTTTGAGATATTCGCAAAGGTAAACTTCGACCTAAAGTCTAACTTTACTACTTTGAGATATTCGTAAATGTAAACTTCGACCTAAAGTCTAACTTTACTACTTTGAGATATTCTCAAAGGTAAACTTCGACCTAAAGTCTAACTTTACTACTTTTCGGTTTTCACAAAGGTAAGTTACTACTAGTAAAGTTAGATGTTTGGTCTCAGTTTACCTTTTTGAATACCAAAAAGTAGTAAATGTGCCCGTAAGTGTAAGGTTACCTTTGTGAATCGGGCCCTCTGTTCTTCAAGTAAGCGGCTGTGTGCACCAGGCCATAAACCATCTATCCCTGACCAACCGAGGCTCCACAGAACTGTGGTCGTGTCACGGTAAGGGGGAACTGGGAGCTGCCTGTGCTCTCATCTCTTGCCCCTCTCCCACCCACCTTTCTTTCAGAGCGGTAGCGGCACATGATAAAAGTGGGTCTGATGTGCCTAGACCCGGAAATTTCCACTCTACACACACCGGACAGCTTGGATTTGCCCAGACAGCTCAGAGTAGAGACCTCAGTGGAGACAGACTAAAGTGAGTGATTGTAGCACCAAAAAGACAGAAGGCTTGGAACCCAGATGCAGCACAGGTTGATTTGGGGGGTTCCAGGAGGTGTTGCTCAGCAAATATTAGGCTGAAGTTTGCTGTATATTGAGGTATCCACAGGGACGTATCCATGAACGGCTTTCAGCGATGATCTCAGTAGCTGAAGCGGACCCTCTCTTTAGTCTACAGCCATCAGGCGTGACCGCAACAAGGAGAGGGCGGGATGTGCTTTGGGACATGATGCTGGGTTCTGGTGGTAAGTTTAAGACTGCCCAATCAAGAGGCAGAGTGTAGGGTAACCGCCTGCAGTAGACTAGTAGCCAGAAAGTGTTGACTGACAATGCCTTTTACAGCACTTTGATTGACCAGGCAACCCCTTCTCATTGCACGGGTCCCCTGCTAAATAATAACAACAACTCTGGACCCAACATTTCTGGCAGCAAAGACAGAAGTCATAGGTTTGGTCAGGAAATAGATCAAGGTCCCTTTTACACATAGGGTGCACTTTCCCTGTTTGCACCACGGTGCACCTTAAAACAGGTGCACCAGGCCCAAACAGAGAAAGTGCGGCATATTAGGTTGAATGCATTGCCCTCAGGGCAGCCGCAAATTCATGCTACCCAGGAACATGTTAGCGCTGGAACGTCCCTTTGCAGGGACAGCCATGCGCTCCGCAAATCCTATAACATAACAGCGCATTCAAGTGAAAATGGAGGGGTTGGAAGCAGCCGCTCCGTGCTTCATTATGCAAGTGACAACCCGCCTGCACTTTGAAAGGGGATTAGAGATCCCCTTGTAGGTGGGTGCAGTGAGTGACTGCACCCACCTGCAAGGGGATGTCTGGGGGGTTCAATGGGACCCCCTTTCTCCCCTCCAGAGGACTGCCATCAGGGGGCACATTGACAGTGAGCCCCCCTTTAGGTGGTCACTATCAGTGCACCTTCTGACAGCTTCTTTGTCTGTGTGCCTGCTTCTATAATACGGTTGGGGCGCAGAGGCAAAGGGATTCCCTCATTCCCTCTGGTGATAGCACTAGTAATGTATGTGCACCAGAGCTGTCTGTATTACAGAAAGGGCCACAATTGCATCTGCAGCCCTTCCTGTAATACCAAAGGGCCCCAAGGCGCGCAAACGGTCTCGCATGCCTTCGCGCCCCAAAGAGAGAGCGCCATTTCCTGTAATATGGCCCCAGGAGGGTTGCAGCCAGGTGACTGTGGTGAGCTGAGGTGATGAACTGCATTTTTTGTGAAGTGGCATCTCCCGCGGAATGGGCAGCAAGTAAACCTGATCAAAGGGATTGAACAGATTGTTAGAGGAGAGCGCTACATGCAAGTCAGTCCCGTACTTTGGTGATCCAAGGTATGGGGGCAATGGACGGTGTACTGTAATAAACAGGCTCAAACATACAGGGCAGAGCTAGTGATTCTATAGTTTGAGGACTGAAGTGTCAGGTGTAGCAAATGAAGGATTAGCAGATTTCAATAAAGTGGTGAGCTCCAGGGGTGACATCATATATTATGAGAGCAGAATAGAGTGATGCCTGGGAAGTCAAAGGTGTGTAGGGTGGGAGATCTGGAGTAATATGTTTTGTCGTAAAGGCGTCTTTGATAGTGGGGATTTTGGAGGTGAAGGGCGCTACATATGTTGCTTAGTTGCATATGTCATGATAACAGGGCCTGGCCGAACCAGTACATTGTTCATTGTATGTGGCAGTCCTTGTAGGTGGGATTGAAATGAAGAATCAGGTGTTGAGGTGTTGAAAGGGGGCTGATGTGGCATTGTCTGGGTCCAAGGATAATGCACACAGGGCATCTTTGCTTGTCTCTATACTTTCAGAAGTCTTTATTTGGAACCATTTGGAAAGGAGTACTGGCATTCGGCGAGCTCTAGCCGAGATCCTAGGCCTTGGACACAAAGCCGATGGGAGAGAGCAGACAGGGCCATATCAACCAAAAAGGTGGCGCTGTTCTCTCTTCCTGCATTGGCTCACTGTAGCCAGCTGTGCATCAACACAGACACCATTGTGGCACAATGCAGGGGTCTCATGTTGTATGAAGCATAACATTTGTTCTGGAAGGCAGTGCATGTAGAGCTGCCACACATATGTTGCCAGCATTATCACCAGAGGGTGTTACCTCAAGGCAGTGCATTGCACAACTTTGCATTACTTTGGGCTACTTTCCATTGCAAATCAGGATTACTGTAGGATAGTAAATCCACTCTGAACACTGTAAGTCCAATTTGAGTTAGAAAAGTAACGCTAGGGGAAGAGGGGGTTCCATTTTACAAATATAGATGTTAGTATTGCAGAAAGAACACGAGGGATGTTATCTGGGATTTTTATAAGAACATGATCAGAGGAGGCATAGAGTAGGTGATGGAGGCACAGAATTTGTCAGCGATCTGGATATAAATATTAGATGCAGGTGGGTCCCTCGATTGTGCGAGGGTTTAGAGTGTGTGTTGAGCCTTGAGTGATCTCAGAGGAGTTGGGAGGACAAGGTGGTCTGTAGATGATTACTGAAACTCAAGTTAAAGTACTCGAGAAGGATTAGCGACATATTGGGTGATCTGATAACACTGTAAAAAGGTCTATGATGACAGATACTATATTTCCAGAGGGGGTCGATAGGTTACAATGATGGTCCCACAGAGGATGATACCTGAAGTGGAATGCTATTCAAAAGATGACGAGTAAGAGATTTGTGATGTCGGGGAGGGATGGCTGTTTCATATTTCTTTTAAAATTTAGTTTTTAGATGATTGTATTTAGACATCAACTAGCTGAAGTCATGCTTGGCGGTACAGATTGAACTGGGATGTTCTTGTGAGGTGTATTTGATCAACACTGAATTTCAGATCTTTGGAAGCAAATTCTGGTTGCAATTAAAAGAAAGCATCATCGGAAAGTATGGCATTTGGCATGGCTACCCCCCACTTTTTGCCTAACTCTGATGCATCTTGACTGAATGTGCACTGGGTTCCTGCTAACCAGGTTGCCAGTGCCTGCGTTCTTTCCCAAAACTTTACCTTTGTTTCCACAATTTGAAAACCTCTGGCACACATATAGGTCTCTTGTAAAAGGTACCAGTGATACCAAGGGCCTTGTGACCAGAGAGGGTCTCTTAGTGCTGGAGCATGTATTATGCCACCCTAAGAAACCCCTCACTAAACACATGCACACTGCCACTGCAGCCTGTGTGTTTTGGTGCAAAGTAAAGTGAAGTGTCGATGTGGCACACACCCCTGTGTGCCAAGTCTACCAGCACTGCAAGAGGCATAGGTAAGTCAACTGTACAGCAGACCTTACAGCCCTAAGGGAGCGTGTGCTATACCTCATGTGAGGGCAACACTGCATGAGCACATATGCCCCTATAGTGTCTACGTCCATTGTGAGACATTATGATTACAAGGTGAAGCCATACTGAGTGCATGGGCTGGGGGTTGTCATTAAAAACTCCACAGCTCCATGATGGCTTTACCATATTCTAAGCCGTTGGTACCAAACAGCTCAGATTAACGAGTTCACACTGATGCCAGTGTTGGATTCATTAATAAATGCACTCAGAGGGCACCTCAGAGGTGTCCCTGCAAACCTAACAAAACTACTAGTGTGTGGCTGACTGGTCTGCACCAGCCTGCCATCTCTAGACATGTGTCTGACCCCCTGAGGTGGGAGCCTTTTGCGGGTCAGAAACAAAGCATGCTAAGGGTGGAGGTGCTTCACACCTACCCCCAAGCAGGAGCAGCATAGAACAGAGTGAGCCTCAAAGGCTTACTGCCCTTTGTTATTCTGACTTGGGCATCTTCAGCTAGTGGAGATGCCCGCCCCATGACCAAATGCCACTTTGGCAATAAGGCCGGCGGGAACATTTGTAAACATGAGATGTGTGTTCCTTCTCAGCCAGGACCACCCCGAAGGTGCGTTGAGCTGAAGTGACCCCTCCTTCGAAAATCCTCCAAATTGTTTTGGTGGATTCTAGCCAATAGGGTTAGGCATATGCTCCACTCCAGAGGGAGTGCACATACAAAGGGTGTAGTCCCCCTAAAGGTAAGTAGCCCATTGGCTAATACCTTCCAATCCCTGTAATGTCCCTAAATTGAGTATAACCTTAATCCTCAGATTACCAAAAAATTACGAAGAAGAGGACAAAGAAGAGCCGTGCGGCAGCGAAGACTGAAAACATCAACTGACTTGGCCCCAGCCCTACTGGCCTGTCTGCAGCCCTCAAAGACCCTGCTCCAAAGGAGCGACTCGTCCCGCAGCCCAGCGACCTTCAGAACCTTGGAAGGATTTCCTGCCTTATAAAAAGAGTTCTGATCTCTCATGGGCAGCAGACCCGTCCAGAAGAAAAACAACTTTTAAAGACCAAGTGCTCTGACTGTGGAACAGTGAAGTTGACCACCTCTGCACCCGACACCCTACGCCCGAGTCCAAGAAGCCCACCGATCCAGAAAAGGTTCCCCAGCAATCCTGACCTAGAGTCCCACGTGGGTTGACCCCTGCCGGACTCCACGCTGATGCCTGCAGCCTCTGCACAAAGACTCCCCCACAACTGCGACCACACTGGTAAGCGGACTTCCAATGCCAAAGGACACCTACCAACGGTGTCCCGATGCTCCAGCACAGCCAACTTACCGGTGCAGCTGTAGGTTTCTTTTTTCCATGCTCCTGGCTTGAGCCTACAGCCTATTTCCATGTTAGTTTGCATTGGGTGCATGACGCTGTGTTGGTACTCTGCACCTGGCCGCCACTGTAAGTATACGTTTGGTGCTGCCTAGTGGCTCCCTCTGTCAAGTCAAGTCAAGTCAAATAATTTATATAGCGCGCTACATACCCAGAGGGTCTCAAGGCGCTTAAAGAAGGGTGGGGAATTATTTGTCGAATATCCAAGTTTTAAGTTGCTTTCTGAATGCTAGGTGGTTCTGAGTGAGGCGAAGGTGAGTGGGAAGTGAGTTCCAGGTTTTAGCTGCCAGGTAGGAGAAGGATCTTCCTCCCATGGTGGTTTTGTTGATGCGAGGTACCGCAGCAAGGGCTTGGTTGGAGGATCGTAGCTGGCGGGAGGGGGTGTAGAAGGAAAGTCGTGTGTTGAGGCATTTGGGTCCAAGTTCGTAAAGTGCTTTGTGAGCGTGGGCTAGGAGGCGGAATGTAATCCTCTTATTAACGGGAAGCCAGTGGAGGTTTTTCAGGTGACTAGAAATATGGTCTTTATGCGGGATGTCTAGTATGAGTCTGGCTGATGCGTTCTGGATGCGTTGGAGTTTTTTCTGAAGTTTTGCGGTGGTACCGGCGTATAGGGTGTTTCCGTAGTCCAGGCGGCTCGTGATCAGTGCGTGGGTGACCGTTTTTCTAGTTTCGGTGGGGATCCAGCGAAATGTTTTTTTGAGCATGCGAAGAATGTTGAAGCAAGATGATGAAACGGCGTTGACTTGTCTGTTCATTGAGAGTGAGGAGTCCAGGATGACGCCCAGGTTCCGTGCGTGGTCCGTCGGGATGGGTGCTTTTCCAAGGGTCTGTACTTACCTTAACCTTCAGAGACATAGTTCCAAAACTGTGGTACTCACCTGCAAATAGTAAAATTTCGATTGCTCCCTTTCTGTATTGGATAACATTGGCACCAGACCCTGAGTTTGACCTCTGCACCCTCGCCCCTGTGCCGCTGGTGGTGCACTGAGGTTATTTACCTGACCCTTGCCTGGTACTGATTCTTCATCCAAAAGCTCAATATCGTAAATCATGTACTTACCTTTATATTGCTAACTGTGTTTCCTCCCATAGGCTAACATTGTACTGATTGACAAATGCGCAGTGTCCACTTTTTACATTGAAAAACTGTGATATTGCAAAAACAAAGTATCTTTGGTTCTAAGAAATAAATGTATAAAAAGTTATATTTTTACAAACCATTGGTCTCGGATTCAATCTTTGAGTGTGTGTAATCATTTCCCGCCTGAGTGTGTGCAACAAAGGCTTAGCACTGCCCTGAGATAAGTCTAACTGGTGCCCACACTACCACACAGGAAAGCATTGGTATTATCTCCTTTATTATCGGTAAAGCTTCTGGGGATCCACTGGACTCTGTGCACACTATACCTTACTTTGATACAGTATATACAGGGCCAGCTTCCTACAAGCATTCCATGCGAAGTCTTCAAGAATGGGCTGGACGGCATTCCTTGAGCTGACCCTACTCCAGTGAAAAGTCTATCCCAATCTTTTTCAGGGCAGCCTCATTGGATGAACCTTGGCACAACCATAGTGATCTTGAGAAACAGTGCAGAAACCATCTGGGCTCAACCGAGATCTTTTGAGAATTGATTCAAAACAGAGAAGAAGTAAGGGTCTGTTTGTTTTGATTATTTATAGATGTCTTTGAAATCCTACATTTACAACCATGGAATTGTGATGTAATTGTGTCTCTGACTTTCCATCAGTAAAAAAAGTCTTGGAAGTCAGACAATGGGGACGCGTTATTTAACTCTTGTGCTGGTGCAAATAAATGAGGAAAAGCCATAATTGGCGCTAATTGAATCACAGACAGTGGTACAGACCACAGTACATATCATGTAAATATTTTATCCCAAGGCAAAGAATGATACAATTTACATTTTTATTGATTGCTCTTGGAGGGTTGTATTTTCAGATAGAGAAAGACGCTATGGACATAGCGCTATTCTCACAATTATGCTTGCTGTCACAAATTTACGACATTAACTAACCACATGCCTTTTATTTTCTGTTAGGCACGGGGAGATTAAGTGATTTGCTTAGAATCACAGCATGTTGAGCATCCCCGCCGAGACTCGAACCCGGTTCCCCAGCTCCGAGGTCAACCGCTCTAGCTGTTAGGCCACATTCTCTTCCACCATTCTGTCGAAGGTGTCAGCATGCATTTTTCCCGCCCGCCCTTCCGGTATAAATTTCAGTTCTTCGTCGCTCCCTTTGATTTGCACTTTTCCCTAAGGCGGAAAGCCGGGGAAACTAGGGGGGCACAATTAGCGATAATTATCGCTAGGTTGGCTTAGCGGCGATTTTTATCGCTTAGGACCCTTGATATTATCAAGGTTTATCTCCTAAGCGATAAAAATCGGCCAAAATGCATGAATATCGCTGAAAAGTCAGCGATATTCATGCATTACCGAGCATATGCTCTTAGCCATGTTATCCACCTCCCATTGGATAACATGACTAAGAACTGCTCAGGGCAGGTGTTAGCTTTTGGAGATATTCGCGCTTAGCGCGAATATCTCCAAAAGTTGGTAATAGGAGATAGCGATGTTAGCGACTGTTTCCAGTCGCTAACATCTTGGCACGCCCACTTTGCATGCCATTTGTGATAAATATCACTGACATGCAAAGTGGGGTCCAAGATGGTCGCTACCTCCTACTTGCTGTCGCTAACTGGTGTTAGCGACAGCTAGGTAATAGGGAGATCATTTTATCTCGGCTTTCTTGGCTTTTGAAGCCAACAAAGCGGAGATAAACCCCCTTGATAATATGCCCCTAGGTTTGTTACACTGCTGATTTAAGTCTGATAATAAAAGAATAACTAGCGATTTTGCACTTTACTATACGGGCATATTTTAACATTTTAATACTTTTAATCTGTCTTGTGTATTGTGTTGACTGTTCTACTTACCTCATTTTCTCAGCAGTCCCCGCAGCCGAGTAGGCGCTGACGGGGGACGCTGTTAGGGGTAGTGGGTATCACCTTGGGAACTGAGGGAGAGTCTGGCCTAGTCAGAACCCCTACACAGGCTGTTCTGGTTTGTGATGGGGAAATAGATTTGCCCCCTACTATCAGCCCCAGTAATCTGGGCAACTACAGACAGACACCTTTGATTAATGAAAAAGTGGCTCAAGCATACAGGGACACATGTGCCAGTGTCACTATGGTGACACCTAGCTTTGTCGACCCTGGACAATACGTACCAGGTGATAATTACCTGGTGACCAATGCCAGCCATGTCACTACTACACATAGTGTGGCAATTGTTAACTTTTCCTGGGGAGGGGTAACTGGCCTAAAAAGAGTTGTGGTTAGTGCTGATCTCCCAGTTGAATGTTTTTGGGCAATGACCTGGAGAACTCTCTATGGTCAGAAGTTGAGTACAGGACTCATGCAGAGATGTTAGGGATATCATCACATGTCCTTGCTGTGACCAGGTCACAGGCCAAAAAGTGCCTCTCTGAACCTCAGGTCTTGGATCCTGAACAATGGACCAAGCACCTTCCAAGAAAAAGAACAGGAGGGTAAAGGCTGTGCCTTCTCACCTGCCTACAAGTGAGGATCAGCTTCACAGGAAGATGATCCTGAGACCCCTGAAGGAACTGTCCCTGAAGAACCTGAACCTGATCAGGTTGAGTTTCTGGGGACAGGGGGACCTTCTAGGGCAGACTTGGGGCAGGCTCAGTTAACCTGTCCTTCTCTTGAACCCCTCAGACAGCAGGCTGCTGCTGAGGCTGCTGGGAATGCTCAAGGTACCCATAAAGTATATTGGGATGATGGACTCCTTTATTCAGAGGGTAGAGACCCCAAGCCTGGTGCAACCAGGAGGTTGGTTATACCTCTGCAATTTAGGGGCTTCCTTCTTACCTTTGCCCATGATATTCCTTTAGCAGGACAACTAGGCCAGAATAAGACTTGGGACAGGCTTGTCCCTCACTTTCTCTGGCCTCACATGTCTGAAGATACCAAGGTGTTTTGTCGCTCCTGTGTACCCTGCCAAGCCAGTGGCAAAGCAGGTGGTACCACAAAGGTCCCCCTGATACCACTACCTGTGGTGGGGGTGCCCTTTGAACGAGTGGGGATTGATATTGTAGGACCAATGGATCCCCCTACAGCATCTGGGCACAGATTCATACTGGTGGTGGTGGACCATGCCACCAGGTGCCCAGAGGCAATTCCCCTTAGGACCACAACAGCTCCTGTTGTGGCCAGGGCCTTACTTGGAGTTTTCTCCAGAGTGGGGTTTCCTAAGGAGGTAGTATCTGATAGAGTTGCCAACTTCATGTCAGGATACTTAACAGCTATGTGGAAGGAATGTGGTGCCAACTACTAGTTCACCACTCCTTATCATCCACAATGCAATGGGCTTGTTGAAAGGTTCAACAAGACCCTAAAGGGTATGATCAAAGGATTACCTGAAAAGTTCAGGCGAAGATGGGACATCCTTCTACCCTGCCTTCTGTTTGCTTACACAGAGGTCCCACAAAAGGGGATTGGCTTCAGCCCCTTTGAATTGTTGTTTGGGCACCCTGTAAGAGGACCCCTATGTTTAGAGAGGAAAGGATGGGAGTTACCTCTCAGAAAGCCCAAGCAAGACATAGTGGACTATGTACTTGGTCTCCGCTCCAGGATGGCTGAGTATATGGAGAAGGCATCCAAAAACCGTGAGGCCAGCCAAGAATTACAAAAAGCTTGGCATGACCAAAAGGCTGTCTTGACTGAGTACCAGCCTGGACAGAAAGTATGGGTGTTGGAGCCAGTGGCCCCAGCAGCACTCCAGGACAAATGGTCTGGACCCCATACCATTGTTGAAAGGAAGGGAGAGGTTACCTACTTGGTGGACCTAGGAACTCCCAGGAGCCTCCACAGGGTGCTCCATGTCAACAGATTGAAGGCATATGTTGACAGGGCAGACATGGGCTTGCTCATGGCTACAGATGAGGGGCAGGCGGAAGAGAGTGACCCTCTCCCAGACCTGTTAACTCAGAACCCTGAAGATGGCTCAGTTGATGGTGTGGCCTTAGATGGCAGCCTCACTGAACATCAGCAAAATGACTGAAGACAAGTTTTGCAGTCATATAGACATATGTTCTCATTGACACCCAGTCAGACTAACTGGTGTACCCATGTGGTGGACACTGGTGACAGTCTTCCTGTGAAAAACAAGATTTACAGGCAACCTGACCATGTCAGGGACTGTATAAAGACTGAGGTGCAAAAGATGCTAATTAGGTGTTATTGAGCCTTCAGAGAGCCCCTGGGCTATCCCAGTGGTTCTGGCCCCCAAACCTCACACCCAAGATTGAAAGAGAGAGATGAGGTTCTGTGTGGATTACAGAGGACTCAATGCTGTCATCAGGACAGATGCACACCCTATCCCAAGGGCAGATGAGCTCATAGACAAGTTGGCTTCTGCCAAATATTTGAGCACATTTGATCTGACAGCTGGCTATTGGCAAATCAGGTTAGCTGAGGAATCCAAGGCCAAAACTGCATTTTCTACCCCAGGAGGACATTACCAATTTATGGTGATGCCCTTTGGTTTGAAAAATGCACCTGCCACCTTCCAAAGGTTGGTGAATCAAGTCCTTGCTGGGTTGAATGACTTTTGAGCAGCTTATCTGGATGATATTGCTGTCTTCAACTCCACCTGGGAGGATCACCTGGTCCACCTGAAGGAAGTGCTTGAGGCCCTGCAAAAGGTAGGCCTCACTATCAAGGCCACAAAGTGCCAGATAGGGCGGAGTAAGGTTGTGTACTTGGGCCACCTTGTAGGTGGAGGCCAAGTTCAACCCCTGGAGAGTAAGATCCAGACCATAAAGGACTGGTCCCCTCCAACTACCCAGACTCAGGTCAGAGCTTTCTTGGGCCTTACTGGGTACTACAGGAAGTTTGTTAAGAACTATGGGTCCATTGTGACTCCTCTTAATGATCTGACATCCAAAAAGATGCCCAAAAAGGTTCAGTGGACAATAAATTGTCAAAAGGCATTTGATGACCTGAAGAAGGCCATGTGCTCTGCACCATCCTGAAGAGTCCTGACTACTCAAGAGAGTTCATTGTCCAAACAGATGCTTCTGAGTTGGAAGTGGGAGCTGTGCTTTCACAACTTAATGTAGATGGTCAAGACCAGCCCATTGCTTTTATTAGCAGAAGGCTGACCCCCAGAGAGAAACGTTGGTCAGCCATTGAGAGGGAGGCCTTTGCTGTGGTGTGGGCCCTGAAGAAGTTGAGACCATACTTGTTTGACACTCACTTCAAGATTCAGACCGACCATAAGCCCCTCTTATGGCTTATTCAGATGAAGGGTGAAAACCCCAAACTACTCAGGTGGTCCATTTCCCTACAGGGGATGGACTTTACAGTGGAGCACCGCCCAGTGACTGACCATGGTAATGCAGATGGTCTCTCCAGGTACTTCCACTTAGAACATGAAGATACAACTGGACAAGGTTAGTCTAATGTCTCTGCGTTTGGGGGGGTTGTGTAGGAGAGTAGGGTCTGCTATACCATGGTCACCCCAAATTTTTTGCTTTTTGCTTCACTGGTTTATGACTTAAGGTGGCTGTGGGCCAGCTAATCAGACCCACAGCCTGCTGTTCTCTCTCTAAATTAATGCCAATGCACTCTAGGTGCATTACGAATTGGATCTGGTTCACCTTATAGACCCCTGTAACAGTGTACCCCAGGTACCCAGGGCATAGGTGTATCCAAGGCCTACCAGGGGCTGCAGCATGGATTATGCCACCCCTGGCCTGGCCTCCATATTTGACACAACTGGCTGATCAATCAGCTGGGGTAAGTTGGTATAATCACCTCTTACTTAGGTATAGTATATCTATATCTAACATATCTGGACACATGTAAACCTATAAGCCACTCCTATGGAAGGCCTCGACAATCCTGGAGGCAGAGTGCTTGGTTTCATGTGAGATGGTTCTCTGGCACGAGCTGAGCCCGTCTGCAGCTGTCGGAAACAACTCCCTTAGCTGTTCCGGGATATTGCCATTACATATACTCTTAAGTGCATTATAATCCTTGCGGTTACTTGCTAACTTTTGTTTGGCTTTATCAAACATGTCGAGTAAGGTGTCATACGAATTGGGATACTTCCACCCTCGCCAGTTCTGGTGTCGGGGGTAGCATTCCACCCTTCTAGAGGGACACAACATGTACATAACCTGAACACCGGTTAAAGTTAAACTCGAGCCTCAGCATCACAAAATGGATGCTGCCACCACAGACACAAGTCTGACCTCCTGCTGCTGGGAGTCCTTCCAGCGAGGGGGCTTGGACAAAGGGTTTCCTGCCTTGGGAGGTGCGAGCACCACCCCAGACAGGATTTTGTGTATTGGGTAGGACAGGGCTGAATAGAATGAGACATTCCTGGGGCACACAAGGTGTCCCCGTGCATAAGCCAATCCAAACCGGTGCTGGGGCTTTCCAGCCCCAGCCCTGGCGCGGAGCTGGACAAAGGAAAGGGGGTGTAACCACCCCCCTTCCTGGTCCCACCCAGAGGAGGGACCTATCAGGTGATCCGGCCCCCAGATTTGGAATAAGAGTAGGAGCTGTGTCCCAAGACTTCAGATCATCCTGAACTCGACTTGAAACTAAGAAGAAAACTGGACTTCGACATTCTGCTGCACAGAAGACTGAAGAGCATCTCCCTTGTGGCCACGGAGTGACCACCCTGTGAATACAGGCACCATCCAGCAACTCGACCTCTGCTTTGCCGCTGCCTCCCGCCGGAGCCCGAGCCCAAACCCAACAAGACCCAGACTCCCAGACATCTCAGAGCCCGATCCACAGTCCCTGAAAAGAAGAGACCCATGGAGGCACCGAGAGACGTGGGACCGGCCATCTTGAAAGACTCACGAGAAGCTGACTGCGCAGCACCCAAGGCACCCTCGATGCTGTGCTTTGGGGTTTGAAAAGCCCCACCACTGAGCAGCATCTGCACCGAAGATCAGCCCCCCAGCATCTCCACGATCTGCGTGGGCCCCTTTTGCATTTTGCCACTCGACGCGACATCCCGGATACTGGACTGTTGGCTAGTGGCCATCTTGGCGACGAAATCAACACCGCTGGTCTGGTTGCTCCAGACTGGCCCTCGCTTCTGTAAAAAGGAGCACCCCCTCTGATCTTGCTGGTCCGAGTGAGAAGCTTGCATCGTTTCCTGCGTGGTGAATTAGCCAAGGCCTGTTTGCTCCGATCAAGAAGCCGACACCGCCATCAGCTAGAGCCTTTGTGGGACAGCTCGTGACCAATGCCTGGACGTCCTCGACCTCTTCGTGTCCACGTGGCTGCAGAGACAATCTTCACCTCTTCGCCTGTTTGCACCCAACATCGCCTGGTTCCATCCTGGTTCCACGGTAGTCACTGGCTAGTGACTTTGAACAGTGTCCCCTCTGCTTTCAGGTCTTCACCTCTTCAGATCCACCCTTGGATCCACCCGAACTCTCTTTGACGACCCGCCTGCAGCATCTTCATCTATAGGCTCCAAAGACCAGCGCGACGAAACCCGACACACTTTGAGACATATGCACCCGCTTCCTGTGGGTGAGGTAACCCTGGCACTCCGGTGCCCCTGTGTAGCAATACACCTCTAGTGTCTATGTTCCAAGTTGCTAGGTTCTAGGTCATCCGGAAGGTTCCCTTTTCACTAAATTTGTAACTTTTACGCACCATTGACTTTGCATTGGTGCATGCGAGTGCTTTAAGCGCTGCACCCGAGTCCCGCGGGCCTTTCCCGACTTAGTTTCTGCTAGTCCCGAACAGCTCCAGCGATTCCCCAGGCCCTAGGCCTACTTCCTTTTCGATTGGTGGTACTTATACCACTATTTTAGTATATGATTTAGGTGGCCCCTAGGACTCATCCATATTGTGCAACTTTTGTATATTTAAACTGTGTTTTGTTTTATCGCATTTGCTTCTGTGCTCATAAAGAGTATAGGGGATACTTGTAGTAAATAAATATATATATATTTTCAATATATATCTGTGTGGTGTCCTTTCATTTGGTATTCAAGGGGATTGTGTATGGTAAAACAGCTTGCTTCACATGCCTTTACAGAGTTTAGCCTAAGACTGCTTTGTCCACGCTACTAGGATAGCTGGTCTATAAGGTTGACTTACAACCAATCATCATAAGGGTTGCTTGGCATGGTACAAGGTGATCGCTAGAACTAATGAGCATCACATACCAGGCCAACTTCTCACATGGTGTGCATCTTATACAATGTTGTGAGCATAAATGTACCACTTAATTATGCAATACTGCTCTGATATGTGTATGTTATAACATACACATATTTCATGCAAACCGCATCATGTAACAGGCAGATCACAGATTTGTATTTTATGTAGATAGGTAAGTGGATTATTGCTTTCAAGACAGAGATCCTTTTGGTACCTGCAGTTAATAAATTGTAATCCTGGTCGTAGACCACAGTGAGCTATGAAGGACATTTGACTCCTACACCTTGCAACCCTGGCTGTCTCATGTAAACCATCTTGAACATTCATTTGCACACTTGCATGCTTTATTTTGAATGGATAATGTGTATGTTATGTAAAGCTCTCTAACACTCTGTATTGTGATGAATAGCGCTATCAAAGAAATAAAATAGTGCTATTTAAATTGTTATTTGTGTAAATAGATGCAAATAGTTGAGAGTGAGATGTGAGGGAATGATAGTCCCTTGGGGCAGTCACAGAGGGCAGAGCGGGGGCATTGAGTGGCATAAGTGACATTTAGGTGCCTTAGGGAAGATGTTCAAAGGTTGTGGCGTTGACGGGGAGATGTTAGAGAGATAGAACATGCCTTTAACTGTCATGAGGGGGTATCCCTTTCTCACCTCTCTTTTCATCAGTATGAGAGGTCTCAATGTCTTGGTGGGCGCAGGGGGTCTACAGCTGCTTTTTTCAGAGGTATGCCTTGGCATTGAAAACTCTAGATTTACTATGGATAGTATTTTAATACCTCACACATAGTTTGTGGAGGGCGACCCTCAGCATTTAAAGTGCCCATAGGTAACTTGATGTCTCAAAAACTAAAACAAGTGGCTGAATGGTGGGGCATGAACTTGGCCACCACTGAAGGCCGATGACGTACAAAGAGCAGGCAGCCCGCCAGCGAGCATGCGCAAACTGACACCCCCTCCCACCATCACCACCGTTTGCAAACTGCCCTCTCATTGAAGTGTGACTGATGTACTAATCACTTGCACGGTGATATGCAGATCCAGGGCACAAGTCGGGGGTACACACGGGTGGATGGCATCCACCCACTTTTTTCACAGGGTGAACGGCGTCCACCCTGCCAAGAATTTGGGCCCCACTGAGTAAAGTGATGAACTCGACCCGGTGTCATTTTAAAACACCAAGGGCCAGATGTAGGTAATTCCTATTTACCGACTCTTAAATACCGAATTTTACCGATTCGGTATTTAAGAGTCGGTAAATAGGAAGGGGGCAGATGTAGGTAATTCTAATTTTAGAATTACCGAATCGGTATGATTCGGTATTTACCGATTCAGTAAATACCGAATCGGTATTGCCAAATGATTCCTATGGGCCATGAAGCCCATAGGAATCAATGGGAAATACCGATTCGGTATTGAATCCAGCAAGGGTGCAGGGGGTGTCACTTTGACAACCTCAAGCACCCCAAGTACAGGCTTGTGTGACATGTGGCACACATACGTGCCCTAAGGTGTGTCACATGGCACAGGTGTGCATGCACAGATGTGCATGTACACCTGAATTCAGTATTTTACCACCCAATTGGATTGGGCGGTAAAATACCGAATCCTGAAGGCCTGTAGCACTGTGAACAGTGCCACCTACATCTGGGTTTTACCGAATCGGTAAAATTACTGATTCGGTATTTTACAGAATCTGTAAATTTACCGAATCGGTAAATTTACAGAATCTGTAAAATTAAGGGCCCTACATCTCAAAATCCAATTACCGGTCGGTAACGGCCGAATTCGGCCGTTACCGACCGGTAATTGGTGACCTACATCTGGCCCTAAGACACTTCCAGTAGTGCCTGCACATTGTCTGCATCCATCTGCAATAAGCAACAATGTGCAGGCGGGACAAGGCTTTCTTATTTAAGACTCCTGCTGGGCCCATAACAAAGGCCGAATCTGAGGGGTCATCAAGCCTCCTTTTGTTAGAGTCTCTTGTCTGGGAGAAGTCAAAAGCCTCAGACCTAGAAGCAAATGAAGCAGAGGGGAAACAAAGGCTCAAACCTTGTTAGCTCTTCATACTTACTCAGTCCCTGTTTAGATTATTTTTTCAGATTTATGTAGCGCAAACTCGACCCTAAGGTAATGGAGCGCTTTACACGAGCACCAGTTATGCTACATAAGGACACATTCATTTTTTTTGGTAGGCATGGGGAGATTAAGTGGTTTGCCCAGAATCACCGGTGTGGAGTCGACTCTGAGGCTCGAACCATGGTTTCCCAGCTCCAAAGTAGGCAGTCTAGCTGTCAGACCACATCCTCTATGCATATATGCATGCACTGTAAGAATGTCAGATGTGTTGGTCTTTCCCAGTATTTACACAAAGCAAATTGCATTTATATAGAGCTTACTTTTCCTGAGGAGGCATTGAAATAATTTACGTACCACTATTTTTTCTTGTATAGCCCTAGTCATTCCAGTGGAGAGTGTCAAAGCGATTTACATCAACAGGGGCATATTACATGTACAATGCATTATATAAGTTTGTAAATGAATGTACAAGATGTGTTACTTAAAACTGGGGGATTGCAAGGTGTAGAAGTCACATATCATCTTCCATAGCTCACTGTGCTATTATCCTTGCAATGCGCTCAAACGTACACATGACAGACCTGCTAAACATATATGTGAGGGCTTTAGATCAGATGTCACTTCTTGGGATGCCACTTCCTGTAAAGTCGTGGCTTGTGATGCCACTGTCTATGATGTCAATTCCTGTGATGCCATTTGTGATGTCATGTGCCGTATGTCGTGCGCCATGATGTCGCGCGCTGTGATATCACTTGCATACTGCCAAACAAGGTCAGTCCCCCACTTCTTTTTTTTTTGGACTTATGCCCTGGCCACGACACTGGCGTATAGATGTTGACTTGTTACACGTTTCTTTAACCCCTTCGCTGCGGCGGCAATTCCACCGCAGCGCTAGGGTGGCGGGGGGGCCGAGCAGCACTCGCATGCTCGTGACGGAGCCGCTCCGTCACGAGCCGCGGTTGAGCTGTGCTCGTGACGGAGCGGTTCCGTCATGGCCCCGCCCGCTCAATAGAACGCGCCGCGCAGGCGCGAAATCAGCACCGGGCAGGCGCGGCGGCAGGGCCATGACGGAACCTCTCCGTCATGAGCACAGCTCAGCCGATGCTCATGACGGAGCGGCTCCGTCATAAGCATGGGAGGGGTTAAACCAGGCCCTGACATATTGTAGATATTACCTTAGATTGCCAGCTGTGCGGACTGAAAGCATGGAAGCACATTTTTGCAAAACAAAGTTTATTTAAGCATGCAAACCTACTACATAGTTTTGTATTTCAAATGTGCAAAGAAAGCCAGGTCCAGCAATTTAGCAACAATCAGTAATAAAAAAGCAATTTCCTAAATGTTACTCTTCACTTTGCACACAAACAATCACTGAAACTCATCCATGAAGACTGATGCACCGGCCATGATCACCAGAATATGGTGGCCATTCGCTTGCATCTGTCGCCTGAGCGCTTACGTGCCAGACATGAAGGTGATTGTTCAAAGGTTGATGAAAGTACCCCAGAGCCAGTCACCCTGTCCCATTGAAGACCAGATACAGGAATGAGTGCAGGAATAATGCAAAGGTTTGGAGCAGCGGGGCCCAAGGTGGGTCTAGGATTGCAAGATTCTGGTTGTCCTTGAAATATGCCCCGGATCCCCCCTCCTGGACCCGAGCTTCACAGCAAAGGTTTAAACCATCCTCAAATCGCACACTTGATCCTCCCCGTCTATTACAACCTGAAACTGCTCAGTTTAAAAGGACAGTAGGGGTCAACAGCAGCGATGAGGGACTATGGTCATTAACAATACAATACATTTTAATGATTGAGACAAGAACACTCATTGGCTGTTATCTGGCAGTGGACACACAGTCTATTGTGATTACACAGAATTCTCAAACATAGCAACAATTATATATTTAAAGTAAACACAGTTGTTTATTATTTGACATTGACCTATAACAGGCTGAGGGAAAGGATGCAAGGAGTCCCTTAATTGTAGAGTTGCGAGGCAGGTGGGAAATATGTGGCATTTTTCTCACATGTCCATTTGTTTGGATTTTTGCAAGATTCACTGCCCACTCTACCACCATTCATGGTGCCACAGCTTCTCTTGTCATCTGTGCCACCGTTGTTTCTACAATAAGAAAAATGTAATTCAGGAGAAATTCAATATCTACACAAGAGGAGAGTTGTTATACATTTGTCTCCATGACCATTAGGGTCCATACGTGTAAGCGCTGTTCATTGGCCGACAAGCATAAACAATGACCGGTTTAGCAAACCTATTCATACAACTCCAGAGGCCAACCAATCGGAGTGAGTCAATTTCCACTAGGAGGCTGAGTTGTGTGTCATCTGCAGGTGGTAAAAGGGGACAGATTTGATAACTGATGTCATACCTGCATTTCATGTACGTAAATTCTTACTAGACCAACTCCTGGAAGTGTGACTGTCCCTCGAGCTCATTGCACCACTTCCTGAGGCGAAACCTGCCTTGATCTTGCGCCCGCGCCAGGACATCCTCAGAGAACACGCCCAGCTCTTTTGGCTGTTGAGTGTATTCTTTGAGACTAGTGCTGACCTACTGTGGGCCCCACACATGTTTTTTGTTCCCTAATATTTAACCTTTACTTTTTCCTTAATGGATTTGATTTTTACATCCTTGAAATACAACTTTTTGAAAGCCCCAAAATATTTTAGAAAGTTGTTTCTTGAAGGCTATGTTAAGTCGAGCACTTTATTGCCCAATTGTAATATAAATTATGTGTTGTTGAGACCTTCTAAGATTCAGCTCACCAAAATGCTGTTGCATAAAAAACGTATAAAATATGTAGGAATGTTTTCAGAACCATATAAGCCTGGCTGCATTCTCACCCAAGTTACCTTAACCAAAGTCTGGTGCCTGAACAGTCGGGTCAACCTGTGATCAAAGATTGCACAGTAGGACTGGACATCTTAAGCCAACACTCTGCAGGATCATCGTAGCACTAGTACAACCCTCTCTCGCCTCAAAGATCACCGCTCACGGAATATACCAGGATCCTGGTCAGCTCCACTATTGGTCTCGGTCCACCTACCCTCCCCAGGAAAGTTATTTATAAAAATGCGGGACTTTACTCCTTCACTGTGGAAAGTCATGGGCCCATTCCAAATATTTGATTGATCAGAATTATAGAGGACGGGCACTGGCCGTTTTAGCTCTTTGATTGTTCATAAAGACCCAGAGAGTCTTGGGGCTGGGCTGGAACTTGTACACATTACTTCTACAATCTATCGCTCTGGGTCACACATTGAACTGAAATGGCCATGACTGGTCTCCTGGGCCTTTTCGCTGCCTCTTGACACTGCACAGCATCCGGCCACACTTGGGAAGAAGGTGGCCTTTATAGCTACTTAAAACATTCCCAGCAACATCGAATTTAAGTAGCTGTTGATGATTATTCTGTAGCTCCACCGAGGTTACAATGCAGATTTCTTCCAGTTCTAGATCTGTCCACCTCCTCCGAACACTTCATCCTTGATGAACCATCCATTTGTTGGGTTTACTTTTGAAGTGTTGTGAGATATGTGACCCAGCAATGCAGGGATGGAAGAGGAGGGGGTTGTTGTAGTATCATGTCATCTTCATAGAGGCAGAGATAGCTCACCCTGATATAGGTAAAGTTGAAGTGTTTGTGAAGTTAAAACCCTGATAGACCTACAGTGGTTTGTTCAGCTGCTGCCTCTTGACTAAGTTATCACATTTGTTGACAATCGACCAGTGTGCTGAAAAGATTGATTGGGAGCCTCTTCCCTGGATGCTTAGCTTTGGGTAGCTGCAGTGATTACCATAAGGCCATTGTTGTTCAGATATCCAGGGTTATGTGATGAAGGAACTGGTGAAAAGTGTTTCCTGCTTGTACTTTTCATCATCACCGTTCACTGGGCCACTAACAGGAGGTTTAAACGAGAGTTGTTTTCCAATAGAGTCTTTTTATCTTCTGTATCTGATGAATTCTACCATTGGCATGCTATGACCAGTGTTCTAGAAAACCTTTCTAGTCAGTATTACTGGTGTTCAATGCTTAATTTGAGGGGGTGGTTGCAGGTGGGGCTCAGGGCACTCATTTTTCCTCATAAGACTTTGACCCAGAACAAGAGATAGAAAAACACAGGGGAACGAAAAAAGTGCCCAAGAATGTAATCAGGGATGAAAAAGAACCTGAAAGAGTGAGATAAAGAGACAGGGAGTGTCTGGTGGAGGATGAAAGAGGCGTGAGGTGGAATCAAGACTAAGCCGCTTTGGAGTTCAGCCCCCTGACAATCGATAGTTCCAGCTGCAGCCTTCTGAGCAAAGCCTTGGGCCCAGCACTTAATCTGATCCACATCAAGCGCTGCTGGTGTACATTTATCAGTACAGGGCGGTGTACTGAAGTCTTGCAGGGGGGGATCTAGAAAAGATTCACAAACAGCTAAACACGAAAGACCCTGTTATGAGGACTCCAAGAACAAATTCATATTGGGTGACATTAAAACTCTAAGAAGTAAGCTTCACCTAGCAGCTGGCAGAGAGGTTGTCTTCTTTAGAAATCATGAAATAACTCAGAGACACCGAGGGACAAATGAGGTGGGTGTTATTGAGGTTACATATCATGTCATGGAGGTTTACTGAAGGATACAAGAGCAGAATAAAAATCTGCACTAAAGAAGCAGAAACATAATTATTAGACTGAATATGATAAAGAGTGTCCAAAGGATGATTCCAAATCCAACCAGGCACTTGCCAGTCGACAAGATAACGTAGGCGATCAGAGAGTTTACCTCCTGAGAATCACCTGCCACAGAGGGGGTAGGAGGTTTTCGTGTGTCCTTAGGTTACTACAGTCGTTTGGCCGTCTAATTAGACTCACATCTCCTCCTAGCTATCATGATGTAGACTAGAATTATTGCCCTTGCGAAACGTAATGAAAATCTGACGCAAGGTTGGTACGACTTGCTGATCACAGACTACTGTAAAACATTTGCAAAATAAGTCCTTACCAGGATTTCACTTCTCATGCCCAGATTTGTAAACTACGATTAGGGAGGCTTTATTGTGCATAGATCAACAAGTAATGGCATTAAAATGCGGTATAATGGCATGGAGGGTGCCAAGGGAATGTTGAGATTATTGCAGTGACTCTTTTGTTTTAGTTTAAAGAGCTTTATTAGAATAATTGGAAGCAAAGGTACATTATATAACAATACAACTAGAACGAAAAACATTAGATACGCAACTGAATATACAATTTGGCAGAAAAGGTAATATAAGAGATCTATCATAAACTAAAAATAAGCCAAATGGGAACAAAATACTGATTAAAGAAGTGTACCTATCAAGTAAATAGCATTTTACACTTTTTTTTCTTTTTATAAAGGACAGAAAAGGAGGAAAAGAAAAGAGAGAAAAAGACTGGAGACATAAGATTATCTTCATCTAACATTATATTAAAACATTAATCTTATAATACTCATATTGGTTTCGGAAATCAGAAAATGACTGTACAATTGATATATGAGAGAAAATAAACTAAGAGAAGACAAGAATAAAATACTCATGGTGGTTGATAAACAAAGTAACTAACTGGATTACCTAATGCAGACGCTGATAAGTAGTTAGTAAGTGGGGACCAGAGGGCTTCTTTACGATTAAGTTGTTGAGAAGTTTTGAAAGAAGCTCTGTCCAGTCTGTGGTGATAACATTGACGGTTCCACCAGGCGGAGAAAGAAACCTTAGAGGCATCCTTCCAGTTAGAGGTAATTACCCGGAAGGGAATAGCAATTAACAAGTCCACAAATATGCCCATCTTACGAGAGCCAAACCAAACCGCAGAGTTGCTACCCAAAAAAATGGAATATATGTCAAAAGGGTAGTTAATAGTACAAATAGAGGAAATTGACTCACATATCCTAATCCAAAAATGGGTAATATTAGGGTAGAGGAAAAAAGAGTGCATAAAGGAACCAGGAGTAGAAGGGCATACCCAACAATTCGAGATAAATGGGAGCTATATTTAGAAATTGATAAAGGAGTTAAAATAATCTATGGTAAAAATAATAAAGGGTCTGAGTGGTACTAGAGTTACAAGAGGTGTGGTGTATGTGTGTCCATATAGAGTTCCAAGTAGGAACAGAAAGGGTAAGTTGTAAATCAGATTCCCATAAGAGCTCAATTTTACTTTTAGGACGATTGTGAGAAGAAAAACTTTAGGTACTTGTAAACTTGGGAGGCTTTAATAAAGAGAGAAGTGGATAGAGGTTCTAACAGATACTTTTGAGAAGGAAGAGACAATCCGGAAAGTAGAGATAACTGTTCTATTAAAAGCAAACGTAAAGACTCATATTTTAATAAAGAGGATGTAGGTAAGTCAAAAGCGTATTGAACTTCTTGTAGAGAAAGTCAACGAGAATCCTGTATTAATTGTTTACCTTGAAAAATCCCTTTGACGGCCTAGGTCTTCCAAAAAATGGTACGAATAAATAATTTAATGTTTTAACTATGCCAAAGAGGGGAATCCAAAAATATCTGTAATTGAGATTACTATTAACATGATGAAAGTTTGAAATACATTTAGAAATTGTAGGGTAATTAAAAGAGCGAGGAGGATGAGTAAAACCTGCTTAAAGAGGAAAAGGAAAAGGAGAAATCAGAGATTTCTCTAGCTGGTGCCATACTGTAGAGATCGGTTCTTCCACATTAGAAAGATAAGGTAACATTTGGCGAATTAAAAAAGAGGAATGGTATTGTTGAAAGTTGGGAAACTGACCGCCAACCCGATCTTTAGGAGCAGAGAGAAGAGCTAAGGAAATACGAGCTTTCCAACCGTTCTAGAGAAATTTACTTAAAATGCCATTGTGGGTTTTAAAAAATTTCAAAGGTATTCTGACCGGTAGCATGGATAAATAAACAAATAATAACTGGGAACAACATCATTTTAATGGTGTCTAATCTACCCCACCATGACAAAAAGAGAGGAGTCCATCTGTCCGTCATATTTTTAACTTTAGATAAAACCTCATCCAAGTTGAACTGAATCGTTTTTGCAAGAGTAGAAGAATATTTAATCTCTAAGCAGGTAACATTACTAGTATTCCATTTAAAGTCGATACCTTCGAACATACTTTTTAAACAAAATTTATTTATAGGGAGCACTTCAGACTTGGAAAAATGTAATTTATAATCTGGCAAGGCCGTATAAGAGGAGAGAAGTTCGGTAAAAGCAGGCATAGAAGTAGAGGGATTGGAAACATATACCATAATATCATCTGCAAAGCAGTAAATTTCATTTCAACAGATTTGTGCGTAAAACCTCGAAAGGTGGGGGAGTGTATTGAAGAATGAAGAAAGGGCTCAAGAGAAAGGATAAAAAGTAATGGGGAGAGGGGAGAATAGTGACGAGTACGTCTTTACAAGAGGAAATAAGAAGATTGAGAGCCGTTAACGAAAACTGAAGTAGTCGGAGAGGAATATAACAATTTAATAAGAGATAGAATAGAGGGACCAAAACCATGCCATTTGAGAGCATGCATCATAAATAACCAATGAATCTGGTCAAAAGCTTTTTCCGCGTCTAAGGTTATGGTGGCTCTAGGAGAGGAACTCTTAGAGGCAAGATGAACTATATTAAGGAAAGTTCTAGAATTATCAGAAATAGTCCTTCCTTTAACAAACCCTGTTTGTTCAAAACCAATTAAATCCGGAAGAACTTTATTAATACGAAGGGCTAATATCTTGGCAAATAGCTTATAATCAAGGTTAATCAGAGATATGGGACGATAGTTGGCACAACAGGAAGGATCTTTATCTTTTTAAGGAATAAGACAGATCATAGCTTCAGGGAAAGAGCCTCGAGCCTCTCCGTTATGAACAAAAAATTGAAAAACAGCTCAAATATGGGGCAGAAGAACAGAGGCAAAACAAGAATAGAACTCAGCAGTAAGACCATCAGGACCCGGAGCCTCATACTTAGGTAGCATGGGCAAAGCGGATTTAATCTCAGTAATAGAAATAACCCCTTCTAAAATAGAGCAGTCAGGAGGGGGGAAGAACGAGGGGGTCATTAATTAAAAAAGGAATCCAGATTAGCGTCAGAGGGAGAAGATTCAGGAGTGTGAACAGTTTTATGGAAATCTGTAAAACAAGTTAATAGTTCTTTATCTTTGAAATGTCATATCATGATCATCAATAATCTTAACCACTCTAGATCTTTGAGATTTGACCTTCAAGTAATTCACCAACAGCATACCAGTTCGATTACGACCACCATAAAATTTAGAATTAATTTTTAGCATGATCCCCGTTATTGCAATGACTCTCAATGCAGAAAAGGCGTTTGACAGGATGTCATTGGTTAACCTGCTGCCTGTCACGCAGGCTTCGGTGAATACCTGATCCACCAGAAACCCTTCTACTATCCGGTACCTCCTGCTTCTTCTGTAATCAATGATGTTGCTTTACTCCCTCCCCCCCGTTGTCATTGCACCGAGCCACTAGACAGCATGTACCGGCAAGAATGGGTGGGTGCAGGTATTTCTAAGTTTTGTATACATTGGAGTACACATGACTTGCCCCATTTTAGTAACTCTCACTCCCCTAAAGGTAAGTGGAATCCTTTTTCATTGAGCCCATGTCTCTTTCACACCCAGTGATCAACACTTTTAAAGGGAGCACAGATGTCTGGGAACAATGTCACATGTCTCCTTGACATGCATTCATCTAAGACTGACATGTGAATAGAATTTTCCGTGTTCTTTGTGGACAGAATTGCTTTAATCGAGCCTCAAGATCTCAGACATTTATCATGTTGGACTAAGGATTTGGAGTGTAACGAGTACCATTGGTGGAGCAGTCTTCCCACTATGGCCCTCATGGTTTTAAGTCCCTGCTGTCATTATTTTCCATGGGAGGGTGCTGCAGTACCAGTGGTTGGCCATGTGTGGTGTTGGACTTATTTCAGCTCTGTACCGGGGTCCCTCCCTAACCTCCCTACTTGTCCCTAAATCCCTCCTGTTTAGTAGTGAGTAATAGTAAACATACATGCCTGAGGATCTCTCCATAGAAAAGACAGGAGAGGTGGAGGAAGATGCTGCGAATAGCATTTTGTAGTACTTTTCTGGTACAATTGTTGTACTGCTAAATGAACAACAAAATGCAGGTTGTGACTAGGCCCCACAGTATCTACAGCCAGTGATGTACAGAACCCCTCTCTGCAATCTCATAAAAAAACACTATCTCTTTAATTGCATGATTCCTGCATGCTAAGAGGTAGAGGAGGTTCAGCGACCAGTAGCGCTGTATAGGTAAATGCATTCATTAGCACTGACTATCACTGCGCATGTCATACCAGCAGGAATGTACATAACATTCTGTAAAGGAATGATGTTTAGAAAGCTGGTACATACTTATCTGTAAAGTTTCTTCCAGTCACCCATCTCCAGGTGCCATTTTCTTTTCTCAGACCAATCCAGAAAGAAGCTGTGTGCAGCTGGTTAACCAAGAATTCCTAAAACAAATACACAAATAACATCCCATCAGAGAGAGTGCTTGCGGAAGTCTGAGACCGCTTTTGTGTGTGTGCGTGAATATGCGAGCGAGAGAGAGAGAGATTGATTGATTGAGTGTAAATACACAAGCATGGGTGTCTGTGTTTTCCACATGCATATAATAATGAGTACCTTTGTGTCTGTCCCCACAGTTCCTGGACCACTGTCAATCTTTCAACTTTTTAAAGAGTTTTGCACATCCCTTCTAAAGTATATCTTAGGGTACATTCGCATCTCCTCAGGGGAGTATAATCAGTCTGACAAGGGACCACATTAAGGTGGACCTCCTAATCCACTGGAGTGATGTGTCCTTCATGAAGAGGTCAAGCAGCTGTTGTGGGAAAAGATTGTGGTCGACGGAGTTGGACACACTTCACAGATCTTTCAGAATCAACTCACCTACACCACCGCAACCCAAGATGATTCGCAGATCCTCTACAACAGAGCCCACCACAGCTTCTCTACCCATGCCATGACAAACGTACAGACACAACAGTTACCCATCAGGCTGCTAGAGACACATTAATAGAATTATTTTACCCACTTGTCATCCTCCTGCCTTGATGTTACTAGCAATTGATGGGTCTATCCCATTGGCTGAAGCTACAACATGCAGATATAGCGAATTTATCAGCTTCCCCAACCTCGTCCTTCTACAGTACAAATTCTGTGGTGTCAGAAATCCTTCCAGAGGGCCATGGGGCAAGCAGGTATTACTGGGCCCTACCATGGGGGCTGAGTCTTTTTCTCTTCATTTTCCAGGACCTGACCTACTATGGGCACTGTGTAACCGGTTCCGTACCACTTCAACACTTGACTCCCAGTGGAGAGGGGTCAAGCAGTCCAAGGCATCTGGGGGTAGGGAGCTGGGAGGTTGACAGTTCCAAGTCCCACTTCCCTGTCTACTAGTCATGGTTATTCCCCATTTATAATAGGCTGCATTCTGGCTAGGACCCACTACAAGTGCAAGACTTAGAAGTCTTGCTATTGCTTTATAAAAGTCAATGTTTTCCAGCGCTATAGCTCTATGAGGCAGAGCAAGTTCCCTAAGGCCTTTCAGCCCGACGATCAGTCTTACTCGCTTCCATTGGTGTTTCTGGACAGAAAACCCCGGGAGCATTCGACACTCTGGCATCGCAGTGAACAAGAGCCAGTGATGGCGTTGAGAGGCAGTCTCATTGAAGGCTGCACAGCAGCTAGTTGTCTGCACCCCTCCTTGGATGAAGTGATACGTTCTCCTGATCCTGCTGGTAGATAGGAGTGGTCGTTAACCTTCTGATACCTCAGTCAAGCCTCCAGACACATGGGTCAACTCCCATAGTTCATCGTGAACCCACAATTGTACCAGTGGCGGCCCTCTCTCGGCAGGCGGTTCAACCAGGGCGAAGGCCCATACTCTATATTGTAGTCCCCTCCTTGGCACATGGGGTTGCTGAATTTTTTCAGCAGATGGGCGGCAGTATTATCGGAATAGCAGTAGTATTCTTCACAGCAGCCCCCTCTAGCATTCAGGGTCTCCGACTTTGTTCTGCACATGAGCGACAGCCCGATCGATGCAACCGCAGTTACCTTCACTGCAGGCCCCAGTGGCATGCAGGGTTGCTGAATTGACTCAGGACATGGCCTAAGAGGCACAGTCTTCTCACACTTCACAGCGGAGATCCACTTGCCAGGTTCCCCCACTGGACCTTGAGAGCCACAGGCCCTCTTTCTCCCCATCATAGGGTTCCTCTGGTGACGGCAGGCAGACACTGGTGCTCCAGTTCCTTGGGTGATGTCCCTCACACAGCTGGGAGACTGGCAGACCATGATCCCCAGCCCTGGTCACACATGGCAGAACTCTTGCTGGGTTTCTCCATGTCGAGGTACAGCCACTGCTGGCTGCTTGACGGTTGAGGACTTGGGAGCTCCAAACTCCATTTTTACAATCTGACACAAATGTGACTTAGTGCCTCAGTCTTTGAAGTTGAGGTTGGGGGCTGCAACCTTTGAAGTGCCAACTCCTTTGTCCTGTCCTTTCACCCATGAGGCAGTCTGTCACAGGAGGAGTGACCCATCCCAGATAGCCCCACAATAAAGGCCAATGGACGGACTGAATGTCTGCATCAGTGATATACGCCTAACACAAGGTTACGAGTCCTACTCTTTATGGTTCTCTTATCAGCTCCACCACCTTCCTGAGATGTGCCCGGGCCCTCTCACCCTTGACCTCTTTTAGGAGCAAAAAGTCCTTTGGAATGTACTGAAGAGCCTGGCTCTTTCTTCCTCCAGTGTGTGTCCAACCAGCTCTCATGAGTGTAGCAATACAGAACTCTGTCTGGGGTAAATGGGCTGGGGGGTTCCTCCACATGCCTCTCCAGAAGACCTTCGACCTCCAATATGGAACCAACAGGCTTCCATGTATTGCACATATCTCTGAGTTCACGCACAAAACAATCACCCAGGCTTCTGTGTACTGCACCCCCGACAGGCACACATACATCTCAGTGCACACATGCAGACACGCTATGGGCACCCCACTGGTCTAAGCAAGACCGCAGTCTGTGAGACAGGCTTAGGTCGTGCTGTACACAAATAATCTGTGTTCACCCATGAGCATAAAGCAGCACCAGGCATCCAGATATCGTTGCACCTGGGCATTCAGAGTGGGGGTTCACATCCCTTACCATGTGAGTGCCTTTTATAGCCCATCAAAGGCCTCTTCCACCTCATGGTACCCCAAACCACCTCCTATCATGGAGAGGTTGGGCTGTCAGATCGGTAAAACCAAATAGGAAAGTCCATCAGCATTTCCTTGGCTCCACTACAAAGTTTAACCCTTGCAATGAAATAGACCAGCTCTATTAATATTGAATTCTTGTATAGTGTATAGCTACCCATAGGGTTTTCCAGCACTTGGAGGACAGGCAGAACATCTTAGTGAGGAGAGCTAAAAGTGCCAAGTTTTCTGTTCCTTGCGGAAGGAGGATAAAGACACACAGCATCTCAATGACTCAGGAGGGAGCTCTATAGCCTAGGGCCAAGAAAAGAGAAAGAGCGCCATCCATCCAGGTGCATTTAATTCTAGGGACTGTGCAAAGCAAGTGATTGCTTGAGTGCAAGGTGCTGTAGGGGAGGTAGGAAACCACCAATTTTTGCAGGAGCCTGCAGTCCGAGCGTGTGCTGATTTTATGCATAAAGCAGAGAATTTTAAAATGTATTTGCTTATCCACTGGGAGCCAAAGCAGATGGTGAAGGGGCCGGAGGCAGAGGAGTGTTTGCTGAGGCAAAACAAGAGCTTGCCAGCAGAGTTCGGAACCACCTGAAGGTGCCTTATCACAGTCTTCTCTGTCCTCAAATGCACGATGTTGCCATAATCTAGCCATAATAATTGTAACGAGGGGGACACGGACTCGGGCCCTCCAGGCTTACCTGTTCCTATGTCCCCTCTTTCTGAACAGCACACCAACTCCTGGAAGACGACGGACATGGTATACAACCCCACGTGGGATACCGAGGACCAGTGTTTCTTTAACTGGGCGGAGCTGGACCCTGAACCCGCCCACCTACCACTGGTAAAACCCAGCCCGGAAATCACACAGGTGTGTTTTACACCCGGAGGTGAAGAAGGAGAGTGGCGACAGAAAGGAGAGTGGCGACAGGAAGGAGAGCGGCGAGAGGACGGAGCAGAGCGGAGGTCGGAGGAGGCGAGAGAGGAACAGCGGAGGTCGGAAGAGGCGAGAGAGGAACAGCGGAGTTCGTAAGAGACGAGAGAGGAACAGCGGAGGTCGGAGGAGGCGAGAGAGGAACAGCAGAGGTTGGAGGAGGCGAGAGAGGAACAGTGCTGGTCGGAGGAGGCTGAAGGAGCAGACAGAGGAGCCCATATCATCGGAGGAGAACGGAGAAGGAGCCGAGACTTCAGTGACAAGCCAGGAGGCCAACGGGAAGGAGCATCGCCCAGCCACACTTCCGGGGAAGTGTGGCTAGAGCAGGTACGGTCATGCTTTACGGGTTGGGCGGGACGTAGGTGGGCCAAACCACCCTGAGAACCACTCGGCATACCGTGCACTCCCCCCCCCCATCACTAAATCGACACTTGTCCCTGGGTCGAGTAACTGCACGCGTGTATCCTCACTCCCTTCCCCTAACTCCTGCAAAAGTACCAGACTAATACTGGTTTCTTTCTTTCCTGGTGCTGTGGACCGGACAACTTGTCGAAACGGCGGAGGAGCGGCCTACAAATCCCAGAAGGCATCGGGACTCCCGGCGCTAGGAGTTGCAAAGCACCAGACGGAGGACACAGAAAACCCCCTCCCATACTACTGAGCGCCGGTCCAGAAGAAGCGGTTATATAAAACAATAAAACCATCTGTACCCAAAACACCGTTGTCCCGACTCGAAGGCTCACAAGTGGTGGAGAATGCGGGCAGTGAACTAGCCATCTGGGAAACAAAGATGGAAGAAATGCTACAGGCTCTGGTTAAAGGCCAGGAACAATTGGGATGGGCTGTGGAGCAGCAGCTCGCGTCCTCACAACAAGATAGAGAAACCTTCAGGAATACAGTGGTGGCACAACTCGAGGGGTTACAACAGACAGTCGACCCTGCCAGTAACCCTGTCAGGGACACACAACCCCATCCCACACCTTCAGGTATATCCCTGCAAAAGTATATTGCCGGCGAAGATCCCGACGCGTTCCTGGTAAATTTTAAGAGGGTGGCATTGGCATGTGGGTGGCCATTGGAGAAATGGCTGTTTTTCCTCGCCCCCCTGTTAACCGGGGAAGCACAGGCGGCCTACCAGGTGACCAACAGCAACGGGCAGAACCCATACGGACAGATTAAGGTGATAATCCTAGACCACCTAGGTTTGGATACGGAGGCCTACCGGGTACGCTTTCGCAAAGAAAGAGGGCTGGCAGGGGACAATCCGAAAACCTTGTTTTTTCGGCTGAAGTCTGCTGCCGATAAATGGCTCAGCCCCAACACCAGCACAAAAGAGGAAATCATGGACAAGATGTACCTTGAGCAGTTTCTTGAGGCGCTGCCTACAGGACTCAGAGGTGGCTGTGGCAGCACTCCAACCTTTCGACAAAACAAGCCATGGAGATGGCCGCCATGTTTGTTAGGGGCCAGCCTCGGTTGAATACAAGGGAGCAAGAGAAACCGAACAGACCACCTCTCAGGCCGGAACGCCGGCCACGAGCCCCCCCTGGGCTCCCAGTTCCCCATCTTGCAACCCCGGAGGTCCCCCTGTTCCGGGGTCTACAGTGCTTCGACTGTGGGGCCGGGGGACACATTGCTCGCCTGTGCCCACAAAAACGAACCCAGGAGGAACCCATGGAGGTCGGGTATTTACAGAAAGCTGTTATGTATACCGCAGAACTTGGAGGTGCATATCACGTGAGTGTCAGAGTCAATGGAACAGAGGTCAGGGCCCTGTTGGATTCGGGATGTAAACAGTCTATGATACAGGGATGTTTTGTGAGACCCCCCCAGGTAATGCCAGATGCCCTAGTATATATAAAATGTGTGCACAGTGATGTTAAGGGCTACCCGGTGGCATATATTCCCATAGACCTGGAAGGTAGGAGGACACTGGTAGTTAAGGTAGGTGTGTTGGACGCCTTTCCCGAGAAGCTCATATTAGGGACCGACAACCCCCACTTCTTGGACTTGTTTGAGGGAAAGATACTAAAGGGTAGATCTCCCAATGCCCCTTCTCTTCCTGCCCTGACATCCCCTGACCCCTGGGTGGGAGACAGGAGCTTTCGTTTCGCCCAGGCCAACGACTCTAACCTGTTCAACGCCTGGTAACAGGCCCATGCTGACCAGAACAATCCCCAGCCTCGATATCCCCGGTTTCTGATAAAGGATGACCTTCTCTATCGACAGACAAAACAGGAGGACCGTTGCAACTATTGGTCCTGACCTGTTTCAGGGAACAGATCATGTTTTATGCCCATACGCACTTGTTGGCGGGCCACACAGGGAGCGAGAGGACCACCCAGAATGTGCTGAGAAGTTTCTATTGGCCGAGAGTATACCAAGACATCAAGACCCATTGCCAGACGTGCGATGTTTGTCAACGCAAAAACACTCACAGACTGCCTGCTGTACCCCTACAACCACTCCCTATAATTGGAACACCCTTCGAGAGAGTCGGCATGGACCTCATAGGCCCACTGCCAAAAACGCGGAGGGGGCATCAATACTCTCTGGTGATCGTGGACTATGCCACTCGCTTCCCGGAAGTATTCCCTCTGAAAGCCCCCACCTCGAGGAACATTGCAGAGAAGTTCCTGTTCTCGAGGGTGGGATTTCCCAAAGAAGTCCTTACGGATCAGGGTACTCCGTTTATGTTAAGAGTCATGAAGCAGGTATGCCAGCTTTTACACCTCCACCAGATCCGGACGTCTGTCTATCATCCCCAGACGGACGGACTGGTGGAGCGTTATAACGGGACCCTGAAGTCCGTCCTGAAGAAGATGCTCACGGTGAACGGAAGCGACTGGGACATGCTGTTACCTTTGGCTTTGTATGTAATCCGAGGCCAGAAACAGAGCAGTTTGGGCTGCTCATCCTTTGAGATGCTTTATGGACAACAGCCCCGGAGTCTTCTGGAGATGACCAAAGAAGTATGGGAAGCCGAGACATCGGGAGAAACAAGAACCCTATTGGAATACACCCAAAGCCTAAAGAACAAACTGGGAAAGATACGCGAATTGGCATATTCCCAACTGGAATGTAATCAAAAGAAGCAACAGACTCACTATGACAAGGGTAAGAAATGGCGACATCTCGTCGTTGACGACTGGGCACTAGTGTTACTGCCCTCACCCACAAAGAAGTTTCACAATGAGTGGCAAGGACCATACAGAGTCCTAGAGACGAGAGGTAAGACAACCTATCGACTACAACTGAGCGGGAGGAAAACACAGATTTTCCACATACAACCTCCTTAAGAAGTGGTTGGGCTCTCCGCCCATGTCATCCAACCTCGCATCCCCCACAGAACACTTCCCCGAAACAACGGTGAGAGAACTGGTAATCAACAAAGAATTATACCAGAGCAAACAAAAGGGGCTCCAGAAGGTCCTCCGACCCTTTGAGCGTATATTCTTCAACCTTCCGGGGACGACCGGATTGACGGAACACCGGATAGAGACCCCTGCGTGTGTCACAGTGAAGCAACGACCATACAGGATTCCAGCTGCAAAGAGGGAAGCGATAAGCAAAGAAGTTAAGGAAATGCTAAAGCTAGGAGTGATCCGACCCTCTAGAAGTGAATGGTCTTCGCCCATCGTGATGGTGCCCAAACCGGATGGAAGCAGCAGATTCTGCATGGATTTCAGAGCACTAAATGCAGTATCGTCTTTTGACGCATATCCCATACCCAGGATAGACGAACTAATAGAGAAACTAGGGGACTCCCAGTACATCAGTACCCTCGACCTGACAAAAGGCTACTGGCAAGTCCCATTGAGAGAGGAAGATCGAAAGAAAACTGCCTTCGCCACTCCAGAAGGACTCTATGAGTTCAACGTACTCCCTTTGGCTTACACAGTGCCCCCGCCACCTTCCAGAGTCTAATGAATGAAGTCCTAAGAGAACACCAAGGGTATAGCTCGGCGTACCTGGACGAAATCATCATATTTAACCCATCGTGGGACGAACACCTAAAACACCTGCAGATTATTCTACAACTCCTCACAGCCGGACTACACATCAACTCAAAAAAATCACGGATCGGGTTCCAGAGAGTCAAGTACTTAGGATATGTCCTAGGACACGGAGTCATAGAACCCCAGCTCAAAAAGGTTAGAGCTATAGCCGACACCCCTTTCCCCAAAAAATCCCAAAGAAATGAGGGCGTTCTTGGGGCTAGTAGGCTACTACCGGAGATTCATCCCCTCTTTTTCAGACATAGCAGCCCCGTTGACTGACACCTTAAAAAAACAGCCCAAGAATCCTGACTTCCAGAGACCGACCCCTGCTATGTGGTACGCCTTCCAGACCCTAAAGAGAGCTACCACGACCAGCCCAGTTCTCACCTCACCCGACTTCTCCAAACCCTTTATCCTGCACACAGACGCCTCCGACTTCGGCATAGGAGCCGTGCTGTCACAAGAAACAGGGGCCGTAGAGAACAACCCATTCTCTACATCAGTCGCAAGTTGTTCCCTAGAGAGGTGAGATACCCAACAATCGAAAAGGAATGTCTCGCCATAAGGTGGGCTATAGATAAGCTGCGCTATTACCTGGAGGGGCATTTCTTTATCCTGTATACAGACCACGCCCCGCTCTTATAGATGAGCCACAACATCTCGAACAACCCAAGGGTTATGAGAGCCCATATCATCGGAGGAGAACGGAGAAGGAGCCGAGACTTCAGCGACAAGCCAGGAGGCCAACGGGAAGGAGCATCGCCCAGCCACACTTCCCGGGAAGTGTGGCTAGAGCAGGTATGGTCACGCTTTACGGGTTGGGTGGGACGTAGGTGGGCAAAAACCACCATGAGAACCACTCGCCATACCGTGCACTCGCCCCCCCCTTCACTAAATCGACACTTGTCCCTGGGTCGAGTAACTGCACGCGTGTTTCCTCACTCCCTTCCCCTAACTCCTGCAAAAGTACCAGACTAATACTGGTTTCTTTCTTTCCTGCTGCTGTGGACCGGACAACGTGTCGAAACGGTGGAGGAGCGGCCTACAAATCCCAGAAGGCATCGGGACTCCCGGCGGCTAGGAGTTGCAAAGCACCAGACGGAGGACACAGAAAACCCCCTCCCATACTACCGAGCGCCGGTCCAGAAGAAGCGGTTATATAAAACAATAAAACCATCTGTACCCAAAACACCGTTGTCCGTGAGTCTGTTCTATTCCCCACTCGAAGGCTCACAATAATATTAAGGCTTTGGTAACTGTTCTTTGAGCAGAAAAAGGAAGTATCCAAAGGATGTTTTTATGCTGTAAACGTGGCAAAGTCGCTACAATTTGGGATTCTCTCCCATCATTGCCATCAACCACTTCAATGGCTTATGATCCGTTTGCACTACAAACCTAATGCCAAAGAAGCAAAGGGTGAAAGTACACAAGTCCCACAGTATTGCAAAGCACAATTTGTTAATAGCCAGCCACTTCTGTTCTGTTGGTAGTAATCTTCTATTAATAATGGTCACTGGATATTCTATACCTTTCTCATCCTGTTGAGGTAAAACTGTTCCAACTCCTTGGTTAGAGGCATCCGTCTGTGCAATGAAAGCCTGACTAGTCATGCACTTTCACTTCGGGTGATGTGCATAGTGCCTTCATCAGTTTCTCAAATCCTTCCAGACACTCCAGGAGGCACTATAATCCTATAGTTTGCCAGGAGGTTCTTGTAACACCCGGGAGTCCTAAAGTCTGGGTAGTGGGCACCTCCCACTCCATCACAGACTGAATTTTGACATCCAAGAGGCAAATCTTCCTGTTACCCAATTCATGCTTAAGGCTGAGTACTGAAGACTGCCACATCCGACACTTGGTTGATTTGATGGATAGTTTTGCCTTCTGTACCCTAGGCAACATATGTCCCAGGTGTCTTAAGTGGTCATGTTATGAATTGCTAAACACTGCAATATAACCCAGGTAAACCACGTAGAGTTCTTCCATCCCTGCAAGAACATTGTCCATCGGGCGCTGAAAAGTGGGAGGCACTTTCTTCAACTCAAAGGGCATCACAATAAACTGATACCTCTCTACACTCTCTCTGCTGCTCAGGCATTAACTCAGGGGCTAACTGAACCCCCACCACAGTGCCAAACTTCATGTTATTATGCAGTAGGTCAATGAAGAGGCTCACTGTCTTCCTCAACATCCTCTGCCATCGCCAGGACATTCACTGTGTGATCTCTCCAGAGATAAGGTTTCAGCCTGTTTACATGGTACACCCTCTTGGGTTCCCTTGTGGCACCTGTGTCTACTAAGTAGTTTACCTCAGAAATCTTCTGTACTAGTTTGCATGGCCCACACCGTTTGTCCTCTAATGACCTGGGAAAAAAGGCTTTGGAATTAACACCTCCTAACCTTCCTGATACCAAGACAGCATAGATTTCTGGATGGGGCTCTCCTTCAATGCTTGACTAGACTGAAGCTTTTCATTTGTTTGATTCATGTATGGTGGCAGCAACTACCTGACCCCAATGACATATTTCACCACATCTTTCTGCGGAGAATCTGAGTTTCCTTCCCACCTTTCTCTTTTCAAGGTGAGTGGACCCCGCATAGGGCATCTTTAGAGAAGCTCAGTGAGGCTGAACGCTACTTATGTCTCTTGGTAAGCAAACAAGAGACATGGCAAGAGAAGACCCCACTTCCTCCTGAGGTTCTCTGGCAGAGTTCCCATGATGATCATCAGTGTTTTGTTAAATTACTCCATTCAACAATTGTTGTGGAGAAGTGGTGTCTCACACCAGCTTGCCCCCATAGCTCTTTTATTTAAGATGAGATGAACTGGTTCCTCATTCTAAAACCCGTCCTCCGAAATCCAGCCTAGAACAGATCCAAAGGAAAGCTCTCCCTACCCCCTGTGCAGTCATGCCCCTCAGGGGTACCGCCACAGAATGCCTGGGGGCATAATCCACCTCCACTAAGATATACTTGTTGTCTGACTGTGAGGGTGGGTCAAATGGACCAGGAATATCTATTCCAATCTGTTAAAATGCAAAATCTACAACTGATAGAGGCACCAATAGTGCCTTAGACCCCCTCCTGACTTACCAAGTACCAAGCAAGTGGGACAGGTTCTATAAATCACTCTGTCTCTCTGTGCATCCCTGGCCAGTAGAACAGAGAGTCCAACTTATCTTGGATTTTTCTAATGCCCAAGTGTCCTGCCAAGGGCACGTCAAGGGTCAGGGACAAGAGGAAATTCTTTCCCGCCAACAGAGCCACTAGCCTTCTGCTAGATCCTGGCTCAGGATTCACTGGCGCACTGTACAGCCAACATGATGTTCCACAAACACTCCTTGGCTGACCTTTTCCTGAGCTCCCTTCTGAAGTCCCACAAGAGCAGGACACTCTTCCTGTGCCTCACAGAAATCATCCCGTTAGGCCCCGCAGCAGCTAGCAAACCTGCTGCTCTGGAAGTGCCCCAGACTTCAGTACCTGGTACACTTAGGGAGTCTCATCCTCCTCTGGAGCAGAAGTGATGACCTCCATGACCAGTGCCTTCCTGGAATCTGCCCTTTCCTGCAAACTAGCGTGTACTGGTCCCTGCAATCGAGAATGGTTCCAGTCTTGCCCTGAGACTGACATGCAGCCCAAGGTCCGATCAACACAGCTGCTGTGGTCCAAGCCGTAAAGGCATTCAGTCCTGGCAGTAAGCCAGGGGCGATCAAATCACTGACTGCGAGGCAACAGCATCTTGCATTTCCCTTACCCAAACACTGACCATGGCTGTCTTGCCACTGAGATCAATCTCAACTTGGCAAAAGTGTACTCCATGCCCTCCCTACTGGCTACCAAACCTGCATCTTTGGTACCAGGCAGAATCTCCTCAGGCTTAAGGTACTTCCTCTGAACCACTGTACGGAAGGCTCCAGTATCTCTCAGGCCATGCACTCCCCCCCCCCCTTAATAGCTTCCTGTATAAACCCTGTCATGTTAGTTTGAATGTGTTTCAGATAATCTGGGTTCCTCTCACAGGTGCCCATCACTAGGTTGAGAACAACTGTGCCCTCTCGTTTGTCTTCACCCACGTGTAACATACTTCCTAACACAGGTCCAGCTAGTGCAGGCTCTCTCACCGGACAGTCTCTCTTGAAGTTTCCCACTTGTTGGCACGTAAAGAAAGACACCATCTTCGGCTTGGAAAAACTGTCCTGGGTTTCCTTTTCATGTTGCTCCTTCCCAGACACACCATTACCATGTTCACGTCACATGGCCCATCTTGGTTCCCATGGGAATTACCCTGGCCCTTATCATCTGGTTTTGGAAGCCGTCTGCTGCTCTAATCCTCTTTCAGCTTGGAACCGTGCTGCCCCAGCCCTTTGTGAACCCTGTTTGCTAACCACTTTTCGGCGGACACTGCAGGTTTTGTTGGATCTTTTAATGTCTTCATGAATCCATGTCTCAAATGGAACACCATCCTCTCTCTTTCATTCCTTGAACCTTTGAAGGTAATGAGTTGGCTTCAGCCCAAACCTTTTAATCAAAGTTTCCTACATTCATTCGAATACCATCTCATCAGCCACAGGCATCCTTTCAATGATGTCTGGTTGTACCTTCCAATGACATGCGCTCCATTAAAATCAGCTGTCTTAGATACTTCATTATAGGTCTGTGTCTTATAAGCAACTTCAGCTCACGAAACCTTTCACGATATCTTGACCTTCCACTCGCTCATGCATTAGATCTCTTGGAACTTTGGCCAACCTCTGACCTGAACTGAAGATAGAGCCACTTATCCCAGATGGAGCTGCCACCACTGTCATCCTGAGCTTCTCTCTCGCAGGAGCTATCTTTTCCCTCTCCAGCTCTCTTTCCCTTTCCTTTTTCCTCTCCGCCCTTTCTTTTTCTTTCTCACAAGTTTGCTTCCCAGGCCCATTCCTCCTCTCTCTCACATGTCCTTTCATCTTGCTCCTGGTGAGTTATTCTCAGCTTCTCCCTCTCAAACTTCCTGGCCTTCTATTCGTGCTTATCTTTATCTTTCTGGAGACCCAACTACAAGTTCAGGATCTCCGCTAGGCTCAACCCACCCAAGGGATTTACTCCATGAATTGGTCACAGTGGTACCCTGGAAATTTGAGGTGGTGCACCCTCCACTCTCTGTACCTAAATAAATCCTTCATCTGATCTGTGGACATGGTGGTGATGTATATTCCAACCCTGTTTTTCCCATTGTTTCTGGTTGTAGACGTGCATAAAAAGAGGATTTATATTGTTACTGGAGAAAAACTGCAAACAGGCCAATGCACAGCATCTGCACCTTGTACTCCTATGTGTTAGGAGCCCCATTACTTGTCGCCAATTGTCCGACCCCATTCCAGAGAGCCATGGGCAAACAGGGGTTGCTAGGCCCAACCGTGGGGGTTGAGGCCTTTTGCTTCTGATGTTTTCCAAAAAAGAGGTGGGGACTCATCCTTTGCTCTAACAGCGACTTCAGGATGTTAGTTGGAAACAGGGAGAGATACAGAGGAGAGTCAACCACTGGGTACCAGGTCGTTTTGGAAAAAACAGGTTGATCTCCTAAGGCAACGTGAAAGGGAATGACACGATAACCTCCACAGGGCAGTAAAATGGGGCTGAACGTTGAAGCACTGCGGGGCAATGGCTTAACATATTAGGGCCCGTCTCAACAGCCATGATGGCTTGGCTTTTAGTGCTGATTTCTTACACATCTCAGAGTCATCTCGCTGAGGGATGAGAAGGCGTTTTGCTTGTTAGAAGGGGAAAGAGGACTCCAAGGATGGTAGCGCCATCACACTGAAGGTGGTGTAGGGGTATGCCAACACATGGCAATACCTTCTTCTGGCAGCAGAACTGCACATAAAGTGTAATATTGGTTGCAAACTGTGGTTAGACACCAGAACTGTTACTGAGTTCCTTTTCAAAGTGGATCTTCGTCAAATGTTGGACCTTCCACTACCAGGAACCAGGCAAGGAGTCTTGGCAGGTGTACGGTTTTACTACAGCAGATCTCTTTGCTCTGAGTGCAGAGAAATTAGAAGTAGTAAATCCCATCCAAAGGGCAAAGAATCCGTGTCACAAGTTGTGGTCAACCTTGTAAATTTGTAATCGCCCACAAGCTTGTACATTTGTGGACATTCAAAAACTGAAATACTCCCCTTTTTCACCTTGTGAATGATCTGAGATTTACTCCAGCTGCGGCCTGGGTTTATACCCTTCGAGGATGAGAATTGGATCAGAACACCTCCGATAAGGGTGTAGAGAAGGGACTTTCACCAGGGAGGAAATGTGTGCCCTGTGGAGAAATAAGAATGCGCTCTGTACATGCGACTGCCAATCCAGCTGTGTGGAACTGCACACCATGTAGGGTTAAGTACAGGAGCATAGACAACCTTAGAAAGTCACCTGACAAGTGCCAGGGGTTGCTGGAAATCTGTGCCTGCATTGGCCATGGCATCCCTAGCGCATTATTACAATTCTCTTGTGAACTGTGAAAAAGTGTATAAAGACTTTGATGCAAAATCATAGAACTCTGCCCACCCTTTTACATTTATCCTCACAAATCTGGCCCATAGATGTATGCATTCATATAGGGACTGAGGCTACGCAGCCTACAGTCACTGTGTAATGCAAAGCTTCTTGCATTTGCTCTGGACATTTCCCTTTCTAATCCCTACTGTGTGTACCTATTCTGCCCATATTCACTCATTCACCGAGGAGGAGAAGGCTGGATTCAAACCTAGGATTGATGTGACAATCCTACTCCCGCACTTACCTAGTATTCATGTGGTAATACTGCTCCACCACTTACCTTTCCACCCTCCTTCTCAATCACCGCCAGTTCAGACCTTCTCGAAGTGCAATGCCTTCTGCTTTCACCCCAAGAAGTTTCCTCTTCAGAGATGTAATAACACTTCCCCTCATTGTAGACCCAGTTCTGTGGGCAGAGTTTGCATTCTGTTTGTTCTGCAAAAAGAACACAGGTGGATTTATCAAACAAAATCCTGCCATTTTGATAGTGATCTCCATGAGTGGGTTTCCCATCTGGATGCACTTAAACACCGCCAAAACCAACCTACACGAAGGGATGAAAGACGTAGCCGAGTGGATGAAGAACAGCCGTCTAAAACTAAACAAGGACAAAACGGAAGCTCTCATCTTAGGATCATCCCCCTATGCCTGGGACGACTCTTGGTGGCCACCGGCCCTGGGAACCGCACCCAGACCTACGGATCACGCACGTAACCTTGGCTTCATCCTGGAAACCTCCCTCTCGATGACCAGACAAGCCAACGCCGTCTCATCATCTTGCTTCAACATCCTCCGCATGCTCAAAAAAATCTTCTGTCTGATCCCCACCGAAACAAGAAAGACGGTCACCCATGCACTGGTCACCAGCCGACTGGATTACGGAAACACCCTCTATGCCGGAACCACAGCCAAACTTCAGAAAAAACTCCAACGAATCCAAAACGCCTCAGCCAGACTCATATTGGACATCCCTCGGCAAGCTCACATCTCTGACCACCTAAAAGACCTCCATTGGCTCCCTGTCAACAAGAGAATAACATTCCGCCTCCTCACCCACGCACACAAAGCCCTCTACGACCAAGGACCCGAATGCCTCAACACACAACTGTCCTTCCACACCCCCTCCCGCCAACTACGATCGTCCAATCAAGCCCTCGCCGCTATTCCGCGCATCCATAAATCCACCATGGGGGGAAGATCCTTCTCCTACTTAGCAGCCAAAACCTGGAATTCTCTCCCCACCCACCTCCGCCTCACACAGAACAGTAGTGCGCTATACAAGTCTCTGAACTTGAACTTGAATTTGAACTGTACCCCGAAAACCATTGATTGCCCTAAATGACTAAAATTAACACTAGACAAGAACCTCAACATGAGACCCATATCAACGCCACAAACAAAACAACAACACAGAACCTAAGACTGATCAAAAAAGTCAAGGCATTCATTCTGAAAAACACTTTACACAGGTTCTCCGGAAAATCCACACTTTGCTAAGCCCTTCTGGTTTTAGATAATTATCTTCCAAAAATGTTCAATTATATGCCTACAGGAATCCTGGGCCACGAACGCCATTCGTATAAATGGTTTCCGTACTTTTCATACACCAGCTATTTACACGACAAAGGGTAGAAATAAAGGGGGTCTTTGCACCTATATATCTCCTAGGTGGCGCAACAGTGAAATTCGAACCAAGGTCTGAATACTACCAGATATTGTTGATGACTGGTAAATTTTTATAACAATATCCACAAACTAGAGATTACAAATGTTCTAGAGGATCTCTCCCAAACCTTGAGCAGTATTGAAGAAAACTAGACAAGTGACAGTTGTGTCATATGGGTGGGGGACTTCAACTCCCTTCTGTGTCCACATAGCCACCTGAATATTTGCGGTTTGGGCCTTGATAGAGAGGATGTCAGTGCACATTTTTCCTACACAATTTTGGGTAATTATTTTAATGATATAATTTCTCAATTAGATCTGGGCTTCATAAACAAACTATGTTCCCCACCGGTCCCTTTTAAGCCAACTTACATCGGGAGGGGATTGTCAATATATCATCGATTATGCCTTAATATCTAAGCGCCACTCTAGTCGCATTCTGAATTACAGTCTATGCGAAATAGCCATGAGTGACCATTTCCCATGTAGTTTGTCGCTCTTCTTTGCAGGGACACGGGACAAAACAAACACTTTAACTGAGAATTTATACAGTTATAAACTAACCCTTGCAAAGAAGAATGGATACTCCTTGAAATGGAATAAAATAGAACCAGTGGCCTTCCTTACAAACCTTATCAATAACAAACAAAGGGAATTTGAGATATGTCTCTCTGGGGATAAACCTGATCTTAAAGTTTGTGAGGCTTTCCTCGCAATAACGGAGGAAATTCAAAATCTCCTAACCAGGCCACAGAGACATGACAGGACTAACGAAAGAAGATGGTTCAACTCAGAGTGCAGTAAAACACATGCACACTTAATTTCCACAAGTTGACGCTGCACACCAAAAACAATTAGTGAATACAATATTAATGCTCAGTATGCATTTGCTTATAAGAGAAAAGAAATTCAAATGTTCTCCCAAGAAAGTCCAAAGTCAATTTTCTTCTTTATTCTTTCCTTTTATTCAAAATTTGTAGATAAAAACAATAGCCAACGCGTTTCGTCCGAAACCGGACTTCTTCAGGGCTTGACTCAAATATATCTTTACGCACAGCTTCCCATCCGTCTTGAGAATTGTATTTTCAGTAAGGTTTTCAAGTGTAGTGGAAAACGGATTATGCGCTCAAGATATACTCTCAGTTCGTTATTTCCAATCAGAAAAAAAAGAATGAAGTATATGCCATATATCTGGTATCAGCGTCTCGTAAACATGCGGTCGTCTGGTCATTCACTAACTGTTTTTGGTGTGCAGGGTCAACTTGTGGAATTTGATGTATAAAACAAATAAATTTTGTTTTATGTTTTTGGGATTTAGGGGACTGTATCCCAGACCACTTGCACCAACACTATATAAACACTAGGAACTTGGCTACCAGTGCGGCCATAGTAGCCTCAATCCCCGTTCTCTGTTTGAATCTTACATGCACACTTAATGTCATCATTAAAAAGTGTGCCACGAAACCAAATAGTCGTAAGATCTGCAGGAACTGCTTACCACCTTGCAGTAAAAAATCGCAAAAAAGAGTTAAAGCAAGAAGCCTGGCAGGCGCTACATCAAGGCACTACAAAAATAGGAGTCTAGAGGGAAAGACAAACAGAACTAGGACGCCCTCCACTCTGTAAGCTAATCAACAACACCAGTCCTAGTTCTTATGGCAATATTCATTTACTGGACTGTAAACATCCATGGTCGAAATTCGTTATCCAAGGGATCTCTTTAGTCTCAAGATAATCCTAAAATGTTTCAATCTACTGCCTCTTTAAAACAACAACCTCTCTGATATATACAGAGAGGTTGTTGTTTTAAAGAGGCAGTAGATTGAAACATCTTAGGATTATCTTGAGACTAAAGAGATCCCTTGGATAACGAATTTCGACCATGGATGTTTACAGTCCAGTAAATGAATATTGCCATAAGAACTAGGACTGGTGTTGTTGATTAGGCGCTACATCAAGCCTGTATGATCAAGGACAATATCGGGTTTTGGAAGGCTGTAAGTGCCCCTTTCTTTGTAGATAAAGAATCAAATACAATAGAAGTGGCAATTACCAAAAACACATGGGTAACTTACTTTAGCGAGCTTTATAAGGCAGATGTTCTAAATGAGACCGAGAGCACTGAACAAATACTCAGAGCTCCGGACATGGTTCAAAAAACCTTCCCTTTAAATGTAAAATTTTCCCTATCAGAAGTACAATTGGCTATCAATAATAGTGTCGCTGGGAAAGCGCCAGGACCGGACAGGGTGCAGGTAGATGTATACAAATCGAACATAGAACTGTGGGCCCCACTTTTAACCAATGTCTTAAAGAGCTGTAATAAACACGGTTTTCTTCACACATGGCAAGAGGCCATAGTGATTCCAATTTTTAAAAAAGGCGACCGCAGTGACCCAAAATGTTATAGACCAATCTCTTTATTGGATTCACTGATGAAGGCCGCAGGGAGAGTCATACTTAATAGATTGCAGACCTGGGTGGAAGACCAAGGCGTCTTCTCACAATTTCAATATGGGTTTAGGGCTGGACTCGGCACCATGGAGCAAGGCCTGAATTTAGCGTTGATAATTTCTAAGTATACAATGGCTAAAAAAGAAAATTTATTTTTATGTTTCGAAGATTTAAGTTTGGCCTTTGATTGTCTGAACCACGATAAATTGTGGTCTATATTACTGCAATTGGGAGTTGAACCAGAACTGCTAGTCTTCATAAAGGAACTACATAGGGGGGCGGGGGCTAGGGTCCGTTATGGAAACAAGGGCGAATGTACCACTAAATTTGACATACAAAAGGGGGTAAGGCAGGGATGCATACTAGCACCTTTTCCATTTAATTTATATATAAATAGTGTAGCATCCCACCTTATGGAACACCAGTATGATTATCCCAGAATTAAGAACTCGCCAGTCCCCATACTTTTATATGCAGACGATGCAGTAATCATGGCCCGGACAAAAGTTGGCCTACAAAGATCAATGACTAAATTTTCTCAGTACATGAGAGACAGAGGCCTAAAGATAAACATAAGCAAGACCTTCACCATGTGCTGTACTACGAAGAAGACTCTAAAATGTAAGATTTTTATCTCAGGTTCTAAAATAGCTACGGCAGAGACATTCTCATACTTAGGAATTAATTTTAACAAAAAGGGGAATTGGTCCTCGGCAGTGCAGTCAAGAAAATTGGCATTCTCTAGAGCGATTGGGGCTGTTCGAAACTTTGCAAACAAACTGGGGGGGTCGCCCGATCCCAGTATTAATGGACATATTTAAAACCAAATGTGTGCCCACATCAACGTACGGCGCAGGTTTATGGGGGATAACTGAAGCCAATATTATACAGCTTTGCGAAAATAAATTTGTTCGTTATTTATTAGCCGTCCCTCATTCCACCTCAACGTTTGTGTGCCATCAAGAACTAGGCATACATTACATCTCAGACCTAATTAAAGTTGATCCTATCTTATTGTTTTGTTGAAGGTGGGTGACCCAATATACCCTTGCCAACAAGGGAATTCTTTTGTGAATTATTTAGTAACAGGAGGTTGATCAATCTGTACTGAGAAAACTTGGGACCGACCTCATTCAATTAAAACCTGTTACTCATCAAATGTATCACTTTAAATTTCAACATAGTGGTAAAGACTCACATAGGAAAAAGCTACACGGGAAATAGATTTATAGAAATGTCACTTTATGTAAAGTTTTCATCTTAAAGGGTACAATTTTTTTTAAAAAACAGTGAAAATCAATCAACAATGTACAAGTGGACAAGACGTAGATTAGTTGTTCTTAAAATCCACTTGCATTGCAATCCACTCTTTTTAGATAAGTGACAACAAATCTTGCTGACTGTACACAAAAATATCGCTGTATCGAGTTAATCTGAGAACAAAGATGTGGACTAATAAATCGAAGTTTCGGCCTTATAATTGTCAAATCCTTAAGGCCATCCTCAGGACCTTCAATCTTTTGTGAAATATGACCCCCTGAATCTCCACTTGATCGTCACCGACCGCGTGGTTCGTGTGGGACTTTCGATTTCAAATGTTCCTTTTGTATTGAGGCTTGCTCTCGAAAAAAAGGTGATATGGCGTACTTAGTCCGCATCAACAGTAAATGTTTCGATATTTGGCAAAACTTCGTCCGGCGTCGCCTAGTCTCACTATCCTGTGAGACAAAAGATTGACACCAGAGAGCCACCAAGGCGGACCGACGGTCCTGGCAAAAGCACCAAGGGAGAACCACACGTAAGCCACAGCAAACGCAAACTGCGTTGCTCCCATCGCTTCACAGTGAGACCGTCCAGCCCCGAGAGTTGGCAGTTGGAGTCGAACGGAATCCCTGCCCTGACCGCAAATGCCAAAGGGGCGTGAGAAGATTTAGAAGAGGCAGTCACATGGCTACAACGTCCATCCAGAAACGTCCTCTCCTAGTTAATCATCACCACCTGTCATCAAGGCCCAATGGCAGCTATGTCATCAGTGACATGTGCATGACACCGTACTCAGAAACGTGGAAGTGAAACCGGAGGGTCATCACAAAGAATCGGACAACCAGCTGAGGTCAGAAGGGGATGTCGTGAGTGGCAGGGCCGGTCAATGAAGAAAATCCAAGCTACAACAGGAATGAGTCCTGACACAGCGACAGCAAGGGAAGAGGGGGATAACCTGAAGAGGTACTGGCATCCGCCCAGCGGGAGTCCGAAGGTAAGCCGCACAGCCTGCGCTAACCGAGTCTCATGCCTCACGTTTCTTATCGTGTTCATCCCTCCTCTGTCATCAAAGTCCCAACAGCCCAATATGTCCAAGTCCTTGAATGCAAGTGCCTCTCCAGAGAACATGGAGGTACCTGACCACTCCCTGCCTCAGGTGATCGACTCCAGACTAAACGCCTGCAACCATCAAGGCAAGTCATCTCCCGCCGTTGGCCCGATTCACTACACAGCTGGCAATGCTACCACACCAGTCCTCATCAAGTGCATCTACCGACACCATCTCGAATACACATGGAGTGGAGTCCTACACTATTGCCAAACTAGCCAACAAGAAAACTCAGAGGCTACCTGCTAACCTGGTCTGCACCTGAACTGCGGCAGCGAGAGCATGCCCTGACAAAGACCCATACACCCTTCAGGTTTTTGCGAGAGACTGGCTACTGGATCCCCAGTGGTTTGCAGCTGCCCCCAGCCGGCACAAATGCAGCCCCATCGCAGCCTACCAGCAGTACTGTGGCAAGCCTGACAAAGGGCCTCCCCAGGTGGGAGAGTGGGAAGAGACATTGCCCGACCACAGGTCACCGGACACAGCAAGACAGCCTAAGAGAGACTTCAGGTGATCCAGAAATAATCCAGTGAACTTTTACCTTGGACTCCCACCATGATCTTGACATGCCCAGGTAATGAACTATTGTTACACACCACATACCATCATCCAGGTCAGCGGACGGAGGTTACGTGGGACGCTTCAAGCGACCGTTCGTATCCTGAACAGTTCAGAAAAGGGGGTGGTGATGAACAGAGTGTCTGAATTAAGCAGACCACTCTTACCCAGTCCAAAGATCAGGGCTTGATCCATCACCGTTTTTCAGCTCACTGCACCATCCCAGCTCAGAACCTGGCTACATGCAAATTAGTCTGTTCCTGTCCCAGTGCATGATGGGAACAGGGCAAACCAAACTACCAAGCCAATTCTTATACTGGGAAGGAAACAAGCTTCCGGGGACCGGTTTCTGGCATTTCAGCCGTCGTCGGCCCGGCTTGCTTGAATCCTGATGGTGCAGTGAGCAAGGGACTCATGTCTGAGTATACCCTGCCACACCTATAGTGGCCAAAAACTATTGAGAAAAGGGGGTGGTGATGAACAGAGTGTCTGAATTAAGCAGACCACTCTTACCCAGTCCAAAGATCAGGGCTTCATCCATCACCATTTTTTAGCTCACTGCACCATCCCAGCTCAGAACCTGGCTACATGCAAATTAGTCTGTTCCTGTCCCAGTGCATGATGGGAACAGGGCAAACCAAACTACCAAGCCAATTCTTATACTGGGAAGGAAACAAGCTTCCGGGGACCGGTTTCTGGCATTTCAGCCATCGTCGACCCGGCTTGCTTGAATCCTGATGGTGCAGTGAGCAAGGGACTCATGTCTGAGTATACCCTGCCACACCTATAGTGGCCAAAAACGATTCAGAAAAGGGAGTGGTGATGAACAGAGTGTCTGAATTAAGCAGACCACTCTTACCCAGTCCAAAGATCAGGGCTTGATCCATCACCGTTTTTTAGCTCACTGCACCATCCCAGCTCAGAACCTGGCTACATGCAAAGTAGTCTGTTCCTGTCCCAGTGCATGATGGGAACAAGGCAAACCAAACTACCAAGCCAATTCTTATACTGGGAAGGAAACAAGCTTCCGGGGACCGGTTTCTGGCATTTCAGCCATCGTCGGCCCGGCTTTCTTGAATCCTGATGGTGCAGTGAGCAAGGGACTCATGTCTGAGTATACCCTGCCCCACCTATAGTGGCCAAAAACGATTCAGAAAAGGGGGTGGTGATGAACAGAGTGTCTGAATTAAGCAGACCACTCTTACCCAGTCCAAAGATCAGGGCTTGATCCATCACCGTTTTTTAGCTCACTGCACCATCCCAGCTCAGAACCTGGCTACATGCAAATTAGTCTGTTCCAGTCCCAGTGCATGATGGGAACAGGGCAAACCAAATTACCAAGCCAATTCCTATACTGGGAAGGAAACAAGCTTCCGGGGACCAGTTTCTGGCATTTCAGCCGTCGTCGGCCCAGCTTACTTGAATCCTGATGGTGCAGTGAGCAAGGGATTCATGTCTGAGTATACCCTGCCACACCTATAGTGGCCAAAAACGATTCAGAAAAGGGGGTGGTGATGAACAGAGTGTCTGAATTAAGCAGACCACTCTTACCCAGTCCAAAGATCAGTGCTTGATCCATCACCATTTTTTAGCTCACTGCACCATCCCAGCTCAGAACCTGGCTACATGCAAATGAGTCTGTTCCTGTCCCAGTGCATGATGGGAACAGGGCACACCAAACTACCAAGCATTCTTATACTGGGAAGGAAACAAGCTTCCGGGGACCGGTTTCTGGCATTTCAGCCGTCGTCGGCCCGGCTTGCTTGAATCCTGATGGTGCAGTGAGCAAGGGACTCATGTCTGAGTATACCCTGCCACACCTATAGTGGCCAAAAACGATTCAGAAAAGGGGGTGGTGATGAACAGAGTGTCTGAATTAAGCAGACCACTCTTACCCAGTCCAAAGATCAGGGCTTGATCCATCACTGTTTTTTAGCTCACTGCACCATCCCAGCTCAGAACCTGGCTACATGCAAATTAGTCTGTTCCTGTCCCAGTGAATGATGGGAACAGGGCAAACCAAACTACCAAGCCAATTCTTATACTGGGAAGGAAACAAGCTTCCGGGGACCGGTTTCTGGCATTTCAGCCGTCGTCAGCCCGGCTTGCTTGAATCCTGATGGTGCAGTGAGCAAGGGACTCATGTCTGAGTATAATCTGCCACACCTATAGTGGCCAAAAACGATTCAGAAAAGGGGGTGGTGATGAACAGAGTGTCTGAATTAAGCAGACCACTCTTACCCAGTCCAAAGATCAGGGCTTGATCCATCACCATTTTTTAGCTCACTGCACCATCCCAGCTCAGAACCTGGCTACATGCAAATTAGTCTGTTCCTGTCCCAGTGCATGATGGGAACAGGGCACACCAAACTACCAAGCCAATTCTTATACTGGGAAGGAAACAAGCTTCCGGGGACCGGTTTCTGGCATTTCAGCCGTCGTCGGCCCGGCTTGCTTGAATCCTGATGGTGCAGTGAGCAAGGGACTCATATCTGACTATACCCTGCCACACCTATAGTGGCCAAAAACGATTCAGAAAAGGGGGTGGTGATGAACAGAGTGTCTGAATTAAGCAGACCACTCTTACCCAGTCCAAAGATCAGGGCTTGATCCATCACCGTTTTTTAGCTCACTGCACCATCCCAGCTCAGAACCTGGCTACATGCAAATTAGTCTGTTCCTGTCCCAGTGTATGATGGGAACAGGGCAAACCAAACTACCAAGCCAATTCTTATACTGGGAAGGAAACAAGCTTCCGGCGACCGGTTTCTGGCATTTCAGCCGTCGCCCAGTATAAGAATTGGCTTGGTAGTTTGGTTTGCCCTGTTCCCATAATGCACAGGTCTTAAAATTCCACAGAAATGTGTTCAAACCTAGGCTATCCCTTCCTTTAATGCTGTAGGTCTGTTCTCTCTTGCAGTTATTTTCGTTGCCCTGTGCAGTCTTGTCTCTCATCTGGAGCGTTGTTCTCACTTGCACGTATATACCCTCTTCTGCAGACATCTCTTTCCCATGGAACCTCCCTGTGTGAACCTCTCTCTGTACCCTATGAGGTCTCTTTCCTCCCTATGTGAATCACCTCAACCAGGCGGTCTCTTTCCTCTCTGCTTCTCTGTCAGCCTTGTTGAGATTCCTGCCTGTAGTCCTTCACACCGGAAAGCGTTCTCATTGCCTCCATCTATGCCTGCGTTTTAGACATTCGCTCATATCCCTTTCTCCAAGCAGTCTATTTTGTTTTATTGCAGTCTTTATTTCGCCTTCCTCTCTGCCATATAATGTCTGTCTCTTTCTGTCACTTTTCAGAAGCTCAACAAGTTTATCACTTGAGTCTCATTCAGAGTGAGTGGATTTCTGACCGGTGCCCACACACCCCAATACCAATACTGGGGGCATCCTTGATTCTTTTTTTTGTGGTCTTTCTCCTGATTACAGGATTTTGAGGACTGCAGTGGTAATCTGCGTTCCTGCACCCCTCCATACATTTTTTGTCTGGTACTTCACCAAACCTTCTCGACAGCTTTCAGCAACTGGGCTATATGGTTGAGGCACATATATAGTAATCTCAATGGGGCTGGTGTCTCCTAGTGTAGGGCGGAGGCAGATCAGGTTGGGAGACTAGGCATACCTGGTAGACCCGCGGGTTACTCAAGACGCACAAGAGAATCTTCATGCTGAGCTGGCTGATGTACCCACTCATAAAAAGAGCATTAAGTGCAGTGGAGGCCTGCATTCCACTGCTCTTCACCCAGGTGTTGGTATAAAGCCTGCCAGCCAATTACAACTAATATTTTAGCTGATAATATCATGAAATAATTGCTCTTTACATTGACCTTTGGCTTAAGCCATATAATGTGGGTGTCAGGAAATTATTTCATGATAATGCTCTCTTGAACATTCATTAACAATACAGTAATGCACAGCTCCCCTTTTCACTACTTTACTGATTGTGTCACAGGATTATCCAGTACTTATGCTATACCTTGGGGGTTGCATATTTCTTCTTGTAGATGTTTCAAAGACTCTTTCAGGTGTCTGAATTCAGCTGTTATATTCAAATGGAGGTCTGGGTTACTGCTGCTGGGCCTCTCTTCCTCTCTGCTGGTCTGCGGACATGATTGGAGTCCTATTGGCAAACAATAGACACATGTATAAATTACTAGGCTATACTATGGCACAAGAAGAGAAGAAATTGTCAACCCTGCCTTTGTCTAACTGCCTGACGTTCATGGTGAAAGAATGCATTCTGTGACATCCTTACACTTGCAGAATATACACACACAAATCACATAGATATTCCCACACTCCCCCATACCTATTCTCATTTGATTCGAATGTGGAATTTATAAAGCGCTATAACACCTTTTGAGTTTCACAGCACTAACAGATACCATGTGCCTGTTAGTCAGAGGACCAGTGAATAAAGGAACAGTAACATGCTTTATCTGTCTCTATCTGATGGGTAGTTTATCAATTGTTAGACCAGCATGTATACCCTCTTTGAGTATGTACGCCCAGAGCACTGAGATACACAATGTACATGAAATGAGGGTTCATGCTCTCATGGATAGCTGGTATTTCAACCATGTACTTCATCTGATTTTTTCACATAGAATATCACAAATGGAAGACACTTGTTTGCTCATCAGGCCAATCACAATGTATACATGCTTAACAGTTAAAAGGATAATCAATTAACTCAAGAAAATATCCCTTTATCATCACATCTTTATCAGCTATGTCTAAAACAAAAATCACCTAGTTCCTTAACTCAAGCCCACCTAATGCATAAGGCTGCCACTTAAACGTGTCTTCTATGCACATATTGCATTTTTATGTATAAAAATCCAGTCTCTCTCTTGCCAAGCACAGATCAATCAGCTTCAACCATTCCAATTATCTCAGTGAATCAATCAATTTTCTTAGTTTATACCAATGCATTGCATAAGGGGTTACAATTGAAAAATGAATAAAGAAAATCCCCCAGAAAAGTAAAACCAACCATCTCATTTCTTGTAGTGAATAATTCATATTCTTAGATTTATCTCCCTAGCTTGTACTAAGGATTAGAAATGAAGACCTCGAGGGTGGTTTGGGTGAGGAGTGCATGGCTGTCTAGCTCTGCCTCTCCTTGCAGCGTGGGGCAAGATGCGCTGAATTTCCACTTATCATGACCGGCTTGCTATGAAATAAGGACAATCCCTAACATCAGCACCACCCTCACAAAGACATGAAGCCTTGATTACCTCAGCGTCCTCCTGGAAGACTATAATCAGAGGTTTTTGTGCCATCTACCGCCGCATCTACAAAATAGCGGCCTCTGCACCGAACGGAGATCAGATCACCCGACGAATGGCCCGAACGTTTTTTTACCCATCAGTCGCCACCTTCCTCAGGTAGCGACACAGAACTGCTTCAATAACATCTGCCAGAAGCTTTTACTTTCTTAAAACGCGGCTCACTCACCGAGCTATGCAGACATTGCCTGCTTTGCTTGACCTCACAGTGGCAGTCAGGAGATAGTGCACCTTAAATTAAGCCTTCACATTTCGCCTCCCATCCTCTAAACTGTGTATGTTCATGGCTGCCCTAAAGACGATCCTTTGAACACTTCAACATCCTCTTTGAAGGCCATAATCAGATGTTTTTTAATTTATCCCTTACCGCATCCTCAAAATGGCGGCCGCTGCACCGAACAACATCTAAGCACACGACAAACAGCTTCAAAGACTTTCTATCCACCAGCCGCCAGCATGATATAAAAGATACTAGTACCATAACCAGTTCTACAAAGTGCGACTGATATGCTCAGATCGAGCTACACCGAGCTAAACAATCACTGCCGACCATGTCTTATTCCAAGATGATGGCTGTGAGGCATCACGCTTTAGATTAAATCTCGCATTTTGCTGCATAATGGCTCCACACAACCCGCTTCATAAACCAAATTGCTCTCGATGAACTGTCATCCTAAACTTGATCCTCAACTACGTTTGCCACCTGTGCAGTGGCTGTTATGCACAGCATGGTACATAAATTCTGAGTGAGGCCTGCATAATACCTTGGTGCATCTTCCCTTATTAACAATTCCATAGTCCACCAACATAATTACTGCCCCACAACAGATGAAATGAGAGAGGTTGTGAGAATTGAAGGTCTCTGAGTTAGAAGAAACGCTTAGCAGATCTAAACTCTCTACTGGAGATATCAAGCCTATAAATAATACATAATTGGGAAATCTATAATACACTTAACCCACTCTGGATCTACAAAGGATGAGAGCTCAGTAAAATAGTGCTATCTATTCCTACCCAAGACAACCATAATCAGATAACTGCCCGTAAGTGTCACTGGACAACCTTTTATTAGAATAAGATCTTAATACAGCCCATAATAGCAACTGTTATCAAGGCAGTCAAGATGGAAGAAAACGAGTCTAAACCTCACTTTAAAAGATCAAAGGCAGAACTGCCTTCTCTAGACTCACACATCAAGTATAAAACAGACATAAACAGTTCGATGGACATGATTCTAAAAAAGCTCGCTAAGGTGCAAGACCTAGCGAAATCCACGAAACAAAACTCAGACTATATGCAACTAGAAATTACTGCAATACGGGCTGACATTAACACTGTAAACAACAGGATAATAGATGCAGAACAGAGAATCAGTGCAGGAGAGGACACAAAAAATTGAACAACAAAGGAATTTTATGCACTCCAACCTTCTGCGAAAATTATGAATAAAGATATTTCCGAACTCGAAGACTGGAACAGAAGAGGGAACCTAAGAATCTTTGGTATTCCAGAGGGCTCTGAAGATGCCTCCATGATAAATTGCATCCCGCAAGTCACTGGTCTAAAGTTCTCCAAAGAATTCAAATTAGAGAGAGCTCATAGAGTCTCAACCTTCAAGTCAGCAGCTAGGAGCCCGACAAGACTAATAGTTTGCAAACCATTGAGGTTTAAACATGTTGAAGCAACACTGGCCTACGTACGCAAGAATAACCATATTATCTGGAGCGGACACAAAATTCATATTTCACAAGACTAATCAAAAACAACTGTTGTAACAATGAAGAGATTCCTAGCTGTATGAGACAGACTAAAAGATTTGAAGCTCCAGTTTTCCTTTGCAGGCCCAGCGAGATTGAAAATCATAATAAAAGGCAAAATCTATATCTTTGAAGATCCTAAGGCCCTATCAAACTTTCTCGATGATATCGCAGGGCAAGTAGTGGAATTCGCAAGGTCCACTTCCAACAGGAGAAAACCATTATGAACTTCATAGACGTCTGCTATTTAATCGGCCCTGATCGTTGCGTGTTTTCTCTACCTTGTATGCAACTTGGAAAATTATATCTTGCACTCATTATTTCTAACTCAATTAAAGTTCTCACTATCTATAGATGTTATCACATACTGAGGATGGTAAATTACATTCCTCTATATATAGAGCTAATGGTTATGTACACTATTTGTCTTTTGTTTTAGAATCAATGTTATGACCTGACTGATAATGTTCTGATTTATTTGATATTGCTCTTCAGATTGTGAGACTCTTTGTCTTAACAACTTAAGCAAATTGACACTTCCTATGCTATCCCTCTCCTTGTACTACTTTAAGCAACATACAACTCGTCTCATACAGTCAAATAACTCACCTAGTTAAAGGCAGCTGTCCATATATTCCAAAACGACTGTTGTATGCATCTCAAACTTTTTTCATATTGTCTTTATATATCTAATTCAACGTTGAACAGGTTCTTAGCTACACTGGAGGAGAATTATTCTTTATTATTTTCACTACAAAACGTCAATGATATAACACCAGAAACTGGTTTCACTAACGTTTCAATACCCATTGTTTTAAATCTTGGAAGATCTTATCCCTTTAGCGTGTTTGCTATCTTTGGATATTATGCCTTACATGCACTCCGCTCAACAACACACTCACGTTGAGGCAGACTAAAGGCAACTATATTAACAACAATGCTTAGAAGTTATGTTCTCCAATTTATACCGTAACCTACTAATACACTTCGTAGGCCCACTTGCATTGAATTGGCAATCTGTTTCATTATCATTCACCTCAGTCAGAACTATAACTCTACCGTCAATTACAGACAACCTAAACATTCTCTGTAAACGTTAAGGGATTGAACAATTCAGTTAAAAGATGCCAAATAATTGAATATCTCTACAAATCCAAGGGAGATATCATTCTCCTCCAAGAGATAAAAATCACTGACAATGAAGCCAACGCTCTAAAAAATTATTGGATCTCTGAAGTGCACTGCTCTCCTGCAATTCATTAAAAAAATGGGTTATTATTCTAAGCGATCAAGTGCCACTTTTGAAACACATTCTATAGCTGGAGAAGGCAGATGGATCACCGCTACTCTACACAGAGGGGAATTCTTATTCCACGTAGTCAATGTATATGGCCCTAAAAATGATGACACCTCTTTCTGGAATAAAATATCAGACAAGATTGGACATATACCCTCCATGAACTTATCATTGTAGGTGGTAAATTTCAACCACCCACTCAACATGACCCTCGATTGCCAATCTACCTGTAGCTACCATCCACCTAAAGTCCATACAATTTTACAAAAAAAATACTCTAAATACAATCCTAAAGACACCTGGCAGTTACAGCATCCTGACACCTGAGATTACACTTTTTATTTTGCACCACATAAATCTTATACAAGAATCAATTATATTCTCATTTGTGGATCTTATAAACATCTAATAGATCAAACTAACATATCCCCAAGATTATTCTCTGATCGCTATCAATACGCTCCTAGCCGGAATGAACCGTAAACCCTCCACTAAGATATGGCCAATCAATGACGATGTTCTAGCCATTCCAGACATTATAAAGAAAACTGAAGGAGCTATATCAAACGACATAATTGACAACATCTTACCAGACACAAACACACAAACATTCTGAGGCATTGAGGGGACCCTTATTGACATGAAAGCAAAAATCAGCAAAAGAAATAACGCAGCACTTCTGAACCTAGAAGAATAAATCAGACAATTTGAATTAACACACATGAAAAACCTACTTACTTAGAAAAAATAAGAATATAACAAATTTATCAGTGAAAAAGAAGGCATGCAGATTAACAGATTGAAAGACCTAAAACTTTGTGAAATCAACAAAGCAGACAAAATGTTGGCCTCCTTCCTCAACTACAAACAGAACCAAAAAAAGATAACTGTAATCAAAGATAGCAAAAATGAAAGCCATACTAACCCTCAGAAAAGGACTCTTTCAGACAATTTTATGCTACCTTATATTCTGACAACCTAAAGATTTCCCAGGATCAATATGAGAGCTACCTAAACAAATTTAAATACCTCGTTTATCAGAGGAAAATAAAATGTCCCTATCCAAACCATTTTGCTTGATCGATATCACTGAAGCAATAATACGCTTAAAGAAAACAAAGCTCTCGGTTTGGACTGCTTTGCAGCCAAATTTGCCAAAACATTCACCCAGTCACTCAACTCGTCCATGTTACAACTATTTAACCATCTTGCAAATTCTGAAATAATCACAGTTACCACAGCAGAAGCCAACATTGTGGTGATTCACAAGGAAGGGAAGGACCGACCACTTCCTAAAAACTACAGACCCATCTCGTTGAGAAACTTAGACTGCAAAATATATGCAAAAATATTAACCAGGCACCTGAACCTTTTTTTTACCACAATAAATAAATAACACCCAAGTTGGATTAAAAAAACCCAGTATGTCCAACGATGATACCCGTCTTCTATGTAATGTCCCAGAAAAAACAATCATCTACATCGACCTCTGTTGCGATTGCATTTGACACTGGGAAAGTGTTTGACAAGCTATCATGGACCTTTCTAGAACATTCCCTTAAAACCTTTAACTTGGGTGAGATGTTTATAAAAATGGTATGTCTTTATATAGTAATTCAATCGCCCATATATGCACTAATGGTTCCTTATCATACCCACTTAAATCTGAAAAAGGTACCAGACAAGGCTGTCTGCTTTCCTTTTCCATTTTCCTGTTGGCTCTTGAACCTTTCCTCCTTGACATACAATGCAACTCCAATATATCAGGAATCAAATTTCACAGAAAAATTGTGAAACTGTTTGCTTATGCAGATGACATACTAATAGTCACAGATAACCCAACCTCTTCCTTCCTTGCTCTCATGGAAACTATTGAACAATACTTGAAAGTCTATCGATATAAATAAAAAATAGAGACAACTCAGAAGTTAAATCCCTTAACTGCCATGGCACGAGGGAGATACTTGGAGACTCAGGCCTGACTTGGCAACACATTATATCCAATATTTAGGTACTGAATTTGGCTTTGATCTAATATACAACATAAAATTTAATGAAAAAAATCACCCTTCAGAAAACAAAAAACTTACTAGAAAGATGGTCACCCAAATTCCTCACCTGGTGGGGCTGGATCGAGCCTATAAAAATGATGATCACCCCAATAATTAACTATTTATTCAGCATACTCCCTCTAATACTCTCAAACGACTTACATCACAAATTAGATAAATTAATCACACACTTCATCTGGCAAGGCAAAAAAAGGCAAAATAGCACTGAAAAACACTCTGCCTTCCGAATAGACTAGAAGGCCTCAATGTAGGCAATTTTAGAGACTAAGAGACAGCCTTCCTAGCCAAACAAGGAACCTATTTGTTTCAGACAGCTGATATCTACACCTCCACTTAGCTGGAGGTTGAAAGAATCATCCTAAATAAAACAGACCCTGTAACTCTATTCACAATCAACTGCAAACACCTCACCACTTCCAAATATATATTAAAAAATACCAAAAATGCTCTATTAACAATTGATATAAAATTTAGATTTTTCACAGCCTGCTGGGCAGAAAATCTGGATTTTATTAAAGACACGGAGGCTAAGATTATGCAATCTCCTTTATTGCTTAGCTCACAGCAGCAACAATGAAAGGATGTAGAACTTTAATGAACATTCCAAATAGGTATATATTCCATGTGCACGCAGTGGTCTTCCTTCTTTGTGCAGCGAACAAGATAACTTTTATGAATAATTTTAGAGAACATTGAATAAATAATAACAATTTATATAACTTGAAGCCATAGAACTTGAAGCCATCGTAGAAAACTTCAGAAATAACTTAGAGGACTCGGAATCCAACGCCAAACTATAGAGAATTCAACAAAGCCACCGTTGAAGTAATTAATCTGAAAAGAAGAAGAACAAAAGGTAAAATACATTCCCAGGGTGGGAGCAAAAGAGGTGGGATAATCTTAGCCTCCGTGTCTTTAATAAAATCCAGATTTTCTGCCCAGCAGGCTGTGAAAAATCTAAATTTTATGGCATGACACGGAGGCCAATATTATGCAAGTTTAAAGTGTGTTCAAAACATTATCAATGACATTAGATACAGGCTTAAAATAACATCTTTTGAAGATACATTCATTCGACCAATCTGCAGCCCTAAGGATATCCTGAAGGCCACCACCCAAAATAAAAGCTTTTGAAGCTGAAGCTCCTCTAAGGGAATGAGCCCCGAAAATTGAAATATCGATCCCAGGTTCTTTCATGACATCTTTAACCCATCTAGCCAAGGTGGGAGAGGAAACCGCTTTATGAGCGAACCTGTGGGAGATGATTAGTTGATCTACAGAACCCCTCAGACCTAAAGTCCTCCTCTCATATTCCAACAGGCACCGAACTACACACAAGATCTCATTGTGAGGGAAAAAGGGATGGAAAACAGAGGTGGACATAGTTTTAGTCCGTCTTTTAATGAAAAAGCAAACTCCCTCAGGTTGAAAAGCTCTATTAGAGACATCTAAGGCCTTAACGTCTGAGGTACATCTGAAGGAGACAAGTCACAGTAAAACAGTTAATTTAAAAGACAACTTCTTTAAAGAGAGAGAAGAGTTCTCGTCGCCCCAAGAGGAAAGTAGTCTGAGGACATCTCTCACATCCCAGAGAGCAGAGTATTTTGGTAGAGGAGGATTCAAAACGTGCATACTCCTCATAAGTTTTTTGGTCAGAAGATTCTGGCCTACCGAGGAACCATCTAGCAAGCAATGACCTGCAGCAATAGCTGATCTATAAACGTTAACGGTCCGATAAAGATTTCTGTCAAAAAATTAAGAACTTGAACTATATCAGCTGAAACTGGATCGTAACCCCATCGAAGGCACCAGCGAACCCATTTATGCCAAGCCAGTCTATAGGCTTTTCTGTTACCAGGGGCCCATGATTCTGACATGAGCCTGAAAGCGCCTTCCGAAAGTCCTGGGATCTGCCATTGTCTCCTGAAATCTTTCAGGCCATCAGACATAGGATGCCCTGAAGAAGAAGTGGGTAGTATTCCCCATGAGGTCCTGTCAGTAACTCTTCGAAAGCGGGGATGAGGATTGGAAAATCCACACTCATTTCCAGCAGGATGGGGAACTACGCCAGGGATCTCCAGAGAGGAGTTATTACTACTACGGATTCTTTGTTCCTCCGGACCTGGACGAGGAAGCATTGCAAAGGGTGAGAATGCATAGGGTCTCAGACCAAGCCAGTTCTGAAAAAAGGTGTCTATTCCCAAGGTTAGAGGGTCCGGCCTCCAGCTGAAAAACTTGGGTAGTTGAGTATTGAGACGGTCCGCAAAAAGGTCAATTCCAAAGGGGCCCCAGCGAGTTTGGATCGCTAGAAATATATTCCTGTCTAGTCTCCATATATTCCTGTCTAGTCTCCGGATAAATTGCTTGGATAGTTGAGGACAGTAGGCTCAGTATCCTTGCCAAGGTCTTTAGAGGAAAGGAGTGGATCTTTAGCGCTTTCCTCAACTCTTTCCTGAGATTCCTGACTTTGTCCCCTGGAAGTTTCAGTTCCGCTTGGAGTGTATCTACTGAAAAGCCCAAAAATTGAGTGATCTGGGTTGGAGACGTAGAGGATTTCTTTGTGTTTATCACAAAACCTAGGTGTTCCAAAAGATTTATTGCAAGGGCAGTGTGTTGTGAATCGACTTCTTTGGATTCAGCCATTATCAAGATGTCGTCGAGATAAAGAATTAGCCTCACCCCTTCGTTCCTCAGCCACCCTGCTATCAGACGAAGAACCTTGGTGAAACACCAAGGGGCCGATGAAAGACCGAAGGGGAGGCTGCAAAACTGCCATAGTTTGCCCTCCCAAAAGAACTGGAGAAACTTCTGGTGAGGGGGCCAGATCGGGATTGTCAAATATGCGTCTTTGAGATCCAGGCGAGTAAGCCTGTCGCCTTTTCTCAATATATCTCTGAGAAGGAGGATTCCCTCCATTTTGAAATGGCGGTAAACCACCCACTGGTTTAGGTCTTTGAGATTTATGACGGGTCTCATTTTTTTGTCTTTCTTTTCTACCAGAAAGACGTTGCTGATGAAGCCAACCTCTTCTCCCTCTCAGATTGCACCTTTGGCAAAAAGGTCCTTCGCCTCTTGGGACACTAAGGCGGAATCTTTTTGGGAGAAGTGTATTTCCTGGGGAAATCTTGTCTGAACAGGAAAGTGCACAAATTCTATTTTGTACCCCCTCACGGTGTCTAGCACCCAAGGGTCCTGACTCACCATGGTCCAATTCCCAGAGAAAAGGGCTAGTCTCCTGCCCACCTTTATAGGGGTATCTGAAAGGTCTTTGGGAGCTCTTACCGGTACCAGTAGAGAAGCCTCTTGTCCTCCTTTCACCTCTGAATCCTCTTCCTCTGAACCTCTGTCTCTGGGAAAAGAAGGATGACTGGAAGCCATATCCGGACTGAAAGGACCTTCCTCCACGTCCTCCAAAGGGTCTCGTTGAGGAATTTCCACGGCCGGGGAATCGACCCCGCATCCTCCCGGCCCGGGAAAAAACTCTATTGTTGAAAACCCTCTTAATATCCTTCTGCGATTTCTGTATGGAGTTAAAAACTCCCACATAATTTGCCATATCCCTGATGAATTCTTCCCCGAAGAGAAGCCCTTGAGAGGATGCACCCCCTTCTTTAGAGGCAAGTTCGGCCAATTTGGGATCGATCTTCAAGAGAACACTCTTACGCCTTTCGTTTGAAAGTGCGGTATTTGCGTTGCCTAAGAGGCAGATCGCCCTTTGTGCCCACTGGCGTAGTTCTCTTGGGTCAATGGGAGTATCAGAGACGTATGCCCCTTCTGCCAGCTCAAACATTTTAGTGAGTGGACCCGTAATGTCCAGGAGCCTGTCTTGGCAAGATTTCAGGCCCTTATCAAGTCCCCTCCTGGGATCCTTCCCCGTCTTGGCAATGAAAGCCACCACCTTACTATCCAGCTCGGGGGTCATAGCTATCTTGTCGGGAAGGGAAGGCCGGGGACATCCTGACCTCAAGCGAGCTCTGACCTCCTTTGGCATTCCCTTGCGGAGCCAAAAGGAGAGGTATTCACCAATGTGATTCTGGCGAAAGGGGGTGTTTGATAAGTAGGGGATCAAACATATGTTCGCCAAAGGGGTCAAGTATTCCCATTCTAGACCCAGAGGCCTCTGATTTCTCACCCAAAGTCTCTCTGATTTCGCCTTCCTCTTCATCAGAATTTGTGTCTGAGGAGCAAGAGAGGTTTATCTCGTTCTCCAATCCATCGTCACTATCGATGGGGATAGGAAGGTTCGGGCTTTTTGACTGCCCACCCAGCGTGCCAGAGGCACCATTATTGTCACTCTACCAAGGCTAGTTATAGCCTTGGTAGAGTCCCCTTGAGCTCTTTTTTGTTGCCACCCTGGCATTGAAAGTGATTCCAATTTTTTATTAATGGTGTCGTCCAATACCCCATCATCTTGTCAAGGGCCTTATTGATAAGTCCTTCCAATTTGTCGTCCATACTGGAGGTAGAAGGTTCAGAAGCCATAGCAGAAGCTGGGTCTGTAAGTTGAGTGAGTAAGGAAAAGCTAACTGTCAAAAGCAGGAACGTTGTTAACAAAATGGAGGTAAGTAACCATGGAAACGAGGTCAGGGCTAAGGGATATTCCTCTAATAGGAGAGTGTCTTTCTTCTAAAATGACCAGAAAAGAACAAGTCCTTTTTTACTGTTTATACTCTTTAGGGAATCCCTTTCTCACTGTCTAATGTATGGAAGTCCTTTGTCGATATGAACTATTGTTGCAATTTGTCCCTTGTCTATTTCGACATTTCCTCTTTTTTTTCTTTTAATTAATCAATCAATCACCAAAGCAAACATGGTGTCGGCAAGTGGACCGCCAGAAGAAACAGCGAGTCGAGGTAAGGCAAGCCCGTTCGAGCGTTCGTCGAAACTAGAGCTAAGAAGCACTTTGTCCTAGCCCCATAGTGACGCGCGGCCAAGCCGCATAGTCACCATGGAGACAGGAGGGACGCGCTAGACGGGACCGGCGTTTGAAAGACGCCGGTCCCGCTCGACGAAGGGCCGGCGTTTGAAAGACGCCGGCCCCCTCCCTTCAGCTCCCTCTCTGCCTGAAAGAGTCGAGGAGGGAAGGAGAAGGGTGGAAAGGGGGGTGCGGGCGGGGAAATGAACTCCGCTGCACCGGGGTAGAATACAGCAAAATAACACGGCAAAGTCCGCACTGGAGCAGATAAATGTCCGTGCAAATCCCAAAAGAAAGGCATGAGTCAGCGCAAAAGTCAAGAGAAAGCCGGGGCACGCTCAGTCCGAGATTGAGGGTGAAAACACAGCGAAAAGAAGTCTGTGAGCCTAGAGGACACGCAACAAGGGCGACGATGAGAGAAATATATATAAGAAAATATATATAAAAATATAAAACAACAGTGCTGCTAAAGGACAGGAAGGGAGAGGATGGGACACTCACTTAACAAATAGCCTCCCACAGTCCAAAAATATTCACACACAAAGCACAGGCAAGCACAGTGCAGACAGTCAAATCAGGATACTTATCTTGTGAGCAGCAGCAACAAAGAAGGAAGGCAGAGTGCAAACAGTCCATCTAGGCCCCTTTACTGCAACACAGGTACCCACTACCTGTGGAGTCCCTCAGGGATCCTCCCTCTCACCACTACTTTTTAATTTATACCTCCGACCGTTAATCCATTCACTGCGAAACTGGAAATGCTCTGTCCTCCATTATGCAGATGACATGCAGATTATTTTCCCCTTAGACATCCCTGATGCCGCATCTAACTTCCAGGCAGTAATGCTCCACATCCAACAATGGATGATTTCCAACCAGCTCAAATTAAATCCGGAGAAAACGGAACTCATTCTGCCTGGCACTAGCTCAGCACACTGGGGCCCACAATTTTGGCCAAACGAGCTAGGCACTCCTCCCAGTCCGTCGAGCGCGGTAAAAAGCCTGGGCGTTACTATTGATAATGATCTCTCTCTCAAAACCCATGTCGGAGCCATCATCTAAGCCAGTATGTTCCAGCTACGAAAAATCCGCAAAATCTCCCACCTGCTCTCCCATGAAGCATTGGTGCAAATCGTCATTTCTCTTGTTCTCTCCCGCCTCGACTTCTCCAACTCTCTTTACTGGGGCCTACCCAGGTCCTTGCTCCATCGCCTTCAGATGGTGCAGAACCAGGCAGCAAGACTCATCTGCAAAGCCCCCAAATGGCAATCTGCTAGACCCCTTCTGTCCAAGCTGCACTGGCTGCCCATTGAACAAAGGGCTGCCTTCAAAATCGGCTGCCTAATTTACAAGGCCCGGCAGACCAAGTGCCCGGCCTTTCTGAAATCCCTCATCAACCCGCACTGCCCGGCCCGTAACCTCCATTCTGCCCATCTCCACCTGCTTACTGTTGTAGTAATGAAAATACCAATACATGTAAAGTATTGAGTTGCAGGAAGATTTATTGTGGAAATAAATCCTGAGTAAGAAAAGTGTGGCTCTCCCCTTGGCCAGTCCAACAGCAACTGCCAGGGAAGAGAACATCAGCACATAGGTAGAATATAGAACATCACAACACAGGGCTCTAAACTCTATAATGGAAATGGAAGATTACAACATATCCTACTCTCTTATATATTAAAAAAAAAAAGAATAAAAGAAAAAAAAAGGGAGTGAGGGAAAAGAAAATACACATTTTGTAATGCACATTCTATTTACAAACATAATCTTTCAAGTAACTCGGTGGGTGACAGTTTCCAAACAATCATCCCTGACGAGAACAAGAAGAATCAGAAGGAGCAGAAGGAAGAGGAGCAGGAGCATCACCTCCTCCTTGCACATTAAAACGAGAAGAACTCATAGTTTGGGAATTTTGAAGAAAATCATCATCTGACATCGATAAGAAGGTGTTGCTGACAGGAATGTCACAAGGTGAAGAATTAGTACCATTAACACAATTTTTCTTCTGGTACAGGGCAACCCTTCTATAATTCCACTTCTCACCATTATCCAGAATTACTCCATATGGCAAAGTGAGTACATTCAGGGGTGGAAAAACATTCAAGCAGATTGCTTATCAAGACTATCATTGGATTGGAAGACAGTTGATGAGGTGGCTGTTCTGAAGAAACAGAATGAGGGTGCTGTTGCGTTTGTGCAGGATGTGTTGAGTATATGTGAACCACAAGCTTTAACTAAGAGTAAGGGGATTGACGCTATGTCAGCAGATTGTTCTATGGATGAGCTAAAGAAAATAATACTCACAGGTTGTAAAAGAGAAAGCACAGTGTCAGTCACCAACAGACCGTTTGTTCTAGACGAACTTTCTGTATTTGATGATACGGTGATTATGCGTGGTGACTTATTCGTCCCACCAATTTCTTTGAGAAATAGTTTAATTATGTTGGCTCACGAAGGACATCTAGGCCAAACAAGAACTAAGCAGAGACTAAGAACGAATTGGTGGTGGCCTGTCATGGATGCAGAGGTGAATGCATGGATTACTAAGTGTGAGGTCTGCAGGGAGAGTGATAAACGCTTGAAAGTTGGTGTTAAAGCTTCCTCTGGACACATCTCGGATCCGGGTCAACCATGGTATACCATATGCTTAGATTTCATAGGGCCAATGAATAGTTTAAAAGAAAATTTGCGTTTTGGTATTGTGGTAGTTGATGTCCATACAAGATGGATGATTGTTAAATTCACCAAAGACATTACTACTTCCACCACTATTCGTGCTTTGAAATGCATTTGGAGAGAAGAGGGCATACCGTTAGTTCTTTTAACGGACAATGGTACACAACTGACATCAGATGAAATGCAGAAATTTCTTTCAAGTTGTGGCATCAAACATAGCCGTACCTCCCTGTACAACCCACAGGGTAACGGTATTGTTGAGAGGGCCAACCGTGTAATAAAAGGTGCCATACAGATGGCAACTTCTAGTGGGCAGGACGTGGATTCAGTTGTTTCAGAGATGCTGTGGGCTCATCGCTCTAGTGTACATAGCGTTACAGGCAAGACTCCTTTTGAAATGATGCATGGGAGATTACCCAATACTAAACTTGTACCAACTTGGATGAGAGACATTATTTCTGGCAAAGATGTCTCTGCTAATTCATCCTCAGTTGTATCCCAAGATCGCATCGTTGGCAAGACCAATTATAGTAGGAGAATTTGCTCAGGAGATCTGGTTACAATACGCTCTGGCAGGCCCACTTCTTCTACTAAATTTCTTGGACCTTTTAGGGTGAAGGTCACTTTGCCATATGGAGTAATTCTGGATAATGGTGAGAAGTGGAATTATAGAAGGGTTGCCCTGTACCAGAAGAAAAATGGTGTTAATGGTACTAATTCTTCACCTTGTGACATTCCTGTCAGCAACACCTTCTTATCGATGTCAGATGATGATTTTCTTCAAAATTCCCAAACTATAAGTTCTTCTCGTTTTACTGTTAAGTACACCTTTCGATACCAAACGTCACATTGTTCTCACTGTAGATGCGAGTGCAACAGGTTTAGGTGCTGTCTTGGCACAAATTCATAGTGGTCAAGAGAAGACTGTAGCATTCGCATCAAGGAGTTTAACAAGTTCGGAGAAAAACTACTCCGTGATAGAACGTGAAACCTTGGCTGCTGCTTGGGCTTGTGAATATTTCAGGACCTATCTGTGGGGGTTGAAGTTTACCTTGAGGTCTGATCATAAACCTCTGGTTAAAGTATTGTTACCTGGTGGGGATGCTAAGTGTTCTGCAAGGTTGGCTAGGTTAGCTTCTCGCCTGCAAGAATATTGTTACAACACTTACCATCCCGGCGGTCAAACTAAAAAAACTGGGTGGCCGCAGATTCAGCTTTCTGGCAACCAAACTGTGGAATTCTCTCCCCCTACAAATTAAAACCTCTGACACTCTGCTGAGCTTCAGAAAGAGCTTAAAGACCTGGCTCTTCTCGAACTCCCACTAGCTTTCAGCCTTACCCCAATCACAATTTCAGCGCCAGGAAACCTCCGGTGTCAGTGCGCTTTATAAATACAGCTTAACATTAACATTAACATTAACATTAACCACTGCATGCACATGGAATATATACCTATTTGGAATGTTCATTCAAGTTCTAGATCCTTTCATTGTTGATGCTGTGAGCTAAGCAATAAAGGAGATTGATTAGTATTGGCCTCCGTGTCATGCCATAAAATTACCTTTTCATATGAAATTGTCCACTCTAGCCTCTCTCTGGAACAACTCAAACATCACATATGAAGGCAAGACCCTTCATTGGGACTCTTAGATCACCAAATGTATCTTTTTCCCTCAACAGCTAGGTTCCAGAACCTCTCCCCTAACCTTTCCAAACTTGCAAACACAATACCAGTTAGAAAATCAGGAATTCGATAATTTTCTCAATTAATACTGCCATTACCAAACCTAAACGCCACTACAGAGAACCGTCCCTTCCATCACTCATTTATAAATTTACCAAAGTAGGTCACCAAGTGTCCAACCTATATAATTTACTGCAACCTATAACATCGAGAGCAAACAAAATAATAATAGAATACTGCGATGTTCACTCCTCTAATCCCACACCTGAGACTGACTCAAATGCCATATGAACTGAACTGTTTGATTTGTGCACAACCTTATTGTTTATGACCAAAAGTACTGATTTTTATTAGTTTATGGGTGCTACTGAGGTGACGCCTCATGGAGTACTTGTGAATCACACCCAAGTACAAGAAGGTGTGCGCTAAGGGATGGGACCAACTGCTAGCTGGAACCACATTTTCGATCAAATGCTATATGGAAATCTTTCACCTCACATAAAATCTCACCAGTACTTTCTCAAACTAAACTTTGGCTGATATACAAAGCCTACTGGACACCTTACCACCTACACACCCTGAAAATTCTGGAGAACCCTGTTTGGTGGAACTGTAATGAGAATGATGGAGACCTTGCCCATCTAATTTTCTACTGCAAATCAGTAGGCCCCTTCTGGGACAAGGTTTTCTCTTTTATCACAAAACAATTTAATATATTCCCTTAGAAGGAATTCTCATATCTCATTAAAGGCTTCCTCAATCTGAACAACAGATGCCCCTCTGACCGCCTTCTACTCGATCTTCTGCTGTCATCAGCTGTTAAAACAATTACTTCTATCTGGAAGTCAACACACAAGGCTTCATTTCAAGCCTGGCTTAATTGGGTATCACATATCAGGGGTGCTGTTAATGTTGCTTTTCAGGCCCCCTGGAAGTCAGTACACAGATCTATATGAGAATCCTTAGATAACTACTTCACTACCAACAAACCTCCATAAACTGAAGGTCCTATCTCTACACCTTCCCTTCGCTGTTTTGCTGTTTTACCTTCATCCAGTATATTGAGCAATATATGTACTCTGAGGTTGTGTATCAATAACATTTCTAACGTTTACATTAACAAATCCCTTCTTCCTAAGTCACATTAGGACCCATCAATGCTCCTTATTTGTTCCACCTTTCTTCATTTATCCAGGCTTATTTTTTGTTGTTGTTGTGTGTATTAAAATGTAATAAAGATTATTTAGAAATTATAAAAAAAGTAATGAAGACCTCTAGATAAATCTAAACTGATGGTAATCCCTTGATAATTCTGATCATATTACGAGCCTTAAACGTCATTTCTAAAACCCTAGTATGATAAATAAAACAGAATATTATTGTACATACTTGCAGATAACCACTAGTAAATAATGCAATATCACCACTTCGATAATCAGGAAAAGGCAGTATATCTAAACCAGAGGGTCATCATTCCTCAACCAACAATTTAATGACACGCAGAACCCACATTAAACCCTACAGAAGATCCCATCATTAACCACGCCTTAATTCTCATTCTTGAGGTCAAGCAACAGGTCCAAACATTCCTGAAAAAAAACCAGAAAAACAGCCTGAATGTGCCTGAATTCCTCAGCAAGGATCCAACTTAATATTAGTAGAGCAATCCACATATTTACCCGCTATGCCTACATCAAGTATTCCTCAAGTGCCTGGAAGCATATCCAAGGCTTTTGAAGTGCAAAGGGGAAATGGTCAGCAAACTAACTGACCTCTTTATATGCAATATTAAATATGGCCATTGCATTGAATGTCATCGTAATGCTCCTCACTTGTCAAAAGCCTTCTTCGTGCAGCTACATGCACATTTCTACGAGTGGCCACAACAAAAACTTCCAATCTCTTGCTCATGTTTGTAATAGTATCAATTTCAATGGCTCACAAATTCACGCTCATTCCAAGCAGAGCCACTTCCCTTGCTATCAAACTATAACAACTAGACTAGAATTACTGTTCTATATGGTTCTGCTGTAGCAGATATAATCTAGACAGTTCATAAATTCAAGGTATTTGCTCAAAAACTTCTTCTCTTTAGTATCAAACTGAGGGGCACATTTACTACGTCGCTGAGGCACATTTACCCTGCTAGAGTGTCACTTTTTTAACACTCCGGCGGTGCAGTGTGCCGTCCCATGTATACAAGGCCACGTAAAGCCACCCTGCATGGCTTTTCATGGCCTTGTAACTATGGCTCCCTTTCACGCGTTGCGTGAAAGGGGCGTTTCATGGGTATTGCTGTAGGTGTTCCCATGCAACACCCATGGAACCTGATGCATTCCCAGATTCACAAGGTTTCTTAAACATGGGAGTGTGTCGATTCCAACGCCACCCCAAGGGAGACATTAAAGTGGTGCAACGAGGAGAAATACCTTTATTTCTCCTAGTTTGTTGCTCTTTCTATATGTGCTGCATTCTGCAACACACATAGAAGGAGGAAAACACCATCAACGACTGTTTTTGTGCAGAAAAGTGCCTCTTCCTGCACTAAAACAAGTATTCGCACAGCGCAGGCTCCCTGGCATCATGGTATACGGTTGCCTTTATTGGTGCTAGGCAGCCAATTGTGCGCCGGCACAGAAAAAGCACAGGGACACTTTACACTGTTATAAATACGATGCATTCCGGCATTTTCCTACTGAAGCACCTCAGTGCAACAAGATGGCTGGCAGTGCCGCACTGCATCATTTTCCAGTATATATGCCGCTATGTCTACGAGGTCATCACAAAACAACTAGACATGCAAGTCAATGTGAAACAATCGCATGTATAACTTTACATACGCATCTCAAGGCTCTCTCCTTTAAAACTCATAAAGGTGGTCTGTAAAATCATACCTCAATAAAACAGGAAATGCTGTAATTTCGCACACATCAAAAGGTCTACAAATATAATCGTGGTTTATAAAGCACTTACAAATATCTACTGAGATTAGAACTCTTTAAATGACGGCCACTCTTACTGCATCAATTCATTTTTGCCCCAACTCTATTCATCTGGAACTTTCCTACCAAGGACAGGTGCTCAAGGGTTTCTGCACAACCAGCAATAACCCCTCTTGTCAACAGACTTGTAGCTCCTCATTGGTATTTAGTCCAAATGTGATAGCCTGTACTCTATGTATCCTACGGGCCTCCAATTTCCCAACTTTTAACTCTCTGTCAGCCCCATCTTCTAAAATGCTTGGCTTTCAGCAGTCCTGCAAGCCTTATTTATTTCTTGTAAGTTAGAATCTGTGTTCTCTAATCCAAAATGAAGTGTCACGGGTTATCTTGAATCATTGCTCTCAAATGATCCTGCCAGCAATGCTTCAATGTTCTGATAGTTCACCCCATACATCTTTTACAGGAATATGTAATGGTGTTAATGGAAATTGTCATATTACAATTACAATTGATAAAGTCTCAGATTTTGAATCCTCCTTCTCCTTAGCTGTCTGTAAAAGTCATATCTTCCATTAGTCTAGTTACAACAATCACCACACTTGAAAAATAAATCAGTTACAGAGGTCAGCCTCCCAGGATACTATCTCATGTCACTATACTTGTAGCTATCACCAGGACTTAGTAGGTCTTTCAAATTTACACTTTCCATGTAGATGGCCTCTGATTTCTTGTTAATGGATCTTGATATCAATTCATCTCTCAACATTGTATTCCAATGTGTCTTCATTATCTTAAGCATTTTAGCATTATCTTTCATATACTTTGTAATAAAAAGTACTTTATCAGTCTATTTTTCTCTCTTCACATTGTCCCTAGGTTGTTTCTCAATAAGTTGCCACATAGTTGTTTACTTGCTGTTTTAGAAGCTATCATCAACGCATTTGCATTATAACCTCTCTGACCACATCTTTGAGCTACTGCCCTGGCTAGTTTGTGGTGTTTATCCTCATTGATCCATGGGGTGAGGGTGCTCTGTTCCTAATAATTATATATGAGGTGTGTTTCTAATCTGATGCTTTGAGTGTGAAGACATAGCATGAAAACACTATTGGATGATATCTTTATTTCTATATAAGCAACTGTTTAGGACTTAATTGTCTATATAAACTTTTACATTCAAGAAAGTAATTGTTCTCCAACTACATTCAAGATGAGTTTCACATGTTATTTATTCTTATTTGAACAGTTATGAAAGTCTCTTACTTCATTCTCAACCCCTTTTCCTATCAGAAAGTTATTATCAATAAATCTGCACCAGAGAACAATATTATTTTAAACCTAATAACCTCATCCCTGCCCATTCTGTCTCTTTCAAATTGTGCCATAAACAAAGTAACATAGGATGGGGCAAATCTAGATCCTATTGCTGTCCCTTGCGCTTGCCTACACAGGACCCCTGGTTTAGGAAAACATATTGTGAAGCACAAAGACAGCCATCTCGATTAGCATTTTGGTCTGCTTCAATAAAATGTGTTGATTGCATTTCCAGAGACCTATTCATAGATTTTAACTACTGTTCATGGTTGATGCAAGCATATACTGTCTGCAGATCCATTGTTGCCAATATATATTCATTCTCCAATGTTATATCATAGATTCTATTCAAGAAATCATTGGGTTCTTTTATATATGATACTTTATCTGTCAATAATGTCAAGAGACTCCTCAGGAGTAAACATGTTCTGAAAAAATCTGAGTTTTATTTTATGTTAGGTTCATCTTTGCAACTTTCCTAAAGGTAAGAAACTGCTTCCATGCTCTCAAATGGCTAGGGAGATGGTTCCTCAGTTTAGTACTATGAACTTGAATGAATGACCACCATGCTGGGCCTTTTTGAACCTGGGAAGACATTACAGAAACTGACTTTCTTAATGTAGGGCCTGGAGAGTGTGTAATTCCAAATTAGCTGGGATTAGCAATGTTTCTCAGGCTGATAAAAGATGTTCTCTAAATTAATGGAAAATCAGTCTGACAGCAGCATTCTGCACTCTTTAAAGCTTCGCAAGGGTACAGACCCGTAGACAAAGGTACAGTCTTTTCCACTAATCTGGCTTGGAAGTGATGCAGGGCAGAGATTTTCTGCAATTAAATAAGCGTTATAATTCTTAAATTCATATTTAATTCGATCTAGGTATTACATTTTAAAAATATGAATTACGTTGGTTCTTTAGCGATAATCCACTTTTTCTGTTTCTATTGTAGTGGATGAGAAGAACACAAGATAGCCCTGATGAAGGCATACATTTATGTGAAACACGTGTTACCCATTTCCAATTGTTATTATTATTTGACTAATTAAAAGCAACTGCACTTAGGATAGTGCCCCTCGCCCGGTGTTTGAGATTTTTGTTGACTTGTTCATAGTCAGGCAAATTGGTATATCTTTAAGAGGGAACACATACTCAGTGTGTGAGATTGCACAAGTGTGGATTAAAAGTGACAATCAGCTGTGTGCTTGTCTGTGTTCTTACCTCTGCAGAGTGCTCAATGCCAGCAGATTAGCGCATTATGAGACTGATACATGGCCATATGGCACATGTACTAGGTATGTAGCTCTGATGTCACATTTGCATGTCCATCCCAGTCCACATTAAGAGCTCTCAGGCAAGGCGTGGGAGCGGACATTGCATGCCTATACATATATGGTAACAATAATGCAGGATTATGTTTGTATAGTATCAAAGACACACCTATCGCAGTACTTGTGAACTCACATAAGTGCTTGGACATGCATCAAGATAGTAAGAACTCATGGGAATAAAAGACTGTCACATCCTGACAAGTGACTCTGGACATGCTTTACATCCATGACTACAGCATCACCTAGCAGCCCCAGATCTGAGCCGTAAATTTAATTTTGCAACCATGATATTGAAATGTTTGAGTGAACATTGCCCATTTCACCTACACACCCCATCATTACTTCACAAATGTAGGAACATAATTTTGTTAATGGAGAGACTTACTGAAGAGAACGATGATGGATAGCAGAATCAGAAGCGCAGAGACCAGGGCTCCCAGAAGCAGCCTGCAGAGGGGGCAGGGCAACAGCAACCTGGAAGAGACTGCAGGAAAGGAGTTACGGTCAACTTATGTGCGCACCGGAACTATTCATGAATTTGGAACACACCTGAATATCTGCATACTTTAAAAAAAAAAAAAATTATAAACTTTTTATTAGGTTTTTCACAAATTGTTACATCAATATAGCCACGGATATACTTGATGCTGTGCATGTGGCACTGAAACACGTTGGCTTTCAGTCACTTGAGATTACTTAACACAAAGGCCTATACCTCGAGCTTTTGCTAAAGTACAACCTTAAAACGTTCCGTGCTCTCGTCGGCCAATGGTCAACGGGAGCACTACCTGGCTGGTGCTGCGAACGACCTTTGGCTGACGCAGCCTCCCATTTTTCTAACGTTCCACACTGGCGCGGAACGTTCGAAGCAGCCAAGGTGTTAAGATGATGGTGTGTAAATATGATCCTAGCAGTTATTTTTCTACTGTAGGGGGGGATCTGTGTGTGAGTGGAAGTAAGGCTGACAATTTTGAAGAGGATTTGGTGTAAACCTGTTCAGTAGCTTTTGAGAAAAGGTGCAAAAATATTTGTATATCTGGATGGCTGGATCCGTGTGACTCCTGTGAGAGTCTCGTCGGGAGCGCCAGTTCAAAAATAGAGCATACTACTTGGTCTTAGGAGCTTTTATTACCTTGGGCCATCTCAAACCTGCAAAAGCTCTGATTGGCTGCCAGGACTCGGCAAATTAGTTCCCTGTCCTGAAGTTAAAAAAAAGAAATAATATAAAGATGCTGGGTAGGAATAACCTGCTGCTCTTTGCCCCGTGAGGTGGGAGGAAACCAAAGGGACCTCTGTGGGACTAAATAATTGTTTTCAAACAATTGCCACTTTTAGCCGCAATCCCGCTGGATAGCAGCAACAACAAAAAAACAAAGTCCCCACAATTATTTTTTCAATTTATTGGAGGGGGGCGCGAGTAGGGTCCCCCTCCCTGGGACATTTTGGGCCCAGGGGACCCCATCCCCCTGGTCTGATCAGTAAACACATCAAGATTTTTAATAAAGTTTTAGATCTACAAAGAGATAACCAGTAAGATAGGTCTAGCTCTAGCTGATTTAATACCATTTTCCATAAAAAAATAGCCACATCTGGTGGATTTTAAAAGAGGACAGACAAATAGAATGGCATGAACCGTCTGTACTGCACCCATCAAAGGTTACACCTCCTATGGACCCAACTTATTCCCCTATCTGAAAATAAAAAGGGGAGAGAGGCCACGTGGCACCCCTCCTCAAGACTTGAAAGGCTAGTGGAAACAGAGCACATATTGCTCCCGCCGGAGGGAGTAAGCATAAATTTCAGGTCCCTCTGGGCCATGCTGGTTCCGCACTGTGTGGGGAGCCGGTTGGGACTACGGGGGCCCTGGCCTCCCTGGGGATGAGATAACTCAGGTAAGGGGTGCTCGGGCCCACTTCCCTTTTTTAAACGAAAAACAGCCCTGGGGATAGGGCCCCCGGGTCCTATGTTAAATTTTTGGTTTGCAGTCCCGGGGGCCTTTGAAGGCTCAGGGATTGGGGTCATTGGGACTAATAATGATAAAGACTGTGTGCAGTGTGTAGTTTGCAGCCTGCTGGGAGTTTGGCCACAGGATCTGGCAGCGGTTCGAGCTCTGTGGCCAACCGCTTGTGGCGCACACTCAAAGGCTGTGTGCAGCATGGGGGTGGATACCTGCAGCTAAACCCACACCACACACGACCAACCCAAGGCCGTGTACCAAATGAGGTTGGCTTTCTCTAGGTGGCTGAGTGCGGACAACCCCACGTCTTGCATGACGAAAGACCAGGCTCAGCATGGGGTTGGCCGCCTAAGGGAGGTTGGCTGCCTCCAGGTGGGTTGGCCACTTTACCTGGCTGCAAGCCTGGCAAAGTGGCCAACCCACTACTCTGCACAGTAAAGCACTGCGGCCAACCCCTTGCTGCGCAAGCCTGAAGGGGGGTTGCTTTATGTTAGGTAATACATTATTACTTTAGGTTAAAAAAAACCTTTAAAAAATACAAAGGTTAACGTAAGTTTATAGTTAGGTGTGATATAAAGATGTGTTTTTTGGTTTAAGAAAAAACCATAGAAATTCACTGAAACAAGCAAAAGTTTAAATAACGTTAGTAACATTAACATTTTGAACTGAGAAAACACAGACATTCACAATATAATTAGCAGAGCTAACTATAACTGTAGCATTGCCATACACTGCTCATGACCTCACATATTACATCAGTCATAACTTGCTCTATTAATATCAATGGGGTAACCCAGTAATGCACAGAACCTGGGTGCAATTGCAATAAACGAACAATGGTTCTGCTACAACATATTATCAAAAAGCAATAATTAATAACTTATATTTGACCACCTACCTAGTGAGAAGGTTATTCAATTAAAGAGAATAGATAAGTAATCTTCCCAATCTTTCAAAATGTACCAAAGACACTAACAAAATAGTGAAATGAAAATTATTTAGTATATGAATTTACAAAGGCATGACATATAGATTCACACACAGTATTATTCCAAAGATAATTACAACACAATGGAGAGTGAGAATATGGTAAATAGTCCAAATTATTTTTTTTACATACTTATAACACAAAGACATCCTATCAAAAAAAACTTAATGTTCACAGTATCAACGTCAAATTCATTCAGAATACCGGTTCTGTGAGGAAAGACAGCGCCATTACAACTCTGAGCAATTAGCTGGAGCGATCAAGGAGCATTAATGCGCTTGTTCTGATATGCGCATGTACTAATGGACGACGCACTTCGGGCTATTACATTGAATGCCCTTTTTCACTGAAGATTTGTTGGCCCTTTGAGCTTTATAGCCTGAGGAGGGTTTTGCTTTACATTGAGTTTGGAATTAAGAAAAATATGGTAGTTTGCTGTGCACCATATGTGTGGACAGGAATTTTTTTCATAATTCGCGATTGAAGTCCAACATATTCTTTCAGAAGATCCTTTGTAACAAGCCTACCGTGATTATCTACGCAGCATCACACACTCGCTTCTAAAGTCCTGATGAAGACCCCATAGCGATGGTCTAACTACTTTGCACTTAAAATAGGGGGTCGAAACATCGACATATTTAAAAATCAAACGTCTTAGTCCCTGCTGAACATTGAATGTCCCACTAAATGTAGAGTTTGAGCATAGGAGATTAATGAATTTGACGTTGATACTGTGAACATTAAGTTTTTGTTGATAGGATGTCTTTGTGTGATGTGCATGTAAAAAAAAAATTGTACTGTTTACCACATTCTCACTATCCATTGTGTTGTAATTGTCTTTGGAATAATACTGTGTGTTTATTTATATGTCATGCCCTAGTCAGTGTCTTTTGTAAATTTTGAAAGATTGGGAAGATAACTTGCTCTATGACATCATTTATGACATCACTAATGACATCTCAAATGACATATTTGGAATTGCATCAAAATTGGCAGGAAGCTAGATCTTGGCCCATAGATTGTGTATTTTGTGGTTTGGTGTAATCCATTCAGTAGTTTTGAGAAATTAAGGTTGAACAAATAATTGCATATTTGGACAATTGGGTCCGCAAGAGTCAATTTAAGAATCAAGCGTTCTTTATTTCCATTAGGACATCTCCCTACCACAGGGGTCAGACTCCAGTGAGAGCGAGCGCCATTATTGGCTGCCAGCAACAATTAGAAAAATGTAGCTGACAGCCACTACAGGACTCAAGAACTTAGTCCCCTGTCCCGAAGTTATAAAAACATACAGATATAAGGGGAAGGGCAGGGATACCCTGACCCCATAGGCCAGCCCCATGGTGAGGATCCAGGCTTTAACAAGGCTCGGGTGGGGGCCATAGAACATGTCATGAGTGATGTCATATGTAAGGTGCATGGCAGGGCTACAAGTTATAGTTAGTGCTGTAAATTATAACTGATGAATGTCTGTGTTTTTTTTGTTGTTCAAAACGGTAATGTTGTCATAAACAAATGCACCTAACTATGAATTACTTAAACCTTCATTTGTTTAGTGAATATATGTATATATATTCACCAAAAAGCTCCACAGCACCTCCAGCAAGCTGTTCAGCCACACGGGCGAGAGAGGAGACGGACCGCAGGATCAGGTGCAAAGATTTTATTAGCACAGAGACACAGCGCGTTTCAGGCTACATGATCCCTTGTTCACGCTGTATATATATGTATGTATGTATATATATATATATATATATATATATATATATATATATATATTCCGCTCCGTGGGGTTGTCCAAAAAACGGGTAGCACTCGAGCCTGCGTGCACCTTCCCCAAGGCGTTAGTTGGTATGGGCAGTTGCGTGCTTGTAATAGGCCCGACGCGTTTCGGAAATTATTTTCCTCATCAGGGGCCAGCAGTAAAGTGCACGGCGTCTACCATCTCCCTTTATGAAACCAAGCAAGTGCTTGTGGGAGATGTAGTCCATATTATCCTGGATGGATGCACTTTCAAATTACTGCTCGTTCCAAAGGCTCTAACATGAGCCCCCAAACATCACTCCTGTCCTCATCCATCGCGCAGCTCCACATATGAGACTCCTTGGATAGAGGGTCTCGTGGCCCCCGTTTCTTCGGGGTGATGCTACCCAGCGGCAGGACCGCCGCTAATATATTCCGCTCCGTGGGGTTATCCAAAAAACGGGTAGCACTCGAGCCTGCGTGCGCCTTCCCCAAGGCGTTAGTTGGTATGGGCAGTTGCGTGCTTGTAATAGGCCTGACGCGTTTCGGAAATTATTTTCCTCATCAGGGGCCAGCAGTAAAGTGCACGGCGTCTACCATCTCCCTTTATGAAACCAAGCAAGTGCTTGTCGGAGATGTAGTCCATATTATCCTGGATGGATGCACTTTCAAATTACTGCTCGTTCCATATGGCTGAGATACCCGCCACCCCCTCTCAACACAATCCCCAAAGGAGGGAAACCGGAAACAGTTCTTGGAGTTTTTGGAAGTGGGAGGGAGTGACCCTCCCGGCCGTATTTATTAAAACAAAAAATTAAAAACATTTAAACATTAATGTACAATTTCATACCACATTGCGATGTTTGGCTAACCTTAACAGATTCTCTAATACAGAGGTTCTCCTAGCCGAACTAACATCCTACAAAACATTTACTTGAAATATTGAAATTGTACATCCTAACGTTTAAGGGCCAACGGCAAGGTCGTAACCGGTGTCAAGATCCCTAACCAGACATACCCCCCCCCACTTGGAGGGGCGACAGCACTGAGGCGTACTCAAGTGCAACTACTACCAATTTCCCTTGACTTGACGGGGGCACTTATCAACTCGACGCCAGTTAAAGGTCGTTCGAAGACTCGTGTGAGGTATCTAGAAGGTATCGTAGACCTCCCCCCAACCCCACACAACTTACCGCATCTGCCGTCGCAGATGTCACTGGCCCCGGGAAATTCCCCAGGAGGGGGCTGTAACCCCTCCTACACAGGAAGGGGCCTTGACCGCCTTTCCTCTTCTTTCGGCGACCCATCCTTAGAAGGGACCGCCTCCCCGTTGAGGGGCCAAAGGCCACCTCCCCCGAGCGCTCCCATCCGTGTTGGGTGACGCCCACTCATAGGGATCTTCCAATTAGTGCTCACCGATCATGACCTTACCGCCCGACCAAAAATAAATACGACAAATGATAACTAAACGAAACTACATTGGCCACTATGACCGAAAAACCTGTTCATAAATGGACCTTACAACCGAAGTTCTTTAATCACAAACTTGTAAAATTAGACCAATCTTTATTACACATTCAACATCAACACAACACTACAATAACCTGAAAACGAAATAGAATAATTGATCAAATTTATTAAAACAACTGGCTGTCCTCAGGGGCTGGTGGGTGGGTCAAAATTGGCTCTTCGTTCCGTCTCGAGCTCACGTGCAGCGAGGAGGTGCAGCTTCAGAGCACAGGAACAAGAGGATGTCTTCTGGTCTTGCGTCCCTTTTTATCCATCTTCAGGGCGGGCGTAAACCCGCCCCTGCCTGCCCCGAGGGCGTGGCCCGCCGCGTCAGTGTCTAGGCCAGCCCACTCTAGGGCGGGAAAAAGCGCGCCCCGGCTACGCCGCTTCGGGCATACCAGCCGAGACGCGCCTCCCGCCCAAAATGGCTTCCCGGGGGGATCGAGGCACTCTGCCATACGTTCGGGGGGACCGAGTGGTCGCCCCTTTCCATATGGCTGAGATACCCGCCACCCCCTCTCAACACAATCCCCAAAGGAGGGAAACCGGAAACAGTTCTTGGAGTTTTTGGAAGTGGGAGGGAGTGACCCTCCCGGCCGTATTTATTAAAACAAAAAATTAAAAACATTTAAACATTAATGTACAATTTCATACCACATTGCGATGTTTGGCTAACCTTAACAGATTCTCTAATACAGAGGTTCTCCTAGCCGAACTAACATCCTACAAAACATTTACTTGAAATATTGAAATTGTACATCCTAACGTTTAAGGGCCAACGGCAAGGTCGTAACCGGTGTCAAGATCCCTAACCAGACATACCCCCCCCCACTTGGAGGGGCGACAGCACTGAGGCGTACTCAAGTGCAACTACTACCAATTTCCCTTGACTTGACGGGGGCACTTATCAACTCGACGCCAGTTAAAGGTCGTTCGAAGACTCGTGTGAGGTATCTAGAAGGTATCGTAGACCTCCCCCCAACCCCACACAACTTACCGCATCTGCCGTCGCAGATGTCACTGGCCCCGGGAAATTCCCCAGGAGGGGGCTGTAACCCCTCCTACACAGGAAGGGGCCTTGACCGCCTTTCATCTTCTTTCGGCGACCCATCCTTAGAAGGGACCGCCTCCCCGTTGAGGGGCCAAAGGCCACCTCCCCCGAGCGCTCCCATCCGTGTTGGGTGACGCCCACTCATAGGGATCTTCCAATTAGTGCTCACCGATCATGACCTTACCGCCACAGGCCGGATAGTTGACCGGCTATCCGGACCCCCCACAAAACTCCTACCTAAAGGTCATGTTTCAACGATTTTAACCATGCTAAGAAGTCTCCTAAGAGTAACTCATTCCCCACCCAAGACAAATGCACACCATCCCCCAAATACATACTGTCATCATTAATACAGCTATGAGAAATAGAATGCAATGTCCTGGAACGGAACAACCTACTCACTTTATTGTTAAGCTTCCTAACAGAATGGTTCAAAGCAGGAATAGAGATAGCCCCCCGCCACACTTTTCGTGGAATCAGATGGGACCATGCAATCGTGCACCCCGGAACTCTCCTCGCCAACCAACTTACAGTGGAAAGCATTGCCTCCAGGAGTAGTCGTCTACCGATGGTGACCAAATCATTGCCCCCAACATGCACTATAACTATAGACGGCGGTGACCTTGTCCGCCCTAACAAACCCTCGAAAAATGTTTGAAACTGGTCAATACAGAGACCGCCCCTTCCGTAGAAGAACATCCTGTACCCGTATTCCCCGGCTACGTGAATCATGTCACCTGCTTTGAATACGTCTGCGGCACGCCTCACGTATGAGTGGCCCACGACCCACACCTCCTTTTTCACAGCCGGTGATGTCTGACCGCTGGCCCGGTGTAGGGTCGACTGCATAGTCCGCCCCGCCTCGTAGGCTTGCGTAACTGAAAACCAAACAAAAACAAGAAGCGTGAGTACATTATTACAGCTTCACAAAATGTGCAACCGCACGTATCTTTTGTAACAATTGGAGGACCAACGCCCCACTCGTTTCACTTGCTCAACATTAAGACCCCTGGCTGTAGCTTCCGTAGCAGCCCCTATCCGAAAGGAATGGGTCCCAAATTCGCCCGGGTTCAAGCCCGCAGCGGCAATCGACATCGCAAGCACCCGCTGAAACTGAAATTTCGTCAGTGGGGTGGCGTCAGCGTGTCTCAACAAAGTCCCCCCCCATGATGCCACCCTTCGTGCTAGGTAATCCTCTAAACACTGTACCGGACACATGGAGGACCCAGGAATCCTGCGTATGATGACGCAGTCACCCATCCTATCTTGATCAGTCTTGGATTTTACAAAGGAGACAGTCATTGTTTCACCCCTGATCTGAACGTGTTCCTGGCACAAACCCCCTGCCACATCCAGTTTGTTCCTTGCAACTAGTTCGCTTACCCGCATTGCTCCGTGAAATGCTAGCGTAAAAGCGGCTCGGAACAGCAACGCCTCAAACTGAGATGAACATGTGGCCGGGAGTGTGGCCAACAACTGGGACAATCTATCCAAACCTATCGGGCGCCTTTCATCTACTCTGCGACCCTCAAGGCGTTGCCACCCACGTAGCGCTTTCTGTACAACGAAAGACGCTGTTGGGTCCTGGATAGCGTGTGCTCTGGCAACAAAGGAAATGGCTGCACGATGCCTCTGGGCCGTAGCCACCGATTTCCCAGCCCTACGTAATGACATCAGGAAATTCACTACCCATTCCTCGTGACCCCAAAGTCGCTCTCTATCACTCCCCAAAAAGGCTAAATAGGCCCGAAACGCCCCTTCGTATGCCTTCCTCGTCCTTGGTGCTAGACTCTCTCCCACGAGGTGACGAAGTTCGGGGCACCGAGAGACCAGAGAGCTTCGGGAAAGGGTGCCGGCTCTGGGTCCGCTGAGGGGAGGAAACCCGAAAAAGCCTGCATTTGAAAACGAGACAGTGCGTCAGCCGCCTGATTCATCACCCCCGGAACATGTTTTGCTCTGAATAGCACGTTCAATTGCATACATAGTAAAACAATTTCCTTAAGCAGTCTCAAAATCAGTTTACAACGTGCTGCCTGACTATTGATGCACTCGACCACGGTCATATTGTCAGACCAAAATATGACAGAGTGATCTTTGAACCCATCGGGCCATGTTCTCAAGGCCACCAAGATGGGGAACAGTTCCAGGAAAGCGATATTACTCGTCAGACCATTCTCATGCCACCATGACGGCCATCTTTGTGCCGACCATTTCGTGCCGAAAATGGCGCCAAAACCTATGCTTCCTGCTGAATCTGTCCACAGCCCCAGCTCTTCAGAAGACACGGCTGGTTCATTCCAGACGATTCTACCATTGAAGTCCGCCAGAAATGCTAACCAAATACGCATGTCCTGGCGGATCTCGGCCGATAGTCTCGTGCGATGGTGGCACTCTTTAAGGCCGACCATCGCTTGGGCAATTGAACGGGAAAAGGGGCGGGCCATTGGTATTACCCTCAGGGCAAAATTCAACTGTCCCACCAACTGCTGTAATTGTTGCAGCGTAACTTTTGATGCATTTATACACACTTGCAGCGCAGCCCTGAACTTCAACACCTTCTCAGCTGGCAAACGGAAACACCCTTCAATGGAGTCCAACTCGATCCCCAGAAACTCGAGGCAAGTCGTAGGACCCACTGTTTTACCCGGCGCCAATGGCACACCAAACTGTTTCATTAACACACAAAATTCGGCCAAGGCCCGGGCACATTCAAGATCCCCGGCTGCCCCAAGAAACAGAAAATCATCAAGGTAGTGCATTACATCTTGGAAACCTGTTTTCTTTGTGAAGACCCATTGTAGAAAACTACTGAATTTCTCGAAATAAGCACAGGATATAGAGCACCCCATTGGCATACACCTATCCATGTAATAACAACCCTGAAACATGAATCCTAGGAGACGCTGGTCGTCTGGGTGTACCGGGAGCAATCGGAACGCTGACTCGATATCTGACTTCGCCATCAGCGCCCCGGGCCCCAGGCGATTTAAAATGGCTACGGCCTCATCGAAGGATGCGTACCGCACCGAACACACTTCTGGATCGATTGCATCATTTACGGAAAGACCTTGTGGAGCTGATAAATTATGAATCAGTCGGAACTCACCGGGGTCTTTCTTGGGGACTACCCCTAAGGGAGAACAAACAAAATTCTGGACCGGGGGTAAACTAAACGGGCCGGCGACCCGACCTCGAGTCACCTCTTTCCGGATCTTATCCTGTACTACGGTCGTATGCTGCAGGACGGAAAGTTGATTTTTACACTTTTCCACACCCTGAAAGTCCCCTACCGGGATGCGGAAACCATACGAAAAACCGTTCCGCAGCACCCCAGCAGAAGTACGATCCGGGTATTCACTGAGCCAGGGAATCATCGCCAGGGTATCAATTGGGGTAGGTAAAGGCGCCCCTCGGACTATATTAGACCTGTTTGGCACCTCCTCTCCCCCCGTTATCACCCGTTTTGGCTCTGCACGAGGACTCAGGATGGGACGACCCACAACCACTACATTCATGTTTGAATTTACACGATCCCTGGGGTCTAGTACATTTACCTCTGTTGTAATTAAAGCAGAAACCCCTTTTTCCGGTATTGCCGGCAGGTTTCGAGTAATCGTCGGCACCCGTACCTGATCGAAAGGGCGTCCCCGCATATTGCCGGGAGGATTCGCCAACATTACTTCCCACCAACGGCATTTTCAACATTCCTGACTCCTTCATTTTATCCCAAGTCAAGGAATCATAACAATCCCAGGTTAAACTTTTATTATGCTCCTTTTCCTTTCTGAACAGGTTATCGTAACAGAACCAATGATTACCCTGGTGCGATGTCGAGTACCCCATGATTCGTGATTGATAGATTGGGAACTCGGAAAGCAACTCAGGTCTACGTTCCCCCAAGATTGATGTAAAGATTCCCCAAGCATTGCCCCAATTGCCGATATTCTCATTCACTTTAAAGGCGGCCATTTTTGCGCGCCAAACACTCGGATGCATGAGATCCTTCTGACTCTTCACATGCTCTACCTCATAATGATCAACAAGCAGTGAGAAAATGTTCACATACTCCCCCGCCCAAATCTTTTCCTTAATTGCCAAAGGAACATGTTGCCCCAACTTTTCTCTCCGAGAGGGTGTTGACTCATCCCTCGCGATCGGCAATGGCCGCTTACCTGCACCTGACGCTGCCTCTGTGGTCGCAATCGTCCCTGGTGTCTTGTCCCCTACTGCAGCCGGCACGGGCACCTTGGCTGCTTCCCGTTTCTCACGCAATTGCTTTATCAGCGCCTGCGCATCGACAGCCGTGGCGCCCTCGTTACCTTTACCCAACCACGCTGCCAATTGTGCCGCCAGCTCGGGCGGCATATCATCCTCGGACACGGGGGTGACCACAACGGGAATTGGATTCCCCTCCTTCGGCACGGGAGTTGGAGCCTCGAGCGGGGCACTGGGACCCGGGATGTCTTCACCCGCTGCCCCCCTCCTGGGCCTCTTGTTTTTCCCTCCCGGGGCTGCTCCCGCCAAAGGACGTTTTGGACCCCCTTCCTCATTCTTGTCCACCCGCTTCTTTAGCTCGGACATCTCCTTCATGAGAACGCGCAGCATCTGGTCAGTAGTCATGCGCTTTCCCACCTTCTTCGGCATTCTCCAACAAAGTAACTGTAAAACAAACAAGAACGATTAAAACGCTCAAAATTGGCTCTTCGTTCCGTCTCGAGCTCACGTGCAGCGAGGAGGTGCAGCTTCAGAGCACAGGAACAAGAGGATGTCTTCTGGTCTTGCGTCCCTTTTTATCCATCTTCAGGGCGGGCGTAAACCCGCCCCTGCCTGCCCCGAGGGCGTGGCCCGCCGCGTCAGTGTCTAGGCCAGCCCACTCTAGGGCGGGAAAAAGCGCGCCCCGGCTACGCCGCTTCGGGCATACCAGCCGAGACGCGCCTCCCGCCCAAAATGGCTTCCCGGGGGGATCGAGGCACTCTGCCATACGTTCGGGGGGACCGAGTGGTCGCCCCTTTCCAAAGGCTCTAACATGAGCCCCCAAACATCTCTCCTGTCCTCATCCATCGCGCAGCTCCACATGTGAGACTCCTTGGATAGAGGGTCTCGTGGCCCCAGTTTCTTCGGGGTGATGCTACCCAGCGGCGGGACCGCCGCTATTATATTCCGCTCCGTGGGGTTGTCCAAAAAACGGGTAGCACTCGAGCCTGCGTGCGCCTTCCCCAAGGCGTTAGTTGGTATGGGCAGTTGCGTGCTTGTAATAGGCCCAACGCGTTTCGGAAATTATTTTCCTCATCAGGGGCCAGCAGTAAAGTGCACGGCGTCTACCATCTCCCTTTATGAAACCAAGCAAGTGCTTGTGGGAGATGTAGTCCATATTAGTCCATATATATATTCATTGAAAAACAAAGGTTTAAGTAATTCATAGTTATGTGAGGATAAATAGACAAATATGGCAGGTTGTGTACTTGACTTCAAACAGAGATCTGTGATGGCTGATAAATAGTTGTAACTATTTATTTACTTACCTTACTAGTGGACTTTGTATGTCCGACTCCACTACCCCTCCAACCTGCCCCCCCGCCCAACTCACAACCCGCAGCACTCCCACAGCGAGCCGCCACTGAATGGTTACATACTGTGGGTTCTGCTGATGTGAGTGAAGAGACTCAACGGAGCCTGGTTATCTTTAGGCACATTAAAATAGTGGACGTATTGTTCCTGAACCACCAAAAAGGGTGGGAATATTCACCTGCAGGTTCTTGGCCTCACAGTGGGGCACATTACCGACATTTTGGAATGCACAAATGTTGGAAATCTGGAAATCCAAGCATACACCAGATATTGTTTTGCCAATTCCGCCCTCAGAAAATTGGCAGCACTGGTGCGAATGCAATTGATTAAAAATAAAATCTCTGTGGGTAGAGCATTTGTACCCCTGGAGAGCCCCTCCCCCTCACCTCCACCATTTTCCGTGGTAATTTTTGTCCCACAGGAGTGGACCCTGGAAAGAAATTTACTCCTGCAGTTACCAGGAGTAAAGATTCAATCTTTTCCAGGTTGAAACAGGACAGAAGGAATTTTGTGAACAAGGGGCCTTATCTACAAGAAAATGATGCAGCGCCACAAGCCGTTTATTAGCGCAGTGCTGCGCCATTTTCAAGGCACAAGGACACGTCGTATGAACAACAATACAAGGCACCTCTGTGCTGAATCCTGCGCTGGCGCACAGCTGGCAGTCATGCGCCAGGGAGGCACAATGGCGTCATTTTGCAAGGGTGCACAGCTGCGAGGATGATTGTTTTTGTTCAGGAAGGTTCATTTTCCTCTTTCTGTGCATGCAGCAGAACGCAGCACACATAGTAGGAGGAAAAAACGAGGAAAAATAAACTTATTTTTCCTCATTGCGCCATTCCTACACCTCCCCTGGGAAGGCATTGAATTCTGGGGCATTCCCAGTTTTAAAAAACATTTTACATTCGGGAATGCGTCAAGTTCCACGGATGTTGCGTGGGAATAACCACAGCATTACCCATGCAATGCCCCTTTCAAGCCGAGTAACGCGTGAAAGGGGTCCATATTTACAAGCCCATGAAAAGTCACGCAGGGTGACTTTACGTTGTATTGTAAATATGGGAAAGGCCATTACACCAGTGACGCACAGGGGGTGCAATGGACTTGTAAATAAGCCCCAATGTCTGTTAGTTTTTGGGGGGGTTCACAAACAGTTAGGAAATACACACTCCCTGCCCATGCCTCATGTTTCCATGAATACATCCATTTATGTGTTCAAATGCACCTGTTCAGAACTAGAAAAGGGGTTTTGCCTTTGTAAATAAGGCTATTTATGTATATAAGTGGTTATGTTTTTGCCCAAAATATTGTTACCTGCGCCAAAATTTGATACGCCCGATTTTATCGCAGCTTAATTTTAACTAAGTTAGGCCAGCCTCAAATTTTTTACAGCTGTTGAAATCACCTTTTACCTGCTGTTTTCTTGTGCGCTTTCTGGTGGGAATTTCAAAACATGAATGACTATGATACTGATATTGTATATGTTGTTTCTAAATGAAACGTTTTGTCTTTTGTGATTTTATCTGTAAAATCGAATAAAGATTATGATGATGGCGGTATGTAAGTCTGCTTTCATGTGCAACATAGATTTGAAAGTGGGGCCCAGAGATGTTGATGAGATGAAAAGAAATAACCATCAGCTGGAGAGGTGTTAGGGGTGTTCTTAATGTCTGTTGGATGCCGCAGCAGTGCACATAAGATTGACCAGTAATGTAAAACGAATAATCAGAAATAAACTTTATAAAAAGTTATGTAAACAATCGCACAAGCATTAAGCCATGAGTACCAACACACATTTGTAGGTTTATTTGCATTTTAAAACATGCATGAGATTGATTTCGATGGAAGTGTACATTTATTCTACATTTTCACAGAAAGCGCAGGAAAAAACACTTTTATATAAAGAGAGACAGGCTTTGGCAAAGCCAATAGGCGTGCTCAATTTATATTGCAGTGCCGTCCAGTGGCAGTAGCAAGGGGGCGGCAGGTTGCGCTGAGCCTATCAGCAACTGGTGACAGCATCGCACGAACAATGGCGCAGCGGCAGGGACCCTACCAGGGGGAGAAGTTGCCTTATACATGGAATGGAAACCATAAGAGGAATTCCCCCTGTTGTCCCAAGCAATTAATTTATTTTGCTGTAAAGTGAATGTTCGACCTGGCTTTTTCAGCAGGTTTATCCCAAGACGTTTTGCTTTTTGGTCTCGTGTTTCTGACCAGTTTCTGTTGGTTTTATGACTCTGGGCCCTTTACCACTGTTAATCAGTGCTAAAGTGCATATGCTCTCCATGTAAACTATGCTTATGGATTGGTGTTTCCATGATTGGCTTATTTGATTTACTAGTAAGTCCCTAGTACAGTGCACTGTGTGTGCCCACAGAGTGTAAATCAAATGCTGCTAGTGGGTCTCCAGCACTGATTGTGCCACCCACACAAACAGCCTTTCAAAGGGTTCTTAGAACTGTCATTGCAGTGTCTGCACACAGTTTTAAACTGCCATATTGATTTGAACAGTGGCTCCACTTGCCAGGCCCTAACCTTACCTTTTCTTACTTGTAAGACACCCCTCAGGGAGGTTCAGGGTATCCCCAAGGGCAGGGCGCAGTGTATGTGAAAGGTGGAACATGTACTGATGTGTGTGACATACCCGGATAGTGAAATACAGTGTATTAGTTTTTCAGTATTGAAAGGCTTTCTGTCCCATGGGACAGATTGGGAGATATTTTGTAACCTCTTACAAGTATAACTTTCCATTGGGACAAGATAGAGAAATGGAGTTTGTGCTCTCTGAATTTAATCGCACACTTTTAGTTAAGATGTTTTTTTTTAATTATGTGTTTGAAAGTAGGCCTGTTTGCCTCTGCTGGTTAGTTGATTGATCATCTGGTTTTGGAGTGACCAGGGTGGGGGATGTGCATTCTCTTCAGACAGCCACTGGGTGGGGGGGATTGAGGTGTGTCCTGTCTTTACTGGATGAGTCAGGGCTGGGCTGAAAAGACTTGGGCTGCATTCAGAGTAGGGGGAGGAGATTTCCCAGCACCTGAATGGGCCTGATCTGCCTTGGACAATGCTGTCTCTACCTCCTGCCAGAAAGCTAGGTCAGAGAGGACAGAACTAGTCTTGACTGGGCACAGAGCCTCTCTGTCACAGGAGAAGAAAGAGAAAGAGAAATCCAGAACTTTAGAATACTTCTGGACTCAAAAGGAATCTCTGCCAAAGAGAAGAGCTGGAGAAGCTGAAGGAGAAGTACTGCCCCATTTCTGTGTGAAAGCTTTGTTGGATTGGCCTGCAGTGGTTGCTTCTGCCAAGGAATAAAAGGACTGGACTTTGCTGTGTATCCTGCTTGTGAAGGTCTTCCAAAGGCTATGTGTGCTTGCCTCCTGTTAAGAGGTCTCAGGTACAGAAAAGACTTCCTGCAACTCTGCTGGTGCTGCTGGACTCTGCTATCTGTGAGTCCTACCCTTGTCCCTCCAGAGAAAGGCCCTCTGAAGTGGGTGTTGCTGCTTATCTCTGTAAGCACTGGAGCGAAGCAACATGAAGCCTCGCAAAGCCACGCAGAGTCCTGCCACACAGCCGCGCACTCCTCGCAACAAACGCTGGATGACGCAAAGCCTCGCCGAGTCCCCTCACACAGCTGCATACTCCTTAGAACCAATGACGGATGATGCGAAGCCTCACTGAGTCCTGCTAAACAGCTGCCGCTTCTCAGAACCGACAGCTGATGACACACAGCCCCGCAAGGCCTAGCAGTGCAGGCCTCACCACTGACACCAGACAACGTGAAGCCTCACAAAGCGACTCCTCACCTCCTGTGCACAACACATCGCACTTGGGCACCAAATCTACCACAATGCTAGGGTCGCAGTAAGAAAACGGCCCATCACCTCCCCACACAATAAGGAACCAACGCATCATCACCTCCCCTGCGTGGCAGTAGGGAACCAACGCATCACCTCCCCTGGAGCAAGGAACCAACGAATCACGTTCCCTGCGTGTAAGGAACCAACGCATCACCTTCCCTGCAGCTGTTTTTCCTTCTGATTATTGATGCATCCCAGGTACTTTGTGTTGAAAGAGACGCATCCATATATTGCTATGGATAGAGCCGTACTTACCTTTTAAAAGTCATATTTTGATACATGTATGGAGGATTTTTTGTCATATTGGTCTTGTTTTGTTTTGTTTAGATAAAGATTTCCTATTTTTCTAAACTGGTGTGGTGTCCATTTGTTGTGTGTTCACTGTGTTACTGTATGTGTGCACAAATGCTTTACACACTGCCTCTGGGATAAGCCTGTCTGCTTGTGCCAAGCTACCAAGGGGGTGAGCATGGGTTGTCTAAGGGTGTAACTCCCTTACCCTAACTAGAAGCAACGGTCCCTATTTGGACAAAGGTGCAAACCATTGGCAACTATAAACCCCCATTTCTAACAGTTATCCAATGTTTCTTTCTGTGAAACACTACAAAAAGTATGCATGCTTTTGATTAACAACAGAATATGTCGAAGAGTGTGATGATTGAATATGCTTTTCAGATATGCATAGTCTTTCATGCATTTTAATGGAAGCACTTCCTAGTATGGAGCATGATACAAGAAACAAGCTAGAAGCATGATGGTGAGACTAAAATACCCTTCAGGGTAATCCAAGATTTGATTGACAGTGCATCAAGCCAATGGCTGACAGAGGGCACTCCAGATAGCCAGGGGCTAAAATGGACAGACAAAAAGCTCACTCTATGCATGTTGTAGACAACAGGTATTCAGACAGCTACTCTGTCGACCCAGGCCTAAAAAGGAAACAGAAATACACTTGTAAGATGTCGTGCAGAAGAGATAAAAGGCATCGCTAATTTGGCACTTATGTTTGGGACGTTTTTAGTAATTGTAGCCACACATTTGTGCATCGTGTAGGCGCAGAGTGCAATTATCACCTGCTTTGGGACCAAACCCCATGGGTGGGGCCTGGTCAAAACTGACCCGATGTATGTGGGCAAATTTCACCTGCAGACGCGCCCTTTTGTGCCTTCACATTTCCACTAGGTATCCGCAGTTTACGAAGCACACTTCCATAGTAGTCACACAAAGGTTTTCTACCCGAGAGCCAGGGGGGGTAGCTTGGTCAGCAAGACTGGTGTGGCGTAAGCTTCAAACTTCCCCACAATCAGGCTGGCATACCTTGTTAACGTATGTAATGAAAAGCAGGACATGAGGGGGCTTAAGAGGCAGAGGAAAGAAAAAGGAGTGTGGATTGCTATGAGTACGTAAAACACGCAATAGTTGAGTCTAACCAAGTAGAATGCAGAGACGAGAAAGAGTGTCTGTGTGTTTGTCAGTCTGGGCATGTAAAAATCCAGGGTGAAATCCGACAAACACCTCACCATGCCCGACTGAAAGCACCGGCACCCAACTATTTGTTACAGAATGCATTTATTAGGGGGGTGTAACACCCCAATCATCCCCCCCCCCACCCTGAAACTACCCCCCTACTGAGAGCACTGCTCTGGTACCCCACCTGGTGCAAACACGGTGCTGTGGGTCTTGCCTTGGACTGCGTCCTGCTGTGGGGCTGGCTGTGGGGTGCACACATCTTCCGCAGCCCCCCTCTGCACCCCCACGTAGACTGTGTTCATCGTCTTCGAAGGCTCTTCACCCTCTACGTCAACTGAAAAAGAGCACAGATGTTGTTGTTCTCTGATATGTCTCTACATGAAGCGACACAGCAATGTACATATTGTGTAGCAAAACGTTAAAGTAATGTTCATACCACCTTCTTAAGAGGGTCCCCACAGAAGCTGCCCTAGTGCCCTGCACATACCACCTAGCACGTATTTGTAAAGCACATGTTCACCCAAGGGTATCTTGGTGCTGTACAACAGATGTTTATTGTTCCCCAACTCAATGGTACTCATTTTATCAGCCTCAGAAGGATGAAAGGCTGAGTGGACCCACCAGGATTGGAATCGTGGATGAGTTATATTGTTACTGCACTCAATTGTACAAATTTTATCAACCTCAGAAGGATGAAAGGATCAGTGGACCCATCAGGATTTGAACCGTGGATGAGTTGTATTGTTACCGAACTCAATGGTACAAATGTTATTGACATCGGAAGGATGAAAAGCTGAGTGGACCCACCAGGATTTTAACCTGTGGCTATGAGGTCAAATACAGGCTCCTGCAGTGGACATACTAGTCCTCTAAGCCAGCAGGCCTGGCATACCTTGTGGTCCACCCTACCTTTCTCTTTTACAGACCGCTGTAGCTTTACAGCTATGTGTGCGCTATATGTTTGCATTCATAGGGGATTTACGTACATACGTGATAGGGCCATGTGTGTTTCATCAAGCCAAACATTGGTAAAGCCAATACGTCTGACCTGCGAAGCTGCGCAGTACTTGATCTTGGGCGGGAATTTATTACAACTTTTATACTAAACATTAGAAAAAACAAAGCATGCTGCCAACAAAACCTGCCAGCCTTATGCTTGCAATAAAAATAACCATAGCATATCATTTTTAAAGAATATCACTTTTTGTTTCCAACCAAGCAGGTATAGAAACCTATCACAGGGAAATCTGATTCTTATTAAGGTAAACATCGTTTACCATGATGTTTTTACAACGTGGTACCTTTACCACGCGGCCGTGACAACACAAGTCGTTACCACAACTTGCGCTGGAGGGCGCTAAAGGATTACAAATAGTTAATTTACTATCCCAACACCTTCCCTAGGGTCCACGGGGACTGGTGTTAGAATAGTAAATTATACTATTCGAAATCCGCGTTCCCAACGCAAGTCGTGGCAACGACTTGCGTTGTCACGGCCGCGTGGTAAAGGTATGCGTTGTGACGGTACGCGTTGTACCGTCATACATCCTCTTATTAATATTGAAGAAAAGGTACTACTGCCTTTGAATTGCTAAAGTCTCAAGACACAGCTTAAAAATATGAAATAAAAAAGGAAAGGAAGAGCAATGGCCTCACCATCCCTGGTACTAAAGTGCCCTTTTTTAGGTGGATGTGTACAAGTGATCAAGCTAAAAATGTCAGCCCTTGGGCCCAATGGCCTCCCGATCGAGCTGTACAAGCTCAAACCTGATGGCCTTAGCCCTTACCTCAAGCGTGTGTTTGAGGAAAGTAAGGAGAGGGGAGTGTTACCGCGAGAGCAATGTTTAGCCACAATCGTGGCCATCCCAAAAGAAGGGAAACCGAGAGATTCCTGTGCCTCCTACAGGCCCATATCTTTACTGAATGCAGAGCCCAAAATACTGGCCAAGGTCCTCGCCAACAGGCTCAAGCCAGTCTTAAATTCACTGGTCCACCCAGACCAATCAGGTTTTATGCCGCACCCCAACACCGTGCTCAACCTCCGTCGTCTTAATTGAGTGATGGGGCGATGTCACACTATTCAAGAAGCTGCGGTTGTGGTGTCGCTCGACGCCGCAATGGCATTCGACACGCTTGAGTGGCCCTACATGATGGCAGTTCTCCGGAAATTGGGATTTGGCCCTAGTTTTATCGGATGGGTGCATCTCCTTTACACAGAGCCCCTGGCCCAGTTCACTGTAAAAAATAAAACCTCTGAGGCATTTGCACTAGGAAGAGGGACGTGACAGGGATGTCCCCTCTCCCCTCTGCTGTTCGCCCTTTCTTTGAACCACTCGCTGCCTGGATTAGACAGGATGTTTCTCTGAAGGGACTCCGGTGGGCCGACGGCTGGGAGGACAGGATCTCGCTCTATGCGGATGACATCATCCTTTATCTCTCGAGACCTCGAACGTCCCTCATGGTGGCCCTGGACATCTTCACCAATTTTGGGAAGAACTCAGGTTATAGAATTAATTGGAGTAAATCCCTATTGTATGTCCTCCCTGGCGACCCCCCAGTATTCCCTAGAGATTGCCCGATTAAGGTGGTCACGGACGTGTTCAAATACCTGGGAATCTTCATCTCTAAAGATAAAGCCATCATGTACGAGAGAAATCTTCTGCCGCCCTTACAGCAGTTTAAAGGAGACTCCGCAACCTGGCAGAAGCTTCCGCTGTCCCTGCTGGGCGAGCGGCTCTTTTTGAAATGATGGCGCTGCCAAGATGTCTTTACGCCCTACAAAACTACCCTGACCTGGTCTCGCAGTCCTATTTTGCGGCCGTAGAGGCCGCACAAAGAGATCTCCTTTGGTCTGGCACACCCCGAATATCCCTACAGATATTGACACTGGGCTGGTTTAATGGGGGTATAGCGCTCCCAGACATCCATAAGTATTACTGGGCCGCCCACCTCTCGGCCATCAACCAAGGCACCTACTGTGACGGCAACGACCCGGGATACGGAATGGACCGATGGCTCCTACCGGGCGGGAACTTCGAGGCGGCGCTTTACTCAAAACCTGGTAGATACTCGCTCACAGGGCCAACACAACACTCTGTCCAATTATGGCACATTGTTCAGCGCAAACTGGGATGGGCCAATACCCTTACAATGGCTACCCCGCTATGGGTCTCAGAGAAGCTAGGTAATTTGGGCCTCACCAAAAGGTTCCGCAACTGGGATCTAATTGGCATCTCCCACGTTAAAGAACTGTGGGGTCCGGACGGAGTTAGGCCATTCGCTTCACTCCAAAGCACATACGAACTTGCACAAACAGAATACTTCTGATACTTGCAGGTCAGGCACTCCCTTCAGAAGAATATTCCCCCAGGGACCAAACCCCCAAAAGCCTCCCCCTGGAGGATAGATTGCTGGATGGACACCTCCCAAAACATGCAATTTCCATCACATATAAAAAACTCATAAACAATTCTCCGGACCCGTTATTAGCTCTCAAAGGGAAGTGGGAGGCTGACGGACTAGAAATAGACGACGAGGAGTGGAAAAGTGCGCTTTCTTCCCCTAAGGAAGTGGCTATATCAGCTAAGCTTAGACTTATCCAGCTTAAAATACTCCACCGGGTGTACGTTTCTGGCACCAGACTGAAGCTGATGGGTCGTAGTGAGGAGGGTCTCTGTAGGAGGGAGGTAGGAACCTTCATTCACATAATATGGGAGTGCCCAGCGTTACAGACCTACTGGAAACGAGTGCTTCAATGTATGACAGAAGTGTTGGGGGTGGAGCTGCGTATGGAGGCTAAGAGGTGCCTTTTAAACATCTGGGAGCCCACAGACCTGCCAGCGAAGGGGAGGTTATGGGTGAAGCTAGGGCAGGCAGTGGCGAAGCGAAACATTGCCAGGCTGTGGGGGGCAATAGCGCCTCCGAAACTCAACTCCTGGAAAAAAGATATGGACTGGTGCATGCTCCAGGAAAAGACAGTGTCCATGGCGCGAGGGTGCCCCAAGAAATGGGGGGCGGTGTGGTGAAACTGGAACGACTACGGAGGCAACCTATGTGAACCCCCCCAACCGTTACACACAGACGGGGCGGCTGAACTGTGAACTGATTTATGACATGCTGCTGTAAACACTTTACAATAGACCGTACATTGTTGGCTCTGTGTTCTCTATGGTACACTGTAACAATTCTATTGCAAGACTGTGTTGACCACCACTTGTTTTGAGCTGTTAATAAAAAGAATTTAAAAAAACAAAAAGCTAAAAATGTCGTCACTCACAGTACAAGAAAGGGAGTGGCCAAAGTAGGATGACCCATTGCATTTTTGGTGGAAGCAAAATGTGAATGACGTTAAAAGAGACTAATGCATAAAGAGGGCAGATCCACAGGCTCTCTATTGTATGTATGTATGCATGTATACATATATGTATGTATTTAAGGCCTAATATAGGCAAGATCGTCTGTTTTATAGTAAAGAAATAAATATTAAAAAGAATTACATAGAGAGACTTTCAGTCATCCATTGGTCTGTGCAATTGTCATTCGTGTTTTGCTTCCTTCCCCCATAGATTACAACATGGCCTGGAGTTCAGTCCACTTGAACCATTGGTGCCCAAGCAGAATGTTGCCAAACACAAAGAAAGTAGTCCTTTTCTGGGTCCGGAACTGACTTGAGGGCAAGTGTGCGGCTCGGAAGCTTGTGCGGCTCCATCTGTAATGCTGGGAGCACTGTTACGCATGTAGTGTCAGAACTATCATGAGAGGGTGTTCCTTCATTTGCATGATGGAATCACTTTGCCTCTGCAGATACAAAGAAACACAAGGAGATGATGGACAGAGCGCTGAAACTTTTCAGACACTCACCCCCAGTCACAGATCTGGGTTGAATCCATCATCGTCTTTAGCTTACTTCACCACCTCAGTTCAGACCCAGCTATATGCAAATCAGTCTGACCCTGTGCCTCATGGGAACAGCCCAGCCCGAACTGCCAAGCCATGTCTTTACTGTACCGGATACAAGCATCCTGGGACCGGTATCGGGGTAACCCCCCTCTTCAGACAGGCTAGCTTGAATCCAGTGGCAAAGTGAGCAAGGGACCCACGCCTGGGTATACCCTTGCTCACTTTGCCACTGGATTCAAGCTAGCCTGGCTGATGAAGTGTAAGACCCCGAAACCGGTTTCTGCATTCAGCATTCCGTCCATCATTTTTTTGCATATCACGTATTACAAATACAGGCACAGACGCAAATACATCCTTGGGCGGTGCAATGAAAGTACACCAAAAATGGCGGTGCACTGTCTGTGCACCCCCTAAGGCCAGTCCTCTGTAGGGGGAAAGGAGGGTCATATGGACCCCGAGACATTGCCCTGCAGGCATGTGCAGTCACTCACTGCACCCACCTGCAGGGGATCGCTCTTCCCTTTTTAAAGTGCAGGCCTGCAGTATGAAACGCGGAGCGACTGTGAAGCTGTCGATCCATGTTTCACTGAATACGCTGCACCCAGGGAAGCACAAGTTTGTGGCTCCTCCCCCCCGGGCAGTGCATTCATTGTAATAGAGCGCATTCAGCCAGATTCATCGTTGAAAATTGCGCTCGCAAAGGGCCAGATTCTGAGAATCTGGGGGCACATGCATCAAGCATTTTTGGAGTCGCAAACGGTGCGATTCCTTAAAATCGGCCGTTTGCGATTCCAAAAATGCTTTTTGGAATGGATCAAGCATTTTTAGAAATCGCACATTTTTGCGATTTCTAAAAATGCGATTGCTTTTAAGAAATCGCAAATTTGCGATTTCTTAAAAGCAATGCATGATTACTTTTATAATTGCGAATTCGCAATTAGGGTGTCAAATTTACCGAGTGGTTGAACCACTCGGTAAATTTGCAAAAAGTGTTAAAAACGCTGCAAAAGCATTTTTTACACATTCATGTTACGGACACACATGTCCTTAGGACATGTGTGTGTGCAACATGATGCGAAAACAACATTTCATGGGTGCAGGGGGGGGGTCATTTGAACCCCCCTCTCCACCCTTGAAATGCAATCAGGATTTGCGATTAGCAAAGTGCGAATTCGCAATTCCCATTCATTCCTATGGGCATTTTAGCCCATAGGAATGAATGGGAATTGCGAATTCTCACTTTGCTAATCGCATAATATTTGAGAATCGGTAAAAATTGCGATTTTTACCGATTCTCAAATATTTTGAGAAAATGTACATGCATCCCATTTTGCATTCCCTAATTTGCGATTCCCTAAAAATCGCAAATTAGGAAGTGCAAAATGAAACAATGATGCATGTGCCCCCTGGCCCTTTGCGAGCGCAATTTTTGCATTTGGGATTCATCATCCCAAATGCAATAATCGCTAATAGCAAAATCGCTAAATTGCGAGGAATTGCATTTAAGGAATCTCTATTTGAGATTCCTTAAATGCAATTCATTAACCATTTTTTATTTGCGAATGCACAATTTTTGGCCGCTATTTACCGCAAAGTCTGACTTGCTGGTAAATAGCAAAGTTGTATGTTACACACCCACATGTCCTTTGGACATGTGTGTGCGCAACATCAGTCTACAATTTCATTTCAGGGGTGCTACAGGGTGTCCTTTGGACACCCCTGGCACCCTTGAAATCGCATCCTTATTTGCGATTAGCAACTTGCTAATCGCAAATAAGGAAGCTGTAGGAATCACAATTTATTTTGCGATTCCTACCTGAATCACGTTTTGCAAGTCCTTAATAGCGATTCCTTAATAATCGCTATTAAGGACTCGCAAAACGGGACAATGATGAATCTGGCTGATTGTCCCTGTCTGCACCCAGTGCAGCTTTTGAAACAGGGAAGGGCATTTATGCATAATACGGCCTCAGGTGTCTGTGCTGGACACCATGGGCATATGTTCAAATCCTGGTGGATTCATTCAGCCTTTCATCCTTCCGAGGTTGAAAATAATCGCACCAATGAGATAGGTAACAATAAATATCATTTATTCTGCGGCAAGACGCCCCAAGACGTGAACTTGCTCTTTACAAATACATATTATGTTAAACTGTGTGAGGGTCCCGCTGCTCACCAGACTATGGTATCAGACCCTCACAGTTACTTGCAGTGTGTCAAAGCCCAAATGCACTGCTTTGTGTTGCCATGTTTTAAGATGGGCTTTCAACCCATTCCAAAATGGCAGTCCATGCAGAACATGTTATTCAGAGGGTGGCATCTTTGAATGTTTTAGTTAAACTTTATTTCAAAAACGCCTTCAATGTCGTTAGCTTCTGAGTACCCAAACATGCACATACAGGGCTGTCATCTTTGATTGAGTAAAACTTTATAATAATAAAAAAATCGGCCTTTAAGTGTGCATGTACATACATGCATAAACTGCTATTTTTTAAATGTTTTTGTTAAACGTTTTAGAAAACCCTGAAAAGCTCCATCATTGTCAAACCCATTAGGCTAGTAGATCACACGTTTTAGCTTTGCCTATGCTTCTTTATCAATCTAGCTTTCAAGCTAAACGTAAGCTGTTTGTAGGCCAGGCCTGGAATATGCAAGTACCTAACTCTTGTCCAAGAGTGCCACCTAATGGCAGAAGGAGGATGCTCATCAGTAAATACAGGCTCATACAATAAGGTCTGGAGTCACAATCTGCATTTTATAGTAAGCATTACAGCGCTGCTAGTCCGCCCTACAAAATGTAAATCGCAAACCTATGGTCAGAGGCTTCCTCAGCTCCCGTCTTTCTGTGCAGAAATCTACACCCCAGTGGCAGAGATCTGCACACACATTGGTGTATGTTTTAGAAGAAAATTTGAGAAGGACCAAGGGGAAGCAGTATGAAAATTAGGAATATCTGTTGATAAATAGGAGGGGTTTATGGAAATGTAAGGAGGCATTAGGGGAGGGAAATGCAACACAAACACACACACAGAAGAGTAAGGCCATTGCTATTCACAAACCACACACTTCTAAAGTCAGTAGTGCCCTAACAGTGTCGAAACAGATGTAAATGTAGTTCAGCCCACCTTTGGAGTAAGTCCAGCACCACACATGGCCAACCACTGGTCCTGCAACAAACTCCTACAGCAAAATAATGGAGGCAGGGAATAGTACTTTATTGTGCATGGTTATTTAAAACCTGTACAATATAAATCAGGATTCAGTAAAACATAAATCAAATTTTAACATGTTAAAACAGAGATTCTGTCCTTAAGACAAGACACAAGATTCCGTAGTGAGATAACTGGAGCAGAATTTAAAAGAAAGTTAGCATCATGTTCGACAGCCTATTTATCCTAAAAACATGAAGAATAATAAGATAAAAAAAATAAAAAGTTAAGGAATGGATTATCCGTCCGTGCCTGCCAACGGAAGATAACAAGACTAAAGTAAAAGAACATGCCACGGAGGAGGCGAGGATACATAAATTGTGATAACAGTTCGGAGGAGCCCTATTACCAGTCAGTACTGCACAGTTTTAGGAAGGGCAACGATGTCACTCTGGAGGATGGGCTTCTGGGATGACAATTAGCTCATTATTATGGCCCTTTACAGTACTACTTGAGTAGTTCGTTCTTTCAAAGAAAAATTTTTGAAGCGGGCCTCAGCTGTTTCGAGAAATTTTACCATTCGACAGCTCAGTTGAATGTCATCTCCTTTGAAGCAGGCTAGCGCCGCTTGCCTGCAGGTCCGTATGTTACGAATGTTAAAAAGTGGTCGCAGGAGGAGGCGTCGATCTTTGGTGAGCTTAGTGCAGGTAGAGATCAGATGAACTATGTTTTCCTTACCAATCCCACAGAGTCAGCATGTTAAAGGTAGATTTGGCCGTAACCATGGAGGAAGGTGAGCCGCTGACGGCAGTAGACCTAGGCGATATTTCAAGAATTTCTCTTTTGTTTTTTTGGTGAGTCCTATCTGCAGATAGGTTTGAGGCAAGAGCATGTTGTATGATTGAACTGTAAGCCATCCATGAGCCCGCTCTGTTAGGGCAGCTTTGTCCTGCAGCAATGATTCCTTCCATACTATTTTATTGACCACCTTTTTGAAGAGAGCTGTGGAGCTTGAAAGTTCCCAAAGTTGCTGTAAGCCAAGGTCCTCAATAGCTGCTTCTAGGTACCGCCTTGCTGGGCATGTTTCTTTATTTTGAATCTCCTTCCACAGGAGAGCGTTTAGGGTCTTCGGGTCTCCCCTGCTTACTTTGTGCCAGGTTTTTATGTAGGCTCCCTTGCGCGCCAGCTCTTCTTTTTGTAATCCGAACTCTAATCTCATTTGGGCAGGCGATGCATACCTCGGAAGGCTGAAGATCATGCGCAATGCTTTTGCTACTGTTCTATCTAGTGAGGGAGCGTCCCTTCCCCTCATAGCTTCGCTGCCATAAGTGATTGCTGGAAGTAATTTTGCCTGGATTACTTTTATGAGAGGAAGCAAGCTTGGCCCCGAAAGTGTGTTTTTTAGATTTCTAAGCGCCGCTGCAGTGATTAGTCCTCTCCTTTTAATGGCTTCACATTGCGGCTTGAAATTGCCCTTGTGGTCTATGATGAACCCCAGATATCGATATTAGCTGACCTTTTCTAGCTTTCTGGATGACAGGAGCCAGTTTCGTGTTGCTTTCTTTTTAGAAAGATTAATACACATGATTTTGGATTTTTCTCGATTGATGGTAAGCCTGTTGGTAATGGAATATCTTGAGGTGATGTCCAATAGCCGCTGAAGGCCGACCGGAGTCCGGCTGATGAGTAACAGGTCGTCTGCGTAGAATAAGTTTGAAATCTGTGAGCCCCCTAACTTTGGAGCGTGCGAGTTGCATTCATTTAGTAGTGTAGATAATTCTCCCATAAAAAGATTGAAAAGTATTGGGGCGAGTACACAGCCCTGTTTTACTCCTGTATATGTTGGAATCTTTTTTGTTAGAAAGTCACCGGTGCCGAGCCTAACTTGCACCCATGTCTCGCTGTGTAGGAGAATTAATTGGTTTAAAAGCACCGGTGGAATGTTCAGCTTCTCTAGTTTTTCCCACAAAAGATTTCTGTCCACGTGGTCAAAAGCCGAGCTATAGTCAATATAGCACAAGTAGAGTGGGTGGTTCGCTTCTTGGGCCGCGTCGATTAATAAAGAAAGAGCTAAGATGTTAGAAGTAGTTCCCATACCTTTGCAGAAACCTGTTTGGTTGTACGGGATTGCTGAAACTTCAGTAGCCCAGGATGACAGTTCTTCTAGAAGCAGCCCTGCGAAATATTTGGCTTCATTATCGAGCAGAGCCACTAGCCGATAATTTTTTGGGTAGTTTTTGTCACCCTTTTTAAAGATGGGGGAAATAATGGCTCCCCTCCATGATGACGGGATTGAGGATGTCTGCAGAATCTTAACAAACATTGGTCTGAGGGCAGCTGCCCAGCAGTCGGGGTCTTGCTTAAATAATATGGGGGGGATCCCGTTTGGTCCCGGGGCCCCTTAACGCCTTCCCTTTGATATTCGATAACAGATCGAGGCGCACTTATTTTCAAATGTTTGGTCTTGCTGCCGGGGATCGTTATAGACACGGCTGAGTGTTAAACCTTCCTTGGTGTCTTTTGTGGATTTGGACATTCCTTGGATGTTAGTGTCGGTGCCCTTGAAGTGAGCGCTAAGAAATGTTATCCAATCGTCTTCAGGGACGAAGGAATTAATGCCTTGATTCCCCCCCGTAGACAAATTGTTGATTTTTCTCCAGAATTGAGCGCTGTTGTTTGATTTGGCGTCATATAGGAGTTTTGCCCACAGATGCTCTTCAGATTCTCGCTTAAGACGCCAAAACAGCCTCCCGCGTTCACGCTTTAACAGCCTCAGTTCGTCCTTGACAACAGGGTCTGTCCTTACCCTTCGTATCTTTTGGCCAATAAGAGTTTTTAGATGTTTTAGGTGGACATTATTTGTAAAAGCGTGATTCGGATGCTGCGTCGGATTAACCGGCTTTCCCCCTCCATAACGCTGGTTTTTCCTCAGTGATTTTCCCATGTTTTTGCGTAGTGTTTCTGTAAATTTCTCCCAGCTGGCAATTAGATCTGTTGTTTCATTTTGGGCTTCACCAAGTACTTGCTTTGCGTAGAGCAGGAGGCCCGTAGGGTCATCTGTTCTGCATTTTAATCGCCTATCGTTTGCTGTATAAACTAGTTCGTGCCCAATGGCGCATGCTGGGATTGAAGTTGCAGAAGCCTCTAAAGTCACTTCTTGTGGTAAGTGGTCACTGTAGTCAAGTAAACCGATATGGAAGTCAGTTGTCACTTGAAACAAACTACCAGAGAGGAAGGTGAAGTCAATTGTTGAGCTGGTTGTTGTACTATGGAATGTAGCTGCTTGGGGACGGTCCCCTGGGAATCTCCCATTAAGCGCTCGTAGACCAAGTTCTTCAAGAGTTACTAAAAGTCGCTGTGCTGCTTTAGTCCTGCTTCCCCCTGATGAGTTGTCTTGAGAGTAGAGTTCCGATGCAAATGGATCCTCAATGGTGCTGACTTCGGTGGCTGATTTGTTAAGCATGTTCTGATTGAAATCGCCGGTAACCATCAGACTATTGGTATCCTCTACAGTTAGTAGCTTTATAAGCTCTTCTTTCAGTTGCAGGGCTCCTTGCTTCTTACCTCGGGGATGTAGGTAAAGGTTAATTAAAATTAAGTCCTCCTTCTTTCTCTGATCTCGGATGGAGATTCGTGAAACTTGCATTGCGTTGGGGGAGTCAAGATTGTATGGTAGCTGGACTACTGTACGCGTTCTTTTTAACGAACAATAAGTGACGAGGCCCCCTTTTTTGTGACCAAATCTTGCAGACTGGGTTGGAGGAATGAAATGCAGGGTAAATCCTGGAAGTGGTGGGGGAGAGTCTGACCAAGTTTCTTGCAAGGCTATGATGTCGAAGCTTTGCAAGTAGAGATTTAAATCTGAGTCCATAAGCTTATCCCCAATACCGTTGATGTTCCAGGAACAGACTTTGAAGTTTTTAAGAGAATTCCCAATTTCAGACTTGTTATGTCAATGATTTTCCGGCTTATTATTTATGGTCCTGGATAGCCATGACCAGTCTGAGTTAGATCGCTCATTCCCGGCGTATTGCCTTCTTGCGCCTGGTCCTTTTGGTTCTGAACTGGACGGGGAGTTGCTGCGAGCCCCTCGCAGTACAGAGAGTGAGTGGTGGTCCTGGTTGGCCTGGTTTTGTGCGTTCCGGTGTACAAAGTCACTTGCCAAGGGATCTGGATATCTCGGTTTTACATATGGGCAAAGTATTATGCCCCAGCTGTTAAGTTTCACTTGTTCGTTGAGCACGCGCTCAGCCACCTCGGTTGCGGCCCATACTGTTTTAGTGACCTCCACCCCCGGATGTTCCGGTGAGACTGTGAATTCAACTGAGTCGAGATCCTTGGAGGATATGTTTGTTAGGGTATCAATGGAGTTTAGCAGACGTAAAATGTTACCCCTGTTTAGGATGTCAAAAGCGCCCCTTGACGTGTATTCCGGGATTAATAAAATTGTGGGGTTATCTAAGTGCTCCTTTATCCGTTTGGGGCTGCTCAGCTGACTTGTGGGGGTAATTTCAACCCTATTGGATTTCTCTGCTGGCTTTCCATGATCAGGGGCCTTTGTTTCTTCTGCTTCATTTATGACCTGTTTTGAAGAACTTCCGGTTGGTATTGCTTCAGGGGGATGGTCTGATTGTTTCCCTTTGTCCATTTTGGGAGCTGTATTTTTGGTTCTTATAGTGCTCGTGCTAATGGTAGTTATTTCTCCACAATCGATCAGGCCCTCGCTCGTGTTAGGCTTTATAATATTTGCGCTGCCCCTCGGGGCGTGGCCGTCAGCTTTTGTTGGGGTCGTCGTGTCAGGAATATTTATTTTTCGATTCTTTTTCCTTTGGCTCGTGTGCCACTGGTCCTGAATAGGGGAGGAGAGTGAGTCTAATTCCGTGTCGGTCTCAGGCCTCGTTAAGGTCCACTTGTCAGGCGTTGGGTCCGAGGGCAGAATGCTGAGTTTATTATTTTTAGCTTTCCTTTCAGCCAAAGTTCCTAGCTTTGATTTGCGGCCCTTCCTCCTTTGCTTTCTGCCTCGTTTTGGGAAGCGTCCGTGGTCCCTTGGAACATCATTTTGGATGGGTTCCCAAGTCGGGAATGAGTCATTGTTCGCTGCTACCAGGGTTTCTCCATCCCTGGATTGTCCTTGCGCTCTCAGTGGTGTTGCATTTTCCTCTTCCCTTGGCAGTTTGTCTTTTTGTATTAAGGGGGGCGAGTCCTCAGTGGGTGTTACCATTTCTCTATTGTTTGTTTGCCGAGCTCTATTGGTACTCTCCAAATGAGCCGTTGGTAAACTATTTTTGACGGTCTCTCTGATACCTGTAAGGAGGTTGTCCATTGCTTCGGTAGTGTAGCCAGCTTGTCCACAATTGCGATGCCAGGACAGTTTGTTTGTATAAGTGCTGTCTCCTCTTGTGCTCTTTTGACCAGACTGTTCAATTCAGCTAACTTATTGTCGATGTTGGAGACAAAAACTGATAGTGAATGTAGAACTGTTAACTGAAGGTCCATTTTGTCCGATTGATATTGGATGGCGTTAACAGACAGTTGCATTGTGTGCAAGAGAGATTCCCATACGTCTACTTTGGTTTGCGGAGATGCGATCGTAGGGCCAAACTGTGGGGCTTTGCATCTTGGGCTTATTACAGCTTCTTTTGGGGCCACGTGAGGCTGAGAGGTGTAGCGGGCGACCAGTTCTTCCCACTCTTCTTGTGTGGGATATGAAACCACTGGGTCCAAAGGTTTTGATGGAGTGGGGACTGTGGTTGCCTGCTCCTGGAGGTAACCTCGAAGAGGGGTTAGAGGTTGCTCAACCTGTGCTGAATGGTGAACTTGTGCCTGAAACACGAGCGGCTCCAGTGCCGTAGAGGGGTCCCCCGACCAAGGCTGTCCCGATGGTATGTCAACATATTCAACGGTTACCCCTGTGCACCTAGTAAGTCCTGATTGCTCTTGCCCGGGGTCTTGTGGAGAGGGAATGTTTTTTTCTACCGTAAGATCCTGTATTGGTCCCGGGGAACCTTGCCCTGCCTTTGTTGTAGGACTTAGGATCCTCATCTTCAAGTTGCTTGGTATGCTAGGAACTTGTGCCGGGGAAGGCGGGACTTCTGGTATGCCAGGGATGCTGGGCTCCTTAAGAGCCATTTGGATCCCTGGATTTTTCTCAGAAACTCTGGCGATCTTGGACCAGACTTCTGGGGAGCATTTTTCTCCCGATGGTTTGGTGAGGACCTTCTGGGTCGATTTTATTGTGGACCCCATACTAAGGGCACTCTGAATAGAGTCCTGCTGTTTGCTCGTGAGTGCATTTGATTTTAGTTCATGCACTTGGGCCTGAATTGAGTCTGAGTCTGGATCGAGGCCCCTCTTTTTGATAGTCATCGAAGAGATTGCCCCTCTGTGGGATTCGCTGTTGTTTCCACTGTGATTTTTGGTCTGTGAAGTGTCAGGGCAGTCCATCTCGTCGCTGTCTTCTTCTCTGACATCTTCTTCTTCTCGTCCTCCTTCTCCGTCTTCGTCAACCAACGCCTCTGGAGGGGGCTTTCTTTTCAGCCCTCTCGTTGGCTCTTTCTTTTGCTCTATCTGAATCTCTAGTTCTGGTGCGTGGGAAACCGGTAGTATCGGTGTTGGCAGGTTGTTGGGCTGCCGAGTATTCAGGAAAAGAACCGAGCCTGCGTCCTTGATGAATGAGAATTTTGTATAAATTTTTGGTTGGTAGCTTAATCCTTTAACCCTTTAACCCTTTAAGGTTATGTGATAGCTCAAGGCTTGGGAGGTGTGGGAGAAAAGGGGTCAGGGGGATCAGCCGCTCATCCCCCCCTCCCTCGCCGCCAGCCTCCACCCCCTTCTTTAGATCGTCTTCTATGCCGACACTCGTAGAGTCTTTGTTGGAATTCTTGTTACCCTTATTTGCTCTCTTCGATCTTTTAGTAGGGTTCAGGGGTACATGTGAGTTAACTGAGGGTGTATAATTTGTAACTTTTTGTTTGGAAAGTATAATGTATAAATGAATATATTTAAATGAATGCATTACTTAATCACATTTCATTTGATGAGTTGATATGCTGTAATTGTTATTTCATCATAAATCTTTTGAATTGATGTACATTTTTATATATTGAAATATATATTGAGTTTAAAAATGCACTTAGTAATGTTTTCTGTTCTTTCTGATAAGGCAGAGATTGGCAGAAATATCCACCAATAGGTAAAAAGTTACTAGTAGTAACCTTACACTCAGAAATCCTGTGATAGAAGGCGCCACCCCTCCCCCCCCCTCCCCCCCCCCCTGTCATTGGTTGGGATGGAGAGAAGTTTGCCTACACCTACAGACAAATCAGTGGAGAGTTTTACGTGGGTGTGATAGTGCATAAACACATGAGTAGATACAGATGTGTTTAGTTTCCTGCTTGAATTGAGCCCTAAATATCGACTTTATGCTACATACTTTGCTAATGCATTTAAATACAGCACTTCAGATGTACATGGTTGGTTTCCCAATGTACTGTACTTAAATGAGCTTTACTATTTTTGGATAAAACACATTTTACAGTAAAACATGATAAACCAAAATTGAGCAGCATTTGATTTATAATTGTAAAAACAAATATATAAACTGCAGATTGGTATAATGGTCCCTGTCCATTCAGGGACGGTGCATGGAGTTTCAGAACTCAGGGCAAAATAGCATTTTGCCGCTGCATTGCTCCCAATGCACAAAAGGCGTTTTGCTGTAGTTCAACGGCCGTACTAGGCTGCACCCTAACATTGCTGTTTTCCTTGTGTTGTGAAAATGAGAATTAAATCTTTGAGTTCTGGGACCGACAGAAAGATAGCACTGTTGGGGGATTTCTAGATAGCCATAAGGCATAGACTAGGGCCTGTCTTAACTTGAATATTCCTTAACTCCACCAGGCATCAGAGGTTATCTTTCTGGATAGAAATGAGGGATACCTCACTGTCAAAAAGAGCATCTGATGAGAAAATACATGAGCTTATATACCTCCACTCAAGGACATTGACCCCTTCATCCAGACCGAGAAGTTACTGAATGTGTGGTGCATCTTCGGAAAGCGCTTCAACGTCTCACCAGGGGTAGTAATAGTTGAAAAAGGTCAGATTGCAAAGACCATTGCAGCCGGGACACGTTTCAGTTCTGTGAACACAACCCATTGGCTAATGGCTCCTGGTTCCAGGCTAATAAGAGAAAAAAAACTTCAAGGTATCTTCAATTAAAAAAGACCAGCCAGATGTTAGAGTGGCATCTGTATCCAGGACACCCTGGAGGTGAAACCAAGGTTTGCACCTGGGACATCCAGATAAGATGCTTAATAATAACTGATCGCAGTTCACAATCTTCCTGGACTAATTTACAGAGCCTTTCATGATGCAAAGTCCAGAGGTGAATGGACTTAACTTCAACCAATAACACTTCATCTATCTGGTCACTTTGGCCATCTAGGACTTCAGACACCTATATCCTGTTTCAGGGCCTGGATCCATGCTTAGATCTGAGTGACAACAGATGTAGATATAAATATAGATGAAGAGCACACAAAGAGACTAGCTTGCGGATACCGCTAGGCCTTGCTAGACACCCTTGTCACCAAGGACTTCAGATGTCATCTCAGAGCTTGAACCCATGCTTAGATCCAGGGTCATCAAATGTTCAATTACCATCTTCGCAGGAGGTAATAACATCCACTTCAGCCACACCACACAACCCCCATGGACGGACCACCACTGCGTACACTTCCATGTCAACAAACCCACGGTCCCAAACCTACACCCCGCCCTCCACGAAGAAACTGGAGCAAGATCACCGAGGAGCAGCTCAACTCCACCCTCAACTGCGATGCCCCCACCATCTCGACCGATGCCAACACCGTAGCCAGAGAACTCCCCAGATGGATCACAACCTGCGCAGACGAGCTCGCACACCTACGTAAGGCCACCTGGTTCACCACTGACCTCCAAGAGTCCAGGTGCACCTGCAGACGTCTCGAGAAGAACTGGAGAAACAGCAAATCCGTGGAAGACCGACCATCTCCAAGAACACCATGACAGACTACCACCATCGTATCAGATCCACCAAATGGACCTTCATCCAGAACAAGATCCTCACCAACCCCAGCAACTCCAAAGGACTCATCAGCATGATCCAGGAATTCACCAAACCCCCCAGCAAAACTACGGACATCACCCCCTCCCTGGACCTCTGCAACAAGCTCAGATCCAACTTCCATCTGAAGATCAATGGCCTCTACAACAACTTCAACGACCAGAAACTTGACTCCAAAAACACTCCATCTTCCGGCAACACCAGCCAGCATACCATCTCCTCCTGGACCCCAGTCACCACCGAAGACACTGCATCGACCAAGAAAGGCATCTACTCAGGAGCCCCCAAGGACCCCTGCCATGTGCACATATTCCACAGAGCCGCCACCGCCATCGCTCCAGAAAAAAGAGCCACTATCAATGCCACCTTCGAAACCGGAACCTTTCCCGACGACTGGAAAAGTGCAGAAGTCAAACCCCATACTGAAGAAGCTATCGGCAGATCCCATGGACCTCATGAACTACTGACCCATCTCCCTCCTCCCCTTCCCAGCAAAAGTCACCTAGAGTACCGTCAACATCCAACTAACTAATTTAATCAAAGAAACTCCATCCTCGACCCCTCCCAATCGGGATTCCGCAGCAACCACAGCACGGAGACCGCTCTACTCGCTGCCACAGAGGACATCTGCACCATCCTTGACCATGAACACAACGCAGCCCTGATCCTACACGACCTCTTTGCAGCCTTCAAAAACGTCTCCCACCGCACACTCACCGTCAGACTCCACAAAGCTGGAATTCAGGGAACCACCCTCGACTGGCTCCGCTCCTTCCTCTCCAGCAGAACCCAAAGAATCAGGCTTCCACCCTTTCGCTCCGAACCCATGGAAATCAGCTGCGGAGTACCCCAGGGTTTGTCACTCAGCCCAACGATCTCAACATCTACATGGCCCCTCTCGCCGCCATCGTCAGACAACACGGACTCAGCATAGTATCCAACGCCGACGACACCCAGCTCAGCCTCTCCCTCGCCGAAGACCCCATCACCACCAGACTCAACTTCCAGGAAGGAATGAAAGTCATTGCATCTTGGATTAGCAGCAGCTGCCTGAAGCTCAACTCAGAGATGACAGAAGTTCTTGTCCTCGGACCCTCCCCCACTGCATGGGACAACTCCTGGTGGCCCACCGCCCTCGGCATCCCCCCACCCCCACGGACCATGCCAGCATTGTACTCAGGTCCTCCCTCTCCATCACCCGACAGGTTAACACCATCGCCTCCACTCGCTTCAACACCCCCCGAATCCTCGGAAAGACCTTCAAATGGATCCCCCCCCGAATCAAGGAAGACTTCACCCATGCACTCATAATCAGCAGACTGGACTACAGAAATGCCCTCTACGCCAGGATCATCAAGTCTCAGCTTTGCAAACTGCAGACCATACAGAACACCGCAGCCAGACTCGTCGTCGGCATCCCTCGACACAAACACATCACCCAGCACCTGTGTAACCTCCACTGGCTCCCCGTCGAGAAAAGAGTAACCTTCAAGATACTCACCCACGCCTACAAATGCCTCCACAACACCGGACCCCAATATCTCAATGACAGTATCTCCTTCCATGCGCCCAAGAGGAACCTCCTATCTACTGATCTCGCCCTCGGAGAAACCACGCGCATAAGCAGAACAAGGACCGGTGGAAGAATATTCAACTTCGCGGTCAAGACTTGTAATGAGCTGCTGAGCAACACCAGGTGCGCCCACAACCTGCACATCTTCAGGAAGACCCTCAAGAATGACTGGAGCTGGTCACCCCTCTTCCACCCCCAGTACCTTGAGACCCTCACAGGTGAGTAGCGCGCTTTTAATCCCCCTGATTGATTGATTCATAAAACCATAGATGAAGAGCACCCAAGTAGACTAGCTTGTGGATACCCCTAGACCTTGTTTGCCACCCTTGTCATCCTGTAAGTCACACACCTAGGTGTTGTCTCAGGTCTTGACCTCATGCTTGGATCTGGGTGACATCAGAAAGTTGATGACTCTAAAGACGAAGAGCATACAAGAAGACTAGCTTTCAGATACCCCTAGACCTTGGTTGCAACCCTCGTTATCCGGGACAGCCTGGACATCTTACTCTCCACACGTTCAGAGATGACCCACGACAATACAGTCCATCAATGAGGCTCACCTTCCCCAGGTACAGACATCTACTTACTAGGGCATTGTATATAGTGCCAATAAATGTCACTTCAAGGGTGCTTCAGAGCGCTATAATGGATATGTGAGTTGATGGACGGTAAGTAGATCCCTGTGGCTGGGTCATTCGTTGGCCATTGCATCCGTTCAATATTTGGTGAAACCAGAGGCAAGGTGCAAGGTCTTCATGTGAGTCTCTCTGATGGAGCAGCTTAGATACCTTGAAAAAACAGAACTCCTGACGCCTACCTGTACCTTGCTGACCGGAGGAATCTTGCTGCTTGGCCCCGCTGTCACTCGTGCTCTGAGTGCGCCATTGCTTGACTGTCCCCCCCGCCGCCGCGACCTACCAACTTAGCGGCCGCAGTGCGGGGGGACCACATTGCCCAGAGCACCCTGCGGGACTGCCCCGCCCGCCAGCCGCACTTCCGCGCCCGGAGGCGCTTAAAGATCCTGCGCTTGTCCCGCGTCGCGGGACGCGCGCGGGCGATCGCCGGGCTGAGCCCGGGCAGAGGGCGGGCCGTCTGTGGCCGTCCGGGGACTACATGGGACGGGACGGGCCACCCCCCCTTACCAGTGATATTCCAACTCACAAGGATTCGGAGTTTACTACTAAGGTACTGTCATCTGGACTTCCTTGCCTTCTAGCCATTGCTCACTGACTCAGCGGGTTCCCATAGGATTGAGAGGGTTATATTTGTTTTGTGCGGGACTTCTTATTTTACCTAATTCCGTCTTCAATACCCAGCTGTCAATTAAGCTATCACCCCCTAGCAAAAATGAGCATTCAGGGCAAGAAATCTAAATTACCTGCATCTCGCCCAAATACTAGACTTCAGGCAACATTGCCACAGTCCTTGCCAACATTGACGGCTATTGACAAAATGCTACAACAAACTATAGGGGTGGTCGCCAATGCAATTGAAAACACAGAAAGAAGATTATCCTTTCCACCCACAGCATGTTCTAAAGACCGCGGCGAAGATTGTTCAGTTATTGCGATCGACCCCACGATCTTGGACTCTTATTTAACATCTACATACGCTGAGTTGCCCTGTGCACAGATCCCGGCTGAGACCTCAGTAGATGTTGAATTACCACAGGTTTCAGTAGAGTCCCCCACAAACAATGATGATCAACCCTGTACTCTGACGCCCCCTCCCTGTGGCAATTTCAAAACCTGGTAGGGTGGGCTCCAAGACGAAAAAGGATAGTTTCCCTAAAAATATGGGTAAAAATAAGCAGGCCAACCATAATTTGGTGACCCCATCTGATCACTCCCTGCATTCATCTACAGGGATACCATGCTGGGTCACCAATATGGTGGCTGACCTTTAGACCAGTTTGGAGCAAACCATCGCCTCCCATATTAAACCTCTGGTTTCAAAACTGGACAGATTAACCTCCATCTTAAATAATAGGATCGTAGGGACAACGAAGCCACAAAATCCTCAAGGTAATTTGGCACCCCCTACATCGGTTGGTGATTCTTCAAAGGCACCCTGTCCTGAAGCAGCTAAGTCCACGGTCCCAGTAGTATTGAATAAAAGCCTAGGGCTAGCAACAACTACTGCCAAGCCCATAAACCCCGTACCTCCCCCCATATCAACGGCCAACACACCAGGTCATACCATTCTCCCCGTAGTGGACCCTACTGGTAAATCTAGACAACATCCTAAGGAGGGTAAAAATTCGGGAACAAATAGTACAGCACCAATATCGAGACCTCCTGTGCCCAAGGCAGTTTCTAGTCAACTGCCGTCAATAAATCGGCCCCCAGAAGCACAACCATGTGTGGTTGCCCTAGTGGGTGTCCCGCCCGTAGTGAGGGGAAAAGAGAACATGAAGTAGATTCCAACAATAAGTGTATCCAGTGGCTGAGCTTATATAGACCCTTATCTCTCAATATCTCGGGTCAAATACTGGCAGTGAGAAGAGTAGACTGGATTGGAAGGGGCCCTAAAACAGTGGCAGGGGATGTTGTTACAATTAATTTTAGGGACTCCTCTGCTGTTGACTACATCTGTAGAGCCCCTTCCCATAGAGAGTCCCAAATATTTCCTTTGCACTTATCCTATTTCTATCCTACCCCTATTCACAAACCGACCTTCCATAGGAGGCCTCAGCATATTAGAAATCGCCTCACCCCTCCTAATAGGATTCATAACTGGCAGCCATTTGGGGAGGGTTTCTTTCCACCTATTCCCACCTACGCGCTGCAAGCCCATTGGAACAGGTTTAGTGTCCTCGAGGAGGTTGATTGACTCACCCAGATAGGTACTTCTCCACAAGAACTTAACAAGGGTAACCTAGCGGAGGGTTTTGTAACAAAGGAAAAGACACTACCCTCGGTTAACAGAGAGGATTCCTGTCCTAATGAAACTACGAGGGAGGGGACTAGGGCAGAGCAGAGTTTGGACCAGGGACTCCCTAAAGAACAAGGGGATGTGCAAGGTATAGAAAAGGTCATGGAAGAAAGTATAAAAATCCTCTCATGGAATATAGCCGGGCTAAATAGTAAGCTACTTGTACCGGAGTGGTCTTCTTTTATGGGCACACACATTATTTGTTTGATGTAAGAAACGTGGTCCCTAGAGGAGAGTGCCAGTCCCGTTTTCTGACCTACGATATTCCTGCAGTCTTTGGGGGGAAGGGCCTCCCCTCGGGTGGTCTTTCCATATGGGTAGGCGTACACTTAGGTGTGCAGGCTACGGATGTGGATACAAAATCCCCAGATATCCAATGTGTCTTACTAAAGCCCGTTAATAAATCTAGAGTGGCTATCATAAATAACTACTCTAGGACCACCGTGAATGGAAAGGAATCGAGCACTATTAAAGCACTCGACCTTTTTCTTCAGGCACTTGACCCCACAACTTCGATAATTCTCTGCGGCGATTTCAATTGCCAGTTCGAGCCCCTGGGTGGATCCGAGTTGTGTGAGGTCGACTCGCTTTGGCATATTCCTGCCCCAAGGATTGCCCCGGTAAAGGCCTGGACCTCGTTAGTATTACAAATCAAATCCTTGACCCTTGCAATGTCTCTGCGGGCATGCAATGGAAGGGCCAATAACGAAAGTTCCGGCCTACCCACACATAACAGGACAAATCGTACTTCCACCATTGACTATATCATGCTGGAAGCCAAACACTGGGACAGGTTCAAAGACTTTAGGGTTGTTCCAAGGCACGACAGCGACCACAATGCGTTGGTCCTGACGCTTAAGCCTGGTGCATTTTGACTAACTAACCCTGATTCTAGCTCTAACTTGGTAGTGCCACCCTATATTATATCCAACAACAGGAGAAAGGTTAAATGGCCTTCCTGTCTGGACTCCCCAACCCGTCTTGCAGAAATCTACCTGATTGCTATCCCACTAATAAGTGATATGGGTAATTCCACCTCTCACGGGCAGACTATAGAGACCCACAGAAAGTTAGTTGAGAGTCTAGGGGACGTTTTTTATCCAGTTAGTGGGACTAAGTTGCGTAGGACCAAAACACATCCCTGGCATGACCACGCCTGTAAAAAATCAAAGAAAGATCTTCTCACAGCAATTAAATCTAGGGACGTCCTAAAAATGTGAGCATCAAGACTACTGTATAAGAAGGTACTCATCAGGGCTAAGAGTGAGTGGGAGGAATCCAGATGGGATGAGCTGAGACAGGCACTCCTCTTAAAATATTCTAATACCTTCTGGGCCATTGCTACCTCTTCGGCGGGAGGTGAGAGAGACGCTGGGGTCTCGAATATCGCTCCCATAATGTGGGAGGCACACTTTAAGTCACTTTACACAAGTCCTGAGATGGAGGGAACTATGTGTCAAGGTCGGGACAAGTTGTCCAAAGTGGCTTTGGTCCCTGGGACCTGTATGGCCCAGGATCTCCGGCACGAGAATCGACTGCCGGGGGACCCGGGGACCGGGGTTCTGGTCCCCCGGACCTGCACGGCCCAGGACCTCCCGCACGAGCATCGACTGCCGGGGGTCCTGGGTCCTGGGGCTCCCTCCTGTCAAAATCAGGACACCATACGAGTTCCCGGGATTTCCACGGCCCCAGACCCCCTGCACGAGTATAGACTGCCGGAGGCCTTGGGCCCTGAATTCCAGACAGAGCAACTGGATGCCCACAATAGGACCGCCACTAATAGTTTAGACTCCATCTCCCTCAGGGAAGTTAAATTAGCAATTGAGAGACTGCTTCAGAATAAAGCCCCCGGTCTTGACAAGCTCCCGGGCGATCTTTTTCGTTCCCAGCCAAAAATCTGTGCTCCATACCTGGTGGTCTTGTTTAATGCAGTTTTACAGGTACCTGAGACCTGGCTGGGAGCTGAGATTGTTCCGATTTTTAAAAATGGCTGCCCGCTCGTCCCATCCAACTACAGACCAAACAGTTTACTTGACACCACCCAGAAGCTGATGGGCCGAATCCTACTCGATAGATTATTGGGCTGGATGGAGGAGAATAAAACTTTGACCACCCTCCAAGCCGGATTTAGATCATGGGTCTCGACCTTGGACCAGATCTTCCGGCTCCAGGTCCTATATTGGAAAACCGCAAGAGTAGAGGGTGGCAGCCTCTACCTTTTCTTTGAGGACCTGCTGGCCGCATTCGATCTGGTTCCTAGGGAGAGGCTCTGGACAGTGTTGGAGGAACTTGGTCTCCCTCCCTACTTATTAGATGCCCTAATCAGACTTCACACTGGGAATTACGCACAGGTGAGGTGTGGGAGGAACGGGAAATTATCAGCTCGCTTCCCTGTCACCCGGGGCATACGCCAGGGTTGCGTACTGGCCCCCACTCTTTTCAGCCTGTATGTCAATGGTCTGATAGATAAACTTAATCACGTTACGGATAACGATGCTCCGCGCCTGGCCACTGGTAGCGTGCCCGCTCTGATGTTCGCCTATGACACTTTGTTGTTGTCGCAGACATCATCGGGCATCCAGCGGGTCCTGGACGGGTTTGTCTCCTTTTGTGCCTCGCGGGGATTGGAGGTCAACTTGGAGAAAACCAAGTTCATGATTTTCAATCCCCCGAGGCACACCCGCCCAAATCCCACACTGAATGGAACTCCACTAGAGCGAGTCAAGACTTTTATATACCTGGGGGTCACGTTGACTGAGCACTTTGCATGGGACCACCAAGTTTCTAAATCTTCCCTGAGACTTGCACAGATTATGGGAGGCATAGGCAGACTTCACAGAGTCTCAACTTTTAAACCAGTTACCCCTGCCCTTGAGATATATAAAACACAGGTCAGGTCTGCAGCGTTGTACGCTGCAGAACTTTGGGGGACACACAAACGTATGCAACTTACTGAAGGTTGAACAGGCCTTCATGCGACATCTGGTTGCCCTTCCCCAAACCATGCCCCTCGTACCACTATGCTTGGATCTGGGCTTGGAACCCATTAACGAATTGGTAGGTGCACGACCTCTGCTCTACTGGAGAAGGCTCTGGTCTGTGCCGGAGCTCGTATCCTTTAGAGCAGAGTTCATTACGATTTGGGGGCAGCTAAAGAATAAGATTATACCCTGGTTGGCACATGTAAAGGCTCTCCTCTACCAAATTGGTCTACCCCAACTATGGGACACACCAGAGGACAGCTGCACGAGGAAGCAAAGGTCTGTACTAGTGGCGGCTGTAAGGTCACATAACCTCAAAATGCTATATTGTTCGACTTCCCTGGGCAGGCTGTCTACTGAGTTCCTACTGATGAAAGCCAAATCCAGGACGGAGGTGTTCCTGGACCTAGTGCAGCCTCCACTTGCAAGAAAACTATATATCCAACTAAGGCACGGCTCTATACCGATTGGGGCATTGACATTCAGATAGGCAAAATCGATGGAGGCCAACTGCCCTGCTTGTAATTACTGTAGGGAAGACATTGTACATATCTTCTTTTTTTGTCCGGCATATAGTGAAATTCGGGAATCCTGGATTATCCCATTATGCAAAAACCTGGGTTTCAGACAATGTGTACAAGCTTGCAGAGTTTTAACCTACCATACCGCCCCTCCCATTGTTTTTGCTGTCTCCCGATTTTTACTTGGCATGTGGCGGAGAAGAACTGTTTTTATTAATAAGAAATAATGGTCTATTGCTTCTCATCTTTTCTCATCTTTGATAACTAACGTTTGATAAATTTTTAAATTTCAATGTATTTATGATTTTATTTCTGTGCCTGTACGTATTTTATTGCACTTTTATGGTCATTGACCGAAATAAAGTTATCAAAAGAAAGATACACCCTTCAGGTGAGGTTCACGCCTCCTCTGGGTGGTACTCAGATGGGAGCTTGCAGACCACAAGGGCCTGGCTCCAGTGTGTGTCTTTTGTACAAACATTAAAAAACGATCTTACTTCAAAATCTCCATATCACATCCAGGGCCAAAATATGACCTGAATGTCCTGAACAATGGTGTAGGAGAGTAGATTCTGCTTCTTATAGTTATCCCCACTTTTTGCTGATGTTTCACTGTTTTTCGACTTTAGTCTGGCTGGGGCCCTGCTATCCAGGACCCCACTCTAGCTGCTTCCTCTTTAAAAGGATTGCATGTACTTTAGGTACACCACAGATTGAATTCTGGGGTGCCCTTATAAGTCCCTAGTATTTGGTATCCTATATACCCAGGGCATAGCTACCCTAGAGGCCTCTAAGGGGCTGCAGTATTATGCCACCCCTGAGAGACCACTCAAAATGACATCACAGCTCTGCTACAGCAGCCTGTGTAAGGTGGTGTATGCACCCCTTACTTAGATATATGTTCCCTATATCTACCTTATATCACTAGACATATAAACCTATCAGTCATCCCTATGACAGGCCTTATCAATCCTGAAGGCAGGGTGCTGGGTTTTGTGTGAGAGGGTGCCCATGCATGAACAGGGTCCCCCTCTGCAGCATTCAGAATCTATTCTCCAGGGTTGTTCTGTGTTGCAGCCCGACCATATACTCTTAAGTGCATTATAACCTCGTGGTAAATGCTAACTTTGGAATGGCTGCAAGGAAACATGTTGTGTTTGGTGTCAAACACCTTGGAATCATACCTCCCCGCCAGTACTGGCGGCAGAGGTATGATTCCACCCTCGTAGAGGGAGAAGCATGACCACACCAGTACACCCGGTACCAGCTTAACAGAACCCTTGCATCACAAAATGAAAGCTACAGCCACAGACACGAGTCTGGCCTCCTGCTGCTGGACGAAACTCCGGCAGGGGAGCCCTGGACAATAGGTTTCCTGTCACAGGGAGGTGTGACCACCTCCCAGACAGGCTTTAGTGCATTTGGGCTGGGTGGGTGCACTCCAAGAGTGCTTTGAAGTCTGCACTGGGGGCACATTTGGTGTCCCTGTGCATAGCCCAGTTCAAACCGGTTGCAGGACTACTGACTGAAGAATCTACCTTGCAGTAAAGGAGTTACTCCCCTGCTTGGCAGGCACCTAAGACGCATCTGACCGGTTTGCATCGCCTGCCGGACTCCGGAGAATTTTCAACACAGGGGGTGGGTTCCCAGACTTCTCAGAGGCCGACCCGAGCTCCCAGCATAGCTGAGACCTGTAGCCCTCGTAGGGACCGTGGAACCAGAACCTCCGGACACCGTGCACATTTGCAAGTGCATATGCTTCTTGCCAATCCTCGATGCTGTGCATTGGACTACTTGTAGTCCAAACCCCGAGCAGTGTTTTCACTGAAGATTACTGGCCTACACTCTCCGAGTGTCCCGTGGGGTGGTATTGTGTGATTCCTCTCAAGGTCCCCTCGCGATCCCTGGCCCGTCAACTGGTGGGTCCCTGTGAAGGCAACTCTCACTTTCAACTGGCTTCCCTGGTTGCTCCAGACGAGCCCTGACTCTCCACCACTTGGGGAGTCACCCAGACCTTGCTGGTCCACACCAAAGCATCTTTTCTCTTCCTGCGTGGGTTGCTGTTGTCAAGGCTTATTGGGTTCAATCCGAGCACCGACACCGCAGCACTTGACATCCTTTTTGGGACAACTCGAATCCAGCTTCTGGTCATCATCAACGTCTCCTGGTCCCCGTGGCTGCAGAGTCAAGATTCACCTCTTTGCACCTGAAACACCCGACATCGGTGGGCGTTCGTCTATCGTGCCCCTGGTCACAGGAAAGTGACCCAGACTCTGCCCACTATGCTTTCAGGTTCTTCCCATCCTAGATCCAGGTTTGGATCTCTCCTGACACTTTCCTTCTTCACGGCAGCAGCACTCTGGTGCAGATCGCCATTGAAAACGACGAAGCGACCCAACACCATTTGACACTTATGCACCTGGCTTCCCTGGGTGAGGTAACTCGAGTACTAAGGTGCTCCCGTGGCTCCCGTGGCTCCCGTGGCTCTAGAACCCCTTAAGTCTAAAGGGGTTTGCTCAAAGTCCTCTCCTAAGTGTCATTAAACTTTAAAATTCTAACTACGACTTTCCCCACAGAAGCTAACGGAATTCATGGCTGTGTTCTCACACTGCATACGTCCCCGGTGGGTCCGCTGTGGGTCCCCTGTGCCAGTACCTTGGGTGGTTCCTTGGGGTCCCAGCAATTCTACGTGTTCTAGGCACTGTGTCTGGTCAAGTCGTGGTTCTTACACCACTTTCTTAATATATGGATTGGTCTCGCCCTTGGGCCCATTGTACATTGTGCTGTTTACTGAAGTTATAAAGTGTTGATATAATGTATCTGGTTCTCTAATCTCATAAAGAGGTTAGTAGAGAGTGTTTCGTAATGAATACATATATTTTATTTATACATATACCTTGTGTGGTTCTCCTTTCATTTGGTCATTCAAGAGGTTATAATCTGGTAAAAATAAAAAACCAAGCTGCTTTACATTCCTCCAGACTTAGCCTGAAGGCTGCTCTCCATAGCTACCCCTAGGATAGCTTTATATATAGGTTGTCTTTAAACCTACCATCAATGAGGGTCGTTTGGACTGGTGCAAGGTGCCCACTGGAATAGTGGACAGCCTGTGCCAGGCCAACTTCTCACTAGTTGGAGTTCCCGGATCCTATGAATGGGAACTTTATGGCTGACAAATGGAGCCGGACCCTTTGGGACACCAGGAGCTGAAGGTTTGTGCCCTCACCCTTGCATCAGTCTGCGGACCCCACGGTATCTCACTTAAAGCTGTGATGAGAAAAGGGATGTTTGTGGGTCGAAGGGTCGCAGAAAAATTAGTGCTTTAAACGTGTGGGTCGCCTTTTCAAGCAGAGCGCAAGGAAGTGGTCTTTAGAAGCCCTCCACCGCCAAAATGTCGACTTCCTTTAGGGGTTTATAAGCTGTAAATCACGTGGTGTGTTTTACAAGAGAAAAAATCCCCTTTACAAGGTTACTTCAATTAAGTACCGATAAATTAGGTAGCATGACACCTGTTATTAACAGCGCCTGAGAGCGCAGAAGTGCGCTTTTGAAGCGCTAGTTAAAATCAAGACGTTGTTATTTCCAGTGCAAATCATGTCTTTGTCAATGGAAACTTCGGGCGCAGTAACGCCTCAGGCGGAGCGTTGGAAAATTAAGATTTGCTTCATAAAATGTGAGCGGGGCACCGCCAAAACGAACCAGAATGTGTGATTTACACCAGTTTCCCAGCAGAGGGGCGATCAGAGGCCGCTTTGGGTTTACAAACCGGGCACCTTTACACCCGGTTTAGATTAAAGTTGTATTTCAATCCCGAAGGGCCCCTAAACCGAGGGCCCGATTTACACTTCATTTAGTAAGAAGCCCCCAAACGCTCGGCCCGCAGCCTCCAGGCCGGGCCCGGTTTGGGATTCGTACAATCTGCGGGCGCGCGTCTGTTCATCCTATAAGAGCCAGCCCTGGAGCTGGACAGACAGATGCCTGTGAGATCACCTTGTATCACACCTCAGCAGAGGAAAGCTGGTCTTAAACTAGCAGCTTTGGGGGCTGTGGAGCTGGGACCCCTCAAGCAGCCTCGGTTCACTTCCTTCCAGACTGTCATGGCGCCTGAGGTGGGACGGGGAGTGGGAGAGAGACAGCCATGTCCAGCGTGGAAGAGACAGCTTCAGAGTGAAGGTGAGACCCTGCAGCTTGCTGGGCAGGAGAAAACCAAGGGCGAGTGTGACAGAAGCAGGGAGGGTAGGTGGAGCACGAGAATGTAGAAAGACACAGATCTTCTCGCCTGCAAAGCAATAACAATAGCTTGGGCTGTCACCCATACAAATGTTTATAGGGTCACTCATTGATCCACAGCTTGGGCTGTCACTCATACAAATGTTTACAGGGACACTCATTGATCCACAGCTTGGGATGTAACCCATACAAATGTTTACAAGGACGCTCATTGATCCATCGCTTGGGCTGTCACCCATACAAATGTACACAGGGACACTCATTGATCCATTGCTTGGGCTGTCACTCATACAAATGTTTACAGGGACACTCATTGATCCACTACTTGGGCTGTCACTCATACAAATATTTATAGGGACACTCATTGATCCACAGCTTGGGCTGTCACCCATACAAATGTTTATAGGGACACTCATTGATCCATCGCTTGGGCTGTCACCCATGCAAATGTTTATAGGGACACTCATTGATCCACAGCTTGGGCTGTCACTCATACAAATGTTTATAGGGACACTCATTGATCCACAGCTTGGGCTGTCACCCATACAAATGTTTATAGGGTCACTCATTGATCCATCGCTTGGTCTGTCACCTATACAAATGTCAACAGAAACACTCATTGATACACAGCTTGGGCTGTCACCTACACAAATGTCAACAGAAACACTCATTGATCCATCGCTTGGGCTGTCACCCATACAAATGTTTATAGGGTCACTCATTGATCCACAGCTTGGGATGTCACTCATACAAATGTTTATAGGGACACTCATTGATCCACAGCTTGGGCTGTCACCCATACAAATGTTTATAGGGACACTCATTGATCCATCGCTTGGGCTGTCACCCATGCAAATGTTTATAGGGAGACTCATTGATCCATCGCTTGGGCTGTCACCCATACAAATGTTTATAGGGTCACTCATTGATCCATCGCTTGGGCTGTCACCCATACAAATGTTTATAGGGTCACTCATTGATCCACAGCTTGGGATGTCACTCATACAAAAGTTTACAGGGACACTCATTGATCCATCGCTTGGGCTGTCACCCATACAAATGTTTATACGGTCACTCATTGATCCACAGCTAGGGATGTCACTCATACAAATGTTTATAGGGACACTCATTGATCCACAGCTCTGGCTGTCACCCATACAAATGTTTATAGGGACACTCATTGATCCATCGCTTGGGCTGTCACCCATGCAAATGTTTACAGGGACACTCATTGATCCATCGCTTGGGCTGTCACCCATACAAATGTTTATAGGGTCACTCATTGATCCATCGCTTGGGCTGTCACCCATAGAAAACGTTTACAGGGACACTCATTGATCCATCGCTTGGGCTGTCACCCATACAAATGTTTATAGGGTCACTCATTGATCCACAGCTTGGGATATCACTCATACAAATGTTTCTAGGGACACTCATTGATCCATAGCTTGGGCTGTCACCCATACAAATGTTTATAGGGACACTCATTGATCCATCGCTTGGGCTGTCACCCATGCAAATGTTTACAGGGACACTCATTGATACACAGCTTGGGCTGTCACCCATACAAATCTTTATAGGAACACTCATTGATCCACAGCTTGAGCTGTCACTCATACAAATGTTTATAGGGTCACTCATTGATCCACAGCTTGGGATGTCACTCATACAAATGTTTATAGGGACACTCATTGATCCACAGCTTGGGCTGTCACCCATACAAATGTTTATAGGGTCACTCATTGATCCACAGTTTGGGATGTCACTCATATAAATGTTTATAGGGACACTCATTGATCCACAGCTTGGGCTGTCACCCATACAAATGTTTATAGGTACACTCATTGATCCATCGCTTGGGCTGTCACCCATGCAAATGTTTACAGGGACACTCATTGATACACAGCTTGGGCTGTCACCCATACAAATGTTTATAAGAACACTCATTGATCCATAGCTTGAGCTGTCACTCATACAAATGTTTATAGGAACACTCATTGATCCATCGCTTGGGCTGTCACCCATACAAATGTTTATAGGAATACTCATTGATCCATAGCTTGAGCTGTCACTCATACAAATTTTTATAAGGACACTCATTGATCCACAGCTTGGGCTGTCACTCATACAAATGTTTATAGGGACACTCATTGATCCACAGCTTGGGCTGTCACCCATACAAATGTTTATAGGTACACTCATTGATCCATCGCTTGGGCTGTCACCCATGCAAATGTTTACAGGGACACTCATTGATACACAGCTTGGGCTGTCACCCATACAAATGTTTATAAGAACACTCATTGATCCATAGCTTGAGCTGTCACTCATACAAATGTTTACAGGGACACTCATTGATCCATCGCTTGGGCTGTCACCCATACAAATGTTTATAGGAATACTCATTGATCCATAGCTTGAGCTGTCACTCATACAAATTTTTATAAGGACACTCATTGATCCACAGCTTGGGCTGTCACTCATACAAATGTTTATAGGGACACTCATTGATCCACAGCTTGGGCTGTCACTCATACAAGTGTATCAGAAACACTCATTTGTAAACAATACATGTTTTTAGAGAGACACTCATTGAACCATAGTTTGGGTTGCAACCAATACAAATGTTTACAGAGACTCAGACACTCAGCAGAGAAAAGACCAAAGAACAAGGAGTAGAGATTACCTGGGCTAAGGAGGAGTGAAAAGGGGAGAGTCAAAACATAACAGAAAGGGACGCCAGAGAAAGAAGATCAAAGTAGGAGGCAGGGTTAAGGAGGATAATAAGAGAGAAGAAAGAAACCTGGAAACAACTGGGGAAAGGAGTGCTGGGAGACATGCTAGAAGGTGAAAGGGTAAGGAATGATCTTCATAGGGTTAATCTAACTCCCTTTGTTCGCACCATAGCGTTTGTGAACTTCTTCATACCTCACGCCCATTTACGTATTTAAAGGGTTTTTATTCATCTTACCTCTGCTGTGCTTTGACTCATCTACGTGTGATACATGATGCAAGCTGCTTCTCAAGATGGACGCTTGGGGGTCTGGTCCCTGGCCGCCTTCTTCTCCTCCGTCCAGCGCATCGTATTCTTGGTACCTCTTCTCCATTCCTGGAGGGGATGGCCAGCCAGCAGCTCAAGTGGTCCGCGTCAGTGAGGCTTCGGCGATGTTGTCGTTCCTCTGTGTGTGGTGTGTGAGGAAGTGGTTATCTCTGCTGCTGAAAAAAAATTGTGGTCACAGAAGAATGCTTTGAGAAGTGTGAAGGCGAAACGCAGTAGGACCACTGAGTATGTTACTGGCCAGGCTGAGAGCTGACACTTTGGATCCCTTCAGCTCCACTAAATAGAAGTGTGCGATAGACGCAGTTCATTGTTTTAAACCGATATGTCGCCAGATTGGGGGCAGGAAGGCATTGACAACCACTGGCCAGGCCTCAAAGTTCAATAGACAGTGGAGGCAAACACTATTGAAGCAATATCAGAGACCATTGTAACGTGCCATGAGAGTAGGGCGGGGGCGGGGGTGTGGAGGGGTGTCTGGCCACCTTCCAGAGTTAAATCCCCCCGAGCTCTGAGAGGCCTTTGTAAAACATTGGAATGTTGCGCTGTGGGCCTTTACCGGCCCGTAGAAGCACGGCGCACTCCATTGGCTACAATGGACCCCCAACATTCCAATGTTCTACTATAGCATGATGCCTCTTGTGCTGCAGAACCTCACACAAACAACAGGCTCTCACTTTGCCAGGTACTTCTACTACAGCAGTAGGAGCCTCCTTGTCACCTGTGACATCTGCAACCAGTGCTGGTTTAACAGTCATCAGAGTACCCTGAACCACATGACACTGAATTATTTATTTGTTATGTTAATGGGAATTTATAGAGCGCTCGTTCACCATGGACCTCTTGGCGCCACACTAAAACTGTGTCTGTGGGGCTTGCCGGCTGCTCAATGATATCTCATGAGCCAGTTTGAGCAGCCAAGTCTTTTCAGAAGGACAGGATATCCTTAGCTTGGTGGATGGTCACAGGCCGAGAATTCCAAGCTGTAGGAGCTATCACCGAGAAACCTCTGCCCCCAGACCCGCTCTTCGAATATTCAGGAACAGAGAGTAAATATGTATGGGTAAAGCTTAAATTAGATAAAGGGGCATCATTTGTAATCTTCTGTGCCACACATTTCAGCACCAACTCATGTGTGCTCTTAAATTCTATCCGTTGTTTCACAGGTAGCCAGTGCAACTTCTTTACCAAAGGTGTGATATGGATGCGTTGGGACAGCAAAGACCAACCTTGCGGCCTCATTGTGAATCACTTGAAGTTTGTGTAATACAGCGTTAGGCAGGCCGGCATAAATTGCATTAGCATAGTCCAGTCTAGATAAAATGGGTGCTTCAAAGGTCAATAGAGGGGCTATTTCCCACATCATTTCCAGCAAGAAAGTGCACTCAGACAGGAGGGGACTCACTCGAGTCAGCATTGACCATCAAACATGACCCCCAAGCTCCTGACCACAGGGGAGGGAGGTGGTAACAGGACCGGTTCATTAGGCCAATAATGATGATTCCAAACGCAAACCTTGTTATTCAACAAGAATACATCTGTCTTATCTGCATTATTTAACTTTAGTTGGTTTCATTCCATCCTTCCAGCTATATTACTCATGGTATCCTGAAAATTCGCATAAGCAGTAGGAGTACAGTCCAGATGAAACAATAAACGGGAGTCATCAGTGTAAAGACAAACATTGCAGCCCCTGCTTCCCAGTTCCACAATGAGAGCCCTTACCTAAAGATTAAATAAACAAGGCGGAAGTGAGGATCCTTGGGGACTTCACATTCCAACTTTCTGACCAATTGTGTATAAGCCCCAAGAAAGTATTCAATCCAAGCCGCAGGGGCTATCACCGAGAACCCTCTGCCCCCAGGCCTACCCTTCCGATATTCAGGAAAAGACAGTAAATATGTATGGGCAGAGCTTAAATTAGATAAAGGGGCATCATTTTTAATCTTCTGTGCCACACATTTCAGCACCAACTCATGTGTGCTCTTAAATACCATGCCGGTTCCAAAAGTGATGCTGTCAAAAGTTTTTAAAGATTGAACAATAAAGAACAATTGAAACTGAAAACATCGACTTGTTCGTGAAACCAAACCTGCTTTGACTCATTCGCTGTAACAAATTGTGTTTAAAGAGTGCTGGGCTACTATGTGCAGCATGCGCAAACGGCCCCCGCGCCATCCCCGCCATTTGCAAACTGCCCTCGCATTGCAGTGTGGCTGATGTACTGTAGTGTGGATGTACCATGTTACCACGCGTACTTTTAGCACGCATACCATTACCACGGATTTTTTACAACGCAGGTCATGTTACAACGGATACCATTACAACGCAATACACTACAACGCACATACTATTACAACGCATACCATTACAACGTAAGTATAGGTAAGTATATATATTTTATTTAAAAATATTTTTGTAATATTTAATTTAATAATTCAATAATATATATAAAATAATTATTTTTTAAATATTTAATTTAATTATTTATTATTTAATCATTAAATATTTATATTAATGAAATTGTTTTTAATTGTAAATTTATAAAATATATATTAAAAATACCCCTGTACCCCAAAACCCATACCCAGCCCTAAAACCTAAAAATACCCCTGTACCCCAAAACCCAAACCCAGCCCTAAAACCTATAAATACCCCTGTACCCCAAAACCCAAACCCAGCCCTAAAACCTAAAAATACCCCTGTACCCCAAAACCCATACCCAACCCTAAAACCTAAAAATACCCCTGTACCCCAAAACCGAAACCCAGCCCATAAACCTAAAAATACCCCTGTACCCCAAAACCCAAACCCAGCCCTAAAACCTAAAAATACCCCTGTACCCCAAAACCCAAACCCAGCCCTAAAACCTAAAAATACCCCTGTACCCCAAAACCCAAACCCAGCCCTAAAACCTAACAATACCCCTGTACCCCAAAACCCAAACCCAGCCCTAAAACCTAAAAATACCCCTGTACCCCAAAACCCAAACCCAGCCCTAAAACCTAAAAATACCCCTGTACCCCAAAACCCAAACCCAGCCCTAAAACCTAAAAATACCCCTGTACCCCAAAACCCAAACCCAACCCTAAAACCTAAAAATACCCCTGTACCCCAAAACCCAAACCCAGCCCTAAAACCTAAAAATACCCCTGTACCCCAAAACCCAAACCCAGCCCTAAAACCTAAAAATACCCCTGTACCCCAAAACCCAAACCCAGCCCTAAAACCTAAAAATACCCCTGTACCCCAAAACCCAAACCCAATCCTAAAACCTAAAAATACCCCTGTACCCCAAAACCCAAACCCAATACCCCAATACTTACCTTTAAACTTACCTAAATTTACAATATAATGGTATGCGTTGTAATAGTACCTGCGTTGTAAAAAAATGCGTGGTAAAGGTATCCGTGGTAATGGATCCTGCGTGGTAATGGATCCGTGGTAACGGTACTGCATGCTAAAAAATCCGTGGTAACAGTTACATACCCTGTAGTATAGTTCCTATTTTCCCAATAGGCCCTGCGCATTGGAATAACATAAACAGTAGTATCAACGTAGAAGTACGGATCTTCCAGGCCTCTACTGACTATGCTAAACTTAATTGGGTTTGTTACCAACTAGCTCAGAGGTCACTGGAAACTTTCTTGACTGAATAGGAAGTGATCAGCTTCCTTGGTACAGACAAGAAGGGATTCAGTTTTCCAACAACCGTGCAACATGACAACTTTGCTCTTCAGATAAGAGTCAATCTCTAGAGGCGTGTGAACAATAGACAGTTATTTTACTCAGTCAGATGTGGTGCAGATTACTTTCACAATATGTAGAGAATAGAGAGACGGGCGTTTTCAATAAAAGGTAACATTTATTGAACAGTTTTTCTTCTCGTACAAGAGAAATGAATTGCCACAATTGCAAGACTTGTTATTATAAAAAGTACGTACAGTAAGATGAGTATTGCGAAATAATACTGTAAAAGCATTGATATGGTTTCTTAGCCATACAATGGTTTAAAATGAATAAAACATATATACATTCATATATACATTTGGCTAAAATACTCAACTGGTGCTTCTAACTACGCCTACCCCAGTGTACCTGACCGAAGCCTAATACTTGGTAGGGGAGTAAGTAAGTAGCTTTAAGTTAAGTTGGTTTTGCCAAGGTTTGCTTCAAGAATTCTCTCTAAGGGTTTAGTCAACACCATACCTCTGGAATAGAATGATGGAGGTCTGGTATCTCCTTCAGCTTCAGGGAACTCGATATCCCAGTCACTCGCAAGAGTAGGCTGGAAACGCCGGAGCTGGATTTCTCTGCAGGAGAAAAGACAGCGTCTCTCTCAGCGCGTCGAGGAAGAGGAGGGGCAGCGTCCGCGGGTAGCTTGCATCTGCTGGGCTCTTGCAGGGGGACGGCTGTTCAGCTCCTAAGTTCACCACACCATCGTTCGCTAGTTAGCAGCGATAGCAGTAGCAATAGCGTCAGCATAACAGCAGCAACTTCAGCGTTTGCTTAAGGCAACGTTTGTAATATTTATACCTGAAAGGTGCCTTGTTTGACGTAAGTTTTTGGACATAAGACGTCAATAAAGATGTCACTAGGAAGTGATCGTCTATCAGTGCTCATTAGAGTTCTATTACTAATCAAAACATAGCAAGCGGGGCTTTCCCAGGTTGCTGAGTTTTTATCTTGTTGAAGAACTCGGAGTGTTAATCTAGGAATCTTAGATAGTAACTTCTGCTATGTCATTGCACTAATTAGCTGCAAAGGAAGTTGCAGAGGAAGCGATTCTGAAATGTGGCTCTGTTCGTGTGAGGCCAGAGACGATTTTCTGAATATTGCATTTGATCGGTTATGCCAATATAGGGAATAAATGGATTTATAGCCTTATAGGGGCATAAGGTCACAGTATCGATCAGGGTCCTAGATTAGAACGCGACACCCACTCCACGAATTTATGTCCATCAAATTACTAAAACTAGAGCAATAAGATGCAGGTGTAACATTGCCCACCCCAAAATACATATATGTATTTGAAATAGGCGTATTTGAAATACGTGAAAATGTAGGTACTGTACGTTTTTGAAGCATAGAAATCATTCAAATTATAGCATATGCAATCAATGAACGATTTTGCAAAAAAGAATTACACATGAAATATCTCTGAATACAGAAAAAAAGGCGAGATAATTTCATCACATATAAATGCATTTCAGTAAAATATGCTAGAGGCGGGTGTAAAGTTATTATGTCTCTAGATTTGTCTAAAAATAGAAGTAGAAGCTTCTGTTCTCTATGAATAGTTCTACTTTAAGCAAAGAATTTCTCTTGCCAGAAAAAGGTGAATATTAAAAAGTGTTCAATTCAAAAGAATTGTTGCTTGAACGGGGAAAATAGAGTTCCAACGCTTTTAGCAGTTTTTGTTGTTCAAAACTGAAGGCCAAATTCAGAGTTCATGGGAACGCTGTGTGTCGGAATGCTTCTCTAAAGTTATTGTTTCTGTTCGGGTGAGAACATCATATCAGACAGGCTCTCAAAGAATTGGTCTACAAAATCAGGTGACAGTTCGACCAAATTCCATAGTGCTGTAACTTGGCAGGTGTGAGAATGATTGCTGTCATCAAAGGCTGGATCAGCAATGTTCACAGAAGGTCGTACCTGGGTGATGTTGCTTTTGTCACTGGCTCCACTGTTACCACCTAGTCGTAGTACAGGAGTCTCAACGAATGCCGTCATCAGGATTGGTAGCCACTGGGGACAACACAATGCGTGAGCCGTTATCGGACTTAGCAAAGTATCGATATCCATTGGTACTGCTGATGGAAGTGCAAGACAGGTGTCCAACACGCATTCATCTTCGCATAGCATACATCGTAGCACAGGTAAGATGCAGTTTTGCCATATCGGTCTGAATGAAAGGAACTATGCCATGTTTAGATCTCTCAGCCTGGCCAATCCAAGGACTCTAGTTATTCTGTCCCGGTAGCGCACTGCTAGGATTGTTTCTTCCATTCCCATAGGAGTCATGTCTGAGCTGTGGCTTGCCATATCGGAGCAGGAGGGTCAAAAATAAAATCCCTGCTACAAGTCCCAAAAATAGGGGTATGCCGCCAAAGACTGAATGGACAAAATTAGGAATGATTCCCAGAATTGCTTGAAATGGTGTTAGCAGTCCCGTAAAAATCGTCTTAAATATGCCTGGGATGCCTGTGGCACTAGACATGTTAAGAAGTTGGCTCAACATTTCTACGAAATGCACGGGGCAATTTGTTGATAAAAGGTCATGAACCTCCGTAGCTGTCCTTGCAACTAGGAGATCATACGTCTCTTTTGATGACGTGATGGGCACTGTTGTCTGCAAAAGCACAGACTTCATTTTGCTTAAAGTATCAATTCGTATAGAAGAGAAATGCAGACGAGGCCAGATGGGAGTCTCTATGTCTCCAGGGCCGCTCGGGAACAATGCTTGCATACAGCATTTGACCATGGAAGTTACGCTTACGAGATACGCTTTTCCTGGCAAAAGGCCACAACATGAGCCCCCTCGCGGCCATCGCACGCCAGCACAACCTCAACATAATCTCCTACGCCGACGACACCCAGCTGATCCTCTCCCTGACCAACGACCCCGCCGCCGCCAGAGCCAACCTGCACGAAGGGATGAAAGAGGTAGCCGAGTGGATGACGACCAGCCGCCTGAAACTGAACTCGGACAAGACGGAGGTCCTCATCCTGGGCTCCTCACCCTCCGCCTGGGACGACTCCTGGTGGCCTCCCGCCCTGGGCACCGCACCCAAACCGACAGACCATGCACGCAACCTGGGCTTCATCCTGGACTCCTCCCTCTCCATGACCAGGCAAGTCAACAATGTCTCCTCTGCGTGCTTCAACATCCTACGCATGCTACGGAAGATCTTCTGGTGGATCCCCACCGAGACCAGGAAGACCGTCACCCAGGCCCTCGTCACCAGCCGACTGGACTACGGCAACGCCCTCTACGCCGGTACCACTGCCAAGCTCCAGAAGAGACTCCAGCGGATCCAGAACGCCTCAGCCAGACTCATCCTCGACATCCCACGAACCAGCCACATCTCCGGACATCTGAGAGACCTTCACTGGCTCCCCGTCAACAAAAGAATCACCTTCCGCCTCCTCACCCACGCACACAAAGCCCTACACGACCAAGGCCCGAGCTACCTCAACAGCCGAGTCAACTTCTACGCTCCCAAACGCCACCTCCGATCAGCCAACCACGCCCTCGCCGCCGTCCCCCGCATCCGAAGAGCGACTACAGGAGGAAGGTCCTTCTCCTACCTGGCCGCCAAGACCTGGAACTCCCTCCCGACCGACCTGTGCCTGACCCAAGACCACCTCTCCTTCAGGAAGAAGCTGAAGACCTGGCTGTTCGAGCAGTAGCGGCACCCCCCCAACCCCCAGCGCCTTGAGACCCTACGGGTATGTAGCGCGCTCTATAAATGTCATTGATTGAACATCTGTGATCCGTTCTTAGAATGTAACTCCCATTTGCGAGTTGCAGGTGTGACAAGCTGGTGGCATGAAAGGTTGTTAGAATTGCCTTCACAGGCTCCGTGTAAATTAATACCCTGGCACAAAAGTATACCGCTTAGTGAACGTTTACAGTTTTCACCACTAAGAAATAATTTTTTGTCGCTGTCACTATATCATGAATGTGTGTACGGTAATTTCCATGCTGACTTAACATAACCCTTACCTAATCGTTCATACTGGCCAGTAGGTATGTATTCAAGGCAATTTTTAAATCGGAAAGTTGTTATCGGAATTGTGATAATCCTGTGTATTATCCATTCAATGACAGGACTTTCTGACATTGTCAAAGGTAATCTCTCAAGTTTTTCGATGCTCTGGATTGTATAGTCTGCTCCTTTCTGTGCCAAGCTGATTTGTTTATCAGTAAGGTTAAAAATGGAAAATAATGACGTTGTGTTGATTAAACGCCAAGGCACATAGCCTGAACGAAGATTTTGCAGCATCCAGCCTAATTGTACAATAGAACGTAATTGCGACTGGCCATGCTGTAACATTAGCAAGTTCAATTCAATTCAATTCAGATAATTTATATAGCGCGCTACATACCCAGAGGGTCTCAAGGCGCTTGGGGAAGGGTGGGAAATTATTTGTCGAATATCCAGGTTTTAAGTTGCTTTCTGAATGCTAGGTGGTTTTGAGTGAGGCGAAGGTGAATGGGAAGTGAGTTCCAGGTTTTAGCCGCCAGGTAGGAGAAGGATCTTCCTCCCATGGTGGTCTTGTTGATGCGAGGTACAGCAGCCAGGGCTTGGTTGGAGGAGCGTAGCTGGCGGGAGGGTGTGTAGAAGGAAAGTCGTGTGTTGAGGCATTTGGGTCCAAGTTCGTAAAGTGCTTTGTGTGCGTGGGTAAGGAGGCGGAATGTTATCCTCTTATTGACGGGGAGCCAGTGGAAATTTTTCAGGTGATCAGAAATGTGGTCATTATGTGGGATGTCTAGTATGAGTCTGGCTGAAGCGTTCTGGATGTGTTGTAGTTTTTTCAGAAGTTTTGCGGTGGTACCTGCGTATAGGGTGTTTCCGTAGTCCAGTCGGCTTGTAATTGTCTATTATATCAAAGGCAGAGGATACAATATTGTCCAACGAATATATTCTGGAGGACAGAGTCATTAACCCATTGTCCACTACAGAAAGTGATTTTTCCAAATTAATACGATGAATTTCTCGTATTTTTTCTGCTGTTTCAATTTGTGTGACTTTCCAAGCCTCGTTGTATGCAGCATAGATACTGGTCGCTATGAAACGCTTTTGACGCTGTTTGCGTGGTCCCATAATAAAATCGCGCAAATCAGCACCATCTTTCGTTAAAGACAAGTGTTGCTTAATTTCAGCCAGTGTGGATGATCCTAGCCATTAAAGACAGAGTTTCCCTACACTGTTTGTTGTTACTATCCCTGGATGTTGTCTCTGGGAGTATCTAGGGTCTTGTCTGGTCATTTTTAAACCCCTATGTTTTATTCAGGAATCTATCTTGACAGTTGTTTGTGTCAGTAGGCCAGATTAACCACTTTTTCCAATCAGGATGTGTTCTGTTTAAATGTAAAATTTTAGTTACGTCTATCTCAATATCTGTTGTTGCATTTTCAGGTATTGGCTTTGGAATAGACGGTTTGTTAAGGTCTTTAATCATAGCTAGGCCAAGAAAGGATGTTTGATGAATTGTGTCATTTAAAAACATAATTTGTTCTGGTATCATGCAGGTTCTGAATAGTGCGTCTAGGCCTTGTACCTGCCATTCTTTCGTACCCCAAATGGTTTTTGTTTCAATGTTATTTTTCCAATAATCAAAACCAAATGTCATCATTTTTTCATAAAATGCTTCTGAATATATCAATTTAGTATTTGTCAGCATTGTTTTCAATCCTGTTTTATCTAACAGTTTGTAATAAAACATTTCTGCATCACTGGTGTTAAACCCTGAGAAGTACTTGAATTTCTCAAAGAATGTTTTAGAACTCCTTTTAGGTGGTGTAGCACAATGTTCCCATTGGTTATACTTAAAAACATTTCTAGGCTGTGCAGACTTATGCAAGTAATGATCGCCATAATGTGTAAAACAGAACATCTGTTCATAACTAGACGAACCTTGTAAATAATCATGATCTGTGAATCTAGCTGACATTACTAAATCAGACATCATATTGTTAATACTGTCAAAGTCCCAATCATCAGAGAATGTACTAGGTTTTACAAAGTCACTTAAGGAAACCTTCAGTTGATGAGGATACTTCAGGATCTCGACCGGACCATAGATCTCATAGTCAGTTTTCTCCCATACTACCCCACCAGGTATTGGAATGGCTGTGACATTTACTGTTGACAGTTCTCTTTTCTTCACGTGAGATGATTTGTGTGGTTTGAGGACTAAGTTGATGTTCTGACTTGCTGTGTCCATTATACTATATTTTCCCTCAATGAATTTTCCCAAACAAAGTACCATGATGAGCCAAATCAGGAGGAAAAATACACCTAGACCGAACCAGAACTCTAACCATGGGGAAATAAGGTAAATTTCCTTCAGTTGATGAAAAAGTTCCGTTGATAGCTAAGACACGTACTGCTTTCTGTAAGAAGGCCCAAATTCCTTCTTCACCGCTATTTTTTCTCTGACTAGATCCCCAATCTTGGGAATCCAGACAGGCCTTGCTGGGGCTGTTGCTTGTGGTGCCTCGTCAGTGGTCGCTGGCTGTTGCTTTAACTTTATGTTGCTTAAGGATTTTCTTGACTCATTCAAGTCCTGTAAAACAGCCAAACGATCTTTGATGTAAAAGTCTGTTTTCTTATCTTGTACCACTGATACTTGACAATCTAAGTCCTGAATTCTCATTCTAGTTCCGAACAATAGTTCGTATGGGCTGAAACCTTTTAGAGAATTTCTTGGCAAATATTAAGACTGATTTGGACACTTATTAAATGTTTGACCCACCCAGCACCCGAACCTAATACCTTTGCTGTTATAGATCGCTTTATGTCCCGTTTTTTTCTTTCTACCACACTATTCCCTTCGGGGTGTGACGGACAAGAATACCGCAACCCAACTCCCATGCTGGCCATGGCCTCCTTATAAGCTCGAGAGCTAAAAGCAGGACCCTGGTCAGAATGGAACATGGCAATTGCGTATGTGCCGATAAAGACTCGCAGATCTTTTATAACCGTTCTGGCGTCAGCCGAGCGCTGGGGCCACATCCATATGAACCTTGTACAGGAATCCACTGCTACCATGATATATTTATAGTTGCCGTCCCTTTGCAGGGGACAACAGTGGTCCAGGTAAACACATGCAAATGGTTTATCCGAGATGAGAAGGGGTGTCTGCGCTGGTCGTTTTACTGTTGATACTTTTATCCTTTGGCATATTTCGCATTCTAATACATACTTTTTAGTTTGTATTCTCATGCGAGGCCACCAATATCTCTGTTTTAATAGTGATATTGTTGCGGAAACGCCAGCGTGTGCAGAAGCAAGCCCTTTGTGTGCCGCTTTGATTAGTCCTAACCTGTGTTTCATGTTTGGAATTACCCTATCCCCCACTCCAGGGATTCGAGCAAAAGGAACGGAGTTTGCATCGATTACGTATGCATAATTGAGTGTATAGTTCACGGGTAGTGCTGCACAGTCGCCTTTTACTGACGTTTTGACTGCCAGCATGGTTTCCCCGTCTATGTATTTTTCTGCACGCTTTTTTGTGGCTACGGAAGCCGGTTTAGTTGCTTCCGCTGTGGCTGTGTCAGCTAATGAATTCCCTGCAACGTGAACGCCATCACGTTGAAGACTCTGTGTGTGTATCATGTGAGTCTTTTGTAGTTCTTTCTGAAAAAGAGCTACCTGTTTCCAGAGCAATTTATGCTTTATTGTGGCACCTGTCATCTTTGTAATCGTTTTCAATCCAGCTCTGCAACTTATTGTTGTAAGAGTTGACGCATAAATGAGAATCGCACACGATAAGTGTCAGGAGTTCACGTTCTGCATTTTCAAGCGCCATCTTTAAAGATCTGATTTCAGCTCTCTGAGCCGAACAGTTTCTAACTGATTCAGTTTTTGTTATTTTCGGTCTGAATTTACCGCACAGCCAACGACCTTTAACAATCGCACAGGCTGCATCGTAGGATTTGCTCTAGGCGTGGGCGGAAAATCCGTTCCGCTCGCGGATTTTGCGGATTTTCGGGAAATCCGCAATCCGCGAGATTTGCGAATTTCCCGCAAAATCCGCAAATCCGCGAGCAGCGGATTTTGCTCGCACTGCTCGCACTGTTCGCGTGAGTTCGCGCCCCGCGAATAAGTGCAAAATTGCAGAAATACGATCTTAGCAAAACTGAAAGTAACTACTTACCAGGTTCAAAAGTTCAGGCTCATCATTAGTAGCCATTTCCTGGAGTGCTTCCTGAGGGGCCCCTCCAGAGTTCAGTTGCCAGTTGAAACTATTATGTGACCCTGCTCTGAACCTCAGAATAGTTACACATATGCCACAAAGGTCCTGAATTACAGCTAAGGGAGACAAGCAGGAGCCAGGCTGGAAGTTAAAATCCATTAATCAGCCCCTAATTCATTATTGTCAGTTGGGGCAGGGCAGGTGTTGTAACTAATTTTGCAACAATGAAAGCACTTAGCAAGTGCAAAAGATCACTAATCAGGGCGCACTAAGGAAGCAGGTGCCAGCTAAAAAAATATTCTGTGACACATGAATCAGCCCCAAATTAATTCAGGTCACTTGAGGCAGGGAAGGTGTGCTTTGCTTTGCCGAAAATAATGTACACTGGACAACCAGAGGGTGTGGTGATGAAACAGAGGGTGGCATGGGTGGGCCAGAGGGTGGCATGAGTAGTCAGAGAGTGGCAGTGGTGACAGAGAGTGGCAGTGATGAAGAAGAGTGTCCCAAACAGGCTGGACACGTAGAAACAACAAGTTCGCGAAACTTGCGACCCGACAGGTAAGTTCGCAATTTGCGAAAGTGTACAAAACCCTCGCGAACTGGCAGAAACACGGGCGAACACAAAAAAAAAAAAAATCCGCAAATTCGCGGGAATTCGCGGATTTTGCGGATTGCGAATCCGCAAATCCGCAAAATTCGCGAACGCGAGATCCGCAAAATTCGCTCATGCTTAATTTGCTCTCTACGTTGAAATGCTGTACAAATCTATCTGTATAGATTATACAGGCGTATTGTGGGAGAGGCAGAAGTTCGATTGGCAGAGGATATTCTTCTTCATATTCTAAATCATTCAGTTCTTCGAATTGCGGGGCGAAATAGTATTTCACATCTTCCGCTCCTAGAGAATCTACATACTGTATCCATTTTGGATCCAGTGACACTGTAGGCAGGTTTACTGGGCTGAATAGCGCCTCAAAGGCGGAATCCGCTGTGAGGATATTAATCCTTTTACCATGTGCTAGTTCTCGTTCATTCACTAATGCAATTTGCACTGCTTTCACAGTATTTTCTGTGTGACTGAATGTTTTTTCTGCTTGTGTGTACAAGTGAGATTTAATTGAAATTGGTTCCTTTTCTCCCTCATTAGAGGTCAGGTACGTGAATCCGCATCTTCCTGGGATGACTCGGATTACAAGATCGCGTGTGTTGTCACGTGTATCTAATTTTGTTTTTGCTAACATGTCTGTTTGTAATGATCTCAAAATTTCTGTGTGTTTTTGAGTCCAATTGATTTGTTTAAAATCAGGTTTAATTAGTTCGTAGAGAGGTTTAACCCTCTCTGCGTAATTTAGAATGTAAGTTATACCAAAATTCAGAAAGCCTAGTATGGATTGTAAGTTCTTCAGAGTTTTTGGAGCTTAGAGCACAGCGCACTTCTCTAAGAAGTTGTCCGCTAGGCTTTTTCCTTCACTTGGTAATTCGTATCCTAAAAATAATACTGTCAGATGGGCAATTTGAGACTTTTTAAAGTTGAATGTGTAACCCTCTGCTGCGAACCCAAGTATAATGGTGTTCACTCTTTTCAAGTGAGTCTCCAAGTCGTCGTCTGTGAGATAGATATCATCTACGTAAGATAATGCCTCATCATCATATATTTGTAGTAACTCTGTTACTCTAGCTGAGAATAGTCCTGGGCTGTTCTTGAACCCCTGTGGGAGCCTACAGAAATTTTTCTGAGACCCCATTATTGAGAAAGCGGTAAAGTATCTGCTTTCTGGTGCAATGTTTTGACAAAAGAAACCATTAGATATGTCTAATGTCGTTTTGTATTTTTTCCTATGTTATTCATTAGTGCAGCACTATGCAAATTTTGTACTGCAAATGTTTTGCAACATGCATTAAGGTGTCTGTAGTCCAAAACTAGACGATATGAATTGTCTGGTTTGGAGACAGGAAACAAAGGATTGTTCATTTGAGAGGTGCATGTTTCAATCACCCCCTGGTATTCAAGTTGATCTAAAATCTCCCTGACTTGTTTTTTAGCTTCTTGCTTAATTGGATACTGCCTTTGGGCAGTCGGTTCACTTTTTAATTGGATTTTGTGAGGAGGAGAGTTCTCATCCCATCCTACATGATTTTTATATATTGCCGGTGCCTGGGCTACTGCCCATTTCCTTGCATAAGTATATTTTTTGTGAAACGAAATGTGATTCGAGAAGGCATTCATAATCATTTCTTCGCCACGAGGGCACTCCCTGACAAACTCTGGGGGCCAATCTTTTTCAGCTAACAGAATATCATAGCCTTTTGAGAGTTTATCCCAAAATAGACCCCTTATTATCCTAGTCTTATCACCTTCTATACGCAATGTTATTTCGTATATCTTATGGGGCTCGCTAAGTCTGGTGTCGGCAGTTTCAACCTGAATGTATTCATTCGTGTCCACTGTCTCCAGATGACTCATCAAGATCTTGCGGGCTATAGTGATTTCTGCTGCACTGTCTAACATTATCTGTGCCCACTCCCCGTTTTTCAACTGTGTCCTCAGTATTCTCGGCATGTTCGATTACTCTAATACTGGCTACCTTCTTTTTTGGAAATTGAGATTTTTTACTCTGAGCAGGTTCCTTGTCTTTGGACTTGGTGTGCTCTCCTGGGTCTGACCGTCCTCTTCTTTCCGATTTCTGCGAAAAAGATCGAGAGGGACGTGTATCAATACTTTGATATCTATCAGGTTTTTTCAAATTATCCCTATTTCTAAGGTTATATCTTTTCTCAGAGGACTCCCTCTGGGGAGACTGGTGTTCTCGAGTCGGAGTTCTTTCCCTCCGTCGAGGAGACCTTCCTCTGGACTGGAAAACATTTTCCTTGGGAGTGGATGTTTATTTCCATCCCAGCTCTTTTTAGGAGTGTTTGAATTACTTTTAATAAATAATTTTTCAGGATTTTCGAGCAGTTGGGGTTTTACTGGTTTTCCACCCAAGCTGTCTCTACCTAATTCTTCATAGCATTTTTCTATGATTCTGGCAAGCTCAATTGGTTGATCTGTTATATCTGTTTCCTTCAACTTCTGGCGGATCGCCACAGATGCTGCTTCTCCTTTTATGTTGGCTAGCAATATAGCTGAGACCTGCTTGAAGTCTTTCAGTAATTTCATACCAAGAGTTAAAGCGGGTTCTGGACCGTATTCATTCTGAATCTGTTTTAGCACTTCTGGTATTACCGCCATAGACGGAACACCATGTGTTTTTGTGTAAATGGAAACAAAGACTGTACCCCAAGTGTCACAGTCCTCCACGTGTGGTGCGACCCCCATAGGAAGGCAGATGGTCAAGATTCTGTGTTTCTCGTATCTAGTATTCGGAAATACTGCCTCTATTTGAGTGATTTTCTGCGCTAGCCAGAAAGGAATTTGTTCCCGTTTTACGGGTGTTTTACCAAGACATGATTGTATGTTCTGTGGTGTAATTTTATTAGTGTTCCCCTGATGAGGGGTCAGCTGTGGTACATTAACAGTAGTGAAGTAGTGTGGCTCACTGGTGTGAAGTAGTGTGGCTCACTGGTTAGAGGCGGCAGACCCGAGAGCAGAGGACGGCCCGGGACCAGGGTTCGATTCCCGGCGCGGCAGGTTTCTGGACCAGGGTCAGCGGACTCGATAATTCTCTCGCCTCGGTGCCCACTCTGATCAGCGATCACACTCGGCAACTCTGGGCATTAGCTTGCCTCATCTTCACTAACGGCCCCACCAGACCGCCGGGGATGCCTGGTCTCACCCTGGAGATACCCATTAAGGGACCATCTCTCAGGGAAGCCAGGAAGGGTTTTGCAGCGGTCGAAGCGCGGAGATACACCCCTGGGAGTGATTCTAGCGCTATATAAACACGCAAATTAAATTAAATAAAATTAACAGCTGGTTGGACTGTTGCAGTCCGCATTACATATTGGACTAATTGCCTATGTATTTTAATTAATGTTTTTAGCTGTGCTAACAGCTCTTCTTTTGACATTTTTTCAATGTCCTGTTGTGGTGTGCAGCTGGCTAGAACAGGCCACGTTGCTCCTGGTCTACCTAGTGGACTGAGCCTGGTAATATGATCATTATGTTTTAGGGCGCCTTTAAACCAAAGTAAGTGTTCTTGGTATTTTAATGGGATTTCAGTCTCCTCGAAAGGAGCGTACTCTTCCGGTGGATCCTTTACTGTATAGTAGTGGAACTCATGTGTTGCAGCGTTTGCTGCTGGAAATTTTATCCATGAATAGAATACCTCTGTCTGCCGATATTCGTGTGCCTCTATCACGAAGACGACTGTGCCACCTTGTGTGGTCAGTCCATTGTCTATAAGTTTTGACGTTATAGATTTTCTTAAATGTGCCGGCATGATTATTGCACCCGGTTCAGTAGTCCCGTCGGGACCCTGCTGAGTCGCATCTGCTGCGGCATCAGTTCCGTTGTTTAACACTGAAATTTTATAAATGCAGGTTTTGCAGAGCAGGTCTCCAAGGAGACAAAGATTAGGTGCACAATGTTTTGGAACACTGTATCCTTCAACGTTGAATAAACCAGAGCTTTACATAGGAATCTCTTCCTACTAAGGTCATGCGGATTTTAACCTTTCACCCACTCCAGACGTCTATTGGAGTATTTACGGGAGAAAGGGGTCTGTGTGAAAAATGCTCGACTGAGTTACTCTAACGTCTTGCGTTAGTTTATCGCCTTACCAAACGTTTTGGCGCCATGTAGTGTAGTTCCTATTTTCCCAATAGGCCCTGCGCATTGGAATAACATAAACAGTAGTATCGACGTAGAAGTGCGGATCTTCCAGGCCTCTACTGACTATGCTAAACTTAATTGGGTTTGTTACCAACTAGCTCAGAGGTCACTGGAAACTTTCTTGACTGAATAGGAAGTGATCAGCTTCCTTGGTACAGACAAGAAGGGATTCAGTTTTCCAACAACCGTGCAACATGACAACTTTGCTCCTCAGATAAGAGTCAATCTCTAGAGTTGTGTGAACAATAGACAGTTATTTTACTCAGTCAGATGTGGTGCAGATTACTTACACAATATGTAGAGAATAGAGAGACGGGCGTTTTCAATAAAAGGTAACATTTATTGAACAGTCTTTCTTCTCGTACAAGAGAAATGAATTGCCACAATTGCAAGACTTGTTATTATAAAAAGTACGTACAGTAAGATGAGTATTGCGAAATAATACTGTAAAAGCATTCATATGGTTTCTTAGCCATACAATGGTTTAAAATGAATAAAACATATATACATTCATATATACATTTGGCTAAAATACTCAACTGGTGCTTCTAACTACGCCTACCCCAGTGTACCTGACCGAAGCCTAATACTTGGGAGGGGAGTAAGTAAGTAGCTTTAAGTTAAGTTGGTTTTGCCAAGGTTTGCTTCAAGAATTCTCTCTAAGGGTTTAGTCAACACCATACCTCTGGAATAGAATGATGGAGGTCTGGTATCTCCTTCAGGGAACTCGATATACCAGTCACTCGCAAGAGTAGGCTGGAAACGCCGGAGCTGGATTTCTCTGCAGGAGAAAAGACAGCGTCTCTCTCAGCGCGTCGAGGAAGAGGAGGGGCTGCGTCCGCGGGCAGCTTGCATCTGCTGGGCTCTTGCAGGGGGACGGCTGTTCAGCTCCTAAGTTCACCACACCATTGTTCGCTAGTTAGCAGCGATAGCAGTAGCAGTAGCGATAGCTTCAGCATAACAGCAGCAACTTCAGCGTTTGCTTAAGGCAACGTTGGTAATATTTATACCTGAAAGGTGCCTTGTTTGACGTAAGTCTTTGGACATAAGACGTCAATAAAGATGTCATTAGGAAGTGATCGTCTATCAGTGCTCATTAGAGTTCTATTACTAATCAAAACATAGCAAGCGGGGCTTTCCCAGGTTGCTGAGTTTTTATCTTGTTGAAGAACTCGGAGTGTTAATCTAGGAATCTTAGATAGTAACTTCTGCTATGTCATTGCACTAATTAGCTGCAAAGTAAGTTGTAGAGGAAGCGATTCTGAAATGTGGCTCTGTTCGTGTGAGGCCAGAGACGAGTTTCTGAATATTGCATTTGATCGGTTATGCCAATATAGGGAATAAATGGATTTATAGCCGTATAGGGGCATAAGGTCACAGTATCGATCAGGGTCCTAGATTAGAACGCGACAGTACTACTAATCACTTGCATGGTGAGTTGCATTTCACAGGTCGTATTACCTCCTAGTGTATGAAGAGGAGGCATTTTACGCTTCTGTTTAATGGTTTACCCAAAAAAGGAGGCCTGTAAGTGACTCATAGGCGTTCGCAGGGGGGCAAGGAGGGGCGCTTGCCCCCCTGGAGCGCTTTTCCTTGCCCCCCCTGCACACGCCCATGCGCATAAATGCATCCCGGAGGGAGGCCTGACGCCGGGGATCGTCCTCAGGCAGGACATCAACTTTTGTCCGTAATTTTAGGCATTGCAGGTAACAGAGCTGTTCTCCTGCAAAAGGCCTCAGCTCCCTGATGGGTCCGCCTCGCACTCCTCTGACCACAAGAGCAGCCCCACCCCGCCCGGTACCATTCTGTGTGGGGCTGATTGCCACATACAGAATGACAATGGGGCAGTCTGGGCTGGCACAGCATGTGGCGGCCTCCTCCAGCCTCAGTCCCGGGCAGGGCATTCTGTCACATGGAAGTGCAAAAACGCCCATGCTGCTGCTAGGTGAGAATCCAGTTAGCCAAAGCAAGGTGTTGAAAGGAAAGGATTATAGTTTTAGTATAGCAGCCATGGTTGCTGCTTTTTTATTTTATGCAACTAACAACCATAGACAAAGCCAATAGTTCTGGCTTGTTGTAGGTGTAACGTTACTTGTTCCAAGTGTAACGTTACTTGTTGTATTATATATCTGGATGCAATGACAGAAGCAACAAAAATACCAGTTGGGCGGCACATTATATTAAGCACAGATTTTTAGCTAATGAGTTTTAAGCCACGCATTTTATTACATCAAACACCCTTTTGGAGAGACCCCCTTAGTTTTTTCATCCCACTTAAAGCTCTGGAAACAACACCATGTCACAGTCACCCCATGTCAAGGGACTGTGCATCATGCATGACTCATACCTTCCACTTTTTCAGATTGCTTATGTGCAGGGGCATAGTGAACCCTGCTCCAGGCAATCCCTTGCTTTAGGAACTACAGCGAATGTGGAGTTCTTGATGGGTCTCATGATTAATGTGAAAAGGTGAGTGAGTAAGTAAGTGAACGGAAGGGTGGATGGATGGCTGTTAGGTGAGTGAAATGATGGATGGATGGATGAGTGAAAGGGTGGATGTTGGGCGAGTGAATGGGTGGATGGATTGATGAATTGATAAGTGAAAGGGTGGATTGATGAATTGATAAGTGAAAGGGTGAATGGATGGACTGATCAGTGAAAGGGTGGATGTAAGGCTGGATGAGTGAGTGAAAGGGCGGGGACATGGACAAAAGGATGGATAGATGAGTGAAGGAGTGAAAGGGTGGATGGATGAGTGAAAGGATCGATGAATGATAGGTTCAATGGATGGATTCATGAGTTGATGAGTAGCTGGATGGATGGGTGGATGTAAGGATGGATGGCTAAGTGAAAGGGGAATTGAAAGAGGAAGGGGGATGGGTAAATGGATGACTGAATGGGTGAATGGCTGGATGGATGAGTTATTGGATGGATAGGATGAAAGGATGGATGAATGATGGATGAGTAAAAGGGTGGATTGAGGGATGGATGAGTGAAATGATGGATGAAAGGAAACGTGATGGATAGGTTTGGACATGGATGCAGCCGTGGTCGGTAGTGGGAGAAGCTGCCGGGCAGTGACGTTGGGAGGGGTAGGGGCAGGATGGGGGCTAGTAATCTATGGATTACGGAGCTTGACAGGTAAGTAAACATATAAATAAATAAAACAAATTTTGTTGCGTGCACTGCATCGCATTTGGGGATGCAGTGCACACAACAAAATTTGTTTTATTTATTTGTATGTTTACTTACCTGTAAAGCTCTGTAATCCATAGATGACTACCCCCCACCCTGCCCGTCCCCCTCCCAACCTCACCGCCCGGCAGCTACTCCCACTACCGACCGTGGCTGAATGGATGGGCACACAGATGGAAAGACAGAATGAATGGTGAAAGACTGAATGATGGATGAAAGTATGATTACACATTGTATGCCCCATTATCTTAAGCAACATTTCCTATACATTGACTTTCCCGTTTATATGGGTGATTGTCTCTATATAATATGTGTGTGTTTTAACACACTCAAAAACTCTGCCCCACATACTTGGGATGAGTAGCACTATAGAAGAAACTAAATACACATGAAAGAGGGTCTATGTGAAGATGAGGGGCGCCATTAGAGGTTGGTATCAAGGCCACACTGGCCGGACCTGGCATCAGGCGTTTTCTCTGGGAGCTGGAAAGGTGGGGGCGGTTTTGTTACCACAAAAAGACCTGCACATTTGCTTAACCCCTTCCATGCTCATGACGGAACGGTTCCGTCATGAGCGTCGGTTGGCCTTTGCTCATGACGGAACCGTTCCGTCATGGTTCCACAGGCTCAATGGAACGTTCAGCACAGCGCAGGAATTTGCACCGCGCTGAACGGGTTAAAGCTGTGCGTATACTGGTATACTGACAAACTATGAAGTGCACAATTATCTCAACCTGATATAAACTTATTTTCACTTGTACTTTAGTGGTTGTCTATTGCGCAACCTTCTCTGATGTGTCTGCAAACCTTACCTTTTGTCTTGAATTTTGACTTCCTGCCTTAAATTTGTGTCCCGAATTTTGACTCTTTGTCCTCAATTTTTAAACTCACTGTCCTGAATTTGCACCCATGCCAGTTGGTCACCCTAGTCATCAAGGCAACCCCTCTAGGTGCCGGTGTTTGGGGGGGGCGGTGATCTCGGTCGGTGTTCAGATGGAAGCAGGGGGCTACCAATGACAGAGGCGACAAGTGCAGGTGCCCTGCAACCCACTCATCACCACCACATGAAGGAAGAAAAGAACCCGATCAGCTTGTCGACCCAACTTCCCGAAAAAAACTTTCAGACTCATTGGAAAGGCAGCAGCATTTGTTGTCTGCGAGTCTGTCAAATTAGATTTGTACAATAAACTCATTTGAAAAGGAAACTGCATTAAATGTCTGCCCCATCACGGTCACCACTCTGCATCTTCAATCCCTCGTTCATCCCTTTTAAACCTCACGTCAACTCGTCTCCATCAAATTTCGGGAGGGGGGGCTAATTCATCCGGCCAAAGCCATGTGCAGAGTGGAGATGCAGGGGCTCTAAGTAGGGGTGAAAACACAACAAAGCCTCATTACCAAGTAAATGGTCTTGTAAAGACCTGTGTGAAGTACTGAGGTGTGGCTGTGTGTGTGTGCTTTGCCGGGAAGCTGTCTCAGACAGGCACACACATTCTTATAATATTCACACCCCTCAGAATGACAAATCACCACTTCTAGCTGCCTCGTCATGGGCAGGGAGTGGGAAGATGTGCACAGCAGGGGGAAAGGGATGGCCAGTGCAGGTGACGCTTTTCTTTAGTATAGGAATTTCTGCTGGCATCATATCCCAGGGTTTGCTGTCTCTACACTTGTATAGATGTGTATTCCATACAAGTGCACAGACAGCACACCCTGGGCTATGACGCCAGCAGGAATGACTTTACAAAGGAAAAGTGTCACCTGCACTGCCATCCCTTTCACCCTGCTGTCTGTGCACTTGTGTGGAATACACATCCACGGCGCTGCTCACCACATAAATGGTGAATAGGGCCATGGATCTGTCTCTTTTTGCATCCAAGGGCACGGACAAAGAAGCAGAGGAGGCCCAGGCAAGGAGAATCCAGGAGACATTTGACCCACACCTATCTAGAAAGTGAGACCTTTGGGAGGGGCTGGATGCCAGGACGACAGTGCTGCTGATCAGCCCGACTCCACTGAATAGTATCAGAAGAGCAGGCAGCAGTTTTTAAGTAAGTTCCAGTAACTTTAGTGCATTCTACAGCATCACCAGCATTACCTACTGGTTGCATATCTAGGTTACGGTGTTTTAGACTTACCTGCATGAAAACATCAAGGAGGACAGTACCCTCCGAATAGTCAAATGTAGTGTAAGCTTGTAGGGGCAGATTTACAAGCCCCTTGGGCCACTTTTGCTTCACTTTTCCCATGTTAAAAGTGACACAAAAGTGGTGCAAGGGGCTTGTACATCTGCCTCGTAGCGTTCAGCTTTTGGGATGCCAGTGGGGTAATTTTAGGGTTCAGGGTTGGTATGGGTTTTGGGGTGGCAGGTATAATTTTAGGGTTCAAGGTGAGTATGAGTTTTGGGGTGCCAGGGGTTATTTTAGGGTTCAGGGCGGGTATGAGTTTTGGGGTGCCAGTGGTAATGTTAGGGTTCAGGGTGGGTATGGGTTGGGGGGGCAGGGGTAATTTTAGGGTTCAGGGTGGGTATGGGTTTTGGGCTGCAAGGGGGGGACATTTTAGGGTTCAGGGTGGCTATGGGTTTTGGGGTGCCAGGGAGACCCTTTTAGGGGTCAGGGCGGGTTTGGGTTATGAGTTTTGGGGTGCCAGGGGTTAATTTTAGGGATCAGGGAATGTATGAGTGTTAGGGGGCCAAGGGGGTAATATTAGGGTTCATATGTGTGCTCTAATTGTTGTCCAGTTCCAAATGCAGAATTCACCACTTTTTTTTTCTCAACTTGGCCTGAGCATTACCCGATCCTGATTGTCTGCCATTTTAGCCCCACCCCTATTGATTAACATTAGCCACGCCCCTTTGTTTGTCAGGTTAGCGCCCCCCCGTCCCCCTGGAAAAATGTCTGCTTATGACCATGGAGGGACTATAGACCTCCGTCAACCAGTTCACATTCCCTAGATGCGAACATTTTTGAAATAGCCCCTTTCCACTATAGTAGAAGTTTAGCTGTTTACATTTTTTTTAAAAATACATTTTTACCTTAAAAAAAAGACACATAAGGAAGATGGTGGCAGGTGGTCCCTTGATTTCCTGAGACCCCTGCCACGATTCTCAAAGGGAAGGTGTCCACTACCCAACCCCCCACCCCAACTCGGCTATCAGTCACTTCTGCCACTCACCCTTCACACAGATGAAGGGATCCCTTGTCATATCCCCTCACTTCTGCGATTCGGAATGATTTGCAAAAAACTTTGATAAGTATTGTTCTCGAGTATGAAGGAGTCCTGGGGCAGCCATTTTTTGCCCCCACCTTGCCGGGGGGGGGGGAGGGGCATTATGTACCTCATACCTTGCTCCAGAGACATTTGTCTTTGGGTAGTACCCTCTGCCCTTGGCCAGAGGCAGGAAGGTTATCTGTGCCCACCTGCCTTGTAGAAGGCCAGGAGTTGCATCTGGTGCCCTCCTGGGTCACTCAAAGGCCCGGGGTATCTGTAAACCCCTCCTTCTTGTCCAAGGGTCGTGCTGCCTTTGTTAGCCTTCCCCTTACTCATGGTCAGGGAGATCTTTTGCTAGCCGCCCTCCATCTGGCCCATAAGCAGGTACATTCTGGAAACCCCTCCATACATGCCACACATGTTAGAAATTGCAAACATGGCCCCTGGGCCCCCATCCCCTGGATGAGGCCTTCTCCACCCTACAAAAATGTGAGGAAGGAAAAAGAGACCTGGGCCAGCTGGAGCTGCCTGGCGGCCTTTTCAAAACTGCCAACATAGACACAGAAGATTCCACCAGCGGGCTACTAATAAAACAACGACAGTAATAATCGCACCGTTATTATTTATGACGTGATATTGCATATTGCAGCCAGTTACGTAGTGGAGAAGTGTGGCTCAATGATTAGAGCGGCAGACCCTGATGCAGAGGTCTAGCCCGGGACCAGGGTTCAGTTCCCCGCCTTGGGCTCAAAATTCCACGGACCTGATAATTCTCGCCTCGTTGCCTATTCCAATCATGGAGTCCCACTCTGCAACTCTGGGCAATAGCTTGCTTAATCTCCACAATGGCCCCCACAACGCGAAGTATGCCTGGGCTCCACCTTGGGGGTGCCCAGGAGTGGACGCCTCACAGGGAAAGCCAGGATGGGTTCCACAGCGGTATTCGTACAAGTGCCTTGAGACCCTTGCGGGTGAGTAGTGCGCTATACAAGTATGCGCAGCTAGTCATGTGATCTGGCTTGACAAATCAGGAAGCAGTGTAGTAGTGACGTCTTCTAAGCCCCCTTGAAGCAAAGGAAATTTGAAAAACTCAGGGGCGTAGCTTCATTTGTGTGGGGGGGAGAAGGGGGTGAAATGAGTTACACCCCCCAATAAATGTATTTTATGGTAAATATTCAGTTATTTTACAAAATATTGTGTTTTCTCTCACTTAGTCCCCCTTCAAACCGCACTTCTTACCCTTGACACTGACCCTTAAGCCCATCTCATGAGCCCAGCTTGCTGTATAACATAATATAATGTATTTTATCATTATAAGCCAAAGTGATGGCTGGAAAATCTGAAGCTCATCGCCCCACAAATCGTACTGAGCAAGCTCCGCCCCTGCGGACGCCAGCTTGTGACGCGCCCTGGAGTCCCTACAAATCTGGATGGTTTCACTGTGATTCTGACAATGAAGCCCAGGTGGTATTTGCATTACTGAATTGTCCCCTAGATATTTGCACAATCAATTATTTTATTAAGCACTTTATGTAAATAGACAAAGCCACAAAGAGCAACAGACAGCTGTAGAAAGGAGCTGCCTCAGCGCTGCAGCTGGACTTGTGCCGGTCCCAACAGCAATGGTGGGTCCCTTACAACAGGTGGGGGGGAACGCGGCCAAGATGTAAATAAAATGCAACATGGCAAATGCCGGTGGGTACAGGGGAGGAGGACATTGGAAGGGGTGAAGATTAAATAAGTGGGATTTGAGTTCTTTCCTGGAAGTCAGAAGTGAGGTGACCAGACTTGGATCTGGGTGGAGACTGTTCCAGAGTTTGGGAGTGTGTGCGGAGAAGACTTGTGTTGCTTCCTTATCTTTCATGGCCTAGTGAGTCTCCCTTCTCATCCTCCTGCCGGTGCTCCGGGTGACACAAATCATGGTTAAGAGAGGAAAACAATTTACAAAAGTGAGTTCCTAGGAAGTTCAACATTTTTACTGAAAGTTCAATGAATCACATATTAATCCAGATTATTCAAACATACAAGTTCTTCTTCTAGATCCAATATAAAGCAGGATCCATGATATGATATTCCATAAAAGATTTTCTTTATTCTTCACAACATCAAGCTGCAGCCCAGCCAATGTGTTTCATTCTGACAAGGGACTTTATCCGGGTTTAGAGATTTCTTAATGTTTCCTTGTGGGCAATAATATGCCCCACAGAAGGCAAGGGGGCTGAATAGTAGTATCACCCAAAGTTTATTAAAAATTCCTTTTTGATTCTTCCTGGATAAGTGTAAACCAGAGAAGGGAGAAGGCAGAATATCTGTATCTCCAGTGGGACCTGTCAAGTTAAGCAGAAAGACGCTGCATCCCATCCACGCGAAGCCTTCTCATCTAGAGAGTGTTTTTTATAGCTTGGTGGTGTATCTTATTGACATGAATGGCCTTAAATGGTATATGCAGAGTGTGGTAAACTTAGAAGAAATGCATTTTTACTAAGAACCGTGTGGTCCAAGGGGCAGATCATGTCCTTTGCTAAGAAGGTAAAAGAGGTTTTCGCACTAAAGCCTTGTGCAGTAGTCAGGTTCAGTTATCGTGTCAAGCCCTTGGTCCTCATCAGCACTTTAAGCAATAGATGATCTCGGTGAAGGCCTTCTTGAGTTTTGAGTAACCCAGGATGAAGATCACAGAGCTGAGGCCTGGGAAGATAGAATGTATCAGTACACATACTACGATTCCTGGAGCCTCATGGAGGGTAGGATGTAGGAGCAGAAGCCAATGGGAGAGAAAAACCAAGGCATAGAGAACAAATAAAGAGCTTATTGTTTTTATGGCACCCAAATTAACACCCAAATGGGAGTTGGTAAAGCCACCCATGTTCTGCCCAACTCGCAGCATATGAATGCAGAGGAAGGTGAGTATTGTTGCTGCAGAGAAGGTGAGGGTCGCCAAGCACAATATACTAACAAAAGCATTTATGAAGAAGAGGCTGGAAAATTCACTCTCGTTCACCCAGGAATTCATGTGTCCTTCACCCGAGACATTAGAGGGTGCACTTGTTGAAATGTTGTAGAATGCACCACTGTTGGCCTTGACAAGTAGATCTGAGGCAACAGGAAGGCAGGTGGCCAAGGAAACTAAAACAGATGCCAAGAGTAACCATGGTACAGCCCCCGGGAACTTCACCTTCAGCCTCATGAAGAACGGGGTGCTGGAATTCACAATTGTCACGGAGCAGTAGACGCAAAATATGGTGGTGAAAAATAAGCTGCAAGAGCGCAAAAAGAACACGGTGATGAGTACTGGCTTAGAGACAATGAGGTAGACTTCCCTCCAGGCAATGCTGCAGAGGTTGCAGAAGAAGTACATGCACAAGTGAAGAACGTTGGAGACACCAAGGCTGGTGAGGATGAGGTCACAGGAGTTGAGGTCTCTGTTGCACTTGAGCCAATGAATGAAATTCACCAGGAGAATGAAGACATTGCCCATCGCTCCAAAGATAAAGAAGACACTATGAAGCAGTAGCATTGATATATCTTCGAAAGTAAGCATGCTGCCTCCTGAATAGTCCATCTTTAGATCAGTCAATGGACTTTGATTCCCTGCTTGTAGGATATCATCCACAGCACCTCTCTTTCTTGCGTGGTTTGAGGTCATCCAGAAATAGGCGTTTGCTATTTTCAATTTGCTGCACATAAAGGCTGCTGTTCTCATTTGACTGATGCAAATGGTAGTTTATTGTTGATCTTCTACTGTGAGTCAGATGTTCTCCTGAGCCTTTTCACTCTCTGCCATCACCTTTGAGTTCCATCCAAAATGGAAATAAATACACATTTTAATCAGTAGAATTCAAATTTTGCCAGTGAAGCCCAGATCAGGCTTGAGATAAATCTGTATTTGGCATTATGTGTCTATAACTAAATTTGAATCAGCACCTGGTAGGATGAAGCCACTTTCATCCAATGTTTCCTGAATTTCGTGAAGTTTTATTGTGAGATGCAATTTTATTCTACGATAATTCCACAGCTGGAAGTAATGAAAGCAATGCTTTTTGTTCTTGATATAGCTGTGAATATATTTCAGTTAAAACTTTCAGCTTTCCAATGGTCAGCGACCTTGGGATTCGACAACAATATCTGACAAAAGATTATATGTGTATACCTGATGCAAGAGTGCATGTGTCCGATACTTTACAACAATACCTGACACAAGATCATATGTGTATACCTGATACAAGAGTGCGTGTGTTCGAGACTCAACAACAATACCTGACACAAGATTATATGTCTATACCTGATGCAAGAGTGCGAGTGTCCGAGACTCAACAACAATACCTGACACAAGATTATATGTGTATACCTGATGCAAGAGTGCGTGTGTCCGAGACTCAACAACAATACCTGACACAAGATTATATGTGTATACCTGATGCAAGAGTGCGTGTGTCCGAGACTCAACAACAATACCTGACACAAGATTATATGTGTATACCTGATGCAAGAGTGCATGTGTCTGAGACTCTAAAACAATATATGGCATAAGAGTATATGTGTATACCTGTTGCAAAAGTGCGTGTGTCAAAGACTCTACAGCAATAACTGGCACAAGATTATATGAGCATATGTGATGCAAGAGTGTGTGTGTCCGAGAATCTACATTACCTGACACAAAGTTAAATGTGTATACCTGATGCAAGAGTGCTTGTGTCCGAGACTCTACAACAATACCTGACACACGATTATATGTGTATACCTGATGCAAGAATGCATGTATCCAAGACTCTACAAAAATATCTGACACAAGATTATATGTGTATACCTGATGCAAAAGTGCGCATGTCAAAGACTCTACAGCAATAACTGGCACAAGATTATATGAGCATATGTGATGCAAGAGTGTGTGTGTCCGAGACTCTACAAAAATATCTGACACAAGATTATATGTGTATACCTGATGCAAAAGTGCGTGTGTCAAAGACTCTACAGCAATAACTGGCACAAGATTATATGAGCATATGTGATGCAAGAGTGTGTGTGTCCGAGACTCTACAAAAATATCTGACACAAGATTATATGTGTATACCTGTTGCAAAAGTGCATGTGTCAGAGACTCTAAAACTATACCTGATGCAAGATTATATGTGTATACCTGATGCAAGACTGCATGTATACAAGAATCTACAATACTTGACACAAAGTTAAATGTGTATACCTGATGCAAGAGTGCATGTGTCCGAGACTCTACAACAATACCTGACACAAGATTATATGTGCATACCTGCTCCAAAAGTGCATGTGTCCGAGACTCTACAAAAATATCTGACACAAGATTATATGTGTATACCTGATGCAAGAGTGCATGTGTCCGAGACTCTACAAAAATATCTGACACAAGATTATATGTGTATACCTGCTGCAAAAGTGCATGTGTCAGAGACTCTAAAACTAAACCTGATGCAAGATTATATGTGAATTCCTGATGCAAGAGTTTGTGTATCCGAGACTCTAAATAATATCTGACACAAGATTATATGTGTATACCTGATGCAAGAGTGCGTGTCTGAGACTCTACAACAATACCTGACACAAGATTATATGTGTATTCCTGATGCAAGAGTGCATGTGTCCGAGACTCTGCAGCAATTCCTCACACAAGATTATATGTGCATAACTGATGCAAGAGTACGTGTGTCTAAGACTCTATAACAATACCTAACACAAAGTTATATGTGTATACCTGATGCAAAAGTGCGTGTCTGAGAAACTACAACAATACCAAACACAAGATTATATGTGTATACCTGATGCAAGTGTGCATGTGTACGAGACTCTACAACAATACCTCACACAAGATTATATGTGCACACCAGATGCAAAAGTATGTGTGTCCGAGACACTACAACAATACCTGGCACAAGATTAAGGGGCTGATTATGATGGAGGATGTTCCGCATCCTCCGGGCCGGCGGAATCCACCGCCGGCCCGCAGGATGCGGAAAATCCTCTGCGGACCCACCAAAGACCCACCTCCACATTAGGAGGCTGGTGGGTCCTGGTTTCAGTCCGCCGCTTTTCCGCCGCGGTTGACTTACAACCGCGGCGGAAAAGCTGTAACATGGCTGGCGGTGTCTATCAGACACCGCCAGCCATATTAGGATGGTGCAAAAGAGATGCTTTTCCACGGCGGAAAAGCATGTGGAACTTCACTGCGGGGGCCCGTTGAGGGCCCCCTGGGTGAAGGGGCAGTGGGGGGTGCACATGGGGGGTACCTATGGTACAATACCTGACACAAAGTTAAATGTGTATACCTGATGCAAGAGTGTGTGTCTGAGACTCTACAACAATACCTGACACAAGATTATATGTGTATACCTGATGCAAAAGTGCATGTGTCCGAGACTCCACAACAATACCTGGCACAAAATGATATGTGTATACCTGATGCAAGAGTGCGTGTGTCCGAGACTCTACAACAATATCTGATACAAAGTTATATGCTTTTACCTGATGCAAGATTGCGTGTGTCCGAGACTCTACCACAATACCTGACACAAGATTATATGTGTATACCTAATGCAAGAGTGCATGTGTCCGAGACTCTACAAAAATATCTAACACAAGATTCTATGTGTATACCTGATGCAAGAGTGCATGTGTGAGAGACTCTAAAACTATACCTGATACAAGATTATGGTCCATTTGTATCAACATACCCTTTTGCCATTTCTTAATAGCGATTTTTAAGGAATCGCTATTTAGAAATCGCAAAATGGTATGTATGAAGAAATTCGCTTTTTTTAAGCGATTCCTTAAAATTCCTTAATTGCGATTAGCAAAATTGCTAATCGCAATTAAGGAATAATTTCCCATTCATTTCTATGGGCCAGGAGGCCCATAGGAATGAATGGGAAATTATTCTCAATTTGCGATTCGCAATTTGCTAATCGTAAATTGAGAATAATTTCAAGGGTGCAGGGGTGTCTCAAGAACACCCTGCTGCACCCCTGAAAATGACATGTGTGCGCATATGGCGCACATACATGACCTAAGGGCATGTATGAGCGTCACATGGCACCATTGGATTTTCAAAAAAATGCTTTTTTAAAAGAATTCGCAACTTACCATCAACTATACTAATAACAAAGAGTGTCTGAGGGTCAAGAGAAAAAGGGAAGGGTTCAAATGTGTTATACAAGTAAGAGCACAACTAGAGATGACTGAAAGAAAGATGGCGAAAGTGAGAATGTGTGTCAAACAAGCACTACATTCCTAAGGTTCGGAAAAAGTACCCATCAGTTCCCGCTCGGTACCGCCCTTTGTCATTATGTGGGATCTCCGTAACCCAGGAGAGTGCTGCCTGTCACAAGATGTTACTGAGACAGACAATCAATTAGTGATGAACATATACATTTTATGGGTGATACCAAAATATATCAAGTGTCAAAAAAAGGGAGGTAACTGATTTGCAGTGCAGTAATGTAAAGTGAAAATGTGAGGTATATAAAATTGGATAGAAAAGAGTAGAGATATGCAATGTAATTGTGTCTCTCAATTCTTCCAATATTAAAAAAAATAGTAGATACTAATAGATTTAATAGAATATCTGTTTGCAGGAGGGGACCCCCCCTGCAAACAGATATTCAGTTAAATCTGTATGAGAGGTCTCAATGTCTTGGTGGGCACAGGGGTCTTCAGTTCCTATTTTCCGAGGTGTGTTTTGGCAGCAAAAACTCAGGATTTACTACAGACAGCAATTATTACCTCAGAAATAGTTTGTGGAGGGCGGCCCTCAGCATTTAAAGTGCCCATTTGTAACTTGAGCCCTCAAAAAACTTTAACAAGGGGCTCAATGATGGGGCATGAACTTGGCCAGCACTGAGGGCCGATGACGTACAAAGAGCATGCCGCCTGCCAGCGAGCATGCGCAAACGGCCCCCGTCCTCATCCCCGCTGTTTGCAAACTGCCCTCGCATTGCAGTGTGGCTGATGTACTACTAATCACTTGCACGGTGATATGCATTTCACAGGTTGTATTACCTCCTAGTGCATGAAGAGGAGGCATTTTACGCTTCTTTTTTTGGGTTGTTTACCCAAAAAAGGAGGCCTATGAGGGACTCATGGGCGTTCGCAGGGGGGCAAGGAGGGGCGCTTGCCCCCCCCTCTCCTTGCCTCCCCTGCACATGCTCATGTGCACAAATGCATCCCGGCGTGAGGCCTGACGCCTGGGATCGTCCTCAGGCAGGGCATCACCTTTTGTCCGTAATTTTAGGCATTGCAGGGAACAGAGCTGTTCCCCTGCAAAAGTCCTCTGCTCCCTGATGGGGCAGCCTCGCACTCCTCTGAACACAAAAACAGCCCCACCCCGCCCATTATCATTCTGTGTGGGGCTGATTGCCACATTCAGAATGACAATGGGTCAGTCTGGGCTGGCTAGCATGTGGTGGCCTCCTCCATCATCATTCCAGGGCAGGACATTCTCTCACATGAAGCTGCAAAAACGCCCATGTTGCTGCTAGGTGAGAATCCTATTAGCCAAAGGACGGCGGTGAAAGAAGTTGAAAGGAAACGATTATAGTTATAATATAGCAGTCATGGTTGCTGCTTTTTAGGTTGAGGTAATATCCGGTCTGCCGAAGGCAGAACCGGAAGTACAGAGATTTAATGTTTCTTAGTGTGGACTATTTGTCCCGCCTCTGTTTTTGCCTCTCTCCCATTGGCTGGCTTCCTAAACGGAGGCCAGCCATTGGAGGAGAGAGCTGTCCCTCCGAATAGGCTCCGTCCCTTTCGGATTTGGAGGTGTGTTCGGTGTTCTTCTTTCCACTTTTAGGCCACGCCCATTCTGAGAACACCGAAACGCCCCCAATCCGAAAAATTTGCAACGTTGTGTCCGCCATTATTTGTTTTGTCTTCCCATGAGGATCGTCTTGCTTTCTCTGTGATGCAAGGACCGGTAGGTAAGCCATATTGTTTTTTTTGCTTACATTCTCTCTTTTTTTGTGTTTGCTTTCTGTGTTTCCCTGTGTCCTGTGAGCTGTTTGTCCCGTCCGATGTGTCCTGTTTGCCCGTCCGATTTTTTTGTGTTTGCTTTCTGTGTTTCCCTGTGTCCTGTGAGCTGTTTGTCCCGTCCGATGTGTCCTGTTCGTCAATATAAAATATTTGCTATACAAAAGCCAAAATAAATGGCTGTGTCAATGATTAGCAGCCGAGTACTCCAGCGTTCTAACAGCAGTTGACTCTGCCACAGTCTGGAGATCCTGTCTCGGCCTGCCGTTGCCAGGGGTAGTGCACTGTACCGGGCCTGGGCGGGTGTACGGAGCCGGGGGCCGGCTTAGCTGCTGGGACCGGGCAGGGCGGCACAGTGGTCGTGCTGGGGCTGTGCTGTGGACCGAAGCTCAGCCCCAGCAGAGGGACAGGCCTCGTGGTCCCCGCCTCCCGGATCTGGGCTCCCCCGCCCTCCCTGTGTTGTTTTCCCTGCTGCTCTGTGACGGCGGCCCAGAGGAAAAGGAACCAGCGGCTCTCGGGCCATGAGTGGCCCCCCACGGCCCCCCTTGCTGCAGCTGCGGGACGTGTCCCTGCAGGACCCCTTGCGGGACTACGAGCTCATCCAGAAGGTGGGCAGCGGCACCTATGGGATGTCTTCAAGGTATTCGGGCAGGGCACACTATTGTGGTGTGGGTCGGAGGGAGCGAGCATCTTCTGGAGAGTGGAGGCGAGGGCATCAGGGAAAGGGTGGGAGAAACGTCCCGGCTCACATAGAGGGGTGAGGGGAAGTGGGCATCCTGTCGAGAGGGGTGAGGGATCGCGAGTCGTGACGTATGGCATCCCATGGAGGAGTGAGAAGAGGGATTGCTGCCCACCCCAAATCCTTAAGGAAATCTTTCTGGCCTGTCCTGACCCTCCACTGGCACTACTTAACAACTCGTTGGCTACTGGGGTGGTCCCGGACTCCTTTAAACAGGCAGTAGTGATACCGATACTAAAAAAGACCAACGCTGACCCTACGGTCTTGAGCAACTACAGGCCCATCTCCCTTCATCCCTATTTAGGTAAAATTCTGGAAACGTATGTCACTCGCTGCCTGAGTGCTTTTATTGAGAGCTCGTCTTTTTTAGATGCCCAGCAAGCCGGTTTCCGGCTGCTCCATTCCACAGAGGCGGTCATTGTGGCTGTGATGGATGCCTTGAGAAAGGGCGCCGACAATAACATCTCCCAGGCACTTGTCCTATTGGATTTGTCGGCGTCCTTTGACACGGTCGATCATGCAATATTGATCGACGGTGTCAATAATGCCGGCATCCAGGGCGTAGCTCTCGATTGGGTCAGATCTTTTTTGGATAAGCGATCCCAGGCAGTGCACCTTTCTACCTTCTCCGCTTCTTACTCCCCCCTATCTTGCGGAGTCCCACAGGGCTCCGCCCTATCTCCTTTGTTATTTAATCTTTACATGCAGCTCTTAATAGCCTCTCTCCGCAAATCCTCGGCTACAATCTTTAATTATGCGGATGATCTGCAGCTAATTTTTCCTATTGACACTACCCTATCCTCTTGCACTAGCTTCCAAACTACCATGCTTGAGATATCGGAATGGATGTATCACAGTCAGCTTAAATTAAATCCCACTAAGACCAAGCTTGTGTTGGTAGGCAGGTCAGCCAACCCATGGAATGCCAGCTTTTGGCCTCCCTCACTAGGGTCTCCACCTTGCCCCGTCAACTCAGTGAAGAGCCTTGGCGTAGTCATTTCTGGTGATTTATCTATGAGGCCTCAGATAAATGCTGTCAAGTCATCCTGCTTTTTCCATCTGCGTAGGATACGTAAGATCAGTAGGTTCCTCAACAGAGATGCACTTATACTTGTCATCATGGCTCTCGTTACGTCCAGAATTGACTATACCAACACTCTGTATGTGGGAATCCCTGATTACCATCTCCACAGGTTGCAGCTGGTGCAAAATAAGGCAGCACGCCTAGTTCACCATCAGCCTAAACACCAGCACGCTTCGCCGCTGTTGCGGAGCCTGCACTGGCTCCCGGTGGCTAAGCGTTGCACCTTTAAACTTGGTTGTACGATTTTCAAAGCTCTGTCTGATCAAGCTCCTGCCTTCATCTCTTCTAGTCTGAAGCGATATGTGCCCCTGAGAGATCTCCGCTCCACCTCACACAACCTTCTAGTCATTCCTAAAATCAAACGCAAAAAGCACGGTGATCTCTGTTTTTCTTTTCTCGCCCCCAAAATCTGGAATTCCCTCCCGACTGCTTTCCGACACTGCCCTACCTATGATTGCTTTCGTAGGATGTTGAAAACCTTCCTCTTTCAGTCAGCGTTCGAGTAACCCCCGTTCCTGCCCTCCGCATTTGTTATGAGCGCCAGGAAACCGTCTGGTGACCGAGCGCGGTACAAATAATTTTAACATAACATAACAGGGAGGCTACCCTTGGAGGGTGACAGGGAGGAACTTGTCGCCGCCACGCTGTGCAGCGAATGTGAAGAGGGCATTGCTGGGAGGGGCTTGCCAGCTATCGATGGATGTTGTGGTCGTGCTAGGGTGTAGAAAGAGCAAGTGATACTCGTCAACTCCTCTTGGTGTGGTGAGTGTCTGTGTCACCCTCTTTTTTGAGGATACTAAGTCTGCAAAAAGATCATCACTCTTACAGATATGTCAGTAAGGTCAATCTCTTTGCCAACTTGCATCACACAGAAATCGGGTTATCCTTCATTTACTTTAATAGGATCACCCTCTTAAATATAGGGTTTTATCGCAATACAGAGGCATCGGGTTTGGGAAGAGAGCGTGTCATGGGTTGTTTGAGAGGTAAGCGAGACAACAAAATGTAGAAATGGGTTTGGGAAAAGGGGTGTGAGGCAGGACATCTAGACACCCGCAGTGAAGCATAAGGGCAATAAGGTTAATCGAAGCATCCTGAAATTCCGAAGCATCATGAGAAGGGAAGGGGATGGGGGATTGAGGGCTGTGTTTACTCTGCAGAGTTGGCAAGGTCTCATCTCATTACAAAGCTGCTTCCACGACTCGGTAAGAAAGGCTGTAAACCACTTTTTTAGGTCGAGGTAATATCCGGTCTGCCAAAGGCAGAACCGGAAGTACCGAGATTTAATGTTTCTTAGTGTGGACCATTTGTCCCGCCTCTGTTTTTGCCTTTCTCCCATTGGCTGGCTTCCTAAACAGAGGCCAGCCATTGGAGGAGAGAGCTGTCCCTCCGAATAGGCTCCGTCCTTTTTGGATTTGGAGGTGTGTTCGGTGTTCTTCTTTCCACTTTTAGGCCACGCCCATTCTGAGAACACCGAACACTCCCCCAATCCGAAAAATTTGGAACGTTGTGTCCGCCATTATTTGTTTTGTCTTCCCATGAGGATCGTCTCACTTTCTCCGTGATGCAAGGACCGGCAGGTAAGCCATATTGTTATTTTGGCTTATATTCTCTCTTTTTTTGTGTTTGCTTTATGTGTTTCCCTGTGTCCTGTGAGCTGTTTGTCCCGTCCGATGTGTCCTGTTTGTCCCGTCCGATTTTTTTGTGTTTGCTTTCTGTGTTTCCCTGTGTATTGTGAGCTGTTTGTCCCGTCCGATATGTCCTGTTTGTCCCGTCCGATTTGTCAGCATCACCATCCCGTCGTGTATGGCCCCTTTTCCAGGTGTGCCCGTGAGCTCCGTTTGCAGTAGTGGCCGGCCCGCTTTCCCCGTGATGCAAGGACCGGCAGGTAAGCCATTTTGTATTTTTTGATTACATTTTCTCTTTTTGTGTTTGCTTTCTATGTTTCCCTGTGTCCTGTGAGCTGTTTGTCCCGTCCGATGTGTCCTGTGTGCTGTTTGTCCCGTCCGATTTGACAGCATCACCATCCCGTCGTGTATGGACCCCTTTTCCCGGTGTGCTCGTGTCCTGTGAACTCCGTTTGCAGTAGTGGCCGTCCCGCTTTCTCCGTGATGCAAGGACCGGCAGGTAAGCCATTTTGTATTTTTTGCTTACATTTTCTCTTTTTGTGTTTGCTTTCTATGTTTCCCTGTGTCCTGTGAGCTGTTTGTCACGTCCGATGTGTCCTGTGTGCTGTTTGTCCCGTCCGATTTGTCAGCGTCACCATCCCGTCATGTATGGACCCCTTTTCCCGGTGTGCCCGTGTCCTGTGAGCTCCGTTTGCAGTAGTGGCCGTTCCGCTTTCTCCGTGATGCAAGGACCGGCAGGGAAGCCATTTTGTATTTTTTGCTTACATTTTCACTTTTTGTGTTTGCTTTCTATGTTTCCCTGTGTCCAGTGAGCTGTTTGTCCCATCTGATGTGTCCTGTGTGCTGTTTGTCCCGTCCGATTTGTCAGCGTCACCATCCCGTCGTGTATGGACCCCTTTTCCCAGTGTGTCCGTGTCCTGTGTGCTCCGTTTGCAGTAGTGGCCGTCCCGCTTTCTCTGTGATGCAAGGACCGGCAGCTAAGCCATTTTGTAATTTTTGCATACATTCTCTCTTTTTGTGTTTGCTTTCTATGTTTCCCTGTGTCCTGAGAGCTGTTTGTCCCGTCCTATGTGTCCTGTGAGCTGTTTGTCCCGTCCTATTTGTCTTCCCGGTGTGTCCGTGTCCTGTGCGCTCCGTTTGCAGTAGTGGCTTTCCCGCTTTCTCCGTGATGCAAGGACCGGCAGGTAAGCCATTTTAAATTTTTTGCTTATATTCTATCTTTTTGTGTTTGCTTTTTATGTTTCCCTGTGTCCTGTGAGCTGTTTGTCCCGTCCGATTTGTTAGCGTCACCATCCCGTCGTGTATGGACCCCTTTTCCCGGTGTGCCCGTGTCCTGTGAGCTCTGTTTGCAGTTGTGGCTGCCCGGCTTTCTCCGTGGTGCAAGGACCAGCAGGTAAGCCATTTTGTATTTTTTTGCTTAGATTCTCTCTTTTTGTGTTTGCTTTCTATGTTTCCCTGTGTCCTGTGAGCTGTTTGTCCCGTCCTATGTGTCCTGTGAGCTGTTTGTCCCGTCCTATTTGTCTTCCCGGTGTGTCCGTGTCCTGTGCGCTCCGTTTGCAGTAGGGCCTTTCCCGCTTTCTCTCGTGATGCAAAGACCGGCAGGTAAGCCATTTAGTAATTTTTGCTTATATTCTCTCTTTTTGTGTTTGCTTTCTATGTTTCCCTGTGAGCTGTTTATCCCGTCGTGTATGGACCCCTTTTCCCGGTGTGCCCGTGTCCTGTGAGCTCTTTTTGCAGTTGTGGCTGTCCGGCTTTCTCCGTGGTGCAAGGACCAGCAGGTAAGCCATTTTTTATTTTTTTGCTTAGATTCTCTCTTTTTGTGTTTGTTTTCTGTGTTGCTTTCTCTCTTCCACACGCCACTCTCTTCCCCACACCACTCTCTTCCCCCACACCACTCTCTTCCCCCACACCACTCTCTTCCCCCACACCACTCTCTTCCCCCACACCCTTCTCTTCACCCACACCACTCTCTTCCCCCAACCACTCTCTTCCCCCACACTACTCTCTTCCCCCACACCACTCTCTTCCCCCACACCACTCTCTTCCCCCACACCTTTCACTACGTCACTCTCTCTCTCCCTAACTCTCTCACTAACACTCTCACTACATCTCTATCTGTCACTACCTCACTACCTCACTATCACTCACTATACTACACTCTCTCACTAACTCTCTAACTCACTACTCAACTCTCTCTTTCTCACATCAACACAATATCACTACAACAGTAACTATCTCTCACTCTAACACACTACTCAAAATTCACTCTCTCTCTATCTCACTACCTCTCTATCACTACATCACTCTATCTATTTCTATCTCACTCTCACTACCTCACTATATCACCACACACTCTCAAAAAATAACTACATCACTCTCTCACTACCTCACAAACTTCACTCTCTCTTTCTAAATTACTAATTCACTCTATCTCACTACCTCACTCTCAAATACACCAAGTCACTTACACTCTCTCTTTCACTACCTCACTATCTCACTACATTACTCTGTCTCTATCTTAATACCTCACAACATCACTAACACTCACTACTTCACTCTCTCTTTCAATACATCAATCTTTCTCTATCTCACTACCTCACAACATCACTCTCCATCACTACCTCACTCTCTATCTACCTCACTCTCTCACTACATCACTCACTCTCTATTTCAATACCTCTCTATCTCGCTACCTCACTCTCTCTCTGCTAATGCAATATGTCTAATGCAATATGTAACACATATGCAAACACTTAAGCTATTGACAATAGAAATGACAATAACATTTACTTAGGGATAAAAAAAAATAAAAAAAATTATAAGCAATGCCAATAGCTCTACCTATAATATTGCCGAGACCATTGCATTGTAAATGCTTGTTTATTTTATGCAACTAACAACCATAGACAAAGCCAATAGTTCTGGCTTGTTGTAGGTGTAAAAGTTACTTGTTCTAAGTGTAACGTTACTTGTTGTATTATATATCTGGATGCAATGACAGAAGCAACAAAAATACCAGTCGGGGGCGCATTATATTAAGCACAGATTTTTAGCTAATGTATTTTAAGCCACACATTTTATTACATTAAACACCCTTTTGAAAAGACCCCCCCTAGTTTTTTCATCCCACTTAAAGCTCAGGAAACAACACCATGTCACAGTCCCCCCATGTCAAGGCACTGTGCATCATGCATGACTCATACCTTCCACTTTTTCAGATTGCCTACGCGCAGGGGCATAGTGAACCCTGCTCCAGGCAATTGCTTGCTTTAGGAACTACAGCGAAGGTGGAGTTCTTGATGGGTCTCATAATTAATGTGAAAAGGTGAGTGAGTAAGTAAGTGAACGGATGGGTGGATGGATGGCTGATAGATGAGTGAAATGATGGATGGATAGTTGGTTGAAATGGTGGATATCGGGCGAGTGAATGGGTGGATGGATTGATGAATTGATAAGTGAAAGGGCGGATTCATGAATTGATAAGTGAAAGGGTGAATGGATGGACTGATCAGTGAAAGGGTGAATGATGGACTGATGAGTGAAAGGGCGGGTAGATGGACAAAAGGATGGATAGATGAGTGAAGGAGTGAAAGGGTGGATGGATGAGTGAAAGGATGGATGAATGATAGGTTCAATGGATGGATTCATGAGTGGATGAGTAGCTGGGTGGACGTAAGGATGGATGGCTAAGTGAAAGGGGAATTGAAAGAGTAAGGGGGATGGGTAAATGGATGACTGAATGGGTGAATGGCTGGATGGATGAGTTAATGGATGGATAGGATGAAAGGATGGATGAATGATGGATGATTAAAAGGGTGGATTGAGGGATGGATGAGCGAAATGATGGATGAAAGGAAAAGTGATGGATAGGTTTGTAAATGGATGAATATGGACATGGATGCAGCCATGGTCGGTAGTGGGAGTAGCTGCCGGGCAGTGACGTCGGGAGGGGGAGGGGCAGGATGGGGGTAGTAATCTATGGATTACGGAGCTTTACAGGTAAGTAAACATATAAATAAATAAAACAAATTTTGTTGCGTGCATTGCAGCACATTTGGGGATGCAGTGCACGCAACACAATTTGTTTTATTTATTTGTATGTTTTCGCAACCTTCTCTGATGTGTCTGTAAACCTTACCTTTTGTCTTGAATTTTGACTTCCTGTCCTGAATTTGTGTCCCGAATTTTGACTCTTTGTCCTCAATTTTTAAACTCACTGTCCTGAATTTGCACACATGCCAGTTGGTCACCCTAGTCATCAAGGCAACCCCTCCAGGTGCCGGTGTTTGGGGGGGGCAGTGATCTCGGTCAGCATTCAGATGGAAGCAGGGGGCTACCAATGACAGAGGCGACAAGTGCAGGTGCCCTGCAACCCACTCATCACCACCACATGAAGGAAGAAAATAACCCGATCAGCTCGTTGACCCAACTTCCAGAAAAAAACTTTCAGATGCAATGGAAAGGCAGCAGCATTTGCTGTCTGCGAGTCTGTCAAATTAGATTTGTACAATAAACCCATTTGAAAAGGAAACTGCATTAAATGTCTTCCTCATCACGGTCACCACTCTGCATCTTTAATCCCTCGTTCACCCCTCTTTTAAACCTCACTTCAACTCGCCTCCCTCAAATTTCGGGAGGGGGGGGGCTAATTCATCCGGCCAAAGCCATGTGCAGAGTGGAGATGCAGGGGCTCTAAGTAGGGGTGAAAACACAACAAAACCTCATTACCAAGTAAATGGTCCTGTAAAGACCTGTGTGAACTACTCATGTGTGGCTCTGTGTGTGTGCTGTGCCGGGAAGTTGTCTCAGACAGGCACACACATTCTTATAATATTTACACCCCTCAGAATGACAAATCACCACTTCCAGCTTTAGTATAGGAATTTCTGCTGGCATCATAGCCCAGGGTTTGCTGTCTGTGCACTTGTATAGATGTGTACAGCACACCCTGGGCTATGACGCCAGCAGGAATTACTTTACAAAGGAAAAGTGTCACCTGCACTGCCATCCCTTTCACCCTGCTGTCTGTGCACTTGTATGGAATACACATTCACAGCGCTGCTCACCAGATAAATGGTGAACAGGGCCATGGATTTGTCTCTTTTTGCATCCAAGGGCACCGACGAAGAAGCAGAGGAGGCCCAGGCAAGGAGAATCCAGGAGACATTTGACCCACACCTATCTAGAAAATGAGACCTTCGGGAGGGGTTGGATGCCAGGACGACAGGGCTGCTGATCAGCCAGACTCCACTGAATAGTATCAGAAGAGCAGGCAGCAGTTTTTAAGTAAGTTACAGTAACTTTAATGCATTCTACAGCATCACCAGCATTACCTACTGGCTGCATATCTAGGTTACGGTGTTTTAGACTTACCTGCATGGAAACATCAAAGAGGACAGTCCCATCTGAATAGGCAAATGTAGTGTGAGCTTGTAGGGGCAGATTTACAAGCCCCTTAGGCCACTTTTGCTTCATTTTTCCCATGTTAAAAGTGACACAAAAGTGGTGCAAGGGGCTTGTACATCTGCCCGTAGCGTTCAGCTTTTGGGATGCCAGTGGGGTCATTTTAGGGTTCAGGGTGGGTATGGGTTTTGGGGTGGCAGGGATAATTTTAGGGTTCAAGGTAGGTATGAGTTTTGGGGTCCCAGGGGTAATTTTAGGGTTCAGGGCGGGTATGGGTTTTGGGGTTCCAGGGGAAATGTGAGGGTTCAGGGTGGATATGGGTTTTGGGGTGCCAGTGGTAATGTTAGGGTTCAGGGTGGGTATGAGTTTTGGGGGGCAGGGGTAATTTTAGGGTTCAGGGTGGGTATGGGTTTTGGGGTGCCAGGGGGATAATTATAGGGTTCAGGGTGGGTATGGGTTTTGGGCTGCAAGGGGGGGACATTTTAGGGTTCACCACAGGTATGGTTTTGGAGTGCCAGGGGGACAATTTTAGGTGACAGGGCGGGTATAGGTTATGGGTTTTGGGGTGCCAGGGGGCTAATTTTAGGGATCAGGGAATGTATGAGTGTTAAGGAGCCAGGGGGGTAATATTAGGGTTAATATGTGTGCTCTAATTGTTGTCCAGTTCCAAATGCAGAATTCACCACTTTTTTTTTCTCAACTTGGCCTGAGCATTACCCGATCCTAATTGTCTGCCATTTTAGCCCCACCCCTATTGATTAACATTAGCCACGCCCCTTTGTTTGTCTGGTTAGCCCCCCCCCTGGAAAAATTTCTGCTTATGCCCATGGAGGGACTATAGACCTCCGTCAACCAGTTCACATTCCCTAGATGCAAACATTTTTTAAATAGCCCCTTTCCGCTATAGTAGGTTTGCAGTTTAAAAAAAAAAATGTAAAACAAAAACATTTTTATCTTTAAAAAACAAAAAAAAGACACATAAGGAAGATGGTGGCAGGTGGTCCCTTGATTTCCCGAGGCCCCTGCCACGATTCTCAAAGGGTAGGCTGTCCACTAACACCCCCCCAACTCGGGTATCAGTCACTTCTGCCACTCACCCTTCAAACCCCTGTCATATCCCCTCACTTCTGCGATTCGGAATGATTTTGCAAAAATCGTTGATAAGTAGTGTTCTCGAGTATGAAGGAGTCCTGGGGCAGCCATTTTTTGCCCCCACCTTGCCGGAGGGGGAGGGGCATTGGGTACCTCCCACCTTGCTCCAGAGTCATTTGTCTTTGGGTGGCACCCTCTGCCCTTGGCCAGAGGCAGGAAGGTTATCTGTGCCCACCTGCCTTGCAGAAGGCCAGGAGTTGCATCTGGTTCCCTCCTGGGCCACTCAAAGGCTCGGGGTATCTGTAAACCCCTCCTTCTTGTCCAAGGGTCGTGGTGCCTTTGTTAGCCTTCGCCTTTCTCATGGTCAGGGGGATCCTTTGCTAGCCGCCCGCATCTGGCCCATAACCAGGTACATTCTGGAAACCCCTCCATACATGCCACACATGTTAGAAATTGTAAACATGGCCCCTGGGACCCCATCCCCTGGATGAGGCCTTCTCCACCCTACAAAAATGCGAGGAAGGACAAAGAGACCCGGGCCAGCTGGCGCTGCCTGGTGGCCTTTTCAAAACTGCCAACATAGACAGAAGATTCCATCAGCGGGCTACTAATAAAACAACGACAGTAATAATCGCACCGTTATTATTCATGACGTGATATTGCATATTGCAGCTAGTTAAGTATGCGCAGCTAGTCATGTGATCTGGCTTGACAAATCAGGAAGCAGCGTAGTAGAGTGACGTCTTCTAAGCCCCCTTGAAGCAAAGGAAATTTGAAAAACTCAAAGACTGGCATCCCTATTTCAAGGGCGTAGCTTCATTTGTGTGGGGGGAAGAGTGGGGTGAAATACGTTACAACCCCCAATAAATTTATTTTATGGTAAATATTCAGTTATTTTACAAAACATTGTGTTTTCTTTCACTTAGTCCCCCTTCAAACCGCACTTCTTTCCCTTGACACTGACACTTAAGCCCAACTCATGAGCCCAGCTTGCCGTATAACATAATATAATGTATTTTATCATTATAAGCCAAAGTGATGGCTGGAAAATCTGAAGCTCACCCCCCCCACCAATCGTACTGAGCAAGCTCCGCCCCTGCGGACGCCAGCTTGTGATGCGCCCTGGAGTCCCTACAAATCTGGATGGTTTCACAGTGATTCTGACAATGAAACTCAGGTGGCATTTGCATTACTGAATTGTCCCCTAGATATTTGCATATTCAATTATTTTATTAAGCACTTTACGTAAATAGACAAAGCCACCAAGAGCAACAGACAGCTGTAGAAAGGAGCTGCCTCAGCTCTGCAGCTGGACTGGTGCCGGTCCCAACAGCAATGGTGGGGCCCTTACAACAGGTGGGGGGGACGAGGGCACGCGGCCAAGATGTAAATAAAATGCAACATGGCAAATGCCAGTGGGTACGGGGGAGGAGGACAATGGAAGAGGTGAAGATTGAATAAGTGGGATTTGAGTTCTTTCCTTGAAGTCAGAAGTGAGGTGACCAGACTTGGATCTGGGGTGAGACTGTTCCAGAGTTTGGGAGTGTGTGCGGAGAAGACTTGTGTTGCTTCCCTAGCTTTCCTGGCCTAGTGAGTCTCCCTTCTCATCCTCCTGCCGGTGCTCCGGGTGACACAAATCATGGTCAAGAGAGGAAAACAATTTACAAAAGGGAGTTCTTAGGAAGTTCAACATTTTTACTGAAAGTTCACTTAATCACATATTAATCCAGATTATTCAAACATACAAGTTCTTCTTCTAGATCCAATATAAAGCAGGATCCATGATATGATATTCCATAAAAGATTTTCTTTATTCTTCACAACATCAAGCTGCAGCCCAGCCAATGTGTTTCATTCTGACAAGGGACTTTATCCAGGTTTAGAGATGTCTTAATGTTTCCTTGTGGGCAATAATATGCCCCACAGAAGACAAGGGGGCTGAATAGTAGTATCACCCAAAGTTTATTAAAAATTCCTTTTTGATTCTTCCTGGATAAGTGTAAACCAGAGAAGGGAGTAGGCAGAATATCTGTATCTCCAGTGGGACCTGTCAAGTTAAGCAGAAAGATGCTGCATCCCATCCACGCGAAGCCTTCTCATCTAGAGAGTGTGCTTTATAGCTTGGTGGTGTATCTTATTGACATGAATGTCCTTAAATGGTATATGCAGAGTGTGGTAAACTTAGAAGAAATGCATTTTACTAAGAGCAGTGTGGTCCAAGGGGCAGATCATGTCCTTTGCTATGAAGGTAAAAGAGGTTTTCCCACCCAAGCCTTGTGCAGTAGCCGAGTCAGGTTCAGTTATCGTGTCAAGCCCTTGGACCTCATCAGCACTTGAAGCAATAGATGATCTCGGTGAAGGCCTTCTTGAGTTTTGAGTAACCCAGGATGAAGATCACAGAGCTGAGGCCTGGGCAGATAGAATGTATCAGTAGGCATACTACGATTCCCGGAGTCTCATGGAGGGTAGGATGTAGGAGCAGAATCCAATGGGAGAGAAAAACCAAGGTATAGAGAACAAATAAAGAGCTTATGGTTTTTATGGCACCCAAATAAACACCCAAATGGGAGTTGGTAAAGCCACCCATGTTCTGCCCAACTCGCAGCATATGAATGCAGAGGAAGGTGAGTATTGTTGCTGCAGAGAAGGTGAGGGTCGCCAAGCACAATATACTAACAAAAGCATTTATCAGGAAGAGGCTGGAAGATTCACTCTCGTACACCCAGGAATTCATGTGTCCTTCACCCGAGACATTAGAGGGTGCTCTTGTTGAAATGTTGTGGAATGCACCACCGTTGGCCTTGACAAGTAGATCTGAGGCAACAGGAAGGCAGGTGGCCAAGGAAACTAAAATAGATGCCAAGAGTAACCATGGTACAGCCCCCGGGAACTTCACCTTCAGCCTCATGAAGAACGGTGTGCTGGAATTCACAATTGTCACGGAGCAGTAGACGCAAAATATGGTGGTGAAAAATAAGCTGCAAGAGCGCAAAAAGAACACGGTGATGAGTACTGGCTTAGAGACAATGAGGTAGACTTCCCTCCAGGCAATGCGGCAGAGGTTGCAGAAGAAGTAAATGCACAAGTGAAGAACGTTGGAGACACCAAGGTTGGTGAGGATGAGGTCACAGGAGTTGAGGTCTCTGTTGCGCTTGAGCCAATGAATGAAATTCACCAGGAGAATGAAGACATTGCCCATCGCTCCAAAGATAAAGAAGACACTATGAAGAAGTAGCATTGATATATCCTTGAACGTAAGCATGCTGCCTCCTGAATAGTCCATCTTTAGATCAGTCAATGGACTTTGATTCCCTGCTTGTAGGATACCAGCCACAGCACCTCTCTTTCTTGCGTGGTTTGAGGTCATCCAAAAATAGGCTTTGCTATTTTCAATTTGCTGCACATAAAGGCTGCTGTTCTCATTTGACTGATGCAAATGGTAGTTTATTGTTTATTTTCTACTGTGAGTCAGATGTTCTCCTGAGCCTTTTCACTCTCTGCCATCACCTTTGAGTTCCATCCAAAATGGAAATAAATACACATTTTAATCAGTAGAATTCAAATTTTGCCAGTGAAGCTCAGATCAGGCTTGAGCTAAATCTGTATTCGGCATTATGTGTCTATAACTAAATTTGAATCAGCACCTGGTAGGGAAGCCACTTTCATCCAATGTTTCCTGAATTTCGTGAAGTTTTATTGTGAGATGCAATTTTATTCTACGATAATTCCACAGCTGGAAGTAATGAAAGCAATGCTTTTTGTTCTTGATATAGCTGTAAATATATTTCAGTTAAAACTTTCAGCTTTCCAATGGTCAGCGACCTTGGGATTCGACAACAATATCTGACACAAGATTATATGTGTATACCTGATGCAAGAGTGCGTGTGTCCGAGACTCAACAACAATACCTGACACAAGACTATATGTGTATACCTGATTCAAGAGTGCATGTGTCAAAGACTCTACAGCAATAACTGGCACAAGATTATATGAGCATAAGTGATGCAAGAGTGTGTGTGTCCGAGACTCTACAAAAATATCTGACACAAGAATATATGTGTATACCTAATGTAAAAGTGCATGTGTCAGAGACTCTAAAACTATACCTGATGCAAGATTATATGTGTATACCTGATGCAAGAGTGCATGTATCCAAGAATCTACAATACCTGACAGAAAGTTAAATGTGTATACCTGATGCAAAAGTGCATGTGTCCGAGACTCTACAACAATACCTGACACACGATTATATGTGTATACCTGATGCAAGAGTGCATGTGTCCGAGACTCTACAAAAATATCTGACACAAGATTATATGTGTATACTTGCTGCAAAAGTGCATGTGTCCGAGACTCTACAAAAATATCTGACAGAAGATTATATGTGTATACCTGATGCAAGAGTGCATGTGTCCGAGACTCTACAAAAATATCTGACACAAGATTATATGTGTATACCTGCTGCAAAAGTGCATGTGTCAGAGACTCTAAAACTATACCTGATGCAAGATTATATGTGTATTCCTGATGCAAGAGTTTGTGTATCCGAGACTCTAAACAATATCTGACACAAGATTATATGGGTATTCCTGATGCAAGAGTGCATGTGTCCGAGACTCTGCAGCAATTCCTAACACAAGATTATATGTGCATAACTGATGCAAGAGTACGTGTGTCTAAGACTATATAACACTATCTAACACAAAGTTATATGTGTATACCTGATGCAAAAGTACGTGTCTGAGAAACTACAACAATACCAAACACAAGATTATATGTGTATACCTGATGCAAGAGTGCATGTGTACGAGACTCAACAACAATACCTCACACAAGATTATATGTGTACACCTGATGCAAAAGTATGTGTGTCCGAGACACTACAACAATACCTGGCACAAGATTAAGGGGCTGATTATGATGGAGGATTTTCCGCATCCTCTGGGCCGGCGGAAGCCACCGCCGGCCCGCAGGATGCGGAAAATCCTCTGCGGACCCACCAAAGCCCCACCGCCACATTAGGATGGCTGGTGGGTCCTGGTTTCAGTCCGCCGCTTTTTCGCCGCGGTTGACTTACAACCGTGGCGGAAAAGCTGTAACGTGGCTGGCGGTGTCTATCAGACACCGCCAGCCATATTAGGCTGGTGCAAAAGAGATGCTTTTCCACAGCGGAAAAGCATGTGGAACTACACTGCGGGGGCCCGTTGCAGGTCCCCTGGGTGAAGGGGGGTGGGGGGTGCACATGGGGGGTACTTATGATACCCCACTGCATTTGTATGTAGAAATCGGCAGGAACGGCACAGTGCCTGCCGCTTTCTGCATACAAATGCAATGTACGCATTTTTACCATTGCGGCGAGTGCAGCTTGAAGCCGCACCTGCAGCAATGGTAAAAATAGAGGATGTGACCGCCAGGGTGGCGGTCACATCCTAATTGGACAGGAGGGAACTCCGCAGGCCATGCGGAGGTTCCCTCCTCCTCTATGGTCGCGGACGGACTCAAGTCCGTCTGCGATCATAATGAGCCCCTATATGTGTATACCTGATGCAAGAGTGCATGTGTCTGAGACTCTACACAAGAGTATGGGGCACATGCCTCAAAGTAGGCTTTTGCGAATCCTTATATGCGATTATTAAGGAATTGCAATTAGGTACACTCAAAAGCCTATGCATGTAGAAATCGCTATTAAAAATGCGATTTCTAAACATTCCTTAATTGTGACTTTCAAATTGCGAGTCCAAGACTCTACAACAGTACCTGACACAAAGTTATATGTTTATACCTGATGCAAGAGTGCGTGTGTCCGAGACTCTACAACAATACCTGACACAAAGTTAAATGTGTATACCTGATGCAAGAGTGCGTGTCTGAGACTCTACAACAATACCTGACACAAGATTATATGTGTATACCTGATGCAAAAGTGCATGTGTCCGAGACTCCACAACAATACCTGGCACAAAATGATATGTGTATACTTGATGCAAGAGTGCGTGTGTCCGAGACTCTACAACAATACCTTATACAAAGTTATATGTTTTTACCTGATGCAAGAGTGCGTGTGTCCGAGACTCTACAACAATACCTGACACAAGATTATATGTGTATACCTGATGCAAGAGTGCATGTGTCCGAGACTCTACAAAAATATCTGACACAAGATTATATGTGTATACCTTACGCAAGAGTGCATGTGTGAGAGACTCTAAAACTGTACCTGATACAAGATTATGGGCCATTTGTATCAACATACCCTTTTGCCATTTCTTAATAGCGATTTTTAAGGAATCGCTATTTTGAAATCGCAAAATGGTATGTATGAAGAAATTCGCTTTTTTTAAGCGATTCCTTAAAATTCCTTATTTGCGGTTAGCAAATTGCTAATCGCAATTAAGAAATAATTTCCCATTCATTTCTATGGGCCAGGAGGCCCATAGGAATGAATGGGAAATTATTCTCAATTTGCGATTCGCAATTTGCTAATCGCAAATTGAAAATAATTTCAAGGGTGCAGGGGTGTCTCAAGAACACCCTGCTGCACCCCTGAAAATGACATGTGTGCGCATATGGCGCACATACATGCCCTAAGGGCATGTATGAGCGTCACATGGCACCATTGGATTTTCATAAAAATGCTTTTTTAAAAGAATTCGCAACTTACCACCAACTAAAAGTTGGTGGTAATTTGCGATTCCTTAAGGGCATTTTGGATTTTTTTTCCTTGATACATTGCATTTAAGGAATTGCAAAATTTGCGATTCCTTAAATGCAATTGCAAAATAAGCAATGGCAAATTTTGCTATTCCTTATTTTGCACCCAAATTGTTTGATACATACCATTTTGCGAAAATGGGTTCGCAAACGCCGAAATTCTGCGAATTTTGGAGTTTGCCAACCCATTTGGCCTTGATACATATGGCCCATGTATGTGTATTCCTGATGCAAGAGTTGGTGTATACGAGACTCTAAACAATATCTGACACACGATTATATGTGTATTTCTGATGCAAGAGTGCACGTGTCTGGGACTTTACAGCAATACCTAACACAAGATTATATGTGCATACCTGATGCAAGAGTACGTGTGTCCAAGACTTTATAACACTACCTAACACAAAGTTATATGTGTATACCTGATGCAAAAGTGTGTGTCCGAGAAACTACAACAATACCAAACACAAAACTATATGTGTATATCTGATGCAATAGTGCATGTGTCCGAGACTCTACAACAATACCTCCCACAAGATTATATGTGTAGACCTGATGCAAAAGTATGTATGTCCAAGACTCTACAACAATACCAGGTACAAGACTATGGGGCACTATCATCAAAGTAGGCTTTTGCGAGTCCTTAAATGCGATTATTAAGGAATTGCAAGTAGGTACACTCAAAAGCCTATGCATGTAGAAATCGCGATTAAAATAGCGATTTCGAAACATTCTTTATTTGTGACATTCAAGTTCCGAGTCCCAATTAAGGAATGGCTTCCCATTCATTCCTATGGAGATGTATGACGTTACAACGCATAATTTTACAACGCCTACCTTTACAACGCATTTTTTACACCGCAACATCCATTACAACGCATACCATTACAACGCATGTCATTACAACGAATTATTTGAAACTACCTTTACAACGCATTCCACTACAACGCATACTACATTTACAACGCATACCATTACAACGCATAACATTACATTGCATGTAAGGTAAGTATTTGATAGTGTAGGGGTAAAAATTACTATTCTAACTCAAGAGGGTGCAACAGTAGGGTAAGTGTTGGATAGTGTAGGGATAAAAATTACTATTCTAACTCCAGGGGGTGCAACAGTAGGGTAAGTGTTGGATAGTGTAGGGGTAAAAATTACTATTCTAACTCCAGGGGGTGCAACAGTAGGGTAAGTGTTGGATAGTGTAAGGGTACTATGTGTTGTAATGCTATGCGTTGTAATGGTATGCATTGCAATGACTGCGTTGTAATGGCATGCGTTGTAGTGGTGTGCGTTGTAGTGTCATGCGTTGTAATGGTTGCGTTGTAAATGCATGCGTTGTAATGGATGTTGCATTGTAAAAGTTTCGTTGTAATGGTAGTGCGTTGTAAAAGTTGCGTTGTAAAGGTTGTTTCCCTTCCTACGAGCCTACAGCCCCATAGGAATGAATAGGAAATTGCATGCGCAATTTGCGAGTACCAATAGGTACTCGCTCATTGCGCACACAATTTCAAGGGTGCAGAGGTGTCAAAATGACACCCTGTTGACCCCTGAAATTGTGATGTGCACCCATGTTGTGCACACACACGCCCCAAGGGCATGTGTGTGTATAACCTGAAACCTTGAAAATGCACTTTAGTGCATTTTTCACGTTTTTTGTAAAATACAGACTTGAGTAATTTCTCAGTATTTTGCTCTCCCAAATAGCAAATTCTCAATTTCTAAGGTGTTCATGCATTGCATTTAAGGAATCGCAAATTGCGATTCCTTAAATGCAATTGCAATTTAACAAATCGCAATAAATTGTGATTTCTTAAATTGCAAGTGCCTTACACTTTGATGCATCACAAAAGGCCTTTTTGCGGGTGCAAAAACCGTTGATGCTTGCGCCTGTATATGTGTATACCTGATGCAAGAGTGCGTGTGTCCGAGATTCCACAACAATACCTGGCACAAAATGATATGTGTATACCTGATGCAAGAGTTCATGTGTCCAAGACTCTACAACAATCCCTGACACAAAGTTATATGTTTTTACCTGATGCAAGAGTGCATGTGTCCGAGACTCTACAAAAATATCTGACACAAGATTATATGTGTATACCTGATGCAAGAGTGCATGTGTCAGAGACTCTAAAACTACACCTGATACAAGATTAACGTCCAGATTCATCAATGTCCCGATTTGCGAGTCCTTAATAGCGATTATTAAGGAATCGCTATTAAGGACTTGCTAATCGGGATTCATGTAGATATCGCTAAATAAATTGCGATTCCTACAGCCTCCTTATTTGCGATTAGCAATTTGCTAATCGCAAATAAGGATGCGATTTCAAGGGTGCCAGGGGTGTCCAAAGGATACCCAGTAGCACCCCTGAAATGTCAATGTAGACTGATGTTGCGTACACACATGTCCAAAGGACATGTGTGTGTGTAACATCCAACTTAGGAAAATGCACTAAAGTGCATTTTTTTTTAGGTTTTCGCACAATTTCAAGGGTGCAGAGGTGTCAAAATGACACCCTGTTGCACCCCTGAAATTGTGATATGCACCCATGTTGTGCACACACATGCCCCAAGGGCATGTGTGTGTGTAACCTGAAACCTTGAAAAATGCACTCTAGTGCATTTTTCAAGGTTTTTGCAAAATACAGACCAGAGTAATTTCTCAGTATTTTGCGGCCCAAATAGCGAATTCCCTATTTCTAAGGTGTTCATGCATTGCATTTAAGGAATCGTAAATTGCGATTCCTTAAATGCATTTGCAATTTAACAAATCGCAATAAATTCTTAAATTGCGAGTGCCTTTCACTTTGATGCATCGCAAAAGGCCCTTTTGCGGGTGCAAATAAACGCAAATGCATGTGCCTGTATATGTGTATACCTGATGCAAGAGTGCATGTGTCCGAGACTCTACAGGAATATCTGACACAAAGTTATATGTTTATACCTGATGCAAGAGTGCATGTGTCCTAGACTCTACAACAATACCTGACACAAGATCTTATGTGTATTCCTGATGCAAGAGTGTTTGGGTCCGAGATTCTACAACAATTCCTGCCTCGCGGTTCCAAGCATGAACAAGGTGTGAAGTACTGGGTGCGTTTCCGGTTCGCTTCTACCCACCCCCCACAACTGCGCAAAGGTACGAGTCAGGGCTTCATAATACAGGAACTGACCTGGGGGTCGGCCACAGTCTACTACTAGGCCATCAAAGGGAATTAGTGACTTGTCCAAGAAGCAGTCTCCAACAGTATCTAGTCCTGCCCCATCCAGGAGGCCAGTTGCTCAATAGTAAAGACAGACTGGGGGTCGTTATGCGGCAGACCCACCAGAGGCAGCACTGGGGTGTATTTAGCGGTTTAACGTGCTCTATTCCCACATCGCCGCCAGGCCTGAAAGGCAGTACATAGAAGTAGGGAACAGTATGGCGTGGACGTCAGTGGTTTTTGCATTTTTGCCATCACCTATATGGGACGGGCCTGCAGGAGTGACAGAAATGTACCCTCCACACTGACCTCTTCTATCAATTGTGCCAGCCACTGTAATTGGCCAGCTAGCATATAGAATTCAAAATTTGGCACCCCCAAGCCACCCTCAGCAACTGAACGCTGAAGAGACACTCGGGAATGGCCATCACCCCACACCAGATCCCGAAGCAAGGCATTCAAGCATAAGGACAGGAAGGTTGACAAAGAAGTACAACAAGCATGGAAGCATAACCATCTTGGATAAAGAGACCAGGGACATCACTGGCAGCTGCAATGTACGCCAAAAATGTACACTTCCACGTAGGGAATGCAACGCCTTTCCTAAGTTACCCTCTTTCAAGTCATCCAGTGAGTGGAACACCTGTATACCCAGATATTTAAATATATTTTGAGCCCAAACCATGTCAGGCGCCAGAGCGTCCAGTTTAGGGAGGGGACCCGGCACCGGTAATAGGTATGTTTTTGCTTTGTTAACCCGCAAACCTGATGGGCCGGCAAAATATGATAGTATTTGCAGTACCGTCGGGCTCCCATTACAGCATCTCCCAGATACAAGTCAAGTCAAGTCAAATAACTTTATTTCGATTCCATGTAGAAATCATAAAAGTATACATAGAAATTTTTTTAAAAGGACATTGCAATTGATCCACCATAAAATCACAATACATGTTTACAAGATTTTAAAATAAAATCACAATACAGGTTTTTAAGGCTAATTTCCATCAAGACTCAGTATTTATTTCTAATCACCAGAGCTGATCTAATAAAATTTAAAACACCATTACAGATATTTGCAGTTGACAAAGACAATATTATCTAAATGGATTACATGATAAGCATCAGCCTAATATTGACAGTTCTGATGTAACGTGAAAGGGTTGAATTGGGAAAGGTTGCTATAGTTAAAACTGCTTTGCGGTAAAACAAATTGATTAAAGGGAACGAAACTGTACTCATTTGGTGGGCAAAATCTTTGACCCAGCTCAGTGTTATTATCAACGGTTTGTTTCCGAAAGGGGGTATATGATTCACTTGGATAAAAATCGTGTAGGTCCCAAGTTGTTATGGGACCATCACCTTCTTGAGGCTGCCAAGACTGGAGGTAGGGAACAACTTGTCTGCACCTAAATCTAATTAGGACCAAGTCGCCACAAATATCTTTTTGAAGGGGACCCAACCAACCCACTCTCCTCACACTGACTATCCTGCCATCAAGGTTATGGGGTAAGGGTCTATTTTAAGATAGCCAAAACTTGACTTTGTTTAGCAGGTCGGTGGTTCTCTCAGGTTTTCCATATTTCAGTGGAGGGACCCCCGTGAGGTTGGACACAAATGGAGCGGCCTCTGGGGGAAGATTGATGCGAGGAGTCTTAGTACATTTTAATCTGGGCTTGACATTGCAATCCGTGACAAGTATTGTTGGTGCCTTAGGAACAAGTGGGCACACAGTAGTAGGGACTGTTACTTGTGTTGGGGGAGCTATATTTTGGATAGTTTGGTTGGGCGGATTAAGAAGACCAGCATGGGGCGGACAATTAGATGTTACAGTGTGGGAAGATTGTGCCAGATTGAGTTTAACAGTTTCCTCAATCCCCGTCAGTCTATCCCCCAGGGTGTTAATTTTTTCGATCAGGGGATGGATAATAGTTTGGATCAGTTGTTCGATCATGGCCAATAAGGCCAATTGGGAAGAGGATGCTGAATCATCTAGTTTTTTACCCACCTCTGGAGTTAACAGAGCAGTAATAACAGGCAGGTTTATATCTGGGGACTCATTCTGTAATTTCGATATTTTGGTTTGGGACCCACTTTCTCCAACCCCGTCGTGTTTCCTTTTAGCAGATTTAGCCTTAACGGGTGTTGTACTTTGGGCATTAGCTTTTATGGGTGTAGGTAGACGCCCCTGTATGCTAACGCTGCAGGCTTGCGGACTAATGTTTGTTACCGTTTGGGGTGATGTAACAGGGGTATACCTGATATTGCACATACTATTTAATTCGTCTAGCCAGGGGAGATTAGACGCTGTATTGGATGTTTTTGAGGGGGGTTCCATGCTAGTAAGGGTATATTTGAGCTGAACTGTAGAAATAGTTATAACAACAGTGCTATACGTTCGTTATTGCCGAATTGTCAATTGCGTGCCCGTCTTATGTCTTAAGGCATAGGTTCAACCAGAAGGATATATTTTGTAACCACTCCCTTAGGGGTCTAGGTAACAATTTCTAGGCGAAAGTAATAGTCAATGGAATAGTCAATCAGTAGATTTACCTCCTCCTTAAAGGCCAAGGGGGGTGGCCCGTCCCGTCCTCCTCTGGCCTCTGAGGGCCACAGAGGGCCCGCCCTTTGCCCGGGCTTAGCCCGCGCGCGTCCCGCGACGCGGAGGAAGCCTCCGCTTTTTCTGTGCCTCCTGGCGCGCTGTGACAGGAAGTGACCCGCTCGGCCTGCTGGGAGCTGCAGTTCCCCGGCGGCCGTGTAGCTGTAGTTCACCGGCGGCAGGGGGAACAAACAGCGTATGGACCCCAGCAGCGGCCTGTGGCGAGTGGCGTTGCACAAGTGTCCCAGGTATGGCGGGATTCGAAGGATTTTGCCCCCGCTCCTCAGTGGGAGCCTCCGCTTTTTCTGCGCCTCCTGGCGCGCTGTGACAGGAAGTGACCCGCTCGGCCTGCTGGGAGCTGTAGTTCCCCGGCGGCCGTGTAGCTGTAGTTCACCGGCGGCAGGGGGAACAAACAGCGTATGGACCCCAGCAGCGGCGTGTGGCGTTGCACAAGTGTCCCAGGTATGGCCGGATTAGAAGGATTTTGACCCCGCTCCTCGTGGGAGCCTCCGCATTTTCTGCGCCTCCTGGCGCGCTGTGACAGGAAGTGACCCGCTCGGCCTGCTGGGAGCTGTAGTTCCCCGGCGGCCGTGTAGCTGTAGTTCACCGGCGGCAGGGGGCAAAATCCTTCTAATCCGGCCATACCGGCGACACTTGTGCTGCTGGGGTCCATACGCTGTTTGTTCCCCCTGCCGCCGGTGAACTACAGCTACACGGCCGCCGGGGAACTACAGCTCCCAGCAGGCAGAGCGGGTCACTTCCTGTCACAGCGCGCAAGGAGGCTCAGAAAAAGCGGAGGCTTCCTCCGCGTCACGGGACGCGCGCGGGCTAAGCCCGGGCAAAGGGCGGGCCCTATGTGGCCCTCAGAGGCCAGAGGAGGACGGGACGGGCCACCCCCCTTGGCCTTTAAGGAGGAGGTAAATCCACTGATTGACTATTCCATTGACTATTACTTTCGCCTAGAAATTGTTACCTAGACCCCTAAGGGAGTGGTTACAAAATATATCCTTCTGGTTGAACCTATGCCTTAAGACATAAGACCGGCACGCAATTGACAATTCGGCAATAACGAACGTATAGCACTGTTGTTATAACTATTTCTACAGTTCAGCTCAAATATACCCTTACTAGCATGGAACCCCCCTCAAAAACATCCAATACAGCGTCTAATCTCCCGAGGCTAGACGAATTAAATAGTATGTGCAATATCTGGCATACCCCTGTTACATCACCCCAAACGGTAACAAACATTAGTCCGCAAGCCTGCAGGGGCGTCTACCTACACCCATAAAAGCTAATGCCCAAAGTACAACACCCGTTAAGGCTAAATCTGCTAAAAGGAAACACGACGGGGTTGGAGAAAGTGGGTCCCAAACCAAAATATCGAAATTACAGAATGCGTCCCCAGATATAAACCTGCCTGTTATTACTGCTCTGTTAACTCCAGAGGTGGGTAAAAAACTAGATGATTCAGCATCCTCTTCCCAATTGGCCTTATTGGCCATGATCGAACAACTGATCCAAACTATTATCCATCCCCTGATCGAAAAAATTAACACCCTGGGGGATAGACTGACGGGGATTGAGGAAACTGTTAAACTCAATCTGGCACAATCTTCCCACACTGTAACATCTAATTGTCCGCCCCATGCTGGTCTTCTTAATCCGCCCAACCAAACTATCCAAAATATAGCTCCCCCAACACAAGTTAACAGTCCCTACTACTGTGTGCCCACTTGTTCCTAAGGCACCACCCATACTTGTCACGGATTGCAATGTCAAGCCCAGATTAAAATGTACTAAGACTCCTCGCATTAATCTTCCCCCAGAGGCCGCTCCATTTGTGTCCATCCTCTCGGGGGTCCCTCCACTGAAATATGGAAAACCTGAGAGAACCACCGACCTGCTAAACAAAGTCAAGTTTTGGCTATCGAAAAATAGACCCTCACCGCATAACCTTGATGGCAGGATAGTCAGTGTGAGGAGAGTGGGTTGGTTGGGTCCCCTTCGAAAAGATATTTGTGGCGACTTGGTCCTAATTAGATTTAGGTGCAGACAAGTTGTTCCCTACCTCCAGTCTTGGCAGCCTCAAGAAGGTGATGGTCCCATAACAACTTGGGACCTACATGATTTTTATCCAAGTGAATCATATACCCCCTTTCGGAAACAAACCGTTGATAATAACACTGAGCTGGGTCATAGATTTTGCCCACCAAATGAGTACAGTATCGTTCCCTTTAATCAATTTGTTTTACCGCAAAGCAGTTTTAACTATAGCAACCTTTCCCAATTCAACCCTTTCACGTTACATCAGAACTGTCAATATTAGGCTGATGCTTATCATGTAATCCATTTAGATAATATTGTCTTTGTCAACTGCAAATATCTGTAATGCTGTTTTAAATTTTATTAGATCAGCTCTGGTGATTAGAAATAGATACTGAGTCTTGATGGAAATTAGCCTTAAAAACCTGTATTGTGATTTTATTTTAAAATCTTGTAAACATGTATTGTGATTTTATGGTGGATCAATTGCAATGTCCTTTGAAAAAATTTTCTATGTATACTTTTATGATTTCTACATGGAATCGAAATAAAGTTATTTGATTTGACTTGTGTGAGGCTAACCTACCAGCTAGGACCTTGCTCAGGATCTTGAAATCCAAATTAAGCATGGAAAGGGGCCTATAATCTTTAACCCCTGCCCTCAGTGACCTAATTTTGGGAAGGGGGATTACTAAGGCACTCCGAATGGAGGCAGGCGGAGCCCCGGTCTCATAGGCATTTGCGTACATCCCGGACCAGTTGTGGCACGAGTACATCAGAGAAGCACTGGTAGAAATTCAGCCGGAAGTCCATCCGGCCTGGTGTTTTACCGGAAGTCAACGCATGAATAGCAGCCTTAATTTCCATCAGGGTGATTGGATCTCCTAACCCCTCCCGAACCTCATCCGCCAACACCTTAAGGGGTAAAGGTTCCAAGAACTGTCTTACCGCAGAACAAGGGACCACCGCCTGGGCCGTGTACAGGCGTTCATGATAGGCGGCGAAGGAGTCATTAATTTCATCCCGGCAATACAGTGCCCCACGATCCTCCTTTTCCAATTGGATAATAGGAGAGCCACCTAGTTCAGGTTTGATTAATCTGGCTAAAAGACGGCCCGCCTTCCCTTCCTCTCTCAGTACCCTAGCCAGATATTCAATATAATTGTAACAATGTAAGCGTCCAAGGCCGCATTATAATGATCACGTGCCTCCTGCAGTGCCAAGGGAGTCGCCTCCCCCGTACCGTGTATATTATCCAACCTACAAATATTCTCTTTCAGTCGAATACCTCCTGACCAAGCTCCCTGAAGGCCCCAGTCGCTTGTCCCAGAAAATGGCCCCGCACCTCCACCTTGAACGCCTCCCATTCCACCTAGAGTGAGGATGCAGTGTTGGCATTAATAGGGAAATACATATCAAGAAGAGTATGTAACGTCATCCGAAACTGGTTGTTGTCTAGCATTGCCGGATTGAGTCTCCAAGTGGGGACAGTAGGACGTCGTCCCAGCGGTTGATGTACTATCATTAGTGGGCTGGGGTCCGATAGTGTAGGGCCCAGATATTCTGTGTGCGTGATAGTTCTGTTAAAGGCAGGGGAGCATAAAAACATATCGAGGCGTGTATGCACCTGGTGCACTGAGGAGAAAAATGAAAATTCCCTATAACTGACATGTTGTAGCTGCCATGTATCTTCCAGCCCCCAGTGTGTCATTCAAGCACGGAACCCCAGAGTGGTACGACAAGCCAGGTACCCCATTAAAGGCGGATCCGACTGGTCTGCTACAACATCCGCAACACAGTTAAAGTCTTCCCCCAAGGAACAGGTTGCAACGTACACTACTCGCCAACGCAGCTCAAAATATGTTCAAAAAGCCAACCTGATCCTGATTAGGGGCATATATATTTCGAAGTGTAACTTCGTGCCCTGCCAGTCTCCCAGCCACAGGACATATCTGCCTCCCTCATCCAAATATGTTCTCTGCACTGCAAAAGGGACTCCCGGTTTCACCCAAATCAATACCCCCTTGGCAAAAGCTGAGTAGGTAGTAGCTAATACCTGACCCTCCAACGTTGTTTCAGTTTCCCGGCTTCCTCACTGTTTAAATGGGTTTCCTGCAAGAACGCTATGTGGATGTCCCTACTCCGCAGATATGGGTAAATGTTATGGTGCATTGCCATGGACCCCATCTCCCTAATTTTAGGAACCGTACATGATGTTGGACCTCTGCCATTACCGCCTCATCATACCAAAACACATCCCGGTAGCTGGGGTCTCCACCCCATCCACCGGTTGCCTAGAACTTTCAACCCCTCTGCAACCATACCAGGTCATAAAAACAACGATGAAAAAACCCTAAGGTAGTCAACTCCCCAATCCCAGGGCAGTCCAACAACGGTCAGCCGCCCAAGCATCTTACGTTACAGTATGGGCTAGATGAGGCCTCAACCTAGTGAGACACTGAACAGGGGTAGGCTAAGCAGAAAAGAGCACAAGAAAAGCGAAAATAAATGTTCCTATCATGGAGAGTGCATCAGCCTGCAAAAAACAACACACAGCACAAGGCTCAAAGCGGGTAACATTGAAACAATAAGACTCTATTTAGCACAGCCACCCGCAGTTACCAGTCACAGCAGATAATATCGTACGCAGAGCGAGGCATCTTCACGCTGTCGCCAGGGGAGGAGTTTGTTTCATTGCCAGCCGACTCTCCAAGAGAACTGGCCCCTGCACCCGGAGCCGGACCCTGTCCCCCCACCAGGGCTACCACTGCCCGCAGAGCCCCGACCCTCTCTTTCTCAGTCTTTGAGGGAGTCGGCTTCTTGGAGGTTCCTTTGCAAGTGCGCCATCTCAGTCTTCACTGTTGGTCCATGGGCTGCGGTCCAGCGTTCTTAGGGCCTCCAGTCTTAGGATATTTGCCTTTTTAGAACTCCAACCAATCCCATGCATCGGTAGGGCTATCAAAGTAATGAGTGGTTCCGTCCAGGAAGATACGGAGGCGGGCCGGGAACATCAGGGAATATTGAAGGCCTTTATCACGTAGGGCTCTCTTGACCTCCAGATACAAAGTCAGTCTCCTCTGTACCTCCAACGTATAATCTGGAATTATACGGTGAAGGGGCCATCCTCTCTCGCTTTTTGTAAGAGGAGGTCTCTGTCACGGAAAGTGAAGCAGACGGGCCACCAACGGACATGGGGGTCTCCCATGTGCCAAAGGTCTAGCCGGCACCCTATGCGCCCTTTCAAGGGTGTAGAAGGAGGAGAGGCCTTCCAACACTACTACAGTTTTGAGCCAGTTCTCAAGGAATGCCACCATATCACCACCTCCGTTCCTTCTGGTAGGCCTAGGATACGTACGTTGTTCCTCCTGTTGCGCCCTTCAGCATCCTCCGCTCTGCGTTCCAACTGACCCACTCTGTCCGTGAGAGCCCCCATCCGCTGCTCCAGTGCCCTATGGGAGGGTGCCAACTCTACTACGGTAGACTCCGTCTCCTTGACACTCTCTGATAGTTTTTTATGTTCCTCACGCAGCTGGCCAAGACCCACCACAACGGTATTAAAGTCCTGGTGGAGGGTCTCTTTAGTATCTGCAATTATATCCAGGACTTTGTTGAATTGCTTTTGGAATGGGTCATCCAGGTTGGTTTGTGACTGTACCTGCGCGCTATCTGCCACGTCCAGCGTGGCGCCGGCCTAGTGACCCTTAGGTTTCCCCATGGCAGTAGAGAATCCCGGACGTGGTCCCTGCTAACAATAATCACCAACCACAGAGATCTGGGCTAGCAAGGGCCGCCCACCCCGGCGAAGCCGTCGCTGTAATGCATGGAGCAGGTCTATTCTGCCCCCGCTATCCTCAGCATCCAAAGGCCCTCAAATACACACTTTTCAATTTTGAGATAAATATATTCAGCCAAGCAAATGATTCTAATTTAGTAGGCTGGCTTGCTTACAGGAGAGCTACTCAAAGATAGCTGGAAAGCTAGCACTAGCTCACAAGGTACTCGTTGGAGACACATGATCAGGAGTGCAGCTATCTTGTCCAATATTGGAGCACAGGCGCAGTGTAGTATAGTTCCTATATTCCCAATAGGCCGTGCGCATTGGAATAGTATATCCAATAGATATGATGTAGGACTGAGGTCGACTAGCTCTCTATTGAATATACTAAACTTAATAGTGAGTGCCAGCTAGCTCAGAGGTCACTAGAAACTTTCTCGAATTCACAAGAAGGGATTAGTTTCTCACAACCGCATAAACATGACAACTTTGTTTTCCAAGAGTAAGAAATGAATTTCTAGAGTCGTGGAAACAATAGATAAGAATTTTACTCAGTCAATCGTGCATGCTTCGTTTCTACAGAGATGTAGAGAAAATAGACAGACAGGTGTTTTTCAATAAAAGGATTAATTGAACAGTCTTCTTTCTCACACAGAAGAAATGAACTGCTACAATCATAATGCAGGCTGCAAAGTATAATGCGTACAGCAAGAACAATATTATAAAATAATACTGTAAGAGCATTGTATGGTTTCTAAGCCATATAAAATCTATATATATAAAAACAAAAGTATGTCTGTTTGTCCTTTATGCATTACTACACCATTCATCTGATCGCCATGAAACTTTGGGAAGTTGTTGAGTACACTCCCGCAAAGGTTTCTGGCAAAATATATTTTTTTAAATATCGGCCCCCCGGCTCCCCAGGGCTATCATAATCTTTCAAATACTGAACGTTTACAGTTTACGGTGCGACTCGCTTTTGCAATGACCATCAACAAAGCACAAGGACAATCGCTGCAAATGTGTGGACTAGATTTGGAGAATCCGTGCTTCTCACATGGACAACTGTATGTGGCCAGCTCACGCGTCGGAAAACCTTCCAATTTATTCGTTTACGCACCAGAGGGAAAAACAAAAAATACCGTGTATCCACAAGCACTCGAATAAATAAACAGAATTAAAACAACACTTTAAAATGTTTTCCATATTAAAATGAATACGTTTCAATAAAAATTACACAATGTAAATTAAATGTTATCATAACAAGTTTCCTTAAATGTCCTTTCTTCTGAGATCACAGCAACGCGCAAGCTAGTACATACATAAATAACAATGACTAAAATACTCAACTGGTGTTTCTAAAATACGCCTACCCTGGTGTACCTAACCTAAGTCTAGTACGAGGGAAGAAGTAAGTATTTGGTAGCCTAGTTTTAGTTTTCTTTGCCAAAAATCTATCCAAGATTTCTCCTAGGTACTAATCAGCTCTATACCTTGGTTTAGAATGAAGGAGGTCTGGTATCTCTGTCTCGGGCTCGATTTCCCAACACCCCGCAAGGGGAGCTTGGAAACACTGGAGCTGGATTCTCAGTGAGAGAAAGGACAGCTTCTTGATCAGTGCGTCAGCTGGAGGGTCAGCTTCCTTTGGCACTTGCTGTAGCGAGTTGCGTCAGGCAAGTAGATAGTCGAACTGCTCCGAACCACCGTGTCTTGCTAGGGCAAGTGAAGGCATATTTATACCTTGAAGGTGCCTAGTTTGGCGTAAAGTCGGGCATAATAAGGTCAGTAAAGAACCCCAAGGGAATAGTAGTTCTTTGTAAAGTACAAGATTTCCTGGACAAATCAATATTCAAGCAAGGGGTGGTCCCTGACTGCTTAAGCCAATTTTCCCAGAAATCGTTGTGACGTTTTTGGTACGGGTGGAAGTAGTCATGCCTATATTTGGACTGCACGGGCTATGTCTAAATAAGGGGTTGATTTCTATGCCTATATTAGGGCAATGTGACTTGTACCTATACAAGTACATGAATCGGGAAATTTCGCTTGGAACCTAAAACGCCATACAACACCCACTCCACTGTATTACGTACGACATTACTAAATTCTAAACACTTCAAACATATCTAAATCATGATCTGTTAAACCCCCACCCAAAATACAAAATCTGCATTTCAAATGGCTGTACATGAAAAATAACAATTGTGCTGTATGTATTTTGAAAGCAATGTTTCATTCAAAGCATATTGATGACATTTAAAAGACCCTTATCCGAATTAATCATTAAAATACATTTATGAAATGGCTTTTAAATACAGTAAAGAAAGTCGAGACCATTCATGGCAGAATATATAAACTGTTTGAACGTGGACAAGGTCAAATATTGTCTCTTGGTTGTATTGAAATAAATCTTGTTCTCTAAGAATAGTTCTACTTTAAGCAGAGTCCTTCGTGCCAAAAGGAAAAAATACAATTTAGAAAAAAGTCTAATCATAGAGAAGAGGGAAAAAAAATATAGTTCCAAAGTTAGAAGCTTGTTTGGAAAAATGAAGGTCGAATTCAGATTCTCTCAGAACACTCTGTGCTAATTTCAAAAGTCAGTGTCATTGTTAGGAGAAAACATCAAATCTTCTAAGCTGGTAAAGCATTTGTCTACTACAGTAGGTGAAAGTTGGACTACCTCGTTAAGCAGATCAATTGTACAAAGATGAGAAGCATCGCCGTCAGTCGCATTAGCAATGTTCGGGGTAGATGGTACCTGTGCGCCTGTTGCTCCACGTATCTCACCGTCAGCATGTTGCGTCTGTGAGATCTCAACGAATGCCGTCATCAGGATTGGTAGCCGCTGGGGACAACACAGTGCATGAGCTGTTACTGTTCCAAGCAAAGTATCAATATCCGTTGGCATGACTGATGGGAGTGTCAGACAGATGTCTAGCACGCATTCTTCTCCACATAGCAGGTATCGTAGAACAGGTAAGACGCAATCTTGCCAGATTGGTCGAAACAATGGAAACCACGTGGTGTTCAAATCTCTTAAAGAAGTTAGTCCCAGTATTTGTATCATGCGCTCACAACACTTCATTGCCAGGAGAGTGTTCTCCAAGGTGCTCTGGGTGTTGATGGTGAGTTTTCTTGCCATATCGGAGCAGAAGGAACAAAAATAGTATCCCTGCTACGAGTCCCAAAATGAGAGGCAGTCCGCCAAACACAGAGTGCACGAAGTTTGGAAATATGCCTAGGAATGCTTCAAAGGGTGCTAACAGTCCCGAAAAAACTGTCTTAAATACATGTACAATACCACTGGTATCAGACATGTTTAAGATACGACCCAACATTTATGAGAAATGTATAGGGCAGTTTGTTGATAAAAGGGCATGTATCTCTGCAGAAGTCCTTGCGACTTGCAGATCATACGTCTCTCTGGATGAGGTCAGTGGTAAAGTTTTTTGTAAAAGAATTGCTTTCATTCTGCTTAAAGTATCAATTCGTATAGAAGAGATGTTCAGTGAAGGCCATAACGGCGACTCCCCATCTGTCTTGGTTTGAGGAAACAATACTTGCATACAGCAAGTGACCCTGGTTGACACAGTTACGAGATAGGCTATTCCTGGCAACATGCCACAGCAGCTGTGACCATTCAACATAATATAGCTTCCGTTAGAAAGCTGCCTGAAAATTGGATCAATCACTGCAGCTGGTGGCAGGATAAGTTGTGCGAGGAACCATCGCAGGCCCTGTGTAAATGAATACCCTGACATAAGAGTATACCGCTCAGCGAGTTTTTGCAGTTTGCACCACAAAGAAATACCTATTTTCCCCCACTCCAACATCTGTGTGTGTATGGTAATCCCAGGTCGACTTGATGTATTCCTTACCCAACCTTTCATATATGCCTGCTGGTATATGTTTTAAGCAATACTGAAATTGGAAAATCAACGCAGGCAGAGTGATAGTACTGTGTATTATCCATTTTGTTGCTGGTTTTTCAGAAACAGTTAATGGTAATCTTTCCAGTTTCTCAATGCCCAGCACCGTATAGTCTGCTCCTCTTTCTGTCAAAGTGATTTGTTTATCTGTAAGGTTAACTTCAGAAAACAATGTTGTGGTGTTGATTAGACGCCATGGCACATAGCCAGAATGAAGGTTTTGTAACGTCAAGCCCAAAAGCATTATAGAACGCAATTGTGACTGTCCATGCTGTAACATGAGCAAGTCCTGTTCCATTATGTATATGGCAGAGGATACTATGCTGTCCAAAGAATATATTCTGGATGACAGAGTCGTTAATCCATTGTCAACTACAGAGAGTGATTTCTCTAAATTAATACGATCAATTTCTCGTATTCGTTCTGCAGTCTCTGCTTGTATTGCTTTCCAAGCTTCATTATAAATGGCATACATACCGGCGTATATAAAGCGTTTATGACTCGTCTTTGCAGGACCTTTTAGGAAGTCCCTTAAATCAACGCCATCCTTAAGTAAAGATAAGTGTTGTTTTACTTCTTTTAGTGTAGAACCTTGTAGCCACTCAAGGCACAGTTTCCCTACACTATATGATGTTTTTATCCCTGGATGTTGTCTCTGGACAAATCTTGGGTCAGGCCTAGTGAATGTGAACCCTTGTGTCTTATTCAGGAATCTATCTTGATAGTTGTTTGTGTCTGTGGGCCGGATCAACCGTTTTTATTTTAATCAGGATCTGTTCTGTTGTTAAGTAAAATAGTTTTTACGTCAACCACCCCCTCTGAAGTGTTCTTACAATCAGGTGTAGGTGTGGGTATGGACGGTTTGTTCAAATCTTTTATCTTAGATAAGCCAAGACAAGATGTCTGTTGAACAGTGTCATTTAAAAACATTATTTGTTCAGGGATGATGCAGGTTCTAAATAGGGCTTCTAATCCCTGCACCTGCCAGTCTTTTGTGCCCCAGACAGTTTTTGTCTCAATCTTATCCTTCCACAATTCAAAGCCTAAGGTAGACAATCGAGCAAAAAAGGCTGCAGAATAAATTTGTTTAGTATTAGTCAGCATACTTTTCATTCCTGTCTTATTAACAGTTTTAAAGTAAAATGTTTCTGGATTTGAAGTATTAAATCCTGAAAAGTATGGACGTTTTTCATAAAATGCTTTTGAGCTACCCTTTGGTGGCATTGGACAATGTTCCCATTGATTATAAGTGTAAATATTTCTCAGATTTGCAAATTTATGCAAAAAATGATGACCATGATGGTTATAACAGTACATCTGTTTATAATCTGATTAACCTTCTAAGTATTCATGATTTGTAAATTTGGCAAACATTTCTAAGTCTGACATCATAATATTAACAGTCTCAAAGTCCCAATCATCAGAAAAGGTACTAGATGAAACAAAGTCACTCAAGGAAACCTTGAATTGGTGTGGAATCTTCAACAGCTCCGCCGGACCAAGAATGTCATATTCAGCTCTGTCCCAAACTATACCACCAGGTATAGGAACGGCTGTGATGTTCACTGATATCAAGTCTCTTTGTTCACAATGAGATGATTTGTGTGGCCTTAGGAGTAAGTTGATGTTCTTACTTGATGTGTCCTTTTTACTATATCTTCCTTCTATTAGCATTCCCAAAGTTAGTACAAGAGTCAACCAAAGCAGAGAAAAAGTATCCCCTTCATAATCCAAAGTTCAACCCATGGTGAAACCAGATAAGTCTTTTCCAGTTGCTGAAAAAGTTTTGTAGCTTGTTCTTTTTGCTGGCATCGTTTCAGGTTCACTGGGATCCTCGCAAAATGTATCAAAGTTTATGAAATAGCCAGAGGCAGTTCTGTCAATTGTAGGGATTGCATCAGGATTAGTTGAAATTGCTGGAGCTACTTGATCGCTTGTCATGTTCGTATAGTCCGACGCTATATCATTGTAGACAGGCCTTTCTTGACAAACTGTTATTTGGGTCTCAAGAGGCACAAGTTCCATGGCTTTGTTGCATAGTCCTTCTTTTTGTACTGCAGAATCTTCAAAGGTGATGAGTCCCTCAGTTTGAACCTCTTGGATGGTAGCCAGGTTTGGTTGTCTGCTTCATCTTTGGAGTCCACTTTGCCTACCACTTATGACTGGCCACATGATGTGGTGTACCAGGTCGATCGATATGAACCTGTTCTTGATCCGTGGATTGCTAGCACCGGTACTGGTTGTCTGTAAGAAGGCCCAAATTCCTTCTTGTCCCCAATCTTTGGAATCCAGACAGGCCTTGCTGGGACGGGTGGTTCTCCTTCAGTGGCTGCTGGCATCTGCAATGTGTTGCTTAGACTTCTCCTTGTGTCATTTAAGTCCTGCAAAACAGCCAAACGATCTTTATTATCAAAAGGTTTTTGTTCTACCACTGAAGTGTGACGATCAAGGTCTTCGACAATCATTCTAGTTCCAAAAAGGATTTCATATGGAGTGATTCCACCCAGAGAACTTCTTGGCAGATTGTTAAGACTACGTTGGACACTTATTAGATGTTGGACCCACCATCACCCGAACCTAATACCCTAGCTGATATAGATTGCTTTATGTTCCGTTTTTTTCTTTCCACAACCAAATTTCCCTCAGGATGGAATGGACTAGAATACCAAAATGCAACGCCCAAGCTGACCATGTCCTCCTTGTAAGCTTTTGAGCTAAACAGGCCACCCCGCATGCCGAACGGCTCCTCCACTGTGACCGCGTCTTGCCCCCGGCACCGCAGGTTCGCCCCCGGCGTTCCCCTACTGCTCATTTTCCCGCTGTTGCCCACCTGTGAATCGTGCTTTTTTCCTTTAAATTTTTGTTTCATGCTCCGTCTTCCTGCTGTTCCCCACCTGTGACTTATGCTCTAATCTTTATCTTTTTGTTCCTGTTATTGCGTAGTTGTTGGTATCCCTGACCTCAGTGTGTTCCCCCCGCTCCCTGCTTCCCGCCGCTGCTCCCTCGCGGCCCTTCCCCTTTTTCCTGTAACCCCTGCCCATTGGCCGCCCCGCTCCCGCCTTCCAGCTGCTTCTCCCTCCCACTTCGCCTCATGCCCCCTGGCCTCTACTTTGCCACCATTCGACGACATGGGAGACGTAGATGATATCTATGAAGCGCTCTTCCTATGGATCCAAAGTGCTGCCAGTATCCATGCCCCTAGTGTAAAATTCTCCCGCTCACGCGACAAAGAGGCTCATAAATGGTTCTCTGCGGACCTCAAACAACTTAAACTCGAGGTCAGGCAAAAAGAGAGAATTTGGCGCAGAAATTATCTTCCACAAGATAAAGAAGTCTATTGCCTGAGCCGCCGTCTCTACCAAAAAACCATTCTTAAGAGGAAGACCGATTACTTTTCAGGCATAATTCTGAAATCCCAGAATCAAACTAAAGACATCTTTAGAATAGTGAACGACCTCTGTAACGATGAGCGTACGTCACTACCTATCGCACATTCTCAAGCGTTATGTGATGATTTGAATAACTACTTCATTAATAAAATCATTACAATCAAACAAAGTATACCACCACACCCTGCCAGCAACATCACTGAGGACGCATACATGAATTCAGAGATCTTAGACCATATCCCCCCGATTGACCCCAAACAATTGTCGGAACTCCTTCAACGGATCAAATCAGGGTCACCTAATGATATTTGCCCCCCTTCCATCTTTAGAGAATTAGGCCTATCCCTCCCACATGCACTCCTGCCTATTCTCAATGAATCCCTCAGACAAGGCAGAGTTCCCACAGATTTTAAAAAAGCCCTCCTTATACCTTTGGTAAAAAAACAAGGGAAGGATCCTTCGGATCTTACAAATTATAGACCTATCTCCCTGCTGCCCTACCTCTCAAAGGTGCTGGAGGCTCATGTCTCTAAGAGTGTCTCTAATTTCATCGAGACCACCAACTACTTGGAGCCTAATCAAGCGGGGTTCCGCCCAGGTCACTCAACAGAGGCGGTGATCCTGGCGGTTCAAGACAATCTTAGAGCCAATGCGGATGTCGATACACACCAAGCCCTGGTGCTGCTTGACCTCTCGGCTGCGTTCGACACAGTTGACTATGACATCTTGCTCAACCGTGTCGAACAGGCCGGCCTGAGAGGACCAGCGTTGAGCTGGATCACTTCCTTTATCGAGGGCCGGACTCAGGCAATTCAACTGGGCAGCTTTGTAGGCACTAGGCATACATCCACCTGTGGAGTCCCGCAGGGGTCGTCATTATCCCCCTTATTATTTAATCTTTATCTCCTCCCTCTTCTTTATTCCCTTAAGAAGTTTAAAGTCACGGTGTTCAATTACGCGGACGATTTACAGCTATTATTCCAACTGAACATTCCTGATGCTGTGTCCGAATTTCAGAACACCATGAAACACATCCAATGCTGGATGAACGAAAACCATCTAAAACTCAACCCGGGCAAAACAGAACTACTTTTGCCCGGGAACAGTTTATCCAGCTGGAGTGTTAACTACTGGCCAGCAGACCTGGGCATCCCCCCTGTAAGGTCCACGGCTGTAAAGAGCTTAGGTATCATGCTCCACACGGACCTGTCCTTAAAAACCCAGGTGGGCGCCGTGGTCTCAGCAAGCTTTTTTTCAAATGAGGAAAATAAAAAAAATTGCTCACTTCCTCACCCAGTCTGCCTTAATCCAGGTTACTATTGCCTTGGTCATGTCCCGCCTGGACTATTCCAACAGCGTCTACCTGGGACTTCCAGTGGGCCTGTCGAAGAGACTTCAACTAGTCCAGAATCAGGCGGCTAGACTCATCTTACAACAGCCAAAATGGTCTTCTATTAAACCAGGGCTAGAAAAGCTACACTGGCTTCCGATTTCCCAGCGCATAGCCTTTAAAGCAGGCTGTATCACCTTTATTCGCAGTCTGGTTTCTAAATATACTCCCACCAGAAGCCTGCGTTCTGCTCAAAAATCCCTATTGGAGGTGCCTCGCTTTAAAAGGAAGCGACAGGGAGGCTGCTGCTTTCGCCATCTAGCAGCCTCACTTTGGAACTCCATCCCCTTACCGATTAGGCAGAGTAAGGATTTACTCACCTTTCGTAAGGGACTAAAAACCTGGCTGTTCTCTCAAGCCTACCATTAGCCATTGTTAGCTTAGTGTTATGTTGTACGGATTCTTCACTCTCCCTATAGCGCCATGAAGCCCACGGGCGTACGAGCGCTTTATAAATTGATTTTAACATAACATAACATAACATAACATATGGAGGCCGCACCGATGGCGCGCCGAAGACGCGCCTAAGGCAAGCCCGTCTGCGCCCGTCCGCGCCTGGACCGCTCCCAGTGCCAGGACTCCTGGCCTTCGACGTTGCCAGCCTACCCGATGGACTTACGATACCGCCACCCTCCACGCACTCAACACCGGCCGGAACCCCACCTGCTACCGAACATACCCGAAACGCACCCACGGACCCTTCACCTGCCAAGCCTGCAATTTCGCCTGCCTCCAAACCTGCACCCCACCCGCCAAGCCAGCCACCAGCAACAATCACCTCAAGTGCATCCTGCTCAACACCCGCTCCGTCCACAGGCACGCCATCAAACTCTGGAACCTCCTCGACACTACATCACCAGACGTGGCCTTCCTCACAGATACCTGGATGAACGCCTCCTCAGCCCCCGACATCGCCATAGCCATCCCGGATGGGTACAAGATCATCCGGAGGGACCGCGCCAACCAAACCGGAGGAGGCATCACCATCGTCCACAGAAACACCATCCGAATCAAAACCAGCTCCGACGACACCCTCACCGCCGCTGAGCACCTTCACTTCCAGATACACACCGACCCCAAGACCACCCTCAGAGGCACTCTCATCTACAGACCCCTGGGACCACGCACACAATTCAGCGAAGCCATCGCAGACTTCGTCAGCCCGCACGCCCTAACCTCCTCAGACTACATCATCCTAGGAGACCTCAACTTCCACTTGGAGAACAACAATGACAGCAACATCGTCGCCCTGCTGGACAACCTCGCCAACCTCGGACTCAAGCAACTGGTGAACACCCCGACCCACTACGCCAGCCACACACTTAATCCCATCTTCTCCTTCAGCAAGCACATCTCCTTCAGCCACTCCACCGGACTACACTGGACAGATCACAGCTGCGTCCACTTCAACTTCAGGAGAACCACAACCCACCACCACCCGCAACAGGTTCCCTGCAGAAACTGGAGCAAGATCACCGCCGACCAGCTCACCACCTCCCTCAGCCAGAACCCTCCCACCAACACGACAGACCCCAACGAAGCAGCCCGCAACCTCACACCGTGGCTCACCAACTGCGCCAATGCCCTCGCACCACTGAAGAACCCCCCAACAGACACGGCAGCAAGAAAGCCTCCTGGTTCACCAACTACCTCAAAAACTCCAAGAAAACCTGCTGCACCCTCGAGAAAGCCTGGCGCCATGACCAGACAACAAGAAACATGACAGCCCTCAAGAACGCCACCCGCAAACACCACCAGCTGATCCGCATCACCAAAAGGACCACATTCAAAGAACGACTGGACAACAACTCCCACAACAGCAAGGAACTCTTCAGCATTGTTAAAGAGCTCTCCAGCCTCAGCGCCTGCAACAACGACATCATACCCTTGCAAGACCTCTGCAACTCACTCGCCTCGTTCTTTCACCGCAAGATCGTCGACATACACAGCAGCTTTGACACACAGGCCACGCACCCAACCACTGATCCAGCGCCCCCACCACCACCCTCTGCACCTGGACCTCCGTCAGCACCGAAGATACCACCCGCATGATGAACACCATCCACTCCGGCTCCCCAACCGACCCTTGCCCACACCACATCTTCAACAAGGCCGACTCCATCATCGCACCCCAACTCCGGGACATCATTAACTGCTCCTTCACATCCACCACCTTCCCGGAGAACTGGAAACACGCCGAGCTCAGCACCCTCCTGAAGAAACCCACCGCGGACCCCACAGACCTCAAGAACTTCCGCCCCATCTCACTCCTCCCTTTCCCCGCCAAAGTCATCGAGAAGACCGTCAACAAACAACTCTCCGCCTTCCTTGAGACAAACGGATCCCTCGACCCTTCGCAGTCCGGTTTCCGAGCAAACCACAGCACCGAGACCGCCCTCATCGCAGCTACCGACGACATCAGGTCCCTGCTCGACAACGGGGAAACAGCTGCCCTCATCCTCCTGGACCTCTCAGCAGCCTTCGACACCGTATGCCACCGCACCCTAATACAGCGCCTCAGCAACATCGGAATCCAAGGAAAGGCCTTGGAGTGGATCATCTCGTTCCTCGCCGGCAGAACCCAGAGAGTCCGCCTCCCCCCGTTCCGGTCCTTGGCCACCGAAGCCATCTGCGGCGTCCCGCAAGCATCCTCGCTCAGCCCCACCCTCTTCAATGTCTACATGAGCCCCCTCGCATCCATCGCACGCCAAAACATCCTTAACATCATCTCCTGCGCAGACGACACCCAGCTAATCCTTTCCCTCACCAACGACCCTGCCAGAGCCAGCCTCCAGGAAGGAATGAGAGACGTTGCAGAATGGTTGCAGCTCAGTCGATTGAAACTGAACTCCGACAAGACGGAAGTCCTCATCCTGGGAACATCCCCCTCCGCCTGAGATGACTCCTGGTGGCCCCCCGCCCTGGGCACCGCCTCCAAGCCAACGGACCAGGCACGCAACCTGGGCGTCATCCTGGACTCCTCCCTCACCATGACCAAGCAAGTCAACGCCATCTCGTCATCCTGTTTCAACACCCTGCGCATGCTCCAAAAGATCTTCCGTTGGATCCCCTACAACACCAGGAAGACGGTCACCCAGGCCCTCGTTACCAGCCGACTGCACTACGGAAACACCCTCTACGCGGGAACCACAGCCAAACTCCAGAAAAGACTCAAGCGCGTACAGAACGCTTCTACACGACTCATCCTGGACATCCCCCGCCACAGCCACATCTCTCCCCACCAGAAAGACCTGCACTGGCTCCCCATCAGCAAGTGGATCACGTTCAGACTCCTCACACACGCACACAAGGTTCTCCATGACATGGAACACAAATACCTCAACAACCGCCTCACATTCTACACTCCCACCCGCCAGTTGCGCTCCACCAGCCTCTCCCTCGCCACCGTCCCAAGCATTCGCAGGACCACCACTGAAGGAAGATCCTTCTCCTACCTGGCAGCCAAGACATGGAACTCCCTCCCCCCCAGTGCCTTGAGACCCTTGTGGGTGAGTAGCAGGCTTTACAAATTCCTGATTGATTGAAACACAGGACCCTGGTCAGAATGTAGCCTGCCAATTGCGTATGTGCCAATAAAGACTCGGAAATCTTTTATAACAGTTCGAGCGTCAGCCGAGCGCTAAGGCCACATCCAAATGAATCTTGTCCTAATAGTTGTGGGATCGCATTCGTCCATGTTGACGTCTGCGTGTAGATAGTCTAATGCTGTCTAACAATGGTGTCTGTACTGGGCTGACTACACTGAAGTCAGGTATCTGGCGGCGTTCTCTGCTGCGATCTCTGTTGCAGTCATAACAATTAATTGCAAATTCGTGAATGTGGGCATTCATCCCAGGCCACCAGTACGTCTCTTTTAGTTCTAGTATAGATTTAGAGATCCCCTGATGTATCAGAACCTCTCCCAAATGTGCTTCCTGTTTGGAATCACTCTATCCCCCACTCCAGGAATTCGAGCAAAAGGAACGGAGTTTGCATCAATTATGTATGAGTATTAGAGTGGATACTTTTGAGGTAATGCTGCACCACTGCCTTTGCTTATGGCATTCACAGCTAGCATTATTTTGCCATCTATTTTTGTTTTTGAACGAGGGAATCCAGCTACGGAAGCCATTTGCACAGCTGCCTTTGCGGCTTCATCAGCCAATGAATTCCCTGCAACGTGAACGCCATCACGCTGATGACTCAGTGTATGGATCACGTGAGTCTTTAGTAGTACTTTTTGTAATTGAACTACTTGTTCCCAAAGCAATTTATGCTTGATTGTGCCACCTTTTGCATCTTTGAAACCGTTTTGAATCCAGTTCTGCAAGTACTCATTATAAGATTGCATGCAATAATAGGAATCGCACACTATGAGTGTAGGGAATTCGCGATCAGTATTTTCAAGAGCCATCTTGAATGCTTGTAGTTCAGCTCGCTGAGCTGTACAATCTCCGAGAGATTGCATTTTTGTGAACATAGGTCGAAATTTACCATCGCGCCAGTGACCTTTAAGGATCGCGCACGCAGCACTTTAAGCTTGTTTACCCCCAATAGCGGGCTGTGCTGATCCATCTTTATAAATTTTACATTGGTACTGTTCTATATGTAGAATCTCAGTAGGCAGAGGACATTCTTGTTCGTATTGTAGAAATTCTTGTGTTTTCAAATAGGGGTCAAAAGCGTATTCAACGTTTGTTGCTGCAAGATAATTAACCCATTGTATCCATCTCGGATGTAAAGCTTTTGCATTTGGAATGCTCGCTTTTGTTACTGCCTGTAAGGCGGTTACAGGTGTAACAACCATTATGCGTTTACCCTGTGCGAGGGCTCTCTCTTTTGCTACTGCAGTTTGAACCGCTGTCAGAATTTTTCCTGTATAGGTGAATTTCATTTCAGCTTGTGTGTACAAGTGTGATTTATAAGCTATTGGGACTTTTTCTCCTTCATTAAAGGTTAAGTACGTGAATCCGCATCTTCCTGGAATGATTCGGATACAAGGTTGCGTACGTTTACGCAAGTCTGTAAATGTGATGTTGTTAACATGTCTATTTGCACTGAACGCAAAATTTCTGTGTGTTTTTTAGTCCAATTAACTGTCTTGAAATCAGGTTTGATTAATTCGTAGAGAGGTTTAACCCTTTCTGCGTAATTTAGAATGTAAGTTCTTCTAAAATATAGGAAACCCATAATTTACTGTAGGTTTTTCAGCGTCTTTGGAGGTTGGAGCAGCGCACATTTCTCTAGAAAGTTTGCTGCATAGCTTTTGCCTTCACTTGAAAGTTCATATCCTAAAAACAGGATGTTGAGGTGGGCAATTCTTGATTTTTTTAAATAGAATTTATACCCTTCAGAGGCGAAGCCAAGTATGATGGTGTTCACCTTGTTCAAGTGCCTGTCCAAGTCATCATCCGTTAAATAGATGTCATCGACCTAAGATAATACCTCATCATCATACGTTTGTAGTAACTCTGTTACTCTGGCTGAACATAACCCTGGACTATTCGTGAATCCCTGGGGGAGACAACAGAATTGACGCTGTGTCCCCATAATTGAGAAAGCGGTCAAATGCCTACTTTCAGGTGCGATGTTTTGACAGAAGAAGCCATTAGAAATATCTAATGTAGTTTTATATTTTTTACGCACAATGTTATTCATTAACCCCTTGTGTGCACGTGACAGCCGGGAGGCGTCACGCGTCACAGTGGGCGTGTGCGGAGGACGGCCCCCAGCCATCTGAACCCCGTCCACTCTCTATTTACCCAGCACCACGGCGGAATTTGCGCCGCGGTCAAGGGGTTAATGCGGCACTATGAGCATTTTGCAACATGAGTTTAAGTGTCTAAAATCCAAAACTAGGCGATACGTATTGTCTGGCTTGGAGACAGGAAACAAAGGATTGTTCATTGATGAGGTGCCTGTGTCAATCACCCCTTGGCACTCAAGTTGATTTAAGATCTCTCTGACTTGTTTTTTAGTTTTTAGCTTCTTGCTTAACTGGGTACTGCTTTAGGGCAGCTGGTTGGGATTTTAACTGTATTTTATGTTGAGGAGAATCCTCATCCCATCCCACATGGTTTTTAGGTCTCGTAGCGAAAACACAGCGCGTCAGCGCTGTGTCTTCTTAGAGATCTATTGTTGCCGACTGTGCTTCCCAGGAGACAGTGCCGGCCGCGCGCATCGCCTTGGAGGCGATTTGAAACTGGAACGCGCGCTGTGGCCAGGCGCTGTCTCCTGGGAAGCTCAAGCACCACACATGCATGCGCATACACACAGACACACACACAAGCGCCCATGCACGCACGCACATACATACATACAGAGACCCCCCCTCACACATACACACACGCGCGCACACACACACAAGTGCACCGAGGCCCCCCTCCCCCGCCGTCATCGTCGCACACATACATACGCACACGAGCATACACACACACAAGTGCACCAAGCCCCCCCAGCCTTTTGGAACTTACCTGGCCAATGTCGGGGACTCTGCTATCAGCATGCGGCGCCCAACCTCCTGCTGGCGCGGCCCCGGGGCTCTACAACGCTCACAGGAGCCCTGGGCCGCGAGACGCATCGACTCCGCCTGCCTCCTCTTCCGGTCTGGACGTGGCCCCGCCCCCGTCACAGGCGACCGTGCCTGACTTCCGGGGCGGCCGCGGCGGGATTCCGGGGGCATTTAGTATGCTGCTGCTCTAAATTTGCCCTGCACCAAGCTTGCTCAGGTTTTCAGACACCCGGACGTTCGATAGACTCGGCGGTAAGATTAATGCAACTTTGAATTTTATGTTCCTTGTGTTCTCTTTCTTGTATGACTATCTGCACATGGAATCCAACTGTGAAAAAACAGGCCAGGGCAGGCCACGTGGAACTCTGCGCAAGTCCAGAATGTTCCAACAGCTTTAGGCGGGGGTGCACTGTGCTTCAGAGTAGAGGCGGGTGTTTGCATCTTTCTCCCATTCAAGTGCTAAATACCGTGCCATCTTGGGCAAATCTTTACATCATAGCTGCACATAGGATGGTAAAAGAGTTCTATTGGTGTGATTGGTTTATTGTCACCCTCCACTTTTCTAGCGCCAAACGACCCTTTGAATGTGTGTGCTGCACTTAGAAATGCACTTTAATTAAGCAGTGTATTTTAAAGGCCATACGAGGCACCAGAACCAGTAAGTGTTACAGTCTTGGGGTACAACAACCAGGAGCTGCCCCAATCCTGTGTTATCCCAACACAGAAGTGCCGCCTTGGTACGGCATCCCTATTAGCACCATCTTGGGAGTAACCGTACACAGGCCATACTGCCATCTTGGGATACCTTGTCAAGGTAGCGTCACCATCCTGGGATTTTCTATCCAGGGTATGCACCATCAACAGGCGCTAATGTCCTTGAAAACTCCATTAAAATTGTGCTTCCCTCATACAGTTCTCATAAACAAAGGTCTGTCTAGTTGACTTTCTCAATTTAGAATACACTTCCATCCCAGAACTTCAATTAGGTAGTGACTAACTATCACACTCTCACAGACTCTCCCTCTCTCACACTCTCTCTAACACTCTCATAAACTCTCACTCTCTCACTGACACTCTTACTTACACTAACTCTCACTCTCACTGACTCACTTACACTAACTCTCTCACTCACACTGACTCACTCACACTGACTCACTCACACTGACTCTCACTCACACTGACTCTCACTCACACTGATTCTCTCACTATCACTGACAGACTCTCCCACTCTCTCACTCACTGTCACTACCAGACTCTCACTGACTGACTCTCCCACTCACTAACTCACTTACTCACTGTCCAGACTCACTGACCAACTCACCCACTCTCTCTCACTCACTAACTGACTCTCTCACTCACTAACTAACTCGCCCACTCATTCTCACTCACCACTCATTCTCACTCACTGACTCACTGACTCACTGACTCACTCACTCACTCACTCACTCACTCACTCTCAACACATATTGCAGTCCAAATGCAATAGGTGTCACATTTACGAAAGTTATAACTATTGGCATTGTCATACACAATGCCAATAACTCAAACTTTAATGCTGCGAGACCTATTGCATTGTAAATGCTTGTTATATACTGGAGGGGCCTGAGCAACTGCCCATTTCCTGGCATAGGTGTATTTTAAATGAATTGGAATGTGAGTAGAGAAGGCTATCATAATGATGTCTTCGCCATGTGGGGACTCCCTGACAAATTCAGGCGGCCAGTCTTTTTCAGCTAGAAGAATGTCATAACCCTTAGAGAGCTTCTCCCAAAAGAGTGCTCTTATTTTTCTAGTTATATCCCCTTCCATTCGGAGTGTTATTTCATATAACTTAAGTGGTACACTAACTCTGGTATCAGCAGTTTCAACTTGAATGTACTCATTCAAGTCCACTGTCTCCAGATGATCCTTCAAGATCTTGCGAGCTTTGGTTACTTCTGGTGCGCTGTTTTTTGTAAAGTAGACAGTAGTGAGCTGAATTAATAAGCCAGAAAACCCAAGGAAACCATCAACTAGTTAAATAAGTATTGTGACATGTAGTTGGAACTGATGAAGACAAAACTTATTGTTTGTATATAAATTGATTTTTTTTGCTTTATTTAAATTATTTTCTTCATTTTTGTTAGACATTTCTTATATATAAATATACATATATTGCATTAAAAAGTCAATGATAGACATATTTATAATTCAAAATATATGTGAAGACAAACTAAACTACAAATAAGAAAAGGGGAAAAGTAAACAACACAAATGACAATGATGTTAAGTGGGGCTAGTGGAGTAAGCAAAGCGGTGGATGGAAACTCTACGCGCTTTTCGGCATTTGCCTTCTTCAGGAGTCCGTCATTTGCAATTGGACATTGAACAAAACAATATGCATGTGGTGGCACACTATTTTCGTAATTTTATTCAAGATAGTTTATTCAGCTAGGGGGTATCACTCCCATAACCTGTAGGAAATGCAGATAATTCTTAATAGGTAATTGAGGGGCTCGAGGCGCCGACAAACCTTTACGTCGTAAGAAGCCGTGGTGTGATTAGGGTACTAGATATCGTTAACACGGGGACTGGAAGCGCTAGCAGTCCTTGTCGACAGCAAATGCCATGATGTAATGGGGGTTCTGGATAACGTCCGTCGTCGTGGCCAAACCCTTCGGTTTCGGCGTGGCCAAATGACGGACTCCTGAAGAAGGCAAATGCCGAAACGCGCGTAGAGTTTCCATCCACCGCTTTGCTTACTCCACTAGCCCCACTTAACATCATTGTCATTTGTGTTGTTTACTTTTCCCCTTTTCTTATTTGTAGTTTAGTTTGTCTTCACATATATTTTGAATTATAAATATGTCTATCATTGACTTTTTAATGCAATATATGTATATTTATATATAAGAAATGTCTAACAAAAATGAAGAAAATAATTTAAATAAAGCAAAAAAAAATCAATTTATATACAAACAATAAGTTTTGTCTTCATCAGTTCCAACTACATGTCACAATACTTATTTAACTAGTTGGATGGTTTCCTTGGGTTTTCTGGCTTATTAATTTAGCTCACTACTGTCTACTTTACAAAAAAGAGTTCTAATTATTCCCTACAAGTAGTGTATGCATTAGGTGTAGGGGTCCCTTGTTTTCCAAATTGTACTTCTGCTGCGCTGTCCAGCATTGTTTGAGCCCACTCTCCATTCTTGAGTTGTGTCCTCAAGATCCTCGGCATGTCTAATTTTTAGACCTGCTACCTTCTTTTTGGTGAATTGACTTTGGACTTCACGCGTTCTTCTTTTTGTTCTGACCGTCGTCTTCTTTCCGATTTCTGCGAGGAAGTCTGAAAGGTACGAGAGGAACATGTATTAATATCTTGATATCTATCAGGTTTTTCCAAATTATCCCTGTTTTGAGGTTATACCTCCTTTCAGAGGGCTCCTTTTGAGGAGACCTACCTCTGGAATGAGAACGCTTCTCTTTAGAAGTTTGTTTAGTGTTTTTCCACTTCTTTTTAGAAGTAGTGAGAGTATTTTGAAAAAATAACTTTTCAGGAATTTCTGTCAGTTGGAGTTTAACTGGTTTCCCACCCAAACTATCTCTACCTAGTTCTTCATAGGATTTTTCTATTATTCTGGCCAATTCATATGGTTGCTCAGTTACATCAAATTCTCCTAGTTTTTGGCGGATCGCCACGGATGCTGCTTCACCTTTAATATTAGCTAATATTTTTGCTGAGACCTGTTTGAAATCTCTTAGTAATTTCATACCCAGATTTAACGCAGGCTCTGCCCCGTATTCATTTTGAATCTGTTTCAGGACGTCTGGTATAACCGCCATAGACGGAACACCATGTGTTTTGGTGTACATTGCAGCAAAGACTGTACCCCAAGTGTCACAGTCCTCCAGGTGTGGTGCGATCCCCATTGGTAAACAGATCGTTACAATTCTGTGTTTTTCATGAGGTGTACTATCAGGAAATACTGCCTCTATTTGAGTAATATTTTGAGCTATCCAGAATGGAATTTGTTCCCTTTTCGCGGGTTATTTACCAATGACTGATTGTATAGTCTGTGGTGTAATTTTATCTGTGTTCACCTGGTGAGGGGTGTGTTGCGGAATCCTTATAGCAGGTTGGACTGTTAGAGTCCGCATGACATATTGAACTAATTGTCTGTCTATTTTGATTAGCTGTTTTAGTTGAACTAATAGTTACGCTTTTGACATTTCTTCAATGGCAGGATGTGGCGTATAGCTGGATAATACCAGCCATGTTGCTCCTGGTCTAACTAGTGGACCAAGCCTGGTAATGTGATTTTGATGTTGTAGGGCGCCTTTAAACTAGAGCGCATGCTCTTGGTATGTTAATGGAATGTCAACAGCCTCGAAAGGAGTGTATTCCGTTGGAAGTTCCTCTTCTTTGTAGAAGTGAAACACATGTGTTCCTGGATTTGCTTCAGGGAAGATAATCCATGAATAGAACACCTCTGTCTGCCGATATTTATGTGCCTCTATGACAAAAATTACCCTACCACCTCCTGATGATAGGCCATTTGTTATAAGTTTTATAGTGATGGTTTTCCTTAGATTTTCTGGGATGATTATAGCATCCTCATCGTTCTCTTGGAAGCCTGTAACGTCAAGACCTGGTTGTGCTGCAGCTGTTGCAGCTCCACCGTTCTCGTTTTCAGTCATTTTGTTGACAGAAAGTTTACAGAGCAAGTTTCAAGGAAACAAAGATAAGGTGCACAATATCAAAGAACACTGTATCCTTCAACGTTGAACAAACCAAAAACTAATACACAGGATTTTTGTCCTACTCAGTTATGGGGGCTATTTTATCATTTATCTTACTCCAGACGTCTATTGGAGTATTTTATGGGAAAAAGGGGTCTCTGAGAAAAGTACAACTTTGTCACTTTAGTATCTAGCGTTAAATTAGTGCCTTACCAAACGTTGGGTGCCATGTAGTGCTGTTCCTATATTCCCAATAGGCCGTGCGCATTGGAATAGTATATCCGATAGATATGACGTAGGACTGAGGTCGACTAGGTCTCTATTGAATATACTAAACCTAATAGTGAGTGCCAGCTAGCTCAGAGGTCTCTAGAAACTTTCTCGAATTCACAAGAAGGGATTCGTTTCTGACAACCGCATAAACATGACAACTTTGTTTCCCAAGAGTAAGAAATATATCTCTAGAGTCGAGGAAACAATAGATAAGTATTTTACTCAGTCAATCGTGCATGTTTCGTTTCTACAGAGATGTAGAGAAAATAGACAGACAGGTGTTTTTCAATAAAAGGATTAATTGAACAGTCTTCTTTCTCACACAGAAGAAATGAACTGCTACAATCATAATGCAGGCTGCAAAGTATAATGCGTACAGCAAGAACAATATTATAAAATAATACTGTAAGAGCACCCCAAGGGAATAGTAGTTCTTTGTAAAGTACATGATTTCCTGGACAAATCAATATTCAAGCAAGGGGTGGTCCCTGACTGCTTAAGCCGTTTTTCCTAGAAATGGTTGTGATGTTTTCGGTACGGGTGGAAGTAGCCATGCCTGTATTTGGACTGCACGGGCTATGTCTAAATAAGGGTTTGATTTCTATGGCTATATTAGGGCAATGTGACTTGTACCAATATAAGGGCATGAATCGGGAAATTTCGCACGGATCCTATAACGCCACACAACAGCAGTCTGTTTGTACTGATGATGCTCCTTTGGGTGCATTTTATCAGTCCGTTGATGGCAGCCAACTTCTCGTTGATTCTGGATATGGAGACTGCTAAGGAGTGGAGTACTGTCAGCTGGAGATCCATCTTATCCAATTGCTATTGTAGGGCTATCACTGAGTGCTGCATTGTAATAAAGAGGGTCCCCCAGAAAGAGTCTGATGTGAGAACATCACCGGCTAACGGATTAAATGCCGGAGTTATCTTTGAGGGCGAGCTGTGAAATTGTTGTGAGTGTGGTGGTTGTTGAAAAGAGCAGTTCCCATCAGGGGATTCATCCAGATCGTACAGATCATGCAGTCTGTGGTGTGTGTTCGCTGGCCCGGTTGTCAGTGTGCTGTCTCCGCTTGCATCTATGCTATCAATGTCTTTACCTATGGTTTCCTCTGTTCTAAATCCCTTTGAGAAAGCCAGAGATGTGTTGCTGGCTTCCTCCTGGTGTTTCTCAACCTGTTGTAAATCAGCAGCGGTTTGATTAAGCATTAGCAGAAGACATGCTTCGGTTTTAACCATTATCGTAATAAATGTGCCGACTTCATCTTGAATTTGTAGCGGCCATTTTGTATGCCATACATTGCCATGTGCTCGTCATGTGCTTGGTCCTACCTTCTTGTTCATCAAGTTCAAGTTCAAGTTTAAATTTGTATAGCGCACTACTCACCCAGAGGGTCTCAAGGCGCTTGAGGGAGGGGGGGAGCTTTACTTATCAAATATCCAAGTTTTTAGTTGTTTTCGGTTGAAGTTCTGTGTGAGGCGGAGGTGGGTGGGGAGGGAATTCCAGGTCTTGGCCGCTAAGTAGAAGGATCTTCCTCCCATGGTGGATCTTTGGATGCGTGGAATTGCGGCGATGGCTTGATTGGACGATCGAAGTTGGCGGGTGGGGGTTTAGAAGGACAGGCACGTGTTGAGGTATTCGGGTCCTAGGTCATAGAGGGCTTTGTGTGCGTGGGTGAGGAGGCGGAACGTTATTCTCTTGTTGATGGGGAGCCAGTGGAGGTCTTTCAGGTGACCAGAAATGTGAGCTTGGTGGGGGATGTTTAGGATGAGTCTGGCTGAGGCGTTTTGGATGCGTTGGAGTTTTTTCTGTAGTTTGGCTGTGGTTCCGGCGTAGAGGGTGTTTCCGTAGTCCAGTCGGCTTGTGACCAGTGCATGGGTGACCATTTTTCTTGTTTCGGTGGGGATCCAGCTGAAGATTTTGTTGAGCATACGTAGGATATTGAAGCATGATGATGAGACGGTGTTGACTTGTCTGGTCATCGAGAGGGAGGAGTCCAGGATGAAGCCCAGGTTACGTGCGTGGTCCATTGGTTTGGGTGCGATGCCCAGGGCCGGTGGCCACCATGAGTCGTCTCAGGCGGAGGGGGATGATCCTAAGATGAGGACTTCCGTTTTGTCTGAGTTTAGTTTTAAACGGCTGTTCTTCATCCACTCAGCTACTTCTTTCATCCCTTCGTGTAGGTTAGTTTTGGCGGTGTTTGGGTCTTTGGTGAGAGATAGGATCAGCTGAGTGTCGTCTGCGTAGGAGATAATGTTGAGGTTGTGTTGGCGCACAATGGATGCGAGGGGACTCATGTATACGTTGAAGAGGGTGGGACTGAGTGAAGATCCTTGGGGTACGCCACAGATGACTTCGGTGGCCTCTGATCTAAAAGGGGGGAGGCGGACTCTCTGGGTTCTTCCGGCGAGGAACAAGATTATCCAGTCCAATGCTTTTACTTGTATTCCGACGTTGCTGAGGCGTTGTATAAGGGTGTTATGACAGACTGTGTCGAAGGCTGCGGAGAGGTCGAGTAGGATGAGGGCAGCAGTTTCTCCGTTGTCCAGTAGAGTTCGAATGTCGTCTGTTGCTGCGATGAGGGCGGTCTTGGTGCTGTGTTTGGCTCGGAAGCCGGATTGTGAAGGGTCGAGGGATTTGTTGGATTCGAGGAAGGCGGCGAGTTGACTGTTGACGGCTTTCTCAATGACTTTGGCAGGGAATGGGAGGAGCGAAATAGGGCGGTAGTTCTTAAGTTCAGAGGGGTCTGCTGTGGGTTTCTTCAAGAGGGCGCTGAGTTCGGCGTGTTTCCAGCTTTCCGGGAAGGTGGCGGAGTTGAGGGAGCAGTTGATGACGTCTCGGAGATGGGGTGCGATAATGGAGTCGGCTTTGTTGAAAATGTGGTGGGGACATGGGTCGGTTGGCGATCCAGAGTGAATGGTGTTCATCAGGCGTATGGTGTCTTCAGTGGTGATTGGGTTCCAGGCGTAAAGGTTGTTGGAGGGGGGTTTTAGTTTGGAGGTAGGTGAGGTGGGCTGGTCTCCAAAGCTGTTATGTATGTCAGCGATTTTGTTGTGGAAGAACGAGGCTAGAGAGTCGCAGAGGTCTTGGGATGGAGTGATGTTGTTGGTGCCGGCGGTGGGGTTGGTAAACTCTTTGACGATGTTGAATAGTTCTTTGCTGTTGTGGGCGTTGTTGTCGAGTCGATCCTTGAATGCTGATTTCTTGGTGGATCGGATCAGTTGGTGGTGTTAGCAGGTGGTCAGGTTGTCAGTGGTTGGGTTTTTTCACCTGGCTTTCTCGAGGGTGCGACAGATCTTCTTGGATTTCTTAAGGTCATCATTAAACCAGGGGGCTTTTTTGCTGCCCAGACATGCCCAGACATGCGCAGTAGGATCAGTGACCGTTATTAATTGGTTTCAGATAGGAATGTGCCTACCAGTTATCGGAGACTCCCACTCATTGATTGTGCCTTCCAAAATGTCCTTGTATAGTCATAAATCTGCTCTTGTCTTTTGTACCGCCTTTTCTTGAGCCCCCTCATTGTGTATAAAAGGGGCCATGTGCTTTAGTTCGGTGTGCTACTCGATACAATACCGAAGGGTGTTGTGTGGGCTGTAGTACCACCTTTAAAGGTTAATAAACTTTGCTTTTGTATTTTACAGTTGCATTGCCAACTTCTTCCTAAGGTCTGAGGACTCTGTGCAGAGAAGGGCGAACCCTTGCACTAAGTAGGCCTAGCTGAGGTTTGTTTACAACAAATTGGCGCCCGACATGTGGGGCTCATCGGCGACTCGGATGCCCGAAGGAGCGGTCGTGACGAAGGATTGGAATCTCGCTGCGGAAGCGTACGCATGCCAGAGGAGACCCGAGTCTTGGCATCCAAGGCGTTTTTTCCTTTCTTTCCGATCTGACCATCCAGGTGGTGCCGGTCCTCGACTGAGATCTCTTCTATTGGTTTGCCGTGCAGTGGCCGTTTGGTCGAATTTAGAACTTGGCAGTTGGAGACTGGACACCCTGTCAGTGGTAAGAACCGTTGTACGGTACTTGCTGTGGGTTTTGGAAGCCTGTGAGTGGAAAGGCAGTTTTAGGATACGCTTGCTGTGGCAATTTTGGAAAGGACCAGTCACTGATGTGTATGTGTATGTGAAATATATGTGTTGCAATACATATAGGCAGGTAATGAGGAGATTTTTCTCCATAATACGATTTTCATTTGAACGGCACAACGTATTACAGATACTTTAAGTGCCACTTTGATTATAATATTGCATATTCTGCATTATTTTTGGCATGCCTGTTTTTAGCGCACTTCGTAGAATGTGCTGCTTTTGTGGAAATAACCGGTTAAAACTTGAGGAATCGCAGCCGGCTCCCCCAGAGGGGACGCCTCATAGAGAGATGTATTTAAAATACGGTCTTTCTTCTATAATGTACAGCACGTTGTGGAGGAAATACACGCAAAAGGATCCTGGGTTATGTTGGCCGAAGTATGGGTCATTTGATATGAGAAAAATTGAGTATGTGGAGCAGTGCATGTTTAAGCGAAAATCTAGACAAGATATGTTTGAAAGTGTGCGAATGTGGGTGAAAGAAGTACGTGAGCGTGAGAAACATGAGCAAGCGCTGATTGAGAAAGAGCAACGGAAGAATGTGTATGAAAAAGCGCAAGAATTGAGGGAAAAGGAGGCGAAAGATTTGGAAGAGAGACAGGAAAAGGAGCGTAGATTACAGATATCTGGCCAATTTGCTGTTCGACAACCTCTTTATCCTGTCCTTAATAAATCGCAAGATGATTTTTCTTTGTTAGATCGTCCTCCGCCTCCGTATATCGTTCCGTCTGCCCCATCCGGCGACGATGAGGATTCCGATGCTGATCAAACGAAACCAAGTACCCGCTCCATGATTCAGGTCGAACGTGCGGCTGAACTTAGGAATCTGGCTCGGAAGTCACTCAAGGATACTGTTACTGTTTCAGATATTTTAGAAGCTTTTAAGGGATGGCATGATAGAGAGCAGATGTATTTTACTGAACATTTTGCAGATGAAGTCGTTGAGATGTTTCGAAAAGTATCTGATGTTCTTGAACCTAATGATGTGGCAATTGATTGTAAACAATTACGTAAAGGTTCTTTCCCTCTTTCCCAGGTGACTGATATCATCAGGCGACTGGTTAAACTTCGAAACGATGCGCTTCGGCTACGGGAAGAGAAACGAAAAGCTAAAACAGATGACCGATCGGGATTGGTCGACGGGAAACAATCATCTATTTTCAAAACATATAAGACCACGATAGTGCATGCAAAGCCTATGCGTGAGGCCGCGCCTTTATATGTTCCTCCTAAAGGAGCGGGTACCAGTGACGATAAATATTCTGTAGATGCAAAAGGGTATTTTATTTATAATTGGGTGTATACTCCCTGGAATAGAGCAGATGTTATGGCGCTTAAAGCTGCATTGCCTGACCCGCGTAAAAACCCTGCTGCCTTTTATGAAGAAGTTGAGGGAGCCTTAAATTCTTGTACCATGACGCTGGCTGATATCGATTTATTTTTCGGGCTCATATTGCCGCCCGATATGTGGCGCTCCGTGCGTAAAGTCGATGACCGCGCAGCATATGGGGCGTTATGGAAAGAGATGGAGAAGAAAGATGCGGATAGGGAACCAGCGCAAAAGCCATGTCAATCGATTTTAGATCTCCCCGGTGCAATATCAGCTAAATTAAAAACAATTATTCCCCCTAAAAAGATTGATTGGACTATATTAGCATCCTGTAAACAAAAGACAGCTGAATCGATTTCTTTACACGTTTTGAGGAGTCTTTTCATGATTTTAGTGGCCAGTCGCTAACAGACAATACAGGCAGACATTTATTTGTAGACAAGTGTGTTATGAACCTATTACCAAGAGTGGCTAACCGCTTGAAAGCCAGCGAAAGCTCTTGGACAACCTCTTCTCCGGCATCCGTCCTGACAATGGCTCAATATTACGAGCGTCAGGAACTTGAAGTGAACGGCAATGAGCATAAGACATCTAAAGAATTAAAAACAAAAGTCATGTTATCTCAGGTCTATGGTCCACCTCTTCGAGGTAATGATAAAGGCGGACGAGGATTTTCTAATTCCTCCTCTACTCGTTACTCTTTGGCTATTAATCAATGCGCTTATTGTAAGAAATTTGGTCACTGGGCAGATGAGTGCCCATTGTTGCGCTCACAACGCTATGTCCGAGGATCTATGAGGAACCGCTCGGGGAACTCAGGATCTAGAGGCGCTATGAATGATCGTGCTAGGTTTGATTCTAATGTGCGGGTACAAAATGGGTTCAATGCTTTTGATAGGCGCAACCAATACCAAATGTCTGATTATGCGCAGCCTGAGTTGCATGATTCTGCTTTTGCATAGGATTGCGTAGGATGGGGTAAGGAATCAGTTGAAGTTCCAGTAGATCAGAGGGGTCCTTATGTTATAGCACATGTTTTGGGTTCTACTGATCAGTTTCTGGTTGATACAGGAGCTACTCGTAGCGCTTTGTCTAAACAATTGGTTCCGAGGGCTCCCCTGTCTGGCTTAACGATTACATCGATAGGATTCGATGCAACACCTTCCCTTAGCCCATTGTCACAACCACTTGCATTTCATGTTGATAAGTTTGCTGCTCCATGCCCATTTTTGCTTTCCCCAAACACGCCAGATAATATTGTGGGTCTTGATATGCTCAAGTATTTCAGAGCCACAATACGATGTTCCCCTGAAGGAGTGCGTGTGATTTTGAATGCCAATTACCCAATAACAGGCAGAGTTTGTATTGTTCAAGAAGATATTGCATTAGCTTCCCTACCTTACAATTTGTGGGCCACATCAGATACAGATGTGGATCAGATGGTTATTCCACCAGTGCATATTAGTGTCAAGGGAGGAGCTGTGTTGCCACGCCTGCCTCAATATTGAATTTCACAGGAGGGTGAAGAAGCACTCACACGAATTGTACAAGATCTTATTGAAGTTGGAGTTGTTGAGGAAGTTCCATTTAACATTTGTAACAGTCCGATCCTCCCAATTTTGAAGAAAGATACTGATACTAGGATCTACAGATTCATTATTGATTTGCGGGAGGTCAACAAGATAGTGGTGCCACAATATCCAGTGGTTTCTGATATCACAACGCTCCTTACCCTAGTTCCGCCTACTGCAACAACGTTCTCTGTTATAGACTTGAAGAATGCTTTCTTTTCGATCCCTATTCATCCTGATAGCCAATATTTGTTCGGTTTCACTTTGAATAATCGATCGTATAGATTTTGCAGAGTTCCCCAAGGCTATACTGAGAGTCCTAGTATTAACAGCCAAGCATTGAAAAGACAACTTGATTCCTTTGTTCTACCCGAGGGTGTAGCGCTCATTCAGTATGTTGATGATATTCTGTTAGCAGCTGATACCCCAGAACAATGCGAGAAATGCACGCTGTCTTTGCTTTCTTTCCTTGCTTCACACCATCACAAAGTCTCCAGAAAGAAACTGCAATATTGTAGACCAAAGGTAACCTACTTCGGTCACTTTTCGTCTAAGGAGGGGTGTGCACTCACATCAGATCGCATTCAAGCAATTTTAGATGCACCAGTACCTTCCACACAGAAAGGGGTTCGAGCATTTTTCGGCCTTACTTCTGTTTGTAGGCAGTGGATATTAGGATTTTCACATATTGCTAAACCATTGTTAGCACTATTGACAAAAGATACTCCAGTACCCCTCCCCTGGACAGATGAATGTGAAAATGCTTTTCGACAGTTACGACAAGCCCTTTGTTCAGCACCAGTGTTAGGTACTCCAGATTATACGAAGCTCTTTACATTGTATGTACATGAGAGGGATGGATGTGCATTGTCAGTTTTAGTACAGACACACGGCGATAAGCAACGCCCCTGTGCATATTTTTCAGCAGTACTTGATCCTGTTGCTCGAGCATTGCCTGGATGTTTTCGTTCAGTGGCAGCAACAGCTGTGTCAATACGCCAGAGTGAAGGGATAGTCTTATCACATAAACTTTTGGTGTTGGTACCTCATGCTGTTGATTCTCTTTTGAATCAAACAAAGACTCAGCATTTAACTAGTGCTCGTCTGACAGCATATTAGCTGACGCTGCTGGCTCCTCATATTACATTGAAGAGATGTGCAACGTTAAACCCAGCCACGTTGTTGCCATTGCCGGCGACTCACCCTGAGGCGCAGGAAACACACAATTGTATTTTTCTGACTGAGGAACAGACAAAGAGTCGTATTGATTTGCAAGATACGCCCCTTCCAGATGTGGATGGAGAACTGTGGGTTGATGGATCTTGTCTGAAGTTACCGGATGGTACAACTTCAGCCGCATATGCAATTGCTACGCTTCACACGATAGTAGAGACAGCTCGTATACCACCGAAGTCAGCTCAAGCAGCAGAACTGATAGCTTTGACACAAGCGTGTGAGCTTAGTACAGGATTGTGTGTGAACATTTATACAGATAGCCGATATGCTTTTGGAGTGGCCCATGATTTTGGCCTGCTCTCGAAGGAAAGAGGCTTTTTGACATCACAAGGGATACAGATAATGCACGGAGAACTATTGCATAATCTTTTGACTACATTAACATATCCAAAGAAAATAGCTATAGTAAAATGTAGTGTACACAAGAAAGTGACTGATAAGGTGGGACAAGGAAATGCCTTTGTAGACTGATGCAGCCTGATACTACTTCCATGTACGTAGTGAAATCGCAAGCTGAGCGGTGGCACGATGCCAGGAAAGAAGTATTAGAGATACAAAGGACCGCTTCTGACAAAGAACGGGAGCCATGGTCCATAGATGGAGAGTTGGATGATGATGGTTGTTGGCGAAACAAACAAATGGATAAATGGAAATTGCCTATAGCTTTTGTACAACCTATGGTTCAGATGGCGCATGGGCTAGCACATGTTGGAGCTTCAGCAATAGTGAAATTGCTTACACAAGTTTGGGAGCATCCAGAAATTGCTAGCACAGCCAAGAGATAGTACAGTCCTGTATGATTTGCTTACGATTTAATCCTGGAAAAGGGACACGAACTCCAGCAGGAGGATTTGCTACCCCAACTGCACCTTTTGAGGTTTTACAGATGGATTATATCCTGCTTGAACACTGTAATAATTTGAAGTACGTCTTGGTGGTGGTATGTGCCTTCAGTAAATGGATTGAGGCGTACCCTACCAAGGACAATACTGCAATTACTACGGCAAAGGTGCTTTTGAAGGAATTTTTTCCTCGCTATGGTGTTTGCAGATTTTTGTGGAGCAACAACGGACCTCATTTTGTAGGGGACGTTATAAAGTATGTCTTTCAATTCAATTCAATTCAATGAATTTATATAGCGCGCTACATACCCAGAGGGTCTCAAGGCGCTTGAGGAAGGGTGGGGAATTACTTGTCGAATATCCAGGTTTTAAGTTGCTTTCTGAATGCTAGGTGGTTCTGAGTGAGGCGAAGGTGAATGGGAAGTGAGTTCCAGGTTTTAGCCGCCAAGTAGGAGAAGGATCTTCCTCCCATGGTGCCATGGTGGTTTTGTTGATGCGAGCTACAGCAGCAAGGGCTTGATTGGAAGAGCGTAGCTGGCGGGGGGGGGGTGTAGAAGGAAAGTCGTGTGTTGAGGCATTCGGGTCCAAGTTCGTAAAGTACTTTGTGTGCGTGAGTTAGGAGGTGGAATGTTATCCTCTTATTGACGGGGAGCCAGTGGAGGTCTTTCAGGTGACCAGAAATGTGGTCTTTACGTGGGATGTCTAGTATGAGTCTGGCTGATGCGTTCTGGATGCGTTGGAGTTTTTTCTGAAGTTTTGCGGTGGTACCGGCGTATAGGGTGTTTCCGTAGTCCAGGCGGCTTGTAACCAGTGCGTGGGTGACCGTTTTTCTAGTTTCGGTGGGGATGCAGCGAAATGTTTTTTTTGAGCATGCGAAGAATGTTGAAGCAAGACGATGAAATGGCGTTGACTTGTCTGGTCATCGAGAGTGAGGAGTCCAGAATGACGCCCAGGTTCCGTGCGTGGTCCGTCGGGATGGGTGCTTTTCCAAGGGCCTCTGGCCACCAGGAGTCGTCCCAGGCGGAGGGGGAGGTACCTAAGATAAGGACTTCTGTTTTGTCTGAATTCAGTTTCAGACGGCTGAGCTTCATCCACTCGGCTACTTCTTTCATTCCTTCATGTAGGTTGGTTTTGGCGGTGTTAGGGTCTTTGGTGAGTGAGAGGATCAGTTGAGTGTCATCAGCGTAGGAGATGATGTTGAGGTTGTGTTGGCGTGCGATGGCCGCGAGGGGGCTCATGTATACGTTGAAGAGGGTGGGGCTGAGTGAAGATACTTGTGGCACGCCGCAGATGACTTCAGTAGCCTCCGACTTGAATGGTGGGAGGCGGACTCTCTGAGTTCTTCCGGCAAGGAACGAGGTGATCCATTCCAGTGCTTTTCCTTGGATTCCGATGTTACTGAGGCTTTGTAACAGGGTGCTATCAAACCGAAGTTTCATGCAGTATTCCACCCACAATCAGCAGGTTTGGTTGAGAGATACAATGAAACTGAAACTAGCTAAAATACATGCTTCTACTTCTCTGACTTGGCCAGATGCGTTGCCACTGGCATTGTTGTCAATCAGATCAGTGCCTCATTCTCGAACGGGTCTCACACCTTATGAGGTTCTTTTTGGCCGACCCATGAATATCTGGGGAATTCCTAAACCAAGTTCTGTGTATGATGTACCTTGTGTCTTAATGAATGACTATTTGGCACAATTAACTGATAACTTGGTTTCTATTCATCAACAGGTTCGAGAAGCACTTCCCGACAGATCCGCAGGAGAGGGCCACAATCTCCGACCTGGTGACTTCGTTCTTCTGAAATATTTCGATAGGTCGAGCAGTTTGGAATCGAGGTGGCGTGGGCCGGAGCAGGTGCTGCTTGCTACAAGAACAGCAGTTCGAGTCACGAATCAGAAGAACTGGGTCTATGGAACCCATTGTCGCTGAGTACTCCCGACTTTGGTAGAGCATGCTGTATTGACCGACCACCGAGAGGTTCTGACTGCAGAAAGAGGTCGTGCTGTGACGCCTGACGGATCTGAGGAGTTCTTCCCAGACCAAACAGTCCCTGGAGCAACCAGATATAATTTGAGGCAGAGAGAGAAATCTGCAGCATTATGAAAGTTGTCTGAGCATTCCCTGGGTCAGTGAAACGGAGAGCTGATGTGGCAAGGGGGGGCGATCAGCTCTGCATTAGAGTAGTGACACCCGTCTTGGCCCGTGGTGAAGAAATCAACGGTGACCCAGGGGTAAGAGCTCTGACAACTACTTTAGTTTCAGGAAGATTTGTTTTGTGTTGTGACTGAGAATGGGGAAGAAGAAGAAGATTTTCTGTGTTATAGGGTTCGTTGTTGCCTTGATGATTGTGGCAACTATAACATGGTCTGTTAAGAAAACAACTCCTGCTCGTGAGTTGTTCATTGTTACTACTCCTGCACCAGAGGAGCATTATTTCTTTACGCTCCCATATCAAGAATTGAAACATCGACAATCTTATCTGAATAACACATTCATTCAAATGTTACATCATACCCACATCGCTACTAATGTGACAAACTGTTGGATTTGTGGGATGATTCCTGCACACCAAAAGAAAGGTGGTACACCGTTTATACCTCTCCTTTTTTTGCATATTGGCTCTAGTCGAGCCTGATATACTTTACTCTTTGCGACTAGGAAACCTATTGTAATTGCAATTAGACTTATAATGCGCACAGCTACCCATATGGGGTCTCCTGGCGCCAGCTAGAGGAAGCGGTGATAAGGATCAGGCAGTCATCACTGAGGGAAGAGTAAGGTTTTAAGTTTTTTTTTTCATTTCATCAGGGAAGGTTCGAGTTTCAGTGAAGCTGGAAGAGAATTCCATAATTTGGGGGCAAGACAAGAAAAAGAGCGTCCGCCCGTTCTTGTCAGTTTAAAACGAGGAATCAGGAAATTCCCTTGGAACGAGGATCTTAGAAGGCGGGAAGGAGAGTAGAGTTGGACGAGAAACTGAAGGTAAGCTGGGGCTGACCCCTGCTTGATCTTGTGCAAAAAGCACAGTGCCTTAAATTTGATTCTGCTCTCGATGCAGAGCCAGTGAAGATCTTTAAGATGGGGGGAGATGGGGGATCTCCAAGGGACTTTACAGAGTAGACGAGCGGCCGCATTCTGAACAAGCTGAAGTTTCCTCTGAGACTCCACAGTGACTCCAAGGTATAGCACGTTACCGTAGTCCAGGCGCGAGATGACTAGAGCCTGGACTACCGTGCACCTTGTCGAGTCCGGGAGCATCCAGAGGATTTTGTGGAGCCACCCTGGAATGGAAAAACAGGTGGCTGCCACTCTGACTACTTAGTGCCGCATAGATAGTGAATCATCCAAGACGAAGCCAAGATTCCGTACCTGCGTGACAGGCAGGGGTAGTGGACCCATTTCAGGTGGCCAATGTTGAGGGCCCCAAAGGTGTTTATGTTTGCCTAGGATGACCACCTCCGTCTTATCTCCATTTAATTTCAGGAGATTGGTCTGCATCCACTCTGCCACTTGGCTAAGCCCTAGTTTAAGAGCGGACGGGGCACATGTCTTATCCGAGGAAAGGGAAAAGATGATTTGAGTGTCGTCTGCTTATGAGTAAAGGGAAAGACCTGTATCTTCCACAATGCTTGCCAGGGGCCTCACATAGATGTTAAAGAACATAGGGCTCAGTGAGGACCCCTGGGGCACCCCATGCGCAGACGAACGAACAGAGGAGACTGAGTTGGAGGAGAACACCTGGAATGAGCGACCGCTTAGAAAGGAGGAGAGCCAGGCCAATGCGGGGCCAGTCACCCCGGCCACCTTCAGTGCTTTCAAAAGAATCGGGTATGAAACCGTGTCGACTGCGGCGCTCAAGTCTAAGAGAATAAGCGCAGAGGTTTCGCCCTGGTCGAGTCGGGAACGCAGGTTCTCAGTGACCCCTAGAAGGGTGGTTTCTGTAGAAAAATGAGTGCAAAACCCAGATTGAGATGGGTGTAAGAAACCTGTAGCCTCGACGTGGGAGGTAAGGTGTGTGTTGATATGCCTCTCCAAAATCTTTGAAAACATAGGCAGCAAAGAGATGTGACGGTAGGTGGAAAATGTCTTGGGATCCGCACCAGGTTTTTTAAAGAGTGGGATCACCATGGCTCTTTTCCATTCATCTGGAACAATAGCTTCTCGTAATGAGGAGTTCAAGAGCTCTTGAATGACCAAGAGAAGGTCTGGAGAAAGCTGATGGAGAATATCAATGGGAATTGGGTCAAGGGGTGAGCCTGAGTTTACCTTGGCCATGCAGTCGCGAAGCGAGCTCTGCTGGAACTGAGGCCATTCCGAGATCTGTACCACCTGGGACGAAGGGTCAGGTGTGCCCGGGGTGGGAGGATCGTACATTGTTCCAGATGGGGCCGAAGAAAGCGATTTATAAATCGTATCAACTTTAGAGATGAAGAAATCAGCGATTTAGTTGCATTGGGTTTCCTCCAAAGCCGGTGGGGTAGGGGAAGTATTTGAACCTGCTAGCTTCTTCACCATTGAGAAGAGAGCTTTCGGCCGGCTGGTAGCACTGTTGATGGACTCCGAGACATAAGAGACTTTCGCCTTTCTGCAGGCACGGTGGTATTGCCTAAGTGCGGAACGATAGGTTAGTTTATCGTTGAGGGTATATGTCTTTCTCCAGGATCTCTCCTGCTGTTTGCATTTGGACTTTAAGATTTTCAAGTCGTCCGTGAACCATGGAGCTGGGGGAGGTGAGTGATGGAGCTTAATGGCAGATGGCGGTTAATGTTGGAGGACAGCCAGTGAGAGACTTCCTGGTTTACCGAAGTACACTTTAGCTTGGAATTAGGGAGCTGGCAACTAGTGTAGCATTGAACGCAGGAATATTTAATTTGGACCAAGCTCTATAACTTCCCATAGTGACAGGAAGGGATGATTTCCAAATGCTGTCTACGGTCAGGCTGAAAAAGATAGCAAAGTTGTCTGACCATTCAAGGGGAAGAGCAGGGGCATTGCAGTCAAGCAGGATGTTTGAGATAACTGAGTCAAGTAGGTGGCCAGCCTGATGAGTCGGACAATGATTGCGAAGTATTAGGTTAATGGCCTCACAATCAGATAAGAACCTACTGCTTGAGCTGGTTTGGGTGTCTTCTAAGTGGAGGTTTAGGTCCCCCAGGATTGTAAAATTGGCTGACTTCAGTACAAGCGGGGCTACTCGTTCAGCAAACGATGATAACCATCGGGTAGATTTATCGGGGGGGGGGCGATAAATGAGTATTCCCGAAAGTGTCATTTGGGAGGAGACTGCGAGTTTAAATAAGGCAGCTTTGCAGTCGGGGAATGGAAGAGCTTCCAATTGACACGAGTGAGTAGCTTTTAAAATAATTGCTATCCCACCACCTTTCCCAGATTCCCTATCTTGTCTGACAATAACGTAGCCAGGTGGTAGAGCACTAGCCACATCTGGGCCTGAGCTGGCATGAAGCCAGGTTTCAGTCAAGAACAGCCATCAGAAGGTCAAAAATGTGATCTTTGTTTCTTGGCAGAGAGCGGCAGTTAATGCTCAAAAACTTGTAAGATAGGGTCGGAGGTACTGAGGGCACAGTTTCGTGACTGAGGGCGAAATAACACTGAGGGTATTTTGCCAAGTCGCTTGCTACTGGGTCGAAGAGCGAGCAAGTGAGAGAATTGCCTCTGAGCCGGTGTAACTCTTCAGATGAATAAGTAGCTGGGTTACAATGTTCTGGCACAGTTTGGGCAGGGTTTGTGGCCGCTGGGCGCTCCGGGGCGCGGACGGGTGCAGACGGGCTCGCCTTTGGCACGCCGCCGGCGTGCCCGCTGCGCTCGTCCGCTGCACTCGTCCGCTGCGCCTCCAGGAGGGGGGTGTCATTTTATACAGTGCAGGGTGGGAGGGCTGAGCAAGTAATCTGCTCGCCCTCTGACTCACCCAAGATGGCGACGGCAAGAAGTGACTCAGGCCGATGCAGCGCCTAATAGGCTGCTGTTGGCTCTGGGTTGCCGTGCAGGCGTGCGCAGGGGTAAGGAGGTGAGTGGGTGAGTGCCAAGAATAAAATATTTAAAAAATAACAGCGTCCAAATTGGAGGATACAAATAGCAAAAGGCAATTATTTTAAAATGTAATAACACACACCGTTCCCTGCTTCCGCCTCAGGAACCTAAAACACACTCTCCCTTAAGCTGCTGCGCCTGAAAGTGAAGGAACTTTTATACTGTGCAGGGTGGGAGGGCCGAGCAAGTAATCTGCTCGCCCTCTGACTCACCCAAGATGGCGACGGCAAGAAGTGACTCGGGCCGATGCAGCACCTAATCGGCTGCTGTTGGCTCTGGGTTGCTGTGCAGGCGTGCACAGGGGTAAGGAGGTGAATGGGTGAGTGCCAAGAATAAAATATTTAAAAAATAACAGTGTCCAAATTGGAGGATACAAAGTGCAAAAGGCAATTATTTTAAAACGTAATAACACACACTGTTCCCGGCTTCCGCCTCAGGAACCTAAAACACACTCTCCCTTAACCTACAGTGGGCAGACTGCTTTTCCCGTTGAATAAAGAGTGCCATCAGGGCAAAGATGGGTACCCCCAAGCGAATGGAACTATATGGGAGTGGGAAGAATATCGACCGGACAATGTTTCAACACCATATATCTTCACCAACATGAGAGACTCATCTGATGCTGAACATTTTGTTATTTCTGTCACTCAGAGGCAAGCAGAACTATGTGTACAGAGTATTGGACTGTGGGAATTAGTGACTGTATCACTGTATTGAATATAGATGGTCTGAATAATAGGACTTTTTTAGCTTCACACAACACCTACTTTGTGTGTGGAAATCGTGGATATTATCGATTGCCAGCCGGATAGACTGGTATTTGTTATGTTTCTTTTTTGTTGCCCCCTGTGTTTTTAGCCCCTCCACTGTATCACCGAAATCTTAAATTGTTCAATAATATTACTGTGAACAGGTACAAAAGAACTCTGACTACTGATAATGTTGATTAGACTGACACTAGCCTACAACAATATATAGATTTCAATTTAGGATTGTTCTTTTTTTTAGGTGCTGCATTAAATAGCAGGAAAGTGCGACGATTTACTAGAGTAGTGGAAGCTGTTACCAAACAAACAGCTGCAGCCTTAGGAAATATTACCGAAGAATTGCAGATTGCCAGAATTGTAGCTTTGCAGAACCGAATGGTTCTAGATGTGATGTTAGCAGATAGAGGTGGTGCATGCCGTGTTATAGGTAGTAGCTGCTGTATGTTTATCCCTGCCATACTCCATCAGTGTATAAAGCGATTAATAAACTTCATAAAATCGTTGCAGACATTCACACAGAAAATGGTACATGGACTTTTTCAGGATGGCTTTGGACTTTGATTTCTGCTTGGGGCTGGAAAGTATTAACAGTCCTATGTATAATAATTGCAATAATTTTTTCCTTCTGTGTTTGTATTCAATGCAGCCCGATGATTTGTTCTATGTGTGTCAATGCTTGTATGCCAACGAAAAATAATATTACAGAAGTCAAAATGCAAAATGATCTGAAAAAGGAAATAGCTAGTATGATGGCCATTGATATAAGAGATGAATATCTGGCCTTCCCCAGGAAGTCGAATGTCTTCAGCTAATGCTAAAAGGGTCGTCTGTTGTAAATCAGCAGCGGTTAGATTAAGCATTAGTAGAAGACATGCTTCGGTTTTAACCATTTTCGTAATAAATGTGCCGACTCCATCTTGAATTTGTAGCGGCCATTTTGTATGCCATACATTGCCATGTGGTCGTCATGTGCTTGGTCCTACCTTCTTGTTCATCGCGCCTGGAGTCTGCCCGGCAACAGGCTATTTTTAGTAGTCTCCGCTTTCAGCATGGCCAGACATGCGCAGTAGGATCAGTGACCGTTATTAATTGGTTCCAGATAGGAATGTTATTCAAAATTGTGGGGTAGGTCTTAAGCACTCCTGTTGGTTTTTGTTTAATGGTTTAACTGGTGTCCTTCATCAAAGTTATTGTCCTTCTTTTGCTTGCTGCTTGGTAGCTCTGGGCTGCCTGTCCCTGAGAGTTAACAAGACTGTTGGGGATTGGTTAGTGGTAACAATATCACAACCATACCAGGCGCACAGCTGATGTTTACGTTATTTCCCCCTCTTCAATGATTCTTCAAATTCAATCTTTGTTCTTAATTCTCATATTTATTCTGAGATTTTGTTTCAAGTGAATTACTTCAAATTATATATCATTACATTCTTATTGCTAACTTAGCACAATGTTTTCCAATGCATGAAACTCAAAATCAAAAATATTATAGTACGTTTATAACAAATGATCGACGATTGCTGAATTTGTTGGCCCGATGCATTTCGGGACCAGCGTCCCTTCTTCGGGGGCCTCTGTGAAAGAAATAATATGTAAGTTACTTTCTGTTTCCTATCCTTAAATACGCCACTACTCACGATTAAGTACCACACTCCTTTGTTGTAGTCAATTCATAACTCTAAATACATTGTAACAAACAATATCAGCAGATGCGTGACTTATCAAATCATGTTGTTATTCTCTGGAGTTAATCAGATACAGTGATGACACAACTCATACCTACTCGTTTCCTGCTATATATTTATACTAACAGCGCAAACATTCATTGTACATCAGTTTCTCATATGGTGAATAGAACTCACTCACGTATGTGTTTGCAATCGTCTATATGAACCTCATTTTCTGGATGATGGGGCTGAACCGGGTTTCTATTCTGTAATAAACAGAGAGCGTAATCCATAAGGGACTGTATAATGTTCTGATCGTCTGGTTAATTGCGGTTGAAATAGACCGAAAGTTACCTGCTCTTCGTGATCCTAACAGCGTATCTGAAAAACAATGTGAGACCCATATTAAAAACCGGGTCTTTAAAAAACGCTAGAGCAAGATGTTGCCGATTTTTAAACTAGTTTGCGCTTACCGGTAGTCTTGAAAAATGCGTTCGTAAAAGTCCTCCTTGGCTCTGCCTTTCGATCGGTGAGTGAAAGTGAAGGACTCGCGGGTTTGGTTTAAATTAGCGCGATAACTGAGAATCGCGGAAGTCAAAAACGGACTGTACATTGAAGTTGCGGTGTGTCGGCCATATTTGAATGGTTTAAATACGGCGAAAATACTCACAATTGAAGTGATGATTTAGAAAAAATGGGCGAAGAGATGGATTTCCTGCTCTGTTCTAAATAGAAATCTAATTAGAAACTATAAACAACCGCGTGCTGCAGGTGCAACAATAGACGATCATGGAGTGAGGCTAGCTCATTTTCTAATTTGAAAAAACGGGGTGTAAACATGGTCAATGACGTGTCATCCATGTAGAAATGGAGTATTGTAGAGATTCCTGATATTAGATGTATTTCAATATTTAGGGTGTATTTCTAAATGAAAAATACGGGCAATCTAGTTATGAGTTGTTTCCATGTACCGGTATTTGTGAAGCCATAATACATCAGAGTTTCTACCTGATTATGATGAATAAATACAATGTTATAATTGCATGGCAAACAGTGTAAAAACATGATGCTCCCCTTAAGCTGACAATCAACAATAATCTTGAGATTTACAATATATAACCCAAGTCCGTGCAAAAAGTTCATAGTCATTACATCATTTCCCTGAATTGATTGACAACTGTCTGCACATCAAAATATCCTAACCATATCCCGGTTGGGTTAGTTCCATATTGTTTGCGTGATCATAGAAAGCATCCTAGATCTAATTTATCATTCAGACCCATCGGTTCCATTGTTTGGAATTTTTTGATTAGCATGACTTCCCTTTGAGATAAGAGTTTCTGACAGTCCGTTCCTTCTCTTTGGTTGATTTTTTCTAGAGCCATGAATCGAACTTGTGAAATGTTATGGTTATGGGTTATCCAGTGGGCTGCCAGGTTGGATTTCATGTTTTTGTTCCGTATCATACTTTTGTGTTCTCCTATCCTTATTTTTAACTTCCTCTCTGTTTTGCCTATGTACATTAGGCCACATGGGCATTTTATACAATACAGTACAAAGTTTGAGTTGCAATCAGCAGTGAGTTTAAGTTTGATTTTTTCTCCAGTTCTGGGGTGGGTTACAAAATCCTGTTGCATGACGTTGTTGCAGTGAACACAGTTGTTGCACTTACGCATCCCCTTGTGATTGATGTTGTCTGGCTTAGTCATCATTTTTAAGTGTTCTTGCAAATTGTGGCTTCTGGTATATGCAAATAATGGCTTAGATTCAAAGATATTATGAAAATATTCATCATTTTCTAGAAGTTCCCACCTCTTGCTGATGATTTTCCTGATGTTAACTGCTCGTGTTGAGAATTTAGATACAAACACGCTACGGTTGGTGTTGGCAGTTTTGTTTTTACTTATCAGCAAATTCTCACGATTAATCGCCTTAATGCGTGTTTCAGCTTTTTCTATACATTTGGTAGGGTAACCTCGTTCCGTGAACCTTTTCTTGAGTCTTTGCATGTCCTCATCATATGCTTCTGGGGTGGAACATATTCTTTTGCTCCGTATCATTTGTGAAAACGGCAGATTTTCAATTAGTTTGGGAGAGTGAAAGCTCTGGTACAATAAAGTATTGTTTCTGTCAGTCGGTTTCACATAGGTTTTGGTGGAAAATATTTTTTCTTTTTTTGTTATTTTAACATCCAGGAATGTTATTTCTGTGGTGCTGATTGAATATGTGAATTGAATTCTGGCGTTTTTTTCATTTAACTCCTTAATGTTTTGCTCCAAGTTTTCACAAGAATCATCCCAGATTAGAACAATGTCGTCAATGAAGCGTTTGTATAGAATTAGGTGATCCGACCATTTAGTGTCTGAGAAGATGTACAATTCCTCGAATTGGGCCATGAAAATATTTGCGTAGGTTGGCGCCCCTCCAAAACCCATGCTGGTTCCACTTATTTGTAGAAAAAACTCCTCTTTGTATTTAAAATAGCTGTGTTGCAGGCAAAATGTTAAGAGCTCTAGAAGTAGGATTTGATTGGCGCCTATGTTTTCCATCTGTAATAAAGCCCATTCTATTGCTTCAATACCTTCTTTCAAGGGGATTGACGTGTACAGAGATGTTACGTCGATCGTGCACATAATCCAATGTTGACTGTTGTTGGGATCCAAATTATTGAGCTGATTCAAAAAATCTGTGGTGTCTTTAATGGTGGTTTTCCAGTTTAAGACACATTTCTGAAGAAAGAAATCAATATAGGTACCCAATGGTTCAAATAACGATCCTACACCTGAGACGATAGGTCTGAAGGGAGGGTCGTATAAGTTCTTGTGTACTTTTGGTAACATGTACAAATGCGGTCTCTTTGGGTTTTGTTTGGTCAAAAACTGCTCTGTTTTAGTAGAAATCCAATCCATGTCTTTAGCATGATTCAAGATTTTTCCTAGAGTTAGCATTATTTCTTGAGTTGGGTCTTTCTCCAAACGCAGATATGTAGTTTCATCAGCTAGATGTTCCATAACCTTCTTGTTATAATATTCAGTGTTCATTATGATAAGGGCTCCCCCTTTGTCTGCTCATTGGAACGTTAATTCCTTCTGATTGGATAATTTTTGAAGTATATTTCTTTCTTTTTTAGAGAAGTTAGTTTTCTGCTTGACTTGAAAGTCGAGTTTGTGAAAATCCAACAAAACAAGTTTTTCAAATAGATCCCATGTTTTGTGGGAAACTGGAGCTACAAAATTGCTTTTGGGTTTGAATTCCACATATTCCTTAGTGGCTGGGGGTTGTTGTTCAATGATGACATTGGCAAAAAAGTGTTTTAGTCTGATGTTTCTCATGAACTTATAGAATGCTATTTCTGTTTCAGCCAGATTAGATTGATATGTGGGGACAAAGGATGTGCCTTTATCCAAAACTTTCATTTGTTGGTTTGTCAGTTGTGTAGATGAGATGTTGATCACTATACTCTCCCGCTGCGTAAGTTGGGTTTGGTTTTTTCTTTTGGTTTTTCCTCTCCTGGTTTTTGTTGGTTTCCTCCCGCTTTTGCTGTTGGGTCCGGAGCTTTTGATGCCTGTTGGCCTTGTTCTAAAAAAGCCTCAGTGGTAGTTGTTGTTGGTGGTGTAACTGATGTTGTTGGTGGTGTAGCTGATGTTGTTGCTGTTTCTTTATCTGTACTTGGTATTTCTTTTCTCTGTACTGGAGCTCTGGAAGTAGATATATCTCCGTCTGACACTACACTCTCTTCAGATGAGGTGAATTGTTTTTTGGAAGTTGGGCGACGTTGTGCATACATTTCTGCCCATGTGTACACTTCGTTTAGACGGTAATCGATGGTATCCCGTTTAAATTTTCTTAATTTCCTTTCTTGCAGGTCTTTCTTGTAGCTCTCCAATTTCTTGTTCATTAAGTCCAATTCATTCTGCCATTCTTCTCCGTCCATACGTTTAGATAAGTCTTGTTGTAGGTTGAATATCTCTTCTTCAAGTTCTTTTATGCTTTTGCACAATTCCTCCACGATTAGTAGAATGAGGTCTAGTGAGCATTTGTTTAACACCGCGTACCATCTGTCCATGAAGTTTTTATTATGCTGGAGTCGAAACAAAAGGGGCTTAATTGCAAGTCTTAAGCCTCTGGGGATACGTTGATATTTATGATATTGGATTAATGTTGATGCGTGAAGTCTTTGATTCAGTTCACGACGCATGATAAATTCCAGTTGTCTTAGTTGTTGAATTGTGGAGCCTTGGTGGGACTCAAAGGATTTTGTGGCTTTTATAAGTGAGTAGATTTCTGCCGCTTGTTGATCTGTGTATGTTTTGGTATCAGCGCGATTTCCGGTGGTACTTGCTATACTTTCAAAGGTTGCCATGTTGTTTTTTGGGTTGGGTGCTCAGACCTGTTTTAGGCAGTGACTTAGAATGATATTCAAAATTGTGGGGTAGGTCTTAGCACTCCTGTTGGTTTTTGTTTAATGGTTTAACTGGTGTCCTTCATCAAAGTTATTGTCCTTCTTTTGCGTGCTGCTTGGTAGCTCTGGGCTGCCTGTCCCTGAGAGTTAACAAGACTGTTGGGGATTGGCTAGTGGTAACAATATCACAACCATACCAGGCGCACAGCTGATGTTTACGTTATTTCCCCCTCTTCAATGATTCTTCAAATTCAATCTTTGTTCTTAATTCTCATATTTATTCTGAGATTTTGTTTCACGTGAATTACTTCAAATTATATATCATTACATTCTTATTGCTAACTTAGCACAATGTTTTCCAATGCATGAAACTCAAAATCAAAAATATTATAGTACGCTTATAACAAATGATCGACGATTGCTGAATTTGTTGGCCCGATGCATTTTGGGACCAGCGTCCCTTCTTCGGGGGCCTCTGTGAAAGAAATAATATGTAAGTTACTTTCTGTTTCCTATCCTTAAATACGCCACTACTCACGATTAAGTACCACACTCCTTTGTTGTAGTCAATTCATAACTCTAAATACATTGTAACAAACAATATCAGCAGATGCGTGACTTATCAAATCATGTTGTTATTCTCTGGAGTTAATCAGATACAGTGATGACACAACTCATACCTACTCGTTTCCTGCTATATATTTATACTAACAGCGCAAACATTCATTGTACATCAGTTTCTCAAATGGTGAATAGAACTCACTCACGTATGTGTTTGCAATCGTCTATATGAACCTCATTTTCTGGATGATGGGGCTGAACCGGGTTTCTATTCTGTAATAAACAGAGAGCGTAATCCATAAGGGACTGTATAATGTTCTGATCGTCTGGTTAATTGCGGTTGAAATAGACCGAAAGTTACCTGCTCTTCGTGATCCTAACAGCGTATCTGAAAAACAATGTGAGACCCATATTAAAAACCGGGTCTTTAAAAAACGCTAGAGCAAGATGTTGCCGATTTTTAAACTAGTTTGGGCTTACCGGAAGAGATGGATTTCCTGCTCTGTTTTAGAATTGATTGCCCGTATTTTTCATTTAGAAATACACCCTAAATATTGAAATACATCTAATATCAGGAATCTCTACAATACTCCATTTCTACATGGATGACACGTCATTGACCATGTTTACACCCCGTTTTTTCAAATTAGAAAATGAGCTAGCCTCACTCCATGATCGTCTATAGTTGCACCTGCAGCACGCGGTTGTTTATAGTTTCTAATTAGATTTCTATTTAGAACAGAGCAGGAAATCCATCTCTTCGCCCATTTTTTCTAAATCATCACTTCAATTGTGAGTATTTTCGCCGTATTTAAACCATTCAAATATGGCCGACACACCGCAACTTCAATGTATAGTCCGTTTTTGACTTCCGCGATTCTCAGTTATCGCGCTAATTTAAACCAAACCCGCAAGTCCTTCACTTTCACTCACGGATCGAAAGGCAGAGCCAAGGAGGACTTTTACGAACGCGTTTTTCAAGACTACCGGTAAGCGCAAACTAGTTTAAAAATCGGCAACATCTTGCTCTAGCGTTTTTTAAAGACCCGGTTTTTAATATGGGTCTCACATTGTTTTTCAGATACGCTGTTAGGATCACGAAGAGCAGGTAACTTTCGGTCTATTTCAACCACAATTAACCAGACGATCAGAACATTATACAGTCCCTTATGAATTACGCTCTCTGTTTATTACAGAATAGAAACCCGGTTCAGCCCCATCATCCAGAAAAGGAGGTTCATATAGACGATTGCAAACACATACGTGAGTGAGTTCTATTCACCATATGAGAAACTGATGTACAATGAATGTTTGCGCTGTTAGTATAAATATATAGCAGGAAACGAGTAGGTATGAGTTGTGTCATCACTGTATCTGATTAACTCCAGAGAATAACAACATGATTTGATAAGTCACGCATCTGCTGATATTGTTTGTTACAATGTATTTAGAGTTATGAATTGACTACAACAAAGGAGTGTGGTACTTAATCGTGAGTAGTGGCGTATTTAAGGATAGGAAACAGAAAGTAACTTACATATTATTTCTTTCACAGAGGCCCCCGAAGAAGGGACGCTGGTCCCAAAATGCATCGGGCCAACAAATTCAGCAATCGTCGATCATTTGTTATAAACGTACTATAATATTTTTGATTTTGAGTTTCATGCATTGGAAAACATTGTGCTAAGTTAGCAATAAGAATGTAATGATATATAATTTGAAGTAATTCACGTGAAACAAAATCTCAGAATAAATATGAGAATTAAGAACAAAGATTGAATTTGAAGAATCATTGAAGAGGGGGAAATAACGTAAACATCAGCTGTGCACCTGGTATGGTTGTGATATTGTTACCACTAACCAATCCCCAACAGTCTTGTTAACTCTCAGGGACAGGCAGCACAGAGCTACCAAGCAGCACGCAAAAGAAGGACAATAACTTTGATGAAGGACACCAGTTAAACCATTAAACAAAAACCAACAGGAGTGCTTAAGACCTACCCCACCATTTTGAATATCATTTTAAGTCACTGCCTAAAACAGGTCTGAGCACCCAACCCAAAAAACAACATGGCAACCTTTGAAAGTATAGCAAGTACCACCGGAAATCGCGCTGATACCAAAACATACACAGATCAACAAGCGGCAGAAATCTACTCACTTATAAAAGCCACAAAATCCTTTGAGTCCCACCAAGGCTCCACAATTCAACAACTAAGACAACTGGAATTTATCATGCATCGTGAACTGAATCAAAGACTTCACGCATCAACATTAATCCAATATCATAAATATCAACGTATCCCCAGAGGCTTAAGACTTGCAATTAAGCCCCTTTTGTTTCGACTCCAGCATAATAAAAACTTCATGGACAGATGGTACGCGGTGTTAAACAAATGCTCACTAGACCTCATTCTACTAATCGTGGAGGAATTGTCCAAAAGCATAAAAGAACTTGAAGAAGAGATATTCAACCTACAACAAGACTTATCTAAACGTATGGACGGAGAAGAATGGCAGAATGAATTGGACTTAATGAACAAGAAATTGGAGAGCTACGAGAAAGACCTGCAAGAAAGGAAATTAAGAAAATTTAAACGGGATACCATCGATTACCGTCTAAACGAAGTGTACACATGGGCAGAAATGTATGCACAACGTCGCCCAACTTCCAAAAAACAATTCACCTCATCTGAAGAGAGTGTAGTGTCAGACGGAGATATATCTACTTCCAGAGCTCCAGTACAGAGAAAAGAAATACCAAGTACAGATAAAGAAACAGCAACAACATCAGCTACACCACCAACAACATCAGTTACACCACCAACAACAACTACCACTGAGGCTTTTTTAGAACAAGGCCAACAGGCATCAAAAGCTCCGGACCCAACAGCAAAAGCGGGAGGAAACCAACAAAAACCAGGAGAGGAAAAACCAAAAGAAAAAACCAAACCCAACTTACGCAGCGGGAGAGTATAGTGATCAACATCTCATCTACACAACTGACAAACCAACAAATTAAAGTTTTGGATAAAGGCACATCCTTTGTCCCCACATATCAATCTAATCTGGCTGAAACAGAAATAGCATTCTATAAGTTCATGAGAAACATCAGACTAAAACACTTTTTTGCCAATGTCATCATTGAACAACAACCCCCAGCCACTAAGGAATACGTGGAATTCAAACCCAAAAGCAATTTTGTAGCTCCAGTTTCCCACAAAACATGGGATCTATTTGAAAAACTTGTTTTGTTGGATTTTCACAAACTCGACTTTCAAGTCAAGCAGAAAACTAACTTCTCTAAAAAAGAAAGAAATATACTTCAAAAATTATCCAATCAGAAGGAATTAACGTTCCAACGAGCAGACAAAGGGGGAGCCCTTATCATAATGAACACTGAATATTATAACAAGAAGGTTATGGAACATCTAGCTGATGAAACTACATATCTGCGTTTGGAGAAAGACCCAACTCAAGAAATAATGCTAACTCTAGGAAAAATCTTGAATCATGCTAAAGACATGGATTGGATTTCTACTAAAACAGAGCAGTTTTTGACCAAACAAAACCCAAAGAGACCGCATTTGTACATGTTACCAAAAGTACACAAGAACTTATACGACCCTCCCTTCAGACCTATCGTCTCAGGTGTAGGATCGTTATTTGAACCATTGGGTACCTACATTGATTTCTTTCTTCAGAAATTTGTCTTAAACTGGAAAACCACCATTAAAGACACCACAGATTTTTTGAATCAGCTCAATAATTTGGATCCCAACAACAGTCAACATTGGATTATGTGCACGATCGACGTAACATCTCTGTACACGTCAATCCCCTTGAAAGAAGGTATTGAAGCAATAGAATGGGCTTTATTACAGATGGAAAACATAGGCGCCAATCAAATCCTACTTCTAGAGCTCTTAACATTTTGCCTGCAACACAGCTATTTTAAATACAAAGAGGAGTTTTTTCTACAAATAAGTGGAACCAGCATGGGTTTTGGAGGGGCGCCAACCTACGCAAATATTTTCATGGCCCAATTCGAGGAATTGTACATCTTCTCAGACACTAAATGGTCGGATCACCTAATTCTATACAAACGCTTCATTGACGACATTGTTCTAATCTGGGATGATTCTTGTGAAAACTTGGAGCAAAACATTAAGGAGTTAAATGAAAAAAACGCCAGAATTCAATTCACATATTCAATCAGCACCACAGAAATAACATTCCTGGATGTTAAAATAACAAAAAAAGAAAAAACATTTTCCACCAAAACCTATGTGAAACCGACTGACAGAAACAATACTTTATTGTACCAGAGCTTTCACTCTCCCAAACTAATTGAAAATCTGCCGTTTTCACAAATGATACGGAGCAAAAGAATATGTTCCACCCCAGAAGCATATGATGAGGACATGCAAAGACTCAAGAAAAGGTTCACGGAACGAGGTTACCCTACCAAATGTATAGAAAAAGCTGAAACACGCATTAAGGCGATTAATCGTGAGAATTTGCTGATAAGTAAAAACAAAACTGCCAACACCAACCGTAGCGTGTTTGTATCTAAATTCTCAACACGAGCAGTTAACATCAGGAAAATCATCAGCAAGAGGTGGGAACTTCTAGAAAATGATGAAGATTTTCATAATATCTTTGAATCTAAGCCATTATTTGCATATACCAGAAGCCACAATTTGCAAGAACACTTAAAAATGATGACTAAGCCAGACAACATCAATCACAAGGGGATGCGTAAGTGTAACAACTGTGTTCACTGCAACAACGTCATGCAACAGGATTTTGTAACCCACCCCAGAACTGGAGAAAAAATCAAACTTAAACTCACTGCTGATTGCAACTCAAACTTTGTACTGTATTGTATAAAATGCCCATGTGGCCTAATGTACATAGGCAAAACAGAGAGGAAGTTAAAAATAAGGATAGGAGAACACAAAAGTATGATACGGAACAAAAACATGAAATCCAACCTGGCAGCCCACTGGATAACCCATAACCATAACATTTCACAAGTTCGATTCATGGCTCTAGAAAAAATCAACCAAAGAGAAGGAACGGACTGTCAGAAACTCTTATCTCAAAGGGAAGTCATGCTAATCAAAAAATTCCAAACAATGGAACCGATGGGTCTGAATGATAAATTAGATCTAGGATGCTTTCTATGATCACGCAAACAATATGGAACTAACCCAACCGGGATATGGTTAGGATATTTTGATGTGCAGACAGTTGTCAATCAATTCAGGGACATGATGTAATGACTATGAACTTTTTGCACGGACTTGGGTTATATATTGTAAATCTCAAGATTATTGTTGATTGTCAGCTTAAGGGGAGCATCATGTTTTTACACTGTTTGCCATGCAATTATAACATTGTATTTATTCATCATAATCAGGTAGAAACTCTGATGTATTATGGCTTCACAAATACCGGTACATGGAAACAACTCATAACTAGATTGCCCGTATTTTTCATTTAGAAATACACCCTAAATATTGAAATACATCTAATATCAGGAATCTCTACAATACTCCATTTCTACATGGATGACACGTCATTGACCATGTTTACACCCCGTTTTTTATCAAATTAGAAAATGAGCTAGCCTCACTCCATGATCGTCTATAGTTGCACCTGCAGCACGCGGTTGTTTATAGTTTCTAATTAGATTTCTATTTAGAACAGAGCAGGAAATCCATCTCTTCGCCCATTTTTTCTAAATCATCACTTCAATTGTGAGTATTTTCGCCGTATTTAAACCATTCAAATATGGCCGACACACCGCAACTTCAATGTATAGTCCGTTTTTGACTTCCGCGATTCTCAGTTATCGCGCTAATTTAAACCAAACCCGCGAGTCCTTCACTTTCACTCACCGATCGAAAGGCAGAGCCAAGGAGGACTTTTACGAACGCGTTTTTCAAGACTACCGGTAAGCGCAAACTAGTTTAAAAATCGGCAACATCTTGCTCTAGCGTTTTTTAAAGACCCGGTTTTTAATATGGGTCTCACATTGTTTTTCAGATACGCTGTTAGGATCACGAAGAGCAGGTAACTTTCGGTCTATTTCAACCGCAATTAACCAGACGATCAGAACATTATACAGTCCCTTATGGATTACGCTCTCTGTTTATTACAGAATAGAAACCCGGTTCAGCCCCATCATCCAGAAAATGAGGTTCATATAGACGATTGCAAACACATACGTGAGTGAGTTCTATTCACCATATGAGAAACTGATGTACAATGAATGTTTGCGCTGTTAGTATAGATATATAGCAGGAAACGAGTAGGTATGAGTTGTGTCATCACTGTATCTGATTAACTCCAGAGAATAACAACATGATTTGATAAGTCACGCATCTGCTGATATTGTTTGTTACAATGTATTTAGAGTTATGAATTGACTACAACAAAGGAGTGTGGTACTTAATCGTGAGTAGTGGCGTATTTAAGGATAGGAAACAGAAAGTAACTTACATATTATTTCTTTCACAGAGGCCCCCGAAGAAGGGACGCTGGTCCCGAAATGCATCGGGCCAACAAATTCAGCAATCGTCGATCATTTGTTATAAACGTACTATAATATTTTTGATTTTGAGTTTCATGCATTGGAAAACATTGTGCTAAGTTAGCAATAAGAATGTAATGATATATAATTTGAAGTAATTCACGTGAAACAATATCTCAGAATAAATATGAGAATTAAGAACAAAGATCGAATTTGAAGAATCATTGAAGAGGGGGAAATAACGTAAACATCAGCTGTGCGCCTGGTATGGTTGTGATATTGTTACCACTAACCAATCCCCAACAGTCCAGATAGGAATGTGCCTACCAGTTATCGGAGACTGTTAACTCCGCCCACTCATCGATTGTGCCTTCCAAAACATCCTTGTATGGTCATAAATGTGATATTGTCTTTTGTTCCGCCTTTTCTTGAGCCCCCTCATTGTGTATAAAAGGGGCCATGTGCTTTAGTTCGGTGTGCTACTCGATACAATACCGAAGGGTGTTGTGTGGGCTGTAGTACCACCTTTAAAGGTTAATAAACTTTGCTTTTGTATTTTCCAGTTTCATTGCCAACTTCTTTCTAAGGTCTGAGGACTCTGTGCAGAGAAGGGCGAACCCTTGCACTAAGTAGGCCTAGCTGAGGTTTGCTTACAACAAACCCCCGTCCTAATCGTCATTTGCCGTGGTGATTTTCTCATTGGATTTTTTTATTGGCTCAGTGATCCCATTTGTAGAACCTTTGACTCTTCCCATCCCTTCCTGGCTTCGTTTGACATTCTGTTGAGATTTAGGGGAGATCTGTTAGTCACTTTCATACATAAGGGGAGGCTTAGAGAGGGACACAGGGCGGGCATTTAAATATGCTAATTGAAGGGGTTGTAGTGTTTGTAGGGGAGATTGCAAACCTTTTTGTTCATCGTTGATGGAGTAAAGAACAGTGCTAGGGTCCTTCAGGAATGCTCTTCTTCAATGCTGGTGAGTTAATCCATGCCATTGTCTCATAATCCATGCCATTGTCTCATAATCCATGCCATTGTCTCATAATCCATGCCATTGTCTCATAATCCATGCCATTGTCTCATAATCCATGCCATTGTATCTGCTCACTGTGAGTGACAACATTTTTTATCCGGTGCACATGTGCACATCCACCTGCAAAGAAGTACACTTCACTGCCATGGCTCCTTATCAATTTGCTTTTCAATTGCTTTTTTCAGTTGTACTTTATAATTTTGCCTTTGTTTATGTTTTAATGGCTTTGCCAATGTATTTTGTAGTGCAGGGCCCTTCAGCTTCTGACATGTTGCTACCAGCATGTCACCTGGGATCTATTGTTGGTTTTCTGATGTATTTTTGGCTTTGTTTCTTGATTCGAGGCCTGGTGGCTTCTGAAAGGCTGCTACCGGCTGCTCACTTTAGATGTATTACACTCCCTCCAATGGGCACAGCAGGTCCTGGATGTCTCTTTGCTGTGGACACATTTAGACAAGGAAGAGCTATAGCGAGCACTGGCATATGGAAACATGAGGGGTCCCCTGCAAGATTCATAGAGGGGCCCCCTCCAGACTGAATCAGGAGCTCTCTGGCCAGAGTGTTGTGCTGCCTGTGTTACACCACTCCTAGTGAGTGGTTTCTTATTTCCTCTGGAATCAATGGGGTAACCAAAACAATAAAGCAGCCCCTCTTACAAGTACGTGCCACTAAATGTGCAATCATAGTTATGCTGTCCTTCCCATGAAGGCTATGGAACTTCCTTCCATCTACTCCTGGGGAAGGTGTGCTTAGCTCCTTGAAGCACATTTCAAAACCCGCTCACGTACAAAAAGGCTCGATAGACGCTTTAGCCCCTCATGCCTCCTGTTCACAGAGTTAGGTAGCAAATTATTTCCAAGATTTAAGTTACTTAGCAATTGGAACAGCTCCATGGCCCACTCCTTATAGTAGAAAAAGTATTTTATTTGAAACTAGCTTACCCGTCACGCGTTGCTGCGGTCTCAGAAGAAATGAAATTCAAGGAAACTCGTTATGATAACATTAAATTTACATTGCATCATTGTTATTGAAACTTATTCATATTCTTTTTGAAAACATTTCTAAGTGTGGCTTGAGCAGTGCGTCCTCAATTGGCTTCCAGTCTTGATTCTGGTTGCGCTTCTGTTTCATTCGAGCGGGCTTGATCAGTGCGTTATTGATCTGTTTCCAATCTTGATTCTCGTTGCTTGCTTGTTTGAGATGAACGGGCTTGAGCAGTGCGCACTCGATCGGCTTCCAATCTTGATTCTGGTTGCGCTTCTGTTTCATTCGAGCGGGCTTGATCAGTGCGTTATTGATCTGTTTCCAATCTTGATTCTCGTTGCTTGCTTGTTTGAGATGAACGGGCTTGAGCAGTGCGCACTCGATCGGCTTCCAATCTTGATTCTGGTTGCGCTTCTGTTTCATTCGAGCGGGCTTGATCAGTGCGTTATTGATCTGTTTCCAATCTTGATTCTCGTTGCTTGCTTGTTTGAGATGAACGGGCTTGAGCAGTGCGCACTCGATCGGCTTCCAATCTTGATTCTCGTTGCTCGTTCATTTGAGAATTAGGGGCTTGAGCAGTTTGTATTCGAACAGCTTCTAATCTTGCTTACCGTTGCTCGTCTGTTTCTGAAGCTCGTAATGCCTTTTTCTTTCGTGCTTCTGATGTAGATTGACCAATCGATTTACGTTTGGGGGTCATAACTGTCGACAATGCTTTCAAATTCACTGTCTATTTCAGTATCCGATTGATTATGAGGGCCCTGGGGGGCCAATTTTAAAAACATTTTTTTGACAGAAACCTTTGCGGGAGTGTACTCAACAACTTCCCAAAGTTTCATGACGATCGGATGAATGGTGTAGTAATGAATAAAGGACAAACAGACAGACAGACATACTTTCGTTTTTATATATATAGATTGCTAGGAACAATATGTGCTCTGTGAACAATGATTCCAGAAGTTGAGCACGTAGTGCATCTGGCAGTGAGGTCCACCATTCTGCTGTCTTTCTTTTCTCTGTATTTTATGGCTCTGATGCCTCTCTATCTATCTATCTCTATCTCTCTCTCTCTCTCTCTCTCTCTCTCTCTCGCTGTCTCTCTTTCTCTCTCTCTGACCCCCCTCTCTCACTCTCTCTCTTCCCCCTCTCTCTCTCTCTCTCTCTCTCTCTCTCTCTCTCTCTCTCTCTCTCTCTCTCAATCTCTCTCTCTCACTCTCTATCTATCTCCCTTTTTCTCCCCCCTCTCTCTCTCTCTCTCTGTCCCTCTTTCTTTCTGTCTCTCTCTGACTCTCACTCTGCCTCTCTCTCTCTCTCTCTCTCTCGCCCACTCTCTCTTTCTGTCTTTCTCTCTGCCCCCTCTCTCTCTTTGCCTCTCTCTACCTCTATTTCTCTTTCTCTGCCCTTCTCTCTCTCTGTCTCTGCCCCTCTCTCTCTTTCTCTCTCTCTCCTCCTCCCTGTCTCTCTGGCCCTCTCTCCCTCTCTCTATTTCTTGCTCTCTCTCTATCTGTCGCCAATGCTCCTACCTCAATCATCTGGCCTGTCCTCCTCAGCCCTCAAAAGCTCTCTGCCTGTCTTGCAAACTCAATTTCTCAGTCTGCATGTTCTCTCTCTTGTCCATAGGTGTTCATATTCTCTTACACATGCCACTAGACTGCCACACTCACTTCCCGGCTGTCCTGGGTTCTTCTGCCTGACTCTCTTGACACAAAGGGGCAGATTTATCAACACTTTGTACAGATGCAAAGTCACAAAATAAGACACAAACAGAAGCAAAGTGCTGATAAATGACCTACTTTCCAGCACTTTTGAAAGCAATCAAAAGGCATTGCAGACAGAGTTTTGCACTGCTTTGCATCACTTCGCATCAAGGGGGCATCCGATGGTACCACCCATGGCTTTTGACACCAAACTCAGTCTACTAACTATGATACACAGGGTTTTGCGCCAAAACATATTGGGGCATATTATCAAGAACACGTTAAAATTATCGCCGATTTGGCGGCACAAAACTAATGCTTAAACGGCGATAATGGGCTTGATAATATGCCCTTGAGAATTCCCAAAGAAGCCCAGGATCACACCAGAACATGGGCTTCTATTGCCATGTCTCCCCTGCCATGTCTGTCATGGCAGGGGAGACACACCCGGCACCTTGCGTTCATCATCCCTATTGAGCATAAATTGGATTACAAATGTTTACTGTATTTCCTCAATTTTTTCCTTATTGTTCTTATTTACTTCCTTTGATAGTGATCTTCAGTACATGTGTGCCTGGGAGTGCATGCCAACTCTTGTGTGCCTGGTACCCGGGAGAGGCGCAATGACTGTTCCCTGTCACGTGGGATTGCTCTGCTAGAACCTGCTAGAACAGGATGCAGCTGCACTCCTCCTCGCTGAGAGGTCAGGTCCTCTCGGCTTGTGGCAGTGTCTGGCTGATGCTGTAGCAGGTGGTCACCACACGAGGATGCTGCTACCGCTTCTCAAGAAATTCCCTGCCTCCCCATGATTTATGCACGCACAGTAGCTTAACAGGGAGTGGGTGCCAATGTCAGGGAAAGGCTCTGCAGGGGCGTCCGCAGCCTCTGACTGCCTCCAGATCACTGTTTTTTGGTCTGTGGAGGCAGGTAGGAGAGTCTGTCATCTTCAGGTTTTCAGGTTGAAGCTTTCAGTCCTCATAATATCTACATCTGGACATTGTATGGTCCACGCATATGCACTATGTCGAGCTACTTCAGCCTGGTGGGTTGTTGTGCACCAGTAGAATGCTCAACATCAGTGGCTGTCCTGAGAAGGCTCACATGTCAATTCCCATGGAGTCTAGATCAGGTGTAGGAACCTTCTCTTCCCTTCTGTTCTGTTCTGTTCTCTTTGGTTCTTTTCTCTTCTCTTCTATTGTCTTCTCTTCTCTTTGCTTTCATTCTCTTCTCTTCTTTTTTCACATGGGACCACCCTCTGGGCATACTTTAGTCTTTGTGACTGGAGGTGAATGTTCGCATTGCTCAGCATTCTGTCCATCATCTGTTCTTTTTGCTTTTGTTGCCGTAAGTGAAAAAGGTATGCCCTGACGTGGGTCCTGTCCTCACTGTAACATTGGACTCAAGCTAGTTTGGCTGATGAGGGGTTATTCTCCGGAACTGGACTCAGGATGCTTGTTTCCGGTCCAGGAAGGACCGGGACCGGCAGTTCAGGCTGGACTGTTCCCATGAGGAGTAGGGTCAAGACTAATATACATATGGCAAGGTCTAAACTGGGCTGGTTTACACCGAGTTCTTTGTGACTGGGGTGAATGTTTGGATTGCTCAGCATTCCATCCATCATCTGTTCCTTTTCCTTTTTTCTGTGTGGTCATTGTGAGAGTGGCTCCTAGATCATTTGTCTCAGGCAGTGGGTAGTTTCAGTAAGGGTTCAGTTGCAGCTCCATTCTGAGCTTGCTACTCTGAGTATCAACTGACATTCTTTGCATGTAGGATACTTTTTCATTTGCATCCTAGGAGGGATGTTTGTTGCAAGGTCCTTGGTCAGTTTGGTGTTTAGTATAGTTTACCCAGTCCTTTTGAGCAGACTGTATAACTGCAATAGCACTCAGCATTGCGTCCATGTTATTTGAGGGTGAATTGGGTTCCAATAAGTATCCTGTCCTCAATTTGTAAATTACATATCTAGAAAAACTGATTGCCCGCTGTGCTTTAGGGGACATCAATGAGCAGATGGAAGCCAATGATATCTGAGGGTCTTCATCATAAACAGTTTGCGGTGTCTCAAACACTGAAACCCAGATTTACAACAATGTTTTTGTCGGGTTTGCATTGCTTTTTTAATGTAGACCCAATGCAAAATCCTGTTTGGTGTTTACAAACCAACACAAAGGCTTACAACAAAATGTAATGCAGTGCAATGCGTGGAGAAGTGTGGCTCAATGGTTAGAGCGGCACACCCTGATGCAGAGGTCTGGCTTGGGACCAGGGTTCAATTCCCGCCTCGGTGGGTCTTGCGCTCAATTTCCTCAGACCTGCTAATTCTTGCCTTGGTGCCTATTCTAATCATGGGTCCCACTCTGCAACTCTGGGCAATAGCTTGCTTAATCTCCACAATGGCCCCAACAGCGCTGGGATGCCTGGCTTCACCTTGGGGGTGCCCAGGAGTGGACATTTCACAGGGAAAAGCCAGGAAGGGTTCCACAGCGGTATGCGTTACAGTGCCAGGACACCCCAGTTGGGGTATTAGTGCGCTTTACAAGTATACATCACATTACATTACCTTGCATTGCTTTGTGTCAGTGAGACATGCCATGGGTGTTGCATGGACATTCCTGGGCATCAACTCATATATTTCTCACAAATCCACACCTGTGAAAACTTCTAGACAGTAGAAGATAACACATTTAACTATTGCTGCAGTTAGAATATCGCTCCAAGGGATTGCACAATATTTTAAATCAAGGTGAAATTTTCGAATTGCTGCATTATCACATTTAAAATCAGCTGATACAATTTCTATAGAATTTTTAACATCTTGTGGAACTAAATTAAATGAACTGTCCATAGTCAAGTGGGCTGGCTCAGATGCAGTTTATTTAGAAAAAACAATATTTTGAAAATGTGGGTTTAAAATGACTAAATTTCTGGAAAATGCATACTGTGCTTTCTCTGTTAGCAAATTTCCAAAATGATCCATTAAGTTCCACACAGCCCCTAAAACCAAAAACAGAGGCCACACACAATATCCTGTGAAATACAATTGGGAAAACCATGATGGAGGTAAAAAAGGTCCCTTGAATTCTTTAGCACACCCAGGAAGTAATTTGCATAAGTCTCTATACAGCCAAGACCAAGCTCTGATTGAAGTTGATTGATGACAATCCTAACTAAATAGACTCATTGAACGATTGCCCACTGCACTACCCCCACTCCATCCTCCACCCATTACCTCATTACATTCGTGTTCCTGGAATGTGGGCGGTCTAGAAATACCTTCTCATGGAAAAATTATCACATACTCACTCTGCAAGAGGAATGGATTCAACGGCCGTATCCTCTGATTGGTTTTATTGAATTTAATGTTTTTGCACCTAAAGTTAAAACTAAAGGTTGCCCTAAGGGGGACTTGCAACACACATCATTCACATATCAGTTGTAGAACTAAACAACTCTAAATAAATAATCAGTAGATTCTATCTGTTGAAACTGAAAGATGAGTTGTGGTGTCACTACTACTCCTTGGTTATCGTTAACCTCTACATGAATCCGGTGTGAAACAATGGACAATCTATAAACTTTAGTCATGTAAAAAAAAAAAACATAAAGCTGACCTCATCTTGTTATCAGAAGACATCTATCTACTTGAACCTATTATTCAGCCCCCAAATAGAAAATCAAAATCATCAAAATATCTCTTATGGAACATTCCAAATCAGGCAATAACACCTTGCAAGCAAAATGGCAAAAATAGCGAAAGTATGGTGATTGCGATGACTGGCCAGGCTAAGAGTGTATTGAACAGCAGATTTATTGGGTACCGACCACCAGCCTGGACTCATATCTCCTCAAAGACAAAATACTATAATCAACTATACAATAGTAAGTCTGCCTCTTCAAAGATATATTTCAAATTTAGAATTGACTATTGCTCAGAAAGTGATCACTTTCCACAGATTATTGAAGTGCCAAAATGACCCGAGTGCCACAAGCAAACAGATTATAAGCACCAGCATTCCCAGAGAATCAAAGGAAACTGGCATGGAAGGAATAGTGCTTGCAAGATACTGATACCCAATGTGGAATTTTATTAAAAGATTGGCATACCATAAGGACATTTAAATCTTAAAATAAGAACACTAGAAAGAGACTCTCTTTCCAATCTGTCCCAATACAAAATCCATTGAGCAAGAATTCGAAGTGGATCACGAAAGGCCTCAGAATTGGTAAAAAGGTTGCTCCATTGAGAATTAAGAGTACTGACTAAAACCTCAGGAGATATATTTAAAAAAACTAGGTTAAGGGAGGTTAGACAAAATTGCAATTAAGAGATCTGGGCCATAGAGAAACAATTTTGCAATCAATTTTGGCCAAAACTCTTGCACTCATGTCAAGTCAAGAGCTGCAAAACATTTTGGATAATAGTGACACAAATAGAAAGAAGGAGGCTGGTTGCTAATATTGTGAAAATATCAACATGGGTCAACTTTCTAAACTCAGTTCAGAGGATGAATCTACAGGCCGCATGGAAAACATTAATTTCTTCTCCATCAGTATCCTCTCGGACTCCTAGTACAAACGATGTACTCAAATCCCCAAGCAACAATCTTGCTGGTTTGTAATGCAAGTCAACTGAAAAAGATAATCTCCAATAGCTGCTATGACATAGCACCAGGGAGAGATGGCCACCCTCTAGCCCCGCTTAAAATAATCCTGAGTTCTGGTCTACCAATTTGATTTTGCTCTATAAGTTTTACAAACTGAGGAAGTGGCACATTCATTGAGGGGGCAACTGTTCACCCAGTATTAAAGGTGTGGGACAGTGGCTAATTATTATTAGTAAACCTCTACCCACTATTACCTGTAGTCAGAAATCGTTTTGCGGTATAGAAGACAAACTGCTGGACACAATGACTTCTAATGCCTACAAACATCTGTTCCACCTCTCAATGTTTGCATCCTAGGCACCAGTCCTAATAGAATTTATAGTAATACAGTGAGTGATTGCAAGAAAAGGGGCTTCTGTTAGCATTTGTTTTAAGTTCATATCATCATAGGAGAAACACTTGACCAATTACACTAGTCGGAAATTAATTTCTCCAATATGAAAGCTCCCTCCTGAAATAATTGGAGAAAACCCTTAGCAGTTTAAGAATACAAGAGATCTGGACTGCACTTGTATCTTTAAAAACTATTTAACAATCACATTAATATAAGTATGAGGAGATGCTATTACCCAGCCTTGTTACTCTGCATGCCGCTATACCCTCTGTACTAATGATCTGGTTCTGAGGTTTACACCATTCATAGACTGAATTTAAATAGTTTATTTGTTGCAAGATTGTTTTGAGATGGCCTGGCCTCACTTGCACAATAGATATCTTATATATAAACACTTAAAAACAGAGCTCAAGATCATGATTAGTTCGCTAAATTTCTTAAATTGTCATTTTTGCACAATTAAATTGTACTGTTCTTGTATTCTTCTATGACCTAGGCTTCAAAACTGATCACGCTCTTGACTTGGCCTCTATATCAGCTAGGTTGTTGGACTATATTACTTTTTAATCAATATCATTTACTGTTTTTTTTTTTACTTTTGATATGCTCCACTGCCCATGTGGCTAGGTCTTCACTATATAAAATATTCTTCTTCTTTCAACTTTTTTCCAGTATACCCTTAACTGTGGTACTTAGTTCTACCATTTCATCATAGCTTGACAGTGTTCGATTTATATACGTGGCAATGTATACATCTACAGGCCAGATAATCCAAAATGCAAGGCCTTGACTACATTTGGATCTTTAGGTCACTTATTCTATTTTTAGGCACTAATATCTGGCTCTTCTGCCACTTAGTTTCGTAGACCTCTGCAGGTAAACCAGTCACAAAAAAGCTCTTCAGCATCACGTTTCAGTAGATAGAGATTCATTTTCATTTCAAGTCCCAAAAATTGAGCTAACAGAGACCATCTGTAACTTGTGAACTGTAATTTGCATTGAAGTCTGCTCAGTGCATCCTGCTAAATAAAAGACACCCTATTTAAAAAGTAGTTCTTTCTGAACTTTTATCATTGCTCTTTTGAAGTCTTTGTTTCTCAGAGAGTAAATAATTGGATTTAACATTGGAATTATCCCAATATAAATCACAGAAAGAAATTTGCCCTGATCTATAGAGGAGGAGGAAGTTGGTCTCATGTACAAGCAAAAAATCATGCCGTAGTAAATGGTAACAGAGGTGAGATGGGAGCTACAGGTGGAGAACGCCTTGCTTCTCCCAGTCTGGGAACTTATTTTCAAAATGCTAGTGATTATGTAAACATAAGATATAAGAATGAATAGGAGGGAGTTAAGACAAACAAACACACCTTCAAGGAATATCACAACTTCAATAATGCTGATGTCACTGCATGAAAGAGTTAACAGAGGTGTCACATCACAATAAAGGTGATCAATTTTCCTTGATCCACAGAAGAGGAGGTTGGAGATCAGTGCGGTGTTGAGGGCAGCGACCAGAAATCCTATTGACCAAGCACTTATAGCCAGATAGATGCACAGCTCCTTGCTCATCCTGACTGTGTATTGTAAAGGTTTGCAGATTGCAATGTAACGGTCATAGGCCATAATGGTCAGGATGAGGTACTCTGTAGCTCCAAAGGACATGAAAAAGAACAGTTGTGTCATGCAGCCACTGAATGAAATCAGCTTATCATCAAATAAGAAAATGCTGAGCAACTTGGGGGTAGTCACTGATGTGTAGCAGATATCCAGTATAGACAGGTTTGTAAGGAAAAAGTACATACAGGTGTGCAGGCGGGAGTCAATGTATATCACAGTGGAAATGGTCATGTTTCCAGAGAGGGCAAAAAGATAAATCAGTAGAAAAACTAAAAAGAACATATAATGTAGTTGAGGGAGATTTGGAAACCCAAGAATTATGAAATATGACAATGAGAGACTATTATTATGAGAGAGAGTCTGATTTTCCAGTTCCATTTAGACTTTTCCCATTACCTGAATAGAAAGGAGAACATATTCTGTAATATCTGAGACATGTTATAAAACTCAATGCACCCCCTAGGCCCACCACCCCTTCACACTACTTTCAATTTGAGGGTTGTCCATGCCTTGGGACCAACATCTAATTTAACCCCTTCAGCTTTGTGTTTCCCAGTTTGACAGAGTTAAATAGGCAATTCACTGTTTCTTCTTCCACTTGCTATGGTCACATGTGTTGCAGTCGTCAAGGTACCCCAGTTTACAGTGAATGGGAGTTCAGGATATGGTAGTACCTGCTGATATCTGTGGATAGAGAGTGTTGTACAGCTGCAGACACATCTCACCTTCTATACAAGGACAATTCAATTTTCTTGTGACGGTGGTTGTGGTTAGGGCTACATTTATTCTGCACCAATATGGTCACATTTACAGTTGTGCTGCCAGAGATTCCCTGTTGAAGGTGGTGTTTAATCATTTTCCTCTCAAGTCATTCTCAGTTCTACTCACAAATAAGTCATACAAGAGATACAAGAGGCACATTTATCACGTTCAGGCCACAGACGTTTTCATTTATACTTTTCTTTTTAATAAACAGACTAGTCCAACAAGGTTTTTCACGAGTTAGTTTCTTCCTCAGGTTCACATATCTTGTCAAACACACTACAAATAGAAAAAAAACATAGGTAAGTAAAGATTAAACTTTTTCTCATATTTTATTAAAGTGATGTCCCTAATGTTATCCCATATCCGCTTTCCTAATATGTACAAAAAGTAAGTAAGACAACAAAAAAAGAAAAAGGTTTTCATCAATGTCTACCCCTTTAATACTACGGTTACTGTCACACCCTACAGCGCAGTGATACATGACATTGTACTGTGCACACTGCATTATATCTGTTCCATATCAAACATTATTTAACTCCTCATTTTTCTGTTATCCTGCAATACAATCTCAAAGAATCTCAGTAATACATAGATCAACAGACAGACTGGAATGTCTTGGCCAGAGAGAAAAGTGTTCATAAAATAGAAAAGAATCCCATCAACCCACGTAAGTGGCAATACTTCATCATCTGGGATTTGTGATTGGTTGCACCAGTCGTGCCACCAGCAAGGGATGATATCAAAACTATGCTTGCTTTCTACCCCAGTGATCGGTACTGCCACTAGCCTGTTTTGAACAGTGTTGCAGAACATTTGCAGTGCAATAAAGTGAAAAAAATATTAAAATTGGCTAGTAGGATATTCTGAAAACTTTAATAAACAGTATCCTAGTGTCAAGACTAAAAACTGAGCGCTGACAGTTTGAAAAAAATAATAAAATAACTGTCATATGCGGTGAAATGGCCGGTCTACATGTTTCAGCCAAGTAGTGTCCCTCCAGCTTTGGACCCTAGGAGGTGGTGCTAAAGTTGCCCAGATAACCAAAATCAAAAACTTTTAACTTAGAAAGCATTTGACTTAAAACTGCTCTGAGAATTGAAAGGAGACTGGGACCAAACTGCTTGTCTATCTGCCCAAGGTGCATCGCCTGTTGGCCTGACTTTGCGTCAGCTCTCACTATGTTATTTTCTGCAGAAGCAAATTCTGTTCAGTGGTCTTTTGCCAAAGGAGTATCCACCCTCATTGAACTTCCATTGGACACAGCCTCCAGCCTCACTGTGGGGGAGATTCTCAACTTCCAAAGAAGAGACCAAACGTAGAAACCTTCACCATGTCTTCGCCCCGCAGGTAACCGACAATGACGCCCTCCGTTCTCAGACACCATTGATAGCCTTGCCCCTCTGAATGTGTACCTTCTCAGAACATTGTCCTTGAAATTTCTCTCTAATCCAAAGGTAAGCGCTGACCCGGACAAGCCCACTCTTTGTATCCAATTAGCTCTCCATTATCCATATGTTTCACCATTTACCTGATCTTGATGGACTATATGTCCACGGTTGACGCTTTAATCTTTTAGTTTTTACCTTAACATTTAAAAATTATTAACCCCAGTCTACTGATTGGGTTTTTGTTGTTTGGTGTTGAATAATTTATTAAAATTTACAGTATTTTTCTAAATTGTTGTGGGATTTTCTTGTGCTGAGTTTTCACTTTATTACTGTTCGTGTGCTGCATAAATACTTTACACATTACTTCTAAATTAAGCTTGACTGCTGTTGTGCCCTGCTACCAGAGGGCTAAGTACACGTTAGTTTAGTGACCTTGCTGTTCACCCTGACAGGGATTGTGGCTGTAGCTTCAGCAATGTTAACATCCTACTCAACCAACAACCCAATATCTCACATTGGTGATCAGTGGTGGAGTCCAGTACTTATGAGCTTGGGGAGTTAAAAACACAGAATGAGAAATATATATTTGTAGTATAATGCTAATAGTTACCTGTGGATTTAGTGTTTTGTTATTTGGGGCTGATTAAGTTTTTAAACATGACAGGCATCAAAGTATGAGTGTGTGTTTATCAGTTAAACAAATGTTAAATATAGCATTTTAAGAGTTTAATTATTCTCAAAATACAAAGTAAATATGAATAAACACCAATAAGAAAGCCAAAAAAGAAATATGGATAAATACAGACAGAAATGTTAAAAAAAAGCGACACAATAAACTGGGAGCCATATTCATAATATACCACAGTATTCGATTGTGCCATTATCCTAGTGGAAACAAGGTCCATAGAGTCCTCCATGGAGTTCAGTGCCTGTAAGCGTCCCTGGTCCCGGTAGTTCTTATCCAGGAATGTTAACCTTCTTGGTTATTTAATTTATCAAGAGGAATCTGCTGCAGGACAGGTAGAGACTCAAAGGTTCTACGCTGAGTCCTCCTTTGATGTACTTGGGTGAGGCATCAGTAGAGAATCAGCCACATAAGGCTTGTTCACGTAGTCAATTGATACTTGTCTGTTATTTTTTTCGCCAGGCAGAGGAGGCGCAACTATAGTGCATGTGCCATTTATTGCCAACACAGGTACGGGTAATCGATATGGCCGTCCAAACACATTTTTGTCAGGAATCTTTTTGCAAACTAAATCGCCTGTTGGGGGGATGCACCCTTCTGCGACTGGCAAAACCATCTCTTCACCGGTGGCAGAAACAGAATGTCTGACATTGCAAACCATATCTCTGATCTCCTGTATTTTCAGCAAAACTGTCAAATGTTGATTTAGGTCAACTGAACTTTCATCTGCTACTTTTCCACTGTTGTCCAGGTCAGGTAGAGACATGGTTATTCTGAAGAGTACTTCATATGGAGAATGACCTCCCAACACTTCCCTTTGCAACTAATTCAATGCTCTCTGGACTCCAGAGAGATGATGGGCCCTACTAAGACCTGTACTCAGCATCCAGGCCATTAGGGCTTGCTTAAGCATGCCATTTCCATGATCTACTAATCAACTTGTGTTACTTTGACATGCGTTACCGACTTGCACAGACACCACCATTGAACTCATGACATCATCTTAAGCCCTTGAGGTGAATACCAGACCATTGGTCAAATAAAATGTGATTACTCCACCTGTAACAATCAAACACTGAAAATCGTTTATAACACTTCGACCATTGAGAGATCTCTCAACTCACAGCAACAGGAACCGAGAACATGAATCCACAGATCCCAAAGTGATTTTGAAGTGGTTATCAGATTGTTGGAGACCACAGTGATTCAGACACAAAGGGGCAGATTTTTCATCATTTGACACAGCGCAATGTAGCAAGGGATGTATGACGTTACAACGCATACTTTTACCACGCATATCATTACAACACGGTTTTTACAACGCATAGCGCTTTGGGGTGCTGGATAGTGATTAGTTTAATTTACTATTCCAACTCCAGTACCCGTGGACACTAGGGAAGGTGTTGGATAGTAAATTAAACTTATTCCCTATCCTAGAGCGCCCCCCAGCGCAATGCGTTGTAATGGTTTGCGTTGTAATGACTGCGTTGTAATGGTAGTGCGTGGTAAAAGATTCGTTGTAAAGGTTGTATACCGTAGCAAGGCCACTTGCTGCGTTGCGTAAAATGAGAGGGCAGGAATGCGGCATATTGATCAACTCACTGTGCATTCCTGCTCTCTTACTGTGCTACTGAGCACCAACGCAGGTGCTGTTATGCTATGGTGCAAGGGTGCTGGCATTGCAGGAAGGAATGTTTTTGCTGCGTGAAGGGGCACCTTCCTGTACAAAAACAATCTCTAGTAGCGTTGTCCTCATGGGTATCAACATGTTTTTTTGTGATTCTCAAATTGCGATTTTCAGCAAATTGCAATTTGAGAATCGCAAAATGCAATGTATGTGGGATTTGCTAATAATTTAGCGAATCCCACGTATTCCTTATTTGTGAATCGCAAATTGAGATTTGCAAATATGGAATACCTTCCCATTCATTCCTATGAGCTAGGAGGCCCGTAGGAATGAATAGGAAGGCATTCTCAACTTGTGATTAGCAATTTCAAGGGTGGCAGGGTGTCATAAGGACACCCTGTTGCACCCCTGAAATGTGCATGTGTGCACAAGTGGCACACATACATGCCCTAAGGGCATGTATGTGCACCACATGGCACTTACAAAAATGCAAAATAGTGCATTTTTTAAGTGAAATCGCAATTTACCACCAACTTGAACTTGGTGGTAATTTGCGATTCCTTAAGGCCAAATTACATTTTCTTTTGTGCTTCATACATTGCATTTACGGACTCGCATTTTGTGATTCCCTAAATGCAATTGCAAAATTAGGAATTGCAAAATTTGTGATTCCTTATTTTGCAAGGGGGATTTTATGTGGTACATTGCACACTGCTAATTTGCAATCGCAAACGCTGAAATTTTGCGAATTTCAGCGTTTGCTATCGCAAATTGGCTTCGTACATATGGCCTCAAGTCTTTATCCCACTGTACTCGATTTCTGTATAATGCTGGAGCGAGCTCTAACATCCATTCCCTGGAATACTTCTCCCTGATCTGCCTATATATGATAGGCTTCACATAAATGCAAGCAAGAAGGCCCCTTCAATTTGAATGTCTATGTTATAAAATGTACCTGGCGGGTTAAAATGTCTGTCTGGTGTTTCAACTTGTAGACTTTCTTCAGTTGGATTCACCCCGGAAGCTCTTGTAGAGTCTGGTGCACTATTGTTTCTTCTGCTTTTCTGCCTTAAAGAGTCTGAGCCTAGTTCCCTTCCGTAGAAGAGTCCTTAGTGTGCACTGCATGCTTGTTAGAAAGTCTAGCCACTTTCTTCTTTTTCACATTTGTTTTGGCGTCCGGACCCTTGTCCTCCTTCTTCACATTAACCTCAGCCCTTTGTCGTGATTCCATCTTTTGTTTCGCATAGTTGTCTCTGAGTTTGTAATCACTTCAATTCCCTCTTTCTGTCCTCCCATCATCAGAGTGCTGGAAAGATCATGAAGAGCGGCCGGCAGAATACTGATACCAATCCAGGCTCCTTCATTCTATTGCAACCCATTCAAGACCTTGTCTCTCAATCTCAATTTCTCAGTCTGCATGTTCTCTCTCTTGCCCTTAAGTGTTCATCATTTCTCACACATGCATGCCACTAGACCTCTTGAAAGCAATCAAAAGGCATCAGACAGAGTTTTGCACTGCATTGCTGTACTTTGCAACAAGAGGTCGTCCCATGTTACCACCCATGGCGTTTGCCACAAAGTTCTATCTTCTAACAATGGTACACAGAGTTTTACCCCAAAACATATTGGGCCCGATTCACAGAACTAACTTAAGACAAAATCCTAAACTTACTACTTTTGGTATTCACAGAAGCTAGGATTTTGTCTTAAGTTTGTCTTAAGACACACTTAAGACAGACTTAAGTTAGGATTTTGTCTTAAGTTTGTCTTAAGACAAACTTAAGACAAAATCCTAGCTTCTGTGAATACCAAAAGTAGTAAGTTTCGGATTTTGTCTTAAGTTAGCTCTGTGAATCGGGCCCATTGTCTCGTTGAGGCAGGCATTCACAGAACTAACTTAAGACAACATCTTGTAGGTGCAGCACTAGTCTCCTTCTTCCTGGCACTTCACAGGTCTGCAACCTAGGTTGCTAAACCTCTTTGCACAATAAATTAGTAAACCTCCCTCCAGATCTCTCACAAACCCTTCAAACCACAAGGTCTCTAACACTCTTCTATGAAGCCTGAACACTTCTCCCTCTTTCTCTATACCCCCATTTCAGGGCCTCTTTCGCTTTCGCTGCAATAGGTCTTGCTCCTTCGCCACCAGGTGTCCCTCTTCTTCGTCTCCTGCAGCCGCAGTACTCACTCCGCCATGATGTCCGCAGGTCTACTCGATAATTGTTCCCCCCCACCTAGGTCCTCCGTGGTCTCATCACTCTCTCTTCTCCTCAGATATCAAATCTCTGTATACCTCTCCTTATCCCTGTCTTATGCACAGGCTTCGCTCTTCTTTCTGTCATGTATTGCTAGCCTCACTTCAGTTTCTCTGTCATCCAACACTCTCAATTTCCTCCAGTACAACCCAAACACTCCTTCTCATTGCCCCACTGACTTGGGTCTGCAAATTAGCTTGTCCATGCTTAAATAAAATCCTTTGGCCTTCTGCAGTTGTAGGATAGTTCAAATGGTGTTGCCAATGATTGGTAATTGACTGTTGCTTATAATGCTTGAAACAATGGACTAAAATGTTTTTCAATATTAGTACATACATTGCAGGTTGGGATCTGGACTACAACATACTCACCCGAGATGGTTCTTTGCATGCCAATTAATACACTTGCAGCCCTATTTTGTCTCAAACAAGCTGGGGTTCTGCAATTGAAAACCCCTACCTGTTTGTGCTGTGCGTACAATTATATTAACGCATGAGATTATCAAACACTATTATATGCATCATCCAGCGCCACATCTGCCGCGCTGCGCCTTGTATTTCGCCCAGCCCTGGGGAATGGTTTTCTCCGTGGAGTCCTGGAGGCCAGGGCACCCCAACAGGACTGACTCCCCTGAGACTAGGGCCACAAGTCCCAGTGCTCATGAATCATCTCTGGGAGCTCAGCAAATAGTGGCTCAGCCCAAGAGCAGGGATGAAATTATTCTTGTCCACGATATTATGGTCAAATTAAATAATACTATCTGTCAAAATATAATTTCCTGTCTTCAGCTAGATATCAACAGGGAGTAGATTTCTGTGGTTTTACTGTACTTAGTTGGGTCACAGCTGGACCTAAAAGTAAGATTACTAACCTGGAGTGATTTGTTTTTATAAATCAGTATGATGTTATTGTTTTTCGGGCAACATGGGCTATATCACTCATTATATGTAACTGTTTTATGTTCCTCGTGCCCGGCCACCGCTACCCCTCTGGGATAGCAAAAGCCGGACTGGCCATCTGGGCTAAACTTAATCTTAAACTTAAAGCATCAGCAGTGAATATGGGTAGCCCTGCGTACCAGGCTCTGTTAATCAAAGATTGTGAGAGTTATTTTAGTTTTTATTCAGGCAAACTTTATAATAATGATTTATCAAAGTCCTACATTATCTTTTTTAATGAGTTGTAATTGTCCTAAAATGACAGGAGCTAGTGAATGCCTTGTTACAGAGTATCTTACTTTGTGGGGATTTTAGCTCCCAGATGGGGAGTGATTCTGTCATCCTGGGCCCTCGAAGTATTGGCGTAGGCATTGAAACTGGGGATGCTGGGGACGCCAGGACAAGCCATCGCTTAGAGGTAGGGGCAAGCATCTGTCATCGATTATGTGTTTGCCCCTGAACATTTCCTCCAGTGGTGCCAGTTTGGTATAGTAGTTGGAACCCAGTGGAGTGACCATGATGCCCTTCCTGTTGAGTGTGTCCTTCCGATGGGCAGGAATGGAGGTCCAGCATCGTTTGATGGTATTAGCAAACATCTTAAAGGTGGATTAAGGGTTGTGAGGCATCTTAAAGATCCTTCAGCTGTATTAAATGATTTATGAAAGAAGAATCTTCTAATCTCTTTGGTCTGTTTGTCCGAAAAAGATAGTGATGTGGTATTTTATTATTACCAGCAACTGTGCACCACCATTAAAGACTCCCTCCTGCAACCCTCAGAGCCTGTGCCTCTTCACCCTCGGTCATTTGATGGAAACTGTTCTGCTGCCAATCAACTCTTGAGAAAGGTGCTGGTTGGATCCCCTTGATATAGGGGCGATCTAGCAGGCTATTAGAGAAAGAGAGAGTAAACTGCTTTTCAGGGATTGGGAGACACTAGAATTGGCTGCTACACAAAATAGTTCCAAGATATTCTGGGAAACGATAAATAGGCTCTCCTTACGCGATACCCTCTTTTAATGTGTAATATTTCCAGATAGGATTGGGTCGAGCATTTTACCAATATATATGATCTAGAGTGGAATAGTCTACATGAGGGTGTATTGAAGCCGTTTTTTTATTTCTTCCACCCCCTCGAAGTTTACAGTGCACGAAATCGAAGTTGCTCTATGTGTTGAGCGCCGGCAGTCGGGCATCGGACCCTGATGGGATCCCCTTGGATCTTTTTCAATGCAACTCTTATCTCTCCGGACCCCTTTTTACATATATTTCTTATAACTCTCTGCGTGATTAAATCGCACAGTTCAGGTCCGTGCCCACAATTGTACTTAAATTAAGAAATTGTAAACGTAATCTGTAAATGTGGTATCTCGTCTCGAGTAATTGGTTATGTAAACTGTAAATACGAGCTCTTCTTTCCCTTATGTATCCGGCACCCCTCGCCCTTGCTACTCGAGCTGTTACTGGTTGATTCTAAGTTTGTCTGTGTATTGGTTTGGTCTCCTGAAAAGCGCTCTGATACCCTAACGGGTCAGGTTCGAGCTCTGTAAAACACACAAAAAATACATAAATAAACAAACAAATAAATAAATAAATAAGAAAGGTGACAGGGAAACACCTAAATGTTGTGGGCCTATCGTGTTGGTGGACAGTTGAGCAAAAATTGAGGGGAGGGCCACTTTCAATCGTCTGCAGTCATGGGCCATAGAGGACAGCATTTTATCTGCCTATCAATACAGTTTCCGTCCTGGGCTGGGTACGCTGGACCAGTGCCCGAATTTACATCTGATAGTAAGTAAGTATTGATTCAAACAAAGTTGTACTGAAAATTGCCAACTTAGCAGTCCCTGAAAACTTTAAATGCTGATAACGCGGTGCTGATGGCTCGGATACCTCGTGACCTTCGTAGCTTGGTTGAATCATCTGTATCTTTTACCAGGACACTAGATATGAAAACTATATTGAGAAATCACACATAATGGCACGTGGCCCTGACGAGAAAGTCCTGTCAGTATTAAACTTGGGCAGAAAGCAGCTAAGCACACTTACACGCTTTTGTTGTTTAGGCCTGTTGTTTGATGCAAGTACTTCCTGCTGGTCGAAATTTGGGAGGGCAGAAGCTCTCTTTTTAATCCGGCTAAGAGGGATGACAGGTCTTAAACTGAATAAAAAGCAAGGCTTTCCTCCTGCCACCTCTGGAGCTGGGGTTTGGGGGTTTCAGGGAGAAGAAAACAGAATCTGTAGGGGACTGTTGCCCTCCCGCCCTCAAGTGCACATTTTATTCTGCCCTCTGAGTTGCATTCCTAGAGTATAGAATTGTTAGCATTACCGTGCCCCCTGCTGTTCTGAGTTAGTGTTGGAGCAGGAGGGAGACCAGTTTTAATAGGGCTGTTATTGTTGATTGTTTGAGATAGGGTTTGGGACCTTCCATTCCCTGGTTGAAATATGTTTGTAATATATAGGGCAATATTGGCCTTTCAGAACTTTTCAGTGCCCCTAGTTTGATTAATAAAATGACGAAAAATGTGGTTAAGGAGAGATTCGCCGATTGTATGATTTATCTGCAGATTCAGGTGGTAGCTAATAAGAACACTATTCGCCACTATTATTCCATGTTTGTAATGGGTGATACCCCCATGTACCTTAGGTTACAACCAACCCAATGGGAGAGTTCTCCCCTATTTTGATTAAGGTCGGGATGGTCTGGCATTTAGGATGCTTTTATAAAACATTAGGTGTATGGGGCACCGAACTAACCAAGCCAGAACAATCCCGCTTAAACTTTTTGTAGTTTTTAGCATTTATTTTTTTTCAATTATGTCTTAAACCCTTATGAGAAAATTAGGTTTTCAGAAATTAGGGCGGAGTTAATCTACCTTCAAATGTGAAACAGCCCAGATATCTATTGCACTGTATGTGTTTTTTTCATCTTGGCCATTCGCAGTAGAACATCAGTGGGGATGAGGCTGAAGGGCTCCTTGACTGCTGTTGATCATGTGCTATAATTGATGAACTGCTGTATTTTTAATGTCTTTATCTATTGCTTTGCACTAAGATTGGTGTTTTGTGACAATCAGTGTTTTGTTTTAACTTGTGCTTTTATGATCTTTTTAAGATCGGATAAATATTTATTGGATTGAATTGAATTGACCAATTCACACACACAGGGAGGACGTCACTGCCTCCTTCTACAAGATGTGGCGCATTGTCTTCAAACACACACAAGAGGACGGAAGGAATGCTTGCAATGCATTTAAAGACTGACTCTAGCACAGGAGGAGAGAACAACTGCACTATATCTTAGTACATGATGCTGCTGGGCTCCCTCCTTTTCACGCAATAGTGCGGCGCAGCAACTCTGCGCACTACACTTCATGAAACCTTAGTAAATCTGCCCCTTCGTTTCTCCAGCCCAAGCACTCTTCACATATACCGCCTACCAGTATGGATGGCATAGGGCTGCTGCACCTTGTTGTACTCATTGTCTTAAGTAACATTTTAATACATTGATCTACAAGCTTGTATGACTCATTGTCTCTGTATAATGTGTTTGTGATGTAAAGCGCCCTGACACTCTACATTGGGATGAGTAGCGCTATAAAATGGATGTGAGGGGGTAAGGAGAGAAGACAGGCACAATTGGAGGGCAGTAGCAAGGGAATCCATGAAGAAGGAGTTTATTGGTGGAGCGCCAACAAAGAACGCCGTGCAAGGCGCCATCAGCGCTAATGCTGGCTGCATCTTGAGCAGGTACCAGGTGAGTCAAGTGTCCTTTTCAGAAGGGCAAAGAGCTCTTCTGGTGAAACACAAGTCTTCCTTGCAGTGAATGGTAGTCATAAAATGGATTTGTTGTCAGGAAACAATTTTTCTGCTCCACTGCATGCAAGGATCAGAAGCCATTTTGCTTTCAATGGAGACAAAGACGTGTGTTACTTTCGCCTCTTACCTTAGACAGAGAGAGCGGTAAATATCTCAGTACATCGATGCAGAGCCATCGTCACCTCAGCGGTAAGCAGCCAATCTCTACCTGAAGACACTTAAAGAGTGTGCTGTAGTGGCAGTCGATTGCCGCCACTATATAAGGGCACCGCACACACATGAAGGACTGCGGCTCTACTCTGGAGGTTACAAGCTGTGACATCAATCTAGCTAATTGCCCCCTGTGGTATCCAAGAATCCCAAATCCCACATGGTAAACAAGAAGCAGCTAAGCTTGGAAGATGGCTCTCTCTTCTACTATCACAGTTACATTGTTGCATCATGGATCATGTATTGCATGAATTTGTCATGTTTTGCTTCAATAATAAGACCTGAGATCAATACACACAATCCAAGAAATGGATTTCCATTACCAAACTCTAAATTGAAACGGCCTTCTGAATGACTGAATGATTGAATGATTACACTCACACTGAATACTTTACCGACTAAAGTGTTTTTCACCTCTTCTATTTATGACCCACACAGCAGGATCTATATGCTGTGTTTAGTCTGTTGTAAACATTGCTCCTGGGAGCACAAATGTATGATCAATGTGTCAAGGTAATCTTTTTACTTGTCACACAAATAACATAGTTGTATTTGAAATAACTTTAGAATGTTTCTGACTTAGTAATAGTGTCCAATGGTTGAAGACAATGAGATGGAACTCGTGCAAAGAAACCATGAAACTGTGCCACAAAAGCAAGCCGGAAATATATATGTGCTGTGAATTGTTACAAAACATGCTTATGGTGGCGATAGGGGCTTTGCTTTATTCACAAGGCAGCTTTAAGCCACTTAATGTGTCGTAATGCTGCCTTGTGAATAACGCCCTCTTTCATGCTATACTTAGCGCAAAAGGGGTGGGCAAAGGGTGTTGCAGTGGGTGTTCCACCACAACACCAATTGATTTTGACTCTGCCCCATATTTACAAGGGCGGTGTAAATATTGAGCAGTGCCAAAATTAAAACCAGGGAAAACCTGGTCTTAAATAGGCTCAACAAGAAGAAATGTTTCCTTTCTCCTCTTTTTTGCTGTTTCTAAGTGTGCTGAATTGTGCAGCACACATAGAAACAGCAAAAAGCCATTGTGTGTTTATGTGCAGGAAGGTGTCTTGAAGTGTTTGATTTGCTCATTAGACAGTCTTCGAGCAACCAACAGGCATAGGTTACTGATCAAACTTGGCCTACTTACCACGGACTCCTGTGCTAATTATGAGATCCTACATGGCCCACCTTTTAAACACCCAGCCTGAAGTTCTCTTGCTGTATCCAGTGCCCACTACCTCCCCAAACCTCAGTCCTGATGAAGACCCCACTATCAAGTTTGCTGGTCTGTATAGGGGTCGAAACGTCGACAGTGTTTTGTTTGTTTATCAAACATAGATGACAGAGAGTGTATATCTGCATCTATTTCACTATGTTATGATTTGCCATTTATGCATATGCCAGACATCTGGCAGGATAGGTTGTCATTACTGATTGTTGATGTATATATGCGCACTACCTTCCCTTTGCACATCACTTTCACGTATCCCTTCTTTGCACTCGTCACTTCACTTTGTGTGCACCTGCCTTTCAAATACTTAATTGTGAAATACATTGTACTTTACAATTGTATTCATTTCAACCCCTGTGATGTATTAAAATCACAGCCATTGGTGGAATGAGTTCATTGGTGTTAGCGTACTTTGTACTGTTAACATAGATCATTTCTTGTTCTCTCTATGTGATATGAATGTTCTCAACTGTGATATTATGTTCCAGAGTTAGGCACATGTATCGAAGCAGCTTATTTCTTACATTGTCCTAGAAAATAACATTTGAGCGGTGAACTTTAGCACACACTCGCATGCACGACAATGTTGGATACGTTTCTCTGAAACTACTTTGTTTACACATCCAGCATCGCACAACATTATTGCGATGCCCTGAACATCATGTACTAGGCCCCTCTATGCGCTAGGTACAAAAGTCATACTATCTTTATGTATGAGGCAACAAAGCTATCTACATAGGCATACCATCACTAATCAAGTGCGTCCATCACAAAGGCTGCTCTTTATTATAAATAATAGGCATCCCGAAAGACTAGTAGGGGAGGCACTTTTGCAGACATGAAGGTTCTTGCATGCTGAGAAATCACAAGCACCGGTCTGACATTCTGTGAGGGGTGTCCAACTCAAGACTAAGAAGGGGTCCTTCACACTCTCCTATCAGGTAATGGGGTTGGATCATCCATGGGGGGGGATTCTTGGCTCTACCCTACACACACTCTAGGTACACTTAGTGTGGGGTCCGCATCAAAGGAGGACGTTAGATTACCATGTTGCATATATGCCTGCATATATTCATTGCTTTAGCACCATGGTAGAAATATATCTGCTCGTTACGCTTTTGGTGCTTGTAATCTCCTTTATTTGCTTCTGTCTCTTATTCATTGCAGTAAATGTGTTTTATACAAGAACAACGTTGGTTCAATAACTATATTTAAAAAGTCACACACCGTATTCTTTGTATACTTCTCTGAGAGTATGTATGCATGAGTGACTGGGCGAAAGAATCTGTACCGTTTCCACAATCCCTTAGTGATCAGGGTTGTCATGTTCAATGGTTGCCAGAGTCCATGTGCTCCCTGGTGAGGTTAGGGGAGCTTATGGTTGGACTGTCAGCTAGCTGGTCTATAGGCCAACACATCCTGTGGGGTGTAGGAACAAGTCTAGGCACCAAGCCCTTAGTTTATGTTGTCCAAACAGTGCACAGATCCTACAGATTAGTGGGAACTACACAACAGAGCTTCCTGACCTAATGGTATGCGAACAACAGCTGGTCTCAATTGGATTCCGTTATAGACTTTGAAATCTGTCCTTAATGTATGTCACCGTAATTCTTAACGCCCCATCAACCCCTTGTTCTCCTCCCATCATCCTCACGCCTCCTGACATCACACCGCAATGACCCCCCACAACAAACACCACATTTTTCTTTCTGCCCAGGGCACTGTACTGCTTGATCTGATTTAGGACCAGCCCAATAGTACATATTTTATTTCCTTATCGTTTATATATTTATAGTTGCTACTTTAACAGAGCAATTTCCGTATGAGGTGTTGATTTGCAATTAGAAAGTTCAGAGACTGAGAAGTGAGACAACCAGTAAATGCAGATTAAAGTGCCTATCCTTGCTTGCTTGCTTTCTTTGCAGACCTTCTCTTGTATTTTTTGAGGTCCACTTCAAGGAAAAGGAGAACTTTGGGAAATGCATAGTGATCTGTCTTTCTCCAGTGTCAGTATTTCCCTCCAATTCTTTATATGTGGCCAAACAGAGCAAAAGTCTTGATGCTGGTAAAAGGCCTCTGTTTAGGAGACAGGAGAGGTCAAGGACAAACAGTTGAGAGCTAGAGAGGGTTATAAACTGCACATTCTTTGTAATTGGTAGCTGGAGCAGCAATGTGTGGTTTGTGTGATGCACCAGTCTCAGGCCAAGGACATTTACAAACTGCTGTCTTTGCATTCTGCAGGCCCAGGGCCTTGTTTATGAGGATTTGGAGTAGGGCATTGCAGCTAAGCATGGGCGAATTTTGCGAATCTCGCGTTCGCGAATTTTGCGGATTTGCGAACTCGCAATCCGCAAAATCCGCGAATTCCCGCGAATTTGCGGATTTTTTTTTTTGTGTTCGCCCGTGTTTCTGCCAGTTCGCGAGGGTTTTTACAATTTCGCAATTTGCGAACTTACCTGTCGGGTCGCAAGTTTTGCGAACTTGTTGTTTCTACGTGTCCAGCCTGTTTGGGACACTCTTCTTCATCACTGCCACTCTCTGTCACCACTGCCACTCTCTGACTACTCATGCCACCCTCTGGCCCACCCATGCCACCCTCCGTTTCATCACCACACCCTCTGGTTGTCCAGTGTACATTATTTTCGGCAAAGCAAAGCACACCTTCCCTGCCTCAAGTGACCTGAATTAATTTGGGGCTGATTAATGTGTCACAGAATATTTTTTTAGCTGGCACCTGCTTCCTTAGTGCGCCCTGATTAGTGATCTTTTGCACTTGCTAAGTGCTTTCATTGTTGCAAAATTAGTTACAACACCTGCCCTGCCCCAACTGACAATAATGAATTAGGGGCTGATTAATGGATTTTAACTTCCAGCCTGGCTCCTGCTTGTCTCCCTTAGCTGTAATTCAGGACCTTTGTGGCATATGTGTAACTATTCTGAGGTTCAGAGCAGGGTCACATAATAGTTGCAACTGGCAACTGAACTCTGGAGGGGCCCCTCAGGAAGCACTACAGGAAATGGCTACTAATGATGAGCCTGAACTTTTGAACCTGGTAAGTAGTTTCAGTTTTGCTAAGATCGTATTTCTGCAATTTAGCACTTATTCGCGGGGCGCGAAGTTGTACTGGGAAGCCGCGAACTCACGCGAACAGTGTGAGCAGTGCGAGCAAAATCCGCTGCTCGCGGATTTGCGGATTTTGCGGGAGATTCGCGAATCTCGCCGATTGCGAATTTCCCGAAAATCCGCAAAATCCGCGAGCGAAACGGATTTTCCGCCCATGCTTAATTGCAGCAAATCTTCTTGTTGCACTTCCCTACGCCACAGTGAATGGCAGGAAAGCACTGTATTTATCCAATACTGTGCATTCCTGTCCTTTCCCTCTGCACTGTAGCTGTTTCAACAGCCCAGCGCCAATACAGGCACCCTGCACCAGGGTTCAATGGTGCCTGTGTTGTCAGCAGGATTGTTTTTGTGCAGAAAGGGGCACTTTCCTGCACAGAATCAGTCCTAGGAGGTGTCGACCTCTTTGTATGCCTGGTGAAGAGGAAATAACATCGAGGAATAAAGACATTTCTACTAGTTACGCCTCACACCAGGAGGCATAAGGATTTGGCCCTTTTGCAGGATTACATAATCCCGTACATGTGGGCAGCGTCATAATTCTTGGGTGTTGCATTGGAAAACTCACTGCAACAACCAAGGAACACCTCCAGTGCACAGAGAAAGGCAAGGCAGGCTTTGCGTTGACCTGCCTTCCTCCATATACTGAATATGGAGCAACGCATAGTGGCTTTGCATAGCCTCATAGAAATGCTTTTGTAATCTGTGTCCCGGCGGGTCACAAAAAGGGACACTCCAGAGGTGCAGGGGGCGCATAAATTCACCCCCCCAGTTTTATGGATGACGGGCGGCTGCAGATTCTGTAGATATTGTTAATGCGGGTGAGGACCACAGCACAGATTCCTGTATTCTGGACAGGCAGAGGTAAAAGAAGACACAACATCAAGCATGGCTGCTGGCATTTGTATTGAAGGAGAGGGGGCTACTCATGGACAATGCATTTAGGATGGGATACTAAGGGGCAGGCTGAGCAGGGCATTGCATCACCCTTGCACCATGCATGGCGACAGAGAGCAACAGCAAACCCAGAATCTCTTGTAACACAAGACAGCACGAGTTGCAGCCTAGCATTCCACTGCGTGGTTGGAGGCATTACGTGGGGTGCCGTGGGTGACCCCACTCATCCATCCATGCATTCACGTGCGTTCCCAGATTTACTAACAACGGTAGACCTGGGAAAGCCTCAACACTGTATGCCTTCCCACCAAAGGCGCAACAAAGAGAAATATCTTTCTTTCTCCCCGTAGTGTCCTCTTTCCAAGTGTGCAGCAGAGTGCAGCACACTTAGAAAGAGGAAATTACTTTAAGAATTGCTTTTCTCCAGGAATGGTGTACCTTACATCACAAAAGCAATCCTGCCTGTAACACAGACACCCTTACACAATGGCACTAGCTTGCCTGCACTAGCCCTTGGCGGCACTGAGTACAAAAGCGCGAGTAGAGAACAGGAATGCTGCACATCTTGATAGACAAGGTACAGTCCTGCCATCTCCCTTTCACAGAGCTCAGCAAGGTGTCTTTCTACGTTAGGTTGAGATAAAAAATGATAACTCTGCCCCAGGTATCTAGCGGTTGGACCTCTGTTTTTTACCCACTGAGGCAGAGACATTTTAGTCTTGACCAAATTAGACAGAGATGATATTGTCCAAGACATGGAGGCACTTGGTGGTTCCCCATAATATTTAAAGTGATGACTCTCCTGGACATGTGTCTGGGAATTTTGGACAGTGATTAATCCATAAACAATTAAGTGCAGGTCCCAAGGCATTGCTCACTGGTCCACTGCTGTAGGGTTGATACACCTCACGTTTTAACTGCAGGCTTAAGTTAAAGTTTAATCATTTCTTACATTTGTTTTACGTAGTTTAATTCTTGGCTGATTAAAGCTGCTTTGAAATACATATACTCAGCATCACCACATGATGTAATATGTAACAGTGGTTCCAAATAAGTGCCGGTGTAGAGCACCCGAAAACACCGGCACAAAATAAGCACTGGTTCCGTCGGAAAAGTAGACGTTAAATAGCATCACTACAGTCATTGGCGGACTCTGTAGGAAACCTTGTTTATCTAAGTGTGAAGTAAGTAAGTAGTGAAGTTTGACAGAAATGACTTGACCCATTTCAGTACGGATTCTGCGGAATGCTTGATGACAAAGGATGTGTTTGTGTTCTACTTTGCGAAATAGAGACTGAAAGTTTGAGTTTAAAGAAACATTGATGTTTTAGCCTGAGCCTTTAGCCTGAGCTCAGTCACTGGAGGAGCGCAGTTGTTTCCTTCTGTGCATGATGCATTTTTCATTTCCCTGATTTGAGAAAGAAAATTGATTGACAACTACTGAAGGAGTGTGTGCAATGAAATCTTGCATGAGTTGTGTGGGCTTCACCATCCCAAGAATCTTTGTCATTCAGGGGAGGCCAGAGGTCAGTGGTGAGTCAGTGCCTAAGGACTAGGCTTGCAATACTTTATAAGTGATACTATGATGACAGTAGTGAGACCGTGAAGGACCTCGCTTGGTGTGGCTGAAGCTCCTCATCTGTGATGTGATGGGCGGCTGACACCCTTGACCACCTTTGCACCGCAGGTGTCTATAGACTTTGAAAATAGTTCCGGATTATGAATAATGTTGGAGCCTGTGAGCACCAGGGCAGGTCCAAACCCAGTGTAGGTGGGGCTTGTGGATTCTTCTGATTATTTACTGGTTGACAGAGTTTTACAATGGCGGCCCTCAGTCTCGCCTTGCAGCCACTCCGGCCACTAGACGGAGTCCAGCCGCAATAGACCAGCCTCATTGAGGCAAATGAGGATCCTTCAGACTCAAGGAATCACAAAATCCAGCCAACACAAGCGCCTGTGGGCTGCAAAAAACATTGAAGTAGGTGAAACATACAGAGTCACCGATGTTCTTGCAAACAATAGTGCTGCTCTTCGATTAGAGTCTGTTAATCCATCAGTGCGGTACAATGTGTGTCAGAAGGCGGTTGGGTTCTACTGGGGCAGAGCTCCCTCTTCTAATGGGAATTCAGTTATGGATGATGGCTTTGGACATTTGATTCTATATTTGCAGTGGATTAAACAAGATAAATTCTGCATTATAAAAACACAGTGGCCCAGATTTACGAAAGCTTTGCGTTACTGTTTTTTGACAAAGGCGCTGCCACGCCTTCTGGTGGGATTTACAAATCACCGTAAACCACAATTTGTGTTGGTTTGTAACTCAAAAAAGTAAAATACCTGGTGCAATGTGCCGCCTCACGTTACTTTGCACCAGGGAGGCTTCCATGGGTGTTGCATGGGTTTCTTGTGCATCAACTCACGGAGGTTAATACAAATCCATTGCAACAAAGACGTGTAGCCATGGATTCCCACCAAAGTCCTGCCTCTGCCTGAGGCTGTCATAATGAGAAGAAATATTTTTATTTCTCCTTGTTTTTTGCTCTTTGCCTGTGTGCTGCATACTACAGCGCACATATGTACATGTCAGAAGTAGATTCATAGGATGTTTTTGTGGAGGGAGGGACTCCTTCCACAAAAATGCCGACCACAACGCTGAAACCCTTGTACTCCTGTGCCTGTGTTGGAGCATGGCTGCTGTAAGGGCACCAGTGCATGTAGAGAGCAAACATGCACCACTTCTGTGTAGATCTGGCCCTGCTCTGCCCTCTCCAGCTCAGGAAGGTTGCTTACCGCCCTGTGTTGCATGAACTATTTGTAAATCTGGGCCTGTATGACATCAGTGGAGACCATGAGACCCCAACGTATCAAAACATTAATGAAATGAAGGGGAATTGTCTGTGTGCCCATTATGAAGATACCAGAGCATTTGTGGTGGTGTGGTAAACATTTGCTGAAACAAATGATTCCATAGCCTAGCATAAGCATCATAAGAACTTCAGTGGGAGTTTCTCATCTCTAATTGTCAATAACAGACCCACTAGGCCCTCGGCCTTTCAATGCAACTGTTTTGGATCCCACCAGAGCTCTCATCCTGCTGCCCTTTAACCGGCAGCCTTTAAGGCTTGCCCACTATCTGGGTCCTGGCAGAATTCAATATAGCCAGAATGAAAGATTAAGGAGTCTCATTCAGGGGCCATGGACAATGTATTGTACACCTTTCCTGAACCCTGTTTCAACAAAGACATGTCAAGGGTGCTATAAAGCCTTCTTTCTATTTTAGAGGGTGACTTGGGCACTGTTATCTGCAGTCTGAAATCTTCTCCCTCCCCCCTCAGGCAGACAATAAACATCTGACAAGGACCACATAGGTGGTGGTTCCACCAACCTGTCACCTCTGTGCCAGTCTGTTCTTTCAGGAGCGTTCCATTCAGTTTCAAATCAGCCTCTGCCTCAAAGTTGTTTGAGCATCCCTACTTGGACCAAAGGTCTTTCAAATCATTTCATTATTTCCTCACACCCAGCTTCTACTAAACAAGTGAAACTTGAAGTTAGTAAAACAGTTCTCAATTTTTCTGGAGCATTTACAGTTCTGATGGTTGTGGATCTTTCCTCAGCTGGTGACACAGTCATTTAGAGTGGAATTTTTGAGTCAGAAGTGTTCTCACTGCTTCCTATTCTCCCTAAACCCCATACAATCACTCCCCTAATTGTTGTGAACCAGAATGCTTATTGCTCAGCCTGGTTATTATCCATGCTAGTGTGCCCACCCTCCCACAAGTGATCTAGGGCCATACTTGAAAACTAATTTCACTGCTGCAAACTCTCTGATTCAGAGTTTCCAACTGCAACAATGTTATTTGCAATATAATGAACTCATTTTAGGAGTCAATGCCTTAAAAATAAATAAATATGGAATTGCTGTCAGCATGCAATGTTTTGTAGAATGCCTTCCAACTAGCAATTCCTACGCACATGTGACAATGGTGTAGGACCGAAATACAGGTATTAAACCTTTGTAAAGTTACCACACCCCAAGTTGGAGCAGCAACCAATCCCCAAAAAGGAATGGGTCCCCTTGTTATCCTTTCCCTTTTTGAATGATAAAAAATGTTTATTGGGGAGTAGGCAGTGGTCTATGGGACTGCTGACAATTCTCAATTTTCTTGAAAAAAATAAACTTTGATTTATAAACACAGTCCTGTTTTCTTTAAGGAAGACTGGTTGCAATTGAAAAAAAAGTTTAAACTATCCAAGACATGGTGATTGAGTCTGAATTAGCAACCTACCTAATGAATACTAATTCGGAAGGTTAGATTGCCACTCAATCCGATTGTGGGTATGCTATGAGCTGAACTTCAAAACTGATCACACCTTGGACTTTGCACCTAAATCACTTCCGTCGTGGATCTATTATGCATGTTATTCAATGTGCTTTAATCAGACCCTCCAGGATATCGCGATATTGCGATTTCACGGTTTGCCGGGAAATCGGCACTTTTGTAAAAATGCTGCGATTTTTACAAAAGTGCCCGCAATATCGGCACTTTTGTAGAAATCGCGAAATTTTTACAAAAGCTAATGCATGCCGCTATATCCTGGGGGGGTCTGAGTTGACATGTTCCTGCCGGTGGTTGAAAAGACAGCTATGCCTGAGGTCACGCTCGCCCCTGCACCTGATTGGCCGCTTCGTGAGTTTGGGCTCATCAGCAAGATACGTCAACGTTCCAAGGTGTGCTTTTCAAACCTGCATGGCATGCTCAGACCTTCGCCTGTCCCTCTGGGCCCAAATAAATTCGCAGAAGCTCTTGCTCAACAAGAAACGTCCCAAGGGGTGAGGTAATATGAATTTTATGGTCAATTGTGTCCCCTAACGTAGACCCCAACGGCTCCATGTACGTGCTTCAAGTACATGTATGTTCCCTCCACTTCCAGCTATGAAGACGCAAATACATTTGCGTCCAACGTTAACATGTCCTCTCTCAGATCCACCATGAATGGGTCGGATATTCAGTTCCTAAGTATGCCTTGCCAACGTCTTTACATGGTGCACTTTCACGTTTTTCTGGCTCTGGCGAGTTAGGCCCTGATTCCTGCCATCGAGCCCTTTCTGCCTTCTGCCTTTGAAAGCTGCAGCTTGGACCTGCATCTGTATCCCTGACCTTTGCCTTACTTCCTGCGCGGCTAGCGGTGCCTGGCTCGGCCTGCTTGCCTGCCAAGACTGTATTCAGCCTTCAAGTTATCTGCTCCGCTCCTCGAAAATACATTCCTGTCTAGTAGTTTAGGAAAACATCCTTCCCAGCTGCAGAGCAAAGGGCCCGGCTTTTCTGTCTCCATGCAAGTAATTCATAGCTCCTGTTACCATGGTAGGCCCATGGCCCCCTTGCTTTACACGTAGACACGTAGTCGCATATGCACGCACTAGCAGTCAGTATAGAATAGCCTCTGCCCGAGAGACCTTTCCTTCTAGATAATACAGTTCCTCAAACACAAGATATAGATATGATTTGGGTTTAGGTTGTTCTGACACCCCAGACTTCTGTCTCCTCATGTAGGGCTAAATGTCAAGTCCCCTTCACCCTCCAGTTCCACGTCAATTACACGTCATGCTGCTGCGCGCGCATCTCTGCCATGTATTTCTGCTGACACTGCAGGATTCTTCTATGGATCCACCCACCTGTGATACGTTTCAAGTGACGTTGTCTAGCACACACCTCCGTGCACGCCCTCATGCACGCCTTCTGTTACGTACATGTGTTCTTATCTCGTTTCTCTCAGCTGTTACGCCTTCTGCATCATTCTCTACTGTAATGCATTGACTATATATATGATGTTCTGTTAATAAAACATTGTACATGTCCATGTCCATTCCCTTCCTGAACCCTTGTGGTGATGGAACATGATACCTGGTTCGAACCAATTCCTTTTTAAGGAATAAAACCCCTTATAACCTCAAATGCCACGGACTCTGCCTCTTATTTTTGACTGAGTTATTCTTATTGAACTTTACCGCATAAAATTCCGCATAGGTAATTTAAATTTACCACATAATTGGCGCCCGAATAGGGACCCCTCCCCCACCTTACGTGCCGGCGGTGCGTTGCAGGCCCGGTCCCCTGCCACAGCCGTGAAGGACAACTACGCGTACCCGCAGGATTTCCTGTATCTCCCTCAGGCCAACGGAGGTGACTGAGGCTGCGATCGACACCCAGACGAGGCGGTGAGGAGTGCGGAGGATCCCGACCAGAGCCTAGCTGAGAGAGCAAAGTCCGAGGTATTCAGAGGCCCACCAGTTCCGAAGTTCCGAAGTACCTACGTCACGAATCGAGTCCAGTCCAGTCCAGTCGAGTCCAGGGTCCAGTCCAGTGTCGAGTTTCCGAGGCCTTCTGTTCCGTGCTTCCCGGTGAGTACCGTTGCTGGGGACGCATCTAGACGGGTGCATTAATTTGTGTCCGGTCAAGACGGGGTTGGGTACACAGACCCGGTCTGCACTGTTTAGCGGTGTATCTGTACTGTTTAGCAGTATATCGAGTATGCAGGTAGCTAGTTTTATTTTAGTTATTGTTGTTCGTTTTCAAAATGTTTAAATGTGTTTTAATGTCGTGGTATGAGTGAGTGTTTGATTTTCATTACCGTGTTTATTGTATTAGTTGTGTCCAAGTCCGAGTAAGTATCAAGTACCAAGTAGCACGGCTGAAACATGCCGCTGTTCTCTAAATTAAGACAGATAGGAACTAGAAAAGGGATACTCGAGGAAGCTGTTCCCATTCCACCCAGGGACACTCCAGGGTATTTTATGTACCACAAACACGGCTTAGATGCTGTATTATATCTCGATTTGTGGGTGGATTACACCAAAGATTTAGCAGAGAATCAGAGATGGCCCGCTACTGGGACATGGGATGCCGATTGCATCATGAGAGTAGAAGAAGCATTATGGAAAAAGAAAGCCAGACAGTCACAGAAAGATGCCATTGAACTATGGCGTAAAGAATCACACAGACGTACAGAGAAAGCACTCAGAAAAGCAGAAAAACATAGAGAGGATTCAGACAAAGCCCGATAAAACGTATTAGTTGAAGAGGGGATACGAGTAAAAGCAGAACAAGTAGACCGACAACGAAACACTCTTGTGAATGGTATGTATCCTCTTCTGGCCGAGGGTTTACCTAAGGCCACTCCGGAAATACCGAAGGATCTGCCCCCTCCATTAGTTCCGACTAAAGTACGTCACAAGACCACAAAAGACCTTTTCCTTTCTTCCTATCTAGACGATGTAGCTCCCTCATATACTTCTGCACCTGCTCATGTACCCATACCACCTGCTCCTGCTGACATCTCCCTACCCCTACAGCTTCAGCTCCCAGGTCCGCAACTGCAGATCCCTCCAGGCCTGTTGCCCGCACCTGCTCCCGTTGTCCCCCCCGGTATTCAACAACTGCATCCATCAAATCCTTTTGGGACTGGCGCGGCCCAGGACCCAACCCAGCTACAGCAAGTACAGTCAGGTTATGCTCAAGCCTCCGGTTCAGGAGGTGCTACGGGAGGTTATCAAACACCCCCACAGATACACCGAATTACGATGAGAGATTTAGCAAAGGCACGGACACCGAAAGGCGTTCCGGCCGAACTACTTAGAAGAGAGCTTACAGACTGCAGATATGACCCAGTGCCTGGTACATCAGGCCCCATGTTATTAGCGTCCCTACGTTTGAGACGCGTTACAGACTATTTAATGTTACTACCAGGAATGCCAGAACATCTAGATAAATTGTACGATTTTATTAGAACAGGAGAAGGGCCGGATTCTGTTGCTGAAGCCATGTCACGTCAGAAAGTTGAGACTAAAGGTTTGTTAATGCGATTTTTGGTTAATTGCTTAATAAGAGAACACGATCAGGCAGGTTTTCCGCAAAGTGAAATGGATAGACTGATTAGATGGAGCCAGAACATGTCGGAGGGTAAACATGATAAGGAAAACCAAGTACATCATATGGTTAGAAAAGTCCGTAAAGAAATAATAGAAATACATGCCCAGCGAGCACCTGACGAAGATCTTGAATTAGACGATCCAACTTCCTCGCAAGAGGAGGAGGAAACAGAGGATCTAGCAGAACTTTCGCAACAGTCAGACAAAGGGACAATAGCATATGTAGGTAAGGGAAAATACTTTAAGAAAAGAATACGTCCAGAAAGCAAAAGACTTTTTCTCTCTGCTATATCAAATCCGAAATCTCCTGAACATATGTTTCAGGCTACCGATAAAATACTTCAAGAACGAATGGGGTACCATGTACTCAATTTCATGGATGAACAAGAATTGGCCAGGTCAGCAGTACAATGGGCTGACAATTCTGATAAATATAGTGATGACGCCTTAGCGCAGACCTTTTTGAACCTTTCCCCTGATGAACAGAAATTAGCTGGAATATATATGATTCAGCATCTCCCTACGTTGTTCAAAGGCCAACATTCTGATCCAGGTCCCCTACCTGATATCTTAATAGAGCTACTCTCGAATAGATGGAGAGGTCTAGGTACTGACTTAATAAAGGTAATTCTAGAACATCGGCACAGATATAGTGCTTTCCTGAATCCACAGTTTGTTCCAGCTCCACCCGTAGAAAGGAAAATGTATTACATAGACAGACAGAATCCCTTGCGAGAAGTGCATCCAGTCAGGAATGATGATAATACCTTTAGACGTGTGTTTGTGTACACGCCCATAACAAAAATGGAACTATTAGAAATGAAGAAACTAGTGCCTAGTCACGATAAAGACCCTGCAGGTTTTCACCGTGAAATAAAAGACATGTTACTCATGGGTGATTATACCTATCCCGACATCATGAAAATATTGAAAGTATTATTGCCTGCCGGTATTTACGAGAAACTCAAAGAAAAAGAATGGGAGGTGGGAGAGCAAAAGATTGATTGGGCTGCATTAGAGAACGAAGAAAATACTAGAACCCCAGGCCTAGGGCTTGGGGACAAGACTAAAGCATTACCAGGATTGTTAGTACAAGTATTGCCACGTTTGTTAGCAACGAAAAAGGAGGACTGGGATGCAATCTCAGCCTGCAAACAGAAACCCGATGAAGACACTAGTGATTTTTATTCCCGATTTGAGAAATGTTTTGTTATTAATAGTGGCCTGAAAGCAAGTAGTGAGTCATATCCACATCTTTTTGTATCCAAATTGGTCGAAAATTCTCTGCCCCAAGTTAAGAATCGTGTTCTGAAAGTCGAGAGCACATGGCAAGCAAACACGCCTTCACAAATGTTACAAATGTTACAGTATCACCAGAACAGAATTAGAGAAGAACATGATCACGAACAAAGACGTATGAAAGACACGAAAATGAAAATGTTAGTTGCTCAGTCAGTTCCAGCTGACGGCCAGAAAAAGGGTATGACACAGTCCAATAATTCAGCAGCTCCTGTTAAAGGGACATGCAACTATTGTAAACAGCCAGGTCACTATATAAACGATTGTACAGTTTTGAAACACAATATAGCTACAGGTAAAACTAAAGAAAGACCGCGTCCTCCTAGACAGGACCAGGCCCAACAACAAGTATCACAGAATATCCAGCCTATGCAAGCTTCACAACAGACAGTACAGACCGTAGCGGTACCACAGCCACAACCGATAGCCGCAACACAACATGCAACACAGCAGATGTACCAGTATGCACAAACAGATTACCCCGATTATCAGCGATACACATGAAACAGAGGGAAGTTGGCTTGCCTCTTATTGAGGTTCCTGTAGATCAAGAGGGTCCTTACGTACATAGCCAAGTGTTAGGAAAAGATAGAAAGTTTTTGATTGATACAGGGGCAAGCAGAACAACGATAAGTCATGACGAGGTTCCAGGGGCACCCCTCTCAGGCTCACAGAATGTTTCCCTTGGATTTTCAGGCAAACCTATTGTAAATGAAGTATCGAAACCAGTACCTCTTTTAGTTGGTCCGTTGTCTCGCACTACAGATTTGTTATTAACGAAATCATGTCCAGAAAACTTGTTAGGTATCAAGACACTGAAAGCCCTAGGAGCTGTGATATGTTGTTCTCCGGAAGGAGTAAGATTGTTCTTACGTGACTTTAAGGGTCACTATGTGTTGAGAGATATTGATCCCAGATTACAGAATGTTCCTGCACATTTATGGGCACAAGGCCCCACTGATGTAGGTTGTATGCACATTACACCATATCGAGTCACACTCAGGCCAGGAGTAGTCTTACCACGAATCCGACAATATAAGTTACCTCGAGATGCTGTAGCGGCTTTGCTGAAAATCATTGACGAGCTCATTGCACAAGGAGTGGTTGTAGAAACCGACTCGAATCTATGTAACTCCCCCATCATTCCAATTCTTAAACGTACTGACCCAAATGCACCCCCAGTTTATCGATTAGTTATCGATCTGCGCGAATTGAATAAATGCATCGTACCACAGTACCCCGTGGTCCCAGACATCTCGTCTTTATTGACTGCCATTGATTCCGAAGCCACGTTCTTTACTGTAATTGATCTGAAGAACGCCTTCTTTAGTGTCCCAATTGATCCGGAAAGCCAATATCTCTTCGGATTCTGTTTAAAGGGCCGAAGCTTCAAATTTGCACGCGCACCTCAAGGATTCACAGAAAGCCCCAGCATCTATAGCCAAGCACTGAAAAGACAACTAGACAGTATACACATGCCTGACAATACTGCCCTGTTACAGTATGTCGATGATCTACTGATCACCGCCCGCAGCGAACCTGAATGTGAGCAAGCGTCACTGACGGTTTTGCATTTCCTGGCTGACAAGGGACACAAGGTGTCCCCTTCGAAGCTGCAATTCTGTGTTCAGCAAGTGGTGTACCTTGGGCACTTGCTGTCCAAAGGGGGAAGACGGCTAACACCTGACCGCATTCAGTTAATTATAAACATGTCACAACCCAAGACACAAAAGGAGGTACGAGCTTTTATAGGCCTCACTTCTTACTGTAGACAATGGATCCCTCAGTATGCATTTCTAGCGAAACCACTCATACAGTTGACAACCCAGGAGGCAGCGACATCGACTGTCCTCCCTTGGACTCACACAAGCTTTTGACAACTTAAAGAAAGCCTTATGTCAAGCACCAGTTTTAGCGACACCATGTTACAGCAAGCCTTTTACACTTTTTGTCACAGAACGTGAAGGTACCGCATTGTCAGTACTCACTCAGGATCAAGCAGGTTCATACAAACTGTGTGCTTATTTTTCTAGTACATTGGATCCAGTAGCCCAGGCTCTGCCTGCGTGCTTGAAATCAGTAGCAGCAACAGCTCTAGCAATCAGACAAAGTGATTCCATAGTGTTAGGACATCAATTGACAGTACATGTTCCACATTCTGTGGAAGTTCTTTTAAACCGAACACAGACCCAGCACTTGACGATAGCACGACTGACAGGTTATGAATTGACATTGTTTCAGCCACACATAGAAATCAGACGTTGCAACACATTGAACCCTGCTACACTTTTGCCATTAAGTGAGACAGACCCATTGGCACATGATTGCATTGAAGTCATTACCATTACGACGAAACCCAGGCAAGACTTGACAGACACCGCATTACCATATCCAGACCTGACACTTTATGTGGATGGTTCATGCATGAGAACAAGTTCAGGAGAACTAGTGGCTGCATATGCAGTCACGACAGAAACTGAAGTCATAGAAACGGATTGTATTGACACCCTGTCAGCTCAAGCAGCAGAGCTCATTGCTCTGACTCAAGCCTGTATTCGAGCAAAGAACAAAAGAGTTAACATATACACAGATTCACGTTATGCTTTCGGAGTCGTACACGACTTCAGTGTACTCTGGCGAGAGAGGTTTTTTGACCTCTCACGGAGCCAAAATTCAGCACGGTCCCCTCATTCAAGCTCTGTTAGACGCAATACATCTGCCTACAGCGATATCCATCATGAAGTGCAAGGCACATACGAAAGTCACAGATACTATTTCCCAGGGTAACGACCTGGCAGACCGAACAGCCAAGCATACAGCTCAGACTCAGACTCACGCAACTGACCTGACAAAGACAATAGTCCAGACACCGACACATTGTATGACAGTTAAGGATCCCGCCCTAGATGTAATTGATATACAGACACATGCTACACCAGACGAAATCAAGAAATGGACTGAACTAGGAGGGATCCAGACAGAACAGGGATGGATGACGAAGGGAAAATCTACATGGTTCCTCCCTGACTCTATGGTCCAAGTAATCATTAACACAGTACACATTCCTGCACATTTAGGAGAAAAAGCCATGTTAGACAGTATACAAAACCTCTGGTTCAATAAACATTTACGAGCAGCAGCCAAACAGAAAGTGCGTACTTGCATGATCTGCTGTCAGTTCAACCCAGGTAAAAGCATTCCCGTAGAGCAAGGTGGATTTCATCCTCCCGATCACCCTTTTGAAGTCCTCCAGATGGATTATATCCAGATGGAACGTTGTCGAGGATTCAAGTATGTCCTCGTAGTTGTGTGTGCACTTTCCCGTTGGACAGAAGCATATCCAGTCCCAGATTACACTGCTCCGACCACTGCCAAGCAGCTGGTTCGTGAATTCTTCCCCAGATATGGTTTGCCCCGCATCGTATACTCCGATAACGGTCAGCCATTCTCGTCCGAGCTTATGAGGCAGGTATCTCTCCTGCTCGGCTATCAATGGAAGTTCCACTGTGTCCGACATCCCGAGGCAGCAGGTCTCGTAGAGAGACATAATCAGACTCTAAAAATTCGTCTTGCCAAGATCTGTAGAGAGAAAGGTGTCGACTGGATAGTAGCTTTGCCAGTTGCACTCTTTTACATGAGAATGGTCGCACACTCTAGAACAGGGCTATCCCCGTACGAGGTGGTCTTTGGTAGGCCACCGAATATGTGGGGGACGCCTCTGCCGCGCAAAATCACTGATGTTGACTGTAACATGCTGACAGATTACCTTGCTTCCTTGATGTCTGCACTACAATCATGTCGTTCACAGGTTGCTGCAGCCTTTCCCGACAACACCGAGGTGAAGCCACATGAGGTTGTTCCGGGGGATCTCGTCTTCGTGAGGAACTTCGATAGGAGAAGTCCGCTGGAGCCCCGTTGGCAAGCACCAAAGCTAGTACTTTTAACCACAAGGACAGCGATTAAAGTCGAGGGCCACAAGGGCTGGCTTCACTCGAGTCATATCAAAAAATACCATGGACTACCGCCAGATCTAAACTCCCAGCCCTGCCCTCCTCCACAGACTGACTCAAAACTCCCCTTGGCCGAGAAAACTTCATCTCAAGAATATAAATTAAAATTGAGGTCTAGCAAGTCAGACAGTTTAATTGTTTAAGTCCTCCCCTAGGTGAATCGGTTAGACGAGTTTCTGACATGGATCCCCTAGACCCCAACATAGAGAGAGATAGACAGAAACAGCTCAAGAAACGTGAATATTGTAAATCACTGCGCAGTCACTGTATTGTGACACTATTGATTATGTTTTTTCTGAGTCTTATGATTATTGCTGCAAGTGTACTGTTACACATATATTACCCTATTTTCAAACGTGCACATTCTTCTTCAAATGACAGTGTCGAGCGCTCTTTCAGTGAACTGCCCCCGCATGAGTTATCTTATCGACTTGCGCTGCGCAACAACACATTCATTAGTATGTTACATCATTCCCATCAGACCAGCAATGCTACCAATTGTTGGATATGTGGCCGACTCCCTCCCTATCAGAAATACAAGGGAGTTCTGCCCCTCTTCCCGTACCCGTTCACACACAATGGTTCCTGTGGTGCATGGTTTAGTTTAATTAATTCCTTAGATTCGGATTCCGTAGTTTACCAGGGCAATTGGGTATGGGGAAATCTGAACACAGTTCTGCATAAAGTATGTTTCCCTGACAAGGAGGGTCTTCCCAAAAGAACAGGGACTGATCTAGAAAATGAAGTATATGGATTAGGTAATTTTACACTTAACCTCATGATTCTGAATGTTGAATCCGAAACCGAACCAGTCTTGCCCGCTATGTCCGTACTACCAGTCAAAGGTGAATTATGTGTCAGAAAGAATGGTTCAGTACACCTGGGTCATAGTAAATGTACTACTGTGATCGAATTCAGTGATAAGGGCAAGTCTACATTTAAAGCCTCCCGTCATTCCTATTTCGTTTGTGGTCATACCGCATATATACGAATACCTCTAGATTGGGATGGCACCTGTTACATTGCATTCCTTCTGCCACCCGTTTTCCTAGCCCCTCCTGATTATCATAGGGACACCCATCTAGTACACAATAGACCACAGAGAGATCTCCCGATTGTCGACTATACTGAAACGGCATGGGAGCAGTATACAGATTTCAATAAAGGTTTCTTTCCCTACTTAGGTGCTGTCTTAAATAGTAAACTGATACGTAAATTAACCAGAACCCTCGAAGCAGTAGTGAATGAAACTACTTCCGCCCTAGGTAACTTAACAGAGGAGCAGTCTGCTATGCGGATTGTTGTTCTTCAAAATCGTCTCGTCCTTGACGTCATCCTGGCCGATAGGGGCGGAGCTTGTAGAGTCATCAGATCGAGCTGCTGTGTTTTCATTCCAGAAAACGCGCCATCAGTATATAGAGCCATAACTCGTCTTCACAAGATTGCATGTCAGATACACCAGGATCCAGGCACCTGGACTTGGTCCGGTTGGTTCTGGAGCGTGTTATCAGCCTGGGGATGGAAGGTCCTATCTTTCCTAGGTATTGCCCTTCTCATAGTATTCAGTTGTTGCCTATGTTTACAATGTGGGCCAGCGATTTGCGGCTTGTGCGCCACATCATGTATTCCTCATTCAAGTCCACGTTCAAAACACCGTAAGAAGAAAGAAGAGCAAATGATGTTACATGAACAGATTGATAGATTAATGAGGATTGATATATCATGAAGGGTCCGTAGGGGACAAGGAGGGAATGAGGTAATATGAATTTTATGGTCAATTGTGTCCCCTAACGTAGACCCCAACGGCTCCATGTACGTGCTTCAAGTACATGTATGTTCCCTCCACTTCCAGCTATGAAGACGCAAATACATTTGCGTCCAACGTTAACATGTCCTCTTTCAGATCCACCATGAATGGGTCAGATATTCAGTTCCTAAGTATGCCTTGCCAACGTCTTTACATGGTGCACTTTCACGTTTTTCTGGCTCTGGCGAGTTAGGCCCTGATTCCTGCCATCGAGCCTTTGCCTTTGAAAGCTGCAGCTTGGACCTGCATCTGTATCCCTGACCTTTGCCTTACTTCCTGCGCGGCTAGCGGTGCCTGGCTCAGCCTGCTTGCCTGCCAAGACTGTATTCAGCCTTCAAGTTATCTGCTCCGCTCCTCGAAAATACATTCCTGTCTAGTAGTTTAGGAAAACATCCTTCCCAGCTGCAGAGCAAAGGGCCCGGCTTTTCTGTCTCCATGCAAGTAATTCATAGCTCCTGTTACCATGGTAGGCCCATGGCCCCCTTGCTTTACACGTAGACACGTAGTCGCATATGCACGCACTAGCAGTCAGTATAGAATAGCCTCTGCCCGAGAGACCTTTCCTTCTAGATAATACAGTTCCTCAAACACAAGATATAGATATGATTTGGGTTTAGGTTGTTCTGACACCCCAGACTTCTGTCTCCTCATGTAGGGCTAAATGTCAAGTCCCCTTCACCCTCCAGTTCCACGTCAATTACACGTCATGCTGCTGCACGCGCATCGCTGCCATGTATTTCTGCTGACACTGCAGGATTCTTCTATGGATCCACCCACCTGTGATACGTTTCAAGTGACGTTGTCTAGCACACACCTCCGTGCACGCCCTCATGCACGCCTTCTGTTACGTACATGTGTTCTTATCTCGTTTCTCTCAGCTGTTACGCCTTCTGCATCAATCTCTACTGTAATGCATTGACTATATATATGATGTTCTGTTAATAAAACATTGTACATGTCCATGTCCATTCCCTTCCTGAACCCTTGTGGTGATGGAACATGATACCTGGTTCGAACCAATTCCTTTTTAAGGAATAAAATCCCTTATAACCTCAAATGCCACGGACTCTGCTTCTTATTTTTGACTGAGTTATTCTTATTGAACTTTACCGCATAAAATTCCGCATAGGTAATGAAAATTTACCACAGGGGGCCTATTCATAGCGCCCATGGCCTCTGAGACCGCAGTGCACATTAAGACCGTTTTCCAGTGCTCGCCCATTCATACTCGAGCATTACACTCTAACTGTGATCGCTTGCCTCAGGAAAAACAGAAACGGTCGGTGTGCTTTGAACACAGGGGTCCGGGATCTTTTCAGCAACACTGTAACATTGTTCAATGCAGTCTAGTGCTTGGGAGGGCGGAGCTAGAAACAGGAACAGGAGGAGCCGGGACCGGCTAGTGGGCAGTTAGAGTAGGGACAGGGACGTGTGTGGAAGCAGGCAATAAAGCTCCTACAAAAGATAATATATTTGTCTGTCATCTCTGAGTCACGACACGACAAACACCATGGCTGCAAAACAAACACAAATATTCTTATTTTGGGTTGTATTTTGTGTAGCGCTGATAACTTCAATGAATTACAATTTACAAATTGGGAATAGTGTAGATGAAGTGTCTATTGTAATATTACCTGTTCAGCCGCCTTCTGATATTTTGTGAGCGCGCAGGTGTTTTTTATTTTTGTTTTTTTTAATTTGGTCAACTTCAATACCTATGTATCGCCTGCTTGTGCGAAATTGTTTTTGAATGTATACCCTAGAGCACGCCCACTTTTTAATGGTTGCGAATCTCAATTGCAGGAGGCATTTAAAAAAACTTTGTGCAGCCAGAGTGAACACTACTTTCTATTACGTGAGCACCTTCGGCTGTAATGTTCATCTGTGTTCATTTTCTGGGGGACTCAGCAACAGAGATGTTTTAATGCACGGCCATATTGGGCACTTGCCCAGGCCCTCACCTTCCAAGGGCCCCCCTGGCAGGGTTGGATTGGGATCAAAAGTCGTCCCAGGCACACACAAAAAACTGTCCCACATTTGTGTATTGCCTTTCCGCAAAACAGTGATACCGGCTTCCATATGTTATCAAAGTGTTTGATCCTGAGCACACAACTGTATCTTTTCCCTTAACTGACAGCACAGGAAGCACTTGGGAGTAATTTAAGCCCTAGAGATGAATAAAAGCTGCAAATTACATGTCAGCCTTGTTTCTTAAAGCCGGAAGAACCAGAAGTAGTGAGCTCACTGATATGTATGCCACTGTTCTGTCTGAGTTGAGTTATGTTGCAGACTACAAGGCTTTCTCCATGACCATGTCAGGGCTCCTACTATCATATGCCCTCATTCCCACATCTGGGATGCCACGCATCAGGGTGCAGCTACCACTGGTGAAGCAGGTGCACTGCCAGCAGTGCCCAGGGATCTAAGGGGGACCTACACCCCAATTACAGCTGTTTTTACTACCCAGCATGCGCAAACGGAGGAGCACGTGTACCGTCGCTGGTCTTAAGGAAGAGCTGAGGGCGCAAATGATTGTTGAGTGATGAACCTCCAAACTCCAGCAGCTCCCCCTGAAGAAACTCCATGCCATTCTATCGCTGGGCAAACCTTCCAACGTCATAAGCCGGACCAGTTTCTGCCGTCCTCCCGTGAATGATGCTGGTAGCTCCTGGTGGGACGACGGTCCTAGCCCCCCGCCCCACGACACGCGGGACGCCTGTAACGCTGTTTTGCTGCCCTGGGCTGCTGACGGGCCGTCTTTTGCTTTTTGAGGGAAACAAAGTGTCTACATTGTAAATAAACCAAATATACATAGCTTCATGTTGTTAAAGAACTAAAAAAACTAAGATATCTGTGTTTGTTGTAGGAAAAATGGCCAAATAAAATGCCGCAAAATTGCCGCTAAATTTCCATATTTGTGCCGCTAAATTTACATTTTTGTGCCGCTAAATTTGCTAATCCATGCCGCTATAGGCTAGGTCTGCACTATGTACACCATTCTCCCACTTTTAACTTTTACCTGAGATCCTCAAAAGTGGTACTTAATTGTACAATTTCATCATACCGCGTCTGTTGTTATTTACTGTCCATGAGGATTCAAAAGTCAACTGGCCATATACGTCGAAATCCAACTTTGTGACTGATTTTGGACTGAGCCTCTTGCTCAGCTCTACAAGGTTTGCTTCACACTCACGGAAGACACTAGTGAACTTAGTTCAATGCACCATGCTTAACTGTGTGAGACAGGTTTTTGTAGACCCACAGAACTCCCACGCCACCCAACACATAGTTGAAGAGGCATCTATGCTTTTGGGTTACTAACAGTCCCTAAACAGAAATTAAGGGACACAGTGGTGATCAGAAACAAACCGTGCTAAGAAAAAGAGACCTTACTTAAAAAGTCTGTTTATTTCAACAGATGCACCCTGTTGCTCAACATATCTAAAATAAACACGCAGAGACAGAATACTATTAAAACAGCACAAAGGCCATAGAGAACAACGAAAACAATGAACATTTCTAAAATGGTTAAAAAGTCATCTAAGAACCTAACACCCAACAACCTGTGCACTAAACTAGGAGAGTATGGAGAGTAGGATAACTTGCAGCTAGATTTTCTTAGGGAGGATGAGTGCCCTGTATAATTTGTTTACAGCAGAATGCTATAATTATCAGGAGTCAAGTAGGGCATATATTTCCTGTGTAAGGCAAACAAGCATCCATCACCAGCATGAACTCCTCCTAGGCTTGGTATCAGCTTTTAGTAGAAAGTACAATACGACGGCAGCATCTCCGGCAGGCAGGATTGTCTTCTTGACTGGCTGTATCTTGCTGGCGTTAATCCGGGGCGAAGAACCTTTCCTGATAAGTGGTCAAGTGACAGTCCTTTTACATTGCATCTTATCTGAGATGGAATTTGCAATGTCACCATAGGAATGTTTGAATATGATCAATAAGCATCAGGATTCTAGTGTCAGACGCATTTCTTTTAACCTATAAGGTAAATGTACGACAACTCAGACTATCATATTTTGACTATTGTTCCTTGTTTGACCTTGGAATTGGGATAATAAGGCACTTTGCTGATGTCTATATCTAAATCACTTGACCATTCCACAGTTCTTGAAAAGATAAGGACAGACAACATCTGCATCAAATTCAGACATGTTGATGATTCTGCAGAGATACAGAAAATTGAGTCACAGCCTACTTAAAGTGGAATTGGGACTTATGTTTATATGCCATCTCCGACTTCCATGTCTAAGTTGTGGCGTAATATAAGATTCAATACTTAAACTAATCATTACGATATTCAATATACATAGGAAGCATTAAAAATGTAACATAAATAATGTAAAATCATTAAAGCATGCTTTTATAAAACTATAAGAATAAATGAAGGAAGCTATACATGGATTCTTTCTTTAAGCTTGGGCATGTTTCAGGCAATAGAATATAAAAACGTTATAATATATGCAGTATCCTAAAAACATTTACATTGGCTGAGAGGGATACCTGATCAGACATGATATTGGATATGCCAATACAAATTATGCAGGTTTAAAAACAATAAGCAAAAAACTGAAATAGTCTCTTTAGGAAGTTAGAGTTTTGCTTTTAAACAGAGTCTTAGGACATCTCAACATCATCTGGGCCACACTCAATCAGTCAGTCATGTTAGCTTTATTTCGATAAAAACATATCTTAAAAGCCGCAATACACAGGTTGAAAAAAGCTATATAATTAAGAGCACAAAACATTTTCTCAAACAGTAAATACATTCTTGATGAGTGATGCAACATATGTGGGTTTGTTGTGAAATCCAGTTAATGCATGTTCGTTGTTATTAGCTATCAAACATAAGATGCACCCCCACTCGGTTGCAATCCTAAGGTGTTTGTTGATGGTGAGAGTACTGTATTCAGAGGCTCGAACATTAATAGCGAGTAAAGCCAGTTGTCAAGCAACTCGTCAGAGGGTATCACTGGTGTACATGGTCCATCATAGTTATCATTTTTTTATTATGGACAAGCCTATTGCAGGGCTTTGTTTCTAGGGTGATTGCAACGGTTTTAGCAACATTTCCACATTGAGGAAAACCACCTGATCACTTCTAGACCGCATCTTCTTTCTTTAAAGCACTAATAATAATTGCCTCTTCGGTAACGGAGTTTCATGGGTCTCTGGTAAAATGGTAAATATTTTGTAGCTTGCTAGCCTTAGGATCATTGGGTCAGATGTAGGTAGCCCAATACTGGTCGGTAACAGCCGAAATTACCGAATTTCGGGAGTTACCGACCGGTATTTAGGGTTTGAGATGTAGGAGGCAGGTTTAAGGATTCAGTAATTTACCGAACCGTAATTTAAGGAATCGGTAAATTACCGAATTCTTAAAATACCGATTTGGTAAATTACTGAATCCTTAATGTAGGGAGCACTCAAGTGAGTCAATTTTTCATGAAAGGATTCGTTATTTACCACCAACTACTAGTTGGTGGTAAATACTGTATACCTTTAAAAAAGCAATTATTTGTTTTTTAAAAGTGCCATGTGGCAGACATACATGCCCATAAGGCATTTATGTGTACCACATGTGCACCCATGCACTATTCAGGGGTGCAACAGGGTGTCAATGTAACACCCTGCCACCCTTGAAAATGTTCCCCCTATTACCGATTCGGTATTTACCGAATCGGTAATAGTGAATGGCTTCCCATTCATTCCAATGGGCCTTCAGGCCCATAGCAATGAATGGGAATTACCGAATCGGTAAACACCGAATTGGTAATACCGAATATTACCGATTCGGTAAAATTTACCAAATTTTTATCTACATACCATTTACCAATTCTGAAAAACCAAACTGGTAAAATTTGGTATTTTAGAATCGGTAAATGGAAATCACCTACATCTGGCCCTAACTTTCCAGTAGAAAGAGGCTGGTTTCCTTTTTTATGATCCAAAACACATTTGATCAAATAGATCTAATGGAGACCATGTGTAACTTGGGAGCTCGAATTTGCAACAGGGTGCTCGCTACATCCTCCAAATAAAAGACATACTATTTCAAGAAGAATTCCTTCCTTACCTTGCTCATTGCTCTTTTAAACTCTTTGTTTCTCAGAGAGTAAATAATTGGATTTAACATTGGAATCACCCCAATATATATCACAGAAAGAAATTTGCCTAGCTCTAGAGAGTAAGAAGAAGTTGGTCTCATGTACAAGCAAAAAGTAACCCCATAATATAGGCTAACTGAGGTGCGATGGGAGCCACAGGTGGAAAACGCCTTGCTTCTCCCAGTCTGAGAATTTATTTTGAATATGCTGGTGATTATGTAAACATAGGATACAAGAATAAGTAGAAGGCAGTTGAACCCAACAAAGACACCTTCAAGGAATATCACAATTTCAGTAATGCGGGTGTCGCTGCATGAAAGGGTTAACAGAGGTGTGACGTCGCAAAAGAGGTGATTGATTTTCCTGGATCCACAGAAGTTGAGGTTGGAGATCAGCGCAGTAGTGGGGGCAGCAACTATAAAGCCTATTGCCCAGGCACTCATAGCCAGTTGGGTGCACAGTTCCTTGCTCATAATGACTGTGTATTGCAAAGGTTTGCAGATTGCAATGTAGCGGTCATAGGCCATAATGGTCAGGATGAGGTACTCTGTAGTCCCAAAGGACATGAAAAAGTACAGCTGTGTCATGCAGCCACTGAATGAAATGAACTTATCATCAAACAAGAAGATGCTGAGCAACTTGGGGGCAGTTACTGATGTGTAGCAGATATCCAGTATAGACAGGTTTGTAAGGAAAAAGTACATGGGAGTATGCAGACGAGAGTCAATGCATATCACTGCGAAAATGGTCACATTTCCAGACAGGGCAAAAAGATAGATCAGTAAAAAACCTAAAAAAAAGAAATGATTAAACTGCGGTAGATTTGGAAATCCAAGGATGATAAAATATCAAATTGAGAGACTATGATTATAAGAGAGAGTCTGATTTTCCAGATCCATTTAGACTTGTCCTATTACTTGCAGAAAAAAGAGAATCAGTTTTTAATAAAGAGGTCATGCATTAAAACTCAAGAGTATTATTACACCTCCTAGGACCACCACAGCTTTGCACTACTTGCAATTTGTGGTGCACATTTGCCTTGAGACTGCCTTCTTTTTAACCCATTCTTCATTCCCTCTTACAAACGTTTCCCTTTAGCAGAGTATAAATAGTTCATCCTTTCTTCTTTCTCCTGCCATGGATATCTGCGCTGCAGCCATCAGGGTCACCCAGTTTACTATGAATGTGACTGAAGGGTATGATAGCTGCAGAGAGAGTGAATGCTATATCTGCAGTAAGCATGGGCGAATTTTGCGAATCTCGCGTTCGCGAATTTTGCGGATTTGCGAACTCGCAATCCGCAAAATCCGCGAATTCTCGCGAATTTGCGGATTTTTTTTTTGTGTTTGCGCGGGTTTCTGCCAGTTCGCGAGGGTTTTGTACAATTTTGCAAATTGCGAACTTACCTGTCGGGTCGCAAGTTTCGCGAACTTGTTGTTTCTACGTGTCCAGCCTGTTTGGGACACTCTTCTTCATCACTGCCACTCTCTGTCACCACTGCCACTCTCTGACTACTCATGCCACCCTCTGGCCCACCCATGCCACCCTCTGTTTCATCACAGCACCCTCTGGTTGTCCAGGCAGGGTACATTATTGTGGCAACGCAAGCACACCTTCCCTGCCTCAAGTGACCTGAATTAATTTGGGGCTGATTAATGTGTCACAGAATATTTTTTTAGCTGGCACCTGCTTCCTTAGTGCTTCCTGATTAGTGATCTTTTGCACTTGCTAAGTGCTTTCATTGTTGCAAAATTAGTTACAACACCTGCCCTGCCCCAACTGACAATAATGAATTAGGGGCTGATTAATGGATTTGAACTTCCAGCCTGGCTCCTGCTTGTCTCCCTTAGCTGTAATTCAGGACCTTTGTGGCATATGTGTAACTATTCTGAGGTTCAGAGCAGGGTCACATAATAGTTGCAACTGGCAACTGAACTCTGGAGGGGCCCCTCAGGAAGCACTACAGGAAATGGCTACTAATGATGAGCCTGAACTTTTGAACCTGGTAAGTAGTTTCAGTTTTGCTAAGATCGTATTTCTGCAATTTTGCACTTATTCGCGGGGCGCGAAGTTGTACTGGGAAGCCGCGAACTCACGCGAACAGTGCGAGCAGTGCGAGCAAAATCCGCTGCTCGCGGATTTGCGGATTTTGCGGGAGATTCGCAAATCTCGCGGATTGCGAATTTACCGAAAATCCGCAAAATCCGCGAGCGAAACGGATTTTCCGCCCATGCTTAATCTGCAGACAGAAATTCATGTTCTTGTGGCCACAGTAGTCCTGAGTAGCTTCCACTGGTGGCAGGCTGGTTTGTAAGTGGTCTAAGCTGTAGGGCTAGGAGGATGAAATGTGGTGGCATGGAGGATCAGAGAGGCCAGTTGAATCAAGAGTTGATATAATCCACATGTTGTACAAAAGCACAATGTTGCTATGATGGTGGGTGTGATTATCTTATATTAATTTTTAACCACAATAGACAACTTACCACTTTGTGCTGCCAATGTTTGCCTCGTCAAGATGGGATTTAACTATTTTCCTGTAAAGTCATTACCTGTACTAATCAGATATAAGGGTACTTGGATCTGAGAATGATGAGTTGCAACAGTTTCTATTCCCTTATTTTTTATTACCTCCATTAGCGTTATAGAATTCCAATAGAAGCCCAGGTTAGATGTCCTGCACATCTAACCTGGGCTTCTATTGGAATTCTATAAGGCATATTAGCAAGCCCATTATCGCTGCTTTAGCGGCAGTTTCCTGCCACTAAAACGGTGATAATTTTAACGAGGTTCTTGCAAATATGGCCCCAAATTGTTTGTGCAATAAGCTGTCCTAGACTATTTCTTCTATGTATATGTACTGTAGAATAGGGTAAACATACAAAGATAAACATATATTTCTCTGTGTTGTGCCAGCTACAAAGAGGTATAGGATATCTGCAGAATTCCATGTCTACAAGTCAGTGAGGACATAGGTATGCATCAAAAAGCATGGGCGGCTGCATAGCAATCCCCATACAACACCCAGGGAGCAATCAATTAATGTGACGTAATGCAAGGCAGTGCATTTCACTGCATTGAATTGATACTTATTACTATTTATAATTTACAATTAAAAACCAACACAAAAAATTATTTCAGTTGGTTTATAAGTACACACATACTTCTTGTATCAGGTCTACATTAAAAAAGTAAAGCAGACCTGGTGCAACATCTTTATAAATGTAAGTTAGATCTGTTGTTGCAAGTGTTTGTGTTTTATTTATAATTATAGCAATAGACTTACCTTTTATTAATATGTATAGACTGCTGTAGCAGACGTTTATGATAGAGCAATAAAAAGTCATACGCATGACAGAACACATTAGATATTTATATTTTTAAACAAGTAAAACCAGTTCTCAAAAGATCTTTTTATTCATTTTTTTGTTTTAAATTTATTTAGTTTTTTTAATTTTTTGGGGGGATTGAACTTGATTAACAAAAAAAGGAAATGTGAACTCTGAAATGCAAATAATACACAATTATTTCTTAGCACAATGGTAGCAAGACACTAATTTGTCTTGCATTGATGTGGTTAACCCCCCTGCATAGATGATCCTACTAACTTGTCTGTAGTACGCCCCCATGTCCTGGTATGCAGGATTCACATCAGATTGTCCTCGCAGGACTTCAGTGGGCACTTTCACATCTCTTCTCTTTGGGGTACTTGGGCTGCATATGTCGCTACATCCCAGTTGTTCCATGAGAGTATTTTTCTAAAGTACCTGTAAAAAACTTCATGCCAGAGAAGTAACATATAACAAATTCAGAGGAAACATTTTTCTCTCCTGTTAGCAGGCTAAAAAACAAACCAAGGACTCATTGGTAAAAAATCCAGAAAATGGAGTAAGGCACAGCATAACCTCTTTCCATACCAAAGTGGTAAACAGAAATGACATTAAAGGGTGGGAAATTGCTGTCAATAAAGACTGACAGTAATTTCAAGCAACCACTTGTCCTCCCTGTGTGCGACATCACTCCCATGGGAGACTGGCTGTACTCTCCTGAGCCTCTTGTCGGAATGCAAAAGTAAAAATTGGGGCCATCTTTACACAATATAACTCAAGATATCTTCCATAGTAAATATAACATTTAAAAAATATTGGCCCTCTTGTAAGATACCCGTGTGAGCCGGAACAAGAAGTAAAAAACAATTAGAGTTCCCACTTGGGCCTTCCATTGGCTGAGGTTCTTCTGCAGGAGACACTAGACAACACATAGGAATTATTATTATTATTATTAATAAGGTCTGCTCTTGAAAAGTAACTACAAAATTGAAGTAAGCCCACACAACCACAAATGATGGGTCACATCTCATTTAATTGCCATTAGTCACAAGAGCTCCCAGGAACTGACAAAACAGGAATACAGAGAGCAGTATTCAAAGCTCAACATTCTGTATCCATAGGAATGGACATGACATGGTAATGTTCTGATATAAAATAAACATAGAAGATGGAAACTAGATTACTTCAATATTTCCCTTCTTTCACAGAGAACAAACTTAAAAAATATAAGGATGAATAAAATACAGAGAAAGAAGAAACTAAGAAAATACGATAGAAAAGATGAGAAGAATAAGACATTATAGAGAAAAGAAGAAGAATAATATAGCATTTGCATTTTCAAGTAAATTCAAAAACTAATTACATTAAAAAACTATATAGCATTTGCATTTTATAATCACAAACAAAAACTACATAGCATTCTAGAACAACTACAAAACTACAAGTCCATGCGTTTAGGAGAAACCCTAATCCTACTTCTCCTCCTAGGTGGAACGTAAACCAATTTAGAACCATTTTTACCAGCAATTTCAACTTCTGTATTTTCCCCTCTGGTAGCACATCCCAGCTGAGAAACGACCTTCTGAGGCAGTTTATAGACACGAGCAAACACAGCTCCGACCCTACCCACCTGAAGTGCATCCTGCTGAACACCCGCTCGGTCCACAAACACGCCACTGAACTCTGGGACCTACTCGACACCACATCACCAGACGTCGCCTTCCTTACAGAAACCTGGATAAATGCCTCCTCAGCGCCCGACATCGCCATAGCCATCCCGGACGCTTACAAGATCATCCGAAAAGACCGCACCAACCAAACAGGAGGAGGCATTGCCATCGCCCATAAGAACACCATCCGAATCACGACCAGCTCCGACGATAACCTCGCGACCGCCGAACACCTCCACTTCCAGATCCACACCGACCCCAGGACCACACTTAGAGGCACCCTCATCTACAGACCACCAGGAACCCGCACACAATTCAACGAAGACATCACTGACTTCATCAGCCCACATGCCCTCACCTCCGAGAACTACATCCTACTGGGAGACCTCAACTTTCACCTGAAAAAGAAAAACAACAGCAATACCACCACCCTTCTGGACAACCTGGCCAATCTCGGACTCAAACAACTTGTTGACACCCCCACCCATGTAGCCGGACATACGCTCGAACCAATCTTCACCTCCAGCAAGCACATCTCCTTCGATCACACCACGGCTTTCCATTGGACGGACCACAGCTGTGTTCACTTCAGCTATAAAAAGACCTCGTCCCACAACCCCCCACAACCTATTCTGCAAAGAAACTGGAACAAAATCACCACCGAACAACTCCTCACATCGCTCAACCAAAACCCTCCCGCCCTCTCATCGGACCCAAACCAAGCTGCCACCAAACTCAAACAATGGATCACTCAACGCGTTGACGAATTAGCACCCTTGAAAAACCACCAAACCAAACAGGGTAGCAAAAAGGCCCCCTGGTTCAACGATGACCTTAAGAAATCCAAGAAACTTTGCCGTACTCTCGAAAAAACATGGAGAAAAACCCAACCACTGACAACCTGACCACCTTCAAGACAGCCACCCGCAAACACCACCAATTGATCCGATCCACCAAGAAATCAGCATTCAAGGATCGACTCGACAACAACGCCCATAACAGCAAGGAACTATTCAACATCGTCAAAGAATTTACCAACCCCACCGCAGCCTCAAACGACATTACTCCCTCCCAAGACCTCTGCGATTCGCTATCCTCTTTCTTCTACAACAAAATCGCCGACATACATAATAGCTTTGAGAACTTTTCCAAAGAACAGCCCACTCCACCCACCTCTGAACCTAAACCGCCCTCTAACAACCTTAGCGCCTGGAACCCAATCACCACTGAAGACACCATCCGCCTAATGAACTCCATCCATTCAGGTTCGCCAACCGACCCCTGTCCCCACCACATCTTCAACAAAGCAGACTCCATCATCGCACCCCATCTCCGTGATGTCATCAACTGCTCCTTCAACTCCGCTACCTTCCCAGAAAGCTGGAAACACGCCGAACTCAGCGCCCTCCTGAAGAAACCCACAGCAGACCCCTCTGAACTTAAGAACTACCGCCCCATCTCTCTCCTCCCATTCCCTGCCAAAGTCATTGAGAAAACCGTCAACAGTCAGCTCGCCGCCTTCCTTGAATCCAACACCTCCCTCGACACCTCTCAGTCCGGCTTTCGAGCCAAACACAGCACCGAAACCGTCCTCATTGCAGCGACAGACGACATCCGAACGCTACTGGACAACGGAGAAACGGTTGCCCTCATCCTACTCGACCTCACCGCCGCCTTCGAAACGGTCTGTCATAGCACCCTCATACAACGCCTCAGCAACATCGGCATACAAGGAAAAGCCTTGGACTGGATCATCTCGTTCCTCACCGGGAGAACCCAGAGAGTCCGTCTCCCCCCATTCAAATCAGAGGCCACCGAAGTCATCTGTGGAGTACCACAAGGATCATCACTCAGTCCCACCCTCTTCAACGTTTACATGAGTCCCCCCGCATCCATCGCGCGACAACACAACCTTAACATAATTTCTTACACTGACGACACCCAGCTGATCCTTTCCCTCACCAAAGACCCTAACACCGCCAAAACCAATCTTCACGAAGGCATGAAAGAAGTTGCTGAATGGATGAAAAACAGCCGCCTAAAACTTAACTCAGACAAAACGGAAGTCCTCATCCTAGGATCATCCCCTTCTGCCTGGGACGACTCATGGTGGCCATCTGCCCTGGGCACAGCACCCATACCCACAGACCACGCACGTAACCTAGGCTTCATCCTAGACTCCTCCCTCTCGATGACCAGACAAGTCAACGCCGTCTCATCCTCTTGCTTCAACGTACTTCGTATGCTCAAAAAAATCTTCAGTTGGATCCCCACCGAAACAAGAAAGACTGACACCCACGCACTGGTCACCAGCCGACTGGACTATGGAAACACCCTCTACGCCGGAACCACAGCCAAATTACAGAAAAAACTCCAACGCATCCAAAACGCATCAGCCAGACTCATATTGGACATCCCTCACCAAGCTCACATTACCGGTCACCTGAAACACCTCCACTGGCTTCCCGTTAACAAGAGAATAACGTTCCGTCTCCTCACCCACGCACACAAGGCCCTCTACAAACTAGGACCAGAATGCTCCAACTCACGTCTGTCCTTCTACACACCCACCCGTCAACTAAGATACTCCAATCAAGCCCTCGCCGCAGTTCCGCGCATCCACAGATCCACCATGGGAGGAAGATCCTTCTCCTACCTGGCGGCCAAGACCTGGAATTCTCTCCCCTCTCACCTCCACCTTACACAGAACCACATTTCCTTCAGAAAGGAACTTAAAACCTGGCTATTCGATAAATAATGCACCCCTCCCCCAAGCGCCTTGAGACCCTCTGGGTGAGTAGTGCGCTATACAAATTCCTGAATTTGAACTTGAACTCGAGCAAGGTTCCACCAGTTTTTGCCATTAATTCTCACTGCAAATTTCGTAACAGCATTGTAGGAAGGGGGAGTCTCTAGTTGGCGCAGTGCAACACTAGCGACAAGCAGGGACTCTCCTCTTCCTCGTCAGGGCTGAGGGTTACCTTCCAGACAACCTCTGCTTACCCTCTAGGTAGTGTGGCTTAAGCAGTCGTAGGCTAATCTTTGGGGCATATAGGTTAAACACTTGCAATAGTACACCTTTACAACCAACCCACCATACAACGATACAAGACTGTATTCTGTAAAAATATATATCTTTATATAGATTTTAAGCAGGCTTGTGAATACAGTCAACGTACTTTATGATAACGGTTGCAAATTACTCAGTTCAGGTTACCACAGTTCTTTCCAGCAGTTTTAAGCGTTCTCTTAGGGCCCTCAGGCCGATGTCAACAAAAGTTCTTGTGGAGCAGGCGGCTTCCAGGGGATCTGTCCCACGTCGCGTTGCCTTCCCGGGGTCGCTGTTCGTTGCGGCTCTCAGCCGAGCAGTTCACGGGTCATCCGGGGCAGCGGTGTTCTGTGGCGGCAGGGTCCTCTTCTCGTCGTCCGCTCCGACCCTGGAGGCGGCGGCTGTGTGGTGGCGGCAAGTGGCAGTACGGTCCCCAAGTGCAGGACGTACCCAGCCAAGTGCCGGTGCAGCTGTGCGCTCACAGCCGGGCTGTCGGGCAGGCTACCGACCTTGCGGATTCTCACAGGGCAACTGTCCGTCTTTGCAGGAGAGTGGCTGCTCGTTGCGCAGTCAACTCAAGAGCTCGGACCGGATGGGTCCTCCTTTACTTTGCTCTCGGGCTCCCGGTGCAGTTGCGGTCACGGTGTTCGGGCCAGCGGCGGCTGGACCTCACGTTGTTCTCGCTGTTGCTTTGGGCCCCGGTCACGGTGGTCAGGTGGATGTTGTTGCCTTGGAGGAGATTCCTCCGTCGGTACTGCTGCGATGGCCAGCACCCGCAGTCGCTTTCTTTCAGGGGGTATCGTCCACTGGTCCTGGGACGCTGGTCAGGTGGCAAGTTCAGTTGCAAGCCCTTGGAGATCTCTTTAGCAGAGTTTGGCACAAAGTAAAGCAAAAGTCTTCTCGTAGTCTTTTCTTCTTCCTCTCCTTCGGCAGCAAGGCACCAGACACAGGCAAGAGTCAGCACCCTTCCTTGTCTCTCACGGTCCTTCTCGTAGGGCAGAGTCCTTCTGTGGCCCAAACAGGATCTAATTTTCAAGGAGCAGGGCTCCTTCTTTTATAGGCCAATTCTTTTGTTCTCGCAGGCCAGGGGGGCCTTTGCATAGCCACTCTCAGTCCTTGAGTACCCCGGTGGGTGTACTCCGGCTTCTGCTTTCAGTGTGAGGGGCAGGCGCATCAGACGCCCCACAGGAGGTGGAGCCAGCATTGTGCGGACAGGGGCGGCCAGAGTACCTTGTTGATGGGGGCTTCGCCCGTCCTGGGCCAGGGGCCGGCCGAGTCATCCGCCGCTCCCCAGGAGGGTGGAGCCAGCATTGTGGTGGCTGAGCACAGCTACAGTTCGAGTCAAGAGGCACTCCTACCTCCCACTAAGGTGTAATCTGCGCATTCACCACCTGTCATCCTCCCAGCCCTGTCACTCACACGTCCCAGACAGTCAGATACACATACCAGCAGAGGCGGGCTGAAATGGTTAAGCAAGCAAATGCTAACTTTCTAAAAGTAGCATTTGCAAACCCAGGATACTAAAATAAATTTGACTACAAGAAATATTTTATCATCCTGAGTTCAGGCATACTAAACACGACTCGCTACCATGCTCCTTGAGCCTGCTGGGATTATAGGGTGTAATAATTCCAGCAGCTCAGTCTGGCCTAGTGGAGCAGGTAGCCTTCAATAGTGAGATACGGTTTTGGTTGTAAGTCACTACTAGGACATGCCACACACATCAGGGCTTGTCCTACCTTACACCTACAACGCACCCTGCCTGCAGGCCTACCATAGGGGGGACTAATATGTAGTCAAGGGAAGGTTCGAGGCTGGCAAGTGGGTGCACTCGCCCAGCTAGCGTGGCAGTACGAGACCGCACGCGGGTTCTGCGGTCGCAGTTCCCAGACACATCTTTACGGCTGCTTCGGTGGGTGGCGCAACCAGCGCTGCAGGCCCACCAGCAGTATTGGCATCTACAAGCCCCGGCACTCTCTAGTGCACTTTACTAGGGACTAACAGTAAATCCAATGAACCAATCATGGATACCAATCGCATGTACAATTTACAGTAGGGAGCACTTGCACTGCGGCACGGGTCAGCCGTGGCGCAGTGCCCTGAGTATCGGAAAACCAGCAAAACATCGGAGGCACATCAGCAAAAAGTGGAAGGGAGACTCACGCCAAGGTGCCAGGTCTAACATGTGTCCCCTCCAGCTGAAATGTGGGGGGAACTACCCTTCCCCAGGGAGTTCCACATCACTAAGGCGGAAAAATCTGGACAGACCGTCAGCGTTGGCGTGATCGGTGCCAGGGCGGTGTTCCAACGTAAAGTTCATTCTCTGTAGAGAAATGGACCACCTCAACAGTTTCGGGTTCTCACCCCTCATTTGCATCAACCATCTGAGGGGCCTGTGGTCCGTCTGAACTCGGAAGTGAGACCCAAACAAGTAGGGTCATAGCTTCTTCAGCGCCCAGACCACAGCAAATGCTTCACGCTCTATTGCACTCCACCTACTTTCCCGTGGAAGTAACCTCCTACTTATGAAGGCTACGGGTTGGTCAAAGCCCTCCTCAGTCATCTGTGAAAGAACCGCCCCTACACCATGCTCTGAAGCGTCTGTTTGCACTATGAACTCCTTGGAGAAATCAGGGGCCAGGAGCACGGGCGCCGTGCACATGGCAGTCTTCAGGGTGTCAAAAGCCTTCTGACAGGTGTCAGTCCAAATCACATTCCTGGGCTGCTTTTTCGAAGTCAGCTCTGTCAAGGGGGTCACGATTGTGCCATAACCCTTGACAAACCTGTAGTACCCAGTGAGCCCCAGGAAGGCTCTCACTGCAGTCTGGGTCTTGGGGGGTTCCCAAGCCAGGATGGTCTCGATTTTGGGTTGCAAGGGTGCTACCTTGCCACTCCCCACTTGGTGTCCCAAGTACACCACTGAACCCTGCCCAATCTGGCACTTGCTGGCCTTGATTGTGAGGCCTGCTCTGCGCAGGGCCATCAACACTTCCCAGAGGTGTCGCAGGTGTTCGGGCCAGGTGCCACTGAACACCGCGATGTCATCCAGGTAGGCGGCACTGAACTCGTCCAGTCCAGCCAACACCTGGTTGACCAATCTCTGAAAGGTGGCAGGGGCATTCTTCATTCCAAATGGCATCACCCGGAACTGGAAATGCCCATCTGGTGTAGAGAATGCCGACCTCTCCTTTGCCCCATCGGTCAAGGCGATCTGCCAGTACCCAGACGTTAAATCAAACGTGCTGAGGAACCGGGCAGCCCCTAGCCGATCAATGAGCTCGTCAGCTCTGGGGATGGGGTGCGCGTCAGTCTTCGTGACTGAATTGAGTCCTCTGTAGTCCACACAGAACCGGAGTTCGGGTGTGGCTCCCGGCGCAGCAGCCTTCGGAACCAAGACCACGGGGCTGGACCAAGGACTGCTAGAAGACTCAATCACCCCGAGGGCGAGCATCTTGGAGACCTCCTCCTTGATGCAGGCCCGGACCCTGTCAGTCACCCTGTAAGCCTTATGCTTCACAGGTAAGCTGTCTCCAGTGTCCACATCATGGACGCACCAATCTGTGACACTCGGAACCAGGGAGAACAGATCTGGAAACTGCCCCAGCAACTGGCGGCAGTCCTCCTGTTGTTCGGCGGTCAGGGTGGGTGAGAGGTTAACTCCATCCACTGACCCATCTTTCTCACAGGCCACCAAGAGGTCAGGAAGAGGCTCCGACTCCTCCTCCATTCCGTCATCAGTTGCCAACAACATGCCCACTTCGGACCTTCGTAAGTGGGGCTTGAGGCGGTTGACATGTAGGACCCGCAAAGGGTTCCTGGGTGTCTTCATGTCCACCAAGTATGTCACGGGGCTCTTGCGCTCCACAACCTCAAATGGGCCTGTCCACTTATCTTGAAGGGCACAGGGCTCCACTGGGGCCAGGACATACACCTCTTGTCCAGGTTGAAGCTCGACCAGAGTGGCATTCTGATCGTACCACCGCTTCATTTCCTCCTGGCTGGCTTCCAGATTTGCCTCGGCAAGTTGTCTGAAGTGTCTGGTCTGGTTTCTGAAGGCCAGCATGTAGCTATATACATTCTGGGGAGGTTTCCTGGGAGATTGCTCCCAGCCTTCCTTTACCAAACTCAGCGGTCCTCTCACGGGGTGACCGTACAGTAGTTCAAAGGGGCTGAACCCTAGGGACTTCTGTGGCACCTCGCGATATGCAAAGAGTAGGCATGGTAAGAGGACGTCCCACTTACGCCTCATCGGACCTTCTAGGCCCATGATCATGCCTTTCAGGGTTCGGTTGAATCTCTCAACCAACCCGTTACCTTGGGGATGGTAAGGCGTGGTGAACTTATACGTTACGCCACACTCTTGCCAAAGGGACTTCATATACTTGGATATGAAATTGGCCCCCCTGTCGCTCACCACCTCTAGAGGGAATCCCACTCGTGAGAAAATTCCCATCAGTGCACGTCCCACCACGGGGGCCCTCACTGTTCTCAGAGGGATGGCTTCAGGGTACCGGGTGGCATGATCCACCAAGACCAGGATAAACCTGTTGCCCATGGCTGTCTTGGGGTCCAGAGGCCCAACGATGTCAATACCCACTCGCTGGAATGGCGTACCGACCACAGGGAAGGGTTGGAGGGGAGCCTTGTTCTTCCCTCCCATCTTCCCACTTGCCTGGCAAGTCGGACAGGTTCTGCAATGAGCATCTGAACTCTTATGCATTTGGGGCCAGTAAAAGTGGGTGACAAGCCTGTCATAGGTCTTGTCCATCCCCAAATGTCCTGCTAAAGGTACATCATGAGCCAGACCCAGTAGGAAGGCTCTGAACTTCTGGGGTACCACCAGCAACACCATTGGCCTGGTCTGCAGCCTGCTGCCGCATTCCCACGAGAGAAGGGCATTCTTTCTGCTCCTTGCAGAATTCCTCCCTGGAGGGTCCTCCTTCTTGCTGCCAATGGGTCAGCTCAGGCAGGTCCCCCAGTTCGGCGATCTGTTCCCCTGTAGGCTCCAGGGCATCCCCCTCAAGGTCTGCTTCCTCCTGGACCGTGGGAACTTCAGGGGCCGGTTTCCCGCACCCCCTGCGCCTTCTCCCTAAGGCCGGTTCCTGGGCCTCTCCTTCAGGCCCCAGGACCTCTTGATCACCCCTACTGGCTGCCATCGACTGGGTGGTCACGCACGCCCAGTCAGGCAGACCCACCATCCGCAGGTGAGTCGTCTTCTCCACCTTTTCCCAAGGGGAGTGCTCCAAGTCGTTCCCTAGCAAACAGTCAACAGGCATGGTTTTTCTCACACAGACCTGCAGAGTACCAGAGACCCCCCCCACTCGAAGGGAACTTGAGCCATCGGACACTGACTCTCAGAATTATCAGCGTTGATAACCCTACAGTAGGCATGGGGTACAACCTGCTCTTGAGACACCAGGTGCTGCCTCACTGCAGTCACACTGGCTCCTGTATCTCTAAGAGCCTCAGCTTCCTTACCATTGATGATCACCACCTGCCCATATTTCTTAGTGTTAGAGGGCAGGTAGTTCATAGGGATCATCTCACTGTCTCCTAGCGAGACCAGGGTCATGTGAACGGGATCTCCACCCCCCGGGACCATCATTTCTTCTCCCAGGTGAACGCTAGTCACTTGACGGGGCGGAGCACCAGTGGGTGCGGGTTTTCCAAACAGGCGACACTTGGGGTCACTGGATATGTGCCCAGGCTCGCCACATTTGAAACAATTGAAGGGCCCCTTTGGAACAGGTTTACCTGTCGGGGCTCCATTCTGCTTCGGGGTGGGGAGGCTGAGAACCCTGCTGCGGGCTCCCCTGGGAACTACTTTGGGGGCCTTTTTGGAACCCTTTCTGTTTTCCCCCCTTGTCCCCCCCACTCTTCTGCTGGGGACCCTGCCCACTCTTGGCGGAGTCTCCCACGGGACCCTTGTGGACCCTGGTGCTGAGCCAGCGGTCCGTCTCCTCAGCAAGCTTCCTCGGGTTGGACAGCTTGCTATCGATCAGGTGTTGGCGTAACTCAGGAAAACAGTGATCAGACAAGTGCTCCCATGCAATCAAATCAAAGAGACCTTGAAAATCATTAACTTTGCTACCCTTCACCCAACCATCCAGTGCTCTGCAAAAGTAAGTCACATACTCCACATACGTATTCCCAGGCCGCTTAGTACATCCCCTAAACTTCTGTCTATACATTTCAGGGGTAAGCCCGTACCCGTTCATTAAAGCTTCTTTTATGTGGGAATAGGATCTCTGATTTTCAACGGGCAAATCTAGCAAGGTATCTCTCCCTTCGCTAAGGAACCTTCCCCACAACCCCGGTCCCCAATCCTTGTCAGGGACCCGGTGGGAGGACATGGCTACCTCGTATGCCCTAAACCATTGTCCTATGTCATCCCCCTTAAAGAACTCCTTAACTATGTCCTTCGGGATGTGCACTCTTGACTCTACCTGCACTGGCGATGTGCTGCCACCAGAGGGAGGACGATTCAAGTCTCTCTCCTTGAGACTTATCTCCCTCATTTTCACTTCATAATCCATTTGGTGCTTTCGCTCTTCCAGCGCCATTCTTTTCGTTTCAAGCTCCAGTTGGATTTTCAATTCTGCCAGCTTTCTCTCGTGATTCCTTGTTTCCTTCCTGTCTGCCAGCTCCTCTGGTGACAGGCCTTTACCAAAGCTGTGCACGCTGTCTTGTCGTTCGAGATCCACCAGATCCCCAAGTGCATTCTGCTCCTCCGTTGCATCTTGCTCCGCGAGGGCATCTTGATCCTCCGGGGCCTTTCTGGACTCTATCCAGGCTTTCAGGGCCTTGTAGAGCTCTGGCTTGTTCTTGCAGCCAACGTGCGGAACCTTGAGTTTCTTGCAAAAAAACTTCAGTTCAGCTCTGGTGTATTTATCCAGCTTTGCGGCGTCCCACTCCACCTCCAACACCTCAGAGGTCGTGGACTCCGCTCCATCCAGGCTCTTCGTGCCTGGCATGGTTTTCGCACTCGGAATCTTCTTTCGGCAAAATTCAAAAAGCAAAGTCTGTGGCTAAGTAACCGGACCGTAATCCTTGTGTAGTGGTCAGAAGCTCAGGTATAGATATCGCAAGTGTAAATTCGAAATCCTCACCGCTGCGTCCAATGTAGGAAGGGGGAGTCTCTAGTTGGCGCAGTGCAACACTAGCAACAAGCAGGGACTCTCCTCTTCCTCGTCAGGGCTGAGGGTTACCTTCCAGACAACCTCTGCTTACCCTCTAGGTAGTGTGGCTTAAGCAGTCGTAGGCTAATCTTTGGGGCATATAGGTTAAACACTTGCAATAGTACACCTTTACAACCAACCCACCACACAACGAGACCAGACTGTATTCTGTAAAAATATATATCTTTATATAGATTTTAAGCAGGCTTGTGAATACAGTCAACGTACTTTATGATAACAGTTGCAAATTACTCAGTTCAGGTTACCACAGTTCTTTCCAGCAGTTTTAAGCGTTCTCTTAGGGCCCTCAGGCCGATGTCAACAAAAGTTCTTGTGGAGCAGGCGGCTTCCAGGGGATCTGTCCCACGTCGCGTTGCCTTCCCGGGGTCGCTGTTCGTTGCGGCTCTCAGCCGAGCAGTTCACGGGTCATCCGGGGCAGCGGTGTTCTGTGGCGGCAGGGTCCTCTTCTCGTCGTCCGCTCCGACCCTGGAGGCGGCGGCTGTGTGGTGGCGGCAAGTGGCAGTACGGTCCCCAAGTGCAGGACGTACCCAGCCAAGTGCCGGTGCAGCTGTGCACTCACAGCCGGGCTGTCGGGCAGGCTACCGACCTTGCGGATTCTCACAGGGCAACTGTCCGTCTTTGCAGGAGAGTGGCTGCTCGTTGCGCAGTCAACTCGAGAGCTCGGACCGGACGGGTCCTCCTTTACTTTGCTCTCGGGCTCCCGGTGCAGTTGCGGTCACGGTGTTCGGGCCAGCGGCGGCTGGACCTCACGTTGTTCTCGCTGTTGCTTTGGGCCCCGGTCACGGTGGTCAGGTGGATGTTGTTGCCTTGGAGGAGATTCCTCCGTCGGTACTGCAGCGATGGCCAGCACCCGCAGTCGCTTTCTTTCAGGGGGTAGCGTCCACTGGTCCTGGGACGCTGGTCAGGGGGCAAGTTCAGTTGCAAGCCCTTGGAGATCTCTTTAGCAGAGTTTGGCACAAAGTAAAGCAAAAGTCTTCTCGTAGTCTTTTCTTCTTCCTCTCCTTCGGCAGCAAGGCACCAGACACAGGCAAGAGTCAGCACCCTTCCTTGTCTCTCACGGTCCTTCTCGTAGGGCAGAGTCCTTCTGTGGCCCAAACAGGATCTAATTTTCAAGGAGCAGGGCTCCTTCTTTTATAGGCCAATTCTTTTGTTCTCGCAGGCCAGGGGGGCCTTTGCATAGCCACTCTCAGTCCTTGAGTACCCCGGTGGGTGTACTCCGGCTTCTGCTTTCAGTGTGAGGGGCAGGCGCATCAGACGCCCCACAGGAGGTGGAGCCAGCATTGTGCGGACAGGGGCGTCCAGAGTACCTTGTTGATGGGGGCTTCGCCCGTCCTGGGCCAGGGGCCGGCCGAGTCATCCACTGCTCCCCAGGAGGGTGGAGCCAGCATTGTGGTGGCCGAGCACAGCTACAGTTCGAGTCAAGAGGCACTCCTACCTCCCACTAAGGTGTAATCTGCGCATTCACCACCTGTCATCCTCCCAGCCCTGTCACTCACACGTCCCAGACAGTCAGATACACATACCAGCAGAGGCGGGCTGAAATGGTTAAGCAAGCAAATGCTAACTTTCTAAAAGTAGCATTTGCAAACCCAGGATACTAAAATAAACTTGACTACAAGAAATATTTTATCATCCTGAGTTCAGGCATACTAAACACGACTCGCTACCATGCTCCTTGAGCCTGCTGGGATTATAGGGTGTAATAATTCCAGCAGCTCAGTCTGGCCTAGTGGAGCAGGTAGCCTTCAATAGTGAGATACGGTTTTGGTTGTAAGTCACTACTAGGACATGCCACACACATCAGGGCTTGTCCTACCTTACACCTTACACCTACAACGCACCCTGCCCGCAGGCCTACCATAGGGGTGACTAATATGTAGTCAAGGGAAGGTTCGAGGCTGGCAAGTGGGTGCACTCGCCCAGCTAGCGTGGCAGTACGAGACCGCACGCGGGTTCTGCGGTCGCAGTTCCCAGACACATCTTTACGGCTGCTTCGGTGGGTGGCGCAACCAGCGCTGCAGGCCCACCAGCAGTATTGGCATCTACAAGCCCCGGCACTCTCTAGTGCACTTTACTAGGGACTAACAGTAAATCCAATGAACCAATCATGGATACCAATCGCATGTACAATTTACAGTAGGGAGCACTTGGTCAGCCGTGGCGCAGTGCCCTGAGTATCGGAAAACCAGCAAAACATCGGAGGCACATCAGCAAAAAGTGGAAGGGAGACTCACGCCAAGGTGCCAGGTCTAACAAGCATCAACTTGAACTGGTGAACCAAATTCAGATAAACCTTTAGGAACATTATGTGGTGACTTGATCTTAACCCAGTCACCAACTTTTAAGTTGGACACAAAGTCTTTCTGAATGATTGTTTTTTTATGACTTTTAACAACTTGTACTCCTTGATGTTTATTTACATTCTTATCAGTATGAGATTGATTTTTTGTCAAAAAATTCTCCCCCCCCATTCTCTCATCCAAGCTGGACACAGATGGAATGAAGCCTCTCTTCCTCTTAAGAGCTTGAACAGACTTGAACCAGTGGTTGCATTAGGAGTTGTTCTATGTGCCCATAACATACTCTACACAGCCTCCTTAATATTTAAATCAGAAGACACTGCCCATTGTATACACTCCACCAAAATTCGGTTATTCCTCTCAATAAAACCATTTGCTTGTGGATGATAAAGGGCCACCCTCTTGTGAACAATACCCGATTGAGAGAAGAAGGCGGACATTTCCTTTGAGGTAAACTGAACTCCATTATCCGAAACGATCTCTTTCGGAAACCCTTCTCTAGCAAATAGACTTTGAAAGAATTTAATAACCTCATTAGAATTAGGATCAGACTTGAAATGGACCTCCCACCATTTACTAAAGTAGACGGCCACAACCAATGCAAATTTACATTTGTTAGGTAAAATGTTGAATGGACCCACAAAATCCCCTGCCAATTTCAACCATGGACCATCAGGTAATGCCACATGTTGAATCGGAGGAGAAACAATCTTAACTACTTCATCACTTGAATTGCAGATAAAACAATCCTCCACAATAGAAGTGATCTGTTGGTCCATGGAGGGCCACCAGTAAAAATTATGAATTATTTTCTTTGTGTTAGTCTGCCCCAAATGTCCTTCATGTCCAAAGTTAATTATGGCTGACCTGAGTTTCTCAGGAAGTACACATTTCTCATCCCTCATAATCATACTGCCTCCTTCAACAGTTAACTCATCACCTACTTTCGCAAAAGGATTAAATACTTTTTCCAGTAAATTTTCTTTAGGCCAACCAGTGATAATGTAATGTTTGACTCTCTTCAAAACATTATCTTGCTCCATACCAGCAAACCATTCATTCTCAGAGAAACAACCAACTAAACACGTATCCACAGCAGCAATCAAGCAATCTTCATCTATGTTTTCTTTGAAATCGTTGTTAGACATAGGTAAAGGGAATCTTGACAAGAAATCTGCACGAGTATTTTTTCCACCTGGTATCTGGGCAACTTGAAAGCTATACTGTAAAAGTTTGCTTCTAAGTCTTGCTATACACGGTGTATGATCTTTCACAACCTTTCTCTGCAGAATAGGAATCAACGGTTTGTGATCAGTGAGAAGGTTGAAATTCCTACCCCACAAAAAACATTTAATCCTCTCAATTGCCCAACAACAAGCCAAGAGTTCACGCTCAATTACTGAATAGTTCTTTTCACTAGGTCTCAAGGCCCGTGACGCAAAGCCAACAGTAGATTCCTTCCCATCTTTCACTTGTGAAATCATACCACCTAAGCCATACAAACTAGCATCGACAGACACAGTACATTTTATATTAGGATCGAATGGTGTTAAAATGTTACATGATCCTAATTCTTTTTTTAAATTCTTGAACTCACTTTCACAGATGTCATCCCAATTAAAAATTGCCCTTTTTTTAAGCAAGTCTTTCATATGTGCAGTCTTCATAGAGAAACTGGGAATACATTTTGAATAAAACTCGCACATTCCCAGAACAGAGGAAACCATGTCTTTTGTAGTCGGACTGGGGGCAACTACAATTGCTTGAATCAGACCCTCCCTTGGTACAATACCTGCTCCTGAAATCTGATGTCCTAAATACTCAATTGATTGCACACCAAAAATGCATTTAAGCTTATTTGCCACAATGCCATTCTGCTACAACCTTTACAACACTTTAGACACATTAGAATCATGTTGAATTTTAGTTTTCCCAGCTACTAAGATGTCATCCTGGTAAACAACAGTTTCCATAACACCTTGCAAAACCTTATCCATAACTCGTTGAAAAACTGAAGTGGCACTAGCTAAGCCAAATGGCATTCTCCTAAATTGAAATGTTCCAATAGGAGATACAAAAGTTGTGATGTGTTTACAAGAGGGATCTAATTGCACTTGGTGATAAGCTGAAGCTAAATCAATTTTTGAAAAATATCTAGACCCCGAAAACTTAGAAAGAATGTCATCTATGCAAGACAAAGGATGAGAATCTATCCAAAGTTTACTATTGACACTGCGAAGATCAATTTTTTTTTTTTATTTTTTTATTTTTTTTTTTAGGAAAAATGGGGCCCCTGCCTAATAGGATGAACCCTAGCAAGGTAAAGTATTTTTTGGAAAAGGCGAAGATCAATACAGACTCTCAAACTACCATTGGGTTTGCATCTGACAACCAAGGGAGATAACCAAAGGAAAAACTCAATAGGTTCAATGGCTCCGGATTCACACATTTTCCCGAGCTCATTAGCCAAATCATCCCTGACGCTATGAGGTACCGTCCGTAACTTATGTTTGATAGGAATTGCACCTTCTTTCAATCTTATTAAATGCTTAAAACCTGAAATGCATCCTAAACAATCCCCAAATACCTTCGGGAACCTATCAAACCATCGCCATCGCCATCCCCCAAGGATACAAGATCTCCAGGAAGGACCGCCCCATCCACCCAGGAGGAGGAATCGCCATCGTCCACAAAATCCAGCCTCCGCCTGAGCACACTCCCTGACGAGTCCACAGAACTGATGGAACACCTTCACTTCAAGATACTGGCCAGCCCCACCGCCGCCCTCCGAGGAACCCTCATCTACCGACCCCCTGGACCCCGCGGACCCTTCGCCAACTCCATCACGGACATTATCTCCCCGCAGGCCATCGCATCCACCAACTACACCCTGCTGGGAGACCTCAACTTCCACCTCGACAAATAACTGGACCCCAACACCACATCCCTCCTGGACAACCTCCACAACATTGGACTCCGCCAGATTGTGACCGAGCCCATGCACTCAGCAGGACACACCCTCGACCCCCTCTTCACTACAGGAAACTCCATCACCTTCAGCCACACCACCAAACTCCCATTGACCGACCATCATTGCGTCCACTTCACCTTCAGAACACCCACCATCCACAGACACCAGCACCTGCTTCCACAAAGAAACTGGACCAAAATCACCGATGACCAGCTCACCTCCTCACTCAACAACTTCACCCCAACCATCGCAGAAAACGACGACCCCAACACCGCAGCCCGAACCCTGCATAGATGGATCTCGGACAGCACCAACACCATAGCCCCCCTCAAGAAAAACAATACCCGTGCCAAGAAAGCCAGTACTTCGCGAGTCCAGGCGCACATGCCGCCGCCTTGAAAAGGCCTGGAGAAACACCAAATCCACAACAACTTCAGAGCCGCCACCAACGCCCACCATCAACTCATCAGAGAAACGAGGAAAAAAGCGATTGAAGACAGAATCTCCACCCACGCACATAACAGCAAGGAACTCTTCAGCATCATCAAGGAGTTCGCCCAACCCACCAGCGAGTCTACCGACATCCCTCCCTCACAAGACCTCTGCGACAAACTCAGCATCTTTTTCCACCACAAAATCAAGAGCATCTACGACAACTTCGACGAAGACAACCAACACACTGAACCCTCACCAACCACCCCGACACCCGGAAACCTGCGATTGATGACTGGACAGCCCTCACCACCGAAGACACACTGAAGACAATGAAGTCAATCCACTCAGGGGCCCCCAAGGACCCCTGCCCCCACCACATCTTCAACAGAGCCGCCAACACCATTGCACCCATGCTCCGCCAAACCATCAACCGCTCCCTAGCGACCGCCTCGTTCCCCGACGACTGGAAACACGCTGAGGTCAACCCCCTCCTAAAGAAACCCTCAGCGGACCCCACCAACCTCAAAAACTACAGACCCATCTCCCTGCTCCCGTTCCCAGCGAAAGTCATCGAGAAAGCCATCAACAGCCAACTCGCCACATTCATTGAAGAACACAACATCCTCGACTCCTCCCAATCCGGCTTCAGAAAAAACCACAGTACGGAAACCGCCCTCCTCGCCGCAACAGACGACATCCGCACCTTACTGGGCAAAGGAGAAACAGTAGCCCTCATCCTCCTCGACCTATCAGCGGCGTTCGACACAGTCTCCCACCGCACTCTAATACGCAGACTCTACGATGCAGGAATCCAGGACAAGGCCCTCGACTGGATCTGCTCCTTCCCCTCCGGCAGGACGCAGCAGGTCAGCGGGTCAGACTCCCCCCTTTTCTCTCGGACCCCACACCGATCACCTGCGGAGTCCCCCAGGGCTCCTCCCTCAGCCCGACGCTCTTCAACGTCTACATGGCTCCACTTGCCCCCATCGTCAGAACCTACGGACTCAACATTGTGTCATATGCAGACGACACCCAGCTCATCCTCTCCCTATCCAACGAGCCCAACACCGCCAGACACAACTTTCGAGAAGGCATGGAAGCCGTCGCCAAATGGATGAAAAACAGCTGCCTTCAACTAAACACCAACAAAACAGAAGTACTCATCATGGGCCCAAACCCCAACACCTGGAGCGACACCTGGTGGCCCACCGCCCTCGGAAACCCGCCAACCCCCACAGACCACGCACGCAACCTGGGAATCATCCTGGACTCCTAGCTCAAAATGGACCGCCAGATCAACTCTGTCTCATCTTCCTGCTTCCACACCCTCCGCCTCCTTCGTAAGACCTTCAAAGGGATCCCCCTCGAACACCGAAAGACAGTCACTCACGCCCTGGTCACCAGCAGACTCGACTACGGCAACGCACTCTACGCCGGAATAAACAAAAACCTCATCCGCAAGCTACAGAACATCCAGAACGCCGCCGCAAGACTGGTCCTCAACCTGCCAAAACACTGCCACATCTCCCAGCACCTGCACACACTCCACTGGCTCCCCGTCGAGGCGAGAATCACCTTTAAGATGCTCACCCACGCACACAAGGCCCTCCACGGCACCGGACCAGCATACCTGAACAGCCGACTCAAATTCCACGCACCCCAAAGGACCCTACGATCAGCCCAGCTTTCCTACGCCGTGGTCCCCCGCACCAGAAAGACCAGATCGGGAGGCCGCTCCTTCTCCTTCCTCGCGGCCAAAGCATGGAACGCCCTTCCGCTCCACCTCAGACAGACAACATCGCTCCCCATCTTCGCAAGAAACCTCAAAACCTGGCTCTTCGACAGACCCCTCCTTGATGGAATGGAACCTGCACCCTCCCACCCCCCACCCCTAGCGCCTTGAGACCCTTACGGGTGAGTAGTCGCGCTTTGACAAACTCCTGATTGATTGATTGAACCATGAACTAGATGTATCCGCTAACTCAAACCACAGAAACTTGATCTTTCGTGCCAGGTCTAAGTTGCATTTTGAATAGGCCCTGATGGTACCAACCAAGAATATTGAGCCCATTTTTAGCTACATAGACCTTACCTTCAATAGTTCTTTGTCTAAGAACTAACATAGCTTCAAAGAAACCTGACAATTCTATTCGTCTACCCTCATAAGAGAGTGGTCGCCTATCAGGTGGATAAAGTGACCTTTCCTTCCATGTCTTTTCAAATAGCTCATCAGTTATCATCGTTATACATGCCCCTAATCAACCAAAAGATGTAGAGGTTTATCGTCTACCAAAACTTCAACAATATGATCAACACAATCTTCAGTTTCATCCTTCACAACCACCACCAAATCTGATAATGAGCTCACCACTTCCCCATCACTTTCATCTTCCTGTGTTTTTTCTCTATAAACTGTATTCACAGTGTTCTTTGAGTTACAAACTTTTGCAAAATGTCCTTGTTTACCACACTTATGGCAAGATGCATTCTTGGCTGGACACATATTCGCATTAGGAAAATGTTCTGCAAACCCACACTCTGTACACACATTCCTTTGCTTGATTTTACCTTGAAAAGGTTTGATACCTTGTGAGTCAGAATTCCCTTTATATTCTACTTTAAACGGCACTTTCCCCTGAGTTTTTGTGTTTTTCTGACTAGCTGACTTTTTTACAACATTAACTAAAGAATCCCTTTCAGGTTTCAATTCTTTTTTAGCTTTTTGTGAAAGTTCAATACGTTTTACAATCAATATGGTCTCATCCAATGATGAATTTTTATGTGTTAATAACTTCTCTTGAACTTTTCCACAATTAGTATGAACAACAATCTGATCCCTTATTACCTGTTCAGTAATTTGTTCAAATTCACACTCTGACGCTAGAATTCTTAAGGCTGCAACATAGCCAATTATGCTTTCAGTTTCTTCTTGTTTTCTAGTAAAAAACGTATGTCGTGCGACAACCAAATTACTTTTAACATCAAATTGTTTCTGTAAACTCCTAACTACTTTCTCAAATTCATCTAACTCCTCCCCATTTTCACCTAATTGCGTTGCAGGTAAGTTTTCTAAGACTGCTTGCCCTTCAAATCCGAGGTTATGTTCCAGAATAAAACACTTCCTTTGAGCACTAAATCTGCTGCCACCAATTGCCCCTAAATACTTTTCAAAGGCTCTAAACCAAACTTTCCATTTGACAGGAGGGTCACCTGGGAGCTGTACAAATGGAGGAGGTGCTTGAACATTCTGCATTATAACAGCTAGATATTAAATAATAAATATCTAATAATTTAAAAGTAAGTATTGTAATTCAGTACAGTAATAAAATAAAATATTTAAATGTAAATGCAGTTTCAGAAAATGTATAGTAGTAATAACATACTAATACAAATTAAAGCAATATAAGTAATACAAACAAAATTACACTTTTCCTCCAAAATAACACTGTGCCATAAATCCAATAGATGGCGCTGTTAACACAGAAATGAAGAAGCTTTACGTTGTCAAATTACTGCTTCGTTGTCGAATACTGCTTAGTTGTTTTCTTTCCAGTTCCTGTAGATGTCACTTTAGGCAAAAGTTAACAATAAATGTTTACCACAGAAACGGAGTTCTTCTAAACTGAATCCGTGTGGAGCAAGATGTAGTTATGGTCAGAAAACAACGGAAGAAAACGTATTACGTGCTGATGTGCTGACTCCACTGTTGTCCGACGTCACTGCATTGAGGCCGGAACAATCACCAATACCCCCAGAAGATTCTACAGCGTCATCATTTGCTGTACAACACCAGAATGGCAAGATCTCCGCTCGATGGAAAACCGTTGGGCAAGGAAGGTGTGCGACTGGCCAGACTATCAAAATACGGTAAAAACAGATTGTAGAATTTGTTACCAGTCACGCAAATGTTTTATTTTACAAGCGGTAAAATAAAAATGCCATACATTGCCAAGATCTTGCTGTTAAACAGATCTGTCGATTTTCTTCTTTTAACATGAAGATGAATGAGGTTACTCACGGTTATTTTATGTTTGTAATTAGTCTTCCCGAATGATGATGAAGTGAATCTTTGGAATATTAATAAAGAAGAAACAAAACTGCAGAGATCAAAGTCTTTACACTGAGATACTTGATCCCATCAGCGTAAAAAAATTAAATATAGCTTCTTTTAATACACGCTGAGATCCTTGATCCCATCAGCGTAAGAGTTGAACACAGCTTTAGATACACGCTGAGATCCTTGATCCCATCAGCGTAAAAATAGATTAGAAAGCGATTTTCCTTCCAATTCACCTCCAAATACAGATGAAAAGCTGTTACACACGTGAGTTAGGTGACTAATGGCCAGACCTCGTCGCCAATTTGAAGTAAGCCCACACAACCACAAATGATGGGTCAGATCTCATTTAATTGCCATTAGTCACAAGAGCTCCCAGGACCTGACAAAACAGGAATACAGAAAGCAGTATTCAAAGCTCAACATTCTGTATCCATAGGAATGGACATGACATGGTAATGTTCTGATATAACATAAACATAAAAGATGGAAACTAGATTACTACAAAAATCTAATAACAATAGTAATAAAGATAACTTTAATAATTACATTTTCTGTTACATTACAAATTAAACCTAGAAAATTAGTAAATTAGCAAGCGTATTGTTATAGTTAGATGTATTTTTACAGATTTTTACACATACAGACAGAAATCAGTGTGTTTCAATCAATCAATCAATCAATAAATTAGGTGCTTGTAAAGTGTGGCTAATCACCTGTGAGGGTCTCAAGGCCTTAGGGGAGGGGGGTTGCTAGTTTCAATCAATCAATCAATCAGAACATTTGTAAAGCGCACTACTTACTTTTGAGGGTCTCAAGGTGCTGGGGGTGGGGGGGCGGGGTGCTGCTACTGCTCGACTAGCCATGTCTTGAGGAGTCTTCTGAAGGTCAGCAGGTCTTGGGTCTGCCATAGGAGGATGGGGAGGGTGTTCCAGGTATTGGTGGCGAGGTGGGAGAACGATCTGCTGCCGGAGGTCGCTCTTCGGATGTGGGGGACTGTGGCGAGGGCGAGGTCAGCAGAGCGGAGCTGGCGGGTGGGGATGTAGAAGCTGAGTCGTCTGTTGAGGTATGCTGGTCCGGTGTTGTGGAGTGCCTTGTGTGTGAGGAGTTTGAAGGTGATCCTTTTGTTGATGGGGAGCTAGTGTTGGTCTCTCAGGTGGGTGTGATGTGGTTGCAGCAAGGGATGTCGAGGATCAGGCGTGCAGAGGCGTTCTGTATGCGTGGCAGTAGTTTCAGGAGTTTGGCCAAGGCTCCTGCACGGAGGGAATTTCCGTAGTCCAGTCTGCTGCTCATAAGGGCCTGGGTGACCGTTCTTCTTGTTTCAGTGGGGATCCACCTGTAGATCTTGTGACACATGAGGAGGGTGTTGAAGCAGGAGGCCGAGACAGCGTTGAACTGCTTAGTCATGGAGAAAGTGGAGTTGAGGATGAACCCTAGGCTGCGTGCATGGTCGGGGGTGTTGGAGCTGTTCCCAATGTCATAATAATATTGGCCAACCTCATAAATCACTCAAGAATCACTCAGCCACACACTAGAAGTCGTAGCACAGCGCCGTGATATCCTCTGGATGAATGTCCCACTTAACAAATACAAATACAAATGCGGTCTGCTACTAGGAGTCGTCCCAGGCTGAGGGGGTGGAGCCAAGGATGAGGACTTCCATCTTGTCCGAGTTTAGTTTTAGTCGGTTGTTCTTCATCCACTCTGTGACGTCTTTTAATGGAGAACCCACTTCCTCCAGTCCCCCAGTCTCCATTTGGTGTCCAAGCTCTACTTCACGCAGCAGTCCCTCTCTACCAAACCCCGCCCAAATAGCCAATCTCTTATGGGCAATGAACCATACATTGGAAGGTAAATACCTACTATGTGCTGTCTTCTCCCAATGCAGATCTCGTCTACTGAGAGCCCACTCCCTCTAGACACCCAAGACCCCTTGGGTGATGAAGGTCCTATTATGCAAAGCCTTTACCTTATACCAAACAGTTTGCACATAGCCAACTTCTTACTGTCAATCAAGAAACACATCATGGACAAGTACCCAGGTCGTACAGCCTTCATTCCTATGCGCAACTTCTCATGCAGGGGCACCTCCCTCAAGGCACTCAAGGCTCCTTAATACGGTGTGCAGCAACTAAGTACAACCTTTGCCCTATAGCAATGCTTTTAGAAAAAGCCTACATCTAGTAGACAGTCAACAAGACACGAGTAACCAAGTCTGTGCCCCACATAGTGTTCCCTCTGTGCACAACCATTGACAGAGAGTTCTCTGCCTTCACCCATCTGAGACACACTATGAGGGCAGGGACCTTGCCGTAGCTCACACCCATTACCCATTAGCAGTAAAGAGGCTATTTGAATTTATGTCTAGATTACCCTTGCTGAATATTTTCTAGCATGATAACCAAATACCAAACTATCCAGAGACATTTTGAGCCATGGACAAAGTGGGCCCTGGGAGCCCTCTGATGGATTGGCTGTGCTCCCAACAGTCCTGCCCTGATGACCTTGGATGATCATTAAACATAAGTCATCGTAAACAGAATTTTCCTTTCATTTAATTTTAACACAAGTGATGTGTTGGACTCTATTACAGACATTTTGAAGACTAATGTTTTTTTTTTAGCCCCATGCAATAGTAGTGAGCTGCTGCAGTGTTACAATATTGAAAACAAGAACCAATCCCTGAATATTAGATGGAAACAAATTTAGAAGTTCTCCTGTGCAATGTGGGTGACCTGAACAAAGAGGGCAAAAAAGCTGAAATTGGATCATAAATTCAAGGCTGTTCCAAACAGGGGGCCCTAAAATAATTTTGTCCAGGGACCCTCAAAATCCTTGAGATGTCGCTGAAAGAATCTGGTTCATTTGATTAGGTCATAAATTATGTCATTTTGGATCTCATCAGTAATGTCATCAAAGATGCCATTGAACATCTGATGTTTAACCAGCGCATTGTGTGTGTGTGTGTGTGGGGGGGGGGGGGTTACAAATAACTCCGTAAACCATAGCTGATGAATCTCAATGTTTTTCTTGTTTAAAAAATTTGCTATAACAATTCACCCAACTCCCACACTGACCACCGTTTTTGGCCATGTGTAGGGATGAGTTGTCAGCAGGGTTTGACCGCAGGCAAAGCCCTGTGCTATACTTGAGTGGGCACCCATCCCTCCACCATGCACAGCCGAAAAGTGTGCATGGTAGAGGACATAGCCATACAGCTTGGCATGCATTCAGGCCCTGCTCTAAGTCCCCATAGGCAGCTTACACCCTGCTGGTTTCCAACTGCACATTATACCTCCCACCTTCAGACAAATGCAACAAGTGTCAGCCAGGCATCTCATCTAACTCCTCATGGAAGGCTAACCCCTGTGGCGCATGGCCTTTGACCTTGCATGATGTGGATTTGGCCAAGCCCTGCACTCAGCCACCCTGTGGATGCCCAACCCCTCATAACATTTGGCCATGAGCAGCATCAGGTACTGGTCCTGTACAACAGAAAAGACCAGGAGAAAAATATCTTGTGGCTTATCAAAAACTCTATTTTTTTTAATTACACTACCAACTGTTCACATATACCTATTTTTTAAACCATTCATGACAACCCGAGCACCTCTTTAAATGGGAATTTCTCAAAAAAAGCTAAACCGATTTACACCAATCAATGAAAAACACACACTTTCTGAGTAAAGCGTTAAAATGTTATCATATGTGATGTATTTTTTGTTCAGACTTTATTTTATTTCGCTTCCTAAAATTCCAATGGGACATTTTCCCAGCCTCCTGCTAGATAGGCTAGTGCTTGCTTAGACTATCATGGTATTTTGCACTGTTTGGCACTATGTCTACTTAAGCCTTTCTCATTTGTGGATTTTTGCCATTTTGGTGTCATTTTGATTAATACATTTTGCTCTATTTTGTTTTGTCTCAGATTGGGGTTTTATTGGTTGGTGGTTTGAATTTATTACTGTTTGGCACTGCATACATACGTCACAGGTTATCCTAAGTTATTACGTCTGCTCTATACCATAGCTACAGGGGTTTGAGCTCAGGGTAATTTAGTAACTTGAATGGTTCACCCTGACAAGAGCTGTGATTATTCCTTGTTGTCAGCAATAATTATGCAAATTCTTAGATGTTTGCACCTGGATTAATCATTTTCAGGTCTGGGGAGCACTGATACAATTTGATTAGTTTAGTTTTGGTGCACATTACCTAGAAGTTAATATACATGTTCACCACTAGGTTAATACCTAGCTAGACCCTTTAGTCCTAAGTGGGGCACAACTGTATTTTAGTGCAGATTTTGCCTACATCGTGTAGTTCAGTTTGAGCACCACAAATCTTGAGTGACACTACAGATCTACACAATGAATGTTCACTCACATTATAAGGCCTACCCTAGGTCAGTACCGATCCCTGAATGGTCACTTATGTGACAGGCTACTTCTGCTCAGATATCAGGCTGTGCGAGACAGCAGTCTCACATGCACATCCTGAATGGGTGCATACATGAGTGCTCACATGTTCATGGGTAACCAGCCTAGATCTTCTTATCTTATCAGCATCCTTAACTTGAAAGGCAGGGACTGGTGATTAGCACTCTCAGGAGCATATTTACAAGAGGATATTGCCACCAGAATGTCACTTTTTCCGACGTTCTGTTGGCGATATACCCCTCTCCTTATTTAACCCCTTCGCCGCGGGGCTAATTCCCCCGCCGTGTGGGGGGAGGGGGGCCGTGCACGGCGCCGCGGTGCTGATGACGAGCCCAGGCTCGTCATGCAGCACGGTGCTCGTGTGCTCATGACGAACCTGGGCTCGTCATGAACCCGCCCGCGCAATGGAACGCTCAGCACAGCGGGGGAATTAGCCCTGCGTGTGAGCGTTCCACGGCTCATGGCGAGTTCAGGCTCGTCATGAGCACACAAGCACCGTGTTGCATGACGAGCCTGGGCTCGTCATCAGCACTGAAGGGGTTAATAAGTGGCGTTAAACTACTTAACGTGGCCTAAGGCCACCTTGTAAATAAGGCCCCTTTTTATGCTTCACTTAGTGTGAAAGAGGTGTGCAATGGGTCTTGCAGTGGGCGTTCCATCGCAACACCTATTGCTTTTTGATGCTGCCCCATTTTTACAAGGTTTGGACAGTGCCAAAAACTGAGTCCAAGTAAAACCTGGTCTTAGACTGGTAATCTATTGTTTTTGCTCTTTCCATGTGTCCTGCATTCTGCAGCACACATTGAAAGAGAAAATTGCCTATCAAGATAGTTTATGTGTTGGAAGGTGTCCCTTCCTGTCCATAAACAATCGCCACTGCAGCGAAGGCATCCTTGCAACATGGCACAAGGGTGCTTGTGCTAGGCAGCTTTATTAGTGTCAGGGCTAACGGAAACACAAGGGTGCACCATATTTTTGTAAATATGGCACATCCTTGTATTTTGAAAATGTCAGAGCGTGGCGTTAGCAATGTTGGCGTAGCACCACACTCAAACATTTTGTGGTAAATATCTCTCTCAGTCCATTTTCTGTGCATCTACCATGAGTGAGACGCAGGTGGTGAGACTTGCTCACAGTTAAAGACCAAGAACCAGTTAGTTAAAAGTGATAAATCCACGGAGCTAAATGGGTAGAACACATTTGCTAAAACTAGAAATTTAGTCTTCGTTCGTTTAAACTACAGGTAATTGCTGAACCTCTAAGTCTGGATGATGTGCAGGCAGAGTTGAGTTGAGACAGAAACAGGCTGGGCACAAAAGTAATAGTGTGAAAAATGTGGTTGTTGGCTGACTGAGGTGTGACCCCTGGTCAAGCAGCAGCCATAATCCCTGTCAGGGTGACCCACACAAAGACACTAAATTTACCCATGCTTAACCTTGGATATCTTAGTACAAAAAACATTCAGGCTTAACTGTTTACCGTATTTATGCAGTACAAAAACAATATTAAGGTGAACACATCCAGGAAAAATCCCACACCAATGTCGAAACATAGGGCACATTTTTTTATGAATTATTTGACACCAAGACAACAAAGTTCCAATCAGTAGAACTCAAGTTACACATGTTTTATGTTTTCAATGAAATCTAGTCCCTTAAAGATCAAAGCACCAACCCCAGGTATCTGGTTGTATGAGACCGTGCCAATGATGGAAAAATATGGCCGATGGCAATAGAACAAGGATGGGGTACAAGAACTGAAACAAACCCGGTCAGCACTTACCTTCAGATTCAGAAGCAATATTGAAGAAAAAGTTCTGAGAAGGTAAAAGTTCAGTGGAACAAGGCTGCAGGTGGTGTCTGAGGAAGAAGCATCATCGTTGTCATCGGGGTGCCGTTGGATGAGGTTTTCAGTGAAGATTTTTACGTTCGCACTCTCACTTTTTTGGACGTTGAAAATCTTCACTGGTACGAAGCAGGGGATTGTAGCAGAAGACAATTCCATTCACGGAGCCCTAATGAACACGATTAGACTCAGTCTTCACTTGGTTCTCAGAGCAGTTTTTAGCCCCAAAATTCTCATGTTTAGGCTTTTTGATATCTGGTCACCTTTAGCCACACCACCAAGGGTCCAGGACTGGAGAGTCATGTGTTGGGGTGTTGGGACTTATTCAGGCTGGGTCCTGGTCCGGGTTCAAGATGGTTGGAGCCGTTTCTGACCCTAATGCCCTGATCAGGAGCTCAGCCACCTAACCTTTAGATTCACTCTGGTAGTCCTGGGTTCAAGCAGTGGAACAGGGCTCAGCCGCAGGGCAGAATCGAGGCAGCAAGCCAGTCTTGAGGGAACCTTGAGCACCACCACCAAGGCTTAAGGACTGGAGGAGCACAGCTTGGGGGTTTAGGACTCACTAAGAGTCAGACTGGAATTCGCTGCCAAGAGCCCTAATACATTAGTCAAGAGATTTAATGATACTAAAAATAGCCAGTACAACTTCGCTTCCACCTAGACTGTTTATATTGTTAAAAATGTTCTAAAGGAATGTGGGAGAATTACTAACAAAACTAAACTAGCAAGAGATAAAGAATTTCTGGATACATATTAGATCATGATTTTACAGGAAATGTGGTCCCTATCTTCTATCCCCTTGATTGGATTTTTAGAGTTCAATAACCCAGCCATTAATTATAAGAGTCAAGGCCGCCCTACATCAGCTCATAGTACAATATAGCTAGTGCTCGTACACCGCTCAAGGAGATATGGTCAGGATAGGGGGTCAAACAGAGGAGTGTAATTTCTCTATGGTAATCATGAACATGTATATTCATCCATCATACAAAGAGAAGCACAAGGTAATACCCGCCCCTACGTTAACCACAATGGAGATAAAGCAAGCAAATGCCACTTTGCACATAATCGTAACTGGGGATTTTAAAACAAACCTGTTCATCATGTGTGATGCTCAACAACTCTTGAAGCAAAACCTAATGTGAAACATTAAAAATGGTCACACTAAAATTGAAAAAGGCCTTATCCTTTTTTTAATTACATTGTTATTAAAAGCAGTAAGAAAAAAACACTGTTTGTTAGACCATGATGCAAACAATAGCAATAATATTCAGAATTACCATCGAGAGGCTAAAAAAAAATACTTTTGAAGGATACATAAAAACCTAACTCAGTATCAGCTTATAATCCTTTTGTCGTGGTGAGCCTCAGCAAGGCCTACCAGTGCAAGGGGTTCCCCCTTCTCTGCACAAGTCCTCTGATCATGAGAATAGAAGTAGGCACGGAAACTGCAATAGAAAATACAAAGTTTATTAAACCTCATGAGGTGGAACTACATTCACACAAAACCCTTTGGTAATGCATGAAGTAGCACACTGAATGGAAGGAGCTTGGTCCTTTTGTACCCACACAGGGGCTCAAAAGAAGGCGGTACAAGTACAAGAAGGATGGTTTTAGGTACATATATGTTTATACAGAAAACCTACAGTCAACAAATGGGTGGAGCTAGCAGTGGCTAATTCTAGTAAACACATCCTGACAGTTACAAACTAACAACAGCTGCATGGACAGCTGTAAGCTCAACTGAGCATGTGTAAAGCAGAAGAAGCTAAATATAACCTATCTCCAGGCAGATTCCAAGAGCAGAGAACAGCAAAGTAGGACAGAGCACATGGCATGCACGTGGTAGCACATGGCCAATAAAATGGCTGCCAGAAATACAAAATCGATTCCACAAAACTGATAACATAACTTCTAAATACAGGATGGCTTCTGCTAATGCTAACCCAATCGCTGCCAAATCACAACAGACGACTCTTTTAGCATTAGCTGAAGGCATTCGTTTATCTGGGGTAGTCTAGATATGCATCCTGTACATCAATGCTCATCAGTTCCGTAACCTCTTTATTTAACATTTGTTGGGCTTTCATTTCTGCAACATTTCTCTTGGCAGATGTACAAGCAGTAATGCAGATAGAGCAAAGCATGGGGCCACATTGTATACATATACAGCATGTAAACAGTATCACCAATAGTATACAAAATAATAGTAAGTAGCTTCCAGTCCCAAGTAATAAAAAGTGTCCATATCCAGTTCGAAAAAGTCCATGTACCAGTCTCTGGATGAATCTCTTCAGCAATCTTATGTAGTTTAGAGATTGCATCATATCCTGAAGGCAAGTGATCCGGAATGAAAACACAACAGCTGCTGCCAATGATGCGACATGCACCACCTCGATCAGCCAGAATCACATCAAGTACCATTCGATTCTGGAGTGCTACAATCCTCGCAACTTACAGCTTCTCTGTAATGTTCCCAAGTGCCATAGCTGTCTAATTGGCAACAGCTTCCACAACACGATTCAATCGCCTTATCTTTCTGCTGTTCAATGCAGCACCCACGAAAAAGAATAAGCCCAAGTTAAAGTCGACATATTGTTGCAAATCAGTGTCAGTTTGATCAACTTCATCCATACTAATTGTCCTCTTGTTTCTGTTCTTGGAAATGTCATTGTACAGCTTAAAGTTGAGGTGATACGATGCAGGTGCCAAAAACACAGGGGTCAAAAGAAAGTACACATAGCAGACCCCTGACCACCCAACAGGTAGTTGGTAGTACCCTTTATTTCCACACACGAAGTAAGTACTATGCAACAAAATAAAGCTGCTGTTATTGGTACCTTCAATCATCAGAATTACAGTACATTCACTTCTCCCCACTGCAATTTTCCCAATACTACTAATACATAAGTCTGCTTTAGCTCTAGTCACAGAAATCACAAAAGGTCCATTGTTCTTCATAGTCCTCGTATTTGTGAAAACATGTGGCATAGAAATATTATCAGGTTGATACTCTTCCCATTCCCATTTCATTCCTCTAGCTTGAGGATATCCATTCTCATCAGGATAGCATTCTCTATTAAGGTGATAATTGATCTGTCCTACTGTCATCTCTGTAATGTTGGCCCTTTCAGAGGCAAACAAAAGCGCAAACCAGGCTTGACAAGAACCGTTATGTGAGAACGGAAGAGGAATGAAAGGTGTTCCTCCTTTCTTTTGGTGTGCAGGTGTCATTCCACACACCCAACAGTTGGTGGTATTCGTGGCATTATGTGTATGATGCAACATCTGGATGAACGTATTATTTAAGTAGGATTGTTGGTGCTTCTGCTCATGGTAGGGAAGCGTAAAGTAGTGATCTTCAACTGGTACAGGAGTAGTGGCGATCAAAAGCACTCGAATAGGAGCCACCTTCTCAATATACCTGGTAATTGATGCCATGACTACCATAGCACCAATAAACCCTACAGCACAAATCATTTTCGTATTGCAGATGATAGCAACCTTTGATCTCTCGGCAGACATGATCACTTTGTTGTCAAAAACAATCGTTGGAGCTCTTATCCCTGGGCAGCCGCTGATTTCTTCACCGAGGGCCAAGACGAGTGCCACTTCACTGGACTGATCCACCCCCCCTTACCACATCGGCACTCCGTTTCACTAACCCAGGGCGGTAGCTTAACCAGTCCTTTTTTACAACGCAGGCTCTTTCCTTGGTCTCAGTTGATATCGCAATGCTCCGGAAATCGTGTGGTCCGGGAAGACTTCCTTAGATTCGTCAGGTGGGATGGCTTGGTTTTTCTCCGTATCCAGGATCTCTCGATGGTCGGTCAATACAGCAGGTTCCACCAAGGTAGGCGACACACGCTTTCAGTGTGTGCTATGCACCCAATTCTTTCTGTTTGTCACTCGATGCGGTCCTCGTAGCCAGGAGCACATTCTCTGAACATCGCCAACTCGGCTCCAAGCTGTTCGACCTCTCGAAAATTCTGACCTTCACCTGGTCACCAGGTCAGAGATCATGAGACTCACCTGTAGATCTGTCAGGAAGAGCTTCTCGAACCTGTTGATGAATAGAGATCAAACTGTCGGTTAACTGTGTCAAATAATCATTCACCAGAACACAAGGTCAAACTCCCTGAGCAAAAAACTCCCCACCAACACCACAGACACCAACGAAGCCGCCTGCACCTTCGCACAATGACTTAGCAACTGTGCCGATGCCCTTGCACCACTGAAGAAACCTCCCAGTCAACCAGGCAGCAAGAAAACCTTGTGGTTCACCAATGACCTCAAAGACTCCAAGAAATCCTGCTGCACCCTCGAGAAAGCCTGGTGCCACGACCAGTCCACAGAAAACATGACAGCCCTCAAGAACGCCATCCGCAATCACCACCAGCTCATCCGCACCACCAAAAGGACAGCATTCAGAGAATGACTAGACAACAACACCCACAACAGCAAGGAACTCTTCAACATTGTCAAAGAGCTCTCCAACCCCAGCGCCAGCAACAACGACATTGCACCCTCGCAAGACCTCTGCAACGCTCTCGCCTCATTCTTCCACCACAAGATCGCCAACATACACAACAGCTTCGGCACCCAGACCACGCACCCAACCATCGAACCAATGCCCCCCACCACCACCCTCTGCGCCTGGACCCCCATCAGCACCGCAGACACCACCCACGTGATAAACACCATCTACTCCGGCTCCCCTGCCGACCCCTGCCCACACCACATCTTCAACAAAGCCGACTCCATCATCGCACCCCACCTCCGGAACATCATCAACAACTCCTTCGCATCCGCCACCTTCCCGGAGAGCTAGAAGCATGCGGAGATCAGCGCCCTCCTGAAAAAACCCACCGCAGACCCCACGGACCTCAAGAACTTCCGCCCCATCTCGCTCCTCCCGTTCCCCGCCAAAGTCATCGAGAAGATTGTCAACAAACAGCTAACCTCCTTCCTCGAGACCAACGGCTCCCTCAACCCTTCACAGTCCGGTTTCCGAGAAAACCATAGCACCGAGACCGCCCTCATCGCAGCCACCGACGACATCAGGTCCCTGCTGGACAATGGGGAAACTGCTGCACTCATCCTCCTAGACCTATCAGCTGCATTCGACACAGTCTGCCACCGCACCCTAACTAGCCGCCTCCACCACACCGGGATCCAAGGAACGGCCTTGGAATTGGTCACCTCCTTCCTCTCCGACAGAACTCAGAGAGTCCGCCTCCCTCCCTTTCGCTCAGCGCCCCCCAAAAACATCTGCGGCGTACCCCAAGGCTCCTCGCTCAGCCCCACCCTCTTCAACATCTACCATCGCAGCCATCGCACGTCAACACAACCTAAACATCATCTCCTACACCGACGAAACCCAGCTGATCCTCTCCCTCACCAACGACCCTGTCACCGCCAGAGCCAGCCTCCAGGAAGGAATGAAAGACGTCGCGGAATGGATGAAGCTCAGCCACCTGAAACTGAACTCAGACAAAACGGAAGTCCTCATCCTGGGACCATCCCCCTCTGCCTGGGACGACTCCTGGTGGCCCCCTGCACTGGGCACCGCCCCCAAGCCCACAGACCACGCACACAACCTAGGCTTCATCCTGGACTCCTCCCTCACTAGTTAACGTTGTCTCGTCATCCGGCTTCAACATCCTGCGCATGCTCCGAAAAGTCTTCCAGTGGATCCCCGCCGCCACCAGAAAAACGGTCACCCAGGCTCTCATCACCAGCCAACTGGACTACGGGAACGCCCACTACAGAAAAGACTACAACGCATACAGAACGACTCTGCACAACTCATCCTGGACATCCCCCGACACATCCACATCTCGGCCCATCAGAGAGACCTGCACTGGCTACCCATCGGCAAACAAATCATGTGCAGGCTCCTTACCCACGCTCACAAAGCCCTCCACGACATCAGCCCCGAATACCTCAACAACCACCTCGTTCTACACACCCACCCATCAGCTCCGTTCCACCAGCCTTGCCCTCGTCACCGTCCCACGGATCCGCAGAACCACCGGCCGAGGAAGATCCTTCTCCTACCTGGCTGCCAAAACATGGAACACCCTCCCCACCCACCTACAACTAACCCAGGACCATCTCTCCTTCAGGAAGCGACTTAAGACCTGGCTATTCGAGCAGTAATAGAACCCCTCCCCCCCTTGCTCCTTCAGACCCTCGCGGGTGAGTAGAGCGCTATATAAATCCAATTGATTGATTGATTGATTGATTGAAGGTACATCATGTATAGGGCGTGGCTTAGGAACTCCCCAAATGTTCATCGGTCTCCCAAATACCACTTCATTTGGTGTGAGCCCAGATCGTGAATGTGGCACCGATCTTATGGACAATAATGTCAATGGTAGTGCATCTGGCCACTTCAGAGATGTAGAAACCAGTATTTTCGCTAACTTCAGTTTCAGAGTAGCATTATACCTTTCAACTAATCCTGCAGATTGCCGGTGGAAGCCTGCATGGAATTTCTGTTGGATCCCTAACCCTTTCAAGACATGCTCAACAACTTGCCCAATAAAATGAGGTCCGTTGTCACTCTACAAAAGTTTACAAACAACATATCTAGGGAAAAACTCCTTTAGAAGCACCTTCGCTGTAGTGAGGGCTCTATTGTCCTTTGTAGGGTATGCCTCTATCCATTTACTGAAGGCACATACCACTACTAGGACATACTTCAAGTTATTGCAGCGTTCAAATTGGATGTAATCCAGCTGCAAAACTTCAAAAGGTGCAGTCGGTGTAGCAAACCCTCCTGTTGGAGTTAATGTCCCTTTACCAGGATTATACTGCCAACAGATCAAACAAGACTGTAATACTCTCTTAGCTGTACTGGCAATCTCTGGATGCTCCCAAACTCGTGTAAGCAATTTTGTTATCGCTGGAGCTCCAACATGTGCCAGCCCATGTGCAAATTGAACCATAGGTTGTAAATAGTTCGCAGGCATTTTCCACTTATCCATATCTTTGTTGCGCCAACAACCCTCATCGTCCATGATTCCCTCTTTGGCCCATTGCTCAAGTTCTGCTACAGAAGCAGATCTTTGAACATCTAGAACCACCTCTCTAGCATCATGCCATTGCTCAGCTTGAGACTTCACTACGTACATGGAAGTAGTGCTTCGTTGTATCGCAGTCTCACGAGCTACGCAATCTTCAAAGGCATTGCCTTGTCCTATCATATCAGTTACTTTCTTGTGTGCGCTACACTTCACAGTAGCTATCTTCTTTGGATATGTAAGTGCAGTCAAGAGATTATGCACTAATTCTCCGTGCATTATCTGCATCCTGTGGGACCAAAGAAAGCCTCTTTCCTTCCAAAGTAGGTCAAAATCATGGGCCACTCCAAAAGCATAGCGGCTGTACGTATAGATGTGCACACACAAATCAGTGCTAAGTTCACATGCTCGTGTCAAAGCTATTAGCTCAGCTGCTTGAGCCGACTTCTGTGGTATGCGAGCTGTCTCCACTACCGTCTCAAGTGTCGTGATTGCATATGCAGCTGAGGTCGTACCATCTGGTAACTTCAAACAGGACCCGTCAACCCACAGTTCCCCATCTACCTCTGAAAGGGGTGCGACCCCTTGTCTGTTCCTCAGGAAGGAATATACAATCATGAGACTCCTTTGACTGAGGCTGAGTCACCGGATACGGTAACAAAGTACCTGGGTTTAGTGTCGCACATCTCTTTAGTGTAATATGAGGTGCTAACAGTGTCAGTTCATATCCTGTCAAACGAGCACTAGTCAAGTGTTGCGTCTTAGTCTGATTAAAAAACGAATCTACTGCATGGGGTACTAGCACCAACAGTTTATGTGACAAAACTATCCCTTCACTCTGGCGTATGGACACAGCTGTTGCTGCAACTGAACGAAAGCACCCAGGCAATGCACGAGCAACAGGATCAAGAACTGCTGAAAAGTATGCACAGGGACTCTGCTTATCCCTGTGTGTCTGCACTAAAACCAACAATGCACATCCATCTTTATCATGTACATACAGTGAAAAAGGCTTTGTGTAATATGGAATATCTAACACTGGTGCAGAACAAAGAGCTTGTTGTAACTGTCGAAAAGCATTCTCACATTCATTTGTCCATGGAAGGGGCATTGGAGTGTCTTTCGTCAAAAGCTCTAGCAGGGGTTTAACAATGTGAGAAAACCCTAATATCCATTGTCTACAAAACGAAATCAAACCAATGAATGCACAAACATCTTTCTGAGTAGAGGCACTGGTGTGTCTAAAATTGCTTGAATGCGATCTGGTGTCAGTGCACGGCCCTCCTTAGACAGAAGGTGTCCTAAGTAGGTTACCTTCGGTCTACAATATTGTAATTTCTTCCGTGACACTAGCAAGAAAAGAAAGGAAAGACAAAGTACATTCTTCACACTGTTCGGGCATATCGGCTGCCAACAAGATATCATCGACATATTGTATGAGTGCCACTCCTTTAGGCAAAGTGAAAGAATCAAGCTGTCTTTTTAAATCCATCACTGTAGATACTAGGACTCTCAGTGTACCCTTTAGAAATTCCACAATATCTATGTGATCGATTATTCAAAGTGAAGCCGAACAAATATCTACTATCAGGATGAATAGGAATCGAGAAGAAAGCGTTCTTCAGATCAATCACACTAAATGTAATCGCTGTTGGGGGGACCAAAGTAAGCAGTGTTGTTATGTCAGAAACCACTGGATATTGGGGTTCTACAATCTTGTTAACTTCCTTCAAATCTATAATGAATCTGTGAATCCTAGTGTCAGTGTCTTTTTTCAATATGGGAAGAATCAGACTGCTGCAAACATTATAGGGAACTTCTTCCACAACCCCCACTTTAATCAAATCATGGACAATGTGTATAAGTGCTTCTTCACCTTCCTGAGAAATTCGATATTGAGGCAATCGTGGTAATGAAGCACCTTCCTTGACAATAATATGTACTGGTGGGATAACCATCTGTCCTACATCGGTGTCTGAAGTAGCCAACAAAGTACTAGGGAGTGAAGCTAATGCAGTATCTGCTTTCACAAGACAGGATCTCTCAATCACAGGGTAGTTGTCATTTAAAATAATATGTACTCCTTCAGGAGAACATCGTATCGTAGCCCTGAAATGTTTGAGCATATCAAGACCCACAATATTGTCTGGTGTGTTTGGAGAAAGCAAAAACGGACATGGAGCAGTACATTTATCAACATGGAACACAATTGGTTGGGATAGTGGGCTAAGGGAAGGTGTTCCAACGAAACCTATCGATGTAATGGTTAAGCCAGACAGGGGAGCCCTTGGAACCAAGTGTTTAGATAGAGTGCTACGAGTAGCTCCTGTATCAACCAGAAACTGATCAGTATAACCCAAAACATGAGCTATGACATAGGGACCCTTCTGATCTACTGGAACTTCAACTGATTCCTTACCCCATCCAAGGCAATCCTATGCATAATCAGAATCCTTAAAATCAGACGGCACATAATCGGACATTTGATATTGGTTCTGTCTATCGAATGTGTTAAACCCATTCTGTCCAAGTATATTAGCATCACATCTAGCATGATCATCTGTGCTTACTCTAGACCCTGAATATCCTGAACGAGTTCTCATTTGTCCCCGAACACGTGGATACTGCTGAGCACGCAATGCTGGACTATCAGAAGCCCAATGTCCAAATTTCCTGCAGTACGCACACTGATAAACAGACAAATTCGAACGAGTATAGGAAGGGAAAGATGGACCATAAGAGCTACGTCCACCTCTATCGCTACCTCTATCATTACCTCTAGAAGGCAGACCGTAAGCCTGAGCCATCATAACCTTCGTTTTTAACTTCTTAGTCTTTTTATCCTCATTACCCTTCGCTTCTAATTTCTGTTGCTCATAATACTGAGCCATAGTCAAAAGAGAAACCGGAGAAGAGGTAGTCCATGAACTCTCACTGGCCTTTAGGCTACTAGCTATTCCTGGCAACAAGTTTGCGACATATTTGTCGACGAACAGATGCCTGCCTGTGTCATTCGTTAATGACTGGCCACTAAAATCGTGGAATGTCTCCTCAAAGCGTGTAAAGAAATCCGGCACCGATTCATCCGCCTTTTGCTTGCTAAATGCTAATACAGTCCAATCTATCTTTTTAGGTGGGATAATTGTCTTTAACTTAACTAATATGGCGGCGGGAAGGTCTAAAATCAACTGACATGGTTTCTGTGCAGGTTCCCTTTCTACATCCAATCGTTCTAATTCGTTCCATAATGCTACAAAGGTCGCATGATCATCAACTTTGCGTACAGTTCTCCACATATCAGGGGGTAATATCAAACTGTGGTGAGCGTAAGCCAGGCCTACCAGTGCAAGGGGTTCACCCTTCTCTGCACAAGTCCTCTGACGAGAATAGAAGTAGGCATGGAAACTGCAATAGAAAATACACCTCATGAGGTGGAACTACATTCACACAACACCCTTTGGTAATGCATGAAGTATCACACTGAATGCAAGGAGCTTGGTCCTTTTGTACCCACACAGGGGCTCAAAAGAAGGCAGTATAAGTACAAAAAAGCTGGTTTTAGGTACATATATGTTCATACAGAAAACCTACAGTCAACAAATGGGTGGAGCTAGCAGTGGCTAATTCTAGTAAACACATCCTGACAGTTACAAACTAACAACAGCTGCATGGACAGCTGCAAGCTCAACTGAGCATGTGTAAAGCAGAAGAATCTAAATATACCCTATCTCCAGGCAGATTTCAAGAGCAGAGAACAGCATAGTAGGACAGAGCACATGGCACGCACGTGGTGGCACATGCAAAATAAAATGGCTGCTAGAAATACAAAATGGATTCCACAAAACGGATGAGATAACTTGTAAATACAGGATGGCTTCTGCTAATGCTAACCCAATCGCTGTTAAATTACAACACTTGGAACCTTATTTTGGTGTTATACATCCACCTAGATCTAAATAGGAAATACCACACCCTATTGGCTGAGTTTTTCTTAAGTGCCTGTGCGACTAGGAAAAACTATTTCCGAAATACCAAGAAAAAGCCATATAGACATAATTCATTTTTTAAAGTGCATGTGCAGCTAGGATTAAATGTTACATAAAGGGCGGCAGGCAGCATTAATTTTGCTAAGTATTATCCTCTAATCCGTTGCCAACTACAGCAAGTTTTTCAAACCTACTCTAACTCCGCTACACAAAATTTCTGCCAGACAGCTCTAAATCTTATTGTAGCTCCTATGCGTTTTGCATAGGCCTCCTCGAATCTATAGGTCCTACACCTTTTACTAACCCATTGATTAATCCTGGATTGTTTACCGGTTTTCCAATTTTTCTGCGCCAATGACCTGGCAACAGCTAGAGAAATTATTACAAAATACTGTTGATATTTTGTAAAGCATTGCATCTCTGGCGAGGTACGAAATAAAACCAACCTTGGTGATGGATCAATAGTTGGCGACAAAAACTGAGAAATCGTAACAAAAACTCTTTCCAAAATTGCTGCAATTTACTACACCCATAAAAAGTATGAACCCATCCTCCTTCATCCCATTCATTGCATCTAAAACATTGTTTTAAGCAAGTAGGAAACATTTTATGCAGTCTCTGCGTAGTATAATATGCTAGCTATCTTGATAGAAAACTCATTCTTTTATAATTTGCTCCTCCCAATGCCGTGTTCGAGAATTCGCTTAATTGTTGTCATTCTTTAATAATGAACTTACAGCCTGTCTCTGAGTAAATTTTCTGAAGTTCCTCCGCTATGATCTCTTCATTATGACCTTGCTGATGTAGAAGCCGATATCAAACTCCCACACCTGTGGCTTTATTTGATATTTGCTTGATTATTGGAAGCACTATTTCACTCACCATAGAATAGGTATTTTCGAGAAATTTCACAATCTGAAGATAACTTAGAAACAAAGCAGTATTTAAGTTACCGAACTGTAGCCTTATCAAGTCCTGTATAATTAATGTTTGATGGTTATAAAAATCACCAGGCAGGCCGAAACCTAATTCTTGCCACTCTTGATAGAGTTCTTTTGACATCATTTAAAATAAAAAAATGTATTGAAGGAAAAAGGAAAAAACAACACACAAGGCAATAGTACAACTCGCACGGACTTGTGTTCATAAAGGAAGGACTTCTGAGTACAGTGTTATGTATGTATGTATGTATTGGTAATCTTTTATAGCGCGTGTCTGTCACCCAACGGGTATCCTGGCGCTTTGACTGAAAAGATCCTGCTGCGCACCCTACTGAATTAGGAACTAAGAAGAAACAGTCCTAGGAAAGAGATGTGTCTTTAAATATTTCTTGAAAGAGGCAAGGTCATTCATACTTCTCAATCCTAGCGGAAGAGTGTTCCATAGTCTGGCTGCCGTAAAGCTGAAAGATCGGCCGCCCAGCCGTGATCTCAGAACTTTAGGCACCACAGCAAGGTAAGCGGACGCCGAACGAAGGGATCTGGACGGAGTATAACAATGAAACATGTTCTGAAGTGGTACTGGGCCTTGTCCGTGAAGGGCCCTGAATACAATACATAGAGATTTAAAATCGATCCGTTGAAGGATCGGTAACCAGTGAAGGTCTCTTAATGCCTGGGATGAGGAGTCGTAATACAGTATACAGTATATAAATAACACTGGGAGCGCGGGGGTCAGTGGGGAAGCAAGTCAATGACGACACAAAGCGAAAGATACATGGAATGTCGGATTATGGGGAGAGGAGACATCTGGGATCTCAACGAAAGGGGGCGTACATATGTTTCCACGGTAAGCATTCCACTGGCTCCAGATCTTATTCCATTTCCTGGGTTTACCCCTTGCCACATATACAGTCTTCTCTCTAAACATACACCAGTCCATATTTTCCTTCCATACCGATACCGTGGGCGGCCGCTGGGAACCCCACAACTGTGCGATGTCTCTCTTAGCAATCATGTTTCCAAGGGTCGCCCACTGTGTCTGAACAACAATATAATCATTCGGTTCCCACACATTCAACAGGCAACGCCTGGCTTCAGGCAGTAATACCACTCCCGTGACCCTTTCCATCACTGCATGCACACGGTTCCAGAACGCAACCACCTCCGGACACTCCCAAATTATATGAAGGAAGGTTCCAACCATTCTACAGACACGCTTACATAACCCATCGGGGGAATAACCCATACGAACCAAGCGCGGGCCAGTAACATACACACGGTGGAGGATTTTAAGCTGGACAAGGCGGAGACGGGCAGGTATAGCCACCTCCTTGGGCGAAGATTGCCAGTCCTCGTCGTCCAGCTCCAAACCGTCACCAGTCCAGAGCTCCCTGAGACGTACAAGTAGATCAGCCCGATTGTTGATCAACTTCTTGTATATTAACAAAATCATGCTATCGGGCACATGACCATCAAGCACCCGATCCTCGAGCGGGGAGGACTCAGGGATGTCGGCGCCCGCAGTGAAAACCGAGGTCAAAGCATGGTGAATCTGCGCATACCTGACAAATTCACTGTCACTCAACTCGTATTCTATCTTTAATACCTCAAACGTCTTAATTTTGCCCTTGGCCCAAAGGTCACTCACCCTGCTAATACCAATCAGGTCCAATTTCTCAAAACCTTTCGTTTTCCAGATACATCCCAATCTTTCAGACGCGTATAACGGGGTTGCACGGGTCAGCCGGTCTCTCCATCCCAAAGCCACATTCGCATCATGCCAGACTCGTACAGCAATTTTGGTAAGTCCAGATAATTTCCCCCCTATTGCCTTAGAATAGAGCGCTCTGTTGTAGTTCCCGCCCGGTAGCAGATACTTGTCCATCTCGAATGCTAGGTTAGGACCAGGTGCGTACGTTGCATGGTTGATCGCACTCAGCTGAGAGGCCCAATATTAGCGCCTGATAACCGGAAGCGCTACACCTCCATCGTACCAGGGGAGCGTTAGCTTAGCAAGGGCGATACGCGCAGATCCTTCCCAGACTAGCCGCCTCTGTAAGCTCTCCACCTCTCGAAAATAGCTCGCCGGAATAATATTGAAAGTACTCTAGAGAGCATACAAAAATCGTGGCAAGGACATCATTTTGAAAAGCGCCGCGCACCCGAGCGGTGACAATGGCAACCTACGCCAGCGCCTAACATCCAGTTTCAGCCTCTGAAGAGGGGGGAGTAGATTGCTCTCGTAGCGAACCGCGGGGTCCAGAGATATGAATATCCCCAAATACTTGAAGCCGGTCTGCGAGACCTGGATAGGAAATCTACGAGGCAAAGGGGGGAGACCGCCCGAAAGCACATAAACACAGGATTTAGTCCAATTGATAACGAGACCTGAGTTCTTTCCAAACGAAGTAAGCATGTCAAACAACACATTCAGCGATTTTCGGGGGGGACTCGAGGTACAACAAGATATCGTCTGCGTAAAGCGATATGCGATCCTCAAAATCCGGGGTCCACTGGATACCCTTTATCGAAGGCTCCCATCGCAGCCAGGCAGCCAGTGGTTCCAGAGCGAGGGCAAAAAGCAGGGGGGGCAACGGGCACCCCTGCCTTGTGCCCCTCCCAAGGGTAAAGGAGTCTGGTACTCAGCCATTAACAACTACCTGAGCGAGCGGCTTCTCATATAAAAGTTTCACCCACCCGATGAGCCCGGAACCAAAACCAAATTTCGCAAGGGCGGCCCAGAGATACGGCCATTCTATTGTGTCGAAGGCCATCGTGGCGTCCAAGGAAGCCAAGATGGCCGGCTCATAAAGAGACGCCGCCCTCGCTAGGACGCCGTGTAAGCGCCGCAGATTAAGTGCAGTGTTGCGATGCGGGATAAAACCAGACTGATCCGGGTGGATCAGGTCACTAATTACCTTGATCAGTTGGTTGGCTAATAATTTGGCTAGAATTTTGGGTTCAGCATTTAAAAGCGAAATGGGCCTATAGGAAGCGCAGCGATCCCACGGCTTCCCCTCCTTGTGGATAACCACGATCGTAGCGAGATGCGTATCATGAGGAAGGAAGCCAAAGTATCCAGGAACATATCCCGAAGATACGGCACCATTTTGTCCAGATGCAGTTTGTATAGTTCAATGGGCAGACCATTGAGACCCATAGCCTTGCCGGAGCGAACGGAACAGATAGCGATGGCAACCTCATCCGCCGAAAGTGGTGAATCCATCAGGTCTCTATCGACCTCCGAAAGGTGCGGCAATGCGATGTCGCGCAACAACAGATGAGAGTCTTCATCTGCCCTATCAGAGACCGGAGAGTACACCGTTCGAAAATGTTCCACAAAACACTCAACAATCTCAGCCGGGTCCGTCAAACACACTCCATCAAGTTTCTCAATCACGGGAACGACACGACTTGCCCTTTCTTTCTTATCAAGCCACGCGATCAATTTACCAGCCTTGTCACCAACATCATACAATCTGCCCTGTTGCTCCCTATTCATCACTTTGGCAGCGTCAGTCACCAGGGCTCTGTAATCTAGCTGCTTCAGACTGAGGGAATGAAGTTTAGCACGAGTCACGCCAACCTCGAGGTCACTCTCTAGCTCGGCTATTTCTGTCTCAAGACGAACAATTTCTTCATATTTCGTTTTCTTAGCACCAGCGATTAGCGACAGAGCCTGTCCACGAATAACCGTCTTGGAAGCCCCCCACAATGACACAGATGAGGACACAGACCCCACATTTTCAAGAAAATAGTGATCAAGGGACTTTATCAAATCAGCACGGGCCTTCGGATTGCGAAGATACCAAGGGTTTATTGGAGCGACCCGTCCTTTGCTACACACTTTAGTGTCTATGCAGAGCCACAAAGGGGAATGGTCTGATATACCCCGGGCAAGGCGTTGAATTTCTCTAACAGAGGAGGATTGCGCCGCCGGCATCAGAACATAGTCAAGTCTGGAGAGACTGCCGTGGGCCCCAGAATGGAAAGTGTATTGTATCTGCTCAGGGTGCATCAACCTCCAACAGTCTACCAGACCAAAAGTTTCCAAAAACCCACTCAGCCATGATTGAGACTTAGTAAGATCTCTGGGGGGTTGGCGATCTACGCGGCCAAAGACAACCAAATTGAAGTCTCCATCCATCACCAGTATACCATCAGGAAGGGCCAGCACAACACGCCCAATATCGGCAAAAGTAGAGGTCTGTAGACCCTGCGGGACATATACGGTGATCAGTGAAACAGTCCTTCCCTCCCATCTGCCAGTGAGAGCGGCATAGCGCCCCCTGTCATCAAGGATAACATCATCTATTTCCAAAGGGAGAGAGGACCGGACAAGGATGCCCACACCAGAAGTAAAATCCGAGTGTGCAGCAAGACGATACCCCCGCCTGTTCAAAGCGTGACACATGTTCCCAATCAAATGTGTTTCCTGTAGGAGAACGACATCGGGGGAAAAGCGTCGCAAGAACTGTAGCACCACCCCCCGTTTTATCCTATCACCCAAACCATTGACATTCCATGACATTAGCCTCAACCCAGTACCCCATCCCTGTAAGGAATGCAGAATCCACCCCACAGAGAACACAATGACCGGTTCAAAGAAGAAAACAATACGTTGCCTTGAGAGAAAATAACAAACACACAAACCCCCCCCTCCACCATCCAACTTGAACCCGTTACTACACCCCCCACCCTGCACCCCTGCGTTAGACTCAGACGCCACCCCAACTTGCAGTGTGCCTGTCACCCTGACATTAAACTAGTCTACGAAAAGAAACCCGGAGGAGGAAAGAGTCTCATTACCCCCCGCCACCCTCTGGCATTCATCAGTGAAACACAATAGTAGTAGACTCATCGACCCCAGCTGTGTAATAAGTCAAATGTTCGGAAGTCGGGAACCATAGTGTCATTCTTGCTCCGGCACACCACCCTCAGCACCACCAGGGTGCTCAGTTCTATCGCTCTGCGTAGGTAGAGCATCCAGCCAGTCACTAACACTTTCAGGGCAGTCAAAGAAAAACGTCCGGTCCTCGTATTCGACACGAAGCCTAGTTTGAAATAGCATCGCCTATTTCAGGCCCACGTCTCGCAGTCTTCGCTTCACTCCCTGAAATCCCATCCTTTGCCTTTGAACAAGCTGGGTGAAGTCCGGGTAGAAGCTCACTGTTGTGTTTTCAACTTTACAGGGCCGCTCACCCTCGAGGCCTGCAGGATAGCGTCTCTGTTTCTGAAATGAAAAAGCCGGCCAATGATAGGCCTCGGAGGGGCACCCGTCCTCGGCTTCCCACCCGGCACTCGATGGGCACGCTCCACATGGAAGAATTTGCTCAGACCTGTAGGGGCGAGGTGATTAAGGACGAGGTCTTCAACAAGGAGATCCGCTGCGGGATTTTCGGGGGGTTCAGGGACACCAATAATGCGTTGTTGCGTCGAGCCCTGTTTTCAAAGTCTTCCAGTCGGTGAGCCATGAGGTCGTTGGAGGTGTGAAAAGTTGGCCTGATATATAATGTTCACTATTCTAGTGAGCACTTTGTATCAGTCCAAACTACCCTTATGGTGATTGGTTGTAAGTCAACCTTATAGACCAGCTATCCTAGTAGCGTGGATACGAGCAGTCTTCGGGCTAAACTCTAGAGGGCGTGTTAAGCCAGCTGTTATACCATCACATATACTCCTTGAACACCAAGTGAAAGGACACCACACAAGTGTTATGAAAATAAACAGTGTATTTATTTAGATCACAACAGCCCTGTACTCTTTATGAGGACAGGGTACTAAGCACACAACAAAACTCTTACGAAAATACTTTAAGTTGTACAATTTACACAAGTGCCCGAGGGGCACGGAAAACCATATACTACAAAAGTGGAATGCGAAATTACTAGCAGGTAAGTACTGTACTAATAGGCTTTGGAATCGCTAGGACTTGACTACTGAACCTTCAGATTACTAATAGGAGGCCTAGGGGACTCGGGTGCAGAGTGTGCACTCTCACGCGGGATGCGGGACAAAGTCTATGGGAGCTAGTAAAAGCAAAAGTTAGTGTTCTCGGGCGAACCCGATAAGGTAGATCGAAAACGACAGTGGATCCTGACCCTTGGATAGTGAGGCTATGCTGGGGCACCGAAATGCCGAAGTTACCTAGCCCAGGGGCTGCAGCTGCATAGGTCTCAAAAGACGTCGGGAATCCTCGTAGACGAACCAGGGGCCTGAAGGAAGAAGTTGCTGGCAGGCAACCAGTGAAGATAGTTCGAATGATCCAAGCCTGGATCGAAGATGGATGACACCTGAAAGCAGAGGGGACCAAGTTCTTGACCACTAGCCAGTGATCAGATGGCACCAGGAGGGCACCGGATGGTAGTCACCTCGACTAGGTGAGTGGGCTACGCTGGGCTCTGCAGTCTCACGGACCAGGAGGCGTTGTCGGTGACCAGGATGGAGGTGCGAGCTGTCCCACGATGGTTGATGCTGTCGACGTCGCTGGACCCAGGATTGGGGCAGCAAGTCTTGGCAAATTCAAGCCCACGCGGTGGACCTAAAATGGCGTCTGGAGTGGACGTGGAGGGTCCGGGGTGCTCCTCTTTTGGAAGGGAGCAAGGGCCAGTCTGGAGCAACCAGACCAGCAGTAGTGATGTCGTCGGGCGTCGTTAAGAAGGCCACAAGCCAGCAGGCTAGTAGCCAAACAACGCGGTGAGCAGCGAAAAGCACAAGGGCCCCACGCAGATCGTGGAGATGCTGGGAGGCTGGACTTCGGTGCTGGAGCTGCTCAGGGTCGGGGCTTCTCGGACCCCAAAGCACTCACCAGAGGATCCCTCGGCGGTCGTGCTGGATAGAAGTCGTGCAGTTCTGATGATGGCCGGTCCCACGAGGTCTCGTCGCACCTACGGTTCTCAGCTTAGCTGTAGAGGTAGGTAGAGGTCAGAGGTGCCAGGGAAGCCGGGTCTCGTCGAGCTGGTCAGTCGGATTCCTGAGGAAGGACGTGCAGCAAACCGCAGAGTTCTTAGATGGTGCCTGCGGATGCAGGGTGACTACTCCTTAGCCACAAGGGAGAAATCTTGAGAAGAAGTCGAGAGTTCCTTCCGTAGAAAGTAGTTTCTTGATTCAAAGATGATCTAATTTGGAAGGGTCCCCGCTCCTGCCTTTATCCTAAAGAAAGGGGTGGGTACGCGACTAGGTCCTGCCCTAGGGGTGGGACCAGGAAGGGGGGTGGTTACACCCCTCTCCCATGCCGGACTTTCCCCAGGCCAGGGGCTGGTGTGCCCCTGGAACTGGTTCTAGCCGGCAGATGCGTAGTGAGCACCGGGGTGCCACTCAGCAGTCACCTTCCTGTAAAGCCCTGCCTACCGAGGATACACAAAACCCTGTCTGGGATGGTGCTAGCACCGCCCCTGACAGGAAACCCTTTGTCTAAGCTCTCCTCGCTGGAAGGACTCCCAGCAGCAGGAGGTCAGACTCGTGTCTGTGGTGGCAGCATCCATTTTGTGGAGCTGAGGCTTCAGTTAACTTTAACCGGGGTTCACAGTTACATACATGTCGTGTCCCTCTAGAAGGGTGGAATGCTAACCCCGTTGCCAGAATTGGCGAGGGGTTAGTATTCCAATTTGTATGACACCTTACTCGACATGTTTTGATAAAGCAATACCAAAGATAGCATTTAACCGCGAGGATTATAATGCACTTAAGAGTATATGGTATGCGTTATCATGGAACAGCTATTAGGACTTGGTTCCGCAAGCTGCAAACGGGCTCAGCTCATGCCAGAGCACCATTTCACACGATTCCATGCACTCTGCCTTCAGGATTGTCAAGGCCTGCCATAGGAGTGACTGATAGGAATCTGTGTGTCCATTTTTAGGGTTAGATATAGGCATACTATATCTAAAGCAAAGGGTGATTACACCACCTTGCCCCAGCTGTCGTGCAGCCAGTTGTGTCAGATTTAGATGGCCATCCAGGGGTGGCATAATACATGCTTCAGCCCCTGGTGGGCCCTGGGTACACCTATGCCCTGAGTTACAGGGTCTGATAAGGTGGCCCAGTTCCAATTGGATAATGCACCTAAGGTACACGGAATCCATTTTAGAGAGAGAGCAGTAGGCCTGGGGTCCTGATTGGCAGGGCCCCAGGTCAACTAAGTCGGAAAACCAGCAAAACACCAGGCAAAAAAGTTGGGGGCAACCATAGTCAGGTATCCACCTTCCTACACAATCCCCCCCCCCCAAACGAAAGGAGATAAGGCTATCCTTGACCAGGTAAGCCTATATTGCCTGAGTGGCCATATGAGGTGGTACATGCACTGGCATGGATACCCCCTGTATCATGGTCCACTAAGCAACTTCTCACCCTAAGGGTATCTGAGGGTCTCCACCATAGGGAATCACTACCTGTGGTGTGCTTTGGCAAAGTAAAAGGCTGGTGTGGGAATGGAGTACTGAAGTGAGACCCCACTACTGTTGGGCTCAACTTCCTCCAATAACTATCCACCATATGTGCCTTTCTTTCCAGTACTGAGTTGCTATGAGCTCTCAGGGTCAACCTCTGGCTACCTAAAGCTGGAGGCTGAGTCCCTCTGTTTGGCTTACTGGAGGGACAGGTCAGGTTTGGGGTTTTTAGGCCCCAGGTTTGGCTGTGCCCAGCAGTGTCCAGCTGTGGGAGTTCCCTAACTAAGTTTAAGGGGGATCCCTCAGGAGTTTGTTTTATTTTCACTTGGCTAGGGCTACTAGCTTCAGTGATCCTAATCTGCTGATTGGGGATTTTTGGACAGGGGGCCCTTTGGGGCCCACCACTGGCCTTCCTGACTTCTTCAGCCCTGGGCTGATAGAGGCAGGGTAGAGAGGGGCAGGTTACCTGCTCCAGACTGGGTCCCACCTGGGAAGGGTCCATTGTCATCAGGGGCTCTGCCAGGCTAGGCCCGACTACCTCTGGGGCAGTTCCTTCACCAGGGGTAGAGTCAGTTCCCTGAGGAGGCTGGCTCTCACCTAGTGTCTGGGAGGGGGAAGACTTTTCTTCCTCCTCAATGCTCTCTGTTTGGGTGGAGTGATCCATTGTTTCAGGCTTCACAACCCCACTATCTGTCTGAGTAGAGGCTGAGACCATTTCAACCTTGCCAACCTTTTCAGGAGGGCACTCAGTCTGAGTTTGGGCTGTGACTGTCACAGCCCTCCTATCCTGTTCAGGAAAGTCTGTCTGAGCCTGGGCAGTGGCTACCACTGCTCTTCCAACCTTTTCAGGGAGGACTGGTGCTTGGACTAGGGCTGTAGCTATTACTGCCCCACTAACCTTTCTGGGTAGGCCTATCATTCTGGAGTGAGTTTCTTGCTCCACCTCAGCCCATGCTGAGAGTTCCAGGTCATTCCCCAGTAAGCAATCTACAGGTAGGGTGTCTGTCACTGCCACTCTCATGGGCCCTGTGACATTACCCCAACTGAGCTCGACTACTGCCATGGGATGCCTTCTTTTCACTCCATGAACGTCTGTCACCTGATAAATGAAACCAGGGGTCAGTTGAGCAGAGGGGACCAGATGGTCAATCATCATGGTGATGCTGGCCCCTGTGTCTCTGTATGCCTCAACTTTCTGACCATTGATAAAGGGCTCTTGTCTATACTTTCCCAAAATGTGGAAACCAGTAGTGAAGTTGGCAAACCCCATGCCAGTCTCACAGACAAGAGTGTTGTTAGGGGACCTGGCTAGGCCATAGTCCACCTGGTTTCCCAAAGTAATGCCCACCACATTCTTGGGGGCACTCCCACCACCTGGGGGATTACCACTAGTGGTAACAGGAGGTCTGGGAGTATTACCTGGGGGTATATTCTCCTTATTGTTGTTAGCCTTGGGACAACTGCTGTCACTTTTGTAGTGGCCTACCTGTTTGCATGTATGACAATAAGGTTTCTTTTGGGTTTTGGGAGAAGTGTGGGACCCACCCTTTTCAGAGGAATTTTGGGGCCCTGTGGTTTGATCAGAAGATTTATTCCCACCCTTCTCTTGAGGCTTGGTTGATTCCTTCTTTTGGTCACCACCCTGGTTCTTAGGCCTGACCCTGGTTCTGACCCATTTGTCTGCCCTCTTACCCAATTCTTGTGGAGAGGTCAGATCAGAGTCTACCAGGTGTTGGTGTAATAACTGGTTCTGACAATTACTTAAGATTTGCTCTCTCATAATTAGATTATACAATCCTTTGAAATCAGTAACCTTACTTCCCAGTAGCCAGCCTTCAAAAGCCTTAGTGGCACAATCAACAAAGTCAGTCCAATCCTGAGACTGAGTTTTCTGGGTATCTCTGAACATCAACCTGTACTGTTCAGTGGTTAAACCAAAACCATCAACCAGTGTATTCTTCAGGACTTGGTAATTGTTAGCATCCTCAGCTCTAGTAGTGAGGAGCGTATCTCTACCTTTGCCTTCAAAGGAGAGCCACAAGATAGCTGCCCACTGACTCTGGGGGACACACTGTACAGTGCAAGCCCTCTCCAAAGCAGTCATCCATTTGTGGATGTCATCCCCTTGTGTAAAGGGGGGCACTATCTTACTCAGGTGTCTAGTGTCTAAACTCCTGTCTTTTTCTCTTGGGAGAATGCTGCCACCAGTGGGGTTTGTCCCACTCAATTCTTGCTCTCTAGCAAAGGCAAGTCTCTCTTTGGCCAGGGCAAGTTCTTCCCTTTCAATCCTCAGATTGACTTCCCTCACTTTGGCTTCATACACTCTCCTCTGAGGGGATGTCATCCCTCTGTGAGAAGAGGCCTGAGAGCCATTGGTTCGAATGGATCTGTTAGAGCCTCTGGATAGAGACCTAACTCGTCCATTCCCAATGTTAAGCTGGCCTGGGAGGGGCACCAGGGGCCTCCTAGTACCATTCTCATGCCTGCTTAAGTTGGCCCTAGTTAGCTGGCTAACTACTTCTGGACCTTTGTCTACCTCGTCCTCAGATGGCTCTAGATCCTCATCCTCCTCTTCACCTTCTGCAGAGAGATGGATAAGGTCAGGGTCACCTGAGGTTCCCTCTAGGGGAGGCATTGTCCCATCCGGATTAGAAGGGTCTGGGTTACCAGCCCTCCTGGCATCATAAGTCTCTAAGAGACCAATCAGGAATGGGATTGTAGGGTTAGAACCCTGTTTTAGCTTCCTGGAGGTACACACTTGTCTCATCTCCTGGAAGCTAAGAGCAGCATATCTGGAAGTGACCTGTGGAGGGTCCACTGACACAAGGGGAGACTCAGAGTTTCCTCCTTTGTCTGACATGCTGTTTCTAGTGTGGTGTAAGTGATGCACCTGCCTACACTATTTGTTTGCCTACTGATCCCTTGCTAGGAGTTGTAGCCAAGGTATGCTAAGCCTTGAGGAGCTACAACAGCTGGTTCAGTAGAACTCAGAGTATTCTAAGCTAAGTTATATGTACCTGAAGTACTTATGTGATCTTTCACAAGATATTCTTAGGATACGTGTGGTAAAACAACAGCAAGCTCAAATCCCAACCGCTGCCCACCAATGTGAGAAGTTGGCCTGATATATAATGTTCACTATTCTAGTGAGCACTTTGTATCAGTCCAAACTACCCTTATGGTGATTGGTTGTAAGTCAACCTTATAGACCAGCTATCCTAGTAGCGTGGATACGAGTAGTCTTCGGGCTAAACTCTAGAGGGCGTGTTAAGCCAGCTGTTATACCATCACATATACTCCTTGAACACCAAGTGAAAGGACACCACACAAGTGTTATGAAAATAAACAGTGTATTTATTTAGATCACAACAGCCCTGTACTCTTTATGAGGACAGGGTACTAAGCACACAACAAAACTCTTACGAAAATACTTTAAGTTGCACAATTTACACAAGTGCCCGAGGGGCACGGAAAACCATATATTACAAAAGTGGAATGCGAAATTACTAGCAGGTAAGTACTGTACTAATAGGCTTTGGAATCGCTAGGACTTGACTACTGAACCTTCAGATTACTAATAGGAGGCCTAGGGGACTCGGGTGCAGAGTGTGCACTCTCACGCGGGATGCGGGACAAAGTCTATGGGAGCTAGTAAAAGCAAAAGTTAGTGTTCTCGGGCGATCCCGATAAGGTAGATCGAAAACGACAGTGGATCCTGACCCTTGGATAGTGAGGCTATGCTGGGGCACCGAAAAGTCGAAGTTACCTAGCCCAGGGGCTGCAGCTGCATAGGTCTCAAAAGACGCCGGGAATCCTCGTAGACGAACCAGGAGCCTGAAGGAAGAAGTTGCTGGCAGGCAACCAGTGAAGATAGTTCGAGTGATCCAAGCCTGGATCGAAGATGGATGACACCTGAAAGCAGAGGGGACCAAGTTCTTGACCACTAGCCAGTGATCAGATGGCACCAGGAGGGCACCGGATGGTAGTCACCTCGACTAGGTGAGTGGGCGACGCTGGGCTCTGCAGTCTCACGGACCAGGAGGCGTTGTCGGCGACCAGGATGGAGGTGCGAGCTGTCCCACGATGGTTGATGCTGTCGACGTCGCTGGACCCAGGATTGGGGCAACAAGTCTTGGCAAATTCAAGCCCACGCGGTGGACCTAAAATGGCGTCTGGAGTGGACCAGGAGGGTCCGGGGTGCTCCTCTTTTGGAAGGGAGCAAGGGCCAGTCTGGAGCAACCAGACCAGCAGTAGTGATGTCGTCGGGCGTCGTTAAGAAGGCCACAAGCCAGCGGGCTAGTAGCCAAACAACGCGGTGAGCAGCGAAAAGCAGAAGGGCCCCACACAGATTGTGGAGATGCTGGGAGGCTGGACTTCGGTGCTGGAGCTGCTCAGGGTCGGGGCTTCTCGGACCCCAAAGCACTCACCAGAGTATCCCTCGGTGGTCGTGCTGGATAGAAGTCGTGCAGTTCTGATGATGGCCGGTCCCTCGAGGTCTCGTCGCACCTACGGTTCTCAGCTTAGCTGTAGAGGTAGGTAGAGGTCAGAGGTGCCAGGGAAGCCGGGTCTCGTCGAGCTGGTCAGTCGGATTCCTGAGGAAGGACGTGCAGCAAACCGCAGAGTTCTTAGATGGGGCCTGCGGATGCAGGGTGACTACTCCTTAGCCACAAGGGAGAAATCTTGAGAAGAAGTCGAGAGTTCCTTCCGTAGAAAGTAGTTTCTTGATTCAAAGATGATCTAATTTGGAAGGGTCCCCGCTCCTGCCTTTATCCTAAAGAAAGGGGTGGGTACGCGACTAGGTCCTGCCCTAGGAGTGGGACCAGGAAGGGGGGTGGTTACACCCCTCTCCAATGCCGGACTTTCCCCAGGCCAGGGGCTGGTGTGCCCCAGGAACTGGTTCTAGCCGGCAGATGCGTAGTGAGCACCGGGGTGCCACTCAGCAGTCACCTTCCTGTAAAGCCCTGCCTACCCAGGATACACAAAACCCTGTCTGGGATGGTGCTAGCACCGCCCCTGACAGGAAACCCTTTGTCCAAGCTCTCCTCGCTGGAAGGACTCCCAGCAGCAGGAGGTCAGACTCGTGTCTGTGGTGGCAGCATCCATTTTGTGGAGCTGAGGCTTCAGTTAACTTTAACCGGGGTTCACAGTTACATACATGTCGTGTCCCTCTAGAAGGGTGGAATGCTAACCCCGTCGCCAGAATTGGTGAGGGGTTAGTATTCCAATTTGTATGACACCTTACTTGACATGTTTTGATAAAGCAATACCAAAGATAGCATTTAACCGCGAGGATTATAATGCACTTAAGAGTATATGGTATGCGTTATCATGGAACAGCTATTAGGACTTGGTTCCGCAAGCTGCAAACGGGCTCAGCTCATGCCAGAGCACCATTTCACACGATTCCATGCACTCTGCCTTCAGGATTGTCAAGGCCTGCCATAGGAGTGACTGATAGGAATCTGTGTGTCCATTTTTAGGGTTAGATATAGGCATACTATATCTAAAGCAAAGGGTGATTACACCACCTTGCCCCAGCTGTCGTGCAGCCAGTTGTGTCAGATTTAGATGGCCATCCAGAGGTGGCATAATACATGCTTCAGCCCCTGGTGGGCCCTGGGTACACCTATGCCCTGAGTTACAGGGTCTGATAAGGTGGCCCAGTTCCAATTGGATAATGCACCTAAGGTACACGGAATCCATTTTAGAGAGAGAGCAGTAGGCCTGGAGTCCTGATTGGCAGGGCCCCAGGTCAACTAAGTCGGAAAACCAGCAAAACACCAGGCAAAAAAGTTGGGGGCAAACATAGTCAGGTATCCACCTTCCTACAGGAGGCTCGCAGATTACCGATTTCAATCTGTATGTCTGACACGTCGGTCGTGAGGCTAGAGGTCTTTAAATCTAGCGACTTGACCCTTTCATTGGTCTTGGACAAGTCAGCTCTGATCAGGGTAATATCGATGGCTACCGTGTCGATTTTAAGAGCGAGAGCTTCATATTGCTGGCCAATGGAAGCCTTCATGCTGTCAATGGCGCCCATGACATCCTGGAGAGTCAATTCGGCCGACGCAGCCGTGTCTTCCTTGGCATCTTCCAGAATGCGGCTGGTACCACCGGGGGACCCCTTAGGATGGGTATAGCGGTCCATGACATTAGTTCATGAGCAGACCACCAGAGTCTTCAAAAGTGGGCACAAGTGGCAAGGGTAACAACGTAGCTCAATACAAAAGCACTCACGACCGCCGGCACATGATGGAGAGGCAGAGCCGAGCTGGGCCTCGGGCAGACTGGAACCGTCTTGCGATCTGATAGTGCCAGGACCCAAAAACGAAACTGAAAGGCTGTTGGGGGGGAAGTCCCTCAGGCCGTTGTTGTTCAACTACTTACCGGCGTCTTAGCTGGTCGAGCCCCCGGCTTCGCCACGGGGTGGGCCTCAAAAGTTCAGATCAACGTAGCTGCGGTTCCCGAAGTCCAAATTAAATTTTAAAAGAGCAAAAGTGTCAGTCGAAGTTCATCTCCGATAACCCATATACAGAAATCAGGATATCTTTCAGGATATGTGCGAAGGGTGGCGTGGGTCTCGGGAGCCCTGTGCTCACGCGGCCATCTTGGATGCTCGCTAAGCCCCTCCCGTCTCTTTTGACATCATTAAACCTGTATGGGGGTATAAGCATGATACGCTGGAATCTTTCTTGAATTAAAACAAAGCGTAATCCTAGTTACCAATGCCGAAATAATCTTATACCTATTTTGTTTAGGTAGTTTTTGCGGATCACAGAAAAATTGGGAATTTTATAGTGCTTTCGTTCACCCTTTTTATTAGAAAGTAATTATCAAAACAAATTCTCTTCTCCTAATTGTGAAAATAAGTTAAGCAGGGAAGCCTGATAATAAGTTGGGAAATGTGGCAGCGCTAATGCCCCCGGATGCTACATCCAACTGTAATATGGACAACTTAACTCTGGGGTGCTTATCGTTTCATACAAATTTCCTAATCATTCCGTCCAGTTCTTTGAAATAGGCACCTGGAATTTTCATGGGAAGATTACTAAAAAAAACTGAAAAGCAGGAGCACTGACATCTTGACAATAGACACTCAATCAGAGATAAATTCAACAAGGTCCACTTTCCCAATAATGTTTTGACTTTTCCTAACATGCTGGTATAATTCAGGGAAAAGAGTTGTTCATAGTTGTTTGTGACATAAATGACTAAGTATCTAATTGGGTGTGGCCCTTGAGTAGATATTGATGCGGGGAGATCAGATGGAGCTGAATTAAATGTAAGGACCTTTTTTTTGCCTGATTGGTTTTATACCCACCTACCCTTGCCAATTTCTGGATTTCATCCATTGCATTCTGTATGCAGGACTCTTCAGCTTTAGGATATAAAATTATATCATCTGCATATAACTTAATTTCTGGCATATTTACAATAGGGGGCACAGTCAGGAAATTATTGCAGATTTTGACAGCAAGGGGTTCTATAAACAGAGAAAACAAAAGAGGGTATAAAGGACACCCCTGTTGCGTGCCTGGTTTAAATTGATGACAATTTTTGCTTCTGCCTGGCTATATAGATTTTCTAGCATTTGTATCAGCTGGGCAGAAAAACTAAACTTATTTAAAATCACAAATAAAGCACTCCAATCCACCAAATCAAAAGCCTTTTCCGCGTCCATTATTAAGGTAGCTGCTTTGGTTTTATTAACTGAAAAAAATCTACTGCTTGCATGAGAAAGTATATATAAGTGGCCATTAGCTGCCCCGGAAGAAAACCATTTTGATCCGAGTGAACTACTTGTTGGGCGCACGGAGCAATCCTTCTAGCCCAACTCTTCATCAACAGTGTTTAGTTTGTATTTAGCAGACTGATTGGGCGATAGGAATTTGCATTGCTAGGATCTTTATCCTTTTTTAAAAGAAGTACAAGAACTCACTCCTTAAAACTAATAAGGGTATCCATCCTATCCTTAATTTGATTAAACATTTTCATCAGAAAAGGGATTCGTTCTTCCTGGAATGCCTTAAACACTTCGACCAGCAACCCGTCTGATCCACTAGATGTTGCGTTGGACATACTCCCTAATACTTCACAAATTTCAGATTTTTCTATTTTTTTATTCAGCATCTCGGTGTGCTGCTGAGATATCTGGGGTAACTCCAGTAATTCTAGAAAGGACTGTAATTCTGAATCCTCAACTACTAATGTGCCTGCATAGATTTGTTTAAAGTGGGAAAGTAATACCTCAGATATTGCCTGTTTATCCTTTTCTGGTAGATTAGTAGAAGGATTCCTAACCTGGCTGATAGTCTGCACCAGTTTCTTACTTTTTTGTAGACCAACCCAAGAATCTGCCAATTTGCTGACTCTCCTCATACACCTTTTGTTTATAGGCCTTGCTACCTGTGATTTCCTCTAACAAAAAAAAATCCTTCAGGCGTTCTTTTGCATTTATTAATTCTTGCTGTAATATTGTAAACGTATGTTCTGGAATCACTTTCGAATCTAGGTTTGTTGCACCTCTTCTACTGCATGCTGTAATTCCCAGATCTTTTGCCTGCGTTGATTATTTAATCTTAGCTTATAGGCTATCGCCTGACCTCTGAAAGTGGCTTTAAATGCCTCCCACACCACAACAATTGGGGAAGTATTTATTTTCAACTGAAAAAATTCCTTAATAAAAAATGTTGTCTCTGCCACCCAGTTGTTGTCTTCCAATAAGGATTTATCAAACTGCCATTTGATCATTCTCCCAATGTTTCTTGAGAATTCGTTGAAAGGTTAGGGAGAGCAAATAGAGATGTCTTTTTTGGAAAAAGTGGAAAATCTTTAGCACCTTGCGGATTCTTTGCTGACGCAGGTGTATTTCCCATAGATTTTTGAACCTCAATTGGCCCCCCCAACGAATTGAATCAGATAAATGTTGTTCTTCTTCGGAACTTTCAATACTAGAGTTCATGGCGGGAAGATTTGTGCCATGCTCAGTTCTAGCTACTGACGCAGTGGCTTTTGCCTGAGCTAGGCGAGTTTTAGCTTTTAGCCCGGCTGCAGAATCAACCTTGGCTACCACATTCGACTGCTTCAGATGCCTCCCCATCTACCCCTCAGTTTACTGGGCTGAGAATGAGCACCTTCTGCCTGCCTGCTAAGGTCAGACTGCACCTGGTCCCAAAAGACCCAAAAGTTCCAAAAGTCCAGTGTGTCGCTCACAAAGCTAGACTTACGGTTTGGGGAAGAGAGTTGATGAGGCACAACAGAGGAAGTCTTAGGACTCAAAGGCTGGGTGTTGGCGTTGTGTTGTAGGATCCCCAAAAATTAAAAAATAAAAGATAATTCCTACCAATCTAGATTTGACACCTTTAGAGTCTTTCCCCTCATACGTGACTCGTTACTCTCAGGCCAGACCAGGCCAGTCCAATGAGCAATTTAGTGAATCAAACAGCTGAAAAATGCCTTATCCCTGAATTTAACCCATTCTGGCATGAGAGTACTAAATGGACAGCATAAACAGGATCAACACCTGGCTTGGACTCACATAATAAACTTTTCAGAAACAAGTTGTTGACTATACACTATTTGCCTGAATCAAAAAAGGGCCTCCACACTCGGTTCTGAATCCCCACAATGAGTATTCTTATTACATAGTTTTCACCCCAAGTGCAGAGACTACCCCATGACTTCAGGGCCTTGCCTGTTGTGAGCCAGCTCCTATATAACGTGAAGTAGGAGGTTTACTACAAATTGCAGTGCTTGATGTAAGGCGACGTCCAGATCTCCAGCAGCTGAACAGCCAAGGTTTCTTTTATTATCTTGTCCTATCTCCTTATCCCTTCGGGTCTCTTGTTGGTTGATTGCTGTAACTCCAACTTCAGGTCTTCAGGAGAGTGGTGACTGTAACATCTTCCATACCATTTGTTTTCCTCCACTTTTCAATATGGACAAACAATATTTGCCTGTTCTGTTTCCTTCTCTGCTGCAGCCAATTCAATTTTTGCATGCTTGTTAAATACTCAGAGTAGTTGCTCTTTTCCAATATTTAAGGGGGTTTCTGCCAAAATAGAGACAATAAATTAAATTTAAAGTATTTGCTTCATTAAAACATAAATTCTATTTTATTTATCTAGTGCTTATTTTTGGGGCCAAGGCTATCTCTAAATATGCTAACGTTAGGTAGATGAAAATGTGAGGGAGACACAGAAAGTACCTAGGTGCGGAACACACAATTTGACAATCAAGGGAACCTGAAATCAAGGTATGGTCCTGTGGACTTTTACCCAACAATTTTCACATCCAACATTTGATTCTGTCATTATTATCATATCAATAAATCTCTTGCTAAACTTACCTCAGCATTTGCACAATCGGAGACAAATTTTCACTTTTATAAAAGCTCTCTTTGACATTCTACTAGTGATACATCCCAAAAAAATGTAATTCAAACAGACTTTCCTCAAAAGATTTCAGAACACAGAAGAAATGTAAAAATAGTCTAAAACACTAGTCAATCGGAGATTTGTACATGCATTTTTTGGTTTTGTGGACCAATGGAGTCTTTAGTTGGGATCCACAGTATGTGACATCCCATGTCAAAATTATTTAGATATTGATCAATGTCAAAATTTAATTGTGTACAAGGTACTGCATTATGTCGAATTTAATTTGACATATTTCGATGAGATTCAACCCTTTAATTCTTCTTTATTTATTGCCTATTACAAGAAAAAACCTTTTGGATTACCTGCAAACCTGGGAAAGAATATTCGAGGGTCCCCTCTCTGTGGACATGAAACTTGAGAGATTGTTGAAGTCAAATCAGAAATGACCATGAAAGATCTTGGATCACTTTGAAAAGTATGGAAATCAGGTTTGCTGAACTTTGATTGACCCAAGAATAGCAAAGCACATATCTAATTAATACTATCTACATTTGAAATGCTATAATTATCTCTCCTCAATGTACGGTGGGAATAATAGAATTTTAGCCCAATATCAACTCATTTTGTGCATGTTTGCTTTTTTTTTATGATGATCTTTTTTTAGGTTTGAGACAGCTTAGTTTCACCAGACTAATGTTTTCCGAACATTTTATCTGGCCTAGAGATAGAGTTAGCTGTCTTGCGAGATGTATGGTTTCAGATAAGTTCTAAATAAACATCTATGCCACTAAAATCAACATACACCTGACTGACGTGCCTCAATCCGGGTGAAGCTGGGCTTGAGTTGCTTGTATTCTGGTTCAGAGAGGTTCTGCCTTGCCAGGTCAGACTAGACTGTTCCTATTGGATCAGCACCAAGACCGATTTGCATACCGCTGGGTCGAAGCGGAGATTGTGTGGTTGGCAAAGGAACAATGGGTTACAATGATATCCTGAGCTATTGACAGTGATTACACCAATTGCAAGCATCCCTCCCATCCCTTTTTGTGCTTGATGCACACCTTGGTTCAATCCCAGGTGTACTGCAGCCAAACCCTGGCTTGAGTGGAGATCCAGAAATACACAAAAATGGAAACCAAATAACTCACAAATTATTATTTTCCTATCTGTATTTATGGATATTTGTAGAGTGTGAGCCTAGACAGATGGTCTTGGACCACGTAAAGTGGTCATGAGTCGAAATATATGGTTCAGGAGCATTTACAAGGAGGCAGAGTGGTTGGGTGGATGAACATGCCTAATGTGCAGCAATGTAGTGATCTCCGAAGAGGTGGGTTTCAGCTCCTTTCTAAACACCTCTGTCTGAGGGGCAGACATGAGGAGTCACTGTCACCTCCATTTGCACCCCATTTCATGCAGTCTAGAAAAAAACACACCATCGCTCTGTTTAGATAACTCCACCCCTCCACCCAACAAAACCATGCATTTAGTTATCAGGAGTATGCTGACCCTTCCACAGCACACAAACATTTAAAATCACTCCCACACTCAAGGCATTTGTAACTTGTGAGATCTAACAAGTTCCTCATGCGTCACTGCCGGCTTTAGGATGGTGCAAGCAGTGCTGCTGCAAAGGGCACCAAATGCATGGGGGAACCAGCCTTTAGTACGCAACCGTTACAACACATGCCAGTATATGGCATGCCGTTGCAATATAAAGGTGTGCAGCAGTGGGTAGAAGGTGTAGGATTTACCTCCAACACCTTCCCTACTGTTGCACACACTGGAGTTGGAATAGAAAATGTATCTATTCCAACTTCCAGCGCTCCCCCGACAGAAAGTCGGGGTAAAGGTTGGCGGTGAAATGGCATGCGATATAATGGCATGCATTGTCACGTCACATATTTGCATGGGGGCACACTTTGCATGAAATCAGCCTGCAGAGATCGGTGTTGTCTGATATTTTACAAAGGATAATAACAGTTGCATTTTAACTCTGGTGATTAATGCACTAGATAGGGACATCTGTGATTTGTCTAGTTAGTTTTGATCTTGAAAAATCACTATAGAGGATTAATGTCCTAACTGCAAAGCACAATGTGTACCATAAAGATCACAGATCTGTATATCATACAGGTATCTCGGTGGGTTACTGCTTTAATCACATAGATCCTTTTGTTACATGGATTTCAAAAATGACAATCCTTCAATTAGATCATTAAAGTGCTACATGCAACTTGCAAGAGTGGGCTTAGAAGCTTGTTTTTCCCTCACAGTTTCATTATTGCAAGAGTGCTAAAAAGTGTTTTCTTTGGGTAGTAGTACAATTAAATTAGTAAGACACCTCTAATTATTGTGTTAACAAATCCTGAGTTCATGGTGAAGATTTGCTAAAGGTTTGCACATGGTTTGTATACAAACATGAGGCAGAGCTAGTGCAAAATGCTTATTTGGGATTTACTTTCCAGAGAAAATCCTAACTTGCATTGAAAAGTAGTCCTAAAGATACACAGAGTAGCATTATGAGCTACTGGGCACCAAGGAGGCATACTATTAAGGCGACATGGACATTCCTATGCACCCACATATGGATTTTTAGGCTAAAACCTATCTACTAACTTTGGCAGCAGGGGCCTGCATCACAAAATTATGCCTCCTTGTGCAGATGCAAAGTTGAAGAAAAGATTCATTTTCTCCACTCCTTTCCAACTTTGCATATGTGCTGCACCACACAATACACATTATAAATGGTAAAATATTAAACTTTGGTAAAGCGTAGAGGCTTGTGCCTAAAGAGTACCCTTGCAGTATACAACCTATGCTTGACCTGAAGGAAGACCCATGCACTATGGTGCTGGGGTGTGTGCATTGGTACAAAGCAACCTAAGATACACCAGCATTAGAGGAGAAAGCAGCAGACCATATATTAGTACATATTGATATGGGTCTGTGGTACTCTCTCCTTTTCATGCAATGCAGTGCAGCAACTTGCTTACCACACTGTGTGATAACTTGTGACCCTTTATTTATCCACACCAAGTACTCTTAACAAATAATTCACATCAGGGTGGATGACATGTGACTCCTACACCTTGTAGTTCTTATTATCTTGAGTAACATTTCCTGTACATTGATTCACACACTTCATGACACAATGTCTCTGCATGATGTGTTTGTAATGTAAAGGGCTCCAACGTCCTACCTTGGGATGAGTAGAGCTTATTTAAGTCTGAGAGAGGGGCTATGAAGAGATGAGAAGCACCGACAGATGGCAGTAGAGGGGGAATCCTTGAAATAGTAGTGTAATTGGGCAAGGTCCAACAAACATCGTTGCACTGGGCGCCACCAACGCTAAAGCTGGCCATGTCTTGCATCATGATAAAGTAATGAGTAGTCACTTTTCAGAAGGGTGCATAGTCTTTCAGATGTGACTACTTTCTTTTGTCCAGTAGATATAATGCCTACAGAGTGGTTTTGTGTTCAGACAACCATAGTAATGTCCTGCTGCATAGAAGGATCAGGAATTCTGAGTATAATGGATCCACAGTTGTGTGTTACTTTGACTCTTACCTTAAGACAGGGAGAATGATAAACATCTCAGTGCATCTTTGCTTCAGGGGTTAGTAGCCAAACACTACCTAAAGATACTTAAAAAGCGTGCTATAGAGGCAGCCGATTGACGCCACTATATATGGGAACCACATTCACACAAAGCACTGTGGTTCAACCCTGGAGATTGCGAGCTTTCACATCAATCTAGCTAATTGCTCCCATTGGTATTCCCACATCCTAATTCCAAGTTGGTAAACAACTAACAGATAATCTTAATAGATAACTCTCTCTTCTGATGTTATAACTACATTGCTGCATCATGTATCATGTGTTGCTTAAATTGATCATTTAGCGCTTCAAAAGTGAGACATGGAATTGCTTTAAAAAATGCATGAAATCAACTTAACCCTTTATCAAAACCTTCTTCTGTTTGACTGAATGATTGAATGATTAGACTCAAGCAGAATACTTTAAGAATAAATAGTTTCTAGCCTCTTTTATATATTGAACCACAAAAGGCACATACATGATCTCTTTGTTGTGTTTAGTCTGTTGCAACAGTGACATGGATGGGTCAATGCATGATAGATTAATGAGTGAAGGCAATATCTTTAGTAATCTCACAAATAATACAGTCATGTTTGAAATATCTTTAAAAATGTCTATTGGTTAATGTATCAGATGAAACCTGTGCCAAATCAACTATGAAAGTTTGTGACAAAAAACAGTAGAAAGGTTACATTTGCCATTAATTGTTACATACAGCATGCTCCTTCCTGTAGACCTACGTAGAAGGATTTAAACCAAGAATCAAGGCAGAGGAAATGCCATAAATATACAGAAACACCCAGTTTTATCAGAAATCCAGAACTGGGTTTTCTTCTCTGCCCTCTCTTAAAGCCAATCATCAACAAAGGAGACCGTTTAAAGTCAACGCAGCACCTCTAATGTGAAATCAAACATATTGTGCCTGATTCACAAAGATGACACTATGAGTAGGTTCTATTTCAGAAGTAAGACAGGAGTACGCAAACGTCAGTCACAGCTGAATCTTTCTGAATTAGGCCCAATGGTGACCAATTGGACCAGGTGAGTGTGTTTGTGTACCAAAGGTAATCACAACAAGAGCCAGTGACAAAGAGGATTGCACATAAAACAAATGCCAATGTTATCAATGAAAACCTTACAAAAGTGTCTTACTTGTTGTGAGTAAACTAAACTGAATGGCTAGCTTCAGGAAAACAATATAGGCCTAATGTATGCCTTAGCAGTAGTCAAAGAAGTAAATGAGAGGGATACCAATGGATCTAGCATCCAGCAGCTCTTATTACACTGGATCCAGCTTGGCCCCACTGAAATATACTAATTTTTCCAAGTGTTATTTGCAAACACAAGACACATTCAGCAGTGCCACACATCTGTATTCTCAGCAACAAACTGCTGGCAACAAAGGGGGGTTCTTATTTTCAGTTTCAGCTGCACCACAACAAAGGCTTGATTTAAAGGGCCATCACCTCTACTTTGTTCAAGTGTCATCCTGGATGGAGCTATCTTGAGCTTAACATTTAGATTATAATGCAATAGATGGAAACAAAGGTGCAGAGCACATGCACTGTAAAAACGTCAGAAGAATATGTATGTATGAGTAATCACCCAAACATAAATTGTATTAGCATTATTATTAATATTTAATTTGTTATTAGCACTAGCCATCCCACTATAGGGAGTCAGAGCGTTTCAGATCATATGCACGCATTATACAGAGACAACATGTAGTGCAAGTGTTCCCGGTAAATACTACATAAGACAATGATTGTTACAAGGTGCAGGATTCACAAATCGTCTTAACCAGCTTTAGAGTTGGTGACTCTCAGTGTGAAAATGATTGTTTGCCCACCCTCAGGCCCTGATGACATCCTTTCCCAAGTATTCCCTCATTACACTCTTCAATTGTGCCCCTTATCTCTTCTTAGCCCCTCTCTCACTTTTTAAAAATGTCTTTTATTGTGCGATTCATATGTGTCAAATGTTTACATCATACACACACATGTTAAACAGCGATAATACATGCATGTACAATCAATGTAAGACACTGAGGGGCACAAAGTCACATGTCACCCATAATGGACAGAGCCCTAAAACCTTTCAGACACCCCAAGTCACAGATCTGGGTTTAATCCATCATGATTCATCTGCTCAAAGGCCACCCCAGTTCGGACCCAGCTATATGCAAATCCGTCTTGAACCTGTCAAGCTGGAACTGCTAAGTCAGGTCTTCCCTGGACTGGAAACAAGCATCCTATCACAGGTTTCTAGGTATCACCCATCATCAGGCAGGATAGGTTGAATCCAGTGGCAAAGTGAACAAGAGACTCACGTCTAGGCATACCCTGCCAACGTAGGGCAAACAATGAAAACACAGGGAGATGATGGAAACTTTTCAGACACTGACCCCCAATCAACATTAGATCTGGTTTAAATCCGTCATCAATATTTAGCTCACTTCGCCACCTCAGTTTATACCCAGCTATGTGCAAATCAGTCTTGAGCTCTTTTCCCTAGAGCTGGGTTTGCCTTAGGATGCCTTGCACCAACTTACTAAGCCTGGATTGAGTTCACAGAATTCTGCTAGGGGAAACTCCGCAAAATGCAAAAAAAATTGGATCTCCGCAAGCGGCTGAGTGCGTTGGATAAATGCTGTTCGCTGTGATTTTCAGTGCAAGTTGCTTGTCAGCACTGTGCAATCCACGCGAAGGGCACCAATCACAGTGCAGGCAGGCACTGGTTCCTTTGTGCTGCTTGAGTTGATTTTTACTTGAGCAGCAGCTTTCTCAACGCGAATAGACAGTTTCTCAACATGAGCGAGCATACGCGACCACTCTCAAAGAGAAATCTGACTGCTTGCGTTTGCGTTGAGAAATCTTCCCAGGAGGTGGATTTTCCTTGCTCGTGCTCGCCAACTTGCGAGGGAAAAAGCTTGAGCGATGGGCGGAGCGAAGTTTTTCAGAACTGCACGAACTCCGCGTAACGCAGAGTGTGGAAATCTCTGCAAACTGCATGAGCGGAGCTAAGTTCACCGCCCAGTCTTACAACTCACACTCCTGTGGTGTATGGGGAGTCAGGCATCGGTTTTTTACTGGAAATATAGTCCTAGGTTTTGTACCGGGTATAAGATTTTACTAGTTGTGGTATAAAAGTACATTCATACAATCACATATATACAAATATTCAGAAATATCACAACGCTAAGATAGTGATTAAAAAATGTAGCCAATACACATTTGAATATTAAATAGACTAATCTAGAAAAAAATCAGATTCTCCGATTTGCATTAATAACCTAAAGTTTTGTATGTCATTTCCAATTGATACTATGCTTCACTGAGCAGCCCAGCTTTGAAGAATAACGGAACCCTACGGTCACTAAGATTATTGCACTAATATCTAAAAGTTTCTTAAAATACTTAAAACCTCCTCTGATGATTAATAAACATTAATGATACACAAAAAGGTGCTTGTAATAAAACTTTTCAGATAAAAGTTTAGAAAAAAAACTACTTTGGTATTATACCAATTTGAGGTTAAAAAAATAAAAAAATTAACTTAAAAAAATGTAAAACTGCTTAAATATTAACCGCAAGCTCCACATCAGTAGAACTAGCCAATCTGTTGGGGGACAACTTCTCCTTAAGTTCCAAGCCCAATTTAAATATCTCGACAAGGCTATTACTATTTGTTCATGGGTTTTAGATCTAAAAACATGTTGTGCCACAATACAACAATTAAATCCCAGAATATGACAAATTGGACTAATCCACTTTGCGTGCCGTAAGAAATATCTTATACAGAAAAATAAAAAGTGGGCCTTTGATTCCTTAACTGAGGGACAGAAAGGACACTCATCCACTGGACCATTTACCCCTTTCCAGTTGGCAGTCAGTGAATTGAAAGGAAGAGTACAGATTCTAAAACGAAAATATAAAGTTTTGACTTTATGGCTGAGGTTATCTTATCCATGGAGGACTCGTATTGTAGGAGGGGTTTTAGGGCCAAAAATCTATCTATTATGCCCTATGGTCAAGCATCCTGCCAGATTTCAGTTACAACATGCTCCTGGTAATTCCAGTTGATCTAGGCAGCCATATCACTGTCCAGATTCTCTGGGTTTTACCACATTACAAGCATGTGTAACCCACTTCAGATTTTACTACATTGTAGATGCTTAGCCACTACACCTGCTTTGAGGATGTGTAATGTTTGTAAGCAAATCCCTTTCTATCTATGAAAGGAGTTAGGGATTAGCTCCAAATCCATGGAATTCCAATGGTATGTTCCCTCGACACAGAGTAGAGTTTCGTGCTAAATCACTTTATGTTAGACGTACATAATTTAGCATTTGCACTGTTAGTAATTTCCAAAAGAACACTTTGGCCAAGTTTGTGTCACTTTTGTGATGAAATCTGGTACAAAGTGTTAGTACATCTGCTCTACAAATTCTATATACTGGCACTATTGCAGCACTGGAACGTCACTTTTTTGATGTTCCAGTGGCATAATGTGCCACAAGCATATTTATAAGGCCACACAATGCCACATTACATAGCTTTTCATGGCCTTATAAATATGTGCCTCCCTCACGTAGAAAACTGCGTGAAAGGGGCTTTCCTAAGGTGTTGTTGGGCGTTCCCAGCAACATCTATGGCTTTTTGACACTGCCCGAGATTTACGAGAAAATGTAAGTCTGAGGCAGCACCAACATCTTACGCCTCCCCAGGGGAGGAGTAAGGGAGGCACAACGAGGAGAAATATCTATATTTTTCCTAGTATTTCCTCTTTCTATGTGTGCTGCATTTTGTGGCACACGTATAACGTGGAAAAAATCTCTTGTTATTGTTTTTGTGCAGGGAGGTTTCATTTCCTGAACAAAAATATTCATCCCTTGGCACCTTTCCACCATGAAGCAAAGGTGCCAGCTTTGGCGAACAGCAGCCCATTGTGTTCCGGCGCAGGGGAAAAGGACAGGAATGCGCTGTATCTAACAGATATGGTGCATTCCTGCCCTTTTATTTTGCCGCAGAGCAGCACAGCAGCAAGGCCGGCGGCGCTGCTCCATGGCAATGATGCCCTCAGTATATCAAATGTAACACAGTAAATGTGTCTGTATATACAAATAAAAATGCTTTACTACCCAAAGGAATCTTTTTTCAGCAATCCAAAATGTTTCTAAACCTATGTCTTGATGTTTGCATCTAGCACTTTGATGCCAATACATAGCTCATTGTGCTATATTAGGATGGCAACTTATGAAGTGCACGTAACAGAATGATATCTGTGACAAAAGCAGTAACCTACTGAGCTATCTACACAATATGCAAATCTGTGATATGCATGATGCATGTTGTGCTTTCCATCAGGAACAGTAACCCTCTATGCTACTTTAGCATGAGCCAAAACCACCACTGGACAAATCACTGATCCCTTCATCAAGTGCATTAACCACAAGAGGTAGCTCACAGTTGATATTATGCACTGATAAATACAGCTCACACAAAGATCTCAGCAGGCTGGTCTAATCTCTCCTTGCACTGTAATTGAAAGAGTGCTCCCTCCCCCCCCCAACCTTGAAACGATTGGTGGTATAAAGCCAACAATGTTACGAGTGCATGGTTGCAGACATACAAAATCAGGATTGAAAAAGTAACACAGTGGTTAGGGCTGTCTGTACTAATCAGACTTTATTACTACTCAAAGACAATCTTTTTATCAATCTTAGAATAAAGACATATTGAGAAAAAACAGTAAGGTTCTAGAATTATGCCTTACAGTTAGCATCCTGCTCCCTGACGCCATTTCATGGCTCACTGTGCTATATTAAAAATGATTGCAACCTGTGAACTGCAAGCAATAAAAGGATCCGTCTGTCAGAAGCAGTAACTCACCTGCCTATCTACATAAACATATATCTGGCACCTGCATGGTACAAAGTGTGCGTTGCATCAGGCCCAATAACCTGCCATTCTCCATTGAACGTCAAGACAGTATCTAGATAAAATGCAGATCTCTCTAGACAATGCATTAATGAAGCAGAGTTATCTTACCATTATAATTATGCTTTTAAATTGCTGGGCTCACAAAGATCACTGCAGCAGATGCTCAATATATAAGAAACTAGTGTGGATAATGCCCATTGTGAAGCCTTCTCAGCATCCTGTGACCACCAGAAGCTGATCAGTATGCACCAACAGTAAAGAAATCAAAACACAAACACTTGTCTGCAGCACATATAATCTGATCTCCAGTGCTCCAAGCTTTGCAGTAAAGGCCACATTTTTAGAAATATTGAAATAAGTAATGACTAAATGCAGTAAACAAGTGTCAAGAAGAGGAGTGACTCTTATCAGGATGATATCAAACGACTAATGTCATACAACAAGGGCTTGAAAAGCCAGATTAACGCAGTCTCATTGGCATGCTTCCACCCTTCCGTATGCTCTGAAAGATCTTCAGATGGATCCACGTCACCACCAGGAAAGCTGTCACTAAAGACCTTGTCACCATCTGACTGGACTATGGAAACACACTGTGCACTAGCATCACAAACCAACTACTGAAGAGACTCCAGACCATACAGAACTCAGCTGCCAGACACATCCTCAACATCCCCAAGCAGACCCTCACTACCCCCCACCTGAGGAATCTCCTGTGGCTCCCTGTCCAGAAAAGATGTAAACTCAAGATACTGACACACACCTACAAAGCCCTTACGAAAGAAGCCTAAATGATCTAAAGAATGCCAGATTTATGTAATGGAAATGTCCTCCAGTGGAGTGGTGTGGCTCACTGGTTAGAGGCGGCAGACCCGTAAGCAGAGAACGGCGCGGGACCAGGGTTCAATTCCCGGCGTGGCAGGGTCGTGGACCAGGGTCAAAACGGACTCGATAATTCTCGCCTCGGTGCTTACTCCAGCCAGGGAACACACTCGGCAACTCTGGGCATTAAGCTTGCCTCATCTCTACAATGGCCCCCCACAGACGCCGGGGATGCCTGGTTTCACATTGGAGATATCCAGAAAGGGACCATCTCACAGGGAAAACCAGGACGGGTTCCCCAGCGGTCTTCAGCGCCAGGATACTCCATGGAGTTGCAGTGCGCTTTACAAGTACACCCACATTCATTCCAGGCCAAATGCGCAACCGGTTCTCCAGAGCACATGAGTTCATGACCGGCTTGGGCTGTGTTAGTTGAGCACCTTTTCTTTGGTCAGTAGCAACTACAATGCCACTTTAGCACCAAGCATCAATAAGAATTCTACATTCTCCACACCAGGGGATTATACCCATTTAGAGGAATACACTTTTTGATGAAGTATACTCCTGCCACTCCCCAACACTATTTTGTTAGGGTTAGAAGATTTTTGTATGGCTGACCTAGACGATATTGCAGACCGGGCAGTGTCCAAGAGCATTTGAGAAAATGAGCGACCGTACCTCCCACTTAATTCAGAGCACCCAGATAACTTACATAATCATTCCCTAATCCAACCCATCCCTACCAATATCCTAAGAGCTACAAAACACAATCCTAGAGGCATAGTTGAAGACAACCTCGCACGAATCCCCCCATACCCGAACCCAACAGAGCACCAACCAAGACGCGGCTAAAATGTATACTCCTAAACTGTAGATCGAGATCAAGACATGCAACCAACATAGCTGACCTCATACTCGCTAATGAACCTGACCTACTAATCCTGACGGAAACATGGCTAAATGAATCATCTACGCCCATCCTGGACATACTGGTACCCGCCAAAGTATGATATTACAAGACTAGACAAAATTGATAGGCTAGGGGGTGGTTTCGCTTGCATACATCAGAGCAATATAACAGTATCCAGCTCCAACTCCCCTGTACTATCCTCCTGTGAATACCTTTGTTTAGATATCTCTAGCAATAACAAATCAATATGTTCACTACACACATTCTACCACCCTCCAGGGGATAACCTTAGCTTCATAGAACACCTCATGGATATTATAGCTACAAATGACAGACAATGGAATATTCAAATATTCCTGGGTGACTTCAATCTACATTGGGATCACCGAAACGACCCAGGGGTCAATAGCCTCAAAGCTTTCCTCTCAGACCGTAACCAAATCTTTAATAGCCCGACACACGATGAAGGCTCAACCCTCAACCTAGTAATTTCCAAGTTGTCTCCACGGAGCTTGAATCGATTCTCACTTGTGACTGGTCTGACCACCACATCATTACTTTCCACATCAAAGAATCAGTTAAACTACTCTCTGCACAACCCACGAGAATGAAAATTTGGAGGAGGAATCTATAAAAATATCAGTTCTGACCAACTCGCAACCTCTAATCCTAACATCTTGCTTCAACCTGAAGGCCTATTGATGTACAAGGTCTGACTAACCATTACTTCCACTCCATGAACATTTTAATAGACAAAATAGCTCCCTTACAAATGAAAAGAGTCTCCTTAACAGACTCAAAACCCTGGTATGATGGTAGGCTAAATGAAGACAGGTGATCCCTAAGAATAATTGTACGACGATGGAGATCTGCACCGTCCTCTGACCACCTCAAGCTACTAAGCACCACAAGAAACTCCTACTTTTGAAAGATCAGATGATCTAAAGCCGAATTCTTCAGTAATCAACAAGACCATGCCAAGAACTGTCCCAAAAAGCTATTTGTACTCATCAAAGCACAAACCAAGGGTGTACTCACCCACCTCCAGGCTACCCCCGACACGCTACCCAACTGTGAGCAATTTGCTTCCTTTTTTACTATGAAGACAGAAACCATAAAGACCAACCTGTTCAGCGACCGTATATTCCTTACTAACACTCAAATTAACACTGTACTGCCCCCAACAGGAGTCCCACTCATATGCCCCCCAAAGTTCAACCTTAAAAACAATACATCATGGTCCTCCTTCAACACTTACACTGAAAAAAGTATACTAAAAACGCTAATGGCTTTGAATCCCTATAGCCACTTCACAGACCCTCTTCCTGCAAACAACTTAAAAGACTTCCTTCCACTGTTACTGCCGCTATGGACCAAGATTATAAATTCCTCCCTTCCTCAAGGAACTATCCCATACATCCTTAAAACAGGACAGGTATCCCCTATCTTAAAGAAACCAACGTCCGACCCATCGGACTTAATTAACTAATGCCCAATATCCAACATCCCCACTCTGGCCAAACTCCTATAAAAATGTGTTCACACGCAGCATAGCAACTACATTGAACAATTCAACTTGCTCAACCAATACCAATCAGGCTTCCGCGCAGGTCACAGTACGGAATCAGCCATGACCCACATAATAGACGATGCACTAAAAGTCCTGGACCAAAACAAACCCTAGAAGGGGTGGAGATTCTAATTACAGCACTCCTAATGATTTCAATTATAATAGTCTGGGCATAAAGTACATGAGGCCCTAGATATAACACACTCTAGTTATCATAGAGAATACCGTAAGGGACAAAGAACAAAATTCTATTCAATGGGGGGTTCCAGAGAAACTTCAAATACAGTCCAGTTTTTGATTTCTTCACTCTTTTATTGATATTCAAATTTCATTAGACACAAATTCTCCCAGCACGTAAATCGCCAACACGTGTTTCGTCCCACACAAGGACTTCATCAAGGCATAAATGTGGTGGAGTGGAAGTTGTGTTCGATCATCAAAATAAAAGACGCAAACTGTAGTGTAATTGATGTAGAATACCATTCAATTTGATGATAGAGTCTATAAATGTAGTATAGGGTGAGGAAATTGTTCAAGTCTGTCAACCCATCGCAATAACAACCAGGTACGATGGAGCTAATGTACTCACTAGGCGTAAATCTGTTTAGGGTTTAAACATCTCATGTGGAGTAACGGTCTGTGTATATAATGGACGGCTGAAAAGTGTTCGTGAAGTTTATGTTTCTGCAACCATAATAAGTTGCTTAGCAGAAAATCAAGTCATAGCGATTCCACACAGATCCGTCCTGCTGCGAGGACGGATCTGGGTGGAATCGCTACGACTGGGGAGCCCTCCGCGAAGAGTTCCTAAAAGTGTTGACAGACGGGCTGACTCCTATACCGCTGACAGGGAGATGTTGGAGTTAAGGCAGGGCAACAATGACCTGTTACAGTATTTAAACGCTTTCCGATGTCTTGTGGCCGAAACCAAGTGGCCTGTCTCTAAACAAACAGCACTCTTCCATCAAGGGCTGAGTGAGGAACTCAAGGACGTGGTAGCGCAGATCGACCCCCAACCCAAAACCTGTGAAGGTCTGATCAATTTGGTGTTACGATTGGATCACCGGTTGAGCGAGAGAAAAGGCGACCACAAAAGAAAGGGAAAACCCCTGCCCTCCTACGTGTCAATGGGAAACCCCGAATCCAGCTCCGCCACGAAAGCAGAGCCAATGGACATCGGAGCCATCCGGGTCAGCCTGACAGCCACAGAAAAGTAATCACGCCGCAAACAAGGTCTATGCTTGTACTGTGGCAATAAGGGACATTACGTCCGAGAGTGTCCTGCTAAGCCGAAGACCAGTCGATACCGGGCCAACAGGACTGTTATGGCGGTAGTGGACGTGCCGGCGGAAAACTAATGGACTCTTGGAGTAACGTCTGCATCCCTTCTTTGTCAAGTTTGGAGCATGTGGGACAACAACACTTGTTCATCACGGTATACATAGGCCTTCAAACACATTGGATTCCTGTGGTGGCCATGGTTGATTCCGGGGCCACAGGCATCTTTATGGACCAGAAAGAAGCACAGAGATTGGGCATCTCTCTCATTCCCAAGGACGTACCTGAAGATGTGTATGCAGTGGACGGGAGACGGTTGATTACTGGACCTATTGGGCATCACACAAGGGTACTTCCTGTTAAGTGAAATGAAATGAAGAAATGAATAGAAATTTGTAACGCGCAAACTAAGCTCGAAGGCATCAAGGCGCCTAACAGCAAAAACCATAAAAATGAATGCACAGTAACTACGGGTAAGCCTTTGAAAACAGCCATGTTTTCAATGCCTTTCGAAAAAGCAGGACAGAGGGTTGAGATTTTATTTCGCAGGGAAGGGTATTCCATAGCTTAGGGGCAATTGAAGAAAAAGCCCTACCGCCCCATTTATTCCTACGGAAACGGGGGACCACCAACAGGTTCTTTTAAGAGGAGCGTAAGTCTCTGCCCGATACATAGGGTAGTAGCAGCTTCTTAATACCCCCCGCCCCTTTACCAGAGAGAGCACTATAGGTCAGAGAGAGTATTTTAAAGGTGATCCTTGATTCAATCGGAAGCCAGTGTAAGGCCTTCCTGGCTGCCGTTGCAGACGCTAATCTGGGAGCATTCAAAACAAATTTGGCGGCCGCATTTTGGGCAGTCTGAAGACGCTGTAGCAGGTTCTTATTCATGCCGGTGTATAAGGCGTTACAATAGTCAAGTCGCGAAGCCACAAGTGCTACCACCACTTGCTTCCGCGCCTGAGGGGACAGGTAATGTTTTATTTTTCGGAGTATTTTAATAATACCCCAGCAGGTAGCAACAGTTCTGTTAACCTGCAAAGTCATAGCGAGGGCGGGATCAATCAGAACTCCCAAGTTCCGTGCTGACTCCGTAGGAGTGGGGCAGGTCCCCAAAGAGGGCGGCCACCAATCTGGTGACCAGATGTTGTTATTAGGGCCAAACACCAAGATCTCAGTCTTCTCACCGTTCAACTTTAGTGAATTGTAGATCATCCACTGGGACACTGCTTCCATGCAGTTCCTAAAGTTGAACGGTGATGAGTTACCCAGATGGGAAAGGGAGACCAAGATCTGTGTGTCATCAGCATAAGAGACTACCTCCATCCCAAAAGATCTAATCAGCCTGGCAAGCAGGGTCACATAGATGTTAAACAGGGTCGAACTTAATGCGGACCCCTGTGGGACCCCGCATTGCACAGGTAGGGATGGAGATAGAAACTCTCCCAGCTTGACCCTCTGTTCCCTCTGGTCCAGGAAGGAGGCCAGCAGACTCAGAGCCGCCCCTTCCACTCCTATCTCCCTCAGGCGAGATGATAAAACCGAGGGGGAAAGGGTATCGAAGGCGGCTGTTAGGTCCAAAAGGACCAGGACGGTGGTATGTCCCTGGTCTACCTCCAGGCGGATGTTATTCAGGACAACCGTAAGGGCTGACTCGGTGCTATGGTGCCTCCTGAAGCCGTGTTGGGATTGACCCAAGAGATCCGAGGAGTCAAGAAAAGCCGCCAGATGTTGATTGAGGTGAGACTCCATCATCTTTGCCGGAGCTGGAAGCAAAGAGATGGGGCGATAATTCTTGAGCACCTCAGGATCAAGTGTAGGCTTCTTTAGGAGGGGCTTGACCACCGCACTCTTCCATTGGGATGGAAAAGTGCCCTCTCTCATGGCCCTATTCATAATGTCCAGCAGTAAGGGCAGTAAGGAATCTCTGCACTCCTTCAGGACTTTAAGGGGGAATGGGTCCAATGGGGATCCCGACCTTGTCCTGTTTAAAAGCAGGTCAAGTTCCTGATAAGACAGGGGCGGAAAATCAGACAGAGTCGTAACGGTGGTAGACGAAATCTCCTTTGAGAGCGGAACAGAGGGGACAGGCGGAGGGGAGGTGATGGATCTTTGTAATTCAAGATTTGCGTAAATGTCTGCAATCTTCGAGTGAAAGAATCCTGCTATATTATCACAGAATTCCTGGGTGCCTACTACAGGATCGGGCATCTGTAACGTACAGAGCGAGTCCACTGCTTTGAAAAGATGCCTAGGAGAGGAAAGGGCCATAGTCAGGTTAGCAAAGTACTCTTGCTTCACTCTGATGATCTCCATCTTGTACTCCTTAAGGAGTTTCTTGTGTTTATCCCTCTCCTTCATATTCCAGCTCGTATGGGAAATGGCACGAGGAGAGGATCGACTTCAACATCATCTGAGCACCACAGTATGGGGTGATTTTGGGTCTGCCATGGCTCCAAAAGCACAGCCCTTCGGTCAATTGGAAGACCCATAAACTAAGGATGACTTCTCAGCATTGTTTACAGCAGTGCGGTGTGAGTAAAGGATCTAGCATCACCAACCAGGAGCCGGTTCACATGGTCGCCATGGTGGCAGAGAAAGTGGTCGCACTTCCCCGTGTTTACCACAGCTATGGTGACATCTTCGATGAGGTGCATGCGGAGGTGCTCCCTCCGCACATGGTCTATGATATCCAAATAGACCTGGTTCCAGGGGCATGTGTACCCAGCGGCCGACTGTGCGCCTTAACGGAGCCGGAAAACATACATTTGTGTTCCTACCTTGACAAGCTCCTGGGGTTGGGCTTCATTAGACCTTCCAAACCCCCCGGCAGCATCGCCCCTCTTCTTCATTCCGAAAGCCAATGGGGAATTGAGGGCATGTGTGGACTTTAGGGCATTGAATGATATCACCGTTAAGAACAGGTATCCCTTGACCCTCATAAGTGTCTTGTTGGAACAGGTGAAGAAAGCCCGGGTATACCCCAAACTCAACCTCAAGGGGGCATACTATCTTGTGCGCATGAGGAATGGTGACGAGTGGAAGACAGCGTTTAAGACCCGATTCGGCCTCTTCGAATACCTCGTCATGCCGTTCGGGCTCTGCAACGCCCCTGCGGCGTTTCAGTTCTTCCTCAACTACATGTTCCGTGACGTACTGGATGTATACGTGGTGGTGTACATAGATGATATCCTCATCTACTCAGACACAGAAGAGGACCACGTCCAACACGTGACATCGGTACTCAGGAAGCTTAGAGAGAACATGCTGTTCTGCAAGCTCAGCAAGTGTGACTTCCATGTCACATCCGTGGAGTTTCTTGGAGTAATGCTGAGCCCGAATGGGCAGGAGATGGCAGAACGCAAGATCAAGGCGGTGGAGGAATGGCCTGTCCCACAAGGCGTCAAAGATGTGCAGAGCTTCATCGGTTTCGCCAACTTTTATCAGCGTTTTATCAAGGGGTTTTCGGGATTGGTGGCCCCGCTCACTCAACTGCTGTGGAAATCCCAGGAGTTCGTCTGGAACCAAGAGGCGCAAGATGCGTTTGTGGCTCTGAAGAAAGCGTTCGGCACAGCACCGGTACTAGCTCACCCCGATCCGGAACAACCATATGTGGTGGAGGCGGACGCTTCGGAGGTGGCTCTGGGGGCCATCCTGTCCCAACGTCATCCAGAAACAAGCCTACTCCATCCTGTGGCCTTCATGTCCAGAAAACTTAACGGCGCCGAACGTAACTACCACATCGCAGAGAAGGAACTGCTGGCGATTAAAGATGGCTTCAGGGAGTGGCGGCATCTGTTAATGGGTGCCAGGCATGTAGTCACGGTATTCACGGACCACAGGAACCTGCAGTTCATGATGGCGGCAAGGCACCTCTCTCCCCGGCAGCTGAGGTGGATGCTCTTCTTCGCCGGATTCAACTTTCACATCACGTATCGGCCCGGGACAGAAAATAAAAAGGCGGATGCGCTTTCCAGTCAATCTGCTACCGAAGAACCACGGCCTTTCACGGAACAATCCATCATCCACCCCAAGCTGGTGTTGGGGGTTATACAGCCGGATGCTTTTCTCAAGGGCATCCAGAGGGGGATCCGTTCCTTTACCTGGAAGAGGTGGCTCCTCAGTCACAGGGAATGGCAAGTCAGAGACGGGATACCGGTGAACGGTCGTTGGTTGCTGATACCTACTCCTCAACTCCAGAAACAGGCCTTCGCTTTGTGCCATGTGTCGCCCTGTGCGGGTCAACTTGGATTCGCGAAAACAGTAGCCAGGCTGGGGAGGCACTTCTGGTGGCCGGCCATGAGAGCGGATGTCCGGAGGTGGGGAGCGGACTGCTCGACATGTGCCACCATGAAAGCCGATCACAGGCGTCAGCAAGTGCTCCTTCAACCTCTACCTATGCCAAGCCGACCGTGGAAGAACATATCATTGGACTTCGTCGTGTGTCTGCCCGGGGATCAGTGGAACATGGCAATCCTGGTGGTGGTTGACTACCTTACGAAAATGGGGCACTTCGTCGCATGCAAGCAGGTGCCAACTGCGGGCCAGTTGGCAACGATGTTACTAAGGAACGTGGAGAGACTACACGAGTTGCCCAACGTAATCGTATCGGACAGAGGGTCCCAGTTCCTCAGCCCAGTTCTGGAAGACGTGGTGTTCGGCGTTGCACGTCAAGTCGTCCCTGTCCACGAGCTACCACCGTCAGACGGACGGCCATACGGAGCGCCTGAACCAATCTCTCAAGCAATACCTGCGCTGTTTTGTGGAGCAAGGGAAGGACGAATGGGTGGATCTGCTGTGGATAGCAGAAATATCATATAACAATGCCACACATAGCTCCACCAAAACTTCCCCCTTCTATGGCAACTACGGACATCACCCCCAGTTTCTGCCTTTTGTTCACCCCCTCAGGGACAGCAGGATACCCAAAACCTCCAAGAGGGTCGCTCACATCAAGGAAACTCTGCTGCGTTCCCGAAAGCACTTGGATGCCGCCAAGGTTGCGTACAAGGCCATGGCTGACAGGAAGAGGAGGCCTGGGCCCTTGTACAGGGTAGGTGATCATGTCTGGGTCTCTACCAGGAACATGCGGTTTCATAAACGTAGCTTGTTCCATCCGAAATACATAGGCCCTTATGGCATCACCAAGTGCATTAGCCCGGTGAACGTGAGAATGTGTTTGCCTCAAAGGCTGAGGATCCATCCTGTTTTCCACGTCTCCTTGCTGAAACCATCGGCGGTGCGGGCCCGGGCGACTCCAGTGCCGGTGTCGATGGATTCAGAGGTGGAATATGAGGGACTCCAAGTGGTGAAGTGGCAAATTGTGGTACCTAGTGGCCTGGAAAGGTTACGGCCCGAGGAGCAGTCATGGGCACCGACAGCCGGGGTGCATGCACCCCGCTTGGTGTCCATATATCACAGAAAGAATCCTGCTGGTGCTGGGTCGGTGAGATGGTGTTGATGAAGGGAGGATGTACTGTCATGGTTCCCCTCGCCCCTGCCATCCCGCTGACTACTGCGCGATCCGTCACAGGAATGATCGGTGCCCCTACAAGACCGGGACTACAACTATCAGCCTGCCTAGCGAGAGGATCGCGGATCGGAAACACCTTCATAAGCGTTTTACAGCGAGGACGCAGCGTCGGATATTCTGAACCCTTGCCGACGTCGGTTACAGCCACAAGACCCAGTCTCGTGGAATCCCGTTCTGTGCAGTGTACCGGAGGAACAAGAATCGGACGTAAGAGTGAGCGGCGTCTCCCTGTCCCCGCTTCGTGATCCTTGTTATCCAGCTGAGACGCACACCACGGAGGTGTTTGCCGCGTCTCAGCTGAAAGGCGCGTCAAGTGCAGAACACCATAGCTGGATGCAGATGCGAGATTGAGTGGCTGCTCTCCGCCCCCGCCCTCAGACCCATTGGTATCTAGCTGAGACGCACACCGCAGAGGTGTTTGCCACGTCTCAGCTGTGGAGCCCCAGAGAGTTTTGTGCCATAGGAAATCGGAGCAGAGGAAAGGAGGCAAGATCGAGCGACTGCTCTCTGCCCCACTCCTTCCACAGCATCGGTAACAGAGACGCACACCGCGGAGGTGCTTGCCGCGTCTCTGTTACAAGACACAAGAGGCTGTACGTTGGTCCTCTATACAACCTTGGGGGTAAGCTTTTTGAAGGGAGGACGTTGAGTGGCTGTTCACTGACTCCAGTCACGGACTGAATGGTCGAGTGCCTGGCTGGGCATTCCCAAGTTCGTGGCATAACCAAGAGCACCCACACCACCGTCAGTATTCCCTTAGCAGCTGTCGAACGGCATTGTCGGCCGTTTCTTAGCACGGTGCCCTCCGTTGGCGGCGTACACCGGGACCGGTGTGCATGCGGGGGACGGTAAGAGCCCCTGGTGCTGCTAAAGCGTATCGTTGACTTTGCTTTATTTTCATTGTCTTGTACGATTTTCAGTTCGGCTAATTCTGCCATTTTCTTCTTATCCATTAAAGTCATCATTAGCCGCTTACTGTCTGTTTCTCTTGTTGTAACCGAGCCTTCCCTGATCCCGGGAACATTAGGGTGTTACACAATATCCGACCTCATTAACAATACCATTCCCCTGGTCGGGTGACAAGCCATGGCTACCTTGGATGACATGTTGGCAGCTTTGGCTGCTGTTCAGATAGAGCTCGCTCCATCTAGGCTGGAAACAGCGGACGTAAAGGCCAGACCAGATGTTCTACAGAGAGACCCTTACAAGCAGGACCTTCCGCCACGACTCCTTACCCTGCTGTAGTGGTGGAAATGCCTGTCTCTATCCCTTTAGCCACACCCGAGAGGTACAGCGGAGACCCCAACACCGTGCAGGTTTTTCTCACACAAGTGGCTTTGCATCTGTCGTGCAAACCCAAGGCGTTCCCCACCAGCCAAGCAAGGGTGACATTTCTCATATCCTACCTCGCAGGCAATGCAGCACAATGGGCAGTTCCGCTGGTGAGCAGGGATGACCCTTCCTGTGTGATTGGGGAGCCCTCCGCGAAGAGTTCCTAAAAGTGTTCAACAGACGTACTGACTCCTATACCGCTGACAGGGAGATGTTGGAGTTAAGGCAGGGCAACAATGACCTGTTACAGTATTTAAACGCTTTCCGATGTCTTGTGGCCGAAACCAAGTGGCCTGTCTCTAAACAAACAGCACTCTTCCATCAAGGGCTGAGTGAGGAACTCAAGGACGTGGTAGCGCAGATCGACCCCCAACCCAAAACCTGTGAAGGTCTGATCAATTTGGTGTTACGATTGGATCACCGGTTGAGCGAGAGAAAAGGCGACCACAAAAGAAAGGGAAAACCCCTGCCCTCCTACGTGTCAATGGGAAACCCTGAATCCAGCTCCACCACGAAAGCAGAGCCAATGGACATCGGAGCCATCCGGGCCAGCCTGACAGCCACAGAAAAGTAATCACGCCGCAAACAAGGTCTATGCTTGTACTGTGGCAATAAGGGACATTACGTCCGAGAGTGTCCTGCTAAGCCGAAGACCAGTCGATACCGGGCCAACAGGACTGTTATGGCGGTAGTGGACGTGCCGGCGGAAAACTAATGGACTCCCGGAATGGTGAAGGGGCATCTTGGAGTAACGTCTGCATCCCTTCTTTATCACGTTTGGAGCATGTGGGACAACAACACTTGTTCATCACAGTAGACATAGGCTTTCAAACACAATGGATTCCTGCAGTGGCCATGGTTGATTCCGGGGCCACAGGCATCTTTATGGACCAGAAAGAAGCACAGAGATTGGGCATCTCTCTCATTATCAAGGACGTACCTGAAGATGTGTATGCAGTGGACGGGAGACGGTTGATTACTGGACCTATTGGGCATCACACGATGGAACTTCCTGTTAAGTGAAATGAAATGAAGAAATGAAGAGAAACTTGTAACGCGCAAACTAAGCCCGAAGGCATCAAGGCACCTAACAGCAAAAACCATAAAAATGAATGCACAGTAACTACGGGTAAGCCTTTGAAAACAGCCAGGTTTTTAATGCCTTTCGAAAAAGCAGGACAGAGGGTTGAGATTTTATTTCGCAGGGAAGGGTATTCCATAGTTTAGGGGCAATTGAAGAAAAAGCCCTACCGCCCCATTTATTCCTACGGAAACAGGGGACCACCAACAGGTTCTTTGAAGAGGAGCGTAAATCTCTGCCCGATACATAGGGTAGTAGCAGCTTCTTAATACCCCCGCCCCTTTACCAGAGAGAGCACTATAGGTCAGAGAGAGTATTTTAAAGGTGATCCTTGATTCAATCGGAAGCCAGTGTAAGGCCTTCCTGGCTGCCGTTGCAGACGCTAATCTGGGAGCCTTCAGAACAAATTTGGCGGCCGCATTTTGGGCAGTCTGAAGACGCTGTAGCAGGTTCTTATTCATACCGGTGTATAAGGCGTTACAATAGTCAAGTCGCGAAGCCACAAGAGCTACCATCACTTGCTTCCGCGCCTGAGGGGACAGGTAATGTTTTATTTTTCGGAGTATTTTAATAATACCCCAGCAGGTAGCAACAATTCTGTTAACCTGCAAAGTCATAGCGAGGGCGGGATCAATCAGAACTCCCAAGTTCCGTGCCGACTCCGTAGGAGTGGGGCAGGTCCCCAAAGAGGGCGGCCACCAATCTGGTGACCAGATGTTGTTATTAGGGCCAAACACCAAGATCTCAGTCTTCTCACCGTTCAACTTTAGTGAATTCTAGATCATCCACTGGGACACTGCTTCCATGCAGTTCCTAAAGTTGAACGGTGATGAGTTACCCAGATAGGAAAGGGAGACCAAGATCTGTGTGTCGTCAGCATAAGAGACTACCTCCATCCCAAAAGATCTAATCAGCCTGGCAAGCAGGGTCACATAGATGTTAAACAGGGTCGAACTTATTGCCGACCCCTGTGGGACCCCGCATTGCACAGGTAAGGATGGAGATAGAAACTCTCCCAGCTTGACCCTCTGTTCCCTCTGGTCCAGGAAGGAGGCCAGCAGACTCAGAGCCGCCCCTTCCACTCCTATCTCCCTCAGGCGAGATCTTAAAACCGAAGGAGAAAGGGTATCGAAGGCGGCTGTTAGGTCCAAAAGGACCAGGACGGTGGTATGTCCCTGGTCTACCTCCAGGCAGATGTTATTCAGGACGACCGTAAGGGCTGACTCGGTGCTATGGTGCCTCCTGAAGCCGTGTTGGGATTGATCCAAGAGATCCGAGGAGTCGAGAAAAGCCACCAGATGTTGATTGAGGTGAGACTCCATCATCTTTGCCGGAGCTGGAAGCAAAGAGATGGGGCGATAATTCTTGAGCACCTCAGGATCAAGTGTAGGCTTCTTTAGGAGGGGCTTGACCACCGCACTCTTCCATTGGGATGGAAAAGTGCCCTCTCTCATGGCCCTATTCATAATGTCCAGCAGTAAGGGCAGTAAGGAATCTCTGCACTCCTTCAGGACTTTAAGGGGGAATGGGTCCAATGGGGATCCTGACCTTGTCCTGTTTAAAAGCAGGTCAAGTTCCTGATAAGACAGGGACGGAAACTCAGACAGAGTCGTAACGGTGGTAGATGAAATCTCCTTTGAGAGCGGAACAGAGGGGACAGGCGGAGGGGGGGTGACGGATCTTTGTAATTCAAGATTCGCTTAAATGTCCGCAATCTTCGAGTGAAAGAATCCTGCTATATTATCACAGAATTCCTGGGTGCCTACTACAGGATCGATTCAGAAAAGGGGGTGGTGATGAACAGAGTGTCTGAATTAAGCAGACCACTCTTACCCAGTCCAAAGATCAGGGCTTGATCCATCACCGTTTTTTAGCTCACTGCACCATCCCAGCTCAGAACCTGGGTACATGCAAATTAGTCTGTTCCTGTCCCAGTGCATGATGGGAACAGGGCAAACCAAACTACCAAGCCAATTCTTATACTGGGAAGGAAACAAGCTTCCGGGGACCGGTTTCTGGCATTTCAGCCGTCGTCGGGCCGGCTTGCTTGAATCCTGATGGTGCAGTGAGCAAGGGATGCGCTTTCCAGTCAATCCGCTACCGAAGAACCACAGCCTTTCACGGAACAATCCATCATCCACCCCAAGCTGGTGTTGGGGGTTATACAGCCGGATGCTTTTCTCAAAGGCATCCAGAGGGGGATCCGTTCCTTTACCTGGAAGAGGTGGCTCCTAAGTCACATTGAATGGCAAGTCAGAGACGGGATACCGGTGAACGGTCGTTGGTTGCTGATACCGACTCCTCAACTCCAGAAACAGGCCTTCGCTTTGTGCCATGTGTCGCCCTGTGCGGGTCAACTTGGATTCGAGAAAACAGTAGCCAGGCTGGGGAGGCACTTCTGGTGGCCGGCCATGAGAGCGGATGTCCGGAGGTGGGGAGCGGACTGCTCGACATGTGCCACCCTGAAAGCCGATCACAGGCGTCAGCAAGTGCTCCTTCAACCTCTACCTATGCCAAGCCGACCGTGGGAGAACATGTCATTGGACTTCGTCGTGTGTCTGCCCGGGGATCAGGGGAACATGGCAATCCTGGTGGTGGTTGACTACCTTACGAAAATGGGGCACTTCGTCGCATGCAAGCAGGTGCCAACTGCGGGCCAGTTGGCAACGATGTTACTAAGGAATGTGGAGAGACTACACGGGTTACCCAACGTAATCGTATCAGACAGAGGGTCCCAGTTCGTCAGCCCAGTTCTGGAAGACGTGGTGTTCGGCTTTGCACGTCAAGTCGTCCCTGTCCACGAGCTACCACCCTCAGACGGACGGCCATACGAAGCGCCTGAACCAATCACTCAAGCAATACCTGCGCTGTTTTGTGGAGCAAGGGAAGGACGAATGGGTGGATCTGCTGTGGATAGCAGAAATATCATATAACAATGCCACACATAGCTCCACCAAAACTTCCCCCTTCTATGGCAACTACGGACATCACCCCCAGTTTCTGCCTTTTGTTCACCCCCTCAGGGACAGCAGGATACCCAAAACCTCCAAGAGGGTCGCTCACATCAAGGAAACTCTGCTGTGTTCCCGAAAGCACTTGGATGCCGCCAAGGTTGCGTACAAGGCCATGGCTGACAGGAAGAGGAGGCCTGGGCCCTTGTACAGGGTAGGTGATCATGTCTGGGTCTCTACCAGGAACATGCGGTTTCGTAACCGTAGCTTGTTCCATCCGAAATACATAGGCCCTTATGGCATCACCAAGTGCGTTAGCCCCGTGAACGTGAGACTGTGTTTGCCTCAAAGGCTGAGGATCCATCCTGTTTTCCACGTCTCCTTGCTGAAACCATCGTCGGTGCGGGCCCGGGCGACTCCAGTGCCGTGTCGATGGATTCAGAGGTGGAATATGAGGGACTCCAAGTGGCGAAGTGGCAAATTGTGGTACCTAGTGGCCTGAAAAGGTTACGGCCCCGAGGAGCAGTCATGGGCACCGGCAGCCGGGGTGCATGCACCCCGCTTGGTGTCCATATATCACAGAAAGAATCCTGCTGGTGCTGGTTCGGTGGGACGGGGTTGATGAAGGGAGGATGTACTGTCATGGTTCCCCTCGCCCCTGCCATCCCGCTGACTGCTGCGCGATCCGTCACAGGAATGATCGGTGCCCCTACAGGACCTGGACTACAACTATCAGCCTGCCTAGCGAGAGGATCGCGGATCGGAAACACCTTCATAAGCGTTTTACAGCGAGGACACAGCGTTGGATATTCTGAACCCTTGCCGACGTCGGTTACAGCCACAGGACCCAGTCTCTTGGAATCCCGTTCTGTGCAGTGAACCGGAGGAACAAGAATCGGATGTAAGAGTGAGCGGCGTCTCCCTGCCCCCGCTTCGTGATCCTTGTTATCCAGCTGAGACGCACACCACGGAGGTGTTTGCCGCGTCTCAGCTGAAAGGCGCGTCAAGTGCAGAACACCATAGCTGGATGCAGATGCGAGATTGAGCGGCTGCTCTCCGCCCCCGCCCTCAGACCCATTGGTATCTAGCTGAGACGCACACCGCGGAGGTGTTTGCCACGTCTCAGCTGTGGAGCCCCAGAGAGTTTTGTGCCATAGGAAATTGGAGCAGAGGAAAGGAAGCAAGATCGAGTGGCTGCTCTCTGCCCCACTCCTTCCATAGCATCGCTAACAGAGACGTACACCACGGAGGTGCTTGCCGCGTCTCTGTTAAAAGACACAAGAGCCGGTACGTTGGTCCTCTATACAACCTTGGGGGTAAGCTCTTTGAAGGGAGTAGGTTGAGCGGCTGTTCACTGACTCCAGTCACGGACTGAATGGTCGAGTGCCCGGTTGGGCATTCCCAAGTTCGTGGCATAACCAAGAGCACCCACACCACCAACAGTATTCCCTTAGCATCTGTCGAACGGCATTGTCGGCCGTTTCTTAGCACGGTGCCCTCCGTTGGAGAACGGTAAGAGCCCCTGGTGCTGCTAAAGGGTATCGTTGACTTTGCTTTATTTTCATTGTCTTGTATGCTTTTCAGTTCGGCTAATTCTGCCATTTTCTTCTTATCCATTAAAGTCATCATTAGCCGCTTACTGTCTGTTTCTCTTGTTGTATCCGGGCCTTCCCCGATCCCAGGAACATTAGGGTGTTACAACCTTCTCAGGAATGGCTCCCAGCATCTGGAATGCTTTGCCTACAGAAACAAGACATAACCCATCTACTGCCTCCTTAAAAAAACAAGTGAAATCGCTTCTCATGGCTAAATTTACTGGAACTATTTACCTGTCTCTAAAATATAATTACCAGTTTGTATTAATTATCAATATGTATTTGAATTGCCTATATTTTTCTATGCATGTATCTGTGTCCTACATCTGCCCAGTAAAGCGCTCTGATACCCGCAAGGGTTTTGTTTGTGCTATATAAAACCTCCAAAATAAACCAAATAAATAAATACTTTATTACACTCTCTAGGCCCACCAACCCTGTTGCCTCACTTCCAATTTAAAGTCTGTTTATGCTTTGAGACTGCCATCTAATTTAACCCATTCTTCATTTTCTTCCCTGTTTGTCAGAGTATCAATAGGCAATTCACTGTTTCATCTTCCTTTTCCTATGTCTAATATTGCTGCAGCCATCAAAGTAACCTAAGCTATCATCAATATGACGTCAAGGTATGGTTGTGCCTGCTGAAAGCTGTAGAGAGTTTTACATCTGCAGTCACAACTCACCGGGTTGGGCCACCGGTATACAGGAAGGATTCCTATCTGCTTCGTCCAGGACTATGGCCTGCTTTGGTGCCCTTTCAACCCTGGTAGCCTTCAGTTGTTTCTGTTGGTGGTAGGCTGCTCTGAGAGTGGTCAGGATGTTGGACTAAGAGAAAGAAGTTTGGAGATACGGAGAATCAGAGATGCCAGTTGGATTAAGAGTTGCCTACTTACAAATCAGTCAGAAAAGGGAGACGAGGGGCACAATTCTCAAGCTCAGGCCACCGACGTTTCTATTATTATTTTCTTCTTCATAAACACTCTGGTCCACTGTGTGTTTCGTGAGACAATTGCTTCCTCAGGCCCACATAACTTCTTGTCAAACATACTACAAATAGAACAAAAAAGCGAAAGTAAGGAAATACAAATTGTATTCGCACGTGGCATTAAAGTGCATGTCCCTAATATGCCATTCCATATCCACATTCTTAGTAACTACAAAAAAGTAAGAAATCTTAGATTAGTTCTAAAATCCTAGTGGTATGGCACCAAAAAAAGATCTTCATGAATGTCTTATTCTTTCATACTACATCTACTAGCACCAAGTACAGCTCAATGATGCATGGCAGTACTAGTAAGAACAGTATTATACCTGTTCAATATCAAATTTATTTTTTATCCCACACTTATATGTTATCACACATTAAAGCACATTATTCAATCAATTATTAAGGCAGGCCATAATTTATTATTACAATGATCATAATATACTACGTATCATATTTCAGAACTTTCAGTTTTTCAATTTATTCTCCATTTGCCTGGTAAATGTAATCTATATTTGTATAAATAATATAACATTTATTAATCACATTTTTACTGATTCAAATCATGCTGTAGAGCAAATGTAACAACTAAACACATGGTTTTTCATACTTAAACTGCATCATATTTCCATAATTAATGATAATGCTAAAGTCATATTTATTAGACAAAGTGAGGAAAATTAGATTTTCGCAATGCACCTACAATGCTTTTGGAAACAGAACAAGTTAAGGGAAGAGAAGAGGAGGAAGGTTTGAAATCAGAAAAGAGGAGTCTGAAAAATAGGTGTTTCAAGATAGGCAAGAGAAGAATGGAAAACATATTAACTATTCAATTTATCAGAGAAAACGTTATCAGATGTAGAAGTAAAAGTTCTAAATAAAGGATTGTTAGAAGATTATAATTCTGTAAAGGCTCTCATTTTAATATTTTGTTAATTTAAAACAGACTTGTTTTTAATTTGTAGGGAATCTTACATTTGCTAAATTCTTTGAAATGACACCATCCATAGGAAACCGAGGTATTAGAGATTACTCTGACACAAGCAAAACTGTGAAACCTCATGCTGATTTACATATAGTATTGATATAAGATGAAGAGAATGATGTTTCCTTTCCCGAATTAGGATAAGATTGGCATACATGCTCAGTGAGCAAGACTGCAGGACTGCCGAAACGAGCCTGGTGGTACTTTGGTGGCATGTAAAAGCATTAAACACCACAGCTGAAGAACTAACCTGATTTCATGTCTCTCCTTTAATCCTAGAAGTGTCAATGCCATTACAGCATTTGTTGAAAGGATAGGCAGATATGTAGATGTGTGTATAAATATATATACACACACACACATATTTCCATGACATTCTGGACATAGAGCTTAGACTAAAGTCTTCCTTTGTACCAATTCTTCCCTGTAGGGACAGTATTGACATTTTCTAACAATTCTTTTGGGACGATTTTGAGAAGTTGGGCCGAATAAGTCTGTGGTACAATGTAACACAGACAGTAAAAGAAGGTCTGAAACATTACAGGAAACAACCATAAGAAAGGACTACAAGGAGGTAGTGTGGTGATTCTTAATTTTACTGATTATAATAATCAGGCACTCAATGATGTAAAGTGTTATGAGAAATCAACAGAGAACAATACTCAAAATCAATTAATATTGAATGATTGATGCGAATTAGAACCATTATTAGATGATAAATTAAAAGACCAGTGAAGAGTCTCCCTTACAACGTGTTGTTAACGTTTTCCTCAGAATTCCTCAGAATATAGTTCCACTTCCAGAAAGATCCATTACATTTGATATACGATGTCTCACTGAAAAATGTGTATTGAAAATACATATATGACCTGTTTTTTAAACCAATGGTGACAACTCTTTTTTTATTTGAGACATTAATGATTTCCTTAATAGAATATATGACATTCCATGGGAAACCTATTTTTGGCAATCAAGGATTTTAACTCATTACATACAGATCATGATAGAGGACTTAAGGTAATGACAATATTGAAATTATTGGGACCTGCTAATTTTTTGTCCCGTAATAAAATGGTAACAGCATTTACTAGATTCATCTTAAATAATTTGTTTTGATCAAGATTGCCTATACACACAAACTAAAGGAAAAATAGTAGGTTCAAGATCCGCACCCTCAAATGAAAATGTATTTATGGGTAAATTTGAGAGAGTGTGGATGAATGAACAGCACATTCTATAATTTGATGTCAATTTGATTCTGTGCTGTCGCTTTACTGCCGTTTAAAAAAAAATGTTAATAGGTCAAGGGACAATTTGAAGCAGTTTAATAAATTACGTAACAAAAATAAGGCTAACATTGACCTCAGTTTAGAGTACAGAAGAGAGACAAATTAACATTTTTACATTGTTGTCCGTTTGTTATTAATAGGAAACGTTGCAGTCATTTAAACAGGAAACATGCAACTATTAAGCTGCTTTTACAAGCAACCTCATTGCACCCCAAACATCAGATCAGATTGAGAATTGGCAATAATGCTATGAATGCTACTTAAGAGGAGTGAAATATGTTGAATAGCAAAGGCAAAACTACAAATCAAGTAGGATCTAAAAAATACGAAGAGAAGGATTAAATAGTTATTGAATATACAAATGAGAATCCCAAAGTATATAACATTATTGTTAAGAAACATTGTCACAGCTGAGCCAGAATTCCCAATTGCATCCATATGTGAACAAAAAACCATGGAATAACATATAAGGGTAATTCTACACAAAGACATTTTGAGCCTCAGTGATACCATAAGTTAGAGTCTAAAGCAAAATAAGACTCAGTGGTTAATGATGTAAAAAAGTTTTCATACATGTGAACATTGTGTTCTGTATGAATTTACTAACAGTAAAGAAATAGGGCCTAATTCACAATGGCAAAAAGAGATCCAATTCTAAGTTTACTATTCGCGGTATTCACAAAGAGCATTTACAAGCAGTAAAGTTAGATGTATGTCTCAGTTTAAGTTAAGATTTGGTCTTAAGTTGAACTGAGACCAGAAGTCTAGTCTCAGTTAAACTTAACACCAAAATGTAAGTTAAACTGAGACAAAGGTCTAACTTTGACACTTATAAATGCCCTTTGTGAATACTGAAAGTTAAAAAGTTAGACTTTGGTCTCAGTTTGACTTTGTTATTCAGGCCCTTAGTTTTCATTTTCAATACAAAAGTGGGAACCACCTGTGGACAATGTTTTACGGGGTCCAGTGTACTTGTCCAGTCAACTAATTAGCAAAAGAATACAAAGTTCCCCCGGGGAAACAAACAACTAAGAGGTATGTGTGTGTATGGGAGTAGAGCAAAAGCAGGGAACAGGGTGTTCCCTTGTTAGAACTAGAAGACCTCACACACCCAGAAACCTAGGTGTCATGCTTCATCATTTCTCTCCTGCTCCTCGTCAGACTGGCGCTGCAATGTCCGATGGGCGCCGTAGGCGCTCTTTGTTGAAGTTCTTTTGTTCCAGCCAATGGTTGAGTGCGTGATAGGGGTCTGGTGAAGGTGTAGTCGTGAAGGAATAGTGAGATTAAAAGGAGGTGGGTCAGTCCACAAGGGTCTTTATTCACGTGGCTGACTCCCTTAGTTAAAAGGGTGGGAGGGGAGATAGGGACTGTGAGGGGCACAGTGGGCTAACTCAACCCTCTAAATAGGTCGACATGTTTCTTGCCTAACTGGCAATTCTTCAGGACCTCGGGTGCTAGGTACTACACAGTGGAAAAAACACAATAAAATAAAGGAGAGAGATACAACCTCACTGGGTCAATCAGGGAGAAGACCAAGTAGTCCTGCTCTAGCGGGGAGACCTAAAAGAAATGTGTAGAAGTAAGCCGGGTGCATTGACAGTGGCATTATCTCAACAGCAATAGGTCACCGCAGTACTCCGTAGAACACACATACACAGAACATCAAACAGGGATGTATCAAAGGAGACACACAATGGGCAACTCAAAGTAGTTTGTCCATAGCCAAAACATTGTGGTGTAAAAGTAAATAAAAACATTTTCTCAAATAAATGAAGAGGCTATCGCAAGGTAAAGAATGATTGGGCTAGTGCTTACCCTAGGAGTATCACTAGTGGGCCCCGCAGTCTGTTCCCGTGGGGCTGCTCGTTAAGGTAAGGTACCTGTAAGAAAGAGACATATACAGGCACACAAATAGTGTACTAGGTGTCAGTATAAAGTATGGTGAGGGGGAGGGAACATATAGGAGGCCTCGGTGTTAAATAGGCCAGTAGTGAGGCTGTTAGAGGCGAACATGCCTCTGGGTTATATGGCCATGAACGGCTCGTTGTTGTTCCCGCCTCCACCTCTAAAGCAGTGCCAGGTATAGTCATGCCTCAGAGAAATCCCACCTGGATGGCGTGCATGGGGCCCCCCATCATACTGATAGGTGGACAGACAGGGGGAAAGGAGCAAACTTGCTCTGCATCAAGAAGAACATGTCGTCATCACCCACATGAGATAATGAGACCATCGCTATTCGGATTCCTAGTTCTTTATACAATCCCCTGCAGTCCAACCGATGGCAATCAAGAGGAGCCAAAACACTAACAGACCATCAAATGCAGATTTAGGTATCCATGAGGGCATGGGGTAACCTGAGTGAGGCCCTCGAGGCCGGTGGTTAGGGTGTCACCAACGAGACTCGTAACGAAGCCATAACCAAACAATGGCATCCTCGGTTATACACAAACGGATGCACCGCTTACCTGTAGCGCGAGCAGCCTGGGTGTGAAAACCTACCCCCACGCAAGGCTCCCCGTCGGTAGCGCGAGACAGCTGGTACCTGTGTGAAACAACAACCGGGATTAAATAGTATGTCCCGCACTTCCGCGTTGAGAACCCGGCTAGAGGGCGTGGTCCTCAGCACTCCTGTGTGCGCACGCGCGGGCCCGGTGGACGCGTGCAATGGGAGGCTGTCGATGTTAAAGATTGCAAAAGTGGCAGCCATCTTTACAGGGGGTGGTATACACAGGAAGGATTACCCACTCCAATGTGCAAAGGGATTTTTCCCTTAAATAAATGTCAAACTGATACTGATGCGACCCCAGTGGCCCTACTCTCATAATTACAATGTGAGTGAGAGAAGGTGATGACGATCACTAAAATTGAACGTATCGTCATCGGCTACGATAATATTTGTTGATAAGGTGTGGTAGCCAGGTTGGCATGGGGGTGGTCTAGACAGACACAAGGGTGCCCATCTTCGAGTGCATCAGGACATTGCACTCAATTATATCGAGAGTATCAGTGCATGCCCCCAGTGTCCCTTGATAGTAATAAAAAAGGGGGGGGGGTGGAAAGGGGGATGAAGTCATCGTTAAAAACCAATGATTGCAATCCAGGACAGGGTTGGATCGCCGTGGCACTTTGTTATTCAAAAATTGAAATTTGGATTTTGTTCAGATCAAAGGAACACAGGACAAGGTTATGACATGAATGCCAGTGGATGGTAGTTTCAGAAACACATGGGGTTCATCTAGCAAGTGATGCCCACGGGAAAGAATCATTCAGGCTCAGGGTGTCATTGACAATATAAATAGGAAATCAAATCAGATTTGAATTTGAGAATTAATTAATTGTAATTTTATATTTTTTGTAGATGTCATCATGCGTGCATTTAAATAATAGTATGTAAGAACAACAATAAGGAAAGTTAAATCAAGGTAACAGAACCATCTTAGAGGTATATTTAATAAAGGCACTAAGGGCCCGATTACAACTTTGGCAATGTGGGAGCACGGCAGCCATGCTGCCACCCTGCTATCATCCTGCTCCCACACTGCCAAAGTCGTGTGAGCACCGCCTGCCAGACTACGAGTTTTATTGTGTCTTCCGGGCATTTCCTTGGCGGTCCCATGGCAGTGCCTCTGAAAAATGGCCCGCAAGGGGAGCGTCAAAGGCAATTTCTGCACGGCATGGACTCTGCAGTTTATGCCATTCAGGAACTAGGGTTCATGCCTAGGGGGGCACAACATGCACCCCCTACATGCACCCCATGGCCCTGAGGCAATAGGGTATCCTGTAGGACCCCCTTTGTTTCCTCTCCACCATGAAAAGTGTGGTGGAGAGAAAACTCGTAATATTCTATGCAGTGCTGCAGTGACACGGCCAAGCATATTGAGTCCTCAAGACCACAGCAAGACAGCCAGCGACCCCTGATCCCTTTCGGTTGCGACAGTCCCATGGCTGGCCAACAGTCCAACTTGTAATTGGAAGGTCAGACAGTCAGTGAGACAGTGCCTACACAGCCACCGAAGAATGAATGAATGACCAACTTAAAAAGTGCAAACAAATGCCCGAAGGCATCAATGTGCTGAAGCGGTTCCACTAACTTGCAGGAACATAAGCCCTGAATATTAAACAATTACAAGGCAAAAAGTCAGGTCAAAATCAGCCCCTAAGATGAAAATATATTTGTAAATGTTAACATAACATCTAACTACTAATAAATGTACTCAAGCCTCTCTAACTAACAGACTGTGGTGTGTTTAAATGTCTATTTCATAACTAAGTATACTTTTGACTCTCTAACAGATTGTGATTTATATAATTGTCTCTTTCATAACAAACCAAGACAATTTATGATTGAAGCAGTCATCAATGGTATGTAAGAACAGATAATAATAACATTATCTATTCAATGTATGACGTAATAAGTAATATCAAATATTTTTCTATATGATTTTAAACTGGTGTGGTGATTTTACAATTTGTGTGACAAAGACTCAAACATTGGAGATATCACTCTGTTAATAGATTTGACTCTGATCTAAAATGGAAGTGTGACACAAATACAGACATTTGAGATATTTTCTGTTGAAAAACCTTGGCAACACATCAGGATACTGGAGGTATGAATCCAGAGAGAATCAGAATTCAACACTCCTTTAACTATAAGGGGAAGATTTAGCTGAGTAGCAGTTATGACTGTATCCTAACAGTGGAAAACAATAGTTCAAATATAGATACTGACTGTATGGGATGGATTGAATCACACAAAGCATGTTATTCTATATATGTTGCAACCAAGATTAACATAGACAAACTTTGTTCTTTTAAACACTTAAATATCTAAGATGTCTCCTTATTAATTTAGCATCTCAAGAACGATCTCAGGGATAGTCAGCGCACTATGCACCAGTAAACTCAACGGGAAGCCATGGTCAAGTGGTAATGAGCACAGTATCTTACAGTAAAGGGCAAGGGTTTGAGTGTAAATGTTGACTTTTAGGAGAGGAATTGGATAGCAATGTTACATTAATCAAAATGAATATCTCAATAGGAAATATTAAATACAAACTTTGTTTTTTTTAAGTATACAACACCTGATCTGTTTGGATTCTATTTTTATGAAACTTTAATGGTATAATCTTTGAGGTGAAGCAATAATGTAGTGGTAGCAGCTTTAAAAAGCCTGCCTATACTAATTAAAGTCTTTGGTGCATAAACGCTAGCTGTTTGGATTACTGGTGCCATAGAGTTGCATTCACTATTGAGATGTAAAATGCAGCAAACATGAGGCAGAACCATTTGAAAATGACCTTCTATATAAAGAGCAGACATTTTGACCTTTGGCGGCATGTTCTGAAATAAGCAGCACTATGCTAGAACTTAAATCTCATCAGTGTTGTAATATGTCAGATCAGGCACAGAGCACCACAATGGTGCAAGATATGCATAGGATAGAATAGGTTAGGATAGGATAGGATAGGATGTGAATTTATAGAGCGCGAATTGCTGCCCGGAGGCGTCCAAGCGCTAAGAGTACCATGAACCCTCAAGAAAGCCCAAACGGGAGACTAGGTAAGAGGTAGTTAGGCCGGATGAAATAAAAAGGTTTTCAGCTGTTTGCGAAACGCAGAGAGATTGGGGTTGGCTCTGAGATGCATCCGAAGGGCGTTCCAAGCCCTGGCAGCATTATAGGAAAACGTCCTACCTCCGGATCTGGATCTTTTTATTCTGGGGGCCATTGCACGGAAGGTCTGACTAGAGCGGAAACTTCTGCTGGGAGTATAGTGGGTAATTAGGTCACGAGTAATCCTGGGGCCAGTGTTCCAGAAGGCCTGGTGTGCTATGCACATTGCCTTGAACATAACTTTCTGGCACACCGGTAGCCAATGGAGGCTTACCAGTCCGGCCCTCACTGATTGTCTGCGGGGGAGATCGAGCAAAATGCGTGCTGCGCAGTTCTACACTATCTGGAGCCTTCTCAGAGTGAATTCTGGGGCGCCGAGGTAGAGCACATTGTTGAAGTCAAGGCGTGACTGTATTAAGCCCTGTATGGCTACCTGTTTGGCTTCCATGGGGAGGAGAGGGAGAATTTTTTCTTTAACATCCTCATGATGCCAAAACAGGTGGCTGAGAGTTTTGTGGCTTGTACGTTAAAGGACAGAGATCGGTCCAACCAACCTTAATATTGTTTTTTGGGGTTGGAGGGGTACCCAGACAAGGCGGCCACAGGGAGGAGGGAAGGCTGAGATCTGGGGGTCCTAGGAGCATCAGCTCGGTTTTGTCCCCATTCAGTTTTAGGGGCGATAGGGACATCCAGGACTTCACCTCCTCTAGGCACTCTCTAAGCCCGCCTGGTGCAGGCAGGTTGGCTTCCTGCGTCAGTGAGACCACCAGCTGCGTGTTGTCCGCATAGGAGATGATCTTGAGCCCAAATGGGTGGACGACATCATCCAGTGGCCTCATATACAGGTTAAAAAGTGCAGGGCTTAGAGAGGAGCCCTGGGGGACTCCACATTTCAAAGGTTTGCTTGTGGACACAGACTCGCCCTCGAACACTCGGAAGGATATGTCCTCTAAGAAGGACTTAAACCATGACCAGGCTTTGTCCTTGATCCCGGCCCGGGACATACGGTGCAGCAGGGTGTCGTGGCTGACCGTATCAAAAGCCGCGCTGAGATCAAGGAGGATCACTGCCACTGATCCTCCTTGATCCAAGATTTTCCTGGCTTCCTCGGTAACCATGAGGAGGGCGGTCTCAGTCCCGTGTTTCGGTCTAAAGCCCGTCTGGGTGGGATCCAGTAAGTGGTGGTCTTCTAAGAAGTTTACCAGCTGTTTATTTATATATTTTTGCAGGATCTTGCTCGCCCATGGGAGCAGGGAGATGGGACGATAGTTACTCAGGTCAGTGGAGTCCAAATTAGGCTTTTTCAATAAAGATCTGACCATGGCCTGCTTCCATACGGTCGGCACAATGCCAGAGGAGATGGAAGCGTTTAGAACCTCCCTTATTATGGGCAGAGTGGTCTGTGAGGCTGCCATTATTATATCTGGCGGGGCTGGGTCATCAGGGGATCCAGTTTTTACTTTCCGTGCTAAGGATTCAAGGGTAGCGAGATCCAAAGGAGGGAAGTGAGTCAGCATGGGTGGGTGTTTACTGGAGGGGGAAATTGTGGGATCCAAAGATGGGGTTAAGGGGGTGAGGTTTTTGGGGGGAAAAGCTGAGTAGATAGTGCTTACTTTCTGATGAAAGAATTCGGCAACATTATTGCAGTGGATAGTGGACTTATCCGCCTGCAGGCTCGGGGAAGGTTTTGTTAGTTTTTTAATGATTTGAAAAATTTCCTTGGGTTTAGACTTTGCAAGCAGAATTCTCTCGGAAAAGTATGTGGCCTGGGCCGCTTTTACTAGAGTTTTATATTCACTGATGGCTTCTCGGTAGCGGGTTTTATTGTCTGCAGAGTAATCAGAGCGCCATCGTCTTTCCGATTTCCTGCAAAGGCGTTTCTTGTCCCTAAGAGCCTCCGTGTACCACGGTGCAGTTTTGTGGGAGCGCTTGAGCGTAATTTTCTTTTTGGGAAGTATGACATCTAGAGATTGAGTAATCCAGTTAACATATGCCTGGTTGGCTAGGCCGGGGTCATCATTGATAAGGGGTGGATTACTAGCAAGTTTACTAGCCCAGTTGTCAACTGCTAGGCGGGACCAGGCTCGCACAAATCTGGTGATAGGTGCGGGCGGAGAGGGTTTAGGCGCAGTCCAGCTGATAGGGACCAAAAAATGGTCCGTCCATGACAGGGGGATGGGTGAACTTGTTAGAAGATCAGGGCAGTTGCTGAAAACAGGGTCCAGCAAATGGCCCTTCACATGGGTGGGAGTAGTAACACGTTGGGTAAGTGGCAGAGCTGCCAGATCATCTGCTAAGGTCGAGGCAGTATGATCTAAAGATGAGTCAAAATGAAGATTAAAATCGCCCAGCAGGGTGAAGTTGGATGAAGTGCTGAGTCGTTCAGCCACGCTTAAGGGTAGACTGACGTGGAACTGCTTCAGGGGGCCGGGGGGTGGGGGGTAGATAAGAGTGCCTGAGAAACCTCTGTTAGGTGAGAGTTCAATGTTAAAGGCAAGGCTCTCACAGTCCGGGATGGTTTCAGGGGCAACTCGGCAGTGAAGCTGTTCTTTATGAATGATCGCGGGGCCTCCTCCTCTCCCTTTAGGCCGGTCTTGCCGAGAGATTTGGAAACCTGGGGGAAGAGCGTCTATAACCGCTGGATCGGCGTCAGAGGAGAGCCAGGTTTCTGTTAAAAACAGTATGTCTGGTGTGTGTTCCTCTATTAGAAGCACAATTTCAGCCCTGTGTTTAGGTAGAGAGCGGCAGTTCAGTAAGAACATGCGGAAGTCGTACAGCGGTTCAGTAGTTATTTTGGGTTATACTTAAGTCAGATAGGTATGACTGGCAAATTTCTCTGTGTTTCTGTTTTTAAACAGTCGTGGCTTTTCAATGAATTTCTAAGTTTTTTTAACGTTATGTAAAATCTTACTACCTTCCTGACATATCACTCCACATTAATATTTCTTTATTCAGTGAGTTGATATATTTTTTTTAATATAAATTAATATTGTATTGAGATGTGAAACCCAACCCACTCTGCCCATGGCCCTGGGCTGTGCGTATCGGGGGCGTGTTTGGCGACAGGTCCCGACATGATGTCAGGCCTTGCATCTACACCTGCAAGCAGATAAGCACCCACCGCACATGGTCTTCAGCCACATGGCAAAAAGACCTTTACCCCTGTTTATTTGTTGTTTTTTAAAAACATTTTGTCCTGCTGAAATCTCGCAGGAGTCCATGGGGAGCAAATGGGGGGACTCGCTGGCTTCTCCTGCCGTCCTTCAGGCTTGTGATTAGGCCCCCCAATTTTTTTTTAAATATTCAGAACACATTGTGTCTGGTCATAGCAACATCAGCGATTTCTTTCATGTTGCGTCTAGCAAATCAGATCGCTCCCCATGGAAACGAGCCGGCCAATGGAAAAAAAGCACTCATGACCAACTACAATCTTCCAATGTTTATATTTGTGTCCCTACTCACATGAAGATATATATTGGGGTATTCCATCTGATTGGGGGGCTACCTTATCAAAAACTAACATAGCCGACACTGAACGTGTGACACCAATTCCAATGCATTAAGTCCTGCGACTGTTCACTGCAAAGCTTTTAAACGTTTTTTCAATCTGTCTTTTTTGCACACATTAGCACTCTTCTAATGAAATACCATACTGCACCACTGTTGTAATGCTTTTTAATGAATGTTTAATGTTATCCAGTTCTTAATTTGTAAAACAAAGTACGCACTAGGTCTCTTGTCCAGGGGCGTGCTGCCGATGACAGCGCCAATACAACTGCTAACCGTCACACTCCTACAAATGTGAAAATTGAAACTATGAAACACCCCGTAAGCTATAAGAATTACAATTTTCCATGCTTTTTGTACTTAGAACGCATTTTTTATATAGCTAGACTATAATGACTTTGAAAGATAACTGATTGGCGATTGGTCACTGTAAATTTTACTGAATATTTTGCTTCAGTAGAATTTTAGTACTGGAGACCTGGCGTAGTCAAGATTTTTTATGATTGTAAAATTGCTCAATAAATCGAAATGTTAATCTTGCAGCATTCTAATGAATGGCAGTGAAATGTACCTTCCATTGTGTGTCCATTTCGCACACGGTGTATCGGTAAGAGTAACAATGAGCATTCAAAGAGTCAGTGATTCAGATCCAAAGATACATTTCAAAGCAATGTGTGGTTTTAGGATCTCTGGTGATGTGATCACCGTTGTATGTTTCTATCTGGGATTCTAATACCTTGGTGTCCCACTACATTCATGGTACTACCTCCACAACTTTTAAATCTGTATGTATAAAGGCATTTTGCATTTGCTAATGGTGCAATTCACAATTTCAGGGCGTTAGGAAATGCAAAATGCCATTTCGAAATGTACAAAAAGCGTTCTCTGTGGTTCTACTGAATAGAATCCCTTAATAGGAAATCACAAATAAGGATTTCCAAATAGTTAATCGCTAACACCATGAAAAAAGGATTTCCTAATTGCACATAGTCTTGTCATGGCCATTTAGGAAATGCAATTACCATCATTCTGTATCTGGTGGTAACCATGTGCAAACTTTAAAAAGCCACCCATAATGCTTCTGGCTCTTTCACAACGGCGGCTCTGTATGTCTTGGAGAGAATGATGAGGATTTTGGCTGGTAGGCAGAGAAGCAGGAGGATACAGAGGAGGATATTTAGGGTGAGGGTAACCCTATTTGAACAGACTGAGGAGGAGCTACATGAAAGTGCAGATTCAGTAATGAGCAGCAGCGGCCCATGCAGGTAAGGGCAAAGGGGCAGTGGGGCCAGGTGGGCGGATTTTAACAGGCAACGACCAGGGAAAATGAATTATTTATTTAATTTTCTCTTGTAGACGTCTGTCAAATTCCTCCAACTCAACTCCACAGCTCTTACCTGCATTGGCCACACCTTGTAGGGAGGTAATACTGGAATTGCCTGCTGAGTTATAACCTTACTTTGTATACAGTAGGGGGAACCCGATAAGCCTATGGCATCTGGGTAAACAATATAATATATAAAGAAAGGTGATGCCTAGGGCAAAAAGTGAAGACGAATTATTTTCCAAAGGATAAGAGAAATTAATTGTCTCTTCCTATGTGAAATATATCACATCACAACACCGAATTCTACTTCATTTACAATCCTCCATAGTCCATCTGAGTTACACAACACGATACACGTTTCTAAATGATTTGTTTATTTTTTGCATATTTTTTGCATCAACTAGAATAATTGGTTCCAGGTTATTTTGATTTGTATACCTGAACTTTCAACTACAAAAGACAAAAAACAAACACGTATATGTACATCATTATACACACACATATATATACACAATATACACACATTGATACCTTTATGACGTTTTTCATATATCCTTCTTCCAAACTGTAGCACTATTTTTTGAGAAAAGGATGCTTTATACAAAATTAACCTAGCATTCCTATAAACACACGATCTACCAGAACTATAAAGCGGAGAAAAATTATTAAGGTATAACTTATTTAAACCTTTCCAATTCTTCAACTCCTAAAGAATTAAATTATACTAGATATCCTTCTTTTGCTGGTGTCTCCTTGAAATGTCAGAGTTATAACCTTAGCCACAGACCTTCACAGTCCACAGCAATGCAACCATCTTACATATGCAGATAGTATGTTGTTCACACCGTTTAGCTTCTGGTAGTTACCAGGGAGTCATAGCAGTGACAAGGGGAATGTTACAGAGTGCATTTTCCAGGTTCTTTCACAAGTTTCTGGACATTACATTTAGCAAACTGAACCAATACATATCGTTTCCAAATATCCCCCAATATATGAACTGACAAAATTAATGTTGTACGAATGATTTGTTATGGGTCCCGCACTCTTGGGTAGTTATTTAGAAGATTGTTAGTTGAGTGTAGTACTTTCGTTGGTGCAATGGATGGTAATCTTGCTGGGCTTCCAAGATCAAGATATATCACCATTAAACTATGTATCCTGTGAACACAAGATGCATTCCATCCATGCACTCCTTTTCAAACTTTCATAGATTTTCATACAAATTTTACTTTCTTGTAGAATGATTCATTTATTTCTCATTTTGTTCAAGGTATATCATTATGTTCATGACTATTCAACATATTCCATGTCTCGGAAACATTTTTCACATAATTGTAGTTGCCCAATGCATTTCAAGCGTAACGCCCTTCCTCAGGGGACTTCATAAACTCTAGAAACAATAATCATAAGTCACAATCAGTATCCAAAAAGGAATGGTCCCTAAATAGAAACACGTTCTTATGTTAACATTGTACATCAGTGATACCCCACATGCTGTAGTGAAACTCGTGAAAATACTCATGGTGCTTCTGTAGAATAGTGCTCGTGTCCGAATGGTGAAAAAAGACAGATAAAATATAATGGAGACCCAATAGCTGGGTACTGACCTTAATGCATGGAATTGTTCGTTCCGGGTGTTTAGCTGTAATGAGGTAAATGGAATCTAGGTGTCAATGTATAACGTGACACAAATGTCTCCTCCATAGTCCATCTGAGTTACACAACACGATACACGTTTCTAAATGATTTGTTTATTTTTTGCATATTTTTTGCATCAACTAGAATAATTGGTTCCAGGTTATTTTGATTTGTATACCTGAACTTTCAACTACAAAAGACAAAAAACAAACACGTATATGTACATCATTATACACACACATATATATACACAATATACACACATTGATACCTTTATGACGTTTTTCATATATCCTTCTTCCAAACTGTAGCACTATTTTTTGAGAAAAGGATGCTTTATACAAAATTAACCTAGCATTCCTATAAACACACGATCTACCAGAACTATAAAGCGGAGAAAAATTATTAAGGTATAACTTATTTAAACCTTTCCAATTCTTCAACTCCTAAAGAATTAAATTATACTAGATATCCTTCTTTTGCTGGTGTCTCCTTGAAATGTCAGAGTTATAACCTTAGCCACAGACCTTCACAGTCCACAGCAATGCAACCATCTTACATATGCAGATAGTATGTTGTTCACACCGTTTAGCTTCTGGTAGTTACCAGGGAGTCATAGCAGTGACAAGGGGAATGTTACAGAGTGCATTTTCCAGGTTCTTTCACAAGTTTCTGGACATTACATTTAGCAAACTGAACCAATACATATCGTTTCCAAATATCCCCCAATATATGAACTGACAAAATTAATGTTGTACCAGGTAGCACAGTTCCCCAATGTGTAATCGGCTGTGTTGATGGCACACAGATTGCCGCATGTCCCTCTTCAGAAAATTAATTCATTCACAGAAGTGCCAAAAGTTCACCCTCACTCAATTTACAGATAGTGTGTGATTCCTCGTGGACCATAACAGACCTTATGACCAGATTGCCAGGCAGCATACATTACTCCTTCATGTTCCACCACAGTAGAATACAAAATCATCTGTCTCAGGGTGAGTTTGGTGAGGGCTTTTCACTTGGTAAGAGAATTGTTGACTCAGTTCATACAGTGGCCAGAATAGTTTGTGTAATGTGACCTAACAGTTTATCCTTCCCATGCTCTTGAAGGAGACAGTGCAAATGCCTTGCATCCTTGGATACTGACACCATACCTGACTCTGAGAACCAGAGGGAAAGGCAGTACAACAGGGCATATAAGACAGCACAGTCAATCACCGAACATACCTTTGGCATACTGAAGTCTAGATTTCGATGCCTCCACAAACTGGGGCTGAATTGCTATTCCTAAGTGGTAAGAGGAAGTCGGATGGGGAAGGACTCAAATGTGTTAAAAAAGTTATTATCCCTACGAAGCTCCTCAATGATCTAGGCCATAAGACTAGAAACTGGAATGGTTTCTTGGGAGAAAATGGCAAGCATGGCACTATTAAGATTTTGGCAACGCCTGGGCGGTGAAGAAGAGCAAAAAGTATCTTCTTGTGTAAATGTGAGGTCCTACAGAGTGAAATTAAGTGGGAAAAAGGGGACAGAGAAACGATTGCCACAGTGTGTGGGCATTTTAGGGCTGATGTAGGCCAGCAGAACCTTCATGCCACCATAGGTAAGAAGGGACTTTGGACAATAGGAAAATAAATATCACAGGACCATGATAGGCAATACTTGAACAGAAAAAGTTCTTTATGTGTTCTGATAAAATCTTGGCAAGAGCATCAACAGTTCCTATATATGGATATACTTCCCAATCATTGGCTAAGGAAAGAATTACAAAAAATAAGAATTGGGATAAATCCATGTTATGAGAATGATAGGATTAAAGTGCCATGATTGATTATGAAGGGAAACATACATATAATCTAGGCACTAAGTGCAATATTTTTTCACATCGTATTAGATTGTCTAAAGGTTCTTTATGCACATAAACTGTGGTTACCACCAATCTTCCTAAAATAGGTTAAGAATCGTACACAGGCAATAGACCTGTTAACTGAAAAGCTCTCATTAGATGTAGCAAGTGCAAGAGGGAAGTTCATACTTGAAGTTAAAAAAGTTTTTAAAAACCTGTAGAGTGGATGTTTTATTACAGATATTGTATTAATGAATTGTACTCCAGTTTCATTCATAAATGTTATCAGGAATCCAAATAATTGTTATACAGAATATAATGTGATCTTTATGAAGATTCTTACATTGGATTTGGTGTTTTATCTGGGTATTGTATAGCTCTTAGCCCAAGATGTTTTTTTAATCGAAATTTTTGGTTTTTATGTCTGTACATGTTTAAGGACCAATGGTCTAAATAAACAATTCTTTGACTGACTGACTGGTGGAGCACTGTTGAAAAACAGCGAAAAATGTGCCATTCTACACAACATTGCTATGAGAAAGGGTCTGCACAACATCAGCACAGAGCCTGCATCGGACTCAGATGATGAACTACCACCACTACAGGTTCATCAGTAAGGGACACGTGCAGCAGAGGGTCATACTTTACACACAGAGATCACCAACACCTATTTTTGAGGTAAGAATGATCACCACATCTAAGAAATAGCCATCTCATGTGATGGTAATGTTATGTGCATAACTGAAAGCTCACCTTTTATTTAGGTTGTGACAATGTATCTCTCCTTAATCAACTGTATCCATAGCGGATGCACTATTGTGTCAGAAAAGCAACAGAGTATGAAAAAACAAACAAAACAAACAAACAAAACAAAGTAATCTCAATACTCTGAGTGCTCACTTGATTAACTTGTCCTGGCCTCATGGGCTAGTTCTCAGCAAGACTGGCCAGTGAAAGAACAGACATGTCAGACTCTGATGAGTTTCGGCGTGTACTCCTAGTATAGCATCCATCTTCGACAGATTTAGCATTGATGCTAGAGCCTTCTTCACTCTTGGGTGGTGGCCTAATGTTGGGGACAGACAGGTTGTTTGTCTATATGTTTTCAAGGGCTGCAGTTACTTGTACTAGCCCGCTTAGAACATCCCGACAGTAGTGTCCCATGTAATTTTGCATGTTGATAGTTCTCCTTGCAAGGGTGTTCGTAGCTACTGTCAATTGATTTATTGATTAAGTCAAGGGATCACGGCATGCCAAGTGCTGCCAATCGATTTATTGATCAAGTCAAGGTATAAAAGCATACCATGTGCTACCTGTGCCTGCATCTTTGCAGACATTGCTTGTTCTCCATGGCACCAATCCAACGGTCTTGGCCTTTCTGCAATCTCAGCATTGACCTTGACATGCTTTGCAGATGCCTATTAACAGTCTTAATTTGTTTGGCTTGCAGGTGCAGTACTGAGATGATGGATTATTCCAGGCCACCAAACAAAGGAGAACTGTCTTTCATGCCATCAGACACATTGTCATTGTGGACTGTTGCTTGTTGTACTCCATGGTGCCTTTGAGACCTACCCACAGATGTAGTTGTGTTCCTGCTTTGTTTGATAGTGGTACAACAGTAGCTCTATGAATATTTGGAGTTGGGATAATGAGCATAGGAAATGTAATTCTTTTGTCCTCTATTTCCACGTGTGTCAGTAGGTTCTTCAACCTCAATTGTTTCTGACACATTAATGGTGTGATTTTTAGAGATGTATGTATATAGTTAGCGCAAATAAATGGTTAGTGTTTGGTCATAATATTGTTGAAACTATGCTTCATGTGTTTGTGCCATGCATATAATGCACATATATGTGTAGTGTAGTTATCAGAACACAGTACTGCATGTAACTGCCAATGCACAGCAAGCATCTCAATGGAGTTTTATTTGCTGTGATGTTGCACTTGAGTAATTACAAGGAATATCTTCTGTGAAGTAATTAAAGGGGAGATGAGTTACCCTGGCTTGAGCCTGCCGGATTGGAGGTATCATTGTCTGACACTCCCACCACACTTTCAGGTTCTAGTGTGCCCTCGTTCAATGATTCCATGCGAGTGGGCAAGTGGTGGTTGGAGGTTCCATCACCTGTGCTGTGCCATGACCCTCAGCCATCCTGATGGCCACCTTCTCTGTGGTGAGGGATCTTAAGTCACATCGGAGTTTCCTGATCTCTGGAATGGTCCACTGGATGACACAAAGACAATTCTTCTTCTCCAGGATGATGTTCCATATTTTGTTCTTCTGGACGTCAGCAATAATGAAGGATGCCGTCCCAAAGAGCTGGCTGGTCCAATCGATCAGCATTTGTAGACTGTCATCCTTTGGGGGTAACTGGGCACTAGGGTGCAAGGTCTTTGATGTGCCAGTTCCTCCTGCTACTCGTCTAGACAAAACAGCGGGAAGAGGGAAAAAAAGCATACAAAAATAAAACAGAAAACAGGTCAATGAGCAAGCAGAAAAGGCAAAACAGAGGGCAAAAAACGAGCAGAAAAGGCAAAACAAAGCAGAAGAGGGAAAAAGGAACAGCAGAAGAACAAACAGAACAGGCCAAATAGAGGGCAGAAAAATGAACGTTGGACTTTCAAACCTAGGTCTGTCCTGGCATTTGCAATCCACACTTGATTTTTCAGTTGTTGGGAAAGGTTTGACGGCATTAATCCTCAAGTTAATTTGAAGATCTATTCACACTATTGAGTGGTTTAAGAGTTCACTGGTCGATTAGCAGGATTAGATACTCAGCTCTCACACTCTCTTCTCTAAGTCTTGAACCTTCAGATACAGATACAACCGCCCGCATTCACATTTGGTTCTGTGAGGAACCGCCAGCCCTAGGCTCCATGCATGTCACTCTCCTCCATTCTTTCAGACTAGTGGGTACATAGCGCCCCTCTCCTAGGCAGGCAATTGTGTAACAAATTCAATGAGGGGCTTTTTTATGAGAGGCTTGAGTCACTGGAGCATCATTTCTTTTGGACTGTCGGGCACCGCAGACATCCCAACCATATCTAGGAACCACGCAAATCCAATTTGCATGGCTTTCAAGGGCTTCATAGATATAGGACACTGCTTTACCTTACTCTACACAAGGGAGGTGGTCCATGGGCATTGCAGAGGGTTTTCCCATGCAACACTCATGGGGCTTGAAGCAGGCCCAGATTTACAGAGCCACCTAAACCTAGCGCAGCACCAAACCTTACGCCTCCCAAGAGCAGGCATAATAAGGAACATTATTTTTATTTCTCCTTGTTTATTCATCTTTGCCTGTGTGCTGCATTCCACCTACACAAAAAAATCTTGCCTGCAAAGGAGGCACCACAAACAAACTTAAAAGATCACCAGACCTCAGATCACTTTAATTAATGCCAACATTAGCTTCCTTCAATGTAAAGAGTGAATGCTGAATTTTAGACCAATTTGAAATCATTTTGCACATGCTTACTTTTATTACTGTGATGCTTTTTGTGTCTAGCCAAGGGACAGCTTTCATTTTCTCTCAAGGCTTATGTTTTCAGAAATGTTCATCTAGCCTAGATTCAGATGTAGCTGTTTTGCCAGACTTCTGTTTTTATAAAAATGGGACTTCTGCAGCACACATAGAAAGGGAAGAACGCCTCTAGGGATTGTTTTGTGCAGGAAGGTGCCCCCATCTCCTCAAAAACAATCCTGCCTGCAACAGAGGCAACATGGTGCAAGGGTTCCTACATTGACACGAGGCTACCAAAACAGAGCCAGAGCAAGCAGAAAGGGCAGGAATTCACGGTATTGCTTAATTACACTACATTCCTGCCCCATCATTTTAGAGTAGGGCAATGCAGCAAGGTGCCTTGTTGCACTGCCCTACTCCAAAATGCCATAAATGAGGTCCTAAGTGTGGATCACTAGGTGCGAGAAGCTTGGCGAGGTATGATGAGCTCCGGTGCCACTGCACTGGTGGCAGGAATGAGAGATTAAGCACCTAGGTGGTGTCTGCTTGTTTCAGGGTTTCTCACCAGCTGTTGGCTTTGGCGTACCCTCGTAAGGCAGGTACTTCTCTTTGTACAAAGTTTAATCAAGGAGATTTCATTTATCCTCAAAGAAATAAAGAGCTATCTTTAAAGCACCTTTATTTTTGGGCAGCTTCATTGGAAAACATTAGTAGCCACTAGTGAGTACACAGTGTCCCATGAATTGGAGTCAATATGTGTATAGACATCATACAGAGTGTACTCTCATTCCTACCAGAGCTCCTACCAGAGCATATCTAGAGAAGCACTCAGGAAAGACTATTGAAGAATTTACCAGGTCTCAGAGATTTAAAAGAACAAACAATATTAGAAAATGAGCCCACCTATCAGCCTTAATGGGATCACTTTCTTCAAGGAAAGATCAGATGAAGTAGATTTGCAAACTTCTAAAATGATTTACAATATTATCTAAATTCAGAATCCCTGTGGTGGTGGATCTTTGAAAGTACTGAGAGATGAAGGTTGAGATGCAGACACTAGGATCTGACATTTGAGTAAAGCAGTCACAATACTCTTCTGAATAATGCTAGAGTAGGGAATTTGTCCGTGGTTCATTATAACAATATCTATATATATATTTTCAAATATCTTGTTATTCAAATAAAAAAAAACCAGTGACACCCAAAATACACACCACAGTGACAACTTTATAGTACCGATAATATGGCTTCCATGTAAATTATACAGCTCTTTCAGTGATGACCTACCCACCACTCTGCCAGGAGTCACATAACCCACTGAGACCTAGCATTGAGAGTAGGTGAATACTTGCATTAATCGGGTGACCAATAGATTTGCTAAAATTTGGTTTCCACATTGTGGATTGAAATGGATCAATAAGAGGCACAGTCTCATGGGGGTTTCCCTGTTTTGTATATGGTAATAATTGTTGCTTTGCTGGACTTTAGGAAGTACCCCTCCCTCCCTGCACTCCTCAAACATCCTCAACAAATACGGGGCTGATATCAATGCATTGGACTTGTAAAGATCTATAGGCAACCCATTTGGCCCTACCGCCTTTCCAGAATGCCAAGTCTCAGATTGCCTGCAGTATCTCCTCTTGGGTTAAGTCCCCTTCGAGGAGGGATTTCTCCTCAGCAGTGAGAAATGGGAGCAGAATGTTTTTTAAGAATTCACAAAATTCCTCCTCCTCTGATGCTATCTTGGAGGGGGAGTAAAGTTGTGCGTAGTAGGAAGCAAACGTTTTTTGCAATTTCGCATCTATCGAGCACTCATTTAAGTGTAGCTTATGTACCCACATTTTGGCTTTTTCTTTTTTATCTAACCAGGCCAGGAGTTTGCTAGCTTTATCCCCATTCTTGAATATATAGTGGATAGTCACCCTATGTTTCGCCTTGACTTCCTTCTCTCATGAGTAAGCAGTATTCATGCTATTTGAGCACCAGTCTATCGGCAACATCAGTGTAATTTGCATATAGGAGCTGCGCCTCAAGCTGTTCTATGTGTTTTTCAATGGCTTCTACCTGTGCCCCTCTTGTCTCATTTTATGGCCCCCTACTAGGGAGATACCCTGTCCCCTAATGACTGTCTTGTACGCCTCCCATAATGTTGCTGCAGAGTCCACCGAGGCATCATTCTCTGTGAAATATTGTTCGGTAACTACTGTGAGTCCTTTTTTAGTGGCGGGTACTTTGAGATACTAGGGATTTAGGGCCAGATGTAGGTAAGTAACATTTACCGAATCTTAATTACCGAAAATTACCGAATTTTACCGATTCGGTAATCAAGATTCGGTAAATGTGAGGGGTTGGTATGTAGGGAATCCAGATGTTCCCTTTTACCGAATCGGTAAAATTCGGTATTTACCGATTCGGTAAATACCGAATCGGTAAAGCCTATTGATTCCTATGGGCTTCAAAGCCCATAGGAATCAATAGGCTTTACCGATTCGGTATTTACCGAATCGGTAAATACCGAATTTCACAAGGGTGCAGGGGGTGTCACTTTGACACCCCCTGGCACCCCCTAAACAGGCGTGGGTGCCATGTGGCAGGCATACATGCCCTAAGGGCAGGTCTGCCTGTCACATGGCATAGGTGTGCATGCACACATGTGCATGCACACCGGAATCGGTATTTTACCATGAGGTTTTATTTCATGGTAAAATACCGATTCTGTAAGGCCTCTGGGACTCAGAAGAGTCCCACCTACATATGTAAAATACCGAATCGGTATGAATACCGATTCGGTATTTTACAGATTCGGTAACTTTACCGATTCGGTAAATATACCGAATCGGTAAACAAGGTCCCCCTACATCTCATTGACCCATTTACCGGTCGGTAACGGCCGAAATCGGCCGTTACCGACCGGTAAAGGCCACCTAATCGGGCCCTTAGTCTCATGCCTGGATGCTTTCCAGAGGCGGTTCCTCCATATATCATCCATAAAGGTGTGTGGTCTAAGATTCCTCTGGGTACATTTCGGATCTCTAGGATGTGCGGCAAGCCTTGAGTTAGGGTAAGAAAATAATCTATTCTGGAGAGGGAGCCATGTGCTCCTGAGTGGAATGTAAATTGTTGCCCCATTGGGTTTCAGGATCTCCACACATCAGATAGACCCATAGAGTTTATGAGGACTCCCAGCAGGGATCATCCCGTTGGAGCTTGCCTAGGTGGCCAACGGTCAATTGTGTCATCAAGAAGGAGACTGAAGTCAGGGTAAGGAGTACCTCACTCAAGTCTGTCATTGTGGAAACTATATCTATATTTAAAGCACAGAGCATATCTATAAACAAGCTCTGACCTATGAGAACTATCCATAAGTTTCAGACCCCAGGATTTAGTTAGATTAGAATATATGGATATAAATAACATATTAAAATATAAGGGTACCTGAGATGAAGAAGATTTAATTGATGAATACTTGTGAGAAACAGGGGTAACATCCAGCACTCAAGCACAATAATTGCGATTCTCCTATTAACATGACCAGAGAATCTGGATTTCATTAAAGACACGGAGGCTGACATTATGCATTATCCTTTAATAGCAACTCACACAGCCGCACTACATCACAAAGGATAAAGTTCTAGAGTCATAACAAAGGATGTATCTAGGAGATGATCTGCCTCTTTTAAAAGAATCGCAGCAGGAAGAACTTCAAAAGGAACTGAGAGATCCGGTAACGGGAAACAACTTCATGAGATGAAACATCAAGGAAGGAACTTCAGCAAGTAAAAGGCCAGCCGGTTAAACGGAGTTGCCTGAAAGAAAGAAATGAGTAAGAACCAAGAGCTTGAAGAGTAAATTCATCACATAGTTATAGCAAAGATTAAAACCAATTGAAGCAATTCATAAAGTCATGCACAAATACAATACATCAAAGATGTAGATGTAATAAGTTGACACCCTTCAAGTTGTGAAAGGGAGGAGGGAGGGATAATGTCAGCCTCCGTGTCTTTAATGAAATCCAGATTCTCTGGTCATGTTAATAGGAGAATCGCAATTTCATTACAAGACCGGAGGCTACATTATGCATGTTCGTAGCCCCGAAGGACCACCTCAGACATATGCTCGATAGGCTTACAGTAATGACGAGCAAAGGTATTAGCATTTGACCAGTCAGCAGCTTTCAGAATATCATCCAACTTACCACCTGACCAGAAGGACTTACTGGCCATAGCTCCTCTGACAGAATGAGCTTGGAACTTAGAGAGGTCAACACCAGCGAGCTTCATGGTAGATTTAACCCATCTAGCAATGGAGGTGGAAGAAACAGGTTTGAAAGGTTTCACAAAGGAAACTAAGAGTTGATTTGCGCCATTGGGGCGCAGGAGAGACATCCTAGCGTCATATTCTTTCATGCAAGCAACCACACAAAGTTTAGGTAAGGTGTCAAAACGAGGATAGAAGATAAAATCTGACATCGTTTTGGTTCTTCTAAGTAATTCGAACTTGACACCAAACATATCATAACATCTATTAGAAATGTCTAAACTTCTGATGTCAGAAACCCTCCTACAGGAAATTAAGCACAAGAGTGTAGCAAGCTTAAAGGAGAGAAACTTTCTATTAAGGGAAGAATTATCTGGCCAGGAACAAAAAAGGTCTAAAATGCACTTGACATCCCAAAGGGTCTGGTATTTAGGCCTAGGGGGTCTTCTTAGTCTTATACTCTTGAGGACCCTACAAATGATAGGATTTTTACCTACCGATTTACCGTTGATAGGAGCGTGACCAGCGGAGATTGCGGATCTGAAGCAGTTAATAGAGCGATAGGAAAGGCCTCTGTCAAATTGTTCGACCAGAAAATTAACGATATTCACGACAGGAGTCTCCACGGGATCCAGACTCCTTTCCAGGCACCAATGAAACCATTTCTTCCAAATGCTGTTGTATCTAAGGTGTGTCCCAGGTGCCCAAGATTCTCCGAGAAGAGAGAGAGCTGTCGACGAAAGTCCAGACAGCTCGTTAGATTGCCTGACACTTTCCAGGCAAGAAGGTTCAAATTCTCCTCGAGAATAAGACGGTGATCTTCCCCGTCTGCGTTTGAGACCAGGCCTGGAGAGGCTGGGATCAGAAAGGGGATGTCGCATGCTAGTTCCAGGGCTGTCGGGAACCAGGCTTGGGAAGGCCAAAAGGGAGTTATCAGGATCAGGGAGCATTGATCCGATCTGACCTTCTGAAGGAAGTTCCTGGGTTTCTGTTCAGAGGGGCCCTTGACTGGCACTTCCAGCTGGATTGTTCTTATTGGAGCAGACTCAAGGCTGATTTGCATATGGCTGGTTCCTGTCTGAGGTGACATGGTGAGAACAAAAAGATGGACGGGATTGTAATGACTAGTGACTGAAATGAATTCAAGAAATCCACAACCCATTATGGTTTGTTTTTTGCAGATTTTTGAACATAAACAAACAACAACGTTCACCAGTTCTGTTTCTTCTCCGCTGCAGCCAATTCCATTTTTGTTTCACAGTTTGTTAAATATTCACTCCTGTTGTCCTTGTCCAATTTTTTCAATATATGTTGACATTGCTGCCAACTATAGATAGAAAATTAAACTTAAGTGCCATGTTTATTTTTCTTATGCTTATATTTGGGGCCAAGGCTATCTCCTAATGCATCCACATTTAGTGGGTGAGGTAAGTGGGGAGACAGAAAAGAATTTGCCCAACAGGGATACTGTAACAAATGCAGGTCCTTGATTTTAGACCAATTTCAAATCATTTTGCACCTGCTCACTTTTTTATGGTGAACTTTTTTGGGTCTAGCCTATGGACAGTTTTAGCTGCCTCTGAAAGCTTGTGTTTTCAGAAAAGTTAATCTGCCCTTGAAAAAGATTTAGCCATTTTGCAGACTTAGGTTTTATAAAAATGTCATATATAAAGATGTTTAAGTATTAACTGTGGACCTTTTTTTCTCGATGGTCTTCATCCATTGGTCTGTCATTTACATTTTGTTACACCCACCACAGCCTACACCTTGGTGCAATGAGTCAGCCCACTTCAGCCATTGTCTCAGCTCACAGTGAGTGATTAATTATTTTATTCTGTGCACATGTGCACATCCACCAGCAAAGAAGTGCTATTCACTGCCAGGGCTCCTTATTATGTATGTATGTATGTATATATGTGTGTTCTGATATAGCGCTCGACTTACCCTAGGGCATCTCGGCGCTTGCCTTGGGAACCCATCCTGGCTTGTTCCCTGTGAGATAACCCATACTGGGCATCCCCAAGGTGAAAGCCAGGCATCCCGCCACGGGGGGGCCGTTGTGGAGATTAAGCAAGATAATGCCCAGAGTTGCAGAGTGTGAACCCGTGATTAGAGTGGGCACCGAAGCGAGAATTATCAAGTCCGTGGACAATTGGGCTCAAGACCCTGCCGCGTCGGGAATTGAACCCCGGTCCCAGGTCTGACCTCTGCTTCAGGGTATGCCTCCTCAAACCAGTGAGCCACTCTTCTCGCCAGGTTTCTTTTCAGTTGGTGTGTTTCCATTGTACTTTACAAATTGTGTCTTGTTTGTGTTTTTATGGTTTTTTAATGTATTTGGCTGTACATAGCCCTTCAGCTTCTAACACATTGCTATCTGCGGCTAAGGTGGAATCTCTTGTTGATTTGCTGATGTATTTTTGGCTTTGTTTCTTGATTCAAGGCCTGGTGGCTTCTGATACAATGCTGCCAGCTGCTTGCTTTAGAGGTCTTACACTCTCCTTTGGCCACAGCAGGTTCTTGATGTCTCTTTGCTTTGAAGAAACTGCTGTGGCCAGGTTTACACGAGAAAAGCTTTAGCAAGCGTTTTCTTATTTCCGCTGGAAGCAAGTGGATAACCAGAACAATAGAGCAACACCTCTTTCAAGCATATGCCACTTAGGGACCGATTGCGATGTCGGACGGACTGGAGTCTGTTGAGATTACTCTGGAAATGGAACTGAATGACCTCATGTTGTAGGTTCCAGCCCAGCTATTAGGATGTGACAGAACCCTGTCCAGTCCTGTCCAGCGAATCTATACTTTGCTATGGGAGCATGCGTACCGAACAGAATGAATGCTCTCATAGCATAGAGCAGAGGTGCAGTTCATCCCTGCACCCCATGACAGGCACCTCAAGGTGACTGCCACAGGGAGTAGGGATGAACAGGGGGGTACCATTCGCTGGCCTTGCACCCAAGGGGGCCCAAACATGGTTTCCCAATGCCTTTCTGTGTCAGGGAGGACGGCACAGGAAGGCAGTGGGAGACTGCCATCATAATCCCTCGGCCGGTTCCTTTCCGGCCGAGGGATTGCTGAAGTACTTCTGAATGGCGGATGGACTCTCTGACCCCTTTGTAAGCCATTCATAACTCCTGTTTTTAATAATTTCCGAAGCGATTCCATCAAAATGGGTCAGTCAGAAATTATTCCAAACAGAAGATTACGATACAGTAATAATGGGTCAGAGTCATTTCTTACCGCATCGTAATCGGGCCCCATATGTGCAAGCAAAGTTACCCATTCCTTCCAATGAAGGCCATGGAACTTTATGAAAGTAAATTATTTCCAGGATTTAAGCACGTAGGAAATGGAATAGCTCCATGGCCCACTCCTTAGATTTTGGAAAATAGTATTTAATTTTTTTCTGTTGGGAACAATATGTGCCCTGTGAATGACAATTCTAGAAGTTGGGCAAGGTCTGTATCTGGCGCGGAGGCCCAGGGTTTTGCTGTCTTTTTGCCTCTGTGTTATCAGTTCTGATTTTGGATGGCAGCCCACTTATATCAAATGCTTCCTTTAATAGGGTATGTAGTTGGCACATGTATGTTGACTTCCACTAGAAGGAATTTTGAATGTGCATCTTTTAAGACTAGTGTTAGTCATCCATCCAGAATGTTGCTTAACTGTGAACTGACTTTGGTCCATGGTACCCTGCAGAGTTCCTCCATTATTATTGGTGCTGGCTGAGTGGCACCTCCAATCAGCAGACAGGCTTGGTAAATTTTTATGTTGTCTACTGCTCCATACATACCTGGCAACCAGCCTTTCTCTTGAAGTCTTGATGTAAATTTTACAGTTCCTTGGTGGCCTTCATGTACCAGCTCTAAAACCCTTTTCTGGAGTGTGAGTGGTAAGCATGGGCGAATTTTGCGAATCTGGCGTTCGCGAATTTGCGGATTTGCGAACTCGCAATCCGCAAAATCCGTGAATTCTCGCGAATTTGTAGATTTTTTTTTTGTGTTCGCAAGGATTTCTGCCAGTTCGCGAGGGTTTTGTACCAGTTCGCAATTGCGAACTTACATGTCGGCTCGCAACGGTCGCGATTATGTAGTTTCTACGTCTGGTTCATCATCACAGGTTCCCAGCACCCTCTGTTTCACCACTGCCACCCTCTGTTTCACCCATGCCACCCTCTGGTACATCAATGCCACCCTCTGGTTCATCATCACTGTAGATTATGGGGGGAAAAAGCAAGCACACCTGCCCTGCTTCAACTGACATGAATTAATTTGGCTTTGATTTATTAATGTGTCACTGTTTTAAAATTCCAGTCTGCACCTGCTTCCTTATCTGTAATTTGCTTTCTGTTGCAGTGCAATTTTTTTTTCCAGGACCTTTGTGGCCTACTTGTAGCTATTCTATGATCTGGCTGTGAGGGTCAGAGCACGGTCATACAATTGTTACAACTAGCAACTGAACTCTGGAGGGGCCCCAGTCAGGAAGCACTACAGGGAATGGTTACTAATGATGAATTTGAACTTTTGCACCTGCTGCTGAGTGCTTTCAGTTTAGCAAAACTCGTTTTTCTGCAGAACAGCAAATGAAATGCCAACAAACTTACTTGTGAAAGTTTATTTCTAATCCAAAAGTAATCCAAAGAAAGTCAAAAGGCCTCAAATCCAAAAAAGGGCAGGCACATGTCAACCTGAGGAGTTATTCTGATAAAAATCATCATTTTCAGAAGGTCTATGCTGCTTGCTAGTGGATTTCTTTTTTTTTTAAAATTTTTAAAACCTTTATTGTAGTAAAGCACACAGCTATTCAGCCTAACATCCCGGAGGCAAGGCAGCATGGTGTCAGGAGATGTAGTGTGCAAAGCGATTCATGTCAGAACAAAGCAGGTTGTTTTTTATTTTATATACAAACAGAAACTGAAACAGAGGCGCCCGAGGGCGCAGAAGAAAGGCAATGGAAAGGGAGAGATGCAGATGAGTCAGTAGGAGGCGTCAGAGGCCAGAAGGGATTTAGAAAGGAGCGTAAGTAGGATGTAGGAGAAGGGGGGGGAAGGAAGAAACAGGAGAACTGCGAGACGAGTAGCATAGCTGGTGTCGTCGGCTACGGCGACAGGTGTTCATCACGGGGAATCGGCTCTGGTGGCAGGCACAAGTCACCTCTGTAAGCATTCCATGCCCCCCACACCTTATTCCACGTCTGAGGCCGCCCCCTGGCGGTGTACACAGTCTTCTCTCGCAGCATACACCAATCCATGTTGGCCTTCCATTGCACCACCAGGGGGGCCGCGTTGGATCCCCATTTCTGCGCTATGTCCCTCTTAGCGACCATGTTGCCCAGTGTAGCCCAACGAGTCTGCGCCGTGTTGTAATCATTCGGCTCCCAAACATTGAGGAGGCATCTACGCGCCTCCGCAGTCAACTCAACTCCAGTCACCTCCCTCATCACTCGATGTACTCTCTCCCAATAAGGGGCAATAACGGGGCACTCCCATAAGATATGCATAAAAGTAGCAAGGGCTCCGCAGCCACGACGACAAAAGCCATCCGGCGAGAAACCCATACGTACAAGCCGGGGGCCGGTAACATACACCCGGTGGAGGATTTTAAACTGCACTAGCCGTAGACGCGAGGAGATGGCGACCTCCTTAGGGGAGGACACAGCACTCTGCCAGTCCTCGTCGTCCAGTTCCAAACCATCGGCTACCCACTGTTCCCGCAAGCGCTGGAGGAGGTCGGTTCTAACATTAATCAGCTTCTTGTAGGACAGGGAGATGGCGCTATCTGGCATATGTCCGTCCAAAACTCTGTCCTCCAAGGGGGAGCTCTCGGGGATTTCGCCCTCCTCCGGTCTAGCGGCAGTTATTGCGTGCTTAAGTTGGGCATAACGGAAAAACTCCGCGCCACCCAATCGGTATTCCGTCTGCAGTTGCGGAAAAGTCTTGATTTCCCCCCTGGTCAGCATGTCCTCCACCCTCGAAATGCCTATGAGGTCCCATTTGTCGAAACCCTTGGTATGCCAAAGCTTGCCTAAAATATCGGAATCATACAGAGGGGTGAATTTCGTCAGTCTGCCCTGCCAGCCCTGTATCTTATTGATCGTTCGCCACGTATGGACCGCCGCCTTGGTCGGGCCTGTGAGGCGCCGATCGAAGGATCTAGAATAGAGGGCGCGGTAGTAGTTGCCGCCTTGCAAGAGCCATCTATCCATAGCATAGCCCGGGCTATCCACAGGACCGTAAAGGCCATGGTTAATAGCGGTAAGTTGAGAGGACCAATAGTACCTCCGCACATCCGGTAACGCAATGCCCCCATCATACCACGGCATCGTAAGCTTCTGGACAGCGACACGGGGCCGACCATCCCAAAGCAGGGCACGTTGCAGGCTCTCAACCTCCCTAAAGTAACGGGCCGGAACAAGGTCCTGAGTGTTCTGCAAGGCATATAAGAACCGGGGCAGGGACATCATTTTAAATAATGCCGCCCGGCCCAGGAGAGAGAGAGGGAGCTTGCGCCAACTCTCCACATCCCTCCGCAATCGGTGGAGCGGGGGGAGTAGGTTATGGTCATACCTCGCCTTAGGATTATTCGAGATATAGATCCCTAGGTACTTGAAGCCTTGCCCGGCCAGTTGTATGTTGCAACCTCTAGGGAGGCGCGGCGTGTCACCCTTAAGGATGTAAAGGGAGGATTTGGCCCAATTAATAATCAGGCCAGAGTAGCTCCCAAACAGCCTAAGCACGTCACACGCTACAATAAGCGACTTACAGGGGGAGGTGAGGTAAAGCAGGATGTCGTCCGCATACAGGGAGACCCTGTCCTCGAAGCCCGGGGACCAGGAGATCCCATGCAAGTCAGGGTGCGAACGTAGCATAGCCGCGAGTGGCTCCAGGGCCAACGCAAACAGGAGTGGAGACAAGGGGCAACCCTGTCTGGTGCCGCGGTGGAGCGCAAAAGGAGCAGACATGCGGCCGTTAACCGTGACAGCAGCCAGAGGGCAAGCATAAAGAAGTTGCACCCAGCCCAGGAAGCCCGGCCCGAAGCCAAGCTTCGTCAGTACCGCCCATAAGTAGCTCCACTCTAGGGAATCAAAGGCCATCGTGGCATCAAGGGAGGCAAGTACCGCCGGTTCCGTGAGGGCGTGAGCTCTGGCCATGACCCCGTGCAGGCGTCTTAGGTTGAGGGCAGTGTTGCGGCGGGGAATAAAACCGGATTGGTCCGGGTGTACCAGGTCGCTGATAACCCCGACCAGCCGATTAGCCAGTAGTTTAGCCAGGATCTTGGGCTCCGCGTTCAGGAGAGAGATGGGGCGGTAGGATCCACAAACATCACGCGGTTTGCCCTCCTTATGGATGACCACTATGGTGGCCAGCCGCTGGTCCAAGGGAAGGACACCCTCTTCACGGGCCCGGAGGAACATATCTCTCAAATAAGGAGAGATCACATCCGGCCGGATCTTGTACAGTTCAACCGGTATGCCATTGGGGCCGGTAGCTTTACCCGCTCGTAGGGCGCGGATCGCCAAAGCGATCTCATCCGCGGTGATATCACGGTCCATATCGACACTTTCCTCCTCCGATAGACAAGGGAGGTCAATCGCCTCAAGGAACTCAGCTGAATCGGCCTCAGAGCGATCCGAGCCGGCAGCATAAACACCCCGAAAATAGTCCGCGAAAGACTCGGCAATGGCACTCGGATCTGTGACCACCACTCCGTCTTCGCCCAGGACCTCCGGGACCACCCGGCTTGCCATCTCCCGCCTGTCCAACCAGGCCAGCAGTTTACCGGCCTTGTCACCGACATCATAAATGCGGCCCTGCTGCTCCTTGGCCAAAACCAGGGCAGCATTCGTAGCGAGATCATGATACTCCGACTGTTTCAGGGAGAGTTCGTGTAGGAGAGAAGGGTCAGGCTCAGGCCCCATACGGGACTCGAGAACCAAGACCTCTTCTTCCACATGCAGAAGGTCGGCATCACGAGCTGCTAGTGGATTTCTTGTGCAGAATTGCAAATTTTGTAATTTCGCGAGTGCGAGATTGTTGCTGCCCGCTGCACCTACATGTTCGCAATTGCGAACTTACACCGCACGCTGCAAAATTGTATCACCAAGAAAAAATAATCCGCTGTGTGCGAATTTGCGGATTTTCGGTAAATTCGCGAGCGTTCGCGGATTGCAAATTTACCGAAAATCCACAAAATCCGCGAGCGGAACGGATTTTCCGCCCATGCTTAGTGAGTGGCACCATGGTACCGCGTCCTCTCAACTAAAGACCTTCCACTGATGTGCTCCAATATTCCTGCAATCTGTATAGATGTGTGAACATGACCTTGTCAGTGTGGTTCCTCAGTGTCCAGTCTTCCAAAAAGTCTTTCAAATACTGCTGCTGCATCACCTGTATTGTCTTCTGAATGCACTCATCCTCTTTAGATGTAACAGTGATTTCCTCATCGACATAGAATAGGGGCATCATGCTTGTATGACCAGGTATATATAGTGCTCTGCATCATCTCTTGGCATTTTCGTCTCTTTTGTGGGTGCATGAGGGTGTCTCTCAACAGGCAGTCTGCAAGGTTGCTGACTCCAGATCAGCATATCAAAGTGAATGGATAGTGTTGCAGCTGAACCACCCACCTCTCCATCCTCGGTGGGGATGCAGGAAGCACCAACGAAAAAGATGACATGCAGTTTATGAATGCTCACAACAACATACACACAACCATAGATGTACAGGTGAAAATTATGATATGCCCACTTATTGATTAGCATCTCCTGCTCAATTTGGGCATACATTGTGTCTTTGTCTGTTAGTCCCTAAATATGAAAAGTGATCAATGTCCACACTCATCAACTTTCTTAATGCAACTGGACTGCACCAATGTTTAAGGTCAAAGTATGCCACCGTGGCCATGTAGCATAGCTTGTTTGATGTTACAGCATTATTCTTCCGCTTGGTAGTCTCAAACTCAAGATGTGTTTTTTTTTCTCAGTGCTCTAAAGGTTTCTGATAGTATAGCCCGGATGGGCAGAAAACTCCCACAATGATTAGCCATGCTGAGATAACTTCTCAACTCCCTGCTTTCTGCCAAATGGGGGTTGTTCTTGATCCCTTCAGGTTTACAAGTGCCACCAGCAGATTAACTTTTGTGAACATAGAGCCAAAGAATTTGATCTGAGGTTCAAAGAATGAGCATTTGTCTTTAAACCATCTTCTCTCAGTCTTTGAAGAACACACTCAGGAGGCGATGGTGCTTCTTTAGGGTTGTGGAGTAGATCAGGATATTGTCGCTGATATTGATAACTTCCTTCAGCCCTGACAGTGTTTCCAGATGCCGATGATATTCCAAAGTTAAGACACTTACACCTCTGCATCCTTAGATGTGTGTTCAACATTGTATTATATCCGCTGGCTGGGTCTAGGAGCGGCTGGTGTTACTGAGCACGGAGGTCGTATTTTCAAAACCTTTATCCCCCATTGAGGTTTGCAATGATAATGTCCTTTATGGACATGCTGGGTAGTTACACATCAATGCTCATATGTTTTGGCTTGGTTTAATGATAGCAGGAAACCGCCATGAAGTGGAGCATTTAACATTTTCAATGGCATCTAGTTGCTCCAGCCATTCTAGCTCTTTCTCCACTAGAGGGAAAAGGTGAAATGGTATCCATCTGTGTCTGAGGCCTGTCATTTTCACAGCTTGGTCAACATGTAGCGTAACAGAGGTATACTTTGACCATTTAGCCCATGGAATAGTTATTGAATATCTTTGATGAAAGAAACATCCTTTACAACGCAACTTTTACCACGCAGTGCCTTTATGACGCAACTTTTATAACGCAAACCATTACAACGCATTGCGCTGGGGGGCGCTCTAGGATAGGGAATAGGTTTAATTTACTATCCAACACCTTCCCTACTATCCACGGGGACTGGAGTTGGAATAGTAAATTAAACAATTCACTATCCAGCGCCCCAAAGCACTATGCGTTGTAAAGCCATGCATTGTAAAAACCGCGTTGTAAAGGCATGCATGGTAAAAGCATGCGTTGTAACGTCATACATCCCTTTGATGATGTCACACACTTGACATGCATGCATTTCTTAGAAAAAAATAGTCTAGGTCTTCTGCATTTGTGACAGCGCAATAATGTTATTTCCCCTTCCGCTGTTATGTAGAGTCACATTCAGGTCTTGATACTTCTGCTCTGCACTATTTCTTCCAGATGCCACCATTGCTAAGAGATGCTGTCCTATATGCAAAGATCAGATTGTGTGTAGGGGTCAGTGATAGACACTATCTCAATGATCGGTGTTTTTCATACCACTGAGTGATGCACCAGTGTAGATTGCTGCTTTTACTTTGGTGCCGATAATGGACAACTCACAAATTGGTGGGGACCTCCATTTATTGCATTGTCTTGTGAACAACATCGGCTAGATTTTTACTTATCTGCTTCATACATGCACAGCCTTTCATGGTTTAAGGATTGAGTGCTTGGTGGGTAAGATTCATGCCCCAGCAGAAGTTTACAAAGTGCCAGGTTGTGTTTTTGTTGCCCTAGTTTTAGTTTTCTTCTCACTGAGCTTCTGCACTCTCTTGCAAAGTGGCTCACCTTACTGCATTTCAAGCAAAACTTGCCCTGGCAAGGACATTTTGCAGTTTTGTGTGTCTCCAGGCCACAGTTTCTGCACTGGGATGCTGTGCCTCCTTATGATATTTACTACCTCTTTAATGACTTGTACTATTCCAGTGTGGCTTGGGTGTATTGATGCCCCAGTTAGGGCTACTTCTGAAACATCTGTCCTGCTACTGGAGAGTTAGTGCAATATCCCCAGTATCAGTATGTCTTCCATTCGTATTCCAGGCTGTCACAGTATTAGTCATCTCTATACTGAGGTCTTACATCCCTGAATAATCTGTGACCTGACTTCAGGTGCTGTCCATGTCCTGTAGATGGACATAGAACACATTGATTGTTTCTCCCTCTGTTTGCCACACTTGCCTCAGGCTGAAATGCTCATAGTCAAGGTTACGCTGTGGATAAAAATGTGCACTGAGGGCAACAATTGTGGTGTCGTAATCATGTCCTGCCTCTGTCCCTTGGAGACTCTGGAATAGCTTGAACACCACCCCATCCACAATGCGTAGCAGGAATGATATTTTCACTGTGCCATCCACCTCCCTTGTTTCCTATGAGTGATTGTTTAGGCAGCCTACCAACGAAGAGCCGTAGTGGGGAGATCTAGAAGCTCAGTGAATGGGGGCAGAGCTGTCATGGCAAGGGAGGCTCAGGTGACACCTTGAGGTAATCAGCCCTCTTGAACACCAATTGCATTACAAAGGTTGGCTGTCTTTCCTTACTGTTGTCCTTATTGTTCTTATTTGCTTCCTTTGATATTGATCTTCAGTATAAGTGTACCTGGGAGCGCATGCCCAATCTTGTGTGCGTCGTACCCTGGAGCAAAGCAGTGACTGTTCCTTGTAACGTGGGAGTGCTCTTCTACATGATGCAGCCACATTCGCTAAGAGTGCCGGCCTCTCGGCTTGTGGCAGTGTCTGGCTGATGCTGTAGTAGGTGGTCCCCACACAAGTATGCTTTATCGGGCACTATCGGGCTTCCCAAGAAGTTCCATGCTTCCCTGTGATTGCTACACTCACAGTGGCTTCACGTATAGTGAGTGTTGATGGTAGAGAAAGGCTCTGCAGGGCATCCACAGCCTCTGACTGGCTCCAGACCCCTGGGGATTAGTCTGTAAAGGCAGGTAGGAGAGTGGGCCACCTTCAGGTTTTCACAGTAAAGATTTCAGTGCTCATGATATCTACATCTGGACATGGTATGGTCCATGCATCTGCACTATGTCGAACTACTTCAGCCTGGTGGGTGGCGGGGCATCAGTGGCATGCTCCACATGAGTGGTGATTATGAGAAGATTCACATGGCAAAACTCAAGTTGTCTGGATCAGATGTAGGAACAAAATGGTGGCCATTCACCCATGTGAACTGACTTTGCGCATGTGAGTAGTGTTTGGTGATATGCTCAAGTGTGTTGCCAAGGAACGGGAGGTGTATTTGAGCTTTTGAGTAAAGCAGATTAAGTATAACTTATGCTCTGTCCAAGTCTCAGAAAAGGGGTAAGAACTTCAAAGTGCAGTGCCTCCTAATGTTTAGTTACTTATTGTTTGAATTGGACCTTCTGTTCCTGGTAGAAGGCTCCTGCACTATCCTAGGAAAAGAAGGGAAAGCCAGTTCTTGGTCCTACATTGTTGTTCACTGTCAATAAATGTGATTGCTCTATGAAATGCCTAGATGTAATTGCCAGCTTCCTGAAGAAGGATAGACATATTCTCTTCTCGTCTTCTTGGTTACAGTGGAGAGGGAGCACAAGACTTGTGCATACCAAAGTCTTTGTGACAGGGGGTGAATTTTTGCATTTCTCAGCATTCTGTCCATCTTCTGCTCTTTTTGCTTCTGGTGCCCTAAGTGAAAAGGGCAGTCCCAGACATGGGTCCTGTGCTCACTGTGCCGCTGGATACAATCTAGCCTGGCTGATGAGGGGTGATTCTCCGAAAACGGTTCCAGGAAAGCTTGTTTCCAGTCCAGGTAGGACCTGGCCTGGCAATTTGGGCTGAACTGTTCCCGTGATGAGCAGGGTCAGGAGCGATTTGCATATGGCTATGTCCAAACTGGAGTGGCATGGTGAGCAAAAAAATAATGGATTAACCCAGCCCTTTGTGACTGGGGTAGATGTTTCAATTGCTCAGCATTCCTACTATCATCTATTCTTTTTTGTGTTTCTTTTCCTATGCGGTCATTGTGACAATGTCTCTTAGATCATTTGTCTTAGGCAGTTTCAGTAAGTGTTGTGCAGCAGTTCCTTGCTGAGCCTGCTACTTTTTTGTATCAACTGTCTTTCTTTGCATGTAGGATATTTTCTCATTTGCATTTTAAGAGAGATGTTTGTGGCAAGGTCCTTGGTCAGGTTGGTGTTTATTATAGCATTTTTACCCAGTCTTTTCCAGCAGACTGTATCACTGCAATTGTGCCCAACCTTGTACCCATGTTATTTAAGGTTTTCTTGGTTCCAAACAGTGTCTTCTTCTCAATTTGTAAATGAAATAACTAGAAAAGCTTATTGGCTGCTGGGCTTTACAGGACATCAAGAAGCAGATTGAAAACTAGTGATGTCTGAGGGTCTTCATCATGAACAGTATCTGGTGTTTTAAACACTGGAGACCAGATTTGGAAAGGTTTTGGTTTATGGCTGTTGCTGTGCATAAACGTGTGTATTTCCCACAATTTCACATCTGCAAAAACCTCTAGACAGTAGAAAATAGCACATCGAACAATTGCTCTAGCTACAATATTGCTCCAAGGGATGGCAGAATATTTTAAATTATGGCAGAATTGTCCAATTGCTGCAGAACCCTCCGGTAGGTCGCTCCCCTCTCTCTGCAGCCCCGCCGCTGTCTACCTGCGACCTCTGCTCCTGCTTGTGTATCCTCCGCCGAATTGCCTGATTGCCTGCTTGCTCGTGACCAGCTCTTCTTCCTTTCGGATCCCCTGCTGCTGTTTGACTGACTGCGCCGTAACTCCCTGCCGTTTGCCAGCTCCGCTTCCCGGTTTTTGGCCTGCTCAACTCCTCCATTTCCCCGCTGTCCCCCTCCCTCGCCCTCCGCTCCGTTCCCAGTCTCCAGGCTTCCTGCCGATGCTCCCCTGTGGCCCCGCCCCCTGCTCCCAATTCTTGGTCCCTTACTACCTCCCCCGCCTCCCAGCTGAGCCTCCTTCCCCACCACGACATAAATGGCGGCCGCTGCGAGACTGCGCAGCGGACGCGCCGCTGGACGCCGAAGGCACGCCAGAGGCAAGGCCGTCTGTGCCCGTCCGCGCCTGGACCACACCCAGCGCCACGACCCCTGGACCACGCACCATCCAGGCTGCCCGCATCCGATATGACGCCAACACCCTCATCGCACTCAACCTCAGACGACCCTCCAGCTGCCACATGGCCACTCCCAAGCGCACCCACGGCCCCTTCACCTGTCAGAACTGCAGCTTCTCCTGCATCGTAGATGCTGAGACGACCGCCACAACTGAACCCAACTAGCTCCGGTGCATCCTGATCAACACCCGCTCCGCACGCAACCATGCCATCGAGCTCTGGGACCTGCCCGATTCCACATCACCTGACATCGCCTTCCTGACCAAGACCTGGATGAACAAAGCATCCGCCCCATACATCGCAGTGGCCATCCCCGAGGGATACAAGATCACCCGCAGAGACCGTACCAACGGAGTCGGCGGAGGATTCGCCATCATCCACAAGAACATCATCAGGGTCTCCACCAACACCGCCGACACCCTCAACACCGCCGAACACATGCACTTCCAGATCTACACGAACCCCAAGACCACCCTGAGAGGCACCCTCATCTATAGACCACCAGGACCTCACCCGTAATTCTACAACTCCATCGCCGACTTCATCAGCACTGACCTCCACCAACGACATCCTTCTCGGTGACCTGAAGTACCACCTGGAAAACAACACCAACAGCAACTCCTCCACCCTGATCGACAACCTCACCAACCTCGGACGGACACAGATCGTCACAACACCTTCCCACATCGCCGACCACACGCTCGATGATATCTTCTCCTCCAGTCCCCACGTTGTATTCAGCCACGCCTCCAAACTCACCTGGGCCAACCACCCCAGTGTCCACTTCCCCTCGCAGAAACCCGTCTCACATCACCCCACCCTACAGATCCCTAGACGTCGCTGGGCCAAAATCACCAAGGAACTACTGCAAACACACCTCGCACTGAACCCCCGACCAACCCCACCAACCTCGAGGAGGGAGCCCGCACCCTCAAACTCTGGATGGAAGACTGCTCCAACACCTTAGCCCCGACAAGACAACACGCCCACAGAAATACCTATCAGAGAGCCAGCTGGTTCACCCCAGAGCTCCTAACCTCCAAGCGCACATGTCGGAGACTGGAAAATACCTGGCACAATGAGAAACACCCGACAGCCACGCAGCTCTCAAAACCACCATCCGCAACCACCACCACCTCATCAGGACCACCAAGAAGGCCGCCTTCACGTACCGCCTCGACAACAACGCACACAACAGCAAGGAGCTCTTCAACATCGTGAAGGAACTCTCCAACCCCAGCTCCTGCACCAACGACATCCCCGCCACAAGCCCTGTGCGACGCCCTTGCTGCCTTTTTCCACCGCAAGATTACCGACATCCACAACAGCTTCAACCTTCAGACTGACCCCGCCAACCCCACCCCCCTGGCCCCACCGACACCCACTGACCACAACCGCCTCACCGCCTGGACCAGCGTAACCACCGTGGACACGATCAAAACAATGAGTACCATCCACTCAGGCGCCCCGACCGACCCTCTTCCCCACCACATCTTCAACAAGGCAGACAGCTCCATCGCACCCCACCTGTGCAACATCATCAACCTCTCATTGAAGACCGTGACCTTCCCTGAGAGCTGGAAACATGCAGAGATTAACGCCTTACTGAAGAAAGCCAAGGCGGACCAGAGCGACCTAAAGAACTTCCGGCCCATCTCCCTGCTTCCATTTCCGGCGAAGGTCATCTAAAAGACCGTCAACACCCAGCTCACCCGCTACCTAGAAGACAACAACATCCTCAACCCCTCCCATCCTCCTGGACCTCTCCGCCGCCTTCGACACCGTCTGCCATCACAGTCTACGCACACGCCTCTACGACGCAGGGATCCGCGACAAGGCCCTGGACTGGATCACCTCTTTCCTCTTCGACAGAACCCAAAGAGTCTGCCTCCCTCCGTTCCTCTCCGGTGTCACCAAGACGATCTGCGGTGTCCCACAAGGATCATCCCTCAGCCCTACGCTCTTCAACATCTACATGGCTCCACTCGCACGCATCGCCAGATTCGTTGACCTCAACATCATCTCCTATGCCGACGACACCCAGCTGATCCTCTCCCTCACCAACGAACCCCTCACCACCAAAGCCAACCTCCACCGCGGTATGAAGGCGGTTTCCGACTGGATGGAAGAAAGCCGGCTCAAACTCAACACGGACAAGACAGAGATCCTCATCCTCGGACCCAACCCCTCAGCCTGGGACGACTCCTGGTGGCCCACCTCCCTGGGCATCGCCCCTACACCAACCAACCACGCACGCAACCTGGGAGTCATCCTAGACTCGAAGCTCACCATGACCAACCAGATCAACGCAGTCTCCTCAACCTGCTTCTACACCCTCCGCATGCTTCGCAAGATCTACAGATGGATCCCCACCGACACACGAAAAAACCATCACCTACGCCCCTCATCAGCAGCAGGCTCGACTACTGCAACGCCCTCTATGCCGGAGCCCCAGCCAGACTCCTCAGCAGACTTCAAAGAATCCAGAATGCCTCAGCACGCCTGATCCTCGACATCCCCCACCGAGAACACATCAACCCCCACCTGAGAAACCTGCACTGGCTCCCCGTTGACATAAGAATCACCTTAAAGCTCCTGACCCAGGCTCACAAGGCACTTCACAACACAGGCCCAGCATACCTCAACAACCGACTGTCATTCTACGCACCCAACAGGAGACACCGCTCCGCCGATCTCTCTCTGGCCACCGTCCCACGTATCCACAGAACCACCTCCGGAGGCAGGTCCTTCTCCCACTACGCCGCCAAGACATGGAACTCTCTCCCTCTCCTCCTACGGCAGTCAGAAGACCCTCAGACCTTCAGGAGACTACTCAAGACCTGGCTCTTCGACCACTAGCTGCAGCCTCCCAGCACCTTGTGACCCCCACGGGTATGTAGTGCGCTTTATAAATTGTTTGATTGATTGATTGATTGATTGATTGATTGATTGAACCACTGAGTATTAGCATATTTAAAATCATCTGATATTATTTCCATAAGATTTTTAGCACATTGTGGTACTCAATTAAATTAACCATGCCTAGTCAAGTGGGTTGGCTCAAATACAGCACATCAGGTCAGTTTAGAAAAAGAAATGTTTAGAAATGCATTAAAATCCTTAAATATCTGGAAATTGCATCCGCGTCTGTGTTAGCAAATTTGAAATATGATCTATTAAGTTCCACACAGCCCCCCACAACTTAAAAGAGAGGCCACACACACAATCCTGTGAAATGTAACTGGGGAAAACATGATAGTATCAAAATAAGGTCCCTTGAATTCTTTAGCACACCCTCCTCACCCACGCACACAAAGCCCTACACGACCAAGGCCCGAGCTACCTCAACAGCCGAGTCAACTTCTACGCTCCCAAACGCCACCTCCGTTCAGCCAACCACGCCCTCGCCACCATCCCCCGCATCCGAAGAGCGACTACAGGAGGAAGGTCCTTCTCCCATCTGGCCGCCAAGACCTGGAACTCCCTCCCGACCGACCTGCGCCTGACCCAAGACCACCTCTCCTTCAGGAAGAAGCTGAAGACCTGGCTGTTCGAGCAGTAGCGGCACCCCCCCCCCCCCCATCGCCTTGAGACCCTACGGGTATGTAGCGCGCTCTATAAGTGTCACTGATTGATTGATTGAATTGCATGAGTCTCTATCCAGCCAAGACTAAACTCGGAAGTTGAGTGCTGACAATCCTAACTAAAAGACCAATATAAGCATTTTTACTGAACTTTTAAATTAGAGAAGGACACAGGACTTAATTAAAGCCACTGTTTGTAGATATTTATGGCATTATGCTTATTCTTTGATTGCTTAAGTTAATATATAAAAGTTAGAATCTTTCTGCATGGTTCTACACATTCTGATAAGGCACTTGCATTAAACTGATTCTAATATCTTTTTGCAACAAATACGTAACTGCTCTTTGCTGTGTTTAATTTTGCACTAGAGATTCCATTGTTATTCTTTGTGTTTGCAAACATGCTATCTCTCATTTGAAAGAGCAACACACCAATGATTTGAGTGATTTAACATGTATTATTAGTAATAAATCAGCCCCTAACAGACATTTTAGGGATATTGTAAGTCCCCTTAGATTTCCATGACCTTATAAAGGGATGCTTGGTGCTTTGCAAAATACTCATTTGTATGGCAGGCCATATCTAATAAACAGCAGAGCCCATTTGTTCACCCTGCTAGTGAACAGGGGTTAGAAATTGTAAATCTTACACCACCAGTTTATGTGCTTTCGCCAATGTTTGTGAGAGTGAAATTAGAATACCAAAGATCATACCCTCTCAATGTTTGCATCTTTTCTAATTCTTTATGGATTGCTGATGATTGGTAAAGTAGCAATTTAGTATATTTTAAAACTGAACAATAATATGCTTGTTGCATAATAATATAGGAATAGTTAATAAACAAATAATATTTAGATTATCTTATTTAAATGGTGGTTTACTGAAACTATTCCCCAAAATATTTACATGTAATATTAAAATAACATTTGTCCTAAGGAAATCATCATAAAATAAATTGCACATTGTACAATATTTACAAAAAAATTTAATAGGAATATATAAAATTGAAAACACCGAACAAGGGAAGCATGCTAATTCAATTAGTGAATATGAAGGAAACAAAGGTAAGAGGTGAGACTAGACTTTCAATTGAGTTTAAGATATTGTTTCTAATGCGACTTTCTGTAGAGTTAGAATGGTACACAAAAGAATGTTCAGAATCATATTGACATATCAGGATGTGGCCGTAAAGCCTAAGAATAGGGCACGTAAAGACATGATAGGTGATTTATATATGTACGTTATCCTGAGTCGGTATATTGTTGTGATATAACTCATAATGAAGAGAGACACTGTAATTTGATAAGCTTGACGATTCTGCTGATGGTGATTGTATGATTTTAATCTATCAACTTAAAGACACATTTGTTTTTTATCATTTGAATACATTTTGAAACTGTAATGAAAAAGGGACTTATAAATAGCAGTGATATGAAGCATAAGAATTGGTATGTAGTTTGCCTACCAATATTTTCAAAATGATTATATTTTTGTTATGTCTTATGGTATGGATGATACGTATTTGAGAAGAACATATTGTATTAAAATATTGTATGAAATCGTCACATGAGCTTTTTGTAATTAGATTGGATTATAATGTGAGATTTTTTGTTTATTAGATTGCGTGTGATCCCTGAGGAGAGAACAGAAAGTTGTGAAAAAAAGTATTGGATCCCTTTTAAACATTTTGCTCCTATGTTGATGTAACGACCGGATTCTCGGACCAGATAGACTCAGCTCATCAGAGCACCACCAACCCAGCCGGAACGTAATGACCTCCATCCTCAGGACCTATTTACAACAGGTATCTATGTCTCCTACCCAAGGATGGGGAATTAGCAATGTACATGCCTAAGTTTTCTACAATATCACACTCATACCAGCTAGTCTCGCGGCAACTCAGGCCCAGACCGTTCTACCCTGGGGCAGTTCTGATTATATACCATTACACACTGGCCACAACCAGTGCTCACTCAAGCCACAATCTTGTGGGTATACGTACCAGTATCCTCCCTGGTACTCTCTTTTATTTAACAAGCCACAATCCTGTGGGTATACACACCAGTATCCCCCCTGGTGCTCGCTTCACAAGTCACAATCCTGTGGGTATAACGCCGCATCCCAACGACGATCACTTTCCTATGAATACCATTAGCTCTCCATATTCGGGAATCTCTAGCTATTTACTAAGGGTAGAATACTACGATATTATGAGTCACAACGATAACCGAATTGGATGATATGCAACTTATCCTCTACTTCAAGGGCTCCTCTCTCCCTCATTATTCAATCAAGGCTTACCTGATCGGGAGTTGCGTCCGTTCGCGTAACAGTAACTGACTAGAAGAACAGGTTACCTTTTCATATAAGAATAAGAGGCACATGCCGGTTCACTAAGAACTGGGGTACTTTATTTATCATAACAACAATATCAATATAACACTATACTATAACATATAGCCTGCAAATGAAAATGAAAGGTTAGAATGTGCACGCTACTAAGAAAGGGTCGACGTCACCTTATTAATATGAAGTCTGGACTCAGCAGTCATCTGGGTTCCCGTCTCGTCTGTGCCTTGGCTCGTCTTTAAGGTCACACCTCTGCAGTCACGGATACACGTCTACACCGCTATGCTCTGTCTCCTTCGCCTCCCTCCAAGTCACTGGAACCTTCTTCTCATCAGCTGCTTTCTCTCTGGCTGTTCTGCACTACTCCTCTCTCCTCTCAATCGCGGACCATCTTCACTTCTCGGCTTCAATCTTATAACTCAGTTTCAGCCACTCTGGTATTCGTTCTCTTAACTAACTGCTTCACTCTGAATGCTCTGATCTTAAAGGTCAAAGCTCACCAGCTGCTCCAGCTAAAATAACTTCAATCTTTCTAAGAGAGTATCAGCTTCTCGATCTGTCTCGGACTTTAAAATGGTGACTGTCTGCCCTGAAATAATTAATGGCATTGATGCTAACGGCTATCTGCCGCCTACAGACTGACTAATTCACTGCCTCATGCTTTCACTAATATGGAAGCTTGACCCTTCATGGAAAGTTACGGCCAGTAACCTGCCGCCCACCAAATTATTGTACCTCCCTGTACCAAGGACACGTTCCCAGCCGGACAGCCTGATGTTGTGTCTTCGGGATGGAGAAAAATACAGTCTTTCGATAAGGGCCAGTCTGAGCCGGTTCTCTCCAAGCGAACAACACCTCGTAACTAAAACATTACATTTGACCTAGAAGCATCTCAAGCTGCCGGGGCAGAAAGAAAGATGGAGTTTCTCCCGTTTGAGGCCTACAAGGCCCGAAATAAGCATAACTCCATCGAAGGTATACTAACACTCTTACAAAAGGACGGATTATCACTAATACTAATGAATCTATCCCCTAACATAAGTTTATAAGCCGTGATCTAAGGAAAAGGGTACAGAATTATATCAACACGCCTTGTGAATAGGCTCTATTTACGGTTCTAATCCTTCCACTAGAATGATAGTAGACTGAAGTCACCTCCAATCACCTTCCCTCAAGGAAGGGCCGAAAAAGTCGGTCAGAACATTTCACCCTTGACTTTAGGCTACTAATCATTCGCTAAATGGAACTAACATCTGTAGAAGAATAATATGAAACAAAACTAACTGATCTATTTCTCGTACCAAATCTACAGTACTGGAGTAAGGAAGGAATGCACTGAATAAAGCAGCAAATAGCTACTAAAATGCTAATAGTAATCATAATACCCCCTAATATCTGTCGTAAAGAATGTAAGTCAGGTAACCAATTGAAGAGCCAGTCAAACCAGCCCTGGTCAGTGTGTTTTCTAACCTCTTCAGTCAAGTCATGAAGTTTGTCAATATGAGCCTGAATGGATTTAGTGTGATCAGATAGATTAAAGCAGCAAAGGCCCTCAAAGTCAGAACAGTCATGTCCATGTTTGAGTAAAAGATAATCAATAGCAGCCCGGTTCTGCAAAATAGCCCTGCGTTCACCCTGGGCATCCAGTAACATGTCAGATAAAATTGTAGAAGTATGATTAATGGATTTGACCATCCAGCAAGCCATCTTTCCGATGGACTTAGCATTGTAGACAGCCAAGGCTGGAACACCAATAATTGAAATAGCTAAGCTAAGGTATTCAGATTTGGAATATAAATGCAGGGAAGAATCACAGTCTTCATGTAACATCATAGCATCACGAACAACACGGGAATATGTATTAGGATGTGAAGAAAACATCAATAAGCTTAGTCTAGTGATGGCACACAGGCCTCCGGAAATGTTTGCAGGAATGTAGGGCCAGGAGGTATTACCACAAGAGAAAAGCCATCCAGAAGGTAACAACATTGTACGATAATGGCTAGGGGCAACTACTAAACTTTTACAGGTCATATTATTTTTAACAGAAGTACATGATTTCGGAGATCTTCGGGAACACAAAGTTCGTTCATGAATCGAAAAAGAAGTGGCCGCCCTTAATTTCAAATGCATACATTCAGTAATTGCATTGGGATCACATGTAAGGATGAAACATAGATCTCCTTGAGTAATATTATATGTGGTTATTCGGGAATGAATCGGTGGTATTGGATCTAAAAGTACAGTGCATAAAGGACAATACTCATGGGTTGCGAAAGTACCAAGGATTACATTGGGGCGGGCATTTGATATATTAAAGATATGGGTTAAAGTCTCCAACGAAGCGGGGACAGCAACCAAACAGGTCGCTAGAATGTCAGTCACCGAACGCATCAGTGCCAAGCAAAAATGTGGAGAATTGGTAACTCGTTTAGCTAACGTAGTCTAAAAATTAGATGATGAATCCCACGCAGTAAAGGAACGCGGTACTCGGGTTATCAAATCAACCAAAGTCTGTGGGTTCCCTCCTTTCCCAACGTAGCAGACCAAAAGGAGTCCAACGCCGACACATCCTGCAGCAACATTCCAGAGAATGATCTGAAAGAAAATCAAATACAGGCATTATTCATTCTCGTAAGTAACATTTGTCAGCCGGGACAGCTTCCCAGCTATCTTTCCCTGGTCTCATAACTAGAATCGTATTAGCATGACCGGTTGCAATAATTTCAGCTTGTTCAGGGGGATTTTTAGGCGATTGCACCCATACTCTAGCTCCAGGATTATCCGAGGAGCCAAAACCTTTTTGTCCTCGTACAGTTAGCAACGTTGGGGCAGTGCCTTTTTTAATCTCACCACTGAAAACAGGCATTATCAGCAACTGAGAAATTCGGTCCGTTTTGTGAATTGATAAATCAACCTCACTGCTATTCAGCAGGAGCACCTTAATCTCTCCCTGATAATCACTGTCAATGACTCCTCTGAGTACTTGAATGCCTTTTAAGGCCAGGCCCGATCTAGGGGCAATCAGTCCAAAATTTCCAGTTGGTATACAGACACCAACACCAGTTTCAATGATAACTCGATCTCTGCTTTTAATGGTGGTGTCATTCATGGCATGCAGGTCCAAGCCTGCGGAACCTGGGGTTGCTCTGCATGGAGCCAGTGCTCCGGGGGAAATTTCCCAGTACATTACAGTATTGCCAACAGTGTTTGGCTTTGCATCAATAGCTGGAGGAAATAAACGCATTAATGGAGATTCAGCATTTAAAAAGGGACGATTATTTAGAATTAATAGTGCCTGAAACAAATAGTCTCTCCAATTCTTATATTTATTGTCAGTTAATTTTCGCAATTGATCTTTCAGCAAACCATTCATTCTTTCAATAAGGCCTGATGCTTATGGATAATATGGTATATGAAATACCCATTCAATGTTATTTTCCACACAAAATTCCTGCACCAATCTTCCACGAAAGTGGGATGCATTATCAGATTGAATTTGAAATGGAACACCATAATAGAGCATAATCAATTCCAATGTTTTAATGGTATTCACTTGGGTAGCTTGTTTACAGGGAAAGGCCACTAAAAGGCCACTGTATGTATCAACATACAGTGGCAGTTTTTACTCATAGGGAGTGGACCAATATAATCAATCTGCCAAATTTGAGCGGGCAATTTTCCTCGATGTAAATGACCTTTAACAATTTGAGGTACTTTTCGTTGTCTGGAATGTTGACAAATAGGACAATGCACAATGGTGTCTTTAATCAAATTTAAAGGAATATAAATTCCTCGATCGGCGGCCCACCTGCTAGTGGCTCTCTCTCCAAAATGTCCTGCTTTCTGGTGGGCCCACTTCGCCAATCCCGCCAAATCAGAATCTTGCATGCCCACCACTGCCTCAGCAATTTTAGATTTCTCATCTGCAATGTTATGAAAGAATTTGTCAAGGGAGTCTATCGGGGTATGAGCATCCACATGAAAGATTGCAACAGTACTTTGTGGGAGCATTTCCCAAATTTCTTGCCATAATTCTTTTCCCTACAGTTCTTTTGAATGCAATTCCCAATTATGAGAATGCCAAGTCGGTAACCAGACCACCAGTCCATTAGCAGTGGACCAGGAATCAGTAAAAATGTGACATGTGCCAGGTAACTATTTTTTTTAAACTTGATAAACAGCATATAATTCAGCAAATTGACTACTCTTTCCCTCACCAGTTGTACTCAGCAATGTTTGTGTGATGGGATTATAGGACACTGCCTTCCAATGCCGTTTCTCTCCTATGTACCTCGCTGAACCATCCGTAAACCACACATGGTTTATGTCCTCCGCAGACAAATCATCAAATGGCTTACCCCATTTAACAGGAGATTCCTGTACTACAGGTACGGAGCAATCGCTCCCAGTCTCAGTCGATGGCGCCTGCGCCACTTGCTCATGTAAGGATGCTACACCTTTAGGTCCCACACGTGCCCTGTCTTGTATGTACCACTTCCACTTAATCACACTCGCCTCTAGAACATATCCAATTCAATGAGTTTTCGGCGAACTCAAAACCCACTGCATGATAGGAATTTCAGGTCTCAAAATCACATCATGTCCCAAAGTTAACTGCTCGGTATCCACCAGAGCCCAATAACATGCAAGCAACTGTTTCTCAAAAGGTGTATAACGCTCACCAGCATCCGGTAACTTTTTAGTCCAGAAACCTAATGGTACTTTACATTTGCCTTGTTTTTGCCACAAACTCCAATTTGCATAAAGACCTTGCACGGACACATTCAAATCCACATCACCATCGCACACAGGCCATAAATCCAAAGCATACTGGATCGCTTCTATTGCCAAATTAAACGCATCCTGTTGTAGTTTACCCCATTCAAATACATTCTTTTTGCGAGTAACTCGGTATTAAGGGGCCAATATCTGACTCAAATGTGGAATATGCTGGCGCCAAAAGCCAAATAAGCCAATGAAGCTTTGGGCTTCTTTCCTGTTTCTTGGGACTGCAAAATCTAGAATTTTCTGTTTCACTTCTGGAATCACTTCTCTGTGACCTTCATGCCAATTGATGCCTAAAAATTTCACATTTTGAGATGGACCTTGTAACTTATTGGGATTAATTTCCCAACCTTTTTCGCGTAAACAATCAATAATTTGATCTAACTGGGTCTGAACTTGGTCTTGTGTCTCACCTTGGAGTAAAATGTCATCAATATAGTGACATATCTGGATTTGCGGGTGTACAGGTACTTCGGACAAATGTTCCGCCACCAGCCGGTGACAGATCGTAGGTCTGTGTACATAGCCTTGGGGAAGACTTCTAAACGTCATTTGACGTCCATTCCATGTAAAACTGAATTGTTCCTGACACTCAGGGGCAATCGGAATTGAAAAGAAAGCATTGGCAATATCAATGGATGCATACCATGTACCTGGATGTTTTTGAATTCTTTCAATTAAAGTAATGATGTCTGGTACTGCAACAGTCAAAGGGGGTGTGTGTTTGTTCAATTCGCGGTAATCAACAGTCATGCGCCAAGAATTATCACTCTTGCGTACGGGCCAAACGGGATTATTCCAAGCAGAAGTGACCGGAGTTATAACTCCTGCATCCACCAAATCCTGAATCGTAGCACTAATTTCTTCATGACTACCTGGAATACGGTACTGTTTCTGAGAAACAATTTTTGTAGCCTGGAGAATTTTTATGGGGGGCATTCTTAAACGACCAACCCGTACAAGTCTGGACGATATATAATGTTTGGTTCCAAATTGATAACAACCGTCATCTAAATGCAAAGTCATTCCTTTTAAAATGTCAATTCCAATTATGTATTCCAAAAGTGGCACAACTAATACAGAATATTCTTTTCGGGGAATTCTGCCTATTCTCATTTCAAGTGCAGTTTGCACTGCGGGGGTTTCCTTTCCACCTAAACCAGTAATTGTGAAAAATTGGCCTTTAAATTTCTTTGATTTTCCATGAATAAGAGTGGCCTCTGCTCCCGTATCTACCAATGCTCGGGCCCTTTGGATATTACGATGTTTCCAGAAAATTTCAATATCTACATAGGGTCTATTGTCTTTGTGAGCCCACCTGCGTACTGGAGCTTGACCTATTTCCTAGTCATTTTTACTGCGTTCTGTCAACCAGGACAAATCAGGATAAATGCTCTCATATTTCTTGGGTGTTAAAACATCATGTTCATATCCATCTCCATTACGAAATGGATTCCTGTCATCTGTATGATATTGTGAATTTCGATAGGAAAGTCTGTGTCGATCCTCCCTTCTCCTCAGCTCAGGGGACTGATCCCTTTCCTCTCTATATCTGCTGTTAACACGGTCATCTCTCCCCCTTTCTCTTTCCTACTCTCGCCCTCTCTCTTTCTCACAGCGAGGGGACACATCACGCTCACGCCGTCGTTCACCACGACGATCAGAATCATCACAATGTCTTTCATCCCCACTGTCATCAGAATATCCACGATCACAATCATTTTTTCGTACACGTCGGGCACCCTCCTTCCCATTCAAACTACGCTTGCGAAACATGTCCCACAAGCGATTATTAGGCTCACCATCAATGTCTTCCTGTTTCACACCATCAGCCAACAGTGCAAGAAACATATCACGTCTAGAGAATTTATGCTCACCAGGAGTACGAACCTCGGGTCTGGACTGCCTCTCAGGTTTAAACCAGTCACCCAACTCACCAAGTTGACGAACAGATTCAAGCACCATAGACAAAGCATTGCCAGTTTGATTGATCAACAAAATCATCATAACCTGTTTATAAGTAACAGGGGAAGAACGGATGATGCGATTACGCACAGAAGAAGTCAACAAACCGTCCAACAACCTGTCAGCTGTACTCAGAAAAATCGCAGTTTTCATCACCTCCTCTTTCAGCCGCTGTGCCGCATCGCGCAAGGTATACCACGGCTTGTCATTCACGGGCCAATCAGATTCAGTAGGGTATTTCTGATTACAGCCATCAGTCTCTAACTGGAGCAGATTAATTTGGCCAGCAGCATTATAATTCCGGAAATGATCTTGTACAGTAGAATCAGAACTTAAAGAGCAAAATTTCAAGGCATCTCCTGCATCTAACATGATACCTGCAGCACCTAGCTCATAAAGGCGCACCATCCACGTAAGCAAGGCCTCACCAGGCCGTTGTCGAAATCGTTGCAAAATGTCACTAGCTTCCTGTTGTGTAAAATCTTCCAAACTATCCATAGCAATACCATTTGGATTAGCAGGAGTCTGTTGTAATTTACGACGAAAGACCGGATGCACAGAAACCACGGACGAGCATCCAAAGAAGCCCGATCCATAGATTTAAAAGAACAATCAGAATGTGAAACGTCATCGGAACAGGAAAAGCCACCACGGTCGCTGGAATCATCATGTTTATCACAAGAAGTAGATTTACAGTCACGTGCGGAGCGAGAAAATTCGCGCCTATCAGATTCCTCAGCCGAGGAACCAGAATCATTCGAGTCCCAGATATTACCATCCCATTCATCAGGATTCCAGTCCAGCCCGGCTTTCGTCACGACTAGACGCACCTTCCGTTTGGAAACAAGACCACGACGATTCTTATATTTGTATTTCGCAATTCGAACAGCAGCCCTTTCGGCTATCGTCTGATAAGTTTCGAGTTTGTCGGCAAGCAATTTATTTTGACATCGCAAAAGAGTATGAGCATTCTGCACTTCAACAAACTTTTCTTCCATATCCACATATTGTTTCTGCAATTTCAAAAGCTTCTCATGTACTATCCTGTACGCAGTTAAAATAATCCAACCTCTGCGTCCTAAAATATGAAGCTCCTCACCCTTCACTACTGGCGCTTTCTGTAAGCAAGAAATCACAGTAGCCGGCTCCGCCAGCTCCAAACAAGAACTCCAATTCTCACTTAAACCAGTAGAATCGGCCCACTCACGGGCCAAGGCCTCGTAAGGCGTAGATTCCCAGCCGGGAATTTCAACAGGCAATTTGAAAGTAGATTTCGACCTCCGTATAAACATTCCGACAAACCAAAAAGATATATACAACTATTAACAAATAATATACAAAATAAACCACGTACGAGCCGAGCACAAACCAACAAGATAAAAACAATACAGCTCACACAGGCTTCGTAAACAGTTCGTGACGCCAGATGTAACGACCGGATTCTCGTACCAGATAGACTCAGCTCATCAGAGCACCACCAACCCAGCCGGAACGCAATCACCTCCCTCCTCAGGACCTATTTACAACAGGTATCTATGTCTCCTACCCAAGGATGGGGAATTAGCAATGTACATGCCTAAGTTTTCTACAATATCACACTCATACCAGCTAGTCTCGCGGCAACTCAGGCCCAGACCGTTCTACCCTGGGGCAGTTCTGATTATATACCATTACACACTGGCCACAACCAGTGCTCACTCAAGCCACAATCTTGTGGGTATACGTACCAGTATCCTCCCTGGTACTCTCTTTTATTTAACAAGCCACAATCCTGTGGGTATACACACCAGTATCCCCCCTGGTGCTCGCTTCACAAGCCACAATCCTGTGGGTATAACGCCGCATCCCAACGACGATCACTTTCCTATGAATACCATTAGCTCTCCATATTGGGGAATATCTCGCTATTTACTAAGGGTAGAATACTACGATATTATGAGTCACAACGATAACCGAATTAGATGATATGCAACTTATCCTCTACTTCAAGGGCTCCTCTCTCCCTCATTATTCAATCACGGCTTACCTGATCGGGAGTTGCGTCCCTTCGCGTAACAGTAACTGACTAGAAGAACAGGTTACCTTTTCATATAAGAATAAGAGGCACATGCCGGTTCACTAAGAACTGGGGTACTTTATTTATCATAACAACAATATCAATATAACACTATACTATAACATATAGCCTGCAAAGGAAAATGAAAGGTTAGAATGTGCACGCTACTAAGAAAGGGTCGACGTCACCTTATTAATATGAAGTCTGGACTCAGCAGTCATCTGGGTTCCCGTCTCGTCTGTGCCTTGGCTCGTCTTTAAGGTCACACCTCTGCAGTCACGGATACACGTCTGCACCGCTATGCTCTGTCTCCTTCGCCTCCCTCCAAGTCACTGGAACCTTCCTCTCATCAGGTGCTTTCTCTCTGGCTGTTCTGCACTACTCCTCTCTCCTCTCAATCGCGGACCATCTTCACTTCTCGGCTTCAATCTTATAACTCAGTTTCAGCCACTCTGGTATTCGTTCTCTTAACTAACTGCTTCACTCTGAATGCTCTGATCTTAAAGGTCAAAGCTCACCAGCTGCTCCAGCTAAAATAACTTCAATCTTTCTAAGAGAGTATCAGCTTCTCGATCTGTCTCAGACTTTAAAATGGCGACTGTCTGCCCTGAAATAATTAATGGCATTGATGCTAACGGCTAGCTGCCGCCTACAGACTGACTAATTCACTGCCTCATGCTTTCACTAATATGGAAGCTTGTCCCTTCATGGAAAGTTACGGCCAGTAACCTGCCGCCCACCAAATTCTTGTACCTCCCCGTACCAAGGACACGTTCCCAGCCGGCCGGCCTGATGTTGTGTCTTCGGAATTGAGAAAAATACAGTCTTTCGATAAGGGTCAGCCTGAGCCGGTTCTCTCCAAGCGAACAACACCTCGTAACTAAAACATTACATTTGACCTAGAAGCATCTCAAGCTGCCGGGGCAGAAAGAAAGATGGAGTTTCTCCCGTTTGAGGCCTACAAGACCCGAAATAAGCATAACTCCATCGAAGGTATACTAACACTCTTACAAAAGGACGGATTATCACTAATACTAATGAATCTATCCCCTAACATAAGTTTATAAGCCCTGATCTAAGGAAAAGGGTACGGAATTATATCAACACGCCTTGTGAATAGGCTCTATTTACGGTTCTAATCCTTCCACTAGAATGATAGTAGACTGAAGTCACCTCCAATCAACCTTCCCTCAAGGAATGGCCGAAAAAAGTCGGTCAGAACAGTTGATCACTCCAGTTCAGTTACCAAAAGTCTGCTTTTACTATTTCTTTACTATCTCTTCGGGACTGGATTTCAATTTGGAACACTTTTTTCAAGGTTAGGGGCAAATTGTAGATGTGACAAAACAACTTATTATTCAGTCTCTCTAAAGAAAGTGACCAAGATGTGAAAACAAAAGATGATGGATTCTTGTAAAAGAGATTGTAAGGATTAAAACAAAAACAGACAAATTGAAGTCTTTACTATGAATTGTAAAAGTTTTCTTGAAATGTTTTATAAATTTTGTTTCAATATTGAATAACAACAAATTGTTTCCTGTACGAAATGTTAGATTATGTAGTATTATATTTCATGTGAAATTCTCCTCTTGTTTAGTGTTTTTCATTTTGAAAGCCAGGTAGGTTACTTGGGTTAAATATTCTGTGTAAGTGCAGTGCCATGGGACTTTGATAATGTGTGGTCATATAAAAAACAAAATAATGGTTACAGATTTATTATACAACTAGCTGTACCCGTACACGTTTTGCTGTGGCTCAGTCTAGTTAAATGGAAGAAAAAGAAAAGAGTAATATGTTTAATTTCACAATGCTTGTGGGTATACAATATGTTTTTGTCCAACTTCTCCCCCCTCTCTCCACCCACTTCCCGGTCCCACGCGCTAATGTTGCAAAGTGAACCAACTCCTCCACCCTCCCTCCACCCACTTCCCGGTCTGCCATCCTGACAACAACTGTCCATCCTAATATATGTAGACTTTTGTCTGTATGCGTCCCTTGTATTTGTTGAGCAGCAACCAAATCGATAGGGTCTGTTCGGACTGCAAAGTGAACCAACTCCTCCCCCCTCCCTCCACCCACTTCCCGGTCTGCCATCCTGACACCAACTGTCCATCCTAATATATGTGGAGTATTGTCTATATGTGTCCCTGGTATTTTTTGGGCAGCAACCAAATCGATAGGGTCTGTTCTGCCTTTCGATTAAAAACACGTGCGTATTGGACATGCACGTATTCGAATCCAACGTTGTGTATATATAAAAACGTGCTAATGTTGCAAAGTGAACTAACTCCTCCCCCATCCCTCCACCCACTTCCCGATCTGCTATCCTGATACCAACTGTCCATCCTAATATATGTAGACTATTGTCTCTATGCGTCCTTTCCTAATGTTGCTAATGAACCAACTCCGCCCCCCTCCCTCCACCCACTTCCCGGTCTGCCATCCTGACACCAACTGTCCATCCTAATATATGTAGACTTTTGTCTCTATGCGTCTATTGTAGTTGTTGCGGCGCAACCCAATCAATAGGGTCTGTTCATCCTTTAGATTAAAAACACGTGCGTATTTGACAAGCCTGTATTCGAATCCAACGTTGTGTATATATAAACACGCACTTATTCGAATTCAACGTTGCGTCAAAATTTCAAATCAATCGTTGAAGAACTTACATTGATTTAAGATTTTTATCAAACGCACCTTGACATTTTTATGTGTCTGCTAGTGCTTTAGATTAAAAACACACGCGTATTCGACACACGTGTATTCAAATCCAACGTTGTGTATATAAAAACATGCGCGTATTCGAATGCAACGTTGTATCAAAATTTCAAAGTAATCGGTGAAGAACTTTTGGAGATTTGAGATTATGAACAAACGAACAGTTACATTTTTATTTATATAGATTTGATTGTAATAAAAATGCAAGTATACAATTAGGGTTATTTAAAAGTAATTAAAATTGCTGCCACATAAAAATTACTAACAAAACAATAGGAAAACATTTAGATATTTTTTTCTTGCAGGGAACATATATATATTTTTGTCTGTTAAACAAATGTAAATATTTTAAAACAGACATTTTTAAAACATGTCTATGGTGTATACTTAAATATTTGTACTGCACAATTTACACAAATTATTATAACAATTCTAAATTCTGTTCAATGATTTGTACTTCTCCAACAACATTAAACATTTTCTTTTCTTTTTTATTTTACTGAACATTTTTCAGGTTTTGGGAAGGACACCAATAGATTTGCAAAGAGCTCCCATTTTAGGAAAAGATTTCTCAAATTCTTGGGGATAAACCTTTTGGATAACTTACAGTGGAGGAGGGTCCTGCTTGGAATTTCTGTAGCATCAGAATGGTGAATACTTTAAGTTATAGTAATTATTTTGTAGTATTCTTTGTGTCGTTTTTTAAATATAATGTGTTTTTAGTGTTATGTCTGCATCTACTTATTAAATACATAACATGCACAATTGTATTCCTGATATTTTATAAAAGTTTTTATTTAGTTATGTTTACTTTTTTTGTTTTGTTAGATGTTATAGGCTTCTTTTTTAATATTGTATATAATGTTGATTTATATGTTCAATATCTAGCATTTGGTTTTTCCTTTGGATTGTTCCATTGCAATCTTAGACGTATAAGTGCCAGAACTGACAAACACACATTGATCAAATGTATTCTAACCTAGTTACTTTAATACATTTAAAAATAACATCACAGTTCAGTTTTCTGATTAATCATTCCGTATTTGTTGTGGTATGGCTGGTTAGTTTATTGTTAGTTACCTAATTTCTTTTATTCTTTAGAGCCTCCATGGATTGGATGTGTTTAGTCTGTTTGAGACGTAAGGGCAGAGAGTGTGGACTAAGAACTGCTTTTGCATTAGTTATTGATATTTAGTTTCTTTCTTCAGAATTTGCATTAACTAGTGAAAAGGCTAGGTGGTTTCTCCCTGGGGTTTGATGGAAACAGCTGTGCCACCCTTCTCAGGTATTACTTTTTTGGGATTATGTGTGCTCGTCAGTGACCTGATTGGTACATGCTACCCTCCCAGTGTCCCCTAGGGAAGTGTAGTAGTGGTACTATTTTTCTTCATTAACTTTGCAGAGGGGTCAGATTATTTAGAGATCATGGATTTTATGTTGTGCCATGGGGAAAGAAAAGCTGAAACTATTAATATTTTAATTCAAAAACAAATATGTTTATTGCACTTGTAATAAGGTGGACAGGATATCTTTCACATTTGTGATGGAGTAATCAATTAGCCAAACTCTAAATCAGGCCTTCAGTTACTGTACCTTCTACATGCAGAAGCGTCGGTATTTATTAGATTTTGTTATTTTATCAGCATGATAGAATGTGTGTAGGAAAACCTTTGCACTCTGCTGTGGCAGGATATCTAGTGGGAATTCGAGTCAACCAGTTGAAAGCAGTTTCCTTTAAATTCAATTCCTGGTTCTTTATTTAGATATTCGATTCTCTGTGTCTAGCGGAGAAAACAAGTGAAAATTTGTATGTTAATAATTTCATCAATCACACTTATACAACAAAAGATAAATACTATGGACCTATGAAGTAGATTCCAAATCCAGGTGGGCATTAGCAGAGCAGTTGTAGAGGTGCTAAAACAGTTTGGTTGCAACAAATTATATTTTAGCTGAGCTTAAGCTTAATAAAAACTTCAGCTCTGTTGCTCATCGCTGAATATCACTTACATGCCAACCAGATTCGTAACCCAACAATGCAAGTATCCTGTACCCTACCAGAGCGCTCATCCTGCAATCCTTCAACCTGGAGCCCCTGAAGCTTAATAATTAAATGGATCCTTCATTATGTTTTAGTGCCAAAATCAAGGATCAGTGGGCCCGATTCACAGAATTTAGGATTTTGTCTTAAGACAAACTTAAGACAGACTTAAGACAGACTTAAGACAGACTTAAGAAATACTTAAGACAAACTTAAGAAAGACTTAAGACAGACTTAAGACAGACTTAAGACAGACTTAAGAAATCCTAACGTAAGTCTGTCTTAGGTCTGTCTTAAGTCTGTCTTAAGTTTGTCTTAAGACAAACTTAAAACAAAAACCTAACTTCTGTAAATACCAAAAGTAGTAAGTTAATTCTGTGAATACCAAAAGTAGTAAGTGAATTCTGTGAATGCCATAAATAGTAAGTGCATTCTGTGAATACCAAAATAGTAGTAAGTTTAGGATTGAGTCTTAAGTTCATTCTGTGAATCGGGCCCAGTGTGCCTTGGTTAGGGGCCAACGACAATACATTTCATAGCCTCCCTCAGCCCCCTTCTGACAGCGACAAGGCTAGGGCATTATGTATCTTCAATCCAATTTTTTAGGGAAACTTGAACACTGCTGTCTGTCAACCGATGCCTTTGCCCCAGGGAGGCCCCCTATTAATTTATTTGTATTTGGTATTTATATATTTATTTATCTATTTGTCTATTTGCAATTGTTATTTAAAACCATTGCATACCAATAAAGCTATAAAACTGAACAAATACAGTTGCTTAGAACCACAATTTAATTTAAAAGCCAATATCACTGGCATCTGATTAAAGATTTTGTTTGAATCAATACCGTTATTCCTAACAATTAGGAGTTTATTTTTGGATATCGTAAGTAAGTATAATTCTCCCACAGTGGGTAAGGGTAGAGACGTCCGTTTGTGAGAATCTATAACTGATGCCCCTAAGCAAGTATGTGCTTCTTGTCTCAGAAATAATTCTCTGAGTAAAGTTCTCCTTTTGTGGGCCATTTCATGGCAGCAACACAAAATGTGCATAATCTGCAGGCTCCTTTGTCTTTTTGGTGGCTGAGGCTCGATTAAAGTCTGATATTAGTAGGGCCAGCAATCACATGTACATAATCTCTCTTTGAGTCTTAGAGTTCAGAGAAGCTAAGATGTAAGGCTAGGGTTTAGATACCAGATATGAAGAATTTAACAAGGCCAGGAGAAATGTTAATTTTAATGAAGCCTGATCTTGCTGGAAGGATACCGGTTTTCTTTGTCTATTAATGGTCGTTTTCCATGTTACGTAAGAGATAGAACTTGATGATATTACTGATTGATTTACCTCTGTGGTTGATAATGCTCTGGTTGTTCCACGGGGAGCCCGATTTATCAAAAATGTTCCTTAGGTAACCCTTAAAAAAAATTCCTGGAGATTTTAAAATATGGATGTAATATTTGAGAAAATCAGCCTTGATGGAAAGAGATTGTTTCACCAGCCCAAATTCCAATCTGAGTCTTGCTCTTGGAAGGTATTTCAGAAGTTGGAGGATTTTTTTATAACCCATGCACTGTGCATGCTCCAGGATTTCCGAGAAGGCTCCAGGAAAAGCTTGATGTCCATATTGGAGTGGTGGGAGAAGAGATGCTTGAATTACTTTCTTTATTCCCTCTGCAGACAGGCTTTTTAGGATGTTATTGACCCAGATTAAACCATAGGTAATTGCAGTTGATTTATTTTTTAGTGTATTTATATGAGCTGAAGGTTGAGTGGATTCTGTGAACCATACCCCCAGATACTTGTATCTAGGGGCCAACTTTATGGTTCTGGGGCCCATAGTGCATGAGGTTTGTTTTTTTGTCTTGTGGTGGCTGAATACAAGTATTTTCATCTTATCGGGGTTGATGGTGAGCAAGTTCACTACACTGTATTCATGTAGGCTGGAAAGTGCTCATTGAGCCCCATTTTGAATGAATGAAATGAAATTAATTCGTACTTGTATAGCGCATTTATACCCTGAGGAGTCTTGGCACTGAATGCATACCGCTGCGGAACCCTTCCTGGGTTTTCCCTGTGAAATGCCCACTCCTCGGCACCCCCAAGGTGAAGCCAGGCATCCCAGCGCTGTTGGGGCCATTGTGGAGATTAAGCAAGCTATTGCCCAGAGTTGCAGAGTGGGACCTGTGATTAGAATGGGCACCGAGGCGAGAATTATCAGGTCCGAGGAAATTGAGCCCAAGAGCCGCTGAGGCGGGAATTGAACTCTGGTCCCGAGCCAGACCTCTGCATCAGGGTCTGCTGCTCTAACCATTGAGCCACACTTCTCCACTTTGGAGTGGTGCATAATGACTATGTCATCAGCATATTGAAGGATGTGAATGGATCTTTGGCCTAGACGAGGTGGAACAAGACAGCTGATATTCAGGGCTTTCCCCAGATCTGCTGTGTATAGATTAAAAGGTAATTGTGCTTACATGCAGACTGGTTTCAGGCCCTGGTGGTGAATACTTTAGCGGATAGGGATGTTGGGCCTGTCTTCACTTTGCACCTAGGTTTCAGAGTAGAGGGGAATTATGGTTGTTAAAAGAGGGGATTAAATGCCCCAACTTGTTAATGTCATCCATTGGGTCTGTCTGTCCACACAATCAAAGGCCGCTATGAAATAAATAAAACAGCAGAAAAGTAGGGGGTGGTTGTGCGGTGAGGCTTGGTGCCAAAGAGAAGTTAGTACTACGATGTTATCGGTGGTAGATGCTCCTCTCTGAAAACCTGTTTGAAAGAAGGGGAGCAGCTCATTTCCTGCCACCCAGCATTCCAAATGTTTTAATAGGATTTGGGCATAGGCTTTTATCTCTGAATCTAGCAGGGCTATTAAGCTATACTTGCTTGGCTTTAGGGGATCACCTTTAAAAAAAGTGTGCTTAAGGTTGAACTTCTCCAGGCTTTGGGGGCGTGGTCTAGTGTGTAGGCTGAGTTGAATCAGTCCAATCTTCTGGAGCACATTAAAAAATCCCAGCAGGACTGCACACCATTTCTTTGTGTTATTGTATGCTGAAAATAAACTTGTGACATGTTTCTTCCATTCTGATTTTGGAAATGCATTTTCCTTTGATAACCGAGGAGATTTTAAGTTGTTCACATGGTTCCAGAAGTAAGCTAGTGATCTTTCCTTGAGCATGTTGAATATTTGTAGCCACTCCTCCTCTTTTTGAGCTAATCTAGGATCCCAAAAAGCTTTTTTGGGTGTTTTCCGTGCTTCTTCTGCTGCCTTTATGTTTCTACTCATTGGATTGAGTTTACACAAACGGTGTCCTCCTTAAGTTCTTCTGTTATGAATTAATGTGCTGTTTTGATAAATGTTTTTTGTGGCTGGCTTCGCAGTTTATTTATTTAGGAAGTTTTATATAGCGCTGCTGGACCCAAGAGTATCAGAACGCTTTACAAGGTAGGTAGACATATTAAGAAATAATCAACAATCTACAAATGTGCAGAAAAATTCACAAAAACGTAAAACATTGAGTTAAATGCTAGAGGAGGGCAGAGAAACAATGGGATAATACAAGGGATAAAAGGGAGTTGCATTCGGGAGAGAAGGGGGTGTAGAGAAGGGGAGTAAGAGAATGGAAGGAGGGAGAGGGGGTGGGTAAAAAGTCAATCATAGTGGGGCGGTAATGAGCGGGGTCAGAGTCAAAAACATTAGGAACCCCGTGTTTGTTGAGGAGAAGTACTTTGGTCTTTTTTTGAAGAGAGGGTAAGAGGGGTTGCAGCATAAGTCTTTGGGGAGAGAATTCCAAATCGTTGGAGCAGTAGTAGTAGTAAAATCAAAGTTTATTTAGACAATAGTCTATAAACCATACACAAGACCATGGATCCACTTAGCAATAGAAATTTTACATCATAGTTCATTTTAACACTCAGTACACATTTAAAACCATAAAAGCACTAAATTGATATTTTCCATTTTTTAAAATCTTAATATCTTAAAATTTCCCAACTTCCTTGGTTGTCTCCTTTACAGCTTCTCTTATTGCTTTCAAAAATTTCCCCAACGCAATTGTGATATCTAAAAACGACATTTCAGTAAGGAGAACAACAGCCTCTGATCGTGTGTTTACCTTATACTTTAAAAATATTGGACGCAAAAACATTTTACGCACTGTTAAAATCCATGTACAGTCCAGTAATATATGTAAAATATCATTCTTCACACCTAAGCCACATTTACAAATACCATCAGGTTGGATCAGGGCTACTTTTAATTTACTGTCGATCTTCCATGGATTTAAGCCTACCCGAACCTTCATGATTTCGTACCTTAACCATTTACTGGGTAACACATCCAAATAAGGGAACCGGACATCCTTTTCCCATTCATTCCTTACCCAGTTTACTGATTTTTTCAACTTCAGGTACTCCAGATCTTGTGATCTGGAATATTCTTGCCCTCGGTCCCTAAGCATTTTCTTAGTAAAAACTAGGTCCAATAAGGGTTGTTCGAGGGTCAACTTTAATTGCGCAGTTACTAGCTGAAGGGTTTTCCTCACTTCCCGTGCCCAATGTAAACTGCTTGCTTGTATTTCCTTTCTGCACCAAATTGACACCTTCTGATCACCACCGGGCGTCTGGCGGTTCCAAAATCTTAGCAATGACATTTGTGCCTTTACCTCCCATGCCGTCAAGCCTACCTCCAATCTAATAGCTTGCAACATGGATCCGTTAGGTAGGGACAACAGCATTTTAATTATCTTCCCTTCCTCTCGGTCCCAACCTCTTTTACCACTCAGATAGAGCACTTCAGCGCCGTAGAGAACTTGTGGGGGTATCATAGCTTCAAATGCCTTTAGTAACGGTCTGTGAGACATGTCACCATAGTCCTTATTAAATTTTTTCAATCCACAGACCGATGAGGACGCCTTTGAAGTTTGTGCCGCCACTTGGGTATTCCACTTTAATGCACTGTCAAACCACATGCCTAGATATTTGTATTCATTTACTACCTCTAATTTGTCTAAACCTAAAAACCATTTAAAATTTTTTACCCTCTTCCCGAAACATAGGATCTTTGTTTTCTCCATATTCACCGATAGAAACTTTTTGTCACAATATATTTTAAAAGCATTTAATTTCCTTTGGAGGCCCATTTCAGTTTGGTCCACGATCACTAGATCATCAGCATTTAAAAGGCATGCAACTTTATTATTATTCATGCGCGGGCTCGCACTCTTTTCAACTTCCAAAACCACGGGAAGGTCTGATAGGAAGATTGAAAAGAGCAAGGGTTGGAGCAGTACCAGAGAATGCACAAGATTGGGTCTTTTTACATTTTAGTTTAGGAGGGATCAGCGTAAGGGAGTTAGTGCTCCTCAAGGACCTAGAGCATCCTGCTTTTTGAACTTTGCTTGAAAGGTAAGAATGGGTGTTTTGATGAAGAGCTTTGTGCGTGATATAAGCAATCTTATATGTGGATCGTCCTTCAACTGGAAGCCAGTTTAGGTTTTTAAGGACAGGGGAGATATGTTCACATTTTTTACAATCAGAAATAAGTCTGGCGGCAAGGTTGAGAACAGATTTTATTGGTGCAAGGTGGACTTTAGGGGTTCCAGCAAGAGTGGCATTGCCATAGTTCATCTTGGAAAGGACAAGTGATTGTATAACTATTTTGAAGTCATCAGCTGGGATGAAAGGTTTAATTGTTTTGAGGTGGTGAAGGGTAAAAAGAGCACTTTTGGCTGCATTTTAATGTGGGGGATGAGATTAAGATTTTGGTCGATGCTGATGCCTAACGATTTGACAGAATTAGAGGTGGAGAGGGTGCAATTAAGTGATTTGATATCATTAATCCAGAGTTGAATGGGAAGAGGGTTATTTTTGAGAGTGCACAGGATGATTTCTTTTTTTTAGGATTAAGTTTGAGATGGTTGAGATGGACCAAGGTTTGGACTTTCATCAGAGTGTCATTGAGGTCGGATTTAATCTTGTAGTAAAGTTGAGTATCATCGGCATAGAGATGATAACTGATTTTGGCTTGTTTGAGAATGAGGGTGAGTGGTTCCATGAAAAGATTGAGTAGTGTTCGGGAAAGGATCGATCCTTGGGGGACACCGAGTAAGATAGGTTGAGGTTTGGAGAAGCAGTGACCAAGCTTAATTTGTTGAGATCTGTTTTGGAGGTACGAGGAGAACCATTACAAGTACAGTGGCTTCAATTCCATAGCGATCTTTGAGGGTATAAAAAAGGGTGGGATGGTGGACAGTATCAAATGCAGCCGAGAGATCAAGGAGGATTAGTAGAGAGTATTCACCTTTGTCTAGAGAGTGATGAATATCTTCAGTAATATTGAGCATAGCAGTTTCGGTACTGCATCCCTTTCTAAAGCCAGATTGGAAAATGTGGAGGAGATTGAAGGGGCTGATATGGTTATATAATTGGGATAGGACACATTTTTCAAGTGCTTTGGAGAGGAAGGGAAAGTTAGAGATAGGGCGCAGATTGTTAAGGTCATTAGGGTCAGCTGAGGGGTTTTTAAGAATGGGGGAGATTTGCCCTAGCTGAAGGGAGTCAGGAACACAGCCAGTGGAAAGTGAGGAGTTGATGATGTCGGTCCAAATTGGGGCTATGATCAATTTAGGATCTAGAACTAAATGGGAGGGAAGAGGGTCTTTGGAGTGTGAGGAAGGTTTGAGTTTAGGAATTATGTTAATGATAGTAGTTTCAGAAATTGTATTAAATTCGCCTCCATGAAGCCTTGTTTTTCAAAAGGTGCACTGCCCAAGATGAATCGAGATGGGGGAGGGCAAGGATGGGTTGAGAGGGGTCAAGATGTGGTGGAGGGGAGGGTGAAAGTGAGTTAGGAATGTTAGGGAGGATGAATTGGTTGGCGAGAGAGAGGGGGGGGAAGAGAAGGATAGTTCGATGTTGTTGATTTTATTCATAAAGAAGTTGGCGATTTCTTCGCATCTATCTACAGAGGTTGCTAAGTTTGGAGGGCCGGAGGTAGTTTGTTTTTTAACGATATTAAAGAGTTCTCTGGGGCGGTTTCTAGCCTGGTCAAGTTGAGACCGGAGAAAGGAGGCCTTTTCGTTGAAGATATGTTTTTTGTATTGGGCTCGAGTAATTCTCAGGAGAGCCAGGTTATCAGAGGTGGGATGACTCCTCCAGGCACGTTCAAAATGTCTGAGGGTCCGCCTTTCATAGTTAAGTTCGGCATTGAACCAGGACTTGGGACAGATGTGTTTTTTTTTTTAAGTTTGATTAGGGCAATTAGGTCGAGGGCATCACAAATTGAATTATTGTAATAGTCAGTAAGGTTGTTAGTGTAAGGGAGGGAGGGGGGAGAAGTAAGTGAGTTTTGATAGTAATTCCAGTTTGCCAGGTGGAATGAGGTGAAGGCTGCGAGTAGGTTTCATAGGTAAAGTGATCACAGTGGAGGGGCGAGTAGTAGGGCAATTCAGGGTGAAGAGGATAAGGTGGTGATCAGACCAGTCTACAGGGAGTATATTGGAGAGAGAGGCCAGATCCTTGCTCTTCAAAATCGCATCACGGGTGGCACCTTTAGAGTGGGTCGGAGCATGGCAAAGTTGGGTCAGGTCAGTGATGTCTAGGGCTTCATTAAATAGGATGACAGCAAGGTCATCAGTTTTGTTCCAGTGAATATTGTAATCGCCGAGGAAAAGATTTTTGGAATGGGAGAGAGATGCTTGAATGATAAGCTCAGTCATTTCTTCAGTAAAAGGAAAGCAATTTCCCGGGGGGTGGTAAATAGTGTGTAGCCGAGTTGTGGGGAAGCCAGGACATGTGAGGTTGGTGCAAAGGTATTATTATTATTATTATTATTATTATTATTGAATTTTGTACCGCGCACGGTTACCCTGGAGCATCCCAGCGCTTATCGAAACCAAGAGCAGGCTACTAATAGAAACAGAGGAGCTACAGTTATTCTGGAAAAAGATAAGTTTTCAGATGTTTCCGGAATCTGAGAAGGTTTGGTTCGGAGCGCAGCGAGAATGGGAGGGAGTTCCAGGCGCGCGCTGTATGGATAGAAAAACTCCTGCCCCCTGAGCGGGCTCTCCTGATTCTCTTTGTCTGAAGGAAATGTTTATTGTCAGAGCGTAAGGCTCTTGTAGGCTTGTAGGGGCGAATCATGTCCTTCAGAATAGCTGGTCCTTTCCCCTGTATGCTCTTGTGGGCGATGCACAGGGCCTTAAAGGTAACTCTCTCTTTGACAGGGAGCCAATGGAGTGCTTTTAAAGCAGGCCTGGCTGACTGCCTGGCCGGAACGTTCCGCAGCAGCCTTGCTGCTGCGTTCTGCACTTGTTGCAGGATCTTAAATGTTGACTCTGGCGCTCCAAGAAAGAGCGCATTACTGTAGTCCAGGCGTGAGATGATTAAGCCTTGGACTAACAGCTTCCGGGAGAGTTCTGGTAACAGGGGAGAACCTTACGGGCCGACCGGAGCATTCCATAACACACGCCCGAGATCTTCTTGGCGTGTGTCCTAAAGGACAAGTCCGGCTCCAGCCAGACCCCCAGGCTCTTAATCTCCTTTTTTGGGTCGGGCGGGGTGCCCATGCAGTTGGGCCAGCTGCTTGGCGAGAGGGCAAAACTTGACTGGCCCAAGATCATCAGCTCAGTTTTTGATCCGTTCAATTTGAGCGATGACCTGGACATCCAATCAAACACCTCTCTCAAGCATGCATGGAGCGTCTCAGGCTGTTTCTCCAGCTGTGTAAGACTCACCACTAGCTGGGTGTCATCCGCATAGCTTATGGTCTTAAAGCCAAACGGAGACACTACACCCTCCAGGGGTGCCATATACACGTTAAATACCGTGGGGCTCAGGGATGAGCCCTGTGGCACCCGCAGTGAAGTGGGAGGGGAGGGGATTTAGCGTTTCCTTCCCAGACCTCGAAGGTACGCCCCTCCAAAAAGGAGGCCAACCATTCCAGGGCCACTCCTGTGACACCCGACTCAGCTAGACGTTGTATCAGCACCCCATGGTTGACGGTATCGAAGGCCGCACTGAGGTCCAGGAGGATCACTGCCACTGATCCCCCTGCATCCAAAGTGCTTCTGGCCTCCTCTACCACTGCTAGCAGAGCCGTGTCCGTTCCATGGCCCGGTCGAAATCCCGTCTGGGAATCCCTCAACCGGCCATTCTCCTCAAGAAAGTTTGATAACCGATGGTTCGCCAACCTCTCGGCAATCTTACTAACTCCTGGTAATAAGGATATGGGCCTGAAATTGGCCAAGTTCTGCGGGTCCAAGCCCGGCTTCTTCAGAAGCGCTTTGACGACCGCACTTTTCCAGTCAGGCGGCACAGTCCCCTGAGTGAACGAGAGATTGATCAAATCGGTCAAGGGCTCTCCTATCGCCAGGGCGGCCTGCTTTAGGTACCGCATCGGGACAGGGTCCCGAGGTGAGCCACTTTTCAGGCTCCCGAGGACCTTCAGTACTTCGCCTGTGGATACAGGACCAAATGACGTCAGTCGATTTTCCGACATGCTGAAGTCCTCAGAAGGGGGCGATGTTCCCAACACCGAGGGGAGAGAACTAATAATAATATCAATTTTGTTTTTGAAGTAGGTGGCTAATTCCAGACATTTTTCCTGTGGTCTATCGTAGACAGGAGTAGGCTCGGGCGGTTTAAGAAGTTCCTTCATCACTAGGAAGGCTTCCCTGGATGAGGACGCAGCGTGATTTACTCTCTCCCCATAGAAGGAGGCCTTAGCAATACGTATAGCACGTTTGTATATTCTTAGTTCCATGCAATATTTTTCCCTGCTATCTGTCTCCGGGCTCCTCCTCCATAATCTCTCCGCGCGTTTGCAGTTCTGTCTCAGGGTTCTGAGCTCTGGGGTATACCAAGGGGCAGACCCCATTCTCTTGTCCCTAATAAGCATCTTCTTGAGTGGAAGCACATGGTCCACTGCATTGGTCAACCAGTTCCTCACTATAACATCTGCAGTCACCGGAACACAACCCTTCTCAGGCTGAGTGTCCTCCAGACGGGCATTCCAAGTCTCTACCGGGAGCCTTGACCATGCCCTGTCTATTCTAAATTTCCTGAGTGGGAGCGTGTCATCACACTTAACTTCCCAGTTAGCCATGATCAGTGAGTGGTCGGACCACGGAAGAGCGAGGGGAGGCATAGCGGATATACCCGTCATGTTCGAAAAAATGGGGTCCAGAAGATGACCTTTGACATGTGTGGCCCCAGTATTTATCAATTTCATCTGCAGGGTGCTCAGCTCGCTCATCAAATTAGTTGCCCTAGGGTCAATTTCTTCATCGAAATGGCAGTTGAAATCTCCCAGCAAGATGAAATTGGATGCTGCCGCAGCCAACAGAGTAGTAGTTTCCATAAGTGACGATGTAAAATCACCCATGTTTCCAGGGGGCCGGTAGACTAGGAGGCCTGTCAGCGTGTAGGTAGGGGAGAATTGAAGTGAGAATTGGCAGCTCTCACAGTCTTTGACCCCTGCCTCACGTGCCTTACAACCCAGTGACTCCCTGTATATAATGGCCAGACCGCCCCCTCTCCCTGTGCCTCTGTCAAGATGGTAGATCAGATATCCCGGCGCCAGCGCTGTCACCACATCCGGACCCGAGGTGTCAGATAGCCAAGTCTCAGTGAGAAACAGGGCATCAAGCTTGTGGTCCAGTAGTAGGGAGTTAATCTCTGTAGCGTGGCAGGGGAGAGATCTGCAATTAAGCAGGGCAAGCCGACACAAGGTAGTGGGGGTGGCTTCTTCTACATCCGGTTGGCAAACTCTATATCCCCTAAAGCGCTATTCAAAGGATATGGGGTCTTGGAGCTGACCAAGTGAGTTGTCAAGTTCGTCTTTAAAGATAAGGGCAAGGCCTCCTCCTATTTGATTGATTCTATCTTTCTTAATGATAGAGTAGCCTGGAGGAATGAGCAAGTCGAGGATAGGGGTGGAGTGGGCTTTGAGCCAGGTTTCAGTAAGGAATGCAATGCCTATGTTTTCGTTCAGAATGGTTTCAGCAATCTCAGTTGCATGGCAAGAGGCGGATCTGCAGTTTATCAACATACAGCAGAGGGGAGAGGGGACAGGTAATGGGGTGGGGGGACAGAGGGGATAGGCTTAAGTAGTAGGGGGTCTAGGAGAGGTTAGAAGAGGGGGGGTCTGTTCGTTCCTAAGAGAACTGGGATAGTAGATTGACTAGTAGGGGGGATAGTGGATGAGGCAGAGGCAGAATAGAGACAGGTCTGAGTAGTTGGGGGGTCTAGGAGAGGTCAGAAGCAGGGGGAGTCTGTTCGTTCCTACGAGAACTGGAATAGTGGATTGACGGGTAGGGGGGAAAGTGGATGAGGCAGAGGTGGGAGATATACGGGGGTTTGTAGACAAGTTATCTATCGAGGTAATAGAGCAAATATCACTTTCAGGAGGGGAGATCGTATTGGTCTTGCAGGGTGGGGCGCTAAAGGAGGGTTCAGTGTGTTTAGATCTGATAGTGTGGTTACCGGGGGGGGGGCGAGTGTCGGTATTGGTGATATGAATAGGAGGTCTATAGGTGGGTGGATTGAGATGAGTGTCGATGAGCGACGGTAGGGTGTGTTGTGAGGCAGTCAATGTGTGGACAAGATCTGAGGAGAGGGATTTAACAAGGAGTGAGATATCGTTTCTGAGAGAGGAGAATTCTGATACAAGGGATGAAAGGAGTCAGAATTGATGGGCAAAGTGTATCAGTAGTTATCGGGAGGTTGTTAAGGTAAGGGTTATCGAAGGGTGGGATGTTCAGGGGGTAGCTGGGGGAAATCCTGGAGGAGGGGTGCAGGGGGAATTGAAAAGGGGGGAGGATCATATTTGGGGGTAGGGAGTATACAGGATGTAGGCTTAAGAGTGGCATTCAATTTAGGGGAACATAAAGTAGCATGGGGTGGAGAGACAGTAGGGGTTGGCATGTCTGGTGTATTGTGGGATGTTAGGCCGAATGAAGGGGTGCACAAAGGTGGGGGATGTGGGGGTACTGTAGGGGAGGTGAGGGGGATGATTAATCGAAGGGGGAGAGTATGAAGTGCAACAGAGGGTGAGGTGGAGTGGGAGTAAGAGGGAGGGAGGAGAATAGAAGAGGGAAAGTTATTAGAATGGGGGATATAAGGGGGTAATTGGGGGAGGCAGGAGGCATCACTGGGGCATTGTATGGGGTGGAGGGAAGGGGGAGATTGTTCAGGAGGGGATCAACAGGAACAGAGTGTGTATCCGAGCCTTGGGAAAATAGGGTTAAAAAAGTAGCCTGAGTAGGCGTGGGGGCATCAAGGGAGTTGGGCAGTTTGGAGGAGTCAATAGATGGGGTGGGAGAGTCATGGGTGGACTGGGAGACATTAAGGGTTGGGAGACATTAGGGGACAGGGAGACAAGGGTGTTGTAACAAGTTATAATGTTTAGAGCGAGGGAGGTAAGTGGAGATTGAGAGTAATCAACTTGATTGGGGGAAGAGGAGTGTGAGATGGTGAGAGGGGATAAAGGTGGAAGAGGGTGAGGGGAATCAGTGTAAGTAAGGGAGAAGGGGTCAGGGGATGTTAAATGCTGTTGTTGGGTAGGGGTAACGATGTGGGGTGTACAAGAGGGGGTGGGTAGGTTAGGGAGAGAAGATAGGGGGTAGGGGAGATGATGGAGGGTGAAGAAGGAGCTGAGGGATGGGGTAAGTCTGAGGAAGGCGACAGGGGGGCAAGGGTTAAGATGGAAGGAGTTGGGTTTAGGGGTTCAGGAGGAGAGATGGAAGGATTGAGGGATTGTGTGAGAGATTGGTAAAGTGAGCTGAAGTAGGATTCAAAGATGTGGAGGTGATTTTCAGATGCCTGGATGAGAATGTTTCCAGATTTGAGGATGTAGATATCAATTTCGCCCAGAAAGGAAGGGGAGGGAGTGGTGGAGAGTTTCAGACCGTATGGGATATTGCGGGAATTCGTGATAGGGAGGTGACGGAGGAATAAGCTTTTACATTTCGAAGTGAGCTTGGTGAAGAAGATGTAGTTGGTGATAATGGAGGAGTTAAGGCTATTATGGTGATCAGCAAATAAGGTTTCTGGGTGGAGACAGAGAAGTTAATGCTTGAAGTTCTTCTTACCATGTTTGGAAAGATGGGAGGGGTAGAGGATAGACCAAGAGTTAGGGCCGAGTTTCGAAATGTGTGAAGCAGAGGCATGATTAGGGGTAAAGGTAGAAAAAGTAGGAGCAAAACAGGTTAGACAATACAAACCCACTAAACAAAACTATAAAAGGTGGAATGGGGGGGTAGGAAGAGTTAAGTAAAAGCAGGTTCAAATAGTGAGGGACATGGATGAGGCCAGACAGAGGGACATCTTGTGGAGGGGTAGTGTAAACAAACTAATATACAAGGCAATCTCACAAATGGTCAGCCAAGGAATAGGAGAAAGAGGAGGGAAAAGGGAGAATATAGTTACGTTTAGATAATCTAGTAGTTCTTTGGTTATAGTGTCTAAGTGTATTAAGAGTTGTTCACTGGGTTGATCCTTGTACCTGCTCTTTCTGATCGCAAGCCATTCCACCGTTCGGGATGACTGAAAATGTTGCTAATTTTTTCTTTTGACTGGCGTCTTTGGTTTGGCTCCAGTTAAAGTCCCAAAACCCAGGCCTTTATCTGCTGTCTGGTGGTTTAGGTCCAGGGTTAAGACTAGAGGATTGTGGTCACTCTCTTCATGTTATTTCAAAGTTAAGTAGGTGGTTTGCCTGAGGGAAAGATATAAAAATATAATCGATTGTTGAGATTCTTTTGAAGGTGAGACAGGTCATATTCCAGGGTCATGTGAAGACCTGTTCTGCAGATTTTAAACTGAACGAGCTGAGTAGCTTGTTGAATTATTCTCATTCCTCGCTCGCTTGTTCAACTTTCTGATGTTTGTCTAGGGACTTGATGTTAAAGCCTCCAGCCACCACAACTTAATGGGAAGGGTGGGACTCATGGATTTCTTTAAAGCTTGAACTTTTTAGGGTTAAAGTAACAGTTAATTAGGAGCAAAGAGGAAGCCTTCTGACCTAGACTTAAACCTTTTATGGATACCGCTTGCAAAACCCGGTGAATTTGGTCGCACGAAGAGAATAAGATTTTAGCTGATTTCTTTATGAAAATCAAGATGCCGCCTGAAGGCCGCCCAAATAGGCTTTTAAGTATTGCTGGTTGGAAGAATCCATAGAACCTTTTAATACAGTGGGCTTTAATGCCCACATTTCCTGCATGCAATGGATGTGGCTATTTAGAAACATTTGCGTCCAGGTTTCATTCGCAGAGTTGAAGCCAGGCATGCCACATTCCTTGATGTGATTGAGAGCTGATTTGTTGTTGCCTGTTTTATGATCCTGAGGCTTAAAGAAAGTGTAGGGCGGTACTGCATTGTTCTAGGAGGAGTGGTGCTGGTTGCTACTCTGGGGCCTAGGGGCTGGTTCCTACTCTTGTGATTCTCAATTGACATTTGACATCTGACTTTTCTTTCCTTGATTCCACAGTTTATTACCAAGGGGTTAGATGCTATTGCCGAGCTTAATAGCCAGTCGTGGGTTGCATCCCATGCACACTGATGGCTGTAAACTGCTGCTTTTCCCCCATTAAACACTTTATCAGGATACTAAAGGTGGGGTTTTCTTCAATAAGCCATCTCTTTATTCTGTCCCTCTCTTCTAGGTGTACTCTCTTGAGTTTTAAATAAGTTGCTGTCTTACTGTTGTTTAACAAATCCTCCACAGATGTAAAGGTCTTCTCAATGTATAGTCTTATTCCCTTAGTTTGAGCTCCATCTAAAGTAGTGGTACATTCTGGTAGTAAAAAGTTCTTAGTATCTATGTAACTCTCTAGTGTTCTGTATGCTGAAGGCTACTGCTCTACCTAGAGTCCTGAATCAGTCGCAGGGGTGGTACTTGGTGATCTTAGAGGAGTATGGACTTTGCACTTGGCATTGATATTGCTGGATCTGTCCTCGGGTGTTGACAGTGCTATTTAGACTTGACTGGATTTCATCTTTGGCCAGAAATGTCAAGGCTTCTTATTCACTCCATAAGTCTTATTCTATCGCTCTCTAACTTGTGGGTCAACATAGGTGTTATTGCACAGCCTTGTTACTTGCCTGTCTCTATCTCCACTCTGTACAAATGATCGTGTTCTGTGGCTCTGTGGTTTACTCCATTCGTCGACTGAATTTGAATTAGTTTGTTGTTGAGGGATTGTTTTGAGAGGGTCTGGCCTCACTTGCACAATAGATTGTATGTATATGAACACTAATAAAACAGAGTTTAAGATCATGACTAGTTCACTAGGTTTCTCAAATAATCAGTTGTGGGCAACCAAATTGTACTGCTCTCCTGTTCTTCTATGACCTGGACTTCAAAAATTGACTTCTCCCCTAAATCAGCTAGGTTGTAGGACTATTTTACAATTTCATGTATTCTTTTTTTAATTTTTACTTGTTATATGCTGCACTGCCCTTGTGTCTGGGTCTACACTATATAAAACATTCTTCTTCTTTCAACTTTTTCCAGTAGACCCTGAAAAGTGGTACTTAGTTCTACCATTTCATCATCCTTAACAGTGTTCGATTTATATACCTGGGAATGCTTAAATCCAATGTACAGATCATCCAAAATACAACATATTGACTAAGTTTGAATTTTGAACCCTATGATCTGCCTTAGAACATCTTTAGGCCACTTATTCTATATAAAGGCACTAATATCTTCTGTGACTTATTTTCGTAGACTCCTGCCGGGCCCGTAATTATTTAGTATTTGTTATCACAAAAATGCTTTTCGTCATACCAGGTCTCTGTTGAGAGAGATTAGTTTCCATTTGAAGTCTAAAACCATATTTGAGCATGTGGATTTAATGAAGACAACTGTAACTTGTGAACTGTAATTTGCATTTGGGTCTTCTCAGTGTATCCTGCTAGATAAAAGATACCCTATTTCAAAAAGAATTCCTTCTGAACTTTTATCATTGCTCTTTTGAAGTCTTTGTTTCTTAGAGAGTAAATAATTGGATTTAACATTGGAATTACCCCGATATAAATCACAGAAAGAAATTTCCCTAGATCTAGAGAGTAGGAGGAAGTTGGTCTCATATACAAGCAAAAAATAATACCGTAGTATAGGGTAACAGAGGTGAGATGGGAGCCACAGGTGGAGAATGCCTTGCTTCTCCCAGTCTGGGAACTTATTTTAAATATGCTAGTGATTATGTAAACATAAGATATAAGAATTAATAGGAGGCAGGTAAAACAAACAAATGCACCTTCAAGAAATATCACAATTTCGGTAATGTGGGTGTCACTGCATGAAAGGGTTAACAGAGGTGTTACATCACAAAAAAGGTGATTGATTTTCCTGGATCCACAGAAGAGGAGGTTGGAGATCAGTGCGGTGTTGAGGGCTGAGACCACAAAACCTATTGACCAAGCACTTACAGCCAGATAGATGCACAGCTCCTTGCTCATCCTGACTGTGTACTGCAAAGGTTTGCAGATTGCAATGTAACGGTCATAAGCCATAATGGTCAGGATGAGGTACTCTGTAGTTCCAAAGGACATGAAAAAGTATAGTTGTGTCATGCAGCCACTGAATGAAATCAACTTATCATCAAATAAGAAAATGCTGAGCAACTTGGGGGCAGTCACTGATGTGTAGCAGATATCCAATATAGACAGGTTTGTAAGGAAAAAGTACATACAGGTGTGCAGGCGAGAGTCGATGTATATCACAGTGGAAATGGTCATGTTTCCAGAGAGAGCACAAAGATAGATCAGTAGGAAAACTAAAAAGAAAATATATTTTAGCTGAGGGAGATTTGGAAACCCAAGAATTATGAAATATGACAGTGAGAGACTGTGATTATGAGAGAGAGTCTGATTTTCCAGTTCCATTTGGATCTCTCCCATTAACTGCATAGAAATGAGAATATATTTTACAATAAGGGAGACATGCTATAAAACTCAATACACCCCCTAGGCACACCACCCTTTCACACTACTTCCAATTTGATGGATGTCCATGCTTTGGGACTGGCCTCTGATTTAACCCATTTATCATTGTTTTTCCTGTTTGACAAAGTGTAAATAGGCAATTTACTGTTTCTTCTTCCGCTTGCTATGGCTGTGTGTGTTTCAGTCATCAATATAACTCAGTTTACCATGAATGTGAGTTTAGGGTATAGTTGTGCCCACTGGCGGCCGTGGAGAGAGGGCGTTGCACATCTGCAGACACATCTCACCAGGTGGTGCTGGTGGCGTACAGGAAAGATTCCCCATCTGCTCTGCCCAAGATTTCATCCAGCTTAGTTGCTCTCACAGCTCGGGTAGCCCTGAAGTTTTTCAGTTGTGGCAGTCTGGCTATGCAAGTGGTAAAAATGTTGGACTAAGAAGAAGGAGTGTGGAGATAAGAAGGATCAAAGATGGCTGTTGGATTGTTGCCTGCTACACAGTGACAATGCAATTTTCCTGTTATGGTGTTTGTGGTTAGGGATACATTTATTCCGTACCAAGATGGCCACATTCATCTGAAGTCATTTTCTGTTCTACTCACAAATAAGTCATAAAACAGAAGCAAGGGGCACATTTATGAAGTTCAGGCCACAGAAGTTTTTATTGATTCTTTTCTTCTTTAAAAATACTAGTCCAACCAACAAGTGTTTCACAAGTAAGTTGCTTCCTCAGGTCCAGATAACATCTTGTCAAACACTATAAATAGTAAATAAAAAACTATGGTAAGCAAAGATTAATTAGTTTCTCATATGACATTAATGTTGTGTCCATAATATGTTATCCTATATCCGCTTTCCTAATATTTAAAAAAAATACTTAAATAAGTAGGAAAACATAGATTATTTACCAAATCTAAGTGATACACATACTTTAATTCTAGCAAAAAAGACTTTCATCAATGTCTAACACTTTAATACTACAGTTACGAGCACTCCTTACAGCTCAGGGATACATGGCATTATACTGTGCACACAGTATTATATCTTATCAATATCAAACATTTTTTTAAGTTCCTAACTGTTATCATGTCCTACATTAAAGTCTCCATGAATCTCAGTAATACAAGACAGTTTTCTAAACATTCTACTGTAATGGTTTAGCGTGTGCATTATTCAGTCAATTGTTAACGTAAGTCACAATACACCAAAAAAAATATTTACTAACTTTTCAGTTTTTCAGCGTATCCCCATCCGCCTGGTAAATTTAATCTATAGTGAAAAGTATATGAATGAAATTATTTATGTTTTTTAACATGTTCTTTATCATATGTAACTATCTCACACATGTGTTTTCATGTTCAAACCTCGCCGTATCACCATAACTGAAACCTTTGTCATTAATACCCAATGAACCTACCTACATATATTACACCACATATAAATTGAATCTCCCTATTGGTTAAATTAGTACATAGTCTTATTCTTGCAGATTTGTATCTTTTTGGCATATTCTTGTGCAAATATATTTGATTTAGTAAAATAACTTAAGTGAGCAAGAAAGATTGAACATTAAGCAAACAATCTGATGAAAGGTCTATGGGCAGTGGTAGCTGCACAAAGAATGATGGGCTGAGTAATTCAAATTTGTCTTAAATTAAAGTTGCTTTTTAGATTCAGCTAGAAAAAGAAGGTTTGTGCTTAAGGTGTAGGAAACACAAAACAAGTGAAGGAAAGAGAAGAGGAGGAAGATTGAAACCAGAAGGTATACAGCCAAAACACAGGTGTGACAACGACGCACAGGCCAGAGAGCAATAGAAAATATTTTAAATATGGCCTGTAGCAAGCACGTTTTATGAATTGTAAGGTTTTTAGTATTTATGTTTGAAGAATGTGGATTGATGTTTTATGTTTTCATTGTATCATATGGATGTTTAATAACTTTGATGGTCAAGAAACAGAATTTGTCAGATAGGATATTTTCAGATGTACAAGTGAAATTCATAACAAACATTTATCATTCTTTGAAGGCTCTCATATCAATCTGTTTGAGTTTAAAACAGATGGTTTAACATTTATAAGGAAACTTAAACATACAGGTTTATTTGAATGGCACCATCCAAACGAAACAGAGGTATTAGAGATCACCCTGACACAGACAAAACTGAAGAGAATGATGTATCTATTATACAATAAGCAGTACACACACATACACACACACACACACACACACACACACACACACACATATATATATATATTTTATTTCCATGACATAATGGGCACAGAACGTATGTTAAAGTCTTCCTTTGACCCATATTTACCCTGTTGGGACAGTATTGACATCGTTCAACGATATGCATGGGAAGAAATTCAGAAAATGGGCAGAACTGAACAATGGCAGAAAAGATGTTTTGAAAATACCATAGGAAAATACAATGATTATCATAAGATAGGCAGACAAGGGACATAATGTGGTGGCTTAGGTTTACTGACTATAATAATGAGGCACTCAACTCAATGATGGAACGTGTTAATAGAAGAACAGCAGAGATAAATACTTGTAAAGAAATAAATACTGAAAATATTGCATGCAGTAGATATGTTATCAGATGCCAAATTTTACGATTTAGTGAAGAAAGTCTCCCTCTCTATCTGAATTTATTTTCTTCCCATGATTCATAAGGAAATAATTTCACATGTACACCCATCATATATGGTATAGAATGTCTCAATGAATATATATACCATTTTTAAACCATTGGTGACACTTCTACCTTCTTATATTAGGGACATCAATGATTTCTTTGATAACATATATCACATTCTATAAGAACGTAGTTTTAACAAGGCAACCATTTATGTTAAGGTATTATATTGGTCATGATAGAGGATTCAAGGAAATGTATGGAGAGAGCTGCTAATTTTTCCCCAATAATAAAATGCTAACAGGATTGGCTAGATTAATCTCAGAGAACTTTTTATTCTTTATCAAGATTCCCTATACAGAGAAACTAAAGAAGCAATAGGGGGTTCAAGATTTTCAATGTCATATGCAAACTTAATTTGTGACAGACTGGATGAATGAACAGAGCATTTAAAATGTGATGTCAAGATTCTGTGTGTTGCTCTATTGAAAACACTTTTTTTAAATTGTAAGTGGCTCAGAGGACACCTTGAAACAGTTTCCTAAAACCCTTAAAAAAAAGGAATAACATTGAACATAGGTTCAATGCAGAGAGACATTACCATTTTAACAATTTTTAGATTATAGTCTTTGCGGCCATTTAGATAAGAAAGACACAGCTGCTATTAGGTGTCAAGTCTGGTGGTATTGCTTTATTGAAAACACTTTTTGAAATTGTGAATAGCTCAGCGGAAACCTTAAAGCAATTTCATAAAATCCTTAATGAAAAATGGGATAACATTTGTGAGAAGTTGGCCTGGTATATGATGTAACCTTGCACCAGCCCAGGCAACCCTTATGGTGATTTAAGAGGTCTTACACAACCTTAGAAGGCTGTCTAAGTGGTAGCTGTCTAGAGCAGCTTTCAGGCTTAGCCCAGACGGATTGTACAGCACCTTGTTTTACCAGAATAGATTAGGGGAAAAAGAACCACACAAGCTTTTTATAAAAATATGTATTTAATATATAATACTCTCCAACACATTTAGATCTCTCCTACCCGGAGATAAGCACAATGCACACAATACTTAGCAGAGAAACACAGTAAATAGCACAGAATACACAGTGGACCACAGGGGGGGACCAAACTATGTACTAAGAAAGTGGTATAAGAACCACGACTCGGGTCAAGACATTGCTGAGAGGACGAAGTGCTGGGGGCCCAAGAAGCCACCCAAGGTGAGCAGATAGGGATATCATGGAGAGCGTGTATAGTGTGGGAACATGACCGCGTGCTCTGTACAACTCTACAGGTAAGTCGTGGTTGGATTTTTCAAGATTAAGGACCCTTCCCAGTAGATCCTGAAGAAACCCAGTGGAAGACAGAAGGTTGGAGAGCCGACCACCGTGGTTTGAGCTGATGGGGTTCTCTATTAAAGATCTGGAGAGAACATTGCTCACAGGCGTGCTGTGCTATCGGCCACCGGGCTCTGTACCTTCCCTATCAGACTTCCTTGACCTGATATATGACCTATCTAACACCCACTCTAAGCTGCTGGTCCTAGGGGACTTCAACTTATGGCAGGGTGGTCCGCTGGATGGTGCGTTCACGACACTCTGCCAAGCTCTTGGCGACATTCAGCTGCAGCAACTGGTCCGATCAGCGACTCACAGGGGGGGTCATGTCTTGGATCTGATTTTCGCTGACGTACAATTAGTAGTGGTCAACGATATCCTATGCCAATACTGGACCGACCACGCACTGGTTGCTTTCTCCCTCTGCATAGGGGATCATTTCTCAGAGGCAGCTGGTGTCGGACTGGCTAAACTGGGCGGACCTTGGTCCCGACTACTCAGCTCACCTTCACTGCCTTCTTTACTACCAGATAACTTCTGTCTGAGTAACTCGGTGGAGGAAAGCTATCTTACTTTGTGCCGGTCTATTACTAACACGCTAGACAAGGTTGCGCCCCTTCGTAAGTCTCGAGGTAGATTGAACCAGGCTTGCCCCTGGTATACGGAGGAGCTACGGCAGCTGAAGTTGAGCTGCAAACGCGCTGAGAGAGCTTGGAGGAAGCAGTACTCGACCTCAGCAAAGGCCTCGTTTAGGCTGGCACTGCAGGGCTATAAGGCGCAGATTAAGTTGGCTAAGGTGGCTTTTCTGGAAACCACTCTGAACCAGGCGCCTAATAAGTCTCAAGCCCTGTTTAAAATTGTCTGGGACTTGTCCCATTCCGTGTGCGTGGCCAACACAGTCTTTGCGTCGCAGTCCCTGTGTGACTCCCTGGCGGGTGCTTTTGAGGAGAAGACTGCAAAGATCTTAGAGGGCTTAAAAAATTCTCTGCCCCCTGCTCTCGGCTTGGGAGCTCCGGTTAGCCCGTCCAGTCGACCCCGGCTGGTTGTCTCCGGCCCTGGCTTGGGAGCTCCGAACGGGTCACCCAATCGACCCCAGCCAATTGACTCAGCTCTCATCTTGGGAGCTCTCGGCTCGGGAGCTCCGGTTGGCGCGTCCAGTCAACCCCAGCCGGGTGCCCCTGGCCCTAGTCTGGGAGCTCTGGACGGATCACCCAGTCGACCCCAGCCGAGTGACCTAGTTCTTAGTTTGGAAGCTCCGGATATTTCCTCCAGTCGACCCCAACTAAGACTTTTTCCCTGTCCCTCCTTTGAGGAATTTTGCAGCATGGCACATACGGTGTCCTCGGGTTCTCCGCTCGACCCACTGCCTTCCAAATTCTGGAAGGTTTTTCAGGCGGAACTTTTCCAGCCTTTGTATTCCGTCTGCCTCCAGTCTTTGGATCTGGCATCTGTTCCCGAGTGCTGGAAGCTAGCAGTAGTGTCACCTCTGCTCAAGAAACCAACGTTGGACCCTGCCTGTCTTTCCAACTATAGGCCAATCTCTTTGCTCCCTTTTCCTATTAAGATCATGGAAAAATGGGTGACCCGCTCACTTTCAGGCTTCCTGGAGGAAATCGGATGGTTCGATGAGACACAGTTTGACTTCCACCCATGGCACGGGACAGAATCCGCACTGGTAACCGTACTGGACAATCTTCGTTCGCGTGTCGACAGTGGTCGGGGAGCCTTTTTAGTGCTGCTCGACATGTCGGCCGCGTTCGACACGGTTTGCCATCGGACCCTTATCAGGAGACTTGAGGAGTGTGGGGTCACAGAGGGAGCAAGAGACTGGCTGGTATCCTATCTTGGTAGCCGGCAGCAGTTGGTCTCGCTCCCTCCATTTCGTTCTGAGCCACGGAAAGTAGGGCAGGGGGTTCCACAGGGCTCGGCCATCAGCCCTATACTCTTTAATCTGTACCTCCGCCCCCTGGTCCAGCTTATAAAATCTTTTGGTGTCTCGGCTTTTAACTATGCTGACGACACCCAGCTGGTCTTTTCTCTGGAAGGAAACAACGCGGTCCCGTTGGACACATTTCATTGCTGTATGGCAGCCACAGCGGACTGGCTACGGGCCAATTCCTTACAATTTAACAGCACAAAGACGGAGGTGCTCTATTGCTCCATGGACCGGATCCCGCGGGTACTTCCAGAGAACTTTTGGCCTGCCAGTTTTCCCGAGCCAGTGTCGGCAGCGGAATCAGCTCGTAATTTGGGAGTGCTATTCGGCCCAAATTTACAGCTTGACATGCACGTCAATAAAACCACCTCTACGTGCATGATGCTGCTATGCATGTTGCGTAAAGTTCTGCCCCTCCTCCCCGCCCAGGCCAGGCCAGAAGTAGTCCGCGGGATCATACTAAGTCGTTTAGACTATTGTAATGCGCTACTTCTGGAGGCCCCAAAAAACCTGCTGGGAAGTTACAACGGGTGCAGAATATGGCCGCCAAGTTGGCTCTTTCCCGCCCTAATTTTAGCTCTTCTACTCTAGCTCTAAGAGATCTACATTGGCTACCGGTGCACCTGCGTGTATTGTATAAAGCGGCGTGCCTAGTGTTTAAGGCGGTACATCAACAGGGTCCAGTGCCCTTGCAGAATATGTTTGCCTGGTACTCTGCTTCGCGGCCCCTCCGCTCTTCTTCGGCACAACTGCTGTGGTCCCGAGGTTTCAGAGAGTCAGGATGGGTGGCCGTTCATTTAGTGTTGTAGCGGCCAAACTTTGGAACTCCCTGCCGCTCTCCTTGAGAAGCCACAGGGACTACTTACCGTTCAGGAAAGCTTTAAAAACGCATCTCTTTCCTAGAAATGTCTGAGCAGTGAAAAGTGTGACCGTCCGAAGTTCAAGCACCAGGATGCCCTTTGGGTGACCGGACCGCTCTTTATAAGTACACCTACATTACATTACATACCCACGTTACCTACACCAGGATAGCCGGATGCATAGGGGTGAAGTGCTGTCGGAAACCACTGTCGAACCCAATGGAGGACTTCAGGAAAGTGCCACTGCTGAAGAATGAGCAAATGTCCGGTGTATTCAAGATGAGAGGTACCTGCAAGCAGAGGGGACGGAGTCCATGTCATTCAGGAGTGACCAGGAGACTTGGAAGATGAATGCCCTCCTATGTTTGGTGCTGCAGGATAGATGACAATGACCTTGACTCTGAAGTTGTGAGCACCATTCAATGCTGAGGAAGACCAGGAGTCTTGAACGAGCAGTCCAACATCAGATGTCGAGTGCTGAGGGTTCGGTGTCTGGCGGGAGCACCAACAAGCCTTGACGAAGGCAACCAACACAGAAGTCGAAGAAGGTGCAATTTCGTGACCAGCAAGGTCCTGGGGACTCACCACCAGCTGGGGAGTCAGGTGAGACCCCAAGCAATTAGGGGAGCCCAAAAGAAACAAAGGTGACCCTAAATTGGACCCACTAGCCAGAGGCACTGGAATCGTGAGAGAAAACATGGTGAGAGGGCAGGGCAGGGCAGGTCTCAGGAGCCGTGGAAAACCACAACCTGTTTTGCAGAACCTTACGGAGTCCAGAGGAGCTCAGGATCAGCAGACCGGTCGACTTTGTTGCGGTGCATGGGAATGCTGGAGACTCCTTCACTTCAAGGGGGATTCTTTCAGGTGTCCTTGATGCCCACAGGCCTTAGAAGGTTCCTGTATTGTTCACAGACGATGCAGCAGACTGGAAGAGAGACAAAGCTGAGCACAAGCGAAGTCCAGAGTGCCCAAACGGGAGAAGAAGGACTGGTGTCTGATTTGAATCTTGTCCCACGATGAATCTAGGGACCCACCCACAGGTAAACCCTTAAGTCCCCGGGGAAAGGGTTGGGAAGATTCAGGATACCCCCCATTGGAGGGTCTGGACAGGGGGGAGTTACTCCCATGTCCTTTGTCCAGTTTTGCACCAGAGCGGGAGCCAACTGCTCCCAGAGCAGGTTTAAACTGGACTGTGCATGGTGACACCAAATGTACCCCTCATACAGACTGAGTGACACTGGCAAGCGCACCCGCCCTGCCCGAATGCACTAAATCCTGTCTGGGAGGTGGCCACACCTCCCTGTGACAGGATGTCTAGTGTTCTGCCTTCTCCTGCTCGAGTTTGGCTCAGCAGCAGGAGGGCAGAATCATGTCTCAGGTCGGCAGCAACCATTTAGTGCTGTCCGGGTCAAGGAGGCTGGTACCGGGAACACTGAGAGCATAACAGAGGGCTCTTCCAGTGCTTGGAATCATACCTCCCACACTGTTTACACTGTGGAGGTATGATTCCAACATGTTTGATACCAAACATGATTGGATTCGTTGTAGCCGCTTTTGAAGTGGACATAACGTAATTACGCAGTTCCCCGCCATATAGTATATGGCTGCTCTTCACTTACAGCCCTGGAGAATGGATTCCATAGGCTGTATGGGTGCCCTGCTCATGCAGGGGCACCCTCACACTTAGAACCAAGCACCCTGCCTTCAGGATTGATAAGGCCAGCTATGGGGTGACTTATAGGTTTTAAGTCCAGTGACCCCAGGTATAGGAAACCTATATCTGTAGTAAGTGGTGCTAGCACCGTTTTACACAGGCTGCAATGGCAGGCCTGTAGTTCCATTTTGAATGGTCTGCCATGGGTGGCACATAATGCATGCTTCAGCGCATGGGGGACCTTTGGGGTACCTATTCCCTGGGCACCTTAGTTCTATATCCTAGGGACTGATAAGGGTACCCCAGTATCCAATCTGGGATGTACCTAAGTACTGAACAAACCAATTTAAGGGAGAAATCAGAAAGACTGGGGTCCTGATTAGCAGGATCCCAGTCAGACTAGTTGGAAACAGCTTAGCAACAGGCAAAACATGGGAGTAACTATAAAAAGCAGATCTCACGTTCCTACAACTTTAAATGTTTTATATTGTAGGCTTTCTGGCTATTTAGATAAGAAATATACAGCTACTATTAGGTTATTACATGGAACTTATTCACACTCTAAACAGCAGATTGTAAAAATACTGTAATGCAGCGACGGCTCGTGGAGGGAGTTACGGTGGGGCAGGAGGGTGGGGAGGGGGAGGGGCAGGGTGGAGGTTGCTAAAAACCGGCATATGGATAATTGCAGGTAAGTAAACAATTTAATTAATAAAACGAATTTCGTAGTGCGCCTTGCATCGCAAAATGCAATGCAGTACGAGCTACGAAATTCGTTTTATTAAATAAATTGTTTACTTACCTGCAATTATCCATATGCCGGTTTTTAGCAACCTCCACCCTGCCCCTCCCCCTCCCCACCCCCCTGCCCCACCGTAACTCCCTCCACGAGCCGTTGCTGCTGTAATGGCTAAAAGACTTTGCACTAGCGTTGAGTATTACAACAAAGAAGCTGTGGAGGTAGCAAAGGATTTGAGAAAATGTGGTACAATCGACGTACAATCAATAATGCTATGAACACAGCTAATAAAGGATATCTGTTGAATAGCAAAGGCAAAACTACAAATAAAGTAGGTCCTAAATATATCATGAGAAGGTTTGAAAGGTTATGAAAAAAGGAAATGAGAATCTCAAAGTGTAAAACATCTTTGAGAAACACTGGCACTTGATACGCTAGGATTCTCAATTGCACCCCTATGTGACAAACAAATCAGCAACAACATACAAGTGTAATATAACACTCAAAGATATACTCAGCCTGAGTGAGACCATCAGTTACAGTCACAAGCAAAGTAAGACTCCGAGGTTAATGACGGAAAAAGGTTTACATAAGTGTAAACATTGTGTTTGCTCGCTAACAGATTGTGGTTTGTTCAAATGATTGTCTCATCAAAGTTTCAGTGCTCCGTCCATCATCTCCTTGTGTTTGCTTTTTTCTCATCACTAAATATACCTGATACTCTCTAACAAACAGATCCTAGGGGCATATTATCAAGAACGCTCGATACACTATCGCCGCTTTTATCGGCAGGAAACTGCCGATAAAGCGGCGATAATGGGCTTGATAATATGCTCTATGGAATTCCAATCGAAGCCCATGTTAGATGTCTTCACATATGTGAGGTCATAAGCAGAGCATCACAGCAAGTGCAAGTTATGGTTATGTCGGCTATGTATAGCTACTAGTCAGTCAGTCAGTCAAAAAACAACTTATTTGGTTTATCATAACCATAAAGCATGAGATAAAAACAGATATAAATAGCACCACATAAAAACATAATTTTTCAGTAAAACTTCTAAAACATTACCAAATAAAAATAAAAAATAAAAATAAATAAATAAAAAACAATACAGATTCTCATATACATTAAGGGGCAGATTTACAATAACTGGCGCATCCCCAGGGATGCATCAGTTATTGTGTGCCACAGCTCTGCCACCCATGGTGCGCTGCATTTACAATGTGGAGCACCGTGGGGCAAAAATGGCACAGATGCGTCACTCATCAGTGCAGTAAAAGTGGCGCATTGCTGGAGTTGTGTCGCAAGCCTTACGCCTGCTTCAGGCAGGTGTAGGGTTTTGACGCAGCATTGGCCTAAAAGTGACTGAGTAAAATCTTGTAGATTTCACTCAGCCACTTTTAGGAGGCGTTCCTGCACCGGAACGCCTCCTTATGACGCAGGGCTTTCCAACGTGACGCATCTCCCAGATGCGTCACGTAAATACCCTACACCATGGGGTATCTTTTGCGCCGCCGCTGCTTCACAAAAAGATGCAACGGCGGCGTAAAAGAGGCGCAAGAGGCTTCTAAATCTGCCCCTTACTCCTTATCTGCTTTTGCTAAGAGGATGTCCACTTTAATCATAAATTTTACACCACGACAAATTAAAATATTGGACATGCCTCTCATCCAGCTTATTACCGCCTGCCTGCAGGTACGAATTTGTAAGTCCTTAAAGTGTGTCAGTAACAGCTTCCTTCGTTCCATTTTTAAATGATCCCAAACACACATTGAATGACATATTGATTCCTTACAGTATCCGCACAGCCGGCAGTTATTTGCTAGTTCTTTTCTTTTCCAGGTAGGGACTAAGGGCTAGATGTAGGTAATTCCCATTTACAGACTCTTAAATACCGAATTTTACCGATTCGGTATTTAAGAGTCTGTAAATGGGAAGGGGGCAGATTTAGGTATTTGTCTGTAAAATTCGGTATTTACCGATTCTGTAAATACAGAATCGGTATTTCCCATTGATTCCTATGGGCTTTTGAAGCCCATAGGAATCAATGGGAAATACCGATTCTGTATTTACAGAATCAGTAAATACCGAATCCTGCAAGGGTGCAGGGGGTGTCACTTTGACACCCTCTAGCACCCCAAGTACAGGCTTGTGTGCAATGTGGCACACATACATGCCCTAAGGGTATGTCTGTGTGTCACATTGCACAGGTGTGCATGCACAGATGTGCATGCACACCTGAATTCTGTATTTTACCACACAATAGGATTGTGTGGTAAAATACCGACTCTTAAGGGCCTGTGGCACTGTAAACTGTGCCACCTACATTTGTAATTACAGAATCGGTATATTTACCGATTCTGTAATTTACCGAATCAGTAATTTTACAGAATCGGTAAATATACAGATTCTGTATTTTTCAGCCCCCTACATCTGAAAACCCTAATACCGGTCGGAAACGGCTGAAATCGGCCGTTTCTGACCGGTATTAGGGCTCCTACATCTGGCCCAGTGTCCTTTGTATTGTGGTCACCCAATCTATATTCAGTAAACTTCTTTTTTAAAAATAGCCGGAAATAAGCCATTAAATAGGGTTGTGGTTTTAGTGAGGTAAACAAATTTATTACTGCCCATACATGGCGTCGTTTGGACAATCTTTTTTTATCTTCCAGGAATTACAGTTTTTTTGCCCATGGCGTTACATGCTTTGTTAAATGTAACTCTCTCCCTCTTTTGTTTCCAGACTTCTTCTATGTCTAGTACCACCAGCGCAGTTCGCAGGGAGTCACCCCATGTGTTTGTTATTCTTGTAATATATTGATTTTGTATTTCCAACCAACATAAATGGTTCAGCGACCCCGGTTCAGAAGCTCTAAGTTTCCTGCACAGTTTTAAAAATGTTGCCTTTCTTTGGAATTACTGGTTCTGGAGGCCGAATTCTAGGCGCACTTGTGCTGGTGATGCACCTATTGGGAGATTAAAAACTGCTTTAAATGTTTTTATCTGCAGATCATTTAAAATATTAATTTCCTTGCCATGCCAGATTTCCAGGCCGTAGGACGAAGTCGGAAGCAATTGTGCTGCCATTATTTTCAGAAGATGTCCATGTGAAGGGCATTGCAATTTCTTACGGAATTGTTTATAGGCAAAAATCAGTGACTGAGCTTTCGTTTTTATGTCCATTTTTTGCTCCATAAAAGACATTCTTTGGCCTAATTTGATGCCTAGATACTTGTACTTGTATGCTCTTGTTTCCTCAATTTGCTTCTCCTTGGCATACCATTTATATTTTGACACTGCTTTAGGTCCTGCTAGGCGAACCAACTTAGTTTTTTTCTCATTTATTTCCAAGCCTACAAGATCCAAGTATTCAACCAATGTATTTATGGTTCTTTGCAGACCTATTGGTGTTTGACCACAATGTCGTCTGCGTACTGCAGATACTGAATTGGCTCATTATCTATACTAGGTGGGTGTCCGTTGGTCGATTGCAGATAGTTGGTTAAATCTGCTAAATATAGGTTAAATAGACATGGTGATGACACACAGCCTCGTTTTAGGCCATTGTTTATTTTTATCTTTGCTGATAGCCTGCTTCCATCTCCTACCTTTACCCTTGCCCATGTTTCACTATATAGTGCCATTATTGTGTTTAACATATCCTGCGGTAGTCCACATTCTTTTAATTTCCGCCAAAGTCGATCTCGTGGCACTCTATCGAACACCGATTTCAAATCGATATAACATGCGAGTAGGCTTGTTTTTTTCCTTATGGCTTTTTCGATTAGTATAGCCATTGTTGCCAGATTAGTTGTGGTGCTCATGCCCTTCCTGATATTGGTTTGAAGTTTTGGTATTATTCTTTTTTCCTCCATCCACTCCTGCACATGTTGTAAAATGCAGGATGCAAACAATTTTGCCTCGAAGTCTATTAAGGCAATGAGCCTGTAGTTCCCGAGTTCCATTCTACTTCCATTTTTATGAATTGGATGGAGCAAACTTTCCCTCCAGGAGGCTGGTAGCCTGTTCGCGGAGTACAATTGGTTAAAAAGGGGAGCAAGATAATTAGCCCAAAACTCCGGGTCTTGCTTGAATAGGTCATTCAGGAGACCATTTGGCCCTGATGCCCCAGAGTGCTTCAGCTTTTTTATCAACACCCTTACATTTTTTGTTGTTATTAAATCTTGTGTGACTGTGGGCCCTTCTTTCAGAATCGAATTTCCAGCTGCGGTTGGTTTTTGAATTACATCTATCATTTCGTCTTGATGAGATAATGCACATTTGTGAGTACTTATTTGACCGTTGTTATACAAATTACCTATATGTTTAGTCCAGTTTGGCTCACTTATTCCGGTGTTTCGTAGGGTCTCAGTTTCCTTGGACAGTTTGTTTATTAGACCCCAAAATTCCCTGCTGCTTGGTAGTTTGCTTTCCCATAATAATTCCCCCCCGGAGGTTTTCCATTTGAACCTTCTTTGCCTCTCTACACCTTTCTTTATATATCTTTCTCATTGTTTTAATCTTACTCGAGTCTATCTCATTTCCCAATCTGGCCTCTGAGGCAATTACTCTTGCTTCCTTTGCAATTCTTCTCTTCTGCTCTCTCAAGTTCCCATTATACCATGGTGCCTTTCTTGTTCTATACAAGGATTTTCCTGCTGGGCCTGCTGTTAATTTGTCCAGCAGGAACATACTCAGGCTCTCCCAGTCCTGAAGTAGTGAGTGACTAGTGTCTCTTTATTCCCCACATGAAGTTTCACTGTTTTCATTATGTCTTCTATTTTTGCCCCACTCCAATTCAGTTTCCTTTGGCTATACACATTCGGCATTATGGCTAAATATACTGTGCTCTTTTTTTGCGTCAGATTCACAGACAATACTATTTCTTGGGGAAAGTGATCACTCTCCAGTCGAGGTTTTATGGAAAATGTTTCCATTAAATTTAATTGATCTTTACTAATTATGGTGTAATCAATCGTCGATTGATTTTTTCCGCTTAGGTAGGGTCTTCCCGCCGGTTGGTCTCCCTTTATATTTCCATTCAAAACGACCAGTCCTAGGGCTTCCATTACTTGCTTCCAGTTGAGTCCATCGGGCCTGCCCTGTCGGCCTTTCTTGATTAATGGGACCCCTATTAACTTACAATTAAAGTCACCAGATATTACCAGACCGTAATCTTGATATTTTACTTGTAAGGTTTTTATTAGGTTTATCAGGTTTGTCAATCTTTCCAGTTTTTTTTACTTTTCTGGATGGATGTAAATGTTTAAGATCAGCATTTTCCATGAAGCAGTGTGGCAGGGTCTTATACATTCCAGTTTAAACGCTTGTAACCAGTTTGCTCCGGAATCTATTTCCTCTACCTCCCAGTTATATTTTACCTTTAGGTACGTTGATTAGCCACCCCTAGGATGACCATATTTTGAGACTTTTTCTGCCATTACGTGGTATTCTTCTTATCCTGCTATGTGTCTTGGAATAAGATTCCAGATTTCCATGCAAGCTGTGGTGTCTTGATCCTGTTCCATTTCTCTGAACCCATGAGTGTTCCAGGAGCAGATTCTTATTAATTCTCCTCTATTTGTAGGTGACTGTATAGCTACTAAATTTTCTAGAATGTGTTTTGGATTTTAAACAGCAGTGCTTTTTCAGTATATTTCTAAGGTTTTTCTAATGTAGGTTGAAATATTACCACCTTCCACACATATAACTCCACTTTAATCTATATCTTTTTCAGTGAATTTTTATGTGTCTTTAACAGAAAGTTATATTGTATTAGGATATATTTACCACCAACCTTCACACGCGGCCAGGCCATGCACCCAACTGTGATTGGCCAAACTCCCAGTATTCTCTGTCTCTAGCAGAGTGACCTATGTGCACATGTCATATGTAGCGTATGTAACAGACAACCTGTAACATAGATATTCTAGGACACTTTGGTCAGACTTAAGTCTTGTATGCCACTAATAACTTATCAATAAGAATTGTGTTGTGGAAACTAAATGTACTGAATGTGCTCTCATGTCACAATAACGTGAAAATCAACACCTTCAAACATTACTATAGGGAAGAAATGGAACTGGGCTAATGGTAAATACTTTCTAAAGATGGAGTCTGGTGCAGGAATCCATATCTGCTCTTCCTTTTTTGCATCAGTGGTGATCTTATACATACAAATAGATTCAAATAATGTATGCAACAATTTGCAAAAACCAGTATTGATATGAAACTCATCATAAAAATGATTTCAAATATCATACACATTATATATATATATATAAATACATATATATATATATATATCTTGAAGCATAAGACTATGCATAGTATTCGAATTACTCCCTGATTGTATAAATAAAGATAGAGATGCAAAGCTTCAATTGCATTGCAGGTGCATGAATACTTGTAAAGCCTTACATCTCATTCATAAAATATACAGGCCCATTAGGCATTCTATATCTTTAGCCAATTATAAAAAATATAAACAGCTAAAAATCAATCACTAATGGGGCAAGAAATGGACATCAGTTTATCAAAAAATTGTTATTTTATCTTCACCTATTGTAACCCTATGCAATGTGTTGTTTTGAAGTTCTTCTTCATCAGAAATTGTTACATCAGGATTCTCATGTGTTGGGAACACACATGCTTCACAACAACGTCCAGGTGGCATATGTACTGCTCATTGTGGTTTGTCAGACTCTGCTGTATATTCAGTTGGTGAATCAGCAATCTGTTCCAGCAGTTCATTGGAAAACCTTAGACATGGCTTTTCTTCTTTTTCGATGCACACTGGAGAAGGTGGTTGTGCTATTATCAATGACAGTTCCCTTCAAGCCAGTAGTCAGAAAATGACTCATAATGTCAAGGTGGGTCATCATAGTGGGAATTTTGTACTATCAGCAGCAGGGCTGCTTGGCAAAGCCTCTGATGAGACCTCAGTAATGGCACAAGACGTTCCACATCTGTGCAATCCAATAGCGGCTCTTCCAGATGCAGTTCCATGCATACTTCAAAGGAACATTTTTACATCACAACTTAGGCTTTACTCCGCTATGACCCCTTTTTGAAGGGGCCACATCCAGTCCTTACTTATGTCAGCAAGGTACTCATCCCCTAGGGAGCTTGCCAAATTGCCTTGACAGAGCTTGCTCATTCGGGTAAATTGTGTCCATTTCGCATTCCCACATGACAACTATTTTGAATGATAAGAAGGATAAGTGTGCCTCAGCCAATAGTCTGCAGGTTTACCTGAAAGTCTCCAAAGATAGTTACGAACAATGAATGAAAAATTGAAGGTACTATTCCCAACACAGATTTAAATGCAGTCATAAATCCAGAGTCTATGCTCCTAAATAAATGCACAAGCCCCGCTGTGATGGAGACGTTAACAATTCTATGCAACAGATTAGCTAAGTGTATGGGCTTTTGGGTTCTTATCAAAGTCTGTATTTCTGAATTGTTTAGAGCAGTTTAAACATCAAATACTTATTTTGCGAATGTAAGACCCATGTACCACCATTGTGTCACTTATCCTATTTATGAGTCCAAGCAAAGGGACTGTGTGTGGCATTCGAAGGCCTCATGGATATGGAGTAAAGCAAGGCAGTGCAAATCACTGCAAATACCTTACTCTGCGCTAGGGAGGTGTTCCATGGGCATTGCAGTGGGCGTTCCCATGGATTTTGGCGCATCTCTAGATTTACAAGAGCATATTAACTTAGGGATGTACAAAACTCTACACCTTCCCAGAGGATGTGCCACAAGAAGAAATAACTTAATATAATTGTTATAGCTCATAACTGAGCTCAGCCATGTTGTATCATACCTAAGTCGTCCTGTAATAGGTCAAATGCAGATGACACTGTTTTATTTGTGGAATGCATATGTCTGGAAAATGTATTCATACCATTGTCAACCAACTGTAGTGCTTTCTGCAAGTTTTCCTTATAAATGTGTCGAATCCTTCCTGCTGCTTCTCTCTGTGAAATTTTCGAAAACTTATTTTAAACAGCATAAAACCTATGTTTGCTTTTGGGATACAAGGACCTAAAAAAACCCAGGAGAATCTGTGTTTTCTTTAAGTAATAACAAATGTTGCTTTGCAGCCTGCATACTGCCAAATTGCAACCAATGTTGGCATAGTTTAGATACACTGTACACTGTAACTATTACAAGTATTTCCAGACAAATGTATTTTGAACACACCCGGTTTAATTTGAAACTGAGAATTTTGGAAAGGAAATGATTCAGGCCTTTATTTGTATCAGTTGCACCTGAAGCCCAACCTCCTGGGTGAAACATTGCTGCATTGTAGGCACCATTTGTAATTAGGTAAGTGTGTCATTTGACAAATTTACTGTTGGGGGGGTGGGGGTTCATATCCATCATATTACTACATCCTAAGCAGGCAGTCTGTTGAAAGGTTTTATTCAGGAAAATCCCATTCGGGGGTATCATGCATGCTCTAAACGGGGCTTCTCTGCCTTGTACATAGCAAATTGTGATACCCCATAGGCTTTTGAAATCAACATTTTCTTTCCAGTGTTCACAATCCTGTATATTTAATTTTATAATAAATTCATCAGAATAAATCAGTCTAGTGCTTGTCAATATATGCTTTTGCGTTGCCTCAAGTTCTTGCCTATAATAAAAAAGCAGAGGGGTCTACTCTTTCTTCTCCAGAAGAGTAAGGAAATGTCTTCATATAATTTGCAGTGTTGCCTTCAGGAGGTGTTATACAGTGCTCCCACTGTGTATAATTGTATACTTCACAAAGGGACAATAGTTATGTGTGGATAAAAGCGTACAGATGGATGGTAACAATACATTTCTTTGTATGTATATACATGTAAATAGGCGTCTTCAGTTTGAAGAGTAGCATAGGCTTCTAGATCAGACTTCATACCTTTTACAGTTGCAGAATTACACTGTTACCCATTATCTAGAAAGGGACCTTGTCCCAAACCATACCATTCAGTATTGGATAAGCTGTAATGTTCATAACATATACGTTTCTTTGAACTCTATGAAAAGAGAGGGGCCGTTGTAATTCTTTCAGTCACGTTGGTCTGGATTATAGTGTCCATTTAACATGCTGCATAAAATGTAAAGAGCAGGACTGTCCCATATTTAACAACATATGGCACATTCCTGCTCTCTCTGCGCTGGAGCACTTGTGACTGCCAATCACCAACGCAGGCACCCTTGCGTCATGGTGCAAGGGTGTCTTAATTACAGCAAGGATTGTGCATGTTACCGCTTCTAACCAGTGATAAAAAGGTGGTGCTATTTCCTAAAACATGATAAAGTTGACTTACACCTGATTGGCGTATTTAATTTACTTATAGGTCCTTAGCAAAGTGGTAAACCATATACCTAGGGCTTGTGAATTAAATGGTACTAGTGGGCCTGCAGCACCTATTGTGCCACCTACTTATGTGGCCCTTTAAAACATATCCCATGGATGCCATTTCAAGCCTACATGCTGTTTTTAAACTGATAATCGGACTTGGCAATATTACCCCCATGCCAAGCCGTGAACTTCATTTTTATTGCAAATAAGTCACCTTAAATGTAGGCCCTAGTTAGTCCATACTGCAGGGTGGATTACAATTAAAAGGTTGGACATTTACTTTTAAGTTTTACTCTGCTTTGACTTCTGATAGGGATTAGGAATCCAGTTCATGTGTGTATCCAAGAAATGTTATTGAAAAATCGTTTTTAATAGTAAAGTCTGAATTTATTTACAATTTTGAAAATACCACTTTTAGAAAGCTGGTATTTTTTTGCCCTTGTCACTTTTGTGCTTGCAGCCTGTCTAGGTGTAACTGACAATTAACCTTAGTGAATTCCTCCCAGACAGTCACACAATAGAGGAATTAGGTGTGCATGGATGGGCCATCAACTGGCAGGATTGGGGGGCAGGACTGGGTACAGCCCAGGTAGCCACTGAATAGGCTGTGCCCTGCCTTCACACAGAAGACTTGTCACTTCTGCACTATTCATGCTGCAAGCTTAGAGCCAGGGCAAGGGAGTGAGGAAACTTCAAGCACTTCAAAAGGAATTCCCTAGAAAATGTTTCTAATTCAAAGAAGGTATCAGGTATAAAAATAGAACCCTCAGACCCACTCTATGGTTTACTTTCGGAACCTACGGGAGGGCTCTCAAAGGTTTGTATGCTGCAGTGGCCTGATGTGTACTTCGGAAACCTGCTTTGCTGTACATGTAAGGACTGCTCTGCTGCATGAAGCCTACCTTGAAGATCCGAGACCTGCCCTACCGTTTGAGCCCTGTTCAACTGCTGAACCCAGGATTACTGGACTGACTCCAAGGGCCAATTGACTGACCTCCTGCTCAGAGCCTCATAGACAGACCCAAAGGACACTCTTTCAAGATAGCGATTTATACAGATGCAAGAATGTTGCTTAGTGGATCCAAAACGTGTTTTTACATTTGAGTACAAATGTAATTTGTATCGTATGGGAACTGTTTGTTCCTCAATAAATATAACATCAGTGTACCAGGAGATACATGGAACGATTCTCAAAACCAAGTCAGTTTTGTTATTCCTATTCCGTAGTCCCTAAGTATTTGACTATATCATGTCTACTTGGAGTGAATGCAGATATCGTGTATGTTACTTCATCCAGTGCTTTGGAGAAAACATAGGAGCTATTAAAATGTACAATGGTTTTACTCGCTCAAAGTAATGTGACAAGCATGTTCGCCCAAGGTTTAAGAATCCTAACAGGGCTAGCAGCTTTCTTGTCGTATTTGGTGGTTGCAAAGTTCAAAATTCTGGAGGATATCAGATGCTGGCCCTTTTCCTTTGCTGGTTTGCTCATATCTATGAAAACTAGATTCAGGTAAGCTTTTTTGATCTCTTTAATTAGTAATAGTGTGATACCAATAGGATCACTATATGGCTGATTCGAGTTAAGCTTGTGCCGATATTATTGATGAAATCGAGTCTTTATCCCACCGTACTTGATTTCTGTATATTGCTGTTGCGAGCTTTAGCATCCATTCCCTAGCCATACAATTCCCTGATCTCCTCAGGTATAATGGAGGAGAAGGCTACCTTAATCGCTTCCTCCCCAGGGGGGTTCCCTAATGAAGAATGGAGGCCAGTCCTCATCTACCAATATATCATGGACTTCAGGTAAATGCAACCAGAAGACTGCTTTTATTTTTAGTGAAATGTTCACTTCTATTTGAATTTCTATGTTATAAAATGTATCTGGAGGTTTCAAATGTCTGTCTTTTGTTCCAACTGAATCCAAGCATCAGTTGTATTCACCCCAGAAGCTCTTGTTGAGTCTGGTGCACTATTGTTACTTCTGCTGTGCTGCAAAAACAAAAACAACAGTTGATGGACAGAATGCAGAACAATGTCATACATTCACCCCAGTTCAGAGATATGGGCCTAAATCAATCGTTTTTTCGCTCACCATGCCATTCCAGTTTGAACCCAGCCATATGCAAATCAGTCTTGACCCTGTACGCCATGAGAACAGTCCAGTCTGAACTGCCAAGCCAGGTCCTCCCTGGACTGGAAACAAGCATCCTAGGACCGGTTTTGGGCTTTCAGCCCTCATCAGCCATGTTAGCTTGATTCAAGTGGCATGGAGAGCACGGGACTCACGTCTGAGCATACCCATCCCACTCGGGGTGACGAATGCAAAAACAACAGTATGGCCATGTCTGAACTTGGGTGGCGGAGTGAGCTAAAGAATGAAGATGGATTAAACCCAGATCAGTTGACTGGGGGTAAGTGCTTGCAATGTTCAACACTCCGTCCATCATCCCCTTTGGTTTTGCTTTGTTCGACCTAAATTGGCAGGGTATGCCCAGACGTGGTTCCCTTGCTCACTTTGCCACTGGATTCAAGCCAGCCTGGCGGTTATTGGCTGATTAGCCAGAAACCGGTCCCAGGATGCTTGTTTCCGGTCCAGGGAAGACATAGCTTGGCAGTTCGGGCTGGACTGTTCCCATGAGGCGCAGGGTCTGACTGATTTGCATATGGCCATGTCTGAACTGGGGTGGCTGAGTGAGCTAAAGAATGATGATGGATTAAACCCAGATCAGTTGACTGGGGGTGATTGCTTGCAATATTCAACACTCCATCCATCATCCCCTTTGGTTTTGCGTTGTTCGCCTTAAGTTGGCAGGGTATGCCCAGACGTCTTCAGCCCGGCTTGCTTGATCACCGTTCTTTAGCCCACTCTCAGTGTGGCAGGGTATGCTCAGATGTGAGTCCCTTGCTCACTTTGCCACTGGATTCAAGCAAGCCAGGCTGAAGACGGCTGGAATGCCAGAAACCGGTCCTCGGAAGCTTGTTTCCGGTCCAGGGAAGACATGGCTTGGCAGTTCGGGCTGGACTGTTCCCATGAGGCACAGGGTCAGACTGATTTGCATATAGCCATGCCTGAACTGGGGTGGCAGAGAGGGCTAAAGAACGGTGATGGATTAAACCCAGATCTTTTGACTGGGTGTGAGTGTTTGATTGATTCAGATGCTCCGTCCATCACCACCCCCTTTTGTACCGTTTTTGGCCGCCATAAGTGTGGCAGGGTATGCTCAGACGTGAGTCCCTTGCTCACTTTGCCACTGGATTCAAGCAAGCCGGGCTGAAGAAGGCTGGAATGCCAGAAACCGGTCCTCAGAAGTTTGTTTCCGGTCCAGGGAAGACATGGCTTGGCAGTTCGGGCTGGACTGTTCCCATGAGGCACAGGGTCAGACTGATTTGCATATAGCCATGTCTGAACTGGGGTGGCAGAGTGGGCTAAAGAACGGTGATGGATTAAACCCAGATCTTTTGACTGGGTGTGAGTGTTTGATTGATTCAGATGCTCCGTCCATCACCACCCCCTTTTGTACCGCTTTTGGCCGCCATAAGTGTGGCAGGGTATGCTCAGACATGAGTCCCTTGCTCACTTTGCCACTGGATTCAAGCAATCCGGGCTGAAGACGGCTGGAATGCCAGAAACCGGTCCTCGGAAGCTTGTTTCCGGTCCAGGGAAGACGTGGCTTGGCAGTTCGGGCTAGACTGTTCCCATGAGGCACAGGGTCAGACTGATTTGCATATAGCCATGTCTGAACTGGGGTGGCAGAGAGTGCTAAAGAACGGTGATGGATTAAACCCAGATCTTTTGACTGGGTGTGAGTGTTTGATTGATTCAGATGCTCCGTCCATCACCACCCCCTTTTGTACCGCATTTGGCCGCCATAAGTGTGGCAGGGTATGCTCAGACGTGAGTCCCTTGCTCACTTTGCCACTGGATTCAAGCAAGCCGGGCTGAAGACGGCTGGAATGCCAGAAATCGGTCCTCGGAAGCTTGTTTCCGGTCCAGGGAAGACATGGCTTGGCAGTTCGGGCTGGACTGTTCCCATGAGGCACAGGGTCAGACTGATTTGCATATAGCCATGTCTGAACTGGGATGGCAGAGTGGGATAAAGAACGGTGATGGATTAAACCCAGATCTTTTGACTGGGTGTGAGTGTTTGATTGATTCAGATGCTCCGTCCATCACCACCCCCTTTTGTACCGCTTTTGGCCGCCATAAGTGTGGCAGGGTATGCTCAGACATGAGTCCCTTGCTCACTTTGCCACTGGATTCAAGCAAGCCGGGCTGAAGACGGCTGGAATGCCAGAAACCGGTCCTGGGAAGCTTGTTTCCGGTCCAGGGAAGACATGGCTTGGCAGTTCCGGCTGGACTGTTCCCATGAGGCACAGGGTCAGACTGATTTGCATATAGCCATGTCTGAACTGGGGTGGCAGAGAGGGCTAAAGAACGGTGATGGATTAACCCTTTCGATGCTGATGACGAGCTGGGCTCGTCATGGTGCACAGTGGTCGTGTGCTGATGACGAGCCCAGCTCGTCATAAAACAATGTAGAATAGCAATTTCCAGCACAGGAGGGGAATTGCCTTAGCAGCGAAGGTGTTAAACCCAGATCTTTTGACTGGGTGTGAGTGTTTGATTGATTCAGATGCTCCGTCCATCACCACCCCCTTTTGTACCGCATTTGGCCGCCATAAGTGTGGCAGGGTATGCTCAGACGTGAGTCCCTTGCTCACTTTGCCACTGGATTCAAGCAAGCCGGGCTGAAGAAGGCTGGAATGCCAGAAACCGGTCCTCAGAAGTTTGTTTCCGGTCCAGGGAAGACATGGCTTGGCAGTTCGGGCTGGACTGTTCCCATGAGGCACAGGGTCAGACTGATTTGCATATAGCCATGTCTGAACTGGGGTGGCAGAGTGGGCTAAAGAACGGTGATGGATTAAACCCAGATCTTTTGACTGGGTGTGAGTGTTTGATTGATTCAGATGCTCCGTCCATCACCACCCCCTTTTGTACCGCTTTTGGCCGCCATAAGTGTGGCAGGGTATGCTCAGACATGAGTCCCTTGCTCACTTTGCCACTGGATTCAAGCAAGCCGGGCTGAAGACGGCTGGAATGCCAGAAACCGGTCCTGGGAAGCTTGTTTCCGGTCCAGGGAAGACATGGCTTGGCAGTTCGGGCTGGACTGTTCCCATGAGGCACAGGGTCAGACTGATTTGCATATAGCCATGTCTGAACTGGGATGGCAGAGTGGGATAAAGAACGGTGATGGATTAAACCCAGATCTTTTGACTGGGTGTGAGTGTTTGATTGATTCAGATGCTCCGTCCATCACCACCCCCTTTTGTACCGCTTTTGGCCGCCATAAGTGTGGCAGGGTATGCTCAGACATGAGTCCCTTGCTCACTTTGCCACTGGATTCAAGCAAGCCGGGCTGAAGACGGCTGGAATGCCAGAAACCGGTCCTGGGAAGCTTGTTTCCGGTCCAGGGAAGACATGGCTTGGCAGTTCCGGCTGGACTGTTCCCATGAGGCACAGGGTCAGACTGATTTGCATATAGCCATGTCTGAACTGGGGTGGCAGAGAGGGCTAAAGAACGGTGATGGATTAAACCCAGATCTTTTGACTGGGTGTGAGTGTTTGATTGATTCAGATGCTCCGTCTATCACCACCCCCTTTTGTACCGCATTTGGCCGCCATAAGTGTGGCAGGGTATGCTCAGACGTGAGTCCCTTGCTCACTTTGCCACTGGATTCAAGCAAGCCTTGAATGCGGCTGGAATGCCAGAAACCGGTCCTCGGAAACTTGTTTCCGGTCCAGGGAAGACATGGCTTGGCAGTTTGGGCTGGACTGTTCCCATGAGGCACAGGGTCAGACTGATTTTCATATAGACATGTCTGAACTGGGGTGGCAGAGTGGGCTAAAGAACGTTGATGGGTTAAACCCAGATCTTTTGACTGGGTGTGAGTGTTTGATTGATTCAGATGCTCCGTCCATCACCACCCCCTCTTGTATAGCCTGCTGATGACAGCTGATTAGCCACAAACCGGTCCCAGGATGCTTGTTTCCGATCTAGGGAAGATATGGCTTTGCAGTTCGGGCTGGACTGTTCCCATGAGACACAGGGTCAGACTGATTTGCATATGGCCATGCCTGAACTGGGGTGGAGGAGTGAGCAAAAGACTGATGATGGATTAAACCCATATCAGTTGACTGGGGGTTAGTGCTTGCAATATTCAACACTCCGTCCACAATCCCCTTTGGTTTTGCTTTGTTCGCCCTAAGTTGGCAGGGTATGCCCAAACATGGGTCTCTTGCTCATTTTGCCACTGGATTTAACCTAGCCTGGCTGATGATGGCTGATTAGTCAGAAACCGTTCCCAGGATGCTTGTTTCCAGCCCAGGGAAGACATGGCTTGGCAGTATGGCCATGTCTGAACTGGGGTGGCGGAGTGAGCTAAAGAATGATGATGGATTAAACCCAGATCAGTTGACTGGGGGTGAGTGTTTGCAATGTTTAACACTTCGTCCATCTTCCCTTTTGGTTTTGCTTTGTTCGCCCTAAGTTGTCAGAGTATGCCCAGACGTGGGTCCTTGCTCACTTTGCCACTGGATTCAAGCTAGCCTGGATGATGACAGATGATTAGCCAGAAACCGGTCCCAGGATGCTTGTTTCCGGTCCAAGGAAGACATGGCTTGGCAGTTCGGGCTGGACTGTTCCCATGAGGCACAGGGTCAGACTTATTTGCATATGGCCATGTATGAACTGGGGTGGCGGATTGAGCTGAAGAATGATGAAGGATTAAACCCATATCAATTGACTGGGGGTGAGTGCTTGCAATGTTCAACACTCCGTCCATCCTTCCCTTCAATCAATCAATCAAGAAATTTGTATAGCGCGCTACTCACCCGGAGGGTCTCAAGGCGCTTGGGGGGGGGGGGGGTCTGCTACTGCTCGAACAGCCAGGTCTTGAATTGCTTCCTGAAGGAGAGGTTGTCTTGGGTCAGACGGAGGTGGATGGGGAGGGAGTTCCACGTCTTGGCTGCCAGGTAGGGGAAGGATTTTCCTCCCATGGTGGCTCTTCGGATGCGTGGAACGGCGGCGAGGGCGTGGCTGGTCAATCGTAGCTGGCCAGTGGGAGTGTAGAAGGTCAGGCGGTTGTTGAGGTACCTGGGGCCCAGGTCGTGGAGAGCCTTGTGTGCGTGGGTGAGGAGTCGGAACGTGATTCTCTTGCTGACGGGGAGCCAGTGCAGGTATATCAGGTGTCCGGAGATTTGGCTGTGACGGGGGATGTCCAGGATGAGTCGTGCTGAGGCGTTCTGGATGCGTTGGAGTCTTTTTTGTAGTTTGGCTGTGGTTCCGGTGTAGAGGGTGTTTCCGTAGTCCAGTCGGCTGGTGACGAGTGCCTGTGTTACCGTCTTCCTGGTTTTGATGGGGATCCATCGGAAGATCTTTCGGGGCATGTGTAGGATGTTGAAACATGATAATGAGATGGCTTTGACTTGTCTGGTCATCGAGAGGGAGGAGTCCTGGATGAAGCCCAGGTTGCGTGCGTGGTCCGTTGGTTTAGGTGCGCTGCCAAGGGTAGGGGGCCTCCAGGAGTCGTCCCTGGCAGAGGGTGATGATCCAAGAATGAGGACTTAAGTCTTGTCTGGGTACAGTTTCAGGCGGCTGTTCATCATCCACTCAGCTACGTCTTTCATCCCTTCGTGTAGGTTGGTTCTGGCGGTGGCTGGGTGGTTGGTGAGGGAGAGGATCAGCTGGGTGTCGTCGGTGTAAAAGATGATGTTGAGGTGTTGTTGGCGTGCGATGGCCGCGAGGGGGCTCATGTAGATGTTGAAGAGGGTGGGGCGGAGTGATGATCCTTGTGGTACGTCGCAGATGACTTTGGTGGCCTCGAATCTGAATGGGGGGAGGCGGACTCTCTCGGTTCTTCCTCCGAGGAACGAGATGATCCACTATATTGCCTTCTCTTGGATTCCGATGTTGTTGAGGCGCTGCACTAGGGTGCGGTGGCAGACAGTGTCGAACGCTGCGGAGAGGTCCAGGAGGATGAGTGTCGCTGTTTCCCCATTGTCGAGCAGGGTTCGGATGTCATCAGTGCTGCGATGAGGACGGTCTTGGTGCTGTGGTTGGCTCGGAAGCCAGACTGCGAGTGGTCGAGGGATCCGTTCGTCTCGAGGAAGGCGGCAAGCTGTCTGTTGATGGTCTTCTCGATGACTTTGGCCGGAAAAGGGAGGAGCGAGATGGGGCGGTAGTTCTTGAGGTCGGTGGGGTCTGCTGATGGTTTCTTCAGGAGGGCGCTGAGTTCGGCATGCTTCCAGCTCTCCGGGAAAGTGGCGGTGTTGAAGGAGCAGTTGATGACGTCCTGGAGTTGGGGTGCGATGACGGAGTCGACCTTGTTGAAGACGTGGTGGGGGCATGGGTCGGTTGGTGATCCGGAGTGGATGGTGTTCATTGTGTGGATGGTGTCTTCGGTGCTGACCGGGGTCCAGGCGTGAGGGTGGGGGTGGGGGGCGTCGGTTCGGTGGTTGGGTGTGTGGTCTGTGCGCCGAAGCTGCTGTGTATGTCGCGATCTTTCTGTGGAAGAACGAGGCGAGTGAGTCGCAGAGTTCTTGTGAGGGGGTGATGTCGTTGGTTCCGGCGCTGGGGTTGGAGAGCTTTTTGACAATGCTGAAGAGTTCCTTGCTGTTGTGTGAGTTGTTGTCAAGTCGTTCCTTGAATGCTGTCTTCTTGGTGGTGTGGATCAGCTGGTGGTGTTTGCGGGTGGCGTGCTTGAGGGCAGTCATGTTGTCTGTAGTCGGGTCTTTGCGCCAGGCTTTCTCGAGGGTACTGCAGTTATTCTTGGAGTTTTTGAGATCGTCGTTGAACCAGGAGGCATTCTTGCTGCCGGGCCTGCTGGGATGGTTTTTTAGGGGTGCGAGGTCGTCAGCGCAGTTGGTGATCCACTGTGTGAGGTTGTTGGCTGCTTGGTTGGGGTCCGTTGAACTGGCGAGAGGGTTCTGGTTCAGGGATGTGGTGAGCTGGTCTGTGGTGATCTTGTTCCAGCTCCTGCAGGGAACCTGTTGCGGGTGGTGGTGAGTCGTGGTCCTACTGAAGCTGAAGTGGACGCAGCTGTGGTCTGTCCAGTGGAGTCCGGTGGAGTGGCTGAAGGAAGTGTACTTGCTGGAGGAGAAGACTGGGTCAAGCGTGTGGCCGGCGTAGTGGGTGGGGGTGTTCACCAGTTGCTTGAGTCTGAGGTTGGCGAGGCTGTCCAGCCGGGTGGTGGTGTTGCTGTCATTGTTGTTTTCCAGGTGGAAGTTGAGGTCCCCTAGGAGGATGTAGTCAGCGGGGGAGAGGGCGTGTGGGCTGATGAAATCTGCGATGTCTTCGCTGAATTGTGTGCGAGGTCCTGGGAGTCTGTAGATGAGGGTGCCTCTGAGTGTGGTCTTGGGGTCGGTGTGTATCTGGAAGTGAAGATGTTCGGCGTCTGTGAGGGTGTCGTCGGAGTTGGTCGTGATGCAGATGGTGTTCTTGTGAACGATGGCGATGCCTCCTCCTGTCTGGTTGACGCGGTCCCTCTGGGTGATCTTGTATCCGTCCGGGATGGCAATGTCGGGCACTGAGGAGGCATTCATCCATGTTTTCGTGAGGAAGGCGACGTCTGGAGGTGAGGTGTCGAGCAGTTTCCAGAGTTCCACCGGGTGTCTGTGGACAGAGCGGGTGTTGAGCAGGATGCACTTCAGGTGGTTGTTGCTGGTGCTCGGCTTGGCGGGTGCGGTACAGGTCCGGATGCAGGAGAAGTTGCAGGATTGGCAGGTGAAGGGTCCGTAGGTGCGTCTCGGGGAGGCTCGGTAGCAACCCGGGATCCGGCCGGAGTTGAGTGCGTTGAGGGTGGCAGCGTCGTGCGTCCGGTGGGTGGGCTGGCATCTGCGGGGGCCAGGGGTTCTGGCGATGGGTGCGGGCAAGGAGCGGACGGGCGCAGATGGGCTTGCCTTTGGTGTGCCTTCAGCGCACAATCGGCACTCCCGCTGCGCGTGTCCGCTGCACGTACGCATGGGCGTCATAAGTAAGGAGCCGGGAGGGAGGATCAGCTGGGTGGCGGGAGTGGGGCGGCGAATGGGCAGGTGGGGGACGGGGCGGCAGGGAGGCAGCGGCGGGAAGAGTCTGGGGCGGGCGGCTCAGCGGCAGCTGGGTCGCCCGAGGCAGGAACAAAGAAGCGGCAACCAGGAGCGTGGAGGATCTGGAAGGTAGCTCTGGAGGTAGCAGGCAGCAGAGGAGTGTGGGGGCGACCTAGCCTGGACACAGGCTCAGCGGTCCCTTTGGTTTTGCTGTGCTATGTAAACGAGTCCGAGCCTTGTTCCCTTTCCTTAGCAGAGTCCTTAGTGTGCACACCGTGTTTTTTAAAGAACATCTAGCCACTTTCTTCTTTTTTATTTTCATTTTGGAGTCAGGACTAGTTTCCTCCTTCTTCACACTAACCTCAGCACTTTGCCTTGATTCCCACTTTTGTTTCGTATAGTTATCTCTGCATTTGTAATCACTTCAATTCCCTCTTTCTGTCCTCCTATCATCAGAGTTCTGAAAAGATCATGAAGAACTGCCATCAGAATACTGATACCAATCTGGCTTCTTATTTGCATTGTGGCACCTCACATTATCTAAGACCTGGCTGTTCAATTGAACAGAGCACCATGAAGCAGGTAGCAACTCCAGTAATTAAACCCTCCCATGTGATCAGCTGCACTTTGTAAATCCCTGCTTGACTGATTCATCATAAACACCTTGGTTGGAATACTGGTCTGCCATGGACCCAGACCGTTTTTTTCTTCCTCTCCCCTTTTGCTTCATCTTAGCTTCAGGTGTAGGTTTGTCATTACCGTTAACCTCAGTTTAATTTTTGCTATTACAAGGTAAAATGGCCCACAGATGTGTAGGTTTAAGCTCTGATTTTGTGTAGCTTTCATTCCTGATCCTGTGCTTCACCACAAATATTATTTTAATTATAAAGGACACCCATCCCCAGGTCCAATGCTGGTGCAGCTTCATGTTTATTTAGTATCTGTTTCATTACCTCTGGGAGCACTGCCAATGGAGGTGTACAATGAGTCGTGGTGTAGATAGATGCACTAATGTTTCCCCAGGTGTTTCACTCCTCTACTGATGGCACCATCCCTAAGGGTAGTGATAAATGCTATGGTTATCTTGGGGTCTTGTGTGGGTTGACTGCTTTCAACTGCCTGATCTTGTGAGCAATCTAGAAGGTTATTTTGTCATGCTTTGAGGGTGTTTTTCCCATGATAGCATTAATTGCCTGAGGGCATATTGCCTGTTTGGCAACTAGTCCCTGTGCCGTAGGTACTACTGGAGCCTGCCTGGTATTTAAGGAAAATGCTGTTGTTTAAACTAAATGTGCTGATGTGCTCTTGTGTTACAATAACATAAAAACACTACCTTCAAATCTGACAATGGGGAATAACTAGAATTGGGCTAATGCTAAAGATTGGATTTGGTGCAGGAGTCCATAAAACTTGGAGTTACCAATATCTATTATATTGGTAACTCAATGGGGTGACTTAACAGGCATACTAGTGGGGAACTTGTAATGTTGCACATGGTTTATTACACATGATACTTAACACCTTTGATGCTCATGACGAGCTCAGCTCGTCATGAGGCACAGTGCTACTGTGCCTCATGACGAGCTGAGGGCCCAGCACAGGAGAGGAATAAGACCAGCATCGATGGTGATAATATGTCGGCTCAGTGATTTTTATGGGTGGGAGTTGATCATAGTCTTGCAGTAGTCTACTGACTGAAAATGAGAAATTAACTTCAATTGTGTGGTCCACTTCACACAAAGGTGCACTGGCACTGATAAGAGCAGCTTTCAACATTGAAAGGGTTAGTGGTCTGACCCCACAATATCTTTCTTTGCTTGCGCTATTTTGCATCCATGCCATTCAACCACAAGTATTCATAGTAATTCATGATTAAGTGCTGTGCAAAGCAGAGTGGGGTTTTACATGGTTGTATGTTACTATCCGTGATTCCACCACCTCAGTGTACCACTACATTGATGTCACTACCTCCACACCCATTAGACTGACCATTCTATTTTACTCTCCTGCACCGAAATGGTATACAAAACCCTTTAGACAAATTCACTGAACATTGTCATTGTAAAGATCCGTCTAAGGGCCTTATTATGAGTTTGATGGTACAGTGGACCCCCGTTTCAGCAATGGTAGTCCGAGTGCTGTTAGCTTAGCGGTCCCACCGTTATATTATGAGTTGGGTGGATCGGCATTGGGAAGACCTCCAGTCGACTGCTGAGACTTCCAGAAGGCCGCCAACCACTGATTTTGTAGTTGGGGAAAGGCAGCTGCCATTGGGTGGTACAGGAAAGTAGCACTGACATCTGTATTACGAGTTGCCTGCTCCAAGAGTGGACCATGGCGGTCCAACTGCCAGTTACAAGGTTAGTGATGAAGAATTTTGGGTGTGTACTCACCCCTTTCTTCTTCTTGCAGGCAGATTCCAGGGTGGATCCTTTTTACCAGGTCCCCCTTTCACAGCAGGATTTTTACTCTGAGGATTACCACCCCGTTTTCGGCGATTTTCAGGTGAGTCAGTTTCGAACCGTATACCCATTGCCTGGACTGCCTACATATGGGCTGAACCCCAGTTATGGGTATATGGTATTTTTTCACACATATCATGCATATGTGTGCATCCAACACATCTGCAATTTTGCACTAACTCACATTTTTTCATTTTACGTAATTCTGCACTTTAAAATCACGCAAAACCAAATTCTGCAAATTTCACACACGTCCAGTTAAATAGCATGTGCAAGGTCACTTACCAGCATGTCCTAGAATCCGGTTAGAACAAATACAGAGGAGTACTGGGACATCTCCTGGAACATAAACTCCTCTTGAGACCAGCTGAAGAGTAGGACACAAACACAGCATAAAATATAGGCTGCCAAGAATGTCACTAGTGAAAGCGAAGTAATGTATATCCTGATCACCCCCTTGACATACTCAGAATGATACTTGTTCCCACAGGCAGTTTGGGAATACTCTTTCTTGCCCAGAGTGGGATGACTATTCATTTGTGTACTCAGTGCCCGTTTACTAGTTTTCTGATTGCTGACAACAACACTAGTAATGCTGCACCTTGTAGGGTCTGTGGCAGGAAGGATGTTGTCTTTATTTTTTGATCCTATGTAGGAAGTATTTCCAAATTGTACTTCAAGACAACCAAAGTACCACTTTATAAGACGCCGTGCTTAGCAGTGTGTTTGATGAAGAAGTGTAAAAGACAGGCATATAGTTTATTTCCTGTGACCATACTCAACCTAGCTGGTCACTGCACATGTTCGCCCATTCTGGGATATTTTGGTTATGGCTCTAAGGAGGCATAGGTTGGAGAGGGAAATGTTGGAGAGATCATTTGGGATGCACTTTGTTACTATAATCCCATCTCTGATTGTCGTTGTGAGATATCAAGAGTAATCATAGTAAGTAGCTAGTTGGGATATGCAGTGGTGGACTAATTAAAGCCCTACGTTGGGCAGCTGCACTTGGCAGATCTCTTCAGTCATTCCATGCTTGTTCAGTTGGTGATGAGTGGCTTATTGCTCTGGAATGTTATCGGCTTGTTTGACTGCTGAAGTTTGTGATATGAGTATTAATATGTGCGTGGAGGGTTATATATGAATTGAATATATAATACCCAGGCTAAACATAGGTCAGCTCTTCATAACTAACCTGGACATAGAAAGTCGGTTGGGCTTTTCATGCCTATAGATTGTATTCCTTAGATTGTACTTAAAGGAGTGAATGCTATTCTGGTTTCTGTCCCTAGGTGATTGGATAGCGTAGTTATATTTAAAATAGACATTTCCCAACTCTCTTGTGAAGTGTATATGCTCCTAAATGCTTTGAATCTTGCTGGTAGTGATTTCTAGTGCTTTGCAGCTTGTGCTGAGAATGTGGTGCCTCCTATGGTATCTTCACAGTAAAGGGGTGTGATGATCCGAGATGCAGGTGTGAAGCACGTAGTCTATTTAGTTTTGCTTTGCTTAAACATTTGTAGGTATAGTGGTCCTTTTCTTTGGGAGGCTCTTGTGGACAATGCGGCCCCCTTGAAGATTGCCCTCACTGCTATGGGTCGGCAGTGGAGTAACTCCAGAAGTGGAGCAATCTGTTCTCTTGGTTGGAGCGGAGAAGGAGTCTTGTAGCAGCATTTTGGAGTAGCGTGTGATACATTTGGGTGCACTGAGATATAAGCTGTTGGCTTTCTCTTGTCTATTTTGACCCTGTGTTTCATGGCATTGCTGCCTCTCTCTCTTGACTCCCTTGAATCTGTGTTTTACAGCGGCAATGTCTGTCTCTCTTGTCTTTCTTGCCTCTGTGTTTTATGGCTGTGATGCTATCTCTCTTGCCTCCCGTGCCTATGTGTTTTATGCATGGGAAGCCTCTCGCTTGTGTCCCTTGCCTCTGTGTTCTATGGTTGTGATGTCTGTCTCTCTCATGTCTCTCCCTCTCTCACTCTCTTTTTCTCTCTCTCTCTTTCTTTCCCATTCTCCTCTCTTACATCACCTGGTCTGTCTATCCCAGCCCTTACAGTCTCCCCCATCCTCTTTCTTTATCTCCATCTCTCAGTCTGTATGTTCTCTCTCTTGCCCTTAGGCAGTGGTTAATTTGTAAAAATGTTAGTGCCAAGGCTCTTGCCTGGAGGCCATTTACGACTTTGTCACCCATTGCTCCTCCCAGCGACGCCAATGACAGTGCCAACACAACTGATGATCATTTCTCTCCTACAAGCACGGCTTCAAACTATTCTAGGCACACCAACTTAAAAAAATGCCTTGGGTCGACAGGTATTAGTCATTTTTATTGTACATTAAGTTAATAAATAGCTGTTGTGTTCATATCTAAATTAGATAAGCAGTGTCACTGTGTGCTCTGTGGCAGACTGTCTTAAGTGCCTGTGCTAGTGCCACCATCACACCCCATCTCCTCAAGATCATCAACATCTCCATCAATACCACGACCTTCCCGGAGAGCTGGAAGCATACCAGGATCAACGCCTTAGTAAAAAAAACCAAGGTGGACCCGAGGTACCTCAAGAACATCCGGCCCATCTCCCTACTCCTGCTCCCGGCAAGGGTCATCAAAAAGAGCATCAACAGACAACTAACCGGCTACCTCGAGGAGGACAATATCCTGGACCCGTCCCAGTCCGGGTTCTGCAGCAACCACAGTACCGAAACTGCCCTCATCGCCGCCACCGACGACATCAGGGCCCTGGACAACGGAGAAACCGCTGCCCTCCTGGACCTCTCAGCCGCCTTTGACACCGTCTGCCACCACACTCTACGCACACACCTCTACAATGCAGGGATCCGAGACAAGGCCCAGGAATGGACCATCTTCTTCCTCTCCAGCAGAACCCAGAGTGTCTGCATCATGCCATTCTGATCCAAAGCCTCCGAGAGCATCTGCAGCGTACCCCAAGGATCATCCCTCAGCCTGACACTGTTCAACATCTACATGGCACCTACATAGCCCGATCATAGGACCACAACATCATCTCCTACACCAACAACAACCAGCTGATCTTCTACCTCACCAAGGTCACCTCCACTGCCAAAACCAACCTCCATGAAGGAATGAAGGCCGTCGCCGAATGGATGAAGGACAGCCGACTGAAACTGAACTCGGACAAGACAGAGTTCCTCATCATCGGCTCCACCCCCTCCGCCTGGGACGACTCCTGGTGACCGACCACTGTGGGAGCAGCACCGACCCCCACCGACCAGGCACGCAACCTGGGGTTCATCCTTGTCTCAGCACTCTCCATGACCAAGCAAGCCAACGCCGTCTCATCCTCTTACTTCAACACCCTCTGCATGCTCCGCAACATCTACAGATGGATTCCCATCCAAACCAGACGGCCGGTCACCCAGGCCTTCATCAGCAGCAGGTTGGACTACAGCAACGCCCTCTATGCAGGAGCCTCAACCAAACTCCTGAAATGACTACAACGAATACACAACGCCTCTGCACACCTCATCCTTGACATCCCTCACCTCAGCCACATCACACCCCAGTCCTGCACTGGCTCCCCGTCAACAAGAGGATCAGTTTCAAGCTCCTCACCCACGCACACAAGGTACTCCACAACACCGGATCCACATACCTCAACAGATGACTCACCTTCTACACCCGAACCGCCAGCTCTGCTCCGCCGACCTCGCCCTCGCCACCATCCCCCGCATCCGAAGAGCAACCTTTGGCGGCAGATCGTTCTCCCACCTCGCCGCCAAGACCTTGAACACCTTGAACACCCTACCCATCCACCTGTGGCAGATCCAAGACCTGCTGACCTTCAGGAGACTTCTCAAGACCTGGCTGTTCGAGCAGTAGCAGCACCCCCCCCCCCCCAGCACCTTGAGACCCTCATGGGTGAGTAGTGCACTTTACAAATAATTGATTGATTGATTGTGTTGACAATTAAGTGCCGGTGCCGAGCACTGGAAAACGCTGTGTCACATTAAGCATTGACCTCAGATGTTCATCTTCTTTATAAATGCCACTAGGCCCATCACACTCACCTCTTTGCCCCCCAGCTCTCTTGTGTCCTTCTATTGCCAGTCTCTCTGAACACAAAGGGGCAGATTTATCAACACGTTGCACTGGTACAAATTCACATAAAGATTCGCAATTCAAAGAAAGTGCTGATAAACCAGTTACTTTCCAGCACTCTTGAAAGCAACCAATTAATAGCACAGACAGAGTTTTGCGTTGCTTTGCTTTATTTTGAGTCAAGGAGGCATTCCATGGGAGCCTCGGTGTTTGAAAGAAATCCCTATCTACTAACAAGGGTACATAAGGCTTTGCACACAAAAACACCTTGAGGCGGGCATTAAAAAGAAGAAATATTTTTTTTTTTCCAAACTTTTTCCCAACATTGTTATGTTGCTGCATTGCACACCCCACGCCCACACTTCTCACTTCCTAGCACACCACAGGAATGCAACTTTGGTTACTAAACTTCTTTGCACAATACATTTGTAAATCTCCCTCCAGATCTCTTAACACCCCTTTAAAGTCCAAGGTCTGTGACTCTCTTCTAACAAGCCTGCAGTCTCCCCCTCTCTCTCTTCCTCTTTCTTCCTTTCTATGCCCCATCTCTGGGTCTCTTTCCCTCCTGCTGCTAAAGGTCCTGCTCCCTCATCACCAGGTGTCCCTCTTCTTTGTCTCCTGCAGCCCACTTCTCATTTCACCTTGATGTCCTCAGCTCTACTCGATCATTGTTCCCCTCCACCTTCCCTCTCCCAGGTCTCATCTCTCTCTCTTCCTCTCAGATATGGAATCTGTCTTTGTCTTCTCATCCCTGCCGTATGTACCAGGTTTCTCTCTTCCTTCTGTCTCGTATGGCCAGTCTAATGTAGGCTTCTCTGTCGTCCAACTCTCTCAGTTTCCTCCAATGCACCCCAAGCACTCCTTCTCATTTCCAACACTGAGTGGGGTCGGCAAATGGGTTTAGTAATGCTTAAACTTAAACAAAATCCCACAGCCTTCTCTAATTGTAGACCAGACCTAATGGCTTTGTCAATGCTTGTTTATTATCTATGGTTTATAGTGCATAAAACAATGAACCACAAAAATGTCAATGCTCATATGTTAGCAGCCGGTTGGGATGCAGAGTAGAAAGTGCTCGCCCCAGTTGAATAGTTGCACAAATACATCCTCAGCCCTATTTTTCCCACACAAAATTGACTTCTGCAACGTAAAACTCTTACTTCCTTGTGATGTGTGTGCGATTATAGTAAGATATGGCATTTTCACAAATCATAATTATCTGAACGAATAATTATCAATGTCATCCTACCACTCAATATTCGAACACCAGTGCATGTATGATCCAGCGCCACATCTGCCGTGCTGCGCCTTGTGTTTCTGCAGCCCTGTGGAATGGCCGTCTCCATGGAGCCCTGGGTTCAATGCCACACCAGCATGACTACTTCATACACCCAGCAGGGCTTCACTGGCTCCCTCTACCGGAGGACGCAGTGTACCAGATGTGGCGCAGCGTCTTCAACCCCATCGCTGCAGATAAACCAGCTGTTTAGGAGAGAAGGTAAAACCTTGTTCAATCCCAGACCGACAGCAGGAAAGCTCTGGGTACAGTGGAGATCCGCAAACACATAAAAACAGTAACAAACTGAGTCACAAACAATTATTTTCCCAGTCTGTAGGCATGAAGTTTTGTAGAGCAGGAATCTAGAGAGATGGCCTTGGAGCACAGAAGATGGTCCTGAGTCACAAGATACTCTTCTGGAGTTTTCACAAAAAGGTGGTGATGCCGAACATGTGAAATGTAGTGATCTCAGAGGCGGTGAGCTTCAGCTCCTTTCTAAACACCGGTCAGAAATGAACATTTCTTCCACCCTCGACACGCACCACCTTTCTTAAAAAGATGACTTTATGGATGTGCTTAGAAGACTCCAACCTCCATCCAGCAAAACCCTGCCTTTAAGGAACGCTGGCAGACTGCGGGTTCATCAGTAGTAAACTGAATCTGCTGACGACACAGATGTCTGGATTTACACACACTTTGCACCGGGCTTGTGTTCCTGTTTGAACCCAAACCCGATGCAAAGTCAAAGTGTTGAGGTAGGATTTTCAATCCAACGAACATCACGATTTGTAACCCATAGTCACACCAAGCTGCAGAATGCACGGCCTTGTGTTACTTTGTGCCAAGGGGGCCTTACATGGGTGATACAAAGGCAGTGTCATGCAACCACCGTGGACTTCGACATATATTACTATCTTCAAAAAATTGTAGACATGGATTTGTGCAGAATCCTTGGTCTCCTCGAGGAAGACTTAACGGGGAGAAATCATGTGTTCTGCTATATATTTGTGCTGCATTGTGCAGCAGACACAGAGTGGGAAACACCCTTAAGCATAGTTTTTGTAGTTGAAGGGACCCGGTCCAGCACAAAAGCAATGCTGACCACAATGCAGACACCTTTGCAAGAGGCCACAAAGGTGTGTGCACTGGAGAGAGCAGACGTGCAGCACTTCTTAGTAGATATGGCGCTGTTCTGCTCTCTCCCGTTCACGCAACGCAGCGCACCAGCTGCCCTGCATTGCACGACTTCTTCATAAATCTGGCCACTGTGGTTAAATCTTCAGATTCACTCACACCTAACGAGTTGATCTTCATGAACAGGTAATGGGTGAGTCAAGTATCCTTCCTTGCAGAAAGCAGAGAGATTGTGTGATCAGAAAACAACATTGTTGCCCCACTGCCTAGAAGCAGCAGAAACCATTCTGCTTATAATGGAGACACATCTGTGTGTTTCTTGCCTCTTACCTTAGACAGACAGAGTGATCAATATCTCAGTGCATTGACGCAGAGCCGTCTTCACTTCAGCAGGCAGCAGACAATCTCTACCTGAAGACACTCGCGGAGTGTGCTGTAGAGGCAGCCGATTGACGCCACTATATGGGCGCTGCATTCCCATGGAGGGCTGCGGTTCCACTCTGGAGATTGCCATCAAGCTAGCTAATTGCCCCCTGTGGTATTGAAGAATCCCTATTCCAAGGTGGTTAACAAGTAGCACGATAATAATACCTCTCTCTTGAATAATGCAATAATTACATTGTTGAAATATGTGTTACTTGAATTTAATATGTAGCACCTTAGCAGTGAGGCATGACGTTGCTTCATACAATCCAAGAAATCAACTTCAGCTACCAAGCCCATTATCAAAGCATCCTTCTGAATGACCAAATGATTGAAGGGTTGAGTGTAGCACCTAGAAGCCCATTTTCTTGGGAGTGTTGCATTTCGCAAAACAACTTACATTACAATAATTCAACTCGCGCCACAACATTTACAGAATAGTTTCTTACCTCTTCTTTCACTTGATACACAACACACACCATGATCTCTTTGTTGTGTGCGGTCTGTTGGAAAGAGTGCTCAAGAGGACGTTTGCATACAACGCGTCCAAGACCTGGAACACTCTGCCACTCCATCTCAGAGCCAACCCTAACCTCACTGTGTTTCGTAAACAATTAAAGACCTTCCTGTTCACTTCCCCCCACTAACTGCCAGTCTCCCTTCCTCTGCTCATCAGTAGGTTCTGGTTATCCTAGCGCTTGGACGCCTCCGGGCAACAAATCGCGCTCTATAAATTTGCAAGTTTACAAGTTTACAAGAGTGGGTCAATGTGAGGTATGGAGCTTGTATCTCTAATAGAGAGGCAATCTCTTTATTAATCTAACACTAAGATCAAGTGGGGCCTCAAGAGGACTATGAGGTCCAGATCACACTTTTGAGCGAGGAGGATCACGCTCAACATACTTAGGTGCCAAGAAATGCCCATTGTCTCCCATTTCACAGAATGTGCCCAGGACATGCCCAGACTGGGCCTGGCAAGGACCAGGTCAGAACAATCCCATCTGAGCCCGTCACAGGCTAGGCTGGCCCATTCCATGTAGTTTTGGGCTGGCTACTTTTACGTTGTTTTTGCCCTCTATGTATAGGAAAAAGTAGGACAATGTTTGAAGAGGTAAGAAACAATGTGCTACATCTTCCATTGCTGTTTATTGGGCGCTATGTGAATAATCAGTAATGAAATTTTCATCTAACTGTTTCGCCGCTTTAGACCTAGTTGGTGATACAGAATGAATTTCTGTTGGCCATACCCTCCCTACCTCTTTCTAGATCACATATGAGTAAGTATCCTACACAACATATTAGTAGACATGGGAGTAATTCTAATTATGCCAGCGTAATCACAGTAATTTCAGTGATTCCGCATTACTCTTGGGATATACAAATAATGGGATCATGCCACATAATTAAAAATAATTTGGGGGGAATGCCACCACAGAAGCACAGGAACAGAGATCATGGCCTGTTCTGGCTGCTGCTGTCTCTGTTCTGTTGCATGCAGGACTATTTTCTTTCTGCAATATGCATCCCCCGGTCCATATTGGACTCACGGGGCATTGTGTGCTAAGCAAATATCTCTAAATGCAGAGTTGCACTACTCACATAATTCTGTGCAATGTCCCATAATTTTAATATAATGCTGCATTCATTGCTCTATGCCAAATTATGTATCATTAATGCAATTGTGCAACCAATATTGAAAGGCAGTCAATGTGTCCAAAAAAATGGCATGCTTGCGGAGAAAACTATTTTAGAAAAATATGTAAATGGTTTCATGAAATGTTCTAAAATGGATAATCAAGATTGGTTCTCTTTTGTCAAGAAGTATAAACGTATCTGTTGCAAAGGGACCTGGGCTGGTCCTCTTTTTCTCATTTGGATGGATATAAAATATTCCACACCCTTGCAACTTCATGTGGATGGATATAAAATATTCCACACCCTTGCAAATTCATGTGGATGGATATAAAATATTCCACACCCTTGCAATTTCCTCCATATCTGGAGGGTTCTCAGTCTTGGTCTTACGTTCGTTAAGAAGGATTCACTTTGATTCCCAATATTACCAACGGCTGGGTTTATAACTGATTGGATGCTCCAATATGTTGGTGATTGACCCATGCATAGTATGATTTGAAGATTTTAAAGATTGTCTTTGACACCTTAGCAGGAGGATGGACACCCTCCAGGAGGATCTGCCTCATTTCACTCATGATTCATATGGTGAGGGATTATATCATTTTCTTATCAAGTATTACTTTGTAGTCAGCCAGGATGGATGCTTGTCAGTCTTCCAACAAGTACCCCTTTTACTGGCAGAGATGTTTATCTCACCAATGATTTTATTATTCTGTCTGAATGATTAGGTCGATCATTGTGATATTAAGCACTCAATTGATGATTGAAGAACCGGGTTTTAGAACCCAGCGGCGCCAGGGATAACGCCCGATGTCTTCGGATTCCCCTGCCTCTGCAAACAGAGACACGGGACACTTCTTGATGATGTCAAAGACCAAGTTTATTAGCTGCAACCAGGAACAGAGGTCTAAGAAGCACAACACGACTGGTTCGCTAGAGACTGCACAAATTCAATGAGCGGAGCATGGTCTTTTATGCCAAAAATCACATTCCAGGCTAGCATGGATTGCATACAAACTGACCAATAAGAACGTGACATTTCAAAAGTAGCGCATGACGACAATCCCACTTTCCGTTGTCCAGTCCACCTGAAATGACCAAGCACATTCCAATATCCTGTTCGATCAGGCCGGACAAACCCATCATAAAACCTCAACCCAAATCAGTGATTAAGCCATAAACGAAGGAACAGAAACAGATGAGAAGCAAGATAGAAGGGTGGGTGCAGTGTACCATAAACTCAGCAATGACCTGCTCTTTGATCTTTATCTGACCAGCTGCTTAACAAGGAACTGGCTCAGCGAGGTCAGCCTCGGGCAAGGGAGTCAGTTCGGCCAGGTCAAACAAGAGTCAGCTAAGGTGTACGTGTCCCAAGGACTCGTTCGTCCGCAGTTATCGGCATATGTGAGGGCAACCACACAAAATGGCTGCCGTACACAAAATGGAACCTGAGGGTTCAAACGAAATCATTGAATACGTAGTGTTCTCATTGATCAATTATGATGAAAACACTCGTACACACCGCACTCGTGATTTGCGGTCCGCTGATACCAGAATTGTCTATATCCGACGACCTTTATTGCACGGGTTCAGAATCTATGAACCACGGACCCACGAACTACGGAACTACAGACCCTCCTTTTGCCCTTACATAGGCAATAAACCCAAACCCATGTCAGTCTGAATCTTTATCTATATTTATCAGATCATCGATATGTTGCTGTAGCCTCATCCTAGTACTTAGTACCTCTCTCTGGACAGGTCTCCTCGCACACAAAGTAGCACAGAGGCCACAAATAGCAGGAGCACACTGTACACAGAGACAGAACAGGTAAAGGATAGCTAAGATCATTCCAATGACCATCAGAATCTTCCATCCCCACGTGGATATCAATCCCCAAAACCATCCCATCAACGACCAATCTCCCTTGTCTATATGTACAGAGTCGGAGATCTTATGTAGTCTGGAAATGGCCTGGAAGACTGTCGGAGCGTTGTCTGGAATGAAAACGCAGCAGCTCGATTGAATCAGTTTACACACTCCACCTCTATCTGCAAGTATGACATCAAGAGCAACTCTATTCTGAAGTGTCATAAGTCGATCCGACTGGAGCTCAGCAGTCAAGTTACTAAGGGCACCGGCAGTTTCGACTGTGGTGGACTCAACCACTCTCGTCAACTGGCGAATGTTCCTGCTGTTAGCCATCGGTCCCCAGAATGGCAGAAAACCCTTAAAGAAATCTCCGAACTCTTGCCCTGCGGTATCTTCCTTGCTGAAGACACCTCTAGCAACTCTCATCTTATGGTAAACTGCCGCAGCTAAAAAGGTGGGAGGCAACAGGAAAGAAACAAAACATGTGCCCGAGAAGTCAGGGGGCAACCATGTATACGCTTTGTCGTAGCAGATGAAATAGGTACCCTTAGCTGCTAGGAATGCTGGGGAAGTCTGAGACGCAAATACATAAGTCTCAGTGCAGACACTCTTCCCTAACTGAGCTTTCGGATTCTTGCCATTACCTTGCAGACAATAGCGACCCTGATGGGGCACAATCCAAATCGGTGGAGAACTTTTCGCTCGCTGGTTAACACTCAGACTAACTCCATATCCAGTAACGTTCCAACCAATTTATGGTTGTCGCTCATCTTTCGGAATAGTCTCATACGAGCTAGTTCCTTTAACCATGTCAACTATACCCTTGGCCAGAGCACTATTCTTCGGATTATCTTTCGCTGAACATTGGGGATAGACACTATGAGCATAAATGAACATCATTCTATATGCCCAAATAGAACCATTTAGGCTGAAAGGCAAAACCAAGTACGGAATACCTTTATCGGTCGTATGGGGCATTAGGCCACAAATCCAACAATTTGTCGTGTTCATAAGTAGCTGGTGTTGGTGCAAAAGTTGAATAAAGGAATTATTGGTGAATTCCAATCTTCTAACTATTTCATGTTCGGGCAGAGGGTGAAAAGAATGAGAAGAAATAGTAGGAGGAGGTATAGGTTGCGTAGTGGGCACAAACGTCACTTTAAAAGAAAATGTCACATAACCAATTAGAAATATCATTAAGCTCAGCAACATGAATAAACACAGTATTAAAAATCGTTTTCGAGTCATCAGTTTGTAAATTATGCTCTTAAAGCTTATTGTCTCAACAGGTCTCTCCATCTCGAAGACCTCCATCCTCACTAATATGCTGCTTGCGGTGGTAGGGTGTTCTATGCTAAGGAATGCCTCTGTCAGCCCAGGGCAACTCCCTTAGGCCAACCAGAACCTTCGACCTAGTGTCTCCGGCTTGCACTCCAAAGACTTGTCAACCGCGACCCTACAGCTGAACCCGGATGGCGTTTCGAAAAACAAAAATCAAAGTAGTTCCTTTGAGGAGAGTTAACCTGTAAACAAAAAAATCATAAAAAATAACTTTATTTCTTTATTAGTCCCGCGACTCTCGGTCGCAAATTATAACGGTCTTTGCCAGGCAATGTTTGTTCACGGAACAAGAGTTCAGGTTCAGTAGTGTTCAAACGATTCAATAGAGGCACCGCTTCTTGAAGAAGATCATCACTTTCTTTCTCAGTGTTCGTTCCAATCAAACGGGCATCGCTGAATGGCAGAAAATGACGCACGGTCTCAGTCTTCCTTTTCTTCTTGCTGTTTAGGTGGCAAAGCTGGATAGCATTTATCTACCGCTAATTTACGGACCCTAAGCATCTGTTTGCTCTCTTGTTCTTCCTCATTATCCCTAAACTGTATAGCAGCTTGCACCATTGATATACCTTGTTCTCGTTTATTTTTCTTCGCTAACTTAATTTTTTTCTGTTTGGCTTCTTTTCGCCATAAGCGGAAAGAGTCAAACATTGCCGGCCGGGCTTTCTTTTTGAACAGTTTAACTTCGAGATTGTCTAAAATCTCAGTTTCAAAGCTACCATAACCGGGCCACTGTAGGACACGTTCTTTTCTCGTGTATTTAACCAATATGTCATTATACGCGATGGAGCCCACTCCATGTTTTACGTAGAGCTCATAGGTCGGAGTTCCAATCGGAGGAACCGGACACGAAGCCTCCAATCGGTAATCCCAAGTACAACCGAAACCAAATATCTTTCCAAGTCTGCTAAGACCATGCATCTTCGCTCACTAGTCTAGCTTCAAACTTCAAGGGAAATCTCAAAGCGATAGTCTCGTGAATACACAAGTCCCTCGGCTTTGGGGCCTGCAGGTACCAAATCAAAGCGATCCCGAAGGATACCCAAACAAAACTAAGGACTGGGAGACGCTCCACTCATACTTAACTGAAATGTCGATGGCATCACCAGAAGACCCGTCCATCATCTCGCTCTACAAATCGTCTAATGGCTCCAAGACAGGGCGACAGTCAGGGCAGCAGTCCTTCGTAGACATCGGAAAGCGGGGAACCTCGCAGCAAAGACTTCCGGACCACGACGACATACAGGGGTCGATGAAGTGGCAGGCCTTCCTCCAGAACTTCCACACGAAGCTCCTCACGATCTTCGGGCTTGGACCGGTACCGCTGAAGTCGCCCCACATTGGGCGCCAACTGAAGAACTGGGTTTTAGAACCCAGCGGCACCAGGGATAACGCCCGATGTCTTCGGATTCCCCTGCCTCGGCAAACAGAGACACGGGACACTTCTTGATGACCTCAAAGACCAAGTTTATTGGCTGCAACCAGGAACAGGGGTCTACGAAGCACAACACGGGCGGCTTGTTAGAGACTGCACAAATTCAATGAGCGGAGCATGGTCTTTTATGCCAAAAATCACATTCCAGGCTGGCATCGATTACATACAAACTGACCAATAAGAACGTGACATTTCAAAAGTAGCGCATGGCGACAATCCCACTTTCCGTTGTCCAGCCCACCTGAAATGACCAAGCACATTCCAATATCCTGTTCGATCAGGCCGGACAAACCCATCATAAAAACCTCAACCCAAATCAGTGATTAAGCCATAAAGGAAGGAACAGAAACAGATGAGAAGCAAGATAGAAGGGTGGGTGCAGTGTACCATAAACTCAGCAATGTCCTGCTCTTTGATCTTTATCTGACCAGCTGCTTAACAAGGAACTGGCTCAGCGAGGTCAGCCTCGGGCAAGGGAGTCAGTTCGGCCAGGTCAAACAAGAGTCGGCTAAGGTGTACGTGTCCCAAGGACTCGTTCAGCCGCAGTCATCGGCCTATGTGAGGGCAACCACACAAAATGGCTGCCGTACACAAAATGGAACCCGAGGGTTCAAAGGAAATCCCTGAATACATAGTGTTCTCATTGATCGATTATGACGAAAACACTCGTACACACCGCACTCGTGATTTGCGGTCCGCTGATACCAGAATTGTCTATATCCGACGAACTTTTTTTGCATGGGTTCAGAATCTATGAACCACGGACCCACGAACTAAGGAACCACATGATGTGATCCATAGAGAAACCAAGGTCCAGATGCCTCAACATTGTATTTTCCGAGTCCTTAATAGCAAATTTACCGATTCGCTATTATGGACTCGCAAAATGCACTGTATATAGGCTTCGCAAATAAAAGTGTGATTCCTACATATTCCTTAATAGCGAATCGCAAATTGCGATTTGCTATTAAGGAATCCCTTACGATTCATTCCTATGGGCTTAGAGGCCCATAGGAATGAATGGGAAGACATTCGCAATTTACGATTACCAAATTGTTAATCGCAAATTGCGAATGCAATTTCAAAGGTAATAGGGGGACAAAAGGCCACCCCGTTTACCCCCCAAAAAAAGGTAAGTGTGCACATGTGGCGCACATAAATGCCCTAAGGGCGTATGTGTGCGCCACATGACACTTAGAAAAATGATAAAATTGGCATTTTTCTAGGAAGTTTCAAATTACTACCAACTTGAAGTTGCCAGTAATTTGCAATTCCTTAAAGCAAGGTTGCATTTTTTCTTGCTTCCTGCATTGCATTTGAGGAATCGTGAATTGTGATTCCCTAAATGCATTCACAAAATAGGTAATCGCAAAAATTGTGTTTCCCTATTTTGCAAATGCCTTTTGGGATGATACTTCCCAAAAGGTTTTTTACCGTTCGCAAACGGGCCAATTCTGTGAATCGGCCCATTTGCGAACGGTATAACGCTTGATACATCTGGCCCCCAGTCACTGTTGATAATCCAAAAGATTTCTAAAAAGGGTAGGCAAGTGGGATGGTTTGGTCAGGTATTACATAAAGCGTATTGGGCAATCCTTGCTGAAAAGGCAAGAGAACAAGTTGAAGTACCAGTGTATACAAGGACCCCCTGAACAATAGATAATTCAACTCCTAGGTCAGGGAAAAATACATGTGTTAAAGAACAAACCTAGGCAATTGTAATAACTTGTCTATTCAATAATAGATGGGAAAAAGACTATTTCCAAGATATAGAGTACAGTTTTTATTGTCATTCCATGAAATTTTATTTTTAAAAAAAGATTAAAAATAGCTTTCAGACTATGCAATAGATGATAATAAGAAACACAATATAAGAAACAATCATTTGAAAAAAACAAATAAAAAGGTTAAAATACAATAATAAATTATCGACGCGCGTTTCGGCGAACCAGCGCCTTCTTCAGGACAAGCCACTTAATTACCTAAATGAAAAAATACATAATTAAACATAATTAATAAACTAACATTTCATCTAATAATCTTGCTACATGTTCCAATCACGATGTGTATATCAATAATGTGTTATAAAAACTCATAATCCATGAGCATCGAAATTAGGTAATTACCCATTTATGAACAAGTATGACTCAATAGCAATATGAGTCTTATAGTTAGTGGACTTCAGTGCTCATTATGATAAGAAACCAGATAGTGCCTATATACATACTAACCATATAGTGGTACCTTATTAAAGTTGATAGAGATGTAAACACACTGTCCTAGATACTTACAAAGGAGGATTCTTACTGATTCTTAACGATATTAAAGAGAGTAGCTAAACAAAGAAGGATCATATTTATCTATTTAATGGGATCCATATGATAATACATTTTATCCCAAATTAGATGATGGGACCCTGGAAATAAATTCTAATTCAGTCATACATTTTCTTAAACTCATCATTTACTCAATATCCTTTTATATTCACTTACTTTCTTCCTCAGTGCACAAGTTGAAGTACAACAGTGTAGATTAAGATATAAAAATGTTTTATTCACAAAGAAAGCCTCTATAAGTGAGGAGGTTTGCGCTTCACTAGCAGCTGCCATTGTGCTGAAAGATAATATTGCCTTTTGCAGAGCAATGAATGCTCCACATTGGAGGGAAGTTTCAGCCCCTTTCAATGTGGTTTTGATTCCTGCATCCAATAGGTTGTCTACTTTGGCATCATGCATGCCCAACCTGCAGCCACGAGTATACTCATCACTGAAGAGCAGTTTTGTTTAGGTTATATGTGTCACCCTTTGTTGTTTGAAGTATGATATTCCTGTGAGAGTACCAAGATCTCTTCAAAGAGCATCTCACCAACCTGTTCAGGTATTCTCTTTTGATGAATTTGCATCACAAAACATTGGATTCTTTGAAAAAATAATTCTTAAATTTGCAATACCTGCAAATGCACAAAAATTGCCCAAACAGGTTTCCTAAAGAGTGACATGTATATATGATTTTCTAAAATCTTGATAGTAAGATCTAAATAATAAACGTTTGATTGCTGCTATGAAAAATGAATCTAGGTCAGGTTGGCAGTTGTTCAAACAATCTACAAAAGCGGTGAGTTCTTCTTGAGTCTCAGACCAGATCATAAATACATCATCTATGCATCATTTACTTAGACAAAGTTTATGGAGAGACAGGTTCAATATATTTAAACAGCATGATGTTTCAAGGGAATCAATAAGAAGGATGGCAAAATGTGGGGCAATAACCGATGTCCCATTGCGTTGAAAATAGTATTTCCAAATATATCAGAAAGTAATTGTTATCAACGCAATTTCGAGCAAAATAATAATGAAGCGAGTAGGTGCTGGGACTGGGGCGCGTCTGGAATTCAGTAGGTTCTCTATACCATGGATACCTCCTTCATGAGGAATGTTAGTGTATAGGGATTCCATATCCTATGTCACTAATAATTCACTGAAGGGGTCAAAGTTCGAATCCTCAATCAAACTGGTAAAAAATGTGTACTGTCATAAACATAGGTCTCTGTGAGGGATGCCATGTCTTTAATGAAAAAGACAATATATCTGCAGTGCCTAATTTGTAAAACAAAAGAATTGCCAGAGCTGTCGTAAGAAGGCCATTGCTGCTTGAAACCCCATAGCCCCTACCAGCGCTGCCAATGACGTACTAACACAACTACTAACCCTCAATCTCCTTCAAGAGTGAGGATTCAGAATGTTCCATTACCTCAAAGCTATAAGTATGGCATCGGCAGCAGACATTATTCATCTTTAATGTATATTGAATCCATAAACAACAGTTTTTGTGCTCATCTCTATATTAAATAAAAAGAGCCCCCATGTGGCAGTGTTAACAATTAAGTGCCAACGCCGAACACCGGAAACCACTGCCCAAATTAAGCACTGTATATTTCCAATGGGGTTCTAGAATAGAAACACACCCAAGAGAATAGGTCTTCCTGGAGGATTATCTGAGCTTTTATGAATTTTTGGGAGCATATATAGAACAGGGGCGTGGGATTTCCTGTTAATAAGGAAAAGGAACTCATTGTGGCTCAAGAAGCTATCCTGTTTATCCAATGTAGTCACGTCTTCGATAATGTCTTGGATCTCCGTCAAAGGATTATGGTCAAGTGTCACATAGTGTTCAGGATTATTGATCTGCCTATAAATAATTTTTAAGGACACCATGAAAACCTTACTATGTAGCCTCACATCATTACTGTACCTTAACTAAGAGCCTGACAATGGATTGGTTGCAATATGAACTGTTTTTATTGTCTTAAGTTTATTTTTGGATGGTTTCCTGCCAAACCAAATAAAGTTTTATTAGAATTGATTTGTGGTAATCTCACCAATAACTCAGTCATGTTTGAAATGACTTTAGGGATTTGTGTGACACATTAATGGCCTGATGACTACTTTGGCGCGGGTGCGCTGGAGGCAGCACAAAGACCACTCGCCTGATTACGAGTTTTTCTTATGCAGGCAGACAGTCTTTTTGCTGTTTCCATGGCGGTGCCAGACAAACAGGCAAAACTGTTTGCATGGATGGTGATGTTCATACCATGCTGGAACTGGGGGTGCAGGCAGACAGGGGAGCACATGTTGTGCCAGCCTGAATGCATCCCCATGGTGGAGGGGATTTGTTCCTCCACCACCATTCTTTTCATGGTGGGGAGCCCCCATGAAATGGCTGGCAGAGATGGAACTCATAATATGCTCAGCAGTACCGTTCAACATGTTACATTGGGCCACCGCAGTGCCACCACCAGGTAACAGCAGTTCCCTGGCGCCTGGGGCAGTCCCCCACTGGTACGACTTTGAAATTCATAATCTGACAGACAGTGAACCATCACTGCTGCATTACTGCGAGTACCGTGCTCAGAACCGCTACATTCATAATCAGCCCATAAGTGTGCTCCTGCGTGGTAGAATATCAGATGCAACATACGCCAAAGCAACTATTAAACAAGCATCAGCCGAAAAGATAAACTTGTCTAGAATTGGTACAAACCACACTCCACTTCCTGCAGACCTGTATAGAGGGATTCCAGCCAATGATGAAGACTGATTTTAAGATGTTATAGATGTGCAGAAACATTCACTTTTTCGTGTGTCCTCTCTCTCGAAGACAATCATCAGCATCAAAATTGGCTGTCTATAATTTTAACCAAGGCAGATCATCTCTACTGAAGATGGTACCTCTCATGTGAAACCAAACATATTGAGCCTGGTTCACAAATATTTCACTATGAGCAGGAGTGATTTACTCTTGTAGTACCCCTGGCTTGAATGTATGAATGAATGAATGAAAAGGCATTTGTAGAGTGCATGGCTACCCGGGAGTGTCCCAGCGCTAAGGACCAACATGGAAGAGGGTGGTCTAGGGAAAGAGCAGAGTCTTGAGTTGTTTGCGGAAGGTCTGATTATTGGAAATCAAGCATAGGTGAAGTGGCAGGGAATTCCAGAGCTTGGAGGCATTTTAGGAGAAGAGCTGTCCGCCGTTTCTGGCCCTTCTTATTCTAGCGGTACAAAAGGGGGTGGTGATGGACGGAGCATCTGAATCAATCAAACACTCACACCCAGTAAAAAGATCTGGGTTTAATCCATCACCGTTCTTTAGCCCACTCTGCCACCCCAGTTCAGACATGGCTATATGCAAATCAGTCTGACCCTGTGCCTCATGGGAACAGTCCAGCCTGAACTGCCAAGCCATGTCTTCCCTGGACCGGAAACCAGCTTCAGAGGACCGGTTTCTGGCATTCCAGCCGTCTTCAGCCCGCTTGCTTGAATCCAGTGGCAAAGTGAGAAAGGGACTCGTGTCTGAGCATACCCTGCCACACTTATGGCGGCCAAAAGTGGTACAAAAGGGGGTGGTGATGGACGGAGCATCTGAATCAATCAAACACTCACACCCAGTCAAAAGATCTGGGTTTAATCCATCACCGTTCTTTAGCCCACTCTGCCACCCCAGTTGAGACATGGCTATATGCAAATCAGTCTGACCCTGTGCCTCATGGGAACAGTCCAGCCCGAACTGCCAAGCCATGTTTTCCCTGGACCGGAAACAAGCTTCCGAGGACCGGTTTCTGGCATTCCAGCCGTCTTCAGCCCGGCTTGCTTGAATCCAGTGGCAAAGTGAGCAAGGGACTCACGTCTGAGCATACCCTCAGACTGATTTGCATATAGCCCTGTCTGAACTGGGGTGGCAGAGTGGGCTAAAGAACGGTGATGGATTAAACCCAGATCTTTTGACTGGATGTGAGTGTTTGATTGATTCAGATGCTCCGTCCATCACCACCCCCTTTTGTACCGCTTTTGGCCGCCATAAGTGTGGCAGGGTATGCCCAGACGTGAGTCCCTTGCTCACTTTGCCACTGGATTCAAGCAAGCCGGGCTGAAGACGGCTGGAATGCCAGAAACCGATCCTCGGAAGCTTGTTTCGGGTCCAGGGAAGACATGGCTTGGCAGTTAGGGCTGGACTGTTCCCATGAGGCACAGGGTCAGACTGATTTGCATATAGCCATGTCTGAACTGGGGTGGCAGAGTGGGCTAAAGAACGGTGATGGATTAAACCCAGATCTTTTGACTGGGTGCGAGTGTTTGATTGATTCAGATGCTCCATCCATCACCACCCCCTTTGGTACCGCTTTTGGCCACCATAAGTGTGGCAGGGTATGCTCAGACGTGAGTCCCTTGCTCACTTTGCCACTAGATTCAAGCAAGCGGGCTGAAGATGGCTGGAATGCCAGAAACCAGTCCTCGGAAGCTTGTTTCTGGTCCAGGGAAGACATGGCTTGGCAGTTCGTGCTGGACTGTTCCCATGAGGCACAGGGTCAGACTGATTTGCATATAGCCATGTCTGAACTGGGGTGGCAGAGTGGGCTAAAGAACGTGATGGATTAAACCCAGATCTTTTGACTGGGTGTGAGTGTTTGATTGATTCAGATGCTCCGTCCATCACCACCCTCTTTTGTACCCCTTCTTATTCTAGGCACCTCGGCCAGACGCTAAGTTTTCTGTTAGCTTTATAGGAGAGGATCATGGCTGAGTTAATGGAGGGGCCTGTCCCTGTGAGTGTTTAATGAGCAATGCACAGGGTTTAAAATCTGATGCGTTCTTGCACGGGGAGCCAATGGAGAGAGCGTATTGACGGTTTAGCTGATTGCCTATTGGGTGATCCCGTCAATAATCTGGCTGCGCTATTCTGGACTAGCTGGAGTTTGGAAATTACTGAGGAAGGGGAGCCCAGGTATAATGCATTCTCATAATCTGTCCTGTAGAGTATAAGGGATTGAATCAGTGCCTTTTTTGCTGGTGGGGGAGAAGAGGGAGGATTTTCTGGGCCATTCTAAGGAGGCCGAAACAGGTTGCTGCTGTCTTCCTGGCCTGTGTCCTGAAATTCAGGTCCTGGTCCAGCCAGATGCCCAGACTCTTAATCTCAGTCTTGGGGGTAGGAGGAGGACCCATGCTCAATGGCCACATCAGGTTGGGGTTGAAGCTGGAGGGGTTACCCAATACCATCATCTCTGTTTTTTCCACTGTTGAGCTTGAGTTGGGATTTATCCATCCACTTTGATATGTCTTCTAGGCAGGTATGGAGACTGTTGGTATTATGGTCCTCCTGGTTGAGTGCAACTACCACTCGCGTATCGTCCACATAGGTCACTATACGGATTCCTGAGGGGGCTACAATGGCTGCCAGGGGGGCCATATTCACATTAAAAAGGGTCTGGCTAAGCGAGGAGCCCTGCTGGGGCCGGTTCAGATAGAACATTCTTCTCAAAAACCTGAAAGGTTCTTCCGTCTAAGAATGAGCGCAGCCATTGAAGCACGGTGCGTGTGACTCCTATGTTCCTCAGATGGTGCATTAGGGCGTTGTGGTTCACCGTGTCAGACGCTGCGCTTAGGTCGAGGAGGATGATGGCTGTGGAACGTCCTAAGTCAAGAATTTTTCTGCTTTCCTCTACTACTGCCAGTAGGGCCTTTTCAGTACTCTGACGAGGTCAAAACCCTGTTTCGGAGGAGTGAAGCAGATTGTGGGTTTCAAGAAAACCAGAGAGGATTTGCTTAACAAACTTTTCTGTCACTTTACTTATTCCTGGTAGGAGAGATATTGGGCGGTAATTTTCCAGTTCTGCTGGATCTGGCTTACTCTTCAATTTCAGTAGTAAGACTGGTGGAATCCTGGCTTAACCTCAATTTACTCCTGGAATTCAGGGATTAACCAAGACTACCACAAAAGTAAGTCACACCAAATAATTTGCAAAATAGGCACATAACTGACAATTAGGTTGCAGGTGAGTATGTTTGTATGCTGAACGTAACGACAAAAAAAGTAGTTGACACAGTGGAATGCACCCAAAAAATTGCTCAATGTTATAAATGAAAAATCACTGCCTTTCAACACCCTATTCTGACACTTAAAGTGTGTGATATGTTTTGACTAAAATATAAATAATGGCTACCTTCAGGAAAATATTAAAGGCTTCATTTAAACTTTGTATGGAAAAGCAACAATATATTTCCAGGACCTGGATTTCCAAGGATATATACAGCAGCAGGACCGGCTTTAGCGCTGGTGGCGCCCAGTACGACAATCCTTTTTGGCACCCACCCACCTCCTCCTCTGGTTCCCTCATGATCACCCAACAAAAGGGACCCTCATCTCTCCATGGCCCCTATCGCAAATGAATTTCATTTTTTTTTGAAGCGCTGGTAAAGGCTGGCTAATCCACTCAGCTATCCACATAAAATACAGATCTGATCTTTGCAGCAGGCACATTAACCCTCGGCGCCACTTTATGGTGAGTCGAAACTGCCCCTAGACAAAACTCTGTTCTCCTCTCCCTAACAGAGACATTAATCACATAAGTTATCTTGACTTTTGTATTGCTGTCTGAAACATGGATGCGCTAGGAACTACTCTGCAGCAGGTGCTTTAAAATATTACACTATTACTAAACACAGCGCCCCCTTCCTGAGGTCAGTGCCTCCTCTACAGGTCAGCCCCCAGTGCAGCTGCACTAATTGCACTGCCCTAAACCCGGCCCTGTACAGCAGTATTCCCTAGCACTGCAAGTCCCAGGGGACATATATCAGTGTTTATCGGCACTGCATTTCCCAGAGCAGGCACAGCAGTATTTGACAGCATTGCATTTACCAGAGCATGTGTAGCAACATTTTCCAGCACTGTATTTCCTAGTGCACGTGCAACACCATCTGGCAGTGCTGTATTTTCTAGAACATGAGCAGCAGTATTTCCCAGCACTGTATTTACCAGTGTATGTGCAGTAGCTGCATTTCCCAGTGTAAGTTCAGCAGTGCTGCACAGAGCGGTATTTCTCAGTGCGTTTTAAAACAGTATTTCCCAGCACTTGAATTCCCAGAGCATGAACAGTAGTATTTCCAAACTTATCAGCAGCACTATTTCCAATCCTATGTCTAGCAGTATTTCCAAACCTATGTGCAGCAGTATTTCCAAACATATGTGGAGCGTTATTTCTATACCTGTGTGCAGCACGATTTCCAAACCTTATGTGCAGCAGTATTTCCAAACCCATGTGCCGCAGTATTTCCAAACTTATGTGCAGCAGTATTACCAAACCGGTGCGCAGCAGTATTTCCAAACCTATGTCTAGCAGTATTTCCAAACCTATGTGCAGCAGTTTTCCAAACCTATGTGCAGCATTATTTCCAAACCCATGTGCCGCAGTATTTTCAAACCTGTGTGCCGCAGTATTTCCAAACCTAAGTGTAGCATTATTTACAAACCCATGTGCACCAGTATTTCCCAGCACTGTATTGACGAGAGCACATGAAGTGGCATTGCCAAGCAACGTATTACCAAGCACTGTGCAGCAGTATTTCCAAACCCGTGTGCTGCAGTATTTGCAAACCTGTGTGCAGCAGTATTTCCAAACCTATGTGCAGCATTATTTCCAAACCTATGTGCAGCAGTTTTCCAAACCTTATGTGCAGCAGTATTTCCAAACCCGTGTGCAGCAGTATTTAAAAAACACGTGTGTAGCAGTATTTCCACACCTATGTGCAGCAGTATTTCCAAACCTGTGTGCAGCAGTATTTAAAAAACACGTGAGTAGCAGTATTTCCAAACCTGTGCAGCAGTATTTCCAAATGCATGTGCAGCAGTGTCTCCAAACCCGTGTGCAGCAGCATTTCCAAACCTATTTGCAGCAGTATTTCCAAACCAATGTGCAGCAGTATTTCCAAACCCATGTGCTGCAGTATTTCCAAACCTATGTGCAGCATTATTTCCAAACCAATGTGCAGCAGTATTTCCAAACCAATGTGCATCAGTATTTCCAAACCCATGTGCTGCAGTATTTCCAAACCTATGTGCAGCATTATTTCCAAACCAGTATGCAGCAGTATTTCCAAACATTATGTGCAGCAGTATTTCCAAACCTTATGTGCAGCAGTATTTCCAAACCCATATGCAGCAGTATTTCCAAACCCATGTGCAGCAGTATTTCCCAGCACTGTATTGACGAGGGCACATGAAGTGTCATTGCCAAGCAACGTATTACCAAGCACTGTGCTGCAGTATTTCCAAACTTATGTGCTGCAGTATTTCCAAACCTGTGTGCAGCATTATTTCCGAACCCGTGTGCAGCAGTATTACCAAAGCTATGTGCAGCAGTATTTCCAAACGCATGTGCAGCAGTGTCTCCAAACCCGTGTGCAGCAGTATTTCAAAACCTATTTGCAGCAGTATTTCCAAACAAATATGCAGCAGTATTTCCAAACCAATGCACACCAGTATTTCCAAACCTATGTGCAGCATTATTTCCAAACCCATGTGCTGCAGTATTTCCAAACCTATGTGCAGCATTATTTCCAAACCCATGTGCCGCAGTATTTCCAAACCTATGTGCAGCATTATTTCCAAACCCGTGTGCCGCAGTATTTCCAAACCTATGTGCAGCATTATTTCCAAATCAGTATGCAGCAGTATTTCCAAACATTATGTGCAGCAGTATTTCCAAACATTATGTGCAGCAGTATTTCCAAACCTTATGTGCAGCAGTATTTCCAAACCCATATGCAGCAGTATTTCCAAACCCATGTGCAGCAGTATTTCCCAGCACTGTATTGACGAGAGCACATGAAGTGGCATTGCCAAGCAACATATTACCAAGCACTGTGCTGCAGTATTTCCAAACCTATGTGCTGCAGTATTTCCAAACCCGTGTGCAGCAGTATTACCAAAGCTATGTGCGCCAGTATTTCCAAACCTATGTGCAGCAGTATTTCCAAACCCATGTGCCGCAGTTTCTCCAAACCTATGTGCAGCATTATTTCAAACCTATGTGCAGCAGCATTTCCAAACCCGGTGGAGAAGTGTGGCTCAATGGTTAGAGCGGCAGAGCGGCAGATCCTGATGCAGAGGTCTAGCCCGGGACCAGGGTTCAATTCCCTGCCTCGGCGGGTCTTGGACTCAAAAATTGCACGGACCTGATATTTCTCGCCTTGGTGCCTATTCTAATCATAGAGTCCCACTCTGCAACTCTGGGCAATAGCTTGCTTAATCTCCACAACGGCCCCCACAACGCTAAGGATGCCTGGCCTCCACCCTGGGGGTGCCCAGGAGTGGACGCCTCACAGGGACAGCCAGGACGGGTTCCACAGCGGTATTTGTACAAGCGCCTTGAGACCCTTGCGGGTGAGTAGTGCGCTATACAAGTATCAATTTACATTTACATTTTACATTTACAATTTACATTTACATTTTACCCGTGTGCAGCAGTATTTCCAAACACGTGTGTAGCAGTATTTCCAAACCTGTGTGCAGCAGTATTTCCAAACACGTGTGTAGCAGTATTTCCACACCTATGTGCAGCAGTATTTCCAAACGCATGTGCAGCAGTGTCTCCAAACCTGTGTGCAGCAGTATTTCCAAACCTATTTGCAGCAGTATTTTCAAATCCATGTGCAGCAGTATTTCCAAACCCATGTGCTGCAGTATTTCCAAACCTATGTGCAGCATTATTTCCAAACCCATGTGCTGCAGTATTTCCAAACCTATGTGCAGCATTATTTCCATACCCATGTGCCGCAGTATTTCCAAACCTATGTGCAGCATTATTTCCAAACCAGTATGTAGCAGTATTTCCAAACATTATGTGCAGCAGTATTTCCAAACCTTATGTGCAGCAGTATTTCCAAACCTTATGTGAAGCAGTATTTCCAAACCCATATGCAGCAGTATTTCCAAACCCATGTGCAGCAGCATTTCCAATCCCATGTGCAGTAGTATTTCCCAGCACTGTATTGACAGGGAGCACATGCAGTCGCATTGCCCAGCACATTCCGGTGAATGTTTTGCCATTGTGCAACTTTCCATCCATCATCTTGTGTGTTATGCTGTTCACCATATGCGGGAAGGGTATGCCCAGACGTGGGTCCCGTGTTCACTACCCCACTGGAATCAAGCTATCCTGGCTGACGAAGGCTGATAGCCAGAAACCGGTACTAGGATCCTTGATTCCGGTCCAGGGAAGACATGGCTTGGCAGTTCGGTCTGGACTGTTCCCATGAGGCACAGGGTCAAGACTGATTTGCATATGGCCATGTCTGAACTGGGGTGGCTTGGTGAGCAAAAAAACGATGGATTAAACCCAGATCTGTGACCTGGGGTGAATGTTTTGCCATTGTGCAACATTCCGCCCATCATCTTGTGTGTTTTGCTGTTCACCCTATGTGGGAAGGGTATGCCCAGATGTGGGTTCCGTGCTCAATACGCCACCGGAGTCAAGCTATCTGGCTGATGAAGGCTGATAGCCAGAAACCGGTCCTTGGATGCTTGATTCAGGTCCAGGGAAGACATGGCTTGGCAGTTCGGTCTGGACTGCTCCCATGAGGCACAGGGTCAATACTGATTTGCATATAGCCATGTCTGAACTGGGGTGGCTTGGTGAGCAAAATAACAATGGATTAAACCCAGATCTGTGACTGGGGGTGAATGTTTTGCCATTGTGCAACATTCCAGCCATCATCTTGTGTGTTTTGCTATTTGCCCATACTGAAAGCTGCAAAAGTAAAGGGGGTAGGTTAACTTGATCTGATACATATTTAAGTCCAACTTCCCTGTGGGAAAAATAATGGAAGCTACTGGGTGGTAACCCTAGCAACACCTTACGAAATCTATTTTCTTCGACTAGGAGGCTGTTAATTGACCTATATTGCGAGATAGCTAACCCATAAGTTAAAATTGGAACATACTTACTTTTGAAGATTACAGTTAGGTCTGGTATGTGCTTAGATCAAACTTACTTGGAAAGGTTAAAAAAGAGCCCTAATCAAATGATAAAACTTGTTAGGGGACCCAATTACTTAGGGAATCAAATGTAACACCTAAATATGGGAAGTTATCCACTCTTTTTATGGTATTGGTCTTATTCTTGATTGGTTTTATTTTGGAAGGCCTGGTCCACAAGGCCATACAATGAGTTTTTGTGAGGTTGGTCTCCAAGTTACTCATATGAGCCATGAAGCTATCAATCAAACTCTTAGGCCTGAGGGTACACAGGAAAGAAGCACTGAATAATCTGCAAACATTAAAGCCAGTATAGGGAGTTTTTTACCTGTCAACAAGTCTTTGTTCAACATTATTAGATGTTTATGTAGACCATTTATATAGAGAAAAATCTAAAACGGTGCTAACATGCATCCCTGTCTGACTACCCACTGCAGCTCAAACAAATCAATGTACTCTCCCTCGGAGACATACCTAACACAGAATGATGGGCACAAATCAAATCAATCAGGCCTGGTTTCAGCCCGTCTCCGCAAGAATAACTCATAGTTTAGTCCAGTTTACCAAGTCAAAATTTGAGCTTTTGTCCATAAAGGAAAGATATAGCATTCCCCTCTTTGCTACTGTATTGTTGTTGATATGCAACATCAGGTTGAGGCACTGCTCCTGAGTGCCTAAACCCTCCCTAAATCCTTATTGCAACAATGACATTATAGTGGATGCCTCTGTCTAAGCGAAGTTCCTCTGAAGGACTCTGCACCCAAATATTTTGATCACCGACTCCGGCTGAGAAATAGGCCAATAGCATTTTGGTTCTTGCCTACTGCCTCTTATGTGCACAGGGACAATAACTGCAGAACACCGGGTGCTGACTTAGCCCTGGCCTTATATAGATACATAAGGACCTCATCAAGGCCCACAGCTTTATTAGATGAGCTCTGGGCTATTTCATTCATCACTTCTCAAATTAGATTTTTAGGGTGGACCTGCAATTTTTGTCTAGGGTCTCTATCACCAATTCAGTAATATATTAATAAAAAATGTGTAACCTAGAAGTCTGCTTATATGTTAAACCCCAGACCATCTGGTAACTTGGCTAAATGATCTCCTGAGTTGACTAAAAGCTAAAATCTCACTGTGTGAGGTGATGACTAGGCTACCCCCAAAAAATGTTTTGATAAACTTCTTTCTTTCTTTACAGCTCTTTTGTAGACTCCCTGATGGGCAGTAAAGACTGCCCTATCCTGGGGCACTTTATTCGGGGCTAGTCTCAAATTGACTTCAATATCTGAGGTATCAAACCAACTTGGATCAATATTCTTTATTTGCTTTCTCAGGGCCATAAAGGGATTCTCAATTTTGTTGCCTCAGATGACAAAAGATTTTACAATTGAAGGGCTGGGCGGTATTCAAATAAATGCTCCATCTTCAGCACCAGGTACTGCTGATCTGTATTCCTAAATAAGGCCTCTGTTTCAATGGATCCACTTAAGCTGAGCCGTTTGTTTACAGTGGTAAGACTGATCAGTCCCCTGGGCTGTGCTTTCCTTTTGCACATAAGAATGCCAAGGAAAGATTATTTATTAGTACTGTTGTTACTACACCTACTTTCCATTGTCCCTCCATTAATAACAAGGGTGTGCATTGACCCTGAAATAAAAATGCAGTTGATAATAGTGATCCAAGCCACCCCATAATTGTGGGTGGTTGGCTCTCATCTTTCCCTAAGATCTCAATGTAGCTACAGCGATCATACCTTAGTAGGTTATTAATCAATTTAACATCCATGCAATCCATTTTAGGCTGATTCTATATCATATCCATGGGGAGGAATGAATTACCACCCATGGCCCTCGTTCTAATCTTGGCATTAAAATCCCCAACTACAATTAAGTTTAAACACGTAAAAATGCCTGCCTTTGTCTCAAAATACCAATAAACCTCAAACAAAATATAAATACCACAGCAATTATCCCGACATTCAATTGAATTATATTTAAAAAAAAAAAAAAATTCTTTGAAGGGATATTCCTTACAATTTGGATGCCTGGATGTTGGAATTAAAATGGAAACATCCTGGCCAGCAAAGCTGAGCGCACTAGGGCAAACACATCTTCCCTTCGTCTATCCATGACAGAAGGGGCTTCCCCGTTGCTAAAGTTGTGAAAACCACTGCACACAATTTCCTTTATTACCCCAAATTCTTGGAACAGAATACTATCATATTTCTTGAGATGTTCAAGCCAGCTAGCATTAGCACATTTTGAGGTGATGCTCACAATGTTCCAGCAAATGATATTATTAACCATGTTGTTATCACCCCTGGATTAACCCATGGAAAAATTGTAGATTGATAGAAGAGGCATGACTGGACAAGTATCATCGTCCGCTGATGGTAACGCTACATGCTGCACATCAAAACCTACTTAGGATTAACAATAAGACAGGCCTCATCACATTGCGCAAACTCTTTTTTAGGGCTCCAATCTACACAAACAGTAGACTAATGTTTGATTCTGTTAGTTTATGAAACAAATTGTCCCAATCAAGTCCCCTTGAAGCTACAGTAAGGCCTGCCTGTTGCATCGCCCTGGTAGGCTTAGCTGGGAAATCCATATCGGCCACAGTACATCTTGGCCTTTTTTTCCCCATAGCATGCTGACCGGAGTCTTCCAGCCAAGAACTATCCAGAATGATTAAAGTAGATCAATAGCCAATGGAAACGAAGATTTGGCGAGAGGAAATGGAGGAGCATTTTGCACAGTTTCCGACAGTGCAAGCAGGTGATCATTAATGTCCAGTGATCATCGCCTCTCTGCGGAGTCAATCTCTTTAGAAATTACATCTACAGCACACACCAAAAGTTAATCCAAGGTGCAATGGTTATTACCATTGGCAGTTTTAGAGCTGGTTGGTTTACTTTTACCCATTTAACTGACTTATAATCAGAGCTAACCACCTAGGAAGTCCCAACCCAACTCTAGCACATTTTCCTATGCAGCTAAGTCAGAAGCCAGCAATCAGCTACTGATACGGTCAAGCTGTAGCTCACCGAGCCTCTTCCGGGCTCTGACAGGTGCAACCCTGAGTGTGTCATGTGTTTGTCACACGCAGCAGGATCCAAGCATGTGGTTTATAGTGCCCTCTGTCGTCTCCTCCAGGTCTTCAGGGCAATAAGGTACTGGGCTGCTGAGACATGAAGTCCCCCTCTCACGGATGCCAAAATTCTCCCGCGCGGGCTCCAAGTGTGTGCTTAATAGCACACTCTGGCCCCTCCTCCAGGTCCTCAGGGGATGGCTCATTAGTTCATACATCTGGTACAAGTAGACCATCTCTCACAAATGGCAAAAGTGAAAACTCATAAGGATAATAGTTGTCATAAACTTTTAGAAGCAAAGTACATGTTCACTATAAGTGCAGTTGGAAAAGGAACTGATATTCTACCCGCAGATTTTGGATCACAAAGTGTATTATCCTTACAAGTAAAAGAGAATCTTTATGCAATTTAACCAGCAAACACATGCAACCCTTACAGAATGACCTATTAGAAGTAATAAGGTGCAATACAATTGTATCATAGAATATGATTTACATAGTCTTGAAAGGGTCATTCGAAAGAAGTATGGTACTGAATGTTGATATCTTAATTACACTTTACCTTTACAGGGTCTCAGCTGTGCAACAAACCACCACTTTCCTATATTCCTCTCCCGTAGCTGAACTTGCATACAAGACACAGGATAGGATCTTCCTAATGCTCAGGTAGGAGTTCATTCACTATAAATATATATAAATATATACTACTGCAAGATGTATCATTTTCATTGAAAGGACAGGAAGAGTAACCACATATGCATGATGCAGTATCTATTCCCTTCATCTTGTTGAGATTGCCATTGAACATTATTGTGGATACAATGCCAAGGTAGGGGCAGGTATGGATACTAGTCTTGACAGAATAACTGACCCACATATTTATTATGCCTAAGTAGAAAGGAGAGCCTCATTGCTACCTTTACTTCCATGGTTTAGCTGCTTTGTGAGCTGAAAAAGCTACATATCAAAATGGATTTGACAATATACAGGTCAGATCAACGCCTTTACCTTCACTTATATCAACTGGGTTTTTAGCATCTAATCTTTTTGACCCAGGGTCTGGTACTTAAACTGTATCTGTTATTCCACCAGGAGAGGTTGGCTCTAGTGTGTCAAATGGCACTCAGAATCTATTAGCAGTTGAAAAACCTACAGTTCCTTTGGCCTTTCTGGAAAAATAGTTTGGGGAATCAACAATAGTTTTACAACTTGTAGTGCAAATTAAGTTACATTTTCTATGTCATCCCTTATCATTGTCAAATGATCAAACTTGTTTGGCCTTTTTTTTATCTCATACCTTTCAGGGGATACTTCTTTATGGGCTGTACTCTTCCTTTTAAGGCACCAATGTTCCTTTATTTGGCAAAATGTATTGGTGGAATTCATTCATATCTTTGACTGACAACAGGTTATTGTGGTTGTTTTCACAGAAAACTAGTTTTCTAGTTACCAGGGCCGAGGTTGGAGGATGGGGTCATCTGCATCACTATGGCCAGTGACTCAAGAACTTGAATTCGAAATTAAACCTTGACGAGGCAATTATTCAAACTGAAACCAGAAAGGTTTATTACATTTAGAGACACTACAGATGGCAGCAGATGATTAGTTCAGATAATTCAATGATTCACAGTAAGTACAGTATTAAATATCAAGCTGTCATAGGAACTGCTCAGTTCAAAAGGAATAAAGGCTAGCACGCATACCATTATAGGTTTTCAGACAGGGAAAGATATACTCATGACATGGTGTGAAATTGGGTAATAATCACAACAACAACAGGTTTTCATAAACACATGATATTAACTGCAACAGTGCTAGAAACACCTTAAAAATGCATAATTAATGCTAACCTTTAATCTAATGACAAGAGAATGAAACTGGATATTTGAATGTATTCAATACAGTAGACCCTCCAAAGGCAGCCGCGGGAGCAGGAACATTCCTTGAGTTGTTCTAAGAGTGAGTATATAATAATAATAATAATAATTCCTTTATTTAGATATAAAACACAAATCACATTGTATACAATTTTATGAAATAAAAGAATGATTCAAAGAGAAGCAAACAATAAAATGTGGCTTAAAGCATGCCAGTTAAAACATTGCAATTTGAGGATTAGCCCTTCCGGTCTTTACTAGTTCTATTAGAATGCATATTCAGATTTAGCGATGAGCAGAGACCTCAGCAGTGTCCATTTTATCTAGGTTACGGTATACTTGCTGAATAAATTTGGCCAAATTTATGTTTAAAATAATATTATCTAAACACAAAGCAGCAGTAATGGCATGCCTACAGAATCGAACCCCCAGCCTGTTCCATTCTGGCTTAAGCAGACGCCTGCGTTGAGAATTAAATGTAGGGCAGAGGCAGACCACGTGCAAAATTGTTTCAGTTGCTAACCCGCATCCTCTACATGTTGTGGCCTCCTTCTTGCGGCACCAGGTGGGTAGATTTTGAAGAAAGCGCCAATCTCCCATTCTTAGAGCAATCAGACAGCGCTTTAGATGAAGTGAAAATGTTGTGGAAAGGTAGGCAGCAGGGGTTAGTCGTTTGTAGGAATTGACTACTGCCCAGGAATGACTAGGCTTTGTGACTAGAGCTTTGTCTGAAGCCAGAGATTTCATTCTTACACAATTTTTGATTATATTTTTTAAAACGGTCTGACTGGGGTTAAGGGCCCAAAGTTCGGCAGCTGACATTTGGTGAACATAGTCATTCAAGAGGCGGCCGAATGTTCCCCTGGGTTGATCTCATTGATTTCTTTCCAGGTTAGAGATTCTAGTGTACCTGGTTCGGCCTGTCTTAATTTGTGACACAGCCTAAGATAGGTGCCAACATTAGAGGCTTCATATTTAGTTAGTCCTAGCTCTAATCTAATCTGGGCCGGGGAAGCGGTGCTCGGCAAGTGAAGTGCCTTTCTGTAGATTTTAGTGGTGTGTTTGTTCAGGGCAGTATTCATCTTACCTTTAAAGATCTCTATGCCATATGAGAGTGTTGGCCCGATCTTTGCTCTAAGAACTTCTAGTAAGGGGGCTAGGGTTGGGCCTGAAAGTTTCTTTGATAGTTTGGCCAAGGATACCACTAGAGCCATAGTTTTGGCTGCAATCGCACTGAGAGTGAGTATAATTATGGCAACTCTTTCTACAAAACTACAAAAAAAAGTAACATTTCATTTCATCACAACACCACAAAAAAGGTCCCATTTCTGCTGTTTGTTAGGGGCAGGAACTCCAATAGGCCTTTTAAATGTGTAGAATAAAACAACATACTTTCATAGTTTTGATAGGGCATGTTAGTACAAGCAGTTGGAGGTCCATTTATGCCTGCAGAGGCCTGGATATTCTAAAGTTATAAATCTGAATGTACAACTCATAAAACATTATTTTGAATAATAAATCTGCCCTATTGGTATCCATTTAATTGAGAATTAATTGATTGACCTGAAAAAAAGTAATTGTGACATCTTCTCATACTTGCCACACTTTAATTGGCTGGTCGTGAAAACAGGCTGGCCGTACCAAAAGAGGGCATCTGTGTTTAATGGAGGTTGACAGAATGACTTGAATGGTGCTCTCTCCCTATCAAACCTCAACACCAGAGCTGATTGATCTTCTCTTAAGATTAGATCATTGCATTTCAAAAAGAAAAGGGAAGGGACAACAGCATGACCTTCGCTTTCCAAATCCCAAACATGATCATAAGATGCAGTAGGAGCCAATGCAAATTGGGTCAGGATTAGGCGTCTCTTTGACAAAAGAGGAAACAGAAAAACAAAGAAAAAAAACTATAGCTTTATTGTGCAAAAGTGAGACAATTTGTACAAGAGTGTCCAAGTAAACCAAAATTACCTGCTTCGCGATCCTAATAAGATAGTCAGGTCAGTAACAAGTAAATGTTACACTCTTCCATAGACTCGCTAATACCTTAAAGTTTATATGCCTGATGTTATCCTACATAGTCTCCAACATTTTTATCTCATGGAGTTGCCAGGAGAAATTGTTATTGATTTAGGAGCTACCGGTAAATTAATTAATGTCCTATTTGCTCATTCTGTCTGTTTTCCTTTGGGGCAAAAGGTTTGACACAACATGGTCATGGTCATTGATAGCACTGTACCATCTTCTGATTTAATAAAATATCATATAGTTGACACAGCTTTTTACAATTTGTAGGTTATGTGTTTTAAGAAGTAATTACTTTTGATGTAACAGATGCTTCACAATTAAATATCTTGGTGGGATATCATTGTTAAATTTTCACGACCCAGATATTCTTCTGTGCTCTCAGTCTTGGTTTTTTCAATCTCCCTTCTGTGCTGAACATTGCTCCGATGATATCCTTCACCAAAAGGCGAAGCCATCTTCAGCTAAGAATGTAGTTTAAGTCATTGGGCATGTTATTGCAGCATGCAGATGAAATCACTGTGGAACTATTGGTTTGCTTTGCAGAATTAAAAGATGTTTTGTTAAAAATAAACCTGAAACTTTTCCACCACACTGCCCTGTTGACTGCTAGATAGATCTTTTCAAAAGGATGCAAATTATAAATACTAGAGTGCCTTAACTGTTGCTGAAAATTAGTACTTAAAGAAATATGTAAACGATAATCTTTCCAATGGCTTTATCAGGACTTCTTTATCTTGTGTGGCCTCACCACTATTCCTTGCTGCAAAGCCCAAGGGTGAGCTGAGGCTGAGACTACATATTGATTATGGGGCTTTGAAGAAGGTAACAAAAATCAATACACTGTTCTGCTCATCCAAGTCTTCTTGGATCAGGTTAAATCTATCAATATTTACTCAAAATTAGATGTCCGCATGGCATATAACCACATTTGAATAAAGGAAGGGGAGGAGTGGAAGATGGCCTTTAAAACCATATTTGGTTTATATGAGTACCTTGTAATGTTGTTCAGGTATCATAATGTCCAAGTGGCATTTACATTTTAGCTAATAAGGTCTTCAGGGATGTTTTTTAACATCTTTGTAATCATTTCTATAGATGATATTCTTATCGATTCTGAATGTGGGGAACAACATATTAAGTGTGCTTGATTTTTTTACAGAACCTGCAAGATAACTCTTTGTATGCTAAATTGAGAAGGTGTGCATTTCACATGACAACCATGGATTTCTTAGTTTTTGTGTTATGCTTCGAGAAATTGTGATGATCCAACTAATTGTAATGCAATGCTGAATTGTCCAAATCCCACATCCTTTAAAGATATACAAGCCCTTTTAGGCCTTGCACGTGTTTTTGGAAGATTTATACACACCTTTTTTGATATGGCCTCTCCAACCACTGAATTGCTTTAAAAAAGGGTACCCTTTAATTGGGATTGTGACACTGAAAGTTGTCACTGCTCTTGTTTTTTGACACTAGGAAATGCAAGTAGAATTGGGTATAGAGGAAGATGCTTCTGATATGGTAATTGGTGCATTTATTTTACAAATGGATCCACTAACATTCAAATTACACCCAGTGGTATATCCTTCTCGTAAACTACTACCATATGGAAGAAACTATTTAAAAGCTGATAAAGAGTTAATGGCTATTAGAAAGGTTTTTGTAGAGTGGAGGCAATATCTCATGGGCACTCCACATATCACCACAGAATGTAGTATCACTACAACCTGCAGTTTTTGAAACCAGCAAAAACACTCACACCCAACGATTGCACTGGTTGTTATTGTTTGCTGAACATCCTTACACCATTACCTGCAGGCCTGGAAGTTGCAATTGAAAGGTTGATTATTTATCCTAATTGGGTTTCACCACAAAATATGTCTAAACTGATTATCCCTGCTAAATACTTTGCCCCACCATGCTGTTAAGGATGATTTTGTAGAGCACTTGTCACAACAGATGCCCAAAATAGACCTTATAGAGTGGGTCTCCAAAAAAGATACCAAAAAGATCATACATGGTCTCTTTTATTATGGAAATTTATTTTTATGCTTGAAAAAACATGCAAAATCTAAATCTAAGTAGGTATCATGGGAGTTCCATTCTTGGGGGTCCAGAAATCACCAAGATCCTCAAGACCATAAAGTGCAAATTTTAGTGGCAGTCATTAAAGATGGTATTGAATATATTTCTCAAAATGTTTTATTTTTACACAAGCAATCTGAGACTATCTTACGCCCTATGGGTTGCTTACTCCCTTTTCTATACCAGCCGAACCATAGAAACATATTTCTTATGGACTTGCAACTGAATTACCTACTGTTTGTGGAGTCAGTACTCTTTGGGTAGTTGCGAATTATCTACGAAAGATGCACCATATCATTTCTATAAAAGGGGGGCATTCATTTAGCTGCCAATGAGCTATCCCGTGTTTGCTTCACGTAGTAAAGGAAGATACACAGTCCATCTGTATAGTTAGATAATCCTTTATTGTAGATTCCTTCTAGGATAGATGAGTAGGAGAAGATAGGAAGTATAGGTAAAACCCCACCAGGAGGAAGCTCCAAGCAGCTCAGCCTGAGTTGCCTAACTGACACTGTGAGCCAGAGAGTCACCCAAGCATTCTATTATGTCATGTCATGTCATGGACATTCTATTCAGTGGAGAACAGTAGAGAAGCAGTTTACTACACATCCTCCTTCCTTCGGGAATGACAGCATTACAGAGAGAAAGATAGGCAAGATACCTCAAATATAACATTTGCATGAAAGTACAAAATGGGATACACAAATCTAATAATGCACGACATGTACAGCATGAGGTATCATTAGCAGCAGCAGAAATACAATAAGATGCTAAATGTTAGATGAACAGAAAAACAACAACATTTTGCTACTATATGCCTCATCCCCCTCCCTTAGGGAAACAGCATGGTTTAGAAGAATCAAGACCAAAGCAGCAAAGAAAGTTGGTCACATTCACAACCTCCCCATATATGGGTACACCACAGGGTAGGCACCCTGGTAAACAAAGATGAGTGAGACACAGATCCTTGAGGGAAATACAACAGGGGTACAATTCACTCTAGGCAACTGGAAGAGTGTAAGCCCCATAACAAAAATTCCCAAGAGAAAACACTCTGGAAAGAAACTAAAAGTTCCCCTGATAAAGGCATGCTGACACTGAAAATATGATCCTGTTCGAAACTCAAAGTCCTACCAACATGAAACCCTTGGCCACGAGTTCCAAGCAGGTAGACTTCGACTGGAGCATAGTGCCCAAACAATCTCCACCAAAAATAGGGAACAACGCAGGGAACTAACACTGTAAAAAAAAAACACAACCTCCCCTAAATAGGGTACACCGCAGGATAGTAATCCTAGGAACTAAAATGGGGCATTGACTACCCACAAACACACAACCTCCCCTAAATAGAGTACACCGCAGGATAGTAATCCTGGGAACTAAAATGGGGCATTGACTACCCACAAACACACAACCTCCCCTAAATAGGGTACACCGCAGGATAGTAATCCTGGGAACTTAAATGGGGCATTGACTACCCACAAACACACAGCCTCCCCTAAATAGGGTACACCGCAGGATAGTAATCCTGGGAACTAAAATGGGGCATTGACTACCCACAAACACACAACCTCCCCTACATGGGGTACACCGCAGGATACCAACCCTGAGAACATGAATGGGACATTGACCACCCACCAACACACAACCTCCCCTAAATAGGGTACACCGCAGGATACCAACCCTAAGAACATGAATGGGGCATTGACTACCCACAAACACCCTACCTCCCAAAGTATGGTACAGCACAGGATTCACACCCTGGAATTCCAAAACTACAACATCCCCTACATAGGGTACACCATAAGGTATAACATCACCCTAGAAACAAAATTGGGCATTGACTGGCCCCACAACCTCCCCAAACAAGGGTACACATAGGGTTAAAATGTGTTATCCTAGAAAAACAAACTACCTAAGATAGGGTATAATGTCCTCAAAATATTGTACAACACAGAGTACCAAACACCCTAGAGAGAGTTCCAAGTAACTCAAGTTGTAGGTCCATGGAGCCCCCAAATCTCTCAAGACACTTTCCATAAGAGCACCACACATTTCCCAAATGAAAAAAACTTACACAACTTTCCAAAACGGAATTGAAATTCCCCACAAACACACACAATAGGGTGAATGCCTCCCCCCAAAATGTAACACCACCAAGACACTATGCTAAACAGACACACACTCAAAACATGCACTGGGATGCTAAGTGCTACAAAAATGAATAAATGACTTGAGCTCCGGTGAGCGATCTCTCACCCGGGGTCTCTGTGCACAGCTCCCCGCAGTCACCGCTGAATTTCGCCAGAAAAGTAAAATGTCATCCAGTCTATGAGGAAAGTCCCTTCCATTCCGTTGCTCCGCACTCTCTCCAACTGATACATCTTGTTTTTAACGTGTCGCCCAGCTCGTCCACATAGGAAGAAAACATGACACCAACCATACATGCAGGCCGGGAGACAGACAGCACCATGCTTGTCGAACTTAGTTGCCGTGATTGCCAAGTTGAAGGAACATGTCCGATAATCAGATGTGTTGATAGAGAAATAGCGTGAACAAGGGCCAAATACAAGATGGCAGTACGCATACCTGACGCTGTGCAGGGAGGCTCGCAGCAGAAGCATGCGCCAAAGCGTCAAGCACAGTAAAGAACTCGCGGAAAAGGCGGACGTCACAGAAGGAAATATGCAGGCATCATGAAACTGGTAAGGCTGCATGTGTCGAGTGCATGCACGCGATGTGTTGTCATGAGCTATTTGAAAGTCAGCTGCCAAACTGCCACGAAGCCAGGACAACATGTTGAACCCCAAAATCAGCAAAGTTAAATATCTCACACCGTGGTTCTAACACAACTCTGGTCCCAGTTTCTCCACAGATGCATGTCAGGATACCACTCGTAGCACACAGTAGCTGAAATTCACTTGCCCAAAATAACGTATGAGCTTACCAATAGTGCCGCTTCTGTGAACACTCTTGAGACCCTTACAAAGCTGTGAATACTCTCAAGCGGCGTTAAACTCCTTTTTCAGACTAATACACGGGCAGACTTTGCTAGATCCAGATGCAACCGTAAATGACTGAGATAGTGGATGAAACCCTTGACGCTTCCCTCACAAGGTGAAGGCCAGATGAAATAAATACACACCGCAGGTCTCAGGGAAGTGTGTTGCTGGAGAAACTTTTCAGAGGCACGAGCAGGGTGACTGCAGGCAAATTAGTAACAAACGCCCAGGTTGCAAGCTGTCCAGATAGTACAGGACACTGGTGGGGTTAACCAGGGCGTTACCTTTAAGTTTCAATTGACGTGTTGAAAGTCCTTTATGTCTTTGTTACTTTGTCTTATGGTTCCTTGGTTCCTCAGTTGGCTTTTCCCCTTAGTTCGCGCGTAGGTTCATCCTGTTTACAATCGTCGCCAAGTTGTAGTAAAGGACTAACTGACACTGTGAGCCAGAGAGTCACCCAAGCATTCTATGATGTCATGTCATGTCATGGACATTCTATTCAGTGGAGAACAGTAGAGAAGCAGTTTACTACACTTCACATAGTTCAACTTATTGGACTTCCCATAGTATTGTGTCTGATCATTGGTCCCAATTCCCATCTCAGTTTTAGAACACTTATTTGGGAACGTTGGGCATTTTAATAAAATTATATACCAGTTGGCATCCACAAACTTACAATCTGAAAGAACAATTCTGTCTTTTGAACTGTGCATTAGTTGTCATATTTACAGCATAGTGGAAACTAGTTAGATTGCATAGGCATTATTTAATTTGTGTGTACTAATGCTAAAGTTTTTCCACAGGATTTTCTCATTTCTATAAATTATTTGGATCTCACTGTCCAGAAATTGTACCATGTGAACCTACTTGAGAGATGGAGAAATACATCAAAATACACACCAAGCACAAATCAATGTGCATGTAGGACAGGAGTCTTACAAGACTCAAGCAGACAAACATTGTGAGATATCTTCAACGTACAAGCCAGGCAAGTTAGCATGGTTATATGGCCATTTTACTCTCCGGGCATACATGCATTCAAATCACGGTTTATGGACCCATTCCCTATGGTGAGTTTGATTGGTAACTGAGTAATAAAACTACAATTACCTATGACTTTGCACATTTACCTGTTCTTTCATGTCTCCCTGCTCAAACAGGCTAATTCATCAGTGGTTCCTCAAACCTCTACATCTGTTATAGTTAACAGGGATGACACATCACCAACAGAAAAATAAATTGCAGTCACACCGCTATAGAAGGAAAATTATGGTACTAGATTGAATGAAAAATATTTGTTTCCATCCTGGAAACCTCCACATTCTACCCATGTATCCCTTCTGGAACAATCTCTTCATTCCTCATTTCCACACAAGCCTTGTGGTGGGTAGAAAATAAAAGGGAGGTGTACTGTCTGTATCACACTTTTACTGATGCACTAGGCAGCACACTTGTCTATACTTCGCCTTTTGGCACATAGTCGCCATCAGTGTTCTGAGGATTTACAGCATATTTTATGAGCTTTGTGGAGCCCCGCATAAGAGGACAGATTGGTTTTAAGCCATGCTCTTTGCAATCCAGTTTGGCAAAATTATGCTTAACTCAACATTTGTTGAAAGAGATGTAAACCTTTTGCCAAAGATATTGCTGAATATCAAGGAGGACTGAGGCATGCTACAACTTCTGAAGAATGCTGAATGTTTGTACGTTTATTGTAAACTTTTGGGATATTTGGCCATCATGGGGGAGCCTAGCTATAAAATAATACTCTGTCCAAGACTCGTTGTCAGTTATTTAAGTTTTCTTTTAATAGAAGCATTGCAGTTGTGCAGCTCTTGCCTCAAACTCAACTTTGACAGATTTTGAAAATTAGAAGTGCTTATCTTTTTTTGTAGGACACACATCACATAAGAGTACAAGTAAAAGAGGAACAGAGAGAGTGACTGCTTCCTCAATGTAGATCTCTTCTGCATAACTCAGTGAGATATTAGAACCATTCAAGAGATGAGAGAACCTTTTTTCTAATTAAACTCTAAATTGGTTTTGATTTTAAATATCACAATCCTTGCAAATTGTAATCTAGCCCTGAAGTGCAAGGATTAAATGCTTACTTATCTCTTGTTTAGAAACTGAAAAATGTTGTTTGCAGCACATAAGAGAAGACTTAAAAGGATAAATGTTTGCAAAAACGTACAGAAACAGAGTTTATGTTTTACCCTGAGTAGACGTGGAAAAATAACTGATATTTAACCCTACAGAATGATTTTGCATCAGGAAATCTATTATCCCCACAAGAGAAACAGTCTATACATACTTCAACCAGCAAAATTGTGCACCCCTTAAAGATTAACTATTAGAAATAATAAGACGAGAATACAATTGTGGTGTCACACTAAACAATTTACACAACCGCGCCATCCGCACCACTGCAAGCCTTCACACTCTGGGGTGGACTCCAATCCCCAGAGTGCACCACTGTGTTGCACACCTGCTGTGAGTGAGGGGGGTGAGGCCAACGCGCTCATAGCGCAGCCCCTCCTACCGAGCCCGGGGCAAGGAGTCTGGGCTTGGCCATATTATTTGGTTTTGGTCTTGGCTTTGGCCGCATTCTCTGTTGCGGTTCTAATCCTCGCCTTGGGAACATCTGACCTAAGGTAACGTGAAGCACTTTTGCTAGCTATCGACCTCACTAGATTTGCCTTTATTTTTGTGCTTGGTGGGTCCACACTTGGGACAACTGGCAACTACTGGTATAAAACGAGTAAACGAAGAGGGGTAGCTGGGACTTTGGACGCTTTTATTGCAAGGGCTAAGTCACTTCTCTCGGATGAGATAAAAATGACGGAGAGACGGTTGTCCTTGGACCCTGCTACGCTACAGTCTGGTCTGTCATTAGGGGGCCAAGCTGCTGCTAACATAACATGTCCAAATACAGTAAATATAACAACAGTGAGGAATGATCCTGCCATCTCTATCTCACCCCCACCATCTGCGGATTCTTCTGACACATCTGTTCCAGGCTTGCACCGTAGCAACACCCGGGGACATGCCGCAAGGCCCCATAGAAACATCAAGCCAGCTGTTATTGCTAAGCCCAAACCTAAACCGAAATATTCTAAAAGTGGCCCATCCATCCGTAGCCTAAATGTTTGTGAGGCTGTCGGCACAAATTCAGCTGCGACCCAGACAGATATCACCCTTGAGCCTAGGTGTAATGAGGTTGACATGGGCAGTGTTGGGGGAACTACATCCATAAGGCCTGTAACAGAAGCGCTTGATTTAATTATGCGTCAGGTCATAACCCGCAGAGGATAACGGACTGGGAAGTGTCATAATTAACTCTGTCATGAATACTGTCTGTGACCGTTTCAAAGATATCTTGGAAGAAAAATGTTCCGCCCTTTGGCTACACCTGGATAGCCTGGAAATGTTTTAAATAAGTTGAATCATATGGTAAATGCCCCTCAGTCCAGTGTACAGAACAGGGCACATCTTAACCCTGCTGGATCAACCATTGTCAGCCAAGGCCCACAGGTGGTAGTTACAACACCCAATGCACGTTTAGAAACCTGTGAGACTTGCTTTAAGGTCAAGGAAAGTTTCTTACCTAAATCCATCACTAGTGTTGGCATATCACACACTGCAGGGCAAACAAATTTTACATTAGCCAATTTACAACTTAGCCCTTTAGCTGCAGGAAACAATGCTGTGGGAACAGATCTGGGAAACCAAGGGAGTAGCTCAAATAGTGTGTCTAACATACAAAGTGGCAGGACCCCCAATTCTTTGAGCATGGACTGGGCAGAGGGAAGCAGGGACATTGTTAGCCTCCCTCCAGCTGCCTGCCCCTATGTGCTGGTTCTTGCGGGAGTGCCCCCACTCAGAAATGATCAAACAGAATCCTGGCCGCAGTTGAGAAATAAATGTGCAGATTGGCTTGGGGTTACGGGCAGAAAATGTTAACGATATAATTATGGCACGGAGGATCGGGTGGGTGGGTAACGCCCAAAAGAATATCAAGGGGGATTCATTAATTTAAAAAAAAAAACCCTGGTAAAAAGATTGTTTTCAACTATGGAGGAGAAAGTCACTGCACATTTGACCCTCATCAGTTCACTCCCATTGGGATATTTTTATAAACCTGATTCAAACACGTTAAACAGGGCACCCTGGAAGACAACCCAGATGTCCACATATAACAGGTTCTCCAATCTGTCTGGTCTTGACGATCAAGACTGACCCAGCATTTTCGGGTCTGGCTAACCAAACCATCGTTGAGAGAGAACCAAATCTGGAGGTTTCACCTCACCCAGATGACATTATCTTCCAGCTGGTAGACCCAGCGTGTTTGAGCATGGCTAATCCAACCACTGTTGAAAGCAAATTAAATCTAACCATCTTGAGCAGGAACGTTGCTGGTTTGGCTTCTAAAATTGGCTTAGACGAATGGGTGACAACTGTCAAAAGATATGACATTTTAATGCTCTAAGAAACATCGGCCACCTGGGAATTATACCAAGAAGGCGTTCAAATGTTTTAACAAAACTGCCCCTATCCCCAAGCAGGGTCGCCCCTCAGGCGGGCTTTTAATTTGGATCAGCATTCTAGCAGGGGGTAGTGCCAAAGTGTTACCAACTGAGAATGACAATTTCCAGGCGCTGATCTATACCAGGGGAGTATCTATTTGTTTTATTAATTTCTATAACAATGATTTTCATACTGCCCGGAATGTCAATTTTAACAATTTGTTTAACTTCATCGCAAATTTGAAAAAGCAAAAACTCCCAGGCAAATTAGCTGGTATATGTGTAGGGGGTGACTTTAATGCAAAGATCTCAAATATCGACATGTTGGATAAAGAACTGTTTGCAGACAAACACCCATGTAACAGGGGGACTGAACTGTTGGCCCATCTGTGTAATTCCAACCTAGTGAACGTAATGGAAATTGCGGCAGTACTCCAAATAGATTGAATAATTGTACCAACATACAGAGGGCAAGGCCGTGCCTCCATAATTGACTACGTGCTCATGTCCTCCTTATAGGCAGATTTACTAGTAAAAGTTGAAGTAATACAGACATCTTTAGGTGATCACAACCCTATTGCTACCACCCTAAGAGTTGCACATAGGCCAAACTTTGAGAAAGAACTCGGGGGCATATTACCAAGCAATAGCGATAATTATCGCTATTGCTTGGTTAGAGACAAAAATGTATCGCCGACCTGCGGCGATTTTTATCGCAGATAAACCTTGGCATTACCAAGGTTTATCGCAAATGCGATAAAAATCGGCCGCAATGCATGAATATCGCTGAAAAGTCCGCGATATTCAGGCATTACCGAGCTAATGCTCGTAGCCATGTTATCCACCTCCCATTGGATAACATGGCTAAGAACTGCTCAGGGCAGGTGTTAGCTTTTGGAGATATTTGCGCTTAGCGCGAGTATCTCCAAAAGTTGGTAATAGGAGATAGCGATGTCATCTTGGCACGCCCACTTTGCATGTCATTAGTGATAAATTTCTCTGACATGCAAAGTGGGGCCCAAGATGGTCGCTATCTCTTACTAGCTGTCGTTAACTGGAGTTAGCGACAGCTATGTAATAGGGAGATAATTTTATCTCCGCTTTCTTGGATTTTAAAGCCAAAAAAGCAGAGATAAACCCCCTTGATAATATGCCCCTCGGGGCTTATAATGTAGAGCCTGCAACTGATAATTTAAGAGTGGTTGTGCATGTACCACCATGGGTGATGAATGAAGGTTAAACTCTAGTTTGTCTTGATAAAATATGGCTATAAGGGATTTGTAACAATTTAATTCATGTGTATATTCCAGATGCTATCTCTTTTTTGAGTACTGTATTGTTATCCATGTTAAAGAACTTCTAAGTATTCTGTAAACTAATGGATTTGACCTGTGCTTTTATGGACACAACAAATGTATCCGAACAAATATTTATTGAATTGAATTGAACAACCGCAAAGGAGTAATTTGAAAGAAGTACAATATTGAATGTTTATGATGTTTTAACTAAACTTTATCTTTACAGGGTCTCAGCTCTGTGAAAAAAAGAAACACCTCTCTTTTGGATCCTCCCATATTCCAGCTGAAAGAGAAAGGAAACATTACACTAGATACAGGCTAGGATCTTCCTACCACTCAGGTAGGGGTTCTTTAATATACATATAGACTGCTGTGAAATGTATCATCGAAAGAACAAAAAGATTACCCACATCTTCTTATAGCAGGGTCAGTTCCCTGAAGTAACCTTTCTAGTTCCTTCACTGATGAACGTGCTGAGGATGCCAATGAACAAAGCTTGTGGCTACCAGCAGGATACTTTTCTGCTGCTCCCGCAGAGGTCTAGCAATCTTGACAAAGAAAGGCAGGGAACGTGGAGGAGGTTGGTTAAGGATTGCAGGTAAAGTATTTTTGCACATTTGGGAGAAGAGACCATGTTGTGTATATCTTCTGGTCACTCCTTTGCCTCAGCCTAACAGTTCTAATTATAAGTAGGTGCCATGCACAACATAATATTATGGATGGGTAAGTGTGAGTTACTGAGATCTTTTAATCTCTGGGTTCTGAGTGATATCGCTTTGTTCTCGTTGTCTGTCTGATCTCAAAACGCCTCAGTGAAAAACATCCCTGTAACTCAAAGTTACTAATTAATAATATTATTATTAATCATATAGAATAATAAAGGCCCCTCTTAAAATTTTCCTCTGTAATTCACTCTTTGGAATGTAGACATGTCTGACAAAGTGAGGTACAGTGTACATCATGTTTAAGACTTTATTGGAAATATATATATATATATATATATATATATATATATATATATATATATATATATATATATATATATATATATATATATATATATATATATATGTTAAACATGCAAAGATACTTTGACAATACTATACAGCTACAACCCATGTTTTCACTAACAAAATAAATTTCCTAACTTGCTCTGGTTAATTTCTTCCTCAGTGCCAAAGGGAGAAGTTCTCTGGGGCAGCTGCTCCCCCTGGAGGTTGTGTCAGTGATGTGAAATACCCTGCTCTTTCTGCTGATTTCAGAGACGTCTCCCCCTCTGACTCAGAGGTAAGGCGCTGTCTGCTCAGCACCAACACACACTTGTGGGGTCTGCTTGAAATCTCTTGGTCGGAGCTTCGATTTAAAGCTTTCTTCAATGTTATGTTCATGTAATTTACAAACTATGGTTTCGATCCAGTGTAATGAAGAAAGACCCACCTACTGCAGCTTCCCCTCAGAACAGGTAATCCAAGGGCTACTTACCCATCACATTCTATAAAACCTCTTGCAATCAGATTATAAAACATGGGCGGCCTGCAGTTCGGGTGCAAACAACCGTAAAGGATGGCTTTGCTACATTTCAGTTGTGACCCTACTTCTCAACTGTAACTCGAAAGTAGCATCACTGCTCGATTGTAATAACTTATTACGGTTGATGTCTGATGTCACAAAGCCTGCGGTCTGAGCAAGAGGAATACTGAAAGCAGCTCCCTGAACACAGTACACCTGCTACAGGAACACTGCACAACACTGCTTACGAGTACCTGAAGACATACTCATGAACTCCTGTGAATTACCTCCAACACATCTAAGGTGAGAAACCTGTAGGAATGTCAAGGGGGTATTTATGTACATTGAGTGCAAGTAGCAAGGACTGTGGCCTCATTCTATTTTCACAAGAAGGGGGTTGGGCACTCTAGGGTCAAACCACGGAGGCATTGAAGGGTATGTGAAATAATTCTCCTGTAGCACTGCTTCAGATACTCATAAATACTTTTTTGTGCATGCATTCAGCATGTATTGATGTATCTATAGAGTCACCCTCGCTAAAAAACAGCAGGTTTCTCTAGACAAGATAGGGAGACTTTTATACTCCTGATGCCAGGTTACTTTAGGCTTATTTAAAAATGTATTGCCTTCATTAGATTTGCAAATGACGCACAAAACCTGTATTCACTTTCAGAATTTTAGTCTAGGAATAGTTTATGTAAACAAAAATCACAGACACAAAAACTTGCAGCTACACCTTTCACTTTAAAACGTGAAAAATACAGTTCAATATTTATACAAGTTAACTGGTATAATTTCGGATTTATAAATAAGATCCTCATTAAAAATAACAATATTAAGGATACACCAATATAGTTCAGCACATTCTAAATGGTAGATCAGGTCAACAAGTTAGTGGTAGTTGCTAACGTATGTGAGAGCCTCCTACCCATTGTCATTGAGGGCTCCAGCAGCCAGGGGGGCCGGTAAGTATAACTGAGAGGGTGCCCGGGGCCGAGGTGCACACGCACCTATGTACACTCACTTACACCCCATGTATTCACATGCAGACACACACATACACCTCTATTATCATTCAGGGCTGTAGCAGCCAGGGCCAGCCAGAAAGCATAACTGAGGGAGGGCGCACACACACATGCACACTCACTTACACCCATGCATCCACCTGCAGACATTATCATTGAGGGCTGTAGCAGTCCCCAGCAACACAGGGAACAACAAATAGCGGTCACATGGCGCATGCGCACCTTGCATGCCTGGTGGCTGGACTTCCCCGCCTGTCACATCAGGCCAGTGGAATGTGACTGCACATAGTGTCCCTGGCAGGCAGGCCGTAAGTGGCCGGAGGGTGATGCACTCTTGGCCCCAGGCATGAATAGGAATTAATGTTACCAATGCTTCATGCAACGCAGGGCAGCTAGCATAGTGCAGTGAAATTGAGAACGCAGAAATGCACTTCTGCTCCCTCGTACCGCGTGCTGCCTAGGGCCAATGCAAGCTTCCTTGCACCATGCGGAAAGAGTGCTTGTGGTATGGCCAGGAATGTTTTTGTGCAGGAAGGGTCACTTTTCTGTACAAAGACAATCCCTAGAGGCAATGACCTCTTTCTATGTCTGATGAAGAAATAGCAATGAGAAATTTAGATATTTCTCCTCATTACACCTTTCTGTTGTAGGTGCGAAATTTATAGCTCTGTGCTCATTCTCCTCCACTCATCCATGTTTAGAGCCCTGTATTACAGTTCTGTGCTCTTCTGTATCTAGAGCCCTGTCTTACAGTTCTGTGCTCTTCTGTATCTAGATCCCTGTCTCACGGTTCTGTGCTCACACTCCTCCACTCTTGTGTGTTCAGAGGCTTCCAGCCATGTGGTCTTCCTCCAATGATCCTTTTTCAGAGCCATGTTTCATGTTGATGTGTTTACCCTCCTCACTGATGCATGTTCGAAGGCCTGACCTTCAGTTCTACTGTTTTCTGTTTTCTGTTTGTGTGTCTCGTTCGTCCTTTTTATCCCAACAGGTCACGCACGTTTGTTCAAAGTTACAACTAAGGCTAATGACACTACAGTCACATTGTGGTGCTTTGTATTTACAGGCTACACGCGTTGCGCATTGGAAGGCGCAATTGTATTACTAATTGTGCTTTCTCTTTTCAGACTTACATTTTAGAAATACCGATTGAGTACTGTGTAAAGTGCATGATATTTTGCATCTTTTCACTATTCTGTATATAGCACACTATTTAATTAACATCTTGGTAGTAACATAGCAAGGTGTTTTATGTCATGATGCTGGTTGGGCTTCACCATGCAATACTTTCACAATACCCCAAAGATGGTCCTTGGATTCACAAGAATAAATCCTTAGCTCACTCCTAGAAGAGTGGCAAAGATCAGTCAGGCTTTAATAGAGGAACCTGTGTTAAGCATTTCACAGTACAAACATGGATGACAAGTAATTGACACGTCTAAAAAAAAATCCAACACCAATTTATAAAAATGAAGCAGTTTTTTTATATTAATTTAGACATCGAAATGAAGTAAATCAGATAAGTATACTGGAATTTTGGATTTTAGAAGCAAAATTAAATCAATGCAAAACAGTATTGCAAAACGTTATCATTGCGCTCAATAGTAAAAAGCACTAGTACCAACTGGTCACTTGCAGGTCGAGCTTTGTGGATCCCAAGCAGGATAAACTTGATGCAGGTCCCAGGACCAAGCCACAATAGTCAGTTTGATTTTATCTGACTCAACAAGCCAGGGTGCAGAGTTGCCCTGGCTGTCCATGGTGCTGAAGGGGGAGCCACTGGGGAGCTCGCTTTAACGCTTGCACAGTGCTGGTGGGGAACAGGGTGCAAAATGTTAACAAAAAAGCCACTGCTGACGTCAGATAAATGCTTTGCGGAGTTTCCTGGAGGTGCAGCATCAAATAAAGGGCGTGCTTACGGGACTGACGACCAACAAACCTAAGCAACGGTAAGCTCAGAAAAAAGTTATTTCAACATCCAAAGGTCCGGGGGAACACGCTAGCCACCTGAAACTTTGTGGCGGTCAGGACTACATTTCTCACAATGCACCAGATTATCCTCTTATTGGTGATCCATTGTAGGTCCCAATGACCAGTTAGTCTTTGGTTCTGGTACTTTGTTTTTACCTCCAGTGTGCAGGGAACTAGTGCCACTAGACAAGGGAGTCTGGAGTGCCTTTAGCTTTCAAAGGGGTCCCACTGTCTGTGGAACTGAGCTTTGATCCAAGAAGAGATGCATTTATGCAGTTCCAAGAAGGTTGGCATAGATGCAGAGTGTTACGCCTTTCCTTTTTTGCAGATCTTGCTGTCACAGATATGGGTCTCCCCTTTGTCCTTTGTTGCAAGTTATATCAGAATTGAAGTTCTGGTGTAAGGATTAGCCCTTTAATCCTATATTTAGGGGAATTAGGGGTGTGGATGCAAATGTCCAACGGGCATGAGATTTGTATCAGGGGTTATGAAACACATTGTTTGATACCAAACATTGCATATTTAGGTGGTACCATAATGAATCTGTCGACCTCGAGTTTGCCCAGGTGCCAGCCCATGCTATCCAATTGACTGTCTAGCACTTATAGTAGCCTTTAATGGTACAGGCCACTTTAGGGCCATTTAAGCTTGTACTTATGTTTCCACAGTTTTAATGTAATGCACAATGTCTCTTTGGCTTAGCAGGCCTATCTTAGGGGTGACTAGCATATATTAAAAATAGTGCATTGACTTTGCCACACAGGGTGAGGGCAATGTTGAGTTTAAGCAGTATGTGGTGCTCTTGCAGTCTGCAGTGGCAGGCCTGCTGTCGGTAGTTTACGTGGGTCACTCGGGGTGGCACAACCAGTGTTTTAGGCCCTGGTGACCACTTTAACCCACATGCACCGGGTATTACTGGGAACTTATAAGGGGGTTAAAGTCCTTGCCAACTGGAGTTACCAATTCACACATATCAGTTTTAGGGAGACAGCACTGGCACTGGGGCCTGGGTGGCAGAGTCCAACGCACCTTCAGAGTCATAACCATCAACAGTGGCGCAAAATGGGGGGGGGTGGCCATAGAAAACAGCACTGTACTTCACCCACGCTCCATTATTGTCAGTCTTAAATTGCACCTTGCTCCCAATCAAAAACAATCCATGACTATTGATTTGCACCTTACTATTCTGTACAGTTTGTGGCCGTAAATCTTTAAAATTTCATATCTCTGGGTCCTTTCATCAGATTTTTGTTTTTATTGTGGGATTTTACTAATTATAGATGTCTACATTTCATAAATTGGTTAAGGGACTATTATTGTGTTGTGCATGATCTTTTTAACTGTTTTTTGACAGCTAAATACTTTACACATTTATCTAATCTAAACCTACCTGCTCTGTGTGATAGCTACCAGGGGGTTGAGCCGAGGTTTAAACTGTGTTTAACACTGACAAGCCTGTGGTCTTATTCTATGTGGTGGGATCTATTATTAACACACTTTCTTAGAACCCCTGGCTAAGTAAATTAGTTCAATTCAGCCCTACTTGCAGTTCATATCCTATATGACCTAACAATTATTATTTTGGTAGATGACCAATCTTTGAAATACCCTATAAAATATACTTTCTCCAATGGTCCTGTAGGTTTTTCTTGTAACCATTGTTTAGTTCTGCAGAGTTGGAAGTGGTCACCATCGCCCCAGGACACCTGTGCTTAAAGTTACCTTTGCTTGTTTTTGAACTCTTAAGGGATGTTTTTGAGCTTTGAAATCCGACAGGTTGACCACACTCCTTGAAGGCTTGATGGAAAGGCCTGTTATGAAGTACTGACACTCTTTTGTTACCAAATGCAGAGCCCCAAACACTGCTCTGTACTGTACTGCATGTACCTGGCAATTGATCTCAGTAGAAGATATGGCCTGGTGCCTCTTTTATGATAACTCAAGATGAATGGTTTATAGCTTCTGAAATATATTAGAGCTGAAAATCTGACATGGTCACAATATGGACAGACAAAGGAATCAGATGTGACCATGAGAAATTACATTTATTTCAAATGTAGGTTATGCTTATGTTTTTCTAAAGCTTTTATGGTGCAGACAAATTGCATAAAGATATCTGAGTGTTCCATGTAGTGAATAAACATATGAAGATTAACACCATGAAGGGATATATTTTACAGTTTTAAGACTTTATCTAGTTTACAGTCATCAAGAAATAGCATGTACCATTTTAATACAGATGCAGTGCTGGCCCTTTCCAGAGAGTGCAAACACAGAGCTGCTCATCAGTATCAGAACCATGGTGTTGAAAAAGTGTAATGTGGGGGAGGGAGTGGGAGTTGAGGGGGTCAGTGGGCAGCAGGAAGGTAAACAGAGGCAAAGGCGAGTTTGGTTTCTGGGGAGGTTAATAGAGCATGACAGCATGAAAGCACGTGAAGAAGATGAGGTGTCCAGTTATCACATGAATAAATAGAGGAGGGCATAAAGCAGAAGAGCAGTCTGCGAACTCTTCATTCTGTGTATTGGCATAACCATAGAGGAGGATGTCCAATTGATAACAACCCAGGACAAGTATGTAAACATGGAGCCATTATCGAATACAGGACAGGACAGGAAGTACCACAGGGACACTTCCTACTAAGTGTGGATATTGTCTGCGGCTAAAAGAGCAGCAAAGGAAAGACATGGGTGACAGCACACAACCAGTAGCAATGCAGGGCAAATATGTAAGCATGGAAGCCATTATCAAGTAGCGGCAAGACAGACCATCAACAACATCAAACTTCATATTCAGCCTGGAGTTTATAGAAGAAGGGGAAAGGAAAAGTCAATGGTAGTTCACATCTATACAAAAAATATTAGCATGAAACATTCAGTGATTAAATGGATAGAGGGGCAGAAAGACTGTTAGCAAACATATGGATAATAATGAGCTTGGGTGTTGAGTAAGGGCTGGAGTGTAGTCAGTGAAAAGGCCATGCATAGAGGAGGTAATTGAATCCCCTCTGAATTGGGTGGAAATTCTAACAAGCAAGCCGATAGTGCTTAATTATGATACTTTCCTTGTTTGGTAGTACTATGCCAGACATACAGTTAATGTGATTCTTTATACAGTGTTGGGATATCTGATTTGTCTTGATTTATGGTCCGCAAAGTGAACAGTCTTGGTCATGCGTCACACTAACTCACACTTGCAATCCCAAGTTTCAGCTTCCAAAGCTTTTGTCACTTTTGTGTTTATACTGTTTCTCATTTATCATAGTTGTGTTTGCAAGGATATTGCCTTAAGGGACTCTTTATCCATGTTTGTTTTTTCCTCTTTTTAGGTGCCTGTCCTTCATACATCTTATCCAGCAGCATCATTCCTCTTCTGAGCTTCATGTTTAATATTGCTTGTACCTTAATTCGTCCTTCTTTGCAAATCAGAAGGTCATGTAATCAGAGGGTCAGAAAGCTGGTGATTAGGGAAAGTCATCCTTATCATAAGTTCTAGCTTAGGATGAATAAGGTAAGGGGTGAAATAATGCCAGCAATTAACATTTACATGCTTGTCAAAGAGTTAGTATTAGTTTAATTTTATTCCAAATCTTAGATCAAAATTCCTCTACATAGAAACAACATATTCATTAAATTACTACCTAGAGAGCAACACAACCGTTTACTATCAATAGCTGTTTTCATGGTGTGCAATTCATTATGCTCAATAACAATCCATTCTAAATGCTCAATAGCAATGTATTATAAACTAAAATAATGTTGGTAAACTTGAAGTCAATGGAGACTTTTTTTAACCCTGTTTTAATGGAAAACAAATTGAGACATTCATTCTATACATTCAATCTTAGATTTTGATCTATGAATTAGAAATGTGAATTAGAAATGTTTAAATCACAGAAACTCTTGGATTATAAAATAAGTTGTTGAAATGAACCATAAGCATTTGATTTTAAAGTGATCTCCTCATTGGAAGAATTCATTTTAGATTAAATAAATTGAGCCAATGTAGAATACTTGTTTTTGAAAGAAAGCAGGAGCCCAGAAATGTTTTGAAGCATACTAAACAAATATTTTTCTTTAATAAGCCAGATTTACATTTTGTTTAATTTATAAAGTTCCCTCTCTCTCCAAATATCTAAGTATAAAGATCTGTTATCAATGTTGACCTTATTATAATATCAATTTGTTAAATTGAGAACTTTTTATGTATCCCAAAAAATCTGTTAGCGTACCTAGTCTACAAGTATTTTTTTAAATGAAAGAGAAAAGAAAAAAAGGCCTGCCTGACAGAAGAATCATTTCCTTTTAAGTACAATAATATAGGCACTTTCTCGATTCTTGAGAAGACAGTTTACAATAACACTTACAGTGAGAGGGACCCTTGTCTTAGATGAAAAATGTAAGGGGCAGTTCAGGAGGCAGATACTGTGGCTTGAATTAATGAGCCTCTGACTCAGGCCCTGCAAGTTATTTGAAAGTGAAATTACAAGTGAACCCATGTAGACTGTGTACAGCATGCATGGGGTTCCCAATTTTGGGGACTTCAACACAGTAGTTTAATTTGTTTCAATCTCTAATTTAGATTATTTTTCAAATGTAGCCAAAGACATACAATGAATTTTCTTGTGCCCAACAAATTAAGAAAAGGAAGTTTTTTTCTGAAAAAGAAAATGGATCTGATTTATAAACAATGGCAAAAAATAGCACCAAACAATAGTCTTTTGTTTAGTAGATTATAAATCATAATTAGAATTCTTCCTATTGAAATTTGATATAGAACTATACACTCAAATAGTGAATCTTAACACTTTTTCAAGTTGGGGCATATGAACAAAATTTCATTTAAAGCAATGTTTATGAGTGTGATATCTCCTGTGGGTCTTTATTCAGTTAGTAGGCTGAGACTTCTGAAAATGTACAGACCTCTTGGTTGAAATTTGGTCAAGCTTACTCCAGTTTCATAATAAATAAAAAAAACGTTAATCCGTATAAACAGACAGTTTAAATGTGTTACTGCCATATTTAAAACATTAAGGAGCCCATTAGGATGTCGGGCGGATCGCCACCGCCATGCGGGCGGTGGCGATCCGCCCGACATCCTTGCCCGCCCCCGCCCATTTCCCCCCGCCATATTACTATGGCGGGGGGTACCGCGGCAGACTGAAACACCATCCGCCGCTTTTCCGCCCCAGTTGCAAGGCGACTGGGGCGGAAAAGGGTTCATATGGTGGCAGTGTCTATCAGACACTGCCATCCCTATTATGATGGGCATTTTCCAATGCTTTTCCGTGGTGGCAATGTCGCCACGGAAAGGCATGCAGTCTTTACATTGGGGCCCCACTGCGGGCCCCCATGGTAAAGGCGAGGTGGGGGGTGCACATGGGGGGTACCTGTGGTACCCCCCTGCATTTGCATACAGAATGCGGCAGGCACCGCGCAAAGCCCGGGCCAAGGGCGGGCCCGTCTGCACCCGGCCGAGACCGGTCGAGGCTGGGCTGGGCCTATTCTCTTGGCCCATTACAGGAAATTTCTTTACACCTCTCACAGAACTCAGCTGCTTGACTATATTTGTGTGCCCTGTTCGAGCCCTGTCCTTCTGCGGTATCATCAGTGGTTGAGGAGATGGTAGGAAGGTGTCTGATTTTCTTTTTTTTTTCTGTCTTATATCTGAACCAGTATTAACTACACAGACTGCAGGGGAGCCTGTCTACAGAGTGTTTCTGTGTTTTGGGCATCTTGGAGTTGTATGCTGACACACTTAATTCAGTCAACCTTATCTATTAAATTCCCCGAGCAACATTGGAGCTACACCCTGCTATCTAAGTGCTTTAACCCACCAACTTTGGATCTACCATGGGTATGGGTAAGGTGACATTAGTCCCTGGAAGGGCAGCAACAGGTACTACTGCCCCAGTGACTACAATGGACTCGTTCTTCCAGCGAGCTGCAGCAGTGCTGGATAAGGAGATAGAGCTGGTTAATCAACATCTCTGTAGGTCTCCTGTCATTGCTCCACACCCCATGCCTGCAGGTACACACTTGTCTTTGGCCAGCGTTGATGAAGATTTATTGAACCTTCCAAATAATACCGGTTTGCATGAGGTCAAGCAGGATTGTATTGGGATTCTACAGCCCAACTGATACCCCTTTCTCCTGCCATTATTATTAGCAACAAGGGGGGTAATGAAGCATTTTCGAATCAAGGGCATGCAGTGATTACCCCCAGGAAGCACCCAGAAACATCAAAAGCAACCATGCAAGGGAGCTTATCTTTGTCTGAGCCGGGTGGTTCAGGATCAGGGACAGGTACCAAAAGGAAATCCCAAACATTGGGGGGTAAGGCTAAAAGAACAAAACCCAACCTGTTTCCTAAAGTCCCAACTACCATTCAAACACTGTCCAAGTCAGACTTGATAGGCGCACTGGGATCTTTCCAGGTAACAATGAAGAACTTGTTGGACTCGAAGCTGGGCCAGATAATACATCATCTGACATCAATCGAAAAGAGTTTATCGGACCTCAAATGCTGTGTTTCACCTGCATTAATGGGAGGGTTAGCTGTCCAATCAGGACAAAGTACATTATCAGAGCCCCCTAATTTGTACAGATTGCCTAAAATCACTAGGGAACAGCCACAGTCAAAGCCATAGCCACAGGGGTAACAAGAAATTGTAAGCCACTCAGTGCCTATTCAGAGTGAAAACCATAACAACAGGGCCAGATCACCCATGCAGTCCCAGCTTCCAGAAGAGAACCATCCAACAGGGGGGTGGGCCCAGGAAGAGGGAAAGCCCACTTGCAGTGCCTACCAGTTATTCACCTTCCAGTGGAATCTACTCCCTACGTAGTGATACTGGGGGATGTGCCAACTCTCCCACAGGGTACGAAGGAGGACTTTTTGTAGTTAAAGAATAATTGCCCACATGCATCAAACTCTCGTTTTGCGATTCCAAATTTGTGATTTTTACTGAATCGCAAATAAGGAATCGCAAAACGGGATGCATTATTGAAAGTGCATAATATTTGCGATTCGGTAACAATCGCAATTTTTACCGAATCGCAAATATTATGCGAATTCCAATTTGCGATTTCGCAATTCCCATTGATTCCTATGGGCCAAAAGGCCCATAGGAATCAATGGTAATTGCGAATTCGCAAATTGGAATTCGCAAAATGTTGATGCATTCCATGGGTGCAGGGGGGGGTCCAAAGGACCCCCCCCCTGCACCCCGGAAATGTATTTTAAAATGGATGTTTCACACACACATGTCCTAAGGACATGTGTGTCTGTAACATGACAGTGTTTAAAATGCTAATTTGAGCATTTTAAACATTTTTCGCAAATTACCACGAGGTTCAACCTCGTGGTAATTTGCACTTGCAATCTTCAAGATCGCAATTTTTTAAAGAATGATGCCTTGCATTTAAGGAATCGCAAAATTGCGATTCCTTAAATGCAATCGCATTTTAGAAAATCGCAAAATTAGCGATTTTCAACAAAAACCAATGATGCATCTCAAAAAGCATTTTTGGAATCGCAAACGGCCGATTTTAAGGAATCGCACCGTTTGCGACTCCAAAAATGCTTGATGCATGTGGGCAAAAGTCTTAAACTGGTTATCGCACAATTCTACCTTACGAATAAGGGTGGAGAAAAATATTAACATGGTGCGAAGAGTCAGCTGGAAAGGTAGTTCTCGTAAATCATGTATAGGGGATTGTGTAATTGTAAATTTTAATAGGCCTCATATAGCAGAAAGGATTTTGTTCACAAACCCACATTCGGCTCCTTTTTTGTTAAAAGTCGACCACTGTGGCCTAACCACTTGGTTTTCTTTATAAACCAGAACCACCAGGGTGTAACCATATGTACACTGCCAATATGGTTCCATTTGATGGTCCGTTGCAGAGTATTCCATCTATTAGGAACGTTCATTTGAACTTGCCTCCATCCTCAGTTTATTTAAATCAGATGCCTGTGCACCTTTGGAGTTGTTTAATCGGTTTACTTCTCTGGCTACAATGGATGCTTGTGATTGACTCGGTAGTTCCCCACCGTCGGACTCAGAGAATCCTATAGCCGAGCAGGACTCTTCACTACTAAGCCATGGGTGTTTGAGTGTCTATAATAATAATGTTATATATCCTCGAATGTTGCAGGTTTGGCTAACAAGTTCTCTGACCCATCGAGAATGGTATTTGTGAAACAATTCCGTGTAATTTGTTTGCAGGAAACATGTAGTCTATTTTTGGAGGGTTACAAGTCCTTCTTTGTCCAGCCTCCCCCTCCATGGCTGGTAGACCAAAGGGTTGTCTTGTTATTTATATTTCTCTAGCGATAGAATGCCAGATACAGGTTTTGTCTCCAGCAAGTCTGTGCATATAGTCTATGGTTTTAAGAAAAGGGTTTAACAAAATGGGTCTTTTTTATAAACACATTTTGTATTGATTAACAATATGGGTCTCATCAATTTTTATAATCCTGTATCATGCCTTACTGGTGGATGTAATATTACTCTGCTGGGGTATTTTATAATGCAACACTTCACAGCTGAATTTCAAAATCTCATGATTTCAGGGCATTTTACCATACACCCATTTGGAGACCCCGGGGCTACAAGATTGGCTGACCTAGGTTGCCCACATGTGAGGGGGACCCATTTTGAACACTCTGCTGGGGGGGGGGGGGTTCTGAACAATCTCCTTCACAAAGTTGACCTATTGTCCCTTATGTCAATAATTGATCCTTGTAGCAAGGCAGCTGTCCTTTCCTTCAAAGGGAGAGGTGGTGGCACATTCATTGATTTCCTATTAATCTCATCATCTTTACAATCCTCATTTCGGGGTTTTCCCATACAAGAAGGTGTCTACAGTGACCAGACCCCATGTGTGTCAAACTTTGGAGACCTTTATTGACATGTAAAAGAGGAGTTGAGCAAAATGGGTCAATGAGATGAACAGATGGTAGAAGACGGATAAAGTGGGCACAGATTTCTCCAGATGCTTTCTACAAATCAATATCAGAATCATGTGCCAGTGAATTAGCTCTATGTACCTCACTGCACACATCCCCCGGGGAGGTTATTCAACCTTTAAACATTATTTCCGATAGAGTAGGTGACCTTTTAAGTGTTCCGGCCCGCAGAACAGTCATCCCGCCACCTAGATGGTTTGAATCCTCCTGTTCACTGGCGGCAAGAAAGGTGCAGGAAGCTCTTAACAGGAGTCCAGGAAACCAGACCCTGGTTAGAGCGTGCCGTAAAGATTATAAACTGAAACAGGTCAAACGCAAGCCTGTTCTGGGGGAGGAAGTGTGGAGGGAGTTGACTGATGCAAGTATGCTGAGGAATAGCTCTAGATTTTGGAGCATTATTATCAGCCCCTTTTTAGAGCATGACGAAGGCAATGCAATAGGTGTACATATTACAGAGCATGAATGGGTGCTCAATTTTAAAACCATGTTTGAGAGCCCATCATAGTTAATCTGTCAATCAGGTTGAGAGGAAGTTACCCCCGAATTGACCTTTGGTTTGAGGGAGGTCGAGGGGGGTATCGCCGGGCTAACAAGCTTTAAAGCTCCGGGACCAAACGGCATCCCTCCGGACCTTTTTTAATCTGACCCTACTTTTTGGGCCCCGGTACTTGTTGCTGTAATCAATGTGGTGGCAAAGACTGGATGCCCTGAGTCCTGGGCTACTTTGACTATAGTGCCAGTTTTTAAAAAGGGTGACCGTGATATTACACATTGTTATAGACTGATCTCGTTGTTAGATTCAGTGGTTAAGGTGTTTGGCCATGTGCTTCTAGGTAGGTTGACCAGCTGGGCAGAGGAACATGATATACTTTCAAATGTACAGTATGGGTTACGCCCAGGCCGATCCACGGTGGCCCAGTTCCTCAACCTTACTATGATTCTTAATAAATACACGGTTGCACATTCCGGCACCATTTATTTAGCATTTATGGACTTATCTTCCACGTTTGACCACGTGAATAGGCCTAAACTTTGGCAGTCCATGAAAAATGTTGGGATAGACAGCAACGTCGTTCATTTTTTATAAGATCTTCACTGTGCAACCAAGGCTAATGTTAGATTCTAACAGAACCTACGTGTGTCACTGAATTTTGACATAAAGAGAGGTGTACGCCAAGGGTGTATTGTGGCATCTTTACTGTTAAACCTTGATTTAGATAAAGCTTTCCTATTAACAGAGGTAGAATATCTGCATGTAGGACGACGTGGTCTTCCCGATGCAGTTCTTATATCTAGGACCGCCAGGGGACTACAAACCCTGCTTGATGCCTTTTCCGCCTTTATGTCGGATCAGGATTTATCTGCAAAATGACTCAAAATCCTATTATATGCAAGTGGGAACACGCCCAATTTTCTTGTCCAATTCAAGGTAGGCTCGGCTAAGGTACCTCGCACAGATGCTTTTTTCATATCTGGGGGTCATATTAGATGAACAAATAAAATGGGGCCCTCTCAAACAAAGAAAGAAGTGGCACCTGGTGTGATTGAAAGCGGCTAACTTCAACTTTGCCTCTAAACTGGGAAACAGACCCATTGTAGCACTGCTGAAGATCTACCAAGCTAAGAGTGTAGCGACAGCCTCTATTGGAAGCGAAATATGGGGGCATGTCACCACATATTCAGGTAGCCGAGAATACATTTTTGAAGTGCTTACTGGGTGTTCCTCCTTGTGTGTCTAATATGGTGGTTCATGAAGAACTGGGGGTGCCTTATTTAAGTGACATTATGGCACTCCATCCCCTAACATTCTGGTTAAAAATTCGGTTGAAGGAGGAAATAACGTTCAGCCAGTTGATTTTAAGAGTGTATGAGCCTCTGGCTGCGACGGAGAGTCTCCACAGGATTTGCTACACTTTTGTAAAGTTTATGAGGTCCCCAGAAGTTTTTTTATCGTTCTGATTTTAAAGAGGATGAATTTTAAGCAGGCTCGCACAGCTCTCCTGTATTTACAATTGCTGAAGGATACATTTATTTTCTTTGTCCTTGGTTACCTAAACTCTGTTGTGAAGTCTAGGGCTTGTCTTGATTAAATACTAACTAGGGTCAGGGTTTAAGATAATTTTTTAAGATCTATATACCTCATTAAAAGCTCTGCAATGGGTTCATTTTGCTGGCAGGCTTTTAAATTAAGAATTAAGATTATTTGTTTTTGAATTTTGCACCTTATGTTATGGATTACCGCTGGAATGTATTTTAATTGTGATAAATTGTGTCGATATTTTATGAAATTTTATTGTATTGATAACTTTTATGGTTTTATATTTTTGGAATCTGATAAAGTTGGACTGACTTATATTGACTCAACATATATGTACTTTGATGATTTAGCTTCAAGGTAAGTATGGGGAGTTAAAAATAGTAAATCTATACTTAACTATTTGCACTTAACTTCTCAATATTTTGGTTCTCAAAACTTTTGACACGATAATGGGACTGCTTCACAAAGGTAAACTTAGACCAACAGTCAAACTTTACTACTACTAAAGCTAGACTTTTGGTCTAAGTTTCGACCAAAGGTCTAACTTAGACCAAAAGTCTAACTTTAGAAGTAGTAAAGTTAGACTTAGACTTAAGGTCTAAAATTTGACTTTTGGGCCAAAGTTTTCCTTTGTGAATCAGGCCCAATCAGTTCACACAATATTTTAAATTTTGATATTCTGTCAATGATCCAAATAGTAAAGATGACTGACTTTTTTGTGCCGATATTGAAGCCAATGTAGGTATCCTTGCACCACAGTGAAAGGGCAGTCTGCATGCAGGGGAAGATTGTTTATGTGCAGAGAAGTTTCCCTTCCTGCTCATGAACAATCTTTAAATGCACTTAAACAATCCAAGGCGTTTTGCTTTTTCATTGTGTACTGCACAAGGCAGCACAAATGGAAAAAGCAAAAACGAGGAGAAATAAAGCATTTCTCCTCGTTTCGCCAAGTTAAAACCAGGTGTTACCTGATCTTAATCTTTGGGCTTACTCCAATTTATGCCACCCTGGTAAATGGGGTGTAGTGGATCGCATGAAAGAGGCCCTTATTTACAAGGCAGCGTTGAGCCTTGTTAAGTGGCTTAACGCTGCAGTGTAAATAAGGCAAAGCCCCTATCACCATGGAAACGTCACAGAAAGTGATGTTTCTGTGGCAATAGGGGTGTGTACATATGCCCCCCAGTCTGCTTAATGTCAATGAAATCTGGTAATGAGGCATTTAATCACAATTGTCTGTGAAAATATTTAAATTACAATAGTAAAAGTAATTGAAAGAATAATGCAATTTAAGAATGAAACAGTTTTAATTAATAATTTTTGATAAACTGAGAGAGTTGGCAATTTCTCATAACACTCTAAGAGGATATATTCAATTGATTCAAATGTCCTTCTGGATGGCTAAACAGTCATCATACATTACATTACCTGTAGGACTATCACTAGGTTTATAGAACTTTTAGAACATTAAACAAAACAATATGAGCATTCATAATCAACAATCACAATGCTTCGATTTTCAATATGTAAAACATTTTTCCAGGAATTCTGTTGTTTAACCTAAGCATTTACAGACTTCATTTTACTTAGCAAAGTGTAAAGGTTTATTTTAAAGTAAAAGAAATATTCATTCCAATAGGATGATTTGTTAGATTTGTTACAAATAAAGCCATGTTTATACCAAATAATCAAAAGAGGCTCTAAAATGTATTGTCTGATATATATGTTCCAACTTGTAACCTACAGAGAAAAGTGATGGACTAAATACTTGAATTAATCCCAGCCACTGGTAATCACTGGGGCTGCATCCCGTTCCATCATATTTCACACTCCATGCAACTTCAGTTTGGACCCCGCAGTATGCAAATCAGTCTTGATCCTGCAGCACTGGGAACAGTCCAGACCGACCTGCCAGCCCAGGCCCCCCTGACCTGGATCACAAGCAAGCTAGGACTGGTTTCTCCCTAGTTCAGGCTCATCATCCAGGTATAGCTTGCTTCCAGTGGTACAGTATGCACTGTACCCACATCTGGGTTACCCGTTCCAAATAGTGTGACACGCAAAAGTATACAGACGTGCACATATGTAGGTCCTGTGCTCATTTCCAATACCCCCTAAATCTTTAGTGTTCTCTGAAAAAAAGTCCTTTTCAGGTTCCAATTGCTTTCATCCATCTATTGACATGAATTCCAGTTTGTTGCTCCATTCTCCTTCCTTGGCAAATATTGTGCTCTGACACATATCTTGTGTTCAAGACAAAATTTCCACATCTCTTTCACTTTTTCTAATAATTTCTTTGACATGCTTTCGTGTAGGTTGTTTCCTTAAGTCACAGTAGATATATTGTCCATCCTCAAACATACTTAACAACATTGAACCTGCCTCTTGAAACGGCGAACTACAAAATATAAAGCTGTAATTTCCAAGAAATCTATATGCTCCTTTTCTCCACTATTCTTCTCTGCCCTTTCAAGTCTCCTTTCTCACAACATAGCACCCCAGTCAAATTGCTTGCATCCAATTTCAAACCAAATTTTAAGCGTTTCCAAAAATCATACAGCTGCTTCATGCTGCAAATTTTTTACAACCACCTAATCAACTACTCTCTTGCTACTTTTGAAAAAACTATTCTGTTTCATTAAGATAGACTCCTTGACAAACCTGAATGCTTCATAGGTTGTAACGTCCTGCAATTTAATGGTCCTGGAAACACCATTTACATCAAGGATAATACCAGGCCAAAGTTTGCTTCCTTAAAGTCCCCTCCTCTTTTTAAATAAATAATGTTTGATCATTTTTTACTTTTTCTCAGTAACTGAAGCTGAATCGCCACTGAATTTACTTTAAAACCTCACAGAAGGAATGGCCGTTCTACACAATGATCAGATTTATTTGGTTCTTCTTTACCAAATGAATTGTAAAGGCCAATGTTCAACTCTTAAAGGAATAATCATATCTAGTATCCTTATAATTATACACAAATAAGTAAAAGTTATTTAAAATTACAGGAACTAACTTAGAATCCCATAAATAGGGAGAATTACCTTAACCCAATCAGTCCAAATTAGAACAGGATTTGCCTCTAAATAAAGAATCTAAATATAAAGTCACAATTTTATGATTATTGTGGTAAACAAAGGTGCAGAAGATGGAGAAAAGAGGGTTTAGACTGCAAAGTTCTATTAACATGCTGCTCCGTATGGTTTTCCAAAAGGAAAATGAAGGGCTATTAAGTGAAATCTTAGGAATTCACTTGCTGATAATTAGGTATAAAAGGGTACAAGATTGGTGCTGAGAGCGTGACAACTTTTTTGGACTAAAAAAATAACTCAAATTACAGATAATGAAACTGCTTGACGAGTGTTAAAAACAAATGATTTCTAAAAGACATATCGCACCATATCAAGAGGTTTTGAAGATACATAGGGTAAACACAGAAACAAGATTAACAATAGCAGACGGGACAGAGCCAAGAGACATCGAATAAAAAACACAATCCACGGTCCAAGAACACTAGGTAAGGGGAGACAATAAGAAACAAAGCATTTAACAATGATATGCAAAAAAATTTAAATAAGTGCTAGTAAACATATTCATATGAGCCAAATTCGATTTTAAATGTCCAAGACTTCACTTCTATATTTCAATATAGATTTTCTCAACTTGGCAGGATCACGATAAGTAGTAGCTTTGTCTTGTACTTGTGGACAGTGCAGACAGTGAACAGGACTTAAATGTGGAAACACATGGAGAAGCATGTAACTAAAGAAAAATGTACTATGATGATAGAAATCCTGCTGTATGAGACTATAGTGTGGCTAACAAGTGGCATTCTCTGATTGAAAAAGATGACTGATAAAGCTCAGATGGGCTGCTTTGAAAAAGGCAGCTGCAACCCAGGAAGCTTGAGGCGGAGATATGTGAGAAGTATGCAGAATAAAAACCAATAAAATAATCCTGAGAAACATACCACTTTCTTCCCCTGATATTAAATTAATACAATCTACCTAAATAATTCTGCCAAATGTGAGCTACTACATTAACACCATCAGAGACACCACAGAGCTTACTCAGAAGGGGGCAATCTTTAAAATCTAATAGGCTACGCCAGCATGCGAGATGTGTTTAAGTGCATAATTTATTTTCAATAGCAACTATTTTCCCTGCATACTTTCCGTGATTTTTAAATTCACAAATTATTTTTTTATCATGAGACTTGGCTGAACGTCTAATTCCAACCATCTTGCTACTTCATATTAAACAAGCTTTTACAATGCAATGGTTTCGCCTTTGGAAAAGTTAGAGCTATTGCCATTGTAAATGACAAAATTTGTATTTATGTGTTGGTTTTGTCATTTACATTGCCATTTGCTTAATCTCTCGCAATGTGAGACCTATTGTACCCTACGGACGAGCTCAGCAGACAGCAATTACTACCACACACATACACCCAGAGCCACACACACACACACACACACCCAGAGCACACCCACCCAGAGCCCCCCCACACACAGCCCCCCACATACACACACACCCAGAGCCCCCCCACACACCCACCCAGAGCCCCCCACACATCTACACACCCAGAGCCCCACACACACACCCAGAGCCCCCCACACACACACACACCCAGAGCCCCCCCACACACACACACCTAGAGCCCCCCCACACACATACCCACCCAGAGCCCCACACACACACACACACCCAGAGCCACACACACACACACACACACCCAGAGCCCCACACACACACACACCCACCCAGAGCCCCACACACACCCACCCAGAGCCCCACACACACACACACCCACCCAGAGCCCCCCCACACACCCACCCAGAGCCCCCACACACACACCCACCGAGAGCCACACACACACACACACACTGAGAGTCCCACACACACACACCCACCGAGAGCCCCCCACACACACACCCACTGAGCCCCACACACACACACCCACCCAGAGCCCCACACACACCTACCCACCCAGAGCCCCACACACACACACCCACCCAGAGCCCCCCACACACACACCCACCCAGAGCCCCACACACACACCCACCCAGAGCCCCCCACACACACACACCCAGCCAGAGCCCCACACACACACACCCAGAGCCACACACACCCACCCAGAGGCAGGGCAGCCCACATCTTACTTCTTGCTGTTTGAACGATATATTTGGGGACTAAGAGTGTATTGCTACGTTCTCCCTACCTCTATTTTTGTTGAACTGCATCTTCAAACCACACCAAACAAAATAATCTGCTAGAGGAATACTTTCAAATAAAATGTTATGATGTTATGATGTTATGTTACAGATTACAAAAAATTCACAGAAACCTGTGGTATGGGGAGCACTGTTCACTCATACACAATTACGTGTTATGTTTTTTTTCTTTTTTTTTCTTTTTCCTATCTATACATCTTTCATCAATTTAAAGCATTGTGTTCAAAAGCAAATAATAATAAACATGTGGGTATTCACAAGCTGTATCAACAGTCATACAGGTCGGACTGAAAGCATGAAAAAACACCAAAATAAATTCTCTTCGAACAATGCTCTGTATTTCCTTTCTTCAAAATAGTTTTATTCTTCTTTTTCATCAATGAAAGTTTGGATTCCTCAAACATCTTATGAAGCCATGTCCCAATGCATTTCGGTATGCACCTTCTTCAGGGGAATGTGCTACAAATAACATAAAGGTCTATCACATATGTATCAAAGAAAATATTTATCAAAGAAAATATTTGCAGTTTTCATACAGCACTTAGTTTTCATGAACAGAAACCAGAAGATCTTTATAAATAAAATGTGCCTACGTTCCTTGTGCAATAAAACCATGCTCAACAAAGTTCACCTGCCACCTGTTAATCCAAAACACGGTGTACAACCAATACTGCCACCACCTCCTACTCACTACATGCAGATGTGATCAAACGTCTACTACAAATAAAACCACGTGTGCTGCCTAGTGATCCATAATTCAAGAAGTGCCACGAACGTGCACTCTTACCTTCACTTACAGCTACATGAAATGAAATTCCGAACTATCCTTATTCTGAAAAGTAACAGCAACACTGAAAACCTTAATCTGATGTCCCCAATCTTAAAAGTGTGATCAGTCTAGTGCAAATCGACCAGTACTTACTCGGTCCTTTTTCGACCCCACGTCTTAATGCTTATAGAGGTTTCTTAACGGGCTCGCGTTTTTACTCTGAAATGTAAAGGCAGGAGGACTCCTTAATGTTACATTCAATTTTATGAGCGTTGCTCGAGTAAAACCTACAGAATATGTCTCACCTCTTACTTCAAGTATGCTGCGTGGTTATGGGGTTCTTCCGTGTACCTCTCCCTGCTCGATCAGAACTGTGTTGGAGACGCCGGTACACGGCGTCTGACATCATAGCGTGTTTTAACATAGAAAACGGACTGCGCGCTGCCTTGTCCTCATCCAAAATGGCGGTTGCGCTAATTTTACTCGGGATAACTTAGACAGGAGATACTATTCCAACATGTATTAACTGGTGCTATACTTACCTAAAAAACATAAAATACGTGAATGGTGCCTATTATGTCCATAGTCAAGTGTTGTTGGTGAGATTTATTGAGCATAGTTACCACATGATGTATACAAACAGGTACATAAAAAATGCATAAAAAAAATTGCAAATAGCAGCACTCACGTTGCAATACTAAATTTACAAAAAGTGTATCATTTCAATCTTGTCATTTAGCCCATAGGGGGTCAACGTCCTCAGGGACTTGATCCAGTATGTCTCTCTTTGCGCCAGCAATTTTATTGTGTCAACATGTGTTTGTACCACCAACCTCTCTAGTACAGTGTATTTCAATTGAGGTATCGTATGTCCCCTCTCATGCCAATGTACTGCCAAACATGATTTCATGTTTTTTGTACGTATCATACTCTTATGTTCGGTCATCCGAACCTTCACCTTCCTTGCAGTGCGTCCAACATAAACAAGTCCACATGGACACTTGATCGCATAAATTAGACCACTTGAATTACAATCTGATGTGTGTCTCAAGGTTATCTTTTTACCTGTGTGCGGGTGCGCAAAAGTATTTCCTACCAATACATTGCCACAATGACCACAGTTGTGGCACTTCATCATACCTTTCTGACCTAGATCCGCTTTTGCCACCTTGCCTCTGTTACAGATTAGCAGAGGTTATATACTGCATTACACTCAGCAGGTCACTTAAAGAACACGGCAAGTGCCCTTCAAAAAGTATGGTTTTAACATTTAGGAGTTTTACATCAAGGCACTAGCACTATTCAACGTTGAATTTCGGGAGTGTTTTCACAGGTTATTAACCACAGTTTAGAAATGTGGTTTCATCACTAATCATGCGTTTTCGCTGTCAAGATGGAAAAGGCTACCCTTCAAGCTGTTAGCAGAACAGACAATTTGTATTGTTTGTACTGGCAATCACTTGGCCTCCTGCTGTGTGCTGGGGGGGGAGAGAGAATTCAACAAGGTTTTCTGGTGTGCAGAGGGTACCATGGACGCCGCGTCCCTTCAAGTTGCGTTACTATGGAAGAGAGCGAGTAGAAACTCCTGTTACAGAATCTATTACCCTCCTTTGGGAGTAAAAGGACGCACGCACACCCATCCTCATGTCCGCTGGTGTGTGTAAAACTCGCAGCTCTGATCAGTTTGTATATATATTACACACACTAGTCTGTCTAAATACTTAATTTCGATCACATTGATTGGTAGAATTTGGGATTCAAGCGTGTAGAATGGCTATTCGGAAGTAAATTACTTGCACAAACCATACAGCGTATGGGTAATCCAAGTTAATGTGGAATCTCAGAACATATACAATATAAGTATCATGACTTACTACCACAAAATAAAATAGAAAGCTATCAAGCCTGTGACCTACATGCAAGATTAGAGATTCAGGGACAGAGCTGCCTTTATTTATTTAAAAATATGTTTATTGTCGTAGCAAGGTCACCATTACATTTTTATTCGTTTCGGGGACAGTGCTGCCTTTACCACTCTCGCAGGAACATAAAACATCAAACCCAAAGTGTATTTTGACTTGAGGCCCAGTTAAGAACCTGGTACACTACCATCTTATAATTTACAGAAAGCACCGCTATGGTCCCTAGGCTATCCTGTGTCTCTAAGATGCCTGGTAGGTGGGTGGACATACGTGTTATGACTTTCTTCCAAAACCCCATGCACTACTCACAAGCAGGCTACAACGTCGCTTGCGGGAAATTAAAAGCCCGCGTCTTGATCGATATTTTAATCCAAAATTTAGAACACGGAAGATGGCCGCGCCTGGTCCGCTGCCCCTCTGTCTCTCTCTCAAGACCACACCACAGCCAGAAGCCCAGCAAAGCACTGTTTAAATTCAAAACTGCCCGCTTTAAATACCTTTAAACTGCTTCCCGTCAACGATTGGCCACCTCGGAAATCCTACTTCGAGCTTATTGGACAGTGAGTCAAAGTCTCACATTTGAGAGGTACTGGCTTCATTTCCATGTACTCAGGGGGTCCTTGATAAATATTTACACAATTTTCCCACAGCCTGTCTGTGCAGGGCCACTTTATTGTTGTTTTATTCACTGGATACATTGTTATTCCTTTCCTTGCTTTAAGAGCCATCATATATACCAGATAATTTATATATAGATCCATATAAACATTCAGAGCATATGGCTCTTCAAAAAACCTTTGGATTTACCGACGAGGAATTTGAGACACTAGTCGGTATTTCAAGTTCTTTTAGTCACCCTTCAAGCGAACCCCTGCGTCATAATGATGACACTAAAAAATTACTGGACCTTAAGAAAAAACTAACACGTATTGAAGCCCACGGCGAATTTATGTTGGCCTATCTCCGCCTGGGCATTATTCCATTAGGTCTCCGTGTTAAAAACATTCCCGGTCTCTTTGTACACCACAAGGCATTTCTTGACAAATGGAGCAGAATTGCTAGCAGGTGTTCGAGGGACCTGATGATGCTAATAGTCGAAACCGCGAAAGAATTAGCTGCGGAAGTAAGATCAGATATCGATGAGCTTGAGGATAAAATCAAAAAAATGGGCAATATAGACGATGCAATGAAAAAAATTGCTGAGTGCAATAAGGAAGTAGAATCGTTTTCCAGCTACTTAGATAAAAGAAAGAACGATAAATTACTTAAAGACAAACGATATGCTACAATTGAAAATACCTACCCCTATTTAACAGTAGATTTTTATAAACAAAACCATTTCACTACAGACAACAGTGAAGTACAACAACGGGTAAACACCTTTTCCCAAAGTTCAGACTCAGAGAATGAGACTGAAGGGTATTATGAACCAGAACCCAATTACAACTACAATTCAGGTAGAGGGGCCCGCAGACAGCCTTTTTTAGGGAACCGAGGGATGGGACGAGGACGTCCCAGAGTCCACTTTCAGGGACAACCGAGAGGGAACTACAAACCCCAACACCATCAGCAACAACAACAGGAGGAACCACAATTTATTCGAGAGACAAGAAGCAGGCAGTATTGGAAGCAGGGAATATAATTCCCATCTTTAATCTTTCTAAAACTGATTTAGATTCTTCCAGTATTGCTCTGCTATCTAAAGGTCTTTCTTTTGTGCCCCATTCAACTCCAAACCTTTTTGAACTATATTGCGATATAATTTCTTTTTTTCGGAAAATACGTTTGAAAAGATTTTTCTCAACTAATGATGATACTGATATAGAAACAACCAATGCCAAATCTTTATGTCTTCCCTCGACCTTTAGTCCCTCTTTGGAACAACTAGGACCAGAAGTGGCCACTTTTGAGCTGGTCGTTTTAAAGAAATTGGACCAGGCCTTGAGATACATTCCAAAACCAATCTATAATATAGACAAAGAAGAACATCTAGCTCTATCAACTATTTCCACCAACAAAGATCTTACCATTAAGAGTTGCGACAAGGGAGGTGGGATTGTCCTTATTGACACTTCCCAATACGAACTAAACATGTTAAAAATGCTAAGCGACAAGACCTTTTACATCCCTACTCAAGCATACTCTTCACTGAATCTATCTAAAAAAATAAGATCTTTAACCAAAACAGCTTTAGAAGATGGTCACATCAATCTTAAAGAATTTGAATTCTTAAATCACAATCTGGGAAAAACAGCCTGTATATACGGGCTGCCTAAGATTCACAAAAACCCTTTAGATCCACCTTATCGACCCATAGTGTCAACCATTGGTACAGCTACTGAGCCCCTTTCCAAATATATAGATAACCACCTACGTCCATTTATATCTAAGATCAGGTCATATGTGCGTGACACAGGTGACATGATTCAAAAGACAGAAGGCTTAACCTTTACCTCTGGAAGAGACCTTCTAGTTACATTGGACGTAGAGTCTCTGTATAGCAATATTCCCATCCTTGGAGCAATGACAGCTACATCTTGGTTCATTGACTCATACAACATACCCTGCCCTAAATCATTTTTATTGGCATGTCTAAAAATTGTCTTAACTGACAACTTTTTTGAATTTGGCTTGAATACTTATCGCCAGATAAAGGGTGTAAGTATGGGGGCTTCAGTAGCGCCCTCGATTGCGAATATATATATGGCGGCCTTCGAAGCAAAAAACATCTATAATGAATTGGCGCCCTTTTTCGAGTCTGTCTCCCATTGGTCCAGATACATAGATGACATTTTTTTTGTCTGGACCAATGGGAGGGAGGCACTAGACGAGTTCGTCTATTGGATAAACGAAGCAGACCCTAATCTCCACTTCACGTCGCATATCAGTGATGAGAAGGTTGAATTTTTAGACATTGAAATTATAAATGATGATGGTTTTTTAAAAATGGATCTACATACGAAACCCACAGCAAGAAACACCTTGCTGCACTACAGTAGTTTCCACCCTAGATCACAAAAAGATTCAATTCCATTCTCTCAGTTTCTACGGGTTAGGCGCAACTGCACCAGCCTGGCAGACTTTGATAAACAGGCGATTGCGATGAGAAGTAAATTCATCGAGAGAGGCTACCCACACCGGCTAGTGAGACACGCTTATAAGCGTGCCCGCTATTATGATCGCAATTATTTGCTCCAACAAAAGCCAGCTAAAACCACCAACCAGGTGGTCTGTGTAACTAAACATTCCACCCTTGACACAAAAATTAAACAAGTCATAAATTCAAACTGGCACATTTTAAATAGCAATTGTACTCCAGAACTGAAACTAGCTAAACCACTATTTGCCTACAAAAGGAATAAAAACATCAAAGAACATATTGTTCGTTCACGTTTCCAACCTACATCGGACAAAAATCTTTTAACACAGAGGTCGATTGTATCAGGCAATCCGATAAAAGGAACTTTCCCCTGCTCCTCATGTTCCTCTTGTGCTAGTATCATAAGAGGAAAAGAATTCACACACAATGGCCACACAACAGTGGCAAAAGAAATGTGGAACTGTAAATCTTCAAATCTGATCTACTTTATACAGTGCCCGTGTCTCCTCGGGTATATAGGAGAAACATCTCGAACTATACAAACACGGTTAAATGAACATCGTTCAGCGATAAGAACCCACAAACTCGCTGCCCCAATGGTGAAGCATTTCCTAGAAAAGGGACATCAGGCAGAGGACCTTAAATGGAGAGTCCTAGAAAAAATTCATACTGCAGACTCCAATGGGGGTTGTGCCATCAGAAAAAAGAGAGAGGTGTTCTGGATATTTGTCTTCAACACCTTTCGAGAAGGAATGAATAGCGAATTGCCATGGGAGCACGCTATTTGCTAGAGCATCTTTTGACTCTCCCTACCGCAGCAAAAACAGCTTCTCACTCTTTATGATTAAATTTAAATTACCTAATAATAGGCATTCAGCAATAAGAAAAGTCAATCCCAGTGTTCTCCCAAGATGTAGTTCACCCTGCTCCCTTTTTATCTAAAGTTTAAGCTCCTGATTAGGGGAATCTTTCCCTGCACCTCACTTTGTCGTACAGGTGTAATTAAGCAACAACTAGATCGAAGGAATATTAATGCTCGACTTTTCTAAAATAACAAAAGGCATGGAGCCTCGTTAAATTCACACGCATTATTTTTTGTTTAATGGAAGTACAGTTTTTACGAATTTCAGGAAAAATAACTTTCCTATAGAAATCTTTTTTACTCTAAAAATATTGAAAAAACCAGCACCAAATCTATAATGAGTCATTTTTGTGCACCTAATCTTGAAGCGCTATATATTTAGAATCTTTTTGCTTGGATTTGACATCAGCTAAATCTGACTCTAGTCCCAAGTTAAAATATAGCTCCACTCCCCAATTGCTTTCCACTCGGTTAAGCTGGTTAATCCTTGTGCTATACATCAGCACCGATGTATATCCAGTGATATTTTACGTGGGAGCCATTGCTGATTCTTTCTCTAGAGAATCTGGTCCTTTTTTTACTTCTTCCTATTTTTTGGTCCTTCTTTCATGTTCACACCAGTGACATTTTACGTGGGAGCCATTGTTGATTCCTGCTCTAGAGAATCTGGTCCTCTTTTCATTTCTTCTTAATTTTTGGTCCTTTTTTTATGTCAACACCAGGTCAGGTGTACTCAATCATCCAATCAAATAGGGTATATATACAGGAAGTAAAGGCACTTTAAAATGCCGTCTTTCGTGGAAGGAGCATAGAACCCCCGTGTCCCGCCGCCGGAATCTCTGAGCCCTGTTGATATCTATTGGGTAAGTGTTCGCTAAAATCCCTATGCGGTAATTTTACTCTGATCACTTGTTTAGTTAACTGATAATCTCCAAAGTAAACAGTGGGTAACAGAATTCTCTCTCTCCTTTCCCCCCCCTGTTTGTTCATTTTACAGACAGGGAGTTATTTTAAACCACTTTGAAATCCATCGCTCCTTGAGCACAAGTAAAAAGGTAACTATCAGTCCTTCTTCTTTAAGAGACAGTAAGTCTATGAAGTCGCCATGCATTGACTGTTCTCCAAAAATTGATGCCAGAATTCTTTCCATCCATTCTATAGGCAATCTCGCCATTTGTTATCTCCACATCAGGAGGACTATATCTTTTGGGATCCACAAAAATATTCATTATCGTGGCCATAAATTTTAACTCCGGCAGGCGGGTCTAACTGAAATCCCACTCCTCACTTAAGGTACCTTCATCCTCGAAAATGAAAATGTTTTCAAAAAACTACTAATGTATCCTCACTAACTGTCTAGTTAATATAAAATATCAAAAATAGAAAAGATTTAATAAACTAAAAGAACTCATAATTTCTTCTAGGAAATATAGAAATTCAAAAATCAACAATCAAGACAAACAAATTACATCGTGTGACTATGGAATATCTATCTGCAAACCTTAACTAAAATAGGTAAAACACTAGCTTGGTCCTTTCATTAAATATGGGCTGGTTAGAAAATCATAGACTACACTAAAACAACAATCAATGTTCATGAAATGTCTATGTTTTTTAGGGTCTAGAATATCTTCGTCACCTAACCAAAGAAAAGAAAGTCATTATACAGATAATCCAGATTGAGAACATCAAATAGCATTAATATACTCCGTGTTTTTTAAGTAAGTGACCTTATCTATGATATGAATGTATTGTATACCATTGTTTAAGTCCCGCGTTGATAGCACGCTGCGAATTGCCACCATTTAGAATATTTCGTATTTTCCATCACTAATATCAATCATTTGATTCCTCGCATTTGCCATCCTATGTAAGAACCCTGCTTCCTCACCACCAAAACTTGGGAATAATCTATTTAGTATAAAGGTATCCACTCCTTCTCCCTTTTTTGGCCATTATCTCATATAAGAATATATGAGTTAAAAGGATTCACTCCATTTTTCTATTTTTCTTGATGATCATTAAGGCAAGGAAAAGAAATCCGTCAAAGTATTATTGTAATATTAATAAGCTTGGTCACAATAGAATGGAAAGTCTGAGACTATTAGCCTAACATTGGTTTGTTTTAATTTTCTCTGTGTAACATAATATAAATTGATGCATTATTGTACATAATATTTTTTGTTTTATGGAATTTTCCCATTTCAGATACTATCGTGGCTGCTCCAGAAGAAGGCGCTGGTTCGCCGAAACGCGCGTAGAGATTATTTTAGCCACACCTTTCTCTCTTAAAAACTGTGTTCATTTTATATAACCTTCATTTGTTGGATTATTTGTCCTTCTCTCTTAAAGTGTTGCTGTGTATTGTTGATTTATTATGTCGCATACAATTTGTGAATATGTATTATTATTTTAATGTGTTTTTTAAAAGAATTTATGAATAAAATTGAACTACCCCTTTTTTACAAACAACCTATGTTTTAGCTCAGTTCATTTCGACCACTTATTACGTTCTGTTGCCTAGATTGATACATATCAAATTATTTGCTTTTCCCTGGTCTAGGAACTTCATTTCCATGTACTCAGGGGGTCCTTGATAAATATTTACACAACTGGCTTTACCTATGCCTTTGATCATGCTAGGCACCATGGCCAACAGAAAAAACAAGTCTGGAACAGAGCAACAGGTCGTTTCGGGATTCGGGGGCGTGTTTGCGTGCGTGCTCTCCCCTTCCCATTGCCTGGAAGGTAAAATTCCAGCCAATGGTAAGAGGAGAGGGCGGGACTTAAAAAAAGACCCAGAAACGCCCCCGAATCGCATTCTGACTGGGAAAGACTGATTGACAACGATGTCTTCCAATGGCTAGCCTCCATTTATGGAGCTCGCCAATGGAAGAAGGGGCAGATTCAAGTCCCCCATACTGTGAGCAAAAGTTTTCGCCTGGGCAGAGCACTGCTTCGCAGTGCTACCGCCAGGTCAAAACCTAAAAATGTGCTCCAATGGTGTTAATGTACAATGAGAAAGTATAAGTTAAATTCACACGATACATTTCAAAATGTGAATCAGGGGTCCTAAACACATCTGTATTTAACAATTAAAAATATATTTGCTGATAAATTTTCTTTAAAAAAAAACTCTTTTTAAATAAAAGTGTAAATGTTGTTCATATATCAACATAAACTTTGTAAAGCTTCAAATATCTGGTTAGCTTGTGTGTTAAAAAGATAATATTTTTTAGAACATTTTAATATGCCAACACACCTATTGATTTAAATCTCATATGACTTTAGAGATATTGAACACATCAAGCGCAATGCTTCAGGTACATATGTTTAACAAAAATGCAAACGTGTTTTAAGCTATGTCAACTATTTAGCATTTTAAAAACCTTGGAAGTATTAACTTAAAAAAGCATATTATTTGGGATTTAATGGCACTTTCGGGTGAATGGAAATCCCAAATTTTCATCAGATCAGAAAAAACCTTCTGCAAAAATAAAAGAAATGCCTTTTAGGATATACGTGTTGTTTCTATTTAAACCATTCTATCTTTCATTTTAAGGTGGAATAAATCGCCCCTGCTTAGGGCTTAATTCTGAGTTGCCATTTATTTAGTGCATGGACACTAGAGGGCTGGACTCTCCAATTAGGACAAGTATCCCTGCACCAAACACCAGATACTAGAAGGTATTTACCCTCAAATGGGCCACATCATGTGGACCATGTATTAACAGGTCAATTCCTGCCCGTTAAACCTGATTTAATATAATTTTCAATCCCATTACCACCAGCTCACAGAAGGTGGTAAATAGGATAGGAAATTGCTGCTGGTTGGGAAGAGGGGTCTGGGCGGGCAGCCGGGCCAGGTAAAGTAGACTTGAGGGTTAAAGAGCATTGTCTGCTCTCCCTGTGGTGCTGGAGGGGGCAGACATAGGCCAGCCAGTGTTTTTCCAGCATGCAAGTGGCCCAATATTTCTGGCCCTAGTCATTTCTGGCCTGAAAACACCTGAGCACTTGTAATGTGGCTAAATAGTATCCTATTGGGAATACCTCTTAGCCATACTGTCAGTGAGGACCTTAGTGGTGTTAGACACATTCTAAAATGTGTTGTTTTAGTTTTCCTTTCTTTCCTATATACATACATTCTCAACTGTGTATTTAGATTTGTGTACAACTCTTTTGCCACCGCTTGTTTTTTAGTTAAGTGTCAACAGGTAAGTGCTAGTGGAGCCATCAAATTTAACCTGACTTGAAAAAGATAAAGATTGCGTTTACTCAATTCATCCCCTTTATACTCTCTTTTATTATTACAGGGAGAAAAGTGAACTGGAACATGAGAGAGGAAAACCAAACCCTGATTTCAGAGTTTGTTCTTGCTGGTATTTCCAACATTGCAGCAATTCAGAGCATCCTTTTTGCTGTGTTTCTACTCATTTACCTGATCACCATACTTTCAAATTCTATGATCATATTAGTAACATCTCTGGACTCCAGACTCCACAAACCAATGTACTTCTTCCTGAAGCACTTGTCCTTCCTTGACGTCTGCTGCACCTCAGTCACTTTCCCAAAGCTACTTCACATCATTTCTGGACACCATCACATATCGTTCATGGGATGTATCTCACAAATCTATTTTTTCTTGGCTCTTACCAGCACAGAGTTCTTAATTCTTACAGCAATGGCTTATGATCGCTATGTCGCAATCTGCAACCCTCTTCGCTACTCAGCCCTTATGAATCACAGGGCTTGTCACTTCCTGGCTGCAGGATCTTGGGCACTAGGTTTTTTGGACACTATGCCACCTGCCATCTTATCATCCCAGTTGTCTTTTTGCAGCTCCAATTATATCAATCACTTCTTTTGCGACCTTGTGGCCCTGATGAAGATCGCCTGCGGTGGTACCCACCGTCTAGAAATTCTTATTTTTGCAGAGGGGTTTTTCTCAGGACTCATGCCCTTTGTGCTGACTATCACCTCCTATGCTCACATCATCTCCACCATAATGAAAATAAGCTCTGCGTCCGGAAGGAGCAAGGCCTTCTCTACCTGCACCTCACATCTTACTGTTGTTATGATATTTTATGGGACAGTTCTTTGTATGTACATGAGACCTACATCTGTCTATGCACTGAATCAAGACAAGCTCTACTCTGTGTTGTACATTGCTCTAATTCCAGTGTTAAACCCGATGATATACACTTTAAGAAATAAAGATGTTAAAGGGGCTCTAAGAAAAATGATAGGTAGGCAAGAGTGTGCTGAAAGCACCTGAATCACTCTGTTGGTGTTAACACTGACACATTAGATGATGAATTTGTTATGCTTCATGTGTTTGTGGAAGAAGGACATGCATGCACATTTATCGATATGGTCATAAGATACACAGTGGCGATTGAGGTGGAAGGAACTCTTTTATTGATTCAAACATGATCTATCTAAGATCCATATTCCTATAAGTGAATTTTCCTTTAATACTCAACCGCTTTACTTTAAACAGACACAGCCAGCAAGCGATGCCAAAAGCTGAAGTGTCTTCTCCGCAGCCGCCTTATATCTCTATTGTTATATATCCTGTGGCATCTGAATCACCTATACATCTAACTCTGAAGTTGGTACCATCCTCCTCTATCAAATAGAACATATGGCCTATCCTCCATCCATAGCAATGGGGCCTTTACTGTAACCACTTGCATTAGTATACACCCTCCCAGGTAAATTCAGCTCCATTGCTTGTGAGATTGCTATTGACTAGGATATGCTTGAGGGATACATATGTTTTCTATTCCTGACATTCTAGAGTCTGCAAACATATGATTCCGTTGGTCCTGCCTATCCTACTTCAAGAGAATGTTTTATGCTGGTCACAAGATGTCTGTTAAAAAGCCTGTTTAATGGGAGCTCAAAACAAATTAATTTAGATCTCGATGGCTCAGCTGGCAAACAACTGAGTTGATGGAGATACCCCTTAAGTCAATACAGGTGCAGCCAGCCCACCATATTTCTATGTACCATTGGGTGGGCACTTTTTTCACCAAAACCATACACTGATGGCAGATTAACCATGGTGGATCCATGGGAAAATTGAGGCCTTATCTTAAGAAGATACAAAAGCAATGTTCTTGGCATGCTGGCAATTTTTGCTTGGCCTTTAGTGCCCTTTTCTTGCTCACTGCTTCCTTGTTTTATGTGGCAGAAATGAAGAGAAATATGCTGGTGGACAGGGTGTAAGAAGGCCCACCCTAAACATGGCAGGCCATCCATGCCATGGTCATGAGAAGATGCATGACGCTGTGTGTTACCCTGATGTTGGATCTGGCAGTGACTCCACTGTCAAGAACGGTTGCCTCCCCTGCACTCTGAATGAGGTGGTTGGTGTAAAAGTTTGGCTAGTGAGACAACAACAATGTTGGTGTCTACCACGTAAGTGTCCACCTGCATGGCCACAAAATACATGCATTGCAAATGCACTGTTGTGATGGTGCCTTCTTCCCACCCACTCAATCATCGTTACTACAGAAGGTCAGCTGTTTGTGATTTGTTTCTGCTCATTCAGGTCAATAGTAGGTTGTTTCGTCTCATGAGCTATCCAGAGTAAAAGTATAGCAGTGTAATTTCAGTATTTACAAGTTCACGGTCACATAATTGGACAGAGAGGTTGAAAAGTAACATTATCAGTCTGTCAACTCTATTCTTCGGTGTTGTGCTACTGTATTTTATTATCCACATCTGCATGAAACCAACACTATTTCCAGACATTCCTGGTGGTCTCTCCATGATCACACTATTCGATTGGCATTGAAAAAATTAAAGCTTTATTATTACAATTACTAGACAGAAGAAGATCTTGAGCATTTCCCGACCTTGGCACCTGCCATAGACACTGCTGCAGGATAGCATGATGAGTTTTCTAAACAAGTGATTGATTAAAAGCTCTCTTTACGTGTGAGCATCACACGGTGTGGAAAGGCATACATTTTACAATTGATTTCAGTTACCCAATGAACCCTCTGAGTGATATCCAGCAGAGAGAATATAAGACTTACAGTACAAATATCAATGGCACATTATACCTTTGTGTAAGGGATTTGATTGTGCTTCGCTGTCACCACAATAACAAAAACAGTAACATTTACTGAGAGATAGGAATCCCACTTTAAAGGAAAGAATTGACCTGTAAACAGTGTGGGAAGACACCTACTTTCTGTTAAAGAATTGAGCATTTCACCATTTTGTGCAACCACACCACCAAGAGACTGAATTTGATATTGAAAGTGAAGAAAGAGTCCTCAGATCCAAAGATGAGGTCTAGTTGATGATCTCATGTCTACTGAGTCAACATGCAATGAAATATATTGTGTGGATGTGGATCACTGTCTTCCACCAATTTATGAAATCTGCATGGATAATATTTGCTCTGAGATGCTTGCAGATTCAGGATCACCTTATACAGTTATATCAGATGCCTTCATAAGATGTCAGGTTAAAGTGTTTTTAGAACTTGATATAAGAACCCTTTTGTAACATGGAAATGCCTTTAATGTAGTTGCACCATTCATTTCAGAAACTGAATTCAGTGAATGGGGAACTTCAGGGAAAGTGTATGTTACTTAGATATGTCAGCATCCTTTAGGCCGGCAGTACAATAAGCATGATGCATTTTTTGTTTGACTCTTTCCATCATATTTTGTTGTATACATTTCTAATATAGTACAAACATATGTGGCAAGTGTGTAATAAGCATGGTACATAGTGATCTCAACAATTAACAAAAGTGTGGTAAGTTGAAGATTAAATGAGTTTGATATAAACAAGATAAAACAAACACAACAATTCTGATAATATCAACATAATAATGCTAAGAATGATTCATATCTTGCATTTCAAACAAATGTGCTAAACGTCTGTCCATCACAAACTCACCTCCGCACCCCAATAAGAATCATCATTTTCTTCCCTTTCATCCACTTCTGATGACATCACAGCCCTCCAGCTCTGCTGTTGCTCCTTCCTCCAGAGTCCACATGGCAGCTGGTGGACCTTTTCCATCAGCTGCCGGTCACTGGGCCCCAAATAGCTATAGAGCTCAGGATGCTGTGACAAAAAGGGACACACATGCTTCTGATGGTAGTGCAGGGGAAGCAGCAGTTGACACTGGATGGTGCTGAGCTGCAGTTAGATTGTCAACAGGCTAAGTCTTTATAGGTGAAGAGTCCTCAATTAGTCACTGATTGCATTCACATGGCTCACCAAACTCTTCCAGCTGCCCCAGCATTCCTGTACTTTGGTCACCGAGAGAGACAGAAAAAGCCACCCTGTGAGGAAGCCGAGGACTTCTCATTGACTGAAAATGGAGATGTGCAACATGTGCCATGTGCCTAAGTATTTTGAAGAACAACTCACCATTGAAAAACTGGCAAGCCTCTTCTGAAACAATTTCAAGCTACAGTAGGCTCTGAGGTCCAACAGACAACAAGTAAACCTCCCTTAGCCAATCCAGTGATGATAAGAGTTTCATCAACTAATAAAACATCACCATGGTGTCTTCACTACTCTTGAATATGGTTCTTCTTATATTTCTGGTCTGAAGCATCTGGGTGCCTAGACAGTCCTGTTACTAACCATGAATGTCACCTCAAATAATAGAAAATCAGCGAAAAGAACAGGTAGAAGCCAACCCTAGATGCACAATACAAAGAAAAGAAAATGGCCACCCCTGCCTGTGAGGCCTTTTCCAACTTCTGTTTATCGAAATGGTTGTTTTTCACTGATAAAGAAAACATCAGGATTAAGAGGTAAAATCTACCAATACCTACTTGAGGCTGGCCTTTTGCCTCTCTCTGTGGAGTTCCTATGAACTACTGTAGAAAGCTAAGGGTGTGTTAGGCATATCTGAAAAGGGGACATTAGGGTTGGAGTTAACTCTCAAACGTTCTCTAGCCAAGTTAATATTTGGTACCAAGGATGCTGATGTTCCTCTCTCCCCCTGATCCGACATTCCTAATGCTATCTGATCCTAATGTAAAGTAGCTTTGTTTCCCCCCTGCTCCCCTCCCCCCTTATTTCTCTTACTGATGTTCTTTTTCACATTGTGATGCGCTTTCTCCCCTACTTGAACACGTACCCAGCTGTATGCCTACTATTGCCTTGTTTGTTATTGTTCTATTTTCAATAAAAAGAGTTAAAAAAAAAAGGATGCTGATGTGACTAGTGCATGTTTATAAACAGTTTGGGACCAATTCAAAAAATTCAATTTATAGTACGTTTAGTGATACCACAATAGCACTACTATGTGTGTGTCCTCAACCTTATCCTATCATTTATGTCTAGAGTCCTCCGCACCAGTAGGTATACATTTCAGTAGTACATTTGGGAGGGACTTCGGGGAACCGCTGGCAAACGGAGAACATTTAAGACTAAATGGGAGGAGTTAAGTTAGGGCTGAGGAGAGGTTTAATGATGGGCCACCCACAAAAGGGGAAGCTCATTCCTATTGACAGTCTGCACTTCTATAATTACACAGCCAAAAGAGACCCAGAACAGTTTTACCTGTACTCCAGCTCAGAGCTGAAGTAAGTCCAGCACACACACGGCACCCACTGGTACTGCAACACCCTCCCGCAGGAAATAATGAAGGAAGGGGCTTAAAATAAAATCCCAATGGAACCAATGTTGAAGTACATTAACTTATTTTAACTTTTTAAAAACAGGAATTAATCTAATGTAATGGTAAAAAATGAATGTAAATAAAACGTATGAATTAGTTTATTAAGGGAAATGTTAATAACGTTTTTTATTTAAACATTAATATAACTTTTCAATAATTAAATTAACTTAAATTCATTGTGTACACAACTTCAAATATTTTTACTACATAATAAATAAACATACATGTTACACTTTTGGTGGAATCTTTCATATATCGGTTAAAAGTGTATGTGTGTGCATGTGGGTATGTTAGTGTGTTATCCTTTGCATCTCTCTCTTCATTACCGCCTTACAAATACAGGTTGCAGATGCAAGACCAGAAATATGAATCTCTGCCCAGAGTGCAGTGAAAGTGGCAGAGTGCGCCAGTGATATCTTTTGCCTGCAGTGTGGGGCCTGGGACCTGACATTGTCATATTTCACCAGCAGTACACTAGCAGCACTGTAGATGCACAGCACTAAATTTCACAAGGTGGGCATGTTCAGAGCTGTACAGCTCAAGGGCTCTTATTCTCCAGCTGAATCCTGCTGTTCTCTTATGCTCCATAACTATGCTTCTCCTACAATGTACCATCAGAGGTGTGGAGGTTTAACCTATTCCTTCTCCAGCAATGGCGAGTTCTTTTTTTAGATCTGTTCGCAGGATGGCACTGTCGGTGTTGTACAACCCCAGGAGTGTGAGCATGGCCACTTTTAGCACTGGTGGAGCTCTATGCGACAATGTTTCTGCAGCCCCCCTTGCCTCCCCAAAGACCTCCTTCTCTGCGGATTCACTCACTGCCATCCGTTGACAGTGCCCCTCCAGTCTCCATAACCACTCCCTCACATTTACCAGTGTAGAGACAATAAATCATATGTATGTGAATCACTGCATAGGAAATGTTACATACGACAGTGGACACGAGGTTGTAGGAGTCACTTGTCATCCATACTCGTAGGCAGGATAGTTTAAGAGTGCTGGGTCTGGAGAATCACAAGCTCAGAATCTAAAACGTAACACCATGGTTGGGGGTTGTCTTTGCTAAAAAATTAAAATCTACCCAATCAACCCTTCTTGCAACATTAGGAATATGAAAGACTGAGGGAACAAATCATACCACTCTAACCTATACCTTGCAGTTTGCATACAGCACTTTGATGACAGTCAATAGCTCACTATGCTATATTGAGATTTTAACGTGTAAACTGCAAGTAACAACAAGTGTGACCAGTGTTGCAGCAGAAATATCAACCTTCCGCGCTACATTATGATTGCTTCCAAAATGCCATTAGATAAAACTCCAGTCTCTCTCCTGCAGGTGCATTAATCCCCAGAGTGAACTTAACATTTTTATTTCTGCCTGGAAATTACTGGATGTGAGGAACACTGCAGCGGGGGCTTTTAAAACCATAAAATACTGGAAAACACCCCCATCCACAAAGTCAGTGCCCGGTGCGGTGGCACAGGTTGAACCACCCTAGAGCCGGCACTGAGTGTGGGTTTCCCAAAGCAATGCAATCTGTGCTGTAAATCCCCACCATCCTTTACTTTCTCCAGCAGTTATGTTTGTGGTTCAGGGCTGTAGTTCTTCAGCATTGTTTTCTTCTTCAGCAGAGCTCTTACCTTCCTCCTCTCCCAGCCCTCTCTCTCTCTGTCTTCTTTTCACTTTTCTCTATCTCTTTTTCCTCTTCTTTATCTAACATACTGGCTGTATCTTCTCTAATTGTCTGGAGTGTTGGAGAAAGTAGTAGATTTGCTAACACTAGCAGTCTGCCCTCAGAAACTGGCCCTGAGTGGCTTCAGCCAACTGGTATGTATGGCTCCAGTGGCTTTCAGCAATAGCAATAGAACTCCAGCTGTGCAACTTTTCTTCACCTTTAGCCTAGTATTGAAATGTCAGTACCGTAGACTTCTAGGAATGCTATTCTTCTCTATTAGGGCTAAGCCGGTGTTGTCTTTCTTCCTCAGAACAATGTTAGTACCTTTTATACCCTACACCAGTGCCTCCCAGACCTTTTAGAACCATGCCCCAATGTTTAGAACAACAAAAGATTGTGACCTACCTAGCTTTTAATAGACATGAGACCAGCATGTTTTTAATGTAACTAAAGCATCATGTGGTACTAATAAAGCTATATTACACATACATATTTATGTCTGGAAATCAGGTTTCAGTAAATAATTATCACTTGAGCACCACCAAATGAAGTGTCTTGATTTGTTTTGATCCAAATAAAAGCTTTTCCATCACACATCAGATTTACTGAAAACGTGCTTCCTTTATGCTTTCCTAACTATGAATGTGCACAGTTAAATTACAGGTATTTAAATTTTGTTGTATGTTACAAAAAATGGCACCCCACAGCCTTTACTTTCACACTCTCTGAATCCCAGCAAGATTGTCACATAATTCACTTCCCTTTCCTTTCTCTGACTGCAAGTTGAGAGTTTGCAAACACCAATCCTCGTGTTAAAAAACATAAGGGACAATTTGTCAGAAGACACAGCCTGACATTTGACCTCTGTCTGTGAAGCACAGAAAATGTGACAAGATATATACAGGATTTAAAGGCATCTTTTTGTATTACTTGCCACCAAAAACCTGCTTGTAACTCCTGCAGAATGTTGGTCAGTGCTATACCACTCCAGTAGTGAGGCTGTTCTCTCAACAAAGTCTTCTTAGATCTATATGTTCACAACAGTGTTGCTTGTCTCTGAGAATTTTCAATAGACTCTGGCAGTGTGAGTATACCCTGCCAATCTCAATGCTAGTGTTCATGGCTTCAGAAGGTGTTTCTTGGGTCTGCGTGTTCCCTACTCCGCATGCGTAGTTAATGCACCAAGATACATCTGTATGTCTTCCAGAAACAATAGACCGAACAATACACATACAATTTTCAATCTCCTAAATGAGTTATTCTCACGAGAAACAAATTAAACAAACAAAGTACAAACTGCTCAGATGTAAGATTGTATTCATTTCCGGTCAATTGAGTATACATTATGAAATATAAAAATACTTTTTTCTCTTTGCTTTACTTCCTGCTGGTCCTCCTTATTTCTTCTTCTCTTTGTTTCTTACCTGTATTTACTGGAAATGCACTTGGCAGTCTTGAGTGGGCTTGGCCATAATTTTTAAAGCGGCCTGGGGTGCAAACATGTATTTGGCAATTTTGAAAATTAACAAAGTGCAAATTATAACTCACAAATCCATATGTAATAATGATTCCTGTAAGGTATAAGAGATTCTTTTGGAAGCATGGTCACTATTTTTAGATTTCTAAATGGCAATTCGTAATGTGTTGCAAATTGGGAATAGTTGATCTTAATTTGGGAGTGCTACTGAGGCAGCAACTGATGACATCACAAACAGGAGATACCATCCCTTAGCAAATTGCTGGCCTGGAGACTCATAGATGAGGTGCACAGGAGAAACGTGAAACATAGAAACAATGTCAAGCCAATAGCTACAGAGAGAGGAAGGTGGTGGAAAAAGAGAACAAAACTTTTCACATATTGAATGTTATGTTATATTGTATGTATTTGTTAAGTGCACTATCACCTGCGAGGGTATCCTGCCACTAAGCAAGTGTGTGTGCCTAGTCCTGCCTATGATAGGTTGGTTAATTGAAAAGCCAGGTCTTCCACTTCTTGTGAGATTCAAACAGAGACCAGGAGGCTCTGAAGTACAGTGGTTAGCTGATCCACAGTTAAGGGTTGATGTAAGAGAATGCCTGTCCTCCTGATCTGTTTCTCTGTATGCGTGGGATGTTTGGGAGTAGAGCTGCCTGTGTGGTTGGTGGAAAGAGATTTGACTATTCATGTGGGTGCGGTATACGTTGTATAGTGTCTTGAGTGTGTGCATGAGGAGTATTGTAATGAGTGCATTTGTTGATTGGCAGCCAGAGGAGCTCACCGAGTTATGGTGTGATGTGAGTTCTGTATGGGAGGTTTAGGATGAGTTTGGCTGCCAAGTTCTGGATGGTTTTATTCTTTTAGTGAGTTGCATGGACATTCCAGTGTGGAGGGCGTTCCAGTGGTCCAATTTGCTGCTGACTAGCATGTGAGTGACAGTTTTTCTAGCGCTGGTTAGGAGTTATCTGACAATCTTCCTCAGCATCTTCAGGGTGCAGAAGCAGGATGCAGTGACAGTGTTAACTTTTATGGTCATGTCCAGTTAACTGTTGATAATTATTCCTGGAGTTGGTGCTGGGTGGGGTTCTGAGTTCGGCCGGCCATCAGTTGGAGATCTATGGTAAGATGTTCTTCTGAAGATCACTACTTTTCTTTTGTTGGGGTTGAGCTTGAGATACTTGGTTTTTATCTAGTTAATATTTTGGCCATGCAGGTGGTGACATTCTTATATTCGGGTCTTATCCAAGAGGGAGAGTATGAGTTGCGTGTTGCTGGCATAGGAGAGGATGTTGATGATGTGTGCTTGGATGCCATTGGCCAGAGGGAACATGTATGCTTTGAAGAGGGTGGGACTGGTTGATGACCCTTAAGGTACAACACAGATGCATTTGTGGGCTTTTGAGGACTACGGTGCCAGGCTGACTGTTTGTGTTTTATCCATTAAGTAAAAGCAGATCGATTGGCGGGTGGGTCCTAGGATGCAAATCTTGAGCAGGCACCTGATGAGGATGGAGTGTGAGACTGTGTCAAATGCTGCATAGAGGTCCAGGAGAAGAAGGGCTGCCATGTCTCCTCTGTCAAAGATTATTGGTGGTCTGTGGCACCAATCAGTACTGTTTCTATACTGTGGTTGGGCCTGAATTCTGAGTGGGTAGCGTCAAGGAGCTTGTGATTGCTGAAGTGGTTGGTGGGATGACAGTTAATGATTACCTTCTCTAAGACCTTCAACATGTATGAGAGGAGGAAGATGGGTCTGTATTTAGAAAGCATGGCTGAATCAGCAGATGGTTTATTGAGCATGGGCGAGATGGTGGCATGTTTCAAGGTGTCTGGGAATGAAGCCGAGTCTATGGGGCATTGAGGATGGATGTTAGTGATTCACTGATTGATAGCACACCCATACACACACACAACCACAAACACACCCCACCACCCAACAAAACACACAACCACACCCACACCAACACCCCCACCACACCCACAACCCCACCTAACTACACACACACAATCACACACACAACCACACACAGCCGCACACACAACCACACACACACACATACACAACCACACACACACACAACCACACACACAGACAACCACACACACAACTACACGCAACCTCACACAACCACACACAACCACAACCACACCCAACCACAACCACATCCAACGACATAACCACACACAACCACACACACAACCACACCCACAAACACAACCACACACAACCCCAAAACTTTACATATATATATATATTACTAGCATGCGGTATTACTAGATTATGTAACAAATATTAACAGGCTATTTGGAAAAGTGCTTCACTACCTGTCACAGAGGTCACCAAATAAAATATGGATTGGATTACAAGACAAAATTGATGCAATCAGCATCACCTAAATGACTACTTATGAAATACATAAGTACTGGTATGCTCTGAGCTCTCGCACAAACAACATACTGACATCAAGGAGGAAGCAGGTAGCATTTGAGTTGGTTGCTCAACTGCACCTCCAGGTGACTACCTGGAGGCAAAATACAAATGATCATTCCGCATGGAGGCAGAGTCTAAAGTTAGTGACATTGAATCATTCATGCACCCACCCACTGTGAAAGGTCAATGATGTACCCACTATACTTAATCATTGAGTGAAAATGTAGTTCATCATGCATTTGTAATGCCAGTGTAAGCCTTTACCTTTACTTATCCATGCAATTGTTCCATTATGTTGAGAAGGCTTCATGCCTAATTACCATTTATGGTTTGTTTGTGTCCAAACATAATTAAAATTATGTAAGTACATATCCCATAATTAACTTTAACAGCCGCCACTAGTATAGTCAGTAATGCTACTGATTGAAAACACCACTTTAAAATTCAAGATACGATACAGGTGCAAATTAAGGGTATACTGTTATTTATATCAATTTTATCATAATGTTTCGGTCACTAGGTTTTTTTGTAGGTCTATTCAGTTTAGACCTTTGCTTCATACAATAAATTCAAGCAAACTCTTAAAAGGTCCACTATCACCTTTCCAACAAGTATACTACACACACTTCGTTCTCCAATGGACCCCCCCTCACTCAGATGACCATGCTATACAGATTTGTCTACTGCTGCCATCTTTCTGAATGCCCCACTCAAGACCTTTTCTAACTGTATATGGATGAAGGGAAAGTTTAGTTCTTTTGACCTGAAAAACACATGACCAGATTTCTGCCAATCAATCTGTATGAAATTAACCTCCTATCAAATAACAAATCAAAGTAAAGACCATTTGTGCCATCTGAAAGTCTATAAATGAAGAAACCCCCAAGAACTTCACTGACATTTTTCTACCAACCAAAATAAAAAGAAATCTCCACCCCTGAAAAGACACTAAGCTCATCTCTTCCAAATAGCAAAGGAAAGGATTTGGTAGGAAATGCCTCCCTACAGCAAGGACATGGCTATTTAATGATCTTCTCACTTACTGCAAAACACTCTGGGGGCCCGATGTAGGTAAATCTCATTTACCGACTCTAGAATACCGAATTTTACCGATTCAGTATTCTAGATTCGGTAATTGAGATGTAGGTAATTATTCGGTAATTTTTACCGAATCGGTATGATTCGGTAATTACCGATTCGGTAATTGCCATTGATTCCTATGGGCCTTGAGGCCCATAGGAATCAATGTCAATTACCAAATCGGTAAATACCGATTCGGTAAAATTACCGAATTGTCAAGGGGGACAGGGTGTCACTTTGATACCCTGATGTACCCCTGATTCTGGCTTGTGTGCCATGTGACACACATACATGCCCTAAGGACATGTATGTGTGTCATATGGCACAGGTGTACATGCACAGATGTGCATGTACACTGGAATTCGTCATTTATTTTGTGGTAAATAACGAATTCTTAAGGGCCTGTGGATCTGTTTTCAGTGCCATCTACATCTAGATTTACCGATTCGGTAAATTTACTGATTCAGTATTTTACTGAATCGGTAAATATACCGAATCGGTAAAATTTAAGGCTCCTACATCTCCATCTCCAAATACCAGTCAGTAACGGCCGAAATTGGCCGTTACCGACCGGTATTTGGTGACCTACATCTGGCCCTGGGTCCGATTCATAAAGGTAAACTGAGACGGAAGTTGCTATCTTTATGACTTTCGGTATTCAAAAAAGGCACTAACAAGTATTAAAGTTAGACTTTTGTCTCAGTTTACTTTACATTTAGGTCTTAAGTTTAACTGAGATCAAATGTCTAGTCACAGTTAAACTTAAGACTAAAGTCTAACTTTACTCCTTGTAAATGCCCTTTGTGAATAAAGCAAGTCGTAAAGTTAGACTTTCGTCTCAGTTTATCATTGTGAATCGGGCCCTCTAACATGAAAGTCCTTTAAGTAGTTGCTGGGAAAGCAATCATTTTTAACAATCTCTCTATTTAGATTTCAAATTGACTCCTGAACTTTTATATGTAGTGTTTTCAGCAATTGGTTCATGCTTCTTCTTGTCCTATGTTCTCCCCCTCCAATTTCTCCTCCCCTTCCCCTTGAGAAGTAGGTGTTTAGGGGTACTGCAGCAACCGCAACATAATTATGCATGATTTCAAAAGGTGAATGTGCCATTAAAATGTCTTTAAACTTCTATCTTGTCAGATTAGTTGTACGTTCAATGACAGAGGTTAAATGTCAGGCTGTCTTCGGACAAATTGCTGCTTATACTTTCAACATGGAGAACGGTGTTTACTTTTTTCTTTTGTTTAGTGGTCTGTGGGTACAGGGAGAGTGAATGGAAAGGCTGTAGGATGTTACAATATTACAATACCTGTAAAACAACAGTACAAATATATCAAAATATATCAGCAGTTAAGAAGCACAAATGAAGCATATTTTTGTAATGTGGAAGTGTGATTAATTCATTATTTAATCCAATTATTTTGACATGCACTTTACTTACTGTACTCTGGGTAGGAGTAGCAATATAGCCTGTATATAACTACAAGCGCATGGTAGGATTTGGGACATACTTTAGTACATGGAACGGCGCACAGTTAGATATGTATATATTTTATATTTCTTTATATCTTTTTCCATGTTTTGTGGTGTACTATGTTAACACCCCTCCAGCCAGACATTCTACTGTTTATTCAATATTTTTGAGAATTTGGATACAATCTCCATAGCACAATGCACATAATTATTTGTGTGTATTCTTTTTGAATCACACCCCTTTAGCCGGGCATGAACATAGTCCAGACACTATAGAGACCGTCATCATTTTATTTACTATTATTTGAGATGCATATGTTCCAATATACGGATTACTATTACAGATAATTGTACATTTTAATATGTATTTTTAGTTTAGTGATATATTAATGCATTCTCCATAACAGTATGTGCATAATTTTTCATTGTATTCAGTTTGGATCACTCAAATATGAGCCTGCCATATTTGTACTTTGTTTTTCACCTAGTCCACTTTCTTTGTCAGTAATAAGTTGAGATGGTTTTGCCATGCTTGTCATGTAATCAAGGTCGATTTTCTGGCTGAAATGCATCAGGAGTAGCTTTTTATATAAATACATCATTTTGCTGCAATTGGTCCCTGAGTGAGCGTACATGTTTAGTTTGGTTGTTTGTTTTGCACAGCTATTGGCCTACATCAGCAGGACGCCCCACCCCCTTACTGGTCGCAGTTCTGAACTTGAAGCAAACGGACCCTGATATCTATATATCCCCACAAGGTAGTTATAGTTAGGATGACATTTCCATCGGCAAAGCATTTTTTATTTGCTAATAACTTTGGCACTTTTTTGGGTCAGAAGGGAGTGTGTATCCCTACCCTGAACCGCTTTCTGTTTTTTAATTATTTTTCTAGGACTGTGGACTAAGCCCTGTAGTTATAGAAGGGCTGCCACTGCATCTTTGTTGTTGCAGTGAAGCCAATCAGTTCTTATCTTTAAATCTCTTGGCTATGCGGATCCTCCGTAGCGTGATATATACATGAATTGTGAACCTAAACTTATGAAAAATTACTGATGAAGGACTTACACCGAATTATAAAAGGCATGCTGTATGGCCCAAGATCTAGCTTTGTGCCACATTTAATTTAATTCCGTTGAGTTGTTTTGCTGTATCACTGTTTAATATTTCCTTTGGAAAATTGCATGCGGAAAATCTGTTTTGGACCACTTGTTTTTCTCATCCCTCGTTTGATGCATCACCCGAAACTTTCCATGAATGAGGTGAGATGGATTGACCTTTTTTGGTAAGTTTTGTGCAGATTCATCAAAGTTGTTAGCAAATCATAAAATACATTTCCTATGGCAACTGGCTCCCAGATCCTACTACTCAGTGTTGGCTGCCACTGAGTAATATTACACAGGGGTTGTAGCCACTTTGTAATTATAGTTAGGTAAAAGTTTCCATAGCAAACTGAAAACTTTCGATGAAGGGTGTGCCCGAAGTGGGTGTGTTGGCAAAGTGAGATATGGTATAAAATATTGCCGGTGAGGTTCTGGCATAGGCTCTGGTCCACCAATGAACTTGTTCATTACAGGCAGGACCTTATTCATGTCATGAACCTGAATCAACGTGATAAAATCCCCTGGCTCGCTTTTGTAAAAAAAGAACTGTACTCCATGAATTTATCCGAGCTATGGGAGGACTCCGTACAAGGCTGTCGTAGGGTTTCGCGCAAAAGTTTGGTCCAAATTTATAAAGATAATAGACTAGTACTCCTGTTGAACGCACAAAATAGCGGCACTCTTACAGACCGGTTTCTGGAATCCAAAAATTCCTATGTATTTGAAAGTTTTATGGATTTTATTTTTCCCATCCTTGCGAGGAAACTGTTAGTACAATGGAGGCTAGGTACTCTGCCCACTAGAACATTCACTAGCAAATGGCTAAAGGGTATTGATAAAATTTGTCCATGCTGTAACACTCACGAGGAAGATGAACTTCACATTATGTTTGTCTGCCCTGCCTATAGCAAATCCAGAAAATATTGGTTAGCGCCTCTTTGCAGAAACTTGGGGTTTAGTAATTATTTACATGCATACAGAGTAATGAAAACCAGCACTCTCGCCCATATTGTGTTTGCGGTGGCCAAATTTCTAATGGCAGTTTGGCAGAATAGGAAGAAAAAAATCCTCTAATGTGTGGACATTGTTATGACCTGTTTTTAACCTCTTTTTGCCTTGATTAGGTGGGAAATCAGCTGTAAGAAACTGTATGAAATGTGTTTTTAATAAGCTAAATTTTACTGTGTTCTGTATTGTATCTTTTATGGTCTAAATGACCGAAATAAAGAATTTTTGGATTGGATTGGATTGTATAAAATATTACTTTACGTTAAGAAAACCTTTATTGTTAGATGAAAAAGTTACAGTATAAACTAACAATGACTTTGAAGTTCACCAGTTATAGTAACTATAACACATACCATCGCCATGCACTGCTTATAATCTCATATATTACATAATTCATGAAATATTCAATGACATAATTGATAGCATCACGAATGACATCTGAAATGACATCATTGATGACAACACTGTGCAGGGGCTAAATGTTCCTCTCTCATCAGATGTAACTACCTGAAAAGTCTTTTGAAAGCTGCAGTGTCTCTAGCATTATAAGTTATACCACTTGACTCAGTAGCAGCTGCTTGAAAGGTCTTTTAAATGACTGAAAAGATGCAAGAAGTATGTAGTGGTTCCTCCCAAGTCAAAAGATGCGGCTCATAAATATTGTTTTTTTAATAGGACCTTTTCTGGAAATTGTGGGGCATGCAAGACGGGCAAAGTGCCAGTGCCACAGGGCATTACTAGATGCACCCCTTGTCTGAGAAGCAAGTGCTTGAGAAGACCTTAACAAACCTGCAGTACCGCACTCTGTTACTAGATGTCCTCTCAAGTCAGACAACCAATCAATCAATCAGAGTACTTGTAAAGCGCGCTACTTACCCGTGAGGGTCTCAAGGTGCTGAATGAATGAATGAATGAATGAATGAAAACAATCTTGTACCGCGCAGACTTAGCCCGGTGGGGATCAAGGCGCCTAACAGAAAGAGTGGAGTAGGAGCCGGGAACCAGGTTACAGATATGCCTCGGAAAATAGCCATGTCTTTAATGCCTTCCAGAACAGCGAGATGGACGGTTGAGTTTTTAATTCAGAGGGGAGGGTGTTCCACAGTTTAGGGGCCAAGGAGGAGAAGGCCCTTCCTCCCCATTTGGCTCTGCGAAATCGAGGCACCAACAGGAGGTTCTTGCTGGAGGAGCGAAGGCTCCTGCAAGGGACATAGGGAGCCAGCAGAGCCTTCACGCCCCCAGCGCATTCGCCGGACAGGGCCCCATAGACCAGGCACATGATCTTGAAAGAGATCGTGGACTGGATCGGGAGCCAATGCAGGCTCTTCCTAGCGGCTGGAGCGGACGAAAGCCTAGGGGCATCGAGCACAAATCTGTCCGCCGCGTTCTGGACAGACTGCAGGCATTGTATAAGGCCTTTATTTACGCCGGAGTATAGCGCGTTACAATAGTCCAGCCGCGAGGCGACTAAGGCAACCACGATCTGTTTGCGGGCTTGCAGGGAAAGGTAGTGGGTAATTTTCCTGAGAGTTCTAATGACACCCCAGCAAGTGGCGACAGTCCTGTTCACCTGCTGTGTCATAGAAAGTGAGGGGTCGATCATCACGCCCAAGTTACGTGCTGAGTTCGTGGGTGATGGGCAGGTTCCAAGGGATGATGGCCACCAGTCATTTGACCAAATGTCCTGATTTTCACCGAAAATCAGGACCTCTGTTTACTCTCCGTTCAGCTTCAGTGAATTTAAGATCATCCACTGCGAGACTGCCTCCATGCAGTTCCTGAAGCTGACAGCGGAGGTACTAGCCGAGTGGGAGAGGGACACCATAATCTGGGTGTCATCGGCGTACGATACCACCTCCATCCCATAAGATCTTACTAACCTGGCAAGTGGGGCCACATAGATGTTAAATAGGCTGGGGCTCAAGGCTGACCCCTGTGGGACCCCACATTGCACAGGTATTGGCGGGGATAGAAACTCTCCCAATTTTACCTTCTGTTCTCTCTGGTCAAGAAAGGAGGCCAGGAGGCTCAGTGCCGGGCCTTCTACCCCTACCCCCTGAGGCGGGATGTTAGAATGGAGGGAGACAGGGTATCAAAGGCTGCTGTCAGGTCGAGCAGGACCAGGAGGGTGGTATGGCCCTGGTCAACCTTAGTGCGGATGTTATTGAGCACTACAGTGAGCGCTGACTCCGTGCTGTGAAACCTCCGGAAACCATGTTGTGACTGGTCCAGGAGGCCAGAGGTGTCCAAGAAAGCCGTCAAATACAGGTTGAGGTGTGTCTCAGGCATCTTTGCTGGGGCGGGAAGCAGGTATATACGCCGGAAGTTCTTTAATGTCTCTGGGTCTAAAGTTAGTTTTTTTAGCAGAGGCTTAACCACTGCACTCTTCCAGGAAGATGGAAAGATGCCCTCCGTCATGGCACGATTCATCACGTCGAGGAGGGGGGCAGTAAGACTTCCCTACAGTCTTTAAGGATTTTGAGGGGACATGGATCCAATGGGGATCCAGATTTAGTCTTACTTAAAAGCAGGTCTAATTGCTGGAAGGTAAGGAGAGGGAAATTGGACAGGCTCGCAGGGGGGTCCGTTGTCCGAGATTCTATGGATAGTGGGGCCAAGGGGAGAGGAGAACCCAACAGGTCCCTTTGCGATTCGAGGGTGGCATGGATGTCAGCTATTTTAGAGTGAAAGAATAAGGAGATCTTGTCACACAGCTCTTGGGAACCAACAATGGGGTCGGGAATTTGCATGGTGCACAGGGAATCTACAATTCTAAACAGTTCCCTCTGGGAAGTAAGGGAAGCGGTTAGGTTGGAAAAGTAGGCCTGCTTTTCCTTAATTACCTCTGCTTTGTACTCTCTAAGAAGGTGTTTATGCTTTTCCCTCTCCCTGCTATCCCAACTCACTCGCCAAAGCCTCTCCTGTTTCCTATAGCCCTGTCTTAGGAGTCTGAGGGTTTCTGAAAACCAGGGGGCCGAGGGTCTCTTCCTCGCAGAATAGCGGTATGAGGCGGGGGCTAGGAGATCCACTGCGGTAGCAATAGAATTGGAGAATTCAAGCGCAGCCATATTGACATCCTTCAGTGAGGCTGGCAAAGCGTTCGGTATAAGGGGGGGCTAGGGTATCATTGGAGATTTTCCTATAGTTTCGCTTAGGTTCCAGTTTCCTGGGAACACTCAACCTAGTGGAGGGAGGGGGTGATTAAAATTCCAAGGGGACAGCTAGGTGGTCCGACCATACCAGGGGGATGGGAGAACTTGTCGTTAGTCTATGGTCATTTGTAAATACCCCGTCTAGAGTGTGTCCAGCATGATGAGTAGGGCTGTTGACCAATTGCCGAAGACCGCATGCGGCCAGGGAGTCCAGAAGGGAGAGAGTTTCACTGGAGCTGGGTCTTCGAGATGGAAGTTTAGGTCTCCCATAACAGTCAGATGGGGGTAGCCAAAAAGGGGTTCTAGGATATTCAGTAGATTCTGACTGAACTCAGACCTGGGTCCCGGGGGTCTGTAGATTAATATACCAGCAAATGAGACAGAGAAAGGGGAGGTTATGGAAAAGTATTGGGCTTGGAAAGGGTCAGAGGGAGAGGAAAGGGTGTTGATGCGATATGTGGAGGATACTTTTGTACAGGATCCCCAGCCCTCCTCCCCTACGTCCCACTCGGTCCATCCTGGCTAGCGCATATCCATCAGGGATAGCGTTCACCAGTTCAGGACCAGAGGAGTCCGAGGCCCATGTTTCTGTGATGAAGACCCAAGAGGGCTTCCTGACAGAAACAAAATCAATAAAGGCGATGTTATTCTTTACCAGCGACCTAGCGTTGATAAGGAAAGCACTCTCCGTAATGGCCGAAGGTGTAGGAAATGATTTGACAGAGGGCCGCATACTCTGGTTATCAGCTGTTGTGGAAACATTGTTTCTATAATAGCAGCAGCAGCCGGGAGACCCCAAGAAAGCTTCAGGAGGGAGAGTGTGGTGGCAGAACAAACAGGGGGGTTTAAGGGAAGCTAGGTCATGATGGGAGTAGATATAGTGTACTCGATGGGCACCGAAAGCTCTATCTTCCCCCTCGCCTGCCCCGTCCCCTAGCGCGTCCTTAGCGCAGACGGGCGCAGACGGGCTGGACTTTGTCGCAACTTCGGTGCGCGTCCGCTGGTCACGGAGAAAGACACCTGGATTAAGTAGCGGTGCAGCTACAGAGCAGGACCCACGTGATCCTGTGCATCCAATCAGGCAGGGGTGCTCAATATTTGCCTGCGCCCTCCACAACAAGCGGGATATCCCGTGGTGGACCGGGGCGCTGGCCGGGAGGACGTGGATGCGGTAAGAAGCGCGATATTACACAGAGTGAAAATATTGCATTCAATGTTTTTAAAAATTAAAAAGGGGAGGGGGTGCCGCTTCTGCTCGAAGAGCCAGGTCTTGAGGAGTCTTCAGAAGGCGAGTAGGTCTTGGGTCTGCCGTAGGTAGGTAGGGAAGGTGTTCCAGGTCTTGGCGGCAAGGTAGGAGAAGGATCTGCCGCCGGAGGTTGTTCGTTGGATGCGGGGGACAGCGGCGAGGGCGAGGCTGCCGTAGTCCAATCTGCTGCTGACGAGGGCCTGTGTCACCGTTCTTCTTGTTTCGGTCGGGATCCACTTGTAGATCATGTGGAGGGTGTTGTAGCAGGAGAAGGAGACGCCGTTGACCTGTTTAGACATGGAGAGGGAGGAGTCGAGGACGAATCCTAGGTTGCATGCATGGCCGGTGGGTGTCGGTGCTGTTCCCAGTGTGGTCGGCCATCAGGAGTCGTTCCAGGCTGAGGGGGAGGGTCTGAGGATGAGTACCTCCGTCTTGTCCGAGCTTCAGACGGCTGTTCCTCATCCAGTCGGCGACGGGCTTCATTCCCTCATGGAGGTTGGTTTTGACGGTGTGCGGGTCCTTGGTGTCGGAGAGGATGAGTTGGGTGTCATCGGCGTAGGAGATGATGTTGAGGTCGTGTTGGCGGGCCACTTGTGCGAGGGGGGTCATGTAGACGTTGAACAGCTTTGGGCTGAGGGATGAGCCCTGGGGGATGCTGCAGATGATGTCGGTGGCCTCAGATCGGAGGGGCGGGAGGGAAACGCTCTGGGTTCTGCCGGAGAGGAAGGACGTGGTCCAGTCAAGGACCTTCTCTTGGATTCAGGCTTCTAGGAGGCGTGTCTTTAGAGTGCGATGGCCGACAGCGTCGAAGGCGGCTGACAGGTCCAGGAGGATGAGGGCTGATGTTTCGCTGTTGTCTAGTTGGTGCCTGATATCATCTGTGGCGGCAATGAGGGCTGTCTCGGTGTTGTGGTTTCATCTGAACCTGGACTGGGACGGGTCCAAGATGTTGTTGTCTTCCAGGTGGCGGGCCAGTTGCATGTTGACGATTTTCTCGATGACCGGGAGCAGGGAGATGGGCCGGAAGTTCTTGAGGTCCGCCTTGGGCTTCTTGAGGAGGGTGTTGATTTCGGAGTGTTTTCAGCTTTCTGGGAATGTCGCTGTTTCAAAGGAGATGTTGATGTCCTTCCGTAGTTGGGGTGCGATGGCAGCATCTGCTTTGTTGAATACGTGGTGTGGGCACGGGTCTGATGGAGATCTTGAGTGGATGGAGTTCATGACCTTGATTGTCTCGTCATCGTTGACGTTGGACCAGGAGGTCATGCGGTTGGCGCTGGTGATGTTCACAGGGGAGGTGGGGTCTGGCGTAGTCGGGGCGGTCATGGTGTTGAAGCTGTCATGGATGTCAGCGATCTTGCGGTGGAAGAAGATGGCTAGTGAGTTGCACTGTTCTTGTGAGGGCGGTATGTCGTTGGCGTTGGGGTTGGAGAGTTCCTTTACGATGCTGAAGAGCTCTTTGCTGTTGTGTGCGTTGTTATCCAAGCGGTCTTTGAAGGAGGATCTCTTGGCTATTCTGATGAGGTGGTGTTGTCTGCGAGTGGCGTCCTTGTGGGCTGCGTGGTTGTCCGGAGTGCATTGGTGGAGCAATATCTTCTCCAGTTTCCGGCAGGCGCGTTTGAAGGTCTGCAGCTCGTCGGTGAACCAGGTGGCTCTCTTGCTGGTGTGGTTGTTGGAGGGTTTCTTGAGTGGGGCGAGGGTGTTGGTGCCGTCGTCGATCCACTGTCTGAGGTTGCGGGCTGCGGCGTCTGGGTTGGTGGGGTCGGTGGGTGGGTTCTGGGTGAGGGTGGTGATCAGCTGGTCTTTGGTGACTTTGCTCCAGCAGTGGCAGGACAGCTGTTGGGTGTGGTGGTGCGTGGTTGGTTTCTTGAAGGTGAAATGGATGCAGCAGGGGTCAGTCCAGTGGAGTTTGGTGGTGTGGTCGAAGGCAATGTGTGTGCCTGTGGAGAAGATGTGGTCCAGTGTGTGGCCAGCGGCATGGGTGGGTGCGGTGACGAGCTGTTTGAGCCGAGTTTGGCGAGGTTGTCGATCAGGGTGGCAGAGTTGGCGTCGTTGTTGTTCTCAAGGTGGAAATTCAGGTAGTCCGTGGAGGCGAGTGCGTGGGTGCTGGCGAGGTCGGCGATGGAGTCGCTGAATTGAGCTTGGGGTCCGGGTGGTCTGTAGATTAGTGTTCCTTTGAGGGTGGTGTTGGGGTCGGTGTGGATCCGGAAGTGCAGTTGTTCGGCGGTGTTGAGGGTGTCGTCTGCGTGGGTGGCGACCTTGAGGGTGGACTTGTGGATGATGGCTATTCCTCCTCCGATTCCGTTACCGCTATCCCTGCGGGTGATCTTGTAGCCGTCCGGGATGGCTATGGCGATGTCGGGCGCCGAGGAGTCCTTCCAGGTCTCGGTCAGGAAGGCCACGTCTGGGGCGGAGGTGTCGAGCAGATCCCAGAGCTCGACGGCGTGTTTGTGTGCAGAGCGGATGTTGAGGAGTATGCAGCAGAGGTGGTTGGGTCTAGTCCTTGGAGGTTTGGTGGTTCTGTCGCAGGTGAAGCTGCAGGTGTGGCAGGAGAAAGGTCTGTGAGTCTGTTTCGGGGCGGCTTGGAAGCAGGTGTGGCTTCGGCCGGCATTGAGTGCGTAGAGGGTACTGGCGTCATAGTGGAGTCTGGTGTTGTGGTGTTTGCGGGGTCCAGGGGTTCTGCCGCTGGGTGTGGTCCAGGCGCGGACGGGCGCAGATGGGCTTGCCTTTGGCGCGCCAGCGGCGCGCCCGCTGCTCGGCCTCCATAAGAGGTGGAAAGGGAGGGAGGAGCAACTGGGAGGCGGGAGCAGAGTGGCCAATGGGGATTAGGGGGGCAGAGATGCAGCGGCGGGAAGGAAGGAGCAGGAGACGCCGCCAGGCAGCAGGAGGAAACAAGGCAGCTGGCGGCTGTGTGTTGGCGTGGGGAGCGACCTGCATGCGAGCAGGGTCAAAGGTCACTCCTAGGCCACTGCGCGGCCCCCTTAAGAGGTGGAAAGGGAGGGAGGAGCAGCTGGGAGGTGGGAGCGGGGTGGCCAATGGGGATCAGGGGGGCGGGGCCGCAGGGACGCAGTGGCGGGAAGGAAGGAGCGGGAGGTGGCGGCAGGCAGCAGTGAGAAGGCAGCAGGCAGCATGAGGAAACGAGGCAGCTGGCGGCTGTGTGGTGGCGTGGGGAGCGACCTGCCTGCGAGCAGGGTCAAAGGTCGCAATTAAAAGTTTTTCACTACATCAAGTCATCACTGGATGTCCCTCTCGAATTAGAGGCAACTGCTGGAAGGGTGTTTCACAATGTCCCTCTTGAGTTAAATGCAAGTATTCGATTAATCCTTCACAAGCTGAGTGGGTCTGCCCTCAATGTATATTTTTACATATAGATATTTGATACTCTAATGATTTGCTATTGATTTCTATTGGCTAAATAAATGTGTGAAAGCCGCTTCAAGATGATGAGACAACAATGCACCCTTTAATAAAAGTCTTGATTGTTATGGAAGACAGAGATAATATACTAATATGCATAAGTACTTTCAGTCACTGGCAAATACAAGTGCCTTTACACATTTAAACTGGAGGACTACTTTCTATTTGGATGTACATGTGCACCAGTCAAATGTACTCATTCAAAGTGAAGGCAGCCAATGGCTGAAGGAAGTTGACCCATTGCCTCATACTGTGTACTCTGGTGGAAGGAATAAAATGTAAATAATTTTTTAACAGAACCATTCACCAAAAACCCTTCTGTGTTTATCTGAATATGTACTTTTATTATGTTTTTTAAAAGCATGACGATGGCAAGACAGTTAAAGTTGTGTGTAGGCCAGACCTAAACACAATTTTGTTCACAGTAAAGCTGGGAAATTGAATTTAGGAATCAAGCTATTTTGCACCTTTAAACATTTGAAGTTCGTCAAACTGTGAATTTCTCCAAAGTTGGGAATTTTTTATTTGTTTGGGTTTGGTTAAAAAATAAACAATGAGGAGCATGCCACATAGATAAAAATACCCAGAGGGATACAGTAATCCAATTACTTCCAGGAAGAAACATTAATGCTTCAAGGGTCTCTGGGGATCACCCATCCAATGGGAATTAGATGTGACTGGGCTCCAAGGGGCCTGGAAACAGTTCATAAACCACCCTGTACTTCTAGAAACTGGCAGAGCTGAAGCCAGATGTTACCTGATATTGTGAGCGGTGTATGTTATCTTCATGTGATATGAATGCATTTTTTAAGTCACAATTCGGAGATATTCAGGTAGGTTTTTAAAAACAATTCAAACCAACCCGCCCCTCCGCTTCTAAGGAAATGACTGTCCATAATTTGGAATACAAAAATTGTTGAACTAGGGCCGTACGATAAGGGGAACGTACAAGAAAGAGTTTGCCATTCTAACCCTGAGCCATAGGAAGCAGTTCTGTTGGGGGAGAGGGAAGGGGAATTGGACTAGTTTGCAGTTTTCCGAACATTCAGCAATGTGCTACTGTTTTTAAGAGAATCTATTTATTTGTTTTCAATTAATTATGTTGTGAACATAGAAATATTTTTCACTAAAATGAGGCATCTCCTGCTTTATGATGCCCTACAGATGTGGTATTTGTGGATATATGATTAAACAACTACTTCTCAAAGACCGAATGCCTAAACCACGACGGCTAAACCACGAACAAATACAAACCACTACATTCTTAGCCACGACTTCCTTAACCACGAAAAATTATTTATTGCCACTTTACCCAAATATACTACAACGCATGTCTTTTTGAATAAACAAGTTTATGTTAAGAATGTTTAAATTAACAAATGATCTATTTAATCTTTTTTTTAGAAATACGGATGAACTTACAAAAAAACGGTAATTATCTCTTGAAAGCAATAAAGTAGTGAAGTAGTGTGGCTCACTGGTTAGAGGCGGCAGACCCGAGAGCAGAGGACGGCCCGGGACCAGGGTTCGATTCACGGCGCGGCAGGTTTCTGGACCAGGGTCAGCGGACTCGATAATTCTCTCGCCTCGGTGCCCACTCTGATCAGCGATCACACTCGGCAACTCTGGGCATTAGCTTGCCTCATCTTCACTAACGGCCCCCCAGACCGCTGGGGATGCCTGGTCTCACCCTGGAGATACCCATTAAGGGACCATCTCTCAGGGAAGCCAGGAAGGGTTTCGCAGCGGTCGAAGCGCCAGGACGCCTACGGGTAGCAGTGCGCTATATAAATGCCTACACACACACAATAAAATAGAATCCCTTCATATGTTTTAACATACTAGATTATTTAATAATTCCGAAATAGATTTGGATGGCCTACCTGAAAACCTTCAGCTTCTGCCTCATTGGCCAGGGCCGGCAGGGAATATTTGACACTAGCTCCCTCAGAAACGGAATATTCTTGATAATTATTTCAGGATGATTTCTATCTACTTTTCTTTCTTCGTTAGTATTGCCACTGACATGTAGACAAGTAATTAAACCCGGATTGGAGCTCGACTTCTTAACCTCTCCTCTCCCTTTATAAAACGCTCAATACCCTGTATTCTTAAGTTTCTCAGTGGGGAATCTTCACTTCTCGCCACTTTATTCCAGTGCTGCTGCGCCAGTCCATGCTGTGAACCACTGTCACTTTCCTCCAAACCACGATGCAGCAAAATGCAGCTGCATAACTTCATGGCATACAAAACTGGTGGGTACCTTACTCGTGCCCTTCCTAAATCGTCGATTGCAGTGCCATCTATTGGCCAGTTTCATGAGAACATGAGGAGGTCGTTGTTCGTGTACATAGTGGTTTAGGAAGTCGTGGTTCATGGAAAGGTCGTTGTTTAAGACTCGTTGTTTACTACACTCGTTGTAAAATATTCGTTATTAAGGCTGTTTTCCGGTATTTGTCATGTGTTAATTCAAATCAAATGTACAACTTTGTTTACTAACTATTGTGTTCTATTGCTATATAGGCCCTAGGTCAAGGCAGGAGCATTATGTTAATGGTTTGTGTTGAGAGTGGAATGCATTCAGCCAACCTCTCTGCACCGGATCCATCCATTCAACAAGACCGTGGTGGATAAGATTGGACCAGGTCAGTGATGGGAATGTTGTGTTTGCCAAGTTGAGTTGGTAGAAATATATAGCGGTGTGCACATGGTAAGGCCCTGGTGTAGCGGTGGGTGGGGCTGAAAAATCCTACAGTTTGCTAAGAAGGAGATAAAATGTTCTAGTAGAGGTTTCTCCTACACCAGAAGGACCACCAGAAGAATTGTCTCCCTTATGATATTCCTTAGATGGAGGAATCTCTGCTGGGTGATGTTCCACCTGGTGAGAACCCGCCAACAGAGCACCGCGCAGCCGCGGCCCATGTGAGAATGTTTTCTCAGGTGGAGTGGCTGAGAAGGCTTCCAGCTCCTGAACAGCAGACCGCCTGCTTGCCTACCTGCCCTGAGATTGAGAGGATGCCTTCAGGGTTAGACCACCTCATTTCACAAGGCACAGTCTAGTCTCAGCCCACCCAAAAGTAATAGTCCTCCTTGACCTCATTTTATGAAAGCACTAGATTTTTTTGTTTAAACATGTTAATCTCAGACTCTCTAACATTAGGAATAAGAATGTGGTCAGGCCAAGCGAACACCCTCACACATGAAAATGTGACCAGTCTCACTTTAGCTTTAGAATATGGTTTCTCTTGTGAACGGGGGCTTTTATGAATAGGCTCATACTCGATTCCTCATTTTCTTTAAGAGTTTCTGTTTGGACTCGATTTCAACCATCATTAGTGTAATGTAGGTACTCAGGCCCATATTTTATTAACGCAGCTTAAGGCAGCTAGCCACCATCCTCCAGTGCACTGTGTGAAAGAGAAAGGGCAGGAATTCACCATTTTTAACATTATCCGGCGCATTCCTGCTCTCTCCCTGTGCTGGAACACTTTTGGCCGCCTAGCAGCAAATCAGGCACCCTTGCGTCTACTTGCAAGGGTGCCTGGGTTGTAGGCAGGATTGTTTCTGTGCAGGAAGAGGCATCTTTCTGCACAACAATAATCATGAGAGGCGTCTCCTCTTTCTGGTGTGCTGCAGAATGCGCCACACCTAGAAAGAGGGAAAAACAAAGAGAAATAAATATTTTTCTCCTGGTAACGTCTCAACAGGCGAGGCATTGAATTTTGACACATTTTCAGGTCTACCACAAATGGTAAATCAAGGAATGAGGCAAAATCCATGGGAAGATGCGTGGGAGCACCCATGTTCCACCCATGTTCCACCCATGTTCCACCCATGTTCCACCCATGGAACACCCATGTTACCCCCATGTTCCACCCATGGAACACCTCCCTAGGGCAGAAATACACAAGGCACTGATTTGTGCTACCTTGCGTTACTCCAGATTCATCAAGCCCACAGAGCCGTGCAAGGTGGCCTTGTGTAGCTTGATAAATCTCTCTTAGGTTCTGGGTTGCCCTTGTGTGGCGCAAGGGCAACGCAAAACCTTCGTAAATATGGCCCCGTGGTTTGTGCAAGTGGAAGGAATCCGTGGTTGCTCTGCCTTTCAGACCCGGCTCAGAACGTCCCGATATTTCTTGTTCAAATGGTGCCTGTTGTCTTACTGCTTTCGTGTTTTTTCTGCCGGTGGTTCAGTGGAGACAGAAGAAGGCTGAACAATGTGGGCTGGGCAGCATGATGACTGCTCTTCATGACCTGGATGCAATGTATACCCCCTGCTGACAGCAGGGCATTCTTCCACTCAAGCGGCTTCACAGGTTATGCCATAGCTACTGCCTCCATCTGTAGAGCTGCAGTGCATTCTGGGCTACATGTCACACTCATGGCTTTCTACTCACCCATGTAACTTTATACCATAGCTCAGGGGGTTCATGTTAGTGCAGTTGATGGCTTTCTAATCATCCATGTAACTTTAAAGAATAGCTCAGGGGTTCATGTTAGTGCACCCGATGGCTTTCTACTCATCCTTGTAACTTTGAAGGATAGCTCGGGGGTCCATGTTAGTGCAGCTGATGGCTTTCTACTCATCCATGTAACTTTAAAGGATAGCTCGGGGTTCATGTTAGTGCAGCCATTGGCTCTCTACTTATCCATGTTACTTTATAGAATAGCTCAGTGGGTTCATGTGACTGAAGCTGATGTCTTTCTTGTCATCCATGTAACTTTATAGGCTAACTCATTGGGTTCATGTTACTGTATCTCATGGTTTTCTTCTTATCCCCAAAAAATTATTAAGGTTCACTTTCGTGCATTTAGTTAGTCAGGGACATCCTAGAGCTTTTCAAAAGTAGAATAGCTGACTCTGACATACACATGCTTCATAAGGATACCGTAGGATAAAGACAGTTTTTGCTGCTATATATGTACTCAGTTGTGGTGCTTCTGTCTGAAATCTCAATGTTCCCTAGGTCTACAAATGAGTAAGGTCTTTGTTATGTATTTGAAACTTTATACAACTTCCAGATGCAACTGGTGACTGTTGCCAAAATTTAGCTTTAGAGGGAGTCCCTAAATCCAGGAGGACCACACAACGTGGCCTCCTTGTCAGGCGCCGGGACGCTCCTTTGCTGGAGCAGCTGTGCGCACAATAAATGCTCGTAACATAACATAACATAACGTTTAAAACTCATTACTTGATGCAGGAGACATAATGGACTATCTATCCCGGTACTGCTTCACATACATATCTAAGTCTGGCTGCCCTACAAACTGAGCTTTATTCTGTACTGATGTTAAAGCTGTCAGGAGTCAGTCCCAGGGGCTCAGATCTCCAATGCTCTTTACATGCAAGATAGTGATTGACAGTTTCTGTCTTGGCCTGTCAAACATGAACTAAATACATTCCAATCTCACATGCGGTTTACCTATGTGCTTTTTTCTAAAGCAAGGTTTGATTATTTTTAATTCATCAATTATAATAGGTTGATAAGCACAATTTGCTATTGCATTCTCAAATCACAATCAAATGTTACATTCACTTGTGTGCTTGAAGTGTGTAACAAGGAGCTTCCAATTCGGATAGCCAATCTTACTTTTTGAGAATAGCTTTGTAAGACTCTTGTATAAAAAACAAATATGACCATTAAACAGTTAACTTAGCTTGATGGAAGTGCTGCACATACAAAAATATTTAATTTGTTACACACACAGGTTAGATACAGACATATTCAATCTGGCATCCATTTCTCAGTTCCCGCAAACCGCCGGGTCACCCGATGAATTCACCTCCTCCTTGAAGGATAGTATACCCTGCTCTGATCCTTGGGTGAACTCCCTCTAACCCCTCCCTTTACAGTTTCCAACTGGAGTACCTGTTTCACACAGGTGTATCTTCTGTCCCACCCTACAATTGGGAGCAGCAAGCCAGTGTGCTAAGTAAAAAAGGAAAGGGCACAGGTAAAGTGCTGCTGAATTATTTTATATCTAGAGGATGAGGGGGTGGAACACTAGTATGATCTTAACACTCTTGTGATAGCAAGTGTAGATATATTGCCTTTTATGTTTTTAATTTAGAATGCACTACAGTTATGTTATGTATTTATTAATCAACGAAACATGGTAGGCTTTTTCAATTGATTCCAATTACACAATATATTTCCTCAGCCAACATGTTTTGATCAATACTTGAATTTCCTCTACAATTTTAGGTACATAGCATATAAAATAATGCAATTAAAAGCTTAAGATTTGTTGATTTTCCCCCTTGAAAGAATCCCTTTTTAATTTCTATATTAAAACATGGTCATTTAATCAATTTCTACTAATAACCTTGTGTGACCAATTTAGTAATAGTGAAACAATTTGTTATACTGCTACCAAAATGTATGTAGTTGAATGTTGGGATTGTACACTTCTTGAGAATCATACAGAAGAACTGTGTTTTGTAGGTATATACAACCCTTGTTAAGAATGTTGATATATGCTTCAGAATATTAGTTTTTAACGTGTAAAATATCATTCTACTTGAGGAAACCTACTAATTTGTCATTATTATATGGGTAAGATATTTCTTTAATGAATGTGTTTTTGTAGTAGGAGATTCTAATAATCATTGAACATCTAGTATGGTATCATTTAGCATCTGTAATGAATTCTAGGATCAAGTTCCAGGTCCCCATCATACTGTAAACCATATTTTATGATTGAATGGGAACTACTTGAAAGTCATTTGCCTATTAGTGGCTCACATGCTACCTTGTGTCCCCCTAGCTCTCCACCTTCCTGATGTATAAAAGTTTCAAAATATCCTGTTGGATATTTTGAAAGCTAAAATGTTGTGGCCTGTCTGTGTGTTTAGATAAACAAAGCAAAAGACAGATGAAACCCATCCAGTAACTGGCAGAGCATTCGGCAGCCTTACTAGGACAGGGCAACACCATGTCTTGATGCATAGAGGCTTCTTTTAAACAACTAAAATAGATATAAAAAAATAAATAAGGTTAAATAGGTGATAGGTATGATACATTGCAATATTTTCAAAGTGATTTTAACAATCCTGATAAGGCACACAATCCCAATGGCTTAGGAGTTAAGAGATGCACAGAACTTTTGTAAACAGCACTATGATAATTTATGACTCTAGCAGAATGAAATGAACATGCCACTTCATTTTCAAGTATGGATAGGTGCCACATAGGTACTACTAGATATAAATGCCAAGAACATACACATGTAAACGTGAGTAGGATTATTATGTGTTTAATACTGAACTTGTGCCCACATAAGAGAACTCACCAAGAATAGACTTTGATTCAAGTGAAACAGAAGAACAGTTGATAGGACATCAAGTCAAGAAGCCCAGAGCTTCACCTTCAGGGAACATGTCACCATTGGTTGCTTTGGAGATACATCCTTTTTTATTAGCCAGCCAAACAACATGATTGCCTAGTAGATAGTAAATGAGCATTTAATGTCTGCTGTGACTAAGTGTTGATTATATGTATGTCAATAAATGCATTTTAACTGATTGAGAAAAGAATTGCTCATTCGCTTAATTTGTTCTTTCAGATTACATGGCAATGGCATTTAAAGGGCTGGTGAACCAAACAAGTGTAACAGAATTCATTTTCTATGGATTCCCAAGTCTAAAACAATTTCATGGATTCTTTTTTGTAATGTTTGTACTAATTTACGTGAGTACTGTGCTAACAAACTTGGCGATTGTGTTCGTAATATATGCAGATTCCCACCTGCAGAAACCAATGTATTTCTTTCTGCTGAACTTGTCGCTACTTGATATCTCTTTCACCTCAGTCACTTTGCCAAAATTGCTAACAATCTTCATAACAGAGCATGCACGTATATCCTTCCAAGGGTGCATGTCCCAGTTGTATTTTGCTACATCGTTCACAAGTACTGAATTTTACCTACTCACAGCCATGGCTTATGACCGCTACGTTGCAATCTGCAATCCACTGAGATATGCAGGGATCATGAACATGAATGTCTGTGTCCTGCTGGCGGTTACTTCGTGGACCATCGGTTTCCTTGACACTCTACCTCCTCTAGTCCTGGTGTGTAGGCTCTCGTTCTGCAAGAACAGAATAATCAACCATTTTTTTTGTGATCTCAGAGCTCTTATCAGGCTATCATGTGATAACACACTGATAATGGAACTCCTCATCTATGTTGAGGGAGTGTTCATTGGATTTGTCCCTTTCCTTTTAACTCTCATGTCGTACGCGTCCATAATATCCACCATTATGAAGATCCGCTCCGCTGATAGAAGATGGAGAACTTTCTCCACCTGCGCGTCCCACCTCACAGTTGTCATTATATTCTATGGGACTGTCATGTGCACCTACATGCAGCCTACTACGTCTAATCCACAATTTCAAGACAAGCTGTTTTCTGTTCTATACACAACTTTCATTCCATTGTCAAATCCATTGATTTACACTCTAAGAAATAAAGATGTAAAGAAGGCACTAAAAACAGTGATTCATCGAAAGATTTGCTGATATCAATTAGACACTACGTTTCTTGGCAGAGCAGAATGGATTAAAAGTGTTCTACATCGCTTCCTTAAATTGTGATATTTAAGTTTAAAAAAACGTATTTAATAATTGAACAATGTAATTATTGCTTCATTGTTGAAGGTTTGCTGTATATTCATCACTATATCAGAAATGTAGTTGAGATTCAATTATTTTTATCTTCTGATATACATTTTTTCAGTATAGCACATATTTTATGAATTGTGCTTTGTTAGATGATTGTTATTAAAATGTATTTCCCTCTGAAATTTAAGCAAAGTATTGAAATACTTTATTTCGAATTGTTGGATGTAGATGTTGATAATTCAAATCCTGTTTGGAGAAATATAAAATGTAAACATTGTGTTAAAATCATGCTAATAGCAGTCCACACATATTCTAAACTAAGCAGTGTTTTTAAAATTAAATAAATGTCATTAACCGCTCTTCATGGTAAATCTTACTTTCATTGATTTATACAATTCACCTCAATTTCCTTTAATCAAAAACACAAGTTTAATTTCTATTGTTCTTTCAATCAATTATGTGAACTTATAATCTGCATGATATTGAAGGACAAGAGAAAATCCTGCTTAGACAAAATTAGAGATAATTTAGAAACATAAAAAGTTCAGTTTGGCTTAATTATGATGATCAAACAAAGAGATCAAATCAGAAACTCAGCACTCTTAGTAGCTTCCCATCTTATATAAAGGGCCTTTTATAATTTCAATTTGAGCCTCCTCAGTCCCTCATGCTCAAACTCACTCCCCGCTGACCATTGTGCTGTATGACTCTTTCTATTCAGTACTGTAGATGGCTCTTCAAAACTACCTATAGTCCTCCAGCTCAATGCCATAACCACAGAGTTCCGGTGTGAACAGGGGCTTCTATTGGAATTCTCCAGGCCATATTATCAAGCCCATTATCGCCGCTTTAGCGGCAGTATTCTGCAACTAAACCTGCGATCATTTTAATGCCGTCCTTGATAATATGCCCCTTAGTGTATAGTAGAAACTAAGCACAAGTGGATGCAGGCTTGAAGTATCATGGCGGGGCTTTATTTAACGCCCTCTTCAGCATCCATATCCAAAGCCGTACATTATCTCGAGCTCACCCAGAGAACAGAGAGTGGAGGAACGCGCAGCACTTAGTGGGAGGACAGGTAACAAAGATGCTCCAAGCTAAACTTTGACTGTGTCAAACAGAGAGGTAAGCAAAAATAATTGTGCATTTGTAAACATAAATTCAAATGAACAAACCATTGGGTGCGATTGCTCTTTGATTCATGAAAGTGGATTAGGTTGAACTGTCAAATGTATGAACATGCTGATTACCAGCTCCTGTATGACAAACCCCATTCTGACCAGTGTTTCAGTGAAAATCAATCTCAGCAAAGGTGCAAATACAGTTGTTCATACATGTTTTACGTTGGGGATCTATTTTTATCATATCAAAATGTCTTCAACCATTCTTTCTTTGTCAAATTAATTAGGGTGATATTAATAGCTTAAAATAGTGTATATGTGATGTTGGATAATAGATCTACTTCAAAGAAAAGGGGGGATGAGGAGATTAACTCCTTCGACGCTCATGACGAGCTCAGCTCGTCATGGTGCACACCTCCATACACTCATGGCGAGCTGAGCTCGTCATGAACAATGGGAATCAACATAACTCAGCACAGGAGGAAAATAACACTAGCATCGATGGTGTTAATGGTCCAGTATACGCTTTTCCCAAACAACCAACATCTAATATCAGTATACTGTGTAACAGCGCCAGATAAATTACTCCTAGCTGTATGCAGGTTCCAAGGGAAGAATGTGCTTGTAAGAGCAGTTGCCCTCACTCACTCAAAGGTGAAATGCTTCATCAATGGGTGGTGCTCCTTGCCAGGCAGGCACTGCAATTCCTCGCAGACCCCACAAGAGGGCTCTTTGTTAGAGACCTTTAGACAACCTTATGGCAAATAATGGTATGTCCTACAAAAATTAGAAGATTGGAAAATGGTGTGAGAATAAAATCAACTACCAACCAGATGCCATATAACTATTTAATGTGAAATCACTGGTTGATGTTAAGCTTAAAAAAAAAGAGCAGAAAATTGAGAATATAATGGTCCATCCCTGTATGAGCGTGTGGATTGGTTATTCAAAGTCAGCTATTAAGCTATGGCCTACGTAACTGGTCAACATGTTTCATGCCTCAAGAAGGCAAGGATCAGTCTATTGTCATTTTAGGACTAATGCTAAATAATGTGACCTAATGAGATTGGTGGTTTGGAATTTCCCTACCTCGATTGATTTTATGATGACTTGTGCTACCTTGACACTTAAGGAGAATTTTTATTTTCAATTTGAGGACATATCGTACCTACAATGTGGGGGAATATTGATAGGCAGCACCTATGCCCCCAACTTGGCATGCTTATACATGCATTATGTTGAAGAGTCCTCCTGACTGACTGAAACTAACCCCTTCAGGACCAAGATTCAATTGTGGCAGAGACACATAGACAATATTTTTATCGTTTGGAAGGGTGAGAGCTCAGAAGTTCAGGATTTCCTTCTATTGATCAATTCCATCGACCCTCATTTGAATTTTACCGGTAATGTATTGGATGTTCAATTACCCTACTTGGACCTTCTCATCTCTCTGGAAGGTGGGCAGCTGAAGACCAAGACATACAACAAACCAACGGATCTGAACAGTCTCCTTCTTTTTGGGAGTCATCATCCCCGCTGCCTAAGGACCAACCTACCCTATGCACAATTCCTTGGACTCCGGGGGTACTGTAGTGAGATTGGTAATTTCATCAAACAAGCAGACAAACTGGATCAAAGATTTCTGGGATGAGAATACCCGTGACACATAGTCAGAACAACACAAAAAAGAGTCTCTAAAAACCACAGTGAAGCATTCCTAGCCAGATAGAAAAACCTCTGAATCCCAACTCACCTTATAACTGTAGTCATACCAGCATCTAACAGCATTATGAAAGTGATTAAGAAACAGTGGCTGATTCTCAATTTAGGGGACACTAAAATGACCAAACCCTTTTTTGCCTACAAATGCACAAATAACATGTGAGATATAGTTATCTACAATAGGCCCAAGACAAACATCAGAAGTGCATGAGGTGTGACGTCAGTCATTCGACATTGTACTTGTGGTAGGTGCAAGGCATGTCTGCTCAGGCATCCAAAACACTGCAACTCAGCCTCGATAAGGGTGGCGTCAAGAAAAACACACCAAATGGAAATTCAAAAACTGTGTCTATCTAGTAAGCTGTCCGTGGGGTCTCAGATATAAAGACGATCAGTTAAAACCAGGATCTGCGAACACCAGGGTATTATCAGATGTAAGAGGCTAACAACAAACTTAGCACTCATTTTGTCACAATGAACAACACCACCACAGACCTCAAATGGACTGTCATTGAAAACTGTGCAAGGTCAGGATGCTTCTAGGAGATTATTTGAGAAAGAACAGTGCTCCAGACGGATCACACAGGACTTACAGGCACATGCATCAACGTGTTTTGCGAGCGCAAACTGTGCAATTCTCAAAAATTGGCTATGTGTGCCCACAAAAAGGCCTATTGCGATGCATTAAAGTGTAAGGCACTCGCAATTTTAGAAATCACAATTTATTGCGATTTCTTAAATTGCAATTGCATTTCAGTAATCCCAATTTGCGATTCCTTAAATGCAATGCATGTACCCCCTTGAAATAGCGAATTCGCTTTTTGGGGCTGTAAAATACAAAGAAATTACTCTGGTCTGTATTTTGCAAAAACCTTGAAAAGTGCACTAAAGTGCATTTTTCAAAGTTTCAGGTAACACACACACATGCCCTTGTGGCATGTGTGTGCGCAACATGGGTGCACACCACAATTTCAGGGGTGCAACAGGGTGTACTTTTGACACCCTTGAAATTGCATACACAATTTGCGAGTACCTATTGATACTCGCAAATTGCGCATACAATTTCCCATTCATTGCTATGGGCCTGTAGGCCCATAGGAATGAATGGCAAGCCATTTCTTAATTGCGACTCGCAATTTGCGTTTTGAAATTAAGGAAGGTTTAGAAATTGCTATCTTAATAGCGATTCCTACATACATATGCTTTTGAGAGTCCCTAATTGAGATTCCTTAATAATCGCAATTAAGGACTCGCAAAAGCCTACTTTGATGCATGTGCCCCCAATGATGAAATTCGATGGACTGATTTCAAATAGTCATCTTTGCCCCATATATACACCACATGGTGCTTAAAGGAAACACAATGTGGGTTCACTCATGTATATTGAAATCTACTTTTTTACCTATGTCCCCTCAGGCACCCCTTTTGTGGCTGTCTGCAACTCCTGGCCCGAGGGAGACAATATGATGGGACATTGCATTTTAAGGAATCCTTTGAATAACATCTTACTGAGTCGACTCCTGATGTTACCTTCTTGGACACTGCAATTCCATTTTTCTCTCTACTCTGCAGTTCTCTATGCTCCCCTTGCATGGGACCTTTATTTCATTTAATTCTATCAGTTTAATTCTAGTGGTTTCTGCACCTGTAAACTTGAGCGGCATCTCTTTATCACTCTCGGCCCCTGACATAAGGGACACAACCACTAGGCCCTTCCTTCAACTTAGAGGCTTGAGAGACAGTCCGTCAGCATGCTCCACTCATGCTAACATAGACATGCCCATCATCAGCTGAGACGCTAATGTCCCTCCTTCCACTTAGGGGCTCCAGCGCCAATCTGTCAGCCCACTTACGCTGACGCGGACACGCCCCCCCATCCCCCCAAAAGAGATGCCTCACCAATGACATATCAAGAAAACTCATATCTCCCTTATTTCATTGGAGGCAGTTTGTCTTTCATGATGTTCTTGAGGTTGCTGGTTATAATGTCCCCTACCTAGTAGGCGAGTCTGAGTGTAGGTGCTAATATGCACTGATATTTGGAGATAAAAGCTATAGTATCTTGCCCTGATTACCTCCCAAAAATAGGTTACTTCATGTGTTCAGCGTCCTTGCATCCTGGCAGGTAGATCTGCCCTTATATTCAAGAGGAACCTATATTTTCTGCATGTTTTATTCTTCACTATGGGATCCACAACTTGCTGACATTATCCATGCGCATGTTGGCATAGATCACCTTTTCAGAATGGAGTGGGCCATGGCAGTACACCAGTTTATTCAATGATATCTTGTGGGGGTCTGGACACTTACGTTTGATACTTCGAACCTTGTTCACTGATGCCTACACTTGATTTTAATGCAGACAAATCGTAACTGAATACTTCATTAGACAAGCACTACACAAACAAGGGTAAGATGTCAATTGGCACCTTATCATCCGCACGGGAAGTAGGGTTATAATTTATAGCCAGATATTATAGAGGCACTCCCCTCCGGTTATACTATAACCAGAATTGATAGAGCGGTAGGCAGAGGAGGGGGGATAGCGGGATTTTTAGATCTCCCCTTTAATGCTTCTTTGAACCAGTCATGCTATGTGATAGTGAGGCCGGCTCCTTTACATTGAATATCAGCCCTAACCTTACAGTGAAAGGGCTTTTGGTCTACAGACCCCCGGGTTCTCCTACACGCTTTTTGCCTAGTCTGCTGGAGGGCATTGCTCATTTAGCCTTAAGACATGTTAAGCTCTTGGTCCTGGGTGATCTGAATCTACATTTGGAGGACCCTCTGAATGAGGAGGCATTCTATCTATGCCAGGATCTTCAGTCACTTCACCTAGGCTTGAAATCATGCTCTCCTACTCATCAGCACGGACACCTACTTGATCCGGTGTTCGCCAGCTGGGAGAATGTAGAAGTTTCTACCCCCCTCCCTGTCCCCTGGTCAGACCACTTTTTGGGGCCTTTTGTGATAAGGGTGCCAAAGATCGAAGGCCAGGAGGTAGTAATGGGCAACCAACCGTGTAGGAAATTGGAAAAACTTTGTACAGAACGATTTTAATAGAGAGCTGACAGTGGACAGACCCCTGGGTGGTTCAGACAGTGAAACCGCCTGTATTAATCTCAAGAGGTGCATAATCGATGCTCTTAATAAGGTGGCCCGCTGCTCTTGAGCAAAGCTAGGGGCAGGGTACATAAATCTGCACCCTTGTTTACCCCAGCTCTACATCTCGTAAAAGCAGAATATAAACGTCTGGCAAGGCAGTGGAGAAAGGGATTTCGGAACCAGGATAGATTGAAATACAGGGAGGAACAGAGGAAATACCAAGGTCTGTTAAGACGGGCTAAAGCCACCCATTACAAGGCCAGAATCAGAACAGCGGAGAATTCTACTGAAGAAATCTTTAAAATATATAAGGAAATCTCCTCCCTGGCTGCTATGGCTGTGCCATGCAGGGGCTCTGCTGAGGACTGCAATCGGGTTGCAAATTACTTCTCGGAGACGGTGAAGGAAATTTACTCATCCTTCTCAGGGACTGTAATGAGGGGCGCTGAATTTGAAGAACAGATGGGAGGAACTAAGACAGGGCTGAGACTAAACAACTTCACTGTTCCCTCTCCTGAGATCCTCAGTGTTAAATCTGGCTCTCCCAGAGATCCTGCCCCACCTAAGGTGATGGGCGAGAGTTTGGACACTCTTGAGCCGTTTATTAGGCATGTGTTAGACGTCTCGTTCAGGCTACACACACTGCCAGGGAACTGGAAACGAGCTATTGTTCTCCTAGTCAAGAAGAAGCCGAACATCAGTCAAGACAAACTAGGAAATTTGCGACCCATCTCGCTTCTGCCATTCCTGGCAAAGGTTGCAGAGAAGGTGGCTAATCGTCAACTCATGACACATTTGGAAGACGCGAGTCTCCTACATCCGTCGCAATCAGGATTTCGGGTTGGGTATTCTACAGAAACTGCTCTACTACGTGCCACGGAAACCATTAGGCAGGGGGCTGAAGCTGGGCACACCATGGGTCTGATAATGTTAGACCTCAGTGCTGCCTTCGACACTGTAGCACACTACACCTTGCTGCAGTGTCTGAATAAGGCAGGTGTCTCGGGCCCGGCCCTGAAATGTCTGAAATCCTTCCTAGTAGATCGCAGTTTTCAGGTCATCAGTACACTACTCCAATGACATTAAATTGGAGCAGGGAGTGGCTCAGGGTTCTGCCCTTAGTCCTACCCTGTTTAACCTATACATGTCTCCTTTGGCGGAGATAGTACAGGGTTTTGAAGTGGGGAGTTGTCTCTTATGCTGATGACATTATGCAGCTGTTGATCTCCCTGTCCCAGGCACCGGAGGTAGCGGCCTCTAATTTCAGGGCTTGCATGCAGGAGCTTGCCTCCTGGATTTATAAAAACTGCCTGAAATTGAATGGCAGCAAGACAGAGGTGCTTGTGGTGGGAGGTGATACATCGAGCTGGACGTCAGCATGGTGGCCCCCGAGTTTGGGCCCTACCCCCATACCTTGCACCGAGGCGAAAAATCTGGGGATCTGGGTGGACTCCACTCTCTCCTATGATGGACATATTAGATGGCTAGTCGGGAAATGTCTTGGAGTCCTAAAAAATCTACGTAAAGTGTTGGATCTCCTCCCGATAGGGGCTAGAAAGACGATGGTCCATGCTCTGATCACATCTCGCCTAGACTATGGCAACATACTCTATCTTGGGGCCACGGCAAAACGTCTAGGGAGACAACAGGTCTTGCAGAATGCTGCCGTATGGCTGGTACTCATGCAGCCTAGGAGGGCGGCCTCAAAAAAAGCCCTTGACTTACTGCACTGGCTCCGAGTTAAGGAAAGAGTTATGTTTAAGACATTATACACCTGTCACCATATTTCTCAGAACCTTGGCCCTTCATATCTGAGTGACTTGGTCAACAGGTATGTGCCAGGGAGGTCTCTTAGATCCAGTGGGACTGGGCTGCTGGAAATCCCGAAGGTAAAGGAGGCCAGAATGGGGGGCCGATCCTTCAGGTTTCGGGCAGCTCAGAACTGGAACAAGCTCCCTCTAAAACTCAGGGTGGAAAGCTCTGAAACTAAATTTAGAAGGATGCTTAAAACATATCTGTTCTCCTGTTAGCACGAAGTGGACCTCAGATGCAGTCAACTGTCACCTCCCTCTCACTCAGCGTGGGGACACGCTGAGATGGCGTAACCATGCGCTTTATACATTTCTTTATTATTATTTATTATTATAGAACTCCTCACTCAATCGAGAAAATTAGGTCACATCATTTAGCATTGGTCCGAATGAGAAGTCAATCGACCGTATTTTGGGTACTTGAGGCATGAAACAGGTTGACCCATTACGTACACCATTGCTTAATCGCTGGTGCTTGAATAACCGATCTATACGCTCACTTGCTGGGACTAGGACCTCAGTTTATAGGATAGGATAGGATAGGATAGGATAGGATAGGATTCGTATTAGTAAAGCGCACAAATGCAAATGGTGTCTTGGGGCTAATGTAAGTGAGGAGATGTTGTGCAGATATCAAACTATGCCTGTGGAAACAACAGAGTCTTTAAGATCTTCCTGAAAGTTTGATGACTAGGCTGCAGTCTAAGAGTAGATGGCAGCTCATTCCATACTTTAGCTGCCCGGAGGGAGAATGTTTTTCCACCCCATCTAGCTCTCCAAATTTTATTTACTTGCATAAGGCAGGCATTGCTAGATCTTAGCATCTTAGCTGGGGTACAGAGCCTGAAAAGTCTCTGCATGTCCTTGGCTCCTCCCCATTAGAGTGCTTTATGCACAGTGCATAAAGCCTTGAACTCTACTCTTTGCTGTATAGGAAGCCAATGGAGGGCTATAATTCCCTTTGACGTGGAGCTGCCTTTGGGAATGTTCAGCAGTAGCCTAGCAGCTGCATTCTGCAAAGACTGTAATTTGTTGAACTGGGCTTTATCAATGCCCAGAAGCAAAGCGTTACAATAGTCTAGTTTAGACAGCAGAAAACTCACTACCGCCGTCTTTTGCAGAGGTTGGCCAATGTATGGGAAGATTTTCCTCAATTGTTTTATAAGATAGAAACAGGATGATGTAAGAGTATTACCTGCGCTGAAAAATTGAGCTGGGTATAAAAAATTATCCCCAGATTTCTCACCTTAAGGACCGGCTTAGGGCATTCTCCTGCACTTATTGGCCACCACCTACAATTCCACACAGCTTGTCCTGGCCCAAATTCCATGATTTCCGTCTTATCGGTATTGATCTTTAAATAGGCTTGGTTCATCCAGGTCAGGATATCCAATAGACATACATGAAATCTAGCTGCTGTGTTTTTTAGCTAACGAGATGATCAGCTGCGAATCATCTGCGTAAGATACCATTGCAAATCCATGTTTCCTCACAAGTCTTGCCAGGGGTGTAATATATATGTTAAAAAGTGTTGGCGAGAGTGCTGTACCTTGCGGGACGCCACAGGGGGGAGTGAAGCCCTCTGATTACATTCCCTCCCAAACCAATTTCGGTTCTCTTCCTTCCAGAAATGATGTCAGGAGGGACAAGGCTAAACCTCCGATGCCGATGTCCAGTAGCCATTGGACTAGCACTGAGTGATTTACTGTATCGAAAGCTGCGACAGATCTAGCAAGACAAGAATTGCCTTGCCTTCTCTGTCGAATCTCTTCAGTTGGTACCGTAAGTGTAGTTTCTGTAGAGTGGTGAGTTCTAAAACCATGTTGGGTTAGGTCCAGCAGATTATTGGCATCTAGGTATTCAGTAAGAGTTTTATTCAGTGTTTTTTCAAGCACTTTAGCTGCCATCGGGAGACCTGCTATACGTCGATAATTCTTAAGTTCTGAAGGATCTAAAGTGGGTTTCTTCAAGATAGGTCTAAATATCGCTTTCTTCCAGGCCATAGGGTACTTTTCTGACTCAAGCACTTTATTAATAAGAGGAGTAAGTTGGCTGACAATTTTATTTACCCCTAAATGCATATATCTATCGGGAACTGGATCACTAGGTGCGCCTGATTTTATTGAACCAAGTGTGTTCAAAATCTCCTCTTTCGTGGCAACCGGGAAACTAACTAGTCTGGTCTGAACTGGTTCTGCCTCAGTATGTATTTCCTCATCTGGACCTATGAGTGACTTCTGGAGGTCGTCATAAATAAGGTAGACTTTACTTTGAAAATGAGTGGCCATGAGTGAAATTTCTCCTCACTTTCTAACTTTCTTTTATGCTCAGTATCAACCATTGATTTCACATTAAATAGTTTGGCAGCATCTGGTTAGTGGTTGATTTTAACTCTCACACCATTTACCAATCTTCTGATTTTTGTTGGACACACAATTCTTTGCCCTTTGGTGTGCTATTGACATATTGATTAAAAGATCTCTGACAAAGAGCCCTCTTTTGGGGCCCACCAGCCCTTGCTGCACTGGCCTGGTAAGGAGCACTGCCCAATGGTGAAACATATCACCTTCAATTGAGTGAGGGCAAGGGTTCCTACAAGCACTTGCTTCACTTGGGAACTACATACAGCTAGGGATAATTTCTCTGGGGCTGGTACACCTCAGAACAGTATACTGATATTAGATTTTGAATAATAGAACTATTCACTGAAAAGTTTCACATACTCTAAGGTTGCACAATCTAACTATCTTTAATAAACAACAAAGGTGTTCTAGATCTGTAAATGAGATGTTTTATATATTGTATTTTTTCTGTTGTTATACCACAGAAATTAAATTGGTTATGAGTATCCGAGGAAGAGCATGGTATCATGTCAAATTGAATTGCACATTGTCATTAATTTCTCAAAAAGTATAAGAAAACGATGAATACAAATTAATTGTTATTTTGAGAATCTTAGCATCAACGTACTAGAATTTAAGCCATGCTATTTGATTTTACATATCATATTGTCAATTTCACTCAATTTTATTTTGGTTAATTTTCATTTTAAATTCTTCTCACTGCAACCTGTTTGCATTATAGAGGAACTGGGGGAAATATTGGAAAGCCATTCAATTCGCAAGGGGTCTTATATACCCATTATAAGAGTTGTAAATATATTATTGAGCAATGCATTTTTAGTAACAAAATATATGCTGAGTCACCGATGGAAAAAGGGAAATACAAGTCATTTTTATAGACACTGAGTATGTGAATGCATTAAATAAGATTCATTTATGAAAAATATATCATTTTCGTCTGACTTCAATAGTCAAAATTCCACCAATGCACCCACATTTGTGGATATAAGTAAGGGCAGCATAATTGATTTTGTGCTAGTTTCTAAAGACCTTACCCAAAAAATATAACATTTTGAGGTGCGTCCCCTACCATACAGTGACCACAACACGATCATCCTTTGTTTTGATAACCAGCATGATTTGAGGTCTAGTGATTCTTTGGATCTCTCAGTTCATTTTTTCTTCGACCTGTGAGAATGGATACAATGTGTTTATATTGACCCAAGAAAAGTCATAGAAGATTTAGTAACAGACGCTAGCCTGGATATTTCTCATTGCCTTTCCATTGATGGTGTCCTCAGTAAGATCCTCAACAGTTATACAGCAATTTGTGAGACAGCTGCCCGACTGTTAACAAGCACCAGGCCACTCAAAGACCATGCTCAACACCCTTGGTTTAATCCGGACTGTACTTCAGCTTTAAGTCTTTAAGAAAGCCACCAACATAATCCTGCACAATATAGAGGCAGTACTGTGAGCCAGGAAATGGTATAAAAAAGTAGAAGAAGCTAGGAAAAGAGGAATTAGGGATAAAGAGTGGGAAGACCTAAATAAAGTGGCCCATCTGAAAGAAAGTAGGCCCTTTTCACAGAGGCCCCCCAAATGGAATTGAATGACACGTTTTAGTATGGTCCGGGATGCCCGCCACCCCTTCCACCACCAATCCCAATGGTAGGAGACAGACACAGTTGGAACTTTTGGAAGGCAGGGGGGCCTCGCGACCCCCCGGCCGTATTTATTAAAATATGAAACAAAATTTAAAACTTTAAATTAAAACGTTTCATTTATCATGTACAAAATTCAACTTTCATTACACTCGATGAAGACAGGTATCCAGGCTAACCTTAACAAATCTCTAATACAAAGATTTTCCTAACCGAGTCTAACATCATGTAATATTGCATTGCATACAAATTTTGTACATCCTATCGTTAGGGGCCAACGGCAAGGTCTTAACCGGTGTCAGATCCCTATCACCAAATTTCCGCCCTCTCGTGTGAGTGGCGCATGCGCAGAGGGCTTTACCCTCGTAGCCAACCATAACTTCCCTTGTCATGGGGGCCCCCTTCACTCGGCGCCATCTTAAGGTCGTCCAAGTTCCCGTGTGGGGTAACCGTAAGAAGGACAGCGTGGACTCCCCCCCTTTCCCCGCACTCTCTTCTGCCAGAGCGGATATCCGGCCCCCGGGAAATTCGTGGGAGGGGCATATAGCCGTCTCCCCCTGGGAGGGGCCTATGGGCGTCTCCCCCTGGGCGATCCCATCCGTAATGGGTGCCGCCCCCCCGTGGGAGGGGCCAATGGCCGCCTCCCCCCGGGCGCTCCCATCCATAATGGGTGGCGCCCCCACTAGGAACCTTGAAATCACTGCTCACCGATCATGACCTTACCGCCCGACCGAAGACTAAATAAATACGACAGTTAGTTACCTACTATTGGGAAAAAACAAAACAAACCTATGCCTAATCACAGCTAGATATTTCCTTCCCTGCTACTCCCGCCCTTGTAGAGCGAATGTCCCGACATAGTATCCAACTTACTATAAACATTGCTACAAAGGAGGAAAGGTCCCATAACAGAGAAACCATATTATTGCATACAGTTCATCACATTTCTACAAAGGAAAAAAGGCCTATAGACAAGTATTCAGTTGCATACACAATCTTGGAATCAGTCTAAAATGGGAAAAACGGCCTAAACAAGACGTTTTATGCATCACCATCAATTGCAAATCACAACTTTGTTTACTCCCAAACTTCTGCAACAGGGGCTGGTGGGTGGGTCAAAAAATTGCAGCTTGTTCCCTTGAGGGCTCACGAGCGACGAGTGGTGCAGCCTTCAGAGCGCGGGAACAAGAGGACGCCTGCCTGGACCCCCGCGCCTTTTAACTTGCAGCGGGGAGGCGGGGCAGCATCCCCCTCCCGCCCAAAAGTGCACGGACATCCGGGCGGGTGTTAGGACAACCCTCCCCCTGAGCAATCCCATCCATAATGGGTGCCGCCCCCCCATGGGAGGGGCCAATGGCCGCCTCCCCCCAGGCGCTCCCATTCATAATGGGTGGCGCCCCCACTAGGGACCTTGAAATCACTGCTCACCGATCATGACCTTACCGCCACAGGCCAGATAGTTGACCGACTATCTGGCCCACCCACAACTCCTATAAGTCATGTTTCCTCAATCCCACTAGCCAAGCTACCATGTCTCCTATCAATATGTCATTCCCCACCCTGGACAGGTGTACCCCATCGTCTGAATAACAGTGGTCCCCCCAGATGCACCCGTGAGGTACACATTGAAGGTGGGTAGATCGAAACAATTTCTCCAATTTATTGTTGACCCTTTTTACCGAATGGTTCAACGCTGTTGTGGACCACCCACCCCTCCATACCCTCCTCAGGATCATGTGTGACCAAGCTATCGTGCACCCCGGGAGTGTCTTTGCGAACCAACTAACTGCTGAAAGTATGTGTTCGATTAAAGCCCGTCTGCCCAACCTCACCAAGTCATTGCCCCCAATGTGCACTATGACTACTGATGGCGGTGACCTGTGCCGCCCTAACAATTCCTCGACAAAATTTTGCAGTCGGTCAATACACAAACCTCCCTTCCCATGGACGGACACCCTGAAACCATATTCCTCAGATGTGTGGATCGCATCACCTGCCCTGAATATGTCCGCGGCACGCCTCATGTATGAGTGGCCCACGACCCAGACCACTCGTCTTCCATTCCTTGTTCCTGAAGTGGTGGTTAGCGGATACTGGGCCAGTCCCAATTTCCGCCCTGCGTCACAGGCTTGTGAAACTGTAATCCAAACAAAAGACAACAAGCGTGAGTGCACTTCTTCAGTAAATTACAACATGTGCAACCGCACGTAACGTTTGAAATAGTTCGAAGACCAGCGTCCCAACTGTTTAACATTGTCTGCCTGCAGACCCCTGGCCGTCGCTTCTGTAGCGGCCCCTATCGTGAACGAATGAGTTCCAAAATCACTCGGGTTCAAGCCCGCAGCTGCAGTCGTGATCGCCAGCACCCTCTGGAACTGAAACTTTGTTAACGGGGTGCCGTCGGCATGCCGCAGCAAGGCCCCCTCCACGTCGTCACTCTTTGTTTTCGGTAGGCCTCAAAGTGCCTCACTGGACAACAGGGACTACCCGGAGCGCGCTGCAACACAATGCTACTCCCCTGGCCCTCCTAGTCCATCTTTGACCTGGCAATCGTGATCAGCAGGGAATCCCCTCTCACTTGCGTGCGGTCCCTGTGCAGACACTCCCCGGTATCCCTTTTATTGACAGCCACTAGTTCGCCTACCCGGAGGGCCCCATAGAATGCCAGTGCAAATGCAGCCCGGAATAGGACCACCTCACTAGGTGAGGAGCATGTCTCCTCTAGCTTAGCCAGCAAGGCGGTTAAGCTGTCAAATCCTATCGAATGCCTGGTATCCTTTTTGCGCCCCTCTAGGCGCCGCCAGCCGCGCAGCGCCTTTCTGACTATAAAGAAGTCCGTCGGGTCCCTAATCCCATGGAGCTGAGCCCTAAATAATATGGCGGCCTTATACCGACTGGCGGTTGCCGCCGACTGGCCCTCCTCATGAAGTGCCACTAAAAATTGGGTGAAGGACCCCTCCTGACCCCATCTATGCTCCCATGCAGGGCCCAAAAAGGCGTAGTACGAGCAGAACGCCCCTTCATAAACTTTTCTTGTCCTGGGCACTAAACTGGCTGCCACAAGGTTTTGTAGTCCGGTGCGCCGATTTGCCATAGTGCTTCGGGAAATGGCCCTGCCACTAGCTCCGCTGAGGGTAAACAATCCCTGAATGCCTGCATTTTGAAACGTGAGAGTGCATCAGCTGCATTATTCAGTACTCCCGGCAGATGTTTTGCCCTGAATTGTACATTTAGCTTCAAGCATTTCAAAACAATTTCTTTCAACAATCGCAATATCCACTTGCAGCGTGCTGCCTGCTGGTTAATGCACTCAACCACAGTCATGTTATCAGACCAGAATATCACCGAGCGGTTTCGGAACTCTTCTGGCCAGGCCGACAACTCTACCCAGATGGGGAATAACTCTAGGAAACCAATGTTGCTCGTCAAGCCACTTGCTTCCCACCATGCTGGCCATTTCTGGGCCAACCATCGGTTACCAAGGATCGCGCCAAACCCTACACTGCCTGCAGAGTCGGTCCATAGACCTAAGGCTTCTGACGAGGCCGGGGCTTTGCTCCAGACTACCTGGCCATTGAAATCCGCCAGGAATGCCAGCCAAATGAGCATGTCCTGGCGAACCTATGCCGAGAGTCTTGTACGATGGTGCCCTTCTTTGAGGCCAACCATGGCCTGTGCAATGGATCGGGAGAAAGGGCGAGCCATCGGTATAACCCTCAGTGCAAAATTCAGTTGTCCCACTGTTTGCTGTAGTTGATGCAGTGTGACATTGTAGCAAGGAGGCCCTGAATTTGGTGATCTTCTCCGCCGGCAGACGGAAGCAACCCTCCACAGAGTCTAGCTCAATACCCAGAAACTCCAGGGAGGTAGTTGGGCCCACTGTTTTCCCTGGCACCAACGGAACCCCGAAACCCCGCATGAGCATGCAGAATTCCTGCAATGCCCGTTCACAGTCCCAAGAGCCGGCCGGGCAGAGAAACAGGAAAACATCGAGATAATGCATCACATGTTGGTGCCCTGAGACCTTCGAGAATGCCCACTCCAGAAATGAGCTAAACATTTCAAAATAGGCACAAGAAATTGAACAACCCATCGGCATGCACATATCCATGTAGTACTTCCCCTGGAATGCGAAACCCAACAAGTGCTGATCCTGGGGATGCACCAGTAGTAACCTAAATGCGGATTCAATATCCGATTTTGCTAGCAATGCACCGGGGCCTAGGCGATTCAACATGACCACTGCATCATCGAATGATGCATACCTCACACTGCAAATGCCTGCATCGATTGCCTCATTCACGGAAGCCCCCCTTGGTGCTGATAGATTATGAATGAGCCTGAATTCGCCCAGCTCCTTCTTGGGAACTACCCCTAATGGGGAACACACAAAATTGGCCGTTGGGATTTCACCAAACGGTCCCGCAACCCGTCCCAAGCGAACCTCTTTTGCAATTTTTGTGGCGACCACCGTCGGGTTGTGCGTAACGGACAGTTGGTTTCTGCATAAGGGGGCCCCGCGAAAATCACCCGCCGGGATCCTGAAGCCATACGAGAAGCCATCTCGCAGGATCCCGGCAGACACATGATCAGGGTGTTTGTTCAGCCAGGGAGTCAAAGCCGAAATATCCACGGGCGATTGTTTAGTCATCCGGGGCACCGTGTCAATCCTGCTTGGTACCCCCTTATCCCCCATTAACATTGCCTCTGGATCGGCAGCTAGTTTTGGGGTGGGAGGTGTTACCACAACCTGCGCAGGCATGCCTGAACATGCATGCTCCCTGCGGCCTACTACACGTTCCCTTGTTAAAACCCCAACATACCCCTCGCTTATTCCCATTCCCGCCCGATCTAGACTGAGTCTCTCCCCCGTGGGCTGGTCGAAAGGGCTGTGGATGGTTCTGCTGAAAAGCCCTGAAGCCGTTCACCCTCGACCCTGATCCTCCCGCCGAGCCCGGCGTGAACTGCGCATGCCAAGATACAGTGTCCAAACAATCCCAAGTCAGCAAGTCATTAAACTCTTTCGCTTTTCTAAACGACACATCGTACCCTTTCCATGCGTCCCCTCCATATTTCTCATGGAAGCCCGTGATCCTGCTCTGGTAGCAAGCACAAGCAAGGTCTCCCAACAATTCTGGTGTTCTCTCACCCATAATTGCTACAAAAACAAAAAAAGCCCTGATCCAGTTCATCATAGACTCTTCCACCCTGAATTCTGCCATTTTTGCCCTCCATTCACTGGGGTGCCACAAATCTTTCTGGGTTTTGGCATATTCTAACTCACGATTGTCCGTCAACAATGAAAACGTATTATTGTATTTGTTCGCCCACACCATTTCTTTCGTGGCCATCGGAACATGTTGTGCCAGACATTCCCACCTTGAAGGTACAGCGCCCTCCCCCATTATCGGGAGCGACCTCTTACTGTTTTCTCTCGTATCTCCGTTCGTGTCCGTCGACTTATTCTGGTTCTCGACCGCGGCCCTGTTCGCCACCTGCAGAGGAATAGAAGGCATGTTCGCTGCCCCAGAACCCCTTGCCTGCCTGAGCTGGTCGATAATTTGCCTAGCCTCCCCAGCTGGATCTTCCGCAGCCGCGGATCCCTCCGCTTCCTTCTTCAACCAAGGCAACACCGCCGCTAGATGCATCTCCAGTTCGGGGGGGTACCTGTCCCTTATCCAGTGGTGTGATAATGACAGGAATTGGCAATCCCCCATCCTGTGCGGGCACCGGGTGGCCGCTGGGGTTACTGGGACCAGCGGAACTTCCATCGGGACCGGGACCTCGCTAGGACCCCCTTTCCCTTTCTTCTTTTTCCCCTTGTCCCCCCTGGAGTAACGTTAGGCAAAGCAGGCCCCACAATCCTCTTAGGTCTCCCTGAGGGCCCCGCCTGAGCTTCCACTATCTTCTGGAGCGCCGCTAAGCTGCGACCCAATCGGTCCACTTTACCAAACTTCCTGTCCATCGCCGACACTTGGTTTACCAGTGTGCGAAGCATCCGTTCCATCTGGGAGCTCTTTCCATTCTTCTTTCCAGGGATATCCGACGTTCTGTGCAGGTCCTCGGATCCCAGATACGTTTCGACGACTGAAACAGAAAAAACAACGATTACCACATTTAAAAACTGCAGCTTGTTCCCTTGAGGGCTCACGAGCGACGAGTGGTGCAGCCTTCAGATCGCGGGAACAAGAGGACGCCTGCCTGGACCCCCGCGCCTTTTAACTTGCAGCGGGGAGGCGGGGCAGCATCCCCCTCCTGCCCAAAAGTGCGCAGACTTCTGGGCGGGTGTTAGGACAACCCTCTTAGGCGGCGGGGGCTTGCTCCAACCACGCCACTTTGGGCATACCGGCCGGGAACACGCCCCCCACCTGCAAAGGTTTCCTGGGTGGGCGGGGCACCCAGCCATATGTTCAGGGTGACCGAGAGGTCTCCCCTTTCCAAACAGGAGTGGGTAAGTCACTATTTAACCCTAATGACCAACTGGACGAATCCCATATGGAACCAGAAATTGATTCACTCGTTTTTAACAATGCTTGGCTTAGTGAATTCATTGATCTAACAGCAGTTACTAAAGTTATCTAGAGTGCTACCCCAGGCAAGGTTCCAAGCCCGATGGAATCCCCATTGACAACCTAAAATCTAATCTGGAATACTTGGGTCCTTTAGCTACCAATGTGTTTAGAGGAGTTAACACCTGGAGGAAACCCTTTTTAGTACTAATATTCAAGGAAGGAATCAGGAATTCCCCTACCTGTTACCACATGATTTCTTTGTTAGAATCCAAAAGTAAAAAGATGAGGACCGGTTATCTTGGAAAATGAAAGTGTGGGCAGAATTGAATTCCGTCTTCTCAAGGGCTTAATATGGTTTCTGTTCAGCATTGGGGACTATCGAGCAGGCACTTAACTTATCCCTTAGCATGGGAAAATTTGTCAAGTCCAGGAGAGGTTGATTACAAATCACATACATTGACTTCTCCTGTCCTTTTGATTTGGTGGGGAGCGAAAAGTTGTGGTCTTTGATTGAGGCAGGTGGATCCACCATTGATGAACCTTACTTGGCATTTGCAATGAGATATCACTACCAAGATCTGCTGTACTTAGCAGGGCAATAGCACACAACCTATGAAGGTAGACAGAGGGGTCTTGCATAATGGCACCTTTTCTGTTTTTATTCTATATTAGTTCCTTAGATCAAGCCCTGGGATTATGTAGCACCGATAACCACAGAATTGCCTAACGTCCAGTCTCAGTTCTCTTACATGCAGACAACGCGGTTCTAATTTCACAAATAGTAATCTGCCTCTAGACACTTTTAAATTATTTTAACAATATTATGATAAACCTAAGTCTAAAAGTAAACCACCAGAAATCATTTTTTTAAATCTGTGGTCCAAAAAACACCAAATCAAAATCCTATTTAATTGTTAAGACCCCATTTACTAAGGGTTCTCGTTTTAATCATTTAGGCATCCTGCTGGAAGCTAATTAGTCATGGGGTGGCATGACCAACCAGAGAATACAGAAATATATAGTGTGTAAAAATATTTTTAGATTCACAAAAAAATAAGGGCACAAGCCAATTAAAGATATGCTTAAGTTATATAAATCCAAATGTCTGGCCGTAAGAACATATGGAGCAGGTGTGTGGGGCCATGAAGCACCAACTATAATGCAGGTCTTTGAAAAGAAGTTCCTCTGCTGGACATTGGCCCTTCCTAAATCAACTCAAAGTTTTATCCCCCACAGCAAATTGGGCATTGGCTATTTGGAAGATCAAGTCAAAACGCCCCCCTTTTACTCTGGATTAAAATTTGATGTACCCCACAAGCAGGTTTTTCAGGAAACATTCTGAGTGATTGTTTGAATTTGGACAACAGATAGTCTATCCCTTGGCTGACATATGTCAGGAAAACCTTTAATGGCATGAGCCTGGTTAACTTTTGTGAATCTCCAGATAGTATTGGACCCCAAACTAAGGCTATAGTTCAAGAAAATCTCCTTATGCTGAACGAGGAGATTAGAATCGCACAATCAAGTCATTTAACCTCAGTTTTTAACTATTTGTCAATTTTCACAATGGCTAGGATAGAGCAGTATCTAATGTGGCTGGAAAGCGAAATGACATTAATCACACAGACTGAACACGCATTTCTAAACAACACAAGTGTTACCACGCTCGCCTTTACCATTCATATGCCTTTAGCACACATATTCCTTTATCATGCATGGCTTTACATAGATTTTAGTTGTAAAGGCAGTAACAGCATATGTGTGGTAAAGGCCATCAGCGCTCTAGACTCAGAGGAATGGGCGGGGGAGGTGTTGGAAAGGGACTTCCTGCCCGGACGAGATTGGGAGGAACGGGAACGATTGAGTTGTGGCTTGGTGAGTAAATTTCTGTTATGGGCTTTTGGGCTCAGGGTGGGGAAGTTTTTAGTTCTGGGGTCTAGTTTTAGAGCTCAGGGCGAGGGGCTAGGATGTTTTCAGGGCTGGGGTCGGGGTCCCTTTTTATAGCTGGGGACCGGTTTTAGGTCTTAGGGTGGGGGGGTTGGGAGCTTTTAATAGGTGGAGTTGGGGACATTTTTAGTGCTGGGTTTTAGGGCTTAGGTTGCTAGGGTGGGGTGTAACCTTTACCACGTATATGTTTCTCCCAATCATGCCTTTACACTGAAGTTCGGGTAAAGTCATGCATGGTAAAAGCATATGTGGTAAAGACGCAGTTGTAGTAAAGACCATATTGTTAAGGCATGCACAGTTATCACATGCGTTGTCCCATCATACAACTGGGTGGAAATACCAGAACCTAGGTTTTACCTCTATTAACCAGAGTTGAATATTGAGAGATTGCTTCTAGATATATTACATGTTGTATTAAGAATGGTGACCTGGAATGCAAATGATGAAACACTGAAAGGACTGTAGATATCAACGCCTCTGCAGTGCAGGTTGATTCCAGCTGTAGAAACTGGCAGAGTGAATATGTCCAATGTCTCTGTTTCTCTCTCTCTCTTTCTCTGGTCCTATTCCCCTTTTCTTAGGTTTACTACTGACCAGCATAAGTATCATTTACATGGTTGTCAGTGGGTTTAGGGAGAATCGAATATTAGCATTGTTTCTTGGATCGAAACTAGTTAGTACAACCCTGCAAATGAGAATCCAACAGATACTTTCCACCGCACAGCTTCAGAGCCTAACTTTCTCATTTTGCTAGTCAGACATCTTAATCTGACTTGCCGTAGAACAGCTCACCTTGACTTCCAAGGAAGAAGTTTGTTTCACTCATCTAAGTATAAGGCACAATAAAGTACACATACACATTAAGGTACATTTGGACAGGCATGTTTCTAGACATCAGCATTCCAGATTTGAGAGAAATGGATGCTTTAGATTTTCAAGGAATGCCTCAAGAATATGTTGTAGATGATCAGACTAGCTAATAAGCTACAAGGTTAAATCTCAATTTCTAAGATTCATTTAGTTTAGTTTTAGTTATCACCCTTGCCTAGGAAACAAGACTAGTACATTGTTTTGAATTATTAGAAAATATTCCAAATTCCTTCATTAGACCTATTATGCTTTTAGGTGGTAAAAAGAAAATCTACTCAACAATACAATGATGATAAGTATGTTTGAATAAGCAAACATTGACCTCTTGTATTGTTATTATGTTTCATTTACTTTCCATCTAGCACAGAGAAATTTGGAGCAGCTCCTTGAGAGACTTCACTCCACAAGTACCTAAGAAGATATTTTGCCTTCCTTTAAGGACAGGGGGATGTTTCAAGCTGAGGAACTAAAGCATCTAGAGAAATTGAAAACTTTGAGTGTGTGTTGATCCAAGATTTAGGGTTTAATCTTGCCCAAAGGTGATTCAGTGCTAAATTTGCCACCAAAGCCCGCCATGGAAAGAACTGATTACCACGACACAGATCTCCAGAGACTCCCATGACTGAAAAAGGATTTATCTCTCTTTATTTCTTTATTCATATTTCATCCAAGTCTACTAGACTCTATGCTGTTATTTCAACAGCAGTTGATCTGAGTTGGAAGGTGGTATTGTATACAATGGTGCCTCCCCAGAACTACATCTCAGGACACACCACCAGGTTAGTGTGTGTGCTGTGCCTAGCCCTGCCAGTTATGCACTCTAGACAAGACAAGCCATAGGCAAAGCAGTCTTTGTCTTACCAGGCCAAGTCCCCCCCGATGGGAACACAAATAGCTCCAGGTCAGTTTCAACCTTTTGGACTTCACAAGTGAGATGCAGCTTACGCCCAACATCACAGTGAGAATGGGACCCAAGTCTGAGTAACCCTGCATTTAAGACTCCTTACTTCGAAAAAGAAAAAAGTGATTTTTTTTTTAAAAAAAGCATTTCACTCATTACTTTTTTTTTTCTAACTTAAATGTTCAGACATGGGTAACTCAATCTGCCTATGCCCTCCCCCTACTATGTTACGCCTGTAGCAGCAAATGCAGAACAGATCCTTTCCTCACCGTACAATCACATCTGCTAGTCTGTACCCAGTCCTCTTTTAATGAAAACATGTACAAGGAAGAGTTCTGGAAATAGCTTAAAGCTGGGTCTTATTTTCACAGCTCTGCTCTATTCCCCATTATCCTTGTGATGCCAAACAATATTGGGAAATATGATGAACTTTCAGAAATCGCGACATATAGAAGCATACAGAAGCTCAGGCTGCCTGGACTTCCATAATCCTAATAGTACCAAATGAAATCCAGATATATCCAATTTATGTTTGTGCTTGGATCTAGATTTTATTTTGCTTTGCAAAAAATAGGGGGGACTTGTGGCTGGCTGCTACAACTGTGAAAATAAAAGCACAACTGAAACTTTTCACCATTTCATTGGGGGAAATGTAATACATTTTTCCGTCTTTGTCTTCCCCCCTCTTTTGCCTCCTCAACTCTTTCTATGTGTACACTTCTCTGGCTAGACAGTGACTTCCAGGTATGTTCAATACGAGAAATCAGAGGAATAGGAGAAGAAAAGAGTAGAACAGGAAACAGCGTAGTATAGAGGCAGAGTAAAGGGAAAAGGGAGATAATGATGGAGATGATAGAGAGGAATGTAAGGTATAGTAGTGCAGAAAACTGAGTCTTTCACTCAGCTTTACAAAGTTTGCTTTCACACACCCACGGGTGACACAAGTGAACTTAGTTTAATACACCAACGCTTAAATGTGATGGACAGATTTTGTAGCGGCACAGAACCCCACCCAATACATAGTAGAAGTTGTGTCAAAGCTTTTGTATTCCTAAAGGTCCCTAAACTGGGATCCAGGATCATTGTAATGATAAGAAACAAACCTTTTCCATTCTCCTCAATAACACACACATAAGATGCGCTAAGGAAAAAACACCATAACTGAAAAGTGTGTTTATTTCAACTGGGGGACCCTATTACTCAACACATCTAGAACAACCACACAGAATACGATTAAAACTGTGCAAAATAAAATGAACATTTCTACCATGGTTAAAAAATTATCTTAAAACTTAACACCCTAAAACCTACTTCAATGTGCTACGGTAGGAGAGAATGGAGAGCAGAATGACTTGCATCTATAATCTTCTTGGGGAGGACGAGCCAATTACATACCTTATTTATATCAAAATGCTGCAATCATCAGGAGTCAAGGCAGCTTTGCTTCCTGCAAAAGGAAAACGTGTTCAACAGCAACTTCTCTCGGGCTCAGTATAAGCTTTCAATCAAAAGTGCGAAAAGGGTGGCAGCATCTCTGGCAAGCAGGATTATCTTCTTGTCTGGCAGATTCTTGCTCACTATAATCTGAGGCAAAGGACCTCTCCTGACAAGTGGTCAATGGCAGCCCTTTTATACTATATCTTATCTAAGATGGAATTTCCAACATCATCTCAGGAATGTTTGCTATAACCAATGAGCATCAGGATGCTAGTCTAAGATGGACTGCTTTAAACATATAAGGTAAAAGTTCACCCATTCAGGCTACACTGTTTTAGCTATTGTTCTTTGTTTGACCTTGAAATTGAGACAACAAGGCACTTTGTTCCAGACTGATGTTACATCAGGTCTTTGGTTGGTGTGACACTTTCACAGTTCTTGGAAAGGACAGACAACATCTGTGCCAAAGGCAGACATTTTGATGATTCTGCAAAAATACATTAAAAGGAGTTGTCACCTACTTAAAAAGGAGTTGGGCCTTTTGTCTTTACATTAAAAGAGAGGTTGAAAGGGAAAAAAGTAGAGATATAGGTAAGGTTTCACAGTGGGGGGTAATGAGAGGCAAATTGGGAAGAGTTATAGAAAGACAGGTCAGGTAAAGAGAATAGTGAAACAGAGAAAAGTTGAGTCTCGAAGGGCAGAAAGACAGATATGATGTCAACATAAAAGTTAGAATAAAGAGTCAGAGAGGTCAGATTCATACAGAGGTAAAGAGTAGAGGGGAAGGAGATATAGGTGTCAGGTACAGAGAGAGGTACAGATAGCGAAGCAAGGTGGAGAGGTTGAGTTGACAAGAATGCCAAATAAAGAAACTAATCGGAAATAGAGAAAAAGAGGTTGGGCAAATAAGGTAAAGAGAGAGGTGAGGAAAAAATATGAGAGGTAAAATTAGATTGACAGGAGAAAGGGAGGTGATTTGAGGTAAAGAATGGTTGGTGAGATAAACTGAGAGTAGAAAGACACAAATGGAAGGATTGAGAGAGATTCAAAGTAAAACAGAAATGAGGCTGGGAGGGTTGAGGTATAGAGAATTAAAGGAAGTGTTGAGGTTGAGAGTGAGAGTGAAGAGAAGCACTGGCAGGTGATGAAAAAGAGCAGAGAGGTGCATAAAGGTTGTTTATTCATTTGATGTTTTATATAAAAGTGCATTACAGAAGCAATACATAAGGATGGACAAAGGACACATGCACATTTGAATTGGTACACGTCAATTTGCTGAGAACACATCACAGGTTGTGGGGTACAACCAGGCATTTAATTCACTAATTATGACAGTTCATAGTTTAAAGACTCTGAGTTGAGAGATAGTCCTCAACAATAGATCAATACCTTGCTCTCTCAGTCCTTGCAATGTCACAGGCCCAGCACATGGCAGAGCCAGGAGTGGAATTGCTCATAGCACCTAAGGTAATGCAGCTGGAGATAAGGGCCCTAACCTGCCGCCACCAGGAAATGACTACCAGTTGGTGATAGTAGACTGACTTTTATCTGCACCTTTGGGGGGAGAGGACAAGTGTATGTGCTGGAGACCTTTTACTGTGGTCTCCTTGTGGTAAGGTTAAAAGAAACATGTGACACATGAGGCAGGCATTGTCATTGTTCTTTTAACATTACAATAGAGTGACTACAATGCATTTTTCTGGCTAACACTAAGTAAGTTAAGATGTACATAGAGCCCCTCACCTCTTTTGTCATGCAAGAAACTCAGGGGCATATGTACAAGCCCCCTTGCACCAAACATTATGAAGGTTTTTTAGGCATAACACTTTCAGTTGAAGACACAATATTCCACAAGCCTCTTACAGACATCCCATATTTAGAAGCTTACCCGGTATAGAAATGAGAATCCAGAGTCTTTAAACATGCAAACCTGCATCAATAGCAACAAGGGGGCATACTTATGAGGGCTGTGCGTCATGCATGTACTACACAATTAGGTACATGCACAACGCAAACCCCTCAGTCATATTTATGAAGCCACGAAGAACCACTTTGCTTTAAATGGATTCAAAAATATGGAGTAATTCAATGCAGCGTAAATCGCAGCATTGCCGTACTCTGCACAAGAAAGGCATTGAACAGGCGTGGCAGTGGGTGCTCCAAACAAACCCCAGGGTGTTTGATGCATATCCAGATTTACAAGTACTTGTAAACCTGGGAATGCATTACATTATTATTCCTCCCCAGGTGAGGAGTAACATGGGGAGATATGTTTATCTCTATGGATTGTTTTTGTGCAGGAAGGGGCACCTGTAACGCAGGGAGCCTTGCACCATGGTGCAATGGAACCTGCTTTGGTGCTCGGCTGCTGAAACAGCACCAGCACAGGGGGAAGTACAGAAGTGCACTGTACCGGTTAAATATGGTGCATTCCTACCCTTTCCCTGTATCTTGCTGCGCTGCCTGGTGCCAGTAAATATGCAACTAGGGTCATAATCCAGACATCAATATCAACCAGAATCCAGGAATCTGCAACCTATCATACTTGTGCTGTATCATTGTAAGGAGGAATGTTGCATGATATGTCACTCAAGAATCTTCTCTCTCCTCCTTGGCTTTGGTATGGATCAGGTCCCAGTTCTTCAGAACCAACGGGTAGATCTGTTGGTTAAAGTGAGTGTCCCAGTACTGTGGGTTCCAAACAGAACAGAACATCCTGCCCACCACCTACCAAATTGGAGAGTTAAGCCCTTGAACATCAGTGATTGTGATAGCCCCCTCGTTTGAATTGAGGTGCATTGATGCTCTAACAGGCCTCCCCTGAGGTGTAACCCAGTGACAACAGCAAATATATGACAATTGCAAAGTCCATTTAAGGGTGCTCCAAAACATTGGATTTTTTCTTTTGAGATGGTTTATATACGCAAACTAGACCAGAGACATTGGGTTTCTGAGCGCCTTACATAGCACCAGTTGCCTTACATGAGGACACATTCATTTGTTTTGTTAGGCACGGGGAGATTACGTGATTTGCCCAGAATCACAGGATGTTGAGCTTCGTTGCTGGATGTTGAGCTTCGTTGCTGAGACTCGAACCTGGTTCCGCAGCTTCGAGGTCCACCGCTCTAGCTGTGAGGCTACATCCTTTCCCTTTAACTTTAAAACAATGGTTCTGTCTCAAAGGTGTGCAGAGCGTTTAATGACTTGTATCACACAGACTACTGTTCCACCTATTGGAGTAAGCCATGCCTGAGTGACTGACTACCCTTTGATGAGTCAAGTGCAAGCAGTCAGTAATTTGGTTACCCATATTCAATTCAAAAGTGTCTCAGGTTCAGGACACCAGCAATAATCAGAAGCATTGCTAAGAGAGATTTCTTAATAGACAATGACTGCCCCAGGATACTGAGAAAAGGCTGGACAGATCCAAAAAGCATAGAACTACTGGCGTTGCCAGTGCTTGTTTCTCAAGGCCACTTGACGTCAGTTCTTTAAGTGAAGATGTGAGAGAATGGATACTGTGTTATAAGGTGACTTAAATACTTGTTCTAATACCGTGTTAATTTTTTCATTGCATGGTTGCACAATGAGGATGGTACAATCTTGAATAGGATGCGCCAGAAATTAGACACAATAAAATCAAATACATTTGCATATAAAATGAAAGACTTTGTTAGTTACATCAGGGCACCAGTCCCATTGGAATCTGAAGCTGGCGTCTTCACGGCAACTCTCATTTGTGCACTGGGGCCCATTGGGTAGCACCTAGAGACAGGCACTAACATGAATCATTAAACCCAAGGGTCTTACAAAGTACTTATATGTGATGTTCCAATCCCATTCTGTGTGCAAGTTTGAAGGCACCTGGTGAATTAACAAGGTATGTACCTTATTGTATCTTCTTGCGACATGCACAGGGTAGAAAAGGAGATTTATTAATTGTTTTGACCATTTTCTGAGTTGAGAGAGAGTCAGGAGTGAAATCTAAGTTAAACAAGAAACCACTTCTCAATAGTTTTCCAAAGGATGTGAAAGACTTACTTAAATGCACAGACAAATCTGAGCCAGAAGCACCAGTTATATCTGTCTCTGTAAATGCCACACTGAACTCAGTGTTATTCAGCCACTATTTATATAATCTGAGAGCCCCCATCACCCACACATCAAGGCACTTCCACATAATGTGATATATCCTAATGCATGATATATCTGTGCTCAATCTGACCATTGAAGCAATTGTGAGACATTACCACAGCCATCTTTAATTGTTACCTGGCTCAGAAAACCCTGCCATAAATGAATCCTGGCTTGTGCTGCTAGAACAATACTCCGAAGCACCTTATCCCCTGAAGGGAGGATCTGGCAACTGAAATGATAGAATAAAACTACTAACAAGATTAGTTTTAATAATCTGTAATAAAACAAACAAAAAAGAACAGTTCTTCAATAAAGACTTCTGTGGAATTCTCTAAGAACAAGACTGTTCGACGATGGGAACATGAGTACTCAAGGCGCACCAGAGGTTCTTGAAGCCACTGGAACTTGTACTAAGGCAAAGGTGATATCCTCAGGCGTGTTTTGGAGCACCTGTCCATAGGGTTCTAGATCTGGGCCTTGGTTTGTAGTGGGTGTGATATAAGATTCATAACTCAATCAATAAATGATTCACATTCAGAATGTACATTTGACACACAAGGATATCTTGATAATTTGACATGGATGTGTGAGGCTACAGGTTGGTTGAAACCTTGACCTATGTGTGTTTGCACGGATCGGGCACTAGATTGGCAGATAGTGCAGATAGAAGGTGTATGCATGTCTCCCTGCAAGGCAATGTTTCTTCCACACACCAAAGGAAAGGTTGATCCTGTACAGCACTTCAGGGTTGTACTGTAGAACATCTCACTTCCCCATGGAATCAAGACATCTAAAACTCTACTTTAGGAGTTCAGATGTGTGCTCTCTGATAGCTTGAGTCTCTTGGTGTGCTCTAATCAACCACGGTAGTGCAGTTGTACCTGTCTATCTCTTTTGTGTTCTCAGCCATAGATAGGAACTTTGGGCTACGTTACAGTTCAATGTTTTTGCCCACTGTACCACTCTAAGCAGGCAGTAAAAAATAAGGGAATTTAGCAAATCAGTAGGAATAGCCCAGTTGAAACTAACCCGGTCAATTTCCCCAGGAAGAGAACACAGGCATCCCCTTTTGTTGGAAAGGTTTTATATAGCGCTGGCTAGACCCAGAGGTATCAGAGCGCTTTAGATGAGCATCAGACCATAGTTGCAGGTTACATCATTACAAAGGTTATACAGTTATTAGAGCATGGCAACATAGTTACATGTTCGGTCGAGACAAACAATAAGGGCATATGCGTAGGGGGAAAAGGTAGGCAAGGGGAGCGATTCCGGGGGGAGGGGGGAGGAGCAGGGGAGGTAGACAGCGAATGAAGGAGGGAGAGAGGAGGGGGAGGGTGAGAGGCACAGCATGGAAGAAGAGGGGGAGGGTGACTGGGGCACAAACCGGTAGACGAGTAAAAGATGCGTCCAAAGTCCAGTCAGCTGTGATCCCAGGGGAAGTGGTATCATTCCCCCAACTCAGATGCAAGAGGCTCCCTTTACACAGTGCACTCTCTCAGAGGGGTCTCTCAGACTCCAAGGCCTACCTACTGGATCCTTCCCCAAAAAGGGGCGAGGGAGTGCTTTGGCAAGGGGCATCATACCATGCCTCAACTGTGAGTGGCTCCCTTAGCACTGTGGAGTCTCTCAGAGGGATCACTGTGACTCCAGAGTTATAGTAGTTAAATCTTTCCCCAACAAGGGGAGAAGGAGTGCTTAGTTAAAGGGCACAAGGGACAGGGGCTAGGTGGCATGGCAGGCAAGGGGAGCGATAAAGGGTAGAGGGGAAAGGAGCAGGGGAAGGAGACAAAGAATGAAAGAGGGGAAAGCGGTAGGGGAGGGTGGGAGAGAGAGCATGAAAAGAGGGGGGAGGGTGCTTTACGTGGTTGACTGTCTCAGAGGGTGAGAGAGAGAGCATGAAAAGAAGGGGAGAGGGAGTGCTTTGGTGAGGGGCGCCATACTATGCCTCAGCTGTGCGTGGTTCCCTTGATGCTGTGGACTCTCTCAGAGGGTTCTCTGAGACTCCAGAGTAAGAATATTAGATCTTTCCCCAACAAGGGGAGAAGGAGTGCTTAGTCAAAGGGCAACAAAGGACAGGGGGCTTGGAAGAGGGTCGGAACTGGCAGGTGAACAGAGGGGGAAAAACGGCAAAAGAAAATTGCATTAATTACTGAAAGATAACACATACAATACCCGGATAAATTAACGATCCAGAAAAAGACAGGATCCACGAAAGGCAAGAGTCAGGGAGGACAAAGGGAGGGAGACAGCAAGTTGGAGAGTCCCACAAAGAAGAGATATGGATAGCAAAAAAGGAAATGAGTATGTTGTAGAGTCACTCAGGAGATAAATGCAAACGCAAAAAGCTCAGAATCACAAAATGGTGGTATCAAGTACAAAGAGCAACTACATATACTAGTGGTTAGAGTTGTAACTATGCAAAATAGTAAATTCACTCAGGGTTCTATTATCACAACGATTAGGATAAAAACGATTGTATGTTACTTATCAACAGAGTGAACGGAGAAATAAGACATCCAAGGGGGTAGGGAGAGGGAGGGGAGGGAGATAAGGTAGGTTATAGGAGAGATAGGGACCTAAGGGGGGGAGAAAGAGATAAGGCCATCCAGCCGAAGAGCAACCACTTGCTGGCTTCAGCATTGTTGGGCCTCCTCAGAGAGGTGCAGCTTGAAACCTACGGTGGAGTAAGCTGCAGGATCCATGTCTGGGAGTACCTGTCACACCCAGTGCTTTTTTTCCTTCATGGCAAATTAAGACAGGAAGCAATCCAAATAAAACTTGACCCTGCTCCAATAGGAATGATCCAGCATGAACTGCCAGATCACACACCCGCTCAATGGGAACACAAGTAACCCGAAACTGGCTTCAGCTTTGTTGAGCTGCATCAGTAAAGTGCAGCTTGAATCATGTCACATAGTGAACTATGGCACCAGGAAAACATGCATACAAATGTGTGAGGTGAGAAAGTGGTACTGATTGCAGTAAAGGTGTGCAGTGTTCTAGGGGGCTAAAGTGGTACTTATGTGTTCACAGCAACTGCCAGTGGCTCCACGAGCCCAGGGAATATGAACTAAGGAGCAGAACTGCAGTGCCAAAGAACAAAGAGCCCTGATTGAAAGTCTTCAGATATATGGAATGTACCCCAAACTAACTCAAATGAATTTATCGAGATTGAAGACCAAGATTATGAAATGTATGTACTCATTTCAGTCACACAAAACTCATAAACAGAGTACTCAAAATGTAAATAAATTAATCAAAATGTAAAGACACATGAAATATCTTTACAAGTTTATGGCCATATGATAAGAACCTTCATTAACTCTTGTTTGTTGGCTAGTTAGCTCTGGACCTCTGGTTAAAATTTACAATATTGCTGATGCTTTGTTTTGACTGCACGACATCTCAACGTGAGGCATCTCCCCTACATCAACAACTTGGAGAAATAGCAAATGACTCTCTGTGCATCTGCATCAATGGTTTGTGCAATTATAGTTTTTCGATGTGTATTTGTTTTAAAAAAATATATATTTCTCAAAAACAGAGATACCTGTGCTTACATTTATTTTGTAAAGTAAAACAACGTTGAAGAGACCATTTGCAAAGTGACGTGAACATGCATTCTGTAAAACAATAAACAATGCTTTTCTTCTGTAAGATTTAATCTCCTGTGGTAATGAACTAGGATTTAAACTTTGAACTGTAGCAATAAATGTGGCAATGTGTGTTTATTAGTATAGTTGCTCTAAATTAAATAACTTATTAATAGGTCTTCTTGATTTTTAATACCTTCACCAGAATATATATATAGTTCACTTTCATGTAATATATGCTTTCACTGTAATGAAATATATTTATAAATAAATATATATATATTATAGAGAGGGAGATAGAGAGAGAGAAGTGTATATTTATATAAATGACACAATGCACAAAACACAGTAGTATAAAAATCCATATTACTCATGAAACCCAGATAAAATATATTCAATCAATTAATCAATACATTTATAGAGTGAGCTACTCACCCGTGAGGGTCTCAAGGCGCAGAAGGAAGGGGGGTGTCGCTACTGCTCGAATAGCCAGGTCTTGAGGTGTTTTCTCAAGGTGAGATGGTCCTGGGTCAGTCGTAGGTGTGGGGGGAGGGAGTTCCATGTTTTGGATGCCAGGTAGGAGAAGGATCTTCCCCCGATGGTTGTTCTGCGAATTCATGGGACGGTGGCGAGGGCGAGGCTGGCGGAGCGGAGATGGAGGGTGGGGATGTAGAACGAGAGGCGGTTGTTGAGGTATTGGGGGCCATTGTCATGTAGCACTTTGTGTGCGTGGGTGAGGAGCCTGAATGTGATCCTCTTGGAGACGGGGAGCCAGTGCAGGTTTCTCAGGTGGGCGGATATGTGGCAGTGGCGAGGGATGTTGAGGATGAGTCATGCGGAGGTGTTCTGTATGCGTTGAAGTCGAGAAGTGTGGCTGTGGTTCCTGCATATAGGATGTTTCCGTAGTCCAGTCGGCTGGGGACGAGGGCCTGGGTGACGGTTTTTCTGGTTTCAGTGGGGATCCATCGCAAGATTTTCCGGAGAATGCGCAGAGTGTAGAAGCAAGATGACGAGACGGCGTTGACTTGCTTGGTCATCGTGAGGGAGGAGTCCAGGGTGAATCCCAGGTTGCGTGCGTGGTCCGTGGGTGTTGGCGCGGAGCCCAGTGCTGTGGGCCACCAGGAGTCGTCCCAGGTGAATGGGGATTGTCCGAGGATGAGGACCTCCGTTTTGTCTGAGTTCAGCTTCAGACGACTGACCTTCATCCATTTTGCGACGTCTTTCATTCCTTCTGGGAGGTTGGTTTTGGCGGTGTCTGGGTCTTTGGTGAAGGAAAGTATCAGTTGGGTGTCGTCGGCGTAGGAGATGATGTTGATGTTGTGTTTGCGTGCGATGGCGGCAAGGGGGCTCATATAGATATTAAAGAGGGTGAGGATGAGCAAAGAGCCTTGGGGTACTCTGCAGTTGATCTCGGTGGCTGCTGAGCGGAAGGGAGGGAGGCGGACTCTCTGGGTTCTGTCGGAGAGGAACGAGGTGATCCAGTCCAGGGCCTTTCCTTGGTTCCCAGTTTTGAGGAGGCAGGTTGTTAGGGTGCGGTGGCATATGGTGTCAAAGGCTGCTGAGAGGTCTAGGAGGATGAGGGCGGTTGTTTCTCCGTTGTCAATCAGGGTCCGGATGTCATCGGTGGCTGCGATGAGGGCGGTCTCGGTGCTGTGGTTGGCTCAAAATCCGGACTGGGACGAGTCGAGCGTGTTGCTTGCCTTGAGGAAAGCAGTCAGCTGTTTATTGACGGTCTTCTTGATGACTTTAGCCGGGAAGAGAAGGAGAGAGATGGGGCGGAGGTTTTTGAGGTCTTTGGGGTCCGCTGTGGGTTTCTTCAGAAGGGCGCTGATTTCTGCATGCTTACTGCTCGCAGGGAAGGTGGCGTGAGGGAGTTGTTTATGACGTTCCAGGGAAGGGGTGCAATGATGATGTCGGCTTTGTTGAAGATGTGATGGGGGCAAGGGTCAGAGGGGGAGCCAGAGTGGATGGTGTTCATGAGGTGGGTGGTGTCTTCTGCACTGATGGGGGTCCAGGCACTGAGCGTGGTGGTGGGGGTCAATGCTTCAGTGGCTGTAGGCGGGGTCTGGGGTCCGAAGCTGTTGTGTATATCTGCGATCTTGTGGTGGAAGAGGTCTTGCGATGGGGTGATGTCGTTGTTGCTGGACCTGGGGTTGGAGAGCTCTTTGACGATGCTGAAGAGTTCCTTGCTGTTGTGGGTGTTGTTGTCTAGCCACTCTTTAAATGATGCCCTTTTGGTGGTGCGGATCAGCTCATGCTGTACACGGGTGGTGTTCTTGAGGGCTGTCAGGTTTTCTGTTGTCCATTCATGGTGCCAGGTTTTTTCGAGGGTTCAGCAGTATTTCTTTGAGTCTTTGAGGGCGTCTGTGAACCATGAGGTTTTTCTGTTGCCGGTCTTGCCTGCGGGGTTCTTCAGTGGAGAGAGGTCGTTGGCGGAGTTGGTGATCCACTGTGCGAGGTTGTGGGCTGCGTCGTTGGTGTCAGCGGTGTCGGCTGGCGGGTTCTGGCTTAGTGATAAGAGGAGCTGGTCTGTGGTGATTTTGCTCCAGCATCTACGGGGGATTTGTTGCATGCTGTGGTGTGAGGTATTCTTTTTGAAGGTGAAGTGGATGCTTCTGTGATCTGTCCAGAGTAGTCCGGGAGAGTGGCTGAAGGAGACGTGGTTGCTGGCGGAGAAGATGGGGTCGAGCGTGTGGCCAGCGAGGTGGGTGGGGGTGTTCACCAGTTGTTTGAGTCCGAGGTTGGCGAGGTTGTCGAGCAGGGTGGTGTTGTTGTCATTGTTTTTCTCCAGGTGGAAGTTCAGGTTCCCTAGGAGGATGTATTCTGGTGAGGCCAGGGTGTGTGGGCTGATGAAGTCAGCGATGGTTTTGCTGAATTGTGTGCGCAGGCCTGGGGGTCTGTAGATGAGTGTTTTCTGAGGGTGGTCTTGGGGTTGGTGTGAATATGGAAGTGTAGGTGTTCGGCGGTGGAGAGTGTGTCTTCGGCGTTGGTCGTGATGTTGATGGTGTCCCTGTAGATAATGGCGATTCCTCCTTTAGTTTGGTTGATGCGGTCCTTCCGGGTGATCTTGTAGCCACATTGCAACGTCTTCTAGTACTGTGCAGCGTGAAGAACCAAATTCTGGGGCAAGGTTATCATATATATGGCTAAAAAACCAAATATGGAGCACATTCTCTGGGAACATTATTTTCACCCAATGTCTGGGCACTGTTGAGGCTGGACAACTATGGAGAGTTGGGTTCAGGGACAGTTGCAAATGGTAAATATTTTTCACAAAATCACAGAAAAAAGGTAAAGCATCAAACTTAGGTAGGATTAGCTTTATAACTTCTTAACACATGTTTACAAAAGCGTAATAATAAATCACAGTTGAAGTGCAACTAGGGTTAGAAAATAAAAAAAGGAAACACTGAAACTGGCAAGTGATGCTTAGGACTACAGTTCATAACTCGCACCACAGCCATGCAAACCACAATTTGTATACCAGATGCCATACTTTTGACCTCACAATATTATTAACAAAGAATAAAAACACATAGAAGCACATTGCAATTAAATAAACACAGTTTCATCCGAATAAATCATACTACATTCATGGTTTGTCTCATTCGCAGTGTTAAGGAAAAAGAACTATGTAATGCCACCTGTATGATTATTGACAAACTTTGTAACTGAAACTGGTACATCAAGAGCAAGGTCATGAGCATCACCCATTGGCCATTTCTTACTATGGTGCCTTTGATGCTTTAGATACTGTTGGTACATTATTTCGAGTTGATATGTGTCTCAGATAACAATAAAACCCCTCAAGTGTGGATCAGATAATTAACTTTGGATTATTATTTGCAATGTTTTGAAGGAACAGCTTTCTAAGCATCCTGAATGAGCTGTTGCCATGGAGGGAGAAGAACCCTTTGGACAAACCTGGCAGAGGTGTGCAGACCCATGCTCAGTCATTGTATTGGTTATATTGTAAGGAAGGTTTGAGCAGGGGCGGCCTTAGGCATGTGCAAGCTGTGCACCTGCAAAGGGCCACCAAACCCCAGGGGCCACAACTCCAATATATATCCTTAATATACTAATCCTCTGAGGATGGATACATATTTGCATGGCGGACCCTGGCAGGGATTTGGTGGCCTGTTCCACTTCCAAAACACCCTGATCCCCCCCCCTTCACTAGCCTCCGTGCCTGTGTTCCTCTTAGTTCCTGATTGGCTTCTTTTTTTCCCTACCCACTGCTGGCCCGCTGGTACAGGCGTATATAACATTGCAATCAAAATGAAGAGAATTCGAGTACACAAATCTGGTTATTCGAAACGAAAGAGAAAGGTGGCTCAGCAGGCTTTCGTAGCATCACAGGAAGGAGCAATCCTGAACTTTATCACCCAAGGGATACCTAAAGATGAAGAATCCTCCGGCCAGAGTACTGCTGATGCACTAGGTAAAACAGGCGCTGACGAAAATAAACAAGAACAAAAAAATTATGATATTCATGAGCAGAATGATACTTGTGGCGGCCCCTGGCAGGGATGTTTCTGGGCAAAGAGGCCACTGATTCTTCCTCTTTGGGGGGCTGTGGGTCCGTGACCCCTGTCAGGGCCCTGGCACTGCAGCCGTCTGTGCCAGTCTCTCACGTAGTGTGTCACAATATACCTTCCTCCTCCTAAATGTTGTCGTTCTGAGACGAATTCGGAAGGGTAGGAGAAGCCGCAGGTACTGGTCATCTAACACCTTTTCTGGCCGTTTTATTAAAACACCTTCCTGAGCTCCGGGGGGCTCCGCCCCGCCTGGACCCCCTCTTCCGGGGCCCCATACCTATGCTCTCTGCCCAGAGCCGCCATGAGCCTAGAGCCACCCCTGGTTTGAGGTCACATAGGGGGATCCTCTGTCCTCAGCTCACTGTTGCTGTTCACCACACTGACTTCATTGGTGGGATTGAAACCCAAACCCCTGTTTAACAACTTTATTCCAAGCAGTAGTAACACAGTCACTAGAAAGATTGGCCACAAGTTCTCTTGTGAAGCTCTTGGAACTCTCGTCCAATGTGATAAGAGGTGTGTGCCTCTTTGTTTGCTGTTCTGCTACCCACTGTCCTCGATCTGGCCCGCCTCTTCTTTCAACCATTCTGCACATTGCATCTGTGGACACGTGTGTATGAACATGCCTACTTAGAGGGGTTGTTGTCACTGCTGTATCCATCCAGTATCGAGTATGTTCTTCTGCCATTGTCTGTATCATGAGTAAGGCCTTTCCTATTGAATAATGACTGTCATTAGCCTTCATTTTTCAGCCAATGAGGTGTCTCCTTCCCAGTTTAGTAACTTTATTTTTGGAATGTATCTCTTATAAATGCAATGAAGTTTTTCTTACATTTTTCAAACACCCTGCAATCAGTTTCTTTTTTGACAGCCTTGTTTTTAAGTGAGTAATTATAGACAATTCAAGAATTAATTCTTTTAGACTCGATCATGTTTCAGGTTAATAGCTAAGATGAAATAAAAAGGCTCTTTTTACTTCACATTGATAGTTAGGTCTTAAGTGTCATACACCACAGCATATCAAGCTGACCCCAAGAAGCTATGGATGTTATTACATTGAGAATTTTGTGTAGGTTTGCCTCTGTCTACACCATATTTCCTGACTTCATTTACTTTAATCAATGCATTTAATTAATTGAACAATTATTGTTAATCTCTTTGTTTAGAAACTGATGGCAATTGATTACATATGGCAAGAAAACCAAACAAGGGTGACGGAATTCATTTTCTTGGGCTTCGCAAGTCTTTCACAATATCATCCATTGCTATTTGTCATGGTCTTACTAGTCTACATAAGTACTCTGCTGACAAACCTGGCCATTGTATCAGTGATATATGTGAATCCGCACCTACAATCACCCATGTATCTCTTCTTGATGAACTTGTCGCTGCTCGACATCTCTTTCACCTCAGTCACTTCACCAAAGCTGCTCGCCATCTTCGTAGGGCATGGCAACCATATCTCCTACAAGGGTTGCATGTGCCAGTTGTATTTTGCCACGTCGCTCACAAGCACTGAATTTTACCTACTCACAGCCATGGCTTATGACCGCTATGTCGCAATCTGCAATCCACTGAGGTACGCGTCGATAATGAGCAGGAATGCCTGTGCCCTGCTGGCAGCTGTTTCTTGGGCACTTGGTTTTATGGACACTCTACCACCAGTGGTCTCAGTGTGCAAACTCTCATTTTGTGATTCTAATAGAATTGATCATTTCTTTTGTGATCTTAGAGCTCTTGTGAAGCTATTGTGTGGTGACACACTGATAATGGAAATTGTCATCTATGTAGAAACTATGATCATAGGAGTAATCCCTTTTCTTCTGACCCTGACGTCATACACCTATATTATCTCCACCATTGCAAAGATCCGCTCCGCAGACGGGCGATGGAGAACGTTCTCCACCTGCGCGTCCCATCTTATTGTCGTGGTTGTGTTCTACGGGACTGTCAATGCAACCTACTTGCAACCTACCACGTCTCAACAACAGCACCAAGACAGGTTGTTTTCTCTCCTATATACCACATTTATTCCATTGTCTAACCCTTTGATTTACACATTGAGGAACAAGGAGGTAAAGAGAGCCCTAAAAAAGTTGATACATCAAAAGTTGTATTGATCAACAAAGAATACACTTGAGGAAAAGTTTTCTAAAGTGCTTAGCTAAATGATTACACTTTATTTTTTCACAAAAATGCAAATTGGATAAGGGAGATATAAGACCAAGGTTTCAGTTTCCTGGAGTCGCTTCACATGATGTGATAGAATCAGAGATTTATTTACATCTGTGTACCAATGGCAAGTACTGAAGAAGAGATGCAGCCTCAACCAGTTAGTTATTTTTGAGTGTACAATAAAAAACTACTATTTCTGATGAATGAATGTATAACTCCTCTACACCCTTATATCACGTTTTAATCAGAATGTCAAGACAAAAATGAGAGTATGTTAAAATAAGCTTTATTAAATACATCATAAAATAAAGATATTTTCAGTATGTTCAAAATCTCAGAGAAATATGTGTTTATTTACTCTTTCGCAAATGTGAACAAAATAATACTTTGTGTATTCAAATCATTTACTGCGTCACTGGTCAGTGGATGCTTACATTAGTAGACAATTTTCAAGAACACACTATATTCACACATTTTACAAGTACACTGGCTTCCTTAAATGAGACATGTTACTTGCAGATACATTTTTCTTCGAAAACATTTTCCACAAACTGCATCGAACATTATTGTTTTGACTTTACATATGATCGATTGCCCTTCACCTGTTTGGTACCTGCTCTAGAGCTTTCGATTAATCGAAACACAATGGTTTCTTTGCACCATAAGTTTTGACCTATGTCATATATAAACATTTATAAAACAAACAGTGCTGTCATGTGAGTGCCCTTCAAAGGGTGTTTCCCTCCACTCCGGGGCATGAATATATTAGTGGGGAAGGTATGATGTTAGCTTTAGAGTGTTGGGTGACGTAGCTGAGGACCAGAGATTTAGCAACTGTGTTAAAGAAGTTGAACTATACAATGGCAGCACCAAAGTAGTGAGAGTTTTAAAGAAGTAGAAATGTATACAGGTAGCACCAAGGTAGCACCCGTGTTAAAGAATAAGAACTGTACAGGCATATGGTGGCAGGTCATTCTCCAAAATCACCCCCACAATCTGGAACACGATACCCATACACCTCAGAATAGAAAATGATCATAAGAAATTCCGTAGGTCCCTCAAAACCCTACTATTCTGAACTCCCTCTGCCCTCAGATCTTCCCTTCTGTGACTTACTGTGAGACTCATATGTAGCGCTATGAGACCTAAGGGTGATATATGTGCTTAATAAATGTCAAATAACATAACATAACATCTCCAAGGGGAAACCCGTGTTAAAGAAGTTGAGCTGTATACAGGCAGCACCAAGGTAGCGCCTGTGCTGAAAGTAGTAGAACTGCATACAGTTATCAATAAGGTAGCACCAATGCTATAGAATTAGAACTGTATACAGGTAGTGACCACATTAAAGAAATAGAACTGTATACAGGCAGCACCAATCTAGCGACTGTGCTGAAAGTGGAGAACTGTTTACAGGTATCAGAAAGGTAGCACCAAAGTTAAAGAAGTAGAACTGTATACAGGCAGCACCAAGGTAGAACCCATGTTAAAGAAGTAGAACTGTATACAGCTAACAACCATGTTAAAGAAGTAGAACTGTATACAGGCAGCACCAAGGTAGAACCCATGTTAAAGAAGTAGAACTGTATACAGCTAACAACCATGTGAAAGAAGTAGAACTGTATACAGGCAGCACCAAGGTAGAACCCATGTTAAAGAAGTAGAACTGTATACAGCTAACAACCATGTTAAAGAAGTAGAACTGTATACAGGCAGCACCAAGGTAGAACCCATGTTAAAGAAGTAGAACTGTATACAGCTAACAACCATGTTAAAGAAGTAGAACTGTATACAGGCAGCACCAAGGTAGAACCCATGTTAAAGAAGTAGAACTGTATACAGCTAACAACCATGTGAAAGAAGTAGAACTGTATACAGGCAGCACCAAGGTAGAACCCATGTTAAAGAAGTAGAACTGTATACAGCTAACAACCATGTTAAAGAAGTAGAACTGTATACAGGCAGCACCAAGGTAGAACCCATGTTAAAGAAGTAGAACTGTATACAGGCAGCACCAATGTAGCAACTGTGCTGAAAGTAGTAGAACTGTATACAGGTATCAGAAAGGTAGCACCAAAGTTAAAGAAGTAGAACTGTATACAGGTAACAGCCATGTTAAAGAAGTAGAATTGCATACAGGAAACCGTTTTAAAGAAGTAGACCGGTATACAGACAACACCAAGGTGGCGACAGTGTTAAAGAAGTAGAACTGTATACAGGTAATACCAAGGTAGCACCAATGTTAAAGAAGTAGAACTGTACACAGGAGGCACAAAGGTAGCGACTGTGTTAAAGAAGTAGAACTATATGCAGGCAGAACCAATGTAGCACAAATGTTAAAGAAGTAGAACTGGATACATGCAGCACCAAGGTAGCAACCTTGTTGAAGAAGTAGAACAATGTGCAGGCAGCATGGAGGTAGTGACTGTGTTGAAGAAGTAGAACTGTATACATACAGCACCAAGGAAACAACCATGTTAAAGACGTTGAACTGTATGCATGCAGCATCAGGGTAGCAACCGTGTTAAAGAGCTGTATACAGGTAGTAACCAGATTGAAGAAGTAGAACTGTATACAGGCAGCACCAATGTAGTGACTGTGCTGAAAATAGTAAAACTGTATAGAGGTATCCGAAAGGTAGCACCAATGTTAAATATGGTTGGGATACCCGACACCCCCTCTCAACACAATCCCCAAGAATGGGAAGACGGAAACGGTTCTGAACTTTTGGAAGGCGGGAGGGAGTTACCCTCCCGGCCGTATTTATTAAAATATGAAACAAAATTAAAACATTAAAATAACAGTTTCATATCATGTACAATTTCATTTACACATTACGATGTTCTTGGCTAACCTTAACACATCTCTAATACAAAGGTTCTCCTAGCCGATACTAAAACATCCTGTAAATGCATTTCTCAAAATTGAAATTGTACATCCTAACATTACGGGCCAACGGCAAGGTCGTAACCGGTGTCAGATCCCTAATACCAGAACTCCCCCCTCACTTGTGAGGGACGGGCGCACAGAGGACTGTACCTCTGTGCCAACTTCCAATTTCCCTTGTCTTAACGGGGGCCCCTGTTTACTCGACGCCATCTTAGTGGTCGTCCGAGGACTCGTGTGAGGTGTCTAGAAGGTAGCGTAGACCCCCCTCCCACCCCACACTGCTTACCACATCTGCCGTCGCAGATGTCCTGGCCCCGGGAAATTCCCAGGAGGGGCCCGTAGCCCCTCCTACCCAGGGAGGGGCCTTGACCGCCTTCCCTTTCGGTGTCCCCATCCTTAAAAGGGGACCGCCTCCCCGTTTGAGGGGCCAATGGCCGCCTCCCCCCGGGCGCTCCCATCCATAATGGGTGACGCCCCACCTCTAGGGATCTTCCAATTACTGCTCACCGATCATGACCTTACCGCCCGACCAAAAATAAATACGACATTTTTTAAACTAAGAGAGAGATAAAACAGACAATTATACTGAGAATTTCCAAGTATAACTTCTACTAAGCCCTACATTTAACTCTGCTGCAATTACTTTGTTGAAACACATGCTGAAAGATCAACCACTTTATTACATACCAAAATTATCAACTTTTATTCACAACAACCTGTAAAAGAAACAGTATCATGTCACTCGACTTTATTCAGAACAAATCGCTGTCATCAGGGGCTGGTGGGTGGGTCAAAATTGGCTCTTCGTTCCGTCTCGAGCTCACGTGCAACGGGGAGGTGCAGCTTCAGAGCACAGGAACAAGAGGATGCTTCCTTGGCTTGTTGCTCCTTTTATCCTTCTTCGGGCGGGCGTGGACCCTCCTCCAATCCGCCTCCGGGACGTGGCCATCGGTGTGGGTGTCTAGGACAGCCCCCTCTTGGGCGGGAAAAAGGCGCGCCCCGGCTACGCCGCTTCGGGCATACCAGCTGGGACTCGCCTCCCGCCCAAAATGGCTTCCCGGGGGGATCGGGGTACTCCACCATACGTTCGGGGGGACCGAGTGGTCGCCCCTTTCCATATGGTTGGGATACCCGACACCCCCTCTCAACACAATCCCCAAGAATGGGAAGACGGAAACGGTTCTGAACTTTTGGAAGGTGGGAGGGAGTTACCCTCCCGGCCGTATTTATTAAAATATGAAACAAAATTAAAACATTAAAATAACAGTTTCATATCATGTACAATTTCATTTACACATTACGATGTTCTTGGCTAACCTTAACACATCTCTAATACAAAGGTTCTCCTAGCCGATACTAAAACATCCTGTAAATGCATTTCTCAAAATTGAAATTGTACATCCTAACATTACGGGCCAACGGCAAGGTCGTAACCGGCGTCAGATCCCTAATACCAGAACTCCCCCCTCACTTGTGAGGGGCGGGCGCACAGAGGACTGTACCTCTGTGCCAACTTCCAATTTCCCTTGTCTTAACGGGGGCCCCTGTTTACTCGACGCCATCTTAGTGGTCGTCCGAGGACTCGTGTGAGGTGTCTAGAAGGTAGCGTAGACCCCCCTCCCACCCCACACTGCTTACCACATCTGCCGTTGCAGATGTCCTGGCCCCGGGAAATTCCCAGGAGGGGCCCGTAGAACCCTCCTCCCCAGGGAGGGGCCTTGACCGCCTTCCCTTTCGGCGTCCCCATCCTTAGAAGGGGACCGCCTCCCCGTTTGAGGGGCCAATGGCCGCCTCCCCCCGGGCGCTCCCATCCATAATGGGTGACGCCCCACCTCTAGGGATCTTCCAATTACTGCTCACCGATCATGACCTTACCGCCACAGGCCGGATAGTTGACCGGCTATCCGGACCCCCCACAAAACTCCTACTTAAAGGTCATGGCTGCACAAACTCTTTAACCAAGCTACGAAGTCTCCTATGAGTAAAGCATTCCCCTCCCGGGACAAATGAACCCCATCCTCCAGATACATATGTTCCCCCCTGATACACCCATGAGGAATAGAATGCAATGTACCTGTACGGAACAACCTACCAAGTTTGTTATTCACTTTCTTCACTGATTGATTTAAAGCTGACACAGAAATAGCCCCCCGCCACACTTTCCGCGGAATCATGTGGGACCATGCAATCGTGCACCCCGGAACCCTTCTCGCCAACCAGCTTACTGTGGATAGTATTAGTTCGAGAAGTACTCGTCGCCCCGTGGACACCAAATCATTGCCCCCAAGGTGCACTATGATTACAGATGGCGGTGACCTTGTCTGCCCTAACAAGCCCTCCATAAAATTTTTAAACTGGTCAATACAGAGCCCGCCCCTTCCGTAGAAGGTCACCCTGTACCCGTATTCCCCAGCCATGTGAATCATGTCACCTGCTTTGAATACGTCTGCGGCGCGCCTCACGTATGAGTGGCCGACGACCCACACCACTCTTTCCTCAGCCGGGAATCTTTGACCGCTGGTCCCCAGGTGTCGGGTCAACTGCACAGTCCGCCCCGCAAAGCCTGCTCGCGAAACTGAAAACCAAACAGAAAACAAGAAGCGTGAGTGCATGACATTAGCTTCACAACATGTGCAACCGCACATACCTCTTATAACAATTCGAGGACCAACGCCCCAACTGTTTCACTTTATCCACACTCAAACCCCTGGCTGTAGCCTCTGTAGCAGCACCTATCCGGAATGAGTGGGTCCCAAAATCGCTCGGGTTCAAGCCCGCTGCCGCAATTGCCATTGTTAACACCCGCTGAAACTGAAACCTGGTCAGTGGGGTGGCGTCGGTATGTCTCAGCAAGCTCCCCCCCCATGATGCCGCCCTTTGCGCTAAGTACTCCTCTACGCATTTCACTGGGCACATGTGGGACTCTAGCATGTGCTGAACAACCACACTGTCTCCGATCGCTCCCTGATCGGTTTTGGACTTGGCTATCGTGACTACCATCATGTCACCTTTAATCTGGATGTGTTCTCGACACAGACCTCCCTCCGTATCCTGCTTGTTCCTTGCTACCAGTTCGCTTATCCGCATAGCCCCATGGAATGCTAATGCAAAAGCGGCCCGGAACAGCACTGTCTCTGACTGAGATGAACAAGTCGCAGGGAGTACGGACATTAACTGGGACAACCTTGCTAACCTTATCGGGCGCCTCTCGTCTTCTCTACGACCCTTAAGGCGTTGCCACCCGCGCAGCGCCTTCTTTACCAGAAAGGATGCTGTGGGGTCCTGAATACCATGAGCCTGCGCCATGAATGCAATGGCGGCTCGGTGTCTATTGGCTGTTGCCACTGATCGACCTGCCTGATGCAATGATACTAGAAATTTCAGGACGTACTCTTCCTGCCCCCAATGCTCCCCCCTAGCTGGACCCAAAAATGCCCAATAAGAACGGAACGCCCCTTCATATGCCTTCCTTGTCCTGGGAGCTAGACTCTCTCCCACGAGGTTTTGTAATCCGGGGCACCGAGAGACCAGAGAACTTCGGGAAATGGTGCCGCCACCAAGTCCGCAGAGGGCAGATGGCCCCGGAAGGCCTGCATGTGGGAACGAGAGAGTGCATCAGCCGCCTGGTTCTGTACCCCAGGAACATGTTTTGCTCTAAAGTGAAAGTTCAATTTCATACATAACAGGACAATTTCCTTCATCAACCTCAAAATCCATTTGCAGCGTGCTGCCTGATTATTGACACATTCTACCACGGTCATGTTATCCGACCAGAACACCACAGTGCGATCACGAAACCCCTCTGGCCATGTCTTCAAGGCCACCAGAATAGGGAACAGTTCAAGAAACCCAATGTTACTTGTGAGCCCACTCTCGTGCCACCATGCCGGCCATTTTTGTGCTGACCAATGAGTACCAAAATTGGCGCCAAAACCCACACTCCCTGCCGAGTCGGTCCACAAACCCAGCTCCTCGGAGGAAACTGCTGGTTTGTTCCACAGGACACGACCGTTGAAATCCGCCAGGAATGCCAACCATATGCGCATGTCCTGGTGAACCTCTGCCGAGAGTCTTGTGCGGTGATGCCCTTCCTTAAGGCCAAGCATGGCTTGAGCAATAGAGCGTGAAAAGGGGCGAGCCATTGGGATCACTCTAAGGGCAAAATTAAGCTGACCCACAGCCTGCTGCAATTGATGCAATGTTACTTTCGTCTCGCCAATACATGTTTCGAGCGAGGCCTTAAATTTCAATACCTTCTCCTCAGGCAGACGGAAGCACCCCTCTTCAGAATCGAGCTCAATTCCTAGAAACTCGAGTGAAGTAGATGGCCCCACTGTTTTGCACGGTGCCAGTGGCACGCCAAACATTCTCATGAGATCACAAAATTTACTCAAAGCCTGTGCACATTCCGTGTCCCCGGCCGCCCCCAGAAACAGAAAATCATCGAGGTAATGCATAACCTGCGTAAAGCCTGTGGCTCTGGTGAACGCCCATTGTAAAAAACTACTGAATTTTTCAAAATACGCACAAGAGATGGAACAACCCATTGGCATACATTTATCCATGTAGTAGCGTCCTTGAAACACAAAACCTAACAGACGCTGATCCTGTGGGTGTACCGGGAGCAACCGGAACGCTGACTCGATATCAGATTTTGCCATCAGCGCTCCGGGCCCCAGGCGATTCAACATGGCGACAGCCTCATCAAAGGAAGCATACCGCACCGAACAAACTCCCGGGTCAATCGCATCATTCACGGAAAGACCCTTAGGAGCGGACAAATTATGTATCAACCGAAACTCACCTGGGTCCTTCTTGGGGACTACACCCAACGGTGAACAAACAAAATTATGAACAGGCGGGTTTGCATAAGGACCCGCAACCCGACCTCGGGCCACCTCCTTTGCAATCTTTGTCCGTACTACAACCGTATTCTGTTGAACCGACAATTGATTTTTACACAGTGCTTCCCCCCGAAAATCCCCCGCCGGGATGCGGAAACCACATGAGAAACCGTCTCTCAACACCCCGGCAGAGACATGATCAGGGTATTTGTTCAGCCAGGGGATCATTGCCATGATGTCGATGGGAGTAGGTAGCAGCGCCCCTCGGCCGTCATTAGACCTGTTTGGCGCCGCCTCTGCCCCTTGTATCGCCATTCTTGGCTCGGCATGAACTCTCGGGGTGTGAAGCCTGTCCGCACCCTGCACACTCATGCCTGAACTTGCACGTCCCCTGTGGTCTAGTGCACCTACCCCTGTTGAAGCTCCAACACACCCCTTTCTTGCCAGAGTTCCCATTACTCTTTGTGTGCTGATCACTCCCGGTGCCCGCTCGAAAGGGCGTCGACGGGGAATGGCGGGAAGGTTCTGCCCCGTTCCCGCCAAACGAAGACGGCCTTCCCTGGTTAGCCCTAACCTGCTTCTGCCATGAAATGGAGTCGAAACAATCCCACGTCAGGGATGAGTCGTGCTCTTTGGCCTTACGAAATTTGTTATCATAACCCAGCCATTGCTCACCTTCGTACGATTCATAAAATTCCATTATTCGTGTCTGATAACAAGCCAGTTCAGTCAACACCTCGGGCCTACGCTCCCCCATGATTGCAGTGAACATCCCAAAAGCCCTGGCCCAATTAGCAATTGTCTCATCAACCCTGAAACCCGCCATCTTTGCTCGCCATACATTTGGATGCAACAGTTCCTTCTGATTTTTAACATGTTCTATTTCATAATGATCAGTCAATAGCGAAAATATGTTCACATATTTATCCGCCCATATCATTTCCTTTGTGGCCAACGGAATATGTTGAACCACCTTTTCCCTCCTCGAGGGTACCGAACCCTCCCCAGCCATTGGTAATGGCTTCTTACCCGAATCAGCTGAACTTGCTGCAGCCGCTGTTCCAACGCTCGACGACGATTGTTCCGCAGGAACCTGAGGGGGAACAAAAGGAGAAGGTGCCTTCGCAGCATCTCGTGATTGCCGCAACTGCTTCATTATTAATTTGGCCTCTTCGGCCGTATCACCAGGATCATTCGCACCCTCACTATTCTTGCCCAACCACGCCGCCAACTGGGCGGCCAACTCAGGTGGCATATCCCCCTCGTTCACGGGTGTAACTACTACAGGGATCGGCTGTCCTGCGTCTGGAATCGGAACTGGGGCCTCTACCGGCCTGACCGGGCTTGCCGGAGGAAACTCGGGAACCGGTGCCTCATCCCCAGCCGCCCTGTTCCTGGCCCTTTTACCTCTCCCGGCAGGGACAACCCCCGGCAATGCTGGTCCGACGATTCTCTTAGGCCGGCCCGTGCTGTTCATGGCCGCCATCTGCTTCTTCATGTTCGCCATGTCCTTTACCAGCATACGAAGCATTTGGTTGGTGCTAACCTTCTTTCCGACCCTTTTGCCCGGCATTTTCTCACGATAATCGACCAAAAGGTCCTGGAACCAAAGCTTGAAGCGCTAAAAGAAAAAACAGAAAATTACAAATTTTCAAAATTGGCTCTTCGTTCCGTCTCGAGCTCACGTGCAACGGGGAGGTGCAGCTTCAGAGCACAGGAACAAGAGGATGCTTCCTTGGCTTGTTGCTCCTTTTATCCTTCTTCGGGTGGGCGTGGACCCTCCTCCAATCCGCCTCCGGGGCGTGGCCATCGGTGTGGGTGTCTAGGACAGCCCCCTCTTGGGCGGGAAAAAGGCACGCCCCGGCTACGCCGCTTCGGGCATACCAGCCGGGACTCGCCTCCCGCCCAAAATGGCTTCCCGGGGGGATCGGGGTACTCCACCATACGTTCGGGGGGACCGAGTGGTCGCCCCTTTCCAGAAGTAGAATTGTACACAGCCGGAATGAAAAATTAATGAATGAAGAACAACTTATAATGCGCAACTAAAACCCGAAGGCATCAAGGCGCCTAACAGACAAAAGTCCTCAAAAAAAGGCAGAGACAAAAACTACAGGTATGCTTTGGCAAAAAGACGAGTCTTCAAAGCCTTTCTGAAGGCTTGCATAGTAGGCTGGGACTTAATTTCATCCGGTAAGGTGTTCCACCATTTAGGCGCAAGACTCGAGAAAGCTCTGCCCCCCCCACTTAGCTCTACGAATGCGGGGCGCTCGTAGCAGAGACTTCTTGGCAGAGCGTACATTTCTGGAAGGGCTATAAGGGACCAAAAGGTCTCCTAATCCTCCCGTCCTATTTCTCGCCAAGGCTCCATATGTCAGGCAGAGAATTTTAAAAAGAATCCTGTCCTCCATCGGGAGCCAATGGAGGAGTTTCCTAGCAGCGGTGGCTGATGAACGTCTAGGCAGGTCTAAAACAAACCTCGCTGCGGCGTTCTGAACCATTTGTAAACGCTGCAGCAGACCCTTGTTGATCCCTGCATACAGCGCGTTAGAGTAGTCCAATCTCGACCCTATGAGGGCTACCACGACTTGCTTTCTCGCTTGCGGGGACAGGTAGTGTTTGATCTTCCTTAGAATGTGGATAACACCCCAGCAGGTGGCAATTGTTCTGTTCACCTGCTGCTGCATGCTAAGCGAGGGGTCGATCAGGACTCCCAAATTCTTAGCCAGGCCCGTAGGTGCTGGACAGGCTCCCAACGAAGTGGGCCACCATTCCGCCGACCATATCTCCTCCTTTCCGCGGAACACCAGAATCTCCGTTTCCTCGCCGTTAAGCCTCAATGAATTGCTAATCATCCATTGGGCGACTGCCTCCATGCATAATCTAAAATTGAAGGCAGTCAGAGTGACAGACTGGGCGAGAGACACCAGATTCTGCGTGTCGTCGGCATAGGAGACTACCTCCATCCCAAAAGATCTAATGAGCCTGGCCAGTGGGGTTACATAGATTTTGAAGAGAGTCGGACTTAATGCCGACACCTGAGGAAACCCACAGTGCACAGGAAGGGATGGAGATAGAAACTCTCCCAGCTTGACTCTCTGTTTTCTCCGATCAAGAAAGGAGGTCAGTAGGTTAAGTGCAGACCCCTCCACCCCTATCTCCCTCAGTCGAGATGTTAATACCGAGGGAGAGAGGGTGTCAAACGCAGCTGTGAGATCCAGGAGGATGAGCAGGGCAGTCTTGCCCCTATCCACTCTAGTGCGGATATTGTCGAGCACAATGGTGAGGGCAGACTCCGTACTGTGCCCCCTCCTGAAACCATGCTGCGAGTGATCAAAAAGATCGGAGTTTTCCAGGAAGGCTGAGAGATGCTGGTTCAGATGTATTTCCTGCATCTTTGCAGGGACTGGGAGCAGGGAAATGGGGCAGAAATGTTTTAGCACCCCCGGATCCAACGAGGGTTTTTCCAGCAGTGGTTTCACCACTGCCCTCTTCCACTGCGATGGAAAAATACCGTCCCTCATCGCCCTATTCATGATCTCCAAGAGTGGCGGCAGCAGAGTCTCCTTGCACTGCTTTAGGAGCTTGAGGGGTCAGGGGTCTAGCGGGGAGCCCGACCTGATCCTGCTGAGAAGATTCTCCAAGTCTAAAAGAGAAAGGGGAGGAAAGCTACACAGACTACTCTGTAAAGAAACCTCAGCCACCAATAAGGGGGGGAGAAGGATGGGGGGGAAATGTATAAATAAGTCTTCTGCAAATCTAAAGCAGGATAGATATCCCCAATTTTCGCACCAAGGTAGCAACCGTGTTAAATATGTAGACCTGTATACAGGTAGCATCCATGTTAAAGAAGTAGAACTGTATACAGGTAGCACCCATGTTAAAGAAGTAGAACTGTATACATGAGGCACAAAGGTAGCACCCATATTAAAGAAGTAGAAATGTATACAAGCAACAGCAAAGTAGCACTGATGTTAAAAAGTAAAATTGCATACAGGCAGCGCCAAGGTAGCACCTATGTTAAAGAAGTAGAACTGTATACAGGCAGCACCAAGGTATCACCCATGTGAAAGAAGTAGAACTATATACATTCAGCATCAATGTAGCACCCATATTAAAGAAGTAGAATTATATACAGGCAACACCAAGGTAGCAACCACATTAAAGAAGTAGAAATGTATACAGGCAACACCAAAGTAGCACTGATGTTAAAAAGTAGAATTGTATACAGGCAGCACCAAGATAGCACCTATGTTAAAGAAGTAGAACTATAGTCAAGCAGCACCGAGGTAGTGACTGTGTTAAAGACGTAGAACAGTATCCAGTTAGCACCGAGGTAGCGGCCATAGTAAAGCATTAGAACTGTTTACAGGTAGCTTCAAGGTAGCACCTGTGTTAAAGAACTTGAACTGGAAACAGGTAGCACCAATGTAACAACCATGGTAAAGAAGTAGAACTGTATACAGGCAACACCAAGGTAGCAACCACATTAAAGAAGTAGAAATGTATACAGGCAACACCAAAGTAGCACTGATGTTAAAAAGTAGAATTGTATATAGGCAGCACCAAGGTAGCACCTATGTTAAAGAAGAAGAACTATATTCAAGCAGCACCAAGGTAATTACTGTGTTAAAGAAGTAGAACATTCTCCAGTTAGCACCGAGGTAGCGGCCATAATAAAGCCTTAGAACTATATACAGGTAGCTTCAAGGTAGCACCTGTGTTAAAGAGCTTGAACTGGAAACTGGTAGCACCAATGTAACAACCATGGTAAAGAAGTAGAACTGTATACAGGCAACACCAAGGTAGCACCAATGTTTAAGAAGTAGAACTTTATACAGGCAGCACCAAAGTAACGACAATAGTAACGCATTAGAACTGTATACAGGCAGCACCAATGTAACAACCATGGTAAAGCATTAGAACTGTACACCGGTAGCATCAAGGTAGCACCCATGTTAAAGAAGTAACAATATATACAGGCTGCACCAAGGTAGTGACTGTGTTAAAGAAGTAGAACTATATGCAGGCAGCATGAAGGTAGAGACCGTGTTAAAGAAAGTTGAACTGTAAACAGGGAGCACCAAGGTTGCAACCGTATTAAAGAAGTAGAACTGTATATAGGCAGCACCAAGGTAATGAGAGTTTTAAAGCAGTACAAATGCATTCAGGTATCACCAAGGTAGTACCCGTGTTAAAGAAGTAGAACTGTACAGGCATCACCGAGGTAAAACCCATGTTAAAGAAGTAGAACTGTATACAGGCAGTACCAAAGGTAGCGACTGTGCTGAAAGTAGTAGAACTGTATACAGGTATCATCAAGGTAGCATCAATGTTAAAGAATTATAACTGTATACAGGTAGCAACCATGTTAAAGAAGCAGAAATGTGGAGAGCGCGAGCGCCCGAAAACAAGATGGCCGGTTCCCGGTGAGCTCCGTGACAGAGGGGCCGGTTTTCATCGCCAAACTTTGCATTACCTGTCAGAATCTTCTGGAAAAGGATGTAGCAGCATTATAAAGCCTTGCCTGTTACTGTGGTGCTGTTGGTTTGGGGTTTGAGACGTCGGAAAGGTGTTTTTTCATTCTCCTGCTCCAGCCTGCTTCAGCCTCGAGCTCTACATTAAGGTACTGCCCAGATTTCCTGTCAGGAGGAAGAATCAGATGTATCCTCCTCCAGTAAAATCTAAAGTAGTGGAATCCAGTGAGCCATCCTTGGCCTTAATTGTTGACGAGCTTCATGCATTGCATGCAAATACTGACACCATTGCGTCAGAGAATAAAAATGTATACAAGGATATGACCAGCATGTTGATGAAAATCTCAGATAATTCAATTAAAATACAAGACCATAAAGTGAAGATTGATGCTTTTACACCACTTGTGGCAAAGATGTCCCCTATGTCTACTCATCTTCTGGATATGGAAACTCGTAAAAGGTAATACAATTTGCGTATTTTTAATTTACCAGAGGAAGTTGAAGGCTCTATTTGCAGATTAAACTTGGAAAATGTGCTACTGGGCCTATTAAACATCAAATTTCGGAGAAATTTGAAATTGATAAAGCGCTTAGGATTCCATCTCATCGCAATCCTCAACATGCTAAACCAAGGCAAATGATTTTTAAGGTACTGCGTCACCATCATTTGGTCATGATAAGCAAAGCAGCACGGGAAATTCTACCTTTAACAGTTAATGGCAACAAAATCTTTATTCACCAAGACTTTGTTAAGGAGACTGTCAAGATTTGTAAAGCATTTACTGATTGTCGCCCTTAATTGAGAAGTCTTGGTTTGAAATATGGCCTATTTGATCCTTCAACAATGCGTATCTGGAAAGATAATTTTTCTAAGTCCTTTAGGTTTAAAGCATTTTATTAAAGCACAAAAAGACATGGGGAAGGGAATAGGAGGTCAAGTTAACATACAGTACAAAAAGCTAGACGTTGCATCGATTCTGAAGAAAAGGAGGGAGGTAGGCAGCCCCGGAGGGGTACAAGGCATAAGTCATAAGGCAATAAGGTAGTGCGGATGACCCTTCAGTAGTCCCCCACCCCCCAATCAAAGCTGAGCTTGAGTAGCGTCCCGCAACCCAGTGAAAAATACACCATCCCCCCAAGCCCCCCTACCCCGGAAAATAGAAAAGGGAAATGCAAAGGAAAAAAAAAAAGAGAAGAAAACAACACCCCAACATCCCCGTCCGAAGGTCAACATTAGAAGTATGTAACCCCGCCCCACCCCCCCCCACCCCCAAACCCCCGATCCCGCCTCTCTCATTCCGCTGGAGCCGCCGGCGGCGTCAGCCGAAGGAGTCGTAGGTACCGTGGACATGTGAGCTCGCGGAATTCCGTGGACAGTAGCGCTAAAAAGGGGTGCCAAAGCTCTTCAAACTGGTCTACATTCCTAGCCACTGTAAGCGACATCTTCTCCATACCCAGCACCTGCCAGAGCCTGTGCAGCCAGCCAGTGATAGAGGGGGTGTGTTACCGCTACAACGCATCTTTTACAACGCGTTCCGTTACAACGCGATTTTTACATCGCAAATACCATTACAATGCATGCCATTACAACGCATGGCATTACATAGCAGATGCTATTACAACGCATGGCATTACATCGTAAGTATTGGTAAGTATTTAATTTTTTTTTTTATTTTTTTTTATATTTTATATTTGATTTAATTATTATTAATTATTTAAAAATATTTATTTCGTTTTTAAATATTATAAATTAAATATATTAATTTAAGTATTTTTTAAAATAAGTATGAGTATAGGAGTATATGTTTTGGGGTACTGATGTATATGTTTTGGGGTACAGGGGTGTTTTTAGGTTTTAGGGCAGGGTTTGGGTTTTGGGGTACAGGGGTGTTTTTAGGTTTTAGGGCAAGGTTTGGGTTTTGGGGTACAGGGGTGTTTTTAGGTTTTAGGGCAGGGTTTGGGTTTTGGGGTACAGGGGTGTTTTTAGGTTTTAGGGAAGGGTTTGGGTTTTGGGGTACAGGGGTGTTTTTAGGTTTTAGGGCAGTGTTTGGGTTTTGGGGTACAGGGGTGTTTTTAGGTTTTAGGGCAGGGTTTGGGTTTTGGGGTACAGGGGTGTTTTTAGGTTTTAGGGCAGGGTTTGGGTTTTGGGGTACAGGGGTGTTTTTAGGTTTTAGGGCTGGGTTTGGGTTTTGGGGTACAGGGGTGTTTTTAGGTTTTAGGGCAGGGTTTGGGTTTTGGGGTACAGGGGTGTTTTTAGGTTTTAGGGCAGGGTTTGGGTTTTGGGGTACAGGGGTGTTTTTAGGTTTTAGGGCAGGGTTTGGGTTTTGGGGTACAGGGGTGGTTTTAGGGCAGGGTTTGGGTTTTGGGGTACAGGGGTGTTTTTAGGTTTTAGGGCAGGGTTTGGGTTTTGGGGTACAGGGGTGTTTTTAGGTTTTAGGGCAGTGTTTGGGTTTTGGGGTACAGGGGTGTTTTTAGGTTTTAGGGCAGGGTTTGGGTTTTGGGGTACAGGGGTGTTTTTAGGTTTTAGGGCAGGGTTTGGGTTTTGGGGTACAGGGGTGTTTTTAGGTTTTAGGGCTGGGTTTGGGTTTTGGGGTACAGGGGTGTTTTTAGGTTTTAGGGCAGGGTTTGGGTTTTGGGGTACAGGGGTGTTTTTAGGTTTTAGGGCAGGGTTTGGGTTTTGGGGTACAGGGGTGTTTTTAGGTTTTAGGGCAGGGTTTGGGTTTTGGGGTACAGGGGTGGTTTTAGGGCAGGGTTTGGGTTTTGGGGTACAGGGGTGTTTTTAGGTTTTAGGGCAGGGTTTGGGTTTTGGGGTACAGGGGTGTTTTTAGGTTTTAGGGCAGTGTTTGGGTTTTGGGGTACAGGGGTGTTTTTAGGTTTTAGGGCAGGGTTTGGGTTTTGGGGTACAGGGGTGTTTTTAGGTTTTAGGGCAGGGTTTGGGTTTTGGGGTACAGGGGTGTTTTTAGGTTTTAGGGCAGGGTTTGGGTTTTGGGGTACAGGGGTGTTTTTAGGTTTTAGGGCAGGGTTTGGGTTTTGGGGTACAGGGGTGTTTTTAGATTTTAGGGCAGGGTTTGGGTTTTGGGGTACAGGGGTGTTTTTAGGTTTTAGGGCAGGGTTTGGGTTTTGGGGTACAGGGGGGTTTTTAGGTTTTAGGGCAGGGTTTGGGTTTTGGGGTACAGGGGTGTTTTTAGGTTTTAGGGCAGGGTTTGGGTTTTGGGGTACAGGGGTGTTTTTAGGTTTTAGGGCTGGGTTTGTTTTTTGGGGTACAGGGGTATTACGACTTTATATAAATTAAATTAATTAAATTAATTTTATTTAATTTAATTAAAATAATAACTATATTTACAATTATTAATTTAATTGTATTAATAAACGATTATAATTAAATTATATTATTTAAAAATGTTTAATTTATTAAATTCTTTTAATTTTATTAAATATAATTATATTATGTATTATTTATAACTTAATTAAATTATAATTATATTTATTGTTATTAATTACAATATATTATTTTCTATTTATAAATTATTTATATATCATTAATTATATTGTTTTAAATATATTATATTAATATCAATTTTAATATTAATTAAATTACTATAATTAAATTAATTACTGTTTTAAAAATGTTATATTATTTTTATTATTTTAAATTAATTTAATTAACTTTATTACATTTTTTAAAAAAAAGATATACTTACCTATACTTACGATGTAATGCCATGCGTTGTAAAAGTATCTGCTATGTAATGCCATGCGTTGTAATGGCATGCATTGTAATGGTATTTGCGATGTAAAAAACGCGTTGTAACGGAACGCGTTGTAATACATCGCGTTGTACTGACACCAATCCATAGAGGGGGCAGTGGGGGTGCGCCAAAGTACGAGGATGTTTTGAACCGCTGAGCCTAGCGCAATCGCAATCTGTCTACCCCTGCGGGACTTCAGCGGGTACATCAAGTCATTGGGGAGGCCTAGCAAAACATACGCCGGGAAGCGCGGGAGTTCGATCTCAAAATGCTTATCCACCTCATCCAAGACCTCCTTCCAATAGGCCGACAGTACCGGGCACTCCCAGAGAATGTGTGTTAGAGTACCCTCCTGTCCGCAGCCACGCCAGCAGCCCTTATCGCTGATTTTGTGCATTTCGTAGAGCCTCTCCGGGGTGTAATACCAGTAGGTGGACACCTTAGTAAAGGTCTCCGTCAGCCCAGTGTGGTACGCAGAGTGCCTCGCCCGATACGCGATCCTGTCCCACTCCTTATGGCTCAAGGTCCTGCCCAATTCCCTGTGCCAGCGCTCCCTCCCTGGGTTATGGTAATGAAACGGCGGGGGCTGGAGAAACTTATATAAGTCGGTAATGAGCTTGGCATCCGAGGTCCGGGTTACCAGCCACCGCTCATAGGGCGTGATCGAACGGGCAGCGACATCGCGCACTGGGGGTTGAAGAGCCCAGTGGCGGACCTGCATATAACGCAATCTGTCCCCCTCCGTCAGGCCAAACTCCTGTCGGAGCTGCTGGAAAGGGAGCACACCCTCCGGCCCGTAGATCTGAAAAAGTGCCCTACATCCCGCGCTCACCCAGTGGGAAAAAGCTCCCGGTTACAGACCCGGAGTGAAGTCCGGATTGCCAGCAATGGGTGTGAACGGTGATGGAAAAGTGGTTAGCTCGCGAAGCTCACATACCGCATCCCACACTCGCAGCGGGACCCGGGTGACAAAGGAGGCGTAGAGATTAGGCGGGCGATGAGTGCGCCGCAGGAACGGGACTTCCTGGAGGGTACGGCCCGCCACTGCCTGGTCCTGAAAGAGCCAGTGCTTGTCCGACTCCCACCGGCTCCACTCCACCAAGTATCGGAGCTGCGCCGCCTGAAAGTACTTCCGGAGGTCCGGAACACCGAGACCCCCCGCCTCCGGGGCAAGCGTGGAGAGTACCCGTTTCATCCGAGGCTTACGGCCCTGCCACACAAAGCGTGAGATGTCAGCCTGCGCCTGCCGTATCCAGCCTACAGGGGGCTGGAGCGGTAGAGCGCGAAAAAGATACAGGATCTGAGGCAGTATCGTCATCTTCACCGCTGCGATACGGCCCAGCCACGAGAGCAGGCCCTTGCTCCATCGGCCGAGTTCCTCTTTGATCTTTTTGCCCAGGGAGGAATAGTTAGCTGCGACCATTTCAGGCAGCGAAGGTGCAAGCAAAATCCCCAGGTAAGGCACCGTGGAGGAGGACCATTGCAGAGGGAAGAGACGCTGGAGGTCCCGCCTGGTGGCGACAGAGAGTGACACATCCAGGGCGGTCGATTTAGACATATTCATTTTGAAGCCCGCCACGCGGGCAAAGGCGTTCAATTCCTGGACACAGGCAGGGAGCGACCGCTTGGGGTCATCCAGGGTCAGCAGGACATCGTCCGCGTATAAGCTAACAGTGTGAGTGTATTGACCCATCTTCACCCCAATAGCGTCCGGATTATCGCGAATCCTCTGGGCAAACGGCTCCATATAGAGGGCAAACAAGAGCGGGGAAAGGGGGCAGCCCTGTCTCGTGCCGCGCTCAATGGCAAAGCTGCTGGAGCTGTGTCCGTTGACACGCACCGATGCTGACGGCCTCCTATAACAATTAAAGACCATGGTGCGGAACTTCTCGCCGATCCCCAGTTTCCCGAGAACCAGCTCGAGGTACGGCCAATGAACCCTATCAAAGGCCTTCTCCGCGTCGACCGACAGCAGCATCCGCTCCCCCGGGACGCGTGAGGCCTTTTCTAGCACGTGCGTCACCCTCTTGGTGTTGTCGACCGTCTGTCTACCGGGTACAAAACCAGCCTGGTCCGCCTCCACCAGGCCCGGTAGGTGCAGTCCCAGTCTGGCCGCTAAGATCCCCGTGTAAAGCTTGAGGTCCACATTTAGAAGCGAGATGGGCCGATATGAGCCGCACAGAGTCCGATCCTTCCCCGGTTTCGGAATAACCGACACAGTCGCCGAGAGAAGGTCCGGTGGGATGGCCCCCGGTTCAGAGAAGGAATTGAACAAGCGAGCCAGGATAGGCGCGACAGTGGGACAGAAGGTCTTGTAGAACAAGGCCGTATAGCCATCCGGGCCCGGGGCCTTGCCGTGCTTCAACCGCGCAATAGCGGAGATAACTTCCTCCACATGAATGTCCCTCTCCAGGTGGTCCGCCTGGGCGGGATCCAAGGCCGGGAGGGTCACTGACTCCAGATAGGCCTCAGCCTCTCCCGGTGGGGAGGGCTCTGAAGCGTACAGCGCCTCGTAAAAGGCACGGAAGGAATCCGCCACCTCCGCGTCACCGGAAACCGGGACCCCATCTGCGCCTACTAGCTCCTTTACTACGTTGCGTTGTTGCGCAGCCCTGAGCCGGTGGGCCAGGAGCTTACCGCATCTGTCCCCGCCGGTGTAAAAGGCATGCCTCAGGCGCAGCGCCGCATATTCCGCCCGGTCCAGGTCCAGCGCAGAGAGGAGTTTCCTCGCCGCCTTCAGCTGCCTCCAAACTCGAGGGGCCCCCGTCCGGCGGTGAACCTGTTCAAGTTCCCTGACTTGCGCCGTCAGTTCATCCCTCTTACATTTTCGCTCCCTGTTCTCCGCCGAGGAAATGGAGATAAACTCCCCTCTGACGACCGCTTTCAAGGCCGCCCATTGCGTCGCTAGGGACGTGTCGGAGTTGTTATTGTGGGTCAGGTACTCCTGAATGACCTCCCCCACTCGCTTCACCACCGACTTCTTATGGAGAAGCGTGTCCAGAAGCCGCCATATCCCTCTGGAGGGGGGGGCCGCTGGCCAAGCAAATACTCCGGAAACCGGTGCATGGTCGGACAGGGACAAGACTCCGATGTCTGCCGCCGTGGCGGCCGAGCGAAGCGGGCCGCTCACCAAGAGGTAGTCCAACCGCGAATAAGTACGATGTGCGTGGGAGAAATAAGAATAGTCCCTATCGGTGGGGTGCATAGTGCGCCAGAGGTCATGCAGATCCATCTCTGCGATCTGGTCCTGCACCGCTCTAGAAAGCTCCCCGTCTGCGGAAAGCGCTGGGCAGACCTATCCAAGGCGGAGTCGAAGACCATATTCAGGTCTCCCCCCAAGATAACGTGGCGATCGGGCGAGGCAGTGACGTCCACCAACACAGATTCCAGGAAACAATCCTGGTGGTCATTCGGGCTGTACACGGAGCCAACCGTGAAGGCAACACCTCCCAGCCGCATGCGATACACTAGGAGCCTCCCCTTCTGCTCGGCATGTTTATACAACACCTCACCCCTAAAGGAGCTGGCCAGAAGAATGGCTACCCCCGCAGTCTTAGTCGCTGCCGAGGAAAAGAGTTGCGTGGGAAACTTGGCAGAGCGCAACCTATGGCAATCTTTAGAGAGTAAATGGGTTTCCTGCAGGAGGCAGATGTCTGCCTGTGAACCCTCTAGCAGGGAAAGGATCGCCCTACGCTTCACAGGATTGTTCAGACCCTTAACATTAAGGGTCACTACTTTCAAGGACGGCATCGCTCCCAGGAAAGCAAAGCGCTATGTAGCAAGCGAGGGATCAGTGGAGGGGGCGCGCGGGGCAGGGGCGCGGGGAAGGCCAGAGGCGGCCTCGCATGTGCTCGGACAACATCGGACGGGACCCCCCCAACATCAAACCAACTCCTGAACCCCCCCAAAACCAACCCATGGCAACCAGCCAAAACCAAAAACAGGAAAAAACACCCCATTGTCTCAGTCTAGCCCAAACGGGCGAGTCCGTAGAAAACAGTCAAGTGGACGTCCAGCCACTCACCTCCAACCTCTCCCCCCCAACCCCCAGCCCCAACCCAGCATCGCAGAGGCTAAGAGTCTCTCCCCCCGGAGTGAAGTTAGGCCGTCTGGGCCACGCCATTAGAGTCAGGCAAGTTCCTGGCCGCAGTCCTCAGGACCTCCGCCATATCCGCCCTGATGGTGGGGGAGTCAGGGCGGCTCGCCGTCGCCGACGATTGGCGCCTCCTCGATCTCCTTCGGCCCCGTCGCTCGGGGCGCCTCCATGCGGGCGTCGCTCCCTCCTCCTCTGTAGCTGTGAGTCCCAGCACCCCACAAACATCCTGTAAGGAGCGCAGCTGGTGTAGCACCCCATTCCATCGAAAGATAAGACGGAAGGGGTGACCCCAGGAGTAGGCCGTCTCATGCTCCCGCAGAAAGTCTGTAGCGATGCGGAAAGACCTGCGCTTCTGCATTGTGATGGCGGACAGATCTTGATAGAGCGCCACGGGTCGTTCCCGGAAAGATAGTGGCTGCTTCCTGCGGGCCTCCGTCATAATGCGCTCCTTTAGGGGGAAATCCGGCAGGAATGCCAAGATATCAGGTGGGGGTGCCGATGACTGGCGCTGGCGGCCCACTCTGTGCGCTCTGTCGATGCGGATCGGGAAGTCCGCTCCTTCTCCCAAGATGTCTCGGAACAGGTCCTGCAGATAGGCCACCAGGTCCGCACCCTCATCCGAGGACGGGACGCCCCGCACCCGGATATTATTCCGCCTGGACCTGTTCTCGAGGTCCTCAGAGTGGGCCTGGAGCTCGACACACTGCTCCCGTAGGCGGAGAACGTCCTGCTGGAGATGAACAATCTCCTCATCGCGACGTTGGGCTGCCGTTTCCACTGTGTCGACCCGCTCGCCTAGGCCCTCGATTTCTCTACGCACTTCACGGACCTCTCCGGCCACCTCGGTCTTGAGAGTCTGGAATTCCTCCTTGAGGGAGCTGAATAAGTCCTCCATGAAGGACCTCGTGACTGGAGGTTTGCCTCCGGTGGCATCCGTTGAGGCCCGGGAGGACCCCGGGGACGGCTGCGTCCTGTCTCGCAGTTGCTGGGCCCTGCTGAGCATGTCCGGCAGAGTGCGATCCCCCCGCCTCGCGCCTCCTCTCCCAGTCATCTTGGCCTCCGCGGTGGGTAAAGCTTAGAACCGGCCGCTCGTGGGCAGCAGATGTGAAGGCCTCGCCGAAGACAAAGGCGGTGCGTTACAGGCGACAAAATGGCGGCACAGGCCAGGGCGAGACGACCATCGAGCCAGTCAGGGCGGTGATCAGGGGCCAGGCCGGAGTCCTTCAGCCGTGTACTTCCAGGGAGGATGGCATAGGCGTAGGCGCCAGGATGGACTGAGGCGCCCGTATGACAAGGGCGCGGGCGAGGGTCGCCAGTACCAGTCTCTCAGTGACAAAATGGCGGAAGGGCGGAACCCGAGAGGGCAGTCTAGGCCAGCAAGTCTGTGGGCGACCCTCGAACAGCCATGGGTCGGGAAGGTGCAAAACCCGTGTCCCCCGGTCGCATCGGGTAGTACACTCAGAGCGGTCGCCGGTCAGACTCCGCCGTCCCCCGCCTCCAGGCCCGGGGTCCGCATGGCGTCACACACCAACACCCATGGCAAGGGGGTAGATCGCCAACGCAGGTCTGGGGTCAGTTGTCCAGCGATGACTCAAGCCACAAGGGCGCCAGCCAGGAAGCCTCCGCACTCCGCGGAGTCCGCTGAGTCTGCTCCCTCGGGATCAACAGCTTTCAGCACTCGGCTCGGCCGAGGCACGCGGACAGCGCCGCAACACGCTCCGCCTCCAGGCTCTTCTCCTCGGGCCGATCCAGGCTCCACTCCTCGGACCGATCGTTGAACAAGCTTCTCGGGCACTTCCCCCGGGGCAACAGGAGTCAAAGTGGTATCAAAATGTGCCCCAAGAACTCCGGCACAGTTCTCTCGCCCGCAGTGCAGCCGCGGGGGGAGAGAAGCGCAGGAATCGGGGCTCGAGCTGAGCTGGGCCGGAGGAGCTACGGGAGGAAGCGTCCGCTCACCCCGCCATCTTGGCCACGCCCCTTTCTAAGTCCTTTAAACGTCTGGAGGATTTGAAAGTCTTTCCGGACCAACGTTCCCAGCATTCTATGGATACACAGAATTTTGTCACTTGATCAATGCTTTGATATGTATTTCTGGAACAGGACCAATGTTCGCAGCAACTTATGGTTATGCATAATCCTGCTATTTACGCACTGATTTTTCTGACTGAATATTTTATTTTAGATTTCCCTCTGGGCTCCACCGGTTTGGTCATGCTTGTTAAGCGTGTGTGCATTTCACTTTTGTTATCGATGTTTATTTGTTGTCGTCTTTTATATTTTAGTTGTCTATTCTTTTACCTACTCTTTCCTTTTTGCCTGTTCTGGAGCCACTATTTTTCATACTCTTTCCCTTACTTCTTATTTTCCTCTGCTTGACCTTTATTCTCTTTCTCTTTTGTTATGGCTAACGTTCATAATATTAAAGTAGTCTCATTAAATGTTAAAGATTTACGTCATCCAGTTAAACGTACAAAGATTTTAGATTATTTAGGTAGTTGCAAAGCAGATATTTGTTTTATACAGGAAACCCATATTGATGACAAAATCTTAGATTATATAAAAAAAAGTGGGTCGATAATATTGTCTCTTCTCCTGCAAATGGCAAAAAAAAATGGTGTGGCTATTGTTTTTGCAAAAAAATGACATTGCCAAATTTTGAGTACATTTTCAGATACTGATGAGAGATATGCCATAGTTAAAATTAAAGTTTATAATTCAATCATATTTTTACTAAATGTTTATGGACCTACTGCGGATGTTCCTGCTTTTTGGTCAAATCATACAACTGAAGTTCTAAAGTTGGGTAAAGTTCCTCTAATTGTTGGAGGTGATGTTAATGTTCTATCTGACCCTTTATTAGATAGATTATCTCTTACTAAATGTCGTCCTCCTAAGGTTTTTTATGCTTTCAAAGCATTTATTCAAACCACAAAGTTAGTTGATATTTGGCGACTACACTTCCCTACAGGAAAAAGTTTTACCTTCTTTTCTAACCCTCACAATTCTCATTCTAGGCTTGATTATTTATTAATCTCCAAGCAATTAATGAACTCTGTCACTACTCCTATGATTGGTAACATTAATATTTCGGATCATGCTTTGATTTCTTTTGTTTTGAATTAAAATTCAACTTTTACAAAGCAATCTAGATGGCGAATGAATACTGGCATTGTTCTTAATTAACTAAATAAACCTAAGCTCTTAAATGCCATTCACCATTATTTCCTTTTTAACCCCGAAGATTCTAATTCTATGGTTAATAGATGGGACACTTTTAAAGCTTAAATTAGAGGTGTAACCATTTCTCTTATGGCCCATGAAAACAAAACCTTTAATGCATTTAGAAAAGCAGATTGCAAAATTTGAGAGACTTTTTATTACGTCTAATGATCCTCAATATAGAGTCAAATTACAAAAACGTTGTTATGAGTTTAACTCAATCCTTAGTAAAAGAGCTGGCATTCAGATTTCCAATTCTAAAGCCAATTTTGTTTTAACCGCAACAGATCTGGAAGACTTTTAGCTAATTATTTGCGTATAAAAAAGATACAGTAAGTCACCTCGTATAAGTTAGAAAAAACTTAAAAATGCCCACATATAATGCAGGTTTTGTATTACCTGACTTTTTTTATTACCACAAAGTTTTTATTTTAAAACCAAGCTCCATATGGTTTTACCATTCCTTTTTAAATAATCCACCTATTTGGCCTCTTATTGAGAAATCAATAGTAAAACAATTTCAATTGCCCACTTTGTTAACAACTCTAATAAATCAAAAATAATTCATACATCTGTTATTCTTAAATCCACTAAAACGATTTTTAACAATTTAGATTAAATTTTTCAATCCCCCGTGCTCAATACAGAAGATATGCCATTATGGCATAGCACAGTCATTAAACTACATTGAAATGTCAGTTTCTGGTATTCATGGATTAATGCTGGTATTTTTTATCTTAAATATGTCTATTACAACAATGCTTTCATATCATTTGAGAGCAAGAAAGCAAAAGACACACAATTGATGCACGGAATGCTGAACAAATCAAAACATTTGCCCCAGACAAGAGATGTCGGTAAAATCCATCATTCTTTTGATCACTATGCCACCACAGTTTGGACCTGGCCATATGCAAATCAGCTTTGACCCTGTGCCTCATGGGAACAGTCCAGCCCGAACTGCCAAGCCAGGTCCTCCCTGCGCCGGACACAAGTATCCTAGGACCGGTTTTAGGCTTTCAGCCCTCATCAGCCAGGTTAGCTTGATTCAAGTGGCACAGTGAGCCCGGGACCCACATCTGGGCATACACGGCACACTTAGGGCGAGAAAGCAAAAGACACACGATTGATAGATGGAATGCTGAACAAATCAAAACATTTGTCCCCAGTCAAGAGATCTGGGTTAAATCCATCATTTTTTTGCTCACTATGCCACTCCAGTTTAGACCTGGCCATATGCAAATCAGCCTTGACCCTATGCCTCATGTGAACAGTCCAGCCCGAACTGCCAAGCCAGGTCCTCCCTGGACCGGAAACAAGCAGACTAGGACCAGTTTTGGGCTTTCAGCCCTCATCAGCCAAGATAGCTTGATTTCTGTGGCATGGGGAGCTTGGGTCTCACATTTGAGCATACCCGTCCCACTCAAGGTGAGAAATGCAAAAAGAACAATTGATGGACAGAATGCAGAACAATGTCATACATTCAACCCAGTACAGAGACCTGGGCCTAAATCCACCGTTTTTTGCTCACTATGCAATTCCAGTTTGGACCCAGCCATATGCAAATCAGTCTTGACCCTGCGCCCAATGGGAACAGTCCAGCCAGAACTGCAAGTCCAGGTCCAGATCTCTGTACAAGGGTGAATGTATGATTTTGATTGTCCTTCTGTTTTTAAATTTTGGACTGCAGCTTGAGATATTATAAAAAAGATATTAAATATTTATGATGATGTTTCATTTAAAATGTTAAAATATGTAAATCTGCTGTTCTTTCGCAAAACATAAATGATCTAGAAGGTAAACTTTTTAATGTTCTAATATGAGCTGCTTTAAAATCCATTACATTCTGTTGAAAGTTCATGCTTGGTGCTCATGGGTTATTCTTTCAAGAAGAGGATCTCAGTTATCCTTGACTGTTATTAATCATAATTCTAACTCTTTTTGGAAACCTGTGGATTTATATTTATCGTCTTAATTATATATTTATGACTAGTGTTTTTCTTATTGCTATTATAATAGACCAATATCAACGCTATAGTAGCTCTATTTTATAGATAATGCAATAGTTTTATAGCTGTTTCCTTTCCCTCCCCTTTTTATTTTTCAATGGACATTCGTAATGTTGTTAGCTACTGTAATTCATTTGATATTCTTGTATCTCTATTTTGTGATTAGGTATTTTTGCTTAATAATATTTTTTCTGTATTTTCTTTGTTTTTTGCTTAATATGAAAACACAATAAAATATTTTGTAGATAAAAAAAGAAGAACTGTATACAGATAGCAACCATGTTAAAGAAGTTGAACTGTATACAGGTAGCGAATATGTTAAAGAAGTAGAAATGTATACAGGCAGCCTCAAGGTAGAACCCATGTTAAAGAAGTAAAACTATCTACAGCCAGCACCAAGGTAGCAACTGTGTTAAAGATGTAGAACTGTATACAGGTAGCAACCATGTTAAAGAAGTAGAACTGTATACAGCTAGCGAATATGTTAAAGAAGTAGAACTGTATACAGACAGCCTCAAGGTAGAACCCATGTTAAAGTAGTAAAATTGTCTACAGCCAGCACCAAGGTAGCGACCGTGTTAACGATGTAGAACTGTATACAGGAAGCACCAATATAACAACTATGGTAATCCATTAGAACTTTAAGCAGGCAGCATTAAGATAGCACCCATGTTAAAGAAGTAGAACCCTATACAGGTAGCAAACATGTTAAAGAAGTAGAAATGTAATACAGGCAACAGCAAGGTAGCAAACATGTTAAGAAGTAGAACTGTAGACAGGCAGCACCAAGGTAGCACCCATGTTAAAGAAGTAGAACAGTATACAGGCAGCACCAAGAAAGCACCCATGTTAAAGAAGTGGAACTGTAGACAGGTAGTGACCATGTTAAAGAGGTGGAAATGTATAACGCCAACAGCAAGGTAGCATTCATGTTAAAAAGTAGAACTGTATACAGGATGCACTAAGGTAGCACCCATGTTAAAGAAGTAGAACTATATACAAGCAGCACCAAGGTAGTGACTGTGTGAATTAGAACTGTAAACAGGCATCTTCACAATAGCACCAATATTAAAGAAGTACAACTGTATACAGGTTCAACCGAGGTAGCAACAATGCTAAAGACTTAGAACTGTATACAGACTGGACCAATGAAGCACCAATGTTAAAGAAAAAGAACTGAAAACATGTAGCACTATGGTAGCAATCATATTAAAGCATTATAATTGTCTACAGGTGGCATCAATGTAGCACCTGTGTTAAAGAACTTAAACTGTAAACGACCATGCTAAAGCAATAGAATTATATATAGGGAGCACACGGGTAGCACCAATGTTAAAGAAGTGGAACTGTGTACAGGCAGCACCAAGATAGCAACTGTGTTGAAGAAGTAGAACTATATTCCGACAGCACAAAGGTTGCAACCACGTTAAAGAAATAGAACTGTATACAGGCAGCACTAAGGAAACAACCACATTAGGGAAGTAGAACTGTATACATGTAGCACCAAGGTAGTGACTGTGTTAACAAATTAGAACAGTATATAGGCAGCTCCAAGATGGCACCAATGCCAATGAAGTAGAACTGTATACAGGTACCACCGAGGTAGCAACAATGCAAAAGAATTAGAACTGTATACAGGCGGCACCATTGTAGCACTAATGTTAAAGAAGTAGGTCTGTTTACAAGTACCACCAATGTAGCAACCATGCTGAAGAATTAGAACTGTATACAGGCAGCACCAATGTTAAAGAAGAGAACTGCATATAGGTAGCACCAAAGTAGCTACCATGCTAAAGCATTGGAACTGTATATAGGGAGCACCAAGGTAGCACCGATAATAAAGAAGTAGAACTGTCTAACGCCAGCACCAAAGTAGCAACTCTGTTAAAGACGTAGAACTGTGTACAGGCAGAACCAATGTGACAACCAAGGTAAAGCATTAGAACTGTATACTGGTAGCATCAATGTAGCACCCATGTTAAAGAAAACACTAAATACAGGCAGCACCAAGGTAGCGACTGTGTTAAAGAAGTAGAACTGTCTACAGGTAGCACCAAGGTAACACCCATGTTAAAGAAGTGTAACTGTATACATGCAGCACCAAGGTAGCAACTGTCTTAAAGATGTGGAACTGTATATAGGCAGCACCAAGGTAGTTACAGTGTTAAAGAAGTAGAAATGTATACAGGTAGTACCAAGGTGACACTCTTGTTAAAGAAGTAGAACTGTACAGGCATCACCGAGGTAAAACCCATGTTAAAGAAGTAGAACTGTATACAGGCGGCACAACGGTTTCTACTGTGCTGAAAGTAGTAGAACTGTATACAAGGTATCACCAAGGTAGCACCAATGTTATAGAATTAGAACTGTATACAGGTAGTGATCATCGTAAAGAAGTGTAACTGTATGCAGGCAGCATCACGGTAGCAAGTGTGCTGAAAGAAGTTGAAATGTATACATGTATCACCAAGGTAGCACCAATGTTAAAAAAGTAGAGCTGTTTACAGGTAGTGACCATGTGAAAGAAGTAGAACTGAATACAGGCAGTATCAAGGTAGAACCCATGTTAAAGAAGTAAACTGTCTACAGAAAGCACCAAGGTAGCAACTGTGTTAAAGAAGTAGAACGAATCTATGACATAATATCGACAGACAGATTATAGACATACAAAAATATCGAAGGAAAAATATCGACATCAAAAATATCAAAGTTCTATCTACATTAATGTAAGTACAAACATATCGGGAAAAAAATATCGTAGTACAAAAATATAGACGTAAAAAATATCGTTTTTTTAAATGTATTGATAATAATGTAAAAATAATTTAAAAATACATATAATTTAACAAATTATAGATATAAACATTAAAACATATTTAAAAAATAATATCTAATACATTTAAAATAAATTAAAAACTTTAAATATAAATTAATATATATACTCACTCCACATATTGCATCAGTAGGGAGAGCGTTGGCTAGCGTCAGGGTAAAAATTACTATTCCCACTCCAAAGGTGCAACAGTAGATAAAGCGTTGGATAGCGCAGGGGTAAAAATTACTATTCCCACTCCAAAGGGTGCAACGGTAGGGAAAGCGTTGGATAGCGTAGGGGTAAAAATTACTATTCCCACTCCAGAGGGTGCAACAGTAGGAAAAGCGTTGAATAGCGTGGGGGTAAAAATTACTATTCCCACTCCAGAGAGTGCAACAGTAGGGAAAGCGTTGGATAGCATAAGGGTAAAAATTACTATTCCCACTCCAGAGGGTGCAACAGTAAGGAAAGCGTTGGATAGCGTAGGGGTAAACATTACTATTCCCACTCCAGAGGGTGCAACAGTAGGGAAAGCGCTGGATAGCGTAGGGGTAAAAATCCATTCCCACTCCAGAGGGTGCAACAGTAGGGAAAGCGTTGGATATCATAAGGGTAAAAATTACTATTCCCACTCCAAAGGGTGCAACAGTAGGGAAAGTGTTGGTTAGCATGGGGTAAAAATGACTATTCCCACTCCAGAGGGTGCAATAGTATCAAAAGCGCAGGATAGCGTAGGCGTTATATTAACATACTTATCAATTACATATTTTTTTAAACAAAAAAAGATGTAATATTTTATTTACAAAAATATATTACTATATACCAAATATTTATAATTAATATTTACTTAAATAACAAAAAATTACTTCCCACGCTACTCCCTCTTAAACACACTACACATACAAAAAAACACAATTAATATAAATATCAATTTATCAATTTATTACAATTAATATTATTACATTGATGTAATTATAAATTAACTAATTGACACATATTAATTACCAATTAATAATTAATGACCAATTAATAATTAATTAACAAGAAATTTACAAGAATATACAATATTTATTAATACATTATTTATTATTAATATTATAGAATAATTTAAAAAAACTAATGACCAAATAATTAATTAACAAATAATTAATAATAAATACCAATAAATAAATACAATCTCTTTAATTAATTTAATTTAATTATTTCACACCCTATTCCCCTATAAACACACAACCCACTACACATAAATAAATCACATAAAAATGTAATTATCATTTAATAACTTACTAATAATTAATTACCAATTAATTATTAATTAACAATAACAACAAAGAAAAAATATTACTATATTATCTCTAATTAATTTAATTAACTAATTAATATTAATTAATTACCAATTAATTATTAATTAACACGTAATTATTAATCAAAAATATTACAAAAAAATAATGAACTATAATTAAATAACTTCCCATCCTAATCCCCTATAAACCCTCAACCCGCTCTGATACTAAAACGAAAATGTAAACAAAATTACTAATTTCTAAACATACATTAAAAAACATGTTTAACAAACATATAAAATACATAATAAAATACATAACACTAAACAAAATTTCGATATTAGTAACATAGATACCTTAAAATCGATATTCTATCCATCGATAATATTGCACATCGATATTTTATACCATTGAAATTAATACATTGATATTATTGTATATAGATATTTTAATTTCGATATTTTGGCTACCTACCAAGTAGAACTATACACAGGCAGCACCAATGTAACAACAATGGTAACAACAACTGTATGCAAGGTATCACCAAGGTAGCACCAATGTTATAGAATTAGAACTGTATACAGGTAGTAATCACTGTAACCAAGTGGAACTGTATACAGGCAGCAGGTAGCAAGTGTGCTGAAAGGAGTTGAACTGTATACATGTATCACCTAAGTAGCACCAATGTTAAAAAAGTAGAGCTGTTTACAGGTAGCGACCATGTGAAAGAAGTAGAACTGAATACAGGCAGTATCAAGGTAGAACCCATGTTAAAGAAGTAAAACTCTCTACAGAAAGCACCAAGGTAGCAACTGTGTTAAAGAAGTAGAACTATACACAGGCAGCACCAATGTAACAACCATGGTAAAGAATTAGAAATGTATACTGGTATCATCAAGATAAAACCCATGTTAAAGAAGTAGAACTGTCCACAGGTAGCACTGAGATAGCACCCATTTTAAAGAAGTAGAACAGTATATAGGCAGCACCAAGGTAGAGACCATGTTAAAGAGGTAGGACTGTCCACAGGTAGCACCAAGGAACACTCACGTTAAGGAAGTAGAACTGTTTATAGGGAGCACCAAGGTAGCGACGGTGTTAAATAAGTAGAACTATATACAGGCAATACCAAGGGAACAACCATGTTAAAGAAGTAGAACTGTATATAAGAAGCACCAAGGAAGGGATCATGTTAAATAAGTAAAACGGTATACAGGCAGCATCAAGGGAGCACCAATGTTAAAGAATTAGGACTGGATATAGGTAGCACCAAGGTATCACCTGTGTTAAAGAACTAGAACTGTATGCTGGCAGCACAAAGAGAGCTACTATGCTGAAGGTAGTAGAAATGTATACAGGTATTACCAAGGTGGCACCAATATTAAAGAATTCGAACAGTATACAGGTAGCGAACATGTTGAAGCGGTAGACCTGTATACACATAGCAGCAAGGTAGCACCCATGGTAAAGAAGTAGGACTGTACAGGCATCTTCGAGGCAGCACCCATGTTAAAGTAGTAGCACTGTCTACAGGTAGCACCCATGCAGCACCCATGTTAAAGAAGTAGAACTGTATATAGGCAGCACTAAGGTAGTGACCATCTTAAAGAAGCAGAAGTGTACAGGTAGTACCAAAGTAGCAACCATGTTAAAGAAGTAGAACTGTATACAGGCAGCATCAAATTAGCATCAATTTTAAAGAAGTAATATCTGAATGCAGGTAGCGACCATGTTAAAGTAGAACAGTTTACAGGCAGCAACAAGTTAGCGACTGTGTTAAAGATTTAGAACTGTATGCAGGTAGCACCAAACTAGGAACAGTGTTAAAGAAGTAGAACAGTATACAGCAAGCTTCCATGTAGCAACTATGTTAAAGAAGTTGAAATGTATACCGGCAGCATCAAGGTAGCACCAATGTTAAATAAGTAGAACTATATACAGGGAGAACCATGGTAGCGACTGTATATAAGAAGTAGATATGTATGCTGGTTGCACCAAGGTAGCGACCATGTTAAAGAAATAACTACGTATACAGGCATCATCGAGGTAGCACCGCTGTTAACCCCTTCCATGCTAATGACAAGGTCAGCTCGCCATGGGCGTTACCTGCGCTGTGCTTATGACGAGCTGACCTTGTCATGAAACTATAGTATTGAAACATCTTCAGCACAGGAGGGGAAAACCCCCTAGCAGCCAAGGTGTTAAAGAAGTAGAACTGTATACAGGCCGCATTAAGGTAGCCCCCCTATTAAAGAAGTAGAACTGTACACAGGTATAGACCATGGTAAAGAAATAGAACTGTATACAGAAAGCACCAAAGTAGCACCAGTGTCAAAGAAGTAGAACTATACAGGTATCACTGAGGTAGCACCCATGTTGAAGAAGAAGAACTGTATAAAGGTAGCGACCATGTTAAAGAAGTAGAAATGTATACTGGCAGCAGCAAGGTAGCACTCATGTTAAAGAAGTGGAACTGTACACAGGCAGCACCAAGGTAGCACCCATGTTAAACAAGTAGAACATATATAGACAGCACCAAGGTGGCGACTGTGTTAAAGAAGTAGAACTGTATACAAGTAACTCCAAGTTAGCAACCATTTTAAAGAAGTATAACTTAATACAGGCAGCACCAAGGTAGTGACAGTGCTAAAGAAGCACAACTGTATACAGTTGTAAGTACCAAGGTAGCGACAGTGTTGAAGAAGTACAACTGTATACAGGCAGTATTAAGGTTTCATCCTTGTTAAGAAGTCAAGCTGTATACAGGCAGCACCAAGGTATCACCAATGTTAAAGAATTAGAACTGCATAGAGGTAGCGACCATGTTACAGAAGTAGAAATGTATACAGGCAGCAGCAAGGTAGCACCCATGTTAAAAAAGTAGAACTGTACACAGGTAGCGACCATGTTAAAGAAGTAGAAATGTATACAGGCAACAGCAAGGTAGCACTCAGTTCAGTAATTCTTTATTTGATGATTAAAAAACATCATAAAAGTACGCATATATGCAGAATAAAAAATAGAATTAAATTGCATCTGAACAACATCTTGATTTGCATTTAAAATCAGATATAAAATAATCCAGTGATTAGCCCTGTCCTCTTGTGTTTCTTAACATCACAGCAATCTTAATAAAATTCATAATACAATGAAGTGTCCATGGGTCATTCGCTCTTTGCAAATAAAGTAGGGCAGTTTTAGCATGACAGAACTTCTCTTTTTTTTTAAATCTCCACCAAATATGTTTGCCTAGGATACTTAAAAAAGGGGCACAGGAGTACAAAGTGAAGGGTGTCCTGCAGAGACACTTCTGCTCAATTGTCAATGTAAAACCTGGTGGATCGGCCAGTATATGTGGTAATAAATTAAGCCTCAGACGGGTCATTCAAAACCTATCCTGTGCATTGTACATCAGATACAAATATGGCTCCATGCCCCCATTGTTCTTTAAAAGACTGTGGGCACCTACTGAGTGTTTGGTCATCTCCTCTTCTGCTCTACGTGTGAGCAACTGGTCAGACAATATTCTTTTAATTTTCAGTTTATCAGTGTGCAAAATAGTGCTGGGGTTAATAAAAAGGTCCTTCCGGTCCATACCCTCCAAGGTGACCTTAACATACTTTAACCATGGTATTTGTAACCCTTCATCCCTGTGCAGACAGTCTCTCAAAATTTGGTCCTGCCTCAGGGTTTACCCAGATTTTTAACCATGCCATGATGGGTCTTAACTTGACCTGGTCTTCTATGAAAGGGATCCCCAATTCACTATGTACAATTGCAGCTGGGGTACTCTGGGAAACTTTTAAAATCCTTCACAAATATTTGTTTTCCTCCAGTTTGTAGTTGGTCCACATTGACATAACCTCACACTTCTGATCCATACATGACTTTCGAAAAGCCTATTGAACTATAAAGGTTCATCACCTGTTCCAGGGACCACCGACCTAGACTTCAGCCAAAATTTCCTATTGCCCCATTTGTGGATATTAATTTAGTGCAACGATCCTCAATTAGGGATTTAAATTTTAGTGCACCATCAAATAGCAGTCCCAGGTAGGAAAAAGACTGTACCTTTTCTAGTGTGTGGTTCCCTATTTTATATGAGAACCTCTTACAAGGCTTGGTTCCAGCCAACATCACAAAGGACTTGCTGAGGTTCACCGACAGATCCAAAGTGCCCATGAATTTAACAAATCCATCAATTAAACATTGCAGGCCCTTTGGGGTGCGGGCAAACAGGACCGCGTCATCTGCGTATAAAAGCACCGGTATATGACGCGGACCTACTCTAGGGCAATCTGTGTTTAAATCAATCAAAGCCTGCTCTAGGTTGCTAATATAAAGCGAAAACAGGAAGGGGGCAAGGATGCAGCCCTGTCTTACCCCGCTCATACAAGGGAGTGGTTATGTATTCCCCCCCTCCGTGGTATAACACACTTTGGCTGTGGTATATCTATGCAGCTCTCTAAGGATGTTGATCAAACCTGGGTCAATTCCCATATCCCTCATCAGGCACCATAGTTTTTTCCTATTAACATGGTCAAAAGCGGCCGCTACGTCCATAAACCCCAGATACATAGCTTCATTGCTGGCTTTAGTGTATTTTGCAACCAGCAAATAAAGATTAAGAAATTGGTCACTAGTGGACCTCCCAGTTCTAAAGCCATACCGGATATCAGTTATTATATGGTGATCTTCTGTCCATCCCATGAGCCGCAGCAAAATTACCCGACCCAAGATTTTAGCTGAGACGTTAATCAGGGAGATTGGTCTATAGCACTGCGGATTATCCCTGTTGCCCTGCTTAAAGTTTGGAACAATAACTGCAGTAGACCAGGAGCGATTTAACACTCTTGTGGGAATGGGCGCCCAGAGATCTACATTGCTCAAATACAAGTCAGGTGGTGAGCCGTCGGGGACTGGAGCTTTGTTACGTGTCAGGCCCTGGATCTCCTGTATTATTATAGGTAGAGAGAACTCGATAACTGGGCCCTGTAAATAAGTCCACCCCCTCTCCATATCTATATCCTGGTTATGATTGTACAATCCCTCAAAATGTGATACCCGCTGTTCCGCTAAGATGTTCGTCCCAATCCCAGGGGTAGTACTATCCTGAAAGCATGGGTTATTTACAATCCTCCAGAATTGGGCCATGTCCCTTCTTTCTCCAGCCTCTCTTAGGTCTGCCCATGCTTCCTTTTGAGGAGTAGTCTTTCTTTGTTTAAGTGCGCATTTATATGTTCGTCTGCACTGGACTATTCTTAAATTGTCCCTGGGGTTAGATTTAGTTTTTTTTTTTTTAAAGTTTTTATAAACCTTTATTGTGCATAGAAGGGTGAACAAATACGGGCCTACAACCGTCAGGCCGGCCACGACACATTTAAGGCACAAGTGCAAGCAATACAGTACCCCAGCGGCAGCAGGCAGTATGCCAACAATCCGGGAACGTTACACTGAGTAAATCGTGTCGCCGAGGAAAGGAGCAATGTAGGTTAATTTTGAAATTTTACCCCCCCAAAAGCAATCAGTGAAGGATAGAAACTAAGGAGAACTGCGTCCGTGCAATAACGACCCAACATGAACAGGCAGCAATATACTCTGAAACCATCAGTGTAGGTAAACATCCTAAATAGTCTAGCGGTGCAAGGTAAACCACAAGAGTTGCAGTCAGCATTTGCGCATCGCTAACAACGCCACCCACTCCCTACTAACCTTGTCGTGGACCCAGAACAGAAGCAAGTTAAGAAAAGCGCAGAGAATATACAAAAATAAGGCCCATAGAAACGAAATATGAAAATGAAATCCGCCCCCCACCCTACACCAATGCGGAGGCTACGGCCTACCCCCCCCCCCCCAGGCAGTGTGTCTGTCGCCCACTAAAGAACCCGAAATATAGTCCAAGTGAAGAAGAGGAGAAAAAGAAATAGAAAAGAGAAAAGCTATAACACTCTTAATATAGGGAGTGAGAAAAGAATAAACTAATCTACAGCTCCCAAGTAAGAAGGTGGGGAGGAGCCCACCTAACCCCAGAGCTCCCGGACTCTCCAGCCGCTAATAGCTCCCACACCGTATGCATTAAGATTAGGAACACAGTGGATCCGGAGGGCCAGGATCGAAAACTCTCAGGACCCCAGGTCAAAATAGATTCACCCCCCCCCCCCCCCATCAGCAAGAATGGACATCAGGACAAAACAATTGCAGTATGAATAATAAGAAATAGGATATACCGTATAACAATAAACATATCAAGAATTAAGTTCAATCCGGGTCTCCGCCAGCCAAGCAATCAGAACCAACGAGGAGGTCACCGTCATCCCTGTCCCGAACGCCGAAAACACCCCAAGCATATCCACCACTGCGAGCCTCCCTCAGGCAGGACAAAGGAGCAAGATGGCCGCTTCCGACAACAAAGAAGCAGGGGAGGAAGGGACAAGAGTCTCAAGTCCACAATCTGTAAAGTGTCAACAGGGACAAACTTCCCCTCCATGGCAGGATAATAAACACTCCTCCCTCTCGGAAAGGGAGCACTGGGGGCAGAAGTGTCCGAAGGGGTCAGCAACTGGGAGACCGGGGAGTGGGCTCCCAGGGACGAGGTCTCAGGCAGAGTCACAGCAGCTGGGGCGGAGGGAGACATTGTATCCACAGTCTCCTCGATAGGAAAACGCACAACATTGTTGCCAGGGACACGCAGCTCCCACGCCGTCTCACTCGACAACAATGTATCCCATACTGAAGTGGGTAGAGGCCCCGGGGGGCCAGCAGGACCCAGTCGCCTTGCTGCAGGCACAGCCACCTCGATCTTCCGAGTCAGCTCACGGACATTTCTCCGCCATGTTGTCCGCAGATCGTAAAGGGCTGCCAGGACATCCGCATAGGTCCAGTCCCCCTGCATTCTCAGACGGCTCACAGCACGCAGCGAAACCCTCAGTGTAGTCCCTCGCTCAAGGACAGGCAGAGCATCACAGAGGTGCGATTGCAAAACAGACCTCACACAGCCCGGGAGCTAGGAAGGCGCCCCAAGATGGAGTCCTTCCAATCGTGAAGCAGTGTAGCTCAGGAAAGCGCCGCACGAAGTGCCAGCCACACAGGGAAGGAACTCCTCCGCCAACGGGGGACCAGCGGGAAGGAGGGGGTCAGCCACATCAGCCCCGCGATCAATTGTGCTATCCGCAATCTACGACGCCTTCCCAGCCCGCCTCACCGGTAGCGTCCAGCCATGCTCAGCGACGGCGATCTGCGAGGGCTTCAGGGGCAGCATCGGAGGCCAGCATACGTCCCGGGTCTCGCATCAAATCAGCCGGCGGAGATCTCGAAAGAACGCCATCCGCAGCAGCACGTTAGTGTCTCCGCTCCTGCTCGGTGTAGGGGCGAACAAGTGTCAGGATAGTAGTTTAAAAGCAGGCGGCTTGCGGAGCCGGGAGCTCACACGTCCGTCCCGTCCGCCATCTTGGCTCCTCCCCCTAGATTTAGTTTTAAGTCTCTCAGGGCTCGTGAGCACTTGCTGTCGCACCATCTTGGCTGCATGTTTTTCTTCATGGGAGCTTTTGTTTTTAGAAGACCATCTACCAATTTGGTCACTGAACTAAATGCCCTGACCAAATTGTCCCCCTCTATCAAGGGATCAAGGCATTTATAAATCTGTACTTTTCCTTTTACCATTAAATCTTTATAGAAGGCTTCACTGTAAAACAATTTCCATCTAAGTTGCCTTCCCTGGTTGGTTACCGTCAACACACTGTCAATCAATCAATCAAAGACATTTATAGAGCGCACTACTTACCCGTAGGGTCTCAAGGCGCTTGGGGGGGGGGGGGGGTGCCGTTACTGCTCGAATAGCCAGGTCTTCAGCTTCTTCCTGAAGGAGAGGTGGTCTTGGGTCAGGCGCAGGTCGGGAGGGAGGGAGTTCCAGGTCTTGGCGGCCAGGTAGGAGAAGGACCTTCCTCCTGTTGTCGCTCTTCGGATGCGGGGGACGGCGGCGAGGGTGTGGCTGGCTGATCGGAGGTGGCGTTTCGGAGCGTAGAAGTTGATTCGGTTGTTGAGGTAGCTCGGGCCTTGGTCGTGTAAGGCTTTGTGTGCGTGGGTGAGGAGACGGAAGGTGATTCTTTTGTTGACGGGGAGCCCGTGCAGGTCTCTCAGGTGTCCGGAGATGTGGCTGTTGCGTGGGATGTCGAGGATGAGTCTGGCTGAGGCGTTCTGGATCCGCTGGAGTCTCTTCTGGAGCTTGGCGGTGGTTCCGGCGTAGAGGGAGTTGCCGTAGTCCAGATGGCTGGTGACGAGGGCCTGGGTGACGGTCTTCCTGGTCTTGGTGGGGATCCATCGGAAGATCTTCCGTAGCATGCGCAGGATGTTGAAGCACGACGAGGAGACGGCGTTGACTTGTCTGGTCATGGAGAGCGAGGAGTCCAGGATGAAGCCCAGGTTGCGTGCGTGGTCTGTCGGTTTGGGTGCGGTGCCCAGGGCGGGGGGCCACCAGGAGTCGTCCAAGGCGGAGGGCGAGGAGCCCAGGATGAGGACCTCCGTCTTGTCTGAGTTCAGTTTCAGGCGGCTGGTCGTCATCCACTCGGCTACCTCTTTCATCCCTTCGTGCAGGTTGGCTCTGGCGGCGGCGGGGTCGTTGGTCAGGGACAGGATCAGCTGGGTGTCGTCGGCGTAGGAGATTATGTTGAGGTTGTGTTGGCGTGCGATGGCCGCGAGGGGGCTCATGTAGACGTTGAAGAGGGTGGGGCTCAGAGAGGATCCTTGGGGGACGCCGCAGATGACTTCGGTGGCCTCTGACTTGTACGGTGGTAGGCGGACTATCTGCGTTCTTTCGTTGAGGAAGGAGATGATCCAATCCAGTGCCTTCTCCTGGATTCCGACGTTGCTGAGGCGATGCACTAGGGTGCGGTGGCAGACCGTGTCGAATGCCGCGGAGAGGTCTAGGAGGATGAGGGCCGCTGTGTCTCCGTTGTCCATCAGGGCTCGGATGTCGTCGGTGGCAGCGATGAGGGCGGTCTCGGTGCTGTGGTTGGCTCGGAAGCCAGACTGTGAGGGGTCGAGGGATCCATTCGTCTCGAGGAAGGCGGCCAGCTGTTTGTTGACGGTCTTCTCGATGACTTTTGCAGGAAACGGGAGGAGCGAGATGGGGCGGTAGTTCTTGAGTTCGGTGGGGTCCGCTGTGGGTTTCTTGAGTAGAGCGCTGAGTTCGGCGTGCTTCCAGCTCTCAGGGAAGGTGGCGGAGTCGAAGGAGGTGTTGATGATGTCCCGTAGGTGGGGTGCGATGATAGCGTCGGCTTTGTTGAAGACGTGGTGAGGGCAGGGGTCGGTCGGAGATCCGGAGTGAACAGAGTTCATCATGCGGACCGTGTCTTCGGTGCTGACCGGGGTCCAGGCGCGGAGGGTGGTGGTGGGTGGCGTTGCTGTGGTCGTGGCGTGCGTCGGTTGACTGCTGAAGCTGTTGTGTATGTCCGTGATCTTGTTGTGGAAGTAGGAGGCGAGGGAGTTGCAGAGGTCTTGCGATGGGGTGATGTCGTTGTTTCCTGCGCTGGGGTTGGAGAGCTCTTTCACGATGTTAAAGAGTTCCTTGCAGTTGTGTGCGTTGTTGTTCAGCCGGTCCTTGAATGCAGTTTTCTTGGCGGTGCGGATCAGCTGGTGGTGCTTCCGGGTGGCGAGCTTGAGGGTGGTCATGTTGTTCGATGTAGGTTCCCTTCTCCAGACTTTCTCGAGGGCTCGGCAGTTCTTCTTGGAGCTCTTGAGTTCGTCGGTGAACCATGGTGCTTTCTTGCTGCCTTGTCTGCTGGGCGGGATCCTCAGAGGGGCGAGTTCGTCCGCGCAGTTGCTGATCCACTTCGTGAGGTTGTCGGCGGCCTGGCAGGGGTTCGCTGAGCTGGCAGGTGGGTGCTGGCTCAGGGAGGCGGCGAGTTGGTCGGCTGTGATCTTGTTCCAGCTTCTTCGAGCAACCTGTTGCTGGTGGTGGTGGATCGTCGTTCTTTTGAAGGTGAAGTGGACGCAGCTGTGGTCCGTCCAGTGGAGTCCTGTGGCGTGGCTGAAGGCGATGTCTGTGCTGGATGAGAAGATGGCGTCGAGTGTGTGTCCGGCGAGGTGGGTGGGGGTGGACACCAGTTGCTTGAGTCCAAGGTTGGCGAGGTTGTCGAGCAGGGTGCTGGTGTTGCGGTCGTTGTTGTTCTCCAGGTGGAAGTTGAGGTCTCCCAGGAGGATGTAGTCAGCGGAGCGGAGGGCGTGCGGGCTGATGACGTCGGCGATGTCCTCGCTGAATTGAGTGCGTGGTCCCGGGGGTCGGAAGATCAGGGTGCCTCTGAGGGTGGTCTTGGGGTTGATGTGGATCTGGAAATGCAGGTGTTCGGCGGTGGTTAGGGTGTCTTCTGTACTAGTCGTGATGCGGATGGTGTTCTTGTGGATGATGGCGATGCCTCCTCCCATCTGGTTGGCGGTGCGGTCCCTCCGGGTGATTTTGTAGCCCTCAGGGATGGCGATGGCGATGTCGGGCGCTGAAGAGGCGTTCATCCAGGTCTCCGTGAGGAAGGCAACGACCTCCTGAGGGGGTGTCTTGGGTCTACCCCACTGTATTAATTTAGCAGTTAGGGGGTAATGGTCGCTAAAGGGACTCCAGTCAATCCCCACCGTACTAATCCAATTTTTTGCTTGCCTAGATGCTAAAATATAATCGATATAAGAAGAGCATCCTCTCCCTTTAAAAGTTGGGGTGAGGGACCCATCTTCCTCCAGACGGGCCAGATCAATCGTATGTTCCAAGTCGTGGGTCTTTAAAAGGTTACTGAGGTCTGTTCCCTCTGGGGAATGTTCAAAATGTGGGCCCTTCTCAATGGGGCATCGGGACCAGTCTGCATTCAAGGGGAACAGGATTGGGCACATGTGGCAGTTGAAATCACCCATTATTAATATAGTGGTTTCTGAAACCCCTTTTTTATGTGCTACTTCCTGATGAAGTCTATAGTCTAGTTCCTTCAATGTAGGATTGTTTCCTTTTGTATACCCTGCATTATATAAGTTGAACAAGGTCAACCTTAGCCCCAAACTGGTAAAGCCTAAGGCCTGGATGGTATGTGAGGTCCAAAGGGGACTGGTCCAAACTACTTCCAGGTTTAGGTCTATTTATACTGATAAGTCTCCAATCGCTCTTCCTGACCTTGCTTTTTGAGCTGGCACAAAGAAACACTTGTACCCTGCCAAATGGACGGGGTTACTGTCTTGTAGGATAATTATCTGAAACCCACTGATGTACTGTCTCCATTCGTTGTTGTTACATTTTCCTGCCAGGCCCGCTGTATTCCAGGATAATATCTTTAGCCCCCCGCCACTTGAGATCCCCTGTCTAGGTAATTATCTCTCTGATTTTGGTCCCTCAACTCTTCCTCGGTGCATGAAGGTGTAATTTGTATCCCTGGTCTCTGTGTTGATGACAGGGCTGGTACCACCCTCAACTTGTCTTCCAGTGTACTACATATTTGAGGGCGAGGTTGGCTTTCAGTCTCCTGGGTAATCTCCCTATTGTAGCTTATTAATAAATAAGGAGCTTTCCTTACAGGTAGTTGTGGCCGGACATCATTTTTTAGTCCCACCCAATCCTGTTCCTGCCCTGTCCAGTAAGTTAATTTTGACACCCTCACTCCTGATTGACTCCACTACTTGATCTGGTGATGTTCGTGGTCAATCGTTATCTTCTAGGGACATAAGGAGACCAAATCTGTTTTCCCAGTTGGGAACATCTCGTTCATTTACCTGAGCATCGTTTGTGGGATAGCTTCGAGCCCCCTTTGAAATTTCGGCCCATCCCCGGTCTCCCCAGGTAATGCTTTGGATCGTGGGGGGCACATTGCATGGGATAAAAATATCCCAGCGGCAGCGTTCTCATATTACTTGCTGATTAAAAAGATCCACTAGTTAATATATATTCCACCAATCTGAAGTCCCTAAAGTTCACAATTAGACAATTGCCCACCAGGTCTTTGCTTTTTCTACCAATCCAATTCACCCTTCTAACATGTAAAATGTCTCCACTTTTGTTCCCTACCAGTGGCCTGTCCTCATTCAGCCAGGCTATTGTCTTGTTTTTAAGTTCTGGGTAGGACTCTTTCTGGTCTGGCTTCAGTTCTGGGACTCCCCCAAGTACCACTACGTAGGGACATGCCTCGGGCGGAAGATTTATACTAGGTAGGGGCTTGATTGATCTTGGGTTGGTGTCTTGATTTAGATTTTGTATCTCTGGTGATTTGTTGATCAGTGGCTTTTTATTTTGCAATTGTGTTGGTAACATACTAGACCCTCTATCTAGAACACTAGTACCTCCGTCCTGGCGGGGAACCGCGTTCATTTGTGTCGGCAAGCCAAGGGTTGTTGGGTCCTGTGTTGCACTTTGTAAGTTAATGACGGTACAGTCGGATAGTGTAACAGACTGACGGACTTTGCTGGGTTCTAATATGGCAGTACTACCACTCGCACTGGGATTCCCCGGACTGCCAAGTATCCTTTCCCTCTTGTGTAAAACATTTATAATTTTGTCCAGTCTACTGGCTAGTGGTTTAATCTGACTCGCTATAAATGTTTCTAAAGATTTTTGTAGATCTGTTACCACCTGGGCCATCCAACTTGGGGGGGGGGGGGGGGGGGTTAGCTGTTGGGCCATGTGTCTAGTTTGAGCGATAGTTGACCTTGATTTGATTTTCTTGTTGCCTGGGTTCTTCTGACCTACTCTTCTTTTCTTACTGGTACGGGCTATCTTATCTGGCACTGATATCACCTGGACTTCACTAATAGCCAGCTGTGCGCAAGGGATGTCCTGGGTGATTAACTCAAGGCTAGTGTCTGGGGAGACAACTGTTCTCTCGTTGATGTTCTCCTGTGGTAAACTAAGAGGGTCAATTAATGGTGTTAGAGACAGCCGTCTCTCTGTGCGCCCTATTTCGTTGGATACTGCCCCTAGGGCTTTCCGCAACATGTGATTAATCGCGGTGGGTTGTATATGAGTTGGGATCCTGTACAATTACCCTTGGTGTAAGAGGGACATTTGATTTTGCTTTTGCTGCACAGGTATTTGCTTTATTCGCCATACTGTCTTTGGACACTGAGTTAAGTATGACTACCCCAATAGATTAAATCAAATACTCATAGAAAAGCACTCCAAGCCCCAGACAAATATGCCATGGACCAGGAAGCCTTCCTCTAGCCCTCTTTTTTTTGCTTACAGTTTTTGAGGGCCCAGTGTTCAGTTCAAGAATCCTTCTGCAAAATCTTCTCGGATCACCGGTTGCAATGACTCCCTCCAAGATGGTAATGTCCAGAGCCTAAGGGCCGAAGGGGGTAGCCCAGCCCTGCCTCCTCCGGCCTTGGATGGTCCCGCCCTTGTCCCGGGCTTCTCCCTGCGCTTCCCGCGACGCTGGGGCTCTCAATGATTTTTATGCGCCTCCGGGCGCGGGACAAGGCGTGCATGGCTTCAGGGCGCAGGGGATGATGGGGGTTGAAGTCCCCCCCTCACTGCGGCTGCTCCATGATGAGGAAAGGCTGCGGCGGCAGGGGGAGACCGGTGGCCGCAAGGACGCAATGCGGGGCACCATCAGCAATGGGGCGAAGTCACCAGGGTCCCCCACAGCAAGCACACAGGTCCGTAGTCGAGAGCCCCGCTCCACCGGGGCTCTCAATGGTCTTTATGCGACTCCGGGCGAGGGACATGGCGTGCATGGCTTCCGGGCGCAGGGGATGATGGGGGTTGAAGTCCCTCCCTCACTGCGACTGCGATGTGATGAGGAAAGGCTGTGGTGGCAGGGGGAGACCGGTGGCCGCAAGGGCACAATGAGGGGCACCGGCAGCAATGGGGCAGAAGTCACCAGGGGCCACCACAGCAAGCACACAGGTCCGTAGTCCAGAGCACTCATTCTAAAGAATTAGAAATGTATACAGGCAGTACCAAGGTAGCACCCATGTTAAAGAAATAGAAGTATATACTGGCAGCACCAAGATAGCAACTGTGCTAAAGAAGTAGGAATGTTTACAGGTAGCAGCCGAGTTAAAGAAGTAGAAGAATGTACAGGTAGCACTATAGTAAGGACAATGTTAAAGAAGTAGAAATGTATATAGATAGCACCAAGGTAACAACCATGTTAAAGAAGTAGAACTGTATACATGTGCTACCTGTATACAATTCTACTTTTTTCATGTGGCTGCTACCGTAGTGCTACCTATTTACATTTCTACTTCTTTAAAATTGTGCAACCTGTATACAGTTCTACAGCTTTAACATGGTCGCTACCTGTATACATTTCTACTTCTTTAACATGGTTTTTACCTCAGTGAAACTTATACACTACAACTTCTTTAACACAGCTGCTACCTTGGTACTACCTGTATACATTTCTCCTTTTTTTTACAGGGTCGCTGTAAACTGTACACAGGTAGCGACCATGCTAAAGAAGTAGAAATGTACACAGGCAGCAGCAAGGTAGCTCCCATATTAAAATGTAGAAATGTGTACAGTAGCAGTAAGTTAGCTCCCTTTTTAAAGAAGTCGTACTGTATGCAGGTTGTGACCATGCTAAAGAAGTAGAACTATATACAGGCAGCACCAAGGTAGTGACTGTGTTAAAGAAGGAGAAATGTCTTCAGGTAGAAACCATGTTAAAGAAGCGGTACTATATACAGGCAGCGTGTTAAAGAACTACCACTGTAAACAGTTGGTAGCACCAAGGTAGAGACACCCCTGTTAAAGTCAACCTGTATTCTGAGGTTCCGTGACAATCGTAAGTGGTGTTTTTTTTTTTTTGACTCGCCTGAATATGGTCGAGTCTGGTATCTATGAACCGCAAATGACCAGTTTAGTGGGTGTACGCGTTTTCTCTGTGCTAGCCTAAACCGTTCGTTTGTTTCGTGGGTTTCTTCATTTGAACCCACGGGTTCTATCTTAGATATGGCATCCATTTTGTTTCTTGCCCTCAAGTAGCCAGCGAACGGACACTGTCCGCTTCGTGACCCTGGGGATTCCCAAACTCTTGCGGAAGACACGTGTTCCTTTGAGGGTGTCTTTATGATGAGGGGGACGATACTATAAGGCAGATGGCCTCGCTCGAGGCTCATCTTGCCGTGCCAGTCTATTGTCTCAGTTGTGCATTCATTAGGCATGTCTCCTTTGATCCCTGCAATCGTGTTTCCTGATACCACCCCCTTTTACACTGTCTTCGATCTGTTCGCTATCCTTGTCTTCCTCTACACCTGTTTCTGACTCTTCCTTGATTCGTTTACAGCTGAATGGAATGCACTAATGGTGGGAAGATGTACTTTTACAGTTGGGAACCGGCAAATGCTACTGTAATTACGTTCCGGGCCCTGAATACATGAAAGCGACCCCCTATGAAATGTACTGTGGGAACCGGTTTGTAATCTTTTGTTTACCATGTTATCCTATGACGAAAAACTGTATAAAAGGAGCGATCCACAGATACAATTCGAAGCAGGCTCTGTGAACCTACATGCTATGTCCTTTTCGTGACTTCTGTGTTCCCTGCAGTAAATAAATCTCGAATCTTTGACGCTGAAGGAAGTGTCCCGTGTCTCTGTCATTTGTACGCCGGAACAGGGAACCCACGAAGGTTTCAGGTGTTATCCCTGGCACCGCTGGGTCTTAGAAAAACCCAGTCCTTCAGTTGGCGCCCCACGTGGGGCTGCATCAGTGGTACCGGTCCAAAGCCCGACGATCGTGAGGAACTTCGTGTGAAATCTCCGAGGGAAGGTGCACGCCGCTTCATCGATCCTGTTGTCGAAACAAGTGGCCCGAAGACTTTTCCCGCGAAGATCCCCGCCTTCTGACGGCTGCGACGGACTCTGCCCTGACTGTAGACCTGTTTTGGCGCCTGGCGTAGACCTTGGTACAGCGAGATGATTGACGGGCCTTCCTGGTGACGCCATTGTTCTTTGAGTTAAGTATTTGTGGGTCGCTCCCAAAATCCTTAGTCGTTGTGGGTGCTTAGTTGTTGCATGGTTCCATTGCATTTGTGGTTCTTTGTATCTTGTTCTTAGTTGTTCTATTTGACATCTGCAGTCGCCAAAAACCGAGGGTTTTTGTACTTTTGCAGGGACATTGTACTCCAACAACCCTTGACGTTTGTGAAACTCGGTTAGTGTGCACGATGCCTGGCCGTAGTACTTTGTTCAGTTGCTTTAGAGGTTGTGGTGCGGATTCCCGATTGGAGGACTCATGTCCGATACCTCCAGTTGGAACTCCAATTTATGAATTATGCCATGGTGTGGGTCCTATCACATTCAATGATTGCTGGGTTCGTTACACTAAAGAGGATGGTGTCCTTAGTTGGCCACCTCATGGTAGTTTTGAGACCCCAATTTTAGATAATCTTGAAGCTAAATTGTTCCAAAGAAAAGCAAGGCCGGCCATGTTTGATTCCTTTCGGTTGTGGCGTAAAGAAGCCAAGCAAAAAGAAATCAAACAGCTTAAACGTAATAAGAGAGAAGGTATTGTTACAACGATGAGAAATGCAGAGCAGTTTCAGCGAGATAAAGAAGAGAAGGAAAAGGAAGTTTTTGATAGATTGCAACGCATGACGGTGGATAAATGTTATCCCGTTTTGCCGACAGGTACGGATAAGAAAGGAGAGGAACCAGTGGAGGATCCTTTATTTTCTTATCTATTGAAGTCGCCACCTCCCTATGCACAGGATACCACAGTTCCCGTGGTTCCTCCGGTTCCTCAACCTGCTGTTCCGGCAGCTGTTCCTCTTGTTCCAGTTCCTCTACCTGCTCCTGTTCCTACTGCTCCACCGGCTATACCTTCTCAAACTACTGTTCCCGCTACTTCCACCCTTGTGGCTACTCCTGCTGCTCCTCCTGTTTTTGGCTCTTCTATTGTTTCCCCTTTGCTTCTCTCTTCTTCCCCGTCTGTTCGACGTCGTGTTCCTAATGTTGCCGCCAACTTCTACACTCCTCTTGGACCGATTCTTGGGTCTGCTGGTACTGATGCTCCCCAAAGACGAAGTCAGCTTCCTGGTGGTAGGGAACGTGATACGTTAATCAAAATGGCGCGTAATTGGATTAGATACCCCCTTAAAAATCCCCCGCGCATAGTTGCTGAGACTTTCTCTCAATTCAATGAGCCAACACAGAGATTTGTGTTTGACGAAATGTGCAAATTCTTACGTGAAGCAATATCTAATGATGAGGTCAACGAAGTACCGGTTGACGTAACTGAACTTCAGCTTCAGTTTGCGAGTGGTATACTTGTGGGTAGCAATGTTCGACGTGCTCTTGAGCATCTTCTATCTTTTCGTCCCACTGTGATACCCCGCGTATTGTTTAAAGACGAAACTGAGGAGTGGATGGCGACGCCTGGTCAGTATCCCATGTGTGAAGTTCCGCCAGTGTGGATGCCAGGTGATGCGCAGGCTAATCCTATCATTCCGCCGCATTTCCAGAGAGTGTGGATACACCTCCCATGGAAACGATCAGAAGTTTTGCAGGTTAAGCAAACTTTGCCAGACCCTCGCAAAAATCCTGCAGGGTACTATAAAGAGTTGTCTCAACTAGTGGATGCTACGATCATGAACCTCGCCGACATCGACATGTTGTTCGGCAATGTCGTACCGCAACCGGTATGGGCGAAGATACGTCACGAAGATCATGCAGCTGAATTAGGTGGTGATTGGGCTGCGCTTACAGCGGCTGACGTACGAAAAGTTGGTGGGGCTAAGCCTGAACAGCTCATTTCCGATCTTCCCCAGAGAATAATTACCCTTATGAAAACACTTATGCCAGCTATGAAAGTTAACTGGGATAAACTGTCTGCTTGCAAGCAAAAGAAAGACGAGAGTGTCTCCGATTTCTTTACGAGATTTGAGGAGGCATTCATCAATCACTGTGGTCAAGATATGGGCACTGAGGGAGGTCAGAGATTGTTTGTGGACAAATTTGTGTCGAATTTGTTGCCTGATCTAAGCAATAAATTGAAGAATTCAGAGAGTGCGTGGGCTGTTTCTACTTCTGCCCAGATATTGGCTACGGCTCAATATTATGAAAACAGAGAGAAAGAGGAAAACGATCGTGCGGATAAAAAGACAAAAGAGCTCAAAACGAAGGTTTTGTTGCAACAAGCATATCCTCCGCGCTCGAATCAGAATGATTCTCAGCAGCGGAATAGATCACAGTCACAGCCCGCTAGGTCACAATCGCGAAATGACTTTTCTTCGCAGAGATCTATGCTTGGGTACAATCAGTGTGCCTATTGTAGAGGTGAGGGTCATTTGAAATTCGATTGTCCAGTTTTGCGTGATCGAAATAGCGGAAATTTATCTAGAGGAGGCCGTAGTGGTCCTCAGCAGGCTTCGCGAGGTAGAGGTCGTGGTGTTACGCAAAATCAAAATGATCATTCTAATAATTTCTCTGATTCCAATAATTGTTTTTATCAGCGTGGGTCATCATCGGGTAGATCTGCACAGTACAATGTGGACCATTATTACGTCGATCAGGGTACTGACGACGGTAATTACTAGGACAGCCATAGACAAAGAGAGGGAGTAGTATCAGTTCCGGTTGATCAGAGAGGACCTTACGTCGCAGTTGCCACCTCGGGCGTAGTTGAGCCTTTTCTGTTGGACACTGGTGCAGTGAAAAGTTCCATCATGCATTCGAAACTCCCTGGCGCACCTTTGTCTGGCTTAACAAATGTTTCCGTTGGATTCTCCGGCACCCCTGTTAGCAATCCGGTTTCTCGCCCTTTGCCCCTTACAATTGGGCCACGTGAGCTGAAAGCTCCTTTGATTTTGACTACTGGTTGTGGTGAAAATCTTCTGGGTCTGGATTTGCTGAAACGTCTGTATGCGACTTTGTATTGTTCTCCTGCGGGAGTAAAACTTACATTGGGTGAGAGAGTTATCTCTCCTATGTACTTGTCCATCGATAAGCTCCCACCGGAATTGAGTTCTCTTCCTGCATCTTTGTGGGCAACAGGTCCCAATGACGTGGGCCTGCTTGATATCTCCCCTTATGTTGTTCAACTGAAAACGAATGTGCGGTTACCACGTATTCCCCAGTATCGTATCTCCCTTGATGGTGAGCGAGCGTTGTTAGCGATCATCTATGATTTGATCGAGAAAGATGTTATCGAGGAGACTCGGGGAAACGTGTGTAATAGCCCTGTGTTACCCATCTTGAAACGCACTGATCCCTCTAAGCCTCCTGTTTCTCGTTTTGCTATTGAATTACGGGAGGTGAACAAAATTGTGATTCCTCAGTTCCCTGTGGTACCTGACATTACGGCTTTACTGACTCTGATTCCAGCATCTGCCTCCTGGTTCTCAGTGATCGATCTAAAGAATGCTTTCTTTAGCATTCCGATTGCTGAAGAGAGCAGGGACCTTTTCGGTTTCTCTTTAGGTGGCCGCAGCTTTAGGTTTAAACGCGCCCATCAGGGCTACTGTGAGAGTCCATCGATATACAGCCAAGCCCTGAAGAGCCAACTTGATGCGTTTGTGTTACCGGCTGGTGCGGCCTTGATCCAATATGTCGATGACTTATTGGTGGCTGCGGATACACTAGAAATTTGCAAAACTGCTACGGTGTCTTTGTTGCAACATCTCTGTGACTTACATCACAAGGTGTCGCCTTCTAAACTGCAATATTGTTGCCAAGAAGTAACCTATCTAGGTCACTTATTGTCAAAGGAGGGAAGAAGGTTGACCCCAGAGAGAATCGCAGCAATCGCTCGAATGACTGTGCCAACAACTCAGAGAGATGTGCGTGCCTTTTTAGGTATCACGTCATACTGCAGGCAATGGATTCCGAATTTTTCATTGCTAGCAAAACCATTGGTAGCTCTTACGTGCAAGGATGTTCCAACTCCTTTGCCATGGACGGAAGAGTGTCAGAAAAGTTTTTCTGAACTGCGTGATGCGTTGTGTTCGGCCCCTGTGTTAGGTACTCCTGACTACAGTAAGCCGTTTACACTATACGTTCACGAGAGGGAAGGTTGTGCGTTGAGTGTTTTGACGCAACAATTTGGTGGTAAGCAACGTCCATGTGCATATTTTTCCTCGACCTTGGACCCAGTAGCTACAGCATTGCCGAGTTGCTTAAGAGCAACAGCGGCAGCTGCCGTGTCCATCCGACAATCTGCAGGATTGGTCATGGATAATATGCTTACGGTGATGGTTCCGCATGCAGTTGACACTCTCTTGAATCAGACGAAAACCCGACACTTGACGAGCGCAAGGTTGTCTGGTTACGAGTTGACGCTCTTGGCAAGTCACATTCAAATAAAGCGCTGCAATGTCCTAAACCCGGCGACTTTGTTGCCAACAAATGTGGAATCAGATGAGGTACCACCACATGATTGTTACTTACGGACTGAGGAGGAAACAAAGGGTTGTGTTGACCTAAAAAACACTCCGTTGGAAGAACCCGATGGTACTTTGTATGTGGATGGTTCGTGTTTTATGTTGCCGAATGGTGATGTGACGACTGCGTATGCTGTGGTGACGTTGAGTACGGTTGTGGAGACTGCAAGATTGAACCAGAACTCTGCACAGGTGGCAGAGCTAATTGCCTTAACCAGAGCGTGTATTTTGTCGAAAGGGAAACGGGTGAATGTGTTTACTGACAGTCAGTATGCGTTTGGTGTTGCGCATAGTTTTGGACGATTGTGGAGAGAGAGAGGTTTTATGACATCGCATGGTACGAAGATCCAGCATGGACAGCTTGTGAATGATCTTTTGGATGCACTTACATTGCCCAAGCAGGTGACGATTATTAAGTATAGTGCACACCATAAGGTGACGGATGATGTTGGTCGTGGCAATGCATTTGCAGATGAGATTGCTAAGGAGACTGCGAGAAACCTTACAACTAGAATGTATGTGACGAGTTCGGTAAGGTGGCCTGCAGAAGCTGGTATGTGTGAAGACACTATTGAAAGTGTGAAAGCGATTCAGAATGAGGCCACCAAGACTGAAAAGACCAAGTGGAAAGAGAGTACGGGAAAGATGGATGCGAATGGCTGTTGGATTGATTTGTCGGAGAATAAAAGGTGGATGTTGCTGGATGCATATGTGTTAGCTGTTGTGACTATGGCACACGGTTTGTCACATATTAGTGCGAAAGGTATTTGCAAGATGTTGTCCCCTGTATGGAAGAATGATGGTATTACTAAGTGTGCTGAGAGATTGGTTAAGAATTGCATGGTATGTATGATGTACAACCCTGGCAAGGGCACTCCTACACCCCCTGGCCACTTTGCTCCCCCTTCATGTCCCTTTGAGGTAAATCAGTTGGATTTCATCCATATGGAGCGATGCAATAACCTAAAATACGTTTTAGTTGTGGTTTGTGCATTCTCCCGATGGATTGAAGCTTATCCTCTCAAAGACAATACTGCCTTGTCCACAGCGAAAATCCTACTGAAGGAATACTTTCCTCGGTATGGAATGCCACGGATTGTATGGTCTGATAACGGAAGTGAGTTTGTGGGGAGTGTGATGAAGAGTGTGTGTAAAGGCCTTGGAATTACACAAAAATTCCATAGCGCCAATCATCCCCAGTCAGCAGGTTTGGTTGAGGGGTACAATGGTACTCTCAAACTAAAGCTCGCAAAGATTCAGGCTACGACTGGTCTCTCGTGGCCTGACGCTTTGCCTCTGGCTCTTCTGTCAACTAGGGCGACCGTACACTCTCGAGTAGGGATCAGCCCATATGAGATTGTGTTCGGCCGTCCTGCAAATATTTGGGGGGTTCCTAGACCCAGTGCGTTCACCGATCTTGAATACCCAATGCTGATTGATTACCTTCACGATCTGACTGCTAAACTGAGGTTAATTCATCAACAGGTCTTTGAAGCACTGCCGGCGCAGACGGAGGGTCCAGGCCACCAGCTCCAACCCAGAGACTGGGTGGTTACGAGGAACTTTGGCCGAAAATGAAATCTTGAGCCGAGGTTCATCGGACCCTTTCAAGTGCTCCTTGCCACGAGAACTGCTGTTCGTTTGGCGGGCCGCAAGCATTGGGTGCACGCCACCCACACCAAAAAGGTACCAATACCTTTACCAGCGGACTCGTGGGTGAGGACAGGCATCGCCTCATCTGAAACCGAGGCTTTGCCGAACTTTGTGCCATTCAGTGACGCTCATTGCAAAAACAACAAGTGATGGACCGAATGTGGATCAATGTCACACATTCCCCCAGTCAAAAGATCTGGGCCCAAATCCATCGTTTTTTTGCACTCCACACCACCCTGGGTTAGACAATGGCGATATGCAAATCAGCTCTGACCCTGTTGCCCCATGGGAACAGTCCAGTCCGAACTACAAAAGCCATGTCCTTCCCAGAACGGAATCAAGCATCCAAGGACCGGACCGGTTTCGAGGTAACACCTCTCATCAGCCCGGCTAGCTTGACTCCAAGTGGTGTGGAGTGCCTGGGACCCACGTCTGGGCATCCCCAGCGCACTTAGGGCGGCAATTGCAAACACAACAAGTGATGGACCGAATGTGGATCAATGTCACACATTCCCCCAGTCAAAAGATCTGGGCCCAAATCCATCGTTTTTTTGCACTCCACACCACCCTGGGTTAGACAATGGCGATATGCAAATCAGCTCTGACCCTGTTGCCCCATGGGAACAGTCCAGTCCGAACTACAAAAGCCATGTCCTTCCCAGAACGGAATCAAGCATCCGAGGACCGGACCGGTTTCGAGGTAACACCTCTCATCAGCCCGGCTAGCTTGACTCCAAGTGGTGTGGAGTGCCTGGGACCCACGTCTGGGCATCCCCAGCGCACTTAGGGCGGCAATTGCAAAAACAACAAGTGATGGACCGAATGTGGATCAATGTCACACATTCCCCCAGTCAAAAGATCTGGGCCCAAATCCATCGTTTTTTTGCACTCCACACCACCCTGGGTTAGACAATGGCGATATGCAAATCAGCTCTGACCCTGTTGCCCCATGGGAACAGTCCAGTCCGAACTACAAAAGCCATGTCCTTCCCAGAACGGAATCAAGCATCCGAGGACCGGACCGGTTTCGAGGTAACACCTCTCATCAGCCCGGCTAGCTGGACTCCAAGTGGTGTGGAGTGCCTGGGACCCACGTCTGGGCATCCCCAGCGCACTTAGGGCGGCAATTGCAAAAACAACAAGTGATGGACCGAATGTGGATCAATGTCACACATTCCCCCAGTCAAAAGATCTGGGCCCAAATCCATCGTTTTTTTGCACTCCACACCACCCTGGGTTAGACAATGGCGATATGCAAATCAGCTCTGACCCTGTTGCCCCATGGGAACAGTCCAGTCCGAACTACAAAAGCCATGTCCTTCCCAGAACGGAATCAAGCATCCGAGGACCGGACCGGTTTCGAGGTAACACCTCTCATCAGCCCGGCTAGCTTGACTCCAAGTGGTGTGGAGTGCCTGGGACCCACGTCTGGGCATCCCCAGCGCACTTAGGGCGGCAATTGCAAAAACAACAAGTGATGGACCGAATGTGGATCAATGTCACACATTCCCCCAGTCAAAAGATCTGGGCCCAAATCCATCGTTTTTTTGCACTCCACACCACCCTGGGTTAGACAATGGCGATATGCAAATCAGCTCTGACCCTGTTGCCCCATGGGAACAGTCCAGTCCGAACTACAAAAGCCATGTCCTTCCCAGAACGGAATCAAGCATCCGAGGACCGGACCGGTTTCGAGGTAACACCTCTCATCAGCCCGGCTAGCTTGACTCCAAGTGGTGTGGAGTGCCTGGGACCCACGTCTGGGCATCCCCAGCGCACTTAGGGCGGCAATTCAGTGACGCTCAGCCTGTGGGAGAGACTTCAGTGCAGCCGGACGATACTGTTGAACATTTGTCATTGGAGAACTCAAGATCTGAACTATTGTCTGACCGACAGGACTCTGTTTCATCATCTGACCAACTGTTTGAAGAGCAGACTCGTCCTGGAAGAAGCAGATATTTTCTCCGTTCCAACACTAGAGACTAATAAAAAAATTATTTTTGCTTTTCCCTTGAAATTCACGTTCCCCCATTTCTGAACATTTTTGAACAACTGTGATTTTTGTATGAATTCTGAGTTCTTTTCCGTATATGTGTATTTGTTACCACAGCTAGGAGATTTTGTATATATTGTTTAATTACAAGAACCTTACATCCGGGTGGACCGTAGGGCCGTGCGGGTACTTCCTTCTGTTTAGTAGGTCCTGACACTAGGTTGGAGACCGTCGATTCCTAGGAACTCCTGGGGATTGACTATTGCTACACAGAACGAAGTGCGTCAAGAACGTTGCGGACGGTTTTAGAGGATGGCTTTCTCAAAGCTGTCGGAATTGGAAAAGACTCAATCTCAAAGATTCGAACTGCATAGGATTGTACGTACTAAATGCTTCATGTTTCAGGTGTTCCTTCTATTTCTAACTGTTTCTTTGTTATTGGTGGGTGGATTTTATTATGTGATACAGTCATTATTGCCTTCTGCTTCACCTACCCCTTTGTCTGAACCTAAACCTACTTCCACTGTTTCCCCTCATTCCTTCCACATCTTACCACAACACAAGCAGGTTAGACGTGCGGAATTCATGAACAATTCCTTCGTTCAGCTCCTTCATCAGCATCAGTTGGTAATGAACACTACCAATTGTTGGGTGTGTGGGTTAATGCCACATACCACGGATAGGGGAATTCCGTACTTGGTCCTTCCTTACAGTTCCCAGGGTTCAGCTCGAGCATTCCAAACAATGTTTCGCAGCGCATCAGATTCCTACCCCCATCGAGAGCCACGCACTGCAGATCATGGTCCTGGCCCGTACCACAAGCCTTTGGCAAGAGCGATTGCCGATTTAGATAGGGATATCTTCGACGCATCGCTTATCCCAGAGGAAGAGGTGCGAGCATACCGAGATCTGAGTGAGGCTGAGTATAGCATGTTGGTGGGTGATCGGCAGCTTAAAAGCTCGTCTCCGATTTGGATCGTACCCCATCTCGGTAATTTCTGTCTGAAAGGCCTAGGCCGAAGCCCGCGAGCTCAGCTCGGGAGGAGTGCCTGTACCGAAACGTATGTTTTTCCGACGACCTCTTCCCCTGTTCTTTTGACCGCCAAGGGTACTTACTTTGTTTGTTACGACCGCGCATATACATGGTTGCCTCGTGACTTCTCAGGCACATGTTATATTGCGAATTTGTTGCCGCTGACCTTTACTGTTGGGTCGGATTATCACAAGACTTGTGAGAGGCGTGATTAGCGAAGAGGGCACTGCCGGTCAAGAAGCAGGAGACTTCTTAAGGGTTTCTTGCCGTTTTGGGGACCTATGATCAATAGTAGGAACCTGAGACAGTTGACTCGAGTGGTGGAATCGACCGCTAATATCACTGCGAGCGCCCTTGGCAACATTACAGCAGAGCTTCAGGCTGACAGGCTTATGACGTTACAAAATAGTACGGTTTTAGACGTTGTCCTTGCAGATAGAGGTGGAGTATGTAAGGTGATCCATTCGAGTTGCTGCATTTTCATTCCTGACAACGCTCCAACTGTCTATCAAGCCATCTCGAAGTTGCATAAGATCTCTGAGTCCATACACGTGGACGTAGGGGATTGGACGCTACTAGGGTGGTTTTGGGGCCTGATGTCGACGTGGGGTTGGAAGATTCTGATGATCATTGAGTTGTTGTAGCATTTCTGTTCACGTGTTGTCTTTGTGTGCAGTGTGGTCCTGCCTTATGTGGCCTCTGTGCTACAACGTGTATAAGACGGCCACCTGTTACCAAGGAAGCACTGATGGATAGAATGATGTTGCAGCAACAACTTGATGGTCTGATGAATATCGAGATCGATTCTGATTACGACTAGTGCTTGCCTACATGAGGGCAAAAGGACTGTCTGAGGTTCCGTGACAATCGTAAGTGGTGTTTTTTTTTTTTTGACTCGCCTGAATATGGTCGAGTCTGGTATCTATGAACCGCAAATGACGAGTTTAGTGGGTGTACGCGTTTTCGCTGTGCTAGCCTAAACCGTTAGTTTGTTTCGTGGGTTTCTTCATTTGAACCCACGGGTTCCATCTTAGATATGGCATCCATTTTGTTTCTTGCCCTCAAGTAGCCAGCGAACGGACACTGTCCGCTTCGTGACCCTGGGGATTCCCAAACTCTTGCGGAAGACACGTGTTCCTTTGAGGGTGTCTTTATGATGAGGGGGACGATACTATGAGGCAGATGGCCTCGCTCGAGGCTCATCTTGCCGTGCCAGTCTATTGTCTCAGTTGTGCATTCATTAGGCATGTCTCCTTTGATCCCTGCAATCATGTTTCCTGATACCACCCCCTTTTACACTGTCTTCGATCTGTTCGCTATCCTCGTGTTCCTCTACACCTGTTTCTGACTCTTCCTTGATTCGTTTACAGCTGAATGGAATGCACTAATGGTGGGAAGATGTACTTTTACAGTTGGGTACCGGCAAATGCTACTGTAATTACATTCCGGGCCCTGAATACATGAAAGCGACCCCCTATGAAATGTACTATGGGAACCGGTTTGTAATCTTTTGTTTACCATGTTATCCTATGACGAAAAACTGTATAAAAGGAGCGATCCACAGATACAATTCGAAGCAGGCTCCGTGAACCTACATGCTATGTACTTCTCGTGACTTCTGTGTTCCCTGCAGTAAATAAACCTTGAATCTTTGACGCCGAAGGAAGTGTCCCGTGTCTCTGTCATTTGTACGCCGGAACAGGTAACCCACGAAGGTTTCAGGTGTTATCCCTGGCACCGCTGGGTCTTAGAAAAACCCAGCCCTTCAATACAGGCAGCACCAAGGTAGCACCAATGTTAAAGAATCTGAACTGTATACAGGCAGCAACCATGTTAAAGAAGTTGAACTGTAGACAAGCAGCATCAAGGTAGCATCAATGTAAAAGATGATGAGCTGTACACTGGTGGCACCCATGTTAAAGAAGTAGAACTGCATCCAGGTAGCGACCATGTTAAAGAAGTCAAACTGTATATGGGTAGCACCAAGATAACAACCATGTTAAAAATTAGAACTGTATAAAGGTAGCACCAAGGTAGAGGCCGTGTTAAGGAAGTAGAACTGTATACAGGCAGCACCAAGGTAGCAACCATATTAAAGAAGTAGAACTGTTTACAGGTAGCTCTAAGGTAGCGACTGTGTTATATATTTTAACTGTATATAGGCAACACCAAGGAAGCACCCATGTTAAAGAAGCAGAGCTGCATATAGGCACCAAGGTAGTAACCATGTATAGAGGTGGTGACCATATTGAAGAAGTTGAAATGTATACAAGTAGCAACCATGTTAAATTAGTAGAACTATATACAGGTAGTACTAAGTAAAGGACAATGTTAATGAAGTAGAACTGTATACAGGTAGCACTAAGGTAAGGACCATGCTAAAGAAGTAGAACTGTATACAGGTAACACCTTGACTGCAGGAGGAATTCCAGCTCGGTGCTGGACATTCCATTCGCAGGAGGAGTCGTGACGGAACCATGCTGTCATGAGCACAGCCGAACTGTGACTCATGATGGCATGGTTCTGTCATGAGTATCGAAGGAGTTAAAGAAGTAAAAATGTATACAGGTAACGGCCATGTTAAAGTAGTAGAAATGTATACAGGTAAGGACCATGTTAAAAAAGTACAACCATATACAGGTAGCACTAAGGTAAGGACCATGTTAAAGCAGTAGAACTGTTCTTTTTGCATTTGTCACCCGCGTAGGACTGGTATGCCCAGACGTGGGTCCCAATCTCTCCAAGCCACTGGAGTCAAGCTATTCTAGCGGATGAGGGATGAAACCCCAAAATGGGTCCTAGGAGGCTTGTTTCCAGTCCAGGGAGGACCTGGCCTGGCAGTTCGGGCATGACTGTTCCCATTGGGCACAGGGTCAAAACTGATTTGCATATGGCTAGGTTCAAACTGGAATGGCATGGTGAGCAAAAAAATGATGGATTTAGGCCCAGATCTCTGTACTAGGGTAAATGTATGATATTGTTCTGCATTTTTCACCCCAAGTGTGACGGGTATGCCCAGGTGAGGTTCCCGTGCTCTCCATGCCACTGGCGTCAAGCTATTCTGGCTGATGAGAAGTGAAACCCCTACACTGGTCCTATGAGGCTTGTTTCAAGTCCAGGGAGGACCTGACCTGGCAGATGGGATGGGTATGTCCATACGTGGGTCTCGTGTTCTCCATGCCAGCTATTCTGATTGATGTGGGATGAAATCCTGAAACCAGTCCTAGGATGCTTGTTTCCAGTTCAGGGAGGACCTGGCCTGGCAGTTCAGACTGGACAGTTCCCATTGGGCACAGGGTCAAGACTGATTTGCATATGGCTGGGTTCAAACTGGAATGGGATGGTGAGCAAAAAAACTATGTATTTAGTCCCAGATCTCTGACCTGGGGTGAATGTATGACATTGTTATGCATTCCGACCATCAATTGTTCTTTTTGCATTTGTTGCCCCAAGTGGGTCGGCTATGCACAGGCATGGGTTCCTTGCTCTCCATGTCACTGGAGTCAAGCTATTCTGTCTGATGAGCGTTGAAACCCCGAAAACTCTGCTAGAATTCTTGCTTCAGTCCAGGGAGGACCTGAGCTGGCAGTTCGGGCTGTACTGTTCCCATTGGGCGCAGGATTGAGACTGATTTGCATATGGCTGGGTTCAAAGTGGAATGGCATGATGAGCAAAGACATGATGGATTTAGGCCCAGATCTCTGTACTGGGGTCAATGTATGACAGTGTTCTGCATACTGTCCATACATTGTTCTTTTTACATGATAAGGAGGGCAGGAATGTGCTGTATTTAACATTACATGTTGCCCTCCTGTCTTTTCCTTTTGCTGGCACACACAATGCTGCATAGCGCCAATGCGGGCACCCTCTCACCATGGTGTAAAGGTGCCTGCGTTGTGAGCAGGATTGTTTTGTATATGAAGGGACGCCTTCCTGTTAAAAAACAATCCCCGGAGGCATTTCCCCTTTCTATGTGTGCTGCAGAATGCAACACACATAAAAAAAAGGGGCAAATAGAGATATTTCTCCTCGTTACACCTCCCCTGGGGATGCAAAGCATTTTGACACAGTCCCAAGTCTATCAGTAATGGTAAATCAGGGGATATGCCAAAATCCAGGAGTAGGAACACCCACACTCCACTCATGGAAAGCCTCCTGGGGCAGAGTAAAGAAAGGTAGCACTTTGCGCTGAGTTGCGTTACTCTGCATTAATCAAACCATTCTGAGCCACACAAGGTGGCCTTGCGTGGCTTGATAAATCTAACTCAAGAGCTTCGTCACTCTTGCGCCCCGTTGCTTGGTGCAAGGGCAGAGCAACTCCTTGATAGATTTGGTCCCCAAAACCATAGGTATATTTTTTTCAGATATTCAAATACAGTCGCTGATGGTAGTCTGGTTCCAGATGTCTGCTTACAATAGATAGATTTTGCATAATAATTGTTCTGGGATTCTCTACGCACCTAGTTGTTGCTAAAGAGTAGCTCTATTAACCTTGTTGAACACAGCCTAGAAGTTCAGTAACGAGATATCAAGAATTAGTGGTCACCTCACTGACTATATTGAGAACAACATTCTTATCTAATGTTTCTCAGCCCTGACCAATCTGTTTGATACGGAATACCACGTACAGTAATTGGTGCTAACACTGACTCTTTGATTACACATCCCTGCAGTCGTCTGAATATGGTTTCTGTACATTACAATTTAGGTTTTGCTGTGGAATTTAGTCCCAAGATCTTTCAGGTCTGAACAGGGCTCAACAGTGGTGTCACCAGAGGGTTTAAATAGGATTCCCTTGAGTTCTAGATATCTGTGCGAATGGCCCCCTTAAAGGCTTAAAGAAGGCAAACAAGGCAGGGCATCAGACTTCACCAGTCAGGATAGTGACTAGGCAGGATTCACTTCTCATGACTCCTGGTGCCAGTCTCTTCATAGGCTGAGAGAAGCAGATGCTTAGTTCTACTCATAAGAACTGGGGGAGGCTGCAGAGGGAGGCCCACTGGAGCCTAAGATGGTATCTTGGAAAATGAGAGCTAGAGAGGAGGGATAGGGAGCCTCTTAGTCGCACGCCCCTTGGGGCTGGGGGCATCAACATAGGGTGCAACAGAGGAACGGGGTGCCCCCAACAGGCAGGCCTTTTTGGGGCAGAGTCTCCAGGAAAAACCTAAGATGGAAAAGGAAACCTTCAATGGACCAAGTACGTTTATGATGCATGGAACATTAAAAGAACGGAGCCTCATACATAAGACAGACAACATCCTTATGTGCAAGACAGAGCTAATGGTACTGGGTAACTCCCCACAAAAATCCATTGACTCTTTGTGGCCGCCAGCACTAGGCACCCCCAGCCAGGAACACCATCAAGAGCCTGGGAATTTGGCTGGACAACGCATTAACCTTCGCGCACCAGGCAACCAAACTATCTGCCACCTGCATGGGCATTATTAGACTCATCTGAAAAATCCTACCACTCCTCCCTTTTAAGGCCAGACAGATCATGGTCCAGGGCCTAATCCTTTCCCGGCTGGACTTCGAAAATGCCCTATATCTAGGAGCCCCCGAATCAACCCTGAAAAAACTCCAGGTAATTCAAAATTGCGCTGCCCGTACTCTCCTGCGCATTCCTCGCCGCCAATCGGTGAAATCTGAACTAAAAACCCTTCACTGGCTGCCAGTGAAGGACAGAATCAATTTTAAAAGCATGTGTATTGCCCACCGTGCCTACTGGAGGAATGGAGCAATCCTGAATCACACCTTGATCACCCCCTACCACCCCAACAGACAGCTCAGGTCGACCCATGCCTTTCAAGTCATCAAACCCAGGTTCAAAAAAGAAAGGAGTGGAGGAAGATTGTTCTCAACAAATGCGGCAAGGCTCTGGAAATCCCTCCCAATCTTTATCCGTTCAGAACCTAACATTCTACACTTCCGAAAAAAAACTAAAAACCTTTCTCTTCAGCAGATAAATTCGACCCGCTCCACCCATCTGTATTCTCCTAGGCACTAGGACGCCTGCGGGTAACTATTGAGCTATACAAAAACCAAATCCAATCTAATCCAATCCAAGATGAAGAAACATGAACACATTTTAATCAACAACAATGAAAAGAGACACCCTTACAAGGTCTGCTTACCAACACCAGCAGGAAGGTGATGGTAAGCAGGACTTTTAGAGCAGTCACTGCTAATGATCTTTATCAATTAGCTTTCCAGAAATCTTAGTTTGTAAATTAAAATCAAACATACAATACAACTTGAGAATGGACTCCGACGTGTAGCAATCGATTGGTTAGATAGCCAAGGGCTGAGTTACAGAAATTGCTCCCCCAGGACACAATAGGTGTTTGTACCTGCTTCTTACCCCCCTAGGTATTATATGAGGGCTGTAGATTCTTCTAAGGCCACTTCTGTAACATGGGTCACACAAGAGAAAATTTTCAGTTAGTGTGATCACAAATGGGCGTATTTTGGGGATGTGGCCATGTGCAAATAAGGGAACACTTTGCCTTTGCACCGTATGACAGTCACAGCTGAAGAAGCTGAAAAAATGTCAAGCGGCGCACTACCTGATCACTACATAGAATAAGCCTGCCATCCATACTCCCCCCATGATGCGCCTAGGGAGCAGGTCATGTGTCACAAGGACCCTTCGGGCATCCAATCTTTACCCAGAGGCCGGTCCACTTGCGGTGAAAGATGGAGCTGTGATTTCAAATAACAGCACTGCCTTTCATTAATGCACTCGTCTCAGCACAGGTGAAACTGTCAGAGGTCACTCCTGAGATGAGACTATATATTTGGGTAATCAATCAAACTGCATCAGTTTGCACCAGGCACACCTAGTAAAGGCCCGCTTTCTGCATTATCAGCCTCAGACATACAATGCACTAAAGTGTCTGGAGGCAGAGATGCTCATGGAATAGTTTCAAGAAGGGGAAAATGTTCAAGAGTTTGAGCATTGAAATCTCAAGTTTCCTAGAAAAAATAATATGCAGATTCAACAAAAAGAAGGAAAGAGCAGAAAAGGAAGGAGAAAAAGCTGAGAAGTAGGGAGAGGAAGACAGAGAGAGAAAGGGATATATGTAAACAGAAGTTTGAGTGAGAGAACGCATTATTTGGACTGCTGGCACTGATGAAGGCTGTTGCTGAAACCGGTCTGCTGAATGACGAAATCTCCAAATAAACTGCCGTTTGCAATCCCTGCTGTGTCCTTTGTTCTTCTGCCGATGGTGAGAAGTGTTGGAGTTTTTATATATATATATATATATATGTAGAGAGAGAGAGAGAGAGAGAGAGAGGGAGGGAGGGAGGGAGGGAGAGAGAGAGAGGCACTAATAGAGAAAGGGTCTCAATGCTGGGTGAGGCCGAAGAACTAACCACCCCATGCCCCTTCCACTCATCTGTTTGCCCATAAGAACCACTCAGCCATGCAAGGGAGTAGGGGATAAGAGCATAGAACATAACACACTTAGGCTCTAGAAAGTATTACCCCAGAGCAGTTATCTCAGTGCACACCTCTGGAATGGTCTCATCAAGTATGCTGCAGAAGTGATTCCTGCCAGGCCACACAGAGCTTCCTCCCTTCAAATATGCAAGAGTACTCCCATTAATTGACAGGTATGAAGTCAGCATTCCATTGATATGATATTTTATTATCCGTCCTTTCCAGTTACTGGTGACCGAGGGCACAATGAGCATGAGGGAATGTATTGAAAAAGTCAAGAGCCATAGTCTAAAGCAATAACAACACAATGAGATGATAGACGGATTGCGGAACAAATCAACTATTCACTTCAGTACAGAGATCTAGGATTAAAACCATCTTTTTTTGCTCACCATGTGATTCCAGTTTGGACCTAGCCACATGCAAATCAGTCTTGACTGTGCTCCGTATGGGAACAGTCGAGCCCAAACTGCCAGGCCAGGTTCTCTCTGGACCAGAAACCATCATCCTGGGACCCGTTTCGGGCTATCGCCCCTCATCAGCCAGGCAGGCTTGAATCTAATGGGAGGGGTCAGGGGTGAAACTTAGGGGGAAAATAAGAAAAGTTTAGGAACAAAACATTGTAGGCAATATGCTGACCAAGAAGCCCAACAACTCATGTTGCTAAAGATGCAAGCCCTGGAAGCGTTCTCCTAGAAGAATGTGTGTCTTAAGAAGCCCTGGATATCCTTCCCTATCAACCTAGAAGCACAGCAGCCCCACCAACTAAACTTCCAGAGTTGAGAGGAAGACTAGAGAGTGTGGCTATGTTGAGCACAAGTCCTGTCTTACTCACAGACTCTGGTAAGGCATGCAACATCCTGACAGGCAATGATGGCAGCTTCTATTTGCCTGCCCCAATTTCCCTGTTGAGTGTCTCAGAATCCAAGATCTTGTATGAATTTGAGCTTGCTTGTGACATGCAGAAGATCATTCAGAAAGATGAAGCACCATCCAGTAGCCTACGCCTCAGTGGCAATGAGGCTGTGACACAGTTTTGTGCATCAGTTATGCAGTAGATTGCTAGTCTGAACTTAATTTTCCCAGAGCTAGAAGCCTTCTGCGAGTGCCCAGTACACCAGCAGAGTCTTCTGGCAACCATAGACATTTGGTGTGATGAGAACTATGAGGTGATGGGTATTTACGAGCACTAGCCATCAAGTTTGATCTCTTGAGGTCATGATCAAGCTCTGCTGCATTGGGCAGTATCCACAATGCAATCTCAGTTGAAAGCTTTTAGGGACCTCACTGGTTAATGCAGGACTTTTAAGCCAACTATTCTAATGGTTAGCTTCTAGAATTGTGGAGTGGTAAGTGTTGTGGTTTACAAAGTGGACACTTCCCATGAGGTCTTTGGATAAAACATTTTATTTACAAAGTTAATAGGTGCTTTCGGCAATAACCCTGCCTTTTGCATGAGTTTTAATTTATAGAAAAATAAAAGAAAACAAATCTGGAAGGCAGAAAGAAGGGGAGTGAAAATATGTGGATGAGGTGTTTGATAGATGAGATACATTAAACCGAATTTCAACTGCTTGAGGCTCTCTTCCACCTGTGGTGGCCTCCACAAACAAAGGGTGGTGGGGAGAGTGAAGGGAACGCTAGAGGGGTAACACCGGAAGGGGAGTGGGGGGAAGAGGGTACACAGGGGGGTTTTAAATTAAATGAAACTTTATTGCATGATTTGATAAAACCTTTGCAAACTCAGCAAATACAAATATTGCAGTCATTAAATTTGTTTAAAGAACCCTGGTTCCTGTAGATAAAAGCACCCGACATCCCAATTTGTAAAACTCTCTTGTAAGTGCACTGTCCATAAATCCTGTAAATCCTGTAATGGTGTTCCCTTAAGGAAAACTGTAGTCCCTGTTGATGTAGAGGGGGGTTTAGAAATATATTAAAAAATACTAATAACTTACCTTAAAGTTTAAGGTGCCGGCCGCCTCCTGCATTGTGCTTCCTCTTCTCTTCCTTGCCCCAGCAGAAACTGGGACCATGTCACAGACTCCCATTCAATCCCTGTGCTGCTCTCCTGCTCGTAGAGCAGCGTACGGATTGGCCTGAGCGGGCTGAAAAGACACTCTGCTCAGGCCGGGGGTCTGTGGGGGTTTCTATAGCCCGACTGTTCAAGGCAGCCAGGCTGGAGATACCTGTGTGTTTTGGTCGGTCTGAGAGGGTCGTCGGCCAAACACATAGGCTCACTTAAGCACTCCTCCTCATGTGCCCCGCCCCTCCTGCACAAGGTGGCTCAGAGTAGGCATAAGAAAAATAAAACAATGCCAGAACATCATTTTATTTTTCATTTGTAGGCTGTGAGCCAGGCAGTGGGGTGACGCTCCTCTGCCATTGAGGAGGAGCCACTGCTGTCTTCATACTGTTAACAAGAATGGGATTTTTAGATTTCTTCTGCAATTTACTTTGCTGTTTCAAGGTCAAGAGTGCTAGGAGGGCGCGCAAAGCGACGGACAAGATGGCCGCTCCCCCCTGAGCTCAGCGATTTCGGCGGCGCTTGATTTACGAAGGACCCGCTTTCAGCTAGCGTTTCTGGACGGAAACGGCTGATTCTTTCATCCGAATTACCCACCTGTTACTGGGTATGTTTCTGGACACTGGCATGCATTTTCTGATATAAAAAAGGCTGAAATGTTGCTCCCTCGAGAACGGCCGCCATTTTGTTTTTTTCTTTTTTCTTCGTTTTAAAAAAAAATCCTCTCACTGCTCCTGATTTCTGGATTTGTCCTACTGACTTCACTTTTTATTGCAAATGTGAGGCATTTTGAGTCTTTTTTGAAGCATTCTGAGGTATTTTTTTCATTTTTTTTTTCTGACTGGTTCCTGCTTCCACCTTTTACCTCAGACTTTAGCTTCCATTGTCATTCATTGGTTTCTGCTTATTTCCGGACCAGCATATACTCTCTCTGCGCTGTCCTCTGCCTCCTGACGCATCTTATCCTTTCCTAAAGGTGTTTTTGCCTCAATTTTAGTGGCCGTTTTGGGGAGTTACTAGCTCATGCCTCAAGTAGAGCTGCATTTTCTCTTGTATTACGCAGAACATTTTAGTTTTGCAATATGGAGCACGTACACACTACAAAAGCTTCCAACGCATCCTCTGCTACATGCAAAGACCCAGCTTCCACGGGCAAATGCCTCAAGAAAGACCCCACTTCTATTTATTTTTATTTTTTATTTTTTACACTTACAAGGCGCACAGCTACCCAAAAAGGGTTTCCCGGCACCGAGACACAGCACAGAGGAAAAAGATAGAAGGTTCTCATGGTCGTTCAAGTTATTGTTCAAACAGCCAGGTTTTGATTTTTTTTCGGAACCTAGCGTTGTTTTCTTCTTTGCGCATGTGTGGAGGGAGTGCGTTCCAGAGCTTAGGTCCTAGCTGTGCAAAGGATTTCCCTCCCATTCTTGCAGGTTTACACCTGGGTACACAAAAATTGGCTGCTGATTGTGACCGTAAAATGCGTTTGGGAGTGGAGGGGTAGGCTAAAGCTTTCAGGTATTTAGGTGCCGTACCTGCCTTTATTTTAAACATGTAACTGAGAGCCTTAAATCTAATCCGGTTCTCTACTCAGAGCCAGTGTAGGTCACGAAGGCATTTTGACAGTCTGGTGGTTTTAGGAATTCTGCATAGCAGCCTGGCGGCAGAGTTCTGGACAAGTTGCAGCCGCCGAACTACAGCTTTGTTTTATCCAAGGTACAGGATGTTTCCATAGTCAAGCCTAGATGTAATGAGGGCATTGACCACGTTTTTTTGGGTGGATGTGGGCAGCATCCACAGGATTTTCTTAAGCCACTTTTTGATTGTGAAACAGAGGCCAGAAACTTTGTTAGCCTGTTGTTTCATAGAAAGGGAGCTGTCCAAAATGACCCCCAGGTTGCGTACCTGAGAGGCTGGTGATGGGAGGTGTCCCATCTGGGAAGGCCAATGGACGGAGTTCCATAGGTCCCGTTGTTTACCCAGCAGGAGGATCTTCATTTTTTCTCCATTCAATTTCAGCTGGTTGGTGGTCATCCAGCTAAAAATGTTGTGAAGACCCTGATTGAGAAGTGACGGGGCTAGTGGGCTAAATTCTGACAGAGAAAAAATGATCTGCGAATCGTCGGTGTAGGTCATGAGGGTAAGTCCTGAGCGGTCCGCTAGATCGGCCAAAGGTCTAAGGTAAAGATTGAAGAACAGCGGGCTTAGGATAGAGCCCTGGGGCACTCCGTGTGGGGCACTGAAAATTCCAGAATGTGGAGGGGAAGATGTGACCTGGAAGGTTCGTGGGTCAGAAAAGATCTGATCCACTCAAAAGCAGCACCACAGATCCCATTTTTTCTTAGTGTGGTTAGTAGGCCTTCGTGCGATATGGTGTCAAAGGCCGCATTCAAGTCCAAAAGAATGAGTGCGACCGCTTGACAGTCGCCAAGGAGTTTCCGAATATTCTCGGTGACTCCCAGCAGAGCGGTCTCTGTGGAGAACCCTGCTCGAAAGCCAGACTGTGACGGGTGGAGAAGGGAGTTTTCCTCAGTGAAATGAGTAAGGGAAGAATGGACATGTCTTTCCAGTAATTTGGAAAAGGCGGGAAGAAGTGATATGGGCCTGTAATTAGATAGCAACTCTGGGTTTGCGGTAGGTTTCTTCAGTAGTGGACTGACCATGGCGTGTTTCCAGAGTGCGGGAACTGTAGAGAATTCCAAGAAGGAATTCAGCTTGTTAACGATGATTTCCAGAGAGGGGGCGTCCAGTTGTTTCAGTACTTTAATAGGAATAGGGTCGCAAGGGGTCGCAATTCTCCCTCTAAATCTCCACTTCCCGTCACTCTGGAAGATCTCATGGAGGAACTACAATTAATCCGCCCTTTTATTGCGGATACTACTGCTACCCTACAGAGATTGGATGATAAATGGTCCAACCTGGATAAGAGGGTCTCAGATGTCGAGCAAAAAATCAGCGACGCTCAAGATGTTGCTACCAAGGTACAAAAGCCTCATAAAAGAGGTTTATTTGCTCAAGAAAACTTCTGAAGATTTGGAAAATTGAAATAGGCTCAATAATTTGCGCATTTATGGTGTCTCAGAGAATTCGGAGGGGTCGGACATCATCCAATTTTTGAAGACACAAGTCTTACCTATTGTTGGACTGCCTAAACATATGGATGTGAACATTCAGAGGGCACACCGTCTTGGCCCTAAAAATTCCTCTCCTTCCTCGAAGCCTAGAGGCATCATTCCCTATTTTCTCCTCTCTTCTGACCTCCTGACTATTCAGTCAAGCAACACAAGCAGTTATTGTGGTCGGGTCATAAACTTTTTTCCTCTCAGGATGTCTCCAAACAGACTGCCGCTTGTCGCAAGGAGTTTTTGGATCTACGACCCACGCTCCGCTCCATGAATGCTAGATACGGCCTTATCATCCTTGTTTTTTCAAGGTCACGTACAAAGAGAGGACATTTAGCTTCGACGATCCGGCTGATCTCCGCAAATTCATCCATTCTCATAAAGAAGATTCCATGGAGCACAGCAGTTCTTAGTCTTCTAATGTTTCTTTCTTTGTAATTCGTTTCTTGTTTTCTGATTCTACGTTCTATTGTTCTTCTTCATAATATTCCGCTTTCGGTTACTTTTTTTTCTAGGTCTTGTCTCCCAGTGTTTTGGTTCTCTGCTCTTCCATTGTACTGTGCTGTTGTTTGTTTTCGTTCCCCCAGTTCACTTCCTTCGCTGCACAATTTTTTGGTAAGTCTCCTTCATTGTTCATTATTGTCGTGCATGGTCTCCAGTCTTATTGGTATTTTCCTTTTTTTTCTTGTTCTCATATTTCAAGTGCTTGGGATCATGCATTTGACACCTTCCTTTCTTGTGAGGTTGTCTTTTCTTGTTGCTCTCGCTCTCACTCTATTGTTCTTCTCATTATCTGTTCTGTATGGCTAGAACCTTTTTGGTTTCTTTTGCCATCCTTCTTTTTGCTGTCTACTTCAGGGTAGCAGTTGGCTTCCACTCTTCTTTTTCTCCACTGTCTTTTCCTTCCTTTCTTTCTCTTTCTTCATGGCTTTTTTTTCTTGTATTTCTGCTTCCTTCTTCTCTTTTCTCTTATTCGTTTATTCTCTTTCCACATATTGGGGTATAAGCTCTTTATCACCCATAGGGCATTTTTCCCCCTCCAGACTCTTCTTTCTTTTTTCGCTCATATTTACTGCTTTGCTGCTCTTCCTCATCTCCTTTTCCTTCCATTTTTTTCTATCCTTATGCTTACCTCTTTTTTGGTGTACTGTAAATGACTGGTCTTCGCGTTATATCCTGGAATGTTAAAGGTTAGAAACCCGATTAAAAAACAACGGGTCTTGTCTCATTTGGCAAGACTGAAATGCCAAGTTGCTCTGTTACAAGAAACCCACATCTCCTAAAAAGATCTCTCTTCCCTGCGTAAGCAATGGGGGGGGGTGATGTTTTCTGTTCACCGTCAGTTAATAATAAGAATGGTGTTCTAATTCTGTTCCACAAATCGTTGTCAATTCAGCTAAAAAATGAGATTTCTGACTCTGATGGTAGATGGTTGTATTTAGATGTTAAAGTTAATGATACTGATTTATCCTTTTGCAATGTTTATGGTCCAAATGGTATCGACACCACTTTTTGGACTGACTTTTCTATTCTCCTCTCCTCTCATACTAGCGTGGATTTAATTGTTGGAGGTGATTGTAATCAGTTAATGGACCCTTTTTTGGATCGTAAATCTCCGACCAGGTATATTCCCAACAAAATGCAAAAATCCTTTTACCGATCAATCTCATCTAGAGGTTTAATTGACTCCTGGAGGCTTGCCCACCCCGATACTTTGGAATTTTCCTCTTTTTTTCCCTGCCCATGCTTCACACTCCTGATTAGATTATATTTTTCTCACCCAACACACTTTCCAATTCATGATAAATGCGGAAATTGGCTCTATTCTCATTTCCAATCATGCCCCTGTCATCCTGGATATTCACTTGCCCTCTTCTGCTCCCAGTTCTTGCCGCTGGCGTTTTAACAACTCTCTTCTTTAGGACTCTCAATTTAATGATCAATTCACTCTTTTCATGGATGAATTTTTTTTAGCCAATCTTACCTCCAATTCTCAATTTCATTTTGTTTGGGATGCCTTTACAGCTTCGGCCAGAGGCTTTATTATTGATTTTGTTTCGCGCAAAAAGAAATCGGCCCTTTCTAAATCCTCTCTTATTCTCAAACAAATTAAGGATTTAGAACATAACTTCTATACATCTAATTCACCGGAGGCTCTCTCTTCTCTTATCAAAGCTAAACTCCAGTTCAATAAATTTTCTTGTGAATCTGCTAGCAATCACCTTCTAAAATTCAACTCTAAGATGTACGGTGGACGCAATAAAGCGGGCAGATCTCTAGCAAACTATCTTATCAAGAAACAAAAATCTAAAATAGCTGTTGTAGCTGATGCAACCAGGACGGGTCACTGTACAGATGATAAGATTCTCGACTCTTTTGTTCAGTACTACTCCTCTTTATACACACCAGAGTCTACTCCAACTCTCTCCCAAATAGATTCCTTTTTTCTTGATATACCCAAATCCTCTTCTACTGACCTTGATTTTTCTTCTCTGGATGCTCCCATTTTGGAGAAAGAGATACTCCAAGTTATTACTCTCTTACCCAAGGACAAATCTCCTGGTCCAGATGGTTTTACTGTTCGTTTTTATTTTCAATTCAAAAATTGTTTAATTCCAAATCTATCCTCCTTAATATCCTCTTTTCTTTCTATGGGTGAGTCTAAAGGCTCCTTTACCCAAGCCATGCTCTGTTTACTCCCCAAGAAAGACAAAGATCCTTCCCTTTGTAAAAATTATCGACCAATTTCCTTAATAAATACTGACTGTAAAATTTATGCCAAAATTTTAGCCTCCCATATATCTACTTTTGTTCCAGATCTTACCAATATATATCAATCCGGCTTTGTTAAGGGTAGATCTATCACTTATAACTCTAGGGCTCTACTTAACATCATCCATTTAGCCTCCAAGATGACATCCCCTCTTGCCGTTATCACTCTTGATGCTGAGAAAGATTTTGATAGGGTTAATTGGGATTTTATGTTTGGGTCCCTTCGTTGGCATGGTTTTAGTCCTCATTTTATTCGTCTTATCCAATTATTATATTCGTCACCCTCTACTTCTATTTGGGTTAATGGTATTCAGTCATCTTATTTTCCTTTACACAGAGGCACTATACAAGGCTGTCCCCTGCCTCCTCTTCTTTTTCTTTTAGCATTGGAACCTTTCCTCGAAAAGATTCGTCTTTCCACCAACTATTCCGGTTTTGTTTATACATCTCTAGATCTTAGGTTCACAGCATATGCAGATGATATTTTACTCTATATTTCCAACCCTGTGTCATCTTTTCCGGCACTTTTTTCTTTACTCTCCGATTACTCTGCAGTTTCCGGTTATAAGTTAAATATTGATAAATCCGAAGTGTTACCTTTAAACAAATATTTTCTTGCTCATATGTTCCATGGCTCTGGGTTTGCATGGAATCCTAATGGCATGAAATGCTTGTGTATTTTATATTCTCCATCTATTAGAGATACTATTAAAATTAATCACAAAGATATCCTCTCCAAGCTTTCTGCCCTTGTAGAGAGATGGTCCCCCTTATTTCTATCATGGTGGGGTCGATTGGCAACTGTTAAAATGATGCTTCTCCCCATTATTAACTTTTATCTCTCTATGTTGCCTATTTCTCTTCCTGCTTATTTTTTTACTCAGATCAACCGTATCCTCACTCGTTTTCCTTTGGAATAATCGTAAATCCAGGATATCCTTATCTTGCCTCCAGCTACCTAAGCATTTAGGTGATGTAAATTTTCCTAACCTTGTCCGTTTTCATTCCTCATTTACTTTAAAGCAAATTTGGCCTTTTCTTGCTCATTCGCCTTCCCCCCCTCCTACTGCTTGGAGTGCTTTAGAACAAGCTCGGCTTTCGCCGTTTCCTTTTCATGCAGCTTTCCATCTATCTCAACCCTAAACGGTTCTTTCTCCTACTTTTAAGCTCTCTAGGGCTCTTGCAATCTCCCTGTTTCGCGCCTCTTTTTCCCAAGCCTATCTGCATTCCCTTACCCCGTTGTGGTACAATCACTCCTTGAAGATTAACAACAAAGCCCTCTTCTGGAAGGAATGGATTGACAAAGGCATTATGTATGCGAAGGAGCTTTTTGTTGACGGAGTCCTATTGAACTTCGACGGCATAAGCTCCTCATTCCATTTATCTAATACACATGCTTCTCAGTTTCCAGATCTCAAACACGCCCTACTAACTCTCTTTTCTTTCCACAGTACCCTAATGGATGTTGTCCCATCTGACCCCACTCCCTTAGTTTTTAGTACTCCACACAAAGCGGCTACCATTTATAGGATCCTCTCCCGTTCCACTTCTGATCGCCCCAAATCCAATACTGAACTTGCATGGGAAAAGGATCTTACACAGGATTTTTCCTTTCCCACCTAGGAATCCATCTGGTCCTAAATTCACACCGTTTCTCGCTCAGCTAGCACCACTCAGACCTTTTTTTTCTTTTATAATCAACTTTTTCTTACTCCCACAGACCTTTTCAAATTTAAAGTCCTGGATACTAGCCGTTGCTGGTCATGCTCTCATTCTGATGGCACTTTATTTCACATGTTTTTTCAATGTCCCTTGGTTGTTTCCCTATTGGCAACATACATGGTGCAAGCTGAAGGAGATTTTAGACTCCACTCATGCCTTTGATATTGTTCATATTTTTTTAGGTAGTACCTCCCCTATCTGGAATGTTTCACACAATGTTCGTAATTGTTATAGATTTGTTTATGGCCATTTCTTTGCAGATTATTACTTCAAACTGGAAAGATACTTCACAGCTCTCTTCTACTGCTTGGTGGAACCTGTTATGTCATCATCACAGACTCGATCGCGCACATGCTACATCTACCACTCTTTTAATTAAGAGAGATTTGTTATGGTCACCCTTAACTGAGATTCTTTCCAGACATCTACCCTGATATACCTCATCGTTCTCTCTGATCTTTTTTGTTCTTTCTACATTCTTCCTTTCTGTTCCCCTATCTTCTACCTTTCTTTCACTCTTCTTTCCTCCTTTCCTTATTCCCCTTATTCTCTCCCTTCCTATTCTATAAAACCTCCAAAAAAGCATGTTCTCTTAGTATAGCCTGTAGATTTCCCCTTTTGGGGTTTTGTTCTTATACTACACATTCTGATTGTAATATTTAATCTTTTCCTCCTTTTCGTTTCTTGATTGGTTGTAGTTTTGTAATGATGTTTTACTTGGCATATTCGTTTCAATAAAGCTTTATAAACTCAAAAAAAGGTCAAGAGTGCTAAAGCCCTCACACCAGCTAGTGACAATACCATTTCTGAGATTTTTGGTAAAGAGAACCTATCAACAACTACAAATGCATTGAGTGCTGTCAAGTCTATGCTGCTGCGTGTGCTTTCCCTGCCTGACTGACTCGCTACCACCGCGTGACCACGCCCCCTGCCCCCGAGCGGCGTGGTCCGTGCTTGCCTGACCTGCCCCTGTTGTTTATGCTGTGTTAATCTGTTTTTGTCTATTTGTATTGCCTGTTTAATTGTTTTTGTATTTTCCTTCCTGTTTGCCGTTTTTTTTTTGCTGCCGTTCGTCCCCCCTCCCCGCTTTCCGCCACCGCCGCCAACCCCGCCCCTTTTTGCCTTCTGTACCCTCCCCGCTCCCGCCTCCCAGCTGCTCCGCCCCCGCGCACTTCGCCATATATGGCGACCGTGCGAACGCGCAGCGGTCACGCGCAGTGGGCGCGCCGATTGTGCGCCGAAGGCGCGCCAAAGGTAAGCCCGTCTACGCCCGTCCGCGCCTGGACCGCGCCCAGTGCCAGGACCCCTGGACCCCACCGACGGAAGACGACCCGACAGTCCTACGACGCCGCAACACTCATCGCACTCAACACCGGCCGAATCCCGGGATGCTACCGAGCCACCCCGAGACGCACCCACGGACCCTTCAGCTGCCACGCCTGCAAGTTCACCTGCATCCGGACCTGCCCGGCACCAGCACCTGCCAAGCCGAACACCAGCAGCAACCACCTCAAGTGCATCCTGCTCAACACCCGCTCCGTCCACAGACACGCCATCGAACTCTGGAACCTCCTAGACGCCACAGCCCCTGACGTTGCCTTCATCACGGAGACCTGGATGAACGCCTCTTCAGCGCCCGACATCGCCATCGCCATCCCAGAGGGCTACAAGATCACCCGGAGGGACCGCACAGCCAACCAGATGGGAGGAGGCATCGCCATCATCCACAGGAACACAATCCGAATCACGACTAGCACCGACAACACCCTTACAACCGCCGAACACCTGCACTTCCAGATCCACACCGACCCGAAGACCACCCTCAGAGGCACCCTGATCTACCGACCCCCGGGACCACGCACTCAATTCAGCGAGGACATCGCCGACTTCGTCAGCCCGCATGCCCTCCCCTCCGCTGACTACATCCTCCTGGGGACCTCAACTTCCACCTGGAGAACAACAACGACCGCAACACCAGCACCCTGCTCGACAACCTCGCCAACCTTGGACTCAAGCAACTGGTGAGCACCCCCACCCACCTCGCCGGACACACACTCGACGCCGTCTTCTCATCCAGCAAAGACATCGCCTTCAGCCACGCCACGGAACTCCACTGGACGGACCACAGCTGTGTCCACTTCACCTTCAGAAGAACGACGATCCACCACCACCAGCAACAGGTTGCCCGAAGAAACTGGAACAAGATCACAGCCGACCAGCTCATCGCTTCCCTGAGCCAGCACCCTCCTGCCAGCTCAGCGAACCCCAGCCAGGCCGCCGACAACCTCACGAAGTGGATCAGCAACTGCGCGGATGAACTCGCCCCTCTGAGGACCCCGCCCAGCAGACCCGGCAGCAAGAAAGCCCCATGGTTCACCGACGAACTCAAGAGCTCCAAGAAGAACTGCCGAGCCCTCGAGAAAGTCTGGAGAAAGGAACCTACACCGGACAACATGACCGCCCTCAAACTCGCCACCCGGAAGCACCACCAACTGATCCGCGTCGCCAAGAAAACTGCATTCAAGGACCGGCTGGACAACAACGCACACAACTGCAAGGAACTCTTCAACATCGTGAAAGAGCTCTCCAACCCCAATGCCGGAAACAACGACATCACCCCTTCGCAAGACGTCTGCAACTCCCTCGCCTCCTACTTCCACAACAAGATCGCGGACATACACAACAGCTTCAGCACCCATCCGACGCACGCCACAACCACAGCAACGCCACCCACCACCACCCTCCCAGCCTCGACTTCGATCAGCACCGATGACACCGTCCGCATGATGAACTCCGTCCACTCCGGATCGCCGACTGACCCCTGCCCTCACCACGTCTTCAACAAGGCCGGCGCTGTCATCGCACCCCACCTGCGGGATATTATCAACACCTCCTTCGACACCGCCACCTTCCCCGAGAGCTGGAAGCACGCCGAACTCAGCGCTCTACTCAAGAAACCTACAACAGACCCCACCAAACTCAAGAACTACCGCCCCATCTCGCTACTCCCGTTTCCAGACAAAGTCATCGAGAAGACCGTCAACAAACAGCTGGCCGCCTTCCTCGAGACGAACGGATCCCTCGACCCCTCGCAGCCCGGCTTCCGAGCCAACCACAGCACCGAGACCGCCCTCATCGCCGCCACCGACGACATCCGAGCCCTGATGGACAACGGAGAAACAGCGGCCCTCATCCTCCTAGACCTCTCTGCGGCCTTCGACACCGTCTGCCACCGCACCCTAGTGCAACGCCTCAGCAACGTCGGAGTCCAGGAGAAGGCACTGGAATGGATCGTCTCCTTCCTCGACGGAAGAACACAGAGAGCCCGCCTGCCACCGTACAAGTCAGAGGCCACCGAAGTCATCTGCGGCGTCCCTCAAGGATCCTCGCTGAGCCCTACCCTCTTCAACGTCTACATGAGCCCCCTCGCGGCCATCGCACGCCAACACAACCTCAACATAATCTCCTACGCCGACGACACCCAGCTGATCCTCTCCCTGACCAACGACCCCGCCGCCGCCAGAGCCAACCTGCACGAAGGGATGAAGGAGGTAGCCGAGTGGATGACGACCAGCCGCCTAAAACTGAACTCAGACAAGACGGAGGTCCTCATCCTGGGCTCCAGACCCACCACCTGGGACGACTCCTGGTGGCCCCCCGCCCTGGGCACCGCACCCAAACCGACAAACCCCGCACGCAACCTGGGCTTCATCCTGGACTCCTCCCTCTCCATGACCAGACAAGTCAACGCCGTCTCCTCGGCGTGCTTCAACATCCTGCGCATGCTACGGAAGATCTTCTGGTGGATCCCCAAAGAGACCAGGAAGACCGTCACCCAGGCCCTCGTCACCAGCCGACTGGACCACGGCAACGCCCTCTATGCCGGAACCACCGCCAAGCTCCAGAAGAGACTCCAGCGGATCCAGAACGCCTCAGCCAGACTCATCCTCGACATCCCACGAAACAGCCACATCTCCGGACACCTGAGAGACCTGCATTGGCTCCCCGTCAACAAAAGAATCACCTTCCGTCTCCTCATCCACGCACACAAAGCCCTACACGATCAAGGCCCGAGCTACCTCAACAAACGAATCAACTTCTACGCTCCCAAACGCCACCTCCGTTCAGCCAGCCGCGCACTCGCCACCGTCCCACACATCCGTAGAGCGACAACAGGAGGAAGGTCCTTCTCCTACCTGGCCGCCAAGACCTGGAACTCCCTCCCGGCCGACCTGCGCCTGACCCAAGACCACCTCTCCTTCAGGAAGAAGCTCAAGACCTGGCTGTTCGAGCAGTAACGGCACCCCCCCCCCTAAGCGCCTTGAGACCCAACGGGTAAGTAGTGCGCTCTATAAATGTCCTTGATTGATTGATTGATTGATTATGCTCAAACATAATTCACCTGCCGATATACCTACATCTACTATGGGAGCCGTCAAGTTAGCACACTCCACTGTTTCAATATGTCCTTCTTGTTACAACTATTGTTATTCTGTTTTTACTACTTCTCTGACATTAGGTGACATACCCCGAACTATGGTTATGACTGGGACTAACCCTTCTTTGATATGGATGTTCAACAGAGGGCCCATTCATATGGGCTGAAGGGCCACCCCACCCTTTTTCCTAGCAAGAAGAGCATCTCTCAAGCTGGAAAAAGGTCAGCCTTACAGACACTGTTATTGCTCAGGTCAGGCACCAGGAGCTAGACATGCACTAAATGCACAACGCACCTGGCTGCCTTGATGAACATTGCCAGGCTGAGGATATCACAGCGTTGTAAGCCTGACCACCTCAGCATGGCAAAAGTACCTCACGGCTCTCCCCCTCTTGATGATGGGGAGCGTCACTGATTGCCTCAAACATGGCCACTTCAGTTTTAGGCCCTCAAGTCAATCAGTACACCTCATCACAGCGTGAGGTGGGATCAGCAGTCTCACTGGCCCATCCCACTGTTCAACCTTAGGTCAGCCAATGAGGAAAGGCAGCAGTCCCAACCCTCCTGGGACCTCCGTAGCTTACCTCTCTACAGTGAAGGTACGTTGTATATGTTTTTTTATGTTTAATGCATGCGTTCGTGTATGTATGAATGTGTATTTGTTACCAAGTGCCGTGAATGGGTGTGTGTTTTGGGGATTCTGGAGTGTTAAGGAGGCAGGGAACGAGAGTGGAGGGGCAGGAGGGGAGGGGGATGTGTAGGGGGTATTGGGGTGCGCGCAAAATAGAAATAAAAAAACCACTTACCTCCTTGCCGCGTTTCTCTCCTCAATCCTCCTTTGCTGTCTCTCCGGCCGGATCCAGGAAGCACACAGGCTCCCTGCCCTAAGCCAATCATAATTCTACAATGCAGCATTGTGATTGGTCTGAGCGACGTGACTCTGTGCTCAGACTGGGAATAGGAGGCTGGGCATGTTCCCCACCAGGCTGTCTAATTCAGTCTGGTGGGGAACATGCAAAGTACGCATGACTGTTTGGCCGACCCCAGAGGGCCGGGCAAGCAGTCATGCACTCTTTGGAGTGCAACAACCACTCCTCCTTCCAGACGTCACGACAGTCCAGTCCGCCCTGGCTGACAATGGAAAGAAGATAATAACAACAGACATAACGTCAGTCATTATCATTTTCTGATTTCTTTTAACACTGATCCAAGAGTCGCCACTGTATGTAAGCCTGAATTGTTGGGATCCTGGAGTGTTAAGGAGGAAGTAGGTCTGATTGATGACTTATTTATCTTATTACCTAATGGAACTAGAGTGATACTACTCAGAAGTAAATTAGTAAAATCAGCACATGAAGGTCACCAGGATATTTTCAATACAAAATGTAGCCTTCATGGTGACTACTGTTGACCTGGCATGGATATCCTGGCGGAAAGAACAATTAGAGATTGTGTAATATGTTGCATGAGTGACAAAGTTAAAAAGCTAAGGACACCGCCAGTGGCATGCTGTGAAAGTCCGAAGAGCCTGTGGGAAAAAATAGTATGTAACATTTTTGGGCCTATCCGTGGTGATAGGTCCCTAAATCGTACATTTTAGCCCTGCTTGACATATGTTCGCTTTGGCCAAGGGAAACATTTGTGCATGATGTGGAAACTAAATCTGTAACTAGTCTTTTGACTAAAGATTCTCGCAGAGAAAGATGAATGGGAGCTTACTTACAGAGAATGGGCCTCAATTAATTTGAATAAAGATGGATAGATTTTTACTGGACATAAAAAGACTTCATCAAATAATTTCATGATATCACCCAGAGGGCTGTGGCCTCTTAGACATACTCAACAGAACCAATAAACAAGCAATTAAAGTAGCCAAAAGAAGTGGTGGTTCTTGGGGAGAAGGGGTAAGGTCAGACATGTGTAGGGTTACCCCACAGGTCACTATAGAAAAATCTTCCCTTGAATTGCAAACAGGCAGGCACCCCACATACATGTGTCTCCAGCCTGGGTGTCTGAAGCAAAAGCCAACTTTACAGGTTGGGACTTGAAGGAAGCTGAAAAGCCTGAGGTGGAGAAGATGGAATGCAAGAAGCTTCAGTGTGTTGCATTCAAGGATGTTGAGGTGCCACGGTTGTGTGGGGGGAATGCGGTGGAGCTGAAAAGGACCACATTGAACAACAGCTCCATGGTTCTAGCTCCCAGGAGTGGTTCCGAGTGCTGTTGATACCAGGGATGGACGCACTTGGAAGATGAATCAAGTTTCCCTTTTAAAGACATCTGTACTCCTCACAGTAGCCATGATGCCTTTCAGCTTTGGGAGTCTAACTTTCTGTTCTTTTACTCAATTGTTCATTTATGATGCATTGCTGCCTTTTTAATGTTTGCTGTTGGGAATTGTGGGGGGTATGTGTGGCATCTTGTCTCACCTCCTACAGGGGACCCCATCCCGTCCACTGCAGGAGCTCTCAGCTAATACTTGGGGTGGTAAGTGCTGCAGTTTGAAAGTGCCCGGGTGCGGGAGATCTTGAACTCTGCTTCGACTTCCTTGCGGTCTCTCCTTGGATTTCCCCAAAAACACCTTTTGCACCGCATGGGAAATACCTTGAGAGAGTTTGCATCGCTTTGAACCACTCTGCTCCGGCGCAAGGCCTTCACACATCTGGGCCATGTGTGTGACTGCCACATGTGCAGCACACTACACACATGTAGGTGTGCGTCTGTGTGAGTTTCAATATCTGCTGGTCATGTTACACTCTTCCGACGGTTGCTCCCGCTTTGCATCGCATCGTTAATGAGATGCAAAGTAGGCATGTCTCAATAGAATACATGGGGAAATATCGCAAAGACAGCTTTGCGATATTTACAAGAATGCCCTGGCCGGCGTAGCGATAAACAAAATCATGGTAACCGGCCATTAACGCTAGATTTTAACGTCTGCTAAAATCCAGTGTTAGGCATACTTTGCATGGGCGGTATCAGCAAGGTCATCGCTGTTTTGCAGGGACATTTCCCTGCTAGTGCTGGAATTTTCATCGCCAATGCGCTAAGCATGGTAAATACAGCGCTAGCTTGCCGATTAATTCCAGTGATAGCCGGCAATACCTAAACTCGCGCAAGGCGCGGCTAGCCATAATTATCGCTGCTGCTTGTGAATATGCCCCTACATTCTCTGTCTTCCTTCAAATAATTTCCATATAATCTAGTCTGGCATAGGAAATCTGTGTCTCTTGGAAGTGAGTTCCCCTCCATTGCTGAGTGGCCGACACAATTGACTGTGAAACGCAGGTATCCCGAAGTCTGCGGCTCAAGTTAAAAAAACACGTAGGGTGTCCTCCATGTGCTGTTGAGTGAGCACTGTCAAATAAAAATAAGTCATTTAAAAAAAAAAAACACGTTAGGAAGACCATACAAAGTCTGGTTGCCCTAAATGAATATGTTCCAACTAGGGTTAAATGTACAAACATTTATGCTGGGTTAGCATCACAAAAGTGACGCTAACCAGCACACACTGGGGCTTGTGTACAAGCCCTTTGTGTTGCGGATGCATGCATCACTTTAACTATGGGAAAAAGTGGCGTACCAGCGGTACAAGTGCCTTGTAAGTAAGCCCCAGTGTTTTTTCGGAACTTACTTTCTACTGTAAAACTTGTTTTGCACCGGAAAGTACCTTAAAAGTAACTCAAAGCAGCACGAAGCACTGCTTTACGTTACTTAGCGCCAAGGAGGGTTTCTATGGGTGGACATGAGCAATACCATGCAATCACCCAGGGCTTTTGATTCAAAACCCTATCTGCAAACTGTAGTAGACAGGGTTAACTCCGTTTTGAAAGGAGGCATTGAAAGGAGAAATGTTTTTCTTTCTCCTTTCTTTTCTGACTTTGCATGCATGCAGCACTGCAGCACACATGCAAAGTAAGGCACGTTTTAAAGTGTGTCTAAGCATCGTGCAGGAAGGGTACCCTATGGTAGACTGACACACGCACCCTAGCACAGTGGCGCAAAGGTGTGTGCCTGGCGCACAGAAGCTGAAATCAGCGCAGGTGCTAGGGAGAGGGGGAGATATGGCCCTTTCCTGCGCCCTTTCTGTCACACAACCAAGTGCAGCATTTTGACCGCTGCACTGTGTTCTTGACTGTTCTGAAAATCTGTGCCCTAGTGTCTTTGATATATTCATGCAATAATGCTTTTCTAGCGTTTCTTGCATTTGATTTGATTTGATTTGATTTTGATATTTCTAAAGCGCAAACAAAGGCCTGTGGGCGTCTCGGCGCTGTCTTGTTCAATGTTGTCATCCATGCTCGGGAAATTTGGGGAAACATAATCTCCACCATGCGCTCTCCACTCACCATTCTCAGACCTTCCACCATTCTCTCTCGATGCGCTATACTGTGCCCCCCATTTACCATTGTATCTCCATTCACCAATGATTCTCCGTACATTCACCATCCATACTCAATCACTATCCGTCATTCATCATCTGTTATTCATCATTCCACAGTCACTATCTGTCCATCCACCAATCTCCACCAGTCTCCATCTATCCACCGACCATTCCTCCTCCACCGACCTTTCCTTATCCACTGACCAGCCCTCATCCACACACATCTCCTTGTCCACCCAATCCGACATCCCTGCCCTTAGTCACTGCCCCATTCATCCATGCACTTACTAATTTTTTCATTCATCCATCCAGTCTTTGATTCATTTTTATACTTACACACGTATTAATCCACACAACGTCTGATGAAATTGTGAATGAATGCATTTTTGTAGAGAACCCGGACCTGCTGCCTTTGCTAATGCTTATTGAAATGGAAACAGGTCTTCTGTGTTTACTGTTCTAAAAATACTGAGAAGTCTTTAATGTCACAAAGGACATGGTGTTCCCTTAAATTGTCTGGAAGAAGGTGACCTACAATCATTTTACATAAACGTCTGTTCCAGTGCTTAATTTGTGCAGTTGCTTGCCAGTGCTTGGCATCTGCACTTATGTACAAACACCTATAAATGGAGGAACTCTGTCTGTTATTGATCAAACCTCATCAACATAGCACTCGACATGTTAAAAAATAATGAAACCAGTGGTCATCTTGCAGCTTGAGGTGACCAGGAATAGTCCAAACTGTGACACTTGTACTGTGTGATGGCCAGTCCAGGGCAGGGCTGCCAGGGACAGTGGGCAGTGCCGGCAATAATTTCCTCCTGAGAAGTACCTCAGCCCTGGTATTTATATTTTAATAAGCAGTGGCCTCGGTTCAGCACAAGGCATTGCAGACATCCACCGAATCAGAGGTCGGTGACAGGAACTCTGGAAGTTAAATTCTGAGTCAGGAGTGAAAGAAGTCATTTTATAAAATTAGATATAATCTTTGTTTAATTTTCAGGATGGAATGTCAAATTTTATTGCATGCCATTATAGCAATGTGATCTGTGACAATATCCTTACTAAATGTAGCAAACACCATTTCCAATGTGGCTAAATGAAAGACAGCACAGGTAATTCGTTGCCACCAGAGTGCTGATCGCCGTGGGATGTGGAGGGCACAGTAGTGCTTTGGGGTCCTCTGGGAATGGCCCATCAGCAGGGAGTTTGAGAAGCTTTGCACCCAGAGGTCTGAGAGAGTGTTTATATATCACTCTCTTCAGCCTGCCTGAAGGCACACTTCTGAAGACACTGGCTCAGTCCATGAGGCAAGTACCTTCTCACAGCTTCAGGTGACTTAAAAGGCCTCCCATGAGGAAGAGAAGCCCATGATGTCCCGCAAAACCTGTCTGCACTTTATTCCATTGTGAACTTTGTCTAGGAAGTCTGAAAGGAGATTGTTGACTCCCACGTTTTCAGACATGCACTTCATGACATATAGAACGGTTTAATTCTTGTCCATCTTTAGTAGTGTGGATACCTGGAGTACCGTACATCTCAGGCATTTTTTCTTCTGAATATCTGATATCACCTTGAGGCACATGTGCTGCAGGCCCAGAATATCAAATTTGTAAAAGAGCAGAAATCTCTCTTGCTGTGATGGACGGCAGACATGGCATCTGCTGACCTCCAAATGATAACATTGGTGTAGAGAATATACTTTTGACCTGGTATTATAAAATGTTGCTGCGCTGCCCGGATGGAAAGGGAAAAGGACGTTAATGCTTGCCACTGTGTCCAGGGTACTGGGGGGGACCACATACACCAACTGAATGCAGGAAATGCATATATTTGTTTACAAAAAGGAGGGCCAGATTCATCAAGGTTTTGCGGCACCCTTGCCTTAAGGATGCAGGGGTGCCAGTTTCCCTAAGGATGCAGGGGTGCACAACCTAAGTGAGGTTTATCAAGCCACGCATGACCGCCTTGTGTGGCCCAACATTGGTTGATACATCTGGAGCAACGCAAGGTTTCGCACATCCCCTGGCTTGTGCTACTGTGCCCCTGGGAGGTATTCCATGAGTGAAGAATGGGCGTTCCCACGCCTCCACCCATGGACTTTGGCAAATTTTCAGATCTAGCATTAGTGTTAGACCTGGGAATGTGTCAAAACGCGACACCTCGCCTGAGGTGCAACAATAGAAATATATTTCTCCTAGTTTTTCCTCTTTCTACGATGCTGAATTCTGCAGCACACATCGAAAGAGGAAAATGCCTCAGAGGATTATTTTTGTGCAGGAAGGCGCCTCTTCCTGAACAGAAAAAAAACCCTGCCTACAATGCAGGCACCCTTAGACCATGATGCAGTGGTGCCTACATTGGCGCTAGGCAGCCAAAAGTGTGCCAGTGCTAGGAAAGGACAGGAATGCACCCTATAATGTTGGGCGACATAGTGAGCTCGCCTGTGAACGGTTCATCTGAGATTAGGTTCACTTTAGGAGAGGTCCGGGACGCCATATCCAAGCTACCTGTGGGCAAAGTACCAGGGTTGGATAGGGTACCCGGAGATCTTTATAAACCGAACCTGGGATCTGGGCTCCCTACTTGTTAACGATTTATAATGCAATCCTTGGAGGTATGGCGGTCCCAAGTACTTGGGAGCAGAGATAGTCCCCATTTTTAAGAAGGGGTCCCCTCTGCTCCCATCCAACTACAGGCCAATCAGCATAATAGTTGTATCTCAGAAGCTTTTGGCAAGGCTGATTTTGGACCATCTCTTGGACTGGATGGAGGACTCCGAAATCTAAAGCCAGTATCAAGCGGGTTTTAGAAAGAACGTATCCACCATTGACCAGATTATCTATGCTCTACTGGAAAACGGTCACCGTGGAGGGCGGTTCATTATATATAGTTTTCGTGGACCTACGTGCGGCCTTCGGTCTGGTCCCACGCAGGAAACTTTGGAGCGTTCTAGGGGACCTAGGCATCCCAGTCCCCCTTCTGAACATCATAATACGAATCCATTCTCAAAATTTCGCAAGGGTCAGGTGTGGGAAAGAAGGCAATTTGTCATCTAGCTTCTCGGTTGACATGGGGGTAAGGCAGGGTTGCGTTTTGGCACCAACCCTGTTTTGCCACTATGTCAACGGAGTAATCCCCCATCTGAATGCGGTCCCCAACAGAGATGCCCCAAGGCTGGCTGGTTCGGGAGTCTCTGCGATCATGTTTGCAGATGATACCCTGCTACTCGCCAAGACTCCAATGGGTATACAGTGTGTCTTGGATTGCTTTGTCACCTTCTGTTATGATAGGGGGCTTGAAATAAATACATCCAGAACGAAGTTCATGATCTTTAACCCCCCGAAAACAACATGTCTGAACCCTGCTATAGGTGGCGTACGGCTGGAAAGGGTGCAGACGTTTGAGTATTTGGGTCTGACCCTTAATGAAAATATGACTTGGGCTCAACATCAGATCAAATCCCAATTAAAGCTCTCTCAAAAGGTGGGGGAGATTCTTAAACTACTGAATAAATCCACGATAAAACCTATCGGCCCACCTCTTGAAATCTACAAAATGCAGGGACGCGGGGCGGTAATCCATGGAGGTGAATTGTGGGGCCACAATTGTGCCCCTGCAATCACTGCCACAGAAAACAAGTTTATCAGGGAGTTGGTATCCATGCCTGCCAGTACACCCCTGCTTCCCCTCAGGCTAGATCTGGGATTGAGATCACTAAAAGAGGAATTGGGCCTTAAGCCCCTAACATTCTGGAGGCGACTGTGGGTCACCCCAGAACTCTCAAGTTATAGGCAAGAACTTTTGGACCTGTTAAATCTCCCTAATGTATGGAAACTTCCCTGGTTAAAATATATTAGACAGGAATTTGAGAGGCTAGGTTGTCCTCTATTGTGGACTAACCCAGAACAAGCTTGCAGAAGTACAACTCGTAAAGAACTGGTTAATATGTATAATGATCAGAATCTGTCTGCTTGTTTATCGAATGCCCAAATTGGGACACTGTTGAGCACATTCGCACTAACGAAAGATTACTATAAACTGGAGTCTGTGCTTGATGATATTAGCCCTACCTGCCTTAGGAAGTTGTATCTTCAATGGAGACACGGCTCCTTGCCAATAAGAGCCCTCACTAGCCGCTGGTGCCCACCTACTCCCAAAAATTGTCCAGCGTGCACCGCGGAGCTAGAAAATGAAATCCATGTTATCTTCTTCTGTCCTTCCTATCAGCCATCTAGAAAGAAATGGATTCTTCCAATTTGCAAAAACTTGGGGATTAGGCAGTGTTCTTACTCCTATCGAATATTAAAAACTGATTTAGCTCCAGTAATTGTCTTTGCCCTAACCACATTTTTAGCTGCCATGTGGCATATCAGAAGACAGTATGTGGCAAAATGAGATTTAGTGTATTTTTTGTATTGCTCCAGGTTGCTTGTGGGTTTTTAATGACGAGCGTGACCTTGATCTAACCTTCATTTTAATCGTTGTAAATGTTTTATGATGAATTAGTTTTATGATAAGATGTACCTCGGTTTTATCTTAAAATTGTATGATTTTTGCTGAAATTATAACTGTGACTTCTTTTATGGCATTTTGTGTCGAAATAAAGATGACAAAGAAGTTAAATACAGCGCATTACTGCACTTTCCATTTCATGCAGTGCAGCAAGGTGGCTTGGTGCATTAAGCTGTGTGTAAAAATAATAAATATGGGCCTGAACCTTTTGATCCAAGTCCTTGGTTGCACTGGAAGCCTCTACAGCCCACTGGTACATCTGTGCCCAGCCTTAAGACTCATCCAACACCTGCTCAGAGCTGCTAGCCCTCATCTGGGTCCAGACAGTCTGTCCAGCTGCCCTTGAACCAGACCACTCCGGTGGCGCCAGGCTCTTGAAGCATCAAAGAGCAGACGAGGAGTCTTCTCTGCACACCTTACCTCGCCCTCCTCTCCTCCCATGAGTGGAGTACAGCAGGGTGGGGAGCAGTCACTGACCACTCAGAGTGAACAGGAATATAAAATCTACGTGGAAGCAGCGACCACCCCCTGGCCGCCCTACTATCTGAGAGATATACACTGAACATCATTTTCGCAAAGGTAGGTGGTATGGCAGCAAATATGAGCAAACAAAGAAGAGTAATCAATAGTAGAGATTCAGAAAGAAAGACTCAGCTGTCTATAGCATCAGTCTGTTTCAGAAGAACCTTTCCATGATTTTTAACAATTTCCTTTTCGCAAATCACACAATGATCCGCGTCCCTCAAGAGCCAACACTCTGTCGAAGTTTAAAGTCATCTCAATAGTTTGAGGATTCCGGGCATGTAGGATGCTGTCTTCCTTCCTGCAAGATGACCAGCGTCAATTTAGCTCAATAGAGTACACATTCCAGTAGTTAAATTGTCCATAATAAGTGAGCCAGCTGACATCGCTTTAAAGCAATGGTAGAACTTTGCACCAGAGACACAGTTGTAATTTTTTTCCTGAGTAGTGTCTTTATTTGGGGATACAGTATGAAACTGAATCAAAGTACACACACACAGTCATTTGTTGGGATTGAGGCTGGCCTGATGGATGCAGTTGATGAAGTCAATCTAAACTTTGTGCCTTTCAAGACTCAAAACTCCGGGCCCGATTCATAGAACTAATTTAAGACAAAATCCTAAACTTACTACTTTTGGTATTCACGAAAGTTAGGATTTTGTCTTAAGTTTCTCATGCTGGGGTTCAGAAGGTAAATAAGCACTAAATATGACTTTACATTTTGTTTTTATCTTGCCACCTTTGCTGTGCATTCAAAGTCAGAGGTCAAATGTCAGTCCAGTCTTCTGGTAAATTGCTGCCTATCCCTTTAACATGGAGATTGGTATTTTCTTTCTTTTACTGCTTTTACTAATTTGTAAATTGAACTAGGTGGCAATCCTGCTGGTGGGAAAAGAAAGGCTGCTGGATGTCGTTTTTCTCTAACAAACAACAAAATGTAAATACCTGTAGGTGACTGTACAAATATTTCAAAATGAATAACCAGCCAGGAAAGCACAAATTATCATTTTTTTTGTCTGATTCTGAAGTCACATGAACGAAAGAATTTAATAGGATGGAATAAAATCAAGGTGATTTGCAATTGACAAATATTCACTGAAACACATTTATCACACATTGTCGTTTGTGCACTATGTAGTTTTATCAGTAAAACTGGAAGTCTGTGAAAATGTAGTTACAATGTCAACGGATATGTGCTGTCTGTAAATGAACGTGTGCTACAACACCATGCTTCATCAATACATTTGTGACAGTGTGCTCCTACATGCAACAGCAGCTCTCCTACTGAATGGTCATGGCTCCTTTGCCATGTTTGTGCCATCTGTTTTTTATGATATGCTTGGAATTTTCAGAATCCCCATGAGTTCACACATGTAACATTGAGGGCTCCACCCCCACTCTAAACATTGTGCCAGCATCACTGAGGGTGAGGAAATGGAGAAAGAGAGAGACATCTGCAGGTTGGTAGTTGGAAAATCCAGTCTGGATTCCTGCCCACAGCATCTAGGGTCAGACTTATGAAGATCAGGTCTCCACCTACAGGCGAGAAAACACTAATTACTAGGAGGTCAACACTCAGAAGGTAAGTTGGAGGCACAAATAAGACAGACTGGAGTCAAGGAGGAGAGCAAGGCACAAAAGGAAAGGGGTCAAAGAAACTGAACAGGTGAAAACAATAAATGTAAAGTAGTGAGTCAAGCTGGGCACAAACTAATTCAAGTATGGAGGAATCACAACACCCTCAAGAAGAGTGAGATCCATCTGAGTCATACCTAAATGCTCCAACTGCTTTTACTGACCTGGAAGCGTGTCGAAACGCGTCTGCATGTGCTGGGCCTCTAGCGGCTCGGGCTGCAACTCTGCCTCTGGAAAAGGTAGTTATACATGTCGAACTGTGTAATTTCCATTGTCCTGTGTGCAATATGTTACATGACCCATCACCTGATACTATCTCTCACAGGATTAAACAAATCCTCTATTTTTCCACTAGATTTAACAGATGAGGATCGATTAGATCCAGTCCCAGACTCTGCTAGAGAGTCCGCTATCACTGATTCAGTCTGTTAGTCAATTCACCTTTTGCTGGGTAAATAGCCATAAAAGCACAAAAATGTTTAGAATACAGATGCAATTAAAGCATACATAAAAACATTTCCAAACAATATAAACAAAAACGGGCAAAATTGACCACATAAAAAGTTATGACATTTACATGCAGAAAGATGCCCTGTACATCTTTCTCATGGACAATATGGCTGAGATACCCGCCACCCCCTCTCAACACAATCCCCAAGGATGGGAAACCGGAAACAGTTCTGAAGTTTTTGGAAGACGGGAGGGAGTAACCCTCCCGGCCGTATTTATTAAAATATGAAACAAAATTAAAACATTAAATAAACAGTTTCATATTATGTACAATTTCATTACCACATTGCGATGTTTGGCTAACCTTAACAGATTCTCTAATACAAAGGTTCTCCTAGCCGAACTAACATCCTACAAAACATTTACTTGAAATTTTGAAATTGTACATCCTAACGTTTAAGGGCCAACGGCAAGGTCGTAACCGGTGTCAAGATCCCTAACCCAGAAATATCGCCCTCACTTGTGAGGGGCGGCCCAGAGGCGTACCTCAAGTGCAATTACCAATTTCCCTTGACTTGACGGGGGCCCCAATAAAGCTCGACGCCACTTAGAGGTCGTACGAGGACTCGTGTGAGGTATCTAGAAGGTAGCGTAGACCCCCCCCCAAACCCCACACAACTTACCACATCTGCCGTCGCAGACGTCCTGGCCCCGGGAAATTCCCCAGGAGGGGGCTGTAACCCCTCCTACCCAGGAAGGGGCCTTGACCGCCTTTCCTTTTCTTTCGGCGACCCATCCTTAGAAGGGACCGCCTCCCCGTTGAGGGGCCAATGGCCACCTCCCCCGAGCGCTCCCATCCGTGCTGGGTGACGCCCACTCATAGGGATCTTCCAATTAGTGCTCACCGATCATGACCTTACCGCCCGACCAAAATAAATACGACAATGCTAACTAAATGACTAAACTAAAAAAGACAGTAGCAACTCCAATTTTATTAAAAGCATGCTTACCGATGAACACTAAAGCAGAATTTCTTTATTTGCGAAACGTAACATAAATCGACCATTCTTTATTACATACTCAAAATCATCACGATAATACCACAACCTGTAAACGAAAATCAGAGTTATCCATCAACTTTATTCAAAAAAACCACTTGCTGTCCTCAGGGGCTGGTGGGTGGGTCAAAATTGGCTCTTCGTTCCGTCTCGAGCTCACGTGCAGCGAGGAGGTGCAGCTTCAGAGCACAGGAACAAGAGGATGCCTTCTGATCTTGCTTCTCCTTTTATCCGTCTTCAGGGCGGGCGTAAACCCGCCCCTGCCTGCCCCAAGGGCGTGGCCAGCCACGTCAGTGTCTAGGCCAACCCACTCTAGGGCGGGAAAAGGCGCGCCCCGGCTACGCCGCTTCGGGCATACCAGCCGAGACTCGCCTCCCGCCCAAGATGGCTTCCCGGGGGGATCGTGGTACTCCGCCATACGTTCGGGGGGACCGAGTGGTCGCCCCTTTCCATATGGCTGAGATACCCGCCACCCCCTCTCAACACAATCCCCAAGGATGGGAAACCGGAAACAGTTCTGAAGTTTTTGGAAGACGGGAGGGAGTAACCCTCCCGGCCGTATTTATTAAAATATGAAACAAAATTAAAACATTAAATAAACAGTTTCATATTATGTACAATTTCATTACCACATTGCGATGTTTGGATAACCTTAACAGATTCTCTAATACAAAGGTTCTCCTAGCCGAACTAACATCCTACAAAACATTTACTTGAAATTTTGAAATTGTACATCCTAACGTTTAAGGGCCAACGGCAAGGTCGTAACCGGTGTCAAGATCCCTAACCCAGAAATATCGCCCTCACTTGTGAGGGGCGGCCCAGAGGCGTACCTCAAGTGCAATTACCAATTTCCCTTGACTTGACGGGGGCCCCAATAAAACTCGACGCCACTTAGAGGTCGTACGAGGACTCGTGTGAGGTATCTAGAAGGTAGCGTAGACCCCCCCCTAAACCCCACACAACTTACCACATCTGCCGTCGCAGACGTCCTGGCCCCGGGAAATTCCCCAGGAGGGGGCTGTAACCCCTCCTACCCAGGAAGGGGCCTTGACCGCCTTTCCTTTTCTTTCGGCGACCCATCCTTAGAAGGGACCGCCTCCCCGTTGAGGGGCCAATGGCCACCTCCCCCGAGCGCTCCCATCCGTGCTGGGTGACGCCCACTCATAGGGATCTTCCAATTAGTGCTCACCTATCATGACCTTACCGCCACAGGCCGGATAGTTGACCGGCTATCCGGACCCCCCCACAACACTCCTACCTAAAGGTCATGGTGTAACGTTGTTAGCCATGCTAAGAAGTCCCCTATGAGTAACTCATTCCCCACCCGAGACAAATGCACTCCATCCCCCAAATACATACTGTCATCATTAATACACCCATGCGAAATAGAATGCAGTGTCTTGGAACGGAACAACCTACTCACTTTGTTATTAAGCTTTCTAACAGAATGATTCAAAGCAGGAACCGAAATAGCCCCCCGCCACACTTTTCGTGGGATCATATGGGACCACGCAATTGTGCACCCTGGAACTCTCCTCGCTAACCAACTTACAGTGGAAAGCATCGCCTCAAGAAGAAGTCGTCTACCAGTGGTGACCAAATCATTACCCCCAAGATGTACTATGACTACAGACGGCGGTGACCTCGTCCGCCCTAGCAAACCCTCAAAAAATGATTGAAACTGGTCAATACAGAGACCGCCTCTTCCGTAGAAGGACACACTGTACCCGTATTCCCCAGCTACGTGAATCATATCACCTGCCTTGAATACGTCTGCGGCACGTCTCACGTATGAGTGGCCCACGACCCACACCTCCTTTTTCACAGCCGGTGATGTCTGACCGCTGGCCCGGTGTTGGGTCGACTGCAAAGCTCGCCCCGCCTCGTAGGCTTGCGCAACTGAAAACCAAACAAAAACAAGAAGCGTGAGTACATTGTTACAGCTTCACAACATGTGCAACCGCACATACCTTTTATAACAATTGGAGGACCAACGCCCCACCCGTTTAACTTGTTCAACATTCAGACCCCTGGCTGTAGCTTCTGTAGCAGCCCCTATCCGAAAGGAATGGGTCCCAAACTCGCCCGGGTTCAAGCCCGCAGCGGCAATCGACATCGCAAGCACCCGCTGAAACTGAAACTTTGTCAGTGGGGTGGCGTCAGCGTGTCTCAACAAGGTCCCCCCCCATGATGCCACCCTTCGTGCTAAATAATCTTCTAGACACTTTACCGGGCACATGGAGGACCCGGGAATCCTGCGTATGATTACGCAGTCACCCATCCCACTTTGATCGGTCTTGGACCTGACAAATGAGACCGTCATTGTCTCCCCTCTGATCTGGACGTGCTCCTGGCACAATCCTCCTGTCACATCCTGCTTGTTCCTCGCCACTAGTTCGCTTACCCGCATAGCCCCATGGAATGCCAGCGTAAAAGCGGCTCGGAATAACACTGTCTCAAACTGAGATGAACACGTAGCAGGGAGTCTGGATAATAACTGGGCCAGCCTATCCAAACCTATCGGGCGCCTCTCGTCTACTCTGCGACCCTCAAGGCGTTGCCACCCCCGTAGCGCTTTCTGTACAACGAAAGACGCTGTCGGGTCATGGATCCCATGAGCCCTAGCAACAAAGGAAATGGCAGCCCGATGCCTCTGAGCCGTGGCCACCGATTTCCCGACCCGATGTAAGGACATCAGAAAATTTACCACCCACTCCTCCTGGCCCCAAAGCTCCTCTCTATCAGTCCCCAAAAAGGCTAAATAGGACCGGAACGCCCCTTCATATGCCTTCCTCGTCCTGGGTGCTAAACTCTCTCCCACGAGGTTACGAAGTTCGGGGCACCGAGAGACCAGAGAGCTTCAGGAAAGGGTGCCGGCTCCGGGTCCGCTGTGGGAAGAAAACCCCAGAAAGCCTGCATACGAAAACGAGACAGTGCATCAGCCGCCTGGTTCATTACCCCTGGGACATGTCTTGCTCTGAATAGCACATTCAATTGCATACACAGTAAAACAATTTCCTTGAGCAGTCTCAAAATCCATTTGCATCGTGCTGCCTGACTATTGATACACTCGACCACGGTCATATTGTCAGACCAAAATACCACAGAGTGATCTTTGAACCCTTCGGGCCAAGTTCTCAGGGCCACTAAAATGGGGAAAAGTTCCAGGAAAGCAATGTTACTTGTCAGTCCACTGTCATGCCACCATGTCGGCCACTTTTGTGCAGACCATCTCGTGCCGAAGATGGCACCGAAACCTATGCTCCCTGCCGAATCTGTCCACAGCCCCAGCTCCTCCGAGGACATGGCCGGTTTGTTCCAGACGACTCGACCATTGAAATTCGCCAGAAATGCCAACCAAATGCGCATGTCCTGGCGGACCTCTGCCGAGAGCCTTGTGCGATGATGGCCCTCCTTCAGGCCGACCATGGCTTGAGCAATCGAACGGGAAAAGGGGCGGGCCATTGGTATAACCTTCAGGGCAAAATTCAACTGGCCAACTAACTGCTGTAATTGATGCAGCTTAACCTTAGGTCCACTTATACACATTTGCAGGGATGTCCTGAACTTTGACACCTTGTCAGCTGGTAAACGAAAACAACCTTCTCCGGAGTCTAACTCGATCCCCAGAAACTTGAGGCAAGTGGAAGGCCCCACAGTCTTACCTGGTGCCAATGGCACGCCAAACTGATTCATCAAGACACAAAATTGCGCCAAAGCCTGCCCACATTCCGGATCCCCGGCTGCCCCCAGGAACAAAAAATCATCAAGGTAATGCATCACACGTTGGAAACCCGTCTTCCTTGTGAAGACCCATTGTAGAAAACTACTGAATTTTTCGAAATAGGCACAAGATATAGAGCACCCCATCGGCATACACCTATCCATGTAATAATGACCCTGAAACATGAAACCTAGGAGACGCTGATCGTCTGGATGTACCGGGAGCAACCGGAACGCTGACTCGATATCAGATTTTGCCATCAGCGCCCCGGGCCCCAGGCGATTCAAAATGGCTACGGCCTCATCGAAGGATGCGTACCGCACCGAACACACTTCCAGGTCTATCGCTTCGTTTACGGAAAGACCACGTGGGGCTGACAAATTATGTATCAGCCGAAACTCACCCGGGTCCTTCTTTGGGACCACACCTAAAGGGGAACAAACAAAGTTAGGAACCGGTGGTACACTAAACGGACCGGCGACTCGACCTCGAGTAACCTCCTTCCTGATCTTATCCTGTACCACGGTCGTATGCTGGAAGACCGATAGCTGATTTTTACATTTCTCTGCACCTTGAAAGTCCCCCACTGGGATGCGGAAACCATAAGAAAACCCGTTCCGCAACACCCCAGCAGAAGTACGATCCGGGTATTCACTGAGCCAAGGAATCATTGCCAAGGTATCAATCGGGGTAGGTAAAGGCGCCCCTCGGACTATGTTAGACCTGTTTGGCGCCTCCTCTACCCCCGTTATCACCCGGTTTGGCTCTGCACGTGGACTCAGGATGGGATGATTGCCCACACCCACTACATTCGTGTCTAAATTTGCACGATCCCTGGGGCCTAGTACATTTACCCCTGTTGAAGTTCCAACAAACCCCCCTTTTTCCTGTATTGCCGGCAGGCCTCGAGTAATTGTCGGTACCCGCACCCGATCGAAAGGGCGTCCCCGCATACTGGCGGGAGGATTCGCCAACGTTACTCCCTACTAATGGCAATTTTAACATACCAGTATCCTTCATTTTGGACCATGACACAGAATCATAACAATCCCACGTTAAGTTTTTATCATGTTCTTTAGCCTTTCTAAACAGGTTATCATAGCAGAACCAATGATTACCCTCGTGTGATACCGAGTACCCCATGATTCGTGACTGATAAATCGGCAATTCGGGTAGCAGATCGGGCCTTCGTTCCCCCAAGATCGATGTAAAAACCCCCCACGCTTGGCCCCAATTGCCAATGTTTTCATTTACCTTAAAGGCGGCCATTTTTGCGCGCCAAACACTCGGATGCATGAGATCCTTCTGGCCCTTAACATGCTCCATCTCATAGTGATCAGTAAGCAACGAGAAGATGTTTACGTACTCCCCTGCCCATATCTTCTCTTTAATAGCCAAAGGAACATGCTGACCCAACTTCTCCCTACGAGAGGGTGCTGACTCATCCCTCGCAATCGGCAATGGCCGCTTACCTGAACCCGACGTTGCCTCTGCTACTGAACCCGTCCCCTGTGGCTTCTCTACTGCGGCAGCCGGCGTGGACACCTTCGCTGCTTCCCGTGACTCACGCAGTTGCTTCATCAGCTCCTGTGCGTCGACAGCCGTGGCGCCCTCGCTACCTTTTCCCAACCACGCTGCTAATTGTGCTGCCAGCTCGGGCGGCATATCTTCCCCGGACACGGGGGTGACCACAACGGGAATCGGATTCCCTTCCTCCGGCACGGGAGTGGGTGCCTCGAGCGGGGTACTGGGACCCGGGTTGTCTCCCCCAGCTGCTCCCCTCCTGGGCCTCTTGTTTTTCCCTCCCGGGGCTGCTCCCGCCAAAGGACGTTTCGGTCCCCCTTCCTCGTCTTTATCCATTCGCCTCTTTAGGTCGGTCACCTCTTTCATGAGAACGCGCAGCATCTGGTCAGTAGTCATGCGCTTTCCCGCCTTCTTCGGCATTCTCCAACAGAGTATCTGAAAAACAAACAAGAACGATTACAACGTTCAAAATTGGCTCTTCGTTCCGTCTCGAGCTCACGTGCAGCGAGGAGGTGCAGCTTCAGAGCACAGGAACAAGAGGATGCCTTCTGATCTTGCTTCTCCTTTTATCCGTCTTCAGGGCGGGCGTAAACCCGCTCCTGCCTGCCCCAAGGGCGTGGCCAGCCGCGTCAGTGTCTAGGCCAACCCACTCTAGGGCGGGAAAAGGCGCGCCCCGGCTACGCCGCTTCGGGCATACCAGCCGAGACTCGCCTCCCGCCCAAGATGGCTTCCCGGGGGGATTGTGGTACTCCGCCATACGTTCGGGGGGACCGAGTGGTCGCCCCTTTCCATGAACATCTAATGTAATAATCCACCACCAGAAATGTATGCAACGAGCCCAGTAGTTGCAGCAAAATTAGAGCTTACTTCTGTTGTCTAATATTGTCATCCAGCAAAATAGGGACCAAAAAAAACTTTCAGGTGAGGGATATATAATGTGTAAAAAATCATAACGTACACAGTGCTTTGCTTCGAAACATTGGTGCATGGGCGATTAGGAAGGTCTGACAACCAAAAACCCTGATTCGGAAATGCCACAAAAAATAAATGATGTTAAATCGTAATCGAGTAAGATAAAATCTATGCCCTCATACGGGTCTTATGTCGTAAGTTAGTAAATACATTCATAGCCAGATTTTTGCGTTAGCTGCTATACTTTCTGGGTTTCAGAAAAACGCTGGACTCCCCAGAGTATTAGAAACTGATTTCACATTTGCTAGCAACGGTATGTCTGATGTGTTATCTAGGAATAAATAATCTGCTACCATCTCCCCTGTTCTGGGGTACCCTAGGTCCTCAACATAGAAGCAAAAGGATACGTTAAATTGTATCTTCCAAATTACCCACTCCCATTTCTGAGTGACATGTAAAGGTGGAGTGGATTGGTGAACAGCTAGGACCCTACATAGGAATTCGTTTTGTCACGTGGTCCATAGGGACATTGTCATTTTTCACTAATTTAGCATGAGCACGTTGTAGCTTGCCTGCTGCTTTACACACATTACTAAACATCTTTATTTTTGCAATCATTTCAAAGACTGCTTTCACGTAAGAACTCATTGTTCTGGCCAGTGTTAGCCCTTAGACAAAACATACCGATGCAGCTGTTGTTTGGACAGCATACTTGGGTTTTTAGAGGGGTGCATGAATAGGTGACCTTTCCAGGTACAAGAGCACCTATGATGTAGATCTACCATCTATAGGCTAAGGTATGGGGTCTGTTGACAAAGACCAGAGATCTTCTCTTATATAATATAATAATACTCCTTCTTAGCAAGGAGAGGGAGGTTAGGCACTATAGTCCTTTCTCCATTGTCTTTCCATGATGACATCTCCCTTCATGATGTATGGACTGGCTGCTACGCTGAAAATCTTTGTACTATGCATTTTCTGGCCTGCTGTGGCTCATATACTGCATGTTAGGGCATGTTAGTTAAAATAAATATTTTAAACCGTTTCGTCTCTCTGTCAGATCGTATTGTGGAGAAGTACAAGAGAGTGAGCGAAAGGGTGTGTTTTGTTACTGTGATTCCTGAGAGAACTGGGAATGGTCTTCTGGGGTGTCTAATTATTTGCTTCTCTGTGAGTGAGTAGGAGAGCAAGTGAGACACTATAGATAGTCAGTCCTGGGTTCGTGGGTACTAAGGTGGTAGGAAGACTCAGTCCCTGTACACCAAGGTCCCATTTCCTGTGCATAGTTCTGTATTTGTGCAGAATCCCTACAACAGTTTTCCACCCTTTGCAAATTGTTGACACATACATAGTTTGAGAGCCCAGCACCATAGCTCCTCATTGCAAAACTCTCTTATGGATACAAATAATCTCCTCCACTATTGTAGCAGTGCAATAATAAATAGAGAACAATTAGCTGGAATGGAATTTTTGGTGGCAGCTAAGGTAAGTAAAAAATGACTTTCAAATGTATGTCTGGTGCTTGCTTGTGGGTGTGAGTGTGTTTATGTGAAAAGATATGAGCATGTTTGCGCAAGTGTGAATGTATGTGTAAACGTGTGTGTGTGAGAGATTCAGTCACTGATAGTGAGTGAAAATGTGTTTGATTGAATTTCAGCTAGTCTGAGTGAATCATAATGAGTGAAAATGAGTGACTGTAATAGAGTGAGTTAGAATTAACATGAATCTTTGTAGAGCAGTGTTAGAGAGTGTGGGTGCGAATGAATACATGAGTAAGTCTGCTGTTGGTCCTGTCCTACTCAAGGTAATTCTTGTCTTATAGAGTCATCCATGGTGAAATACTGGTGCTGGCCTTCTTGAGGCATTTCTTCACATGATAGACACCATTAGACAACATACTGATGATTTGTTAAAGTAATGGACACCCATGGTAAAATACAGGTAATGGCATAAAAGAGGTAATTCTTGGCAAAATGCACTATTCAACCACACACAAACATTTCTCAGGGGGAAAAGACTCTCTAGTAGTGGCCTGGCTTTCTCATTTCACAAGGTCACTACAATTCAGAGCAAATGTTACATCCAAAGACGTACAAAGATAAAGTAAGCAGAATAATATAGATGGTCGACATAGAGCTTTGTTGCATGAGCTACCCATTCATTGGCGGGTACAGTGTTTTCAGTATAAGCTACACCATGGAGACTGCTAATATATATCCAAAATTCCCTATTGTTATCAGGCGCTAGTAGGGTGTAGATATGTTTCCATTTCTCTGCTATGTTGTTCTGTTTCAGCTATAACCAAAATAAATGTTAAGAGATTTACAGAACTACTAATTTTCTTCAACAACATTCTGATGGATCTAATCATTAGTTCTTTTCTCCCCCAAATTCTCTACTCAGCTTCTTAATGAACCCTGTGAAATACTTCTTTCAAGCCCTAACTGCAGTGGTGTAACACAAAATGATGACCCCTCCCCCCGCAGAATGTGAAATTTTAATATTCAGAGGTTTTAATTTCAAAAGTAGAAAATGTACACAAGAGCACCATAATGACCACCTGATATTAAATAAGAAATGCTATTGGCCACTCTCCTCTCTTTCAAATCTATTTAACCACTTCAGATGCACTGGAGTAAGAGACCAAGATATTTCAGCTGGTGTTGGCAAATCACGGTGCATCATTCAGCTCTCTCTAGCTGATTATGTGTGAGACAGCTAACACTGGGATTAAGGTAATGGTGTCACTTGCCTGATCAAATGCATTACATTTTTCAACTTGCATCCCTCCTTTCTGCTGGGGACTAGCTGCAAGCAACATAGTAATGAAGATGGCATAGACAATGTGCTACTTCAGGCTAACTCAGTGGTTCCCAAACTTTTTCAACCCTCTTCTCCCTTGATCCTTGGCCATTGCCTGTGGCTCCCCACTGTTACTTTTTCTGAAGGGTGGGGTGGATGTAAGTCCGGCCTCGGGAATACTTGCATTTTTTCCCCTGAAAATATTTCGGATGAGGCTTATGAAGGTATTATAATCATATACGCAGGGTGTTTCGTATTACTAAGGCGGCGCCTCTAATAAAATATTCCTAGTTACATTTCTTTACCCATGCCTTTTTTTGAGTACCCTCTCACACTTTGTTATCCCACTTACAGTGCTAAATAGCACCCCTATGCATGAAGGCCCCATTGCCAGAGTGTTTGTGTGCTTGAAGAATATTTGCATGCACTTCCATTTCTACCCAGGTCATACGTGCCGACACACCTGTCGCAGCAGAGTGACTCACGATCTTTTTTAACACATACAACTTTATTTTGCTGTCTCCTCCCTAAAATTGCCTCCAAATGAATGCAAGTAAAATAAATTCCTCTGATTTATTATTTCTTTAAACGTCCCACTTTCTTGCTTCCAAATGTTGGTATTATGCCATATATGGTGTTTTACTTCCCTGTGCTCAAGGAGAGAGCAGGCCTGCCTGGAAATGTGTTTGTACTGAAAAAAAGTGTACTGGAAGTACCTATGATTCAACTACAAATGTAAATGCTTAATAATACTTAGTGTCCTTAATAGACAGGACAACTGTACTTTCCTGGTAACTTGCATTGGTGTAAAATGCATTTGGATTGTAACAAAATAAATCAGGCATCTTCCGCTTACTTTGGGAGTGTTGGAACTTGGGGATTGAGTGAAATATGATGGGCATCTCCCTCGACAATGCTATCAAGAATTCTTGATATTGAGCTCCTCTCCTGACACATCCTACTAATTGTTTGGAAAAAATGGAGACCCCTACATACTAGTTAGTTTGCTAATCATAGGGAATATATAGACACAAGTTGAGAAAGTAGGTATCTAGCAAACAAGTGATAGAGCTGTCGCCCTTATTTCAACCTCATTTCAGATATTGACTACATGAACAATAATGATTCACTTAGACAGTAGTATATCAAAAATATTTGATTGTTTTATTTTTCATTCTATTTATGTACTTTTTATTTTTCTTTTATATAGTGTGTTACTTAATTTATAAAAGGACATATATACTTCATTATAATGACAATCAATGACATACAATATTCATATTGACGAAAAACAAGAACTTTTACATATAAATACAAAACGATACAAAAAAATACAATACGATATATTCAGTCGGTGGAAAAAATTAATGAAGGTGGCAAATGCGGTAGAGTGGAACAGGGGCCTTCATCAGGTGACCGTCATTCGTATCTTACATAAAAACAGGTGATTAAACATAAACTTTACTTCGTTTTGATGTCGAGTGGATTCTGATTTTTTCAAAAACAGCTAATTGAATGATTATAAAAAGACTGAGAGACCACGTCGAGATATTTATAGAGCACTGGGATTTTCTGTTCTTATTTCTTTACTCTCTTTTCACGTATCCCTGAAGGGGTACGGATAGACTCAAGATCCACGTTACGGGAGGTTAAGGTTCAGGGGTACTTTGGTGTATATTTTGCTCCAGCATAAGTTCACATGATGATCTCAATATAGTTAGTTACACAGAAGGGTAGTTTTGTTACGAAACGATTATATCGTCCTTATTTTTCTCTTATGGTAGAAACATTTGATATTCTTCTTATTTTAGTGGAAATAGAGTGTTTCTTTTAGTTCCTTTTGTTTAGTGCGGGGGATTCTGAACTTGGCTGAGTGATCTGTTCCCAAATTAAAGGATCTTGAAGCAGTTGGCGCTTCTCCGTAACGAGGGGGTCTGCTGGTATGCACTTCCGTGAGTGCCGGCGACATCCTACTAATTGTCAAAATGATCATCATCTTGTACCTCAAATACCATCCACTGGGATAAAAGCCAACCTTTAAACTCAAAATTGAAGACCTCATCAGAACAAACTCCACTAGCAATGCAAACAACATCTTCCTCAGTGACTTAATTTTGCTAATGACTCATCTTCTCAAACTATGCAGAATTACTTCCATCACCAGCTGGCCACTGCATTCGTCACAAACCTAGTCTCACAATCAAGTCATGAGGAGTGAAACTTGGACTACAGCTGCAATACCTCATTGAAGCCGATTCTCAGGGAGTTTCTCTAGTGGATGAGGTTGGACAGTACTTCTTGTAACCCTTTTGAGTGTTGGCAGAGTGATTTCTTTTAGGTTGGAGTCTGTTTCTGAGCAGTGGGTGCTCCTCTTTTTGGGCGCCATAGTACAGGAAGAAAAAGAAGGTAGGGAGATTGAGATGATGGTCAGGCGCTATTAAAAACTGTTATTGATGGGGAGGGCTCACCTTGGCTTCTCACATGTGGTTCACTTAAGTCTTCTTGAGTTTTCCTCCTACCACCTGTTGTCTTTGTGTCTTTGCTGTCTTTGTGGCCACCTCCTGCGGGGTCACAACGCCTACTACACACAGGAGAACCTTAGCGATAGAATACGTCTCACGCTCTCGCTCCGGCAAACCGGTCAGGTTTAAAGGTTAAATCTACCAGTTGCCAGTGTCACTTCCTGCAGTGGAAGCAGCCTGTCTATAAGCTGGTAAAGACAGTGGGGTCTGAGACATCCAACTGGCCAGGCTGAGCGGTGCCGAGCGGGGGATCACCAGGGCTCCACAAGCCACACCCAGACCTATCTGGGCTGCTTCTGTGGAGTTCTTTGGGGTCCTCTCTCTGCGGCGGCTCGCTAAGGCTGCCATGCTGGCTCCACTCGCCCTGTGCCACTCACCTCAGTTTGGGCCTTGATTTAGTCAGGAAGGGGCCTGTAAAGATCCCTGGGTGACTGAAGGAGGTTTCAGGAGAGGACCGAGGAGGGCGACTAGGAACAAAACCGGAAATGCCCCATTGAGTTCCTTTGCAGTCGGACAGGCTCCTGTGTCCTGTCCTCTCAATGTTTGGCCCTCCACTGTCCCCTTGCTGCCCCTTTCAGCCTGACACTGCACTGACTGCTCTGCTGTATGCTCCGGCCACTGCCCCAGCCCCCAGCTGACGTCTTACTGAGGAGGTTGACAGCTTCCAGCTGTTTTTTTTCATAGTTAGTGGCTGCCACCACTCCGCTCCACCTGAAGGATCCTAAAAAAGGCTATTTTAGATATTAGCGTGCTTTAATTGTAGGCGTTCCTGGTCTTTCTTAGCAGGTTTGACTGGGGGGATGAGGGCATTGTCTCCATTTCCTTTCTGTTAGCTGGAGTTTTCGTCTTTCTTCAAACAGGGATCCAATGAACCATGGATTTGTATCTTTAACCTGTACTCTTTTCAGTGTTAAAGGGACTGAGGTATCAATTATTTTTGTCATTGGGAGTTTGTAGTGATCCATGAGTTTGTTGAGGTCATCCAGGTTATGAGGTGGTTGAAGATCTTTCTCACAGAGTGCATCCAGTTTCTCCATGTTCAGGCCTTAGTGTTACAAACCCAATGATTCTGTTTAACAGATTGCACAACAGGTTTCTTAACTGTGAATGGAGTTTTTTAAAGAAATGATGCAGTGATCTGACCAGTCGCAAGGAACAATAGAGATAGTATCAACAGCATGTTCTTTGAAAATGATCCAATCTAGAGTAGATCCTTTAATGTGGGTTGATAGTGCACAGGCTTCCACCAATGATTGGTCTGCTAGGAAATCTTTAATATTATTGACCTGATTATTCGGAAGTTTGTTCCAGTGAGAATTGAAGTCCCTTAGAAAAATATCATTGGAGTAAGGTGCGGAATTGGCTGAAAGAATTTCCATTCGCTGGTCAATGAATGAGACATTATTACCTGGAGGATGGTAGAACATGTGCAGTTTGTAGAGCTTGTTATCTGAAGAGCTTAAAGAGAGACCAAGGTACTCACCTGTTTCCAGGGGGTTCTCTTGAACTTTAGAGATGGCGGTGATGGATTTATGGATACAGGCTACGCCTCCCCCATTTTGTTTAGCCTATCTAGTCTCTCATAATAAAGTAATTATGTGGAATAAATATATCTAGGCACAGGGAAGAAGATTTGGTGAGCCACGATTCCATTAGGATAGCCACGTCAATTTCTTGGCTCAAGATTAGGTCAACGATCTTTGTGGCATGTTTCTTTGCTGAGCGACAGTAGAGCAGTAGGCAAGTTATTGATTTGGGTGGGTTTTTCCAAGTAAGTAACTTGTTTGTCAGGGATTAGAGTTACTTTTTTCAGGTTGTTGAGGTTAAGCTTTCAGTGATTTGACTGTGTAGTTCTGTTTGTGTTGATTGGGAAAAGATGAATTTTATGTTCATCTACCTTAAGGGGGAGACTGGATGTTGATTCTTAGGATAGCAGTGGGGTTTATATTTCAACGTTCGACATATATGATTGCATGGTCGGTAATACCGATTAGTCAGGGGGAATAGAGTAGTGTTTCGCTTGCTGTGTAGTGCGAGTACTGATTTATGAACATGAGTGATGACATTGAAAATTAAAATTAAAACATTAAAATGTTAATTTATTTATTTATTTATTTTGCATTTATTGTTCAGATCATAGCATATATAACAAATGCATATTATACATAACGCTGCAACCACGGTGCTGTATAGAACGAAACAAGCAAAAAAGAAAATAACAAAAGAGAACAAAAAAGAAGAAGAAATCAAAAGGAGTAAACATCATCTTAACATAATTTCAAAGCGACATCTCCATATGCTGTATCATGGGCTGCCAAATCTTCACCCCTAAATGTTTTTTTTTATTGATTTAATAAGATACAGATTAAATTCAAGATGAAACACATTATAAAACTTTGCTCGCCACATTTCATAAGATGGCGCCTCTGGGTACAGCCACATCGTAGCAATGCTTAATCGGGCTACAGCCATCGCCATAAAAATAAAAATATCGAAAAGGATAGCAGATCTGCATAACTTCCCTATCTTTAAACACCCCAAATACCAGGAACTCTCTGGATATCAAAACATTCACCTTCGTCATTTGAAACAGACATTGGTCCAGACACAAAAAAATTGTCTAAGCACAGTACAACCAAAAAATATATGTATAATATCTGCTTCCTCCGTCTGGCACCTAAAACATTTTCCATCATGAACATCGCCCCACTTCATCATTTTAGCAGGCGTATGATATAGATTAAACACAGTTTTGTAATGTTGGGTGCGTAAAGTTGCAGTCAAAATAACTTGGCTAGCCATCTCAATCGATTCTTGCACGAATAAACCAGAGTTGCCAAGTCTAGCCCGCCATTTCATATATTGAGCCGCTATATTGTCTTGTTGCTTTGACAATAATATTTCATACAGATTCCCAATCTTAGCCCTTTTATTCAAAGCTTCAAGAAGTTCATTGGATGAAATAGGCTGAGATCTACAGTGTTTAAATATGAAATCACATATCTGTAAGTATTTAAAGAAGTTATTCTTGGGTATTGTATATTATTCAATTAGTTCAGTGAAGGAGACTAATGCCCCAGCACTATAGATATTGCCTAAATCGCGAATCCCCTTACTTCTCCATGTCTTCATCTTTGTATCCCAGAAGATCAACGGAAATATTTCCGTGGAGTCAAGAGGGGTATAATAATTAATCTGATTTATAGATATGATTTTGCGCAACCATTTCCCACCTTTATATGCTGCGATTATAGTTTTAAATCTTGTACGTTTAAAATAACTTGGTTCAAAAAATGTAAGCAAAACTTCACTCGCTTGGGCACCTAATAACATCTGTTAAATATTCGGGGATTCAAACTGCATTGGTTCTCCCCCAATAACCAAATACTTCATATTTTGCAAAAGACATACCAAATAATAAAAAACTAAATTTTGGACACCCCACCCTCCTCGTGCCAATGGTAGCATCATATATTTTGAAGAACACCGGGCTTTCATCCATCCCCAAATAAGCCTGTCCGTAATCGATTGCAGCTGCATTAATTGAACACGTGTCAGCTCCAACGGTGCGGTCAGAAAATAATAGAGCACTTTGGGGAGTATACACAACTTTAAAACGTTACGTCGAACAACAATTGTTAGATGTAGACATTCTACCTTTTCCAACTGCCTTTTAACTGTTCCTAGTATATCAGCCCAGTTTACATCGATTATCTCCTGAAGTGACATCCTAATTTTAATCCCCAAGTACTTAGCCTCTGGTGTCACATGCGGCTCGCCTGGGCAGAGCCCATCTGTACAAACAACCTGAGTGTTTGAAATGTTCAACGTATATCCAGCAACCTTCCCAAACTCTTGAGTCGAGCGCTCAATCTCGCTTAGTGCTTGAGCTGGGTCCGATAAAACAACCGCTATGTTGTCAGCGTAAGCAAGAACACGCACTAGATACTCACCCTCCAGCATTGATTGTATAGCGTTAGTATGCTCCAATAGTTGCAATAGTGGTTCAATATAAATGGCAAAAAGTAAAGGAGAACATGGGCATCCTTGCCGTGTGCCCCTAGTAATATATACAAAAGATGATTCATGCCCCATAGTGCAGATCTTGGTCCGAGGGCGTTTATACATAGTCTGTAAGGCATGCAAGAACTGGGGCCCGAACCCCATCATACGCATTTTGATCTATAAAAAAGTTCAAGTAACATGATCAAATGCTTTTTCAACATCTAAAAATATTATTCCAATCTTCTTTTGTAATGTAGTGGCGTAATCTAACTGTGATATGACCCTATGCAAATGATTAACCGTACTCCTACCAGGAGGGAACCCATGCTGGTACCGAGATACCAACGATGGTAAAACTTGTACTACTCAAGTTTTAAAATTTAAATTTAAATGATGATTGAGTTAAAAAAAAAACAACAATTCTTCATTTTCAGGCTTTGTTGTCCTCTTCCAAATACATAGAATATGTTTGAGCCTTTAGCCATCAGAAGAGAGTTCTTCACAGATTGTTTTTAACTTCAAGATAACACATTCAAATCAGCCTTACCCTTAAAGAGTATTCAAGTAGGGTTTTGAAGCCTGTTCCTAATATCAAATTCAATCTTTCTAGAAGATTAAAAAAATGATGTGCCTATTGAATACTAGTTCCATGTAGCATCACAAAGATGGTATTTCTCACGTTAAAATCACAAAGACTGAGCTGTATTTACTTAAAGCAGGGTCCACACTTCATAAAACAGCTGTTTGTGTTTTCACCTTCCGTAATATTCTTATAAATGACAAATGACATCTGTTTAGGTTTTGATCTGATCAAGCTGTACATTAGTTGGTGCAAAGGATCTTAGAAAAGCAGCACTCTTTCTCACATGAAAATATGCTAGTGTTAGCATTGTAATATATCACTCTAGCTCCAAAGCTCTTTTTTTATAGGTTGCATTGTTTGCCTGTGCCTAGATATTCCATGTGTTTTTTTGCATAGCTACGTCCTTAGTGAAGAATAGTTCAATATATACTTTCAAGCGAGTATGGTAGATTGGATTGCTTCATGAGAAGAAGTCAAGACAAGATGTAAATGGTAAATTCTATATATTGCTATACACTTCATATTAGTTCATTTCATGCCCGTTAGGGGTCTCAACATACATTGTAGAATAGATTTGCATAGACATAAAAATTGTGTGTCTGGTTGATCTCAACTCAAATATTGCAGTGAGTGTTTATTAAATTCTGCAGTTCAGCCTACCTAAATATATATATTGTATTCCTGCATTTACTAAAAGTATTTAACATTTTCTATTTATCTATTTCTGTTTACAGAATATGGTAGCTGTAGCAATTCAGAGACAGGAAAACCAAACAGCGGTGGCTGAATTTGTCTTAATTGGATTCTCAAATTCTTCACAGCTTCAAAAGTTATTTTTTGTAATGTTTTTACTTGTTTATATAAGTACTCTGCTTACAAATCTGGCCATTCTATTAGTAATATATTTAGATTCTCACCTACACTCACCAATGTATTTTTTCCTGATGAACTTGTCACTGATTGACATTTCTTTCACCTCAGTTACATCTCCAAAGTTGTTAACAATCTTCCTAGCAGAGCACACCAGGATATCATTCAGTGGGTGTATGACCCAGTTATATTTTGTTTCATCATTCACAAGTGCTGAATTTTATCTACTTGCAGCCATGGCTTATGACCGCTATGTTGCAATCTGCAATCCACTGAGATACATGGTGACCATGGACTTAAAGGCCTGCGTCCTGTTGGGAGCCATTTCGTGGGCACTTGGTTTCCTTGATACTCTTCCATTTCTAGTCTTAGTGTGCAGGCTCTCATTCTGTAATTCTAACACAATAAATCATTTCTTTTGTGATCTGAGGGCTCTTATTAAACTTTCATGTGATGACACACTGGTAATGGAAGTGCTCATCTATGTAGAGGGAGTGTTTATTGGATTTGTCCCCTTTCTTTTAACTCTCACATCGTACATGTACATAATCTCCACGATAATAGCGATTCGCTCTCCCTCTGGAAGATGGAAGACCTTTTCCACCTGTGCTTCCCACCTTATTGTTGTCATTATATTTTATGTAACTGTCATGTGCACTTACATGGTACCTACCATGTCCCATCAACAATATCAAAACACACTGTTTTCTGTTCTATACACAACTTTTATTCCATTGTCTAATCCATTAATCTACACACTAAGGAACAAAGATGTTAAAAGGGCACTAAAACATTTTATGGTACAAAGGTGTGCCAGTCCATAACAGTATTATTATTAGCAAAAAATGGAAATTGTGGAAAAGAAAGGCTCCATTACAATATAATTAAACAACAGATTGCATTACAATTTAAACATTTTTAGGAACAATGAAAATTCACAAGTAAAAAGATACACCACAGTCCTCAATTAGAGAAGGGCGATTAAAGAAAATGTGCCATGGAAGCAGCAGACTTAATATCCAAATCATAAGTAGTATATTGACCTATTTATAGCTATGCTATTTAGTAGAAATGTAGAAATGTGATACTGCTAAAGGGTGATTTGTAAATAGGGCAAGTCAATTAATCTATTTCTCTTCAAGCAATCTTGCAGTCAATTAATCTATTTCTCTTCAAGCAATCTTGCATAATCCAGACGTCACTTTAGTGTTTCATACCTTGGTTTCACAAGTAGGCTAATTTATGGGGTTTCATCAATTTTACAATGATACTCTCCCCAGAGTGAATTCGACATTCATGAAAAGCAGTTATGTCAATACAGCCAAATAAGCCAGTAGACCACAAATACTATGAATAAAGTGGTTTGGACCTGAAAGACATCAATATTTCAACCGTTTTGTCATCATTGTTTTGACACATGGTTTTTCACCTAGGTAATGCTTTGGAATTCACACTTGTGACAATCGAACTTACATATAAGTTTAAAGCGAAACTAAAACTTGTAGATTACAGACACACATTTTGCAGACTGTATGGTTGAGAATAGCCTGATCTATGAGATATAACCATTTCACAAATGTGTACAAGTTAAGTTGTTGATAGTGTTTTACCACAGTAAGGATTGGTGGAATTTATCCAGGGCCCCAACGTTGTACCAGAGGGGTGTAAACACATGAGAGATATGATCATGGTCTATTTGTTACACAAGAACACTCATGTTTAGGAAAGAGTTTTAGAATAGCCAACATACAGTTTCAACTGTCTTGAGTTGCTTCAAGCCTGCAAAATATGGGCATCTTCTAGTCCTGTCACTGAACTTAATCCAATAAGTTTGATAGTATCCTTTAAAAATTCCTTCTACACTTTCTTTATGGCTACTTCTGGTTTATCGGAAAACAATATCAAGATCCCAGTTTTATTAAGCAGTCTTGATTTGTTCAGCTAACTTTCAGGAGTGGGTTTCCAGCCACATCTGTTCCATATAATCAGATAATAATGAGGTTACCTCTCATAAAACCTGACAGTCCAGAATATCATTAACCAGAGCCCCATAAGACCTTTTTGCACAGCTGCACTTACATTTCTTTTTCCAGTCATCAAGACTAGGTTTTAGTAAGGATATCTAACATTGTGAATGACAAATCTGATGAAGGAAAGTTCAAGCTGCATTGATAGAAGATATTTGCTTTGAAAATTGGTAGCAATCTGGTATTATGCTTTTTTAAACATTTCCTACCAAGGAATTGAAACAGAATTTTTTTCCCACTGTCAGCAAAAACATGCAAAAAAACAACAATTGTTTGCTGCTTCAGTGTAGGCAGCTGATGTCAATGGTGATGTGATATGCAATGTTACCAGTCATGCCATTTAAGAAGCAACTTCTGATGAGAAATTAGATTCTCAATAGTAAGGATGGTTGCAAATATGCTCACTAGCAATCATAGTCTCGTAATACATTATTTATGATTAAAAGACAGAAGTACCACTTTCAAAAAATATTCTCTCTCTATCAATGTACCGCTCTAACTACATGTCGGCTGCTAGCAAACTGGACAAAAATGTTTCATTGATTTCATTCAGTTCATTGGTGATGTGCTTTCTACTGTGGTGTTATAAATGATTTAAATATTACATCTGTGTGCTTATGCACGTGTCTGTGTACATGTGTGTGTATGCATGTGTATATAGCTAATACAGACCACAACCATATGGATTGTCAAGAAATGTATTCCTGGAGATTAAGGAACTTATACTTAAATATGCGTCATTTACCATTCCAGGAATTCAGATTCCTGGCATAAGTAAATGGAATTACAACCACAACAGGAGCTATCATATGACGTTCCTGGCAGTATGCCTGGACACCTGTGCCTGGCTGTGCTTTCCAAGGATAGGATCACATATTTCTCACAAAAAAGCTTTACATAATTCAAACACCTAGTATTGTACCACTATGTGTTCCATAAAGTTATTCAATCACAATTGTCAGCACCACACAATGTTAACACTTGCTGGTTGCATTGTGACGTGCAATGGAACCTTCTGTATGTATAAAGGTGACGTCGTGGAATGCCAATGACTCTTTCCCAGTCAGCTGATCGCCTGACAGCTGCGCTCCTTGCCGGCTGCTTGTGGGCCTTTTGGTAAATAAATAAATAAGCCTTAAACACTACTTACATCTTCAGAGCTTTATTTATTACCCTCCGATACTTCACCTTGGTAGCTATTTTACAGAGTAGACAAGCGTAATTTGGGAAAATGTGTACAGTGTTTAGCAGTAGCAAAAGAGCTAAAAAGTCAAAACACAACACAATAAAAACCCCACACCCAATCCATTTTAATAGACAAAATGACACCAAAATCTAAAAAATCTAATAAGGTGAAACAGAGATTAGAATGTTTAAATATTTAAGGCAAAACTACTAAGAAGAAGTAAAATGCTATTTAGTTGTCCACGCTCATGGATCACCGGGACTGAAGAGTGATTTCAGGCTGACTGCAATATAGGGTATGTCGGATACACCAAGCGGGCTGGCCAATGAAAGATTTTACCTTCTGACTTAGTCTTTGAAATGGAAGTCATTATCATCCTGTGGGCAAGGTTGCAGGCTGTATCCATTGATGTCCTCTCAAAGCCAGATTACGGTTGAACAAGGTGTCACTCAAGCTGGTTTAGTTAGGAAAGCTCAGAGTGCTAAACATTCAAATTTCACGTCAGGTGGATTTGTTTTGCAGATTCGCTCTGTCAAGACATCAATCTTTAGAGTTAGTTTTTTTTTTTGGATAAAATCCTCCAGCAAAGCAAGCCTGAAGATGTACTCACCAAAGTCCTTCTGAAATCAGACACCTTTGCTGTGAAGTCCTGCTCGTGCTCTGGATGTCTTGAAAGTCTTAAAAAAGTCAGAACGTTTCAGAGCTTCTAAAGCAGTTCCACTTGGTTATTTCCAAGACTCTCAGGACAACAGGAAATGCCCTTAGGAGCTAGGCTCACTCATGAAGAGGCCACCAACAAGGTTCAGTCTATTTCTCCTTGCTACTGGACAGCTGGGCACTTTAGGAAAGAGGACCCTTGATGCTTGTTGTATCCGGTAGCCACACAGGAGGTCAACCATCTGACCCTTAGAGTCTACTTCTTAGTCCTGAGTCCAGGTTTGGAGCAGGTCCAGTGCTTCTAGTCTCCCTACAGGCCTCAAGCAACAAGTCAAGTCTTCTTATTTTCATCCATAGATCCAGGGAGAGTTCTGATGAGATGTGGGCGAGGTAATACATTTGTAGGATTTATTAGCTTGTGGATGGGGGTGACTTATGGACACTCCCTAACTAACAAGGGAAGAATTCCAAGGGGCAACCCTTCACAGTTTTCCAGCATATTTTGTTTGCCTTACTGCAAACTATGCCACAGTGCACCATTTCAAGAAAAAGCCAAGGTTGTGTTTATGGACATTAGCAGTTCCCTCCCCCCAGTTAAAACAAACTGGTTCTGGCACCAGCTTCCCCTCCCACTAAGCTGGTGCCAAGCTGGCTACAGAGAGCCCAAGAAACAAAAGGGTTCTCTTTCAAAGGTAGCCCTTTGCACTTAACTATGAATGGACATGCCTCACCTCAGTCCCTTTCAAGTTAATGAAGTTCCTGAGCCTTCTATAACTGCCCTTCCTGAATGACATGTGTCACATACCTCACACTCAGGTCTACCTGCCAAAAGACCTAAGCCATTGTTTCCTCTCTGGGAGAAGGTTTGAAACCTTGATAAGGGGAAGCACGATAGGCTAGGCGCTGGCAGGCTAATGCTAATTACCCAACTTTTTCAAAGTTACTATTCCTAAATATTGAATACATTTCTGATTTTACTACTGAGTTAGATATGTAATACGCAAACCAAACCAAATATCGCAGAGTTATGATTTTGATGTAACTTTGTTTTTTCTCCTAAGACACCTACAGCCTCAAAGGTGCCCGATTGCGTTGTTGAACAGACCGGAGTTCATCCGACATTGCTCTGGAAATGGAACTGAATAACCTCCTGTCATTGGATCCAGCCCAGCTATTAGGATGCAAACACAATTTTGTACTGGAGGGGTTTCTTACAGTACGAAAACTATGTTTTAATGCTTTTCCCATTTTTTATGTGTACTGTACAAAGCATTACTCAAGAAAAGGGGGAAGTAGGTATAAATGAAAACATTTCTGCTTATTATGTCTCCCTCGGGAAGACTCAGGATTTATTTGCAAATCCCTTTGCACATTACTTTGTATATAGGATTTTCAATCAAAACCCAAGGGTGGTTGCATGAGATCACCCAAGCACCACCCATGAAATATCCCCTTGCTGCACAAGTAATGCAAGGCAGTGCAACCTTGCTTTACTTTGGGTTAAATAGTGATTAGCGATGAAGTTTAAATCCGACCCAAACACATTGCCTATGGTTTGGATTAGAAAAGCAATGTATACTCAATGCAATGCCTTTGTATATTTAGGCCCAGGTCTACTTAAGGCTCAGAAAAGCAGCATCCACTACCAAAACTGGTAATCCTTACGTGTGTTGCTGAAATATGAATGTTCATCATAATTGGTATAATTTACTTACCTTTTGTCCTCTTTCTCCCTTACATCTGGTTCTGTAAACCTGTCTCTACAACATTGAGACAGAGTTGTGCCATACCTCATCTTAGATGATTCACTTCCTGAAGAGTGAGATTGTTAGACCTGTCAGCCCTAGGGTGGTCTTTCCCTATTTTTTTCCCCCTTGCCTCATTTTTTCCCACCTTCTTTTTGTTGGCCTTAGGTCTCCGGGCACCTTCCCATTGCTAATCAATGCTAAGGTGCAGGTGCTCTCTTCCCCCAATATGGCTGCCACTGACCCCTGCTACTGCAGCGTGGTCTTTTTAGACGCACTCTAGTAGCCAGGAGCTGGCTGGATCCCCTAAACCTTGTTGCAACACCAGCCTGCCTTCCCTGCCCATAGCTAGAATGAGGAAGCTCCTGGAACCTTCTGGAATAGGGGAGTGGTCACCAACTGCCATCTCAGAGAGTGGTCACCTGACTTGGGACTATAAAAGAAAAGGGAGGGAAACTTTCCAGTCAGTTGGGGCATCACTGACCTGGGGGACCCTATGCAGGAGACTTAGGCGGTAGGGCCTAGTCAGGAACCTATACCACTGGGGGGGACAGGGTTTAGGCGCTGCCCACCAAGCTGCGTGAGGAACACTGAACTAGTCCACTGATCTGGCCCGGCGGAAGGGGAACCCAGGGACCCCCTGAAGTGACCTGCTGAGGAAAGCCTTCAACTCAAACCCCCCTCTCCTCAAGAAACCAAGAATCTACTTCACAAGGGTGCAGGAACAAACAAGCGCCGAGAAGACCCCCTTTCTGTGCCCCCAAGGACTACTGGGAATCAACCAGGTACTGGGCTGTGCCACTCTGTCTTCACCTGGGCCCCTGCGCTGTCCTGCCTGGCCCCCTTTGCAGTTCTGCCTTGCCTAAACTGCTGGCTAAGCGCTCTCATTGCCCTAGCGTTAGCCACTGAACTGCCTGCTAAGCGCTCTCATTTACTAGCGCTAACCCCTGAAATGCCTTTCTGCCTAAACTGCCTCACCGAGCTGAGTTGCCGCATCAGCGCTCCCCTCTGTGCCCTTGGGGAAGTGCTGGACTCCTGCACCCTGTTGCCTGTGGAAGCGCTACTGTCACTCGAGCGCTGTGCCCCTCCACTCACCGCATATACATTTCTTATGGGGTAACCCAGTATCCCTCAGAACCTGGGCAGTACATTTTCAGTATAAACAATTTATTTATTTATTTATTTAATTTCTTATATAGCGCAAGAATCGATCCTGTCGGGATATCTCCGCGCTTTACTCACAAAGGTGGTGAAAAACAGAGTCATTGCATATGAACTGCGATTACAGAGGGGGACAACAGTTAGTTATACTTCCATGAACAGATTAGTTTTTAGCATTTTTCTGAATGATAAGTGATTAGAGATCTGTCTGAGGCTAAGGGGCAGGTTGTTCCCCAAAGTCGGCCCCACTGAAGAAAGGCCTCGGCCACCTTGTCTGGTCTTTTTGATAAAAGGGGGTTTAAGCAGATATTGATTGCTTGACCGCAGATCTCGGTCCGGTTTGTAAGGCTGTAGTTTTTGGGTTAAGTAGTTGGGGCCGTTTCCAAACAGGCATTTATGGACAGTGCAGCAGATCTTGAATTTGATGCGTTGGCGTATTGGGAGCCAGTGTAGTTCTATCAACAGGGGTCTAGAAGATGTTCTTGAGGGAGCATTCAGAATCAGTCTGGCCGCCGTATTCTGAACCACCTGTAATCGATTGATGGCGTCCTCATTAGCTTGTATCAGAAGCCCATTGCAATAGCCTAATCGACTCATTACAAGGGCCTGTACAATGGTCTTTCTGTAGGTGTCCGGTAAAAGAGGGAAAACTCGCCTGAGTAGGCCAATGGTGTGAAAACAGGCTCCTGCAATCACATTTGCGTGTTCTTTTAGGGTTAAGTTTTGGTCCAGTTTTACACCCAGATTTTTGACGGTTGGTTTTGGGGAGGGTACTGGTCCCAAGTCCTGGGGCCACCAGTCGGGAGACCAGAGTATACTAGCTTTCCCAAAGAGCATCACTTCTGTCTTCCCGACATTACACTGGAGGTAATTGGAGGCCATCCAGTTTGAGACAGCCCTCATACCTTCCGCAAATTTTCCCTAACATTAGAGTTGAGGGAATGGAAAGGGTAGAGGAGTTGAGTGTCGTCGGCGTAAGACACTGGTGTGAATCCGTACTTCCTCACAATCTCAGCAAGGGGGGCCACATACACATTAAATAATGTGGGGCCTAGGCATGAGCCCTGTGGCACCCCCTTCGTGAGAGCCCTAGAGATGGAGTGGTAGGGGCCTAGGCTGACAGATTGTGAGCGGCCAGAGAGGAAGCTTTCCAGCCATGCAAGCGCCTGACCTCCAATGCCTACTCCTTGCAGTCGGCTCAACAAGATTTTATGCGACACAGTATCAAAAGCGGCTGACAGGTCTAACAGCACCAGAATCATCGAGCCTCCTCTATCCTGTGACATCTTGATGTTATCGGTCACGGAGAGGAGTGCTGATTCGGTGCTGTAGTTGGGCCTGAACCCAGATTGAGATTGGTCCAGGCCCCCTGTCGCTTCTATGAAACTGGAAATCTGGGTGTTAACAAATTTCTCTGCCAACTTACTCAGGAGGGGCAAAAGAGAGATTGGGCGGAGGTTGGAGAGTTCCGTCCAGGAAGAAGTGGTGTTTTTACGTATCGGATTCACTACTGCCTCTTTCCACTGTTGCGGGAGTTTACCTTCTTTAAAGGAGAGATTGAGGATTTTTTTTGATGATTGGGCATAATGATCTGCTCAGGTTGTTAGTCAGTCTGGCAGGGAGAAGATCGTGAGGGGAGCCAGATTTCATGTTGCTCAATAATGATAGAATATCACTCTCCGTGACTTCTGGAATGACATTGAAGATCTCTGTGGGAGTTTCTTTACATGAGGTACTAAGGTCTTCCAAGTTATTAGGATGTTTGGCCAGTATTTTATTGTAGATCGTGTCGATCTTTTCCTCGAAAAATTGAGAAATACTATTACACAACTCTTGAGAGAAAGTGTCAGGGCTTTCGCAAGCCAAGGGGTCGGTAAAAGTCTTGAGGATTTTATATAATTCTCTAGTAGAGTTGCCGGCTTCATCAAGCTGGGACAGCAAGCAGGTTTTTCTTGCCTTTTTAATGTTTTTATAGTAGGTAGATATTGCCTGTTGATAAAGTTCCTTGCTGGCGGGGGAATGATTCTTTCTCCATTGTTTTTCCAGCTTTCTGCATTTTTGTTTCTCTATTTTTAGTGTTTCAGTGTACCATGTTTCTTTTTTGGTGGTCGAGGGTTGTTTGACTATCTTTTGTGAAGCTAAAGAGTTTATGGTATCCAGAAGGGTGTTGTTTAGTTTGGATAGAGCGTATTCAATGTTATCAGAGTCAGAAATAATTGGCTCTCTCCAGACTTGCTCAAAGGAGTCCGGGGTAATTTTATGCCATGATCTCCGTTTAATGGTCAAAGTAATAGGGGGATCAGAAGGTTTAGCAAGTTGTAAAAAGGAAAATTCCGGCATGCTATGATCGGACCAGTTAATAAGTTTGGGGGGGTGGCAATGTATAGAGGAATGGTTGGTAAATATTAAATCCAGAGTATGACCTTTTCTATGAGTGGGGCCACAGTTTCTTAAATGGAGACCTAAAAGAGCAAGGTCGGCTAGAAGGAGTTTGGTGTCAGAGTCTTCAGCTACGTCTGCATGAAAATAAAAATCTCCGAGTAAGATAACATTTTTTTTTGCTCTCATATGTGGGGCTAGTATTTTGGTAAGGGCTAGTGAAAAGCCAGCATTGGGGCCCGGAGGGCGGTATACTAGGGCGCCTCTCCAATGGTCCTTAGTTCTGGTATTAATTTTAAAAATCATTATTTCCATGGTGGGCAGAATAGTTTGTTCCAACATTGTAATATGGAGTTTTTCTTTGTAGATAATGGCGGTTCCTCCACCAGTTTTTACTGGGCGGTCCTGTCTTAAAATTTTATATCCTTGAGGGATACCCAGAGTTATAGATGGAACAGTATGGGGCTTCAGCCAAGTTTCCGTAAGGAAACATACTTCTGGTTTGAGACTCTGAATGGTATCCCAGATCTCGACATGGTGCCGGGGAAGAGATCGAACATTTAAAAGAAAGCCTTTCCAGCCTTTTGTTTTAATGCTAGTATCGATGGCCCTTGTGAAACCAGTAATAATGGAATCAGAAGTAGCTTGGAATCTACATAGAGGACAGGAAAACGGGCCTTCAGGAAATGGCCAGTTACCGGAAGCACACCTCAGTTGTCCCTGAGGTCGAAGAGCTAGTAGGGATTGTGGGGTGTACTTGAGGCGTGTGTCCTGTGTAAAGGCCATGGTAAATAATAGAAAATATAGAAAATAGGGTAGAGTGAGTGGCCCCTGGCCCCGTCCAGACGCGGACGGGCGCAGACGGGCTTCTCTCTGGTGCGTCTCAGGCGCTTCGCTGCGCGCGACCGCTGCGCGTTCTCTGTGACGAGGGGGCTAAATACCCCTCAGCATGCAGCAACTAGAGCACTAACCGCTCACTGTAGGCGGAAGTGACCTGGCTCAATGGTTCTGTCGGGTATGAACCTAGTTGCCTTAAATCATGTATGAACTTTTTAAAGTCTTACAACCAATGCTTCATCATATTTTACATCAAATGAGATTATTTACAAGAGATGAATCAGTACATGCAAATCCAAACAAGCAAAAAGAGAATGAAGGGTCATAAAGGTTTTAATCACTAAGTCTGCTTATTCATAAATCGTTTTTTATCGAGACCCCATATAAATGCATAGAAAATAAATCAGTCATCACATGTTACTTTACAATAAACGGCGCAGCTAAAGAAGTGAGTGAATTGTGACAATTTGTGCATAAGTGATACAAAAATAGGTGACTTATTGTCATGTGGCGGCTGTCCGCCGTTCCGGGCGCCACAGGACACATGCAGGCTCCGGGAATACTCACTTCCGGCCGGAAGTGGTGTCCCGGTCTAGTCCTCCGCCTCGCTAAACACTTCCGGGGGACTACGCATAAAAGCGCGAAGCACCGCCGGATCGGTGCTTCTGATTCCGGAGTAGTGCACGGAGCCCAGCAGACGACGGAGGACGTTTACTTCTGCTCCTGTTGACCCCTGAGGTTCCGCTGCACGACGAGTCACGGTAACGCCTTCCTGAGCCTGTGCGCGTTACATGACTTTTCCTTGCCACTTGTTTTCATTCCTGAACAGCGTGTGGTGCGTTGGCCTGTGCTTCCTCTAGCCCCTAGTCCTCGGACTGCCTTGCGGATCACTGCCACTTGCACCTCTTGCTGAGCGCTGAGAGCGCTGTTATACGTTTTCATTGGGACCCGGATTGACCCATTCCCTGGCAGCAACGCAGGAGCGCTGTTGCATCTTTTCCTTGAGTTGCCCTTTGTTGTTAGGCAGTGGAGCGCTGCTGCATTCTCAGTTAGTAAGCGCAGGAGCGCCTATCAATCCATTTGCAGGTTAGTACTAAAAACGTATCTACAATAGTAACCGGAGACCTCGATGGAGAACACCCGCGAGCGGGCTCACTAGCGGACTTGAATATTGCCTGAATCGATCGCCGAATACAATGCGGTAGATTTCTGATTAGTGATGAATTATACATCAATAGACACCGAGAAGGATTCAATCGCCAAATTACAAGCGACCGGCTCTCCCTCAATAACTCCAAGAACCAATGTATACCGTGAATCACGCCAAGTAACACAAGCTTGATTCCTTTGGAAATATCTATAAAAAATAAATAAATAAATAATCTATAAAATATCTATACTGGATTAATCTTCTGATACGATGACAACTCGACAGATACGTTTTTAGTACTAACCTGCAAATGGATTGATAGGCGCCCACACCCTTCCCTACGTTCCTGTCCTGAGGAAGACCCGCTCGGACCCACAAATTAGGCGTCAATAGGGTCGAAACGTCGACGATACAGGATTATAGGACCAGTGGACAGAATCCAGGATACTAAAGCTAAATAATTTGGCATACTGGACTACATGAATATTGAACTTTGAAATAGCTGGCCTATTAAATTGCTTTCCCTCTCCCCTCGTTTTCACTCACTTGTATATAAGTCACCTATTTTTGTATCACTTGTGCACAAATTGTCACAATTCACTCACTTTGTTTGCTGGGCCGTTTATTGTAAAGTAACATGTAATGACTGATTTACTTTCTATGCATTTATATGGGGTCTCGATAAAAAGCGATTTATGAATAAGCAGACTTAGTGATTAAAACCTTTATGACCCTTCATTCTCTTTTTGTTTGTTTGGATTTGCATGTACTGATCCACCTCCGCTCACCGCTGCTGCCCGGGTCCTCTGAAGGTCCCGATAGCATGGTCGATCCACTCCCTGGCCTGGGAGACGACTGGCGCTGCTTCGCGCCACCGCAAAGTACCTCTGAGGCCGTCATCACCGCCGTGGCCCGCGCTGGTCTGTGCCAACTGCAGCTGCTTCTGGTGCTTCCCCGGCGGCCCTCGGAGCCAGGAGAGGGCCGCCGCATCGCGGAGGTAGGCCTCACTAGACCCAGTGAGGCGCCCGCACTCTCACCACATGATGGGAGCGCCCGGCCGCGTCGCAGGCCGCGCCCCAGCCTTTGCTAGCCCGTGATTGGCCACCCCGGCCGCACCCCTCTCGCCGGCCGCGCTGCGATTGGCGGCCGGCGCTTTCACTTTGCTCCCTCGCCTCAGTGGTCCCGGGGCCTCAGAAGCATCTGGAGGCCCGGGACTCTGCCGAACACCGCACCTGAGGGCTAAGACAAGAGCACGAGCCTTCCCCTTCACTGGAAGCCTACGCAAGGGCCCCAAGCGGGCCAAAGATCACAAGGTAAACCTCGGGGGGAGTAGGGCGGCCGCAAGAGTGAGCGCGGGGCCTCCAGTGAGACAGGAGGAGGCCCGAGGCCTCCCCTCCCCTGGGAAAAGCCGTTATTGGGCCCTGTTGGCCCCACTTGACTGCCGCAGAGTGAGCAAAACCCCAGGGAGGAGGGCGGAAGGGCCCGGCAGGCCCTGAGTTCGCCCCTCCCTGGGGAAAACTGTTACTGGGCCCCGTCGGCCCCAATTGTGTCCGCAGCACTCCCTGAACTGGGCTAAGACTCCGGTATGCCCCTGGAGCCGGGGCTAGATAAGTTAACGGGGGAGAACACAAACTTTCCCAGGCAGTAGCCCGAGGAGGGAACGAGAGGCAGTAGGATACTGGGAGAAGGTCAGCCTCCAATCAAATGTAGTGAACACAATAGAGACCGCTCCCCGCTAGAGACCAAATTAGATTCACAGTGAGGCGCCTAGTGATAGTGAGGCATCTCACAAAAAGTGATAGACTGGCATCAGACACCACCAGGTGTCATGCTTCATCATCTGCCAGTCCTCGAACAAATACTTCTTGACCAGGAATGGAACTTCATTACACCACAGCATTTTGTGATGGAGTGCGCAGAAATAGCGCTTACAGAGAACTATTTCAAATTTGATGACATTATATACCATCAGATACAAGGCACGTCGATGGGGAGCACTTTTGCTCCCAGTCTGGCGTGCCTTTACGTCCATCAATTCGAAGTAGACAATATCTTCACAGATAACAACCCATTTTCCACTAAACTGAAAACCTGGAAAAGATTCATAGATTATTTTCTCATAGTATGGAATGGTACGACTCCGGAAGCACTTCTGTTTGTAGAGTGGGTCAATAATATCGATCCTCATCTAAAATTTACTCACAAAATAGATAAAAATCATGCAATTTTCTTGGATTTAGACATTGACCTTACCCCGGAATGTATATGGACTAAAGTCCACAATAAACCAATAGATAAGAATAGTCTGCTACTATTTGAAAGTTATCACCCCAAATCCCTGAGACAGAATCTCCCTGTAGGCCAGTTTCTGAGAATACGAAGGAACTGCTCGGAAATAACAGACTACAATACACAAGCAGCGGATCTAGAGAACAAACTTTTGGCCAGGCACTATCCAAAAAAACTGATCACCAAAGCCAAGAAACGAGCAAAAAACAACCACTGTGAATCCCTTTTGGAAACTACACATAAGGAGAAAGCGGACAGACTCGTGTGTGTGACAACATTCACCCCGGCTTCAAACAGGGTTCAAAATATCATCAGGAAGAAATGGCACATTCTAAACACAAGCCAGAAAGAATGGGCACAACCACTTTTTGCTTTCAAAAGGAGTCACAATGTTAAGGATGAAGTAGCGCATACGAAGAATATAACAAAAGAAAGAGAAAACCAACTGACACTTTGGGGCCACCAATGACCTGTTGGTCATTATCCATGCGGGGACTGCGTTGCATGCCAATTCACCAACATGATGAAAGAAGTTGACATAGGCACTAACAGACCATGGGTGCTAAACAATTTCAGTAACTGCAACACTGACAATGTGATATACTTGTTAACTTGTCCCTGCAAGAAGATGTACATTGGTATGACAACGCGGAAAGTTAAGCCTCGTATCAATGAACACCGCAGCACCTTCAGGTGCAAGAAAGATAACACCAAGTTAACCAGACATTTCCTTGAGATGAATCACACAGAATGTGATCTAAAATGGACAGTACTTGAAGTACTAAAGAGAAGAGAAACCAATCTCTCACATGCCCTTCACACAAGAGAACAACTATGGGTATATAGACTCAATACCTCAAAAAACGGCCTTAATGATGACATACCATGGCTCCAAATGAATTGAAGAACAGTATCCATGAGCCTTGGTTCCAGTAGTGCAGTGATGGTCTGTTATGTGATCCGAGTCACGATAATTACATTCCACTCTGACTCAGGTAGACCCCTGTGATCGCTATACACATACCAATCGCAATACTCTTGATCATTGGAGGCTTAAACTTTAAACCTAAAATATGATCAAATGACACACAGGCGTGGTATGAGGTACAGTGAGATCTTCTTACCTCTAATTGTACCCGTTATCACCTACTTTCATCATGCGGGCTCACAAATATATATGGGTAAACATCCAACATGTTGAGTGGAGTTTAACAGTCCTGGTAATAATATAATATATTTTTGTACAAAACCCAATTTGGTCGACGTTATAATGCACACCACTACACCGTCCCTTCTGAATAGGACTATATGTTGAATACGTCAGCTCCATTGAAATGCCACCCGACAACCAGGGTTTACAAGCAGAACGCGTGAGGTGGCATACATGTGACACGTCACGCGGTCTCTTCTATTCAATAACACATGAGTAATCGCGTCTCCCGGTCACCATGGTTAAAATATGGTACACAGCGTGCATGTGACGCGACACGTGGTTACTTCAAGCCAATCACGCGCTAGGAGCATGCCTAATTAGGCACGCCAGGCATACTACTGCTGGACACCGGTTACCGCTAGGTGCTAGTTATATGCAACAGTTTACCTATGGATGGGGCTTTGTTTAGGCCCCTTTCCAGGCATGTGCACGAATGAGGTAGGCTCCCAGGAGGGCTTACTTGCAGACACAGGAAACCCGACGTCACTAACACGCTCACACTCAGCTGTAGCCTTTTAATGATCAGCTGGAGCCCTTCAATGATTTCGCTGACTTGGGGCATGACAATAAAAACCGCCTACCGCGGAGCCATTGCATCGCCGGGGAGGTGGAGAGATGCATACTGTAGGTGATCGGACGGAAACTGTTCCTTTAATCAGTGAGTCTTGAAATGCTGCTTTTCAATGGCTCGCAAGTATACAACAGCGATTTGACTATCTAGATTCTCTTAAGCTCAGTATATACCATACATCGTCTTCTTTCTCCAGCATAGTGTGACCACGGGGACTTTCCGAAAACTCCCCCCTCCTAATGGGCAAGTCGTCCTTCTTGAAGGGTAAGACATATAACTTGGAAGTCTCTCCACTTTTCAGCATAATTACTGATAACTGGTCCTTTCTTTTTTCTTTTTTCTTTATTGAATTAAATTCCACAGTATTAATTTAGAATGTGGATTAATGTATTCATAAACCCTCAGACCAAATTCTATTGATCACAAGTTGCCAATAATATGCCTTTTATTCTTGTATATATTGTCACAGGTTAATGGACCCAGCCAGTGGAGAGTGATTAGTGATCAGACCTACACAGTGGTACTGCCAACAACGTTTGGTAAGATTGGAGCCCCCTTTAATCTGGTCCTGACGAAAGCCACATACCCATAGGGACAACTGGCAGAAACATTTTGACCTATTTCTTAAAATAATCTCACAGCGGTGACGGGATGATAGAATCCTTATTCACCGCACTTTCCATTTTAATTCCACACAGTCTCCCTTTTGAATAAAGAATTTATGGGTGCACTGTGATGGCTTTTTAACTTTCACTTTTCGGGCCCCCACTCACTTAGAAGTGCATCCCTGTCTCCAGGTGCATGCCCGCCCTCCACCAAACGCGGTTTCTGGAGGGCGAGGACTGGCAGACACCTGGTGGTATGTGATGCCAATCTATCACTTTTTGTGAGATGCCTCACTATCACTAGGCGCCTCACTGTGAATCTAATTTGGTCTCTAGCTGGGAGCGGCCTTTATTGTGTTCACTAGATAAGTTAACCCCTGCCTGGGGTAAAGTTAAAGGCGCATTTAGCTTTATACATAATTGACCTGAATACTGAAAGGTTTTACTTCTGCTAATTAACGGTTCTACATTTAATAAAAGGTCATCCCAACCTAATGAGACGCCTGTTCTCTTACAATGAGATGTTGCTTGATCTTTACTTATCTTTGCCAGATGAAATGCGTACTTTTTGCCTAATGGAATGTTAGCTTTTGCCTTATGCAAAGTTGAGGAAATGCTGACTAAATACTTTACATGAGGGGACGTTATTCCTGCTAAATGACATGTTACTTGAATGTCTCTCCCATGAATTCCTTGCAGGTGCTGGTTCCAGAATATGATGATTGAGTGTCTTTTTAATGAATTCCTTGCAGGGGCAGGCTTCATTAAATGTTTATGGTCATATGCTACAGTAAATATTGAATTGCTCCCCTGATGAAATGCTTTGAGGAGTTAATGTATTACGTAATTGAATAACCTGCATTTTATTCTAGATAAAAGCTAGTGTTTTAATCCCACTCACTGGTGTGGTCTCAGTCTTTGCGTGCATTTATTGTCTCAGTGGATGTGTGTGCTGTGTAGTCACTTAACACCTAAGCTTCGGGTGCCTACCTGCTCGGACCAAGCTACCCCCCGGGGAACTGGTGACCCCAGTTCCAACAGAGATCCAGTCCAGTTTTTACCTCTCTCACACCCCTGCCCTGTTCCCACCAGATCCCTAACATAGATGGTAGCTCCACCTTCCCCTCTCGTGTATGGGTTCAGAAACGTTCTGTGGGTCTACTTATTGAGAAGCTGACATCTTCACCTGCTTTTGAGTGTTGGTCTATTGATGGGCCACTGTACCAAGGCCCACACAACTGCCTTGCTTTGGAAACATCATGGACCCTTCTGCAGCATCACATAGTTTATTGGTCTCAAAAGATAGCACTTTCTAGTCAGTCTTTGATGAATCTGTACCGCACGGAATCCCATACTATGCTCCACACAAACCAATGAGAGAGCATCTTCAGGACAAATTCAATTTCAAATCGTATCTACATCTCTAAAAATAAAGCACATCAGTGGTTTTTGGCCCTGTGCTGTTACCACCCCCTCTGGCAGCTTTACTGGGTTTTAACCTTCCTATTATTCAGTGCTCAGAAATGTCTGCATTATGCAAAAGTTGTGAAATGTTATGGAAATGTTGCATTAAGCAATTTTATGTAATGTTCGGAAGGAGGAGATTGATTTAAACAGAAAACCATTTTCACTGAGAAATATAACCTGCTCGAAATATTCTCCTATGCCATTCTCACAGAATAACAAGGACAATATAGTGAAACAACCCTAGCTTTGTAGTTGCCAAAGCAGCTTTCATTTGCTATCACTCTGGGATACTGCATAAAAACCTAAGGGGTATTGAGATTGGAGAAAGTAAATATTCACACAATAGCAAACCATCATAACACTTGAATACATCAAGATTTTTTTTCTTCTAACAAATTTCTGCTAAGAATTTTGCCAACCTGCTGAAGAACTCTTGAGTTGAAGGGCAGGCTGTTAGAGATCAGAGGTCTGCCAAAAATTAGCTCTCACCTTTCAATGGATAACCCACAGCTAGCCATGACCAAGAGAGCAATTTCTTGACCAAAGATTTCAACAGCTAGTTCCAATCAGAAGCCCAATCCTATCTTTGTTTGGAAACTATTGATCAGGTTTTGGCTAGCCGTGGTTGTCCTAAGTGAAGGTCCGTCTGGTGATTACTATGATTCCAGCATCCTCAGGTTCTGTAAAGGATGTTTGTGCCATTGTGGTTGATAGGATAAACCATGCAGGAGATACAGAAATTAGCCACTTTCCTGACTTCTTGTTAGGACAAGCTCAAAAATGCAGGCTGGACCAGTGTACTAAATCGCTTAGTTGAACAATTGACCAACATCTCACAATGCTTCACAAAATTTACAAAAACAGCCTATTTACAATTGTTTTTAGCCATCCCAGCTGCAGGAAAATGCAAACTAAATAGCTCAGGAGAAAAATCTAACTTCTGACAAGAGATCTGAAAAATCGAAAGGTAAGACTTTAAGAAAAGCATTTTCCTACCAAGTTCTAAGAAAATAGAAGCAATTACCCAATTATCTTAGAATCATCGGGAATCTGTTGCCTTTACAAAATAGACTAAAAAGAAATTAGTTAGAATGTAACTAAGTATCTAAAATGGCTGAGTCACCTTTATCAATAGTTTTTATTGGCACTTGTGTTGGCATTTTTTAATCGTGAATGGGTCAGGAGTCCAAATGCTTCATTATATGCTATTCAAGTACCTTTAATAAGTGAGAGAATTCTTTCTAACAGTTTTTGTTGAACTTCTGCATATGTGGAATTAGAAAGCATTCCACTAGAAGTTATGTACAATATCATTATCCATACAGCATGGGGTAAACAAGCTTTGCAAACACTGGAAAATGAGTCTGGGATCCTCATGTGATCACAGTGTAAATTCTAGTTAGGTCCAGAATTTTACAATGAACTGAAAGTCATGCAGAGTGGTCATTTTTTACAGTTTCCAATACTCCCACAGTTTTAAAATGTGAGACATTTATAAATGCCTGTTATATGAGCTATCCCCACCCCGTGGTGAAAGGCTCCTTTCCATAGTCAATCAGACTCTGGGCACCTCTGTATGGTTGGGCATTTAACATGATGAACTTAGCTGCCAATCACACCAAATACTCTTGGAGATATGAATTGTGAAAACTAACCTAAGCATGTGTTGGAGGCATGAACACATATAGAACAAATACATTAAGGATTTAAGATGCATAGCACCAGGGTCAGCTTTAGGGCAGTGTGACCCGTGCAGCCGCACTTGGTACTGACATGGAGGGGAGGGGGGGCGCTGTGTTTAAAGAAACTGTTACAAATCAAGCAGAAGCAGAGAATAACTTGAAAGTTTTAATTCAGATAATGCGGCACAGCAACACAGCATCTGGCTGGCAGGCAGGAACAATGGCAACTGACCTGGTGCCTAGCAGCAGTAAAGGTTCTAAGCATGGTAGTAAGAACACTGAAAGATGCAATGCATTTAAAGGGACATAACATAGATAGTAATTATATACACAGAATGTAACACATATCCCTTTTATAAAACAAAAGAAGAAGAAATAAAAAGAAATTTAAGTAACATAATCAGAAAATCTAGAAGGTGGAATTCTAGAGCGAACCGACGTTTTAACTCTTGAAGCAATGTCATCATTGGGATACAACTGTACATCAGGCTCAGAAACTTTTTGAAACGAAGGACATTTAGCAACACGTTTGATGTTCCATAACTTACCATCCTGAGTGATAACACTGTTGGTAAAAACTTTAACAATTTTCATGGGTTTACCAAATTTGTTTGAACATTTTGTGATGAAACCAGGTTTTTTAATCCTGACCCAATCCCCTATGGAAAAATTTGGCTCTTTGGTCTTCCACTTGTTGTCATACCATTCTTTAACTTTAGCTTGTTTGCATTCCACTTTTTGTGCAACATCCCTTAACAAATTCTCAGAGAAGGAAACATTTGAACATTTATCTTTTAACCACCATGGACAGATTGAGGAAGCTGGATCCCGCCCCTTTAACAACCGGAAGGGACTGACTTCAGTTGTTGAATGAGGAGTTATTCTGTATAACCAGAGTTTTTCTCTTAATAAATTCTTCCAATAAGAGCCCATTTTAATGACCTCAGAAACAAAACCCTTCAAGACTCTGTTAAACCGTTCAACCAAGCCATTTTCATGCTGTTCATAAAGAGAAAATAAAGAATGTTTAATATTAAGTTTTTTAAGGAAACTTTCCATCTCTAAAGAAGTAAGTTGCACTCCGTTATCAGTAACAAGGACTGACGGAGAGCCCTCTCTGGAAAATACCTCCTTGAAGAAATCAATCACGACGTTAGTTGAGACTGAAGGAACAAACCTGACTTAAGGCCACTTAGAGTGGTAATCCAAAAGAACCAAAGCATAACGAGAATCAACAGGAAGACACATAAATGGACCAGAAATATCAAAAGAAATCTTCTTCCAAGGTACACTTGGCCAAGTAGAAGTCTTCAAGGGAGGAACATTGACCTTTGTTGTAGATAAGAAGATGACTCCACAAGCAGGTGGGTGAAGCAGAAGCTTTATTGCAGCACAGGTATAGGTAGGTCAGCCCCCCGTCCAACCACAGCTCCAACTGCCAACCAGGCGAAGGAGAACTCCAGAACACAGAACCTAGGGAGAAATCTAGAGTGCTGGCTCAGGGAAGAAGCAAAGCACTGTACAACATATCTCCCCTCTTTGCAAGGAAAGAAAACACGGGAAACGGAAAGAAACACTAATGCACATAGTCATTCAAGTACATGGGTGGGCGACGGGAGCGAGAGCTCCTCAAACCAGCATCAACCAAGGAAGAAGAGGAAGAAACAGGGACACGAGATACAGAGGCAGGAACAAGAGAGACAGGAGCAGAATTAACCACAGAACCATTATGATAGGTACATAAAGATGTGGAGGCATCGCCACCACCCACCTCCCCCCGTTCAGTTGGCAAGGGGATGGGCACAGAAGAACCACCAGAGGACAGTAAATAACCATTACAACCATCACCCTGAGCAGGAAACAGGTCATCAGAAGAAGAATCTTTACGTTTCTGATAGAGTGCTACCCTACGGTAATTCCAACTTTCACCATTGGCCAGGACAATGAAGTGGGGAAAAACCTTCTTGACTCTGTAGGTGATGGAGCAAGGATTCGCATGTAAAGCGCCTTGCTCGTATGCAAACCCTTGTCTAAACCGCATAATAATATTAACACCATTGTTCGTCATTTATAAAGTGTTTTCCCAACACGCGGGTGTCCCCAGGATGCTTGCTTGTTTGTTTTTCCGTACTAAAACGAAGCTTGCACTTAAAATGGCCGCTTCGCTGAGATTCAGTCTGCGCATGCGTCGGTCATACCCATGTGATGTGACGCACTCGCATTCTGGAGGGATTCTGTGCTCATGCGCACTGATGCAAAATATGGCCGCTTGTCTCTCACCACGCTCTCTGCTTGCTACTGCTGCTTTAGCCTATCTGTCTTTTCGCACTAATCCATAATGCTATAGTCATTATAAAGTAAGGGTTGGTTAGATTTTATCATGGTATACAGTGCGATCATTTTTATGTATGATTTTAATTTGTTTTCGCTTACTTTTCATGTACCGCGTCTTTGTGGGATGGGGCATACATGAGCGACGCCATGCTGAGGCTCCTCTGAACCCTGTCAGCTGACCAGGGAGAGTCCTAACTGCGCAGAAGCTAAAACTAGCCAGCTGGCTCCTGGAGCCCGATGCGCCTGGGAACCCATCCCGAAGATGCAAGATTACACCTTGAATTGTCATACACTGTTGCTATATGCTGGACTCTTGCATTGTCTTCTGTATTCCTATGCCTGGGAACGTGAACCAGAGGGGCGGGTGTGCAAAACTGAATAATTATGATGGGAACGTTGAATTCTAGGAGGTGGTAATGACCGCACCACCTCTCCTGACCAATCACAATGTGGGAAACTGTCACTTGCAACATTAGTGGGTGGTCTGAGGGTCCCCAAAACAGTATAATTGCCCTAGTTTAGCTTAGAAAAATTGTCCGACTTGTCCGAGTAGCAGACCTGTCACTGACCCTACGATCTCAATAGGTGCTCATTCTGAAAGTGCTGCGGAGCACTTTGTCCATACTTTCCACAATCTCCTAAGGGGTGGAAAATCCTAAGTGCTGGCGAAGCACTTTGCTGGGGAATTCGAAAATCCAATCAGGGTTTCTGGCGGATTACTTGCAGGAGGGGGTAACGCAGGCGTTGCTGTCCGAAGCTGTGGGTGTTGGTCGTACCCTGGGAGGCCCAGTCCTTTGACCTGAACCTGAAGGGTATCCTGTCCTTACTGTCCGTGAGCTGTACCTGCTCGCATTCTGGCATTCCTTTTCTGAGGGTCCCTGTCCCCGTCTTCCCAACTGACCCGTGGCCAGGGTTGGTCTTCAATCTGAACTAGGTAATTATTGATTGTGGGTTTGCGTATCTCTCTCTCTCTCTCTCTCTCTCTCTTGTCTGATCTGTTAAAGCATTCTTACCTGTGTTATTGCTTTATTGCCATTGCAATTATATGTGTCTGAATTTTAGTTGGTTCCTTCTCTCCCCCTCTCCTTTAGAAATTCATTGATTTTATAAAAGTAATAGCATGTTCCCATTTTTCCCTGTCCTTTAGTGGATTGCAGTGAACTTAGCGAGAATAGTATAAACACTTAGGTTAAATACATGTTCTAGGTCTCATCCCCATTCCTACGTTCTAGTATAAAATTGCAGTGACTAGTTTTGTTCTAAAAACTTCTACCTTTAGTCTTCCCATATATCCTAATGGTCATAATTTTGATGCAAAGTTACCTATTGGTGTTGATTTTAATGTTTAATATATTATTCTGTGTATCGCTTATTATCTTGGCATCTTCTCTTTGAATTCTTATATAAAGTTTTAAACTTCATCAGGTGTCTGTGGTCATTTTACTGAATTGTGGAAAGTATTTTTCTGATTATAAAGAGTACTTGATGTTAGGCCTGTCTACTATTTTCCCTGATAGCTCTAGGTCCGTCGTAAGAGTTGTACCTGTGGTAAGTCGGGTACATGGTAAGCAGAGATAAATCCAAACTTGATTACTCTTAGCAGCGTGCAGGAGGAGAAATCCTCACCCGGTTCACCCAAACAAATTAGTGTGATAATAAAAGGTTTTTTTTCACGCCAAGGGCCCAGTGCGTGTAAAAGAATTGGTAACTCGGGTGACCTGGGGGAAACTGCGCGCTCTAGCAGTAATTTTCTGGCAGCCAGAGGATGGTTTGGACTAGTTAGATTAGGTAGACAGGATAGGTCATAAACAAACCGTGAAGATTAAGTGTGCTGCTGATTTTCTACTGTATTGATTCAAAATTTTGAAATGTTTTGAGGATTTATATGTAAATGTGCATGATTTTGCATTGCTGCTATAAATATTACATGTTGAATTAACCCAGAATTGTTTGTAAGTGTTCAGTGTAGTCTGAATCCCCGGGGAAGTATTTTAGCTAACGGTGAGTAGAATCCGGTTAGCTGTTGAAGTCACTAAGTTCGAGGCATTAGTGCAGGGTTAAAGGAGTAACTGGAAGCACTAATTAGGACCTTTGTTTCTGGAGTGAATGATAGCTACGAGTCCGTTATAAAACTTTCATTGCGATATCACCTAGTAAGGGTCGCATACGGAAGGAGTAGTAGGGTCTCCGAGGCTTGTCTGGTAAGTAAAATAGTTCGCTGGTGAAATCCTGGCTCAGTACATATCCCCGACTAAGGTGGATGAGCCAGAAGAATAACGGGTTCTATGTTACTAGTGTGAAGGGACAGGCAAAGAAGTCTATCCAGAGTGAATGAAAAGTAGACAGAAGTGGTTTACTAGTAGCGAAAGAAAAGTCTTTTCTCTTTTTAGAACACTCAGACATAGTGGCAAACGTTGCGTGTTATTAACTAAAACTTGCACTCGCACTTTAGAAAAAGTAAAAAGTTTCCGTTACCTTGTGAAGGAGGGAGTCAGTCGGAGAGCTGCTCTGACGTCACTCCGTGCCGCGCTGGTATTGGTCAAAACAGCGGGTGGGTAGTGGAGCTGAATTTGTAAAGGAGGGGTGAGTGCCGAAGCGTGAGACTCTGTCTTGCGAAAAGGCTGCGCACCCATTGGTTAACAGTATTTGTATTTTCTGACCTGATTGGGTGGTGCGAAATAAAAGTCGCGCTAGCATTGGAAGCACAAAGGTAAACAAAATTAATCCAGCCGAGCTAGAAGCGAGTCTGGAGAGTTGTATGTGGTATCCAGACTTCATACCAAATCCCAAATACCTAGGATTTCATAAGGAGCAGATTGTACGAGGTAGACCGCACATGATGTATGGAATAAAGAGAAAATTGTCATTTTCCGATAAAGTAAAGAATTTTTTCAAAACTGACAAGCCCATTAGAACGAGGGAAGGCGTACTCATTCCCCCGCCAAATACCCCTGCTTCTTTCATGTTGTTTGATAAAGGGTATCACACTTGTGTCTGGCTAGAAAATTGGGCAAAGTATACTGTAGATGACGGAGTCCTAGCATTCCCTGTTGAAGGTACATTTAATGGTCGGATCCTATTTAACTTAAGGACCCGCATGAATGAATTACACCCTAGACCTAGGCTGACCCAGTACGAAGCTTTGGAGGAATGGGAGATTGAGGCTGCAGAGCGAGATAAACCCCGAATGGATAAGGGAGTGAGTAAGTGGTATCCCAGGCTTCCAACACCAACCAAAGAGCAGAAAATGAAACAGTGGAGGCAATCTATGTTAACTGAAGGGCTGTTCCCTATGATGGGGGTATCAGAAGAGAAGAGAGGAAAGTGTAAAGAAAAGACCCATCACCTAGCACCTATGGGGGACATAGAAGATGAACACCTGGAAGATTTGTTAATGAAGAATCCACCTCCCTATGCTGCAGAATTAGAACCGGTGCATTCTCAAAATCCCTTTACAAATTACCCCCGAAGTAGGAGGGAAAGTGATACAGACGGAACAGCTACAGGCAGTAAAACTAGTGAAAGGGATGGGTTTTGCAGACCTAAGTCCACAGTCCCGAATTATCAGCCATTTGGAGAAAGTCCCCCTCGATTGGTTGCTCCGACTGCCCCGAGTATTTATCCGTCCTTAGTGCCTCAGGTATTGCATGGCAATTCTGCTGAAAGGGGGTTGCAGGAAAAAGAGAAAGAAGCCCTGACTAAACAGCGAGAGGAATTAGTTAGAACCATTGCCCAGATGCATCCCCATCCTGATTCCTTGACTATTCCGGTAACTATTGGTCCTGCTATTCCAATGTATAGAAATGACCTGACTAGTCCCCATCCTCCTGTTATCACCCCTATACTGCCTACTCCTAGCATCCAGACCCCGAGGAAGGAAGTATTCATAGATGAGGATCAGGAAAGTGAGTGTGAATCTGGAAGTTTGATGGATCTGCCCATAAGGGAGTCAAGGGCCAGTATAACAGGGACAAGAAGTCAGCCCAGACAAAAGGAGGTGGTGATTGAAAGCGCAACTGGAGTTAGGAGTGCCACTTTAGTTTCCCCTGAAGAATTGGACAGATGGACAAAGGAGCTAGAGAAGGAGACCACACCCCAACCTAAAGCATTGGAAATATATAAATTAAGAATAGAAATAGAAGAAATGATGGCTGGGAACGTGGGAGTTGAGCGCCTAAGCTCGTATAATGAAGAAGAGTTACTATTCATCAGTAAAAATCTTACCCGGAGTGCTAGGGTGCTCCATGAAAAGATAATGGATGCCGCCACAGAAATGGGAGTTGATGTTAGTCGCTCCAAAATTCTTCAGAAACCCTACAGAGTGGACTTCTCAGACAAGGATTTAGAAAGCCTGAACGTGATGGGAAAACAGATCCAAGTAAGAGAATTGTTGAAAATCTTGCAGAAATGGGGCGAAGTGGGGAAATGGAGAACCAGGTGGGCAAAGAAAAAGGAAGGCAGCAGGGCTGGGTCAGTAACTTCAGAATTCGTATTAAAGGAAGTAACCCCAACAGAAAAATTGTGCCCCATGAGAGAGGTCCCGGGAGGAAAATATGTCCATGTCCCTTGGTCCAGACAAGACATTGTGTCATTTACAAACGACTTCCCGAAATTATGTGAGAAACCAGTTGACTGGTACAGACAGGTAGAACGTTTCATAAAAGTTCAGAAGTGTCTACTGAAAGACCTGGATGGGTTTTTCGACATTGTGGTCCCTGTAGATTTGTGGACCGACTGTAAAATTGAAATTGATTGGCCCAGTGAGGAGTTTCCCAGAGATGAGAAAACAGGAGCTCCCGCACCTGAAGTAATGAGGAAATATGAGCAAGTCATACAATACCTCAAGAAAAAGGTACCAGCAAAGGAGACAGATTGGACCCGTATAGATAGAACCACCCAAGAACGTGATGAAACGGTGCATTCATTTTATGAAAGGTTACTGCAGGTATTCAAAACTTACAGTGGTATCGATAATGTAGACATGAAAGACATGACCCATTTCAGTTATAGGTTTGTGCTAGGATTAAGGCCTGAAATCTCACAATGGATTCGAGATAACAAAATCAGTTGGCAGGGAAAACCCATAGATGATGTCCTGAAATATGCAAAATACTGCGAAGATGAAATCGAAAATAAAAAGAAGGCCCTCAAGGAAAAAGTCATGTGGGCACAGGTGAAATTAGCTGAACAGCAAGAAAAACAGTTAAGTAAAATGACTTCTGATAATAATGTTCAGAATGCCAATACTGGGGGGGGAGGAAAGCCCAGACCTAAAATGAGTCGTGAAGAGGCCATGAAAAAGTTTCCGTGCCATGGGTGCGGCCAGATGGGGCATTGGAGAGACGAGTGTCCACACCTACAGGCCGGTAATGCCCCTGTAAATGGTTTAAATCCACAGGTACCGAAAGAGGGGACGAGAAAGAACCAGCAACAGGTAAAATTACCTCCAGTACCTCGCGCTCCTAGACAGAATTTTAAGAGTCAGGGTCAGCAGAATGAAAGGGCGGAAGTATGGGAGGTTGAGAGTGAAAGAAACGCAGTCATTCCACAGTACTTGCTAAACGATACCTTCCTTTGTGAGGATCAAGATTGACGGGGCCTGAGAGGGGAGGATGAGGAGTGCGTACTTGGCGCCTCCTTACCGGTAGACCAGACTGGACCATACATTGAAGGAAAGGTGGAGGGAAAAGACGTCACCTTTCTGTTGGACACTGGTGCTACCAGATCTACTGTAAGAACAGTGGATGTTCCTAACCTACCCCTCTCGGGAGAAGCAATCCAAGTAGTGGGCGTCTCAAATCAGATAATAAGTACCCCTGTAACTGAACCAATGGAAATTTCTATAGGAAATTTCAAGGAAATGCACAGATTTGTGGTCTGTGATTCCAGTCCTGTAAACCTACTAGGACGTGATTTATTGTGCAAGATGCGTTGTACCATTTTCTGCACACCAAATGGCGTCGAAATCCAGACCCCCGATGAAGATGGCCTGTACAAACTGATGTTAGTCAGACAAGATGCTGATATCAAGCCTTTGACAATTGAGGATTTACCTGAGGAACTCCAGCTAAGAGTAGTACCAGAAGTGTGGGATTTCACAGGAAAAGATGTAGGCCTGATGGCAAACGTGGACCCATTTAAAATAGCAATAAAAACAAATGCTGTATACCCCAAAACCAGACAGTACAAAATGAGTGCAGAAGTAAAGGCAGGAGTAGCGACTGAAATTACGAGGCTGCTCGAAGCAGAAATAATTTTTAATTTTTAAAAGTGTTGAGCAGCCCCTGTAATTCGCCTATCATTGGGATCAAAAAGCCTAGTGGGAAGTACCGGGTGGTGCAAGATTTGCGCAAGGTAAACCAAATTGTGGTGCCTTGCTGTCCTATTGTACCCAACCCTGCAGTAATTCTATATCAGATTCCCTGGAACGCAGAATGGTTCACTGTCATTGACCTATGCCACGCTTTCTTTTCCATCCCATTGCATCCAGAAAGCAAATTCCTTTTCAGTTTTGAATTTGACAGCCATATCTATGTCTGGAATCGTGTCCCCCAGGGGTACACCGAAAGTCCATCGATTTTCAACCAGATACTGAAAAAGTGCCTTGAATCCCTAGTGCTGCCAAGAGAGTCTGTTTTGGTACAGTACATAGATGACCTGTTAGTGGCATCTAAAACCCAGACTGACTGTGTCACTGACACAATTGCCTTGCTAAATCACCTAGGAAAAGGAGGACATAAAGTGTCGCCTGACAAATTACAATTCTGTAAAAACTCAGTAAAATATCTGGGGCACCAGATAGAAAAAGGAATCAGGAAGGTCACTACCGAAAGGATCAAAATAATCAAAGCAATGGAACTGCCCAGAACACAGAAAGAGGTGAGAATGTTCTTGGGAGTTGTGGGTTACTGCAGACAATGGATTGTAGGATTTGCGGCTCTAGCCCGACCCCTGATAAATATGACAAAGAAAGGAGTAGAAGACCCCGTCCATTGGGACAGTGAAAGCATGAATGCTTGGGTAACTCTGAGAAACTGTCTATGTACCGCACCTGCATTGGGTATGCCTGAGTACACTAAGCCATTTGAACTGTTCTGTGACACAAGAGAGAATTGTGCTCTTTCAGTCCTGACCCAGGAGCACGGATTAGTCAAAAGACCAGTAGCCTACTTTTCGGCCACCCTAGATCCAGTGGCTGCTGGACTGCCTGGATGCTTAAAAGCCGTTGCTGCTACATGCGTCAGTCTGGAACAGAGTGAGAACATTGTCATGGGACATCCCGTCACTGTCTATGTTCCTCACTCTGTTGTCATCCTACTGACTAGAACTAAGACCCAGTACCTCACACCTAGTCGGCTGACTAAGTATGAGAGAATTTTGATTGGTGCTGAAAATGTAACTATTTCCAGGTGCAATGTCCTAAACCCTGCGACCCTGTTACCTATCCCTCTGGATGTAGACTCTGATGAGGACGGGGAACATAATTGCATCGATCTAACTGAATATAGCACAAAACCCCGTCCCGACATCCGTGAAATAGCACTACTTGACGGGGATAAAACAATGTTCGTGGATGGCTCGTGTTTGAGACATGAGAGTGGAAGTCTAAGTGCTGCCTATGCTGTGGTTACACTGACAGGAACCATCGAGGCATCTTACATGCGCGAGGTGAAATCTGCACAAGTGGCAGAGCTCATCGCGTTAACCAGAGCCTGTAAGAGGGGTAAGAACAAGAGAATAACTGTTTACACAGACAGCCAGTATTGTTTTGGGGTCGTTCATGACTTCGGCCAATTGTGGTTACAAAGAGAATTCATGACTTCCTCAGGCACACCTATCCGAAATGGGAAGGTGGTGCATGACTTACTGGAAGCTATCCAATTACCCAAAGAATTGGCTGTGGTCAAGTGTGCGGCTCACAGATCTGGAAATGATGATGTGACTGCCGGTAATAGGTACGCTGACCAAATTGCACAGTTTTGTGCCCGACACCATATGTCCCTACAAATTGCCCTGTGGGATGGAACCAGCTGCCAACTTATGTTGTTTGAGAATGTGTCAACGTGGGAAGAATTAAAGGAGATACAACAAGCCACAGACAGGCAAGAGAAGGGCAGGTGGGCCGCAAATGGATGCGAGTTGAGAGAAGATGGTGTGGTGGTAAATCCGGATGGGGTGCCTGTACTGCCTGATAGTTTGATCGACCCCATGGTCAGAATGATACATGAACCAACACATATGGGAAGAGACGCGATGTGTCGGGTGTTTGAACAGGTGTTCTGTAATTCAAAGTTCAGGGACCAGGCGGAAAGGCTTTGCCAGAGGTGCCTAGTGTGTCAGCAATTCAATGCAGGAAAAAAGACTGTAGTGGAACAGAGCACTATTGGAAAGGCAGTAGGGCCCTTCGTTAGAATGCAGGCAGACTTCATAACCATGCCCAGATGCAAAGGATATAGATATATCTTGGTCATAGTTTGTCTATTCTCCAGGTGGGTGGAAGCATATCCAGCTAAGAAAAATGACGCTATCACCACAGCCAAATTATTGCTCAGGGAGTTGATACCTAGGTATGGGATCCCAGAGACGATCGAAACGGACCAAGGTGGGCATTTTGCCAACGATGTCCTAGAGGAACTCTGTAAAGCATTCAAAATGAAGCAAAGATTGCACTGCGCCTACCATCCAGAGGCTTCTGGGGTAGTGGAACAAATAAATGGCACCCTGAAGTCCAGATTGGGAAAAATGTGTGACTCCACAAAAATGAACTGGATAGAGGCTTTACCCCTGGTGCTGATGAGTTTGAGAAGTATTCCGAACCGAAAGACTGGCCTAAGTCCCCATGAAGTGTTGATGGGAAGAGTGATGCGCCAGGCATGGGTACCCGGAAACAAACTGCTAAGCATTTCTGACGATATGGTGCTAGAGTACTGCAAGCAGCTGGGTGACCAAGTGCGTTCTCTCTCTCAGCAGATTGGAGAGACAGAAGACGAGTGGCCAAAGAATCCAGCACACAATCTGCAACCAGGAGACTGGGTGGTGTTAAAGAAACACACCCGGAGCAGTTGCCTGAAGCCAAGGTGGGGAAAGCCACGACAAGTGATCCTCGTCACTACCACTGCTGTGAAGTGTGCTGGTGTACCGAAGTGGATCCACGCCAGCCACACAAAGCGGGTATCTGGAGAAAACGCGACTGGAGCTGAAGGCAGCGCAGCTGAAGAGGCTTCCGAGGAAGAGAGTCCGGAGCTAGCTGACATCGAACTGCCGAGCACAAGTCGAGACGTTGAATGGTATCCCGCCGACGAACCAGTTCATGATCCAATACGAACCAGGAAATATTCCTACTTAGACAGTGAGTGGGATAGTCCAGGTGAGTCAGAGATAGAAGAAGAAGGTCAGGTCAACGAAAGCCACGCCACACCTGATCAGGACATAGGCCAAGTAGGGTCAGATCAAGACCTCGAGACTCCTCCTGAAACTCCGGAGCCGAGAAAGGGACAGTTAGAAGTTAGAGCTGACGTTCATGCAGAAGAAAGCGAAGAGATCGAAGAGCATGAACAGGAACAGATAGAACTAGATCAAAGTGCTCAGACAACGGAAACAACAGTAACCAGAAATAAGAAGAAGGTGCGTTTTGAATCTGAGCAGGGTCAGAATAGGGACCAGGCAGAAGAAATAGACGAAAGACCTGGAACTAGTCAGACAGGCAGGAAAACAGAGGTGCCACCACAAAAGGTGAAAAGAGTGCACGAAGAAGGCGAAGTCTCCTCAACCACTGGGAGGCACGGAGGAAGAAGTGCACCTCGATACGTCAAAAGACTAAGGCTCAGACTAAAGACAGTCGAAGAAAACGATAAAGACCGGAAAAGGGCTCAAAGTGAAAGAAATGCAGCCCAAGGCAAATCGCTGAGAAAGAGCGACAGAATAAAGAAACAGAACCGACTGTATCGGAGCCCTGAGTGGATGTACTTTGTGTTGGAGGAAATTGACGAGCCACACCACAGTGGCAACAGTGACAACGAGTCCATTGCTGATCGGAGTTCGGACGAAGACCCTCCTTGAGAGAGCACCGAAGTGAGCCTTTGGTGCAAAGAAACGAAGAGGGGTAGCAAAAGCCACCTGTAAGCTAAATATGTCTGATCCGAATGTCTCTGGGAGATCCCGGTGTGGGTGTCTCAAAACCTGTTGTAAGATATGCTTATGTAGTGTAGCCATGCTAATAGTAATGTGGATAGGACTAACTGTTTTCCTACCTTTTATGATAAGTAAAGATCCAAACTTGTCCCCTACTGAACCCGAAGCAGTAGATGTAGGGGTTGTACAGACTGCAGAAACACCACGAAGCCTAGTAAGACACGACAAAAGAGTAGGACTGACACACACACGACCTAATTTAGAAGCACCAGATGAGGATGGACTACATTTTCACAAAATGAAAAACAGGACGCATCTAAATGTTTTTGCTAACTTATTAGTGCATTATGTAGAAGCTATGGAAATAGAGGACTGTTATGTCTGCATGAAGCTACCAACCTCAGTGGCTGAAGGCGTGACATACCACCATCTACCTTTGACCTATGGAATCTCCTGTAGTATATTAGCTAGCCTGTTCTATAGAAGCACCTTGCAGTACTATTATTCAAATGATGACGTAGTATTCTCTGAACTTCCTGTTAGAGGACACTTGAACCGTGTACATACTACAAGTGACGTGACACGCTATATGGGAGAATATTTCCTGACTATAGGTAACATAGATTTAGATCAAGCAAGAGAAGATAACCTGACCTGTTCACTGCAAGAGCAGGAAAAGATGTTTATAAAGATGGCAGACAGAAGGAGAGAAAAGTTTCAGAAGAAGGCAAATGACGAGAAGGATAGAATCCCTAGGTGGGCTGAGCACATGGATAACACCTCGGAAGGCGAAGCCAGTCCTGCCTTGTTGCTGGATTTTGAAAGAAAGGGGAAACTTTGTATCCATAGGGAAAAGACAGAGTACTATAACAATGTATTCATCGGTTCCAGCGAGTGTGAACATAATTACAAGGTAATTGGAGGTTGGGGTTTCAAAAATGGGTCAGAACCTGTGTTTCCCGGAATATATTATATATGTGGGAACAAGGCTTATTTCAAATTGCCGGATCACTGGTATGGAAGCTGCTACTTTGGCATCGTTTTCCCGAAAATATACCATGTGAATAATGCAGCTGGAAGCGATGAAGAAACTAATGGCTTAGTGCGTAGTAGACGTGAAAGTGTAGGTGAAATTATAGGTGATATTTTTAGTGCACTGATACCTGGAATGGGGGTAGTTCTGAACACTCATAGAATCTGCAAATTGTCTACAGTAGTGGACCGGTTATCAACGGACACTGCTGCTGGTTTCCTGCTGGTCAATACGGAAATGGTTGCGATCAGATCAATGGTTTTACAAAACCGTCTTGCCCTTGACACCCTATTAGCAAAAGAGGGCGGAGTCTGTAGAATGCTGAAAGCGCAACATTGTTGCACTTACATTCCTGATAAAAGTATCGAATTAAAACAATATGTAAAGAACATAACTAATTTGGAAAGGGAACTCAAACCATTGGAGGTTGACAGTGCCTGGACGAGACTGACTGGAGGTCTCTCCTCTATAGGTAGTTGGTTTACTAACTTAGGTAAAAATCTTTTGTGGAAAATACTGATGCCAATAGTTATAATAGGTGTAATTGTGTTGATCCTGTTTATCTGCTGCAAATGCCAAAAGTGCAAAAAGAAATATACAGTAAATCCGAGGGGGGTGAAAAGAAACATTGACGAACTAGAACTAGAAGAGCTAAAGAGTGCAATTTACAAAAAGGCGAAAAATCACCACTCTCATAGGGAAGCTGAAAGAAAACTAAACAATAAGTTTATTGAAATTGAAATGGACGATGTGGATGAATGAGAAAAGTTGGCATCTGTTTCCTTCATGTAGTGATGATAGTAAATATCATCAATATCTAAACCGCATAATAATATTAACACCATTGTTCGTCATTTATAAAGTGTTTTCCCAACACGCGGGTGTCCCCAGGATGCTTGCTTGTTTGTTTTTCCGTACTAAAACGAAGCTTGCACTTAAAATGGCCGCTTCGCTGAGATTCAGTCTGCGCATGCGTCGGTCATACCCATGTGATGTGACGCACTCGCATTCTGGAGGGATTCTGTGCTCATGCGCACTGATGCAAAATATGGCCGCTTGTCTCTCACCACGCTCTCTGCTTGCTACTGCTGCTTTAGCCTATCTGTCTTTTCGCACTAATCCATAATGCTATAGTCATTATAAAGTAAGGGTTGGTTAGATTTTATCATGGTATACAGTGCGATCATTTTTATGTATGATTTTAATTTGTTTTCGCTTACTTTTCATGTACCGCGTCTTTGTGGGCTGGGGCATACATGAGCGACGCCATGCTGAGGCTCCTCTGAACCCTGTCAGCTGACCAGGGAGAGTCCTAACTGCGCAGAAGCTAAAACTAGCCAGCTGGCTCCTGGAGCCCGATGCGCCTGGGAACCCATCCCGAAGATGCAAGATTACACCTTGAATTGTCATACACTGTTGCTATATGCTGGACTCTTGCATTGTCTTCTGTATTCCTATGCCTGGGAACGTGAACCAGAGGGGCGGGTGTGCAAAACTGAATAATTATGATGGGAACGTTGAATTCTAGGAGGTGGTAATGACCGCACCACCTCTCCTGACCAATCACAATGTGGGAAACTGTCACTTGCAACATTAGTGGGTGGTCTGAGGGTCCCCAAAACAGTATAATTGCCCTAGTTTAGCTTAGAAAAATTGTCCGACTTGTCCGAGTAGCAGACCTGTCACTGACCCTACGATCTCAATAGGTGCTCATTCTGAAAGTGCTGCGGAGCACTTTGTCCATACTTTCCACAATCTCCTAAGGGGTGGAAAATCCTAAGTGCTGGCGAAGCACTTTGCTGGGGAATTCGAAAATCCAATCAGGGTTTCTGGCGGATTACTTGCAGGAGGGGGTAACGCAGGCGTTGCTGTCCGAAGCTGTGGGTGTTGGTCGTACCCTGGGAGGCCCAGTCCTTTGACCTGAACCTGAGGGGTATCCTGTCCTTACTGTCCGTGAGCTGTACCTGCTCGCATTCTGGCATTCCTTTTCTGAGGGTCCCTGTCCCCGTCTTCCCAACTGACCCGTGGCCAGGGTTGGTCTTCAATCTGAACTAGGTAATTATTGATTGTGGGTTTGCGTATCTCTCTCTCTCTCTCTCTCTCTCTCTTGTCTGATCTGTTAAAGCATTCTTACCTGTGTTATTGCTTTATTGCCATTGCAATTATATGTGTCTGAATTTTAGTTGGTTCCTTCTCTCCCCCTCTCCTTTAGAAATTCATTGATTTTATAAAAGTAATAGCATGTTCCCGTTTTTCCCTGTCCTTTAGTGGATTGCAGTGAACTTAGCGAGAATAGTATAAACACTTAGGTTAAATACATGTTCTAGGTCTCATCCCCATTCCTACGTTCTAGTATAAAATTGCAGTGACTAGTTTTGTTCTAAAAACTTCTACCTTTAGTCTTCCCATATATCCTAATGGTCATAATTTTGATGCAAAGTTACCTATTGGTGTTGATTTTAATGTTTAATATATTATTCTGTGTATCGCTTATTATCTTGGCATCTTCTCTTTGAATTCTTATATAAAGTTTTAAACTTCATCAGGTGTCTGTGGTCATTTTACTGAATTGTGGAAAGTATTTTTCTGATTATAAAGAGTACTTGATGTTAGGCCTGTCTACTATTTTCCCTGATAGCTCTAGGTCCGTCGTAAGAGTTGTACCTGTGGTAAGTCGGGTACATGGTAAGCAGAGATAAATCCAAACTTGATTACTCTTAGCAGCGTGCAGGAGGAGAAATCCTCACCCGGTTCACCCAAACAAATTAGTGTGATAATAAAAGGTTTTTTTTCACGCCAAGGGCCCAGTGCGTGTAAAAGAATTGGTAACTCGGGTGACCTGGGGGAAACTGCGCGCTCTAGCATAGGGACCCCTAAACTTGCTAAGACCCTTAGCAAGTCTTCCCGGTTTAACCTTAACCAGGTCACCAACAGATATGGGCATGGAGGTATTGTCATGAATTAAGGGAACATTGCCGCCAGAACCCTTCAACCAAGCAGGGTTCAATTTACTTACTGGTGTGCGACCACGCATAAGTTCAAAAGGAGACTTTTCTCCACTCATGTGAGGTGTGGAGCGGTAAGCCCAGACCAGTTCCTGGACACGCTCATCGGAGAAACAGCCAGACTCAATAAACATCTGAATCACGCCCTTGACAAGGCGATTCACCCTTTCGCAAAGGCCATTACCCTGTGGGTTGTAAAGACTAGTCTTCTGATGCCTGATACCACACTCATTAACAAAAGAAGTCATTTTCGAGGAGGTGAGTTGAGTCAAATTGTCTGAGATAAGGACAGAAGGATACCCCTCGTTGATAAAAATACCCTTCAAAAACTTAATGGTGGCATCAGTGGTAATCTCTTTTACAAATTGTACACACAGCCGTTTTGAAAAACAATCGATTAGAACAATTGCGAAGCAGTGATCAGAAGGTAGTTCACTCATGGGACCTATGAAGTCTATGCAGACACTATGCCAGGGAGTATTATCGAAAACAATTTTATGTGTGGACTGAGAGCCCAAGACTTTAAGGCGCTTCTCCCCTTCCTTGCAGAAGCTACACTTTAGAACACAATCAACTGCATCGTTATCAATAGAGGGCCACCAAAAGTTCTGTTTAACACGGCGTTGAGTGAGACTTTGACCCAAATGTCCCTCATGGGCCAAGTCTAGAATCCTCTTTCTTAATGGACCGGGAGGGACAAAACGATCACCTCGCATCAAAACATCTTTACCTTCTAAAGAAAGTTCATCTAATATTTTCAGGAAGGGTCTGACAGAAGGACTAACCGTACTTTCCTATTATTGGCTTGAACAACTAGCTGGTCTCTAATTAATTTGTCCGCCATCTGGCCAAAGTTACATTTGATTGATAACTCACGCAGTCTCGCTACAAACTCATCAATACTTTCTTCAGCTAATTGTTTGTTTTTATAGAATTTGTACCTTTGAAGAATAAGACTTTCTTCTTTACCAAAACGGGTTTCCAATCTTGTTACAGCCTCTTTAAACTCATCCAAGTCAGCCTGTGACCCTGCAGGTAGTACTTGTGGTAAGTATCTGAACAAGCGCTGTCCCTCTTTACCTAAAGTGGTCATTAACAATGCTTTTTTCCGTTTAGGTGAATAGTCCTCACCGTCCAGTGCTTCAATATAATTATGGAACATGACTATCCAGTCTTCCCAGGCTATTGGTGGACTGCCTAGTTCTGACAAAAATTGAGGAGGAAGAGCGACATTGATCGCTTGAGCCATGTTCAAAGACCACAAATAGGGTAATGAGCAACAAGTATACCAAGCAGTAAAGTAAAATGAGTTTTTAAATAAATGCTTACTTCAAAGGAGAAGATCTGTGGCGAAGAAACGATGCTTAACGCTCAAACGCGAGCGTTTCCATGGAGATTGCTAACAAAACAGGCAAATACCTACAAAATGGCTGAATGCGTCGTGCGTGTGACGCTAGACCACAGCGAGAGTCCATGCACAAATGAGATGCGTTTCAGTGACACATCCGGTGACTGGTTTGGATACGCTGCCCTTTCCACGTAGTTGCGCGTTCCAATGACGCTGCCGCTTGTGTTCCAGTGACGTCGCTGCCACTTGTGTTTCCTTGATGTTGTTAACGTCGCTGCTTGCGTTTCAGTGATGCTGCCCCCTACGCTGCTTGCGTGCCAGTGATGCTGTCGCTGACGCCAGACGCTGCCGCTGCCGTCGCTTGCGTTCCAGTGATGCTGTCACTGACGCCGCTTGCGTTTCAATGACGCTGACGCTTGCGGCGCTTGTGTTTAAATGCGTAGGTGCGCAGTGTGAGTTAGCGTTGCCAAGCAACTCACCGTGATTCTTGATCGACGGAAGGGATGACGTCAAACACTGTTTCGGAAATCTCCAGACGACGAAAACATCAGGGAAATTAATTTTTGTAAGCGGTCATCGCTGAAATGGAAAACGATGTCAGCGTCCTCGCTGTCCGCACAGGGTTCTTGAGGGGCTCCTGGACTCTACCGCACTGTAGTGGTTTCCTTGGCTGCAGCAACACAGGGAGAGAAGATGGTTGGACACTCCACGAGTCCAAGTCGCCAAATGTTGTAGATAAGAAGATGACTCCACAAGCAGGTAGGTGAAGCAGAAGCTTTATTGCAGCACAGGTATAGGTAGGTCAGCCCCCCGTCCAACCACAGCTCCAACTGCCAACCAGGCGAAGGAGAACTCCAGAACACAGAACCTAGGGAGAAATCTAGAGTGCTGGCTCAGGGAAGAAGCAAAGCACTGTACAACAACCTTCAACATCCTTTCACTTCCCATACAAACCTCACATTCTCTTACCTTGCGATCAGCCATTCTATCGATACCAGGCCACCAAAAGTAATTTCTCATGAGACGCTTCATAGCCGACATTCCTGGATGCATTTTATGTGCCAAATCCAAAATTACTTTCTGAATACCAACAGGAGGGACACATTTGCCAGACTTAAAAATCAAACCATTTTCTAATTCTAACTCGTCCACCACAGAAAACATAGGTAAAACACTATCTGATAAATTCTTTTTGTCAGGCCAGCCTTCCAAAATGTACTTCTTAATACTTTGTAATGTGACATCCTGCTCATCAGCAAGTTTCCAAGAGTTTTCAGAAATATCATCAAATGAACCTGACAAAACATCTTGTAAACACATAACAACATCACAATCCTCAGATTTCTTTTCCAAATCAGTCTTACAAGGCATACGAGACATAAAGTCTGCAATGACATTCTTTTTACCAGGAACAAACTCTGGAGTAAAACAGTATTCTTGCAATCTTGAAGTCAGTCTGGCTATGCGAGCAGTAGAACTCCATCCACCACCCGTAGAGAGAATGTTAACCAAGGGTTTATGGTCCGTCCTCAAAAGAAACTTACTACCCCATATGTAGTTGCGAAAATGTTCTATGGCCCATACACAAGCCAACAGTTCTTTTTCTATTACAGCCTAACGCCATTCAGTTTCATTGAGGGTACGTGAAGCAAAACAAACATTCCACTCCTCCTTCCCAGAAATCTGAGACAACACAGCACCAAACCCATACATACTGGCATCCACAGTAACTATGCACATTTTGTTTAAACAAAAAGGCCTAAGAGTGGGAGCTTGTAAAATGTAAGACTTGATAAGCTCAAAAGCTGTTTGTTGTTCCTGTCCCCAAAGAAAAATAGAATTATTCCTGAGAAGTCTTCTTAAAGGTTCCGTCTTAGATGCAAAGTTATATACAAATTTACTATAATATTGGCACATACCTGCGAAAGAGAGTAACTGTTCCTTATTTTCAGGAGCAGGAGCATTTGTAATACCATCAACATTTGACTTTTTCGGAACCACACCATCCCCCGACAAAGTATGTCCCAAATATTCTACAGAATGTTGAAACATTTTACACTTGCTAGATTTTAAGGTAAGACCATTTTCTTCCAACTTCCGACATACACTACATAGATGTTGTAAATGCTCATCCATAGTAGCTGAAAAAAAATTAAAATGTCGTCCTGGAAGCAAAACAAAAAGATCTCTAAACAAATTAAACATGACCCTTTGAAATACAGAAGCCGCCGAAGCTAAACCAAACGGCATTCTGGTATACTGGTATAAGCCCTGGGGAGTAATAAACGCTGTTAAACATTTTGAGTCTTCAGTAAGTGGAACCTGATGGTAGGCAGATCTTAGGTCTAAAGTGGAAAAAACCTTCGCCCCCTCTAACATTGATACCACTTCATTTATATTGGGAAGGGGATGACAGTCTACAATGATGTTGGCATTGAGAGCTCGAAGGTCCACACACATTCTCAAACTTTTATCCGGTTTCCTAACTAAAATGATGGGAGAAACCCATTCTGCAGACTCTATTGGTTCAATAATATTTTCTGAAACTAAATCATTTAGCATTTTCTTAAGTTCCTCTCTAACATTAATAGGTACCCCTCTCAGTTTTTGTTTGAGAGGAATCACATCATGCTTGAGTTTGATTCTGTGCGAATAATCCTTAATCATTCCCAATTTATCTGAAAACACATCTTTGAACTCTGTTTTAATTAACATAGTCAAATTGGTTACATTGTCCTTTTCAACCAAAGCAATGTTATTTACTTCCGCATTCACATCCAACATCACTGGCTCCTCCGCACGAGGATTGAGGATAATTCCAAATTTCCACTGGTCTCTCCAACCCAGTACATTAATGCCTTTGAGAGCTATGTACAACTTAACACTCACACATTTTCCTTTGAAAGTAAGATCTACAACAAAAAAAAACAACATATCGATTTTGGTTTCATTGAAACTTAACGCACAAATATCAGATGGTAAAATATTTTGAAAACAAAGAACTGAACTTAGTTGGATGTCGAAATATTCCTTCGTAATAATTGTCCACGGAGAACCTGAATCAGCCATGAGGTTCAATTTGATGTTTAAAACTTCAACTTCACAAAGTGGTTTTTTTATACACATGGAATCAGTAGGATCATTAACATTTGACATACCCTCCATCAAGAACACCACAAAACCTTTCTTATCCCCACAGTGGTTACCGGAACACTCACACTTGCATACTTTGGGAACTTCTTCCATAACAGATGCCATCTTTACCGGGAAATTAGGAATCGATTTTTTAACATCCTTACACATGTTAGAAAAATGCCCCAACCTACCACATTTCCTACATTCTCTGTTAATGGCGGGACAACCTCCATATGAAGCTAAATGGGTTTTACTCCCACACCTGAAACATATAAAGGTTTTATCAAATTTTCTTACAGTGCCATGAAAATTTGTCTTGCTAGAATTGAAATTAGAACTAGATTGAACACCTACATTTGAATTTGATTCCGTGCGTTTGAGTGCACAAACTTCATCAACCAAATCATTTTTATGTTCAGAGTGTTTTTTAACTGTAATCATCCACTTCTCGGATTGTTCTAACGATTTAGCAATGGCAATGGCCTCAGATAATTTAGGATCTCCTAACTCCCACAAACGCTCTTGTGTTTTCTTATTTTTAACGTGAACAATAATTTGATCCCTTAACATCTCATCACACATAGTGCCAAAGTTGCAGTGAATGGATAACGATCTCAGAGCAGTAATAAAATCATCAAATGACTCAGAATCATGTTGTGCTCTAGTATAAAACTTATATCTATTTAACGCAATATTTGTAACTGGTTTAAATCTTTTCTCTAGCCTTAACAAAGCTTCCTTGTATACATTACTACCCTCACCTTCACCTTCAGAAGGTGGAATTTGTGGGAGAGCCCTAAAAACCATTTGTCCCTCTGACCCTAAACAGTGTAGTAAAATGCTCTTCTTCCTTTCGGCTCCCATGCGTTCACCGTCAATTGCCTTCATATAATTGATGAACTCCTCCTTCCAACGTGTCCAAGTTAAAGGAGGGTCCCCTTTATTTTGCAAAAATTTGTCCGGTGGATCAAATTGCATGGCCATGACTGCAAAATATATACCCTTATTAAAAAAAATACGTGAAGCAAAGTATATGTATCAACAGTCAGTCTTGAGAAGGGAAACTTCAATGTTATAGTTGAATGGTGAGACAAAAATCCTGGAGGTGACAAAAATTAAAATAAAGCTTTACTCTCCTAGTAGTGAGAAGTGTACAATATAAGCGCCACTTACTTGAAGTTTTATAAACGTTTGTATTGGAATTAAAATAACGAAGAAATCATGCTTAGCGCACTTGCACTCGGAGCCATGTAGTCATGGTAACAAAAGTAAACACAAAATGGCCGCACGTAGTTCCCAAGTGACGTAGGACGCCACGTTTACTCTGCGTCAAGACGTCTTAGTAAGGAGTGTTCTCTGCGTGAAGACGCGTAGACTAGGAACGTACCTTTCAATTGCGCATGCAGCTGCTATTGTGTTCTTTAGAAATACGGATGCGGCTCCTGTTGTACACGCAGTGATGCAACTCAGAATGCGAGCGTGACCAGGCTCGTGAACAGTATACACACGCAGTGAAAAAGGTGAGCAACCCTCGCGATGATGTCGCGTTTTCAAAAGAAAATACAGCTTGATAAATCCATTTCTATATGAAAATGTATTTCTCCCGACTCAAAAAGGTTAAAATTACCGGGTTTCCACGAAAATAGCAGGAATTTTCTTCTCAATTAGTTCTTATTAGTTTGAAGTAGAAAGCTGAGGTTGCTTGTAGATTTGAATTGAAATTTACTCCACACCTGTGCCGCTTCAAAGTTGATGGAGTGAAGTCCTTCCTTACTTGACCCTCGTCGCCAAAATTTGTTACAAATCAAGCAGAAGCAGAGAATAACTTGAAAGTTTTAATTCAGATAATGCGGCACAGCAACACAGCATCTGGCTGGCAGGCAGGAACAGTGGCAACTGACCTGGTGCCTAGCAGCAGTAAAGGTTCTAAGCATGGTAGTAAGAACACTGAAAGATGCAATGCATTTAAAGGGACATAACATAGATAGTAATTATATACACAGAATGTAACAGAAACATATGGTTTTAAAGACACATGCTGTAGAGTTTCTTGTGTGTCTAGCAGCTAAAATTGAAATCTATGTCAGAGAGGGCCTAGGGGCGTTGAGAGGCACTGCTCTATGGTGGTAGTGAGGGAATTAGTGGAAAAAGGTGTCATTAGAGAGCGCTAAAAAAAATACCCCAAGGTACAAAATGCCAATATTTGCAGAGGCAGACAGTGGGGGAACTCAATAATGTAGGAATGTGAAAGGCTCTAATATTTATTTCTTCATTACTTTCTCCGTTTGATAAAACCTGTGCTATTTAAAAATGTTTGAAACCCACAGTCTTCAATTAGTGGTAACGGTGCTTTGTTCAAAAGCGTGAAATAGTCTATTATGACAAACCTTTAGGTCTCATGGTTGAGTTCTATTGGCTCTCCCTTTTTATCCATGAAGTTCAGGATTTGGAAAAATGCTGATGCTCTATACCATACATAAAATAAAAAAATACATTTAAAAAAAACACTAATGATGGCGCCATTGGTCCTGACACATGCACATCACAGAGTTACAATTTCCTTTTTTTAATTCATGGAACCAATAAAAAAAAGTCAATGAAGTACTGTGAAAGAATTTTATTTATAAAGTACTGGAAGCAAACATGACAAAAATAAGGTTGCTGGATAGTAAAGGGGATTCCAGAAAAGTGAGCCCAGGTTAAGGTTTGTGTGTGATGAGAAGAAAAGCACACAGAATAAAGAAAGCAGCATAGGATGCCAGTTGCAGAGAAACAAATTAGGAAGAAAGCTGAAAAACACATGCATTCTCATTGAATGCTTAAGCAAAAAGAAAAAAGTAGCTCCCTAAAAGTGAGCAGTGGAAGGTCACAAGTAAAGAGGATAGGGGCGTTCCAGGGGAGCAACTCACACAATCTAGAAGGCAAGCAAATAGGAAGCAAGCAAATCTGAGTGCCAGAAAGATCAACCAATGGTAAGCATGGGTAGGTTTAGGCCTTCTGTAAGTTCTTGTAGGCTAAGAGTTATTTTGCAACCACACAGCTTGCACTGTCAGGTAAACCCTAGCTAAAAAAGTTCTTTAAATTCTTTGAAATTTCAATTTCAAATAACCTTAGTAGACCATTTTTTAGATTTTCTCAACTGGACTACATTTGCCTTTTGTTTAAAATGGAGTAGACTACCAAGAAGTTGCTATTTTTATGATAATCGACAAAAACATAGAGATAGGGGCAGATTTATCAAGTCTTGTGCAGATCCACAGACACAAAAAGTGATGAAAACGGTTGCAATCTCTTGAACCACTATTTACTTTCCAGTGCAAAACTTTTTTCCGACATAAAAGCTGTCTTAAATTAGTGCAAATTTCCCTTTGTGCTGCGTCCCATTACCTGATTTCAAGGGGAAATGAATGTTGTGGTACACGGATGAACCTATTCTACCACCAATGGTTTTTGCCTCAATTACATATCTACTAACATGCGTAGACATTGCTTTGCACCTAAAAATATGCTTTCTTGAGGCAGGTGCAAAGTAGGAGAAAATACATTTTTTTCCAATCTTTTCAACTTTCCATGTGTGCTGCTCTCTACAGCACACTTGCCAAGTGGGAAATGCTATAAAGTTGTATGAGCATAGTATTTAGCTCTGGCAAACCCTCCATGTTCTTCAATGGCATTATTTTTGTTTTCAAGCAAACACCTCCCACTACTAAATTGTGAACTGGATGACTTACTCTCCCCATGATTTATCTCAATGACGTGTATTGTTGATGATGCATGTACTGGTGCGGTTCGACTGCAACAATTTTGATTGTATTTTGTGATTTGCTATATGTCAATGATTATTCAATAAAAAGAGTTATAGAAAAATATAACCTCCCACTATTGGGGATGGTGTCTTCAAAGGAGAAAAACTGTTCAGAGCGAGTTTAAAAACATTGTGACAAAGTCCAGTATCCTCAGAGGAGTTGCCGCAACAGCAACTCCACAGAGATCTTGTTCTACCTTGCTGGACCTTTACATTTGGCCAGCACATCATCCCAAGCATCAGAATCCAAATCTTTGGCCAGTACACTCTGGTGGTCTGGTGTGATGGTCATTAGGGGCTAAATATGTATTGGTCAAAATGGGAAAAGCACAACATCAGAATGGATTATGTACATGTGTATGCATGTGGCATTTGTATATAGACGTACATGAAGATAACAAGAGGGATAAATCTGAGCATCCATCCTAAACCATTGAAATCTAGATGCATTAGAGTCTTTGTCTCCATAATTTAAACAAAATTCCTCTGAAAAAGTTTTGCTTCAGTCTCCCTCTGCAGTAAAACACCACAAAAAACTTTAAATAATATGTAACTACTCTTGTGCTGTATAAAGTACACAACTACAATTTAGGTATAAGGGTGCACCCCAGCCTGATAAAAATATGGTGTGCTGTGCATGCTCAGTGCACCCCCTGTCACCCCTCTTCCCCAACAGCTAGAGCACTGCCTCATCTCTTAACATCTAATAAATGTCAAATTGTATCCATGATTTGAAACAAAATACATCATTTTTTGTAGGCCTGCAAAATCACTTCATCCCTTTTCCTGCCTCAACAGCACCCTTCTCCACGACACATGTCTGAGTCACTCTAAATTCATCCTTGCTCCTGTATCGTGGTAATGCTCCTATGCCACTTCTCCTGTGGACCTGGAAGACCTTCCTGTCCATTCACACGTTTGTTGGCTATCACATTGCAAGGTGATGTGTGCCGCGCTTGTGTTCACCGTTCCTCATTAACTAAACCATAGATTTGTGATATGAAAACAACTCTGAGGTGACAAATTGCTAATAGTATGTAGCTCACAGTTCTGTAGAATTTTGGTGTATGCAAGCTGGCAAATTCACCTCTCTCCACACTACCAATAACTGGTCCATCATCATCTCTTGGAAGACGGTGAGTCTTGTTGAATATCCTGATAGGGAATGGGACAAATTGACTTGAAGCTCAGTGCTCTTCCTGCCTGAAGCCACTGCAGCACTTACAGACATAGGCTTTGCTTTTTTTGGTGGTGCCGTTTATTCAGAGGTGATCCTCTTCTTGCACAGAGGATGGTGCAGCAGGTATGTCACATTTCCAGAAAATGAATAAGTGCTTGATAATTGCAACATATTTCTTCTACTGACTGGCAACTTTCTTTGCAGGAACCCCCTACAACAGGTCCATCTACTTTGCTTCTTGTATAGCTTAGCACTCAGCACAAGCACAAGGACTATGAAGTTGTCTTACCTAAAGGGTCACTGGGGCCCCTATGTGAAGTGCATGAGTCCTTTTTAGAGTCAGAGAGCAGGCAAAAATTGAGTAATGAATAAATAGGTGATGTTCCTCTAGGACCAATATTTATGTTTATGTTCAGGGATTTATTGAGTGCACAGATACTCAAAAAAGTGTCCCAATGCTTTGTGGGTATGCACCCAAGAAAGAAAATAGGGGCTGGCTGCTGAACATAAACCCTGTCTTGAGTTTTTTCCTAAAAAGTCCTTCCTTGTCTATCTGGTGCAGTTCCAGAGGAAGAATGTTCCAGTCCACTGGCCCCAAAATAGAGAAGAATGGCCACCTTTTTTAGCAAGACGAACCCTTGGAATCTTGGGCAAATGGTTATTGATGGAATGCAAAGCTCTCATTTATAGTAAGAGATCCTGGTGGATGAGTAGACGGGGCCCGAGTTATACAATGCTGAGTACATGAACAGAGAGGTCTTTAATAAAGTCACTTGTTTACAGGAAGCCAGTGCAAGTTACACAGATCTTGCGTGGCATGCTCTCTTCTAGGAAGACTGAGGGCAAGCCTGGAGGTCTCAGTTGGCACAGTCTGTAATTTCCTGTGGCAGACGGGAATATAAAACATTGGCATAGTCCAGCCTGGATATGACCAATGCCAGAATCACTGTAATCCTAATTGAAATCAAAAGGAAATGCAAACAATTTTTCATCATACTTAAGAAGCCAAAGCACACTCCAATCACTGAGTATCAATGGATAACCCGCAGCTAGCCATGACCAAGAGAGCAATTTCTTGACCAAAGATTTCAACAGCTAGTTCCAATCAGAAGCCCAATCCTATCTTTGTTTGGAAACTATTGATCAGGTTTTGGCTAGCCGTGGTTGTCCTAAGTGAGGGTCCGTCTGGTGATTACTATGATTCCAGCATCCTCAGGTTCTGTAAAGGATGTTTGTGTCATTGCGGTTGATAGGATAAACCATGCAGGAGATACAGAAATTAGCCACTTTCCTGACTTCTTGTTAGGACAAGCTCAAAAATGCAGGCTGGACCAGTGTACTAAATCGCTTAGTTGAACAATTGACCAACATCTCACAATGCTTCTTCACAAAATTTACAAAAACAGCCTATTTACAATTGTTTTGGCCACCCGAGCTGCAGGAAAATGCAAACTAAATAGCTCAGGATTTGAAATAGATGTTTGAGAAAAATCTAGCTCCTGACAAGAGATCTGAAAAATCGAAAGGTAAGACTTTAAGAAAAGCATTTTCCTAACAAGTTCCAGGAAGATAGAAGCAATTACCCAATTATCTTAGAATCATCGGCAATCTGTTGCCTTTACAAAATAGACTAAAAAGAAATTAGTTAGAATGTAACTAAGTATTTAAAATGGCTGAGTCACCTTTATCAATAGTTTTTATTGGCACTTGTGTTGGCATCTTTTAATCGTGAATGGGTCAGGAGTCCAAATGCTTCATTATATGCTATTCAAGTACCTTTAATAAGTGGGAGAATCCTTTCTTACAGTTTTTGTTGAACTTCTGCATATGTGGAATTAGAAAGCATTCCACTAGAAGGTATGTACAATATCATTATGCATACAGCATGGGGCAAACAAGCTTTGCAAACACTGGAGAATGAGTCTGGGATCCTCATGTGATCACAGTGTAAATTCTAGTTAGGTCCAGAATTTTACAATTAACTGAAAGTCATGCAGAGTGGTCATTTTTTACAGTTTCCAATACTCCCACAGTTTTAAAATGTGAGACATTTATAAATGCCTGTTATATGAGCTATCCCCACCCCCTGGTGAAAGGCTCCTTTCCATAGTCAATCACACTCTGGGCACCTGTCTAAGGTAGGGCACTTAACATGATGAACTTAGCTGCCAATCACACCAAATACTCTTGGAGATATAAATTGTGAAAACTAACCTAAGCATGTGTTGGAGGCATGAAGACATATAGAACAAATACATTAAGGATTTAAGATGCTTAGCACCAGGGTCAGCTTTAGAGCAGTGTGACCCGTGCAGCCGCATTTGGTACTGACATGGAGGGGGCGCTGTGTTTAAAGAAACATATGGTTTTAAAGACACATGCTGTAGAGTTTCTTGTCTGTCTAGCAGCTAGAATTGAAATCTATGTCAGAGAGGGCCTATGGGGCGATGAGAGGCACTGCTCTAGGGTGGTAGTGAAGGAATTTGTGGGAAAAGGTGTCATTAAAGAGCGCAAAAAAAATACCCCAAGGTACAAAATGCCAATATTTGCAGAGGCAGACAATGGGGGAACTCAATAATGCAGGAATGTGAAAGGCTCTTATATTTATTTTTTCATTACTTTCTCCGTTTGATAAAACCTGTGCTATTTAAAAATGTTTGAAACCTACAGTCTTCAATTAGTGGTAACGGTGCTTTGTTTAAAAGCGTGAAATAGTCTTTTATGACAAACCTTTAGGTCTCATGGTTGAGTTCTACTGGCTCTCCCTTTTTATCCATGAAGTTCAGGATTTGAAAAAATGCTGATGCTCTATACCATACATAAAATAAAAAAATACATTTAAAAAAACACTAATAATGGGGCCATTGGTCCTGACACATGCACATCACAGAGTTACAATTTCCTTTTTTTAATTTATGGAACCAATCAAAAAAAGTCAATGAAGTACTGTGAAATAATTTTATTTATAAAGTACTGGAAGCAAACATTACAAAAATAAGGTTGCTGGATAGTAAAGGGGATTCCAGAAAAGTTAGCCCAGGTTAAGGTGTGTGTGTGATGAGAAGAAAAGCACACAGAAGAAAGAAAGCAGCATAGAATGCCAGTTGCAGAGAACCAAATTAGGAAGAAAGCTGAAAAACACATGCATTCTCATTGAATGCTTAAGCAAAAAGAAAAAAGTAGCTCCCTAAAAGTGAGCAGTGGAAGGTCACAAGTAAAGAGGATAGGGGCGTTCCAGGGGAGCAACTCACACAATCTAGAAGGCAAGCAAATAGGAAGCAAGCAAATCTGAGTGCCAGAAAGATCAACCAATGGTAAGCATTGGTAGGTTTAGGCCTTCTGTAATTTCTTGTCAGCTAAGAGTTATTTTGCAACCACACAGCTTGCACTGTCAGGTAAACCTAGATAAAAAAGTTCTTTAAATTCTTTGAAATTTCAATTTCAGATAACCTTAGTAGACCATTTTTTTGATTTTCTCAACTGGACTACATTTGTCTTTTCTTTCAAATGGAGTAGACAACCAAGAAGTTGCTGTTTTTATGATAATCGACAAAAACATAGAGATAGGGGCAGATTTATCAAGTCTTGTGCAGGTCCAAAGACACAAAAAGTGATGAAAACGGTTGTAATCTCTTGAACCACTATTTACTTTCCAGTGCTAAACTTTTTTCCGACATAAAAGCTGTCTTAAATTATTGCAAATTTCCCTTTGTGCTGCGTCCCATTACCTGGTTTCAAGGGGAATTGAATGTTGTGGTACACGGATGAACCTATTCTACCACCAATGGTTTTTGCCTCAATTACATATCTACTAACATGCGTAGACATTGCTTTGCACCTAAAAATATGCTTTCTTGAGGCAGGTGCAAAGTAGGAGAAAATACATTTTTTTCCAATCTTTTCAACTTTCCATGTGTGCTACTCTCTACAGCACACTTGCCAAGTGGGAAATGCTATAAAGTTGTATGAGCATAGTATTTAGCTCTGGCAAACCCTCCATGTTCTTCAATGGCATTATTTTTGTTTTCAAGCAAACACCTCCCACTACTAAATTGTGAACTGGATGACTTACTCTCCCCATGATTTATCTCAATGACTTGTATTGTTGATGATGCATGTACTGGTCCGTTTCGACTGCAACAATTGTGATTGTATTTTGTGATTTGCTATATGTTGATGATTATTCAATAAAAAGAGTTATAAAAAAAATAACCTCCCACTATTGGGGATGGTGTCTTGAAAGGAGAAAAACTGTTCAGAGCGAGTTTAAAAATATTGTGACAAAGTCCAGTATCTTCATAGGAGTTGCCGCAACAGCAACTCCACAGGGATCCTGTTCTACCTTGCTGGACCTTTACATTTGGCCAGCACATCATCCCAAGCATCAGAATCCAAATCTTTGGCCAGTACACTCTGGTGGTCTGGTGTGATGGTCATTAGGGGCTAAATATATATTGGTCAAAATGGGAGAAGCACAACATCAGAATGGATTATGTGCATGTGTATGCATGTGGTATTTGTATGTAGACGTACATGAAGGTAACAAGAGGGGCAAATGGGAGCATCCAACTCAAACCATTGAATTCTAGATGCATTAGAGTCTTTGTCTCCATAATTTAAACAAAATTCCACTGAAATTTTTTTGCATCAGTCTCCTTCTGCAGTAAAACACCACAAAAAACTTTAAATAATATGTAACAACTCTTGTGCTGCATAAAGTACACAACTACAATTTAGGTATAAGGATGCACCCCAGCCTGATAAAAACATGGTGTGCTGTGCATGCTCAGTCCACCCCCTGTCACCCTTCCTCCCCAACAGCTAGAGCACTGCCTCAGCTCTTAACATCTAGTAAATGTCGAATTGTATCCATGATTTGAAATAAAATACATCATTTTTTGTAGGCCTGCAAAATCACTTCATCCCTTTTCCTGCCTCAACAGCACCCCTTCTCCACGACACATGTCTGAGTCACTCTAAATTCACCCTTGCTCCTGTATCCTGGCAATGCTCCTATGCCACTTCTCCTGTGGACCTGGAAGACCTCTCTGTCCATTCACACGTTTGTTGGCTATCACATTGCAAGGTGATGTGTGCCGCGCTTGTGTTCACCGTTCCTCAATTAACTAAACCATAGATTTGTGATATGAAAACAACTCTGAGGTGAGAAATTGCTAATAATATGTAGCTCACAGTTCTGTAGAATTTTAGTGTATGCAAGCTGGCAAATTCGCCTCTCTCCACACTACCAATAACTGGTCCATCAACATCTCTTGGAAGACGGTGAGTCTTGTTGAATATCCTGATAGGGAATGGGACAAATTGATTTGAGGCTTTGTGCTCTTCCTGCATGAAGCCACTGCAGCACTAACAGACATAGGCTTTGCTTTTTGTGGTGGCGCCATTCATTCAGAGGTGATCCTCTTCTTTCACAGAGGATGGTGCAGCAGGTATGTCACATTTCCAGAAAATGGATAAGTGCTTGATAATTGCAAGATATTTCTTCTACTGACTGGCAACTTTCTTTGCAGGAACCCCCTACAACAGGTCCATCTACTTTGCTTCTTGTATAGCTTAGCACTCAGCACAAGCACAAGGACTATGAAGTTGTCTTACCTAAAGGGTCACTGGGGCCCCTATGTGAAGGGCATGAGTCCTTTTTGGAGTCAGAGAGCCGGCAAAAATTGAGTAATTAATACATAGTTGATGTTCCTCTAGGACCCATATTTATGTTTAAGTTCAGGGATTTATTAAGCGCACAGCTACTCAAAAAAGTGTCCCAGTGCTTTGCGGGTATGCACCCATGAAAGAAAATAGGGGCTGGCTGCTGAACATAAACCCTGTCTTGAGTTTTTTCCTAAAAAGTCTTTCCTTGTCTATCTGGTGCAGTTTCAGAGGAAGAATGTTCCAGTCCACTGGCCCCAAAATAGAGAAGAATGGGCACCTTTTTTAACAAGACGAACCCTTGGAATCATGGCCAAATGTTTATTGATGGAATGCAAAGCTCTCATTTATAGTAAGAGATCCTGGTGGATGAGTAGACGGAGCCCGAGTTATACAATGCTGAGTACATGAACAGAGAGGTCTTTAATAAAGTCACTTGTTTACAGGAAGCCAGTGCAAGTTACAAAGATGTTGGGTGGCATGCTCTCTTCTAGGAAGACTGAGGGCAAGCCTGGCGGTCTCTTTTGGCACAGTCTGTAATTTCCTGTGGCAGACCGGAATATAAAACATTGGCATAGTCCAGCCTGGACATGACCAGCGCCAGAATCACTGTAATCCTAATTGAAATAGAAAGGAAATACAAACAATTTTTTCTCATACACAAGAAGCCAAAGCACACCCCAATCACTGAGTTGATTTACTTGTGGAAGGAAATATCTTTGTCAAATTTAAAGTGCAGGTTTTCACCATATCAACTTGAGTGTTGGGTGGGGAAGCCCCTTCTGGCCTATGCATTTCAAGATTGAGATAAAATTTGTGCCCCCAACCTGAGAGCCTCAGTCTATTCGGTATTGTGCTTTAGTTGATTATAGGTCATCCATCAAAGAACCAAAGAGAGACAAGGTTGAATGGAATCATGTTCGAATGGTACCCCCTTATCAACGTAAACGATGATCATCGGCGTGGGAGATTACTTTAGCCCTAGAAGATTCCACCAAATGAGCAAGGGGAGACACATAGATATTAAACATTGTGGGGCTAAGGGCTGAGCCCTGAGGAACCCCTACTGAGACACTTGATTGCCAGACGAGTAAGGGGGTAACCAAACTCTGTGACTCCTGTCTTTGAGGTAGGATTTCATGAACTTCCATGCCTTGCCCCAAATGCCAATATATTGAAAGGGGGCGAGGATTTCATATACTTCCAGGCATTGCCCCAAATGCCAATCCATTGAAAGCGGGCGAGCCACCTGGCATGTGGAATCATGTCAAATGCTGCAGCAGTTCTAACCTGCGGTGCCCTATAGAACACAGGGGGTTCAGGCAAAAATCTAAGAAATGAATCACCTTCACTTACATTACTTTAAATCTCTGAGGTAAAATAAGGCAAAACCAGGCAACAGGATAAGCCAACTGTCATTTATACAAGACCATATGAAATTCTTGGATACAGAGCCACCCATAATGATGGCACAAAGCAAGGCTCATCTATCTATTATTAAGCAAATGCAGCTTATATACTACTCCATGCACAGAAAAGTGTGTGTAAAAAGTTTTAAAGTTCATCTCTAAGTGGCCTAATGAAAGGAAGAGTGCAGCATGAGTTTGACAGGAGGGCATTAAACGTCTCTTTAAATTTAGTATTGACATGTTCTAGCTGGTATACTCTTCATTTTGAACAGATAATCACTATGCCTTCTCAAGGTCCTCTCTCTTCACCTGAAGAGTCGGTGATATCTATGGATGTGCAAAATTTGTGGAATTTACTTTCATATAATTACATGAAATTTCAGCAAAAATGTACAACAGGATGTGAAATGCGAATCCGTCATTTTGTGTTAATTTTTAGTGCATTTAAAAAAAACCCTGCTAACAACAATGGTGCATTCTGTTGTTCACATGTGTTTGTGACAAACTTTTGCCACATTTCAATGGTTGGTAATCACGTAAAGTGGTGTAATTGCATCATTTTAGGAAATTCACTAAATGATTCGGATTTAGCAAGAGTAATTTAAAATTCACCCCAGTGAAGTTGTTTCAGGCATGGATAGGTTTGTGCACGCAGGGACTGCTGGACATTAGGCTGGAAAGAATTTAGTGAATTTAATTGCAGAGAACTGAAAGTCGGACCACAGAATATGGCAGAAGGATGATGCTGACTACTATGAAAACTTGTCGCGTTCTAATCTAGGACCCTGATCGATACGGTGACCTTATGCCCCTATTCGGCTATAATCCCTTTGTAACCCTATATTGGCATAACCGATCAAATGCAATATTCAGAAACTCGTCTCTGGCCTCACACGAACAGAGCCACATTTCAGAATCGCTTCCTCTGCAACTTCCTTTGCAGCTCATTAGTGCAAATGACACAGCGGAGACCACTATCTAAGATTCCTAGATTAACACTCCGAGTTCTTCAACAAGATAAAAACTCAGCAAACTGGGAAAGCCCCGCTTGCTATATTTTGATTAGTAATAGAACTCTAATGAGAACTGATAGACGATCACTTCCTAGTGACATCTTTATTGACGTCTTTTGTCCAAAAACTTACGTCAAACAAGGCACCTTTCAGGTATAAATATTACCAACGTTGCCTTAAGCAAACGCTGAAGCTGCTGCTGATGATACCATCGCTGAAGCTACTATCGCTACTGCTATCGCTGCTAACGAGCGAACAATGGTGTGGTGAAATTAGGAGCTGAACAGCCGTCCCCCTGCAAGAGCCCAGCAGATGCAAGCTGCCCGCGGACGCTGCCCCTCTTCTTCCTCGACGCGCTGAGAGAGACGCTGTCTTTTCTCCTGCCGAGAAATCCAGCTCCGGCGTTTCCAGCCTACTCTTGCGAGTGAGTGGGATATCGAGTCCCTGAAAGGAGATACCAGACCTCCATCATTCTATTCCAGAGGTATGGTGTTGACTAAACCCTTAGAGAGAATTCTTGAAGCAAACCTTGGCAAAACCAACTTAACTAAAAGCTACTTACTTACTCCCCTCCCAAGTATTAGGCTTAGGTCAGGTACACGGGGGTAGGCGTAGTTAGAAGCACCAGTTGAGTACGATAGCTAATGTATATATGAATGTATATATGTTTTATTCATTTTAAACCATTGTATGGCTAAGAAACCATATCAATGCTTTTACAGTATTATTTCACAATACTCATTTTACTGTATGTACTTTTTATAATAACAAGTCTTGCAATTGTGGCAATTCATTTCTCTTGTACGAGAAGAAAGACTGTTCAATAAATGTTACCCTTTATTGAAAACGCCCGTCTCTCTATTCTCTACATATTGTGAAAGTAATCTGCACAATAACTGACTAAGTAAAATAACTGTCTATTGTTTCACACAACCCTATAGATTGACTCTTATCTGAGGAACAAAGTTGTCATGTTGCACGGTTGTTGGAAAACTGAATCCTTTCTTGTTTGTGCCAGGGAAGCTGATCACTTCCTATTCAGTCAAGAAAGTTTCCAGTGACCTCTGAGCTAGTTGGTAACAAACCCAATTAAGTTTAGCATAGTCAGTAGAGGCCTGGAAGATCCGCACTTCTACGTCGATACTACTGTTTATGTTATTCCAATGCGCAGGGCCTATTGGGAAAATAGGAACTACACTACATGACGCCCAAACGTTTGGTAAGGCGATAAACTAACGCAAGACGTTAGAGTAACTCAGTCGTGCATTTTTCACACAGACCCCTTTCTCCCGTAAATACTCCAATAGACGTCTGGAGTGGGTGAAAGGTTAAAATCCGCCCGACCTTAGTAGGAAGAGATTCCTATGTAAAGCTCTGGTTTATTCAACGTTGAAGGATACAGTGTTCCAAAATATTGTGCACCTAATCTTTGTCTCATTGGAGACCTGCTCTGCAAACCTTGCATTTATAAAATGCCAGGAGAAAACGGGACCGTTGAAACCGCAGTAGATGCAAATCAACGGGACGCCGGTACTACTGAACCGGGTGCAATAATCATCCCGGCACATTTAAGAAAATCTATAACGTCAAAACTTATAGAAAATGGACTGACCACACAAGGTGGCACAGTCGTCTTCATGATAGAGGCACACTAATATCGGCAGACAGAGGTATTCTATTCATGGATAAAATTTCCAGCGGCAACACATGAGTTCCACTATTATAAAATAGAGGATCCACCGGGCGAGTACGCTCCTTTCGAGGAGATTGAAATCCCATTAAAATTCCAAGAGCACCTGCTCTGGTTTAATGGCGCCCTAAAACACAATGATCATATTACCAGGCTCGGTCCACTAGGTAGACCAGGAGCAACGTGGCCGGTTCTAGCCAGCTACACACCACATCCGGACATTGAAAAAATGTCAAAAGAAGAGCTGTTAGTACAGCTAAAAACATTAATTAAAATACATAGGCAATTAGTCTAATATGTAATGCGGACTGCTACAGTCCAAACAGCTGTTAATGTTCCACAGCTGACCCCTCATCAGGGGAACACTAATAAAATTACACCACAGAACATACAGTCATGTCTTGGTAAAACACCCGTAAAACGGGAACAAATTCCTTTCTGGTTAGCGCAGAAAATCACTCAAATAGAGGCAGTATTTCCGGATACTACCCCTATCGAGAAACACAGGATCTTGACCATCTGCCTTCCTATGGGGGTCGCACCACACGTGGAGGACTGTGACACTTGGGGTACAGTCTTTGCTTCCATTTACACAAAAGCACATGGTGTTCCGTCTATGGCGGTAATACCAGAAGTGCTAAAACAGATTCAGAATGAATACGGTCCAGAACCTGGTTTAACTCTTGGTATGAAATTACTGAAAGACTTCAAGCAGGTCTCGGCTATATTATTAGCCAACATAAAAGGAGAAGCAGCATCTGTGGTGATCCACCAGAAGTGGAAGGAAACAGATATAACAGATCAACCAATTGAGCTTGCCAGAATCATCGAAAAATGCTATGAAGAATTAGGTAGAGACAGCTTGGGTGGAAAACCTGTAAAGCCCCAACTGCTCGAAAATCCAGAAAAATTATTTATTAAAAATAATTCAAACACTCCTAAAAAGAGCTGGGATGGAAATAAACAATCCACTCCCAAGGAAAAAGTTTTCCAGTCCAGAGGAAGGTCTCCTCGACGGAGGGAAAGAACTCCACCGTTCAGATCTGCAGCCACGGAAGTCATCTGCGGCGTTCCTCAGGGCTCCTCGCTCAGCCCCACCCTCTTCAACATCTACATGAGCCCCCTCGCGGCCATCGCACGCCAACACAACCTCAACATCATCTCCTATGCCGACGACACCCAGCTGATCCTCTCCCTGACCAACGACCCCGCCGCTGCCAGAACCAACCTCCACGAAGGGATGAAAGACGTAGCCGAGTGGATGACGACCAGCCGCCTGAAACTGAACTCAGACAAGACGGAAGTCCTCATCCTGGGCTCCAGGCCCTCCGCCTGGGACGACTCCTGGTGGCCCCCCGCCCTGGGCACCGCACCCAAACCGACAGACCACGCACGCAACCTGGGCTTCATCCTGGACTCCTGCGCATGCTACGGAAGATCTTCCGGTGGATCCCCACCGAGACCAGGAAGATGGTCACCCAGGCCCTCGTCACCAGCCGACTGGACTACGGCAATGCCCTCTACGCCAGAACCACCGCCAAGCTCCAGAAGAGACTCCAGCGGATCCAGAACGCCTCAGCCAGACTCATCCTCGACATCCCCCGCAGCAGCCACATCTCCGGACATCTGAGAGACCTGCACTGGCTCCCCGTCAACAAGAGAATCACCTTCCGTCTCCTCACCCACGCACACAAAGCCCTACACGACCAAGGCCCGAGCTACCTCAACAACCGCCTCAACTTCTACGCTCCCAAACGCCACCTCCGATCGACCAACCACGCCCTCGCCGCCGCCCCCCGCATCCGAAGAGAGACAACAGGAGGAAGGTCCTTCTCCTACCTGGCCGCCAAGACCTGGAACTCCCTCCCGACCGACCTTCGCCTGACCCAAGACCACCTCTCCTTCAGGAAGAAACTCAAGACCTGGATGTTCGAGCAGTAGCGGCACCCCACCCCCCCCCCCAAGCGCCTTGAGACCCTCCGGGTAAGTAGTGCGCTCTATAAATGCCTTGATTGATTGATTGATTGATTGATTGAACTCCGATTCGAGAACACCAGTCTCCCCACAGGGAGCCCTCTGAGAAAAGATATAACCTTAGAAATAGGGATAATTTGAAGAAGCTTTATAGATATCAAAGTATTGATACACGTCCCTCTCGATCTTTTTCGCGGAAATCGGAAAGAAGAGGACGGTCAGAACCAGGAGAGCACACCAAGTCCAAAGACAAGAAACCTGCTCAGAGTAAAAAATCTCAATTTCCAAAAGAGAAGGTAGCCAGTATTAGAGTAATCAACCATGCCGAGAATACTGAAGACACAGTTGAAAAACGGGGAGTGGGCACAGACAATGTTAGACAGTGCAGCAGAAATCAGTATAGCCCGCAAAGATCTTGATGAGTCATCTGGAGACAGTGGACACGAATGAATACATTCAGGTTGAAACTGCCGACACCAGACTTAGCGAGCCCCATAAGATATACGAAATAACACTGCGTATAGAGGGTGATAAGACTAGGAAAATAAGGGGTCTATTTTGGGATAAACTCTCAAAAGGCTATGATATTCTGTTAGCTGAAAAAGATTGGCCCCCAGAGTTTGTCAGGGAGTGCCCTCGTGGCGAAGAAATGATTATGCCTGCCTTCTCGAATCATATTCCGATTCACAAAAAATATACTTATGCAAGGAAATGGGCAGTAGCCCAGGAACCGGCATTATATAAAAATCATGTAGGATGGGATGAGGACTCCCCTCCCCACAAAATCCAGTTAAAAAGTGAACCAACTGCCCAGAGGCAGTATCCCATTAAGCAAGAAGCTAAAAAACAAGTCAGGGAGATTTTAGATCAACTTGAATACCAGGGGGTGACTGAAACATGCACCTCTCAAATGAACAATCCTTTGTTTCCTGTCTCCAAGCCAGACAATTCATATCGTCTAGTTTTGGACTACAAACACCTTAATGCATGTTGCAAAACTTGTGCAGTACAAAACTCGCATAGTGCTGCACTAATGAATAACATAGTTAGGAAAAAATATAAAACGACATTAGACATATCTAATGGTTTCTTTTGTCAAAACATTGCACCAGAAAGCAGATATTTGACCGCTTTCTCAGTAATGGGTGTTAGATCTCCACTGGCCCAAGCACTGCAGGGACGTAGCATGCACCAATCCCCTTAACCAGCCCCGTGGACCCCCACAGGTCAAAACACTATGTGGGCACCAGGGGACCTGAAAAGAGGGTGGTAATAACGTAAAGACACCAAGTCTTCCACCCTTGGCGATGAAAAGAAGACAGCTCCCTCCTGCTCTACGCTTCTGCACCAATACTGTAATAGAAAAAAACAACACAGCCCTTTATATATCACTGCAGACAGGGAAGTACACAGCCCTCCATCATCATGCCTTGGATCACACACACAATCCCCTCTTACCGCTTTACAGTGCAGGCTTGGCTTCGTAAAGAATTGGAGTGTAAAACAGCTCAACACTCTTCGTTCTGCAATACTTTGTAATGGGACTTGCAGTAAGGAGAGGACGCTGTCGTCGCCAGGAAAATAAACAATATAAACAAATAGAAAATGGCCAGGAAGGGGAAAAAAGGACACCGCCTTAAAAAACCCCTTCTTTCGTTTACAAGGTAGCAGACTCACTCGAAAATCCTGTAAAAAGCGACAAACATATATATACATAAATATACAATTAAAAAGTTCTACACGTACCAACAAAACACAACATTTAGAACAATGATCACGACCCAAGACACATATATTATTACGATATTATCTCAACAAGACAAACCAATGAAGACAATACATTTCTGTCCATCTGGATTTAAAAAACACCCAGTGTTATGTGAAATAATAACATGCCACCATCTTGGCGGCAACCTTCAAGTTTCCTCAGGGTTTGCACCATTACAAAAACCTAATATGTACAACCAGTAGTGCAAAGCATGACCCATAAAACATATTATTTACATTCATGTACATTCAAAATTTTTTTAAAAAAACCCGCAACCGTTGTTTCATGACATATAAGTATGTACAGCCAGTTTATACAAAAGAGAAACAAGCACATTAATAGCAGCATAATATTTACAGGTGGCGGCATCCATTTAGGCACTACTACATTTATACTGAGAGTTGTATCCAATCAAACCCCTTGGAATAAATCAGGGTATTTAGAGCAAAAATCTATTTATAGAAAGGGGATTTTGGAAACAGCACCATTGGAACGAAGGAATAGTATGAAAGTAGAATAGACACATTGTCAAGCTTACTCATAGTGGACAAGTCAAAGTGAAGCCGGTCGTAAGTACGATACCAGACAATGAAATGCGAAAAAAGAGCACTTACCGAATTGATATAGTATTGAAATCGGGATCTATAAAAACACGACTCGTGGATTGCAAAATAGGGACCTCCAATAGTTCAAAGGCATGTAACCTGAGATGGAGAATAGAAATTGCTATAATTCCTTTATGTAATATAGACAAAAATCAGATCACAAGGCTACATCATATATATACAACCAACACTTATTAGTGCTCCATTAGTGAGGCTCCTGAGGGTACCGTCTCTGGCATGTACCCTAGTGTGCTAGTTCTTTTGCATGCCCAAATGATGCAGCAAAAGGGGTTTATATGGACATGGCCATGACCAATAATTACCATTTATATAGAGAAGGTGCACTCCACTGGATAACCTGTAGAGCGTCCAGTGATGATTCTTATGCTATGCCTCTTAGTCTTCAGGGTTCCGGCGATCTAGGTGGGAAACTGGTTCAAAGTGGGGTGGGTGTCCACAGGCAATCTGTTGCATGAAATATAGTAAAATGTAGAGAAGGACTAGTCAGTTTCAATCAGACCCAATATATAAAGCTAATATGTAGCATGTCCACCAGTAGGTGACATGCATAAAAAAGGGGGCGAAAATGACATTCAAAATTATTACACGAAAAAAGTACCATCCATGTCATCAACAATATAAGTTGCAACCGAAAAGGATTACCTAATAGCTGCCAAGACGATTTCCTGTAATTCCCCCTAGTGCCAGGCTCCAGTGTCGGTATCAGTACAAAACGGAAGGGTCACCGGTCCATAATACAACTCGGTGTTCGCAGTAATGACAACAGTGCACCTGTAATAAAGGAGGTAGGCGTATATGCAACATCACTCCACCATGTGTGTTTAAACAAACAGGAACGTATTTGAGGGGAAATATTTGTCAATAGCAGTGAGGGTAAATTAAACCAACCAATATAATAAACCCCCTTGTGGATCAGACCCTAGACCGCGTGTTTGAAGATACCCCTCCAGTAGAAACCATCAGTTAGAAATTAGTTGTGAGTCAGGAAGACATGATATAGTCTGTATTCATGCATGAATCTCACTAGAGACAGAAGTGCACAGTACGAACCTAAAGCGGGACAACTCAACATAGTCCAATTACCACCCATCTGCATATCCTCAAAGGGTCCCAGTTACTAATGTAGTATATGTAGTCCATATATAGGGCGAAACTCCGGATTTTAAAAGAAGCAGCCCAATTTATCTGCGATGTCCCAGAGTCCTACTTGACATACCGCTATGCATAACGCCCTGTTAGTAGTCAGGATGTTATTAAATTAAATTAAACACCATAGTTAAATGACGCTGCTCAAAAAAGTTCTACCGTCGAGAAGTAGCTTGAGGCAGCACAGCGGGCTATACCGAATATTCAGACCCCCAGTGCTCGCCGGGAAGGTATACAACGGTCAAAGTGAAGGTCGCAGGAAAGCGTGAGGGTCGCCGACCCCTACTGGATTAAAAGGTGCCGTCCCAAGTATCAAAGCGGTCCCCTGAGTTCCTACCTGCAGTTGGGTGCTCAAGATTACAGAAGCGTCTCGTGGCGGCGTCCCGGGTTGCAAACACGAACTCCATCGCGCTTGATATGCGGAAGCGGATGGGGCGAATCCCTCCCCCGCCATGTGAGATCCGCCCATTGACACAGATCACGTGTCGCGGCCCATGGTTGCTTCAAAACAATACCCGGTGGGCAGAGTCGCTCCGTTTCACATCGGCAGAAAACGTTGGGAATACGGTGTGCAAAGTGATAAATATAACTCACTTTTACGTGCAAAAAATAATAAATATAGCTCACTTTTTGGTGCACGGTGGGTTCTGGAAATTAGTCATTAAAGCAGCCCTATTAAGGCTTACGGCGGAAATATTTACAAGAAGCCAAATACGTATGGAGGGTGCACTATAAAAGACAGGTTCTATATGGTGATGTGATAAACACGATAAGGCAAGGGCCCAGTAATTGTTGTAAAAATTGTATATATAAGGATCCTCCAAAAGTTATATTTAAACAATTCAGTAATCAGAAGGAAAAAATTGTTTATAAAACAAGTAAAAGAGGCAATGTGTCTAAACAGGGATTTTTAGGATAAAAAAGGAAGGAAAAGGGGGAAGAAAGGGTAAGATGTCAACAGATCAATGTGCTGGATGAGTAACAAATGTATATTTACCAGGATATGCCATTTTTTCAGATACCTATGTGAATTCGCTATTCCCAAGGTTACTTTCAGTTAAGAAAATAGTGTAATTCACGGTCAGTGTTATTCCCCATTTGTACCGCCCTAAGACGGCAAATCCATTTTGCTTCCCTTTGTCGGAGTATCAGCTCACGGTCCCCACCACGGCTATCTTGTGGAATGTGGTCAATTCCATGAAACCAAAAGGTTAAGTCGTCTGGGTGTTTCTCGTGACAATGTGTGCTAACCGGGTACCGTACATCTTTACTGGCAATGGCCCTGCGGTGTTCTTGTATCCTGATTTTTAGCGGACGTACCGTACTCCCAACATATATGTTCCCACAAATGCAGCCCAACACGTAGACCACATGTGTGGTGTTGCAGTTTATGAATTCAGTGATTTTATATGTCTTGGAAGAATTAAAAGTAAATTCCTTAATTTTGTTACGGCCAAAGGGACATACATTGCATGAACCACAATTAAAGAAACCTATGGGTTTTGGAGGGAACCAAGTCGGCCTTGCATTAGTCACATAGCTTCTACAGAGAGTATCACGTAATGATCTTCCTTTACGATAAGTCACCCGTGGGTTTTTGCTGATTACATCCGAGAGGCTGGGGATACCTTTGAGAATTGACCAGTTCTTTTTGAGGATATTGTAAACCCTATTACTGTTATTATTGTATTGGGTGACAAATCTCAAAGGAGGATTCGATTCAGAGATGGTTTGTGATTCATTCCGTTTGGGGCGAAGTGTGTCTTCACGGTTCAAGTTTATTGCTCTTGTGGCTGCTTTGTGAACCACATTTCTGTTGTAACCCCTCTTCAAAAATCTTTGGCTGGCCATCTCTATATTGCTTTTAAAGGTGTCATCCTGGCTGCAATTTCTACGGATTCTAACCATTTCCCCATAAGGAATGTTATTAATCACTGATTGCGGGTGAGAGCTGTCTGCCCTCAGTACCGCATTACATGCTGTTTCTTTTCTGAAGAGAGTACTTTGTACGATGTTATCTTTAATGAAAAAGTGTATATCTAGGAAATCGATTTCTGTTTTCCCATGTTTCATAGTTAACTTGACGTTGCAATTGTTGTTGTTAAGATAGGCATGGTAGCACGTCAACTGTTCACTTGTTCCGGACCAGAGGATTATAATGTCGTCTATGTACCTCCCCAGAACACAATGTGTTCTGTCCAGGGGGAGGCACCTCTGCCCCATGCATGTTCCCGTTCATACCATCCCATGAAGAGACATGCGTATGACGGCGCAAATTTTGAACCCATGGCGGTCCCACGGGTTTGATGATACCAAGACCCGTCGTGCAGGAAATAGTTGTTGCTGAGAATGAACTGTATCATATCAAGTATCATCTCGTTATAGTCATGTAGCTCCGCTCTCTCTTTATCAAGGAATGAACGTACAGCAGTGATGCCCAGATGGTGTAGGATACAAGTATACAGGCTCTCTACATCAAGGGTTACAAATGAAAGTTCTTCCGACCATTGTAAACCCTCGAATTTTGTTAAGATGTCCTTACTATCCTTGATGTAAGAAGGAAGATTCGTGACGTATTTTTGTAGGTTAAGATCAACAAATTCCGATAATTTTTCAGTTATTGAGCCGTTCCCGGAAATTATCGGGCGTCCTGGGGGAAAATTACCCCCTTTGTGTATCTTAGGCAAGATATATATACAAGGATATCTTGGTTTGTCAACTTTTAGATATCCAAATTCATCATTGTTGATCAGCCCAGTTTCACGCCATTCGGTGAGTTTGGAAGTTAACATGCAATCTATTTGATTTATAGGGTTGCCAGAAATTAGTTGGTAACAGTTGTTTCCAATTTATATAAGTCTTTGGTGACCTTATATAAATTGGAAACAAATGATAAACGATACCCCCCTTCGCGCCAAAACATCACGATTGGCGAAAGATCTGCCTTGAAAAAATTAAGTTCGGATAAAACAATTGTCATCAAAGAAGCCGACAAGGGTGGAAACGTAGTAGTAATGAATCATCAAGACTACATGTCTGAAATTCAGAGACAGTTGGATGATACCAACTGTTACCAACTAATTTCTGGCAACCCTATAAATCAAATAGATTGCATGTTAACTTCCAAACTCACCGAATGGCGTGAAACTGGGCTGATCAACAATGATGAATTTGGATATCTAAAAGTTGACAAACCAAGATATCCTTGTATATATATCTTGCCTAAGATACACAAAGGGGGTAATTTTCCCCCAGGACGCCCGATAATTTCCGGGAACGGCTCAATAACTGAAAAATTATCGGAATTTGTTGATCTTAACCTACAAAAATACGTCACGAATCTTCCTTCTTACATCAAGGATAGTAAGGACATCTTAACAAAATTCGAGGGTTTACAATGGTCGGAAGAACTTTCATTTGTAACCCTTGATGTAGAGAGCCTGTATACTTGTATCCTACACCATCTGGGCATCACTGCTGTACGTTCATTCCTTGATAAAGAGAGAGCGGAGCTACATGACTATAACGAGATGATACTTGATATGATACAGTTCATTCTCAGCAACAACTATTTCCTGCACGACGGGTCTTGGTATCATCAAACCCGTGGGACCGCCATGGGTTCAAAATTTGCGCCGTCATACGCATGTCTCTTCATGGGATGGTATGAACGGGAACATGCATGGGGCAGAGGTGCCTCCCCCTGGACAGAACACATTGTGTTCTGGGGGAGGTACATAGACGACATTATAATCCTCTGGTCCGGAACAAGTGAACAGTTGACGTGCTACCATGCCTATCTTAACAACAACAATTGCAACGTCAAGTTAACTATGAAACATGGGAAAACAGAAATCGATTTCCTAGATATACACTTTTTCATTAAAGATAACATCGTACAAAGTACTCTCTTCAGAAAAGAAACAGCATGTAATGCGGTACTGAGGGCAGACAGCTCTCACCCGCAATCAGTGATTAATAACATTCCTTATGGGGAAATGGTTAGAATCCGTAGAAATTGCAGCCAGGATGACACCTTTAAAAGCAATATAGAGATGGCCAGCCAAAGATTTTTGAAGAGGGGTTACAACAGAAATGTGGTTCACAAAGCAGCCACAAGAGCAATAAACTTGAACCGTGAAGACACACTTCGCCCCAAACGGAATGAATCACAAACCATCTCTGAATCGAATCCTCCTTTGAGATTTGTCACCCAATACAATAATAACAGTAATAGGGTTTACAATATCCTCAAAAAGAACTGGTCAATTCTCAAAGGTATCCCCAGCCTCTCGGATGTAATCAGCAAAAACCCACGGGTGACTTATCGTAAAGGAAGATCATTACGTGATACTCTCTGTAGAAGCTATGTGACTAATGCAAGGCCGACTTGGTTCCCTCCAAAACCCATAGGTTTCTTTAATTGTGGTTCATGCAATGTATGTCCCTTTGGCCGTAACAAAATTAAGGAATTTACTTTTAATTCTTCCAAGACATATAAAATCACTGAATTCATAAACTGCAACACCACACATGTGGTCTACGTGTTGGGCTGCATTTGTGGGAACATATATGTTGGGAGTACGGTACGTCCGCTAAAAATCAGGATACAAGAACACCGCAGGGCCATTGCCAGTAAAGATGTACGGTACCCGGTTAGCACACATTGTCACGAGAAACACCCAGACGACTTAACCTTTTGGTTTCATGGAATTGACCACATTCCACAAGATAGCCGTGGTGGGGACCGTGAGCTGATACTCCGACAAAGGGAAGCAAAATGGATTTGCCGTCTTAGGGCGGTACAAATGGGGAATAACACTGACCGTGAATTACACTATTTTCTTAACTGAAAGTAACCTTGGGAATAGCGAATTCACATAGGTATCTGAAAAAATGGCATATCCTGGTAAATATACATTTGTTACTCATCCAGCACATTGATCTGTTGACATCTTACCCTTTCTTCCCCCTTTTCCTTCCTTTTTTATCCTAAAAATCCCTGTTTAGACACATTGCCTCTTTTACTTGTTTTATAAACAATTTTTTCCTTCTGATTACTGAATTGTTTAAATATAACTTTTGGAGGATCCTTATATATACAATTTTTACAACAATTACTGGGCCCTTGCCTTATCGTGTTTATCACATCACCATATAGAACCTGTCTTTTATAGTGCACCCTCCATACGTATTTGGCTTCTTGTAAATATTTCCGCCGTAAGCCTTAATAGGGCTGCTTTAATGACTAATTTCCAGAACCCACCGTGCACCAAAAAGTGAGCTATATTTATTATTTTTTGCACGTAAAAGTGAGTTATATTTATCACTTTGCACACCGTATTCCCAACGTTTTCTGCCGATGTGAAACGGAGCGACTCTGCCCACCGGGTATTGTTTTGAAGCAACCATGGGCCGCGACACGTGATCTGTGTCAATGGGCGGATCTCACATGGCGGGGGAGGGATTCGCCCCATCCGCTTCCGCATATCAAGCGCGATGGAGTTCGTGTTTGCAACCCGGGACGCCGCCACGAGACGCTTCTGTAATCTTGAGCACCCAACTGCAGGTAGGAACTCAGGGGACCGCTTTGATACTTGGGACGGCACCTTTTAATCCAGTAGGGGTCGGCGACCCTCACGCTTTCCTGCGACCTTCACTTTGACCGTTGTATACCTTCCCGGCGAGCACTGGGGGTCTGAATATTCGGTATAGCCCGCTGTGCTGCCTCAAGCTACTTCTCGACGGTAGAACTTTTTTGAGCAGCGTCATTTAACTATGGTGTTTAATTTAATTTAATAACATCCTGACTACTAACAGGGCGTTATGCATAGCGGTATGTCAAGTAGGACTCTGGGACATCGCAGATAAATTGGGCTGCTTCTTTTAAAATCCGGAGTTTCGCCCTATATATGGACTACATATACTACATTAGTAACTGGGACCCTTTGAGGATATGCAGATGGGTGGTAATTGGACTATGTTGAGTTGTCCCGCTTTAGGTTCGTACTGTGCACTTCTGTCTCTAGTGAGATTCATGCATGAATACAGACTATATCATGTCTTCCTGACTCACAACTAATCTCTAACTGATGGTTTCTACTGGAGGGGTATCTTCAAACACGCGGTCTAGGGTCTGATCCACAAGGGGGTTTATTATATTGGTTGGTTTAATTTACCCTCACTGCTATTGACAAATATTTCCCCTCAAATACGTTCCTGTTTGTTTAAACACACATGGTGGAGTGATGTTGCATATACGCCTACCTCCTTTATTACAGGTGCACTGTTGTCATTACTGCGAACACCGAGTTGTATTATGGACCGGTGACCCTTCCGTTTTGTACTGATACCGACACTGGAGCCTGGCACTAGGGGGAATTACAGGAAATCGTCTTGGCAGCTATTAGGTAATCCTTTTCGGTTGCAACTTATATTGTTGATGACATGGATGGTACTTTTTTCGTGTAATAATTTTGAATGTCATTTTCGCCCCCTTTTTTATGCATGTCACCTACTGGTGGACATGCTACATATTAGCTTTATATATTGGGTCTGATTGAAACTGACTAGTCCTTCTCTACATTTTACTATATTTCATGCAACAGATTGCCTGTGGACACCCACCCCACTTTGAACCAGTTTCCCACCTAGATCGCCGGAACCCTGAAGACTAAGAGGCATAGCATAAGAATCATCACTGGACGCTCTACAGGTTATCCAGTGGAGTGCACCTTCTCTATATAAATGGTAATTATTGGTCATGGCCATGTCCATATAAACCCCTTTTGCTGCATCATTTGGGCATGCAAAAGAACTAGCACACTAGGGTACATGCCAGAGACGGTACCCTCAGGAGCCTCACTAATGGAGCACTAATAAGTGTTGGTTGTATATATATGATGTAGCCTTGTGATCTGATTTTTGTCTATATTACATAAAGGAATTATAGCAATTTCTATTCTCCATCTCAGGTTACATGCCTTTGAACTATTGGAGGTCCCTATTTTGCAATCCACGAGTCGTGTTTTTATAGATCCCGATTTCAATACTATATCAATTCGGTAAGTGCTCTTTTTTCGCATTTCATTGTCTGGTATCGTACTTACGACCGGCTTCACTTTGACTTGTCCACTATGAGTAAGCTTGACAATGTGTCTATTCTACTTTCATACTATTCCTTCGTTCCAATGGTGCTGTTTCCAAAATCCCCTTTCTATAAATAGATTTTTGCTCTAAATACCCTGATTTATTCCAAGGGGTTTGATTGGATACAACTCTCAGTATAAATGTAGTAGTGCCTAAATGGATGCCGCCACCTGTAAATATTATGCTGCTATTAATGTGCTTGTTTCTCTTTTGTATAAACTGGCTGTACATACTTATATGTCATGAAACAACGGTTGCGGGTTTTTTTAAAAAAATTTTGAATGTACATGAATGTAAATAATATGTTTTATGGGTCATGCTTTGCACTACTGGTTGTACATATTAGGTTTTTGTAATGGTGCAAACCCTGAGGAAACTTGAAGGTTGCCGCCAAGATGGTGGCATGTTATTATTTCACATAACACTGGGTGTTTTTTAAATCCAGATGGACAGAAATGTATTGTCTTCATTGGTTTGTCTTGTTGAGATAATATCGTAATAATATATGTGTCTTGGGTCGTGATCATTGTTCTAAATGTTGTGTTTTGTTGGTACGTGTAGAACTTTTTAATTGTATATTTATGTATATATATGTTTGTCGCTTTTTACAGCCCTGACGAAGTTCCATATGGTTAAAGGAACGAAACGCGTTGGCTGTGCCTGTATGTGAAAAAAGAAAAAAAAAAAAACTACTAATAAAGAAGAAGATTTATAATATACTTTCTTTCCTTTGGACTCTCATTGAGTGCACCTTCCATTTTTTGTATTTGGATCCCTTGACCTTAACACCGACTGGTAGCAGGTGTAGGAAGAAGTTTTGCACCGACCCAAAATCTTAGAAACTTGGAACTTGTAGTGCTTGACCTGGTCTGCTGCCTTGACCCTTTCTGGTTTTCACTCGAAAATCCTGCCGAGTCTGTTATGTTTCAGCGCTGCCTTCGCGGAGTGACCCAAAACGTCACTTCCGCAAACAAAGGAGCGGAGAGCGGCAACAGCGAAGACGCGCTGAAACCCGCCGGTGCTCCGTAAAAACTCCGCGTTACTGTCTCTAACGTGAGATAAAGGAGACAAAGCAACGCTCGTGTGAGCGGGGGCCCCCGGACACACGTATCAAAAAGAAAACATGAAGGCAGCCAAAAATGTAACCAAAAACGGGGCGGAAAGGGAACCCAGGACACCCCACTAACTAGGACAGGGGATGGAAGGAGCAGACAGAAGGGGAAAAACGGCAAGCCTTCTCACGAGCCCGTGAGAAGGGGGAGGGACACAGTACAGGGAATGAGGGATCCAAAAACAGCAGGGAAGGACTCGATCTCGCAGAAAACGTCAGCCAACAACCAGGGTAGAAAATCCAAACACTGGCAGATATCAAGCATCGAGCTAAAGGTAGGACCACCTTTTATCCTACTTCCCTGTCATGTGATCACAAGGCATGATCATAAAGAAAGGACTACCCGATACCTAACAGTACCCCCCCCCAATGATCCTCCCCACCGGGCGAGGTTTCGAGGGGTGTTGCCTGTGGAACATTCGGACCAATCGTGGAGCGTGCACCCCCCCGGCTGGTTCCCACGTCCTGTCCTCCTTAGTATACCCCTTCCAGTCTACCAAGTATAAGAGGCGCCCCCTGACCCTCTTGGAATCTAGGATGGCCTGCACCTCAAATTCCTCCTGCCCATCCACCATAACAGGAGGTGGCGGTGGTAACGCATGTGCAGAGGGCACGTAGGGCTTCAGTAAAGATGTATGAAACACGGGGTGTACCCTATATTCTGGGGGTAAGCTAAGCTTCATTGCCACGGGGTTAATAACCTGCAAGATGGAAAAAGGGCCCACGAATCTGGGCTGCAGTTTGCGAGGACCTTGTAACCTCAGGTTGCGTGAGGCCAGCCATACTTTGTCCCCGGTCTTATATGCTGGAGCATCAACACGATGCTTATCTGCCTGGACCTTCATCGCCTCCTTCGCTACTAGAAGACTATCCTTGGCCAACTTCCATATGTCTCTCAAGCGCTCGCACACGTCATCTATGGCTGGCACGCGACCCGTGGGCTGTATAGCTACTGCTCTAGGATGGTACCCAAAAGAACAGAAAAAGGGTGTCATGCCCAAGGCGGAATGCACACTGTTGTTGTAAGCGAATTCCGCAATGGGCAGAGCCGTCACCCAATCACAGGATAAGGACACAATCAGACAACGTAGATATTGTTCCATCGTCTGATTGGTGCGCTCAGTCTGTCCATCTGACTGAGGGTGGTAAGCCGAAGATAATCGTATCTCGGTTTTAAGCACTTGACACAACTCTGTCCAGAAATGGGAGACAAACTGCGCCCCCCTGTCGGACACGACCACCACCGGCAAACCATGTAAACGCACCACCGAAGACATGAACACCACCGCCATCTCCTTTGCGGTTGGGAGTTTCGGTAGGGGTATAAAGTGGGCCATTTTGGTGAATAAATCTACCACCACCAGAATGGTGGTGCACCCTGCTGCCAAAGGTAGATCAGTTACGAAATCCATGCTTAATGTATGCCATGGACAAGGGGGGACCTCCAAAGGCTGTAAGAGACCTGATGGTTTACCATGCGAGGGCTTGCTGATCGCACACACTGCGCAAGCACCCACATATTCTTGCACATCCTTAAGCAATGTCTCCCACCAAAACCACCTCATACATAGTTCCCTAGTCTTTCTCATTCCAGGATGAGCTGTCAAGGCAGAGGAGTGACACCATTCCAGCACCTCATCCCTCAACACCGGAGGTATGAACAACCTGCTATCATGGTACAAAGTCCGTCCTTCATGGATACCAGGGGTAAAGACAACCACGGGGCCAGATCTACGTGGCTCAAACGTTCCTTCACTAGAGCCGGAAATTCTTCCACTACCAGAGCTCCCACTATTCTTCCCTCAGCTATCATAGCTCTGCTCTCTTTCTCGGAGCCATCCTCCTTTCCCACCACGTGTATTCTGGAAAGGGCATCAGATTTCACTTGTTGGGCTGCAGGTCTATAGGTTATGACGAAGTCGTATTCGTTGAAGAATAGGACCCATCTCATCTGCCGTGGAGTCAATGCCCTAGCGGAACGAAAAAATTCCAGGTTTTTATGATCTGTATATATCGTGATCACATGTCTGGCACCCCATAAATAATGGCGCCATTCCTCAAACGCTAGTTTGACCGCCAGCAACTCGCGTTCTGCCACAGTATAATTGCGTTCGGCTGGCATTAAGGTCTTAGAAAAGAACGCAATTGGATGCATATGACCTGTGGTCTCATTTTGCTGGGATAGAACCCCACCCACCGCACACAAGGATGCATCTGTTTCCACATAGTATGGCAGGGCAGGATCAGGATGCACCAGTACCGGTGCAGTAACAAACTGTCTTAACAACATACGAAAGGCATCCTGAGTCTCATCTGTCCAATCAAAAGGAACACCCTTCCTCAAAAGTCGCGTCATTGGGGCCACAATGTCTGAAAAATGCAATATGAAGCGCCGGTAAAAGTTGGCGAAACCCAAAAGCATCTGTATTTGCTTCACGTTTGTCGGCCTCGGCCATGTCTCTATAGCCTGAATCTTTTTTGGATCCATTCGGATGCCTGCAGCAGAGATTACAAACCCTAGAAACTCCACCTCAGGAGTCCCAAACTGGCACTTCTCCAATTTGGCGTATAAATGATGGTCCTTCAATGACTGCAACACCTGTGTTACATGCCTAGTATGATCGGTCTCCTTCTCTGAATATATGAGGATATCATCCAAATAGACTATCACAGTCTGATCCAAATATTGGCCTAGGACTTCGTTAATAAAAAATTGAAACGCCGCTGGCGCATTGCACAGACCAAACGGCATAACCGTATATTCAAACAAACCGTATTTTGTCTTAAATGCCGTCTTCCACTCATCTCCTGGCCGAACCCTTATAAGATGGTATGCGCCCCGCAAGTCTAACTTGGTAAACACCTTTGCCTTGCGGAGCTGATCCAGCAGCACGGAGATGAGTGGAAGAGGGTACCGGTTCTTTACCGTGGCCGAGTTCAACGTTCTGTAATCCACACATGCCCTCAAGGAGCCTTCCTTCTTTGGGATGAAAAATATAGCCGATGATACTGGCGAGGAAGAATGGCGGATATACCCCAAGAGCAACATTTCATCTATATAAGATTTCAAATGGGCCTCCTCAGGCTCTGACAAGGCATACACCCGACTGCAAGGCAACGGTGCTCCGGGTATCAAGTCGATCTTGCAGTCATACGACCTATGCGGAGGAAGACCTTGAGCACACACTTTGTCAAACACCTCCTCATAAGATGAATACTGAGGAGGAACAACACTCTTTTCAATCAAGGCACAAGACAAGGGATTGATCTGTTCCGCTGCCACCACATAACAATTCTTTAAGCAGTGTACTGAATCCAATGTAACCAATCTCTGTACCCAATCAATCCTTGGGTTATGTTTTTGCAGCCACGGGACCCCTAACACCAACCCAAATGTCGGGGCATCGATTAGATCAAAAACTACACTTTCCACGTGTCCGTTCTCACACAATAAACCGAGGGGAACGGTCTGTTTCGTAATACACCCCGACGTCAACTCGGTCCCATCTATTGCCCTCACTGGTTCAGGCTGTTCCTTCAGACAACAGGGGACCATCAATTTTTCTGCCATCGATATGTCTATAAAGTTTCCGGTTGCTCCGGAATCTAACAAGACTGACACCGGAATCCGTGTCTGTGTTGGAAGTAACAACTGGGCACTAATCACAAAATGCCTTGAAGCCTGGTCTAGGGCCCCTACCACCTCAAACTGCTCTATTCCGTCACCACCTGAGCCTTGATCCACACAGATGCAGGCCACCTTCTTTCCAAACCCTATCCCTGAGGGTTTTACTGTACAATCCCGTGCAAAGTGGCCCCCCTGTCCACAATACAGACACAAGTTCAACTCTCTTCTTCTTTTCTTTTCCTCTGCCGTCAGGGGTCCCCGTACTCCTCCAATTTCCATTGGTTCTGGAGCCGCTCTACTCTCTCCCGTTGCCTTTGCCTCTGATTTTACATAACTACTACGGGGTGGCAGAACCCGATTACGTTCTCCACGTCTTTCAGTTACCCTGTGATTCAATTTCACCACTAAATCAATAAATGCTGCACAATCCTCAGGTGGATCAACCACTTGTGACACGATATCCTTCAACTCCTCGCAAAGACCTTGATAAAATAAAGATGTTCTTTTCTCAGTGGGCCAATGCGTCTCGGCTACCAATCGATTAAAGTTGGCAATATAAGACAATAGGTCCTGCCTGCCCTGCCGCAGTTTTAACAGCTCAGCATCGCTGGCCTGCATGAAGGCATGCTTCGCAAACAGCCCCCGCATTAATTCCTTAAAGGCCTGGTAATTATATAGCACCCGATCATTGCTTTCCACCAGAGGTATTGCCCATTGAGCCGCGTTGCCAGCCAGGTATGACAAGATAAAAGCGATTTTAGCTGAGTCATCAGGGAAGGCATTAGTCCTGCACATAAAGTGCAGCTGGCACTGGTTCATAAATGTGCCAAACTTGTCAGGTTCTCCTGAAAATCTCTCAGGCGGGGCCAAAGGAACGGCCACGGGGGTCGTCACCGTGACTGCTATGGGGTTGCTACTACTAGCTGTACTTGCTCCGGCTCCACCCGTATATTGAAAGGTAGCTGGTTGCAACACCGGAGCCGTTCCCCTACTAGAGGCCTGTTCCCTTGCTCTCACGGCCCCCAGTTCTTGTTTTAGCCCTATGTTCTCTTGCTGCAGTTCCAGCATCTGCGCCTGGAGTACATGTACTGCTCCCATAACGTCCTGCATAGTAGGAGTGCCTGTTCCCCCACCCAAGGCGTTCCCATCTTCGTCCATGCTAGTCCGGGCAGTGCTATAATAACGTGGGCTTGATATTCTGTTAGATCTCCACTGGCCCAAGCACTGCAGGGACGTAGCATGCACCAATCCCCTTAACCAGCCCCGTGGACCCCCACAGGTCAAAACACTATGTGGGCACCAGGGGACCTGAAAAGAGGGTGGTAATAACGTAAAGACACCAAGTCTTCCACCCTTGGCGATGAAAAGAAGACAGCTCCCTCCTGCTCTACGCTTCTGCACCAATACTGTAATAGAAAAAAACAACACAGCCCTTTATATATCACTGCAGACAGGGAAGTACACAGCCCTCCATCATCATGCCTTGGATCACACACACAATCCCCTCTTACCGCTTTACAGTGCAGGCTTGGCTTCGTAAAGAATTGGAGTGTAAAACAGCTCAACACTCTTCGTTCTGCAATACTTTGTAATGGGACTTGCAGTAAGGAGAGGACGCTGTCGTCGCCAGGAAAATAAACAATATAAACAAATAGAAAATGGCCAGGAAGGGGAAAAAAGGACACCGCCTTAAAAAACCCCTTCTTTCGTTTACAAGGTAGCAGACTCACTCGAAAATCCTGCCGAGTCTGTTATGTTTCAGCGCTGCCTTCGCGGAGTGACCCAAAACGTCACTTCCGCAAACAAAGGAGCGGAGAGCGGCAACAGCGAAGACGCGCTGAAACCCGCCGGTGCTCCGTAAAAACTCCGCGTTACTGTCTCTAACGTGAGATAAAGGAGACAAAGCAACGCTCGTGTGAGCGGGGGCCCCCGGACACACGTATCAAAAAGAAAACATGAAGGCAGCCAAAAATGTAACCAAAAACGGGGCGGAAAGGGAACCCAGGACACCCCACTAACTAGGACAGGGGATGGAAGGAGCAGACAGAAGGGGAAAAACGGCAAGCCTTCTCACGAGCCCGTGAGAAGGGGGAGGGACACAGTACAGGGAATGAGGGATCCAAAAACAGCAGGGAAGGACTCGATCTCGCAGAAAACGTCAGCCAACAACCAGGGTAGAAAATCCAAACACTGGCAGATATCAAGCATCGAGCTAAAGGTAGGACCACCTTTTATCCTACTTCCCTGTCATGTGATCACAAGGCATGATCATAAAGAAAGGACTACCCGATACCTAACAATGGGGTCACAGAAAAATTTCTGTAGGCTCCCACAGGGGTTCAAGAACAGCCCAGGACTATTCTCAGCTAGAGTAACAGAGTTACTACAAATATATGATGATGAGGCATTATCTTACGTAGATGATATCTATCTCACAGATGACGACTTGGATACTCACTTGAAAAGAGTGAACACCATTATACTTGGGTTCGCAGCAGAGGGTTACAAATTCAACTTTAAAAAGTCCTGAATTGCCCATCTGACAGCATTATTTTTAGGATACAAATAATCAAGTGAAGGAAAAAGCCTAGCGGACAACTTCTTAGAGAAGTGCGCTGTACTCCAAGCTCCAAAAACGCTGAAGAATTTACAATCGATTCTAGGCTTTCTGAATTCCGGAAGAACTTACATTCTAAATTACGCGGAGAGGGTTAAACCTCTCTACGAACTAATTAAACCTGATTTTAAACAAATCAATTGGACTCAAAAACACACAAAAATTTGGAGATCACTGCAAACAGACATGTTAGCAAAAACAAAATTAGATACACGTGACAACACACGCAATCTGGTAATCCGAGTCATCCCAGGAAGATGCGGATTCACGTACCTGACCTCTAATGAGGGGGAAAAGGTACCAATTTCAATTAAATCTCACTTGTACACACAAGCAGAAAAAACATTCAGTCACACTGAAAATACTGTGAAAGCAGTAGAAATTGCATTTGCAAATGAACGAGAACTAGAACATGGTAAAAGGATTAATATCCTCACAGCGGAATCCGCCTTCGAGGCGCTATTCAGCCCAGTAAACCTGCCTACAGTGTCACTGGATCCGAAATGGATACAGTATATAGATTCTCTAAGAGCGGAAGATGTGAAATACTATTTCACCCCGCAATTCGAGGAACTGAATGATTTAGAATATGAAGAAGAATATCCTCTGCCAATCGAACTTCTGCCTCTCCCACAGTACGCCTGTATAATCTATACAGATAGATTTGTACAGCATTTCAACGTAGAGAACAAATCCTACGATGCAGCCTGTGCGATTGTTAAAGGTCGTTGGCTGTGCGGTAAATTCAGACCGAAAATAACAAAAACGGAATCAGTAAGAAACTGTTCGGCTCAGAGAGCTTAAATCAGATCTTTAAAGATGGCGCTCGAAAATGCAGAACGTGAATTCCTGACACTAATCATGTGCGATTCTCATTTTTGCGTCAACTCTTATAACAATAAGTTGCAGAGCTGGATTGAAAATGATTACAAAGATGACACAGGTGCCACAATAAAGCATAAATTGCTCTGGAAACAGGTAGCTCTTTTTCAGAAAGAACTACAAAAGACTCACGTGATACACGCACAGAGTCTTCAACGTGATGGCGTTCACGTTGCAGGGAATTCATTGGCAATACAGCCACAGCGGAAGCAACTAAACCGGCTTCCATAGCCACAAAAAAGCGTGCAGAAAAATACATAGACGGGGAAACCATGCTGGCAGTAAAAACGACCATAAAAGGCGACTGTGCAGCACTACCCGTGAACTATCCACTCAATTATGCATACGTAATCGATGCAAACTCCGTTCCTTTTGCTCGAATCCCTGGAGTGGGGGATAGGGTAATTCCAAACAGGGACCGAGGGGCTTCCTCACACAGGAAGCACATATGGGGTTGGGTCTGAGACACCAAACAATCAGGGACTCTCTGAGAGAATTAGAATCAGAGTACTGGTGGCCGGAAATGAGTGAAGGTATTCATGAGTTTGCAAAAAACTGTGAAGACTGCAACAGAGATCGCAGTGGAGAACCGGCCAGTGTAGTGTCAGAAGCCCTAATAGAAAGCATAAGGCGATCTATCCGCGCAATCAAACAAGAGAAACGCGTCCCATTGTACATCATCAAGGCTAAATCCACTTAAAAAATGTAGCCCCCAGCGCTCGGCTGATGCCAGAACGGTTATAAAAGATCTGCGAGTCTTTATCGGCACATATGCAATTGCCATGTTCCATTCTGACCAGGGTCCTGCTTTCAGCTCTCGAGCTTATAAGGAGGCCATGGCCAGCATGGGAGTTGGGTTGCGGTATTCTTGTCCGTCACACCCCGAAGGGAACAGTGTGGTAGAAAGAAAAAGGTATACACCTGTTACAACGCATTCGTTACTCCGCACTACCATTACAACGCGACTTTTACAATGCATACCATTACAACGCATTGCGCTGGGGGGCGCTCTAGGATAGGGAATAAGTATAATTTACTATCCAACACCTTCCCTAGGGTCCACGGGGACTGGAGTTAGAATAGTAAATTATACTTACCACTATCCAGCACCTCAAAGCGCTATGCGTTGTAATGGTATGCGTTGTAATGGTCGCGTTGTAACGGTAGGTAGTTGTAATAGTATGCGTTGTAACATGGTACATCCAAAGAAAAAAACGGGACATAAAGCAATCTATAACAGCGAAGGTATTATGTTCGGGTGCTGGGGGGGCAAACATTTAATAAGTGTCCAGATCAGTCATAATAATTTGCCAAGAAATTCTCTAAAAGGTTTCAGCCCATACGAACTATTGTTCGGAACTAGAATGCGAGTTCAGGACTTAGATAGTCAGGTATCAGTGGTACAAGATAAAAAAACAGACTTTGACATCAAAGATCGTTTGGCTGTTTTACAGGACTTGAATGAAACAAGAAAATCCTTAAGCAACATAAAGTTAAAGCAACAGCCAGCTACCACTGACGAGGCACCACAAGCACCAGCCCCAGCAAGGCCTGTCTGGATTCCAAAGATTGGGGATCTAGTCAGAGAAAAAATAGCAGTGAAGAAGGAATTTGGGCCTTCTTACAGAAAAGCAGTACCTGTCTTGGCAGTCACCGGAACAAGGTCAGTAGTACTACCGCCCCTTGCTGGTAAAAAGGAGAACAGAGTTGTATCAATCCACCTGGTAAAACCACAAGCATGTGGCCTATAATCAACAGTAGGCCCAGTGGACTCCCAAGAAACAACAGAATACCCAAACTTGCAACAATCCAAGAGGTTCAAACTGAAAGACTAATCACATTCGATCAGCCTGCAGTGCACAGAGAGGGACTATACAATAATGCCATGGAACTCGTGCCTCTTGAAACACAGATTGAAACAGTTCGTCAAGAAACACCAGTCTACAATGATGTGGCATCTGAATGTGCTACCGAAAGACAAATTGAAAGAACAATCCCAACAATTGACAGAACTGCCTCTGGCTACTTCATCAACTTCGACAACTTTTCCGAGGATCAAAGCAACCCCGAAGTGATGCCAGAAATAAAAAAGACTTTTAAAGAAAAAGCAATGGAACTCTTTCATCAACTGAAGGAAATTTACCTTATTTCTCCATGGTTAGAGTTCTGGTTCGGTCTAGGTGTATTTTTCCTCCTGCTTTGGCTCATCATGGTACTTTGTTTGGGAAAATTCATTGAGGGAAAATATAGTACAATGGACACAGCAAGTCAGAACATCAACTTAGTCCTCAAACCACACAGATCATCCCACGTGAAGAAAAGAGAACTGTCAACAGTAAATGTCACAGCCATTCAAATACCCGGTGGGGTAGTATGGGAGAAAACTGACTATGAGATCTATGGTCCGGTCGAGATCCTGAAGTATCCTCATCAATTCAAGATTTCCTTAAGTGACTTTGTAAAACCTAGTACATTCTCTGATGATTGGGACTTTGACAGTATTAATAATATGATGTCTGATTTGGTAATGTCAGCTAGATTCACAGATCATGATTATTTACAAGGTTCGTCTAATTATGAACAGATGTTCTGCTTCACACATTATGGTGACCATTACTTGCATAAATCTGCACAGCCTAGACATGTTTTTAAGTATAACCAATGGGACCATTGTGCAAAACCACCTAAAAGCAGTTCTAAAACATTCTTTGAGAAATTCAAGTACTTCTCATGGTTTAACACCAGTGATGCAGAAACGTTTTATTACAAACTGTTAGATAAAACAGGATTGAAAACAATGCTGACAAACACTAAATTGATATATTCAGAAGCATTTTATAAAAAAATGATGACATATGGTTTTGATTATTGGAAAAATAACATTGAAACAAAAACCATCTGGGGTACAAAAGATTGGCAGGTACACGGCCTAGAAGCATTATTCAGAACCTGCATGATACCAGAACAAATGATGTTTTTAAATGACACAATTCATCAAACATCCTGTCTTGGCCTAGCTAAGATTAAATACCTTAACAAACCGTCTATTCCGAAGCCTATACCTGAAAATGCAACAACAGATATTGAGATAGACGTAACTAAAATTTTACATTTAAACAGAACACATCCTGATTGGAAAAAGTGGTTAATCTGGCCTACTGACACAAACAACTGTCAAGATAGATTCCTGAATAAAACACAGGGGTTAAAAATGACCAGACAAGACCCTAGATACTCCCAGAGACAACATCCATGGATAGTAACAACATACAGTGTAGGGAAACTCTGCCTCGAATGGCTAGGATCATCCACACTGGCTGAAATTAAGCAACACTTGTCTTTACTTAAAGATGGTGCTGATTTGCGCGATTTTATTATGGGACCACGCAAACAGCGTCAAAAGCGTTTCATAGCGACCAGTATCTATGCGATATACAACGAGGCTTGGAAAGTCACACAAATTGAAACAGCTGAAAAAATGCGAGAAATTGATCGTATTAATTTGGAAAAATCACTTTCTGTAGTGGACAATGGGTTAATGAATATATTTGTTGGACAATATTGTATCATCTGCCTTTGACATAATAGACAGAGACTTGCTAATGTTACAGCATGGGCAGTCGCAATTACGTTCTATTGTACAGTTAGGCTGGACGCTGCAAAATCTTCGTTCAGGCTATGTGCCTTGGCGTTTAATCAACACAACGTCATTATTTTCCATTTTTAACCTTACTGATAAACAAATCAGCTTGGCACAGAAAGGAGCAGACTATACAATCCTGAGCATCGAAAAACTTGAGAGATTACCTTTGACTATGTCAGAAAGTCCTGTCATTGAATGGATAATACACAGGATTATCACAATTCCGATAACAACTTTCCAATTTAAAAATTGCATTGAATACATACCTACTGGCCAGTATGAACGATTGGGTAAAGGATATGTTAAGTCAGCATGGAAATTACCATACACACATTCATGCTATAGTGACAGCAACAAAAATGTATTTCTTAGTGGTGAAAACTGTAAACGTTCACTAAGCGGTATACTTTTGTGCCAGGGTAATAATTTACACGGAGCCTGTGAAGGTAATTCTAACAACCTTTCATGCCACCAGCTTGTCACACCTGCAACGCAGATAGAGCCTTTCTTTATGCAACTCGCGAATGGGAGTTACATTCTAAGAACGGATCACAGATGTTGTGGCCTTTTGCCAGGGAAAGCCTATCTCGTAAGCGTAACTTCCATGGTCAAATGCTGTATGCAAGCATTGTTTCCGAGCGGGCCTGGAGACATAGAGACTCCCATCTGGCCTCGTCTGAATTTCTCTTCTATACAAATTGATACTTTAAGCAAAATGAAGTCTGTGCTTTTGCAGACAACAGTGCCCATCACGTCATCAAAAGAGACGTATGATCTCCTAGTTGCAAGGACAGCTACAGAGATCCATGACCTTTTATCAACAAATTGCCCCGTGCATTTCGTAGAAATGCTTAGCCAACTCCTTAACATGTCTAGTGCCACAGGCATCCCAGGCATATTTAATACGATTTTTACGGGACTGCTAACACCATTCAAAGCAATTCTGGGAATCATTCCTAATTTTGTCCATTCAGTCTTTGGCGGCATACCCCTATTTTTGGGACTTGTAGCAGACATTTTATTTTTGACCCTCCTGCTCCGATATGGCAAGCCAAAGCTCAGACATGACTCCTACGAGGATGGAAGAGACAATCCTAGCAATTCGCTAATGGGACAGAATAACTAGAGTCCTTGAATTGGCCAGGCTGAGAGATCTAAACATGACCTGGTTCCTTTCATTCAGACCGATATGTCAATCCTGCATCTTACCTGTGCTACGATGTATGCTATACGGAGATGAGTGCGTGTTGGACATCTGTCTTGCACTTCCATCAGCAGTACCAATGGATATCGATACTTTGCTCAGTCTGATAACGGCTCACGCATTGTGTTGTCCCCAGCGGCTACCAATCCTGATGACGGCATTCGTTGAGACTCCTGTACTATGACTAGGTGGTAACAGTGGAGCGAGTGACAAAAGCAACATCACCCAGGTACGACCTTCTGTGAGCATTGCTGATCCAGACTTTGATGACAGCAATCATTCTCACACTTGCCAAGTTACAGGACTATCGAATTTGGTCGTACTGTCACCTGATTTTGTAGACCAATTCTTTGAGAGCCTGTCTGATATGATGTTCTCACCCGAACAGAAACAATAACTTTAGAGAAGCATTCCGGCACACAGCGTTTCCATGAACTCTGAATTCGGCCTTCAGTCTTGAACAACAAAAACTGCTAAAAGTGTTGGAACTCTATTCTCCCGTTCAACAACAATTTTTTTGAATTGAACACTTTAAAAAAAAAAATATTCACCTTTTTCTGGCACGAAAATTCTTTGCTTAAAGTAGACCTATTCATAAAGAACAGAAGCTTCTACTTATATTTTTAGATAAATCTAGAGACATAATAACTTTACACCAGCCTCTAGCACATTCTACTGCAATGCATTTCTATGTGATGAAATTATCTCGCCCTTCTTTTCTGTATTAAGAGATATTTCATGTGTAATTTTTTCGCATAATCGTTCATTGATTACATATGATATGATTTTTGAATGATTTCTATGCTTAAAGATGTACAGTACCTATATTTTCACGTATTTCAAATACGCCTATTTCAAATGCATTTATGTATTTTGGGGTGGGCAATGTTACACATGCATCTTATTGCTCTAGTTTTAGTAATTTGATGGACATAAATTCGTGGAGTGGGTGTCGCGTTCTAATCTAGGACCCTGATCGATACTGTGACCTTATGCCCCTATACGGCTATAATCCCTTTGTAACCCTATATTGGCATAACCGATCAAATGCAATATTCAGAAACTCGTCTCTGGCCTCACACGAACAGAGCCAAATTTCAGAATCGCTTCCTCTGCAACTTCCTTTGCAGCTCATTAGTGCAAATGACACAGCGGAGACCACTATCTAAGATTCCTAGATTAACACTCCGAGTTCTTCAACAAGATAAAAACTCAGCAACCTGGGAAAGCCCCGCTTGCTATGTTTTGATTAGTAATAGAACTCTAATGAGCACTGACAAATGATCACTTCCTAGTGACATCTTTATTGACGTCTTATGTCCAAAAACGTACGTCAAACAATGCACCTTTCAGGTATAAATATTACCAACGTTGCCTTAAGCAAACGCTGAAGCTGCTGCTTTAACTTGCTTATTTTTGCCTTCTGTTTTGCTTGTTGCGTTTAGCCCCTTCGTCCCCCCTCCCCGCTCCCCGCTTCCCGCCACCGCCACTAACCCCGCCCCTTTTGCCTTCTGTACCCTCCCCGCTCCCGCCTCCCAGCTGCTCCGCCCCCCGCACTTCGCCATATATGGCGACCGTGCGAACGCGCAGCGGTCACGCGCAGCGGGTGCACCGATTGTGCGCCGAAGGCGCGCCAAAGGTAAGCCCGTCTACGCCCGTCCGCACCTGGACCGCGCCCAGTGCCAGGACCCCTGGCCCACGAGGACCCCGACCGACCCGCCTGACCTACACCGCCGCCACCCTCATCGCACTCAACAACGGCCGAACCCCAGGATGCTACCGAGCCACCCCACGACGCTCCCACGGACCCTTCAGCTGCCACGCCTGCAAGTTCACCTGCATCCGGACCTGCCCGGCACCAGCACCTGCCAAGCCGAACACCAACAGCAACCACCTCAAGTGCATCCTCCTCAACACCCGATCCGTCCACAGACACGCCATCGAACTCTGGAACCTCCTAGACGCCACAGCCCCTGACGTTGCCTTCATCACGGAGACCTGGATGAACGCCTCCTCAGCGCCCGACATCGCCATCGCCATCCCAGAGGGCTACAAGATCACCCGGAGGGACCGCACCGCCAACCAGATGGGAGGAGGCATCGCCATCATCCACAGGAACACCATCCGAATCACGACTAGCACCGACAACACCCTAACCACCGCCGAACACCTGCATTTCCAGATCCACACCGATCCGAAGACCACCCTCAGAGGCACCCTGATCTACCGACCCCTGGGACCACGCACTCAATTCAGCGAGGACATCGCCGACTTCGTGAGCCCGCATGCCCTTCCCTCCGCTGACTACATCCTCCTGGGGGACCTCAACTTCCACCTGGAGAACAACAACGACCGCAGCACCAGCACCCTGCTCGACAACTTCGCCAACCTCGGACTCAAGCAACTGGTGAACACCCCCACCCACCTCGCCGGACACACACTCGACGCCGTCTTCTCATCCAGCAAAGACATCGCCTTCAGCCACGCCACAGAACTCCGCTGGACGGACCACAGCTGCGTACACTTCACCTTCAAAAGAACGACGATCCACTACCACCAGCAACAGGTTGCCCGCAGAAGCTGGAACAAGATCACAGCCGACCAGCTCGCCACCTCCCTGAGCCAGCGCCCTCCTGCCAGCTCAGCGAACCCCAGCCAGGCCGCCGACAACCTCACGAAGTGGATCAGCAACTGCGTGGATGAACTCGCCCCTCTGAGGACCCCGCCCAGCAGACCCGGCAGCAAGAAAGCCCCAAGGTTCACCGACGAACTCAAGAGCTCCAAGAAGAACTGCCGAGCCCTCAAGAAAGTCTGGAGAAAGGAACCTACACCGGACAACATGACCACCCTCAAACTCGCCACCCGGAAGCACCACCAACTGATCCGCGCCGCCAAGAAAACTGCATTCAAGGACCGGCTGGACAACAACGCACACAACTGCAAGGAACTCTTCAACATCGTCAAAGAGCTCTCCAACCCCAACGCCGGAAACAACGACATCACCCCCTCGCAAGACCTCTGCAACTCCCTCGCCTCCTACTTCCACAACAAGATCGCGGACATACACAACAGCTTCACCACCCAACCGACGCACGCCACGACCCCAGCAATGCCGCCCACCACCACCCTCCGAGCCTGGACTCTGATCAGCACCGAAGACACCGTCCGCATGATGAACTCCGTCCACTCCGGATCTCCGACCGACCCCTGCCCTCACCACGTCTTCAACAAGGCCGACGCTGTCATCGCACCCCACCTGCGGGACATCATCAACACCTCCTTCGACATCGCCACCTTCCCCGAGAGCTGGAAGCACGCCGAACTCAGCGCTCTTCTCAAGAAACCTACAGCAGACCCCACCGAACTCAAGAATTACCGCCCAATCTCGCTACTCCCGTTTCCAGCCAAAGTCATCGAGAAGACCGTCAACAAACAGCTGGCCGCCTTCCTCGAGACGAACGGATCCCTCGACCCCTCGCAGTCCGGCTTCCGAGCCAACCACAGCACCGAGACCGCCCTCATCGCCGCCACCGACGACATCCGAGCCCTGATGGACAACGGAGAAACAGCGGCCCTCATCCTCCTAGACCTCTCCGTGGCCTTCGACACTGTCTGCCACCGCACCCTAGTGCAATGCCTCAGCAACGTCGGAATCCAGGAGAAGGCACTGGAATGGATCGTCTCCTTCCTCGGCGGAAGAACACAGAGAGTCCGCCTACCACCGTACAAGTCAGAGGCCACCGAAGTCATCTGCGGCGTCCCCCAAGGATCCTCGCTGAGCCCCACCCTCTTCAACGTCTACATGAGCCCCCTCGCGGCCATCGCACGCCAACACGACCTCAACATAATCTCCTACGCTGACGACACCCAGCTGATCCTCTCCCTGACCAACGACCCCGCCGCCGCCAGAGCCAACCTGCACGAAGGGATGAAGGAGGTAGCCGAGTGGATGTCGACCAGCCGCCTGAAACTGAACTCAGACAAGACGGAGGTCCTCATCCTGGGCTCCACGCCCACCGCCTGGGACGACTCCTGGTGGCCCCCCGCCCTGGGCACTGCACCCAAACCGACGAACCACGCACGCAACCTGGGCTTCATCCTGGACTCCTCCCTCTCTATGACCAGACAATTCAACGCCGTCTCCTCGCCGTGCTTCAACATCCTGCGCATGCTACGGAAGATCTTCTGGTGGATCCCCACGGAGACCAGGAAGACCGTCACCCAGGCCCTCGTCACCGTGACTACGGCAACGCCCTCTACGCCGGAACCACCGCCAAGCTCCAGAAGAGACTTCAGCGGATCCAGAACGCTTCAGCCAGGCTCATCCTCGACATCCCACGAAACAGCCACATCTCCGGACACCTGAGAGACCTGCATTGGCTCCCCGTCAACAAAAGAATCACCTTCCGTCTCCTCACCCACGCACACAAAGCCCTACACGATCAAGGCCCGAGCTACCTCAACAACCGAATCAACTTCTACGCTCCCAAACGCCACCTCCGATCAGCCAGCCACGCCCTCGCCGCCGTCCCACGCATCCGTAGAGCAACAACAGGAGGAAGGTCCTTCTCCTACCTGGCCGCCAAGACCTGGAACTCCCTCCCGACCAACCTGCGCCTGACCCAAGACCACCTCTCCTTCAGGAAGAAGCTCAAGACCTGGCTGTTCGAGCAGTAACGGCACCCCCCCCCCCTAAGCGCCTTGAGACCCTACGGGTAAGTAGTGCGCTCTATAAATGTCTTGATTGATTGATTGATGATACCATCGCTGAAGCTACTATCGCTACTGCTATCGCTGCTAACGAGCGAACGATGGTGTGGTAAACTTAGGAGCTGAACAGCCGTCCCCCTGCAAGAGCCCAGCAGATGCAAGCTGCCCGCGGACGCTGCCCCTCCACTTCCTCGACGTGCTGAGAGAGACGCTGTCTTTTCTCCTGCCGAGAAATCCAGCTCCGGCGTTTCCAGCCTACTCTTGCGAGTGACTGGGATATCGAGTCCCTGAAAGGAGATACCAGACCTCCATCATTCTATTCCAGAGGTATGGTGTTGACTAAACCCTTAGAGAGAATTCTTGAAGCAAACCTTGGCAAAACCAACTTAACTAAAAGCTACTTACTTACTCCCCTCCCAAGTATTAGGCTTAGATCAGGTACACTGGGGTAGGCGTAGTTAGAAGCACCAGTTGAGTACGTTAGCTAATGTATATATGAATGTATATATGTTTTATTCATTTTAAACCATTGTATGGCTAAGAAACCATATCAATGCTCTTACAGTATTATTTCACAATACTCATTTTACTGTACGTACTTTTTATAATAACAAGTCTTGCAATTGGGGCAATTCATTTCTCTTGTACGAGAAGAAAGACTGTTTAATAAATGTTACCCTTTATTGAAAACGCCCGTCTCTCTATTCTCTACATATTGTGAAAGTAATCTGCACAACAACTGACTGAGTAAAATAACTGTCTATTGTTTCACACGACCCTAGAGATTGACTCTTATCTGAGGAGCAAAGTTGTCATGTTGCACGGTTGTTGGAAAACTGAACCACAATTGTTGGAAAACTGGAGAAGTGTGGCTCACTGGTTAGAGCAGGCAGACCCTGAAGCAGAGGTCAGACCCGGGACCAGGGTTCAATTCCTGACGCGGCAGGGTCTTGAGCTCAAATGTCCAGGGACTCGATAATTCTCACTTCGGTGCCTGACCTAATCATGGGTTCACACTCTGCAACTCTGGGCATTAAGCTTGCTTAATCTCCACAACGGCCCCCCCCCGCAGCGGGATGCCTGGCTTTCACCTTGGGGATGCCCTGTAGGGGCAATCTCACAGGGAAAAGCCAGGATGGGTTCCCAAGGCAAGCGCGGAGATACCCCTTTGGGGGTCGATTCTGGCGCTATATAAGAAACATAATAATAATAATAATAATAATAATAATCCCTTCTTGTCTGTGCCAGGGAAGCTGATCACTTCCTATTCAGTCAAGAAAGTTTCCAGTGACCTCTGAGCTAGTTGGTAACAAACCCAATTAAGTTTAGCACAGTCAGTAGAGGCCTGGAAGATCCGCACTTCTACGTCGATACTACTGTTTGTTATTCCAATGCGCAGGGCCTATTGGGAAAATAGGAACTACACTACAAACTCACTAGTGTGAAAAATTGTGTATGGGTGCACATGTTGCAGACATACATGCCCTAATGTCTGCAACATGGCACTGTTGGAAAAGCCAAAAAATGCTTTTTCCAAGGTTTTCATTATTTACCACCAACTTGTAGTTGGTGGTAAATAACGAATCCTAAAAGGGGAAAAGCACTCATTTGAGTGCTCCCTACATAGCAAAATCGGTAATTTACCGATTCGGTATTTTAAGGAATCTTGAATTTACCGATTCCTTAAAATACTGATTCGGTAAATTACTGAATCAGTAAAATGCCCACCTACATCTCATTTTCCAAATATCGGTCAGTAACGGCCAAAATTACAGAATTTCGGCAGTTACCGACCGGTATTTGCCTACCTACATCTGGCCCTATAACCCTTATTTGGAGCGGTGTTGTTAATTGCGATTCATGTGGTTACTGCTGTTACGGCACATATCTTTTTTTTTTTTTTTAAAGAATTTTATTTGACAAGCAAGTCAAGGAGATTAGCATATCATATCCAAATACAGAATTAATCAAAAGTAAGATAAATCAAATTCAATTCGGTGCAGGTTCATATTATACTACACACAAACAACAGTTAAAAAACAAAAAAGAAAAGTAGATTGTAGACAGTACAGGTCATTAATAATTAATAAGCCATGAACAAAAAGAACATCCATGATCCAAATCATTACTAACATTGCAGAAAATTCCCCCATATCTTGGCAAACTTTTTTTTTGCTTTAATTCCTCTTTTCCTAGCAATAGCTTCTTCCATTGTGTAAATTTCAAGAACCAGTGTCCACCATTCAGTTATATGAGGAGGATTCTGAGAAATCCAAGCCCTAGCGATCACAAGTCTGGCACAAGCCAGTGTAATATTTAGCAGTTCTTTATAGATAGGGCTACCCGGGTATATGGACAATAGTACAGCGGCTGCATTGAGTGAAAAGTTAATTAGTTGATTTTGCGTTAAAATATTTTCTACATCCTCCCAATATTTAGCTAGTGTTGGGCATGAGTATATCATATGTATGAGGTCTGCTGCCACCAGACCACATTTAGAGCATTTAGTACGGGCATTATTAAAGTTATTTTGTGTCCATTTGGAAATTTACGGCACATATCACAGTAATTACTTTTGTGATAAATATCAGCAAGTAAAACTTGCCAATATTTAATGGGGGTACATGCCTAGTATTTACTGGTTAGCTTTAAAGTCTGCATGTTATTCTCACAAAACTCTTAAATTGATGGTATTTATCACATATGTGTGAGTTCATCTCACACCAATTACTATTGCCTCATAATGGGGGCCTGAGACTTGGAGGAATTATGCTTCAAGCGTCCACACTATAGAAATGGAAGATGGGTACCAAACTAGTGCAATTTGAGGATAAAGAAGAAAGAGTCAGGCCTGCCACTTGCCTTTGGCCACCATTTTCTGCTTGTTCCAGAATGATCCAGTGACACTGCTGCTGTGTATCTTTTTCCCACCCGGCTTTTCCTGCCCAGGTTTTACCACTCACCAATAGAAGCTCAGTCCATTTCAGGACCTACTTAATGCAGGCTGCAGCACATCGGCACAGCGGGAATGCTTCTGGTGCATGGAACGCAAGCCCGTCTCTGCCCGTCTGCTTCTGGACCACAGCCAGCACCACGACCCCTGGGACTCCTGCCCTTGAAGAACGACCATTGACAAACTCTACACATTCAACGAAGCAACAAACACTGCCACCACGTAGACCCACAGAAGGACAATTCACTTGATCCCACTGTCACTTCACCAGCCACAGTTATAGTTAATGCAAGGAGTTAAGAGAAATTCATCAGTATTGAGGTAGTTGAGATGCTATAACAGTGATTCCAAACTGTGAAAAATGATTTTAATAATTGGGTTTTTAAATGTCTGGTTCACAACCAATAGAGTTTTAAATAAAATAATTGGAATTGGATCATATTATTGTTTATTGTTTATTGTCCTTTAAGGAAATTGCTTGTTTGGAATCACTGTTATAGGATCTCAACTACCTCAACAGTGATTATTTTCTCTCAATTCCTTGCATTAACTATAAATGTTATTGCTTGCTTAAATGGGATTTCTTTGTTTTTGCGCTTGACAAACCGGTCCCTTTTGTTAGCATTAGATTTTCTCCCTTATATTTCTGCAACTTCACCTGCCACTGCACACACACCAGCCCACCGACCTGGCCCTCCCCAAACACACCACAGATACCACCTGAACAAAAATACCAACTTGCACGCTCCCTTCTCAACACACACTGATTATGCAGGCATTCAACCAATTTATGGGACCTCATTGCCACCTTTGCACATTGTCTTCCTCCCCGAGACCGGCCTCAACCCCACATCCACCACAGATATTGACAAAGCAATCCCACCATGGATAGAAATCACTCACCAGCACTGCAACAACAGGCCGGTAGGAGGAACAGCCATCATCCACAAAGAGACCAGGCACCCACTAACAATACTACCACCCCCATGGAACATCTCATTTAATCTCCACATGGATGACTAGACAACCATCAGAGGCAAACCCAAAAACCAACCCCCAGGCCCATGCGCCAGCTTCTGCAATACCATCACAGACTTAATTGCGACCCTAGCCTTGGACTCCAAGGACTAGATCTTACTAGGTGACCTAAATTTCCACATTGATGACCCCAACAATGTCAATACCGCACACCTCCTCAACAGTATGAGCTGCGTCAGATTGACTCAGATCGTAAACAATCCTACACTCACTTCAGGACACACACTGGACCCAATTTCACCTCCAACAAACGCATCAAATACAGTTACGCCACAGAACTCACATGGACCAATCACTCCATCATCCACTTCAGCATCTCCATCCCCTCCACTGCCACCCCAAAGACAACCAGCGCCTCCCACTAAAGGTGGCATAACATCTCAGAGGCCAGCTGGACAGATGCCTTCACTACCTCCAGCCTTTCTACTGCCACCATCCTCAAACAGGGAGTTAAGAACTTCAAAACCTGGATTACCAATTGCACCAACAGCATCATCCCATCATACTCCCAGGCCCGTGCTCTCCGTTCCAATTGCTGCGTTCAGCTTGCCGTCCGACGAGTAAAAAGGGCTCGGCTGGGAGGACGAACTTTCTCGGCTAATGTTGCGACACTGTGGAACACCCTGCCCCCAGCAATTCAGCAAGCCCCCTCCGAAATCTGCTTCAAGCGGTTGTTAAAGACCTGGCTTTTTACCCAACCGTGCTAGGCGTCATCACTCCAGTCCTCATGGTCAACCCTGTTCTCTCTAGCACCGGGACATCTCCTTGCGAGGTAGCTGTTCGCGCTCTATAAAATGCCGTATTATTATTATCATCCACATCAAGAGCAAAATCCAGAGAAAATCCTCTGAAAATGGTCAGCTGGTACACCCAAGTACTTAGAACAGCGAAACAAGAGCGCAAACAGCTGGAGAGGAGATGGTGAACTGGCAAGGACTCCCCCGACAGGTCAGCCTTCAAGATCTCCCCCAAACTCTACCATTGCTTTCTAAGGGCAACAAAGAAGACAGTCCTAGCCACACCGAACGTAACGAGCACTAACAATACCAAGGAACTTTTCAACATCATTAAGGACTTCTCCAACTGGACTACCAGCGAAAAGAACATCACACTCTCACAGGAATTGTGGGACAACCTCACCGACTTCTTCCAAATATTTGAAACCATATAGAGGAACTTAAAACCCCAACTCACACCTACAGACTCCCTCAACAGATATGCCACCACTACAACTGACACAAACCACAGACGGAGCAACTGGGACATCCTCTCCAACCGTCCTCCGCCATGAAATCCATCAACTCAGGAGCTCCCACAGACCCAATCCGGCACCACACTTTAAACCTCAGACACTAAAGGATCAGCCAGCAACTCACCACCCTGCTCAACACCTCTTGCACCTTGCAATATTTCCCAATGCCTGGAAACACATGGATGTCAGACCACTACTCAAAAAACCCTCTGCCAACCCCAGGAACCTTAAAAACCATCAGCCAATCTCCCTGCTCTCATTTCCAGTGACGATACTGGAAAAGATCATTAACAAGCAACACATGACACACATAGAGCACAACTAACCACTTGACGCCTCCCAATCCAGCTTCAACAGCAGTCATAGCACTGAAACTGCCATGATCACAGATACCGAAGACATCTAAATCCTCCTTAACCAAGGAGAAACAGAAGATACACCCATTTGTGACCTATTTGCAGTCTTCAACACTGTATCCCACCACATGCTAATTGAAGACTACACCACATCGCCCTCCAAGGGGATGTACACAGATGGATCACCTCCTTCCACATTGGAAGAACGCAAAGGATTCACCTTGCACCTTTCACTGCCAAACCCAAGATTACCTGTGGTGTTCCCCAGAGTTCTTCCCTCAGCCCTATGTCTTCAATGAATATAATACCCTGCTGTTCAACATCATCTGATTAATGGTCTCAACATAATTTCCAATGCAGACAACACCCAGCAAATATTCTCACTCCCCGACGACCCCACCACCACCAGAACCAACATCCACAGATGTATGACAAACGTTGCCAACTGGATCAAGAACAACTGCCTGAAAATGGACACAGACAAGAGGGAAGTACTGATCTTTGGCAACAGCAGCAGCACATGGGATAACTCCTGGTGGCCATCAGACCTAGGACCAGCACTCACTTCCTCCGACCACACCAGAAACCTCTGAAAAAACATTGACAACAAGCTCACCATGAAATCATAGATCAATGCCATCTCCCCCACCTGCTTCCTCAAGCTGTGCATGCTACGTTAGATATTCAAGTGGACACACCATGACAAATGCCCTCATCACCATATGACTGGATTACGAATCTCTTTGTAGGAATCACCACACACCTCCTACAGAGACTTCAGCCCATACAGAAACCCTCAGCCAGACTTAATCTTGGCCTTCCCCGATGAACCCGTATTACACCCCACCTTAGGCAGCTCCACTGGCTCCCTGTACAAAAGAGATGCCAATTCAAGCTTCTGACGCATGCAGACAAGGCTCTACACAACCAAGGACCCGCCTACATTAATCTCCACCTGAACTTCCACCAACCATCGAGACAACTATGCACCAGCCTATCTCACTTGCCTATCCTTCCGGCATCTACCAAAGCAGAAGTGGAGGACGCCACTTCTCCTAAATTGCAGCAAAGACCTGGAACAGCCTCCCCACATAACTCTGGACCATCACCTCACTTCCGGAATTTCAAATGGCCCTCAAGACCTGGATGTTCGAATAAGCCTTCAGGACCTGCCAGCACCTGGATATCCTATTGGATGATTAGCTGCGCATTATTAGCTGCGCCAAGCTGAGCGTTGCTGGAGGTGTAATTATGACCTAGAATCCAAAACCGTGTATGTAGACCTGCTGAAACGGTATAAAAAATCTATTCTATTGGCCAAAACCACTTACTTTTCCCAGAAAGTAATGGACTCAGCCTCTAAGGCTAAGGACATTTTTTCTATTGTCGCCTCGCCGGACCGTGTCACTGTCCAACCACAACCTACACAAGCTCTCTGTGATTCCCTTAATTCTTACTTCATTGATAAAATTGTCACCATAAAGAATAACATTCCCCCTCCCTCCTCCTCTACTCCTCCATCTCTACCCCCTATGAACCCCTGTTGCCTGGATGTTTTCCCCCTATCTCCCCGACTGAGTTTATTTCTCTGTTACTTATGGTGAGCTCGGGCTCTCCTAATGACTGCTGCACCCCTCAAATCCTCAAAGAAGCCTTCCTGGCCTGCCCAGATCCACCGTTGGCACTGCTTACCAACTCTCTTGCTACAGGCATGGTACAGGATTCTTTCAAACAGGCGGTTGTAGTTCCCATATTAAAGAAGTCTGGTGCCGACCCCTCGGTCTTGAGTAATTTTCGGCCGATCTCCCTTCTCCCCTATCTTGGAAAAATCTTGGGGACCTACGTTACTCGCTGTCTCAGTGCGTTCATTGAGGGTTCTTCCTTCTTGGATAACCAGCAAGCTGGCTTCAGGCCAGCTCATTCTACTGAAGCAGTTACTGTGGCCGAGATGGACGTGCTGAGAAAAGGCGCCGACAAGAATATCACCCAGGCACTTGTATTGCTGGACCTGTCGGGTGCCTTTGATACGGTCGATCACGACATCTTGATCGACCGTGTCAACAGCGCAGGTATTCAGGGCATGGCTCTAACATGGATCAGCTCTTTTCTGCATCAGCGGTCTCAGGCAGTTCATCTGTCTACCTACTCCGCCCCCTATTCCCCCCTTTCCTGGGGAGTCCCACAGGGCTCTGCCCTGTCGCCACTTTTATTTAACCTTTACATGCAACCTCTTATAGCTTCCCTCCGTCACACCCCGGTTACCATTTTCAATTACGCTGATGATTTACAGTTGATTTTCCCTGTTGATTCCACCCCTTCCTCCTGTGCCAACTTTCAATCCACCATGCTTGCCATCTCTGAGTGGATGCACTACAGCCAGCTGAAGCTCAATCCCAACAAGACGGAGTTAGTACTGATGGGTGGGTTGGCTAACCCTTTGAACTCTAGCTTTTGGCCCTCTTCCCTGGGGTCTCCACCCAGCCCTGTCAATTCGGTAAAGAGCCTAGGCGTAATCATATGTAGCGACCTGTCTATGAGGCCTCAAATTAATGCCGTTACATCATCCTGTTTCTTTCATCTGCGCAGGATTCGCAAAATTTGCAGGTTTCTTACCACCAAGGCACTCATTCTCGTCATTATGGCTCTTATCACCTCCCGTATTGACTACCGTAACACCCTCTATGTTGGTATACCTGCTTACCATCTTCACCGGCTGCAGCTGGTGCAAAACCATGCGGCAAGACTGGTCTTCAACCAGCCTAAACATCAACATGTCTCGCCCCTGCTGAGGAAACAGCATTGGGTCCCAGTGACTTATCGCTGCATGTTTAAACTTGGTTGTACTGTCTTTAAGGCCCTGTCTAAGCAAGCTCCTGTATTCATTATGTCTAGCCTCCAGTGTTATGCTCCCTCGAGAGATCTTCGGTCCTCCTCACACAATTTGTTGATTGTCCCAAGGTATAAACGCAAAAAGCATGGCGGCCTGTGCTTTTCTCTCCTGGCCCCCTCACTGTGGAATTCCCTCCCGACCTCCCTCAGACTTTGCCCCAGTTATGTTTGTTTTCGTAAACTGCTCAAAACCCACTTCTTTCAGGTTAGCCTATGAGTAACCTCGTTGCACTGTTCTCCCGCATTTGTTTTGAGCGCCATGAAACCGTTTGGTGACCGAGCGCGGTATGAATGTTTTTAACATAACATATTATAACATTAAGAGGCCAGGGTGGGGGTGACATAACGGCTTGAGCTACAGACTTTGTAGCTGGGAAAACCAAGTTGAGTTTAGGGATCAGCTCAACATCCTGTGATTCACTCAATCTCCCCACGCCTACATTGAAGCGCGTGAGACCCTCACAGGTGATTTGCCTCGCGTTACAAATCCGGGATTTGATTTATTTCTTTATTTTATCCTGGAGTGAGGGTTGACAATAAGGACACAGAAGTACAATTTATTAGTGAGTGTGTGTCACGGCAGAGCCACAGCATCACAATGAGGCACATGGGGTGCAGTGGGATATACCTCTGGAATAGTGAGCATAAAATATCAATGCTCGCGGGCCATAGGGAAACATCTGACCTAGATTTGTGATCACGAGGAGCATCAATGCCATGAACTCATTATGCATGGTAATCACAGGCATCCAAATCAAATCTTAGAATAGGAAACATACTTTTTCAAATATCCCAAAGTAATTAAATGAATATTAGTTTCACTTAGACTCAAGCACTAGTGTTCACAATGACTCAAATGGATTTTCACCCATTGAACACTATCACCTATTAACACAAATTGTTACTCTTGAGTTTGCCTGGGTGCTTATCACTAGGTTCTAGCCAATACTACAAAAACAAAGCAAAAAGTAGTAACAATTTGGAGAAGTTATTGTCCATTTTTTACGGTCATGTATCAGGAACAAATAACACTTGCCAGCTGTCGCAAATGTAACACATATGTGGAAATGACAGGCAAGGAGCCAATCTTCCCAGCACTCGATGGCTGTCACCTTCCTATAGATGAGTTGTAAACGCACCCATGCTTATGCACAATCCCTACTTTTAATACTAAGCACTGATTGTTTTACACCTGTGAACAAATCAAGCATTGCCACAATGAAATACCCAGTGCAAATGGTAGACATGGGTCTACATGATAGGGTCATTGTCAGTCTTCCCAGAGCTTTGATGGACATCATCTTCTGTTGACATGTTGTGCTGTGTATCGATTTTGGTTGCTCATCAAACTAACCGAACTTTGAAAGTTATTATTCTTTAATTTAGGAACATCTAGATCAGAGGAGCAAATAATACTAATTGGCAGCAACAAACAACAATTCTTTCATCAGTAAAATTCTGCATCAGGAGCAGATGGCTGGTTGTGTGTCACACCTGCTCCAGGGACCATGTCTCTGAAGAGCCACCATTGATGTAATGTGTCTTCTGAGTCAATATAACCAGGTGAGTTTGAAGGGAGCACAGGTCGCACCGAGAGAGAGGGAGTTCGCATCTCCAACTTCATGTTACTACTGATTTCTCATTGCTTCAAGACTCTAGGGTTAGCTGTGGTTTCCTTAAGCCTGCTAGGAATGTATCTCCTCTCTTCTTCTGCTGTAGAGTGAAGCCTGATACGAGAAGTGGAGCTGGCTGCCACCTACAAAGGAAGGTGCTTGTGCTGCAAGTATTTGTAATCATTTGTGTACAGTGTGAATTTGCCTTGTGCTGAACGTGAATTAATTTAGGCAATCCTTCCCAGCGCTTTTTTCAGATGGAGATCTGAACAATTTAAGTCAAAATCATATCTATTTTAGATGGTATTAAAAATATAAAGCAAGTGGACCAGTCTCTGACTATGGCAGTGCAGGTCCGACCCCCCTTAGTAGTCCTGAGGGGGTGGGAACCCACATGGATTCCATATTTTCTGCCACCACAGATCCACAGTATGGAAAGTCCAGTTGTTGGCATGAGGGAGATGTGGCCCAGAGGCTAAAACATCCTATTTTCTGTGGGAGAAACAGGGTTGAATCCAGACTCCATGACATCCTGTGTCTCTGGGCTAATGACTGAGGTTTTCTGTTCCTAAAAGATGGGTGTCCAGGCTGATCTGGGTCTCTTGTACAGTGATCTAATGTCCTTGGGCCCAATCCATGCTGTATAAACCTGCAACAAATAAAAGTTTCCAACCCCTTTGACTAGAGAAATGAAGCCACACACAGGCAGATTTACTAAATTTTAATGCAGGTAGGTTGGTGTGTTGGGTGTGGTGGTAGGAGCAGAGAGCAATGCAGCACTTTATCTATTAATATATGATGCTGATGTTGTTAACCCCATGGCTGGCACACAAACAAGCTACCCATGGGCCACCCTCAATTAACGTTGCACCATACTGCAAAGGTGTGTGTGTGAGAGTTCTGGCATAGGTTTCGTACTGAAAGGGTACCCTTTACAGAACAAAATAACAGATTAGACATAGTTTAAATATGTAAACATTGTATATGTGCTGCACACTGCAGCACACATGCAAAGTTTGAAAAGCTTGTAGAAAAAGTTTACACTAGCCTCAAGGGTCATTATTTTTTTGTGCACAGCCCTGTCTTACAAATAGATAGGACATTGCATCGAAAGTCATGGGTAGTAGCAGGGATACACCTGAGTACCAGAGATAGTGAGGTCCCTCTAGACAAGGTAAAACCAAATATCACATAGCACTGCCCTGCTTTACTTTAAAGCTAATTTGGCGCGGCGCCAGCATCAGTGGGCAGTGACACTATAGAGAGTCCGGAAATATCTGCGTCCTTGGAGCTCTCACTGCAACTGGCGTTTGTTATCTGGTATTGTGTGTAAATATACTACCGAACATTTAGGGGCTTATTTATGAGAGTCCTGTGTCACTTTTGCACCACGTAAGGTGGTACATGCGTGACAGAGAGCTCTCGCAAAGATTTATGAGCCACTTAAACCCAACCTGCGTGAATCATGAGTGAGGCAACACAGGACAAATCACTGCCCGCCTTACTCTGCTCCTTCGAGCCACTCCAGGCAGCACCCATGGAATTTGCTGCTGCCCAAGATTTACAAAAACAAGCACCAAATCCGTACGCCTCCAGAGGTGAAGTGTGATGAGGATAAATATCTTAATTTCTCCTCGTTTTTCCCTCTTTCCATGTGTGCTGCAAAAAGAAGAAAATGCCATGTAGGATTGTTATTCTGCGGGAAGGTGTCCCTTCCTGCACAACAACAATCCTGCCTGCAATGTAGGCACCATGGTGCAAGGGGCCTACATTGGTGCTATGCTGCAATTGTGATTTACAAAAAGTGAGCGACCCGAAAATACCCTTGAGGGCTTGGGTAATTGAAATGGAAAGGTAAAAGTGCCTTCAAGGGAGTTTATTTTCTATGTATTTAGTAACTCAAATTAGTTATGGAAGGATGAATCAATAATCCTTGTTATGAACCAATCCAATACTATTTAACTTAAAATTCAATATAGATACTTCGTTTTATTAAAAACAACATACAAACAAAGACACAAGGTGTATTAGAAAAATAGTTTTATCAAAAATTCATTGAGATAAGTGACTTCATATACAGATAAATAAACAAATAAAGTTTAGGACTGTGGGTACACACATAAGTAAATTACTACGTGACTCAACAGAACCTAAAAAACACCTATCCCACAACACATTGAATAAAACAAAGATAGGGATAAGATGTACTGTCGACGTTTCGGTTTCCTAAGAATCAATTGTAGAAACCATGCCCTGAATCGACTAGACGCTGCGTGACTCTGTGACACTGATATCGGAATTAGATTACTGATGCAAGATTGGCGAGTATCTGCCTCGAAAATAATCCTTCTTATATGAGACGATCTTGTTTTCTCTACGTCTACTTTGGTTGTAATAAAGAGTGCACCCCACCTCAACTAGACTATCGTCCCATGGCCAGTTGAACTTACGTTTCACATGTGTGAAGATTAGGCACGACTTCAAGTATATTCCTGATAGATTGGTTTCGAATTTTGAGTCAAGATATCAAACGACTCACAGTTAATCAACAAAGATACACCTCAATTTTAATCAAGTGTAACTTGTTACACGTATTTCATGTGACGAAGGTGCAGGAGCATTCTAAACAGATTACAATACCTCTATACAGATCATAATTGACAGCAGTCCTGAGGATGGTTTCTAAAATTTATTCTTAGGAAACCGAAACGTCGACAGTACATCTTATCCCTATCTTTGTTTTATGCAATGTGTTGTGGGACAGGTGTTTTTTAGGTTCTGTTGAGTCACGTAGTAATTTACTTATGTGTGTACCCACAGTCCTAAACTTTATTTGTTTATTTATCTGTATATGAAGTCACTTATCTCAATGAATTTTTGATAAAACTATTTTTCTAATACACCTTGTGTCTTTGTTTGTATGTTGTGTTTTGATAAAACGAAGTATCTATATTGAATTTTAAGTTAAATAGTATTGGATTGGTTCATAACAAGGATTATTGATTCATCCTTCCAAAACTAATTTGAGTTACTAATTACATAGAAAATAAACTCCCTTGAAGGCACTTTTACCTTTCCAGGCTGCAATTGTGACAGCACCGAGGAAAAGGACAGGAATGCATCATATTGTTTAAATGCGGTGCATTCCTGCCCTTTCACTCTGTCGTAGGGCAGCGCTGTAAGTTGCCTTGTGGCGCTGCCCTATGCCAAAATTCCGTATAAAAGACGCTAAATGTCTAATAAGCAGGTACCTGCATCAGTGTTTACTTTAACCTCAGATGTTTCCCAGCCTGAGACAAGGCAATCTTTGCTGCTGGTTAACATGGACTACTGATGGAGTGTATTAAGCACTAGACTTGGAGGGGTCTCACTGCTTCCATCCTTGACCTAGTGTGAGGTAGTCCTGGATGTTAAGCGGGGCTGTAGGAGTGCAAAAGGGATGGGGTGAGGCTCCGTCCTGGTCCATAGATCGTCACAGACTCCATGCTGTCAATGAAGGTTTAAGTGAACCCCAATTCAAACTCGTATCTCTCTCCAAGTCCCATTGTGTGCCATGTCTTGTCATCAGATAGAACAGTGCAATCCATAGAGAAGGCTAAAGCACCCCTAACCATCACATCCATAACATTCCAGAAGGCTGAATCTAATCTTAATGGCGGTGCAATGCATTACAAATATCACACAACTCTGCTCCAGATATGCAGCATCACACATGTAAATCTGAACAACAGAAGAACTGTATTACAAACACCATAAAACTGTGCTCCTTATGAACCAACTGTATCTCTATTTTACTGCATCACATTTCTCATCAAACTGTGCTCCTTATGAACATATCACATGTTTCGTAAAACTTTGCTGCTTGATTACCATTTCACCGTATTGCTACATGCAATTATCGATTCTGAGCTCGCGCTTTGACCATGGAGTCCATTTTGAATGTACAACATCATTTTGTGCTCTTGCCTGGATTTATGTTGTGCCTTCTTGAAGCTTCAGAGTGGGATGTATTCATTTCTTCACTGCACAGAGCACAACAGCCTTGCTTGGAACAGAACGTGTGGGATGTGTGTTTAAAAGCGCAAGAGAGGAATGTACTTCTCTGTCTCAGGCCAAGCACTGGAGCCTGTCCAGCTTTGGTGATTGGAATAGATACAGATGGGAAACGTCAGCCCTGGAAAATATTGGTGCCCAGCAGTGACGGCTGCCACATACAAAAAGTGATATGGCGGGGGAAGGGGTGTGTGTAGGTAACAGGAGAGGGTGTGAGTGTGAGGGACTTTAATGATAAAACTTTTTTTTTTTTAAGTTAAACTCACCTGCTGCTTGCTGCCTTCCGCGTCGCCCCTCGGTGCTTGGTCTTTCTTGTCCTAGCAGACATTGGGACTACATCACAGAATCCCTGTCCAATCCCTGCGCTGCGGGGCAGTGGGGGGATTAACGTTAGGGGGCTGAAAAGATGCAACGCTCAAGTCAGGGAATCTCTTGAGTTTCTCTGACCCGGCTGTTTAATACAGCCGCGTTAGAGAAACCTAAGTGCACCTGTGTGTTTAGCCGGCTTGAGACGGCTTGCCAAACACACATCCGCACTTGGAGAGTGTGCATAGCACTCCTCCTCTCCCTGCAGAAGCTGGCTGAGCTGCTTCTTACAAATAAAACGATAATAACATGTGTTTTATTTTTTTGCTGCTAGCTCTGAGCTAGTGAGGCAATACTCCTGGTGCTCAGACAGGAGCTCACCTGGGAAGTGGACGCACTGTCACAGGGCATCTTTGGTATTCCTGATCGAGACTTCTGCCTGACCATTAAGGGCCAGAATGTTGAAAGACACTCTTTCGGTGAAGTATTTCTATTACTTATATTGTGTATATATGCCATAAGTTTCCTTGCTCTGTGCATATATTTCATATGTTTTCATGTGGTGTACACATGCTCTTTATATTTGACTCTTTCATTTGACAGTGCTTATTCCTTGAATTTGAGAGTGCTTATTGCTTGCATTGGACGCCCATTATTAGTTGCATCTGTTTTACTATTATTATCTGCTTGTGCTTATCCTTTGCATTTGCCAGTTGGATTACTTGTGAGTGTTTTTTTATTACTTGCTTGTGCCACATATATACACATTTGCATGTTGTTGTGCCTGTTTCATTTGACATCTGGGAAAGCCTTTCTTTGAAGAGAGTGTTGTATTAATAAAACCCCAAGCGTCATGCTCAGTTTCTTTTCAAAGTGTTACTTCCTGCCTTATGAGTTCCTCATCTTGGGAGCACTGAATTTCTTTTATTTTGGAGTGCAAAGAAAGACAAACAGAAATGTAATAAAACTGTGCTCCTTATGTTCCTTATCAAATGCAATTAAACTGTGCTCCTCATGTATTGTGATGCATCATAAATATGTGCTCCTTATGGACCATATCACAAACATCCCAAATCTATGAATTGTAGCACAAGTAATACAAACCTCCACTCCAGGTGCGATAAATCACAAATATAATAATCTGCTGTTGATACAATGTATGGCAGATATCATAGGCCTCCAATCACTCAAACTGCCCACTATGACAAGGATTCACAAGCATTGTAACCCTCTTCATCTGTTGTGCTGCATCCCAAATACTAAACTCCACTGCAGACGTATATTCCACAAATATCGAGCTTAATGTATCATCCAGGAGACGAGTTTACAATAGTGCATGATCTACACATATTCTATCAACTGTGCTGTTTCAAAAAGGAATGTGGAAGTACATGCACAGAACCCTATGTACAGTAGAGATAGACAACCTGTGTGCACTCAAATGTTTAAAGATAGCACAACTGTAAAATTATTTGTTTGCATGCTTCCAATTCAGGGTAGTCACAGACAAAAGGTCAGAAGTTATGCGATGCTAGTCCACAAACTATCAAATGGCTGTTAAAGGTTGCAAGGTAACTGAAAATCCACACATTTCTGGTGAAAACTCCAAGTCAGGTTTAAAAAGAACTTGATGAAATTATTAATCTGTATTCACTTTTGATTCAGGAAATTCAGGCTGCAGATTGTATTCTATATTTAGAGATTGCCACACAAATTAGATCAATTTCATTTACCAGTGAACTCTAAAACAGATCTTCAGATACAGAAGGAAAACGAAGCAAAGAGCGATTTTTTAATACAACAAGGGCGTTTTATGCTTCTCGGGTGGATAAAAACGATGCCAGAAGAGTTAAACTACCTCTGAGCAATGTTTAAAGACATTTATTGGGTGATGGCGACATTTATTGGGCGAAGGCTCTATTATATTTGAGAAGCATTATGTATTTAGAACAAGAGAGCATTGGAGCATTCCATGAGTGGCCTCTCAGTATTATCTTTAAAATTAAATGTTTTAGTCCATTGATTTCATCATTCAGCTGTAAAATGCCCCTATGTTATTCAGTATTTAATTTGTGAACAATCTTCTTCTGATTAACCTTTTAAGTGCAGATGACAACCTTTTAATGTCTCCTGCAGTATCTTACTCAAAGAAAATGAAGAAGGTCTGAACCTGTCATTCTCATCCGATTCCAGAACTGACAAGCTCTTAGCTTACCTTTCTTTTAGGAAAAGAGCAACATATTCACCCCTTCAAGCAACAATTCATCAGCACTTTCCATTCCACCCTTTTCTATGTGCATTGTACCCTCACTCCTTTCCACACTTCATGACATCCTCTCTACCATTACCATCTTCATCTCCTCAGCATGCCTTCACCCAGTTGCACTCATCCACCAACAGTCCCATTGAACCAGTTCTTTGTTCCTCTCAGTTCAACCTTCCTTCTCCCAAGCCAAGACCCTCCTTTACCATGTATTCTTCTCCCCTTCCTTCCTCTCATGTAAGTAGGTGTATTAGATCATCTTGTCCAGATGCCATTTGCTTTGTATCCCAGTTTGAGCTCACAATAATTCATTCTTGCAACTTGTAAGATCCAAGCCATTGAATAAAGTCAGAGTGGAGCTCACAAAAAGTGGCAGTATCTACATTACTTGTGTGACTTTTAATCAAAGACAGGCATTTATGAAAGTCCTTAAGGGCCTTAGTTTTAGAGTTAGTGTTTAGCTTCCTCTCTCAATTTTGAATCAGGAAATGTCCCAGGTGTATACTTGAAAAATGTTTCTGGCAAAACCAGTGTAAACCTCTAACCTTGTTGACCATCTGCCAAAGGACTGCCAGGTCACAGCCACTGTTGTCTCATCCTATTTAAGGGGGAACGACTCTCACTCGCTTTACCAGCCTACTTGCCTCATGCGAGTCATGGCGGATGGCTGCAGGGAAAGTGTAGAAGGGACCGCCAGGGGAGGGGGGAAACTCTGTGCATCAAGGCCATTTTTTGTATTGAAGAAGAAACATACTTTGCAGAGTTGACCATTTGAGTGTCCACTTTGCAAATGTTAATTTCTGTTTAAGGAGCCTCCATAGCCTAGGTGGACTGAGGTCCTTAATGACCACCATAGAGTTTTGACTACAGCTTCCCTGTGCACCAGTGTGGTGTAAACCCTCTACTTCAAAGGTCACTTATATCACGAGTGATTGCATTTATCAGGCAGTTTAAACTGGAATATGGAAGACCAATCTGTTAACAAAAGTGTTTGCACTTTTAATATTTGTACCTGTGTTTTATAGAATGGAATATTCATAGGAGGATATTTGCAAACTAACTAATCATAATATCACATTTGAAGAATACAAAAACCGATAGGACCATTTTCACACACCTCCTTTCAGTATTGACATTTGTCTGTTTGCATGATTCCAACTTCACAATTCTATCCCTGGAAATTAATGCTATTACCAATAATGGCCTTTTTTATTTCTTCTAGCTAATCATCCGCATTGATTTAATCAGCATCCCTTCGGAAATGGAAGATGGAAATATGACATCTTGGACTGAATTTATTCTTGTCGGCTTTTCGGATCTTCCAGACTTGCGGGTGCCCCTCTTTGTTGTCTTTCTTCTTATTTACCTGGGAGCCATTGCAGGGAATCTTCTAGTCATGACAGTCATTTACACTGACTCACATCTCCATAAACCAATGTACTTCTTCCTCTCGAACCTTTCTTTTGTAGACATCTGCTACACTTCGATTGTCTACCCTAAAATGTTGGCCAGCTTCTTTCTTTCTAATGTACATATCACTCTCTCTCAGTGCCTGCTGCAGGTCTACTTTTTCATAGCCATGATTGTGGTTGAGTTTTTTCTGCTGACCGTCATGTCCTTTGATCGCTATGTGGCCATCTGCAACCCTTTACACTACACAATGACCATGAGTAAGCCGGTTTGTCTCCAATTGGCCACTGGATGTTGGATTCTTGGCTTCCCGGAGCCAATATTTCACGCTGTCATCATATCAACATTTTCCTTCTGTAAGTCTCGTGAAATCAACCACTTCTTCTGTGACTATCCTGCCCTGTTGAAGCTTTCCTGCACCAGCACCCTTGTCATTGATCAAATATCTTTTATTTTGGGTGTTGTAAATTTGTTATCATCTTGTATTTTAATTCTTGCATCATACGTCAAAATCCTCTTTGCCATCCTAAAAATCCAGACAACCACTGGAAGGCACAAGGCCTTCTCCACTTGTGCCTCCCATCTCACAGTGGTGATTTTATACTATGGAGTGCTCATATTTGCTTACATAAGACCAGCTTCAACGTACTCAGGAGGTCAGAGCAAAATTTTCTCCATACTCTACACTGGTGTCATCCCAATGTGTAACCCATTTATTTACACTCTTAAAAATAAAGATTTTAAAGATGCGATAGAAAGAAAGAGAGGCAGAAATGTTCGCAGACATACCGACTGAATATATGTTTGTCTTTGATATAGGTATTAGCAACATGCATGCCTCAAACTAAGAAAAGAAAACTTACCTATACTATTACAGATAACATTCATGTTATCAAGGTTGTGGGATAGGTAAGATTAGTAAATAATGTTTATGTTTTGATTGGTTTTTGTTAGGGAGGGGTTTTCATAGATTGGTCTGAGAAAAGAAGAGACATTTTTGTCCTTCAGTTTTCTGGAGGTGAGATACAGCCTCTCACAGGTGAAATCCTTTAGTGTACTTGACAATATTGTCTCTGTGCAATAAGTGGTCAGACCCATGCAAATATTTGTGCAATATGGTTAGTGCCACATGGAGAGAAAGCATCAGATGATCATCGGAATTAAATGCAGGTATCCATATCAACAAACATTGGAGCATGGCACATGCCTCGATCTGTTGGACTCAGGCTATGACAAGCTGTAAATAATGCTAACGCTAACACAAAAAAGTGCTTAAGCTTACATACATTTGCACACATGCAAGCACACACCCATACATTCACGCATACTCAGGCAATATTGTCATTGTCAAGCCTATTGACATTCACAAAGCTTGTTGAAAGAGTTGAAAGGCCATATAAAATGTGCTTCCTTCTGCAGAACTACAGGATTAAGGTGTCTGTCCTGGCAACAAGCACCCAGTGGAGCTTGCTATTTCAGATAGGTTGCAGCCACCCAATCTGCCATAGCAAGTGCAAAGGGGCAGTCACTTTGCATTTTTAACACTAAGGGCCCGATTGCGGTTTTGGGCGGAAGGGCTACAATCGACGGTTGAAGCCCTTCCGCCCGCATCAGAACGTGCCGCTGGATTCCTTTCTGACCGAGCTATTCTGATGGTCTCAGTCGGAAAGGAATCCAACTTGGACTTCCTGATGGCTTACGACGTCTCGGAGAGCCCGTCCGCTTTCGGAAACCCTTTAGTACTCCCCCGGCAACCTCTTTTTGACCGAGGGAGTACGATGACAGTTTGCCACTGCCTTTTCCGGCATGAAAAGACAGTCTGAAACTGTTTTATGGGCCCCCCATGGGTGTGAGGCCGCCAAATGGCAGCCTGGGGGCACCTATTGTGCCTCCTGTTGATCTCTTCACACATTGGCAGGCACCTTAGGATGCCTGCCACAGGGTGCAGGGATAAACTGCACCCCTGCATTTCACAATGCGAGCGTGCATTCCGTTGGAAATGCATGCTCCCATTGTGAAGTATACGAGTGGGACCAAACAGGGTTCAGTTACATCATACTTGCAGGTCCATAACAGATGACAGTAGGTCAGTCGGTTACGGTACCTGACCGATGTCAGATGGACTCCGGTCCGTCCGCCATCGGAATCGGCCCCTAAAGGGTATTCCTACCTTTTAATGAAATACAGTCAATGCACACAGGTATGGACAATGGCTGCTGGAATGTTCCCCATCACATATTGTCCATTGCTTGGATTAGGCCCCAGCCACACGCAGGCATCACACATGGCGCACCAATTTCAGTACTGTATAGGAATTACATTCCTTAAGGAGGGTTTCTGAAAGGGACCTTTTGGATCCCATCACTTCCAACAGCTGCTCCACTTTAGATCAACAGACAGACCATAAAGAAGTCCACCAAATGATTGGGAGATACTCTGATTTAGGTAACACAGTTCAGCCTCCACTGTTGTTCACCATACCCTTTCATTCTTAACACTTGACTAATTCTATGATGACATCATCACTTGCACTAAATAAATAATTGTATTACAGTGATGTTCAGACCATGCCTTGATTAGCATTCATCTCTCTAACACCACAATAACTACTGGGAAACATCCGTTACAACGCGGATGTTTCAACGCGGTGCTGTTACGACGCGTCCGTAACAACGCAAGTCGTTACCACGACTTGCGCTGGAGGGCGCTAAAAGATTAAAAATAGTAAATTTACTATTCCAACACCTTCCCTAGTGTCCACGGGGACTGGTGTTAGAATAGTAAATTATACTATTCGATATCCGCGCCCCCAACGCAAGTCGTGGTAACGACTTGCGTTGTAAGGGACGCGTTGTAACAGCACGCGTTGTGACGGTACGTGTTGTACCGTCACCCATCCTAACTACTACGTTTAAATGAAGAACAACGATTGGCTTCAATTGAACAACTCAATTGAGAACACCCACACAAATCCAGGACACCGTTTGGTAACAGTGCGCTTTACAAATGTGAAAATAAATAAATAAATAAATAAATCAATTGAAGCAACCTTTTTGTTATCAGTGATCACACCAAACCATCCAGTGACCATTTCCTCTGACCTTAAAATTGCCTATAATATGTACATCGAACAGCTATGAATCTTAGTAACTAATTTAACTCTTTAGGATGGGAAGGACAAAATATATAGGGCCCGATTCACAGAACTAACTTAAGACAAAATCCTAAACTTACTACTTTTGGTATTCACAGAAATTAGGATTTTGTCTTAAGACAGACTTAAGACAGACTAAAGTTAGGATTCTGTCTTAAGACTGTCTTAAGTCTGTTTTAAGACAAAATCCTAACTTCTGTGAATACTGAAAGTAGTAAGTTTAGGAATTTGTCTTAAATTAGTTCTGTGAATCAGCCCATTTGACTTTATTCCCAAAACATGGCAACCATGTCCATATTACATTTTTGCTGAAAGCCCTCCTGTCTTGTTGGTGCTTTTGATGAAAAACCGCTACCAGCGTAGTTGGGATCTTGATATGCAGATGGCCTTACTAGGCATATAGTTGCTGACCTCTCCACTAAGTCAACCAAGCCAGTCAGTTCTTGTTAGAGCTGCAACCCATTATTTAGCACGACAAACATTCATGACCCACCTAGCTTTAGAGGACATGAGGCAGGCAATTTATGTATAAAAAGCATTGTGTGGTATCTGCTAAACCTGTCCGCCTTAGAGTGGTCTTCCCCCAAACATGTTGTTTAAAGGTCTCCATTTTTCTAGCTGAAATTCATTTTTGTAGGCCTTAGGGCCCTGTACACTTTACCACTGCTAACAAGTGCCAAAGCTCTTGTACTCACTCCCCTAAACATGGTTTGATTGGCTTACACCTCATTAGCATATCTAATTCACTTATCAGTCCCAATCAAATTCTACCAGTGGGCCTGTAGCACTTTTTGTGCCACCCACTTATGTAGAACCTGAAAATATGTCCCAGGCATGCCACTGCAGCCTTAAATGCTCCATTTATTGCATATAAGTCAATCGGTCATAAGGTTGGTCATAGGTAGCCCATAGTGCAGGTGCATTGTAATTAAAAGGTTGCACATATACTTTTACATTTTACATGCCCTTAGGTGAAAAACTCGTAAATTAGTTGTTCACGACTGTGATGCATACCTTTGCCATAGGATGGCATGGGTTGCCTTATTGCATGTAATAGGTGTTACATTTGATAGGAACCAGGTTGCCCGTTCATGTTTGGTATGTATGAAATTGTAATAAAAAAAATTTAAAATGATGAAGTGGGTTTTGTAATCAAATATTTGAAAATTGCACTTTTAGAAAAATGGCTTTTTCCTGTCCTTAGCCTTTTTCTGCCTGAAGCCTGTCTTGGGTCACATGACTGCGTGTTACTGAAACTTAGACTTTATAAATTTCTCCTGGACTGTCAAGCAATGGAGGGATTAGGTGTGCCTGAATGAGCCATCTGCTGGCAGGATGGGGGTGGAGCTGAGCACATCCCCTATTGCAACTAATTAGACTGTGCTCTGCCTTCACACAAAGGACTTATAGGCTCCACATTGTCACTGTAGCCAGCTTGAAACCAGAGCAAAACAGTCAGGAAATTCCATTAATTTCAAAGAGACTTTCAAGAAGTTACTCCCATCTTAAAGAAGAACGGCACCAGCTATAAAAGTAGGACCCTCAAATCCACACTTCAGTTCACTTCTGAACCACTGTAAATGACCCTCAGATGACTGCCTGCTGCTTTGACCTGCTGTGTGCTCTGCAGCCTGCTTTGCTGCCTGCAGCATACCTTGAGCCCTCAGGGGGCAGCCCTGCTGCTTTAGCCTTGCTTCTTCACCTGAACCCAGGGCTAACAGAGTTACTTAAAGGTCCACTGGACCAATGCCTGCTCTCAAAAAATGTTTTTGCAAACGCTCACAAAAGTGAAGGTGTCCCTTCAGGGCCCCTTCCCATTTGTGAATGGGTTACCACCAACGTGAAGTTGGTGGTAAATTACAAATGTTTTGTGGTCGGATTTAAGTCGCAAAACATTCATACATGCCATTGCGATTCGTTATTAGGAAGGGACGCCCTAAACACCCCACTTCCTAATACAAAACCAAAAACTCAATTTGTGATTCGATAACAGGTTACCAATCACTATTTGGCCTTTGCACATTTAAAAATGCCTTTTTGTGATTGCAAATGGCCCATTTGCGAACATAAAAAAGCTATGTACATCTGGCCCTTAGATATCTTCCAGTGTCTCGAGCTTCCAGCAAATAAATATTAATAAAAAATCTCAATGCAGTGATCTAAATGAAAACACTGTAAAGAAATGAAGGTTAAAGAGTAGGCCAGGGAGAATTTTTCATTGCTTCGCCGTAATCTTGCAAAATATTTGGAATTTCATGTTGTGATTGATGCAATACATTCCTGAAATTGTGGCATGGCACACCAGTGAGCAATTAAGTGAGAAAAATAAATAGCTTGTGTTCACAGGAGAAATGCTATTTTGTAGTGCAAAGTGCGGCTTTGCATCCAAAACGGACTCAAGGATGCGTTTGACACTAAACTATAGTGCCAAATTCTGGCTGTGTACTATGCATATTTATGTGTAATTTGGTGTTATTTCTCCAAAATTTAGAATATTTATGTGAAAGCAAATTGCATGAATTTTGCCCACCCCTAGTATAAAGGTTGGGTTCTAAACTCATTTTATGCAAGACACACCAGGAAAATGTCAAGCACTTACATTCAGAATCAAAACTTACAACCTCTAGTCCGCATCGGGCTCAGAATATATTTGTACTAGCAGCCCGTCCCAACGTTGTCCTGGTATGAATTGCTGTCGGCCAGTAGTAGGATTTTGTTTTGATAGCATTTCTTATCTGTGGCAGGCCTGTGAAACGCTCCGATTCACAGTGCACTGCTGATGCACTTAAGAGTGCGCGTTCAGTAGTGTGTGAACTCGAGTTTCCCTACTTTATTTTTCCCTGCAATATTATATAGAGCGAACTCGACAACATGGCATGAGCACATTCATTTGTGGTAGGCACGGGGAGACAAAGCAATTTGCCTGGAATCACAGGATGTTGAGCTGATGCAGAGATTCGAACGTTGCTCCCCAGCTCTAAAGTACGCAATTCTAGAACTTGTGGCGGGAGGTGTGTCTAAAAGTGTATGTCGGTGCTGGCCATCAATGAGAGAGACGTGTGCATTTTTCAAATGGGTGGTGAAAAAATATGAGTATGTTGCTGAAGATGTGGGCCGCCATGCCACCAATGTACTTACTGGGGGAGGGTAAACACCCATTATTCCGCAACTTTCTTTACGCATACCATCACTCCGCATACTTTCATTACGAAAGTACCATGACTCCGCAATGCCATTATAATGCATGACATTACATTTTATATGCTTTCACCACGCATACATTTACAACGAAATTCGTTGTAAATGCATGAATGGTAAAAGCATGTTTTTTTTTAAATGTTTGGATACGGCAAGTATGGGTATAGGGGTATATGTTTTGGGGTACTGAGGTATATGTTTTGTGGTGTTTGGGTATTTTAAGGGTTCAGATATAGTTTTGGGTTATGGGGTACAGGGGTAGTTTTAGGGTTTAGGGATAGGTATGTGTTTTGGGGTACAGGGGTATTTTTAGGGTTCAGGGCTAAGTTTCGGTTTTGGGGTATAGGGGTATTTTTAGGGTTCAGGGGTAGGTTTGGGTTTTGGGGTACAGGGGTATTTTAAGGGTTCAGGGCTAGGTGTGGGTTTTGAGGTACAGTGGTATTTATAGGGTTTAGGGCTAGGTTTGGGTTTTGGGGTATGGGGTATTTTTAGGGTTTAGGGATAGGTTTGGGTTTTGGGGTACAGGGTATATTTATAGGGTTTAGGTGGGTTAGTGTTTAAGGGTGTTGGGGTATTTGAAGGAGTAAGGGTGGGTTATGATTATGGGGTGAAGGGGTATTTAAAGGGAGCAGGGTGGGATTAGTTTTTAGGTTGTAAAGGGTAATAAAATAAATAAATAATATAAATACACATATATACAAACATATATTTGATGTTTTAATAATGTACTTTTTCAATGTGTATGACTTTACCACACATGCATTTGGGTTATAATGGCATGCGTGATAAAGTCATGTGCGCTGTAAAAGTTTTAGAAATGATGTCTTTGCTGAGTAATAGTCCCGCGTTATAAAAATTGCGGAGTGATGGTATGCGGGATGTTGGTTTGCGGAATATCATCACATATTCCCGGGGGAGGGATAGTCCCTTTCTTGCTATTTCCGTGGAGGCGGGCCTTGTGTCCGGATGTGCGTGGCGCGAGGCCTGTGCTCAACAGAAGTGAAAAATCTCCGGTGTGCGCTGCAGGCGTCACCGGAAGTTAGGGCGAGATTACATTTCCTGCACAATGGCCCCTGTTTGCGCTCCTTACGGCCCTTGGGAATAGCGCCATGCCTGACCTCCATACAGTAAAGCAGGTTCACGTCACTGGGAGCGCGGGGCAAGCACACCCGGAGCTGGAATGTACAGAACCTGGGAAGAAAAAACAATGAAATATTGGGCACAAGGCTCACTTTTTTTTCCATAATCCCGCGCCCTGCACACGCCCATGCCCCCAGCACACACCCACAGCACCCGATATGAGACATGGCATGAAGGGCGGAATGCCCCACATGCCCTCCAGCGTTTGTCACGCCTCCAGCACACGCCCACAGCACAACGCAGACACGCCCACAAGGGACTAGTTTGCTGGCATGGTTCTTTTACCTTTTAAATGTATATGGTGGACGTCTGCATAGCCTATGTCCTTCTGCTGCAACTACCCTTTCTAACGCTGTATTGGGTGTTGTGATTGGTGCTGTGGTTCCTGAGATTACCCGCCTCAAAGGTTTGGGCTCTCTCTTTATTATATTAATATAGATAAATACACATATATACAAACATATATTTGATGTTTTAATAATGTACTTTTACAATGTATATGACTTTACCACACAAATGCATTTGCGGTATAATGGCACCGTGATAAAGTCATATGCGTTGTAAAAGTTTTAGAAATTATGTCTTTGCGGAGTAATAGTCCCGCGTTATAAAAATTGCGGAGTGATGGTATGCGGGATGTTGGTTTGCGGAATAACATCACATATCCCCGGGGGAGGGACAGGCCCTTTCTTGCTATTTTTCGTCGAGGCGGTCCTTGTGTCCGGATGTGCGTGGCACGAGGCCTGTGCGCAATAGAAGTGGAAAATCTCCAGTGTGCGCTTCAGGCGTCACCGGAAGTTACGGCGAGATTACATTTCCTGCACAATGGCTCCTGTTTGCGCTCCTGCCTGCCCTTGGGAATAGCGCCATGACTGACCTCCATACAGTAAAGCAGGTGCACGTCACTGGGAGCGCGGGGCAAGAACACCCGGAGCTGGAATGTACAGAACCTGGGAAGAAAAAACAATAAAATATTGGGCGCACCGCACGCTTTTTTTTTCTCCATAATCCCTCGCCCCGCTCAGGCCCCTAGCACACGCCCACAACACACGATATGAGACATGGCATGAAGGGCGGAACGTACCACACGCCCCTAGCGTTTGTCACGCCCACAGCACAACGCAGACACGCCCACAAGGGACTACTTTGCTTGCACAGTTCTTTTACATTTTAAATGTATATGGTGGGCGTCTGCATAGCCTATGTCCTTCTGCTGCAACTGCCCTTTCCAACGCTGTATTCGGTGTTTTGATTGGTGCTGTGGTTCCTGAGATTACCCGCCTCAAAGGTTTGGGCTCTCTCTTTATTATATTAGTATAGATTGACAGCACATAGAAGAGCCATAGAAGGTAGAGGAATTCAAGGTGTATACAACATTACCCCTTGTGCACATCTGTAATACAGATTGAATGAAGGAGGGTAGCATAAAGCCATCTCACGTTGTTGCTTGTATGAAAACTCGCCCTGGGAAAAAAGTCTTTGTGTTGTCTGCTATTGAGGCTCATGGCTTGGTGAAGCCCTTTCATCAAATGATGCATGTTTGGAAACCTTCATAGCTGTTTCCACAGCTTCTAGTGGCCTAAATCACAGGACCACTTCATGACCTTGTTTTCTTAGTTTCTTTGTTTAGCCATAAATTATTTGCTCATTTATTGTTGTTGTGAATTGTTGAGCAATCCCTGTTAAGCGAGTGACCCAGGGCCCTTAGCTCTGGCAGCACCCCCAAAGTGACAGTAGTGTCACTGGATGCAAAGTATAATCACATAAGCTAAAGACACACAAGTGATGGACAGACTGCAGAACTAATGAAACATTCAACCCCAATCAAGACATCTGGGTTAAATCCATAATTTTTTTGCTCACCATGCCATCACAGTTTAGACTCAGCTGTATGCAAATCAGTCTTGACCCTGTGCCTCATGGGAACAGTCCAGCCCAAACTGCCAAGCCAGGTCCTCCCTGAACCGGAAACAAGCATCCTGGGACCGGTTTCGGGTTCTCCCCCCTCATCAGCCAGGCTAGCTTGAAACTAGTGCATTAATCACATGACATATGTGTCAATGTGTTCACCTGGATGCACATTTTTAAGACATTTGATCTTAGCCACAACAGGAGACCAAAAGTGAATCAGGAAGCAGAAACTGTGAAGAAAACTAGCAAAGACAAAGTGTACTGAAAAACTAGTGGAAAAGATATTGTAAGACCTTTTGGCAACCATGCAGGAAGGCCGAAGCTCAGGAAGCAAAGTGTGAGCATCGGATTCCAGGCAAGACAACAGATTCAAGGGCAGATTTACTATTTTTCCAAGCAACACAGAGTTGTAAGCAAATTTGCTGCACTGCCCTGCATTGCACGTAAGGGAGACAGCAGAAAGGCACAATCACTACTAAGATATTGTAGCAGGGACTCTGCTCATACACCGAACTGTGCATAGAGACTTGGAACCTCAGTGAATTAGGGTGTGCCAAAACTTCACCTTAGTAGCCAAAATCCCCTACCAGACTAGCAATCAGTGTCTCATTGGTTCTTCCATACCCCCAATGATTAGACAACCTAGAAACAAAAGGGCCAGCTAGGCAGGGGGTCGCTGCGATCTTCAGGCTGGGGCACGCTTGATGTCTCCTGCTGGGAGAACAACATCCCTGAGAGCTGTGTTAGAAACCGCTAATAATTGCGCCGCTCGGCGATATTTTTTAACAATTTATTTTTTAACTGCACTGTTGTATGCCTGATGCACTAACCCCTTTTGTTGTGCAGGTTCCCGGCGCTCCCACGCTCCTCACGGTCTTCCCCTCGTAGATCCTCACCGGCCTCGGTGCCGAAAGAGTAGAGGGCGGCCACCATCTTGGGAGGGGGAGTCCCACGAGCCTGGCCGGAGTTAGCGGTCCAGTGCTCGGGTGGGACAGGATATAAAATGCAATGTGTTTCCGGGAGCGCAGCGGGCGCGCCGGCGGCGCGCCAAAGGAAAGCCCGTCTGTGCCCGTCCGTGACTGCACGGGACCCGGGGCCGGCCTCCATGCCTGATCTTCAATGGAATACCCACCCAGGTACTTGTTATCCTTACGTAAGAGCCACCCCATAGACCCAATAACCGCCTCCCATATCATGGCCCTTGGCATTGCCCGTCCCCCACCCTCACTAGAGGTTATCAACCCCCTGCCCTCACCCCCCAGCAATCCTCCGCACCCGGGCACCTCCATCACCTTATTAAATACCAGATCGGCAGTTGCGCATCAGCAGGAGATTTTCAACCTCCTTGACAGCGACAGCCCCGACATACTGTGTCTAACCGAGACATGGTATCGTCCTGATTCCCAGCCCAGTGTCTTGGCGGCCCTTCCTGCTTCTTATTCCATTCTACGAGCGGACCGACCTGACGGCAAAACTGGTGGTGGGGTTGCCTTAATCTTCTGTGACAACCTCCAGTTTCAAATACTAGCATCCCCCCCTCTGCCTGCAGTGGACTGCTTGGTTGCACGCTCTGTCCTACTGTGGAATTTTAGTTTGCGATCTGAACATCATCTGCGCCAGCTTGTCACCTATGTACTACGTGCACGGCAGCCATTTTAGATATCATGGTCTCCCTGTCCACGATCGATCACTAGCGCGCCCCTCTGACCCAGCAAGCATCCTCCGCGCACCCTGGCTCCCCCTCCCTCCCCCTCATGAGCATGACCCTTCTGCATGACCCTGTCCTTGGGAGTCACGCCAGCGCCTGACCAACACCTCCTCTCCTCCCATGAATGCCCCTCTGTTGATAAACCTTCCCTCCGCACTGGAATTGTCCACGCAGCATGAATACCACTCCATTGATGGCCCCTCACCCCGTGTCCGACTGTCCACACAGGTCCGAGGCCATCGCCTAAGCCGGGAGATATCATTTACTGCCCCTTATTGTATGAGGTCGCTCTCCTTCAAAGGACCCTCTATTGATCCAGGCCTCCCCACCCCCTGTGATATGATCAGGCGCACACATCCTAAGACTTGGCGAAACACTCAGCTGCGTGATGACCCCCTCCTCTTATCAGCAGGTTGAGGACCTCTATTGTGAAGGTATATGGGGGTGGGATTGACACGAGAATTACGGGGATGTCTTTTCCTTGCTTTACAAAGTTCTGATTGTAATAAAGAAAGGTCACATGCCATAAACCAGTGTATAAGAGGCCAGGCCTCCGAGAGGCTGTTAGAGCACCTCGAGACGATACCTTGTTGTCTGATCTGATGTGTTCTGCTCCGTCGGAATAAAACTTCTGTTTCCTGCCTTCTGGTCTCCGGCGCCTGCCTCATTGCTTGGTAAAATTGAATGGTACAAGGGCGGTTAGCGCCGGGCAAATCTTGAAAAAGGTCCTAGCCCTACCTTTTTCCACAATTGGCGTCCCAAAGCGTGGGGCCCATCAGCGACACGTGGATCCAGTGGGAGAGGTCCCGACGACAGAGTGAACGACTGCAACGATCGGGAAGAGCTCGTGTCCGATAGACCCTCGTCTGACAGCCGATCATCCGACCTTCACTAGTTCTGAACAGACCTCTCTCGAGTGATCTACGGTCCTGACTGGGAACCATCAGGAGTGCCACGGGCATCACGAAGGAGAGAGGACGATCGGGCGCTGGATCCAGAGGACAGGAAACCGTCCATGCGGTCCGGGTAAGGTCGTGTAAACACGACGAATTGAGAAAAGATTGTTTTGTTTGGATAATACTAGTATTACGCTTTATTGAAACCTCTGGAGATTCGCTGTCTGCAAACGGAGAAAACAACAGGCTCTCTCTTTGCAAACAGTGAAGGATAGGTAACGCAGACTTTTGTCCCCGTTGTAATCCGTCGTGCCTATCTTCCTCCCCCACTGTTTCCCGAACTGTCGTTCGTGGATTATTGTCTGGAGATTCTTTGTCTGCAAACAGGGAAGAACAAGGTCTCTCTTTGCGGATAGAGAAAGAGTGGGTAACGATAACTTTTCGTGCCCACTTATTCTCCCCACTGAATTGTTTTGATTGACCGATTATTCGGTATTGGTTCGTTTGAGGTATTCACCGCCGGCAAACAACGGAGAATAGAAATATTCTGTCTAGTCTTTGCCCGCCGTGATAAGATAAGTAGTGCAGACTTTTGTCCCCGTTGTAATCCGTCATGCCTATCTTCTCCCCAATGGTTGGTAGCCTGTTTAGCCCGGACCGCTTATTAGAGATGAACCATCCAGCTCCACTGGAGGGCACCCCTAATAAGGACATGTTCACTAAGTATGGACTAGTCGCTATAGCTTACACTAAACTATGGCATAAATATACGAAAAAGAACCCTGAAAGTCAGTGGCCACTGATAGGTTCCTTTAATGAAAATAAAATAAAAACATTAGAAATAGCGCTCCAGAAGAATAAGACCACGCCCACTATGCTCGACAGTATCGGCATGTGGCGCAAAGAGACGGAACAACGAAAGAAAAGAGAAGAAGCAAAAATAGGGAAAGAATTACGAAAGGCAGCCCACCTGGCCGCAAAGCAACTAGAAGAGGAAATAAAAGAAAGAAAGGAAGCTACACAAAACCAAGAATCAGGGTCGACAGGCCAATGTCCTGTTAGGACCCCCTCTGCGCTCTACCCTGAATTACCCTCCAAACAGCGGGTGAACGATGAGTTACTACTAGGTCCCCCAATCATCTACATGCCCCCTCCGTATGCCCCCTGCCAGCAACACCCGCGGGCCCTCAGTGTAAACGAGAACGACCTTGGCGCTAGTGCACCGGCCCTCGCGGCCTCCGCACCAGCCACATTAACAACATCGTCAGACGACCCCGAGGCTAGTAAACAACCACCAGCCAGACCAAATAGGTTAAGCAAAGATGAGCGGGATGGGATCGACAAAATAGCAAAGACATTAGTAGAACGAAGGGAGAGCGAAGATTATACAATGAGCGTATATAATTCACATGCCGACAGCCACAGACGGCATTTCATCTTGCGATTCAGCTACTACACCCTGAACGCATATGAAGATAGGTATCAAAGTAAGGGCCCCGCTAAACTAACAACACTGTATAGGAAGATTGATGTTGGAGATGGGACTGAATGTGAGGCGACGGAGCTCTTCATGCAGATGCTTGAGGTCTTCCGCCACCTCACGGAACAGAAACCAGAAGCCAAGGTTACAGTCCCTGAAACAACCTCGGTAGAAGTAGCCAATACTATGATGCCTATCAGAGAAGCGGCCCCTTACTGGATCCCGCCACGGGGCCAGGGAACAAGCGATGATATCAATAATGAAAATGCAAAAGGGAGGGTTGTGTACAATTGGGTTTACCAACCATGGGACCGACAGGATATCCTAACCTTCAAACAAACCCTGCCCGATTTAAGAAAGAACCCAACAGCATTTTATACCGAATTAGGCACAGCCTTGGGTTCGACAATAATGACTTTAGCAGACATTGACTTGTTCTTTGGGTTATGCCTGCCAGCTGACGTGTGGAAGCAAATCCGGAAGGCTGACCACACGGACCTGTTTGGACATACCTGGGACCAACTCGGTAAACTAGATAGACAGCGAGAGCCAGGAAGGAAACCAGTGAAGGACATACTGGAACTCCCAGACAAACTAGTTCAGAAGTTAAAAACACTGATCCCGGAAAGAAAGGTAGACTGGTCGATAGTCACGGCCTGTCGACAGAAACCCCAGGAAGATGTGTCAGAATACTTCTCCCGATTCGAGACAGTGTTCTCCGACTACAGTGGCCAAGACATGACCACCGCAACCGGACAGCACCTGTTTGTACAAAATTATGTAAAGGGCCTAACACAAGAAGTCTCCCAAAAACTGCAGACGAGTGAGAGTAGTTGGGGGGCCTCCAAACCCGCAGCTATCCTTCAGATGGCTCAGTATTACGAGCACCAAAAGAATGAGAATGATAGGGCGTCCGAGAAAAAGAAGAAAGATTTAAAGGAAAGGGTAATGATAGCCCAGATACAGGGTATAGCGGTAGGACGGGAACACCAAAGGGGGAACTACCAATCAACCACCCCCAGAGATCTACCTCCTAAAGATCACACCCCAACACCCCACACTGGACGTAGAGACATTAGCAATGACCAATGCGCCTTCTGCAAAGGGTTCGGCCATTGGAAATCCCAGTGTCCGGTTTTGCTAGAAGTGAATAGAAATAGGGACTCCAGGGATGTGGCAGGTGGTCCGAGAAATAGAGTACAAGGACGAGGGCACACCAACGACACCAACAATGACAGATCAGGGAGACTGAACACGTTTGACCGTCCCCGACAGAACCAATATCAGCTGTCCGAAGGTGAAAATGCCCCCGACTTTGCATAGGACTGCCAGGGGCAAGGGAGGGATCCAGTCGAGCTCTGTGTTGACCAGCAAGGTCCTTATGTCACCGCTAAGGTCCTGGGTACAGAGTCTCCATTCTTGGTAGACACTGGGGCGACACGTAGTGTGTTATCAAAACGACTGATTCCAAGGGCACCCTTGTCTGGCTCACACATAACGTCGATAGGTTTCGATGGAACGCCCTCCACTAACCCCCTGTCCGTACCTATTACCTTTGACCTAGAAAACAACACCACTGACGCGACATTTCTGCTCTCCTCCAACTCCCCTGACGCCATTATGGGCATTGATTTACTGAAACATTTTCGAGCTACCATTAGGTGTTCCCCAGATGGAATACGAGTCATCCTGTACGACAACCCAGACATGCCCAGATCCCGTCCCCCACGACACATGTGCTCCATAACTGACGCTGACCTGTCCCTGCTTGACACCCTGCCTCCGTACCTATGGGCCAAAAATGACTCTGATGTGGGGCGAATGATGATTGATCCTATTCACATAACTGTACGACAGGACGCTATGCTCCCGAAACTCCCACAGTATCGGATATCCCCAGAGGGTCAGAAGGCACTGGTAGCGATCATTCAGTCTCTGGTAGATGCAGGAGTGGTTGAAGAGGTGGTTAGCAACGTCTGCAACAGCCCAATCCTACCTATTGTTAAGAAGCAAGGTGAAGGAGATGAGAAAGCGTACCGCTTCATCATCGACTTACGAGAGATTAACAAAGTGGTTGTACCCCAATATCCTGTAGTCTCTGATATCACCACCATTCTGACCCTCATCCCGTCCACTGCCACCACCTTCACTGTTATCGACCTTAAGAACGCGTTTTTCTCTATCCCCATCCATCCAGACAGCCGTTATCTCTTCGGCTTCACTTTCAAATCCCGCTCGTACCGATTTTGTAGAGCTCCCCAGGGGTACACTGAAAGTCCCAGCATTTACAGCCAGGCCCTCAAAAGGCAGCTGGATGCCTTCCAGCTACCAGATGGAGTGGTGTTGATCCAATATGTTGACGATATCCTTTTGGCGGCCGACACCACCCCACTTGCCACGACAGCCACTGTCCAACTCCTACACTTTCTTGCAGAAAATGGCCATAAAGTCTCCAAAAAGAAGTTACAGTTCTGCCAGCCACAAGTGACTTACCTAGGCCATCTTCTGTCCAAAGAAGGGAGGAAACTTACACCCGACCGAATCCAAACCATTCTAGACACCCCCGTCCCAAAAACACAAAAACAGGTCCGCTCTTTGGTTGGCCTAACCTCTTTTTGCAGACAGTGGTTGCCTAATTACAGCCTCATTGTAAAACCATTACTTGCCCTGCTGACCAAAGATGTCCCCTCCCCGCTTCCTTGGACCACTGAGTGTCAAGCCTCCTTTAAGGAATTACGGGATGCACTCTGCTCAGCACCCGTCCTCGGAACCCCGGATTACTCCAAACCCTTCTCCCTCTTCACCCACGAAAGGGAGGGGTGTGCATTGTCTGTCCTAACTCAATCAATTGGTCCTAAGCAACGCCCTTGTGCATACTTCTCCGCCACTCTTGATCCTGTAGCCAGAGCTTTGCCTGCCTGCCTTCGAGCAGTAGCTGCCGCTGCTGTCTCTATCCGCCAGAGCGAAGGAATTGTACTTTCAAACTCCCTCACTGTGTTAGTACCCCATGCAGTCAACACCCTTTTGAACCAGACAAAGACCCAACACCTGACTAGCGCACGACTGACAGGGTACGAGTTGACTCTGCTTGCACCCCACATCACACTAAAGAGATGCACGACTTTGAATCCTGCCACATTGTTACCCCTGCCTGAAAATGACCCCGACGTGCCTCCCATACATGACTGTGTGACTCTCACGGACGAACAGACTAGGAGTAGGGTTGACCTCCGAGACACTGCTTTTTCTGACCCCGATGGAGAGCTATGGGTAGACGGCTCATGCATCAAACTCCCAGATGGCACCACCTCAGCTGCCTATGCAGTAACGACAGCCCGAACAGTAGTTGAGACAGCCTGCATCACACAACGATCTGCCCAGGCAGCAGAGCTGATAGCCCTCACACGAGCATGCATCATAGCCACAGGGACCACCGCGAACGTATATACAGACAGCCAGTATGCCTTCGGAGTGGTCCATCATTTTGGACTCCTGTGGAGGGAGAGGGGATTCCTGACGTCCCACGGCACCCCGATCCTCCACGGAGATCTCGACTCCGCTCTGATTGAAGCAGTTCTCCTCCCCAAACGATTAGCGGTGATCAAATGTCAGGCACACAAAAGGGTAACAGACTTAGTCGGACAAGGGAATGCATTGGCCGACATCACTGCACGAACCACAGCTGAGAATAGGACGGCAACACGCATGTATGTGACCAGGTCACAAGCAGAGAGATGGACTGACGCAAGGGAAATGATCAGAGACATCCAGTCGGCCAGCACCCCTCACGAACTGACTAAGTGGGCAGGGGTGGGTTTGAAGGACGAAGAGGGCTGCTGGCGAACAAAAGATGCAAACAGGTGGTTGCTACCCGACTCATACCTGATCCCCATACTGACGATGGCACACTCCCCCGCACACATAGGATCTGCACCCATGATCGAACTCATTTCCAAAGTCTGGCACAACGACAAAATCCCTGACTCGGCCAGACGCCTAGTTCAGCAGTGCCTCATCTGTCTGCAACACAACCCCGGGAAAGGAACTGTGGTACCCCGGGGAGGGTTTGGGACCCCCAATCACCCCTTTGAGGTCCTTCAGATGGACTACATCCAACTAGAGAGATGCCAAAACCTGAAGTATGTACTAGTCATCGTATGTGCCTTCAGCAAATGGGTAGAGGCCTATCCAACCCGTGACAACACTGCCATGACTACTGCCAAAGTACTACTGAAGGAATTCTTTCCTCGCTATGGCCTTTGTCGAATTTTATGGAGCGACAAAGGCCCCCACTTCATAGCTGAGGTTATCCAACTAATCCTAAAGGGGTTGGGGGTGAAGCAAAGGTTTCATGCGGTCTTCCACCCCCAATCCGCCGGTCTAGTGGAACGCCATAATGCCACACTGAAGCTGAAATTGTCAAAAATAGTGGCCACCACTGGACTTAACTGGCCGGATGCTCTCCCACTGGCCTTGTTATCGATGCGCTCCACTCCCACCAAGCACCATTTGACCCCCTATGAGGTCGTGTTTGGGCGACCGATGAATCTCTGGACTGCTCCCAAACCGACCTCCATTCATGACGTCCCGGACGTCCTACTATCTGATTATTTGTGCAAGTTAACTAAAACGTTGTCTGTCATTCATCAACAGGTGCAGCAGGCCATCCCCGATGCTTCCAGGGGCCCCGGCCATGACATCCAACCGGGAGATTTCGTGTTGATACGAAATTTCCAGCGGACCAAGAGTCTGGAACCGCGGTGGACGGGCCCCTGGCAAGTGCTGATTACGACCCGAACGGCGCTTCGAGTGGAGGGGAAGAAGCACTGGCTGCACGCACATCATTGCCGGAAGGTCTCTGCAAACCTGGCCACGACAGAAAACGTCAGCGCCCAAGAGGAGCTCCTGAGCAAAGACCGACCGATATTGGACTGTTATTCCGATACTGAGGCACTCGAACTTGCAAAATTCTCTGATCCCACTGTGCCATCCAGAGAAGGGTATTTCCTGCGTCGAAAGGAGGGAGTTTCGGCTAAGTAGGCCACGGACTAAGTTAAATCTCAGAACGGTGACCTAAGCATCCAAGGGTTACCGGGAGAGAAGCTAAGCGAAGTCTGTGGTTCTGCCCACTACCGAGCCCCTTGAAGGTGATGGAAGCACCAGATAAGAAGATGATGGAAGCGCCAGATAAGAAGATGATGGAAGCAACAGGAAATACCCAGTATAGAAATCCAAAGACTGACAACTTGCACAAATCAAAGACAATCGCACTCTTCACTGTCTTCCTCTTCTGCCTCCTCCTCATGACCTCCTTCTGGATCCTGGAGGAAAGCACACCGGCTCATCAGGCATTGCTACCTACTGCACAGCCAACACCCCTGAAAGAGCATCACCTAATCTCTCTGTCGCCTCAGCTCCGAGAAAGGCGCAGGGAATTCTGGAACAATTCCTTCGTGCAACTGTTGCACCAACACAACCTTGCTGCAAATGCTACGAACTGCTGGATCTGCGGGTTGCTCCCGCATGCCACAGGACACTCCATCCCCTTCATCCCTTCTCCTTTCTCAGTTCACGGCTCCTGCCTCGCCTGGTTGATCCTCATGCAAGAGAGCCACAAGGACAACGCCACCTCCAGCCGGACAGTGTCACACTTCTACTCTGGGTTCTGGCTGAACAGAACCGGAAAGACCCCTGCTGCCCTGTGTCCTGCGCTCGCAGGCGCCACCTTCCTCAAAGACATTCCAGCCAAAGAACGAGTCGAAGTACAGGTGCCCCACAATCCAGCCAGAACCACCTTCTCTCATCTGCAAAAACAAACTACCGCCACCCTGACTGTGGCTCTGTCTGTTATCAATGTCACCGGTCTTGTGTGCCTAGAAGGCCAGGGAACGCAACTGGTGGGTCACAGCTCCTGCCGAATCACCAGAACATTGGACTCAGTTGACCCCCCTTCCTTTGTTGCTTCCCCGAACATGTACTTTGTGTGTGGCACCAAAGCTTACACCTGGCTCCCGAAAGGTTGGAAGGGTACCTGCTACATTGCCTTCGTTCTTCCACCCACATATGTAGCCCCTGCCAACCACCACCGGCAGAGGCGTGCAGATGACATAGAACAAGCCGACTCCACTGGAGCTCAGTTCCTAGATGCAGCAAAGGGACTTGTTCCTCTGTGGGGCCCAATGGCAAACAGCCGCGCTATCCGACACCTGACCCAGGCAGTAGAAACAACGATCAACATCACGGCTGGCATCCTCGCCAACAACACTGCGGAGCTTCAGGCGGTCCGCCTTGTGACCCTTCAAAACCGTCTTGTCCTAGACGTGGTCCTAGCCGACCGAGGAGGAGCATGCCGCATCATCGGATCTAGCTGCTGCACCTACGTGCCAGACAACTCGCCTTCAGTCTACAAAGCCATTGAACACCTCCACAGACTTTCCTCAGAGGTTCACCAAGAACAGGAAGGATGGTCGCTTGGGAGCTGGTTTTGGGACGCTTTCCTTCGTGCTGATACCTGTTGTGATAATATGTGGGTGTTGCTTAGGTATCCAATGTCTGCCACCTTTGTGCGGCCTTGTTTCCAATTGTATGTGCCCAAAGACTTTGGACTTCCGAAATGAGCACATGAGTCCCCTCTATGAAGTAGAAATACGTGGCCTTATGGGGATAAACCCAAACTGACAAGTTGGCGAGACATGTTAAAAGGGAGGACTGTGGAATTTTAGTTTGCGATCTGAACATCATCTGCGCCAGCTTGTCACCTATGTACTACGTGCACGGCAGCCATTTTAGATATCATGGTCTCCCTGTCCACGATCGATCACCAGCGCGCCCCTCTGACCCAGCAAGCATCCTCCGCGCACCCTGGCTCCCCCTCCCTCCCCCTCATGAGCATGACCCTTCTGCATGACCCTGTCCTTGGGAGTCACGCCAGCGCCTGACTTACACCTCCTCTCCTCCCATGAATGCCCCTCTGTTGATAAACCTTCCCTCCGCACTGGAATTGTCCACGCAGCTTGAATACCACTCCATTGATGGCCCCTCACCCCGTGTCCGACTGTCCACACAGGTCCGAGGCCATCGCCTAAGCCGGGAGATATCATTTACTGCCCCTTATTGTATGAGGTCGCTCTCCTTCAAAGGACCCTCTATTGATCCAGGCCTCCCCACCCCCTGTGATATGATCAGGCGCACACATCCTAAGACTTGGCGAAACACTCAGCTGCGTGATGACCCCCTCCTCTTATCAGCAGGTTGAGGACCTCTATTGTGAAGGTATATGGGGGTGGGATTGACACGAGAATTACGGGGATGTCTTTTCCTTGCTTTACAAAGTTCTGATTGTAATAAAGAAAGGTCACATGCCATAAACCAGTGTATAAGAGGCCAGGCCTCCGAGAGGCTGTTAGAGCACCTCGAGACGATACCTTGTTGTCTGATCTGATGTGTTCTGCTCCGTCGGAATAAAACTTCTGTTTCCTGCCTTCTGGTCTCCGGCGCCTGCCTCATTGCTTGGTAAAATTGAATGGTACAAGGGCGGTTAGCGCCGGGCAAATCTTGAAAAAGGTCCTAGCCCTACCTTTTTCCACACTACTCAAATCCCCCGTAACCTGTGTGCTGGTATACCGCCCTCCCCAAACCCCTTCCCAGTTTATTCCTGCTTTCCAGGAGCTGCTGGCCCCTCTAGTGGTCAATAACGCTACTGTACTTGTGCTTGGCGATTTTAATTTTTGCCCCAGTGATCCCGCAGAAGACCTCACCTTCAAGGATTTCACCTCATTGCTATCGAGCTTAAATTTTATTCAACACGTCTGTGCCCCTACACATACTCAGGGCCATACTCTAGATCAAATATGGACCCTCAACCTACCTACTACCAACCTGTCCATCGCTCCCTGCGTATGGTCCGACCATCATCTACTGTCTTTTTCCCTGGTCCTGCGCTTGCGAAATGCCCCCGTGGTTCTAAAACCCTTTGGGCTAGAAGTTGGAATCGTGTTGATATTCCTGCGTTCTGCGATTCCTTAACTGCCACTTGCCCTGATCTCACTGATACACCTCCTCAACTTCAGCTGGCCACCCTGGACAGTTGCCTAATCCATCTCCGTGATGAAAAGGTCCCTTTGAAGAAGGTTTCCATCAACCACCATCACCATGCTAACAAGTGGTTTACTCCTGCTCTGAAAGCACTTAAACTAACGGTCCGTCAAGCTGAACGGGCTTGGAGGTCGAAATACTGCCCTACCAGTAAAATTAAATATACCACCTCACTTTCAGAGTATAAAAAAGCCATCCAAGAGGCCAAGAAAGATTACTTTTCTCAACGCATACTGGCAGCAGAATGTCAGCCACGTGAAATTTTTGCAACTGTCCACGAGCTAGCTCTATCAGACAGGCCTTCACCTATGATTATACCCTCCCAGTCATTGTGTAACTCACTGAATGAGTTTTTTATTGACAAAGTGGCACAAATAAAAGCACACATTCCTCCCCCATCAAACCCTTTTTTAGATTGTTCCCCGCCACAGAACACCCAGTGCCTCATTCACATTCCGGAGCTAACTAATGAGTCTCTTTCCCCGCTCCTTAAGCGTGTCAAATCTGGGTCTCCTTCTGACACGTGTCCGGCCCGCATCCTGGCCCAGGTGTTCTTGGCTTGTCCTGCTCCTGCCCTCACTATTTTAAACGACACCTTCTCTTAAGGCCTAGTCCCCACTGCATTTAAATCTGCCACCATCATCCCCATTTTTAAGAAGCCCGGGGCTGACCCTTCTTCCCTAGCTAACTACCGTCCCATATCCCTGCTCCCCTACTTGGGAAAGGTGGCTGAGGCGCATGTTTCTCAAGTGATGAGCTCCTTTATTGAGGACAGCAATTACCTGGCCCCATGTCAAGCTGGTTTCCGACCACGACACTCAACCGAGAAGGTGGTGATCTCGGTCATGGACCAACTTAGGGAGGGACTCGACGCCAACACCCCCAAGATACTGGTCTTATTAGACTTATCCGCCGCCTTTGACACTGTGGATCATGACATTCTGTTATCACGTGTCAGGGCGGCGGGGATAGGGGGGTTGGCATTAGCTTGGGTCGAGTCTTTACTGATGGACCGTACTCAGACAGTCCATTTAGGCACCTTCTCGGCTCCTTTGCGTAATGTTAACTGTGGTGTCCCCCAGGGGTCTGCTCTCTCCCCCCTATTATTTAATCTTTATGTCTTTCCACTGGTGTTTGCTTTACAGAATATGGAGGTCACTGTATATAATTATGCAGATGATCTACAACACATTTTTGATCTTTCTTCCCCTTCAGGAGTTGGCAGTTTCCAGTCCGTCATGCTATTTATCCGAGACTGGATGAACATCAATCAGTTAAAACTTAATCCGGATAAAACAGAACTTGTGGCGACGGGCGGTGCTGCCAACCCCTGGTCCCCTTCCTTCTGGCCCCCTTCACTTGGGTCCCCTCCCCTCCCCTCTTGTTCAGTTAAAACACTCGGGATTATGCTTAATAACCAATTAACTCTCCATTCACATATCAATTCGGTGGTTTCTTCCTGTTTCTTTACACTGCGAGTTATTCGGAAAGTTGCCAGATTTTTCTCCACCTCTGCACTAAAGCTGATCCTTATGGCCATGGTCTTGTCAAAGATTGACTATGGCAACATCATCTATAATGGAGCTCCTGCTTATGCTCTGCAGCGCCTACAGTTAGTACAGAACCAGGCTGCCCGTCTGGTCTTTGGCTTATCCAGGTCCCATCACTCGACCCCACTGCTTAAGAGCCTACACTGGCTCCCTATAAAACAACGAGCCAGGTTCAAGTTAGGGTGTCTGAGTTTCCAAGCAAGAGCGGGCACTGCCCGTGCCTTTATCAACTCGGCAATCTCTCCCTATGTTCCCTCTAGGGACCTTCGCTCCTCTAGCCTGGCCTTACTAACTACGCCCGCTTTAAAAAGAAACGGGCAGGGGGGCAGAAGTTTGCTGTACTGGCACCCACATTCTGGAATGACCTCCCCCTACCTTTAAGACTCTCCTCCTCCTATATGGAGTTTCGGAGGTCACTAAAAACGCTACTATTCCAGCAGGCCTTCGGCACCTAGCTCTCTCTTTACTCTCACTCAGTGACCTCACCAGCGCCATGAAACTGATTCAGTGTACGTGCGCTTTATAAGTTTTTTTAAATTCAAATTCAAATTCAACATGAAACTTAGAATACCTCAGGCAATGTGGAACACATGAACACTCTTTCGTTATACACTTGTGCTAGTCCAAAACGGGGAGTAAATGAAAACACGTGCAAGTTTGAAATATTTATTTCTAATGCTGTGTTTACAGGCGCAGTATCTTAGCTAATACAAGCAGACATATTATAAGCAACAAGATTATCAGCATAGTTAGTATTCCATAACATACAAAAGGAGAAAGTATGTTAAAATGCTAAATGGAAATAGACTAGATTACACCTAGATTTCACACTCCTTTACTAATAGGTTATTTATATCTACAGAAGGTCTCTTGGGTTTACAAGGTTGGCCCCATACCTCTGGTCCTAGTAGAAATGGATCAGATAATTTTCTACACCAGCTCTCTGCATGCAAATGTTCTCCAAGAAGTGTGTGTGCATGCCTGCGCGGTGCATTGTTAAACACGCCAAAATCAGAGGTGGCCGCAGCTGCATATATGTTATGTCTAAAACGTGCGCTGATCAGACTGAACAACAACCACTGTGTTGAAATAACCTTGAAGGCCTCGGCACTCACTGCTCAGACAAATCTTACCAAGCCAAGCTGCTAGTATAGAAAAACATGTTATTCTTGTGTGAAGCAAAACAGTCCTCTAGACACTAAACATTTGTAATAATGTGTGCCGTGTGCAAAAGCAGCAGAAAGGAAAAATGGCGTTTAAACTTCTAATAAGCTCATGCTAACTTGACACAGTGTAAATGCAAGGGCCAAACCCCACGACAATATGAAATATTGCTGCTTGCTCCTAGCACTGACACAGTGTGTGCTGCCGAGCGCCAGCACAGGCACTCTTGCGTCATAGTGCAAGGGTAACTGCAATACAGGCAGGATTGTTTTCGTGCTGGACACCTTTCTGCACAAAACTAGCTGGTTCCCTGGCTCACTGGGCGGGCCGGATCCTCCTCTGTAATTTGCGATCGGAGGTAGTCCCTTATGAGTTGCCAGATGTCTTTGGGGCGCGATGTTGGCGGATGCCGTTCTGCATAGAGTTTGCTTGTGGTATGTTATGTTATGTTATGTTATAGTTATGTTAACCCATCTTATATAGCGCAACAGCTGCCTCAGAAAAGAGGCATCCCGGCGCTGTGAGCAGCAAGACACAGAGGCAAAGACCTAAGCCAGGGGGAAGAGATAGGTTTTGATAGCCTTTCGAAACATCAGATAGTTGTCCAGACAACGAATCTGGGAGGGAAAGGAGTTCCAAAGTTTAGCCGCTAGGCTGTAAAACATTCGTCCACCGGCACGTACACGTTTCACCTGAGGGACGGTGACCAAGCATTGCCCTGTGGAGCGCAAGGGGCACAGAGGTGTATAAGGCCCCAACAGATTGGCCAAGACGTGTGACCTCAGCCTTATTAGCCCCCAAGTAGAGTGAACTGGTGTAGTCCAGCCTTGTCAAGATAGCCGCTTGGACAATCGTTTGTCGGGTGGGTGGATCAAAATACCCCAACAGGGTTTTCAATCCCCGAAGTAAGCCAAAACATGTGCCAGCCATTTTCTTGGTGTGATCCTGAAAACTGAGGGTCGAGTCCATCTACACCCCTAGATTTTTCACCACCAACTTAGGGGTGGGTGGGCACCCAAGAATATCCAGCCACCAAAGCTCACTCTATAGCTCGGTGTCTCTCCCCACCAGCAACACCTCGGGTTTGTTGGTATTGAGCTGGAGGCACTTGGCGGTCATCAACTCCACGACTGCCACCAAACCGCTCTTAAAAATATGAGCGCATCAGGTATAGTGTCATTGGAGAGGACCACCACCAACTGCGTGTCATTGGCGTAGGAGACAATGGAGAGACCCCAATCCATGGCCACCACAGCCAAAGGTTGAACATACAGATTGAACAGTATAGGACTAAGAGCAGAGCCCTGATGCTCACCCTGTCCGATAGATTGGACAGTAGGTTTATGCCTGGTGCCCCATCGAAGGACTATTTCTCGTTTCACTAGCAGCATGGCACTTGTTGTAAATCTACGCACAGCCTTGGGTAGTGGCTCCACATAGCCCATTAACGCGACTAATGGGTTAGCCGGTATGTATGTCCCCTACATCTGTCGTATTAGACTATGTATTCTCTGCCAGTAATCCTGTATCACAGTGCAGGACCAGGTCATGTGAAGGAAGGATGCCGCGTGTGCATTGTATTTATGGCAGTGCGTGAAGGTGGTGCCTTTTATCCGGACCATTTGCTGAGATGTGACATATGCCCTCCTAAGTATCTTAAATTGCAGCAATTTATGTCAGTTGCTGCTGGATACCAGTTTGATTTGTTTGCAGTTCTTTTTCCAAATTTCATTTGTGATTGGTTGGTTTATATAGGTAGCCCATGCATCCCTCATCTTAGCTTCCCGCTGTGGTAGCAGCGCAAGGTTGGCTTTATAGAGTCTGGAGGTAATATGGTCCCCACTATTGTCTGTGATTACTAACATGAGTGGGTTGAATTCTGCTGGCTCAAGTGAGTAAGTGGGAATCGTACCTTTGAGTGCACTCTGCGGTCTTGTCAGTGCAATAAGCTATTCTTAAAGGCATATTTTGATTACTATGTGTGCTGCAAGCCACTACTGCCATTTAATTTACTGGCCCTGGGTGCACTTTGTATCATATCCTAATGACTTATAAGTAAGTTAAATATACCCATTAGGAGTTTAGCCAATTGTTGCATGTTTCAGGGGTCAGAGCACATGCACCATGGATTGCTTAGCAAAAATGGGGTTGATCATGTACAAAAGAAGCATTTTCCTTCTGTTACCAATTCAAAGTGAGGGGACCACACCCTTGCACACATAAGGTATTGGTGTGCAGATTGAGGAGGAGAGAGTTGGGCACTAGAGTTAGGCATTGTGAAACAAGAGGGAGATCAAAATAAAGTGAATAAAAGACACATAGGCTGATGTAAGTGATGCATTGGACCCCTAAGCTTTGTAGAGTGAGCATTCGTGCAGAGCGGGGGGGGTGGAGGAAAGAGTGAGACCAGATCATTGGGTAACAAACCTGAGCAAGGCAACAGTGTGGTGTATGGAGCAATTAGAGGACATTCAAAGCAGGAACTTATATGAATGTGGTGCACAATTTCAAAATGTGACAGAGGGATAAGGAGTGCTGTAAACGGCAAGTAGCAGAAAGAAATATATTTAAATAGTTTAGCAATGGGAGCATAAACTTAGACCTGGGAATGGAGGCAGAAGCATGGTTTGAGACCAGTAAGAACTAGAAAGGGACACGTTACTTGGGCATTGTAGAAGGATGTCAAATTCTGGGATGGGATGTGAGCAAGTTCCCTTCTTGTAATGGTATACTCTATAGAACACAGGAAGGGTGTGACATGACAATTAGTTGGTGTAAGAAAATAAGAGAGTGAAGTCACAAGCAAACCCCAAAATAACCTGTTCTTATCCTTCGGGTAGCATGACACAAAAGAAGTGAGGCTGAGCTTAGAAGCAATGTAGACTAGATTTTAATAAATAATTTATGAACAAACAGACAAAAATCAAATCAGTAGATCTGGAGATATGCAATTTTAAATATTTAACCAAAAATAGCGCAAAAAGCATGAAGAGCCAACTGTGACCATGTGGTTCTGTCCGACAGTAGCAAAGTCACAAACTCAGGCTGTCAGCGATTAACTGCAGGCTGAATAAAAGGACCAAGTTTGGTCCACTGGAGAGTATCCTTATCGTTGGTGCGCATTCTGTGTGGTATCGCTTTGCGTGGTCTTAAGTCATCCACCATCCGATCCTAGGAACGGCGAGTGCTGCAGTGTGAGGTCCTGTGTTGAGTTGCATCGCGTTGCATTGGTTCTGATAAGGAGCTATGAGGACAGCAAAGCAAGGTCCTGCATGCAGTTTCATTGCACTGCGTGGGTTCTGATGAAGCTAAACTGTGAAGCTTTGTAAGGCTTTACATCGTGTCAGTTTCAATGAGGCTGGCAGCTGAGCTGCCAGACTTTGCACGGCTTGGGTCGCTCTGCATGAATTCTATTGAGGCTGGGAACCGTGCAGTGCAGCATTGCGGGGCTTAGCGTCGCTCAGTGTCAGTTCCCATGGAACTTGTAGGTGTGTGGCGAGGGGATGTATGATGGTACAACGCATACCTTTACGACACAGGTTTAAGAACGCAAGTCGTTACAACGACTTGCATTGGGGGGCGCTGGATAGTGAATAATTTAATTTACTATTCCAAATCCAGTCCTCGTGGATAGTAGGGAAGGTGTTGGATTGTAAATTAAACTATCCCCTATCCTAGAGCGCCCTTGTAACGACTTTCATTGTAAATCCTACGTTGTAACGGTACCGCTTTGTAACGGTTCCGTTGTAAAGGATGTTTCCCGTGGCGAGGCTATGCAGGTTTCATGTTTCTGTGCACCAGATTTGCTGAGAACTACAGCTGGGCTGGATAGGCAACTTCAGGCTCATGTCCACGGGGCCAAGACTGAGGTAGTGCCACTTGGGGGAGGGCTCACAACAGACAGAGCCCAGGTGCAGGGTTCAAGGTGGTCACCTTTTCTGTCCCTGGGGCTCTGATCAAGATGCCAGTTGACTAGCTTTTGGAGTCACTTTGGTGGTCCTGGGTTCAAGACACAAGTCCAGTCCTTCTCACTCGGGCTTGAAGGCAGCAGTGCAACAGAGTAGGAGCCCTTCTTGCATCACAACAGTACTTCTTTTGAGTCTTCCACTGGTTTAGAAGTGTATTGGAGTGTTGGGGTCTGATGGTCCAATATTTATGTCTGGTGCCTGTTTGAAGTTGAAGAAGTTTCCAGAGGTTTTCACCCCTCAGTGGTATTTTAAGTTTCCTTCCTCCCTGCCCTAGCTCCAGCTTTCCTGGGGGGCACTAACAATTTGTGACAAACACTTTGTTTGTGTGCTCAGGCAGGGCCTTTGTGATGTGAAGAGTGGTAGGTGGCAGCTCCTCCTCCTCATTCTGACAAAAATGGGCCATCATGCCAACACCTATGATCCCTTTGTCTCACTCTCTAGAAGGAATACACAAAGGCCAACTGCCAGCTACATCTAGAAACGTGACACAAGATCAGACTGCAGGCCCCAAATGTTTAGGACAAGAAAATCCCAACTTTCTGAAAATAGCATTTTCAATTCATCAATTTCATTGTATTTATTTAGTTTGATATGGAACTCCGAATGGACGTCGACAAAACACACAAACAGATTAAAAGAGACACACTTTGCATACAATACAAATTTTTTCTTTTATGCATAGCATCCTCCTAAATAAATCCTTATATCGAACATACTGTATGATTTGCAAATAGTACAATCAAATATCCAACCATCGGGTGTTACAACATAAGAGTAAAACTACTATTAAAAGGTACCTAATAAATAGTCCAACATTTTTTTAAACATTTGGTATATCTTATAACAAACCATTTCATTTTTAGGAGCTAAAACCAATGAACGGGCCTCCTGGGCTGAGTGAACTTTAAAATTGATAAGATATGGCTTTAAAAACATATGCCTGGCCCTTTGCAGGTCCGAACACATAAATAAAACATGATTAAGATCTTGGATTTGTAAATAACACATTTCACAAATTCTCTTCTCCCTTGGTATTTTATCCAAGATACCAATAACTTCTCTTAAAGGAAGCAAGTTAATTCTCAGCAGGATTATCAGCCTTCTAATCCCTAGGGGAATATTCCAAGTTAAATAAAGTTGTGGTTTATTTCCCAGGGCACTCCCACAGACCACCTCATTACTGGACCTGGACTGACTTAAAGCCGTATCTCTCACCAAACTGATAGAGGATACGGACTTCTGTAAAAGCTGCTTCAGTGCAAACTTTGGCATAGGATAAGGAGAGTTCAAGCTGAGACCAAATGTATCATTTGCATGTACAAAGGACCTAAAGAACATTGATTGATATTTTAAGATATCAAAGATTTCTATTCTAAAGGCAGCCCTAAGAGTGCCGTCCTCCTCCCAACAAAGGGAGTTTCCCCACCACAGAACCGCTGACAGGGATAGAGTAAAAGAAAAGACTAAACCAAATTCAAGACGTAATACATGTGGGGAAGCCAGAGAGTTTAGGTTACAAATTTGACACAGGATTCGTCCTTCAGCCTTATCAAAAGAGAGCCAGGGATTCATGTTCTATACTTCAGCAGCATATAACAATGAAGGGGGAATTTTAACCTTGAAAACTGACAAAACGTGGCCAAAATGGCGTCTCCCAAAGGTTTTGTAAAATCTGTTTAATGCACTCGTCTGGGAGACAGCCTTGCTAACATAAAGTTTGATGTGCTAAAGGTCTCGCCCTGTTTTTGAAAAAACCTTCCCCAAATATAGATACAAATCAACCAATTCCAATTTTTCAGCACCCAGTATCCATTTTAGACATCTCTTTATTCTAAGCCAAGTTTAATATACCTCTGAGCACTCAACTATATATTTAAATCAAGTGTACCAAAAAACTGATCATGTATTCCAAATTACTCAGCAGTCCACAAAATACAATGGTTGCATATCAATTTTGACAAAGTGAAAGTCTCTTGGTCCTCTTCAAAGATTTATTCAAAGTTCCATGTAAATTCCAAAATTCCAGTTATAGATCTTCAATACATCAATTCCAGTGAGGATAATATTGTTGCCAACACGTGTTTCGTCGTGTGTAAATATCACACCCAGACTTCCTCAGGGTTGTAACAAGAATATGTATTGCCCAACGTTAGAATGCTTTAAATCATAAAGTTTTAGGAGAGATAAGTATAGTCCCCTCCACCTCCAGGAATCATTATAGTGTGCAAACTGACATGTAGGTATTGTACGTGAGAAATTTATAGAGCAAAAATATCACACAAAAAACCTAAGTCAATAAAGGAATTCAAAGTTCTGTGACTACCTTATAACCCAGTAACATCTCAACAGGAGGTAGTTGCCAATATTCACCTGAAAAATAGTTATCCTCTCCTGTAAGTTCGACCTCCTCTCTATGTTACCTTGGCAAATGTCTAAGTAAAAACCAGACATTATAATTACCACTCACAGTCTTGTTGTCAACAACTCCATAAGTTCGCGTCAGAAGCCTTTTCATAATAAAAATCCTACAGTTCAAGTTATACATATATAAATTACTAGAGCCATCGTCCGTAGTGTTCACCAGAAACTGTGTAACAACTAAGGTTAAACCAATAGAGTACGCATGCTAATTGCGTTACCCAGACTAAAGTATAAAGGTCTCACTCACCTAAATGGAACATGAATATACGTGTATCTTCATGTGTGGTGTACCACTCTCTAAGTCAAAAATGTCCTAAAAAACAAGTTACCACATTATTATACAGCATCACTAAATAATAAATCCACTTATCAATTCGATAAAATCTTCACGGTTTCCCATAATATATGTTATGGGTTAGGTAGATATTATTGATAATGTGGTAATTATAGATCTTCGATTCAAAATTATACTAGGCGACATAAAGGTTGTATGTACACCTAAAAAAACGAAAGAGTAAAAGGAGCCTCAACTCACCCACAACATCCATATGTCTCATTATTATGGGGTACTGTAAAATAAGAAATTGTACTAGTCACTTTTCCATGCATAAATCTAGTATCCACATTCCTAATAGTGATTACTAATGGTTCTTACCCAAGTATCATATCATTATTTCAATGTCCCCATTCCGTTCCGTTCCGACTACTCAACTCCACTATTTCGAAATGTAGTCGATATAATGTCAAAAAAACCTATATGTCCAAAAAAAATACAAACAAATAAGACCAAGTAAGCGATAGTCTACAAATAAGTTCCTGTATTCTGCGTGAAATGACAAAACACTCCCCGGTCTAATCTTACCGTGAGGTTACTTATATTCAGTTATATCCAACCTCGAATGTTCCTCCTGTAAACGGAGAAATCTGATATAAATAGATATATTAAGGATATATTCAAATCGATATAATAATCTAAGCCGCAGCAACTCACATACCCGTACAGCAGCGGCAAGTGTTCTCGCTGTTCGTCGGCGTTTTGCGTAAGCGCCATTTTGAACGGTCCATTTATCTACCAAAATAATAGTCGCAAATGACCACAAAGGATCGTTGCGGCGTCATTTAATGTCTCATACGTTTGAATGTTAATTCTAAACGTAATTGTATATTTATTGAGAATAATCACAATATCCGTATCAATTTAGTAAATTAATAAACCTGCATTGATATTCATCACCAGACTATCGCTAAATATATCTAATCTCACACTATTCAAATCCTTGCCTGATGCGATGGTTGTAAGGAGAGGAGCCAGCCTCCAACGATCTTATACATTAAAGGAATATAAGTAAGAGCCAATTCATAAATACAGAATAGTCATCTCTGCACATATAAAATTGCACATACGTGGCTCATGGTCCAACCTAAACACGAAATTACATAGTAACTTATCCCAGTATATTAGGGTGTTAGAAGTAAAAATAAAGTGTAATAGAAGAAAAGAAAGGTGAATTAGTATATCACTCACCAAAGCAAATCAAAAGTCCTCATAATCCACACAGTAACAATGTACTACAATGGTCAATAAAAATGCATATATCTGTATCTATACTTCGGAGATAACATCCAATCTCATCAGCAGCTAATTTTACTTGTTGGGATCAGTTCATTCCAACTAAATAAGGTTATATAGCAACATTTGTTTATCACAACAGTACCGATCACAAGCATTAGAAAAACCAAACATTTTACATAGAAATGATATCATTTTTACATTTTACATTCCATAACATTAGGTATATCATATCAACAAAGTTAATCTTGCCCCAGATAATATTGGTACTCATTATAAATATTGAGTCCTCTTTCTACTGCCCTCAGCTTCATGATCCAGATCACTTCTCTTCTTCTTAACTTCAACTGTCTGTTGCCCCCCCTAGGGTCAGATGTAATATGGTCAATACCATGATAGCTGAACCGGTGTTGTTCCTGATTGCCATAGTTTTGGACACTGTGGGCAGCAATAGGGTATCTCGTGTCACCATTCTTCCAGGCTCGAAAGTGCTCCATCATCCTGTCTCTCAGTCTCCTAATGGTGCTACCCACATATATTTGGCCACACGAGCAAGATATAACATAAATAACATAAGTCGTGTCACAATTGATAAATGTATCAATACCAAATGTATCCGAACCATTGTAACTGAATTGTAGCACCTTCTTTTTTGCCCATCTACATGAGTTACAACGTCCACATTTGTGGAAGCCCTTCCTTGCATCATTTAACCAAATTTCCTTCCTACTTTTGATAGGATAACTCGGGCTCAAATCATTGGCTAGTGTTCTGCCTTTCCTGTATGTAATTGATGGTCTTTCTGTAATATATGGTAGCAAATCATTATCTGCCTTCAATAGATGCCAGTGCTTGCTGATAATGGAATACAGTACCCTAGACTCTGTATTAAATTGGGTGATCAACCGTACTTTATCAATGCGTCCATCAGTTTTCTTTTTCTCTGCCAAGGTATGCTGCCTTTGTAGATTTTCTGCTCTCCTTCTAGCCTTCATAATCACATCACTATTGTAGCCTCTGGCTAAAAATCTATTTGACATATCTGATAGATTATACTCAAAATCTTCACCTTCAGAGCAATTTCTCCTTGCTCTGACCATTTCAGAATAGGGGATATAACTCTTTTGACAATTAGGATGACAACTCATTGCATTCAAAACTGCATTGCAACTGGTATCCTTCCTAAACATTTTGGAACAGAGTTTCATATCCTTTACATACAATTCTACATCTAAGAACTCAATTCTCTTTGTGTCATATTTCGTAGTAAAGTGTAAATTAACATCGTTGTCATTCAAGTAATCAAAGAAGCTGAGTAGGTCATCAAGTGAACCAGTCCAGATCATCAGACAATCGTCAATGAATCTGCCCCAATATTGGATATTACCAATCCATCTCTGTCCACGGTGTCCCCAGATCCACTCCGCCTCAAACCACCCCATAAAGAGGTTAGCAAAAGACGGAGCGAATCTGGAACCCATCGCGGTACCAAGGCGTTGTCTGTACCATTTCTGGTCAAAAATGAACACATTATTCTTCAATACCATTTCAGTCATATCTAATAACATCCTTGTGTGTTCAAAAAACTCAACTGATCTCTTATTCAGAAAGGTCTCAACTGCTGTTATTCCTAGGGAGTGTTCAATATTAGAGTAAAGAGAAACTACATCTAATGTCACCAAATACATTCCTTCCTCCCAGATAACATCCGACATAATATTCAGTACATGCTTAGTGTCCTGTGACTGTACATAAGGTCTTAAAAATATTTCAATATACTGTGATATCCTCTCTATGGGACCACCTATGCCGGAAATTATTGGTCTCCCCGGTGGATTGTCTCTATTCTTGTGTACTTTCGGTAAAGTGTATAGACAAGGTGCCCTGGGTGTTGAAATAGTCAGGTAGTTGTATTCATCAATGTCTAATAGTGTTAAGTCATACCAATCCTTGAGTTTCTTGTTAATTTTGTTTTTCAAAGTATCAAGTGGATTACTACTTAACACCTCATAGTATCTAGAGTCATTCAGCTGAGAATAAATCTCTGCATTGTACTTAATTGTGTCCATGACGACAATATTGCCACCCTTGTCCGCCATCCGGATGGTAATACTGTCATTGTCTCTCAAAATCTTAAGTGCTAATCTTTCTGAAGCAGTCAAATTATCCGGCTTTCTGTGAAGCCCCCTTCTGGAGCCCTTGTCTATAATTTTATCAATATCTAATTCCACCATTTTGTGAAATGTGTCGATAGTGTTACCAGTTCCCAGTTGTGGTGTCCACTTAGATTTAAGTTTTAAGCCACTGCTAACACTCAGATATCTGTTAATTTCAAGATCATCTAATAATTTAGCCATTGTAATAGGATCCTGTTCATTTTCAGTAAGTGATAGTAGCAGCTTGGTTGCATTCGCCCCCTCTATACTCAGGTTAATAATAGTCCGTAAATAATCATCACTTTTGTCTTTAATTGGTACATGTACAAAATGCTTCTTAATCTTCAGAAGTCTGACAAATTTGTATACATCAATCTTAGTGTGATACCAATCCGGCAATACATTTGGGCAAAAACCAAGACCCTTCTTTAACAGAGAAATCATATCTTCAGTGAGAACCATATGTGATAAGTTGATAATCTCCAATTCCCAATCTGATCTGATAGAGCTATCAGTTACTCTTTCCAAGATCTGAGTCTCATTCCCCTTCTTGGTGCCTGTTGACCCCTTGCCCCTGGATCCTCTCCTTGTCTTGACATTCCTCCACCTCTGCCCTTGAAGGTACTGTCCCGATTCCCTATCCTGACTCGTTTCACTTCCTCTAAAAAATTACTACTCTCTTCTGCATTTGCCTCGGCCTGTGGTATACCATCCACCTCCTCATTCTCACTGCTTGCTAGCGAGGATGCTTCAGTTTCACTCGTACTAATACTCGGTGTAGCAGTTGACTTCTGCTTAGAACCTCGGGATTGTTGGATCAAATAATCAAAACGTTTGGCAAACGTGAAGACACGGACAGATTTATAATCCCTTTCATCCCGTTGTAATTTCCTAGCCTTCCTACGTTTGATGTCAGCCTGAAGGTCATTCAGATAATTATCAAGAATGGTATAATTCTTAATGGTGGCCTCAGGCATGTTGAGCTCTTTTATTTCTTCCTCGACTTTCTGTATTTCCTCCAGTAATTTTCTGATCTCACGATCTGCATTTTCAATAAGTATATTCATCAAATTTCTGGAGGAAGCTGTTAACTCCTTCTCCCATTTATCTAATAAATCCGATTCCAAGTCCTCGTAGGTAGGCATTATCTGTGATCTGAGACCCCTCGGTATTCTATTAAGGGTCAGATACTGTTTAAGGGTTGCTGCGTCCCACCATTTATTCAATTCTTGTTTCTTCAAGTACTCTAGTCTCTTAAATTTCTCCTTCAATCCGACAGTCTTGGTAGGTTGTTGCACATTTGTGGGCTTGCTGGTTCTACCCGACTGAAAGTTACTGAAAAGATCCTGTGCTTCCTGATCTCTGTTCATACTGTTATACCCCGGTGGGTCTGCACCTGATTTGACTAAAAGACTTGAAAATTGGGATAACAATCTCAGGGCGCTCCTCACTATATATCAGGGATAATATATGTTCTGTACTATATCTAAATGTGGTGCATCTAGAGGAGGGGTGTGTACCCAACACCCCAAATTTTCCGTAACAGACAGAAATGCAAAGTTTAATATACCTCTGAGCACTCAACTATATATTTAAATCAAGTGTACCAAAAAACTTATCATGTATTCCAAATTACTCAGCAGTCCACAAAATACAATGGTTGCATATCAATTTTGACAAAGTGAAAGTCTCTTGGTCCTCTTCAAAGATTTATTCAAAGTTCCATGTAAATTCCAAAATTCCAGTTATAGATCTTCAATACATCAATTCCAGTGAGGATAATATTGTTGCCAACACGTGTTTCGTCGTGTGTAAATATCACACCCAGACTTCCTCAGGGCTGTAACAAGAATATGTATTGCCCAACGTTAGAATGCTTTAAATCATAAAGTTTTAGGAGAGATAAGTATAGTCCCCTCCACCTCCAGGAATCATTATAGTGTGCAAACTGACATGTAGGTATTGTACGTGAGAAATTTATAGAGCAAAAATATCACACAAAAAACCTAAGTCAATAGAGGAATTCAAAGTTCTGTGACTACCTTATAACCCAGTAACATCTCAACAGGAGGTAGTTGCCAATATTCACCTGAAAAATAGTTATCCTCTCCTGTAAGTTCGTGTGATATTTTTGCCATTTTATTAGGACAGGCATGACAGCTAAATTAACATAACATCAATAACAATTAACAATCCCCCAAACATCCTGCCTCTCAACCATCATCCACTCACGTACTCCAATAGCCACTCCCAATTCACACCACGCCTCTTCACGTATCCCATTCACTTCCCCTTTTCACTTCCAAACTCCTCCATTATCTCCATCCATCGCACTCCCGTCTACCACACCTCCATCCTGCACCTGTAACCCCCTCCCCAGAAGGGTGATTCTGCCCGTCAAGGACGCCCCACCCCTCCCCATGCTCCACACACACTCCCCTGTGCCATCCTGTCCTAAACTGGCTCACCTTACAACAACGTTAAACCAAACACCCACAAATCCACTCCTTTAACTTGTAGGGTGGGTGGGCGGACAAACTAACTCAACCCTGAGGCACCGGGTACAGGAAGAGGAAGTGCTTCCCCTCCTGTCCCCTTAAGTAGCCTCCTAACCCCACACCCGTAATTCCCACCCCTTACCTAACTTCCTCCAGCCGTCCTCTCGCGCGAATACCCCAGGGAAAAGACTGGTCTGCCGACCTGCTTTCCCCGGGGCCCGCATCGCGCAATAACCACTCCACGCATCAGTTAGCGTAAAAGGCCATTTTATTAGGACAGGCATGACAGCTAAATTAAGGCCGGATCCCTGCCAAGCCTCCGCAAAGCCAATCTCAACACCGCCAGCAACTGGAAAGCTGTCAAGCGCCTCATAGAAGTACGCATGAAAATCTCCCCCTCCAACCTCCGCATTCGTCCACAGAAAACCCGCCACTCACGCACCGGGCACACGCCCGCACAGCCACTCTCTGCCAATCACACCCATTTACCTCTACCAACCTGGTCCATCTTTGAATGACCCAGCCAAATGCCCAGCCGGACCCCATCCAAACGCACATCCACAAACTCACGCCCCGGTGCCCCTCGAGCCCCCAACAACTCTGACACCCGAAAAGCCCCAAAGAACATCCATACCATGCATAAACGGAACAATGCCACTTCATCCCCGTCATAACAACAATACGGCAACTCCCCCAGAATCCCACCCAACAGATCAAAAGTAATCGCCTCCCGAGGCTACTCCCCCCTCCCCCCTCCGCCCTCACACGTCCCCAACCTTTCAACATTCAACTCAGCAGATCCGTCCTAGCCGGATCAAATCCCATGTAGACCATACTGTAAAAGGAGACACCTGTCAACTTGGCGGCAATTGTTCTCTGAGACAAACCTCTATCCACGCAATCCAATACAAAACGCACCACCCCTTGCTCGCATGCATCCTTGGACATCCTCCAAGCACCTTTCTTCCAACCCAAAAAGGCCCCAAATTCAGACCACGCCAACCTTTACGAACGCCTAGTGGACTCAGCTATAGATCTTTCAACTAACCCCACCACTCTCATTCCCCCCACGCCCAAATACCCTCCGGCGCCTTGGTCTTGCATGCCTCCGCTCCTGGAGCCAGCTTCCTGAAGCGCTGCCACTGCGAACGAGATAACGCATCCGCAATTTCGTTACTGACGCCAGGCACATGTTGCGCACGAAAAAGCACATTGAAACGCAAACACAGCAGTATGAAACTTCGCAGCAAGAGCAGCACTCGCAGGTCTTTTGCTTTCTGATTGTTCACCAAATCCACAACTGTCATGTTGTCCACGTGGAACAACACTGACCTGTTCTTAATTTCCAGGCCCCACACCAACAAAGCCACCAACAGCGGGAAGAATTCCAGGAAAGCAATGCTCATGCCCTGGCGCAGCCAGTGAGCCGGCCACTGTTCAGCACACCAGCGACCGTCCCAGAAAACCCCGAAACCAGCCGCTCCCGCCGCATCAGAGTAGAGTTGTACCTGCCACACCATCTTGTCCCGCGCAAAGTTCAACGAGACACCATTGAAGTCTTCCAGAAACACCAACCAGACCCACAAATCAGACCTCACTCCCAGCGTGTCCCTGACCCTGTGATGAGGGAGAACCGCCCCTGACATGGCCATGCCGAGGCGCCTACAAAATGTCCTTCCGGCCCTCACCACCTGCATGCAGAGTTAAACAGTCCCAGCAAACGCTGTACCAATCTCAACTCGATTTTCCGAAATGAAATGAATGAAATGAAAACAAATTTATATAGCGCTACTAAGCCCAATGGGTGTCAAGGCGCCTAACCAAAAAGAAACTAGCTGTAGCAAGTATGCTCTCATTGTGGGTAGGCCTTGATAAAGCACCAAGTTTTGAGCGCTTTTTTAAAAAGGGACAGGGATGGTTGGGTCTTAATCTCCAGAGGGAGAGAGTTCCACAGCCTAGGAGCAACAATGGAAAATGCTCTACTGCCCCAACGGACCTTCCTAGCACGGGGAACCACAAGCAGATTCATCTCCGATGATCTGAGGGTTCTAATAGGCATGTAGCGAATTAGCAGGGCACCTAGATGGTCCAAAGGACCATCTGCAAGAGCTCTATAGGCCAAGCACAAGATCTTAAAGGAGATCCTCAGTTGTATAGGGAGCCAGTGCAGGCTCTTTCTGGCCATAGTGGCAGGAGATGCATTAGGAAGAGCCAAAACAAATCGAGCAGCCGCATTCTGTACGACCTGAAGGCATTGAATGAGTCCCTTGTTGGAGTCTGCATAAAGTGCGTTACAGTAATTCAACCTGGAACCCACTAATGCAACCACCGTCTGTTTACGTGCTAGAGGAGAAAGATAGTGCAAGATTCTTTTAAGGATTTTAATGACCCCCCAACAAGTGGCCACTGTTCGGTTGACCTGTAGAGTCATGAACAGTGATGTGTCAAATATTACGCCGAGGTTTCTGGCTGATTGGGAAGGAGATGGACAAGTTACCAAAGCTGGAGGCCACCACTCACTAGACCAAACATCCCGGTCTTTGCCAAAGACCAGAATCTCTGTTTTATCGCCATTCAACCTTAAGGAATTCTGAATCATCCAGTCCGAGACTGTCTGCATACAGGTCCTAAAGTTAGTGGCGGAGGTGGTAACAGAGTGGGCCAGAGACACCATGATTTGGGTGTCATCGGCGTATGACACAACCTCCATCCCCTGCGATTTTACTAACCTCGCGAGGGGGGCCACATAGATGTTTAATAGGGTCGGACTTAAGGCCGACCCTTGTGGCACCCCATACTGCAAGGATTTAGCAGGGGAGAGGAACTCTCCGAGCATGACTCTCTGCTCTCTTAGATGTAAAAGAGAGTGCAGAAGGTTCAAGGCCGGACCCGCAATCCCTGCCTCCCTCAAGCGTGAAGTTAACGTAGAGGGAGACAGGGTGTCAAACGCTGCTGTGAGGTCAAGTAAGACCAACACCGTGGTTTGACCCGAATCCACCTTCAGGCGGATATTATTCACCACCATAGTAAGTGCTGACTCCGTACTATGGGCCTTTCTGAATCCATGCTGGGAACTGTCTAGGAACCCAGAGGAATCCAGAAAGGTGGAGAGATGTAAGTTCAGGTGAGATTCGAGCATTTTTGCGGGAGCCGGTAACAGGGAAATGGGTCTAAAGTTCTTAAGCTGTTCCGGGTCCAGGGTGGGCTTCTTCAGAAGAGGCTTCACTATCGCCCTTTTCCAAGCTGAAGGGAAGGTGCCTTGAGTTATGGCCCCATTCATCACTTCGAGGAGTGGCGGAAGAAGCGTAAGCCTACAATCCTTCAGAATCTTCAACGGACATGGGTCCAGAGGCGAGGACGATTTGGTCCGATCCAACAGGAGCTCAAGCCCGTCAAGGGAGAGTGGCTGGAAATGAGAAAGGCTCTTGGAGGAGTCTCTCGGCCAAGATTCTAGATTGGATAGAGTTAGGAGAGAGAGATCCCCCAAGGTATTCCTCTGAGTTTCCAAAGCAAGATATATAGGAGTGGCGGACTCCGCCTTAGCCTGGATTAAATCCTTCCTCGAAGATAGATCCTTTCAAGTGTTAGATGGGTACACCACCTCCAAGGCTCAGCCACTCAAGTGTGGGGTTCCTCAGGGATCTTCCCTGAGCCCCACACTTTTCAATGTTTACATGGCCCCCTCGAGGATGTTGTCAAACCTTTTGGCATCAAAACAATAATGTACGCCGACGATACACAGCTGGTCGTTTCCCTCAACCAATCAGACAATGCCCTCCCGAATCTATCCAGTTGTCTAGAGAAGGTGTACCAGTGGATGTGTGATTCCCGGTTAAAATTAAACGGTGATAAATCAGAAATACTCCTCCTGGGAAATCCAAACAAAATTCCCACATCCCTCCCCTGGCCGCCATGTATGGGAACTCCACCAACCCCCAAAACCGAAGTAAAAAGTCTGGGGATATGGCTAGACCAGGATCTCAGTTTCAAGACTCAAGCCAGGAAAACTGCAGGAACCTGTTTTGGCCTCATAAAGATGTCACGAAAGATCCTCCATCTGATCCCCTCCCAATCCAAGAAACTCCTGATGCAGGGGCTGGTGAACTCCAGATTAGATTACGGCAATGTGTTGTATCTGGGGGCTCCAGCCTCTGTAGTCCACAGACTACAATGTGCACAGAATGCGGCTGCAAGAATCTTAACTGGAACCAAAGCAAGGTGCTCGGCCAAACCAGCCCTCAGAAACCTGCACTGGTTGCCAGTGAAAGAACGGGTCACGTTCAAAACCCTGTGCATTTCCCACAGAATAATGCACGACGAAGGCCCCCCCATTCTTAGACCACTTCTGAAACCGCACCAGTCCAGTAGACAACTAAGATCCAACTCCCTATCTCTCGCGAACGTCCCTAGGATCAGGAAGACTAGAACTGGCGGTCGCCTGTTCTCTTACAATGCCCCCAGATTGTGGAACTCCCTCCCACTCTCTCCGAGGCGAGAACATAATCACCTTAGTATCCGGAAGCAACTAAAAACCTGGCTCTTCCCTTGATTACCTCTCCCCTGCTTCCCCACCTTGCTGGATCTATGGTCACTAGCGCTGGGATGCCCTAGGGTAGCTGTGCGCTCTATAAATCCCAAATCAAATCAAATCAAATCAAATCATATCTTCAATTTTATTATGGAAAAACTCAGAGATATTGTTACACAGCTCCTGTGAGCCCACAACTGGATCAGGCACTTGAAGGGAGCAGAGGGAGTCCACGATCTTGAAAAGTTCCCTAGAAGAGGTAAGTGAGGTCATGACGTTTGAGAAAAACTCCTGTTTTTCCCTAATAACACTAGCTTTGTATTCTCTTAACAAATACTTGTGTGCCTCCATCTTCCTCCATCTTCTCTCCTGTCTTCTACAACTTTGTATCAAGAGTCTTAGTGATTCTGTGAACTAGGGGGCCGAGCACCCAGCACCTGTCTCAAAACCTCCTGCATCTCCGCCACCATCTGCACTGGCAACCTCGCCTTCCAAGCCACCGAGTCCAGTTCGATCCCCAAAAAAGTAATACAGCAGCTATGTCCTTCCGTCTTTTCCGGCGCCAAAGGCACCCCAAACTCCTGCGCCATCAGCTGAAATTGGCCCAAGGCCATTCCACACTCGCCCGACTGTCCCATTCCAACAAACAAGAAATTGTCCAAATAGTGAGACACCAGCCGGTGCCCACTGCGGTCCACAAAATCCCACTGCAAAAAGGAACTGAAGGTCTCAAAAAGTGCGCAGGAAACCGCACAACCCATTGGCAACACCATGTCGATAAAAATGGCACCCCCGCAAACTGCCTCCCCAACAGTGAAAAATCCGCCGGGTGAATGGAAAGAAGGCGAAAGGCCGACTTGATGTCACACTTGGCCAATTCCGCCCCCACTCCGCAAGCACGGACCAAACCAATGGCATCATCCACCGACACATACAAGACCCTCGAGTCCTCTTCCACGATCAAGTCATTCACCGAACCCCCCTCCGGCCAGGACAAGTGATGGATCAACCTGGTCTCCCCGCTGGGGGGAACCACCCCCAGCGGGGAGACCATGAGATCCGGCATCGGCCACTCCTCCAACGGGCCCGCAATCCTGCCTTCCAAAGCCTCCTTTTCCAATTTCCTCGACACCACATCTGGCAACTCTCTGGCAGACCGCAAGTTCTCCGCCCAACGCTGCTCCCTCGGTCCCTGATAGCCAATCCGAAAATCTTCCACAAACCCCCAATACAGTCTCGGCGAAATTGGAAGGAAGGAAGCCAAGATTCTTTTAACATTAAAACAGCCCAAGGATCCCAGGATGGACGACTTGTATTACCCAATATCCCTGTTGAACGCAGATTATAAGGTTTTCATGAGCATTTTTTGGGGAAGAATTACGACGCTAGCTCCCCAGCTAATCCATTCAGATCAGAAGGATTTTGAACGCAAGCTTCAGACACAGGAGCTTAGTCAGTAGCTGATTGGATCCATTGATTTAGCCACTGGTCGTTCGATTCCCTTGGTTGTGGTTACCAAGGAGTTTGACAGAGTATGTTTAAAATAAATGTACCTAGACATAGCAAATTGTGTGTCTGGTTGAACCCAACTCAAATATTGCAGTGAGTGTTTATTACATGGTGCAATTCAGCCTACCTATAGACTTACATTTTCATCCTGCTTTTGAAATGTATCTCTTTCTCTTTACAGAACATGATAGCTGCAGCACTTCAAGGAAAGGAAAACCAAACAACAGTGGCTGAATTTGTTTTAATTGGATTCTCAAGTTCTTCACAATTTCAAAAGTTATTTTTGTAATGTTTACAATCGTTTATGTAAGTATTCTGCTTACAAATCTGGCCATTGTATTAGTAATATATTTAGATTCTCACCTACACTCACCAATGTATTTTTTCTTGATGAACTTGCCACTGAGTGACATTCCTTTCACCTCAGTCACATCACCAACGTTGTTAACAATCTTTCTAGAAAAGTATATCAGTATAATATTTTGTGGGTGTTTGACCCAGTTATATTTTGTCTCATCATTCACAAGTGCTGAATTTTATCTACTTGCAGCATTGGCTTATGACTGCTATACTGCAATCTGCAATCCACTGCGATACATAGTGGCCATGGACCTAAAGGCCTGCGTCCTGTTGGGAGCCATTTCTTTGGCAGTCAGTTTCCTTGGCACTCTGTAATTTCTAGTCTTCGTGTGTAGGCTCTCATTCTTTAGTTCTAACACAATAAATCATTTCTTTTGTGATCTGAGAGCTCTTAATAAACCTTCATGTCATGATACACTGGTAATGGAAATTCTCATCTATGTTGAGGGAGTTTTAATTGGATTTATCCCCTTGCTTTTAACTCTCACGTTGTACATGTGCATATTCTCCCTGATAATGGGGATTCGCTCCCTCCTCTGTGAAATGGAAGCCCTTTTCCAGCTGTGCTTCCCACCTTATCTTTGTCATTATATTCTATGTGAACATACATATTGCCTACCATATCCCATCAACAATACCAAGACAATCTGTTTTCTGTTCTATACACAAATTTTATTGCATTGTTGAATCTTTTGATCTACACACTAAGGAAAAATGAATTTAAAAAGGGCACTAAAACATTTTATCGCTCAAAGGTGTGCCAGTCAATAGCAGTATTTTTATTAGCTGAAAGGAAAAATTTACATTGTTGAAAAAAACTGTCCCATTCAAATATAGAAATGTTTGGGAACAACAAAAGTTCACAAACGAAAAGATACACCAGAGTTCTAATTTTGAGGAGGGGGATAAAAGAAAATGTGCCATGGAAGCAGCAGACTTGATATCCACATCTTAAGCAGTATATTGACTTACTTACAGCTAGGCTATTTAGTAAAAATATAGTAATTTAATACTGGTAAAGGGTGATTTGTAAATAGGACAATTCAATGTATTAATTTTTCTTAAAACAATCTTGCAAAATCCAGAGGTGATTCTAGTGTTTATCTAGTGTTTATTAACTTGGTTTCACAAGCAAGCTAATTTATGTGGCTTCCTCAATTTTATCTTCAAAGAAACGGACTCAGAGCTTTTTTTACCAGGTCCAGCATACATGCCCAAAAGTAGATCAACGCAAAAGGGTATGCAGTTCCTGACAGTAAAAATTGGAAAAGAACAGAAAAGAGCAAGTTGCCCAAGTGAAACTAAGCTCACTCTATGACCAAAAAGAGGAGGGGGATTCCTCCTTTTGGAATTAGGAACCTGACACACCCAGCCAGCTAGGTGTCATGCTTCATCATAAGGTCTGCTCCTCGTCAGGTCAGTGCTGCAATACCCGACGGGCACACTATGTTGGGCTCTTTGTGGGAGAAATGTAATTACATGCTGTTTGGTGCAGTGCCAGTGAGGGGCCTAGTGAGTGTAGATGTGAAGAAAGTGGGTCACTAGACCAGGTGACGGTTAAAACAGGAAGTAGACGTGGAGATGTGGAGAAGCGTGGCTCAGTGGTTAGAGGCGGCAGACCCAGAAGCTGAGATCGGCTGTGGACCAGAGTTCGATTCCCCGACTCGGCGGGTCTCGGGCTCAAAAATTCCACGGAGTCGACAATTCTCGCTCTGGTGCCTACTCGACTCACGGGGTCACACTCTGCGACTCTGGGCAATAGCTTGCTTAATCTCCACTACGGCCCCTCGCGGCGGGATGCCTGGCTTTCACCTTGTGGATACCCGGCCGGGGTATCTCACAGGGGAATACCAGGACGGGTTCCCTAAGCAAGCGCCTTGAGGCCCCTGGGTTAAAGTGCGCTATATAAATCGAAACACATTTACATTTACATTTACGTCCAATCAAAACTATTTTAATGAGTGTGGCCCCTATCCTGATTAAAAACTAAGTGTGGCACATCCCTGCTATTATGGTACAGGGTCTTGCGCTCTTAAAAGGTCGACATGTTTTTTGCCCAAATGTCAACTAGATGGCAATTCATCATGACCAAAGCAAATTTTATCTACACTATATATGGTGGTCCAGTGTAATCACACTAATAGACCACACTCAGCACCCTAAGTGTGGTACCTGTCAGTCAAGGAGGTCAACCTGTAGAAGCAAAAAAGAGAAAGAAAACCACAGCATAATGATATGGATGTTCATATTAGCCCACTGTGAAGTGAAGCAGCCGCTCCATAATTTTCATAAGCCACAGTGCGAAACTTAAAATGTAAGGCAGACATGCATCACGCTGTAGTGGTGTGACCATGTGTGAGGCGACGATGTTGAAAACTAGAACCTACGAGTCTCAAAGTACCCACGTGTCAATGTAGCTTAGAAATGTCCTTTCCGTTCTTTTCCAATTATTACTGTCAGGAACTTCATACCCTTTTGTGTTCTAGCTTCCTCAATTTTACAACAAAGCTCTCCCCAGAGTAAATTTGCCATTCATGAAAAGCAGGTATGTCAGTATTTCCAAATAAGCCAATGGACCACACATACTATGAACAAAGTGGTTTGGACACGAAAGACATAAATCTTTCAATCATTTTTGTCATCATTGTTCCAACACATGGTTTCTCATCAGGATATAATGCTTTGGAATCCACACTTGTGACACTGAAACCCACATATAAGTTTAAAGAGAAAACAGACGGTCCCTGATAGCCAATCCGAAAATCTTCCACAAACCCCCAATAGAGTCTCGGCGAGATTGGAAGGAAGGAAGCCAAGATTCTTTTAACATTAAAACAGCCCAAGGATCCCAGGATGGACGACTTGTATTACCCAATATCCCTGTTGAACGCAGATTATAAGGTTTTCATGAGCATGTTTTTGGGGAAGAATTACGACGCTAGCTCCACAGCTAATCCATTCAGATCAGAAGGATTTTGAACGCAAGTGTCAGACACAGGAGCTTAGTCAGTAGCTGATTGGATCCATTGATTTAGCCACTGGTCGTTCGATTCCCTTGGTTGTGGTTACCAAGGAGTTTGACCGAGTATGTTTAAAATAAATGTACCTAGACATAGCAAATTGTGTGTCTGGTTGAACCCAACTCAAATATTGCAGTGAGTGTTTATTACATGGTGCAATTCAGCCTACCTATAGACTTACATTTTCATCCTGCTTTTGAAATGTATCTCTTTCTCTTTACAGAACATGATAGCTGCAGCACTTCATGGACATGAAAACCAAACAACAGTGGCTGAATTTGTTTTAATTGGATTCTCAAGTTCTTCACAATTTCAAAAGTTATTTTTGTAATGTTTACAATCGTTTATGTAAGTATTCTGCTTACAAATCTGGCCATTGTATTAGTAATATATTTAGATTCTCACCTACACTCACCAATGTATTTTTTCTTGATGAACTTGCCACTGAGTGACATTTCTTTAACCTCAGTCACATCACCAACGTTGTTAACAATCTTTCTAGAAAAGTATATCAGTATAATATTTTGTGGGTGTTTGACCCAGTTATATTTTGTCTCATCATTCACAAGTGCTGAATTTTAGCTACTTGCAGCAATGGCTTATGAATGCTATACTGCAATCTGCAATCCACTGCGATACATAGTGGCCATGGATCTAAAGGCCTGCGTCCTGTTGGGAGCCATTTCTTTGGCAGTCAGTTTCCTTGGCACTCTGTCATTTCTAGTCTTCGTGTGTAGGCTCTCATTCTTTAGTTCTAACACAATAAATCATTTCTTTTGTGATCTGAGAGCTCTTAATAAACCTTCATGTCATGATACACTGGTAATGGAAATTCTCATCTATGTCGAGGGAGTTTTAATTGGATTTATCCCCTTGCTTTTAACTCTCACGTTGTACATGTGCATATTCTCCCTGATAATGGGGATTCGCTCCCTCCTCTGTGAAATGGAAGCCCTTTTCCAGCTGTGCTTCCCACCTTATCTTTGTCATTATATTCTATGTGAACATACATATTGCCTACCATATCCCATCAACAATACCAAGACAATCTGTTTTCTGTTCTATACACAAATTTTATTGCATTGTTGAATCTTTTGATCTACACACTAAGGAAAAATGAATTTAAAAAGGGCACTAAAACATTTTATCGCTCAAAGGTGTGCCAGTCAATAGCAGTATTTTTATTAGCTGAAAGGAAAAATTTACATTGTTGAAAAAAACTGTCCCATTCAAATATAGAAATGTTTGGGAACAACAAAAGTTCACAAATGAAAACATACACCAGAGTTCTAATTTTGAGGAGGGGGATAAAAGAAAATGTGCCATGGAAGCAGCAGACTTGATATCCACATCTTAAGCAGTATATTGACTTACTTACAGCTAGGCTATTTAGTAAAAAAATAGAGTAATTTAATACTGGTAAAGGGTGATTTGTAAATAGGACAATTCAATGTATTAATTTTTCTTAAAACAATCTTGCAAAATCCAGAGGTGATTCTAGTGTTTATCTAGTGTTTATTAACTTGGTTTCACAAGCAAGCTAATTTATGTGGCTTCCTCAATTTTATCTTCAAAGAAACGGACTCAGAGCTTTTTTTACCAGGTCCAGCATACATGCCCAAAAGTAGATCAACGCAAAAGGGTATGTAGTTCCTGACAGTAAAAATTGGAAAAGAACAGAAAAGAGCAAGTTGCCCAAGTGAAACTAAGCTCCCTCTATGACCAAAAAGAGGAGGGGGATTCCTCCTTTTGGAATTAGGAACCTGACACACCCAGCCAGCTAGGTGTCATGCTTCATCATAAGGTCTGCTCCTCGTCAGGTCAGTGCTGCAATACCCGAAGGGCACACTATGTTGGGCTCTTTGGGGGAGAAATGTAATTACATGCTGTTTGGTGCAGTGCCAGTGAGGGGCCTAGTGAGTGTAGATGTGAAGAAAGTGGGTCACTAGACCAGGTGACGGTTAAAACCGGAAGTAGACGTCCAATCAAAACTATTTTAATGAGTGTGGCCCCTATCCTGATTAAAAACTAAGTGTGGCACATCCCTGCTATTATGGTACAGGGTCTTGCGCTCTTAAAAGGTCAACATGTTTTTTGCCTAAATGTCAACTAGATGGCAATTCATCATGACCAAAGCAAATTTTATCTACACTATATATGGTGGTCCAGTGTAATCACACTAATAGACCACACTCAGCACCCTAAGTGTGGTACCTGTCAGTCAAGGAGGTCAACCTGTAGAAGCAAAAAAGAGAAAGAAAACCACAGCATAATGATATGGATGTTCATATTAGCCCACTGTGAAGTGAAGCAGCCGCCCCATAATTTTCATAAGCCACAGTGCGAAACTTAAAATGTAAGGCAGACATGCATCACGCTGTAGTGGTTTGACCATGTGTGAGGCGACGATGTTGAAAACTAGAACCTACGAGTCTCAAAGTACCCACGTGTCAATGTAGCTTAGAAATGTCCTTTCCGTTCTTTTCCAATTATTACTGTCAGGAACTTCATACCCTTTTGTGTTCTAGCTTCCTCAATTTTACAACAAAGCTCTCCCCAGAGTAAATTTGCCATTCATGAAAAGCAGGTATGTCAGTATTTCCAAATAAGCCAATGGACCACACATACTATGAACAAAGTGGTTTGGACACGAAAGACATAAATCTTTCAATCATTTTTGTCATCATTGTTCCAACATATGGTTTCTCATCAGGATATAATGCTTTGGAATCCACACTTGTGACACTGAAACCCACATATAAGTTTAAATGAAAAATTGCATTTGTATAGCGCATAACCGCCCTGGGGCCTCGCAGCGCTTGAAGATAAAAACAGACGTTTATGAGGAGATTACAGAAACACTTTTGGCAAAATGCATGTCTGAGCATAACCTCAACTGTGAGATATATCAGTTTTATAAATGTGTGAAAGATAAATTGTTGATAGTGTTTGACCGCAGTAAGGATTGGTGGAATTTATCCAGGGCCCCAGCATTGTGCCAGAGGGATGTTAACACATGAATGTTATGAACCTGGTCTATTGGTTAGGCAAGAACGCTCAAGTGCTATGGAAAGAGTTTTAGAATAACCAACTTTTAGTTTCTACTGTATCGAGTTCCTTCAAGCTTGTAAAACATGGAGATCTTCTAGTAATGAAGATAACTCTCACAAAGCCTGGCAGTCTAGAATATCATTAACCGAAGACCAAGAAGACCTGTTGGCACAACTGCACAATCTTACATTTATTTTTCCATGCATCAAGCCTAGGTTTTAGCAAGGATATCTGACATTGAAAAATACACATTTAATGATGGGAAGTTCAAGCTGCATTGGAAAAAATAAATATTGCTTTCAAAATTGAAGTTGACAATAATCTAGGTTTAAGTTATTTTGAAACATTTCCTTCAAAGGAATTAAAACCAGAAACATTACTTCTTTACCCACTGTCAGCAAATGCATGCAGAAAAGAACAAATGTTTGTTGGTTCAGTAAAGGCACTACTGATGTCAGTGGTGATGTGGTATGCGATATTACCAACCATGTCATTGAAGAATAATTTCTAATTTTATCTTGGATTCTCAATAGTAAAGAGGGCTCAATTATACTCACTAGCATTGCATAGTCTCATAATACATTACTATTGATTGAAAGACTGAAGTACCATTTTCAACAACTATGCTCTCTTAATCAATGTAGCATTCAGGCTACATGTCAGTTGCTAGCAAACTGGAGAGGAAGAAGAGACATATTTTGAAGATTCAGTCATTTCATTGATTGTATCATTGTTGATGTGTTTTCTCCTGTGGTGTTATAAAATTATATAATCTATCACATATGTGTCTATATATGCATGTCTTGGAACATGTGTGTGTGTATGCATGTGTAGATTATGTGTAGATAAATATTAAACACTACAGTGGCATGGATTGGCAAGAAAAGTATTCCTAGGGATTAGGGAACTGTTTCTTAATCAATTTTTATTTACGTATGCAATTAATTCAGATACCTGGCATATGTAAATGGATTTTATGGCAAGACAAGGGGCTACCCAATTCCAATTCCAATAGCTTTATTCGACGAGTTAAGTCGTAAAAGCGTTTACAAAGTTAATAAAAACATCTACATATAAAACATCTGCTTTAGCATATCATAAAAGCTGGAAATGGGATGTCCACACTTTTTAAAAGATTGTTAAAAATGTCATTACAATTTTATTACAATAAAACATTATTTAATACATTTTGAAATTTACATCTTTCCTTCCCATTTTAGGCAACTTTTACCCTTATTTTAGTCCTACATCTCCTCTAGTAGCTTGGTTAGTGAAATTAATCACTTCCTTGCTTATCCTCGCCTAAATGTAGGGCTTTAGACCTTAGTGACCATGACCACCCTAAATATTTTGCCATGGCTATTACAATCGTTGCTGATGTGTTAGACCGCAAGATTCTTTCGGCATCACTAGCCCTTCTTTTGCCCAAAAGCTTACAAATTGGTGACAACCAGGCCCGACGTGGAGCGGTATAGCCAGCACAAACAAAAAGTAAGTGAGCCATAGATTCGATACCGGACTTGCATACCATTTTATTACGCTAAGGAGTTAGGTCCTGGGACGTGCAGTCAGCTGGACCCTAATACTATCTCAAAAATATACACAAATTGCCAACCCCACACTTCTCTCCTGTCTCCAAAACTAAGAGCAACAAACCAATACTAGTCTTGTGTTAGTTGGGTATTTTTAATTTTACCCTTTAGTTTTCTACTTTTTGATTTTTCAATTTTCATGAATGAGAAAAACACTGTACATTTCACACAAATTTGCACATATATACAGAACTATTTTACAAAATACATATATACACAATATATACAATCCACATCTATATTAAACCACTTTTTCACCACAAACAATTCATCTTTGCATGGTGTCTTTTAAGTAGTGGTAACTAAACATAAACACCAATGAAGGACAAAGTCATGCTCGAAGAAGATTAAATGGAACTCAAGATAATGCTTTAGTCGGATTTACAATCCATGTTTTATTCTTCCTCTATGCCGACGCGTTTCGAACCCGGTGTATACAATTGCCGGATACTCATCAGGGCTCTGTCACTTTTGTTTGTCTATGGAATATATAGAAAAAGGGAATTTATTTTAATTCTCTATTCTGAGACCTTCCCCTGTTTTTATACATCACCCAAGTATCAATATGTACCTGTTATCCAGCTTTTAGCTACTTCCACAGGTGCATTTTCTTTTGATTGAGGGCAATGAATTCCAACATCCCAATATTAAGTGGAAATATGGGGGCTTCTCAAATTGTAGGACCCGAAATGTAGTTTACAGAATTCTGTGCCCCTGCGCAAAAATCTATGTTGGAAAAACGAACCAGCAAGTAAATGTCCGGATGACCCAACATAGATCGCGTATAAAAAACAAAGTCATGACTGCGCCTATGGTGCAACATTTTATTGAAATAAATCACGGGGAGAATGACTTTAAATAGTCTGTTCTGTTTAGCATAAATCAAACAAAATGTCCAACAGATATTGATAAAGTTTTATTGAAAAAAGAAGCGTACCTAATTTTAAAATTTAACAGTACCAAAACTGGCTTGAACACACTGTCAGAGGTATCGTGACTATAAGAAGGAACATCGCCCACAGTAAAACAATTTGTGACTTACAGCGCAATCAGTGACAGAACCACATTGCGCAGAAGGCACCACAAAGCCGGGATACATATGGGAGGGACCCAAGATGCCCGCCGCATCCACAGAATGAATTTTGATCCACCGAGCTTGAGAAAAACACAGGTATGGAAGCGTTGCTGCTGAGAACTAGATAGGCGCAATAGATACACCGTTAAAACTAACAGGGTTGTAATTATATGCAGGGAGCCAGAGGCAGAATGACGCCGCGCTGACGAAGCGTACCGATTAGAAAGGGACGACAAAGAACGGGTGGTGAAAGAACGCCCACCATAACCGAGAAGAGCCTTTTTACGAAGGTACGCCTCACTCTGAGAATGGGAGCATTTTTCAGATCGTGCAGACTAAAAGACTGCAGACAACAAACAGAGCCTTCATACACTCTCAGACACTATCCTTTATTACCTACATGGCATTTACCGAATTGTAAATACAGAATTGGTAAAATTCTGTATTTACGAATCGGTAAATGCCATTTACCTACATATGGCCCTTAGTTTTTTTTCAAGGTATGTGTGCATGAAGTTTGATTTGTGAAAAGGTGTCCAATTTATGGGCTAAAACATTGTTGATTGTTCTGTGTTTATTTTATACTATGTTTTAAAATGTTATTTGTTTTTTAAAACATAATAGAAAATCATTAATCAGCACACTTGTCATGTCCAAAGAATATTACTGCAACAGTCTATTCATCAATGCACTAGAACAAGTTCTCAATAAACTCCAGCTAATACAAAACGCAGCAGCAAGGCTTCTGACAGGCACTCCCAAATTTAAACCCATCTCCAAAGTAGTTTGCCAATTCCATTGGCTACCGATCAGAAGCAGATCCAAGTTTAAGGCTCTTTGCCTTGAAGATAAGGCTATTCAACCCACTGGTCCTGACTTCCTTAAGCAATCCCTTCTTCCCTACAATCCCCCCAGACAATTACATTCCTCCACTGCCAATCTTCTTATTGTTCCCCACACAAAAAAAGCAGCGTGGGGTGACAGATCTTTTCTGTGTGCCACCACCAAACTCTGGAATAGGCTTCCCCCACATCAAGACCAGTCCTACCCTGCTCAGCTTTAGGAAGCAGATAAAGACTTGGCTTTTTAATCAAGCATAAACACATTGCAAACCATCGTATCTACCTAACTTGCCGTCAGTCCTCAGAGCTGAGACACCCATGGGTATTTGTGCGCTCAATAAAATGCATAAAAAATAAATAGATAGCAGGTAAATGTGTGTTTAATACATATAGTGAGTGCTAGTTTCTGAAATGATATTTAAGATCTTTAAAGGGGTTTAGCGAGTAAAGTGGAATTTATGGCAGGCAGTAGATATGTTTTAAAGTCATCGCTTACCGCTTCCTGGCACGCAACACATTTGGGTAAAATGTCTGAGAAATAGATGAATGTTGGAGAGTCAGGGACCTTGGTTAAGAATATTTTATCTAAGGAGATCAAAGAACCTTATTCAAGAGACTGTGAAGACAGCCATGTCAGGTATGAAGAGGCCTCCTGATAATGATGGCATCAACAACAAAACTCTTCAATACTCGGTTAAAGCGTTCGACCTGCCCATTCTCATGCGGTTCATAAAGCGATGTCCGTATATGCTTGATGTTGCAAGTTTGCAAGAAAGATTGCATCTCGGATGACACTAACTGTACACCATTATCCGACACTAATACAGATGGGCAACCTTCCGTTGCAAAAACTTCCTTAAAGAACGTAATCACAACCTCAGAGGTAACTTTAGCCACAAATTTCACTTCAGGCCATTTAGAGTGATAGTCAATCATGACCAAGGCAAACCGTGAGGCTTCAGGTAATATATGAAAAGGACCCGAAATATCAAAGGCTATTTTATTCCAAGGAAACTCAGGCCACTTGACAGATTTAAGTGGAGGAATATGCAATTTTTACATTTTATCCTTGGTACAACATTCGCCGCACTCTCTGACAGTACGGTCAATATACATGTCCATTCCTGGCCACCAAAAATTCAGCCTTATTAAACGCTTCATGGCTAAAATTCCAGGATGCGTTTTGTGTGCTAACTTGAGAATAAGTTCCTGTACACCCACTGGTGGAATGCATTTTCCAGATTTGAAAATCAAATCCCCTTTACAAAAAAACTCATCGGCTACATTATAAAAAGGAAGCAAATCATCCCTGACATTTGTCTTATAAGGCCAACCCTTGAAAATATAGTTCTTTAGCATTCCAAACTTCTCATCCTCATCTTGAGATTTCAACCAAAATTGTTCTGTGATATCTTGATATTGGGAAGTAACTACATCAGACAAATTTAAAACAAAATCAAGTTCACTAACACTATTGATTTTGTCTTCCTGATTTTGGCAAGGAAGACGTGAAAGACAGTCAGCGGTGACATTTTTTTTCCCAGGAATGTATTCCACAGTAAAATGATATTCCTGTAACTTAGATGCCAAACGCGCAATCCTTGCTGTAGAGTTCCAACCTACACCAACTGATAAGATATGTACAAGCGGCTTGTGGTCGGTTTTCAAGACAAACTCACTGCCCCAAATGTAAATCCTATAGTGTTCAATTGCCCATACACATGAAAGCAGTTCCCGTTCAATCACAGCATACCTGCGTTCCGTCTTATTCAATGTCCTGGATGAGAAAGCCACATTCCATTCCATAACCCCATCAGTTTGAGATAATACACAACCCAAACCGTACAAACTAGCATTAGTGGTGATGATGCATTTCTTACCCATTCTGAAAGGTTTCAAAGTTGGTGAATTGACAATGTCATGCTTAATATCAGTAAAGGCTTTTTCTTGTTCAGCTTCCCAAACAAATTCATTACTTTGTCTCAATAACTTCCTTAATGGTTCCATTTTGGTAGCAAAATTAACCACACATTTGCTGTAATACTCACACATGCCAGAGAATGACAGTAATTGTTCCTTATTGCTCGGGGCAGGGGCATTGAGAATGGCTTCGACATTGGATTTTTTTGGAATTAAACCTTCCCCAGACAATGTATGTCCCAAATACTCTACAGATTTTCTAAACAGTTTGCATTTGTGTGAGAGTAAGACCATATTTTCCTAACCTGCTACACACTTCATTTAAATGTGCAGCATGCTCAACCTCATTTTTTGAAAAGATCAGTATATCATCTTGAAAACACTTAACAAACACATCAAGATCTCTGAAAATCTGGAACATGACACGTTGAAAAACAGAAGCAGCCGATGCCAAACCAAAAGGCATTCTTCTGTATTGAAAAAGGCCCATGGGAGTGTGTGGCGATACAGAAGGAGGGACACTAAGACTTGAGCGTGGAAGAGATGGTTTTATTTTTATAAAGGTTTTCTTTCTCCTCTGAGTGAGTCTTTCCCTGGCTAATGCTGCCGGATCCAAGGTGTCAGCTATGTTATTAGTCCTCCCAGGGCTTGCACGTCTTTGCTCCCTGGCGACACGGTCGTCGTCTCTCGCGGTGTTCCAGCGCCACATGCAGGGAGAAAGAACACTCTCTTAGTATGGAGTTCTAGGTTAGAGCTTTCCCAGGGGGTACCAGGGCAGTGAGGACACCGGTGTGTTTATACACGTGTGCTATACAGTTGCTGTGGACGTGGGTAGTGGGGGAGTACTGTGAGGAACGGTCGGGGAGGTAAGCGGTAGGGAGAAGGGAGGAAGGAATGGAGGGAAGGGCGGGGAAACGTCAAGGAAAGAAAGGGCAAGGGAATCTATACAATAGTTATACGGAAGCGTCCCGCCTCCCCAGCCACCCTGCCACACGGTGACGCACCTGGGAGAGCCACACTCCTCCACGAGCGTGGCTGGGCGTTGCGTGGTAACGTTGGCCTCCTGGCTCTGCTTCTCGCTCCTCCTTGCTTCCTCCGGTCTTCCTCCCGCAAACTCGCTCTCTGCTCTTCTCCTCCTCGGTGTCGGGACACACCTCTCTTCCGTCCTCCTCTCCTCTTGGCTGCGCGATTGGGTATACATCATCCAGAGGCTTGTCGACTTCCGTCATCCGGATTGGCTGGCACAATAGTGACTCTGCTTCGGGGGCGTTCCTCTGCATCTGATACGGCCCCGTAAAAGGTACAGGCCTCTCCTGTTGTCTCAGGCTGCATCCACCAGCTGTTCGACTCCGTCTCCCATTGATCCTGAGACGGTGAAAGAGAGGTAGGACGTAAGGCATCGTTCGACCACTCGTGCACTGGGGTAGTGTCTGATACCCGTTCCGCCTCCTCCCCGCTCCACTCCTCCCCCCTGGATTCTCCCGATCGGGGAGAGTGTGAGCCCTGGACAGGTAATCAGCATTACTATTGTCTCTACCTTTTTTGTGCTGTATAGTAAAAGAATAGGGCTGTAGGAATAGGAACCATCGTAACACCCTCTGATTTTGGGATTTCTGACGATACATCCACTGTAGTGGAGCATGATCAGTGAAGAGAACGAACGGTTTTCCTTCCAGATAATATTTCAGCTTCTCCACAGCCCACCGTATAGCCAGGCATTCCCTTTCTATTGTGGGGTACTTTCTTTCCCTGTCGTGTAGTTTCCTGCTTATAAACAGAATGGGGTGTTCCAACCTGTCATTCCCCAGTTGAGAAAGGACTGCCCCTATACCCCTATCAGAAGCGTCAGTGGCTAAGAAAAAGGTTTTCTTGAAATCGGGAGCTATCAGGACGGGACTGGTGGTAATGGCCCTTTTTAGGTCCTCAAATGCTTTTTTCGCTTCTACCGAGGGGTGTAGGAGGTTTTTGTGGCTTACTCTCTTCTGCAACAAGTCGGTCAGTGGAGTGGCTATCTCTGCGAAACTGGAGAGAAACCTGCGATAATAGCCGATAAGGCTCAAAAAAGCTCTCAGTTCCTTTTTGGAAGAGGGAAAGGGAGTGCTTCTTAATGCTTTTATTTTCTCCTCCTGTGGTGCTATGGCTCCTTCGCCCAGCATGTATCCCAGGTACTTGACCTTGCCGTAGGCTGCTCTAGACTTCTTGGCGTTAATGTGTAGCCCTGCTTCTCTCAAGGTGCGCATTATGGTTTGTAAGTGGACCAGGTGCTCGGCCCAGGATGTGCTGAATATGACTATGTCATCTAGATATACCGAGCAGAATGCCCTGAAAGGGAGGAGGATCTGGTGCATTAGGCGCTGGAAGGTTGCTGGAGCCCCGTTTAGCCCAAACGGCAACACGTTGAACTCAAATAGTCCCTCATCGGTGGAAAACGCTGTTTTGTGTCTGTCTTCCTCCCGTAGGGGTACTTGCCAGTACCCCTTTGTGAGGTCCAGCGTGGTTATAAACCGGGCTTCCCCTATGCGTTCGATCAACTCATCCACCCTGGGTATGGGGAAGTTCTCAAAGGAGGAAATCGAGTTGAGGGCTCTAAAATCCATACAAAACCGTGTGGGCCCGTCAGGTTTTGGGTTCATGACTATGGGGGATGACCAACTGCTGCGAGAGGGTCTAATTACCCCTAATTTTAACATTTCTTGGATTTCCTTCCTTACTGCTTCCCGTCTGGCTGTGGGAATCCTATATGGCCTTAACCAAACTATCTTTCCGGGCTCAGTCTCGATCTTATGCTCGATCAGGGAGGTACACCCCGGTTGATCGGAAAATAGATCTGCAAAGGGTCTCAGTGTGGCCTCAAGATCTTGCTTCATGAGTGGACTGAGATCGTCGTTTATCGGTAAGGACTCCAGCGTCGTAGTCTCGGAGGGAGACGGAAGCCCGAACTGGATGGTTCGGGGTGGGGGTCCTAACCATTTTTTCAGTAAATTGATATGAAAACACTGTTTCCTACCTGGGGAGATTTGGAGCCGATATGTAGTGTTTCCTATCACCTGGATGACTGGATAAGGGCCCTTCCACTCCCTCTGGAATGTATGGGCTGTTGAGGGTAGAGGGACTAAGGCCCATTCTCCTACTCTTAGAGTTCTCCATCTTTTTCCTTTGTCATATGTTTTCTTTTGACGTAACTGGCTACGTTCTCAGTTGGAGTAGGCCAGGTCTCTTAGTTTCCCTATTTTACTTCTCAACTGTTGCGTATATTCTAGTAGGGACCTGGAATCCTCTTTCTCGTCATTTTCCCAAGCGTCCCTCGTTATCTCCAACAAAGAACATGGTTGCCTGCCATATAGCAGCTCAAAAGCTGAGTAGCCGGTGGAGCTTTGGACCTGGGCTCGCAGTACGTATAAGGCCAAGGGGAGTAGTCGGTCCCAGTCTTGACTCTCTAGGGTCAACATTTTCCTAAGGGTGGTCTTAAGAGAGCGGTTATAGCGCTCCACCAAGCCGTCTGTCTGTGGATGATATGCAGACGTGCGTATCTGTTGTATATTTAGCATCTGCGTGACCTCTTTCATAAGTTTAGATACGAAGTGGGTTCCTTGGTCTGTTATAATCTCTTTTGGGAACCCCACTCGTGAAAATAGTTCCAGGAATCTTTCAGCTATGTTTTTGGCTGTGGGCGCTCTTAGTGCAAAGGCTTCCGGGAAACCGGTGGCATAATCCACCAATACTAGAGCGTAGGTGTTCCCTTTTGATGTACGTGGTAGGGGACCAATGATGTCCATACCCACCCTCTCAAATGGCTTTCCTGTGATGGGCATAGGCTGAAAGGGAACAGCCGGGGGTCTCTGCATGTTTTTTTTTTTGGCAGACCTCGCACTTCCTGCAATAATCTGTTGCTTCTTTATAGACACCTGGCCAAAAAAAACACTTGAGGATGTTTTGTAGGGTTTTTTCTGCTCCTATATGGCCAGCTGTTAAATGGAAATGGGCGTAATACAGTATTTGCTCACGGAACTCTTTGAGAACTAGCAGCTGTTTGGGATCCCTTTCGTTCCCTTCCCTATAAAGGAGGTCGTTTACAATGCTGAACCTAGGGTATGGTGCATTGGGGTTTCCCTGATTCACATGAGCCGCTTCCCAAGCGTTAAACAATGTCGCGTCATTGGCTTGGGCGAAACGGAAATTCCGATCTAGTACCCATGGTTCTGCCACTATCAGGTTGGGGTGGGTGGAAGGATGTCTCTTCCCTTGGGCCTGAGCTTTATCCCTAAAACAGGCCATGAAATCGGGATTATCCAACCACAGTATCAAGTCTTCCGGTAACTCTGGAACCGCCCCCACTTGAACTACACAAGGCTTCCTACCTTCTGGTTGTATCGTGACCCTGGCTACCTCATATGGCTTTACATCCCAGTGGACACACCTTAGGAAGACCCGAGACCAAGGAATGATTTGGTGGGAAAAAGTTAATGACTTTTGTATAACAGACTGGCGACAGCCCGAATCCAGCAAGGCTCTAACCCATCGTTGATTAACTAAAACCCTTACGTAAAATGAGGGACCCATCTCTGCCGTATACATGACTGCTTTCGGGGCATAGCCCACTTCCATGGGCTCTTCTCCTTGTTTTTTTCTTGGGCACATCCTGGCAATATGGCCCCATTCTCCGCAGTCAAAACACTGTGGACCTCGCATTGCCGGGTACTCGACTTTAAAGGGTCTTGGTTTAGGGGGTTCAGGTACGGGTTTTATTTTTTTTTCCTGTTTCACAGCCGCCGGCTGTAATCTCGCCTTTTCACCTTCCCAGGGACAGGTCTTTGGCTGTGCCCTTGAATAGGTGGAGGCCATATCAATAGCTTGTGCAGGGGTAAGACCCGCATGTTGCCGTAGCCACCTTTGAGTCCCATAGGGTAGGGCCTCCATAAACTGTTCAAGATATATGCAGTCCATTATTTCTTCCTTATTTTTCCCTTCCGGTTTGATCCATTTGTCAGCTGCGTTCTTGAGACGGAAGTATAGGGTCTTTGGGTTTTCGCCAGGCAGACCCTTCTCTTTGCGGAATCTGACTCAGTAGGATTCTGAGTACATGCCAAGATGATCGAGTATTATTTCTCTTATTTGTTGATAAGGGGTAGTGCCTGTGGGCTTTGCGACCTGGTAGGCTGCCTGGGCCTCGCCTGACAGGAGGGGTGATAGAAAGAAAGGCCACTTTTCCTCTGGCGATCCACAGGCTCTTGCGGCCCTTTCGAAGTTGGTTAAGAATGCGTCCGGGTCGTCTCGTGTATTATTTTTTTGTAAAGACACTCCGGAGGGATGGGGCACGGGTGCCCTTCGCTCTATAGTCTGTCCGGCCCCTGTCTCTTTCATCGCCTTCTGTAGCCCCTCCATCTGGGCCGTCATGGCTGCTTGGAACGCTTCCCTGTCGGCCTGCGCTGACGTCATCTGGCGTTCCACTGCCCACTCGAGTTTCTCTTGTCCCTTTATAATATGTTGGATTAATTGTTCCATCTCTATGACCGGAATGGAAGGGTCAGATCCCACTTCTGACACCAGTTTTGGTGATACAGAAGGAGGGACACTAAGACTTGAGCGTGGAAGAGATGGTTTTATTTTTATAAGGTTTTCTTTCTCCTCTGAGTGAGCTAATGCTGCCGGATCCAAGGTGTCAGCTATGTTGATAGTCCTCCCAGGGCTTGCACGTCTTTGCTCCCTGGCGTCACGGTCGTCGTCTCTCGCGGTGTTCCAGCGCCACATGCGGGGAGAAAGAACACTCTCTTAGTATGGTGTTCTAGGTTAGAGCTTTCCCAGGGGGTACCAGGGCAGTGAGGACACCGGTGTGTTTATACACGTGTGTTATACAGTTGCTGTGGACGTGGGTAGTGGGGGAGTACTGTGAGGAACGGTTGGGGAGGTAAGCGGTAGGGAGCAGGGAGGAAGGAATGAGGGAAGGGCGGGGAAACATCAAGGAAAGAAAGGGCAAGGGAATCTATACAATAGTTATACAGAAGTGTCCTGCCTCCCCAGCCACCCTGCCACACGGTGACGCACCTGGGAGAGCCACACTCCTCCACGAGCGTGGCTGGGCGCTGCGGGATAACGTTGGCCTCCTGGCTCTGCTTCTCGCTCCTCCTTGCTTCCTCCGGTCTTCCTCCCGCAAACTCGCTCTCCGCTCTTCTCCTCCTCGGTGTCGGGACACACCTCTCTTCCATCCTCCTCTCCTCTTGGCTGCGCGATTGGGTATACGTCATCCAGAGGCTTGTCGACTTCTGTCATCTGGATTGGCTGGCACAATAGTGACTCTGCTGGGGTGCGTTCCTCTGCATCTGATACGGCCCCGTAAAAGGTACAGGCCTCTCCTGTTGTCTCAGGCTGCATCCACCAGCTGTTCGACTCCGTCTCCCATCGATCCTGAGACGGTGAAAGAGAGGTAGGACGTAAGGCATCGTTCGACCACTCGTGCACTGGGGTAGTGTCTGATACCCGTTCCGACTCCTCCCCGCTACAGAGTGATAAAGGCTGTGTACTTTTTAGAGTCTTCCGTAAGTTCAATTTGACGGTACGCAGATCTAAGATCTAAAGTGGAAAAAATCTGCGCACCATCAAAAAGAGACACAAGTTCATTGATATTGGGTAAGGGATGGCAATCAATGATAATATTGGAGTTAAGTGCCCTTAAATCAATGCAAACTCTCAATTTTTGGTCGGGTTTGCGCACCAAAACAATGGGCGAAACTCATTCGGATGATTCAATGGGTTCTATAATATTGTCTTTTAGCAAATCATCCAACATTTCTTTTAATTCCTGTCTGACATTTAGGGGAACTCCTCTTAACTTTTGTTTAACAGGAATAGCACCTTCTTTTAAAACAATCTTATGTGAAAAACCTTCTAGTTTCCCTAAACGTTCACAGAAAACATTGTTAAACTTATTGCTCCAAAAGGAAACAACATTTTCTTTTCCATCATTTGAACAAATAGAGTTAATCATTTCCTGTTCGCTGCACAGAGAAATTGGATCTTTGGCTCTAGGATTTAAAGTGATCCCAAGTTCCCATTGGTCATGCCAACCTAGGACATTGACCCCCTTGACAGCAATATATAACTTAATAAAGGCAGACCTTCCTCTAAAGCTTAATGGAACTTCCAAAAATCCTTCAATATCAATCTTATTACCATTGAAACCTTCTGCAAAAATATCTGAAGGTTGTAGAGTAGACATATTGCATACAGATTGCAGTTTTTCATTGAAATATTCTCTGGTAATTATAGTCCATGGGGACCCAGAATCCACCATAAGCTCAATATTAGTAGTAAAAACTTGAAAAATACATTTTGGGGATTTCTTACTAGTTAACATTATACATCCAGTTTGAAGAATGGAAACTACATAGCCACAATCTAAATCCTGCTTATTCTCATTAGCAATATTAAGTGCAGATACTTTAGTGGAGGTACTAGTGTTAGAAGGCATGTGTAGTTGTCCTGAGCGAGACTGAGAATTAGAGCGTCTTTCTCTACACACATTACTAAAATGCCCCAATTTATTACAAATATTACAAGTTTTCCCTAAGGCAGGACAACCTTGGAAAGAGGCAATGTGTGATTTGCTACCACATCTAAAACATGAAAAAGAAGTATTAGTATTAGGAATATCTGTCCTTCTATAATTAGAATTGTAAGAATTTTTGGTTCTGAAATGAGTGGGGAAAGCATTTTTAGTATCAATCTTAGATTTAACTATACACACTTCTTCATCAATATTACTTTTACTAGAATGGGGACCTTGTTTATCAACAATGTCCATCCACTTTTCTGACATTTCAGTTGATTTAGCAATGGCAATAGTTTCTTCTAAATTAGGATCACCTATACACCACAATTTATCCTGCACTTTTTTGTTCTTGACGTGAACAATAATTTGATCACGGATCATTTCATCACACATGGCTCCAAAGTTACAATGAAGACTTAACGCTCTCAAAGAAGTGAGGAAATCATCAAATGATTCTTCTTGCTTTTGTGCCCTGGTATAGAATTTAAAGCGATTTAAAGCAATATTGGCCGTAGGTTTAAACCTTTTTTCCAATCTAGTAAGGGCTTCAGTGTAAACATTCATGGTATCACCACTCCCAGAAGCAACAGGTAAATGGGGTAAAGTTCTAAAAATCTCCTGTCCCTCGGACCCTAAACAATGTAATAAAATACTCTTTTTCCTCTCTGCACCCATGCGTTCTCCATCTATAGCTCGCATGTAGTTGAAAAATTCCTCCTTCCACCTTGACCAAGGCATGGGAGGATCACCCTTGACCTGTAAAAACTTAGCTGGAGGATCAAATTGCATGTTAAAATAGTACAAAGATACAAAAGAAATAATAAATTAAACAAATGAGATACACTCAATAAGAGAATGATAAAAATTTCCAAACAAATGAAAATAATGAAAAAGATCAATGTTGTATCACAGTAAATGAATATTAAAGTACTTGAAATTGGAGGAAAACGAAGGGATATATAAATCCAAAGTAGCAGAGCAGAATAACTGAAGAATTGTTGATAAAATGTTAAATAATGCCAAAGCGCCGCAGTAACCCACTCAAATATTAGTCAAGTAAGTTGGAAACGATATCAGGAAACTCGTCGTGCAATGGTTGCTAGGATACAACCAAACAAAGCAAGTCAAAATGGAGTCACGTTGCGTGATGACGTTTCTGAACGTTGCGCGATGACGTAACACGTTGCGCAATCACGTTCTTTAACGTTTATAATGGCTGGTGAAGAAACGAAATGACTCTTGTGTAGAAGTTGCTAAGCAACGCAAAACAATGAAAGCAAAATGGAGGCACCTTACGTGAAATACGTAACGTCCGTGATGACGTCTATGTGACGTTCTTACGCTGCTTGATGATGTTCGCTGACGCTGAATGACTGGTTCCTTGTTGTCGTCGGTTGCTAGGTAACAAACGTCAGAGTCGTTCTCTTCACAGACGCAATGCGTTACCAAGGGGATAACGAAGTCGGCATCCAGGTAGCTTGTAGTGCGCCGTGTCACAAAAGCGCGAGAACGCTAGCAGCGGATCACAGGTAACAAGTAATTTGAAAGATGCAAACGAAGAAAATATGGCAAATTGTAGCAAAAATACCTCTCCTAAAGCCAGTAGAGTGAAGATCCTTCAGGGAAGTAGATTCCTTGTGAGCAAAAGCGAACAAATAAATTCCTTTGAAGTAAGCAGACAATCTAAATTTGAAGAAAAGTTCAAACAAATCCAAAAAGGTAAAATTGGGTTCAAACTCCGCTCCTGTGCTGTACATGGCTGGAGTAGGGTTTCCCTCGTCGCCAAAATTTGTAATAATCCAGGAAAGCTTGAAGTTAGAAGTAGGTTTATCAAACAGCACAGCATCAAGTCTTAACACAGAGGTGTCCAGGATACAACTGACAATTGCAGCAGAATGCTGTATGAGGAAAGCTCTGTTAAGAACACAGAACATCATAGGAAACATAACATGGCTCATGCACTTAAAGGTACATGATAACAAAACAGATTAAACTTAACTATATAGAATGTAACACAGCTCCACCTGTCCTGGGTGCCTCTGCGGCGGTAGGTGCCGCAGCGGGACTGCAAAGCAGTGTGGCACCTTCCGCGGCTCAGGCGGGGCCGCAAAACATGTCCAACGAGAGTTGCCTGCAGAGAAAAGGGCCAACACAGGTAGGTTGAATCTGCCATTCGTTTATTCGAGAAGCAGCAGAGGTCAAATGCAACGGAACAATTTCACAGTATCATGTATAACAACACTTCCTCATGGGCTCTGGGCACTGAAAGGTTTTCAGCAAGACAGTTTTTTGAAGCACCTATATTTAACAGGCAATCCCGCCCTGGTAGGCGTGTCCACCCAAGTGGCCTTCTGGGACCTGTAGTGGTTCAAGTTTTACCTCAGTGGGTTGCCTCCTTGTAGCCTCAATGATCAGGATGAATCCCCAGTGGGTGGCAAAAGCTTCCCGTTGCTTTGCCCTGCTTCGTGATGCTACTCAAATGGCTCCACCTGTCCCGGGAACCTCAGCGTCGGTTGGCGCCGCAGCAGGACTGCAAAGCAGCGTGGCACCTTCCGCAGCTCAGGCGGGGCCGCAAAACATGTCGAACGAGAGTTGCCTGCAGACTTACCTTGCTCGTGGGCTCCTCTTTCTTACAGGCAAACTATGTTTGGACATTGTAGCGGCGTTACCGTCCCCCACGGAGATGCTTTACAACGCCTCCAATTTGGGAGCGAGGAGCATTTGTTGGAGAATAATGGACAGCTCCGGTGTTGTGATGTGACACTGCATACCCCACTGTGGTTTTATTTCTTCATCAAACAGTGTGCTCCAAGGCAGGTGAAGTAATTAGGCAAGAAGGTCTTGTTCCAAAAGTAGTTTATTATCAGAAAATAACAGCGTAGACATCCATTATCGTTGGAGAGCCAGGGAGATCTGGGCAACTCCCACTAACAGAATGTGGAACACACGACATAAGATAACAATTCTACAGAGGCAATCTAAAAGGGATACTGCACACCTTCCCCCCTAAAAAAAAATTATAAAAATAAATTTAATGGGAGTATGTTTAACACGATAACTTTTCCTTAAGATAACATGACTAGATTGAACATCCAAACCATCCACACTGTTGTTTGAGATAATTCTACCAGGAGGGTGTTCTTGAGTAGTATTATCATGCACAACAACAGAACTTAATAACACTTGCCCAAAAGTGTCCAACAGTTTAGAAAAAACGTCACCATTATTTCTAGTAGAATTTTGTAGATTGCCATCAAAAGTGTCCAATAAAGCCGGAAAAGAATCATTGTTAGAGTTAGAAGAAGACAATTGAGAACTAACTTTAGAATCAAATTGATTTAGAATCAAATGCCCTACATATAGAAATCCTCCTGAAGTTCCACACTTTACCACCATCAACCTTAACAGCTTTGCTGAAGACTTCTATAACTTTGCAAGGATCAGACCATTTATTCCACATAGAACCAAAAGTTCTTCCAAACTTAACCCCCACAAAATCACCAACTTTAATCCTAGAATTACGGTCATCCATTCGTACAGAACCCCTCATCTTTTCCTGATATTTCACAACCTTATCTCTAATCTAAGAAGAATCAAAAGAAGACTCACAAGGAATCTTAATCTTCATCCACCAAGGTGCAAGTTTCGAACAAGGTTTCCTACCTTTCAATAATTCAAAGGGAGAAAAACCCGTAACAGAGTTAGGAGAAGTGCGGTAGGACAATAAGGACGCACAGAGAGTTTTCCTCCAGTCTACATTGCTTTTTACCGCCAACTGAATAGATTCTTTAATAACTCTATTAAAGCGTTCCGTTTGACCGTTGGCCTGAGGATTGTAATTAGATACTCTTTTGTGTACTACACCACACCTATCAAGAAAAGAAGTAAATTCACTGCTAACAAACTGTGGACCATTATCAGATACCAACTCAGCCGGAATGCCCTCTCTACAAAATATCTCATCAAGAAACTCAATTACCTGGGAAGACCCTATCTTGTCCACGACTTTCAAATCAGGCCTTTTAGAGAAATAGTCAATCAACACCAAGACAAAAACTGCTTTATTCTCTGATAAATCAAGAAGACCGACAATATCAATCCCTAATTTCTTCCAAGGACACGTAGTAAACTCAATAGGAGAAATATCCATCTTTTCCAGCTAATGGCTTAACAGACTTGTCACTATTAGCACAAGGAGAACAAGAACTGACCCATTTGTCCACCATCCTATCAACACCAGGCCACCAATAGAATTCACGGATTCTTCTTTTAGTGCTTGACATACCCATGTGACCGTCATGAGCCATAAGAATAATTCTATTCCTCAAGTCACAAGGAGAAACAATCTTATCTCCTCTAGTCACAAAACCATGATCAAACATGAGTTCCTCTTTCACTTTATAAAAAGCCAGTACATCACCCGATAATTTTCTTTCTTCGGGCCACTCTTGTTGCAAAAAATTCGCTACATTGGATAAACATACATCCTTGCACATAGCATCTCTCCAGTCTGCCTCTGAGATAATACCAGACAACATGTTACACTTCACACCCTTAACATCGTCAATCGTGAATGCGACATCACAATCAGGACAAATATTGGCAATTTCACATGAATCAACACAAGGCAATCTAGACATGCAGTCCGCATGTACATTTAGACGGCCAGGTACATATTAAACTATACACTGAAATTCTTGTAATTTGGCAGCCAAGCGTGCCAAACGTGCCATTAACGTCCGACCACCACCAGCAGCTAACATGTTTATCAAAGGCTTATGGTCAGTTCGCAAACGAAATTTCATGCCCCAAATAAATTGTCTAAAATGTTCAACTGCCCAAGTGCAAGCTAAAAGTTCCTTTTCAATGGCAGAATAGTTAAATTCTGCACCATGAAGAGTTCGAAACGCATAGGAAACTACATATTCCTCACCCATATTCTTTTGCATAATTACAGAACCAAGACCAACATTACTTGGGTCAACACATACTATGCATTCTTTACCCAAATCAAAAGGTTTTAGAAAGGGAGCATTAGCAATTTATTTTTTAAGTAATTCAAAGGCAATCTGTTGATCACTGTTCCAAACAAATTTAACATCTTTCTTTAACAGTAACCTTAGTGAATGAACCTTTGAGGAATAATCCTGTACAAATTTGCTATAAAACTCAGTAAGGCCCAGGAATGATACAAGTTGTTCTTTACTATTGGGAGCTGGTGCCTTAATTATGCTCTGGATATAATTAAGTTTAGGTTTTATACAATGAGCAGAAATCTCAAGTCCCAAGTATTCTACCTTACTCTGTCTAAATTTATATTTGGAAAATTTCAAAGTCAAACCTTTCTCTTGTACATATTTTAATACTTTATCTAAATTCTTGTCATGATCTTCAAAATTCTTCCCATAGATCAAAATATCATCCTGGAAGGCAATGGCATTCTCACAACCATCCAGAACCTCTTTCATAAGCCTTTGAAATACAGATGCCGCACTGGCTAAGCCAAACGGCATACGTTTAAATTGGAACATGCCCTCTGGTGTTATAAATGTGGTAAGAAACTTAATTTCCTCATGAAGTAGTACCTGGTGATAGGCACTAGCCAAATCTATGGTTGAAAAGACACAAGCACCAGAGAGTGTTGAAATCAGCTCATGTGAATATGGGGTAAAGGATGCCTATCAACCCAAATCTCACTGTTCAAGCTGCAGAGGTCAACACATAGACGAAGCTCACCATTGCTCTTAAGAGATAAAACCACCGGAGAAACCCAGGGAGAGGACTCCGTTGGCTCAATGATACCTCTAGTCACTAAATCCGATAGGATTACCTTCAATTTGTCCCGGTATGCTAAAGGTACATTCCTGACTTTGTGTCGCACTGGGATTGCACCTTCTTTTAAGATAATTTTATTTATTTATTTATTTTATTTATTTGATTTGTAAAGCGCTACAGCTACCCAAAAAGAGTTTCCCGGCGCTGGTAGAGAGATTGAGTGCGGGAAAGGAGGGGAGGGAGATGATAGCCAGGCCAGGTTTACTGGTTGAACAGCCAGGTTTTCAGGGATCTACGGAAAGTAACGAGATTAGTTTCAGTGCGCATTTTTAGGGGGAGGGAATTCCATAACTTAGGACCTAGGTAGGAAAAGGACCTGCCTCCCATTCTGGAAAGCCGGACCTTAGGCAAATTAAAGAGGCCTTGAGAAAAGGATTTGAGATGCCGGGTGGGAAGATAGGCATGAGCTAGGGATTTTAGGTATCTTGGGGCAGAACCAAATTATATCTTATGCATGAAGCAGAGAGTCTTAAATTTACTTACAATTTACGAATTCCCCCAGAATGTCAGTAGAAATGTTAGGAAATTTGCTTTTAATTTGAACTGTAAACTCATCATCCACAGAAGGTACCAAATACACAGGTGGAGAAGCATTTGGATCCAGCTTGATGCCTAATTCGTGTTGATGTGGCCAACCTAGAATAGATGCTCCTTTAGCTGCAACATAAATTTTGCCTTTTATATTCCTATCTTTAAATTTAATGTCAGCCCAGATAAAACCTTCAAGATCAATTTTCTGACCAGTATATCCACCTGGCTGCACATCTGGTGGCAACAAGTTTGAAGAATTCCAATACTTGTTAAAAATATTTCTGCCAATTATACTATACCAGGCACACGAGTCTATGAGCATGGAGATTTCTATTCCATTTATCAAAATTTTATCTTTAGGAAAACCTTTGCATCTAGTGTCACCTACACATAATAAGCTGTTCTTATAATCAGGATAAGTCAACAAGTTTACTTTTTGCAGAGATCTACAAATTTTACTAAAATGACCTGGCTTCTTGCATTTTATACAAATTTTGTTCCATGCTGGACAACCTCTGTAGTTACCCACATGATCATTTCCTCCACACCTGTAACAAATAACTTGAGTTTTCTTACCCATAAATTTGTTATCTTTTCCTACATATTCTTTTTTTAAGTTGGCTAAAGGGAAACTTTTTTTTGATTGTGAAAATCCTTTACTATAGAAACTTCAGGAATTATTACTTTACTCTTAACATCTTGCCCTCTGATCTCACTAACAAAAAGTTCTGATTGTTCGATGCCCTTAGCTATATTTAATACAGCATTCAGAGTGGATTCAGTTCCCATCCACAAACGTTCCTGAATCTTTTTGCTCTTGGTCTTCATCATAATTTGATATCTTAATACTTGTTCAAAATTAATTGTTTCAAAAGCACAAGACTCAGCCAAAGTACGTAATGCAGCCACATAGTTCGCCAAAGACTCATCCTCCTATGGGCCGGGATGCCCGCCACCCCTCCCAACACCATTTCCCCATAGGAGGAGACAGACACAGGTTTGAACTTTTAGAAGGCGGGGGGCCTCACCCCCCGGCCGTATTTATTAAAATATGAAACAAAATGTAAAACTTTAAATTAAAATGTTTCATGAATCATGTACAATTTCAACTTCAATTACATTTTGATGAAGACAAGTTTTTGGCAAACCTTAACAAATCTCTAATACAAAGGTTTCCTAGCCGAGTCTTGCATCCTGAAAATGCATACCATTCTGAAATTGTACAACCTAACATTAAGGGCCAACGGCAAGGTCTTAACCGCTGTCAGATCCCTATTACCAAATTACCGCCCTCACGGTGTGAGTGGCGCATGCGCAGAGGACTTTACCCTCGCAGCCAACTGTAACTTCCCTTGTCGTGGGGGCCCCCTTTCACTCGACGCCATCTTAAGGTCGTCCGAGTTCCCGTGCGAGGTATCCGTAAGAAGGACAGCGTGGACTCCCCCTCTTCCCCACACTCTCTTCCGCCGGAGCGGATATCCGGCCCCCGGGAAATTCGTAGGAGGGGCATATAGCCGTCTCCCCCTGGGAGGGGACTATGGCCGTCTCCCCCTGGGAGACCCATCATTAGTGGGTGCCGCCCCCCCGTGGGAGGGGCCAATGGCCGCCTCCCCCCTGGCGCTCCCATCCCTAATGGGTGGCGCCCCCCCTAGGGACCTTGAAATCACTGCTCACGATCATGACCTTACCGCCACAGGCCGGATAGTTGACCGACTATCCGGCCCCCCCACACCTCCTAAAGGTCATGCCTCCTCAATCCCACTAGCCATGCTATGAAGTCTCCTATGAGTAAGTCATTCCCAGCCCTGGACAGATGCACACCATCATTCAAATAATAGTGATCCCCCCGAATACACCCATGGGGAATGCTCTGGAGATGAGCGGAGCGAAACAGTTTCCCAATCTTGCTGTTAACCCTCTTTACCGAGTGGGTCAATGCTGACACAGACAAACCCCCCCGCCAAATTCTTCTGGGAATCATGTGGGACCAGGCGATCATACACCCAGGGAGCCTCTTGGCCAACCAACTGACTGCAGACAATATGTGCTCAACTAACACCCGTCTTCCCAGTCTCACCAAGTCATTACCTCCCACATGCACTATGAGTACAGATGGCGGTGACCTGTGCCGCCCTAAGAGTACCTCCACAAAGTTTTGCAATTGGTCAAAACAGAGGCCTCCCTTCCCGTGGAAGGACACTCTGAACCCATATTCCTCAGATGCGTGAATCGCGTCACCTGCCTTGAATATGTCTCTGGCACGCCTCACGTATGAGTGGCCCACGACCCATACCACTTGATCTCCAGTCGGTGATCCCATCCCGCTGGTCCGCTGGTGTTGGGCCGATCCCAATTTCCGCCCCGCGTTACAGGCTTGCGAAACTGTAATCCAAACAAAAGACAGCAAGCGTGAGTGCATTTCATCAGTCTTTTACAACATGTGCAGTCGCACATACCTCTTGAAACAATTCGAGGACCAATGGCCTAACTGTTTCACCTCCTCTGTATGCAGACCCCGAGCCGTAGCCTCCGTAGCGGCCCCTATTCTGAATGAGTGGGTCAAAAATCAATCGGGTTCAAGCCCACCGCTGCAATCGTAATTGCCAGCACCCTCCAAAATTGAAATCTTATCATCGGGGTGCCATCCTCGTGTCTAAGCAGGGTCACCCCCCCCATGTTGTCGACCTCTGTTCCATGTAGGCCTCCAGATACCGTACTGGACAACCGGGGTTCCCCCGGGCGCGCTGCAGCACCACACTACTCCCCAAAGCCTCCTGGTCTGTTTTTGACCTGGCTATCGAGATCAGCAGAGAATCGCCCCTTGATTGGACGTGATCCCTGCATAGACCTCTCCCCACATCCTTCTTGTTCTTCGCCACTAGTTCACTTACCCGCATGGCCCCATAGAATGCCAATGCGAAAGCCGCTCGGAACAGTATTACTTCACTGGGCGAGGAGCATGTCCCATCCAGTTTCGCTAATAGTAAGGATAATCTGTCCAACCCAATCGGGTGCCTTTTATCCTGTCTGCGACCCTCCAAGTGCTGCCAGCCGCGGAGGGCCTTCCTGACTAAGAAGGAGTTCGTCGGGTCCCGTAAGCCGTGGAGCTGTGCCATGAATGATATGGCAGCCCTGTACCTGTTGGCGGTTGCCCCCGACCGGTCTTCCTTATGAAGTGCCACCAAAAAACGGAGCAAGGACTCTTCCCGCCCCAACTATGCCCCCCTACCGGCCCTAAAATGGCGCAGTATGAATGGAACGCTCCTACATAAGCTTTTCTCGTCCTGGGCGCTAAACTGGCTGCCACGAGGTCCTGTAGTCCGGGGCACCGATCTGCCATAGTGCTTCGGGGAAAGGTGCCGCCACTAGGTCCGCTGTGGGTAGATAACCCCTGAAAGCCTGCATGTGTGAACGAGAGAGCGCATCAGCTACATTGTTCAGTACACCCGGCACATGCCTTGCCCTGAATTGCACATTCAATCTCATGCATCGCAATACAATTTCTTTCAACATCCTTAAGATCCATTTGCAGCGTGCAGCCTGGTGATTAATGCACTCGACCACTGTCATGTTATCTGACCAAAACACCACTGAGCGGTCCTTAAAGTCTTTCGGCCATGCCATCAGAGCTACCCAAATGGGGAATAGCTCCAAGAATCCAATGTTACCTGTTAGGCCGCTTGAGTGCCACCACGCCGGCCATGTTTGTGCCGACCACCGGTTACCAAAGATTGCGCCAAATCCCATGCTCCCCGCCGAGTCTGTCCAATAATCCCAACTCGTCCGACGAGGCTGGGGGTTTGTTCCACACCACTCGACCGTTGAAATCCGCCAGAAATGCCAACCAAATGTGCATGTCCTGGCGAACCTCTGCCGACAGTCTCGTGCGGTGGTGTCCTTCTTTAAGGCCCACCATAGCCTGTGCTATGGAGCGCGAGAAAGGGCGAGCCATCGGCATCACTCTTAAAGCAAAATTAAGCTGGCCCACTGTCTGTTGCAACTGCTGCAGGGTCACCTTTTATTTTTGGAGACATTGTACCAAGGAAGCCCTGAACGTGGCCACCTTCTCAACCGGCAGACGGAAACACCCCTCCTCCGAGTCAAGTTCAATACCCAGAAACTCTAGTGAGGTAGATGGCCCCACCGTCTTACCTGGCGCCAATGGGACCCCAAAACCCCGCATGAGTGTGCAGAAGCCCTGCAGCGCCCGCGCACAGTCCTGAGTGCCCGCTGTGCCCAGGAAAAGGAAATCATCCAAATAGTGCATCACCTGTCTATGCCCTGTGGCCTCGGTGAACACCCATTCCAAAAAGGAGCTAAACATTTCGAAATAGGCACATGAAATCGAACAACCCATGTGCATGCATTTATCCATGTAAAATTTCCCTTGAAACGTGAATCCCAGCAGGCGTTGGTCTTGAGGGTGTACCGGGAGCAACCTGAATGCATATTCAATGCATATTCAATGTCTGATTTCGCTAACAATGCACCGGGGCCCAGGCGATTCAACAGAACGACTGCGTCATCAGACGATGCATACCTCACTGAACATACCTCGGGGTCAATAGCCTCATTTACCGAGGCCCCCCTAGGGGCCGATAGATTGTGGATGAGTCTATACCCCCCCGGGTCCTTCTTCGGAACCACTCCTAAAGGAGAACACACACATTTCGCTATCTTTTTGGCTGAATAGACAGCTGGTTCTTACAGGAGGGGCTCCCCCGAAAATTGCCTGCCGGGATCCTGAAGCCATATAAAAAGCCATCCCTCAAAGTCCAGGCGGACGCATGACCAGGGTATCGGTTCAGCCAAGGGGTCAAAGCCAAGATATCAACGGGCGAAGATGTTCGCTTCCGAGGCACCGAATCAATCCTGCTTGGATCCCCCCTTTCCTCCCGCACCATTGTTTTTAGATCGGCAACTGGTTTCCGGGTGTGAGGAATTCCCACAGCCCGAACAAGCTTGCCGGAACCTACACGTTCCTTGAGGCCTGGTACAGGTTCCTTTGTTGAATCCCCAACAAACCCCTCACTTGCCTCCATTCCCGCCAGACCTGGGCTGGGGATCCCCCCCAGCACTCGCCCGAAAGGGCTGCAACGGTTTCTGATGGAATGCCCCAGAGCCACTCGTGCTTGGTACCGAAGTACCCGCCGGTCCCGGCAAGAGCTGAGCATGCCATGACACTGTATCCAAACAATTCCATGTCAAGGCCTCGTTAAACTTTGCTTTAACATCGTAACCCTTCCATTCATTTCCCCCATACATCGCATGGAAATTCATGATCCTGTTCTGATAACATGCTAAGTCAGTCAACACTTCTGGTTTACGCTCCCCAATAATTGCCCTGACACAGTTCACCATGGTCTCATCGACCCTGAATTCCGCGATCTTGGCCCGCCATACGCTGGGGTGCCATAGATCATTCTGGGTCTTTGCATATTCTAACTCACGATGGTCAGTCAAAAGTGAAAACATGTTAATATACTTGTCTCCCCACACCATCTCTTTTGTAACCATGGGAATATGTTGCGATAAACTTTCCCGCCTTGAGGGTACTGGACCCTCCCCCACCAATGGCAACGCTCTCTTACCGGCTTCAGCGGACTTCCCAGCTGCGTCCGTTGTCTTCACCCGACCGTCAGCCGTGACCCCCGTCGCCATCTGCTGGGAAATAGAAGGTACATTCGCCGTCCCGGCATCCCTTGACTGCCGCAACTGCTCAATAATTAATCTGGTTTCTTCAGCCGGGTCTCCTGCAGCCGCTGATCCCCCTGCTCCCTTCTTTAGCCATGGTAATACTGCTGCTAACTGAAGTGCTAACTCTGGGGGCATTTGGTCATCCCCCATTGGCGTGATCACCACGGGGATTGGTGAACCCCCATCCGGTCCTGGTACCGGGCTGGCCACCGGCGCAATGGGAATGTCCGTGCCGGGACTCGATGGAGCTGGACCTGGGACTGGGACCTCACTAGGGCCTGCCCTCCCCTTCTTTTTCTTACCCTTATCCCCGGGGCGACGTTCGACAATGCCGGTCCTATGACTCTTTTAGGCCGCCCCGGAAGGGCATTCTGGGCCGCCACCTGTTTCCTGACGGCCGATAAGCCACGACCGATCGGATCAACTTTACCCAACTTTTGGTCCATCACCGCCACTTGGTTCACCAATGTGCGCAGCATTCTCTCCATCTCGGAGCTCTTTCCAGATTTCTTGCCAGGCATGACTTCGATCACTCCGTCCGACTTGACTCGCAAGGGTGACTCGATCTTCCACACGCCTGATCCTGAAAGAGAAAAATCAAGATTACAAGATTCAAAAAAGTGCAGCTTGTTCCCTAGAGGGCTCACGAGCGACGAGTGTTGCAGCCTTCAGAGAACAGGAATAAGAGGAAGCTTCGATGGATTCCCGCTCTATTCATCCATCTGCGGGAGGGCGGGGGCCCGCCTCAGGTACGCCCATCCGTGCACGGACTTCCGGGCGGGTGTCTAGGCCAACCTCTTCCGGGCGGGAGGAGCGTGCTCTGGCTACGCCGCTTCGGTCATACCAGCCGGGACACGCCCCCCGCCCACAATGGTTTCCCGGGGGATCGGGGCACCCATCCATACGTTTGGGGGGACCGAGTGGTCTCCCCTTTCCATTCTGTGCTCTGGAATAAAACTTAAATCTTTCCATACCTGTATTAATTTTTCTACCAAACCTAGTAGTTAATTGTTTTACCACAACTTCGAAAATGTTAAAATCCCCTGCACCCTCAATAGGAGGTAAGTTTTCTAATTCCTTAAGACCTGCACCTCCTAAACAATTTTTTAAAAGAGCTAATTTTCTTTTGGGAGAACATCCGTCTTCTTCCACAACATCTACGTAGGCTAAAAATGTGGGATACCACAAATCCCATTCCATCTTTGTATCCCCAGCAACAGGCAAAAAATTTGCAGGAGCAGCAATGTTATTCGACATTTTTGAAAATTTACAGAAAATGCAACAACCTAAAGAATTTTAAAATGACAAAAGAAGCATAAACAACAAATATAAAATAAGAAACCAACACAATAAAAGTAGTCACCGTTGTCAAAATCGTTTCAGAAACCAACACAATAAAAGTAGTCACCGTTGTCAAAATCGTTTCATGTTTTCTTCTTCTTTCAAAGTCACCATTGTCAAATTCGTTTCATATTTTCATCTTTTTTCAAAATAAGGTAAAAGCTTGATGATGAACGCGTTCGTAATAAACAGCAACACTGTAGATGTAGAAATAAAGTTATGACGAAGAAAACGTAAGCGTAGCGTTTACAATAAGAAATCCCAAAAAAATAAACAAAATGGCTGCTACGTTACGCTACGTATTAGCGTATGACGTTTGACCCGCTGCGTGATGATGGAGTTACGTAATGCAGAGCGACAACAAGGAAGAACCCGAAGCTCGCTCCAAATGCTCCTCGCTAAACAACAGAACTCCAAGAGACGTTCAAAGGATGCGAGAACATTTTAACAGAATACCAAAAAGGTAAACAAACAAAAACTCCACAATAGTTTAAAAATCACGAAGCGAAGCTTTGTAGAAAGACGGTGCAGTTGTTAGCTTCAAAGAAAGTGCACACAGAATACAGTTTGACAAAACAAGAGCTGAAAGATATCCTTGGTAAAAACAAATAAACACACTGCCGCTGGTGCAATCAAACCACACAATTAACCGCTGCCGCTGGTGCAATCAAAGTGCACAAAACAAGGTGAAAACGTGAAAATACCTTTAGAATATGTGAACGCTGTTTTCCAAAAAAAATAAAAATTACTTCAAATGATGGGTTCTTCTTTATGAAATCCCCATCGTCGAGAAAAATATGAAGTAATTAGGCAAGAAGGTCTTGTTCCAAAAGTAGTTTATTATCAGGAAATAACAGCTATCGTTGGAGAGCGAGGGAGATCTTACAGAATGTGGAACACGCGACATAAGATAACAATTCTACAGAGGCAATCTAAAAGGGATACTACAGCAGGCAACTCACTGGAGGAGGACAGGACATTACACTACAGGTACCATGAAGCCCTGCGCCCGGCCACGCCCACTGGGGCGGGTACTACTGCCGTGGTTTTGCCAAGAAAAATGTTTGCCTTTGAGCTCGAGTCAGTGCCTCTGAAGAAGTAGCAATACGAAACGTGTCAGGCTGCCTTTCATTGCATTTCCTGTTTTTGCATCCATTCAGCAAGCTGCGCTCCCACAAAGAATTAAATGCTGAAACCTTTTACGTTGCTCGTGGGCTCCTCTTTCTTGAAGGCAAACTATGTTTGGAGATATATATATATTTTTAAAAGTGCACAGGGATAGTAGAGAAAACTGAAAAAGGACTACAACCGCAATAAGGACTACAATTCATAAAAACTACAAATGCAGTGAAGAAAAGACTTAACAGTGCACAGTTCTATAACACAACCATTTCTGGAATCAGAGTTAGGTGACATATGTAAAGTTTAAATAATAAATAAACAATACTATCGTACATTACATATTTACATGTTTTATCTACTGGTCAGATTGAATTGCAACATTTTAATCCAATGTAACTAACGAGAATAACGGCCAAGTGGCCTATGATTCCAGGAACCTTATTGATGTCCACATGTTAGCACCACATCCTGTCCATCCTCATATAAATTACAAACTACTGGTTAAGTATTCAAATGGTCAAGTAAGGGGCAGATATTAGCTCACGGCCATGTGGCCAATCAATCTATCTTTTGATTACATTTACTGTACCGTAGTATAACTAAACATACGTGTCCCATGGCGGGGGGTCCTTATCAGGGTGAGTGAGGGGGTGTTCCTGCGTTGAAAATGCCACTCCAAAAGAGGTAGCTAGATTGAAAAAAGAAAGAATGAAGGGTGAAAGGTGCCAAAATTAGTCTTTCAGCACCGTGAATTGTACCAAACGTGAGCCCGATATTGACTGTAGTTTGTCTAGCCAGACATATAACAAAAGTCAATTGGGGTGTGATTGTGCAAATGTCGTATACTTGTATACGACAAATAAAACGTGGAGTAAGGCGTGCCTTCGAGGGAGTAGGGGAAACTATTATCCTAGTGATGTTCGTGATGGGATGCTCTCTAGTGTGAGCTCGCCCATGTGCCGGACCGCAATGGTCGTGAGGGGGTCGTTAGGTCTGAGCTTGGATGTGAAGCTCCTAACTCCACACCTGCCAACAGAGAGGGCCCTCTCCGGAGGAAAGTGTGAGTTGGATGTTGCAAACACAAAAGCTGGGGAAGGGATGGGGGAAGCAGAGATTAGGGATGAGGATCCTGTGCAGTGTTAAGGCAGATTTCTAGGCTTAACATAAGGTTTTCAGCCAATGTGCACGTATAACTCCTCATCCTCGTTCAGGCCAAAGGGGTTTCTTGAATCCAGACGAATGATGTACTGGGATTCCAGGACACGTAGCTGTTTGAGATGGTTGCCCCCTCTGGGATTCGCTGGAACTCTGTCAATACCAAAAAAGGAAAATTGGTTAACATCACTCTCGTGGAAGTGCAACCAGTGACGTGCAGTTGCATAGCTCATATCAACATTTTTGATTGGCCTCATGTGTTCCAAAATTTGTTTCTTTATTGGGAAGATGGTACTCCCAATATAGAATTTCGCACACGGGCAGGCAATCACATACACACATTGGTCAGTGTTACAATTCATAAATTTCCCAATGTTCTGGCTCTTGCCCGTGGGGAGGGGGTAGGATTTCACATTCTTACTGGTGGCACAGGCCTTGCATTTGCCACATTTGTAAAAACCTTTTTGCTCTTTCAGCCAATTCTTTTTCTTTACTGGGCCCTCAAAATAGCTCTTCATTAGCATATCTTTTAGAGAGCGTGCCTTCCTGGAGGTTAGTTGTGGTTGCTTATTGATCAATTTTCCTATGATTGGATCACATCATTTGAGATGTCATCAATGATGTCACTGACCATGTCATGAATGATGTAATATGTGACATCATCAGCAGTGGATTGCGGGTGCGCGAAATATAGTTAGTACAACTAACTATATAGGAGCAATTTCAATGGTTTTTTAAATGCTAATTCCTAACTATATAAGGCCTGAAACCTATGTTTTTTTCAGTGAATATATATATATATATATATATATATATATATATATATATATATATATATATATATATTCACTGAAAAAACCATAGGTTTCACACCAGTTATAGTTAGCTGGAAATTTTACTGATATAAAACCATTGAAATTCCCACGTTATAGTTAGATGGACTCACTATAACTTGCGCGTGCAATGCACTGCTGATGGCGTCACATATTACATCACTCATGACATGGTCAGTGACATCACTCATGACATCACTGATGACACCATCCAGTGAATGTGTGTCTTTCTGGAAAATAAATATATTTTATATATGTATATGTAAAAGTTGATGGAAGAATAAATGTTTAAATAAGTGTCTAAATGGATGGTTTTTAAAAATTGATTGGTTAACTGGCTTATTAAGACATCATCAGCAGTGCATTGCACGCGCAAGTTATAGTGAGTCCATCTAACTATAACGTGGGAATTTCAATGGTTTTATATCAGTAAAATTTCCAGCTAACTATAACTGGTGTGAAACCTATGTTTTTTTCAGTGAATTTAATAGGTTTTTTAAATGCTAATTCCTAACTATAACTGGTGTGAAACCTATGGTTTTTTCAGTGAATTTCATAGGTTTTTTAAATGCTAATTCCTTTGTATATCGAGTTTCTAACCTTTTTTTTTTTTTACAATTTGCTGTTTTTTTTAAAGTATTCATTTTTTTTTATATAATTTTTTTCTTTTGCGCTCTGGGTGCGCGCTCCGGGAAGCTTTCAGCTAAGCTCTCCGGTAAGCTTTTCCGTGAGCTCATCTGAAAGCGCACCCAGAGCGCAACTGTCGTTCGTGAAAAAAAATATGAATGAAAAGTTAATAATAATGCAAAACATTTCGTACCATACAAATAAAATTAGTTTTTTTTAATAAGGAAAATGATTATGCATTTCTGTAAAAGTTTGATGGCGTCACTTCGGCGCGCATCGTAAGTGCCCTCGGAAGCGCCTACGTTCGCGGCGCGTAAACGCACGCAAAAGCGCCTACGATCGCGCCACGTTTGCGCCCCGGAAGCGCCTACGATCGCGCTGCGTAAACACACCGGAAGTGCTCCGGAGCGCGCAGCGTAAACGCGTCGGGTCATGTGACCCTAAAATAACACTTTTCATTGGTTGCTAACAGTTTTTTTTTACAATGAATGAAATCCCCACCCATTTCCTTCACTTCTTCTTTCACTTTTGTGACTGAAAGACCTGCCTTTTTGCTCTTGCATATTTCTTGGATAATCATGGCTGCCAGACCATCCAGCAGTGAAGATGAGCCTGAATTCATTGATGAAGAGCCTCCTCAGCCGAAGGTCAAAGAGCATTTCATCTGGAAATTTTTTAAGTTTCCAGCAGACCAGAAAAAGGTGAATGCACCAAAAGTAGAGTGCAGGATCTGCAAACAGGTCCTGTCACGGGGTAACCCCCAAAAAAAGTACTCTTTTGGCAACTTTACCATGATTCGCCATGTGGAGAGGAGGCACCCCCAGAATTTTGCCCGGGAAAGTGTCAGGGCTCTGGCACAAGAGGTTCCCAGAGATGGGGCCTCTACATCAACCGGAGGAGCAACTTCTTCTGGGAGAGAGCAATCGCAGGAGCAGGTGGCAAACATACAACCTGCATTTAACCATGGGGTCGTCAAATGCAGATACTGCAATCAACTCCTCACCTATGGGGAGCAAAGTGTCCTGCTCATGGTTCGAGCATTGGAGAACCATCGCTGCCCTTCCCACCCCTAATTTTTTTGTTTTCTTTTTGCTCCTGTTGAGCAGTTTCCATTCCCTGTTTTTGTTCCTGTTCAGTTAAAAGAAGAAAACCAAAAGTTCTTTTCAGAACTACCTCCAATTCTCATCAAAGAGCTATATTCTTAAAAAAATGAAGAGTAAGTGAAATATAGTGCATTGATAATTGAAAGGAGAATGAGTAAGAAAGAACAGAAAGGTATGAGAGGTGAAAGGAAGTGAAGTAGAAGGAATGAAAGAAGGTGAGTGTTAGAAAAGAAAGTTATGACACAGTGAATAAACTGGAGGCCTCATTTCTGAAAAGTGACGCATCGCTACGTGAAAACAGCAATGCGTCACTTTTGTGGACGCACTCCTTATGACATTCCAGATATGTCATATTTAATATATGACTAATCAATTCGCAAGGAGTTACAGATATGTCAGTATTTCTGACGTATCTGTAAACACAAAAGTAACGCATTGCTGGAGTGCGTCACAAAAGTGACGCAACTCCAGTAATGTGTCCTTTCACATGGAAAAAGCACCATGTGAAAGGTTTGCTGTGAAGCAGGCGCAAGATTTTGGCGCAACAGCATCCTAAAAGTGACGCACTGTGTCATTATTACCAAGCTTTTTGCAGGGGAACACCCCCTCTGCATGCATTATACCTGACGCTATTTTTAAAAAGTGACGCATCTAGGTACATGGGTCACTTTTTAAAACTCTGCGCCACATTATATCTGCATCAGGTATAATGTATGCAGAGGGGGCATTCCCCCGCAAAAAGCTTGGTAATAACGACGTACTGAAATCTATGAGATTTCTCTGCGTCACTTTTAGAATGCTGTTGCGTCAAAATCTTGCGCCTGCCTTGCGTCACTTTCATGTTTACAGATATGTCAGAAATACTGACGTATCTGTAACTCCTTGCAACATGATTCGTCATACATTAAATATGACACATCTGGAATGTCATAAGGAGTGCGCACAGAAAAGTGACGCATCACACCAGCAGTGTAATAAAATGTGCCTCGTTGCACTATATTTAAAGGACGCAACAGCATCCTAAAAGTGACGCAGTGAAATCTCAAACATTTCACTGCGTCGCTATTACAAAGCTTTTTGCGGGGGAACACCCCCTCTGCATGCATTATACCTCACGCAGATATAATGTGGCGCTTGATTTTAAAAAGTGACCCATCTACCTAGATACGTCACTTTTTAAATATAACGCAACGAGGCACATTTTTTTACACCACTGGTGCGATGCGTCACTTTTCTGTGCGCACTCCTTATGACATTCCAAGTAACACATTGCTGGAGTGCGTCACAAAAGTGACGCAACTCCAGTAATGTGTCCTTTCACATGGAAAAAGCACCATGTGAAAGGTCTTGCGTCAGTCTAACACCTGCTGTAAAGCAGGCGCAAGATTTTGACGCAACAGCATCCTAAAAGTGACGCAGTGAAATCTCAAAGATTTCACTGCGTCGCTATTACAAAGCTTTTTGCGGGAGAACACCACCTCTGCATGCATTATACCTGACGCTATTTTTAAAAAGTGACGCATCTAGGTACATGGGTCACTTTTTAAAACTCTGCACCACATTATATCTGCGTCAGGTATAATGTATGCAGAGGGGGCATTCCCCCGCAAAAAGCTTGGTAATAACGACGTACTGAAATCTATAAGATTTCTCTGCGTCACTTTTAGGATGCTGTTGCGTCAAAATCTTGCGCCTGCCTCACGTCACTTTCATGTTTACAGATATGTCAGAAATACTGACGTATCTGTAACTCCTTGCAACATGATTCGTCATACATTAAATATGACACATCTGGAATGTCATAAGGAGTGCGCACAGAAAAGTGACGCATCACACCAGCAGTGTAAAAAAATGTGCCTCGTTGCACTATATTTAAAAAGTGACGCATCTAGATAGATGCGTCACTTTTTAAATATTGCATAACAATGCGCATTTTTTTACACCGCTGGTGCGTCACAAAAATTGACGCACAGGAGGCGCAAAACTGGCAGCGCAAGGCCTTCATAAATATGGTCCTGGATTTTCCCCGTGCTTCGCCGGTGCGCGTACCATGCGCTTCCCCCGCGCAAAACGAAAAAAAAAAAAAAATTTAATGCCCCGCAGGACCCTATTTTAGCCCCTACATCAAACCTAGGGGGTCAGAGGGGGTCTACTCTTCCCCCTTATGGTCATTTGCCCCTTTTTTTTTCAAACCCCTTGTGTCTCGATTTTACCGAGACACAAGATGGCGGCCGCTCCAGACTGTTTAGAATGTTTACAGACACCCAAGAGCCAATCAGCTTCCTGCGCGCAAGTCGCGTGTCGCGCCTGGAGCGCACTCCGGTGCGCGCACCGTAGAGCGCCTATAGATATATATATTTTTTTGAACCTAAATTACTCAAAATCCACTGCAGCACATATCTTGAGACATAGCAAAGGCACATCGGGCTACCAGTCCCTTCAATTTTGCCAAGTTTGGTGGAAATCCATTCAGCCGTTCGGGCTAAAAGTAAAATCGACCGCCCTATGGAAATTTACATGGGGAAAACGCGTTTTGGGACCCCCCTTTTATCTCGGCCCCCGCTTGACGTATCCCCCCCAAACTTTCAAGGAAGGACCGGAGCTCGACGAGGCCATTTTCAGGAAATTTTCAGGCAGATTCCTCAACCGGTGCCAAAGTTATTCCAAATAGAATTTTGAGATTTAACATTGAAAAAAATCCTAACTATAACTACCTACTGGCGACCGCCAGTAGGTAATCAATATATATATATATATATATATATATATATATATATATATATATATATATATATATATATCCAACAAACGCTCTGGCAGAGTGCTGGAGGCCCCGAGGGAGGTGGCGTGCGTTCCGGTCGAGCCAGCCGGAAAACGGAAAAACCAAACAGCAAGATGCACGCTCTCAGCAGCTGCCACAAACCACAAGAACAGATACAATCCAAGGGTGTTTAATCCACAAGCTCATATTTATATTTATATATTCCTTGGAATCTTCTCAACTCGCTCCTTGCGATAGAAGTCACGGCACAGCAACAGGTAGGTTTTAGCAAAATTATTTATTAACACACCATGTGCAAGAAAACGTGCAACGATTAGGACGGCCTACGTGTTTCGGCTACTACAAGCATTCCTGATAGCTCCACTGCCCAGCGGCTTTGCAGTTTCACAAATGGAGCACCGACCACAATTCAGTGCACAGAATCTTCTTTATTGGTTCCAAATTCTGTCGTTTGGCCATTACACGTTTCGGCACCGAGGTGCTTTGATCACATGACACGTAAGTCAATCACCTGACTGAATTTATACAATTTTTTTCCTCCCCCATTTTTTCTCATAACAGCGTTAAAGTGAGAGTGCATTGTTAAACAGTTACTGCATTAGGGATAATCTACCACCAGTTTTATGTACACCATAGGCAGCTTTCATTTGTTTTACTCACGGTTTGAATACCCATGTCAGAAATCATGGTATGAATACCAGAAATACGTTACATTATCCTGACTTTCAGACCAATTTTTTGTGCAAAACTTTAGTAATGTGACGAAGTACAATACAGGTTTATACATAAATAAATAATTAGACCTTAAAAATAGCCCTAAATCCATTCAATTCAATTTTGAGATGGAATATGAAGGCAGCGTTGTTTTCGTGTTCGGCTGAACACAGCTATTAAAGTTGGGTGTATTTAGGTACAATTGCCTATTTGGGCTGTATCCCTAACAAGCGCATGCTTTCCCATGCAAGCAATCATTCTGCCTTTGTTCTTTAATCGTATATTTTGAACATGCCGGTAAACGGGGTCTTTTCTCCACCAGTGCATGTGCGCAGTAAAGTTGTGTAATATGACCAAAAAATAAAAAATGACAGAAATGAATGTGCAGGTTTATTTTTCAATTTCTGCAAGATAGATGGCTCTGTTACAACTTTGCACCACTAGGCGATTGTGTTATTTCGATTATTTCATGTTTCACATCCACGATTGTTTATGTAACTAAGGAAGTCTATTTAGTATGTCCATCACGTGTATTTATACCAATGACAAACCACCAACAGCACTTGTGACCAAGAGACGTGGTCTCGAAAAACGTTGAGTGGAATTGCCGTTTGTGTGCTAAAATAAATACTGCTGGATTGCGCAAAGAGTTTGTGGGAGCTGTGGTTTTTTTCGGGTGATAACCCCGGGAAGGTGTCCCAGGATTTTGGAAATATTATATATATATATATATATATATATATATATATATATATATATATATATATATATATATATTACCTACTGGCGGTCGCCAGTAGGTATATATAGTTAGGATTTTTTCTCTATGGGATTTTTGAAAATTCTATGTCTAATAACTTTGGCGTTTGTGGACAGAATTGGCTGAAACTTTCAGGAAAATTGAACATTTTGTTTCTGAGCAGCCCCTGACAATTTGGGGGGGTTTCATCAAGGGGGGGCCGAGAAAAAAGGGGGGTCCCAAAACGCGTTTTTCCCATGTTAATTTCCATAGGGCGGTTGGCCTCACTTTCAGCTCGAACGGCTGAATGGATTTGCACGAAACTTGGCAAAATTGTAGGGACTGTTAGCCCGATGTGCCTTTGCTAGGTCTCAATATATGTGCTCCAGTGGATTTTGAGTAATTCAGGTTCAAAAAAGATATATATCTGGGCGGAGCCTAACCACACATCTGATCTGATTGGCTGTCAGCACTTCATCCAAGAAGTGTTGGCAGCCATCTTGGGACCAATATACATGATATCACCTCATTAAAAAGCATTGTAGTTAATAGAGGGTTTTAGGACTTTAGTTACATTATAAATCATTTGTTGATGGTACCATACTCGTTTTAGGAATTGTGGTGGGTTCTAAGGTGATTTTACCATGTGAAAAAACCTTCTGCTGTGATATCATGAATATTGTTTGAAAGAAAACTAATATCTCATGATTTTCCCACAGTGGTTTGGAAGGGGATCTATAAGCTAAACTGAAAGCATATTTTCTGTAAATTCACATTATCTTTCTCAGTCATGTGAAAATGAAGTCTGACATTCTCAGTAAAACATGTACATCCAACAAGGACAGAGACTGTCAGTTGATTCCTTTGTGTTCTACTGCAGCCTCCTAGAGTGTTCTAAAGAACAACTAGAGCGCTAACAGACCTACTTATTACAAAGGTATGGCACACCTGAAGCCATCTTGATTGGAATAAAGTGGTAACTCTTAAAACATTTAATTTAAAAAGAAACAACATGAGGGGGTATATTTTGCCATAGAAAGTATGATTAGTGCTGCAGAATGAAAAATTAGGGCACATTTTGAGTGACTTCTCAAATCCTTTTCTATTTGATTAAAACATTCTGACATGCAGTCTCCCAAAATGGCCACCAGAGACAAAAGAGCCCAAATGTAGCCCAAATATCACCCAGATGTAGCCCAAGTATAGCTCAATGACAGAATGTCCCAGAGTGTTCTAAAGAACAACTAGAGCGCTAACAGTCCTACTTATTACAAAGATATGGCACACCTGAAGCCATCTTGATTGGAATAAAGTGGTAACTCTTAAAACATTTAATTTAAAAAGAAACAACATGAGGGGGTATATTTTGCCATAGAAAGTATGATTAGTGCTGCAGAATGAAAAATTAGGGCACATTTTGAGTAACTTCTCAAATCCTTTTCTATTTCATTAAAACATTCTGACATGCAGTCTCCCAAAATGGCCACCAGAGACAAAAGAGCCCAAATGTAGCCCAAATATCACCCAGATGTAGCCCAAGTATAGCCCAATGACAGAATGTCCCAGAGTGTTCTAAAGAACAACTAGAGCGCTAACAGTCCTACTTATTACAAAGGTATAGCACACCTGGAGCCATCGTGATGGGAATAAAGTGGTAACTCTTAAAACATTTAATTTAAAAAGGAACAAAATGAGGGGGTATATTATGCAATAGAAGGTATTATTAGTGCTGCAGAAAGAAAAATTAGGGCACATTTTGAGTGACTTTTCAAATCCTCTTCTATTTCATTAAACAATTCTGACATGCAGTCTCCCAAAATGGCCACCAGAGACAAAAGAGCCCAAATGTAGCCCAAATATCACCCAGATGTAGCCCAAGTATAGCCCAATGACAGAATGTCCCAGAGTGTTCTAAAGAACAACTAGAGCGCTAACAGTCCTACTTATTACAAAGGTATGGCACACCTGAAGCCATCTTGATTGGAATAAAGTGGTAACTCTTAAAACATTTAATTTAAAAAGGAACAAAATGAGGGGGTATATTTTGCCATATGAATTATGATTAGTGCTGCAGAAAGAAAAATTAGGGCACATTTTGAGTGACTTCTCAAACCCTCTTCAATTTCATTAAAAAATTCTGACATACAGTCTCCCAAGATGGCCACCAGAGACAAAAGATCCTAAATGTAGCCCAAATATCACCCAGATGTACCCCAAGTATAGCCCAATGACAGAATGTCCCAGAGTGTTCTAAAGAACAACTAGAGTGCTAACAGTCTTACTTATGACAAAAGTATGGCACACCAGAAGCCATCTTGATTGGAATGAAGTGGTAAGTCTGAAAACACTCAATTTAAAAAGGAACAACATGACGGGGTTAATTTTGCCATAGAAAGTATGATTAGTGCTTCAGAAAGAAAAATTAGGGATCATTTTGAGTGACTTCTCAAATCCTCTTCTATTTCATTAAAAAAATTCTGACATGCAGACTGAAACATGCACTTTGAATACCAGCAGCAGACGTCCCTGGTGAGCAGTAGCTTTACTACAGTGATCTAATGTGCAACTAGAGTGCTAACATTCAGAATTTATGGCAAATGTGTGACACATCTGAATGCCTTCTTGATGGAACCAAAGTAAACAAGCATTGAAAATGCAATAGATCTCGCCCTCGTTTAAGTTAAAGCCATTCTGTTTGTAATGAGGTGGCTTTTTAGCTTTGCTTTTATTAGTGTTTTTTCAACTTTCATGTAAATAACATGCATCTGTATGCATATAAGTATATGTATGCATGCATTTATATTTGTATTTATATAGATATACAGATGATATATGTTTATATATGTATGTATATATATATATATTCACTGAAAAAACCATAGGCTATAGACCATATATAGTTAGGAATTAGCATTTACAAAACCTTGAAAATTCACTGAAAAAACCATAGGTTATAGACCATATATAGTTAGGAATTAGCATTTACAAAACCTTGAAAATTCACTGAAAAAACCATAGGTTATAGACCATATATAGTTAGGAATTCGCATTTACAAAACCTTATTTTACTCACACAAAACCATTGAAATTCCATATATAGTTAGTTGCACTAACTATATATCGCGCAACCCGCAATCCACTGCTGATGATGTCACATATTACATCATTCATGACATGGTCAGTGACATCACTGATGACATCTCAAATGACATCACTGATGACATCACTGATGACAACATCCAGTGACTGTATATTTCTGTAAAGTTAAAATATGTCTTACATATTGAAGAATGAGTGGATGTATAAGTGTCTGGATGAAGGATTTAGTAGGTGCATGACTGACTGTATGAGTGAGTGATTAAATGTGTCTCACTGAGTGCATGGGTTAGTGACTAAACTGTCTTAATTTGTGCATCATTATGTCTGTTGTTCTGTAAACTGTTGCATGTGTTGATAAGTAGCTATATGAGTAACTATATGGGTTATTGATTGGTTGACCAAGTATTTGTATGGGAAACTGAGTGTGTGTGTGGGTGGCTGGGAGGTGTATGACTCTGTGCATAGATGTGTGAGCAGTTGATTCACTAGATGTATGGTTTCAAAAGTGCATGTGGAAACAGCTGTATGGGCGGTTGACTGTGTGCATGAATGTATTGGTGAGTGAATGGATATCTCAGTGCTACATGTCAAAGTAAGTACATATGTAAAACACAGTACATGTGAGAGTTGACATATATAAATAACTGTGCATAAGAGCCAGTGAATGTGTGAGTGGCTGTATGGATCATTGTGAACTTGTATCAGGGATTGTATAAGAGAGTAAATATGTGTTAGTATATGTTTGAATAGGTAAAGTTTGTATAACTGTATAGTTGAGGAAATGGAGGTGTGATTGATTCTTTGCATGACTGACTAGGTGTGTGAGTAACTCCATGGATGAGTGACAGTCTGTGAGTGTCTGTTTACACTGATTGTATCTAAGGTTATATTAGAGTCTGAAGAGGTTCATCGTATTATCACATGAATGATATCATCAGTGATGTGATCAGTAATGTCAAATGAGATGTCATCAGTGATGTCATCAGTGATGTCATTTGAGATGTCATCAGTGATGTCATTTGAGATGTCATCAGTGATGTCACTGACCATGTCATGAATGATGTAATATGTGACATAATCAGCAGTGGATTGCGGGTGCGCGATATATAGTTAGTGCAACTAACTATATATGGAATTTCAATGGTTTTGTGTGAGTAAAATAAGGTTTTGTAAATGCGAATTCCTAACTATATATGGTCTATAACCTATGGTTTTTTCAGTGAATATATATATATATATATATATTACCTACTAGCGGTCGCCAGTAGGTAGTTATAGTTAGGACCTAGTTTCCATAGGAAATCCACAACATTCTATTTCAAAGGGAGGTGTTTCGTCAAGTTGGGGCCAAGAAAAAAGGGGGGCCCCAAAACATGTTTTTCACATGCAATTTTCCATGGGAACCTTTAGCCAGGGCTACAGCCCGAACGGCTGTACCGAATTACACCAAATTTGGCAGAGAGGTAGAGTTCTGTTCGCAGATTGTGCTTTTTGTGTAAATCCGTTCTGTAGTTTCTGAGAAAATTGCAAGTAAAATCATAGCGATATCTAGAGACGGAGTTCAGCAGGCGTACGGAAATCTGTTCAATTACGAGCGTGAGTTGCATGCTGATTGGCTGTGAACTGTCTGTCAACACTCGAAACTAGGAAGTGTTGGCGGCCATTTGTGGCTCGCTAGAACCGAGTCACAAGAAAACAGTAAAACAAAGTTGAGAAATAAAGGAAGAGGGTAGGCTAGAGACATTCTGACCCTCTAGGCTTGCTCAGGGGGTCGTATATCGATGTTTAGGCTCTATTTTTTATTGTTTTATTTTTAAAGAAAAATTGCTGCGTACGCGTATGGAAATACGTAGAATTACGAGCAGGAGCTGGATGCTGATTGGCTGTCAATACTCCAAATCAGGAAATGTTGGCAGCCATTTTGTTTGTCGGGAGAGCAGAGTAACAAGAAAACAGTAAAAGAAAGTTGAGAAATAAGGAAAGGGGGCAGGGTAGAAACATTCTGACCCTGGGGCTGGTACATGGATCTTTAGGCTCAATTTTTATTTTTTTTAAAATAAAAAATGGCGGGGTACTCGTGCAGTACTTGTACGCGGTGGAAAAGGTGAAAAAAAAGTAGAATTTCATTTTATTCATTAGGTCCCGGGGGGGCAAATTACGGGGGCAACTTTTCTGCATAATGAGGGTATGTACGGTGCCCCGAGCACTGGGGAACGGTACTCCTCTGGTTTTATTTTGAAGTATGCTGGGGGGGGTTACGGTCCTACTCCCCGCAGTCTCGGTGAGCGGCACCCCTGTTGTGGGAAGTAAACGATGACACCAGAATAGATGAAAGATGTATTTATTATGAATGTAACAAGGGCCCACAGGGAGCAAGAAGATAAGGGTGCATTCTCAACAACCCCTCGGGTCTTTTAAAAAAAAAAATATGTTTTGAGCTCTCTGTCTCTCTTTCCCCGTACACGTCGCAGGAAACGCTACATTTCTGGTGCAGTGATATGTAAAATGACCTTCCAGCTCCGGGTACCTGCATTGTCTGGAGTTTTTTATTACTGTTGGGAGGGTGGGCTTGATAATACATCCTTGTAAATTGCCATAGAAGTCTATGTTCTGGTGTTAACATGGGCTTATATTGGAAATAACAATGCCGTATTATCAAGCTTATTATGGCTGTTTTATCAGCAGTTTCCTGTCAATAAAACGGTGATAATTTTAACACCGGTCATTGATAATATGCACCTAAGTTTACTGGTCAAAAAAAGAGAGCAATGGGTCATATTATCAACAAAAGGCGATACATTATTGCTGTTTTTATCATCAGGAAACTGTTGATAAAGCGGTGATAATGGGCTTGATAATATATCCTTGTGAATTGCTATAGAAGCTCATGTTGACACTAGAACTTGGGCTGCTATGGGAATTTACAAGGGGCCTATTATCAAGCCCTTTATCGGCGCATTAGCGGCAGTTTTCTGTCGATAAAAGCGGTGATAATGTATCACCATTTACTGATGATATGGCACTGATGGGCATATTATCAAGGACTGGTGTTAAAATTATCGATATTTTAAGGGCAGGAAAGTGCCGATAAAATGGCAAAAATGGTCTTGATAATACGCCCTTGTTAATTCTCATAAAAGCCCATGTTCTGGTGTTAACATGGGCTTCTATGGGAATTACCAAGGGCATATTATCAAGCCCTTTATCGGCGCATTAGCGGCAGTTTTCGGTCGATAAAAGCGGTGATAATATATCGCCCTTTACTGATGATATGGCACTGATGGGCATATTATCAAGGACTGGTGTTAAAATTATCGATATTTTAAGGGTAGGAAAGTGCCGATAAAATGGCAAAAATGGTCTTGATAATACGCCCTTGTTAATTCTCATAAAAGCCCATGTTCTGGTGTTAACATGGGCTTCTATGGGAATTACCAAGGGCATATTATCAAGCCCAGACGAGGCCCCTGGAGGGAGTTACGGTGGGACAGGTGGGGCGGGAGAGGGGCAGGGTGTGGGATGATAAAGAAGGGAATCTGGATGATTGTAGGCAAGTAAACAATTAAATTAATAAAAACGAATTTCTGGCTATATTATCCACAACATACATTATTGCCGCTTTTATTGGCAGCAGACTGCCGATAAAGCGGCGATAATGATCTTTATAATATGCCGTTGTGAATTGCCGTAGCAGCCCATGTTAATAGAAGAACCTGGGCTGCTATGGGATTTTACAAGGGCCTAATATGAAGCCCATTATCCCCGCTTTATCTGCAGTTACTGGCGATAAAAGTGGCAGTAATGGATCGCCTTTTGTTGATAATATGCCCCTTCATTTCTATGATAATATGTAAAACCTTCCTTTTTTTGTGTAGCAGTTGTACTCTCTACGCATGCACAGCCTCGCTTTGAAGCTGACGTTTTTTCTTTTTCTTCAAGTTCAACAAACAAAGCTTTCTTTATTTCAGGTATTAAATTTGGCGCTTTGTTTTCCCGGTTGTGTGTGTCATCCACTGTTGTACTTTTGTAATATATTATTAATCGTATTTTATCTACATTTATTTGGAACGTAGTGTTGAGGCGCAAAAAGTTGATGAGGTATCTGTTGCTTTCGTTTTATCGTCCTCCTATTTTCTTTGTGATCAACGAGATTTTTTGAGGCAGAGACACCATGGTGTTTGTCCTTAAACTCTGATGTTATCAGACTTGGTCGCACGTACACCTAAAAACTAATCTGAAGGACGTAAGTCACAGCCATTACAACGCATGATCATCAACACAAAGACATTATTAAGATTATCGCCGCTTTTATCGGGAGGAAAACTTCTGATAAAGTGGCGATAAAGGGCTTGATAATAGGCCCTTGTGAATTCCCATAACAGCCCAAGTAATTTCCAAGGCCCTATTATCAAGCCCATTATCGCCGTTTTATCAGAATCTTTCCTGCCGATAAAAGTGGCGATAATGTATCGCGTTTTGTTGATAATATGCCACTTCGTTTCATGCCCTGCATCGCATTTTGCGATGCAGGGCGCAGGATACGAAATTCATTTTATAAATTGTCACCTTTGGAAGACACAAAAAATCACAGTTACTAGATATATTTTACAACACAAAATAATTTGTAAAACATTTTATTTGCCTTTTTTGCTGTTCTCAGAATATATTGAATTTCACTACAAACAGTGGGTTCAATAGTACTCATCACATAACAGCGGGCAAAAAAAAGACAATCCATAAGGATATCTTTCAAAAAAACTGTCAATATTCTCAATAAAAATATAAAAAATAGAAATAAAACATATCTTGAATGTTTTTTTCTAAGAGCAATTTCTTACCTAAATATAACATATCTCAAACAATCATAAAATAACACTACATTCTGATTAATTTTCTTACACTGTAAATAATGTTACTTACAAATAGATGCTGACAAAATACACAGCAAAAAGTCCTTAATGGTTTTGCACACTTTTCCTTACGGCCAAATAGTATGCATCAAGTCCTTTGTTTGGAAGTTGTTACATAGTAATCCTAAACGTCCGCCTCCCAGCCTTCGGATCCAAATCCTCCGACATCATCTACGGGTCCCCCTGGACTCATCCATCAGTCCGAAGTTGTTCAACATCTACATGGTCACCCTAACACAAGTAGCCACCATCACAACTTCAACAACATCTCCTACATAAAGAACACCCAGCTCATTCTCTTCCTCACAAAGAAGCCACATACCATTAAAAGCAACCTCCATGACACAATGAAGGAAGTCACTAACTACATAAAGAGCAGCACTGTAAATACAAACTGGCAGAAGATGAAGGTACTCACACTCAGACCCATTCCATCAGCCTCAGACAACTTCTGTCTGCTTCCTGACTACAGTGTGAAGAGTACAAACACCTGCCAACCATGTGCACAACATAGGATTCAACCTCAACTGCTCCCTCTCCATGTGTAAGCAAGTCTACACCGTGTCCTTGTACTGCTATAACACCCGCCACATGCTCCGCCAAATTTACAAGAGGATCATAACCAAAAGAAGAAGAACAGAGACACAAGCCTTCATCAGCAGCAGACTAGATTGTGGTTAAACACTCTACACATGAATTCTAGCCAAACACCTACAACAACTACAACAAAACCAAAAGACCACTATGTGACTGATCATCAATGTCCCTGGCTGCACTCACATCACCCACCACCTGATACACCTACACTGCCTCAATATCAACAAAACGATCATCTTCAAGCTCCTAACCCTCACTTATAAAATACTCTACAACACCATACTAATATACCTTAACAGCAGTAATCCTAAAGGGCAAATTTTGATCTTACAATTTGGTCTTTAAAAATATTAGGTAAGAATTTGGTAACTCTTTGGGCAAACGTTGCTTAAAAACTAATTGCGTATCATTACACTGTATCCAACCTTTCAGACATTTTAAATAAACAATGTAATGTCCAGATGTGGTAGAAGGTCCATCATGAAAAATAATAGCAACAGCTTTAAAAGTTCTTCCTGATATTGAACATTGACCACCTACAAAATTTGTATTTAAAGTTTTCAATTTTGTTCTATCAGTTCTACAACGTTGCAGCATTAAAACAACATACTGTCCATATCTTTGTATAAATAATGTTGATGACATTTCTGATTTACATTGGCTACACTCCATGTTTTGACTTGCTCCTCTAATTAGATTGTTAAAAGACACTGATTCACAGTCAGGTAAAGTCAAATATGTGAATCTCTCAGTGTCTATGTCAGTGCTACATGTAAACAAACAATTTCAACAGTCATGATGCCATTCATAGGAAAGGCCAAAAAGGTTTTCAACTTTCTATACCTTCATCTTCCAGTACACCAAGCATAAACATTAAAAATTCCTGACAATCTTGCTGAATATTCTGTGTAAATTGAGCAGAACCTGAACAGATGTCCAAAACAATTCGAATATCGGAAACACTTTGTATTTTACTTTTATCACTAGTACATTTCTCATAAACAGAATTCAACAATGAACATAATCTTTTGTCTCGATTTTCTACAATTTGCTGTTAGAAACTTTGGAGAAAAAAAACAACATTAACAACTACATTAGCATAGCAGTTGACACCAGAACTATTTTCAAACGATAACCAACATTCTCTTCAACACTGTCCTTTGTCTTTTTGCTTGGAGGCGCAACTTCATTTTGTTTTTTTTCTTTCTCTACAGTTTCAGAACAGATATTCTCAAGTCTTCTTTTTCTACCTAACACACGCTTTTCAATCATTGGATATTGACCTAAATTGGGTGCATATTCTCTTCTTTTTTTTTAGAACAGATTTTATGGACAGAGCTCTGTATCCCAGAGGGATCTGCACTCCAAATGCATACATATACATCGCCATATCCATCTTTTAATAGTATTCATTTGTAGCCAGTAACAACCAAAACCATGGAAACACCCCACCTTCCAGCCCCCATCTCCCCCCCAATACCCTCACCACCCCGATCCCTCCCCAACCCACACGCACAGTTACGAATTTTTCAGCAATCAATGCACACACTACCTTCACCCCAAAACACTCAAACATCTAGTATTGGATCCTGTTCTGGAGGAGGCTCGAACCATAGGCCCCTGAAATTGGACCAGCGCTTCCAAATTTTATAATGTTTACGCGGACATCCCCTGGCCAAAAATATGGGCTTCTCCATCCCCATACAAAAGTCCAGACCCCTCTTCCACGCCACCACCGTCGAGGCCCTTGGGTCCTTCCATGCCCTGGCTATGTCCCTTTTTGCCACCGTGAGTCCCAGCAGCAGTAGATGTCTCTTGTAGGAGTTACCCCCCACTCCCTCCATCACATGTAGCAGGCCTAATTGCAGTGTCCGTGGGAGCACCCATCCCAGGGCCTCATCAAGACTACTCCATACCCCAATCCAGAACCTGCTCAAGTGGCCACAGCTCCACACGGGTGGAGGGATGTTCCTATTACCTCAACATCATCTCCTACGCCGACAACACCCAGCTGATCCTCTCCCTCACCAACGATCCCGCCACCGCCAGAACCAACCTACACGAAGGGATGATAGACGTAGCCGAGTGGATGATGAACAGCCGCCTGAAACTGAACTCAGATAAGACGGAAGTCCTCATCCTGGGACCCTCGCCCTCCGCCTGGGATGACTCCTGGTGGCCCCCTGCCCTGGGCAGCGCACCCAAACCCACAGACCACGCACGCAACCTGGACTCCTCCCTCTCCATGACCAGACAAGTCAACGCCGTCTACGCGTCGAGCTTCAACATCCTACGCATGCTACGTAAGATCTTCCGGTGGATCCCCACCGAAACCAGGAAGACGGTCACCCAGTCCCTTGTCACCAGCCCACTGGACTACGGCAACTCCCTCTACGCAGGAACCACAGCCAAACTTCACAAAAAGCTCCAGCGCATTCAGAACGCCTCAGCACGCCTCATCCTGGACATTCCCCGACACGGCCACATCTCCGAACACCTGAGAAACCTGCACTGGCTCCCTGTCAGCAAGAGAATCACATTCCGACTCCTCACCCACGCACACAAAGCTCTCCACAACCAAGGTCCAAGATACCTCAACGACCGCCTGACCTTCAACACTCCCGCCCGCCAGCTATGATCGACCAGCCACGCCCTCGTCGCTGTCCCCCGCATCCAACGAGCCACAACGGGAGGAAGATCCTTCTCCTACCTGGCTGCCAAGAAGTGGAACTCCCTCCCCATCCACCTCCGCCTGACCCAAGACCACCTCTCCTTCAGGAAGCAACTCAAGACCTAGCTGTTCGAGCAGTAGCGGACCCCCCTCCCCTTGATTTATTGATTAATTGATTGATTGATTGATTGATTGATTGAGTCAACACGGAATCTACCTGTTTGAACAACTGAGGAGGGACCGGGTATGGGTGATTTTGTAGTTGGTAAAGCAGCCGAGGTAAAGCCACCATTTTAAATATGGCCGACCCCCCGATGATGGTCAGAGGCATGCGGGACCATGTTTTAACATCCTCACATGTCCGCTCCCAGACCGTCGCCACATTTCGCTCCCATGCTACTATGGGGATCTCTGATATAAACACTCCCAGATATTTAAGGCCCCCAGCCGCCACTTGTAGCTTCGGGGGCCCAGTCCCCAACTGCCGGTCCGTCTCCCAGCACCCAGAGCGTTGATTTATGGGTGTTCATGTAGAGTCCTGTAGCCTTGCCAAATATCTGCAGAATGCACAGGATGCGGGTCCCCGACCTGTTAATGTTCGTTAAATAAAAAAAGACATCATCTGCGTCTAACGCTATTCTATCCGACGGGCAGTGTTCCTATTCAATCCCCCTCACCTGAGCATCCACGCGTACCCATGCTGCCATTGGCTTCATCGCCAGAGCAAATAAATATGGCGAGAGGGGGCAGCCCTGCCTGGTACCCCTCCCAATGGCAAAATTGGCAGACAAGACCCCTGCTATCCTGACCGAAGCTGTCAACTCAGTCTATAATAATTTCACGTAAGTCATGAAATTGGTGCCTAGGTTCTACCGGGGCAGGAGCGAGAACAAGTATGTCCAGCTCACTGAATCAAACGCCCTATCCATGTCAGATAAAAAGAAGGCCGCCTGCATACCCGTCGATCTCAACGCTGCCATCGCCACATGAGCTCTTCGGATATTATGACGTGTCTCCCTTTGGGGCATGAAACTGGCCTGGTCAGGGTGTATAAGTTCTGTGATACAGGGTAACAATCTATTTGCCAACGCCTTGGCCAACACCTTGGCCTCCACATTTAATAAAGAGATTGGGCGGTACAACGCATATTGCTCCGGTGGCCGTCCCGGTTTGTGGAACACCACCACTTCAGCATGCCTCCAGTCCGGGGGCAGGCATCCCCGCTCCCTAGCCTCTTCTACCACCGCCTTATAATGGACCCCGAATGGCAGATGACATTTTTTTTAAAATTCGCTAGGAAAGCCATTTTGGCCGGGGGCCTTGCCCGTATTCAATTCCCCTAGGGTAGTACCAAGCTCCTCATCCATCAATGGGAGTTCAAGACGGTCCCAAATGTCATCCGAAACTGCCTGCGGCAGAAGATCTGCTATAAACTTGTCTACCAGCTCCGCAGACATGCATTCTTTTGGAGCATAGAGATCAGCATGATAAGCTACAAAACCTTCTGTGAGCACCCACGGGTCTGTGACCTGGGAGCCTGCAGCATCCTGAATCTTAGGGAGAACCCGGGGTTGATAGATGCTCTGACACAGTCTATGTAGCATCGTCCCCTATTTATCTCCCCACTGGTAAACCCTACTACGAGTCGCCAACCACAGCTGCCTCGCCTCGTCCAGTAACAGAGACGCATAAGACTGCTGCGCCAGTAATATCTGCCCAACTAGCGGACCCTCACCCTCCGCACTGCTGCGGTGCTCCTGCTCCCAGATCTCTGCCTCTGCCTGATCTATGTCCGCCCTGCGCCTTCTCCTAGCTCCTGCGCACCAAGCTGTATCTATTCCCAGCAGTGTGGGCTTCATGGCCTCCCAGAACGTCGTCCTGTCTGCCACCGTCCCTATATTTTCTGAGAAATAATGTACTATCGCCTCAGTCATGTGCTTTTTGATAGTCCGCAAGCTGCAGATGCCACACCGAGAGACGCCAACGGAATGGCTGCCTCCTTCGATCCAGACTAATATCCACCATCGTTGAGGAGTGATCTGACAATCCGCGCGACAGAATGGCGGCTGCAACCACCCTACCTATTGCAGCCCCAAGGACAAAAATATAATTCAGCCTGGAAAATGACCCGTGCACCGCAGAAAGGAAGGAATATTCTCGCTGAGTGCCGTACATGTGTCTCCAGGTATCTATCCAGTTCAGGGTCCTAGTCATGTCACTCAATTTAGAAAAACTGGCTGCCACGCCCCCTCCCCCAGGTCGGTATCTATCTCAGGCATGATCCATAACGTCATTCCAGTCTCCACCCACCACTGCGAGTACATCTGGGATGTCCGCCCAAAGTGTAAAAACTTCTCAACGAGGGACCACTGAAGCGGGGGTGGGGCATACACGCATCCCAGCATGATGGGTACCTCCCCCAACTTGCCATGAATAAATAGATAGCGGCCCTGTGGATCTATCCAATGGGTGGAATGAACATATGGGACCCTACGGTGAATGAGGATAGCCACCCCTCTGGAACCCTTGGTAAATCCTGCGTGAAACACCTGCTAGTATCCAAAGCGCTGAAGGCATAATGTTTATTGCCCAGGAGATGTTTCTCTTGCAGTAGCACTATATCCACCCCTGCCCTCTGTGCCTGTCCCAAGACTGTCCCTTGCTTTATCTTATCCAGTTATCCTCTCACATTGCAGCTGAAGACTTTAACAGTGCCCCCTGGCTCGCTGGCCCTACCATCTGGACGCAGCATCAGTGTCCACCTGGATTAAAGAGCCATCGTGCGCGCCCTGAGGTTACCCACTCCACTTCCATTGTTGCGCTACCCCAACTGTGTGTCCCCTTCCCGAACCAAACCACAAACTCCCCTCCCTGCCCCCATCCCCCTCCCCATCCTACCCCATACCTAAAGAAACAATGAAGTACCTGTTGCGGTGTAGCTAGGCCTCCACCCCGAACATGAGGCCGAGAACCCTCCACACCAATGGATCCCCAGAAAACATCCCTACCCTTCATCAGTCTTCAACCACCAGCCCACTACTAGGGGGACCCCCCTGCCCATTGTACTGCCCTCCCCCTACCCCATAATTCCTTGATTCACCAACCATAATCTTAAGACACTTCAGGTTTGCTCCACTCCCACTCATTCAGAGGCCTATGAAGCCCAGGGGCATGGCACCCCGCACCAGCAGCAGCTAGAATACACTAGCAACATGTCCCACAAAATCCTCATGTGCCCTTTTTCTGGGTGCCAGCATCTGCCTTCTCCTTATCTAGAACATCGCCCGATGCAGACCGCCGCCTGGACCGGTACCTCCAGTCGTCTTTTGTCCGCGCCCCCGGGAAGATTGCGCCTGCAGCCCACTGCCAGCGGAGTCAAAGTTCAGTCCCGGTGGCGTATGTACTCTCACTGGCACTGTTTCATCCGTCCATTTGAACACCTCTTCAGGGGAGTCGAAGAATTGAGTGCGGGATTGGTAAACTACCCTAAGGCAAGCCGGGTACAGCAGGGCATATGGTATTTTCAAATCACGCAACTGGGCCTTTGCCGCCGTGAAAGACTGTTGTTGTTGTTGTACCATGCGAGTATAGTCTGGGAAAATCATGACACGATGATTATCGTATAGCAATGGCTCCTTCGCTCTGGCTTGCTGTAGGATGATATTCCTATCGTGATAGTTCAGTAGTTTGGCAATCACTGGCCGCGGCCGTGCCCCCACCAGCGTTTTTTGCATCAATGCCCGATGCGCTCGTTCGATTACAAAACATCATGAAAGGGAGTCGGGGGGAGCCAGCTCTCGATCCACTGCGCTAGAAAGCCCTCCATGTTGCCCTTGTCTCAGCCCTCCGGACGTCCAACAAAACGGAGGTTGTTGCGCCTGGCGCGCCCCTCCGCATCCTCCACTCGGAGCGCCAGGCCTTTCTGAGCTGCCTCCATGCTGGCCACTTTGCGCTTGAGAGTAGCGATATCATCCTCCGTCCTGGAGATACGTGTCTCAGCCTCCGTAATGCGAGGGACGGCATTCCTCAGGTCTTGACGCAATAACATGATGTCGGATCCCACCGACCCGATCTTCACCTCTAACATGTCCCTTGACTGCGTGATGGCCGCCATGAGGGCCGCATTGTCAGACCCCGCATCATGATGTCCGCCCACGGCTCCCGCTCCTCCACTGGGCCCTGTATATTTGTCAATCAGACCTTGCTTAGGAGGACCACCCCCTCCTGCACCACGCGTCATGGCTCACTGAGTGTCACCTCCCGTAGACCCGTGAAAACTAGCCTCCAGAGCGTGACCAAAAGCGCCACCCAGAAACACACTGCGACCCAGCCTGGCTGCCGAAGCACCCCTCGAGTGTCACCTCCGCTAACTTGGACGCCCACCAGTGGCCCCCCACACTGTACTAAGAGTCCGCGGTGGCGGCGGGTCAGACCACCCCAGTTCACAGGCAGGGTTCTCCCAGATCACTCCCACAGGAACCCCACACACCTCCTTACTGTTCGCCCTAGCCGGACCAGCTACTGTAGGTGCCAGTCCTCAGCTAAGCTTAGCCGCAGGCTCCACACTCAGGGCAGCTCCTCCAAGGTAGTCCCCAGCTGCAGTTTCCAGTCCGCACCACTACTCCGTTCCTGTGGCCTGCACCTGGCCATTGGGCCACACTCGCCGCACCTCCTGTCAGCCCAGATCCGAAGCTGGCCCAGCCAAGTCCCGTCGGGCCGCCACCTCCGTGTCCCAGCACTAGGGGCCAGTACCTCGCACCCCTCACTGCCAGTATCTCTTTTGCAGCCGCCACTGGGGTCCCTGTGCACACTGTGCCTCATTCTCACCTGATAATGCAGGCTCCCTTGCTCCCGGCCACCAAATTGGGCCCTCAGACCCCCAAGCACATCAGGGCCTGCTGACCGGGCCCACTACTCAGGGCTCAGGGCTTGGGCGCGACGTTCTACCACTATCCTCCAGGCCAAGGGGGGGGGGGGCGGCGTATGGTTGCAGATGTCAGGTGTAACTCCGTGGGGCCCCCCCTCTTACTGCCGGAGGGGCGCCTCACCCCACCTCGCCATCTACTGCCACCGGGCCCACCGCCACCTCCGTCGACCCACTGTGAAGCGCCCGGGCCAAATCAGCACACCCTGGGGCACACTCCAAGATGTAGGCCCGGCTTCTCCCCCTGGGCTAGTCCTCTCTGCCACCACCAGGCACCAGTCCGGCAGTCCAGCTGCAGGCCCAGCACTCCTCCTGCTGTCTAGCACCTTCACGGAACCAGACCGTGCCTCCCGACCCCAGCTATCACTGCTCCTTGTCCGGGGGCTGGGCCGCTCCTCCCTGCTGCCTCTGCTGCCGCCGCCGCGAGGACACTCGAAACTCGAGGTCCCCGACTTCACTCGCATTACAGGCCTCAAGCCCCCGGGCCACATTCACGGATAACCAGGCCGCCATTGCTGCCAAAACTACGCGTGGGGCTTCTCATCAGAGTCCGACGACGGATTCTCCCCTTTGTGTCGTTGCTAGGTGAGAGGAGGCAGGATTATGTGTCGGATATTGGGATGGTGGGATGGAGCTCTTCTAAGATGCGTCTGCCATGTTCGGCTCCTAGGCCACACCCCTGAATATTCTCTTCTCAACCTATTATACTCTTTCACACAGTTTGTATCTGCAGAAACTTTTGTCTCATCAAAATCAATCAAGTACAATCCAGATAAAGTTTTGACTCGAGGCAAAGCAACATATGCCATACCTTCTTTAAACACGGTACTTCCAATATTTACTAAAGCACAATCTACACTTAATCCTTGAGATTTATGAATTGTCACCTCATATGCCAAACAAACAGGAAACTGTTTTATGCAGATGTACTCATCTTTTACAAGCAAAAAACGAGCTGCACAATGACTAACTTGTTGTACTTCAGAAATTTCATCAAATTTGATTTTCAAAAATTCCATGCCAGCTCTGTTTACATAATTAACAAAATCAACAATTTTACCCACTGCTCCATTTACTAAACCTTTTTGCACATTCAAATTACGTCGCAAAATTACCCTGCAATTTACACATGCATACAAATCCTTTTCTAAACCAGCAGTTTTACTTATTGATTTCTCTAAAGAATCCAATTTCCTCTTCAAGTTTTCACTCAAAATAATACTGATTCATTCATGTCCTATTTTATCAATTGCTTCCAATTTTATAATTTCTTTATTTTCCAACTTTAACATTTCATCATTGAATATAGAACATTCACGCAGTGTTGGCATTAAGCAGATTATAGATTTCTTTTCTGCAATTCTCATGTATATTTTCTCTGGGACAATATTTGCATTTGGAAACAAATTGGAAAGTAATCGTGTCTGTAAAGCTTATTTGCCATATTCGGTCAATTTTCCAATTCTTATATCTTGAAGAATAGATCCATAATCAACATCATTTGCTTGTCGCATATTTGTAGTAAGTTCCTTATACTGAAAATATGACCAAAAGTTTACATTGCCAATACTCCCCAAAGACTTTCTAGTATCTTCATGTACCAGTGTTTTAAAGACTGGCTGTCCTTTTACAGGAGTAAGTTGTAGAAATCTCCAAAAACTATGACGTGATTTCCTCCGAATAATACGTCATACTCTGTTTTAGGAATTTTCTGCATTCTTAAATGCACAAAGGTAAGCATTAAGTTTGAGACCATGGTTACCTCATCAATAATGAGAAGCGTCATTTTCTTCAACACTTTTGAAACTTCATAAGAAGCTTCTCCAGATAGCTTGTGGTATTGTAATTTGTTGTCATGCTCTACTGGTAGCATTAATAAATGATGTAAAGTAATTCCTTTAATATTGTGTGCCGCCAACCCAGTTGGAGTAGTGACAAAACAAGACAAATGCGAGTCAGTTCTTTTCTGTAGAAAACTTGTGATTACTTTAATTAAAAAAACGATTTCCTGTTCCCGCTTGTCCACTCACATACATACGGATAGGTTCAAATGATGAGCAAGAGCACTCTTTCTTCTCATGAAGAAATCCATGGTCAATCTGTTGTCTCACTTGCTCATATATTTCTTTCTGCTCAAGATTTGGTTGTTGTTCCAAGTTTCCTAAGTTTGTTAGATGTTCTTGCCATTGATGCATTACTGTTTCCACCTCTTCCATAGCAGTTGCTTCTTCATTTAGAACAATTGATTCTCCCAGTGGGTCCTGACTCAACGGAGCAGAAGTTTGACTGTTTTGAGAACTGTCTCTAGCAATATCAGCTGCAATTGTAGTTTCTTGTTCAATTTCGTCATTCAACATTTTGACATAATTAGCAAAAAAAGGACATTTTATAGTACCTTTAGTTACATTGAAGGAATCTTCATAGCTGTCTAAATCTCCAAGTAATTCCAATTCTGAATGCCATGGCTTGAAAAGTTGCAAAAGAGCTAAATAGTAAAATTCTCTTTTGTCGGGTGTTGCGCAACTCAGTCTACGGTGATTAATCAAATGTCCTTTTCTTTGTTTCACCGGACATCCTTCAGAACCAATAACAGCATATATACCATTATTAATGTTTTCGGTAATATTCAGTTTAAAAATATAGTTTTGCAGCGCTTCATAAAGACAAATGTTCTCAAGAGGATGACTTCTATTTGGATAATATGGATCCAACATATTGTTTTCACAATATCAGTACTTTCCTGTTTTTTTTCAGTTAAATATTCAATTTCTTTTACAGATTTCAAAACTCGGTTTCCTGTTGCAGCAAGACCTAGACTCCCCCAAATGATTCTTCTAGATTTGGAGTATAGACTTGCAGATGATAAGCGATTCGAGCATCCATACGCTCCAATTTCTCGATGAGATAACATCTTCAAACTGTAACTGTATAATTTCTTACTTAGACTCTTCTCATGGGAAATCTCTTCCCACATTTCTTTCAATTCCGTCTTTTCTGACTTTGTTATGTACGATTTCACATATCGAGCAACAGCAATGGAATTGTCTGCAACATATTGAATATCCCTATTAGCATTCCACATGGACAAAATGACTGTGTTGTAGTCTTTTATGTATTTTGACTCTTCATTTCTTCTTAAGTTGTAGGTATTTTTTGGAGACTTTCTTGTGATATTATGTCGCAAAGATGACATAAAACTGTTCCCTCTTCCTTTCGATATTACAGGTCGAGGAAATGCAAAACGGCATTTGCTGTAGAATATGTCCTTGGATTTGGAATTTCGACGACAGTATTTGTCACAACGATGGCTTTGGAATCGTAAGACTTGTTGTCTTAAGTCCTTTTCTCGTGTACCTTTGGGTACTTCACATGTAGCATATTCTTCAATAAAAGACAACACAGTATCATCTGAGTCTGTTCCAAATTTGGAAGCATCTTTGATCCATAATAGCATATGTATAGGAGGAGCACCTCTCACTTGATACTCCTTTCGCCAAAAGAAACCCATAACCTCTGCAAAAGGAGGATTTTTTTTATTGGTGATAATAGACATCATAGCTTCCAATCTATGATTGAAATACCTACATACATTAACAGGATCGAAAAAGCACAATTCTCCAGGTGTCTTGTATTCGATATTTGGTATATTTGGATTTGCCTCTCGAAGAAATTGAAGTAAATCATCCCAAGCATATTCAGCACAGCTTAGAGTAAGGAACCATGTAGGAGTTCCTAAGTTCCCTAGCATAAATTTAAATTCTCCATGACAACGGTACCAGTACTCATTAGTACCACGCTGACATGCCATCAGATTAATCAGCTGAGTTTCCAAAGCATTATCTTTCTGCTGTACTTTATCCATGAATTCCTTTGCCGAAACATTTTACAGATGTACACCTGTTTTCAATATGTGGTTTACTGCATATGAAAGTCCAGACAAATCACTCTCAAACAAAAGATGAAACAAATATGGAATACATTGTCGAAATCTTGCATCTTCTGCATATAATCTTGATGTCCGATATTCAGATGCAGGAATCTGCACAGGTCGTTCATCATATTGTCCTCCTTTTCCTGTAGGAAACAACTGAGGAAAACACCGAGCTTCCAAGTTTTTTTATCCCATACACTAATGGGACTTCCTTTTGCTACTTTCATTTGAAATAACTCTATAGCATTCCCCATCATTTCTTTGGAATGTAATGGATGAACACTGTAATGTTCGTAGATTTCTTCAGTTCTGAACACATCCACTTTTTCAATTTGTCCAGATGGCAAGTCAGTATCTTCTTGTACAGTTATTTCTTTTTCTCCCACACACACATTTTTGTAAAATTGATTATTTTTTACCAGATACAATGTTGCCTTTTTCACTTTCCTAACATCCACTAATTCTTGCCAGATTTTCTTACTCTAAGTAGGAACGGCATTAACAAGAATAACTAAAGGTTCATCCTCTACATTTTCTACACCAATAATTTCAATATTTTTCTTTAAATCTAGAGGCAAATATACAACTCTTCCCTTTAATCCTCTTTGTAAATCAGAAGGAGGCAATTTTCCTGTCTTAGGCTCCATACGAACAATAGCCTGGATGCACACATTGAATAAGAATAGACTCATAGGTATTTAAATCCATCAGTTCTGAAGGAATATTTACCAACTCAAGATCATTATGCAGAGCTCTAGCAGGCAATTTGTTCTCTTCTATTTTGTTATAACAATATTTACAAATACGCTGATCAGAACCCATATCAAAACAATTTTCTACCAACAAATCAGTTGCAAAATCCTTCCACTCATTCATATTTTCCTTTTCACTTTTTAAATACAGTCCTGGTCTGCTTTTTATAATTAATTTGTCAACAACAGATACAAGAATAATTTGGCCTTTCACCAGAAATCACCTTAAACTGTATAATTTCTTGCTCAAAATTTTCTACACTGCACTGTCCTACATTCTCTTCCTCATTTTCTTCTATTAATCTCTCACTTTCTGCACTGTCTTCCTGAGGAACAAAGTAACTAATCTCAATTTCATCACAAACATTTGTTACATCTGATACAGATCCATGCAAAAGAGCACTGTTCAACTTTTTTAACATTAGTGCTGGACTTTTCGCGTAATACAATGTTCTGACTAATATCCTCATCTGAGTATGATGAACTGCTAACATCCTGAAATGGTGGAAAACACTTCGACATACTTTTTTAGAAACACAAGGCAGAGAATGACCTTGCAAACCAGTATTTTCTCTCACTCTGCAAGGGTCTAGTCCTTGTAACATCTTAATCTTTTGATTAACACTTTTCTTGGTATAATTACGTAAGAAATTGCATAAAAAATCAATAGATTCTTGCCGCACACTGCAAATACTACTACAATTCCAAGTGTACACTGGAGCTTTAGGACGACTCCCTAAAACTTTATCAGCTAACACCTCTTCTGCATTTCTAGGAACAATTTTCTCGTTCTCAATAGGACAACCATTTCTAACCTCATAAGCACGACCACTGGTGTCAACTGCATGCAACAAATCATTACTCTGAAGATAACTTTCTTCTTTAAAAAAAGGCTCAGAACTTGAACTATGTTTCCATTCACCCAAAAAAACCTCACAAAAAATACTTCTGTTAATTAGTTTTCTCCACTTACTTTTGGACTTCATTAAATGGATTCGCTTATCTAGTGATCTAACTCTATTGATTACTAAAATAAAGAGTTTTCTTTTTAATTCCAAAGCTTTCTCAACTACATTTTTAGAGCTTTCTTCTTCTTATAAAATAGTTTTTTTCTTATATACCTTAATTTCTTTAATTAAATTTGATACCAATCTATTATAAAACATTTTTTTCCTAATTTCCATGAATTGCTTTTTTCTCCTTGTACTATACACAGTTTTGTGTGCACTTGATTTTCCATTATTCTTTTCTTTATTAGTCAGTTTTTTTCGTTGCTGATACACTGATACACTGAAGACATTTTTCTGTTTCTGAGCACTACTCTTAGTCTTTAGTATTTTTCTCAAAAAAGTGTTCCTGATCTCACAAGGACTTTTGTTTCTGTTCGTTAAGACATCTCTCTTCATGTAAATCTTCTTTGTGAGTTCTGTTCAAATACACACTTTTCTTTCGTTGCTTTCTCTTTTGGTCCTTTTTTGGCATGATGCAGTATTTTTAGTATCGATAAACACAACCTATAATAAGAAAATATATTTAACATTACAAAAAAAAAATATCAAATATTCTATTATATTACTTACAAGAACAGAGGGAGGAGTATGAGGACAAACCTCGGAGTATAAAAATAAGAGGACTTACAGCAAAAGAACAAGGAGTATGAAGCAAGGAAAATTTAATAAAAAACAAGAGTATAAATAGACAGTACAATATAACGGAATACAGAAACAGCTGCGGCCCGTGGAGGGTGTTGCGATGGGGCAGGCAGGTGGGGTGGAGATAGGGCAGGATGAGGAGTGATAAACAACGGAATCTGGGGGCATATTTCCAGCAAGTAGCAATATTTATCGCTAAATAGGGTTAGCGGCAATTTTTTTATTGCTCCCTATCGCTGGATATGTTAGCGGAGAAAACACGCTGTTAGCAACGTTTTTCTCCATTGTGCTAAAATATCCAGCGATAATGGCGAAATGCGTGAATATCGTTGATAATACAGCAATATTCACGCATTAGAGACAAAATGGTCTTAGCCATGTTATCCACCTCCCATTGGAAAACATAGCTAAGAACTGGTCTGGGCAGGTGTTAGTATTTGGAGATATTTGCGCTTAGCCTGCCATGCTAATAGGCGATAGCGATGTTAGCAAATACTTTTAGTCAATAAATGGTTGGGTACTCCCACTTTGCACGTCATTAGCGATAAACATCGCTGACATGCAAAGCGGGTCCCAAACTGCTTGCTATCGTCTAAAAGTTGTTGCTAACATCAGTTAGCGACAGGTTGCTAATAGGGCGATAGAATTATCGCCGCTTAGCGGCCGAAAACGGACGCTAAATCGGTGATAATTGGCTATCGCCCCCTTGGTAATATGCCCCTTGGATCATTGCAGGTAAGTAAACAATTAAATTAATAAAAAAAATTCGGACCATATTATCAATAAAAGTCGATAGATTATTGTCGTTTTCATCGGCAGGAAAATTCCGGCTTGCTTAAATCCAGTGGCAAAGTGAGCAAGGGACTCACGTCTGAGCATACCCTGCCACACTTATGACGGCCAAAAGCTCACTTTGCCACTGGATTCAAGCAAGCTGGGCTGAAGATGGCTGGAATGCCAGAAACCGGTTTTCGGAAGCTTGTTTCCGGTCCTGGGAAGACATGGCATGGCAGTTCGGGCTGGACTGTTCCCATGAGGCACAGGGTCAGACTGATTTGCATATAGCCATGTCTGAACTGGGGTGGCAGAGTGGGCTAAAGAACGGTGATGGATTAAACCCAGATCTTCTGACTGGGTGTGAGTGTTTGATTGATTCAGATGCTCCGTCCATCACCACCCCCTTTTGTACCGCTTTTGGCCGCCATATGTGTGGCAGGGTATGCTCAGACGCGAGTCCCTTACTCACTTTGCCACTGGATTCAAGCAAGCCGGACTGAAGACGGCTGGAATGCCAGAAACCGGTCCTCGGAAGCTTGTTTCCGGTCCAGGGAAGACATGGCTTGGCAGTTCGGGCTGGACTGTTCCCATGAGGCACAGGGTCAGACTGATTTGCATATAGCCATGTCTGAACTAGGGTGGCAGAGTGAGCTAAAGAACGGTGATGGATTAAACCCAGATCTTTTGACTGGGTGTGAGTGTTTGATTGATTCAGATGCTCTGTCCATCACCACCCCCTTTTATACCGCTTTTGGCCGCCATAAGTGTGACAGGGTATGCTCAGACAAGAGTCCCTTGCTCACTTTGCCACTGGATTCAAGCAAACCGTGCTGAAGACGGCTGGAATGCCAGAAACTGGTTCTCGGAAGCTTGTTTCCGGTCCAGGGAAGACATGGCTTGGCAGTTCGGGCTGGACTGTTCCCAGGAGGCACAGGGTCAGACTGATTTGCATATAGGCATGTCTGAACTGGGGTGGCAGAGTGGGCTAAAGAACGGTGATGGATTAAATCCAGATCTTTTTACTGGGTGAGAGTGTCTGATTGATTCAGATGCTCCATCCATCACCACCCCCTTTTGTACCGCTTTTGACCACCATATGTGTGGCAGGGTATGCTCAGACGTGAGTCCCTTGCTCACTTTGCCACTGGATTCAAGCAAGCCGGGCTGAAGACGGCTGGAATGCCACAAACCGTTCCTCGGAAGCTTGTTTCCGGTCCAGGGAAGACATGGCTTGGCAGTTCGGGCTGGACTGTTCCCGTGAGGCACAGGGTCAGACTGATTTGCATATAGCCATGTCTGAACTGGGGTGGCAGACTGGGCTAAAGAATGGTGATGGATTAAACCCAGATGTTTTGACTGGGTGTGAGTGTTTGATTGATTCAGATGCTCCGTTCATCACTACCCCCATTTGTACCGCTTTTGGCCACCATAAATGTGGCAGGGTATGCTCAGACATGAGTCCCTTGCTCACTTTGCCACTGGATTCAAGCAAGCCGAGCTGAAGACGGCTGGAATGCCAGAAATTGGTCCTCAGAAGCTTGCTTCCGGTCCAGGGAAGACATGGCTTGGCAGTTCGGGCTTCACTGTTCCCATGAGGCACAGGGTCAGACTGATTTGCATATAGCCATGTCTGAAGTGGGGTGGTAGAGTGGGCTAAAGAACGGTGATGGATTAAACCCAGATCTTTTGACTGGGTGTGAATGTTTGATTGATTCAGATGCTCTGTCCATCACCACCCCCTTTTGTAACACTCGAACTTGGGCTTCTATAGCAATTTACAAGAAGCTATTATTAAGCCCATTTGCGCCGTTTTATCAGAAGTTTCCTGTCCATAAAACGTCAATAATTTTATAACTGGTCCTTAATAATATGCCCGTTGGTGCCATATTATCAGTAAAGGGTGATACATTATCGCCGCTTTTACCGGCAGGAAACTACCACTAAAGCGGCGATAATGGTCTCGATAATATATCCTTGTGAATTTCCATAGAGGCCCAGGTTAACACCATAACCTGGGCTTCTATGGGAATTCATAAGGATATATTATCAAGAGCATTATCCTGCAGTTTCCTGTCAATAAAAGCGGCGATAATGTATTGTCCTTTTTGATAATACTGCCCATAATCCCTTAATATACAGAGGAACAAAATGATATTAAAGAAAAAAACATGACAGCATGCATTATAGCAAAACACATTTACTACTATAAAACATTTAACAATGGATGAATATAGGAGCATATTATCAATACAGGCGATAACATTATCAACACTTTATCAGCAGTTTCCAGCCTATAAAGTGGCGATAATTGTGTTGCTGAGTCTTGATAATATACCTCATAATTCGTTAATATACAAAGATACACTGCACAGACGCACACCCATACAACTTTTCAACTCACCTTTCAAATTGAATTCTAGAATAACAAGAATACCACTCACACAGTGGATATTCTTCTACAAAATCTCTAGAGGACAGTGTTTGCAGCACAACCATCAAATTGAACATTTTCCCTCTCATTTTACGCATACATACATGTAAATAACCAATTAAAATCTTGTTCACATTAATTCAAAAGAAAACACACATTTATATTGGTTTAACATTCCAAAGCTTTCGAACTAATAGAACTTTCAACCCTTCCCCCATTCCAGATTCTGCCAGTTACCATAGAAACACTTCAGGGAACACCTAACTCAGCACACAGGTGAAACGTTCATCATACATTGTTGCAAATTAAAACAGCAAGTTTGCTCGACTGGGAAATATACCAGCTTATCTAATGTAACGTTATTTTTTATCTCTTTTTCTTAACCAATAAAAATAAGGCTTTTAAAAAACAGAAACATGGAACCCAGTTTTTGGTAAAATGTTGTCAAACGACCAATGATTTCTTTTCTTTTTTTGAAAAATGCATGTTGTCCACCATTTTCGAAAAATCTTACTTTTGAAATCAGCATTTCATTTACAGACGCCATCAGAGTGCATCCAGACCTCTCTTCAAAATGCTTGCAGTGTGAATTGTGGGACACAGCTATATTTTCTGGAGTCAAAGGTACGCACAACAGAAAAGAATTCACAAGGACCTAGGTTTATCAAATGTAGATATTAAATGGATTGGACAGAGAGGATTAAAGTTGTACCAATTGATGCCATTGGTGAAATCCTTTCTGCATCTCTAACACCCTGACCTCATAATTGTGCACTGTGGTGGCAATGACCTAGGCATTTTGACTGGGGTAGCTCTGGAAATGCTCATGAAGGATACCTTTTCCCAATTGATGACACTGTTCCTGAAAACTGTCATTGTATATTCTAATATATGCCAAAAGCAGAGATGGAAGCGGTTCAACCATTATTGTCCACAGTTTGAAAAAGCTAGGAAACATGCGAATATATCTGTTTCTGCCTTTTCTCTGAGACTACTGAATGGGGTCCATTTACAACAATAAAATGCGTTTCAATATGCATGGCATCTATAGGAGAGATGGTGTACATTTTACAGATGAGGGGAACAGAGTGTTCCTCATAAACTTAAGACTCTGCATCGGTACTTACTTGGAGGTACTAAAATCTCACAAAAAACACAACAGCTCTTTTTAGAGCCACGCAACACATAAACAAATACACTTCATAAATATCTAAAATTATTTTTAGTTTTCTTGCTTTCGTACGCTTACGTGACGACTTTCAACATTACTGCTGTACGTCGTCCATACGTGGTTGGTACACATACAATAAATCTACCACCCCCTGAGTAACACTATAGGTTCAGAGTGTTTCTATCGTGCCCCCTTTCCTTATTTGTCAACTTTGTTTTACTGTTTCTTTGTGACTCGGCTTCCGTGACAAATAAGATGGCTTGCAACTCTTCCTGGTTTGGGGTATTGACAGCCAATCAGCATGCAGCTCCTGCTCGTAATTGTTCATATTTCTGGAAGCGTACGCTGCGATTTGTCTTAAAAGAAATAAAACAAAAATAGAGTATAAACATACATGTACGACCCCCTAACCACATGTGGTCATGACCACGAAGCCATTAGCATGCATTTCGGGTCATATTATCAACAAAACGAGAAGGATTATCGCCGCTTTATTGGCACTTTCCTGCTGATAAAAGAGGGGATAATGTGGCGCCTTTTGTTGATATCGCGTTTTGTTGATAAAATGGCCCGAAATTCGTTTTATTGATGTAATTGTTTAGTTACCTGCAATTATGCAGATTCCGTTGTTTATCACCCCTCCCCCTCCCACACCCGTCCTGCCTGCCCCATCGCAAGTTCCTACACGGGCTGCGGCTGAAAGACGCGGTTGCAATCTAGTCATTTACCACAGAGATGTGGGGAATCATTGGTGAGGTGCGTGCTCACTAACCAGTGCGCATTTCACCGAAGATGTTCCGGAGTTCAGACCCGTTTTCAATTGCTCCTTAGACATTCCTGAAGAGAAATTGAAAATATTTCTGTGAGAGTTAAAGAACGTTGTTTGACAAGTTAGTTAGTAAGTAAACTTACCTGACATTATAGACAGTATTGAATGTACTCAGTCAAAGTATTTTCTCTAACTTAAAACAAGAAACAATAAAATTTGTGTAAGGAAGGTCTTAAGGGAAAAGAATACATTGAGTTAGGAATAGTAGGAAGACTTTTGAATTAAGAAGGAACATGGATGAAAAACATAAGATATTGAAGGATTGAGAGAATAGATAACGAGCAAATGCATAAAGAAAAGTTAGTAGAAGAACACAAGCAAATTAATATCATAAAAATTAGACAATAAACTGAGAGGTCTAGGTTAATGAATGCTACGTAATTATAGTTGTATAATTTTGCAAAGGGCTAAATCTCTACTAATAGAATGTTATTAGATAATAGTATTTATACAGTATTTTTTGTAGGCCAAAATAGGTGAAAACGGTAGTTTTGTATTATATATTACGAAAAGTGATAAAATGAACTGTTTATATTTTTATACAAGGAGCAAGAACATAAAGGAAAAATGATGGAAAGTGAACAGTCTCATACTCAGGATATTTTGGATATTACTTTGAGTATAATTAAAGAACTAATTGTATCTGTCACAGGCAATGAGAGTGAAGAAGGAGAAATGAGTGCTGCAGACATGAATTGTGATTTTGAAGATGAAAGCTTTGATGCAGATTTTCTGGAAGTTTTAAATTATATTGACATGTTAGTACAAATTAAATCAGAACCTGCTGATGAGGAAATCGATATCTGACGAAGTTGCATTGGAATGTCTGTTAAATTATGAGCTGTTACAAGAATACATTTATAGTTGAAAAATAATAAAGGTTTGAGCACTATCTACTAATATATTTATTGTACTTAAAGTGAGGCAGTTATAGATTCAGTTATATATTCTTTAAATGTTAGTATTGATTTAAAATATGCAAAGTGGGTTTGAGGGTATCGATTGCTTAAAATCCGTATTGAGTATACAGAAGTCTTGTAAGCAGCTGCAAACTTGTGTTCTAGGCTTTCAATTGCCCAGTCTGTAACCTTAGACTTCCTGCAAACACTGTGACACTGCTGTTTTAGTATTGTAGTGAGCCAGTCAGCAGTATGTTCTTTTTCATTGTACCGTGGTAAAACTGAACCTGTAATTAGTGAGGAACTTTTTTTGCAGAAGTGTAATGATCTAGTCAGTAATTAGATACTCATGGATTAAAAGAGGTCTTAGTGCATAGGCTGTTTCAAACATTTATGGACTGTGAATGCACTGTTCTATGCACCAGCAAACTTATGTTTTATAGTTCAATTCCTCAATTTGTATCCTAATACTTCAAGCAAACATTCTCACACGACTGTTTCAATATTGTAGTGAGCTATTCAGCAGTATTTGTTTATCTATATACTATGGTACAACTGAGGCTGTTATAAATTCAATCAGGTTCTTTCCTTGCAGTCTTATAACCATCCACTCACTATCTAAGTACTCATGCATTAAAATAGGCCTTAGGGCATAGACTGCTTCAAAACCCTTATAACGATGTATGCAGTCTTCTATGTACTTGCAAATTTGTGTTTTATACGTTCAATTTACTAGTTTGTATCATTACACTTCCAGCAAACACTTTGTCACTGTTGCTTTAGTTTTGAAGTCACTCATTCATCCATATGTAGTAATCCTATCACTACATTAAAACACTAATGGGCAGATATACAATAACTGGCATATCCCCAGGAATATGTCAGTTATTGAGCTACGTGACACCACCACCATGGATGCGCCGTATATACAATGTGGTGTACCATGGGATAAAAATGGCACATATATGTAATGTATCTGTGCTGTAAATGTGGTGCCTTGTTTGAGTTATGTTGCAAGTGCAACGCATCTCCAGCAATGCTCTGGGGGCCCTATTCTGTGACTGCTGTGTCAATCCTTATGCCTGCTTTAAGGTAGTGTAGGGTTTCGACACAGCATGAGCCCAAAAGTGACGAAGTGGAGTTTTGTAGATTTCAGTCAGCCACTTTTAGGAGGTGTTCCTGTGCCGGAATGCCCACCCCCATATAGGAATGTCTCTTTCTGGTACCTGGATTTACAATGTGATGCACCTTCCAGATACGTCACTTTCTAAATACCACATACCATGGCGCATCTTTTGCACCATCAGAAAAGTGATGGAACGGAGGTGTAAAAGAGGAACAAGGGTGTTGTAAATCTGCCTCTAACAAACACTTACAAATTCACCGAGGCAGTTTCACTAGTAGTGTATTTTTACTTTTTTTTATTATTTTACATTAAAAATATGAAATGTAACTTTAAAAATAAAATAAATATAAGTATTTATAATAAAAAATTTGGAAATTACTATAAAAAGAAAGAACTATATTAATTAATACATTTTAAAATTATCATTTACAAAACCTTGGAAATTCACTGAAAAAAACAGGTTTCAGGCACGTTATAGTTAGGACTTAGGCCTAGATGTAGGTAGAAAAGATTTACCGAATTTAAATTACCGAATTTTACCGATTCGGTAATTTAAATTCGGTAAATCTATGGGTCCGATATGTAGGTATTCCAGATGTGCTGGAATACCGAATCGGATGAATTCGGTATTTACCGATTCCGTAAATACCGAATCGGTAATGCCCATTCATTCCTATGGGCTTTGAAGCCCATAGGAATGAATGGGCATTACCGATTCGGTATTTACCGAATCGGTAAATACCGAATTCACAAGGGTGCAGGGGGTGTCACTTTGACACCCCCTGGCACCCCCAAAACAGGCTTGGGTGCCATGTGGCAGGCATACATGCCCTAAGGGCAGGTCTGCCTGTCACATGGCTAGGTGTGCATGCACACATGTGCATGCACACCTGAAATCGGTATTTTACCACACAATAGGATTGTGAGGTAAAATACCGATTTTGTAGGTCCTTTGGGACTCAGAAGAGTCCCACCTACATGAAATTTACCGAATCGGTAGAAATACCGACTCGGTACTTTACAGATTCGATAACTTTACTGATTCGGTAAAGTTACCGAATCTGTAAAATACTGCCCCTACATGCCAATTCATGTATACCGCTCGGTAACGGCCGAAAATACCGATTTTCGGCCGTTACCGACCGACCTACATCTAGCCCCTAGCATTTAAAAAACCTTAGAAATTCACTGAAAAAAACATAGGTTTCACCTATGTTATAGTTAGCTGGACATTTCTCTCATACAAAACCATTGAAATTCTATGTTATAGTTAGTTCAGCTAACTATAACTTGCGTGCCCGCAATGCACTACTGATGATGCCACATATTACATCACTCATGACATGGTAAGTGACATCACTGATGACATCACTGATTACATCTCAAATTACATCCCTGACGACATCATCCAGTGAATACGTGTCTTTCTGAAAAATAAATATTTTTTATATATGTATATCTAAGGGTCGATGGAAGAATAAATGGGGAAATAGGTGTCTAAATGATTGATTTTTTTGTAAAATTGATTGTATAACTGACTTATTAAGTGTATCTTACTGAATACATGTATTAGTGAGAAATGTTTAAATATATAAATATCTGTATCAGTGTCTCAATGTCCAGCTAACTATAACATAGGTGAAACCTATGGTTTTTTCAGTGAATATACCTGTTTTTACAACAATTGAATGACGAGTATTGCACTCTGCTTATGACCGCTTTTTTAAAGAGCATATTAAAGAAAAGAAATGCAATAACTTTTTGTACATGGGGCAAAATGGTATATTCTGTTTTTAGACAAAAATGAAAATGATGACTTGTATTCTTATCATATAGGTTACTGCTGAACTGTAAAGGAAAATATGTATGTACTAGATTGCTTCTTTTTAAATTGTGGCTGTTATGATTTTATACTTCTCCAAAATCGAATAAAGCATATTTTGACTTTGACTTGACAGTGAATATATATATATATGTGGCGAGTCTCCCTTCCTTTTTAAAAGACACTACAGACTTCTTGACCAAGATTGGGAATGTTATTTGGTGCAATGATTATTTGTTTTTGATCCTAGACATCGAATCCCTCTACACCTCAATCAATCATCAGCATGGTGTAAACGCATGTCAGTATTACCTTAACACACGTGCCATCTGTTTCAGGGAACACAATTCCATGTTGATTGCGATGATCAAACTTTGCCTGACCTCCAATTATTTCCGCTTCAAAAATAACACTTACCAGCAATTGCGCGGTGTGGCTATGGGCTCGTGCTTTTCCCCCAGCTACTCATGTCTTCATGTGGGTTGGTGGGAGGAGCACGAGCTCAGGACCACACATGCACACTGGTCGCCATGTATCGCGCACTATTGGCGTTACATCGACGACATTTGCATCATCTGGAAGGGCACCCAAGATCAAGCCCTTTCATTCGTATCTGATTGCAATGCTAACACCTTAAATCTGAAATTCACTGCTAACCTTAGCAGTTCAGAAGCTGAATTTTTGGATGTACAGTTGTTCATCAGGGACAACACCCTCATGACCAAACTACATCGCAAGAGTACGGCGGGAAATTCCATCTTGCACGCACGTAGCTCCCATCCTGCTCATACCATCCGCAGTATCCCCTTTGGCGAATTTATTCGTATTCACAGAATCTGCAGCGACCCTGATTCCTTGGCAATGTGCCTCGAAGAATCTAAACAACGCTTCCTGCAAAGAGGGTACTCAAGAGCCATACTTGATCAAGCTTTAGCTAAAGCTTCATCATTAGACAGGGCCACATTACTTAAGCCCAGGGAGCCCCGTACTGCGAACACTAGTGACAACCAAGATGACTCCCAGCGTACTGTCAGGCTCATAACTACTTTTAGCTCACAGGAGCGCAAAATCAGGCGCATTATTGGCACGGAATGGCCTATCATTCTGACGGATCCCATTTTAGGTCCAATGCTAAGTGAAACACCTACCATCACGTTCCGGCGCGCGCCATCCATGCGTGATGCTCTTGATAGGATTGCACCTGAAAATCCTCCCAAACTTACTAAGACCACCAAAATGGGCTTTTTCAAATGCACCTCCTGCCGTGCTTGCAACTTTGCCATGAATGCCAGTCACTATATCACAGCATTCAGTAACACGCCTATTCCCATCAAGGAACACCTCACATGTAAATCTGAGTTTGTGGTTTATAAGCTCAGGTGTACGTGTGACTTGGAGTACATAGGCAGTACCAAGTTGCCTGTCCATCAAAGAATATTGCAGCACATAAGGGCCATTGTCAATAGTGACAGCAGTTACCCAGTGGCTAGGCATTTTGGAGCAGTCCATAACAAGAAACTTAAGGACCTACAATACACGGTCCTCTGTTCAGTGCCTCAACCCAGCCGGGGTGGGGACCGTGAAAAACTGCTCAGGCAGCGGGAATCCCAACTCATTCTGTCCCTCGACACCAAAGCCCCTAACGGTCTTAATTTGACTGAAGATCTGAAAAGTTTCCTGTAAAACACACTTTATACAGTCTTGGCGGTCTGGTCTCTGTAGAATTTTTGCTTTTTTCTCCTCTTGCTTAGTCTTGTTGTCATTTATTGTTTCTGGCGCATTGTGCCAGATGTTTAATATTGCGCTTACCCTTAAGTCATGTTTCTTGATCTATTTGTTTTGACTAGGATTTCTTGCCATTGTTTCATATGTATCTATGATGCCGCTGTATTTACTATGTGTTCTGTTGCTTTTCCCTTTTGACCTTTTAAGTTTTCACATTTGTGGTTGGGCTCTTGTATCTTTTGTTACTTTCTCACTTTTTTAATTCATTGTGTTTTCCTTATCCTTAGCGATTTGACTCACATGTTCCTTGTAGTATTTTTACTTGTGCCACTAGCATCTACTTTCTATCGTGATGACCTTTTCTCCGAATTTCAGAAATGTTGGCATTGTTGGATTTTTCAGGCACTATGTCTTGATTTTCTCTTGCGTTCTTCTACTCTGTGGTTGGCTGCTAACATTTCTGCGAAGCACAATGTAGGCACTATGTCGTGACACATGCTATGTTGCTTTCTCATTTATTTTCTTAGCCAGCTACTTTTTCTTACTTTTCTTGAACGCTCTTTCTGATCCATGTTAGTATTTTACAATATACTATTTTCAGATTGCTTTGATCACTGATTTAAATGTGTAATCATGCGTGGTACATACTGTTGTTCATGTGAAAATAACATGTTTTAAATTCAAACACTGTTGCTTTATTTTCTGTTTTACTTTTGGGCGTGTTTTCCCAATCAAGCCCCTCCCCACACCTTGTATATATTCCTTCACTTTTCTCTGAGTGCATTTGTGTGAACAAGCTCCCTAGTGGAGTGAAACGCGTTACTTCCTAATAAACGTTTGAACCTGCTACTCACTTGAGTTTGTACTATCTGTGAGCTTTACATCTGGCTGTCTGCCGTGGCGCTTTGAGGTCTGCACCCTGCTGCTGCCTGTCACTCACTGACAGGCTGGGATTCCTTTTCATATATATATATATATATATATATATATATATATATATATATATATATATATATATATATATATATACATGCATGATATTAACATGGAATAAAATTCAATCCAGCAGATATTACTGGACGTCCTGCAAGAAAATAGAAAGATATATATGCACTAAATACATCAGATGATTTCTTTGGATGTGTGCTCATACTCTCACATATCACAAAGTCAATGCTCAAAGTTTACACCGCAGATGATTATAGCCACTGGAAAGGTGCACACTGACAGTCATGCATCACAATGCCTGTTATAGCCACTGGAAGCTGAATCTGCACGCAAACAGCCATGCATCACAATGGCAATAATATAAAATCAAGCTCTTCACCTTGTGCAAACTTCATCCTGGCCCACCCAAACTGGGGGATTCACAGCCGCGGTCAAGAAACTTCGCAACCAGAGTTCTTCTGTAGCGAAATAGATGCTTCCATCCCCATTCTGACTCTAAAACAATCCTGGTCTCTAAGTCAACAAGCCTCAAGGTTTCGAGAGGCCTTCCCTCTGCACCAAGGAAACTTACTGGTATTGTCCACAAATATTTCAAAGGCAAAAGGAGTCCCCACGTTCCTTCTGCAATCTCATATATTCCAGACTTTATCCGAACAAAGCTTACACAAGTCTCCAGCAGTAAATTCAACAATCTCCTCTCCAAAAACAAAGCAACTTTGAACATGAATAACTTAAACAAATTGAGTAAGCTGGGGTCCTGCCTGTGCATGCAAAAAGCTCAATCAAGACAGAGTCGGAATTCAAAATGACATGAGGGTATGTCAAAGCCAATAGTAAGAACTTCATGAGACTTCCCAATGTACAAACCAATGATCATTTGTGCACCACTGCCTATAGCATCACATACTTCATCTCTCAATAGTAAACATAATGCCTAATAACACCATCAGCGCTGCAGCAATTCCCCTGCTGTGCTGAATAAGTCATAAAACAATGCAATCATGACGAGCTCAGCTCGTCATGAGTGTACGAGGCGTGTACCTCATGACGAGCTGAGCATCGAAGGTGTTAAGCACCACTGTTCATAACACTGCAATCCGAGATCAAAAAGTACATTCTGCACCTCCCTGTCTCGCTCATTCTGTCAAATGCACATCCCACATGTTCTGTTCCTGGCAAGGCTGTTCTACTCTGTGACAGCTCCCGCTTTAAAACTGCAAGATAACGTCTTCATGGAAAAAGACATATGCAGGATTACATTCAGGTTAGGGTAAAGTAAAACTCCAAAAGTCAATTAAAATCATGCTAGTCAAAGTTCATAATGTGGTTTCAAAATATAGGAGTGCCTCTATAACCACACTGGGCTGCCAGCAAAAACGACATCACTCTCTCACAGGAGCTGTATGACATCCTCGCTGACTTCTTCCAAACAATTGCAACCATATTCAAAAACTTCAAAACCTAAACCACACCTATTGACTTCCGCAACAGATGCACCACCACCCCAACTGAAATGAACCACAGACTGAGCACCTGGGACCTCCTCTCCACCCAAGAAACCACCTTCACCATGAAATCCATCAACTCGGAAGCTCCCATGGACCCATTCCCCGCCACACCTTCAACCACAAAAAGTATAGGAATAGCCAGGAACCCACCACCCCGCTAAACACCTCCAGGACCAGTGCAACATTTCCAGATGCCTGGAAACACATGGAAGTCAAATCACTACTCAAAAAACCATCTGATGACCCTAGCGACCTTGAAACTTTCATCAATAGATGACTCACCTTGAGCACAACTATCTACATGACGCCTTCCAATCAAGTTTTGGCAGCAATAAACGCACTGAACCTGCCATGATCGCAGCAACCAACAAAATCTGAATCCTCCTCAACAAAGAAGGAACAGCAGCTTTAATCATCTGTGACCTCTTTGCAGCCTTCAACACTGTATCCCACCACACGCTGATTGAAATACTACACCAAATTAGTCTCCAAAGGGACGCCCTCAGATGGATCACCTCCGTCCTCATTAGAAGAACTCAGAGGATCCACCTTGAACGTTTCACCTCCAAACCCAAAATCACCGGCGGTGTTCACCACGGATCATCCATTCCTCAGCCCCACTTCTTCAATAAATATATGACCTTGCTGGCCAACATCATCAGATCCTACAGTCTCAACATAATTTTGAATGCAGACGATACCCAGCTCATCTTCTCACTCACCGATGACCAACTTCCAGGAGGCATGGCAAGCCTTGCCAATTGGATGATAAAGAACTGCCTGCAAATGAACACAGACAAGATGTACTGATCTTCGGCAACAGCAGCAACACATGAAAGAACTCCTGGTAGCCAGCAGACCTAGGACCTGCACCCACTCCTTCCGACCTCGGCAGAAACATCACAATCATCATTGACAACAAGCTCACTATGAAATCACAGATCAACGTTGTCTCTCCTGCATGCTTCCTCACTCAGTGCATTTAACATATTATCTTCAAGACATACCATGACACGCACCCTCATTACCAGCCGACTGTACTACGGTAATGGCCTCTATGATCAGTGAGTGGAAAATGCAAATGCTAGCGGGCCACAGGGAAAATCAGATTTACATTTGTGATCACGAGGAGCATCAAAAGCATAAGCTCATTATGTATGGTTATCACAGGCATCCAAATAAAATCTTGAAATAGGAAAGGTCCTTTTACAAATATCCAAGATTAATTAGATGAATATTAGGTTTACTTTGACTCATGCACTAGTGTTCACAATGACTCAAAAGAGTTTGCACACATTGTAACACTATCACCCATTAAGAAAGGAAAACACAATTGTTACTCCTGAGTTTGCCTTGGTGATCATCACCAGGTTCTAGACAACAGTGCAAAAAGAAAGCAAATATTAGTTGAAGGGTTTGATAAAGCAGACAAGTAACAATGTGGACAAATGATTGTCCATTTTTTTACAGTCATGTGTACATCAGGAACAAATAACACTTGGCGTCTGTCGCAAACTTCACATATGAATGCAAATGACAGGCAAGGGCTTAATGTTCCCAGCACTCGATGGATGTAACCTTCCTATAGATGAGTTGTAAACACCCATGCTGAGGCACATTCAATAGTTAGTACTGATTGTTTTACACCTGTTAATAAATCAAGCATTGCTACAATCAAATACCCAGAACAAATGGTAAACATGGGTCTACATGATTGGCTCGTTGTCAGTCTTCCTGGGCTTTGATAGACAGTATCTGCCTGTTGACATGTTGTGCTATGTAGCAATTTTGGTTAATCATCAAACTAATTCAACTTTCAAAATATTTTTTCTTTAATTTAGCAACTTCTACATTAGAGGAGGACATCATGCTAATTGACAACAATACACAATACTTTCATCAGGAAGGTTCTGTAATAGCAGCTGATGGCTCAAGGTTTGTCACTCCCTGCTCCAGGGACCATGTCTCTGAAGAGCCACCATAGATGTAATGTGTCTGCTGAGTCAATATAACCAGGTGAGTACAAGGGGAGCATAGAGCACAGCTGCAGAGAAGGGGTTCTGCGCCTCCACCTTGATTTAACTGATGTCTTGTTGCTTCAAGACTCTAGGGTGAGCTGTGGTTTTCTTAAGCCTGCTATGAATATATTTCCTCTCTTCTTCCAATGCAGAGTGAAGCCTGATTACCAGAGGTAGAGCTGGTCGCCAATTCCCTAAGAAGGTGCTTGTGCTACAAGGATTTGTAATATATTTTGAACAGTGTGAATGCACCTTGTGCTGAACGTGCATTCCTGTAGACAATCCTTCCCAGTGCCTTTTTACAGATGAAGGTCTGAACAATTCAAGTAAAAATCAAATATTTTTAGATGGTATTAAACGCATAAAGCAAGTAAACCAGTCTCTGATTATGGCTCTGCAGGTCAGACCCCCCTCAGCAGCCCTGAGAGAAGAGGGAGGTGGCGGCAACCCACATGGATTCCATATTTTCTGCCACTACAGGTCCTCAGTATGAAAGGTACAGTCGTTGTTTGGGAGGGAGATGTGGCCTGGAGGCTAAAACGTCTTATTTTCAATGGGGGAACCAGGGCTTAATCCAGGCTCCATGACATCTTATGTCTTTGTGGTTGATGACTCATTTTTTTTTTCCTAAAAGAAGGGTAACTAGGCTGGGCTGGGTCACTAGTAAAGTTATCTAATGTCCTTGGGCCAAATGCATGCTGAATAAACCTGCAACAAAAAAGCTGTTTCCAATTCCTTTTACTAAAGGAATAACGTCACTCACAGGCAGATTTACTAGATTGTTATGCCTGTAGGTTGGTGTGTTGGGTATGGAGAAGAGAGAAATGCAGAGCTTTATCTAGTAGGATATGGTGCTGCTGGTGCCCAAGCAAGCTTCCTAGTGCCAGCCTCAAATACTTTTGCACCATACAGCAATGGCATCTGTGTGAGTTCTGACATAGGTTTTGTACTGAAAGGGCACCCTTACAGAACAAAATAACAGTTAAGACAGAGTTAAACAAATGTAAAGACAGTATGTGTGCTGCACACTGCAGCACAGATGCACAGTTTGAGAAGTTGCACAGCCCTGTCTTACAAATGCTAATAGATGGGGCATTGCTTTGAAAGCCTTGCGTAGAAGCATGGAAAGCCCTGAGTACCATTGATAGTGAGGCCCCTTGAGAAAAGGTAAAACACATAGTGCTCCCTTGCTTTACTTTAAAGCTAATTTACAGTGCAAATTGTGCTGGAAAGTAAATCCCAATTCTACACTTTGCGCTTGTTTATGGCACTTTGGTGTTAGTAAGTCTGCCCCTCAGTTTGTTCATTTTCTGCATAGTGGACAGTCTTCTATAGTTAAGCTATTTCTTATCTCCAGTTGCATGTTTTTAGAGATGAGGGTTATCGTTCCCGCCTCCTCAATCTTTACAGCCCGGCCCCAGCATCAGTGGGCAGTCAGACTAGAGAGTTAGGAAATATCTGCGTCCTTGGAGCTCTCACGGCAACTGGCGTTTGTTATCTGGTATTGTGTGTAAATATACTACAGAACATTTAGGGGCTTATTTATGAGAGCCCTGTGTCTCTTTTGCACCACGTAAGGTGGTACATGCGTGACAGAGAGCTCTCGCAAAGATCTATGAAGCCTCTTAAACCCAACCTGCGTCAATCGTGAGTTGGCAACACAGGGCAAATCACTGCCCACCTTACTGCGCTCCTTCGAGCCAGTCCATGAGCGTGGTGGTGGGTTTTCCCTCGCAGCACACATGGAATTTGCCGCTGCCCCAGATATACAAAAACCTGTAAAGCTGGGGAAGCACCAAATCTGTACGCCTCCAGAGGTGAAGTGTGATGAGGATAAATATCTTAATTTCTCCTTGTTTTTCCCTCTTTCCATGTGTGCTGCAGAAAGATGCCATGTAGGATTGTTATTCTGCGGGAAGGTGTCCCTTCCTGCACAACAACAATCCTGCCTGCAATGTAGGCACAATGGTGCAAGGGGCCTACATTGGTGCTATGCTGCAATTGTGCCAGCACCGAGGAAAAGGACAGGAAGGCATCATGTTGTTTAAATGCGGTGCATTCCTGCCCTTTCACTCTGTCGTAGGGCAGTGCTGTAAGTTGCCTTGTGGCGCTGCCCTATGCCAAAATTCCGTAAAAGAGGTCCTAAATGTCCAATAAGCAGGTACCTGCATCATTGTGTACTTTAATCTCAGATGTTTCCCAGCCTGAGACAAGGCAATCTTTGCTGCTGGTTAACATGGAGTACTGATGGAATGTATTACGCACTCGTCTGAGAGGGAGCTCACTGCCTCCATCCTTGACCTCGTGTGAGGTAGTCCTGGATGTTAAGCGGGGCTGTAGTAGTGCAGAAGGGATGGGGTGAGGCTGCGTCCTGGTCCATAGGCAATCCAACGCACACTCTGATTTGTTTGTTGTAAATGATTTGTAAATAACTGTATTGTATATATTTTTTAATGTCCGAAATGTTTTTATCTCTTTGTATGCTTTTTAACTAAATCGAATAAAGATATTTTGACTGACTGAGTGCAGAAGGGACGGGGTGAGGCTTTGTCCTGGTCCATAGACTCCATACTGACTAAGAAGGTTTAAGTGAACCCCAATTCAAACTCTTATCTCTCTCCAAGTCCCATTGTGTGCAACGTCTTGTCATCAGAACGAGAACAGTGCAATCCATAGAGAAGGCTAAAGCACACCCAACCATCACATCCATAACATTCCAGAAGGCTGAATCCAATCTTAATGCCGGTGCACTGCATTACAAATATCACACAACTCTGCTCCAGATATGCAGCATCACACATGTAAATCTGAACAACAGAAGTGTTGTATTTCAAATATCATAAAACTGTAATCCTTATGAACCATCTGTATGTCTTATTTACCGTATTACAAATATCATCAAACTGTGCTCCTTATGTACCATATCACATACATCCTAAACGGTGCTGCTTTTGTACCTTTTCACTGTATTGCTATCCATTGTGATATCGTGCATTGACTATCAGGTCAATTTTGAATGTACAACATGATTTTGTGCTCTTGCCTGGATTTATTTTGTGCTTTCTTGCAGCTTCAGAGTGGGATGTATCCAAGCCTTGCTTGGGATGTGTGTTTAAAAGTGCAAGAGAGGAATGTACTTCTCTGTCTCAGGCCAAGCACTGGAGCATGTCCAGCTTTGGTGATTGGAGTAGACACAGATGGGTAAGGTGAGCCTTGGATGCACAAGAGATGGAGGGAGGGGGAATTTCTAGAAGTCTCCCTCTGTGTTAAAAAAAAGGTATTAAAGGCAGGAAACCTTGGTGCTCAGCAGTGGCGGCTGCCACATACAAAAAGTGGTATGGCGGGGGAAGGGGTGTGTGAAGATAAACGGAGCAGTTGTGGTAGATAAGGGACTTTAATGATAAAACTTGTTTTTTTTAAAGTTAAACTTACCTGCTGCTTGCTGCCTTCCGCGTCATCCCTAGGTGCTGGGTCTTTCTTGTCCTAGCTGACACAGGGACTACGTCACAGACTCCCTGTCCAATACCCGCGCTGCAGAGCAGTGGGGGGGATTGGTCTGAGAAGCCTGAAAAGACTCAACACTCAGGACAGGGAGTCTGTGGGGTTTCTCCAACCCGGCTGTTAAATACATCCGGTTTTGAAAAACCTAAGTGCACCTGTGTGTTTAGCTGGCCCGAGACAGCTGACCAAACACACATCCGCACTTAGAGAGTGCATAGCACTCCTCCTCCCCCTGCAGAGGCTGGCTGAGCTGCTTCTCAAAAATAAAACGATAATAAAATGTGTTTTATTTTTTTGCTGCTGGCTCTGAGCTAGTGAGGCAATACACCTGCTGCTCAGACAGGAGCTCGCCTGGGAAGTGGACGCACTGTCACAGGGCATCTTCGGTATTCCCGATCGAGACTTCTGCCTGACCATTAAGGGCCAGAATGTTGAAAGACACTCTTTCGGTGAAGTATTTCTATTACTTATATTGTGTATATATGCCATAAGTTTCATTGCTCTGTGCATATATTTCATATGTTTTCATGTGGTGTATACATGCTCTTTATATTTGACTCTTTCATTTGAGAGTGCTTATTCCTTGAATTTGAGAGTGCTTATTCCTTAAATTTGAGAGTGCTTATTCCTTAAATTTGAGAGTGCTTATTCCTTGAATTTGAGAGTGCTTATTCCTTAAATTTGAGAGTGCTTATTGCTTGAATTTGAGAGTGCTTATTCCTTGAATTTAAGAGTGCTTATTCCTTGAATTTGAGAGTGCTTATTCCTTGAATTTGAGAGTGCTTATTGCTTGAATTTGAGAGTGCTTATTGCTTGCATTGGACGCCCATTATTAGTTGCATCTGTTTTACTATTATTTACTGCTTGTGTTCATCCTTTGCATTTGCCAGTTGGATTACTTGTGAGTGTGTTATTATCACTTGCTTGTGCACACACATATATATACATGTGCATGTTGTTGTGCCTGTTTCATTTGACATCTGGGGAAGCCTTTCTTTGAAGAGAGTGTTGTATTAATAAAACCCCAAGCTTCATGCTCAGTTTCTTTTCCAAGTCTTCCTTCTTGCCTTATGAGTGCCTCATCTTGGGAGCACTGAATTTCTTTTATTTTGGAGTGCATAGAAAGACACACAAAAATGTAATAAAACTGTGCTCCTTATGTTCCTTATCAAATATAATTAAACTGTGCTCCTCATGTATTGTGATGCATCATAAAACTGTGCTCCTTGTGTGCCATACCGCAAATTTCATAAAATTGTGCTCCTTATGCACCATATCACGTATATCATAAATCTGTGCTCCTCATGTACCATATTACAAACATCCCAAATCTATGAATTGTAGCACATGTAACACAAACCTCCACTCCAGGTGCGATAAATCACAAATATAATAATCTACAGTTGATACAATGTATGGCAGATATCATAGGCCTCCAATCACTCACATTGCCCACTATGACAAGGATTCACAAACATTGTAACCCTCTTCATCGGTTGTGCTGCATCCCAAATACTAAACTCCACTGCAGACGTATATTCCACAAATATCGAGCTTAATGTATCATCTAGGAGACGAGTTTACAACAGTGCATGATCTACACATATTCTATCAACTGTGCTGTTTCAAATAGGAATGTGGAATTTCATACACTGCACCCCATGTACAAGTTAGTAGAGATAGACAACCTGGGTACAATCAAATGTTTATAGATAGCCCAACTGTAAAATTATTTTTTTGCATGCTTCCAATTCTGGGTAGTCACAGACACAAGGTCAGAAGTTATGCGATGCTAGTCCACAAACTATCAAATGACAGGTGAGGGGTGCATGGCAACTGAAAATCCACACATTTCTGGTGAAAGCTCTAAGTAAGGATTGAAAATAACTGGTCGAATTTATTAAAGTGTAATACATTTTGATTCAGGAAATTCATGCTGCAGATTGTATTCTATATTTAGAGTTTGCTACACAAATTAGATCAATTTCATTTACCAGTGAACTCTAAAAGAGACCTTCAGATAAAGAAGGAAAACGAAGCAAAGAGCGATTTTTTAATTCAACTCTGGAGTTTTATGCTTCTCGGGGTGGATATAAACGATGCCAGAAGAGTTAAACTGCCTGGAAGCATTTTTTAGAGACATTTATTGGGAGATGGATCTATTACATTTGAGAAGCATTCTGTATTTAGAACAAGGGAGCATTGGAACATTTCATGAGTGGCCTCTCAGTATTATCTTGAAAGTAAAAGGTTTTAGTGCATTGATTTCATCATTCAGCTGTAAAATGCGCCCATGATATTCAGTATTTAAATTGTGAACAATACTCTTCTGAGGACCCTTTTAAGTGCAGAGGAGGACCTTCTAATGTCTACTGCAGTATCTTACTCAAAGACAATGAAGAAGGTCTGAACCTGTGGGGGATTATGAAAGATGGTAGGATGCCTTAGGAGTGTAAGAGTGAAAACTTGAGAACTCCTATGCGCAAGATTAATTGCTGCGTATACATAAAATGTAAGTCTTCAAACGTTGGTTAACTGGAGATTCACAGTTTTATTCAGTCAATAATGTGGGTCATATCACTTCATAGGATCCAAATTGAATCCAAGAGTTGAACAAACTCCAAAATAGCTGTACAATCACATTAATTGAAATGGAGACAGTAGCATGATGTCGTAGAAGTCACCCCAATGCATTTTGAGCCATGGGCTCTTCTTCAGGGGAAATAAGTCATACTACGGTGAATCAGAGAACGCCGAATTCAACAGCGTTTGGTGTTCAAACTCGCAAGTTGAAAGTGTGGATTATGTAAGATGGTTAGACTGGGCACCACTCATTCACATCCCAGTCTAGAACTGACAAGCTCTTTGCTTCCTTTTTCTTTTAGGAACAGAGCTACATATTCACCTCTAAAAGCAGCAATTCACCAGCCCCTTCCATCCCACCCTTTTCTATGTGTATTTTCCCCTCAATTCTTTCCCACTCTTCCATACTCCTCTGAATCTTCTCAACATGCCTTGCAGCCCAGTTGCACACATCCATCCACAGTCCCATTGAACCTGTTCTTTCTTCCTCCCAGTTCAACCTTCCTTCCCCCAAGCCAAGACCCTCCTTTTCCCTGTATTCTTCGTCCCCTCCTTCTTGCTCACGGATTTAGGTGTATTAGATCATCCTATTCAGAGGTTCTTTGCTTTGTATCCCAGTTTGAGCTCACATTAATTCATACTTGCAATGTGTAAGATCCAAGCCATTGAATAAAGTCAAAGTGGAGCTCACAGAAATTGTCAGTGTCTGCAATAATTGTGTGAATTTTAATCATAGACAGAAATATTTGGAAGATATTTTGGGCCTTAGTTTTAAAGTTAATGTTTAGCTTTCTTCTCTCAATTTTGAATAAGGAGCTGTGACAGGTGTACACTTGGAAAATTATACTGTTCCAACCAGTGTGAACCTCTAACCTTGTTGACCATCTGCTAAAGGACTTCCAGGTCACAGCGACTGTTGTCTCGCCCTATTTAAGGGGGATAACTCTCACTCTCTTTACCAGCCTACTTCCATCATGCGAGTCATGGCGGATGGCTGGACGGAAAATGTATAAGAGACCGCCAGTGAAGGGGGAAAACTCTTTCTGCTTCAAGGCCATTTTTTGTATTGAAGAAGAAAGAAATAGTTTGCAGAGTTGAGCAATTAAGTGTCTACTCTGCAAACTTTCATTTCTGTTAAATGGTCATGGGCATTTCTATCTTTAAAGGCAGTAGGTGCCTTGGCACTGTGCCCAGGGCTGTCAGGGGCTCACTACACCCCCATTACAGCTGCCATTTATTATATAATTGGGAGTAGTTGAGGTCCATATTTTATGTTTGCATTTGTGCCCATGCACCCTTAGCGGCGTACCACTAGCATGGAGGAATATTAATTTCTTTTGAATCTTTGCCATGGTGGGAAAATCTCCTCAACCAAAGCAGTTGTACCTTTCCACTATGGGTTTGTGGAAAGTCTTGTAAAGTGTCTGCTAATGCCAATGGATGATGGCGGAAACTCAGGTTTAGGTGGATGGTAAATCTATCTGTAAGATGAAAGGTTGGAAGAGGACTTTACCTCTGCCACCCTGATGGACTGCGATCCACCAAATTAGGAGAAGGTGGCCTTACATTGAAAGGAACTGCTGTCAAGTAGGTTCCTTTCCATGTACAAAGAATTTGGTGGATGACCACTGTTGGATTTAATGGCTATTCACTGACTTTTCTCAGAGATTTTATTTTTCATTAAACTATCCACTCTAAATAGGGGGTGGTGTACTATCTTTCCTCTGACAGCCACTGTAGTGAAGTTGGAGAGAGCTTTCTGTCCATTGAGGCTAAGGGGACCACTGTAACTAGAAAACTTGAGGTCCACCAATGTGTAAATGAAGCAGGCAGACAGAGGGTTTGGCATACAGGGTACCATGTTGTGTTTGCAACAGAGCTCCCCATCCACCAAAGTCTAAATCAGTCCTTATATTTCCCTTTTGTAGAAAGCCTATCACCGTTTCAATGGACAATTGCGCAGATTAATTGTTTAGACATGAAGATTGCCCTCGCACACTGGACTTGCCGACTGACATTCTTGGAGGAGTTGCTCCCGCAATTTGACAGAACAGACATTCTGCAGGGAGCAAATGGCAAGTCGAGCCATCATTGGTTAGATCTTTGGAGGCAGCTCCCCTGTTTTGTCTCACCTACTTCAGAGCCTGTCTCTCTGGATGGTGCAGTCACTGCCCGCTGAGTGTGCCTTGCTATGATGTCTTTAATAAAAGACATTGACATACAGAGTAGGGCTGCACACAGTAAATGTTAGAATGGGGAAAGGTATAATCAGATATTAACATTGTCTGATGTCTAAAAATATGAAATTAGACGCGATTAATAGATTTATATAGGAACACTGATTATTCTGTATAATTAAAGGCCTGTAAAAGGGATTGCATTTATTAGGCGGTTTAAACTGAAATAAAAAAGACCGATCTGTTAACAAAAGTGTTCGCACTTTTAATGCTTGTGCGTTTGTTTTATAGAATGGAGTATTCATTGTGGGATTTTTACAAGTTGACTAATCATAATATTGCAATCAAAAAATGCAAAAATGAATGGGATCATTTTCACACAGATCCTTCCAGTATTGACATTTGTCTGTTCGCATGAGTCCAACTTCACAATTCTATCCCTGAAAATTAATGCTATTACCAATAATGGCCTTTTTTTATTTCTTCTAGCTAATCATCCTCTTTGATTTAATCAGTATCTCTTCAGAAATGGAAGATGGAAATATGACATCCTGGACTGAATTTATCCTTGTTGGTTTTTCGGATCTTCCAGATGTGCGGGCCCCCCTCTTTGTTGTCTTTCTTCTTATTTACCTGGGAGCCTTTGCAGGGAATCTTCTAGTCATGACAGTCATTTACACTGACTCACATCTCCATAAACCAATGTACTTCTTCCTCTCGAACCTTTCGTTGGTAGACATCTGCTACACTTCGATTACCTACCCCAAAATGCTGGCCAGCTTCTTTCTTCTGATCGCTATATGGCCATCTGCCATCCTTTACACTACACAATGACCATGAATAAGCCAGTTTGTCTCCAATTGGCCACTGGATGTTGGATTCTCGGCTTCCTGGAGCCAATATTTCACACCGTCATCATATCAAAATTTTCCTTTTGTAAGTCTCGTCAAATCAACCACTTCTTCTGTGATTTTCCTGCCCTGTTGAAGCTTTCCTGCACCAGCACTCATAGCGTTGAGCAAATTACTTTTATTTTGGGTGTTGTAAATGTAATATCATCTGGAATTTCAATTGTTGCATCATACATCAAAATTCTCTTAACCATCCTGAAAATCCAAACAACCATTGGAAGGCACAAGGCCTTCTCTACTTGTGCCTCCCATCTGACGGTGGTGATTTTATACTATGGACTCCTCATATTTGTTTACATAAGACCAGCTTCAACGTACTCAGTAGGTCAGAGCAAAATATTCTCTTTAGTCTACAGTGGAGTGATCCCGATGTGTAACCCTATTATTTACACTCTCAAAAATAAAGATTTTAAAGATGCGATAGATAGAAAGAGAGGCAGAAAATGTTAGAGGCAATACCTACTGAACGCATGTTTGTCTTTTATATGGGTATTATTATATGCATGCCTCAAACAAAAAAAAATACGTTGCCAGGCTTTTACAGAGAACATTCATGTTATCAAGGTTGCGGGAACGGTAAGAACAGAAAAAACTAAATTATGTTTTGATTGCTTGTTGTAGGGGAGGGTTTTTCATAGCTTGGTTTGAGAAACGTAGGGATATTTTTGACAGTCTGTTTTCTGGAGGCAAGCTAGAGCCCGTCACAGGTGGAATCTTTAAATGTACTTGACAATATTGTCTCTGTGCAGTAAGTGACCAGGACCATGCAATAATTTGTGCAATATGGGTAGTGCCACAAGGAGTAAGTATCAGATCATCAAATATAAACACAGGTATCCAATTCAACATGCATTGGAGCGCGACACATGTCTCAGTCTGTTGGAGTCAAGCTATGACAAGCTGTAAAATACTGCTATTTCCTAACATAAAAAAATTCTTAAGCTTGCATACTCACCTGTGAGCAAACACCTGCATATTCACACATACTCAGACAATAAGGTCACAGTCATGCCCATCGACATTGAAAAAGCTTGTTGAAAGAGTTCAAAGGCCATGTAAAAAATGTGTTTCCTTCTGCAGAACTACAACATTGAAGTGTGTCTGTAGGAGAGTAGGGTCTGCTATCCTATGGTCACCCCAACATTTTTGCTTTTTGCTTCACTGGTTTATGACTTAATGTGGCTGTGGGCCTGCTAATCAGACCCACAGCCTGCTGTTCTCTCTCTAAATTAATGCCAATGCACCCTAGGTGCATTACGAATTGGATACTGGTTCACCTTATAGGCCCCTGTAACAGTGTACCATAGGTACCCAGGGCATAGGTGTAGCCAAGGCCTACCAGGGGCTGCAGCATGTATTGTGCCACCCCTGGCCTGGCCTCCATATTTGGCACAACTGGCTGATCACTCATCTGGGGTAAGTTGGTGTAATCACCTCTTGCTTAGATATAGTATCCCTATATCTAACCTTAACTGGACACATGTTAACCTATAAGCCATTCCTATGGAAGGCCCCTGCAATCCTGGGGGCAGAGTGCGTGGTTTCATGTGAGATGGTGCTCTAGCATGAGCTGAGCCTGTCTGCAGCTGTCGGGAACAACTCCCTTAGCTGTTCCGGGATATTGCCATACCATATACTCTTAAGTGCATTATAATCCTCGCGGTTATATGCTAACTTTGGATTGGCTTTATCAAAACATGTCGAGTAAGGTGTCATACGATTTGGAATACTATCCCCTTGACAGTTCTGTCGACGGGGATAGCATTCCACCCTTCTAGAGGGACACGACATTCACATAGCCTTAACCCCGGTTAAAGTTAACCAGAGCCTCAGCATCACAAAATGGATGCTGCCACCGCAGACACAAGTCTGACCTCCTGCTGCTGGGAGTCCTTCCAGCAAGGGAGGCTTGGACAAAGGGTTTCCTGCCTTGGGAGGTGCGAGCACCACCCCAGACAGGATTTTGTGTATTGGGTAGGACAGGTCTGAATAGAATCAGACATGCCCGTGGCACACAAGGTGTCCCCGTGCATATGCCAGTCCAAACCGGTCCTGGGACTTTCCAGAACCAGGCCTGGCGAGGAGCTGGACAATGGAAAGGGGGTGTAACCGCCCCCCTTCCTGGTCCCACCCATAGGAGGGACCTAGCAGGTGATCCACCCCTCAGATTGGGAATAAGAGTGGGAGCAGTGCCAGAGCACCTCAGATCATCCTGAATCAACTTGAAACTGAGAAGACGACTGGACTTCGACATTCTGCTGCACAGAAGACTGAAGAGCATCTCCCTTGTGGCCTAGGAGTGGCCACCCTGTGAACACAGGCACCAACCAGCAACTCGATGTCTGCTTTGCCGCCGCCTCCAGCCGGAGCCCGAGCTCAGAGCCTGACGAGACCCAGACTCCCAGACTTCTCACCGCCCAATCCACAGTCCTTGCAAAGAAGGGACTCGTGGAGGCATCGAGAGACGTGGGACCGGATATCTGGGAAGACCCCCGAAAAGCTTACAGCGCAGCACCCGAGGCACCCTCGATGCTGTGCTTTGAGGATTGAGAACCCCTACAACCGAGCAGCCCTTGCACCAAAGATCAGCCCCCCATCATCTCCACGATCTGTGTGGGGCCCTTTTGCATCGTGCCACTCGACGCGCCATCCCGGCCACTTGCCACGTGGTCAGCGGCCATCTTGGCGACGAAACCTACAATTTACACTGCGGGTCTGGTTGCTCCAGGCTTGCCCTCACTCCTGTAAAAAGGAGCACCCGCTCTGACCTTGCAGGTCCGAGTGAAGTCTGGAGCAACCAGACCCGCAGTGTAGTTCTTCGGTTTCAATGCCAAGATGGCTGCTGACCACGTGGCTAGTGGCCGGGATGGCCCGTCGAGTGGCACGATGCAAAAGGGCCCCACGCAGATCGTGGAGATGCTGGGGGGCTGATCTTCGGTGCAAGGGCTGAAAGGTGTTAGGGGTTCTCAGTCCCCAAAGCACAACGTCGAGGGTGCCTCTGATGCTGCACAGTCAGCTTTTCGAGTGTCTTCCAAGAGGTCCGGTCCCACGTCTCTCGGTGCCTCCACGGGTCCCTTCTTTGCAGGGACTGTGGATCGGGCTGTGAGAAGTCTGGGAGTCTGAGTCTTGTCAGGCTCTGGGCTCGGGCTCCGGCGGGAGGCTGCGGCAAAGCAGACGTCGAGTTGCTGGTTGGTGCCTGTGTTCACAGGGTGGCAACTCCTAGGCCACAAGGGAGTTGCTCTTCAGTCTTCTGTGCAGCAGAATGTCGAAGTCCAGTCGTCTTCTTCGTTTAAAGTTGATTCAGGATGATCTGAGGTGCTCTGGCACTGCTCCCACTCTTATTCCCAATCTGAGGGGTGGATCACCTGCTAGGTCCCTCCTCTGGGTGGGACCAGGAAGGGGGGCGGTTACACCCCCTTTCCTTTGTCCAGCTCCTCGCCAGGCCTGGGTCTGGAAAGTCCCAGGACCGGTTTGGACTGGCTTATGCACAGGGACACCTTGTGTGCCCCGGGCATGTCTGTTTCTATTCAGCCCTGTCCTACCCAATACACAAAATCCTGTCTGGGGTGGTGCTAGCACCTCCCAAGGCAGGAAACCCTTTGTCCAAGCCTCCCTCGCTGGAAGGACTCCCAGCAGCAGGAGGTCAGACTTGTGTCTGTGGTGGCAGCGCCCATTTTGTGATGCTGAGGCTCTGGTTAACTTTAACCGGGGTTAAGGCTACACACATGTCGTGTCCCTCTAGAAGGGTGGAATGCTATCCCCGTCGACAGAACTGTCGAGGCGATAGTATTCCAAATCGTATGACACCTTACTCGACATGTTTTGATAAAGCCAAACCAAAGTTAGCATATAACCGCGAGGATTATATTGCACTTAAGAGTATATGGGATGGCAATATCCCGGAACAGCTAAGGGAGTGGTTCCCGACAGCTGCAGACAGGCTCAGCTCATGCTAGAGCACCATCTCACATATTTCCAAGCACTCTGCCTTCAGGATTGAAGAGGCCTTCCATAGGAGTGGCTGATAGGAACATATGTGTCCAGTTAAGGTTAGATATAGGACTACTATATCTAAGTAAGAGGTGATTACACTAACTTACCCCAGCTGAGTGATCAGCCAGTTGTGTCAAATATGGAGGCCAGGCCGAGGGTGGCACAATGCATGCTGCAGCCCCTGGTAGGCCTTGGAAATACCTATGCCCTGGGTACCTAGGGTACACTGTTACAGGGGCCAATAAGGTGAACCAGTTCCAATTCGTAATGCACCTAGGGTGCATTGGCAGTAATTTAGAGAGAGAACAGCAGGCTGTGGGTCTGATTAGCAGGCCCACAGCCACATTAAGTCATAAAGCAGTGAAGCAAAAAGCAAAAATTTGGGGTGACCATAGGATAGCTGACCCTTCTCTCCAACACAACCCCCCCCCAAACGCAGGGACATTAGACTAACCTTGACCAGTTGTGACTTCATGTTCTAAGTGGAAGTACCTGGAGAGACCATCTGCGTTGCCATGGTCAGTCCCTGGGTGGTGCTCCACTGTAAAGTCCATCCCCTGTAGGGTAATGGACCACCTGAGTAGTTTGGGGTTTTCACCCTTCATCTGATTAAGCCATAAGAGGGGCTTATGGTCGGTCTGAATCTTGAAGTGAGTGCCAAACAAGTATGGTCTCAACTCCTTCAGGGCCCACACCACAGCAAAGGCCTCCCTCTCAATGGCTGACCAACGTTTTTCTCTGGGGGTCAGCCTTCTGCTAATAAAAGCAATGGCCTGGTCTTGACCATCTACATTAAGCTGTGAAAGCACTGCTCCCACTCCCAACTCAGAAGCATCTGCTTGGACAATGAACTCTCTTGAGTAGTCAGGACTCTTCAGGATAGGTGCAGAGCACATGGCCTTCTTCAGGTCTTCAAATGCCTTTTGACAGTTTACTGTCCACTGAACCTTTTTGGGCATCTTCTTGGATGTCAGATCATTAAGAGGAGTCACAATGGACCCATAGTTCTTAACAAACTTCCTGTAGTACCCAGTCAGGCCCTAGAAACCTCTGACCTGAGTCTGGGTAGTTGGAGGGGACCAGTCCTTGATGGTCTGGATCTTACTCTCCAGTGGTTGAACTTGGCCTCCACCTACAAGGTGGCCCAGGTATACAACCTTACTCTGCCCTATCTGGCACTTTGTTGCCTTGATAGTGAGGCCTGCCTTTTGCAGAGCCTCAAGCACTTCCTTCAGGTGGACCAGGTGATCCTCCCAGGTGGAGCTAAAGACAGCAATATCATCCAGATATGCTGGGCAAAAGTCATTCAACCCAGTAAGGACTTGATTCACCAACCTTTGGAAGGTGGCAGGTGCATTTTTCAAACCAAAGGGCATCACCACTAATTAATAATGCCCACTAGGGGTAGAAAATGCAGTCTTGGCTTTAGACTCCTCAGCTAACCTGATTTTCCAGTAGCCACCTGTCAAGTCAAATGTGCTCAAATATTTGGCAGAAGCCAACTTGTCAATGAGCTCATCTGCCCTTGGAATAGGGTGTGCATCTGTCCTGGTGACAGCATTGAGTCCTCTGTAATCCACACAGAACCTCATCTCTCTCTTGCCATCTTTGGTGTGAGGTTTGGGGACCAGAACCACTGGGCTAGCCCAGGGGCTCTCTGAATGCTCAATGACACCTAACTCCGGCATCTTTTGCACCTCAGTCTTTATACAGTCCCTGACATGGTCAGGTTGCCTGTAAATGTTGCTTTTCACAGGAAGACTGTCACCAGTGTCCACCACATGGGTACACCAGTTAGTCTGACTGGGTGTCAAGGAGGACATATGCCTGAATGCCTGCAAAACTTGTCTACAGTCATTTTGCTGATGTTCAGTGAGGCTGCCATCTAAGGCCACACCATCAACTGAGCCATCCTCAGGGTTCTGAGTGAGTAGGTCTGGGAGAGGGTCACTCTCTTCCTCCTGTCCCTCATCTGTAGCCATGAGCAAGCCCATGTCTTCCCTTTTGACATATGCCTTCAGTCTGTTGACATGGAGCACCCTGTGGGGGCTCCTGGGAGTTCCTTGGTCCACCAAGTAGGTAACCTCTCCCTTCTTCTCCAGAATTGTATGGGGTCCAGACCATTTGTCTTGGAGTGCTGCTGGGGCCACTGGCTTCAACACCCATACCTTCTGTCCTGGCTGAAACTCGACCAAGACAGCCTTTTGGTCATGCAAGGCTTTCTGTAATTCTTGGCTAGCCTCAAGGTTTTTGGATGCCTTTTCCATGTACTCAGCCATCCTGGAGTGGAGACCAAGTACATAGTCCACTATGTCCTGTTTAGGCTTTTTGAGAGGTAACTCCCATCCTTCCTTCACTAGACATAGGGGTCCTCTTACAGGGTGCCCAAACAACAATTCAAAGGGGCTGACGCCAAACCCCTTTTGAGGGACCTCTCTGTAAGCAAACAAAAGGCAGGGTAGAAGGATGTCCCATCTTCGCCTGAGCTTCTCAGGTAATCCTTTGATCATACCCTTTAGGGTCTTGTTAAACCTTTCAACAAGCCCATTGCACTGTGGATGATAAGGAGTGGTGAACTTGTAGTTGACACCACATTCCTTCCACATAGCTGTCAAATATCCTGACATGAAGTTGGCACCTCTGTCAGATATTACCTCCGTAGGAAACCCCACTCTGGAGAAAACTCCAAGTAAGGCCCTGGCCACAACAGGAGCTGTTGTGGTCCTAAGTGGAATTGCCTCTGGGTACCTGGTGGCATGGTCCACCACCACCAGTATGAATCTGTGCCCAGATGCTGTAGGGGGATCCATTGGACCTACAATATCAATCCCCACTCTCTCAAAGGGAGCCCCCACCACAGGTAGTGGTATCAGGGGGGCCTTTGTGGTGCTACCTGCTTTACCACTGGCATGGCAGGTTACAAAGGAGCGACAAAACTCCTTGGTGTCTTCAGACATGTGAGACCAGTGAAAGTGAGGGACAAGCCTGTCCCAAGTCTTATTCTGGCCTAGGTGTCCTGCTAAAGGAATATCATGGGCCAAGGTAAGTAGGAAGCACCTAAATTGCAGAGGTATAACCAACCTCCTGGTTGTACCAGGCTTTGGGTCTCTACCCTCTGAATAATGGAGTCCATCATCCCAATATACCTTATGGGCACCTTGAGCATTCCCAGCAGACTCAGCAGCAACCTGCTGTCTGAGGGGTTCAAGAGAAGGACAGGTTAACTGAGCCTGCCCCAAGTCTGCCCTAGAAGGTCCCCCTGTCCCCAGAAACTCAACCTGGTCAGGCTCAAGTTCTTCAGAGACAGTTCCTCCAGGGGTCTCAAGACCAGCTTCCTGTGAAGGCTGATCCTCACTTGTAGGCAGTTGGGAAGGCACAGCCTTTAACCTCCTGGTCTTCTTCTTGGAAGGTGCTTGGTCCATTGTTCCAGGATCCAAGACCTGAGGTTCAGAGAGGCACTTTTTGGCCTGTGACCTGGTCACAGCAAGGACATGTGATGATATCCCTAACTTCTCTGCATGAGTCCTGTAATCAACTTCTGACCATAGAGAGCTCTCCAGGTCATTGCCCAACAAACATTCAACTGGGAGATCAGCATTAACCACAACTCTTTTTAGGCCAGTTACCCCTCCCCAGGAAAAGTTAACAATTGCCACACTATGGGTAGTGGTGACATTGCTGGCATTGGTCACCAGGTAATTATCACCTGGAATATATTGTCCAGGGTCCACAAAGTTAGGTGTCACCATAGTGACACTGGCACATGTGTCCCTGTATGCTTGAGCCACTTTGTCATTAATCAAAGGTGTCTGTCTGTATTTGCCCAGATTACTGGGACTTATGGTAGGGGCCAAATCTATGTCCCCCTCACAAATCAGAACAGCCTGTGTAAGGGTTCTGACTAGGTCAGAATCTCCTTCAGTTCCCAAGGTGATACCCACTACCCCCTTGGTTTGTGGACCAACACTGCCAGCTGTACTAGTGGGTGCAGGTGCCTTAGGGGCTACAGTGTTGGGGGCTCCACCCTTTTTACACTCACTTGTCCAGTGAGAGTTGTTTTTACAAATACTACACCAGGGTTTTCTTTGACCTTCTTTCATCTTTTTCTTGAAAGCTTGGGACCCTCTGCATTAGTTTGGGGCCCTGTTGAAGACTTCTAGTCTTTAGCTTTCTGCTCCCCACCCTTCTGGTCTGTTTTCTTCTGGTCACCACCCTGGTTCTGGTTCTGGTTCTTTTGCTTAACTCTGGTTCTAACCCATTTATCTGCCCTCTTTCCCAGTTCTTGGGGAGAGGTCAAATCTGAGTCAACCAAATGTTGATGCAACTGCTGGTTCTGACAATTATTTAAAATGTGTTCTCTCATCAGCAAATTGTACAATCCTTCATAGTCTGTAACCTTGCTTCCCAGCAGCCATCCCTCCAGAGCCTTAGTGACACACTCAACAAATTCAGACTAGTCCTGAGTCTGTGTCTTCTGGATGTCTCTGAACATTAACCTGTACTGTTAAGTGGTTAAGCCTAACCTATCAATCAGAGCACTCTTCAGGACCAGGTAGTTTCTAGAATCCCCATCACTAACTGTAGGGAGTCTGTCTCGGCCTCTACCTTCAAAGGAGAGCCACAAGATTGCTGCCCACTGCTCCTGAGGTATCTGCTGCACCTTGCAGGCTCTCTCAAGTGCAGTCATCCATTTGTGGTCATCCCCAGCTTTGTAGGGGAGCACAATCTTACTCAGGTTTCTGTTATCAAAAGACCTGTCTTTATCCTTGTGGATAATGCTGCCACCAGTGGGTTCTATTACCCCACTCTCTCTAGGCTGTCTTGCTCTAGCAAGTTTCTCTTGGGCCAGGGCAACTTCTAATTCTTGTCTCTGGATCCTAAGTTCAGCCTCTCTCATTTTGGCCTCATGTTCCCTTCTCTGAGGGCTAGTCATCTCCCTTCTGGAGTGACCATGAGAACCTGGTTAAGCCTACTGACTAGCACCTGTCTATTTTTGCCATCATCAGAATCACTGCTCCCCCCTTCTGTCTCTTCTTTTTCTTCCTCCTCCAGATCTACCTGAGGAGTTCCAGTGATTTGGACATCCTCATCTACCTGGACTATAGGGACAGGGGCATCAGTATTGTCATCCTCAGAAGGAGAGCCTCCTTCAGCATTCCCTGTGGGGTCTGCTTTAGAGCTCTTTAGAGTCTCAGACTGGTCTAAGATCTCTCTAAGGTGGTCTGTAGTAGGGGATGGCCCTGTCTTCAGACCCCTTAAGGCACAAAGCTGCCTTATTTCCTTAAAGGATAAGATAGCAAATGTGGATGGTGCCCTTGGAGGGTCACTCTCAACAGGAGTAAGTCCACTGGACCCCTCTGCTACAGACATTGCTCTAGTGTGGGTGGATATGTTGCAATCTACCTACACTGGTGTTTACCTACCAAACCTATCTAGTAGTTGTAGTCAGGGTGTGCTACTCCCTATCCTCTACAAAAACTAAGTTCAGTAGAACATAAGTATACTAGTCTTGTTTTATGTGTACCTAGCAGGTACCTGTATGATCTTTCAAATGATAATCTCAAAGATTGTAATGGTAAAACAAGAGCAAGCTCAGATCCCAATCCGCTGCTCACCAATGTGAGAAGTTGGCCTGATATGTGATGCTCACTAATTCTAGTGATCACCTTGTATCATGCCAAGCAACCCTTATGATGATCCGTTGTAAGTCAATCTTATAGACCAGTTATCCTAGTGGTAACGTGGACAAAGCAGTCTTAGGCTCAACTCTGAAAGGCATGTGAAGCAAGCTGTTTTACCATATACAACCCTCTTGAATACCAAATGAAAGGACACCACACAGATATATATTGAAAATATATATATATTTATTAACTACAAATATCCCCTGGACTCTTTTTGAGCACAGAAGCACAAGCGTTAAACAAAACACAGTTTAAAATACACAAAAGTTGCACAATATGGATGAGCCCTAGGGACCACCTAAACAATATACTAAGAAAGTGGTATAAGAGATACCAATCTAAAAGGAAACAGGCCTAGGGCCTTGGGAATTGCTGGAGCTGTTCGGGAATAGCAGTGACTAAGTCGGGAAAGGCCCGCGGGACTCGGGTGCAGTGTTTAAAGTGCACGCACTCACCAATACAAAGTCTATGGTGCGTAAAAGTTACAAAGTTAGATAGTTAGGAACCTTCCGAGTGACCTAGAAAGCTGAAACTTGAGACACAGGCCCTAGAGGTGTGTACCAGTGTGGGAACACCGGCGTTACTGAGTTACCTCACCCACAGGAAGCGGGTGCATAGGGTCGAAGTAGTGTCGGGTTTCGTCACGCTGGTCGATGGTGCTTGGAGCTGAAGATGCTGCAGGCGGCTCGATGTGAAGAGTTCCGGTGGATCCAAGGGTGGATCTGAAGTTGTGAAGACCTGAAAGCAGAGGGGACAATGTTCATAGTCACTAGCCAGTGACTACCGTGGAACCAGATTGGAACCAGGCGATGTCGGGTGCAAACAGGCATTGAGGTGTAGCTTCTCTCTGCAGCCACGTGGACACCGGGGGTCGAGGACGTCCAAGAGTCGGTCACGAGCTGTCCCACGCAGGATTCTTGCTGTTGGCAGTATCGGCAACTTGATTGAAGCAAACAGGCCTTGGCTAATGCAAGCCCAGCAGGAGTCAAAAAAGGCTTATCACTCGGACCAGCAAGGTCAGAGCGGGTGCTCCTTTTTACAGGAGCAAGGGCAAGTCTGGAGCAACCAGACCCGCAGTGTAGTTCTTCGGTTTCGTTGCCAAGATGGCCGCTGACCACGTGGCTAGTGGCCGGGATGGCGCGTCGAGTGGCACGATGCAAAAGGGCCCAACGCAGATCGTGGAGATGCTGGGGGCTGATCTTCGGTGCAAGGGCTGCTCGGTGGTGGGGGGTTCTCAGTCCCCAAAGCACAACGTCGAGGGTGCCTCTCATGCTGTGCAGTCAGCTTTACGAGTGTCTTCCAAGAGGTCCGGTCCCACATCTCTCGGTGCCTCCACGGGTCCCTTCTTTGCAGGCTTTGAGAAGTCTGGGAGTCTGGGTCTTGTCAGGCTCTGGGCTTGGGCTCCGGCGGGAGGCGGCGGCAAAGCAGACGTCGAGTTGCTGGTTGGTGCCTGTGTTCACAGGGTGGCCACTCCTAGGCCACAAGGGAGATGCTCTTCAGTCTTCTGTGCAACAGACTGTCGAAGTCCAGTCGTCTTCTTCGTTTAAAGTTGATTCAGGATGATCTGAGGTGCTCTGGCACTGCTACCACTCTTATTCCCAATCTGAGGGGTGGATCACCTGCTAGGTCCCTCCTCTGGGTGGGACCAGGAAGGGGGGGCGGTTACACCCCCTTTCCTTTGTCCAGCTCCTCGCCAGGCCTGAGTCTGGAAAGTCCCAGGACCGGTTTGGACTGGCTTATGCACGGGGACACCTTGTGTGCCCCGGGCATGTCTGTTTCTATTCAGCCCTGTCCTACCCAATACACAAAATCCTGTCTGGGGTGGTGCTCGCACCTCCCAAGGCAGGAAACCCTTTGTCCAAGCCTCCCTCGCTGGAAGGACTCCAAGCAGCAGGAGGTCAGACTTGTGTCTGTGGTGGCAGCGTCCATTTTGTGATGCTGAGGCTCTGGTTAACTTTAACCGGGGTTAAGGCTACACACATGTTGTGTCCCTCTAGAAGGGTGGAATGCTATCCCCGTCGACAGAACTGTCGAGGGGATAGTATTCCAAATCGTATGACACCTTACTCGACATGTTTTGATAAAGCCAAACCAAAGTTAGCATATTACCGCGAGGATTATAATGTAATTAAGAGTATATGGTATGGCAATATCCCAGAACAGCTAAGGGAGTGGTTCCCGACAGCTGCAGACAGGCTCAGCTCATGCTAGAGCACCATCTCACATATTTCCAAGCACTCTGCCTCCAGGATTGAAGAGGCCTTCCATAGGAGTGGCTGATAGGAACATATGTGTCCAGTTAAGGTTAGATATAGGACTACTATATCTAAGTAAGAGGTGATTACACTAACTTACCCCAGCTGAGTGATCAGCTAGTTGTGTCAAATATGGAGGCCAGGCCAGGGGGGGCACAATGCATGCTGCAGCCCCTGGTAGGCCTTGGAAACACCTATGCCCTGGGTACCTAGGGTACACTGTTACAGGGGCCAATAAGGTGAACCAGTTCCAATTCGTAATGCACCTAGGGTGCATTGGCAGTAATTTAGAGAGAGAACAGCAGACTGTGGGTCTGATTAGCAGGCCCACAGCCACATTAAGTCATAAACCAGTGAAGCAAAAAGCAAAAATTTGGGGTGACCATAGGATAGCAGACCCTACTCTCCTACACTCTCCCCAAGAATTGGGAAAGAGGGCAGATAAATGGGTTAGTACCAGAGTTAAGCAAAAGAAAACCAGAACCAGAACCAGGGTGGTGACCAGAAGAAAACAGACCAGAAGGGTGGGGAGCAGAAAGCTAAAGACCAGAAGTCTTCAACAGGGCCCCAAACTAATACAGAGGGTGGGTCCCAAACTCCCAAGAAGAAGAAGAAAGAAGGTCAAAGAAAACCCTAGTGTAGTACATGTAAAAACACCTCTCACTGGACAAGTGAGTGTAAAAATGGTGGAGCCCCCAACACTGCAGCCCCTAAGGCACCTGTACCCACTAGTACAGTTGGCAGTGTTGGTCCACAAACCAAGTAGTAGTAGTAGTAGTATTTATACTTATTAAGCGCAGCTGTCACCCAAAGGGTATCCTGGCGCTGAAGGGGGTAGTGGGTATCACTTTGGGAACTGAAGGAGATTCTGACCTAGTCAGAACCCTTACACAGGCTGTTCTGATTTGTGAGGGGGACATAGATTTGGCCCCTGCCATAGGTCCCAGTAATCTGGGCAAATACAGACAGACGCCTTTGATTAATGACAAAGTGGCTCAAGCATACAGGGACACATGTGCCAGTGTCACTATGGTGACACCTAGCTTTTGTGGACCCTGGACAATACATGCCAGGTGATAATTACCTGGTGACCAATGCCAGCAATGTCACCACTACACATAGTGTGGCAATTGTTAACTTTTCCTGGGGAGGGGTAACTGGCCTAAAAAGAGTTGTGGTTAGTGCTGATCTCCCAGTTGAATGTTTGTTGGGCAATGACCTGGAGAGCTCTCTATGGTCAGAAGTTGAGTACAGGACTCATGCAGAGATGTTAGGGATATCATCACATGTCCTTGGGCCAAAAAGTGCCTCTCTGAACCTCAGGTCTTGGATCCTGGAACAATGGACCAAGCACCTTCCAAGAAGAAGAACAGGAGGGTCAAGGCTGTGCCTTTCCAACTGCCTACAAGTGAGGATCAGCCTTCACAGGAAGCTGATCTTGAGACCCTTGAAGAACTTGAACCTGATCAGGTTGAGTTTCTGGGGACAGGGGGACCTTCTAGGGCAGACTTGGGGCAGGCTCAGTTAACCTGTCCTTCTCTTGAACCCATCAGACAGTAGGCTGCTGCTAAGGCTGCTGGGAATGCTCAAGGTGCCCATAAAGTATATTGGGATGATGGACTCCTTTATTCAGAGGGTAGAGACCCCAAGCCAGGTACAACCAGGAGGTTGGTTATACCTCTGCAATTTAGGGGCTTACTTCTTACCTTGGCCCATGATAATCCTTTAGCAGGCTTGTCCCTCACTTTCACTGGTCTCACATGTCTGAAGACACCAAGGAGTTTTGTCGCTCCTGTGTAACCTGCCAAGCCAGTGGTAAAGCAGGTAGCACCACAAAGGCCCCCCTGATACCACTACCTGTGGTGGGGGTTCCCTTTGGAAGAGTGTGGATTGATATTGTAGGTCCAATGGATCCCCCTACAACATCTGGGCACAGATTCATACTGGTGGTGGTGGACCATGCCACCAGGTACCCAGAGGCAATTCCACTTAGGACCACAACAGCTCCTGTTGTGGCCAGGGCGTTACTTGGAGTTTTCTCCAGAGTGGGGTTTCCTAAGGAGGTAGTATCTGACAGAGGAGGCAACTTCATGTCAGAATACTTGACAGCTATGTGGAAGGAATGTGGTGTCAACTAAAAGTTCACCACTCCTTATCATCCACAGTGTAATGGGCTTGTTGAAAGGTTTAACAAGACCCTAAAGGGTATGATCAAAGGATTACCAGAAAATCTCAGGCGGAGATGGGACATCCTTCTACCCTGCCTTTTGTTTGCTTACAGAGAGGTCCCTCAAAATGGGGTTGGCTTCAGCCCCTTTGAATTGTTGTTTGGGCACCCTGTAAGAGGACCCCTATGTCTGGTGAAGGAAGGATGGGAGTTACCTTTCAAAAAGCCTAAACAGGACATAGTGGACTATGTACTTGGTCTCCGCTCCAGGATGGCTGAGTATATGGAAAAGGCATCCAAAAACCTTGAGGCTAGCCAAGAAATACAGAAAGCTTGGCATGACCAAAAGGCTGTCTTGATTGAGTATCAGCCAGGACAGAAGGTATGGGTGTTGGAGCCAGTGGCCCCAGCAGCACTCCAAGACAAATGGTCTGGACCCCATACAATTGTTGAAAAAAAGGGAGAGGTTACCTACTTGGTGGACCTAGGAACTCCCAGGAGCCCCCACAGGGTGCTCCATGTCAACAGACTAAAGGCACATGTCAACAGGGAAGACATGGGCTTGCTCATGGCTACAGATGAGAACAGGAGGAAGAGAGTGACCCTCTCCCAGACCTGCTCACTCAGAACCCTGAGGATGGCTCAGTTGATGGTGTGGCCTTAGATGGCAGCCTCACTGAACATCAGCAACATGACTGTAGACAAGTTTTGCAGTCATACAGACATATGTTCTCATTGACACCCAGTCAGACAAGCCCATGTCAACAGGGAAGACATGGGCTTGCTCATGGCTACAGATGAGAACAGGAGGAAGAGAGTGACCCTCTCCCAGACCTGCTCACTCAGAACCCTGAGGATGGCTCAGTTGATGGTGTGGCCTTAGATGGCAGCCTCACTGAACATCAGCAACATGACTGTAGACAAGTTTTGCAGTCATACAGACATATGTTCTCATTGACACCCAGTCAGACTAACTGGTGTACCCATGTGGTGGACACTGGTGACAGTCTTCCTGTAAAAAGCAAGATTTACAGGCAACCTGACCACGTCAGGGACTGTATAAAGACTGAGGTGCAAAAGATGCTGGAATTAGGTGTTTTTGAGCCTTCGGGGAGACCCTGGGCTAGCCCAGTGGTTCTGGTCTCCAAACCTCACACCAAAGATAGCAAGAGAGAGATGAGGTTCTGTGTGGATTACAGAGGACTCAATGCTGTCACCAGGACAGATGCACACCCTATTCCAAGGGCAGATGAGCTCATTGACAAGTTGGCTTCTGCCAAATATTTGAGCACATTTGACTTGACAGCTGGCTACTGGCAAATCAGGTTAGCTGAGGAGTCTAAAGCCAAAACTGCATTTTCTACCCCAGGTGGGCATTATCAGTTTGTGGTGATGCCCTTTGGTTTGAAAAATGCACCTGCCACCTTCCAAAGGTTGGTGAATCAAGTCCTTACTGGGTTGGATGACTTTTGCGCAGCATATCTGGATGATATTGCTGTCTTCAGCTCCACCTGGGAGGATCACCTGGTCCACCTGAAGGAAGTGCTTGAGGCTCTGCAAAAGGCAGGCCTCAATATCAAGGCAACAAAGTGCCAGATAGGGCAGAGTAAGGTTGTATACCTGGGCCACCTTATAGGTGGAGGCCAAGTTCAACCACTGGAGAGTAAGATCCAGACCATCAAGGACTGGTCCCTTCCAACTACCCAGACTCAGATCAGAGCTTTCTTGGGCCTGACTGGGTACTACAGGAAGTTTGTTAAGAACTATGGGTCCATTGTGACTCCTCTTAATGATCTGACATCCAAGAAGATGCCCAAAAAGGTTCAGTGGACAGTAAACTGTCAAAAGGCATTTGATGACCTGAAGAAGGCCATGTGCTCTGCACCTTTCCTGAAGAGTCCTGACTACTCAAGAGAGTTCATTGTCCAAACAGATGCTTCTGAGTTGGGAGTGGGAGCAATGCTTTCACAGCTTAATGTAGATGTTCAAGACCAGCCCATTGCTTTTATTAGCAGAAGGCTGCCCCCCAGAGAGAAACGTTGGTCAGCTATTGAGAGGGAGGCCTTTGCTGTGGTGTGGGCCCTGAAGAAGTTGAGACCATACTTGTTTGGCACTCACTTCAAGATTCAGACCGACCATAAGTCCCTCTTATGGCTTAATCAGATGAAGGGTGAAAACCCCAAACTACTCAGGTGGTCCATTTCCCTACAGGGGATGGACTTTACAGTGGAGCACCGCCCAGGGACTGACCATGGCAACGAAGATGGTCTCTCCAGGTACTTCCACTTAGAACATGAAGACACAACTGGTCAAGGTTAGTCTAATGTCCCTGCGTTTGGGGGGGTTGTGTAGGAGAGTAGGGTCTGCTATCCTATGGTCACCCCAAAATTTGTGCTTTTTGCTTCACTGGTTTATGACTTAATGTGGCTGTGGGCCTGCTAATCAGACCCACAGCCTGCTGTTCTCTCTCTAAATTAATGCCAATGCACTCTAGGTGCATTACGAATTGGATACTGGTTCACCTTATAGGCCCCTGTAACAGTGTACCATAGGTACCCAGGGCATAGGTGTAGCCAAGGCCTACCAGGGGCTGCAGCATGTATTGTGCCACCCCTGGCCTGGCCTCCATATTTGGCACAACTGGCTGATCACTCATCTGGGGTAAGTTGGTGTAATCACCTCTTGCTTAGATATAGTATCCCTATATCTAACCTTAACTGGACACATGTTAACCTATAAGCCATTCCTATGGAAGGCCCCTGCAATCCTGGGGGCAGAGTGCGTGGTTTCATGTGAGATGGTGCTCTAGCATGAGCTGAGCCTGTCTGCAGCTGTCGGGAACAACTCCCTTAGCTGTTCCGGGATATTGCCATACCATATACTCTTAAGTGCAATATAATCCTCGCGGTTATATGCTAACTTTGGATTGGCTTTATCAAAACATGTCGAGTAAGGTGTCATACGATTTGGAATACTATCCCCTTGACAGTTCTGTCGACGGGGATAGCATTCCACCCTTCTAGAGGGACACGACATTCACATAGCCTTAACCCCGGTTAAAGTTAACCAGAGCCTCAGCATCACAAAATGGATGCTGCCACCGCAGACACAAGTCTGACCTCCTGCTGCTGGGAGTCCTTCCAGCAAGGGAGGCTTGGACAAAGGGTTTCCTGCCTTGGGAGGTGCGAGCACCACCCCAGACAGGATTTTGTGTATTGGGTAGGACAGGTCTGAATAGAATCAGACATGCCCGTGGCACACAAGGTGTCCCCGTGCATATGCCAGTCCAAACCGGTCCTGGGACTTTCCAGAACCAGGCCTGGCGAGGAGCTGGACAAAGTGTAACCGCCCCCCTTCCAGGTCCCACCCAGAGGAGGGACCTAGCAGGTGATCCACCCCTCAGATTGGGAATAAGAGTGGGAGCAGTGCCATAGCACCTCAGATCATCCTGAATCAACTTGAAACTAAGAAGACGACTGGACTTCGACATTCTGCTGCACAGAAGACTGAAGAGCATCTCCCTTGTGGCCTAGGAGTGGCCACCCTGTGAACATAGGCACCAACCAGCAACTCAACGTCTGCTTTGCCGCCGCCTCCCGCCGGAGCCGGAGCCCAGAGCCTGACGAGACCCAGACTCCCAGACTTCTCACCGCGCGATCCACAGTCCTTGCAAAGAAGGGACATGTGGAGGCATCGAGAGACGTGGGACCGGACATCTCGGAAGACCCCCGAAAAGCTGACTGCGCAGCACCCGAGGCACCCTCGACGCTGTGCTTTGGGGATTGAGAATCACTACAACCGAGCAGCCCTTGCACTGAAGATCAGCCCCCCAGCATCTCCACGATCTGCGTGGGGCCCTTTTGCATCGTGCCACTCGACGCGCCATCCCGGCCACTTGCCACGTGGTCAGCGGCCATCTTGGCGACGAAATCTACAATTTACACTGCGGGTCTGGTTGCTCCAGACTTGCCCTCGCTCCTGTAAAAAGGAGCACCCGCTCTGACCTTGCTAGTCCGAGTGATAAGCCTTTTTTGATTCCTGTGTGGCTTGCATTAGCCAAGGCCTGTTTGCTCCGATCAAGTTGCCGACACCACCATCAGCTAGAGCCTTTGTGGGACAGCTCGTGACCAATGCCTGGACATCCTCGACCTCTTCGTGTCCACGTGGCTGCAGAGAGAAGCTACACCTCATCGCCTGTCTGCACCCGACATCGCCTGGTTCCAATCTGGTTCCATGGTAGTCACTGGCTAGTGACTTTGAACATTGTCCCCTCTGCTTTCAGGTCTTCACCACTTCGAATCCACCCTTGGATCCACCGGAACTCTTCACATCGAGTCGCCTGCAGCATCTTCAGCTCCAAGCACCATTGACCTGCGTGACGAAACCCGACACTACTTCGCACCTGTGCACCCGCTTCCTGTGGGTGAGGTAACTCAACAACGCCGGTGTTCCTACACTGGTACACACCTCTAGTGTCTGTATCTAAAGTTTCACTCCTCTAGGTCACTCGGAAGGTTCCTAAAACGCAATTGGAACAAGGCTGATCTCAATAAATTCACTTCCCTCCTTAGTTTATCTGCCCCATCCACTACTGGACCTACCATCTCCATTGATTCTCAGTCACAGGGCCTCACCCACTGGCTTACTTCCACTGCTGACTCTGTGGCACCTTTAAAACCAGTTAAGACGAGGCGCAGTCATGACGCCCAAAGGTGGTTCACCGAGGATCTCAGAGCATTAAAACTTAGTCTTCGTCAGGCAGAAAGGCGCTGGCGCCGGGGGTACTCCCCCGAGACAAAAGAGATTTTCTCCTCTCGGCTAAGAGAGTATAAGTCAGCAATAACTGTGGCTAAATCTCGCTATTTCTCCAATAAAATCCTGGACTCCTCAAACAAGTCCAAAGACATATTTTTAATTGTCGAGGAACTGTCCAATCCGGCGAGAGTCACCATTGCTCCCCTCCCCTCCCAGTCCCTGTGTGACTCCCTGAACCAATTTTTTGTGGACAAGATTATCAAGATTAAAACCAGCATCTCTACCCAAGCCTCACTTGTCCCCCCCTCCGCCCAGCGCTCCCTGTCACTCCAACACTCACACCTTAACCCAGATCCCCCTTATCTCAAAGGTCAATTTTCTTTCACTTCTGCATAAGGTCTCCTCTGGCTCCCCTAGCGATTGCTGCCCCCCCTCGGCCCTTCGGGAAGCTTTCACTTCCTGTCCTGAACCCCCCTTAGCCCTCTTAAACAACTCTCTGACTACTGGGGAGGTTCCTGGATCCTTCAAACAGGCCGAGGTTTTTGCCATTTTGAAAAAACCTTCGGCAGACCCCTCCATCATGAGCAACTATCGCCCAATTTCCCTCCTCCCTTTCCTTAGTAAAGTTTTGGAGTCGCATGTCACTCAAATTCTCAGCACCTTTGTGGAAGACTCGTGTGTCTTGGACCCCCAGCAGGCTGGGTTTAGACCTGCGCACTCCACAGAAGCAGTTATCCTTTCTGTGATGAAGGAATTGCGCAGGGGGGCCGACGCTAACACCTGTCAGGCCCTGGTCCTCCTGGACCTGTCGGCCACCTTTGACACGGTCGACCATGGTATCTTGGTCGACCGTGTCAGAGAGGCTGGCATCCAGGGCACCGCCCTGGACTGGGTTCGGTCTTTCTTGACTCAACGCCATCAAGCAGTCAGGCTGTCACAGTTCTCCGCTACTCAGGTCGAGCTGACCTGCGGTGTCCCACAGGGCTCTTCCTTATCCCCCCTCCTTTTTAATTTGTATCTGGCCCCGTTAATACGTTCCCTCCGTAGGTTTAATGTCACCGCGTTCAATTACGCGGATGACATCCAACTGGTTTTTACTATCGACTCCTCTGATGAATCTATCACCACTTTCCAAAACACGCTCTGCTTCATCAGTAATTGGATGAGCTCAAACCACCTGAAGCTCAACCCCGACAAGACCGAGCTGGTTCTTGTCGGGGGACCCTCCAACCCCTGGCACCCCTCTTTCTGGCCTGCAAGCCTAGGCAGTCCTCCCTGCCCTGTTAATTCAGCCAAAAGTCTGGGAGTCGTCATTAGCAGTGACCTCTCTATGACGCCCCAGATAAGCGCTGTAGTATCCTCAAGCCACTTCCAACTCAGGAAAATACGTAAAATCTCTCGCCTACTCACTACCGAGGCCCTCATTTTGGCCCTGCTTGCGTTAGTCATGTCTAGGCTTGACTACGCAAATTCACTATATGTAGGCGTTCCTGCTTATCAACTCAGGAGACTTCAGCTGATCCAAAATCAGGCCGCCCGCCTGATTTATCACCAACCCAGAGATCAACATGTTCGCCCCCTTTTAAAAAGTCTCCATTGGCTTCCGGTATCTGCCTGCTGCAAATTCAAGCTTGGCTGCATTATCTCCAAATCTCTTGCAGGTCACAGCCCCCTTTTTATTTCTTCCCTTCTTCACCCGTATGTTCCTCCTCGTACCCTTCGGTCATCTCAGATGGCCTTGTTATCAGTTCCCAGATTCAAGAGGAAGAAACATGGCGGCCTTAGGTTTTCATTTTTAGCCCCGTCCTTTTGGAATTCCCTACCCCTCCCTCTTAGGTTGTCTTCTCCTTACTCCAGGTTCAGATCCTCCCTTAAAACCTTCCTCTTCACTGAGTCTTACAATTAGCTGCTATCTCACGTTTCTCTTCCCTGCTCCCTCAGTAAAGCACCAAGAAACCTAATGGTGTTAGTTGCGCTCAATAAGTTTATTTAACATAACATAACATAACATAACACTAACTTTGTAACTTTTACGCACCATGTTTATGTTTATGTTTATGTTTATTAAAGCTTTTGTAGCGCGCTCTGTTACCATGGGGTATCCTGGCGCGGTGAGTGAATTTTGAGAGCAGAAGAACTGAAAACATGGTCTGGGGGGACTGCTAGTAAGGGGCATTGCTGATTGCGGGCACTTTAAACACTGCACCTGAGTCCCGCGGGCCTTTCCCGACTCTGCGATTCCCAAGGCCCTAGGCCTGTTTCCTTTTCGATTGGTATCTCTTATACCACTTTCTTAATATATGGTTTGAGTGGCCACCGCCCTCATCCATACTGTGCAACTTTTGTGTTTTTTAACTGTGTTTTGTTTTAACGCTTGTGCTTCTGTGCTCATAAAGAGTATAGGGGATATTTGTAGGTAATAAATATATATATTTTCAATATATATCTGTGTGGTGTCCTTTCATTTGGTAAATGTAGTGAAAGAAATGATGAATGGTCAGGTAGATTCTTTTTTTTTTTTTAATTTATTTTTATTGTTGCATCAGGCGGATCATGGGTACAGGAGACAAAACAACTCGGGGGAGCGTCAACATTCCGCTCTTCCCGATATTCTGCAACTTTTTAATAGTCAATTACATATCTTTCAGCATGACAAACTTGTTTTTCATTTTCACCCCAAACTCCCACCCGCCCCCCTGAACTCCTGATAACGTCATCAACTGAGAGGCCTCTATCGAAAGCCCCCCTTCCCGCCCTCCCTTTCCCCCCCCCCCCCCTCTGCAGCATACCACCCTTCCCCGCCACCCCCCGCGACCCCCGAGCCTCCCTCCCCCTCTAAGTCGTGACATAGAATATATACAATCCAGCGACCCGGATCCTCCATAAACAACTATGCTGGAATCAGCGTCAAACGTGTCTCCCCGGCTATCCCCCCCTGCCACCCGCCCTCCTCTCCGGACAGTCCTACTCCAGTCCATGGTAGTGCCTCCACTTAGTCCATATTTTTCGAAATTTTCGTGGGCACCCTCTAGCTTTGTAGGTCACTCTTTCAGCCGCCATATACATATCCAAACCCCTCCTCCATTCCTCCAGGTCGGGTTTCCCAGGCGCCCCCCACATTCGTGCTATATCTCGTTTTGCTACTACCAAAGCCAGCTGCAGGAAAATGAGTAGGTATCGTGTAATGTCCACCTCTGTTGACATTCCCAGAAGCGCCAGTTTTGGATCTCTCGGAATCTCCACCTCCAATATCATACTCAATTCCCCAAGTACCTCGCCCCAATATTCCTGTATCACAGTGCAGCCCCAAATGATGTGGAAGAAGTCGCCTGTTTGGTGCTGGCATCGTATGCATGAGGTGTCGGTCACCCTCCCCATCCGGGAGAGCCTCACTCTATCAAAGTAAGCCCGGTGAAGGACCTTAAACTGTATTAGGCGGAGCCTCGATTTTATGGCCACTTCCCTCGGGTGCATGAGTGCGAGTTCCCAATCCAGGTCCTCCATCGTGCCCACATCTGCCTCCCACCTCGCCCTGAGTGCCCGCAAGTCTCCCAACATATTATTTGTCAGTGTTTTGTATGTCATGGATATTGCCCCCCTCTGTATCCGCTCCTGGAGTAATCGGCCCTCGAGTGGTGCAAACTGGGGTATGTCGGTGAGCGATATGTGCTGTGCTCCCCACGCGTGTCTCAACTGCAAGTATTTATAGTATTGGGTGTTCTGGAGGCCAAAGTCCTGCTGCAGCGTCTGGAAGGTTTTAAGTTCCCCCTTGGTCAGGTAGATTCTTGAAGCTCTTTATTTCAAGTAAGATGAACAGGAGGAAAACAGGAAACCCCACCAGGAACAGGATGGTCACTGCTCAGCCCTCTCTCATCAACTGTCATTCCACATCCACACCAGGCACACTAACATTCTATTCACTCTGTCATCCAGCATTCAACATTCCACACAGTCATCACATACATACTGGCTGAGCAGCAAGCAAGGAGATAACATAAGGCACAACATAATTCAAGGGGGTTGTATATGGTAAAACAGCTTGCTTCACATGCCTTTCAGAGTTTAGCCAAAGACTGCTTTGTCCACGCTACCACTAGGATAGCTGGTCTATAAGGTTGACTTACAACCAATCATCATAAGGGTTGCTTGGCATGGTGCAAGGTGATCACTACAATTAGTGAGCATCACATACCAGGCCAACTTCTCACAGTGTCCTACTATCCTGGTAACATAGTACCCAATTTAGGTTAGTATGTCATATAGGTTGCAGCAACCTAATTTGCCGTAGCAAGTGCGTTGGGGCAGTCACTTTGCCTTTCTAACACTGAAGGACATTTACACTTTTTCATGAAATACATTCAATGCACACAGGTATGGATGGTTCATGTAATGTTTCCCATCACATATTGTCCATTGCTTGGATTAAGCCTGCAGCCCCACTCAGACATCACACGTGGCACACCAATTCAAAGACTGGATAGGAGTTACATTACTTAAGGATGGCCTCTGAAAGGTGTCCATTGGATCGCATCACTTCTTTCAGCTACTCAAGTCAAGTCAAGTAAAGTTTAAATTTGTATAGCGCACTACTCACCCAGAGGGTCTCAAGGCGCTTGAGGGAGGGGGGGAGCTTTACTTATCAAATATCCAAGTTTTTAGTTGTTTTCTGAAGGAGAGGTGGTTCTGTGTGAGGCAGAGGTGGGTGGGGAGGGAATTCCAGGTCTTGGCCCCTATGTAGGAGAAGGATCTTCCTCCCATGGTGGCTCTTTGGATGTGTGGAATTGCGGCGAGGGCTTGATTGGACGATCGAAGTTGGTGGGTGGGGGTGTAAAAGGACAGGCGCGTGTTGAGGTATTCGGGTCCTAGGTCGTAGAGGGCTTTGTGTGCGTGGGTGAGGAGGCGGAATGTTATTCTGGTGACCAGAAATGTGAGCTTGGCGGGGGATGTCTAGGATGAGTCTGGCTGAGGCGTTTTGGATGCGTTGAAGATTTTCTGTAGTTTGGCTGTGGATCCGGCGTAGAGGGTGTTTCTGTAGTCTAGTCGGCTTGTGACCAGTGCCTGGGTGACCGTATTTCTTGTTTCGGTGGGGATCCAACGGAAGATTTTGTTGAGCATACGTAGGATGTTGAAGCATGATGATGAAACGGCGTTGACTTGTCTGGTCATCGAGAGGGAGGAGTCCAGGATGAGGCCTAGGTTACGTGCGTGGTCTGTTGGTATGGGTGCGGTTCCCAGGGCCGGTGGCCACCATGAGTCGTCCCAGGCGGAGGGGGATGATCCTAAGATGAGGACTTCCGTTTTGTCCGAATTTAGTTTTAAACGGCTGTTCTTCATCCACTCGGCTACTCCACTTTAGATGAACAGACACAGCATAAACAGGTCCACAAAAATGATCTGGAGATTATCTGATTTAGGTAACACTATGCAGCTTTCACTGCTGTGTACCATGCTTGTTCATGCTTAACACTTGACCAATTCTACAATTACCCCACCCTCGCAAGGCTTTCTGACTCCGTGACCAGAGAGCGTTCACAAGCTGTTCCTTGGTATCGTAGCGCTTCACAACTATACCCCCAGCGCGACCTTTTCCCCCGCATTACTGCCGCTGCTTGCTTAGCTCGTCATACTTGTTAATTCAATTTTGTGCACTGTGCGTTGTGAAATCTTTGTGCTGTACTGCCAAGCCTGCGCTTTGTTTATAGATTGGCGCTTCACTTTGTGCCCGGTTGTGCCTTCTGTTCATCCCCCAGGCTAGTTTCGATTTCTCCGTAGTTGCAGCCATTTTGTTGTTTGTGTTGATTCCCTGACCGTAGCTCCACCCCGCGCCCGCCTCCCAGCTGACCCTGCCTCCCGCAGATAGTAGTGGACCTACACCACCATCCCTGCGCCGTCACTCTCCTGACCTGGTCGGAAGAGGTCGCTCCCCCACCCTCGCAAGGCTTTCTGACTCCGTGACCAGAGATCGTTCACAAGCTGTTCCTTGGTATCGTAGCGCTTCACAACTATACCCCCAGCGCGACCTTTTCCCCCGCATTACTGCCGCTGCCTGCTTAGCTCGTCATACTTGTTAATTCAATTTTGTGCACTGTGCGTTGTGAAATCTTTGTGCTGTACTGCCAAGCCTGCGCTTTGTTTATAGATTGGCGCTTCACTTTGTGCCCGGTTGTGCCTTCTGTTCATCCCCCAGGCTAGTTTCGATTTCTCCGTAGTTGCAGCCATTTTGTTGTTTGTGTTGATTCCCTGACCGTAGCTCCACCCCGCGCCCGCCTCCCAGCTGACCCTGCCTCGCCCCGCCCCTACCACCATCCATACATGACAGATGCTCCCGCGTGCAGCGTTCACGCGCAGCGATCGCGCCCCAGTCGCGCCGAAGGTGCGCCAAAGGTAAGCCCATCTACGCCCGTCCGCGCCTGGACCGCGCCCAGCGCCAGACCCCCTGGTCCTCGTAATGCCCACCCCTCCCGCATTACTTACGATGCCACCACCCTCCTAGCCCTTAACCCCGGCCGTTCCCCCAACTGCGTCCAAGCCGCTCCTGGACACACCCATGGACCCTTCTCTTGCAACTCCTGCAAGTTCGACGGCACCAAGAACAACTCCTCATCTACGAACACACAACAGATATCCGACCCCAACCACCTACAATGCATCCTGCTCAACACCCGCTCGGTCCACAGACACGCCATCGACCTCTGGAATCTACTAGACACCATCTCTCCGGACGTCGCCTTCCTAACAGAAACATGGATGAACGCCACATCAGCCCCATACATCACCATTGCCATCCCGGAAGGCTATAAGATCATTCGCAAGGACCGTACCGGCCAAACAGGAGGAGGCATCGCTATCGTCCATAAGAAATCCATCCGCATCTCAACCAGCTCAGACGTCAATCTCGCCAACACTGAACACCTTCACTTCCAGATCCACATCGACCCCAAGACCACACTCAGAGGCACCCTCCTTTACAGGCCACCAGGACCCCGCGCACAATTTAGTGAAGACATCACGGACTTCATCACTCCACACGCGCTCCCCTCCGAGGATTACATCCTTTTGGGAGACCTCAACTTTCACCTTGAAAAGAACAACGACCGCAACACCACCACCCTTTTGGACAACCTCTCCAACCTCGGACTTAAACAACTTGTCACTACCCCCACCCACATCGCAGGTCACACACTCGACCCTATTTTCACCTCCAGCAAACATGTCTCCTTCAGCCACACCACAGCTCTCCTTTGGACTGACCACAACTGCGTTCACTTTACCTACAACAAGTCCACATCCAACAACCACCCCCAACCCACTCTGCGAAGAAACTGGAACAAAATCACCATCGACCAGATCTCCTCATCGCTTCTTCAAAACCCCCCCGCCCACTCCTCAAACCCCGACCAAGCAGCCACCAACCTCACCCAATGGTTATCCAACAGCGCCGACATCCTAGCACCACTGAAAAAACGACAAATCAAACTAGGCAGCAAGAAGGCCTCCTGGTTCAACAATGATCTTAAGAAATCCAAGAAACACTGTCGCTCCCTTGAGAAGGCCTGGAAAAAAGACCCAACCACCAGCACCAAGGACGCCTTCAAAAACGCCACCCGCATACACCACCAACTGATCCGGAATGCCAAGAAAGCCGCTTTCAAGGACCGACTAGATAGCAACGCCCACAACAGCAAGGAATTATTCAACATCGTCAAGGAATTTACCAACCCCTCAGCCAACTCCAACGACATCACCCCCTCTCAAGCCCTCTGCGACTCCCTAGCCTCATTCTTCCACAACAAAATTGCAGACATCCACAACAGCTTCGACAACCGACCCGAAGACCAACCCACCCAACCCTCTGCAGGACCCCCACCCCCCTTGAACATCCTCAATGACTGGAACCCAATCTCCACTGAGGACACCATCCGTCTGATGAACTCTATCCACTCAGGATCCCCCACAGACCCATGCCCTCACCACATCTTTAACAAAGCAGACTCCATCATAGCACCGCACCTCCGAGACGTCATCAACTGCTCCCTCAGCGCTTCACAACTATACCCCCAGCGCGACCTTTTCCCCCGCATTACTGCCGCTGCCTGCTTAGCTCGTCATACTTGTTAATTCAATTTTGTGCACTGTGCGTTGTGAAATCTTTGTGCTGTACTGCCAAGCCTGCGCTTTGTTTATAGATTGGCGCTTCACTTTGTGCCCGGTTGTGCCTTCTGTTCATCCCCCAGGCTAGTTTCGATTTCTCCGTAGTTGCAGCCATTTTGTTGTTTGTGTTGATTCCCTGACCGTAGCTCCACCCCGCGCCCGCCTCCCAGCTGACCCTGCCTCGCCCCCGCCCCTACCACCATCCATACATGACAGATGCTCCCGCGTGCAGCGTTCACGCGCAGCGATCGCGCCCCAGTCGCGCCGAAGGTGCGCCAAAGGTAAGCCCGTCTACGCCCGTCCGCGCCTGGACCGCGCCCAGCGCCAGACCCCCTGGTCCTCGTAATGCCCACCCCTCCCGCATTACTTACGATGCCACCACCCTCCTAGCCCTTAACCCCGGCCGTTCCCCCAACTGCGTCCAAGCCGCTCCTGGACACACCCATGGACCCTTCTCTTGCAACTCCTGCAAGTTCGACGGCACCAAGAACAACTCCTCATCTACGAACACACAACAGATATCCGACCCCAACCACCTACAATGCATCCTGCTCAACACCCGCTCGGTCCACAGACACGCCATCGACCTCTGGAATCTACTAGACACCATCTCTCCGGACGTCGCCTTCCTAACAGAAACATGGATGAACGCCACATCAGCCCCATACATCACCATTGCCATCCCGGAAGGCTATAAGATCATTCGCAAGGACCGTACCGGCCAAACAGGAGGAGGCATCGCTATCGTCCATAAGAAATCCATCCGCATCTCAACCAGCTCAGACGTCAATCTCGCCAACACTGAACACCTTCACTTCCAGATCCACATCGACCCCAAGACCACACTCAGAGGCACCCTCCTTTACAGGCCACCAGGACCCCGCGCACAATTTAGTGAAGACATCACGGACTTCATCACTCCACACGCGCTCCCCTCCGAGGATTACATCCTTTTGGGAGACCTCAACTTTCACCTTGAAAAGAACAACGACCGCAACACCACCACCCTTTTGGACAACCTCTCCAACCTCGGACTTAAACAACTTGTCACTACCCCCACCCACATCGCAGGTCACACACTCGACCCTATTTTCACCTCCAGCAAACATGTCTCCTTCAGCCACACCACAGCTCTCCTTTGGACTGACCACAACTGCGTTCACTTTACCTACAACAAGTCCACATCCAACAACCACCCCCAACCCACTCTGCGAAGAAACTGGAACAAAATCACCATCGACCAGATCTCCTCATCGCTTCTTCAAAACCCCCCCGCCCACTCCTCAAACCCCGACCAAGCAGCCACCAACCTCACCCAATGGTTATCCAACAGCGCCGACATCCTAGCACCACTGAAAAAACGACAAATCAAACTAGGCAGCAAGAAGGCCTCCTGGTTCAACGATGATCTTAAGAAATCCAAGAAACACTGTCGCTCCCTTGAGAAGGCCTGGAAAAAAGACCCAACCACCAGCACCAAGGACGTCTTCAAAAACGCCACCCGCATACACCACCAACTGATCCGGAATGCCAAGAAAGCCGCTTTCAAGGACCGACTAGATAGCAACGCCCACAACAGCAAGGAATTATTCAACATCGTCAAGGAATTTACCAACCCCTCAGCCAACTCCAACGACATCACCCCCTCTCAAGCCCTCTGCGACTCCCTAGCCTCATTCTTCCACAACAAAATTGCAGACATCCACAACAGCTTCGACAACCGACCCGAAGACCAACCCACCCAACCCTCTGCAGGACCCCCACCCCCCTTGAACATCCTCAATGACTGGAACCCAATCTCCACTGAGGACACCATCCGTCTGATGAACTCTATCCACTCAGGATCCCCCACAGACCCATGCCCTCACCACATCTTTAACAAAGCAGACTCCATCATAGCACCGCACCTCCGAGACGTCATCAACTGCTCCCTCAAATCCGCAACCTTCCCGGAAAGCTGGAAACATGCCGAACTCAGCGCCCTCCTGAAGAAACCCACAGCTGACCCCACCGAACTCAAAAACTACCGCCCTATCTCACTCCTTCCATTCCCGGCCAAAGTCATCGAGAAAGCGGTCAACAACCAGCTCCCCGCCTTCCTCGAAACCAACAAATCCCTCGACTCCTCACAGTCCGGCTTCCGAGCCAAGCACAGCACTGAAACCGCCCTCATCGCAGCAACAGACGACATTCGAACTCTACTGGACAATGGAGACACAGTCGCCCTCATCCTCCTCGACCTCTCCGCAGCCTTCGACACGGTCTGTCATAGCACCCTTTTACAGCGCCTCAGAAACGTCGGAATCCAAGGAAAAGCACTGGAATGGATCACCTCGTTCCTCACCGGAAGAACCCAGAGAGTCCGCCTTCCACCATTCAAGTCAGAGGCCACCGAAGTCATCTGCGGCGTACCACAAGGATCTTCACTCAGCCCCACCCTCTTCAACGTATACATGAGCCCCCTCGCGGTCATCGCACGCCAACACAACCTCAACATTATCTCCTACGCCGATGACACTCAACTGATCCTATCACTCACCAGACACCCTAACACTGCCAAAACCAACCTGCATGAAGGAATGAAAGAAGTAGCCGAATGGATGAAGCACAGCCGTCTGAAACTGAACTCAGACAAAACAGAAGTCCTCATCCTAGGCACCTTCCCCTCCGCCTGGGATGACTCTTGGTGGCCAGAGGCCCTTGGAAAAGCACCCATCCCGACGGACCACGCACAGAACCTGGGCGTCATCCTGGATTCCTCACTCTCGATGAACAGACAAGTCAACGCCGTCTCTTCATCTTGCTTCAACATTCTTCGCATGCTCAAAAAAACATTTCGCTGGATCCCCACCGAAACTAGAAAAACGGTCACCCACGCACTGGTCACGAGCCGACTGGACTACGGAAACACCCTCTACGCCGGTACCACCGCAAAACTCCAGAAAAAACTCCAACGCATCCAGAACGCTTCAGCCAGGCTCATATTAGACATCCCGCGTAAAGAACACATCTCTGGTCACCTGAAAAACCTCCACTGGCTCCCCGTCAATAAGAGGATTACTTTCCGCCTCCTAACCCACGCACACAAAGCACTCTACGAAATCGGACCCGAATGCCTCAACACACGACTGTCCTTCTACACCCCCTCCCGCCAGCTACGATCCTCCAACCAAGCCCTTGCCACTGTACCTCGCATCAACAAAACCACCATGGGAGGTAGATCCTTCTCCTACCTGGCAGCTAAAACCTGGAACTCACTTCCCACTTACCTTCGCCTTACTCAGAACCACCTAGCATTCAGAAAGCAACTTAAAACGTGGATATTTGACAAGTAATTCCCCACCCTTCTTCAAGCGCCTTGAGACCCTCTGGGTATGTAGCGCGCTATATAAATCTATTGACTTGACTTGACTTGACCATGCCTTGATTAGCATTCACCTCTCGAACACCACAATAACTACTACCTTTAAGTGCAGAAAAAAGATTGACCTCAATTGAACAACTCAATTTAGAACACCCACACAAATCAATTTAACCAACCTCCTTGTTATCAGTCAACACAGGAAACCATCCAGTGACTATCTTCCATGACCTTAAAATTGACTATATTATGTCTGTTGAACAACTATGGATCCTAGGGCCCGATGTAGGTAAACGCGATTTTCCGATTTCAAAATACCGAGGCGGGCCGAATCGGTATTCTGAAATCGGAAAACGAGATGTAGGAAAAAAATACCGAATGAATACCGATTCGGTCGGCATCGGTAAAGAGATTCGGTACGTTCCGATTCTGCTCGGTCCGAATCGGAAATTACCGAATCGGCCAACAACGAATCGGAAATCACCGAATCGGCTACCACCGAATCGGATATTTCCGATTCGGCGAATACCGATTCGGTAAAAGCCGAATCGGTAAAAACCGAATCGGCAATCATAGACCCATGGCGAAAAAGCCCATAGGAATGCATTGCATGAACCGATTCGGCTTTTACCGAATCGGATAATACCGAATCGGATTTTACCGAATCGGATATTACCGAATCGGTAAAAGCCGATTCGGCAATAGGCGATTCAGCCAATGAGGTGGCTCCCCCTCCCCCACCCAAACAGGGAGTGGCAACCCTGGCAGGTGCAGCTAATTAAGAAGTTTCTAGAAGTTTCTGGAAAGCCTGCCTGAGCCCAACACACACAGTTAGCAGCAGTGGGAGAAGGAGGTTGCAAACTGAGCAGGAGAAAATGGCAGATCAGGCAGGAAGCCAGAAGTCCTCCCAAAAGAGGAAGCCCAAGTTCACCACCACCGAACTTCAGGTGCTGGTTGAGGAGTTGGTGAGGGTGCACCGCCAGCTCTTTGGCAAGCTGTCCCTCAACGTGCCAGACAGCACCAAGAGGAGATTGTGGGCCGACATCGCCCAGAAGGTCAATGCTGCTGGTGTCACCCCCAGGTCCATTGAGGAACTGAAGAAAAGGTTTTACGACCTCCGCAGCCTCACGAAGAGGAAGCTGGCTGACATTCAAAGGCAGGCTGGACACACCGGAGGAGGCAAGAACCCGGCGCCACCCCTCACCGAGCTGGAGGAAATTGTCTCCAGCACCATCGAGAGGGAGAGCATCGTAGGAATCGGGACCCTGGACAGCACTGCGAGAGCCACAGCTACAGGTAAGAAGCATGCGCATCATGACACACCCTACCAGACACCTCCCCATTAGACACAATGCATAGGCAAACACCAGCACTGTACTGTCACCAACATACAAGAGACAAGCATCATGGTACATGTAGTCAGCAGAAGTTAGCCAAATATGTCAGTGCAGAATCACAAGACAGGAAACAGTGTGACACGGTGTAAGGAGATGCAAGGACATGTGGAATGCCATAATTGTACTGACTGTAATACATCGGCACTCATTTTACAAATGCTTCTTTGTACCTAGGGGCACCATCAGGCGGCACCACTGTGACAGCAGAGGGAGCATCAACGTCAAACACTGCAGTCGCAGGGCCGAGCACCAGCCAGGCTGGCCAGGAGGAGGAGGATGAGGATGAGGAAGGAGACACCCCAGGGCTTGGAATGGAGGGAGTCCTGGTGATTGATTTCCAACCAGTGCACTCCCCAGTACTGTCCAGCACACCCCCCTTGGAATTCTCACCCGAAAACTCCCCTACAAGGCAGATCATTCCGCCTACACCAGCTCCTGCCACAATCGTGGCCTTGCCACCTGTCCAACCAGTCCTGGGAGCAGGGGCTCAGGGACCTGCCAGCACCACACCCCCACCAGTGGCACCCCAGCCCAGTCAGCAGGCCGGAAGCAGCAGTGCCCGACGCCGTGCCACCACCACCACCACTGCTGCACCAGCACGGGAGGGCAGTGTGTTCCTGGGCCTGGAGGGACAAATGGTTAAAATCCAGCGCCAACAGGCCAGATCCACCATGGCCTGCCAACGCCAGCTCCTGCAGCACAACATGCAGATGGGGGAGTTGGTGAAGGGTTTCCAGGCTGTTGTGGACAGCAACAAGGAGGTGGCAGCAGGGTTGGGCAGTCTGACCACTGCCATCACCCACTCATCTGCCAGGCAGGAGGAGCATGAGGTTGCGCGCAGGAGGGATGCCCGGGTGCTCAACCGGGCCATGGCCCGCCTTGCAGCGGCGACCGCACAGCTGTGCCATCGCAGCTCAAATCAAGAATCTGTGCTCAGTCAGCATACGGCTGAGCTCACCAGGGGGATGGCCAGGATCACCACGGCCATGGAGGCCATGTTAATATCAAACGCCGCCTCCAATCCTGCCCTGGACCTGGGTGATGCTGGAGACAGCAGCAGCCGCAGCAGCCCGGCCAGCGCTGCATCTGAACCGCGGAGGAGCACCAGGCGATCCGCTGATGCTGCTGGCCATTCGGAGGGGGCCGAGGGACACCCCAGTGGGTCTGCCAAGCGGGCCAAAAAATAGCCTGACAAGGGGGGATGAGCAAACCAGTACCCTGGACTTTATTTGATTTTGCAGACTCCATTTTTTGATGCACATCAGTGCTGTAACTGTGGTGCATCACTATTAAAAATTTTATTTTCCAAGCAACATTTAGCTGTCTTTGCATCTGTACTCAGTCAGAAATAGTTCTCAGTGATCTCCTCACGTCTGTATCTGCCATCACTTGGCGTACACACCCCAGCTGGCTGTGTCAGTGGCACAGCTTCGTCGTCGTCATAGTCCTCGTAGTCAGACAACTCCACCTCAGTGCCCTTCTTGACCGCAAGGTTGTGTAACATTGCACATACAGCTATGATCTTGCAGCAGGTGATGGGGGTATACTGCCTTGCACCTCCACTCTTGTGCAGGCATCTGAATCTACTTTTCCAGATGCCAAAGGTCCGTTCAACAACATTCCTGGTGCGTATGTGGGCCCGGTTATACCTCCTTTGGCTGGGTGTGGAGGGGTTGAGGTAGGGGGTGAGTATGAATGAGCGGAGGGCATATGCACTGTCGCCTGGAAGAGAAAGGGGTCACATTAGACACATGCATACATGTATTACACCTACCTACTATGTGTTATGGGGGTCTGATGATGTGGCTCACCTAGGAGGTATCCTTCTCCAAAATCGCCAGCCATCAGCCGTGCATATATGCCGCTCTGTTGGAATATATAGGAGTCATGGGTACTTCCTGGAAATTTTGCTACCAGGTCTGTGATGGTGCACTTGGCATTGCAGATCACCTGCACGTTGATGGTGTGTGTAGATTTCCGATTGCGGTATATGTATTCGGTGTCTGCTGGTGGGCAAATCGGAATATGCGTGCCATCTATGCAACCGATGATTTGGGGAAATTGTGCCATCTGGTAGAAGTCCGCTTTGGTTTGTAGCAGTTCTGCGTGGGTTGCAGGGAATGAGATGTATTGGTCCATCCTGTCTATCATGGCGTCAAGGAATATGTGGAAGAACCTTGACAGGCTGCTCTGGCTCACCCCTCCTGCTGCTGCTACTCCACTTTGATAGCTGCCAGACGCTACCAGGTGTAGGCTGCATAGCACCTGGACGTGCGCAGGGATGGCGTGTGCCCTTGGGGTGTGGTGGTCCAAGTATGGCTTAAGGTCCCTGATGAGCTCAAGTATGGTGTCAGAGTCCAGCCTGTATCTCTGTAGGATCTCAGCCTCAGTGAGCATGAACAGGGTTATCCTCTGTCTGTAGACCTGTTCATTTCTTAGCCATTCCCTCTGTCCTTCCTGCTGTAGCCGTAGCCGCCTCGCAATGACATAGAAAGCTGCCATCCTGCAACTTGCAATGCATTTTGGGACTGTTTATATGGGTTGGAGTTGGTTACCACCTGATTGCAATCCATGGTAAATACCGAGTGAATTCTACCGATTTTGAGCCGATTTCGGTGTTTCTGTGCCTCCCTACATCTCCCCAACTGTCGGAATCGGGGAATTTCCCGATCGGAGATTCATACGAATCGGCATGTTTTCCGATTCGGCTCATGTCCGAATCGGTATTTTTTCCGATTCGGTACATGGACCGAATCGGTGATTTTCCGATTCGGTGTCACTAACGAATCGGTACATGGACCGAATCGGTGATTTTCCGATTCGGTGTCACTAACGAATCGGTACAAGGACCGAATCGGTGATTTTCCGATTCGGTGTCACTAACGAATCGGTACAAGGACCGATTCGGTGATTTTCCGATTCGGTGTCACTAACGAATCGGTACAAGGACCGATTCGGTCTTTGTAACCGATTCGGTGTTTTTCCGATTCGTTACATATCCGATTTTCGGTATGTACGTATCGGATTCTTTCCCATTCGGTACTCATTCCGAATCGGTTTTCTATCCGATTCGTTCTGTTTTTGGTTCCCTACATCTCGATGGCTGTTTACCGATCGGTAAGGGCCAAAAATCGGTATTTTCGGCCAATACCGATCGGTAAAGCCCTACCTACATCGGGCCCTTAGTAACTAACTAAACTCTTTACAATGGGTGGAACAAAAAATGGTGACAATATCCCCATACTAATGAAACAAATAGTATCTAGGAGTCATGCAAAAATGTAACTCAACTATGGACGCGGACTGCAACACAACAGGTAAGAACAGTGGAGACCCAAAAGTGCAACCAAGTGTGACATATATTCTATGAGCTAAGAGTCAAGGGCATGGGTAAATATTCCCATCAGTAGCCGCTCTGTACCACCCTTTTTAACATCATGTGGGTTCTCCTTGCCCAGGAGACAAAAATCACAACCTACAGATATTCTCAAGGCGTTTTCATTGCTTCTTAAACATTTTAGAACTACAACACACTTTTTAGTACAACAAACTTTCATGACCCACCTAGATTTAATGGACAAGAGGCAGGCAATTTTTTTATGTAGCAAAAGCATTGTGTGGTAGCAGCTAGACCTTTGAGCCTTAGGGTGGCTTTACCCCAAAATGTTTGCAGTCCCTCATTATTCTTGCTGAAATTCATTTTTGAAGGCCTTAGGGCCCTGTGCACTTTAACACTGCTAACCAGTACCAAAGTGCTTGTGCTCACTCCCTAAACATGGTTTGATTGGCTTACACCTAATTGGCACAGTTAATTTACTTATGCTTTCCTTGTAGAGTGGTATACTATATACATGGTGCCCATAAAATAAGTGCTAGCTGTGGGCCTGTAGCACTTATTGTGCCACTTACCTAAGTAGCACCTTATAATATGTCCCAGGCCTGCCATTGCAGCCTTAAACAGCCCTTTTATTTCATACAAGTCAACTGGTCATAAGGTCTGCGTTAGGTAGCATATAGGGCAGGTCGATTGTAATTAAAAGGTTGGACATATACTTTTAAGTTTTACATGTCCTGGTAGCGTAAAACTCCTAAATTACTTGTCCATGACTGTGATGCATACCTTTGGCATAGGATGACATGGGGTTACCTTATTACATTTAATAGATGCTAATTTTTGATTGGAACCAAGTGGCCAGTTCATGTTTGGTATCTATAAAATTGTAATTAAAAATATATTTAAATGGTAAAGTGGTATTTTTAATCACAATTTTGAAAATGCCACTATACATTGTCACTGTAGCCAGCTTGAAACCAGAGCAAGGGAGGAAATAAATTCTATGCACTTCAAAGACACTTACGGGGAAGATTCTCCAATCTTCCAGAAGAAGGGCTCCAGCTATAAAAAGTGGACCCTCATATCCACTCTTCAGTTCACTTCTGGACCTGTGGTAAGGACTCTCAAAGGACTGCCTGCTGCTGTGACTGCTGTGCACCCAGCAGCATGCCTTGAACCCTCGCGGTCTTTTGGAGTCAGGCGTTTTTGAAACTAACTACGTGGGTTTCAGCGCAGAGCGATTTATACACCGATGTAGGGAGTAAGAATCCTGCTCGGGGGTATTTGTGGTGCCCTCACCTTGTTGCCGGTGAGCTCCGCCGTAGTTGGACACTTTCCCTGACGGCCGAGCGCTGCACAGAGGAAGGCAGCGCCGGGGGACTTCATTGCCCAGCAGCCTCAGCGGCCGGAAGCCGCGCTGGGTGAAACCGCGCCAGGAGGCGCTTAAAGATCAGCACTTCCCCCCGTGTCGCGGGAGCGGGCCGGGAGAAGCCCGGGACAAGGGCGGGGCCGTCTGTGGCCATCCGGGGATGACAGGGGACGGGACGGGCATCCCCCCTTTGAACTGCACCACGGAAATGGGTAAGCGCAAACTGCAAACATCCAGTAATGGGGGTACAGTAAAAGCTAAAATTGCGCGAAAAGCTACAGCATCATCTAATATTATGACATTTTTGACATCAGCTGTGGGCAAATTAAATCAAGAAATTGCTGACAAAGAACGCGAACTGGGTTTGGACCCAATATTGTTGGATAGCCAACCATCGCCCATAGTAAATAGACTACCTATTCCCCTGGAACCTGTAATACTGATTGAAAATGCACCCAATATTAGGCAACAAGATATAGCCAACACCCCGGAACAAGAGGATCAAGTGATCAGTAATCAAGTCCTTCTGCAACCCATACATGATTGCACTCAGGAGCCTGAACCTCAGTCTATTAAGCGCCCTAAACGGATTCTTTATAAATCTAAGGCTCAAGGCGCACTCTCTCGAAAGAAACAAGGAACTCCATTGAGTGCCCTCGAAATCTCAATTAAGGACATGGTGGAGATGGTCCTTGTAGATAAGCTTGAAGGGGTACTCATACAAATCTCCACTGATATTATAGATACACTTAAGGAATGTGTTACTGAAATATTGGGGAAATGTGATAGGATTAATGATTACATGCCGTCTTTTGATAAAGATTCTCGGGGTCCATTGTCAAAAACTACATCACGGCCATTCTTTAGTCAACAGAAGCAACCCCAAACCCAATCCCCTATGGAGCAGGGGAATACTGTACCAACATGCCCTTTGATTCCATCCTCCCTACCACTAGAGTCTAAGGGTTGTGGTATTAGGCAAAAAGATAGTACAATTACATCTAGGGCACATCTGATAAGTAAACCATGCCTTCCTCAGGCTAAGCCTATGACACCCCTTCTAGATGAGCATAACTCAGCAGGGCCTAGGAGACAGCGCCCCAGACCTCCAGTTCACCTTCCCCCGGAAGCTACACCCTAAGTCGCTGTACTGGTGAATATACCTGTATTAAAACCTGGTGAATTTGAGTCAAATGGTACACAGCTGGTCAATATTAAGATGTGGTGTGATGCAAATTGTACAGGCCCGAATAATATCTCAGAGTGCATTCAGACAGGTAGACGGGTTGATTGGGTGGGATACACAGAAAATAAATTTGCTGGTGACTGTATGATTGTCAACTTTAATAGACCCCATGAGGCCTCGCGTTTATTTTGGGATGCTACAGAGGTCAAAAAAGACAGGATTAGAGCGGTACCCCTAGGTTTTTTCTACCCACCACCTGCACCACATACGATGCTTCCAGGAAGGGTTACTCGCAACGTTACCCCCACTAATATCTCCTGTCCCAGCTCTTGGGCCACGCAAACAACTGGCATGTTACCAAAAACCCATGATAACCAGGGAAGCGAAGCAAGAAGTAGTTTGGTGCTTACAAATAGGTTTTCTGCCCTATCAAACTTAGAGGAAAACGATTGACTGACTTCTTGTGATAATACTTATAGCCATCTACAGCCCACTCTGCCTACTAGAAACGAAAAGGTTAATGTTGTCAAAATATTGAGCTGGAATATTGCAGGCCTATGCTCGAAAAGGGGTGATACAAGATGGCTGGGTTTATTAAAAGAATATGATGTGGTAGCTTTACAGGAAACGTGGGATAGGGATTGTGATTTTTGGTTAGATGGATATACATCTTATTTTTTAGCTGCACAGACATCGAGCTCAGGCCGAAATAAAGGAGGGTTGTAGTTTTTAATCTCAGTTAAAGTGAATGGAACTGTTAAGGTACTACATACACCATCCCAAAACTATTTAGTTCTGGAAGTCACATTGACGAATAAATCCAAATGTGTTTATATTAATTTTTATAATGCCACCCAAAATACAGGTGCCAATGAAAATATCAACTCTCTGACTGAGTTCATGTGTAATTTTAAAGAGGGTCAAATCACTCGGGTATATTTCACCCTGATGGGAGATTTTAATGTACATTTATGTCAACATAATTGCCAGTTAAGAGATACTGTAAATATAGATATGTTGCCGCTCCCACACTTCGAACATTCTGTAAAAGGGTCTGCCCTGGAAGAACTTCTTCTTGAGAATGAACTATTTGAACCAGAGTTCTTCGATAGTAATGAAAGGGTCCCAACTTACAGTGCCAGGGATAGCAACACCATTATTGACTATATATTAATTTCTCCGGCTATGTTACATAATGTTATTTTTTATAATGCTATACACACTACATTTAGTGATCATAATCCGGTTGTGTTGAAAGTAGACAATAACAACCTGTTTTTATTTAATAAAAATACTAAAACAGAAATTCCTGCAGACTTAATTCCAAGGGACCAGGGGAGGCGGGTGAAATGGAGTAAAGTCATCCCAGAGGACTTTTTCCACTCCTTAGATCAAAAAGTGGGTAAAGAAATTAACATATGTAGGGATCCACTTAAATTTGAGGGGAAAATAATCCGGTCTTTTGAATCCATCTGCCGCCAGGCAGCAGATGATCTAAAATGATAAACGAAAAACAGGGAGAAAAAAGTAAAGGGGTGGTTTAATAACGAATGCTCCAAATCACATCGAGACTTACATAAAGCACTGAAAATGATACCCCGAGATAGATCTGAGGTGGCCAGGCTTAGGAAACAGTATAACTTGGATATTCTAAGGAGAAAAAAAGAATTAAAAAGACAGGCTTGGGATGATCTGTACGAGAAGGCTACCCTGAGGGATAGCGCTAAATTCTGGACCATTGTTAATACTCCCTTGTTTAATGGGAAAGAAAATGCGCCGCTAGAGGTAAATATTCCAGAACAGGATTGGCTGGATCACTTCCAAAGGATTTATGGCAGTAATCTTAATCTAGGACCCATAGACCCAATACCGATTGACATACAAGACACTCTACCAAGTTTTACCATAAAAGAGGTACAGAAGGCAATTGAGGACACGGCAGCCCAGAAGGCCCCTGGCCCAGATGGCGTACCTGCCGATATGTTTAAAGCAAACTCGGCCATGTGGTCAGTTGTACTCACAAATGTCTTTAATGTAGTCAGTATAGATAAGACAAGACCCCCAACTACATGGTCACAATCCATCATTATCCCCATATTTAAGAAGGGCCAAAGGGGGGACCCAAGATGCTACAGGCCCATATCATTGCTAGATTCTTCATTTAAAATCCTAGGTAAGGTTATCCTAGAAAGAATCTCAGCTTGGGCCACCAATAAAGATATTCTGTGTGAGGTTCAGTATGGCTTTCGATCTGCCAGAGGCACAGAAGACCAATGCCTAAATCTACATCTTGCACTGAGCAAATATACAGTAGCATCAAGGGGGATGATGTATCTGGCTTTCATGGACTTGTCCACAGCCTTTGACCTAGTTAATAGGTCAAAGCTGTGGACAATACTCCTTGATAAGGGACTGGACCGAGCACTTGTGAATTTTTTGGCGCAACTTCACAGTGATCTAAGAGCGACTATTCGTATGTCCCAGGAGGGAAACTGCACCGCATTTTTTAAATCTGGAAGGGGGGTGCGCCAATGGTGCATCATGGCCCCCATGCTCTTCTCTCTTTATATTAACTCACTGGGAGAGTCTCTGGAAGCGGCCTCTATTGATGTACCGCGCATGGGTGGTTCCATGATGCCGGTCCTATTATATGCCGATGATACGGTATTGTTGTCAAGAACCCCTAATGGTTTACAACATCTACTAAATGCATTTGGGGCTTTTATGCAAGATCTGGATTTAGTAATAAATACTGAGAAATCACATGTCATGGCAGTGGGCAATCGCAAGAATAACATTAAAACCCTCTCTTGTAATGGCTCCGTGCTCTCTAAAGTCAAAGTTTTCACCTATTTAGGAGTGGTGTTTGATGAGAAAGGGACATGGGCACCACAAATCCAGAATAAAGCAGCGGCAGTAAAAAGATCGTCTGCCGCTATTCTGGGTTTCGCAAAACGACTTGGTGGTAAACCAGCTGAGGCTATCTTGACTATCTATAGAGCCAAAACCCTGGCTATAGCCAGGTACGGGGCCTCGATATGGGGTTTTAAAAACATGTCCCGTATCCAAAGAGCGGAGAACATGTTTTTACGACCTCTTATGGGTCTTCCCCAATCTACTCCTGCTGTATATTGAAGACACGCTGTCCTTGGCCCCACTCTTGTCATGGATTAAAACATGGCTTAATCCCAACCTAACTCTAAATCATAAGATCATCAGAGACTGTATGGGGCGGGACAGAGTGGCTGAGATCGAGTGGCTAACACATATTAAAACAACAGCAGGATATCTGGGCCGCCCTGATCTATATACTAAACCCGAAGGTCTAAAAAGAGAAGACATTAGATGGGCCAAGTCCCACTTTATAAAGAAAAGGGAAGCAGAAAGAGAGTCATGTGAAATAATGAAGCCAACTGTAAGGTCTCACTATATGACGATTACAACTTTAGCTATCCAACCATATCTGATGATAGTAAATAAACCATATCACCGGTGGCTCCTTACGAAATTTCGTTTTAACCAAGCTCACTTTCTGCTGGGTGAATACGATAAGTGGTGTAGGCCCCATGAGAATGCTCCCTGCAATTGTGATGATTTTTCTGATCAGGATTTATTGCATTTTCTGTTTTTTTGTCCTTTTTTTAAATGTGCCAGGGAGAAGTTTATTAAGCCTATATTGAAAGATCAAGAGTTTATGCAAGTTAAACCGGCTTTATTGTTCCTGCAGCTTATGGAATCACCATTAGTAATGTACGGGGTAGCCAATTTCCTAACAATGTCAATTCGGTCCAGGCAAAAAAGACCTCGCCCACCACCAGCCTGATAGTATGGGAATTGGCATTTTGACCGAAATTTTTCTAGGCTATTACCATCTGACTTAGTTTTCTGAATCCCTCAAAGTCTGCATAACTCGCCAGGTTATGATTGTAAATAGAACTGTAAAAAGAATTGTAAATAGACTTGTAGTAAATTCAATGTACAAACTATGTAAATCCCTTGAAAGATCTGAACAATCTACAGTGGTTCTGAAAATTATGTAGTTGTATATAATTCTTGTATAGTTATCTTGATCACCATTGAAGATTTGTACATAACGTATTCCTGTTTTTAAAGAATTTTAAAGAATCTTATAATTTCCTTTTTTGTTGTGATCAGAAATGAATGTATAGCATACTTTTATGATTTTAAAATAATCGAATAAAGTGTATTTGACTCTGACTCTACACCGATGTAAGGAGTCCTTGTGTAACAAAGGATACTCGATTTAACTTCGTGGTGAGATATACTCGAGGAGACTTACTTGTGGTATCTAGACCCTTCTTTCCCTGGTTTTCTTCCGGCTGGAAGATCCTTGAAATACATATGTGTGCAACAGTACCGTCCTGATGATGGTCCTGAAGATCGTATAGACCAACGGAGGACCGAAATGTCGACGCCTAACATCGTTTTGCTTACATGTTAACCTTTGTGATTATAAATTTGATGATCTGTTACGTTGAATTTATGTTATGTATGGTATTTCATTCATCCATACTCAAAGCAAAAGGTGTTTCATATACTAATACCAATTGTTTTCAGAACTTTAGTAGTATGTATGTTGCCATGTTGCAATTATAAAAAAGTACAAAAGTACAAAAGTCTAATTAAATAATCTTTTGGAAACCTTTTGGTATTTGTGTAAATCTCCCTACACATTTGGATCAAGGATCACTGTTGTGACATTACTAAATTGTAAAAATTCCTTGGGGGACAATTTATATTTTGTTATTGAACCCTCGTAGGCCAGCCTTGCTGCTTGAGCCTTCCATCTTCACCTGAACCCAGGGCTACCAGAGTGTCTCAAAGGTTCATTGGACCACTGCCTGCTCTCAAAAAGCATTCACTAAAGTAAAAGTGTCCCCCTTCCCATTTGTGAATGGGTTACCACCAACTTGGAGTTGGTGAAAATTGCAAAAGTTTTGCGGCTGCATTTTGGCCGCAAAACATTCATACATGCCAGTGCGATTCACTATGAGGAAGAGGCGCCCTGAACACGCCCCTCCCTAATACAAAACCACAAACCCAAATTGTGATTTGATAACAGTTTAGCAAATCACGATGCTACCTTGGTACATTTGAAAATGCATTTTCTCATTTGCAAATGGCCCAATTCTGTTAATTGGACTGTTTGCGAATGTAAAAAACATTGTACATCTGGCCCATCTCCAGTGTCTCCTGTTTCCAGTAAATAAATGTCAAACAAAAGATCTCAATGCAAGGATCTAAATGGTAACAATGTAAATCTGAAAGAAATGAAGGATAAAAAGTAAGCCTGGAAGAATTTTCCATTGCTTCAGCATAATCTTGCTTAATTTTTGGAATTTCATATTGCGCTTGCTTCACTAAATTATTTCAAACACTGTGGCATGACACACCATTGAGGAATTATGTGTTGTTTGTGCCAAAAAGAATAGCTTGTAGTGCAAAATGCATCTTTGCATCCAAAATGGGCTCCGGGATGCATTTGACACTAAAGTATAGTGGCACATGCTGGCTTTGTACTGTGCATTTCTCCAAATTTAGAATAAATATGCAAAAGAAAATATATTACATAAATGTTGTACACCCCTAGCACAAAGTTTGGGTTCTGTACTCATGTTATGCTAGACACACCAGGAAAAAGACAAGCACTAAAATTCACAGAGCCAAAACTTACAACCTGAAGTCCACATCAGGTGCAGCATATATTTGTACCGACAGCACACTCAAGAGCCAAAATCATTAGAGGAATTCATAGTGTGTAAAACATTACTCCTCGTGAGCATCTGTAATAAAGATTGAATGAAGGAGGGAAGCATAAAGCCATCTCACCTTGTTGCATGTGTGGAAATTCACCCTGGGAAAAACATCTCTCTGTGTTGCCGACTATAGAGGCACATGGCTTTGTGAAGCAGTTTCGTTGAATGATGCATGTTTTCCAACATTTACAGTTGTTTCATCAGCTTCTAGTGGCTTAAATCACAGAGCCACTCCATGCCTTGTTTTCTTTGAGGCACATGCATCATTGCAAATTGCGGTCGCAAAGGGGCAGATATGCATTTTGTGATTTCGTATTTAAGAAATGCAAATTACCATCAACTCAATGTTGACGGTAATTTGCAAGAACTTCGAAAAATGCACAAAAGTGTTTTATTCTAATTTCTATGTTGCACACATACATGCCCTTGGGGGGTTTCAAATTACAATTTCAGGGGTGTATCAGGGTGTCCTTTTAACACATTTCCACCCTTGAAATTGCATGCACAATTTGCGAGTACCTATTTGGTACTCTCAAATTGTGCATGCAATTCCCATTGATTCCTATGGGCCTCTAGGTCCATAGGAATGAATGGGAAGCGATTCCTTATTTGCGATTCGCAATTTACGAGTCCCATATAAGAAATATGTAGGACTCAAAATGTCTTTTGCGATTCCTTCATGCATACAAAATTGCGATTCTTAAATTGAGATTTCTTAATAATCACCATTTAGGAATAGCAATTCCGAACTTTTGATGCATGTGGCCCTTAGTTTCTTTGTTTAGCCATAGATGTTCTGCTGCCGAGCAGGCCCTGTTAAGTGATTGGCCCAGGGCCCTTAGCTCTGGCAGCACCCTCGATGTGACAATAGAACCAATTGGTTCAAAGAATAATCACATAAGCAAAAGACACGCAAAGGATGGACAGAATGTGGGACTAATCAAAGATTCACTGCCAGTCAAGAGATCTGGGTTAAATCCATTGTTCTTTTGCTCACCATACCATTCCAGTTTAGACCTGGCCATCTGCTAATCAGTCTTGACTCTGCTCCTCATGTAAACAGTCCAGCCTAAACTGCCAAGCCAGGTCCTCCCTAGACCAGAAAAAAGCATCCTGGGACCGGTTTCAGGGTATCACCCCTCATCAGACTGGCTAGCTTAAATCCATGGACATTAATCACATGACATTTTAAATTTTCACTTAGGGTTAAGAGCTACAACATATGTGACAATGTGTTCACTAGGATGGCTTATTTTTACAACATTTGACCGTAGCCACAACCAGAGACCAAAAGTGAAACAGGAAGCTGAAACAATGGAGAAAACTAGCAAAGACAAAGAGTACTGAAAAACTAGTGGAGAAGATATTGTAAGAAATATCAGAAACCATGCAGGAAGGCCTGCTCTCAAAGAACAAAAATCGAGCATTGGAGTCTGGGCAAGAGAACAGATCAGGGGTCATATTTACCATCTTTTCATGTAACACAGAGCAGTAGGCAAAGTTGCTGCACTGCATTGCATGAAAGGGAGACAGCAGAAAGGTGCCATTTCCAGTAGGATATGACATATTTCTGCTGTCTCTAGCACTGTCACACAGTGTGATGCCTAGCGCCAACACAGACACTCTTGCATCATAGTGCAAGTGTACCTGCATTACAGGCAGGATTGTTTTTGTGCTGGACACCTTTCTGTAAAACCAATATTTTGATTTCTATGTGTTACCCTACAAGGGGGAATGAAACCCTTCTAAATAGCAATCACATTTCTTGTCAGAGTGAAGTTACATGCAACACCTATATAACCTGTGCTTATCCGTCGGGTAGCTTGGCACAAAAGCAGTAAGGCTTGGCTTAGAGGCAATATGGAGTAGAATTTAAGTAGTAATAAGTAATAATAAACTTTATTCGGATTTTTACAAAGATCCATAAAAGCAGTACATAGTAAAAATATCTGCAATGCAATGTATTTTACAGATAACATTAAAAAATAAAAAGGAGTTTCGGTAGTTTATACAGTACTGTTATTTTTAAAGATTTTTCCTGTGACCGTGTATACATTTCAGAAAGTTAAGAACATGGTAACATGTGGCTTCGGTATCCAAGAGCTGCAAACTCAACATGACTACTCGACATTGTCTAAGACCCCAGGATTTTAAAAGAGTCAATAACCAAAGTTTACGATGTTCCTGATAAAATTTACAAAACAAAACAGTATGAAGGGTAGTTTGTATTGATTTTCCATCACATGGACATGGAAGTGGATTTGGGTCCCAAACATTTGGGGTTGGGAAAGCTACCAATTTGTGAAATATGTTCAGTGTGAATCTTATCAGGAGGAATCGGTCGAAAGTGCCAATGTCGAGAGTTAAATAGGGCTGCATTAAAGGAGTGGATTGGACCATTATTGCATGCTGAACGGACTGTTTCCCCGCTTCTGATTGTAATCTCAGATTACCCAGGTGATCCAGGGCTCGTGTTTTTAACTTGTTTTTTCTGAGTTCTCCAATTTTTTCAGGGTTTAAATAATATTTTTCTATTCCAAGATCAAAGAGAAAATTCCGGATATAGGCCAGCCATTTGATTTTTAAAGCGTAGTCCAGGGACATTGCGTCTGCCAGTATTGTTTTTGTAAGGTCGTTTTTTTCTGAAGCCCAGATGCGACGCCATAGGAGGAGCGGTTGTATTTTCGCAAGATCTTCGATGTATGAAACGCCCAGTTCTAAATGGCAGGCGTAAGTCGAAGATCTTTTGGGGGCTGATAAGAGAAATCTGAAGAAATTATTTTCCGCGATTTGCAGAGAGGTAACGTCCATGTGGCCCCATAATCCTGCTCCGTATAGAGCTGTAGATTGGCATTTGGCTTTGTATATGGTCATCAATTCTCTGGGCGGACGCTTTCCTAGTTTTTGTGTAAACGACACCAATGCGGCTAGTGCTCTTTTAAAACAATGTTTCCTAGCTTCTACTGCTGGTTTCCAGGAGAGTTTATTATCTATCATGACTCCCAGATAGCAGTATTCATTTGTAGAGTCTATTTTTTGGGTGTTCAGATAGATAGATTTTTGGTGTTTTCTCCCAACCCCAGCCTTCATTACGAAAGTCTTTTTCACATTTATGTGAAGGTCAAGGGTTCTCATGAACTGCGAATATCTGTTAAGGGATCTTTGGAGTTCACAGGGGGTTTGTGCAAGGAGGACGGCGTCGTCCGCATAGAGCAGAGCGGGGATTGGGCGATGTTTGGCCAGTGGGAGATCTCGGGCACCCTTCAGAAGCTCTACCTCCAAGTTGTTAGTGTAGAGGGAGAAGAGGAAGGGTGCCAGGACACATCCTTGTCTAACCCCACGCTCTACTCTAAAGGACGCTGTCAGTTCCCCCTTTGTGCCGTAGCGGACTCTTGCAGATGGGTTGGAGTAAAGTTCCCTTAAAAAGTTCAGGAGTGATGGGTCTACCCCCATTTGTGCTAAAAGGGACCATAACTTTGTGTGGGAAACACAGTCGAAAGCCGCGGACAAGTCTACGTAGGTCATATAGAGTTTTGCTTTTTTTGCGTGCACATATTTTCCAAAAATGACCGAAAGATTTAGGGCTTGTTCCACGGTTCCTAGTCCTTTTCTAAATCCGAATTGTAGGTCGGATAGGATGCCTCTCTCTTCCGCCCAATCCTGAAGTCTTTCTAGGATCACTCTACCTGCTATCTTCCCCAATGAGTCCAGCAAAGAAATTGGGTGGTAGCAAGCAGGGTCCATGCGGTTACCTTTTTTGAATATCGGCACCATAATGGACTTTGTCCATGACTCCAGAATTCCTTTTTTTGCCGTTGCGGTGCAGACCCTTGTTATGATCGGTGCCCAAAGTTCTGTTTGGTATTTAAAAAAGTCTGCCGGGACTCCATCCGGGCCTGGAGCTTTTCCTTTTTTGGTTGAGTCGAGTGCCAAAAGTATCTCGGAGATTTCGAAATTTATGTCTATAGGGTATGGCAGGAGTATTTTTTCCTCCTCTTCCGTCTCTTGATCAGAGGATGGTTTCTGGAAGATGTTGGTAAAATGTGATACCCACGCTGCAGCATCTATAACAGCTTCAATTTTTGGGCACGTGTCGTCGACCAAGAAGGGAGTTCTTATGATTCTCCAAAAGGCTTGAGAGTTTTTTTCTTGTGCGCTGGTGTGAAGTTCGTGCCAGAGTGCTTGCTTGAGTTCCTCTTTCCTCTTTTTCCTTGTTTTGTGATATTCACTTCTGAGGGTGGCTATAGTGCGAGGATCCCTTTCATCTTTGTTTAGGGCTAACTTCAGCTTTGTATGGGCCTTAGTGCACTCTTGGTTAAACCAGCCTTTGAGTCGGGATAGTCCGGGTTTTTGTTTTTCTGTGAGTAAAACCTTTAATTTGTCCATAATTTGGGCAAAGTTGTTAAGAAGCTCCTCGTCTTCTGTTGCCATATCCAAACAAATTTTAATTTGGGGATAGACTGATTTTATTAGCTCTTTAGTAAGTTCTTCCGGGTTTATCCTTCCCCACTTTATTGAGTACCCATTGAATTTATCCATGCTTATATTTTCCTGGGTCAGTGCATTAGCTATTGTCATTGGAGGACATTGTTGGTATTTTATTAGGACTTCCAATTTTAGTATTGCGTGGTCGCTTTGAGGATTCGGTTTGACTTCAAAATTTTTTACTCTTGGTTCTAAAGATGTTGATATTATTATAAAGTCAACCGTAGTTTTGTGACCTCTTCCTAAGTAAGTAGGTGCTAGTGAATTAGCTCCATGGTCCAAGGTGTTTACTATCTGGAGATCCAAGTCAGATAGGAGATCATTCATTTGTCTGCCCATGTTGTTATGCGAAAAATGGGTGAGGGAGAGGCCTTCCTCTGTCACCATGCCAGGACATTTTCGTTTTGGTTGGGTACAGGCGTGAAGATTGAAATCGCCTGCCCATATTATTGTTGCCGGGCCTCTTTCTCCTTGTTTCATTCTGAGGGTGGTTAGTTTTTCGTGGAGGTGGGTCAGGACTCCCTGGAAGTCTGATTCATCCAAGTTGTTATAAAAGTTAATGATAACTGTTGACTCTTTTTTCGGAAAGACGAGACCAAGGATCTGCAAATTAGGGCCCAGTTCTATGACCTTTATATTGATATTTTGGATGGTATTGGCTACATAGATACACAAACCTCCCTTTGGTCTACCTATCTGTCCCGGCTTTGCGAAGGAGGAGTACGTCTTGTACCCCTGTAGGTGGTGTTCTTGTAGAGACCATGTCTCCTGTATGCATATTATTTGGTGGTTATACGTATGATGCATAATTGTCCCATCCTCTATTTTTGTCCTTAATCCTGCGATGTTCCACGAGATCAGGCTCAGGATTGTTTGACTATCCCTCGAGTTTTTTACTATTTTTGGTTCGTTAAGGATCTCTGGGTCTAAAGGGATCTCTAGGTCTAGAGGGACTAATGGGGAAACCGGGGGTTCCGATAGGTCTGTGTGAATTAGGGAGTGTTCTTGTAGCTGTGGTGGTCAGTCAACGCACTCTAAGGCGCTATACTTATTTGCTAGGTGAGGGCCATTCCAGCCATCCCAACGTGTGGGATCACTGTAATTTCTCCAGTGTTCCTGGCCTCTCCATTCATCCCTTTCTCTGCCTCGGTGATTAAGGCCTAGTGGGTTGAACGGAGGAAGCCGTCCTTGCCGCGGCTGCTGCCATTGCTGAATATTGTGTTGCATGGGTTGAGGGGGTTGCCACCACTGTTGGGAAGTGTGGTGTAAGAATTGAGGAGGATGAACAGATGGTTGGGTAATATAATGTAGAGATTGAGGAAATTGGGAGGGTGGTTGCCACTGGAAAATTGATTGTTGTGGTACTTGTGGAAATCGTGGCGTATGTGGGGGCTGCTGGTATTGATACGTAATGTATTCTGAGGGATTTATGGGCCCACTGTTTACTGGAAAGGTGGGGCAGGGGAAATTTTGCTTTGAGGGTATGGGTAGGAAATAGGACAAGGGAAGGGGATTTATTTGGGTGGCGGGTCCACTACTGGGTGAGTTACAGATATAATTTGATGCCCCTATCTCCCTAAATTTGATGGTGATGACGTCCCCCGCTATGGACTTCATGCTTCTGCCGACCCATTCTCCTCTACGTACGGAGAAGATATCGCCCCTGATGTGAGCGGGTAAGGGTTTATGGAGTTGGAGCCACTGGGCGCATTTATTCCTCAACTCTGTGAAGGTTTCTTTTGCACCCTCCTTCAGTGGTGGTACAGCTGTTAGCACCACCACGAAGGGAGAAGCTTCCGGGGGTAAATTAATTATTTTGGGCCGAGACTGCTTGGTCTTAGGTTCTTGTGATTTTTCTGGGAAAGGGGTCTCTACTGGAATGGTGGTGTTTCCATTGTTGCCTTTTGCTTGTTGGTTGTTTGTTTTGGATTGACCTACTGGGTCTGTTTGTATTGCGGGGGGGGGATCTAGCGCAACCGGGGTGTCTGGGGGAGCGTCTGAATTGCTCCCTTTTTTAGCTAGAAGTTGTGTTGCTGACGCCTTTCTAGGTGGTGAGGTGTTAGGCTTGGTCGTTGTGCCTGTTGTTTGTTTGATACAGGATGCTTTTTTTGGGAGTATTTCTTTTGCCCCATGCGTTTGAGCGGTACCGTTACCGCTTATCTTACTGCTACATTTCGTATTGATTAGTGACGTGAGTCTGTCCAACTTTGATATTAGAGGTTTGATTTGTGCCGTAATTGTGGCTTCGAGGTCTGATTTGAGGTCCATTACCATATTTTCCACCAAGCAGGGGATACCTGCCGAGGAATTGGAGGTGGGCGTGATCAGGTTATGATTCTTTATTTTTATTTTAGGTTTTTCCTTGATATTTGGCAAGGCCTTGGTGAGAGTGGAGGCATCTTTCCTTGTTTTTGTCGGTTCTAAGATCGTTACTGAATCGGGTAGGATGGATTTACTAGTTACACTATGGTCTAATTTTTCAATTGGTGATTGACAGGCTTCTAAATCTGGGGTTGCCTCAAGGTCGACGTATGAGTGGTCGGAATCTGATTGGGTCACGGATAAATCTACAGAGTTTGGAACAGTCAGTGTGGGAACAATAGTTAATGGTAATGATAAAGAGCAATTGTTAGCGACCTGGTGAACGGGGGAGTTTGCGGTGGCAAGTGAACCTAGCGAAGAGCGTTTAGCCTGCATAAGGTCCAAAGAAACTCTTTTCTCAAGTAAAATTATACTCTTATCGATGGTATCATTAACCCTGGATATGAAGAGGTCTATGGGTCCGGTCACTTGTGTCACAGATGTAGCTTTCTTGGAAATGCTTCTGGTTTTGGGACGCATCGTGATCGTCAGCGATGTAAGTCGGGAATCGTGGGGGCCTCACGAATGATATTTGGTGAATCTTAGTTCTGGCCACTCTATGTTGTAATGTAGAATGAGTATCACTGGGACGCCTACCTTACGTATGAGGGAACGAAGTGAATGCAGGGTGACAGGGCCGGGGCCGTCCTCTACCGTCCTCGAACGGCCTCAAACGGCCCTGTCTTTGCCCAGTCTTAGCCCGGGCTGCGTCCCGCGCTGCGGGAGTTGGTAGCCTTTATGTAGTAAACTTCGCGAGGGCAGGGGGCGGGCCAGCAGGGAGAGCGGACCGGAAGCTCTTCCTTGGTCTCGCAGGGACTTCTGGGAATTGAAGTCCCCGCACGCTCGCAGCCCTGCTGGTGACTCGCGCCCCTTACCGCCTTGCCGCTGTTGGTCCTTGCGTGTCCTCCAGGAAGGCTGCTGGCGCTGTTACGGAGCAGCGATGCGGCACCCGCGGAGCGGGTGCGGCGAGGAGTGGGCAGGTGATCTCGTGTGCCGATGTGCCGAGTGCCCTGGTGCACTTGAAGGCGTCGTCTCGCTGGGTCAGTGTCCTCTGTTAATAATACAGGAAAGTAAGTGTCTCGCTGATGGCGGGAACGAGAACGCTTTTTAAACAGCTGTGATGGGCGGGGGGCGGGCCAGCAGGGAGAGCGGACCGGAAGCTCTTCCTTGGTCTCGCAGGGACTTCTGGGAATTGAAGTCCCCGCACGCTCGCAGCCCTGCTGGTGACTCGTGCCCCTTACCGCCTTGCCGCTGTTGGTCCTTGCGTGTCCTCCAGGAAGGCTGCTGGCGCTGTTACGGAGCAGCGATGCGGCACCCGCGGAGCGGGTGCGGCGAGGAGTGGGCAGGTGATCTCGTGTGCCGATGTGCCGAGTGCCCTGGTGCACTTGAAGGCGTCGTCTCGCTGGGTCAGTGTCCTCTGTTAATAATAGAGGAAAGTAAGTGTCCCGCTGATGGCGGGAACGAGAACGCTTTTTAAACAGCTGTGATGGGCGGGGGGCGGGCCAGCAGGGAGAGCGGACCGGAAGCTCTTCCTTGGTCTCGCAGGGACTTCTGGGAATTGAAGTCCCCGCACGCTCGCAGCCCTGCTGGTGACTCGCGCCCCTTACCGCCTTGCCGCTGTTGGTCCTTGCGTGTCCTCCAGGAAGGCTGCTGGCGCTGTTACGGAGCAGCGATGCGGCACCCGCGGAGCGGGTGCGGCGAGGAGTGGGCAGGTGATCTCGTGTGCCGATGTGCCGAGTGCCCTGGTGCACTTGAAGGCGTCGTCTCGCTGGGTCAGTGTCCTCTGTTAATAATACAGGAAAGTAAGTGTCCCGCTGATGGCGGGAACGAGAACGCTTTTTAAACAGCTGTGATGGGCGGGGGGCGGGCCAGCAGGGAGAGCGGACCGGAAGCTCTTCCTTGGTCTCGCAGGGACTTCTGGGAATTGAAGTCCCCGCACGCTCGCAGCCCTGCTGGTGACTCGCGCCCCTTACCGCCTTGCCGCTGTTGGTCCTTGCGTGTCCTCCAGGAAGGCTGCTGGCGCTGTTACGGAGCAGCGATGCGGCACCCGCGGAGCGGGTGCGGCGAGGAGTGGGCAGGTGATCTCGTGTGCCGATGTGCCGAGTAACCTGGTGCACTTGAAGGCGTCGTCTCGCTGGGTCAGTGTCCTCTGTTAATAATACAGAAAAGTAAGTGTCCCGCTGATGGCGGGAACGAGAACGCTTTTTAAACAGCTGTGATGGGCGGGGGGCGGGCCAGCAGGGAGAGCGGACCGGAAGCTCTTCCTTGGTCTCGCAGGGACTTCTGGGAATTGAAGTCCCCGCACGCTCGCAGCCCTGCTGGTGACTCGCGCCCCTTACCGCCTTGCCGCTGTTGGTCCTTGCGTGTCCTCCAGGAAGGCTGCTGGCGCTGTTACGGAGCAGCGATGCGGCACCCGCTGAGCGGGTGCGGCGAGGAGTGGGCAGGTGATCTCGTGTGCCGAGTGCCCTGGTGCACTTGAAGGCGTCGTCTCGCTGGGTCAGTGTCCTCTGTTAATAATACAGGAAAGTAAGTGTTTAAGTAGTAATTTATGAAAAAAAAGACCAAAATCCAATCAATAGATCCGGAGATATACAAATTTTATGATTTAAGTGAAAATAGCACAAAAAAGCATGAAGTGGCAACTGTGATTATGTGGTTCCATTAGACCATGTCAAAGTCACAAATTCAGGCTGACCGCGATGAACTGAAGGCTGAATACAGGGACCAGGTTTGGTCCGCTGGAGAGTACCTTATGTCGTTGGTGCATAGTCTGCGTGGCATTGCTTTACAAGGTCTTGAGTAATCTGCCTTCAGTTCTTGGGAGCCGCGAAGGCTGCAGTGGGAGGTCCTGCATTGAGGTGCATCGCACTGCATTGGTTCCAATAAGGAGCTATGAGGAGAGCGATACATGGTCCTGCATGTAGTTTCATTGCACTGCGTGGGTTCTGATGAAGCTGAGCTGTGAGGCTTTGCAAGTCTTTACATCGTGTCAGTTCCAATGAGGCTGACAGCTGAGCGGCGCAACTTATCGAGGCTTGGTTCACTCAGCATGAAGTCCATTGAGGCTGGGAACTGTGCTGCAAGGCTTTTCAGGGCTTAGCATCACTCAGTGTTGGTTCCAATGGAACTTGTAGCTGTGTGGCTGGGCTATGAGGGATTTTTGTTGCTTTGTGCCGGATTTGCTGAGAACAACAGCTGGGCTGGCTAAGCAACTTCAGGATCATTTCCAAGGAGCCAAGACTGGGGTATCACCAATTGGGGGCAGTGCTCACAACAGACCCTGGGGTTCTGATCAGGATGCCAGTCGACTGGCTCTTGGAGTCACTTTGGTGGTCCTGGGTTCAAGATGCAGGCCTAGTCCTTCTAACTCAGGCGTGAAGGCTGGAATGCAGCAGAGTAGCAGCCCTTCTTGCAGCACAGCAGTCCTTCTTCTGAGTCTTCCACAGGTTCAGGAGTGTATTGGAGTTTTGGGATCTGGTGGTCCAAGATTTACATCTGCTGCCTTCTTTGAAGTTGGAGAAGTTTCTAGAGATTTTCACCCCCCAGAGGTGTTTGAAGTTTCTTTCCTCTCTGCCCTGGCCTCAGCTTGCCTGGGGGCACAAGCAATTTCTGACAAACACTTTGTGAGTTAGTTCAGACAGGGCCTTTGTGATGTCAATTGTGGTAGATGACTGCTCCTTCCTGTCAATCTGACAGAGGTGGCCCATTGTGGCAACACCTATGATCCCTTTGTCTCACTGCCTAGGAGGAATACACAAAGACCAACTGCCAGCTACACCTAGACATGTGACACAGGATCAGGCTACAGGCACCAAATGTTTAGGGAAAGAAAATGCCAACTTTCTGAAAGTAGACTTTTCAGAATTATGACTTAAAATCTGACTTAAAGAAAGGTTTCCCACCTGCACACCTACTGGTACAATGTATCTACCACTTTTTTGCAAAATTAATATATTTCTAAAAACAGTGCGTGCAGCTGTGATCTTAGGGGCCTGCCTAAAGGCCCTGTGACCAAATGTGCAAGAGAGGGGAAGAGGAAACCTCTGTTCCTAACTCACGGCACACTGCGATATTCCCTAAGGTTTCTGTTAGAGAGTAGGTCACTTGTGGTTGATATATAATAACATTTCAAGACACCTTCAAAACATAAGAAATTTGCAGCACTAATTTAAATCAATACACAATGTTTTATAATCACATTGATGAAAACTTTGAACATAACAATTGTACATAACAACTGGAGCCCCCGTCCTGCAGCCTGCCAAGTGCCCATCTGCGCAGGATAAGGGTCCCTGGTGTAGAGCCCCGGAGACCTGCAAGGCTCAATGGGTCCCGGGCAGTCCAACCCCGAGCGGCTGGGCCCCAGGAGTGCCTGCGGAACTCCCCATGCCTGAGGCTCAGCGTGGGGTTTCAGAGCCCCCCACTGAACCCTGCAGCCCCCGAGCCCTGCAGCCCCTGAGCCCTGCAAGAGCAGGCGGGAGCCCTCCTGTGAAGGCTTGGGGTAGGCAGATTGGCGTTATTTCAGTCCTGACCATCTGGCTGCAACAATCCCCTCAACCATTTGGTCGCAAGCAATGCTTTCCAATGGTGTGACCAGATGGCTGGGCCGGCCTGGAAGTCCCGATGTGGGCTCATTTGCCTCCCGGATCCCAGCCAGGGCTCCAGGAGGTCGGGTACGTTTGTGCCTAGCTAGGGTCCCCTGAGCCTCGCCGTGTGCAGGGGTTCCCAGAAAGAGGGGTAGCCTTCCTCCAGATTACTAGGGGCATGGTATGCCGGGACACCCCACCTGGGCTGGTGGTTCTCCGCCGGGGACCAGATGGTCTATGCCCGGAGAACACATCCATCCGGGGGCTCCCTTCTCCGGTCCACGACGTGGCAAAGTACCCGGGACCGGCTCCATGGGTCCTGGGCAGTCCTCCCCCGGGCCTCTGGGCCTGAGAGCTCCGGTGGTCCTCCCCGTGCCTGAGGTCCAGCCGGGGTCCCCGAGCCCCCGGGAAGCGGAGCCATTGAGCCCTGCCTGGGCAGGCGGGAACCCTACCGTGAAAACTCGGGTGGGCAGATGGGAGTCCTTTTGATCCCGGCCATCTGGTCACACCTTTTCCCTCGGCCATCTGGTCGCACGCAATACTTTCCAATGGGGCGACCAGATGGCCGGGCCCTCATGGAAGTCCCGATGAGGGCTCATTTGCCTCCCGGATCCCAGCCAGGGCTCCAGGAGTTCGGGCACATTCGCGCCTAGGGTCCCCTGAGCCTCGGGGTGCGCACAGGTTCCCAGAAAGAGGGGTAGCCTTCCTCCAGATTACTAGGGGCATGGTATGCCGGAACACCCCTCCTGGGCTGGTGGTTCTTTTTCCGGGGACCAGATGGTCTATGCCCGGACAACATCTCCCCTCCATCCAGGGGCTCCCTCTCCAGCCCACAGCGCGGCAAAGTGCCCGGGACGGGCTCCATGGGTCCCAGGCAGTTCTCCCCCAGGCCTCCGGGCCCGAGAGCCTCGGTGGTCCTCCTGGTTCCTGATGCCGAGTCGGGGTCCCCCAGCCCCTGGGAAGCAGAGCCCCCGAGCTCTGCGTGGGCAGGCGGGAACCCTACACCGAAGGCTTGGGGTGGGCAGATGGGAGTCCTTTCGGTCCCTGCCATCTGGTCGCACCGACCCCCTCGGCCATCTGGTCGCACGCAATGCTTTCTAATGGGGCGACAGGATGGCCGGGCCGGCCTGGAAGTCTCGATGAGGGCTCATTTGCCTCCCGGATCCCAGCCAGGGCTCCTGGAGGTTTGGCACGTTCGTGCCTAGGGTCCCAGGAGCCTCGGGTACGCATGGGTTCCCAGAAAAGGGGTAGCCTTCCTCCGGATTACTAGGGGCATAGTATGCGGGACACCCCTCCCGGGCTGGCGGTTCTCTGCCGGGGACCAGCTGGTCTATGCCCGGACAACATCTCCCCTCTGTCCGGGGGCTCCCTCCGTCCCACGGCGTGGCAAGGTGCTAGGGGCGGGCTCCATGGGTCCTGGGCAGTCTTCCCCCGGGCCTCTGGGCCAGAGAGCTCCAGTGGCCCTCCCCATGCCTGAGGCCCAGCCGGGGTCCCCAAGCCCCAAGGAAGTGGAGCCCCCGACCCCTGCGTGGGAAGGCGGGAACCCTACCGTAAAGGCTCGGGGTGGGCAGATGGGAGTCCTTTCGGTCCCAGCCATCTGGTTGCACCTCTCCCCTCGGCCATCTCGTTGCACGCAATGCTTTCCAATGGGGTGACCAGATGGCCGGGCCGGCCTAGAAGTCCGGATGAGGGCTCATTTGCCTACAGGATCTCAGCCAGGGCTCTAGGAGGTCAGGCACATTCACGCCTAGGGTTCCCTTAGCCTCGCGGTGCGCACAGGTTCCCAGAAAGAGGGGTAGCCTTCCTCCAGATTACTAGGGGCATGGTATGCCGGAACACCCCTCCCGGGCTGGCGGTTCTCTACCGGGGACCAGATGGTCTATGCCCGGACAACACCTCCCCTCCATCCGGGGGCTCCCTCTTCCGTCCCACGGCATGGCAATGTGCCCCGGACGGGGTCCATGGGTCCTGGGCAGTCTACCCCCGGGCCTCTGGGCCAGAGAGCTCCAGTGGCCCTCCCATGCCTGAGACCCAGCTGGGGTCCTCAAGCCCCCGGGAAGCAGAGCCCTCGACCCCTGCGTGGGCAGGTGGGAGCCCTACCAAGAATGCTCGAGGTGGGCAGATGGGAGTCCTTTCGGTCCCGGCCATCTGGTCGCACCTCTCTCCTCGGCCATCTGGTCGCACGCAATGCTTTCCAATGGGGCGACCAGATGGCCGGGCCGGCCTGGAAGTCCAGATGAGGGCTCATTTGCCTCCCAGATCCCAGCCAGGGCTCCAGGAGGGCGGGCACATTTTATCGCCTAGGGTCCCTTAAGCCTCGTGGTGCGCACAGGTTCCCAGAAAGAGGGGTAGCCTTCCTTCGGATTAATAGGGGCATGGTATGCTGGAACACCCCTCCTGGGCTGGCGGTTCTTTTTACGGAGACCAGATGGTCTATGCCGGTACAACACCTCCCCTCCATCCGGGGGCTCCCTCCTCTGTCCCACGGTGTGTCAAAGTGCTTGGGACGGGCTCCATGGGTCCCGGGCAGTCCTCTCCCATTCCTCCGGGCCCGAGAGCTCCGGTTGTCCCCCCAGTGCCTTAGGCCCAACCGGGGTCCCCGAGCCCCCAGAAGCAGAGCCCCGAGCCCTGCGTGGGCAGGCAGGACCCCTACCGCAAAAGCTCGGGTGGGCTCGGGCTCGGGGTATGCCGGAACACTTCTCTCGGGGACCAGATGGGCAATGCCCGGACAACACCTCCCCTCCGTCTGGAGGCTCCCTCCTCCGGCCCACGGCGTGGCAAGGTACCCGGGACAGGCTCCATGGGTCCCGGGCAGTCATCCCCCGGGCATCTGGGCCCAAGAGATCCGGTGGTCCTCCCCGTGCCTGAGGCCCAGCTGGGGTCCCAGAGCCCCCGGCAAGCGGAGCCCCCGAGCCCTGTGTGGGCAGGTGGGACCCCCACAGCGAAGACTCAGGATGGGCAGATGGGAGTCCCTTCGGTCCCGGCCATCTGGTCGCACCTTTCCCCTCAGCCATCTGGTCGCACGCAATGCTTTCCAATGGGGTGACCAGATGGCTGGGCTGCCCTAAAAGTCCTGAGGAGGTCGGGCACGTCCGGGCCTTGGGTCCCCTGAGTCTCTCGGTTCGCTCGGGTTCCCAGAAAGAGGGGTAGCCTTCCTCCTGATTACTAGGGACAAGGTACTCGGGGACCCCTCTCTGCCCAGCGGATGGGGTCCGGCGGGCCTGGGGAGCCTCCCCCTGATGGGCTGTGTCCAAGGCCCTGGGGATGGTGGCCTCCCCACCCCAGGCTCCGTCCTTGGTCCTGCTGTGTGGCAGGGTGCCCGAACGAGGTCCCGCGGGCCGGGGGAGGCTTCCCTTTGCCTCTGGGCCTGGGAGTCCTGGCTGGGTCCAGGGGCCCCGCCAGGCCCCAGGTCGGGTGCTCCGGCCCTGGGCCCCGTCCCCCGGCCTGCCTCTCTGCCAAAGGCCTGGGACGGGGTTCCGTTGTGCCTGGGGAGCATCCCCTTGCTTGGCTGGGTACAGGAGCTCCGGCCAGGGCCCCTGAGGGCCCCGGGCAGGGTGGCCTCCCCACCCTGGGCTCCGTCCTCGGTCCTGCCACATGGCAGGGTGCCCGAGATGGTGTCCTGCAGGCCCTGGGAGGCTTTTCCTGTGCCTCTGGGCCTGCGAACCCAGGCTGGGTCCTGGGACCCGCCGAGCCCTGGGTCAGGTGCTCCAGCCTTGGGCCCCGTCCCCCAGCCTGCGGCACTGCCAAAGGCCCAGGGCAGGGTTCTGTTGTACCTGGTGAGCCTCCACTTGCTTGGCTGGGTTCAGAATCTCCAGCCGGGGCCCCTGAGGGCCCCACGGAGTACAGCCTCCCTACCCTGGGCCCCGGGTCGGGTGCTCCGGCCCTGTTCCCTGGCCTGCTGCTCCACCAAGGGCCCAGGACAGGAGTCCGTCGGTCCCATGCAGGCCTCCCCTGCTTGTCAAGGTGTCCGCAGGCCCCGGGTCATAGGGCCCGCCGGGTCCCCCTCGCAGCCTCCATGGCTGGGGCCCAGCTGGGGCCCTGTGCCTCCGGTCCCCCATGCCCCGGTGCCCGCTCACTCTTTTGTTGGGACACAGAGTGACCAGATAGCTTCCCTTTCGTGCCCGGCTATCTGGTCGCACCTTTCCCCTCGGCCATCTGGTTGCACCTATTCCCTCGGCCATCTGGTCGCACCCAATGCTTTCCTATTGGGTGACCAGATGGCCGGGCTTCCCTGGAAGTCCAGATGAGGGCTCATTTGCCTCCCGATCACAGCGAGGGCTCCAGGAGGTCGGGTACTTTCGCGCCTTGGGTCCCCTCTGTCACCTCCTATGCACGGATTACAAGAAAGGGGGGTAATTTTGCTCCAGATTACTAGGGAGAGGGTCAGTCAGACCTCCGTGAGGTCCAGCGATTCTGAAACAGGGGAAGGCAGAACCCGGGCCTGCCCGATGGGGCCCCCAGGGGCCTGGGTATGCACCTGCCTCTCAGGCCCTTGCCGATGGTCCTTTTTCTCTGAGTTTGCTCAGGCAGACCTTTGTGAGGTCTGGCGATGCTGAGACGTGGAAGGCAGCACCCGGGCCCGCCCGCTAGCTAGGATCCCCAGTGGCCCTGGTATGCACCTGCATCTCAGCCGCTTCCTGATGGTCCTTTTTTTCGAGTTTGCTCAGTTAGACCTCTGGGAGGTCCGGCGATGCTGAGACGGGGGAAGGCAGCACAAAGGCCCGTCCGCCGGGGCCCCCAGGGGCCCAGGAACGCACATGCCTCTCAGCCCCTTGCCGATGGTCCTTTTTCCCCGAGTTTGCTCAGTTAGACCTCTGTGAGGTCCGGCGATGCTGAGACGGGGGAAGGAAGCACTCGGGACCACCTGCAGGGGACCTCAGGGGCCCAGGAATGCACCTGCCTCTCAGCCCCTTCCCGATGGTCCTTTTTATCTGAGTTTGCTCAGTCAGACCTCCATGAGGTATGTCGATTTTGAAACAGGGGAAGGCAGAACCTGGACCCGCCTGCTGAGGCCCCCAGGGGCCTGGGTACGCACTTGCGTCTCGGCCCCTTCCCGATGGTCCTTTTCCTCTGAGTCTGCTTGCCCCGGGAGCAGGCAGGGATGCTAAGCCAGCATACCCCCTGCGCAGGGTGGCCTGCCAGGGGATGCCCCATATGTACTCTGATCGATTGCGCACTATCGGTCCATTTAGGGATGGACTGCTTGGCCAGCCTCCGCTGTTGTTTCAAGCAAAGCGCTTCCACCCCGCATGGACGGTCTGACTCGAGGGCCTGCCACGTGGCAGGAGACCCTACCCAGCAGAGTGAAGGCAAGTGGCCCCGGCAGCTCATGCCCCCCAGTGGTCTTACCCAAGCGGAATGGGTTGGGTGGCACCAGGCCCTCGGATGAGGCTGCCCGGCAGGTCCGAAGGCCCCGCATGCCACACCATCACCCCTCTCTGCCAAGCTCATTTCCTCAGCAGTTCGGAACAACCGTTCCGAAGGGTACTGCCGCTGCCATGCTCCGGCACCCCTGCGTCTCGCTCAGGCTGCCCCTCGGCCTGCCTCTCCCTCCTGCGGAAAATGGCTGGGCCTGCTGGTGCCCATGCGACCGCACCTCTCCACACCCCTTAAGTGAGCGCTCCCGCCCTGGCGGGTGGGCTCCTTCCCCTGGCAGGCTCCCGAGAGATGGAGGGGTGCGTGTAGGTTGCCAGTCGGGGAGATGGGCACATGCCCCCACTCTGTCAGCAGGTGCGGCTACCTGTTTGATCCTGCCAGTAGCATATGCTTGTCTCAAAGATTAAGCCATGCACATGTAAGTACACACGGCCGGTACAGTGAAACTGCGAATGGATCATTAAATCAGTTATGGTTCCTTTGATCACTCCATCTGTTACTTGGATAACTGTGGTAATTCCAGAGTGAATACATGCCGATGAGCGCTGACCTCCCAGGATGCGTGCATTTATCAGACCAAGACCAATCCGGGCTCGCCCTCCCGCTTTGGTGACTCTAGATAACCTCGGGCCGATCGCACGTCCCTGTGACGGCGACGATACATTCAGATGTCTGCCCTATCAACTTTCAATGGTACTTTCTGTGACTACCATGGTGACCATGGGTAGCAGGGAATCATGATTTGATTCCGGAGACGGAGCATGAGAAACGGCTACCACATCCGAGGAAGGCAGCAGGTGCGCAAATTAACCAACTCCCAACTCAGTGAGGTAGTGACGAAAAATAACAATACAGGACTCTTTCGAGGCCCTGTAATTGGAGTGAGTACACTTTAAATCCTTTAACGAGGGTCCATTGGAGGGCAAGCCTGGTGCAAGCAGCTGCGGTAATTCCAGCTCCAATAGTGTGTATTAGCCCCTTCCATGCTGATGATGGCCCCCAGCCGTCATGCCCTACAGTGCTCGTGTGCTGATGACGGCTGGGGGCCGTCATGACCGTACCCGCGCTGAAATCTTCAGCACAGGAGGGGAATCGCGGCAGCTTGGAAGGGGTTAAAGTTGCTGCAGTTAAAAAGCTCGTAGTTAGATCTTGGGATCGAGCTAGCGGTCCGCCGCAATGCGAGCTACCGCCTGTCCCAGCCCCTGCCTCTCGGCGCCCCCTTGATGCTCTTGACTGAGTGTCCTGGGGGTCCGAAGCGTTTACTTTGAAAAAATTAGATTGTTCAAAGCAGGCAGGTCGCCGGAATACTTCAGCTAGGAATAATGGAATAGGACTCCGGTTCTATTTTGTTGGTTTTAGGAACTGGGGCCATGATTAAGAGGGACGGCTGGGGCATACGTATTGTGCCGCTAGAGGTGACATTCTTGGCCCGGCGCAAGACGAACCAAAGCGAAAGCATTTGCCAAGAATGTTTCCATTAATCAAGAATGAAAGTCGGAGGTTTGAAGACGATCAGATACCGTCGTAGTTCCGACCATAGACGATACCCACTAGCGATCCGGTGGCGTTATTCCCATGACCCGCCGAGCAGATTCCGGGAAACCAAAGTCTTTGGGTTCTGGGGGAAATATGGTTGCAAAGCTGAAACTTAAAGGAATTGTCGGAAGGGCACCACCAGGAGTGGACCTCACCCGGCCGGGACACGGAAAGAATTGACAGATTGATAGCTCTTTCTCGATTCTGTGGGTGGTGGTGCATGGCCGGTCTTAGTTGGTGGACCGATTTGTCTGGTTAATTCCGCTAATGAACGAGACTCCTCCATGCTAACTAGTTACGGGACTCACAGCGGTCGGCGTCCAACTTCTTAGAGGGACAAGTGGCGTTCAGCCACACGAGATCAAGCAATAACAGGTCTGTGATGCCCTTAGATGTCTGGGGCTGCACGGGAGCTACACTGAACAGATCAGCATGTGTCTACCCTTCGCCAACAGGTGCGGGTAACCCGCTGAACCCCGTTCGTGATAAGGATTGGGGATTGCAATTATTTCCCATGAACGAGGAATTCCCAGTAAGTGCGGGTCATAAGCTCGCATTGATTAAGTCCCTGCCCTTTGTACTACTACCGATTGGATGGTTTAATGAGATCCTCAGATCGGCCTCGCCGGGATTGGCAGCGGCCCTGGCGGAGCGCCGAGAAGATGATCAAACAGGACTATCGAGAGGAAGTAAAAGTCATAGCAAGGTTTCCGTAGGTGAACCTGCGGAAGGATCATTAACGGTGGAGCGGCCCGAGCGACTGACGGCGCCAGCCTGAAGCCCTTGGCCATCTCCTGCAAGCACGCATTGTAGGAACAGGGCCCGGCCCTGCCCTTGCACGCCCTGGCTGGTGGAGCGGACCGCGGCCGCATGGGGCGCTCGGGTGAGGACTGGGCCTTCAGTGGGCTTCTTCCTCTGGAGAGAACCCGACTGACGCGTGAGGGACTGGGGACGGGCGGCCCCTGTTTCCTGTCCCTCTCTGGGAGGGGCACAGCGGTAGGCCCTCCTAAGATGGAACTTTAGCTCACCAGGCACCACCCCCGCGGTGGGGGAAACCGAATGGCTGTGGGCTGGTGCCACCTGTAGGAGAGTAGGGTCTGCTTTCCTATGGTCACCCTACTTATTGCTTTTTGCTTCACTGGTTTTAGACTTAATGTGGCTGTGGGCCTGCTAATCAGACCCACAGCCCAGCTGTTCTCTCTCTAAATTCACTACAATGTACTTTAGGTACCAATTGGATACTGGGTCACCTTATGAGCCCCTGTACAGTGTACCATAGGTACCCAGGGCATAGGTGCATCCAAGGCCTACCAGGGGCTGCAGCATGTAATATGCCACCCCTGGCTGGCCACCCAAATCGACACAACTGGCTGATCACTCAGCTGGGGCAAGGTGGTGTAATCACCCCTTGCTTAGATATAGTATACCTATATCTAACCTTATGTCTGGACACATATACACCTATAAGTCACTCCTATGGCAGGCCTTAACAATCCTGAAGGCAGAGTGCTTGGTTTTATGTGAGATGGTGCTCTAACATGAGCTGAGCCTGTCTGCAGCTTTCGGAACCATGTCCTTTAGCTGTTCTGGGATATTGCCATACCATATACTCTTAAATGCATTATAATTAAGTATGGGCGAATTTTGCGAATCTGGCGTTCGCGAATTTAGCGGATTTGCGAACTCGCAATCCGCAAAATCCGCGAATTCCCGCGAATTTGCGGATTTTTTTTTTTGTGTTCGCAAGTGTTTCTGCCAGTTCGCGAGGATTTGGTACTAGTTCGCAATTGCGAACTTACTTGTCGGCTCGCAACGGTCGCGACTATGTTGTTTCTACGTCTGGTTCATCATCACAGCCTCCCAGCACCCTCTGTTTCACCACTGCCACCCTCTGTTACATCAATGCCACCCTCTGGTTCATCATCACTGTAGAAGATGGGGGGGAAAAGCAAGCCCACCTGCCCTGCTTGAACTGACATGAATTAATTTGGGGTTAGTTTATTAACAACACCTGCCCTGCCCCAACTGACAATAATGAATTAGGGGCTAATTAATGTGTCACTGAATTTGAAGTTCCAGCCTGGCACCTGCTTGTCTGCTCCCTTAGCTGTAAATCAGGACCTTTGTGGCATACAGTTGAGGTCAGAGCAGGGTCACACAATAGTTGCAAGCAGGCAACCGAATTCTGGAGGGCCCCCTCAGGAAGCACTACAGGGAATCGTTACAAATCATGAGGTTGACCTTTTGCACCTGCTCATTGCTTTTGCTTTTGCAAAAATCGTTTTTCGGTTTTTTCGCGCTATTCGCGAGGCGCGGCGTCGTGCGAAACCGACCGCGGAAGCCGCCAATTCGTGCGAATGAGCTTTATATTTTTTTGCGGCTTGTTGTTTCGCGAGTTTTTTTGCAGTATTCACGAGCCGCTTGCAGCGCAACACGCGAATTTACCCCAAGGTCGAGTACGGGCGCGGCCATTTTGTTTGCGTGACGTATTTCCGTTTCCGCCCGCTATGTATAATCTCGCGCAGTAAGCGCATTGCGAGTACAAGTTCGCACGAGATCGCGAGGAAAATCTCGTGCGAACTTACTTTCGCGCTCGTGAACGGGCGCCGGCCATCTTGTTTTTCATTCATTTCCTGTGTCTGGGCATGGTGTTTAATCCTCTTGATATCTTTGCCATCCTTTGCTTGTTTTCAGTTTTTTTGAACGATTTTGCTTCTTATCTATCCCTCTCTTTTCCTAGCTGTATATTTTTGTCTTTTCTGCTATTTTTCTTTACTTTTAAACTACTTTTTTAAACTCTTTTCTTTTCTTCTTCCCTATCCTATTCCTTCTTAATTTTCTACTTCCTAGTCCTACCTTACCTGCCCAGACCATGGTGAAGCCAGGCGCCGTGAAGCTGCCCAGGCACTTGAGGGACGCAGCGGCGGCGGAGAGGAGGAGCCCTGGACCCAGTGCCAGGAGGACAGCATGCGGGCGATTGAGGGGGGAGCAGGTGACGCGACGGGAGATTTTCAGCCCGGAGGAAGTGGGCGCGCTGGTCTACTTCGTCCAGCGCCGCCTGCCCAGGACCATCGCGGGAGGCGGCAGGATCGCGGCCGGCGGCTACAACATCCGGGAGCACCGGAAGCGGTGGGAGAAGGTGTGCTGGGCCATGTCCCAACTCTACGGGGTCCAGCGCACCTACAGCCAGGCCACCCACCGCTGGACGGACCTGCTGGACCGGGAGCGCGACCTGCCTGACCAGCTCGGCTTGGAGATCCCCGGGCTTGGTGAGTAGTAGTAGCTATTTCATTACTCACTACTATGTTTTCTCCTGCTCTGTGTTGTTGTATTGCAAATATTTGTTTTTTACATGGAGCAAGCCAATAATGCCGCTGATGACGATTACATTGTAGTTAAATTATATTTCAAAATCTTCTGTGCATTTCAGGTGCACTGCTCTCCTTCTCAGTGGCGTTGCTACTATGCTTATTTGTTTTCTATTTTGTGGTCTCATTGGCCTGAGTAACTATTATGTATGAGTGTACTTTACAGAACTGCGTAATGCTAGACACTAGGGGGCAGATTACATTTACAAGCCCCTTGCGCCACGTTTACGTTGCCTTGCGTGACGCAACAGCGGCGTAAACGTGGCGCATCCCTGAGAGTAATTATAGCATGACGCATCTAGGGAGATGCGTCACGTTATAAAGCCATGGGCCTGCACCACAATGGGTGCGTTCCTAGTACGCAGGGTGGGCGGTCCGGCGGCTGTGCGCCTCGCAAAATTGCCTGCGTGAAATCTACAAGATTTAACGCAGGCACTTCTGCGACGCTGCTACGTCAATTCAATTCCTTATGTCTGCTCGAAGCAGGCGAAAGGACTGACACAGCATGTTAAGTATTGGGTGGCCCTGAGCATTACTAGAGTTGCATTGCGTTGGCGACGTGACTCCAGCGATGCGCCGCTCTTACGTGACGAGATGCGTCACGCAAGTGCCTACCCTTGCGCCAGGGCGTGCCGCATTGTAAATGAGGCGCATCTGCCGTGTCGCAAGGGTAGTTTTGCGTGACGCATTTGATCTGGCGCATCTCTGGAGATGCGCCAGAACGCGTAAGTAAGTATGCCCCTAAGGGGCAGAATTGCAATTACCGTCGCATCCCTGCAAAGTAGCAGGGATGCGCCATTAATTGTGCGGCCCGCTACCACCACCAAACATGGTGCGCCGTATTTGCAATGCGGCGCACCATGGGCCCAAAACGTCACCGAAGCTTTACTGCTGGAGTTGCGTCGCAACGATGGCGCAGCTCCAGCAATGCTCTGGGGTACCCTATCTCCCCAATGCTGGGTCAAGCCGTACGTCTGCTTCAAGCAGGTGCAGGGTTTGTGTGACGCATCATTGTCCTAAAGGTGACTGATTGAAATTTTGTAGATTTCCCTCAGCCACTTTTAGGATGTGTTCCAGCGCAGGAATGCCCTTCCTTGCGCCGGAACGCCCCTGATGGCGCAGGGCTTTATAACGGGATGCATCTCCCAAATGCGTCACGTTGTTATAATATTATACGCCGCACCATGGCGCCTCTTTTGTTCAGCTGCTGCGTCACAAAAGTCACGCAAGAACAGAGCAAAAGAGCCGCAAGGGGCTTAAATCTGCCCCTTCCTTTGTACCCCTGACAATAAGAAAAATAGTGGCGGTGGATTGATAGTTTGACTATTTAAATGACTGGTTATGTAGCAGGCAACTGTTAGTGTTGTCACTGATCTGACTGAAATCACAATGGAGTTTGTCTGTCACTTTGCGTCTTGCCTGCGGACTGCTGCCTGCCAGTCCTAGGTGAACCTTTCAGTACTTTGTTTAGTGAGTTACGTGACTTTCGAAGTCGCAGGTCCGCAAATCAATGAAAACTAACCCTAATCAATATAATTTTGCAGAAATATTTTGTTATTGTTGTTTTGAAATGTTTGATTTGGTTGACGTTGACAAGCAACAATCATCCATGTTTTCTGTTCTTTCTTTCATGTTGTACTTCAGCTCCCCCCAGGGGCGAGGGGAGGACACAGGAGCAGCAGGCGGCGGATGCTGTTGAACAGGGCCAGGATCGGGCAGGCGAGGGCTCCTTTGCTGGCCCCAGTAAGTTTTCATTTTAGACTAGTACCTATTTTTCCTAGCGTTCCTCATTTGATTTTTTCAAAATCGTCTTTGATCTTCTTGTAGACTGTATCTAAATTCTTATCCTGCCTCTACTATGACTCCCTGTGGTATTACTAGATTATTCTTATTAGTCTGTCTGTGTAGCTAACTAAGATTGCACGGTTGGCGAAACTCCCATTCTAGTCAGCAATAGCTCTATCAACTTAGTGCAGTGCAGTCCTCTGGGATTGTCCATAATGTCTTTTGAAGTGTTCTATCTGCTTTGAAAATTCCCAACTATAAAATGTGAATGACCACCAAGAATAAGATACTACCTTTTGGTTTGGATAGGAGGACAATCCATACCACTACTGTTGAGGGGACAATTCTTCTGCAGAAACAACTATGGACAATAAATAGTGCATTGCTTATCAATTATAATAGGCGCTGTTAGAGTTTCCACATACCTCTGTGATAACAGACTTTGAACCCCCAATGTCCTTACTGAGTGACAGTGTGGCACAGTCATTTACCTCCCGAATTCATCCATGATTGATCCCCAGTCTGGACCAAAAAACACAGAGTCTATTTAAGTTTAAAAGCTTTATTAAAAGTAAACACATTTATTAAAATGAAGTCATAATAAAAAAACTAAACGTTTAACTGAGACTGGAAAAGTGGTTAGTGCTGACGATTAATTGAAGACATTTCTTGTGGTCGAGCCGAGCTCTCACCTTGTTTCAACTTGATCTTGTTGTTAGAAGTCCATCTTCTGTCTGTGTGGAGAAAAATGGTGCGTGTTAAAAAGCCAGCCTTCATCAGTTGTGCCAAAAAGTGCAGCAAGACAACACCCTTCCCTGGAAAAAGGGACATTTTTTTTTAATTTAGAGTGCACAGTCACAAATTACATTGTTTTCACATGTCTTCATTCCTAGACCAAATACTAGTGAGTGGTTTATTCTAACATTCTTAAATGTACTTTGTAGGTGGAACATCTGGTGGCGGGGCCAACGCGGAGGTGGTGGTGCTCGACACGGAGGCGGAGGGCAATTCCTCAGGGGAGGATGCGGCGGTTCCAGTGCCGGCTGTGAGAGTTCAGACGGTGGTGGTGGCGGGCAGAGGTAAGCTCTTATATATTCCTTACTTATTGAGATTGAAGACGTGGCTGGGAAGGAAAGAATATGAGATGCATGGCTGGGTGAATGATGAAGCAATGATTGGTGGAAGGACAACAGCCTGGGTGGGTGACACAGAAACTGTATGTGTCCATAATATACCTGGATCATGCTACTATCTGACTCTTAGATAGCATATGTGTATCTAGAGCAGGGGTACTCATAGTACGGCCCGCGGGCTGGTGGCGGCTCGGCAAGCCTTCCTTGGCGGTGCGCAGACCTTGCAGACAATCACTGCTCCCCCGGCCCCCACAGAGCAGAGGCTTTGTTGTATTTCACCTGTTAGCGCCCCTGCATCTCCACTCTGACAATCACTGCTCCCCCGGCCCCTACAGAGCAGAGTGGAGATGCAGGGCCACAAAGAGGTGAAATAGAACAAAGCCTCTGCTCTGTGGGGCCGGGCAAGCAGTGATTGTCAGGGTGGAGATGCAGGGGCGCTACAACAAACAAAGCCTCAATAATATGTTAATGGTCTTTTAAAGACCTGTTAAGTACTTTGGTGTGGCTGTCTGTGTGTGCGCGTTGAGGAAGCTGTCTCAGCCCGGGCTGAAGGCTGACACAGACAGACACACACACAGTGAGATGACAGAGGGGGAGGGAGAGGGAGGGCAGGAGGGAGAGAGAGATGGAGAGGGAGGGCAGGAGGGAGAGCATGAGGGAGAGAGATGTATGTAAATGCTGGGTCTGGTGGCTCAGTGGATGAAGGCATCTGCTGCAGGGACCTGTGTGCAACCTCATGGTCACAAGTTTTCGTTTTGCTTTAGCCCCGCCCCCTCTGACTCCGCCCCTACCAGTGCGGCCCTCGGCCACAAACTACACTGTAAATTTAGCCCCTGAGAGAAAGTTTGTGAGTACCCATGATCTAGAGAGAGTAGACGGTCAGTGGATGAACTAAGTGTAACTTTGAAGAGCATGTAACACTGCACCCGCACGTCCGTTCCAGTGTAGGAAAGGCAAGGAAAAGAAGTTTTAATTTTGTCCAAATACTACCATCAATAGTAGCAGTAGTTTGTATTGCAAGCACAGCATAGATCCGGTTATTACGGTGGCCACTCCCTACCTCTCTTAATAAGTTTAGTAGTACTCAGTCATTCATGTGTGGATGTATCACTGGTCACTCAATAAAAAGCAAAGCACCTAAAGTCATCCCATATATAAGCAAAAACATCCCATGTGAAGTGATAGATAATCAAATTATTTATCTTCTTCAATTTTCCATTTCTAGTACTCATTTGCACTGTAGGGTGAAAGTTAAATTAATTAAGCAGTAGCCCTTGTAACAGAGTATTCTCAGTGCCACCCGTAATAGAAAAGTAAGAGCTTCACCACCTGCATGTACTGGACGGGTACAGTAACTCAACGCAAGTCTAGGTCACTCATCATGGCGTGCGTCTCTTTTTCTCGGGTGCAAGTTTACTGCGCTGGCATTATGCCGGCTTGCAGAAGATAACGTACCAATTTTCCTAAACAAGAGACAAGAAGAAGAATAAGACTGGTGTACTTTCATAGTTGACTCCAATGGAAGTCCATAGTGCTCTTAGAATTTGTTCCTTAAACTCCCACTAATGTTAGAGCAAGGATGAAGAAGTGTGAGGTTAGATAGATACTGGCCACAATAGTTATGTAATGCGCTTGCAAGTTGCTAGTTGTACTGCAACACAAATTTCTGCTGAATGATTGAGTTAATCTTAAAGAGCATTGGTTACAGACTATGTCTTTCTTTCTTCATATAGATGCTCCTTCCAAACAAACAAGGAGGAAGGAGCTGGCTAGAGCGGCCCGGCAACGGAGGATCGATGCCACTGTGGCAGAATATCGGCGGCTGGTGGCCCTGGAGGACGAAGAAAGTGTGCAGTCGACCACAACAACAACGTCGTCTGCATCGGCCTCCGTGCCCCCACGGGCTGCCACCCAGCACAGTGGTCCACCCAGACTGAGCCGGGCTGCCAAAGCCAAACGCCACCGCCAAGCAGCAAGGACAACAGCTTCCTCACACAGCCGTTGCACCTGCAAGGCAGTGAAGGCACGCCTGCGCCACAGTACCCTGATGGTGTCCCGCCTTCGGCAGGAGCTCCACCACTTTACAAACGTGTTGGAGGGGCTCCGCGTAGAGCACGCCTTGCTCCGCCAGGAGCATGATGCCCTGGCCCAAAAAGTAGACAGCATCCACCCATAGTGTCCCTTGCCCCTTTTTTAGAGACTTTTGGGGGGTGGGAATTGGGAGTTGGGTTTTTGGGGACTTTTGAAGGACAATCGTTGGGGTTAGGCAGGGTCTTGCAGGAGATTATTTTGTTAGGGATATAAATATACTTTTTCAAACTTTATCTGAGCATACCTGTTTTTTACTGCTTGCCTGGTGGGTGGGGGTTTAACAGTGACTTTGTTTTCCTGAAAGTTTAGTTCCATTTTCTTCCTTTAAGTGTAAATGCCCAAATGTTTTCAACACTAAGTGCCTCTCACAGAGTAAGTGAAGTGAATTCAAGAGTCCTAGGACTTTAGTAGTACTACCGTCAGTCTCTCATCTCTCCTCCTAATACTCCATTATACCCCCAAACCACCAAACGCTTATCTTACCTGTAATTTGTGTTTGAAAGTAGGGCTAGACCAGGGCTGGCTCCACGGGAAACAGCGAATAAGGTTGGCAATCCTGGTCGGATAAAATTTCCTCATAGCGGTGGTACTAGTGGTGTGACACAGTGGCAGTTGCATGCCTATGAAAAAAAAGAAAATTAAATCTGGTTTGTCCTCCTGAGCAATTCAACGGTACAATAGAGAATATAGCAGGTGACAGAAGTACACTAGAACAGTGCCACATTGTAGCCTAACAAATGGTAAAGTATAACTACTAATTCGGTTGAAGTTCTTTGACATTAGCCATGGGTCTTTGTCAAGCAGAGTAAGAATATATCCTCAGATTTCTTCACCAGCCTGTTGCTATCACCTTATCCTCCCCAGCAAGTGTGTGGATTTATTGCTGTAATTTAGTCACACATCAATCAAAACCACACAGCCCGGGGGAAGAGGGTTAGGGTTTGAAAAATGGATGGGTACGGGGGTTTTTGGGAAAGGTTTTGGGAGACAAGAAAAAATAGCACAGCATGGACAAACAATTGTGAACATAAACAAATCTTTGGGTACAAACCTATCCATCAATCTTTGAAAGTGCATGCACTACTGCATGCATGTCAGTGAAAAGTAAGTAGTACTTTCGACAACTGTGGAAGAAAGAATGCGACAGTACAGGGTGTGTGGAAATATTGATAACTATATTCAACATAAGGTCTCTGTTGCCAGATACCTGAGAGCCTTGCTGGTCACTATAAATCCATTCACAACACTCAATGGGGTTGGTCTGGAAGGTATAGTAGATAGAAAAGGAGAAATTGCTCTTTTTCTAGGTGTCCCCTCACTCACCAGGGTTGCCCCTTGGTGACATGCTTCATCATTGGGGCCATCCCAGTCCTCTACGGGCTGGGGCGTGCTGCGACTTGCGAATTACGTAGGAGCACTTACAAATGACTATGTGTGGTGCAGATGTGATTGTGGAGTGGACTAAGTGATGTGTTAAGGGATCAATTTAGAAGCAGAGAGAGATCCAAGAAATGCAGTCACAGTCAGAGAAAAACACAAGGGATACTGTATCTGTATGTTGTTGTAGTTGTCCTGTTGAAAGTGTTAAGTAAGTTGCCTGCAGAAAAAAAATCCTCTTATTAGCGGCACTCCTCCATTGCAGCCGACGCTTCGTCCATCGATGTTGGTCACCAGAAGACACCCTGTAAAAAAAGCACAGCATGGACAAACAATTGAACATAAACAAATCTTTGGGTACAAACCTATCCATCAATCTTTGAAAGTGCATGCACTACTGCATGCATGTCAGTGAAAAGTAAGTAGTACTTTCGACAACTGTGGAAGAAAGAATGCGACAGTACAGGGCGTGTGTGGAATTATTGATAACTATATTCAACATAAGGTCTCTGTTGCCAGATACCTGAGAGCCTTGCTGGTCACTATAAATCCATTCACAACACTCAATGGGGTTGGTCTGGAAGGTATAGTAGATAGAAAAGGAGAAATTGCTCTTTTTCTAGGTGTCCCCTCACTCACCAGGGTTGCCCCTTGGTGACATGCTTCATCATTGGGGCCATCCCAGTCCTCTACGGGCTGGGGCGTGCTGTGACTTGCGAATTACGTAGGAGCACTTACAAATGACTATGTGTGGTGCAGATGTGATAGTGGAGTGGACTAAGTGGTGTGTTCACTCCACTATCACATCTGCACCACACATAGTCATTTTTCCTTTTTCCTGATTGCATCTCTCCTGAGGCGGAAGCCGGGAGGCCAAACCCACGCTTACAAAATATTGCAACTCGCATTTTACAAGCGCCGCTTTTAATAGCGCTTCGCGCCTTTTAAAATTATTTCACTCGTTTATTGTGTCACTGCTAAATTCTGTGTAAAATTGTTGTTGAAGTTAAAATTCACCTTCTGACCGTAGCGAGCCGCTTCCTCATGCAGAATAATTGCATGACTTGAAGCTTCTCAGGCTCCCGGTCTCCCAGAGCAACACCCCTCAAGGCGCAGACTCCACGGGCGCCATCTTTGAAGGGGGATTGGACAGCGCTCTAGTGGCTGGGCGACTTGGCCCCAACCACTACAAAAAGAGCTCCCAATCAGCATATCACCTTTCCCTGATTGCATCTCTCCTGAGGCGGAAGCCGGGAGGCCAAACCCACGCTTACAAAATATTGCAACTCGCATTTTACAAGCGCCGCTTTTAATAGCGCTTCGCGCCTTTTAAAATTATTTCACTCGTTTATTGTGTCACTGCTAAATTCTGTGTAAAATTGTTGTTGAAGTTAAAATTCACCTTCTGACCGTAGCGAGCCGCTTCCTCATGCAGAATAATTGCATGACTTGAAGCTTCTCAGGCTCCCGGTCTCCCAGAGCAACACCCCTCGAGGCGCAGACTCCACGGGCGCCATCTTTGAAGGGGGATTGGACAGCGCTCTAGTGGCTGGGCGACTTGGCCCCAACCACTACAAAAAGAGCTCCCAATCAGCATATCACCTTTCCCTGATTGCATCTCTCCTGAGGCGGAAGCCGGGAGGCCAAACCCACGCTTACAAAATATTGCAACTCGCATTTTACAAGCGCCGCTTTTAATAGCGCTTCGCGCCTTTTAAAATTATTTCACTCGTTTATTGTGTCACTGCTAAATTCTGTGTAAAATTGTTGTTGAAGTTAAAATTCACCTTCTGACCGTAGCGAGCCGCTTCCTCATGCAGAATAATTGCATGACTTGAAGCTTCTCAGGCTCCCGGTCTCCCAGAGCAACACCCCTCGAGGCGCAGACTCCACGGGCGCCATCTTTGAAGGGGGATTGGACAGCGCTCTAGTGGCTGGGCGACTTGGCCCCAACCACTACAAAATGAAGTCCTCATCTCGTCCGCGCAGCGGGCGGGCGCAGCGGGCGCGCCGATGGCGCGCCGGAGGCGCGCCAGAGGCAAGCCCGTCTGGGCCTGTCCGGACCAGGCCGGGCACAGGGCCATCCACTATGTCCAATTTCCATAATCATCGCATTGTTCATTCCCGGGACTACCTCCTACAATTCGACACAGCCACACCTACCTCTACCCCATCACTCCCGCTGCCGGGCCAACCTCCACAGAAATCCATCTGCCACTCACCTTACCTTGTTAGCCTTGCTCTCCTCAACTGTAGATCCGCGTGCAAACACTCTCTAGAAATTAAAATCTTAATCCAAGATATCAATTTGGATATACTTTTCCTTACGGAAACCTGGTTTACTCCTCATTCAGAGGCTGACATGGTTAATATGCTACCCTATGGTTACCTAATACAACATCTTAACAGACCAAAAGGAAAAGGAGGCGGTATAGCGATTGTTTACCGTAACTCCTTTACATGCAGGATACAAGAAGGAGGAATCGATGACTGCGAAAGTGCCTTCTTTTCCCTCCAAATTAATCCCAACAAATCTCTCTCGGGTACCCTCGTATACCGACCACCTGGCAACCTAGGAAACTTTGCCGGCTCTCTTCTTGACTCAACGATCTCCCCCTGCACCTCAACCTCTAATTTTATCCTGCTGGGAGACTTGAACCTCCATTTTGAGGACAGATCAGACAGCACCGTAAGCGACCTCATCTCTGAACTAAAAGCACTGGACTTACACCTCTTAAATTTGGAGGTAACCCACACTAAGGGTCATCTTTTAGACCCTATCTTCTCTAACCTGTCGAAAATAGAAACACGACCAACTCTCCCGTTGCCATGGTCGGATCACTTCCTTATTCCTTTTTCATGGCAAATCGACCCTAACACCCCCCAAACTGTATTATCAAGAGAACATGACAGAATCTGGTCCAAACTCTCATTCGAGCGTTGGACCCAAGAATTGATAAGCTCTGCCCCCTCTGCTCTTCCGGACCCCATAAAAGCAGACGAAAACTTCACTAAATGGCTCACATCTACTCTTGATATAGTTGCTCCCAAAAAAAACATAAAGAAAAAAAGCACTTCCTTCAAATCCCCATGGTACTCCCAAGAACTGAAAAACCTTAGAAAAATCTGTAAGATCAAAGAGCGGAACTGGAGGAAAAACTGGGACCCCATCATCAAAGATGAACATAAAAAAGCTATGAGAACCTACAAATTAGCACGAAAATCAGCACAAGCATCCTTCTTTAATGAAAAAATAAAAAATGCATCCAATTCATCCAGAGAGACTTATAAAATATTCAAAGAGTTACTCAAACTCCCCAACCCACCCTCCACTGAGCAACCCACGATTTCCAGATGCAACCAAATAGCATCCTTTTTTCAGAACAAAATCACCAATATTTTACAAACCCTCCCACCCACCACGATCAATGAACCCCCTGAGGAACGAGTACCCTCCATAACTGGCCCGATTTTAGATAGCTTTCACCAACTGTCCAATGAAGACTTCCTGAAAACTCTTTCAGGTATGAAAAGTGGCTCACCCACCGACCCAGCCCCCATCCGTATCCTCAAACAAATCGGCCCTATCATTTCACACCTAGCAACAAATCTTATCAATGCCTCTCTTACTCAAGGAGTAGTCCCTCCAAACTGGAAACACGCGATTGTCAAAGCCCTCCAAAAAAAGCCAGGCCAGGATCCCTCAGACTTTTCTAACCTACGCCCAATCTCTCTCCTACCAGGCATGAGTAAGATCGCAGAGAAACTGGTCAACCAGCAACTATCTAACTTTCTTGAAAGTAACAATCTTCTACGTCCATCACAAACAGGTTTTCGTCCCGGACAGGGGACAGAGACCGCCTTAGTAAAGGTAGTCGAGGAAGCCAGATGCATCTTGGATTCAGGGGGATCGGTCTTACTGATCCTCCTGGATCTAAGCGCTGCATTTGACACGGTGGACCACAAGATCCTGATCCAGCGACTACTCAACTTAGGAGTGAGGGACAAGGCACTCAGCTGGCTTTCATCCTTCCTGAAGGACAGAATCTTTCAGGTCTGTGAAGGGAATATACGATCAGACCCATTCCACCTCCAGTGTGGGGTTCCACAGGGCTCTTCACTGAGCCCCACACTATTTAACACCTACATGGCCCCCCTGGAGGATGTGGTAACTCCCTTTGGGATAAAAGCTGTAACATATGCTGACGACACCCAAATGGTTGTGTCCTTTTCCCTTGAAGGTGAAAAGATAAAAAACCTTCATGACTGCCTTGAGGGAATCTACGAGTGGATGTCCAAATCAAGGTTGAAACTCAATGGCTCCAAGACCGAGCTCATGCTGCTGGGTCACCAACTGTCGCCTCTCCCGTCCGCCATGTGGCCCTCATGCCTAGGTCCCCTTCCTCAGCCCAAGACGGAACTCAAGAGTTTAGGCTTCTGGCTAGAACAGGATCTATCTATGAAAACACAGGCCAAAAAAATTGCCTGCACCTGTGTCGGTCTACTCCGCTCAGCCAGGAAGATTCTCCCTCTACTCCCTGCACAATCACAAAAGCTGCTTATACAGGGCCTAATACTATCGAGGTTAGATTATAGTAACACCCTCTTCCTGGCAGCTCCAGAAGCTACCCTTAATGTTCTCCAAAGAACACAGAATGCCGCTGCTCGGATACTGACAGGAACACCCCGGAGATCTTCTGCTAAACCAGCACTAAAGGCACTCCATTGGCTGCCGATTCGAGAAAGAGTCAGATTCAAGGCCCTATGCACCACTCATAGGGCCCTGCAAAACCTAGGACCACCAATGTTGAGGGCCATAATTTACCCATACAAACCCAACAGGCCCCTCCGTTCCTCCCATAGGGACCGGGCTACTGTCCACAGAGCAAAGAAAGCCCGCACTGGAGGTCGCCGTTTCTCGGTCACAGCTGCTACTCTATGGAATGCCCTACCAATTCAGCTTCGGGCCGAACCCAACTACATGAAGTTCCGAAAACTACTCAAAACACACCTCTTCCCACAATAAAGCTTTTCTTTCCTTCTCTATCCTTTGACCCCCCCCCATTCCTCCCCTCAGCTGTTTATGCAATCTCAGCGCTGGGACGCTTTCGGGCAGCCATGCGCTATATAAATACTGCTTTCATTTCATTTCACTAAGTGGTGTGTTAAGGGATCAATTTAGAAGCAGAGAGAGATCCAAGAAATGCAGTCACAGTCAGAGAAAAAGACAAAGGATACTGTATCTGTATGTTGTTGTAGTTGTCCTGTTGAATTTGGTAAGTAAGTTGCATGCAGAAAAAAATTCCTCTCATTAGCGGCACTCCTCCATTGCAGCTGACGCTTCGTCCATCAATGTTGGTGACCAGAAGACACCCTGTCCACTGCCTTCCTGATGCTGAATTGTGGCTCGCTAATGTGAAGCCTGACTCCATCCTTTTTTCCCCATTGCACAGACTGAAACCCGGCCTGTAATTATTCAACGAAAAACAGGAAGTGATATAATATTACAACACCACTGATAAATAAATATAAGGTATGTAGGCTGTGGAGTGCAAAAAGTCACACTTTGATTTTCCTAGTAGACAGTACAATATTTTTGAAAGTGCGTACTCTGTCTGAGTCAACTTTTGAAGGATAAATAAGTATGGGCAAATTAATGTAGCGGATCTTTCCCCTCAAGCTAGGTGTACTGTAAACTGTGTTTTAGAACAAAATTAGATCTTCCCAGCAGTGCTCCCACCCAGACCCTTACTAAAGCCAGTCGCAAAAATGTAGAAGACCCCCAATCAAATCTCAAAAAACGAGGCCTAGCAGAAAACTGGTGACAAAACGTACTTTGAAAGTAAAAGTAGGCCCAAGTACCCCCTTACCCACCGTGGATTGCATTCAAACCACTTGCAAGCAACCAAGCAAAAGTATCCATAGCCAGCATCGCTCCAAGACTCGAAAACCCCCCCACCCAAACACATGCAATAGAAATACTGCTAACCCTAACGAACCCTAAGTTAAGAATAGTGGCAAAGGCTTTCTTTAACTATGCCAAATCACCCCTTTCCCACCATGGATTTTCTTCAAATGACTTGCAACCAAAATTACACATTCTCACGAGTGCTCTAAGACCCCAGAACTCAGTTGCAAAAATCTAGAACATCCCGAAACACATGCAATCCTGCTGCTAGGGCTAACCCTAACGAACCCTAAGTTACAAAAAGTGCCAAAAGGCTTTTCCGCGAGGATTTTGTCCCAACCACTTCTACCCGGTATTAGACCTTCCCAGGAATGCCCCAAGACCCGCCAACCCACCCGCCAAAAAGCATAACACCCCCAAACAGGCCAAAAGCAAAATCTCATACTTGCAATATTTCTCGGCCTTCGGTCCAAACGCGCTGCGTAGCTAGGCCATAGGTCCGGTTTGCCACCACGGATTTCCTGAAAAGCAAATGCAATCAAGATTAGAGTGTCCCAGCAGTGCTCCCAGAGCCCGAAACTCACCCACAAACACCAGGAAGCCCCCCAAACAGGCCCCCGAAAACGCTACATTGAGCAAAATGTCAGAAATAGCAACAACAAAAAAATCGGCGTGGATTTTGTCCAAACCACTTTTATCCGGTATTAGAGCTTCCCAGCAAAGGCCCCAGAGCCATCAACCCAGGAGAAAATGAGTAGAAGACCCCTAAACAGCCAAAGAGCAAAAGTACAAAAATGGGGACTTTGTCATTTTTTCCAAATTTCCCAAATCACTCTGCGCGCGCTCTGCAGCTAGGCCTTAACTCCCCTCTGCCACCATGGATTTGCTTCAAACCTCTTGCAAAGTAAAGTATATATAGCCAGCAGTGCGCCCAGACCCCGAAACTCACCCACAAACACCAGGAAGCCTTCCAAACAGGCCCCCGAAAACGCTACATTGAGCAAAATGTCAGAAATAGCAACAACAAAAAATCGGCCTGGATTTTGTCCCAACCACTTCTACCCGGTATTAGACCTTCCCAGGAATGCCCCAAGACCCGCCAACCCACCCGCCAAAAAGCATAACACCCCCAAACAGGCCAAAAGCAAAATCTCATACTTGCAATATTTCTCGGCCTTCGGTCCAAACGCGCTGCGTAGCTAGGCCATAGGTCCGGTTTGCCACCACGGATTTCCTGAAAAGCAAATGCAATCAAGATTAGAGTGTCCCAGCAGTGCTCCCAGACCCCGAAACTCACCCACAAACAGACGGAACCCCCCCTAGGAGCACCTCAAAGGCAAGCAAGTCAGCAAAAACACAAAACAAATTCCGCCTAGGGTTTGGTCCAAACCACTTTTATCCGGTATTAGAGCTTCCCAGCAATGGCCCCAGAGCCGTCAACCCAGGAGAAAACGAGTAGAAGACCCCCAAACAGCCAAAGAGCAAAAGTACAAAAATGGGGACTTAGTCATTTTTTCCAAAATTTCCCAAATCACTCCGCGCGCGCTCTGCAGCTAGGCCCTAACTCCCTTCTGCCACCATGGATTTGCTTCAAACCTCTTGCAAAGTAAAGTATATATAGCCAGCAGTGCGCCCAGACCCCGAAACCCACCCACAAACACCAGGAAGCCCCCCAAACAGGCCCCCGAAAACGCTACATTGAGCAAAATGTCAGAAATAGCAACAACAAAAAAATCGGCCTGGATTTTGTCCCAAACACTTCTACCCGGTAGTAGACCTTCCCAGGAATGCCCCAAGACCCGCCAACCCACCCGCCAAAAAGCATAACACCCCCAAACAGGCCAAAAGCAAAATCTCATACTTGCAATATTTCTCGGCCTTCGGTCCAAACGCGCTGCGTAGCTAGGCCATAGGTCCGGTTTGCCACCACGGATTTCCTGAAAAGCAAATGCAATCAAGATTAGAGTGTCCCAGCAGTGCTCCCAGACCCCGAAACTCACCCACAAACACCAGGAAGCCCCCCAAACAGACCCCCGAAAACGATACATTGAGCAAAATGTCAGGAATAGCAAAAAAAAAATCGCTGTGGATTTTGTCCCAACCACTTCTACCCGGTATTAGACCTTCCCAGGAATGCCCCAAGACCCGCCAACCCACCCGCCAAAAAGCATAACACCCCCAAACAGGCCAAAAGCAAAATCTCATACTTGCAACATTTCTCGGCCTTCGGTCCAAACGCGCTGCGTAGCTAGGCCATAGGTCCGGTTTGCCACCACGGATTTCCTGAAAAGCAAATGCAATCAAGATTAGAGTGTCCCAGCAGTGCTGACAGACCCCGAAACTCACCCACAAACAGACGGAAGCCCCCTAAGAGCACCTCAAAGGCAAGCAAGTCAGCAAAAACACAAAAAAATGTGTGCCTCGGATTTGGTCCAAACCACTTTTAGAGCTTCCCAGCAATGGCCCCAGAGCCGTCAACTCACCTGCAAAGAGGTAGAACAACACCCCCACAAGTGCTGAGTCTTTCTTCATTGGGCGTAAACCAGCCCTCTGCTTTGATGGAAATAGGAGTCTGGAGGAGGAGGATATAGAGGAGCATGTTCTTCTGAACTTGTGAACCTGAGGAATGCAGACTGCGGCACCTTCAAATCAATTAGCAAACAAGTGAAGACAGTTCTGCTGATCGGCTTGTTTTTGTGATTATCTGATTAAAGTTTGAATTTTATTAACTGTGCACAACAAAGAAAGACAGACACACAGGAATAAAAGTGAATAAGGACGAAAAAGAAAGTTATTGATTCGTTGTCTCATTTTCAGGGCTCGGTATCACGGTCCAGGAATAAGAATAAGGCTTCGTCATCATACTCTGCGAATTCAGACAGGGTGAGCTCAGTGTCACCTGACAGAGTAGAAATTCCCTCATCTATGTTGCTGGCCACCTCGTCTTCATCCGGCACGCTTTCTCGTACTCTGAAATCTGGTGGTATGAGGTGCTGATTCATCTTGATCATTGTTAACCTCTTCACATTTTTGGGCGAGAGGCGGCTCCGTTTGGAAGTTACAATGCCACCAGCAGCACTGAAAACACGTTCTGAAGACACGCTTGAGAGTGGGGAAGACAAGTAGTTTAAAGCCAGGTTGGTGAGCTGTGGCCACAAGTCTTTTTTCCCATGCCAATACGCCAATGGGTCAGCATTAACATAGACCTCTGTTGAGTCATTCAGATAGTCCTTGACCATCGAATCAAGGTTCTCCTGCAAGGTTCCTCCTCTTTGCTTAGCTGTTGCTGTGACCTTTTGAGAACCAAACCCAAGCCGAGCTAGCCAATCCTCTTCAGCCTCCAATGTTACTGTTGCGTCTGGTGGTGGTGCAGATGATCCGGTTGCCGGTCTCTTTAACGGCTGAGAGGTCACTTGTGCCGCAGCCACAGGTGCAGAAGAGGATTGTTGTGACTGGGGATGGCCTTCTGATGCTGATGTACTGCCTTCTCCTTCAATTTTCTGCCGTTCTCTTTCAAACCTCTTGGCTGAGGAGGCTATCCACCGTTTGTAAGTTGTAACATCTTCATCAGCAAAAGGAAAGAATGCTTGGCCTGCCAGCCCCTTTTTGTAGCGTGGATCCAGAATAGTAGCACAAATGTAATGCTGCTCTGAGTGGATACTTTTAAGACGTTCATCACCTTGTAGGTGCTCCAATAATTTCTCAGCCAGAACAAAAGAGTCTTGGTTGTTTGGATCTTTTTGAAACACAGAACACACCTCCTTCAGTTGGTGCTCCAGCATGTACAACAATGGGATAGCTTTTCCCAAATTACAGTCCTCCTTGCTGACTGCACGCGTGAAGAACTCAAAAGGACGAAGCATGCGTATCAGGCTTTTAACTATGTTCCATTGCGCCGCACCCATCCTCAGGTCCTCCTTCTGAGCTGTACCCTCCTGTGTTAAGAAATAGTGATCGAGTACCGTATACTGCTCATACAGACGCTCAAGCATGTAGAAGGTTGAGTTCCAACGTGTTACCACCTCCTGGATGAGTGCTTTCACTGGCAATTGACGTTGATATAGCAGGGTCCTCAGCTGCTTCCGGGCCTTAAAAGAATGGCTGAAATGGTTGCACATTTTTCGGCAGGTGTCCGATACTCTGTACGCTGCACTGGCTTTATTACCCAAGAATTTTTGGACAACTTGGTTTATACAGTGCGCCAAACACGGCACTCTGAAATAGTAACCCTGCTTCATGGCCTTAACTATATTGGCGCCATTGTCCGTGGAAACATAACCAACCTGGCGTTTTTTTGGGGACAGCCAGTTAAGGACCTTTGTGTTAAAGACCTCCAAAATGTTTTCTGCTGTGTGACGTTTCTCCAAACCAAACATGGCTAGTGTTGCATGTTTCCGAGCAGCTTTAAAAACAATGTCCGCGTCAACACCTGAGTTTAGCTTTGCTTTAGCCCCTGAAAAAGAGACCCAGTGTGCAGTGATGCACATGTAATCAGCGCCTGCGCCACTGGTCCACATGTCTGTTGTCAGATGTATAGTGTGAACAGCACTCTTCTGCAAAGCTGCCCCAATCACCTTCAGAACATCTTCATGTAGTGCTGGAACCGCAACTCGGGCAAAATAGAACCGGCTAGGAACCTTCCATTTAGGGCAGAGCGCTGCCACTAATTCTAGAAAACCAACCCCTTCTACAAAAGAAAAAGGGAGAAGGTCCAGAGCTAGCATTTTAGCCAGCTTAGTGTTATACAGACGCGTCAGTGGGTGGTTGCGTTCATATTGCGCTTCTGTAAACAACATCTTTTTAATGTTGACCTGGACCAAGGATTTACGGGATGATGATGATGATATCTTCGACCCAGTTACGCTCGCTGATGACTTTTGCGCATTGGTGTCTCACTCTCTCCCACACTCTTAGTGTGGCTCACATGGGGTGTGCTGCTGACAGGGGTACTGGGTGTAAGTGAAGGGTTTGACACGTCTTCTTCCTCCTCGTCATCATCAGATGAAACAGCATTACGTGCAATTCGGGCTTCCTTGATCGCCTGTAGGTGCGCAAACCATTTGACAGCGTGCTTTCTTTCAAGATGACCTCTCTGGCCTCCGGTACCATAGTTTGAACCAAACTTACCACGACTAACTCGAAGCTTACACATGCTACAAATGACTACGTTTTCATTTTTGGGGCAAACACTAAAGAAGTCCCAAACTGCAGACTTGAAATGTCTTTGGGGGCCGGAGGAGACGGAGATACTGGTGGTGGTGGTCCTGCTGCTAATGCCAGATGAAGTGGAGGATGTGGATTGCCGAACTTCAGTACGTTTTGCACTTTCACCACCACTAATTGAGGTCGAGGTGGATGGAGGTCCCTTCTTGCGAGAAAGAAATATGGAAGCGGTAGGTGTTGGTGTACTAGTTAACTCCAAATCCAATGATTGTTGTGTTTCCATTGCCTCCTCGTCGACATCATCATCACGCTCAGCAGCTTCTCGGGATAGGGTCAAAATGTCTCTTTGCTGCATGCCCGCTGGGGCTGCAGTGACCTTTATGATGACTGCCTCGTCATCGTGAGAGGCTTTATCAGCAGGAGTATCCGTCACTTCTTGTTGAGCCTCACCACACTCCATAGCTATGAGTTTTTCGACGACCTTCCTTTTACGCTTAGGTATCTTTGTCAGATCATGGTCTGCCTCACTCTGAGACTGCCGTGATAATGGTTCCCAATCTTCATCCAGAACGGGATCATCAGAAGGAGGTGGGCTTGAAGAAGATGTAGACACCCTCCTTGATCTTTTCCTTGCTAGGGATGTGGAAGACAATGAATGATTATCAGGAGGAGTGGCTTCCTCAAATGATACCTCAGTTTGATTGTCAATTTCCTGATGTGCCCCTACTTCGGGAGGAACAACTATTGTGGGCACTTGTGACCCTCCATGCACCTCTGCTTGCGCATCTCCTTGCGCTGCCTCTCCTTCCACATGTACTTGGGCTTGTACTTGCACATGTTGTTGTTGTTGCGGCTGTGGTTGTTCAACACTTGTCAGATGAGTTACAACAACCTGTGTTGATTCAGGGACATTGCTGCTACTTTCTTGCGATGAGCCAACATCACTGGTCGATGGTGATTGAAGAAGTACACTGACTGCCTCTGAAGCAGTCAAGGGCTTTGACTTAAGTTGGCGTGGTGGTGGAGGCACTGACCCCAATGGAGCGGGGGTGCTGCTCCCAGCTTGGTCCCCAGCAGATCCCGCTGCTGCTGCAGGCGTACTTTTTTTTTTACTCCCAAAAAACGCGGCGACCGGCACACCAGCCTCCTTGGTAACTTGCTTCTTCTGCTCCTTACTAGCAACTTTCTTGCTAGAGGAGCTACGGAGACCTTTTTTTGGGGCCATCTTCTTCAGAGCAGGTCAGAACAGCAGGCCGCAGTTGCACGAGTTAGTTGTCTGAGGCCAGACGTGACGTCGCGTGACGTTATGCTGCACACACACCGCTGCAGGACTTCTACCTGGCACTGGTGGTTCTCTTGAGTCTTGTGCAGCTAAAAGCAATGGAAGACAGAGGAACATCAGTTCAGTTATACACCCCCCAAAAAATCGAAAAAAAGCAGAAAAATCAGCACAATCCCATGCCCTCCATGATGTTTAAGTTCAAGAGACCCCACAGAAAGACTAGGCCCATGCAAGACTCACTACCCCTGGGCATAAAGGTTGAAAAGTAGGCAAAATGGTTGCAGGCCTAACAACACTGCCTGGATTCAAAATGGCCACTTGCCTCCCAGCACATGCCCAGGGCCTGTAGCAGCACTCAAAATGGCCCCCACCCACATGGCCTGTCCCCATGAACATCCCCAAAAATCGAAAAACACAGAAAAATCAGCACAATCCCATTTCATCCATGCCCTCCATGATGTTTAAGTTCAAGACACCCTACAGAAAGACTAGGCCCATGCAAGACTCAATACCCCTGGTGACAAGGCCACAAGTGCAGCCCCAAAAAACGAAAATCACTGAAAAATCAGCACAATCCCATTCCATCCATGCCCTCCATGATGTTTCAATTCAAGACACCCTACAGAAAGACTAGGCCCATGCAAGACTCAATACCCCTGGTGACAAGGCCACAAGTACAGCCCCAAAAAACGAAAATCACTGAAAAGTCAGCACAATCCCATTCCATCCATGCCCTCCATGATGTTTCAATTCAAGACACCCCACAGAAAGACTAGGCCCATGCAAGACTCACTACCCCTGGGCATAAAGGTTGAAAAGTAGCCAAAATGGTTGCAGGCCTAACAACACTGCCTGGATTCAAAATGGCCACTTGCCTCCCAGCACATGGCCAGGGCCTGTAGCAGCACTCAAAATGGCCCCCACCCACATGGCCTGTCCCCATGAACACCCCCAAAAATCGAAAAACACAGAAAAATCAGCACAATCCCATTCCATCCATGCCCTCCATGATGTTTAAGTTCAAGAGAGACACCCTACAGAAAGACTAGGCCCATGCAAGACTCAATACCCCTGGTGACAAGGCCACAAGTACAGCCCCAAAAAACGAAAATCACTGAAAAATCAGCACAATCCCATTCCATCCATGCCCTCCATGATGTTTCAATTCAAGACACCCTACAGAAAGACTAGGCCCATGCAAGACTCAATACCCCTGGTGACAAGGCCAAAAAAAGTACAGCCCCAAAAAACGAAAATCACTGAAAAATCAGCACAATCCCATTCCATCCATGCCCTCCATGATGTTTCAATTCAAGACACCCCACAGAAAGACTAGGCCCATGCAAGACTCACTACCCCTGGGCATAAAGGTTGAAAAGTAGCCAAAATGGTTGCAGGCCTAACAACACTGCCTGCATTTAAAATGGCCACTTGCCTCCCAGCACATGGCCAGGGCCTGTAGCAGCACTCAAAATGGCCCCCACCCACGTGGCCTGTCCCCATGAACACCCCCAAAAATTGAAAAACACAGAAAAATCAGCACAATCCCATTCCATCCATGCCCTCCATGATGTTTAAGTTCAAGACACCCTACAGAAAGACTAGGCCCATGCAAGACTCAATACCCCTGGTGACAAGGCCACAAGTACAGCCCCAAAAAACGAAAATCACTGAAAAATCAGCACAATCCCATTCCATCCATGCCCTCCATGATGTTTCAATTCAAGACACCCCACAGAAAGACTAGGCCCATGCAAGACTCACTACCCCTGGGCATAAAGGTTGAAAAGTAGCCAAAATGGTTGCAGGCCTAACAACACTGCCTGGATTCAAAATGGCCACTTGCCTCCCAGCACATGGTCAGGGCCTGTAGCAGCACTCAAAATGGCCCCCACCCACATGGCCTGTCCCCATGAACACCCCCAAAAATCGAAAAACACAGAAAAATCAGCACAATCCCATTCCATCCATGCCCTCCATGATGTTTAAGTTCAAGAGAGACACCCTACAGAAAGACTAGGCCCATGCAAGACTCAATACCCCTGGTGACAAGGCCACAAGTACAGCCCCAAGAAACGAAAATCACTGAAAAATCAGCACAATCCCATTCCATCCATGCCCTCCATGATGTTTAAATTCAAGACACCCCACAGAAAGACTCAGTCCACCCACCACTGAGTACCCCTGGGCAAAAGGCCCCAAAACAGCCCAAAAATCGAAAATTCCAAAATTGTAGTTGCAGCAACTGTAATGCCCCAAACAAACTTACTTGTGAAATTTCTAATCCAAAAGTGATCCAAAGAAAGTCAAAAAGGCCTCAAATCCACATATCCAGCAGCATCCACAAAAAGTAATCCTTCCAGCTCCATCTCCAAATGAAAAGTGACCAGGAGATGGACAAAGCACTGGGAGGAGCCTGCTGGACAGGAACAGGAAGTTGGAGACTGTGGGGCACTTCCTTCCTCCCACCCCCCCTCCCCAAAATGGACTCCCCGCAAAACAAGTGCAGGCAAATGTCAACCTGAGGAGTTATTCAGAGAAAAATCATCATTTCCAGAAGGTTTATGCTGCTTGCTGGTGGATTTCTTGTGCAGAATTGCAAATTTTATATTTTCGCGAGTGCGAGATTATTCCTGCGCGCCGCATCTATAAAGTCGCAATTGCGAATTGCCGCGATACTTGAACACGGCGTACTAGCGTTGACAAACTCTCGCGGCAAGCCGCGATGACGTAATCGCGCTCGCCAAATTCTCGCGGGATCCCGCAGCAAGATCCAAAATGGCGCAGCACCCGCAAAATATCGAGAAAAACAACTCGGCAAACGCTGAATGACGGTAAGTGAACGCCGCGCGCCGCAAAAATTGTATCACCCAGAAAAAAAATCCGCTGCGTGCGAATTTTGCGGATTTTGCGGGAAATCCGCGAATCTCACGGATTGCGAATTTCCAAAAAATCCGCAAAATCCGCGAGCGGAGCGGATTTTACGCCCATACTTAATTATAATCCCCGCGGTTAGATGCTAACTATGGTTTGGCTTTATCAAAACATGTCGAGTAAGGTGTCACACGATTTGGAATACTACCCCCAGTCCTGGCGACGGGGGTAGCATTCCACCCTTCTAAAGGGAGAAGACATGTTGTTCTAACTATTCCCGGTTAAAGTTAACCAGAGCCTCAGCATCACAAAATGGATGCTGCTGCCACAGACACAAGTCTGACCTCCTGCTGCTGGGAGTCCTTCCAGCGAGGGAGGCTTGGACAATAGGTTTCCTGCCTTGGGAGGTGCTAGCACCACCCCAGACAGGACTTTGTGTATTGGGACAGGGAGGGCTGAAAGGATTGAGACATGCCTGGGGCACACAAGGTGTCCCATGCATAGTCCAGTTCAAACCGGTGCTGGGGCTTCCCTGCCCCAGCTCTGGCGCGAAACTGGACAAAGGGAAAGGGGTGTAACCGCCTCCTTCCCTGGTCCCACCCATAGGAGGGACCTAGCAGGTAATCCAGCCCCTAAGATCAGTATATAGGTAGGAGCTGAGTCACTAGGACTTTAGATTATCCTGACTGAAACTTTGAAACGAAACTCTGGACCTTCATCACTCTACTTTGGAAGAAGACGACTGAAGAATCTCCCTTGTGGTCAAGGAGTGACTACCCTGCACAAGCAGGCACCATCCAGCGATCGACAACTTGCTTTGCCGCCGCCTCCTGCCAGAGCCCGAGCCCAGAGCCTGACAAGAACCAGATTCCCAGACATCCAACAACCTGATCCACAGTCCCTGCAAAGCTGAGACCCGTGGAGGCGACGTGAGACGTGGGACCGGCCATCTTGAAAAGTCTGCGACCTGCTAACTGCGCAGCCCCCGAGGCTCCCTCGAAGCTGTGCATTGGGGATTGAGAAGCCCCTGCCCCGTGCAGCATCTGCACCGAAGATCAGCCTTGCACATTCAACGAGTTCTGCGTGGGGCCCTTTTGCATTTTCCTGCTTGACGCGTCTACCCGGTCACTTGCCCATTGGCTAGTGGCAATCTTGGCGACGATTTTGAAAAACTACACTATTGGTCTGGTTGCTCCAGACTGACCCTTGCTTCCCTGAAAAGAAGCAGCCCCTCAGACCTTGCTGGTCTGAGTAAGAAGCCTACATCGATTCCTGTGTGGGTTGACTTTGCCAAGGCTTGTTGCCTCTAATCTTGAAGCCGACACCGCCGACAGCGAGAGGCTTTTTGGGACGCTCGTGACTCCATCCTGGTTGTTGTCGATGAGTCCCAGACCACGTGGCTGCAGAGACAAGCTTCCCATCAGCACCTGATCGCATCCCGACATCGCCTGGTTCCATCCTGGTTCCACGCTGGTCACTGGCTAGTGACCCAGACTCTGTCCCCTCTGCTTTCAGGTCCTCTACATCTTCGATCCACCCTTGGATACACCTGGACTCTTCTCTTCTGGCCGCCTGCAGCATCTTAACTCCAAGGCTCCATAGATCTCCACGACGAAACCCGACACACTTTTGGACCTATGCACCCGCTTCCTGTGGGTTAGGTAACGCGAGTACTACGGTGCTCCTGTAGAGGTTTACATCCCTAGTGTCCTAGTTTCAAGTGGTTAAGTTCCATTCCCGTCGGAAGACTCCTAAATCTTTAACTTTATAACTTTTACACACCCATTGACTTCAATGTGTACACTCGTGTGCTTTTAGACACTGCACACGCATCCCGTGGGCCTCCTGCTCCCTAACCATTGTTAGCTCAGTGTAGCCCCTGCGATTACCAAGGCCCTAGGCCTTACCATTGTTCGTGTTATGGTACTTATACCACTTTTTTAATATATGGTTTAGCGGGCCACTCCGGCCTATCCATAATTGTGCAACTTTTGTTTATTCTATTAAGTTACTTGTTTTGCGCTGGTGCTTCTGTGCTCATAAAGAGTTCAGGGGTTTGTTTAGAAATAAATACATATATATTTTCAATATATATCTTGTGTGGTGTCCTTTCATTTGGTATTAAAGAGATTTCATTTGGTAAAACAGCTGGCTTCACATGCCCTCTTGAGTTTAGCCTAAGACTGCTTTGTCCATGCTACCCCTAGGATAGCTAGTCTATAAGGTTGACTTTACAACCATCACCATAAGGGTTGTTTGGACTGGTGCAAGGTGCTCACTAGAATAGGGAACATCATATACCAGGCCAACTTCTCATACCACCCCCCCTGGAAGGACCTGCTGCTGGCTGTGCCCTCCTGCACCCAACGTCCTGGTCTGACCGAGATCCCGGCGACTGAGGTTGAGCCCTTCTCGTGTGGCAGGGCAGCCTGGAAGATAAGGGGCCGAGGAGACCCCGGCTCCTCTTGGTGGGAGGCATGTGGGATGGGGAGCTGCCTGGCTCTTCCCTTCCAGCACCTCTGGCACGTGCAAGGGTGGGGTGGGCTGTACAAGCCAGCTTGGTGCACAGCTCGAGCCGCCCTGCGACGGACAGCTGAGGTGCAGGTGGGACGATCCTTCCTCGATGCCAGGTACCCGGTTTTACCCGGTCCTGTGCAGTCCCTCCCAGTTACTCCGGGAGGGACCAGCGGCTGCGGGGCTGCCTGCTCCTGATGCACCGGAAGCCCCCTTCCTCGCCTGCGAGTGGGTGGGGGGAACTCCTGGGCCGAGCGCCTGGCAATGTTTTTTTCTCTCAACGGTGCAGTCTGACTCTCAGAGGGGAAGCCTTGAATGGGGCGCCTGGTCCGTCTCACTGCGCGGGCAGCAGACGGATGGCATCACCTTCCTCACGCTTCTCCTGCAGGTGGGCGAACGTTTTTGAAAAGTTGCCGGTGACTCTTGGAGGTGGATCACTCTGCTCATGCATCGAAGAAGAACGCAGCTAGCTGCTAGAATTAATGTGAATTGCATTGATCATTGACACTTCGAATGCACCTTACGGCCCCGGGTTCCTCCCCGGGCTAAGCCTGTATGAGGGTCGCTCGATCGTCAATCGCCCCGGGGCTTCCCCGGGACGTGGCTGGGGCTGTCGCGGGGTTAGCTCAGCTTCCCCTTCATCCCCCCACAAGTTCAGATGCCTCGATCGCCCTTGGCAGGGTCCCTCCCCAGGTCACGCCACAGAAGTACGCCACCGGCGCGTCTGGCCCCGAGAAGTTGTCTGGTCTGTGGTGTCCCACCGGCTGCCTGCACGCACATGCCTCTGGCACCCACCTCCGCGACCGGCTTCCCAGTGTGGGCAAAACCCCTCCAGATGCGATCTGGGGAAAGAGGGCACGCGCTGCCGGGAAGCCAGGGCCCCGCTCCGTCAGGGGCCTGGCCTTCACCGGCAACCCCCTTGACGCTCCGGCATTATTCTTCTGACTACGACCTCAGATCCAACATGGCGACCCACTGGATTTAAGCATATTACTAAGCGGAGGAAAATAAACTAACCAGGATTCCCCCTGTAACGGAGAGTGAAAAGGGAAGAGCCCAGCACCGAATCCCCGCCCGGCGGCGGGCGCGGGAAATGTGGCATACAGAAGACCGACTACCCGGCGTCGCTCAGGGGGCCCAAGTCCTTCTGATCGAGGCTCACCTCGCGGATGGTGTTAGGTGGGTAGTGGCCCCCGGCGCACCAGAATCGGGTATTCTCGGAGTCGGGCTGCTTGGGAATGCTGACCAAAGCTGGTGGTAAACTCCATCTAAGGCTAAATACTGGCACTAGACCGCTAGCCAACAAGTACCATAAGGGAATGTTGGAAAGTACTTTGAAGAGAGAGTTCAAGAGGGATTGAAGCCGTCGAGAGATAAATAGGTGGGGTCCGTGCAGTCTGCCCGGAGGATTCAACTAGGCCGGAAGGTCGGTGGCCCGGGAGTTCCGGATCCCCTCCCCTCTGCAGGGCGCATTTTCTCTGCGGTGGTGCGCCGCGACCGGCTCCGGGTCGGCTGGGAGGCTTCGGGGTGGCAGGTGGCCCTCCGCTCCAGTGGAGGGTGTTACAGACCCCCTGGCAGCAGCTTTGCTGTGTCCACAGGTCAGAGGGAGATTCTACCTCTTCTGTGCCCTCCCCCGGGCACCCTTTCCCAGCCACCCCTCGGGGCGCGCTGGGGCGGTTGAAGGGGGGATGGGCCCCCTGCTCCCGGCGCGACAGTAGACTGGGGCAGACTGTTCTCACTGCGCCCGACCGGGTCGCACCGCCGGGTGGGGAGGCCTACACCGGGTGCCAGGGGTCTGCGGCGTTATCGGTTACCCACCCAACCCATCTTAAAACACAGACCAAGGAGTCTAACATGTGCGCTAGTCGGAGGGCCGAGCGAAACTCTAAGGCGCAATGAAGGTGAGGGCTGGCGCGCGCCGGCTGAGGTGGGATCCCGCCGCGCTTCCAGCAGCTGGCGGAGCAACGGCCCGTCTCGCCCTCTCTGTGGGGGAGGTGGAGCATGAGCGTGCATGATGGGACCCGAAAGATGGTGAACTATGCCTGGGCAGGGCGAAGCCAGAGGAAACTCTGGTGGAGGTCCGTAGCGGTCCTGACGTGCAAATCGGTCGTCCGACCTTAGTAAAGGAGCGAAAGACTAATCGAACCATCTAGTAGCTGGTTCCCTCCGAAGTTTCCTTCAGATTAGCTGGCTCTCAGAGCCCCCAGTTTTATCTGGTAAAGCGAATGATTAGAGGTCTTGGGGCCGAAACAATCTCAACCTATTCTCAAACTTTAAATGGGTAAGAAGCCCGGCTCGCTGGCATGGTGCCGGGCATGGATTGCGAGTGCCTAGTGGGCCACTTTTGATAAGCAGAGCTGGCGCTGTGGGATGAACCGAACGCCGGGTATAGGCGCCCGATGCCGACGCTCATCAGACTCCAGAAAGGTGTTGGTTGATATAGACAGCAGGACGGTGGCCATGGAAGTCTGAATCTGCTAAGGAGTGTGTAACAACTCACCTGCCGAATCAACTAGCCCTGAAAATGGATGGCGCTGGAGCGTCGGGCCCATACCCGTCCGTCGTCGGCACTGAGAGCCGCCGGGGCTAAGCCGTGATGAGTAGGAGGGCCACTGCGGTGCGCCCGGAAGCCCAGGGCGAGGTCCCGGGTGGAGCCGCCGCAGGTGTAGATCTTGGTGGTAGTAGCAAATATTCAAACAAGAACTTTGAAGGCCAAAGTGGAGAAGGGTTCCATGTGAACAGCAGTTGAACATGGGTCAGTCGGTCCTAAGAGATGGGCGAGCACCGTTCAGAAGGGACGGGCGAAGGCCTCCGTTGCCCTCGGCCGATCAAAAGGGAGTCAGGTTCACATCCCTGAACCTGGAGTGGCGGAGACGGGCGCCCTTGTGGCGTCCAGTGTGGTAACGCAAACAATCCCGGAGAAGCCTGCGGGAGCCCTGGGGAGAGTTCTCTTTTCTTTGTGAAGGACAGGCCGCCCTGGAATGGATTTGCCCCGAGAGAGGGGCCCGAGCCTTGGAAAGCATTGCTGTTCCGGCAGCATCTGGTGAGCTCTCGCTGGTCCTTGAAAATCCAGGGGAGATGGTGTAAATCTCGCACGGGGCTGTAGCCATATCCGCAGCAGGTCTCTAAGGTGAACAGCCTCTGGGGGCTGGGTCGGTTGGGCTAGGGCACGAAGCGGGACTGGGCGCGCACCACAGCTGGACAAGGTGCCTCCCTCCAGGGCGGCGGCACCTCTGGATGAGAGCCGGTCCCTTCCTGTGAATTGCCCCAGCTGCGGTGGCTGCCTCTCCCCGTGCCCCCTCCCCTGGGGCGCGGGGCTGGCGATCTGCCTCGGCTGGTGCCTAGCAGCTGACGCGGGTAAACGGCGGGAGTAACTATGACTCTCTTAACCTATTCTCGGTTGTAGTGGCCTTTACCTCCCAGTGGTCCCACCGGTAACTGCCTCTATGGTGCTAGATTCTGCGTAGAGAAGCATATAGAGACAGGCCAAACAAGGTTCTATCATGGCAGCGAACGTGATAGTGAGAAGTGATGAAGCAAACAAACCCAATTCCAGATGGGGTAGTTCCTGGGGAATAAAAACCCCGTTAAGATGGCGTAAGGAGGTGCTGTCTTTCCCAGAAATCCTTAACCTCCTCACCGAATTTGACAAACCAGCACTAGCTACAAACAATGCAACAAGCAACAACGATTCAGATCACGATATAGGCCTTAGTTCACCCTCTATAGCAGAAGATGACACAACAGTAGACCTCAGCAAATCCATCGAGTTTGTGGCCACCTCAGCCAAGAATGACATTGGTACAGCAAACTTTCAAAATCTTCCCAATGTTTACGAGGTCAGCAAAGACGTAATAACAAAAAAAAAGTGATTACACCAAAAAGTCACTTATTGGAAGTACACAAACAAAAAATATAAACGTGACTTGTGTGGAGACATATTGGGAACTTTTAAAGAACTGAGAAAACATGTTTCCAACAAGCACAAAGGTTTCTATCTCAAAACGTACTGCTCAAAATGTGACAAAGAAGCTGAAAACCACAATATTGCATGCCATTATGCCAAATGTAAAGGAAGATCTCAAAAATGAGAACTGCCATTCCTGTGCAGCTTCTGTGACCTCAGATTTGGAACAACATGCTCGGCATGCGCATCCCAGAGACCAAAATGAGGCTAGACTAGCAGCTCTAGCAAGCAGCAAACCGTCAAAATTATGGTCACAGGACGAAATACTGCCACTAGCAGAATTGGAAAAAGTATAAGAAAATAAGAGGAATATTAATGCGCTGATGGTTGCACATTTTGACAATAAAAAAAGAAAACAAATTGCAGAAAAAAGAAGAGATAGAAGAGATAAAAGCAAAAAATCCACAAAAGATGTACTGCAAGCATCAAATATTTCTGATAACGACTCTTGCGATGAACCAGAGGTTACAGTGGAAGTAACAACAGAAAAGCGCAGAGACTTTATCAATCGAAAACGTGCGCAAAAAATCAAAAGCTTTGATGAACTGGAAGACAGAATCAATGAAATCGAGAAGTACCCCAAAAACGTACAGCAACACAATGCTGCTATGGATCTGATGGATGAAGTAGTGATTTATATCGCCGAAAACACCACTGATATAAGTCCTAGACTAGCAGGTGTACCAACAAATGAACCAACAAGTGAACTCAATAATGAGCCTATGAACTCTGCTCAAGATGAGCACCAGAATGCCTCAGTAGGGAACAAGATAACAACAAAAGACAAGAAAAACGGAAGGCTTAATCGGACGCACAAGAAAAATTATGCCAAAGTAAAGGGCAGCTATAAAGAATACCAGGCAATGTTTAAAAAAGACAAAAAGAAAATTGCCAGGATTATCACTGATGGGGCAGAAGATGCCACTTGCCAAATCAGTGCTGATGACATTTTTCAATACTACAAAAACATAATTGAGAAAGAAAACAAGAAAAATTCTAATTTCATGCCGATTGATCGGATACCAGAGGATTACGAAATCAGAAATCTATGTAAAGAAATAACACTGCTCGAAGTACCTTATGCCTTCGAGAACTCCAATCTAAAGAAAGCAGTGGGGCCTGATAAGATTAGTCTGAATGACTTGTATAAAGTGCATAGCAGGCAACCAAGACTGCTGCCCAGAATTCTATCGTCTTGGTTGTTGATGAGAAGAGTACCAGAAATTATTAAAAAGAACCGATCAATTTTGATAGCCAAGAATGTACCGATTAGTGAACTTAAGAAAATCAGTAACTGGCGTCCAATTATCATCGGTACTGCATTCATGAAGTTATTCACAAAAATATTAACTAAAAGACTCTCATTTTTTGTTGAATTGAATATGAGACAAAAAAGGCTTCATGAAGGTGAGAGGTTGTCTCGAGAATCTGACTCTACTGCAAAATATCATAAAAGGGGCACGAAAAAACAGTCACTCATTAGCAGTTGTGTTCATTGATATATCAAAAGCCTTCGACTCTGTCCGCCATGGTCACATCATACAGAGTCTCGCAAGGCAAAAAGTTCCATCATACATCAGAGACATAATAAAAGACTTGTACACTGACTCAACAACATCTTTCAAGGGAAAGAACAACAAAAGAACTCCTGAAATAACAATGAAATCTGGGGTCCAACAAGGTGACTCTCTATCCCCACTACTATTTAACATTGCCTTGAATCCTCTGATCTGTGATCTTCAGAAAAATGGCAAGGGCTTCACATTTAGATCAGATGGTCTTATTGAACAAATCACCTCTCTCGCCTTTGCCGATGACATCGCAGTACTCAGCAGTACCTGCGAAGGAATGAGTACAAATCTGAAAATCATTGAAAAGTTCAGTAAAACTACAGGATTAAAACTTAATGTGAAAAAGACACATGGATTTTACATCAGTCACCATAAAGATAAAATACTGATTAACAACTGTAAACCATGGCAATTTGAAAAAGAAGATATTGAAAATATTCATCCAGGAGAAAGTGAGAGATACCTCGGATTGAACTTTGATCCACACACTGGCCATACAAGCAACAACAAAATGAATGAGGTTCTTGTCAATTGGGCTCAAAAACTTGACAATCTACCACTTAAGCCAACGCAGAAAATAGAAATCTTGTGTCAATACTTGGTACCTAAACTATCATTCAAATTGGAAATGACAGGAACAGAAGCAAAAACTTTAAATGTTCTGGATCAAACAATAAAAAAGTATGTCAAACAATTTCTACACCTTCCTGCATACACATGTGATGGTCTCCTATATTCGAAAAGATCATTTGGGGGCCTCAGTATACCAAAACTATGTACACAAATTGGTCTCAATAAAGTCAATAGTTTATTGTATCTCAGGGACAGCTCCAGACCTGTATATAGCACATTCATTCATGTATGCAGGAGAAGATGTGAATGAAAAAAATGATAGCATTATCAAAACACACAAACTCAACATTTTAGACAGTAGGTTTCTGAGCTATGATTTGAATTTGTTAGCAACATATGATTGGAGAAAAGAAGAGTTTGAGAAATGGGCAAATCTCCCTGTCCAAGGTGATGGTATTAAATACTTAGCAAGTAATCCAACTTCAAACTTCTGGATCAGCAAGCATAACAAAATGAAAGAAAACCAGTACATAGTTGCACTGATGTTAAGAGCAAATGTTTTATATACCAGAGAAACCACCACTAGGGGAAAAAATCGTGCATTTGCTACATGTAGGTATTGTAATGATGTTTGTGAAACAATTTCTCATATTTCAGGCGCATGTCCTAAAACTAAGGACATTAGGATAAAAAGACATAACAAAATTCTGGAATTGCTCATTGATAGAGCAAAAAGGTGTGGTTGGATGGCATACAGGAAACCTCATGTTAAGAATAATCAAGGAGAACTACGAAAACCAGATGTGGTGTTTACGAAAAATGGTACAGCTGTAGTGATTGATATCTCAATTTGTTAATCAAATTCTCAGAATTCCCTTGAAGTAGCGTTTGAGAGTAAAGTGAAATACTATCAGGATCTGTCACAGCAAATCAAAGATCTCACAAAATGCAACGGTGTTAAATTTCGTGGCTTTATCATTGGATGTCTTGGTATTTGACCTCAATGTAATGATGTTGTTCTGGCTGATTTAGGTCTGCAAATGGCATTTCCATTCAAGAAAAATATTTGCCTGACTACTTTAATGGACACTCTTAAAATGTGCCAAGTATTCATGGACAATTGAGTATCAAACTTATACTGAGATGTACACTTTCTTGCAGCACACGTCACCCTTATAAAGCATAATGTTTTAACATATAGGTTATAGTTGACACAACAGTTAGTATTTTATAGATGGGAATTTTTCTAGATGTGCTTTTTTCTAATTAGATGTGCAATTTGTAGATGTGTATTTATTTATATATGTGTGCTTATAATAATATAGATATAGTTGTGTACATCATACTTATTGAAATGTCTTTAATGATGAATAGGTCTCAAATAATCGCATACACATAATTATCACACATTGATTATTGATGTCCTGCTAATCATATTCTAATTTCTCAGGACTGTTCGTAGACAATCTTAAAATTGTTGGAATAGTACTGCAGGGTGTACTATCTCCGGCCTATATGTGATCCCAGTTCCAGTGAGGACAGCGTTCAGTGTGGCTGTACTCTAGAGCGAAAGAATGTTGTATTGTTGGAAGTAAAACCGAATTGATGCTGATGGGCAGCATAATAACCCAGAATGAGCCACCGCGAGGTGGTACAGATAGCCAAATGGCTCGTCATGAACGAGATTCCCACTGTCCCTACCTACTATCTAGCGAAACTACAGCCAAGAGAACACACTTGGTAGAATCAGTGGGGAAAGAAGCCCTGTTGAGCTTGACTCTAGTCTGGCACTGTGAAGAGACATGAGAGATGTAGGATAAGTGGGAGGCCCTCAGGTCGCCAGTGAAATACCACTACTCTTATTGTTTTTTCACTTGTACGGTGAGGCGGGTGGGCGAGCCCCGTGGGGCTCTCGCTTCTGGCTCCAAGCGCCCGGAGCCCGCCGGGCGCGACCCGCTCCGGGGACAGTTTGACTGGGGCTGTACACCTGTCAAATGATAATGCAGGTATCCCAAGGCGAGCTCAGGGAGGACAGAAACCTCCCGTGGAGCAGAAGGGAAAAAGCTCGCTTGATCTCAATTTTCAGTATGAATACAGACCGTGAAAAGCGGGGCCTCATGATCCTTCTGACTTTTTGGGTTTCAAGCAGGAGGTGTCAGAAAAGTTACCACAGGGATAACTGGCTTGTAGCGGCCAAGCGTTCATAGCGACGTCGCATTTTTATCCTTCGATGTCAGCTCTTCCTATCATTGTAAAGCAGAATTCACCAAGTGTTGGATTGTTCACCCACTAATAGGGAACGTGATCTGGGTTCAGACCGTCGTGAGACAGGTTAGTTTTACCCTACTCATGATGTGTTGTTGCAATAGTAATCCTGCTCAGTATGAGAGGAACCGCAGGTTCAGACATTTGGTGTATGTGCTTGGCTGAGGAGCCAATGGGGTGAAGTTACCATCTGTGGGATTATGACTGAACGCCTCTAAGTCAGAATCCCCCTATACCTTAACGATACTGCAGTGCCGTGGAGCCTCGGTTGGCCTGGGATAGCCGGCCTCTCTCGGGGAGCCGGTGCGTAGAGCCGCTCGCTTGGGGCCCGGAGCGCACACGGAAGGGGGCCGCCTCCATCGGCCTTAGTGCACCGCATGTTGGTGGGGCACCCGGTGCTAAATTATTCGTAGACTACCTGATTCTGGGTCAGGGTTTCGTAAGTAGCAGAGCAGCTACCTCGCTACGATCTATTGAAAGTCATCCTCTGAGCCAAGCTTTTGTCTCTCCGTGCGTGGGTGCCCGCGGACGTCTTCCTCCACCACACCCAGGGGTGGATCCCTCGGCTGCCGGGCTTGTGGGAGGGATGCGGAGTGGGTAACATGGATTTGTGGGAGGCTGCCTCCCCCACGTGCCTTCTGGCATGGGGGCCTCCCCCTCCCGTCCCTGCCCCACAGGGGTGCAGGGATGGGGGCCACCATCCCTTGCGGGTCAGCAGGGTGACCAGATGGCCTGGGCTGGCCGGGCCTCTCCTTCCCACTGCCCCAGTCGGGCAGGGGGGTGAGCAGCAACCCCAGGGAAGGAGCCTCCCGAGTGACTGCCTCGGTGTGCCTGGCCACCCCTCGCCGGACTGTAAGGGCGAATGGGTACGGCACCCTCCCAGGCCATCTGGGTGCTGGGTCGTCCCAGGTCATCTGGTCACCTGGCTGCATGACCAGATGGCCTGCGGGCCGGGCACCAGATGGCCCTGCGGCCCGGGCACCAGATGTCCCTGCGGCCAGGGCACCAGATGTCCCTGCGGGCCGGGTGACCAGATGGCCCTGCGGGCTGGGTGACCAGATGGCCCTGCGGGCAGGGTGACCAGATGGCCCTGTGGGCTGGGTGACCAGATGGCCCTGCGGGCTGGGTGACCAGATGGCCCTGCGGGCTTGCAGCTGGGCTAACTCCAGCTTTTGTCCTTCCCCAAAGTTCTGTGGGGGCTTAATAGTTGAGAAAAATGGGCTCGCGGGGCAGCCTGTCAAGGAGAGGACATGGCCTGGGCTTAACCCTCCATGGTTCTCGTCAAGGGTCCGGGTGCTGGGGACAGGGGGGTCCACCAGGGGCTGTCCCCGGCCTGGCTAGGGTTCGGAAGCTGGGACCAGGCCCGGCGCTTGAGCTCCGTCTGGCAGGCCCCGGGGTACATGAGCCCCCTTCCTGCAAGCCAGTCGAGGGTCCGGGCACTGGTGACAGGGGTCCACCGAGGCCCAGGGAAGGCTTTGCCCGGCCCTCCCCAGCCTTGCTAGGGTTCGCAATCCGGTACCAGGCCCGGAGCTTGAGCTCTGTCCAGCAGGCCCTGGGGTGCGGAAGCCCCCATCCTCCAAGCCAGCCGAGGGTCTGGGCACTGGGGACGGGGGTCCACTGGGCCCCTGGGAGGCTCTCCCGGCCTGGCTAGGGTTCGGAAGCTGGGACTGTGCCCAGGGCTGGAGCTCCATCCCAGGGAGTGGAAGCCCCCAATCCTGCAAGACCGCCTAGGGTCTGGGCCCTAGGGACGGGGTCCACCGGGTCCCGGGGAGGCTCTCCCCAGCCTGGCTAGGGTTAGGAAGCTGGGACCGGGCTCAGGGCTCGTGCTGTGTCCCAGGGTCCCAGGCTGCAGGAGGCCCCCGTCCTGGAAGCCAGCCCAGGGTCCGTGCGCCGGGGACAGGGTGGTCCACTGGGGCCCAGGGAGGCTCTCCCTGGCGTGGCTAGGGTCCGGAAGCTGGGACCGGGCCGGGGGCTCGTGCTGCATCCCAGGGTCCCAGGCTGCAGGAGCTCCCCATCCTGGAAGCCAGCCGAGGGTCTGGGCGCTGGTGACGGGGTCCACCGATGCCGAGGAGGCTCTCCCCGGCCTGGCTAGGCTTTTGGAAGCTGTGACCAGGCCTGGGGCTCATGCTCCATCCAGTGGGCCCCGGGTGCTGGATCCCCCTGTCCTGCAAGCCAGCCGAGGGTCCAGACGCTGGAGGAGGGTGTCCACCGGGTCCCGGGGAGGCTCTCCCCGGCCTGGCTAGGGTTCAGAAGCTGGGACCAAGCCTGGGGCTCGTGCTCTGTCCGGCAGGCCCCGGGGTGCAGGAACCCCCCTGTCCTGCAAGCCAGCCGAGGGTCCGGGCGTGGGTGACTGGGGTCCACCGGGGCCCAGGGAGGCTCTCCTCGGCCTGGCTAGGGTTTCAGAAGCTGTGACCGGGCCTGGGGCTCATGCTCCATCCAGCGGGCCCCGGGTATGGTATCCCCCCATCCTGCAAGCCAGCTGAGGGTCTGGGCGCTGGGGAAGGGTGTCCACCGGGTCCGGGGAGGCTCCCCCTGGCCTGGCTAAGGTTCTGAAGCTGGGACCGAGCCCGGGGCTCGTGCTCCATCCGGTGGGCCCCGGTGTGCGGGAGCCCCCAGTCCTGCAAGCCAGCCGAGGGTCCGGGCGCTGGGGACGGGGGTCCACTGGGGCCTAGGGAGGCTCTCCTGGGCCTGGCTGCGTTCAGAAGAAGGGACCGGGCCGGGGAGCAGGGGTGGCTGGCTTTATCTGCTACGCTGGCGGAGCGGATTTCTCTGCTCACCCCTAGCTGCCACACTTCTGGACTTCAAACAGACCCTGCCAGTGGGCCTGGGGGGCGACCGTGACATTCAGTGAAGAAGACAGCACCCACCAATAGAAGTGAGAACAGCAACCAACAACCCACACTGTGGTGTCTGAGCCAGACTAGAGGGCATTTAACACATCCAGCAAAGCCATTGGAGGCCGAAGGGGTCACCCTGGGGAGGCACCAGGCACGCTCCTCCCCCGGGAGTGTCCTGTACATGATCCCCAAGCAGGACTTTGCAGATCTTAACAAGGATTGCAGCAGTTCATTAAAAGTGAAAAACACTTTCAAACAGTTTATCAGCAAAGGTGACTTTTCATACCGTGTACCTGGAGTGTACATGTCCGCCAGAGGCCTGAAGTGACTTTAGGGGGTCTTCCTGCGCCAGAGGCCTGAAGTGACGTTAGGGGATCTTCCTGGGCCATAGGCCTCCTGAAATGACTTTAGGGAGTCTTCTTGGGCCAGAGGTCTTCAGTGACTGTAGGGGGTCTTCTTGGGCTAGAAGCCTTCAGTGACTGTAGGGGGTCATCTTGGGCCAGAAGCCTTCAGTGACTTTAGGGTGTCTTCCTGAGCCAGAGGCCTGAAATTAGTTTAGGGGGTCTTTCTGAGATAGTTGCCTGAAATGACTTTAGGGTGTTTTCCTGGGCCAGAGGCCTTCATTGACTTAAGGGGGGTCTTCCTGGGCCAGAGGCCTTCAGTGACTTTAGAGGGTCTTCCTGGACCAGCTGTATTAAATGAAAGTGGTGGGTAATGGGCCCTTCAGAGCACAAAGCTGGCTGTAAAGCAATGGGGGTTATACAAGAGGTGGGTAAAGAAAGGGCAGCCCTGACAGGTGGTTTCATCTGTGTCCCTCTCTAGTCACCCAATCACTGGTGAGGTGGACCAGCCCAGTGACACCTCACATAATCAGGCAACTGGAGCCTATTATAAGACACCTGAAATCAAGATGCCTCTCATTCCTTACATCAGCCCCCAAAAAAGTGCACAATGATATATCTTTGAAATGTAAAGACCCGTGAGGGTAGAGTAAGAGGAATCCATTCACCCATGCCTGTGTTTTAGGTGATGTGTCACATGTCCTCTCTCTGTCTCAATGCCCCTTCTGATATCCGAGTAGTGTGCCTCAACAGAGGCGCAACACACACTGTCCACAGACACTGACCCGGGGCATCAGAAAGTGCAGAGTTGGCACTCTCATGTTGTAATCTAGATGTCTTGGCTGCACAGTTGAGCCTGCAGTAGAGAAATGCTTTGGGGGCGCAACGGGCATTTGCACCCACTTTGGGTGAGCCGTGGCACTTTGAAATTACAGAAGGGGCTGCAGACGCTTGTGTGGTCCCTTCTAAAATACAGATAGTGCTGGTGCCCATTTTGGTGCACTTTTTCAAGAGGGCGTTCCCTCATTTGCATGGGGGCGTGGCCCATGCAAATGAGAGAATCTTTTTACCTCTGTGCCTACAACATATCATGGATGTAGGCGCAGAGATAAAAAAGCTGTCAGGTGGTGCACTGTCAGTGCGTCCCCTGATGACAGCCCTCTGGAGGGGGGTCAAATGGGGTCTTATGGCCCCCCAGACATCCCCTTGTAGGAGGGTGCAGTCAGTCATTGCACCCACCTGCAACCGGATCTCTGTCTCTTCCTTCAAGTGTAGGCAGTTATTGCCTGCACAGTAAAACAAGGAGAGGTTTTGAAGCACCTTCTCTGTATTTTACTTAAATGTGTTGCCTCGGGGCACCACGAGTTTGTGGCTGTACTGAGGGCAGACCATTCAACCTAATGTGTGCTTGGCACACTTGTTTGAATATGTGCCATGGCGCAAACAGGGAAAGTGTGCCCTATAGAAAATTGGAACCCAGGGGCCTCATTAAGAATACAGCGCACTTAACTTGGTTGCGCCACGGCACCTCTTTCAAAAGGTGCACCCTGTGCAAACAAGGAAAGGGTGCTGTATCAGAATCAATAGGCTGCCCCTACGGCAGCTCCAAACTCGTGCCCTGGGTGCAGTGCATTCAAGTGAAATATAGCACAGCTGTTTAAAAGCTGCTCCGTGTTGCACTGTGCAGGCAGCAACTCACCTGCACTTTTAAGGGGGAATACAGATCCACTTGCAGGTAGGTGCAGTGAGTGACTACACCCACCTACAGGGGAATATCTGAGGGGTCCATGGGACCCCGTTCCTCTCCCCAGAGGGCTGCCTTTAGGAGGCTCACTGAAAGCGGGCCATCTTTTTGTGACACACTTTCAGTGCACCTCTTACGAGCATGTTAGCCTCTGCACCCATGTTGGTAATATGACACGGGCACAGAGTCAAAGCAATTACCTCATTGGTATGGGGCCATGCCCCCATACAAACAAGGGAACACCCTCTTGTGATAGCGCTGACACAACATGTGCACCAGTATCATCTGTCTTACAGAAGGGGACGCACAAGCATCTGCGGCCCCTTCTGTAATATCAGTGTGCCCTGGGGATGCTCAAAGTGGGTGCACACTCCCTTTGAACACCCAGGGCACAATGTATAATATGGGCCCAGATGTGCTAAAGTACTCACTGGACTACTGTGCAAGATCATCCTAACTTGCTGCAAGGTGCACAATGTCACCTTTCATCGGGGCATAGATATAGATCAACATCAAGCACTATGGCCACATCCAAGTTCTCAAGCTGGTCCATGACCGAGAGGTAAAGGTCTGCATGTATGCAAACATTCATTGGTTTCACCCTTCACCTGAACCTCTTGTATGTTTTGTACGTCACGGTGATAAGTCAAAGATGAAAGGTGGATCTTACCTCTGCCCACACCGAACATCATAGAACCCCATTGGTGGCTATACCATCATGCAAATGCTATAAAAGGCCATGAGTAAACACAAAACAAAGGGATGTAGTGTAGTTCCTATTTTGCCAATAGGCTCTGCGCATTGGAATAACACAAACGATAGTTTAGACGTAGGACTGAGGTCAACTAGGTCTCTATTGAATATGTTAGACTTAATTAGGTTTGCCAGCTAGCTCAGAGGTCACTAGAAACTTTCTCGAATGAACAGGGAGAAGTAAACTTCCCTGATTAGACAAGAAGGGATTAGCTTCTGACAACCGCATAAACATGACAACTTTGCTCCCCCAGAATAAGGAGTATATCTCCAGAGTCGTGTGAAAACAATAGATAGCTATTTCACTCAGTCAATCGTGCATACTTTGTTTCACCAGAGTGCAGAGAAATAGAGAGACGGGCGATTTCAATAAAAGGTGTTATTTATTGAGCAGTCTTCTTTCTCATGCAAGAGAAGTGAATTGCTATAATTGCAATACTTGTCATAAAGTAAAGTGCGTACAGTAAAAGGAGTATTATGAAATAATACTGTAAAAGCATTGCTATGGTTTCTGAGCCATATGATACTTAAAATGTATAAAATATATACAATTACATACAATGATAAAAGTTGACTAAACGTACTCAACTGATGTTTCTAAATACGCCTACCCCAGTGTACCTAACCTAAGCCAAGTACGTGGAAGGAGTAAAGGAGTTTTTAAGTTAAGTTAGTTTTGCCAAGAATCTGACTCAAGAATTCTCTAAGGATCTAATCAGCTCTGTACCTTGGTTTTAGAATGAAGGAGGTCTTGTATCTCGCTCTCAGGACTCGTTCTCCCAGTAACCCGCAAGGGTGACTGGAAACACTGGAGCTGGATTTTCTCGGCAGGAGAAAAAGACAGCGTCTTTCTCAGTGCGTCAAATGGGAGGGACGGCTTCCTTCGGCACTTGCATCAGCTGGGCTTCGGATAAGTAGATAGCCGCTCTGCTCCAAACCACTGTGTGTTGCTTAAGGAAAACATTGGCATATTTATACCTGGAAGGTGCCGTGTTTGACGTAAGGTTGGACATAAGACGTCAATAAAGGATGTCACTAAGAAGTGGCCGTTCTTTCGGACTCACAGGAGTTCTAGGACAAATCAAAACAAAAGCATGGTGAATTCCCAGGTTGCTGGAGGTTTGTTTTGTTGAAAGAACTCGTTGTACGTTCTAGGAGTCTAAGGAAGTAGCCTTGCCGTATTTGGACTGCATTGGCTATGACTAAATATGGATATGATTTGTATGCCTTTATAAGGATATGATTTGTTCCCAGAGGGCTACAAGATCGTCCGGAGGGACCGAAACGTCAACCAGATGGGAGGAGGCATCGCCATCATCCACAGGAGCACCATCCGTCTCACGACCAGCACCGACAACACCCTGACCAGCGCCGAACACCTGCATTTCCAGATCCACACCAACCCGAACACCACCCTCAGAGGCACCCTGATCTACCGACCCCCTGGACCACGCACGCAATTCAGCGAGGACATCGCCGACTTCGTCAGCCCGCATGCCCTCCCCTCCGCTGACTACATCCTCCTGGGAGACCTCAACTTCCATCTGGAGAACAACAACGACCGCAACACCAGCACCCTGCTCGACAACCTCGCCAACCTGGGACTCAAGCAACTGGTGTCCACCCCCACCCACCTCGCCGGACACACACTCGACGCAGTCTTCTCTTCCAGCACAGACATCGACTTCAGCCACGCCACAGAGCTTCAATGGACGGACCACAGCTGCGTCCACTTCACCTTCAAGAGAACGACGACCCACCAACACCAGCAACAGGCCGCCCGCAGAAGCTGGAACAAGATCACAGCCGACCAGCTCGCCACCTCCCTGAGCCAGCACCCTCCTGCCAGCTCAGCGAACCCCAGCCAGGCCGCCGACAACCTCACGAAGTGGATCAGCAACTGCGCGGACGAACTCGCCCCACTGAGGACCCCGCCTAGCAGACCCGGCAGCAAGAAAGCCCCATGGTTCACCGACGAACTCAAGAGCTCCAAGAAGAACTGCCGAGCCCTCGAGAAAGTCTGGAGAAGGGAACCGACACCGGACAACAGGACCTCCTTCAAACTTGCCACCCGGAAACACCACCAGCTGATCCGCGCCGCCAAGAAAACAGCATTCAAGGACCGATTGGACAACAACGCACACAACTGCAAGGAACTCTTCAACATCGTGAAAGAGCTTTCCAACCCCAGCGCAGGAAACAACGACATCACCCCATCGCAAGACCTCTGCAACTCCCTCGCCTCATACTTCCACAACAAGATCGCGGACATACACAACAGCTTCAACAACCAACCAACGCACACCATGACCGAGCAACCACCCCCCACCACCACCCTCCACGCCTGGACCCCGATCAGCACCGAAGACACCATCCGCACGATGAACTCCATCCACTCCGGATCACCGACCGACCCCTGCCCTCACCACGTCTTCAACAAGGCCGACGCTGTCATCGCACCCCACCTGCGAGACATCATCAACACATCCTTCGACACCACCATCTTCCCTGAGAGCTGGAAACACGCCGAACTCAGCGCTCTACTCAAGAAACCAACAGCGGACCCCACCGACCTCAAGAATTACCGCCCCATCTCGCTCCTCCCGTTTCCAGCCAAAGTCATCGAGAAGACCGTCAACAAGCAGATGGCCGCTTTCCTCGAGACGAACGGATCCCTCGACCCCTCACAGTCCGGCTTCCGAGCCAACCACAGCACCGAGACCGCCCTCATCGCCGCCACCGATGACATCCGAGCCCTGATGGACAATGGAGAAACAGCGGCCCTCATCCTCCTAGACCTCTCCGCGGCATTCAACACGGTCTGCCACCGCACCCTAGTACGGCGCCTCAGCAACATCGGAATCCTGGAATGGATCATCTCCTTCCTCGACGGAAGAACACAGAGAGTCCGCCTACCACCGTACAAGTCAGAGGCCTCCGAAGTCATCTGCGGCGTCCCCCAAGGATCATCTCTGAGCCCCACCCTCTTCAACGTCTACATGAGCCCCCTCGCGGCCATCGTACGCAAACACAACCTCAGCATAATCTCCTACGCCGACGACACCCAGCTGATCCTCTCCCTGACCAACGACCCCGCCGCCGCCAGAGCCAACCTGCACGAAGGGATGAAAGAGGTAGCCGAGTGGATGACGACCAGCCGCCTGAAACTGAACTCGGACAAGACGGAGGTCCTCATCCTGGGCTCCTCACCCTCCGCCTGGGACGACTCCTGGTGGCCTCCCGCCCTGGGCACCGCACCCAAACCGACAGACCATGCACGCAACCTGGGCTTCATCCTGGACCCCTCCCTCTCCATGACCAGGCAAGTCAACAACGTCTCCTCGGCGTGCTTCAACATCCTACGCATGCTACGGAAGATCTTCTGGTGGATCCCCACCGAGACCAGGAAGACTGTCACCCAGGCTCTCGTCACCAGCCGACTGGACTACGGCAACGCCCTCTATGCCGGTACCACCGCCAAGCTCCAGAAGAGACTCCAGCGGATCCAGAACGCCTCAGCCAGACTCATCCTCGACATCCCACGAGCCAGCCACATCTCCGGACATCTGAGAGACCTTCACTGGCTCCCCGTCAACAAAAGAATCACCTTCCGCCTCCTCACCCACGCACACAAAGCCCTACACGACCAAGGCCCGAGCTACCTCAACAGCCGAGTCAACTTCTACGCTCCCAAACGCCACCTCCGATCAGCCAACCACGCCCTCGCCGCCGTCCCCCGCATCCGAAGAGCAACTACAGGAGGAAGGTCCTTCTCCTACCTGGCCGCCAAGACCTGGAACTCCCTCCCGACCGACCTGCGCCTGACCCAAGACCACCTCTCCTTCAGGAAGAAGCTGAAGACCTGGCTGTTCGAGCAGTAGCGGCACCCCCCTCCCCCCCCCCAGCGCCTTGAGACCCTACGGGTATGTAGCGAGCTTTATAAGTGTCACTGATTGATTGATTGATTGATTTGTTATAACCACATAAGGGCATGAATCGGGAATATTTAATTAGGGTCCTAGATACGTTCACAACACCCACTCCACGTATAATGTCCATCATTACTAAATACTAAGCAATATATAAACATATCGGTATGCATGTGTTTTCCAGCCCACCCCAAAATACATCAAATGCATTTGAAATGCTATAGATACACGAAAATGAGTATTATACTGTACGCTTTAAGCAGTGGTATCATTCAGATAAAGTTTTGTACATTTAGAATGTTGACTGAATGAATCACTAAATTTAGTGGAGAAGTGTGGCTCACTGGTTAGAGGAGGCAGACCCGGACGCTGAGATCAGACCCGGGACCAGGGTTCAATTCCCGACGCGGCAGGGTCTTGAGCCCAAAATGTCCACGGACTCGGTAATTCTCGCTTCGGTGCCTACTCGAATCACAGGTTCACACTCTGCAACTCTGGGCAATAGCTTGCTTAGTCTCCACAACGGCCCCCGCGGCGGGATGCCTGGCTTTCACCTTGGGGATGCCCAGTAGGGGCTATCTCACAGGGAAAAACCATGACGGGTTCCCAATGCAAAGCGCTTTGAGACCTGGCGGTGATATTGCGCTATATAAAAACCCATCCATCCATCCTAAATTTACATTCATGAATAGACAAGAAGGGATTCGTTTCTGACAACCGCATAAACATGACAACTTTGCTCGCCCCAGAATAAGGAGTGTATCTCCAGAGTTGTGTGAAAACAATAGACAGCTATTTCACTCAGTCAATCGTGCATGCTTAGTTTCACCAGAAGTGCAGAGAAATAGAGAGACGGGCGTTTTCAATAAAAGGTGTTATTTATTGAGCAGTCTTCTTTCTCATGCAAGAGAAATGAATTGCCACAATTGCAATACTTATCATGAAGTAAAGTGCGTACAGTAAAAGGAGTATTATGAAATAATACTGTAAAAGCATTTATATGGTTTCTGAGCCATATGATACCTAAAACGGATAAAATATATACATACTTAAAATCATTGACTAAACGTGCTCAACTGGTGCTTCTAAGATACGCCTACCCCGTTGTACCTAACCTAAACCTAGTACGTGGGAAGGAGTAAGAGAGCTGCAGTTTAAGTTAAGTTAGTTTTGCCAAGAATCTGAATCAAGAATTCTCTGAGGATCTAATCAGCTCCGTACCTTGGTTATAGAATGAAGGAGGTCTTGTATCTCTGTCTCAGGACTCGATCTCCCAGCAACCCGCAAGGGTGACTGGAAACACTGGAGCTGGATTTCTCGGCAGGAGAAAAGACAGCGTCTCTCTCAGTGCGTCAATGGGAGGGTCGGCTTCCTTCGGTACTCGCATCAGCTGGGCTTCGGATAAGTAGATAGCCGATCTGCTCCAAACCACCATGTGTTTGCTTAAGGCAGAGGCTGGTATATTTTTACCTGGAAGGTGCCGAGTTTGATGTAAGGTTGGACATAAGACGTCACTAAGAACTTGCAGTTCTTTTAGGACTCTCAGGATTTCTATGACAAATCAAAACAAAAGCAGGGGGAATTCCCGGGCTGCTGGAGGCTTGGTTTGTTTAAAGAACGCGTTGTACTTTCTAGGAGTCTATGGGAGTAGCCTTGCCGTATTTGGACTGCATTGGCTATGACTAAATATGGATATGATTCTTATGCCTTTATAAGGATATGATTTGTTATAACCTCATAAGGGCATGAATCGGGAATATTTAATTAGGGTCCTAGATACATTCACAACACTCACTCCATGTATAATGTCCATCATTACTAAATACTAAGCAATACTAAACATATAACGATGCATGTGTTTTCCAACCCACCCCAAAATACATAAAATGCATTTGAAATGGTATGTACACGAAAAATGAGTATCATACTGTATGTTTTTCAAGCAGAGGTAACATTCAGATAATGCATATATGGTACGTCGGCTGAATGCTTTGCTAAAATTACATTTATGAAATGGCTCTTAATACAGAAGAGAAGGTCGAGACCATTTCATCACATATTTATTCAAGATTGTACATGTGCTAGAGGCGGATTCAAAATATTGTCTCTAGAGTCTCTAAAATTAGAAGTTCTGTTCTTTAATAATAGTTCTACTTTAAGCAGAGTACCATGTGCCAAAAAAAAAGTAAATATTTTGGAAGTTGGGAAAAATACTTTCGCTTTCATGGGAAAAAATAGTTCCAAATGTTTTCAGCAGTGCTGTTTATAAAAACTGAAGGTCGAATTCAGAGTGCAGGGAACGCTGTGTGCTCACTGTTTCAAAAGTTATTCTCGTTGTTAGGAGAGAACATCAAATCAATTCCTCTACTACAGTAGGTGAAAGTTCTATCAAGTTTGAAAAAGCTGCTATAGTGCATATGTGAGATGCATTGCTATCATCAATGTCAGGATCAGCAATGTTCACAGAAGGTTGTACCTGTGTGGTGCCGCTTTCATCTCGTACTTCACCGCCACCTAATCGTAATGGTGAAGTCTCAACGAATGCCGTCATCAGAATCGGTAGCCGCTGGGGACAACACGTTGCATGAGTCGTTACCGGACGAAGCAAAGCATCGATATCCATTGGTACTGTTGATGGTAGTGTAAGACAGACGTCCAATGCGCATTCTTCTCCGCATAGCAGACATTGAAGCACAGGTGAGATGCAATCTTGCCAGAGTGGCCTGAATGAAAGAAACCAGGTAGTATTCAGATCTCTTAGCCGGGCCAATCCGAGGACCTTAGTGAAACGGTCTCGGTATCGTATTGCTAGGATCGTTTCTCCCATCGTAGCCTGAGTTTTGTCTGTGACTTGGCTTGCCATATCGGAGCAGAAGGAACAAAAATAAAATTCCTGCTACAAGTCCAAAAATAAGAGGCAGGCCGCCGAATAGCGAATACACAAAATTCGGGTAGATGCCCAGAACTGTTTCAAAGGGTGCTAACAGTCCCAAAAAAATTGTCTTAAATACATGTGCGATGCCACTGGTATCTGAAATGTTTAAAATTTGGCTTAACATTTCTATGAAATGCACGGGGCAATTTGTCGATAATAGGGTATATATCTCTGCCGCTGTCCTTGCAGCTTGCAGGTCATACGTCTCTTTGGACGAGGTTAAAGGCACAGTTGTCTGTAAAAGAATAGACTTCACTCTGCCTAAAGTATCAATTCGAATAGAAGAGATATTCACAGAAGGCCAAAATGCTGCCTCCATGTCTGGATTGCTGTTTGGATACAATACTTGCATACAACAAATGACCCTGGAAGTAACGCTCATGAGATAGGGTTTTTCTGGCATCATGCCACAAAAGCTGTGGTCACTTAATATAACGTAGCTACCGTTGGAAAGTTGTCTGAAAATCTGTGTAGCTGGGGTGCCGTGCAGATGACATGAAAGGTTGTTTGATGAACCTTCGCAGGCTCCATGCAAGTTTATACCTTGACACAGAAGTGTACCGCTTAGTGATTTTTTACAATTATTACCACTAAGAAATACCTCTTTCTTGCCCCCACTCCAACATCTATGTGTATAAGGTAAATTCCAGGTTGATTTGATGTATCCTTTACTCAACCTTTCATACAAGCCTTCTGGTATATACTTTTGGCAGTATTGAAACTGAAAAGTTGTTATCGGGATTGTAATGGTGCCATGTATTATCCATTCAATGACAGGTCTTTCTGACATTGTCAATGGTAATCTTTCAAGTTTTTCAATGCCCAGCACCGTATAGTCTGCTCCTTTTTGTGCCAACGAGATTTGTCTATCAGTAAGGTTAAAGATAAAAAATAATGACGTTGTGTTGATTAAACGCCATGGCACGTGACCTGAACGCAGGTTTTGTAACGTCCAGCCTAGCTGTACAATAGAACGCAATTGGGACTGACCATGTTGTAACATTATCATATCCTGTTCTATTATATCAATAGCAGATGATACAATGCTGTCCAGTGAATAGATTCTGGAGGACAGAGTCGTTAACCCATTGTCCACTACAGAAAGTGTTTTTTCCAAATGAATACGATCAATTTCTCGTATTTTTTCTGCAGTTTCAATTTAATTTAATTTCCAAGCTTCATTGTAAGCTGCGTATATACCGGCGTATATGAAACGTTTTTGACGCTGTTTGCGAGGTCCCAGTACGAAATCTCGCAAGTCAGCACCTTCTTTAAGTAAAGTTAAGTGTTGCTTAATTTCCGGAAGTGTGGATTTCTGTAGCCAGTCGAGGCAGAGTTTTCCTACACTGTATGTTGTAACTATCCCTGGATGTTGCCTTTGGGAATATCTTGGGTCTGGCCTGTTCTGTTTGAAACCCTGTAATTTGTTCAGGAATCTATCTTGACAGTTATTAGTGTCTGTGGGCCAGATCAACCATTTGTTCCAATCAGGAATTGTTCTGTTTTGTTTTAAAATATAGGCCGCGTCTAACCCCTCATCTGTAGTGGTGTTTCTATCAGGCATCGGCTTTGGTATAGACGGGTTGTTTAAATCTTTTATCTTGGCTAAACCAAGACAGGTTGTTTGCTGAATTGTGTCATTCAGGAACATTATTTGTTTTGGGATCATGCAGGCTCTAAACAATGCCTCTAAACCTTGTACCTGCCATTCTTTTGTACCCCAGATGGTTTTTGTCTCAATGTTGTTTTTCCAAAATTCAAAACCAAATGTTGACATTTTTTCATAACATTTTTCAGAATAAATCAGTTTAGTATTTGACAACATGTTTTTCATTCCTGTCTTAGACAAAACACTTTGAAATAGAATGTTTCAGGATCAGTGACATTAAACCCTGAGAAGTATGGGAATTTCTCATAAAATGTTTTTGAACTGCCTTTTGGCGGAGTTGGACAATTTTCCCATTGATTATAACTGAAAACATTTCCAGGATTTGCAGATTTATGCAGATAATGATGCCCAAAGTGATTGAAACAATACATTTCCTCATAATTCGACGAACCCTGTAAATAATCATGTTCTGTAAATTTTGCTGACATTTCTAAATCTGACATCATATTATTAATATTTTCAAAGTCCCAATCATCAGAGAAAGTACTAGGTGATACAAAGTCACTTAAGGAGATCTTGAATTGGTGTGGATATTTCAAGAGCTCAACAGGGCCATAGATTTCATAGTCAGTTTTGTCCCATGCTATACCACCAGGTATAGGCTTTGCTGTGATGTTGACTGATGACAGTTCTCTTTTTTCGATGTGTGAGGATCTGTGTGGTTTCAGGACCAAGTTGATGTTCTGACTTGCTGTGTCCATTGTACTATATTTTCCATCAATAAATCTACCCAAACTCAAAACCAAGATGAGCCATAGAAGGAGGAAAAGTACACCTAACACAATCCATAATTTAATCCATGGTGAAGTTAGATATGTTTCTCTCAGTTGATGAAAGAGCTCTGTGATTTTATTTTTGAAAGTTGTTGTTGCTGACTTGTCTCCATGTTCACTTGGATCATCGGAAAAGTCATCAAAGTTGATAAAGTAGCCAGATGCAGTTCTGTCAATTGGTGGGATTTCTTCCGGATTTCCATTGATCTTTGCATTTTCTTTTGTTACATTTGTATAGTCCGAGGCTACATCGTTGTAGACTGGTGTTTCTTGATGAATTGTTGCAATTTGGGTTTCAAGAGGCACAAATTCCATGGCTTTGTTGCATAGTCCTTTTTTAATCACTGCAGGGTTGTCAAATGTGATTAGTCTCTCAGTTTGAACCTCTTGGATTGTAGCAAGATTTGGTCTTCTGCTATTTCTTGGGAGTCCACTGGGCCTACTACTTATTATTGGCCACATGATTGTGGTTTCACCAGATCGATTGATACAACTCGGTTCTCCTTTTTACCAGCAAGGGGCGGTAGTACAACTGATCTTGTTCCGCTGACAGCTAAGACAGGTACTGCTTTTCTGTAAGAAGGCCCAAATTCCTTCTTCACCGCAATCTTTTCTCTGACCATATCCCCAATCTTTGGAATCCAGACTGGCCTTGCTGGGACAGGTGGTTTTTCTACAGTGGTAGTTGGCTTTAGCTTTTCGTTACTCAGACTTTTTCTTGCTTCATTTAAGTCCTGTAAAACAGCCAAACTATCTTTGATATCAAAGGCTTTTTGTTGCACCACTGAAGTCTGACAATCCAAGTCCTGGATGATCATTCTAGTACCAAAAAAAAGTTTGTACGGACTGATACCTCCTAGAGAATTTCTTGGCATATTATCAAGACTACGTTGGACACTTATTAGATGTTTGACCCACCCGTCACCCGAACCTAATACCCTCGCTGTTATAGATTGCTTTACGTCCCGTTTTTTTCTCTCCACTACCGCATTTCCCTCGGGATGGAATGGACTAGAATACCGCAATGCAATGTCCATGCTGGTCATGGTCTCCTTGTAAGCCCGAGAGCTAAATGCAGGACCCTGATCAGAATGTAGCATGCCAATTGCCTATGTGCCGATAAAGACTCGCAAATCTTTTATAACAGTTCTGGCATCAGCCGAACGCTGGGGCCACATCCAAATGAATCTCGTCTTAATATTTATGGGACCGCATTTGTCCGGTCAGACGTCTGCGTGTAGACAGTCTAATGCTGTCTAACAGTGGTGTCTGGGCTGGTATCTGGTCCGGTTCACAACTGCGATCTCTATTGTAGTCCTGACAGTCCATTACAAAGTTATAAACATGCACACTTATTCCCGGCCACCAGTATTGTGATTGTAATTCTATTAGAGATTTCAGGATCTCTTGGTGCCTCATACCCAATCCCATGTGTGCTTCTTGTATCAAGAAGATTCTCCGGTTCGTGTTTGGAATTACTCTATCCCCCACTCCAGGGATTTGAGCAAACAGAACGGAGTTCACATCAATTATGTATGTATTGCCGAGTGGATAGTTTAGAGGTAACGCCGCATCATTGCCTTCCATTGAGGCTTTTACTGCAAGCAGCGTTTCGCTATCTATTTGTTTTTTCGTACGCTTTTTTGTAGCTACGGAAGCCGAGTGATCAGCTGCCGCTGTGGCTCTGTCAGCCAATGAATTCCCTGCAACGTGAACGCCATCACGTTGAAGACTCTGCGTATGTATCACGTGAGTCTTTTGTAGTTCTTTCTGCAAAAGACCTACTTGTTCCCAAAGTTTTTTATGCTTTATTGTGGCACCTGTCTCATCTTTGTAACCGTTTTTTATCCAGGTCTGCATGGAATTATTGTAAGATCGGACGCAGTAATGCGAATCGCACACTATTAGTGTGGGGAATTCGCGATCGGCATTTTCAAGCGCCATTTTTAGAGATCTTATTTCAGCTCGCTGAGCTGTACAGTTTCTGAGTGATTCTGTTTTAGTGACCATCGGTCTGAATTTACCTAAGCGCCAGCGACCTTTAACAATCGCACATGCAGCATTGTAAATTTGTTTTTCCACAACGTAGTGTTGTGCAAATCTGTCCGTGTAAATTACACAGGTGTACTGTTCGAGAGGCAGAGTTTCTACTGACAGTGGGCATTCATATTCGTATTCCAGATTTTCGAGTTTTTTCATTTTCGGGACAAAAGCGTGTTTCACGTCTTCTGTAGCAAGAGAATTTTCCCATTGTATCCATTTTGGATCTAGAGCTATAGCATTTGGAATGCCTGGTCTTGTTACTGCCTCAAGGGCTGATACTGATGTCAAAACAGATATCCTCTTCCCTTGGGGTAGGGTTGTTTCTTTTGCTACAGCAGTTTGAACCGAGGTTAGAATTTTTTCAGTAAAACTGAATTTCATTTCAGCTTGTGTGTACAAGTGTGATTTGTAAGCTATTGGTACTGTTTCTCCCTCATTAGAGGTCATGTATGTGAATCCGCATCTTCCTGGGATGACTCGGATTACAAGGTTGCGTTCGTTTGCGCGTGTTTGCAGTTTTGTTTTAGTTAACATGTCTGTCCGTAATGATCTTAAAATTTCTGTGTGTTTTTGAGTCCAATTAATTGGTTTAAATTCAGGTTTTATTAGTTCGTAGAGAGGTTTGACCCTCTCTGCATAATTTAGAATTTATGTTCTTCCGAAATTCAGGAAACCTAGTATTGATTGTAAGTTTTTCAGCGTTTTTGGAGCTTGGAGTACTGCACACTTCTCTAAGAAGTTGTCTGCTAGGCTTTTGCCTTCTATTGATAATTCATATCCTAAAAATAGGACAGTTAGATGGGCAATTCGTGATTTTTTTAATTTAAATTTGTACCCTTCAGCTGTGAACCCAAGTATTATGGTGTTCACTCTTTTCAAGTGAGTCTCCAGGTCATCGTCTGTAAGATAGATGTCATCGACATAGGATAATGCCTCATCATCATATATTTGTAGTAACTCTGTTACCCTGGCTGAAAATAATCCTGGGCTATTCTTGAATCCCTGTGGGAGACGACAAAACTGTTTTTGGGTCCCCATGCTGGAGAAAGCGGTCAAATATCTGCTTTCAGGTGCTATGTTTTGACAGAAGAAACCATTTGAACTATCTAATGTCGTTTTATAGTTTTTGCGCACGATGTTATTCATTAGTGCTGCGCTGTGTGAGTTTTGTACTGCAAAAGTTTTACAGCAGGAGTTTAGATGTCTGTAGTCCAAAACTAGACGATATGAATCGTCTGGCTTGGAGACAGGAAACAAAGGATTATTCATTTGTGAGGTGCATGTTTCAATCACCCCCTGATATTCAAGTTGAGCTAAAATTTCTTTTACTTGTTTTTTAGCTTCTTGCTTAACAGGATACTGCCTCTGTGCAGTAGGTTGATTTTTTAACTGGATTTTATGGTGAGGAGAATCCTCATCCCATCCTACATGATTTGTATATAATGCAGGGGCCTGGGCCACTGCCCATTTTCTAGCAAGTGTGTATTTTTTATGAATTGGAATGTGATGAGAAGGCAGGCATAATCATTTCTTCGCCATGTGGGCACTCCCTGACAAACTCTGGTGGCCAGTCTTTCTCTGCTAGAAGGATATCATAGCCTTTAGATAGATTCTCCCAAAAGAGACCTCTTATTTTCCTAGTTTTATCTCCCTCTATACGTAATGTTATTTCATATAGTTTATAGGGCACGCTAACTCGGGTGTCTGCAGTTTCCACTGGAATGTATTCATTCGTGTCCACTGACTCCAGAAGATTCATCAGGATCTTGTGAGCTATGGTCACTTCCGCTGCGCTGTCTAGGATTGTCTGGGCCCACTCTCCGTTTTTCAGTTGTGTCCTCAGAATTCTCGGCATGTTTTATTTTAATACTGGCTACCTTCTTTCTGGGAAATTGTAATTTTTTACTTTGATGAGCAGGTTCCTTGTCTTTGGACTTGGCGTGCTCTTCTTTATGTTCTGACCGTCCTCTTCTTTCCGATTTCTTTGAGGAAGTCTGAAAAGATCGAGAGGGACGTGTATCAATATCTTGATATCTGTCAGGTTTTCTAAAATTGTCCCTATTTCTAAGGTTGTATCTTTTTTCAGAGGGCTCCCTTTGGGGAGACTTGCCCCCCCCGTTCTGGAGATTTATCTCTTTGTTGGGGAGACCTTCCTCTGGTCTGAAACTGTTTTTCTCTGGGAGTGGTTTATTTATTACCCTCCCACTTCTTCTTTTGAGAATTGAGATTATTTCTAATGAAAGTCTTTTCAGGATTTCCTATTAGTGTTTTTAGTTGGTAGGTTGTACCGTCAAATGTTAATTGAACTAAATCTCTATATGATTTTGTAAATTCTTTTATTTTAAGTAAGAGTTCTTCGCTTGACATTTTTTCAATGTCGGGGTGTGGTGTGTAGCTGGCTAGAACCGGTCATGTGGCTCCTGGTCTACCTAGTGGACGGAGCCTGGTAATGTGATTTTGATGTTTTAGGGCACCATTAAACCAGAGCAGGTGCTCTTGGTATGTTAGTGGAATTTCAACTTCCTCAAAAGGAGAGTATTCCTCTGGAGCTTCCGCTATTTTGTAGTAGTGGAACTCATGAGTTACAGCATGTGCATGTCCATGGACTCGACAATTCTCGCTCCGGTGCCTACTCGATTCACGGGTTCACACTCTGCGACTCTGGGCAATAGCTTGCTTAATCTCCACAACGGCCCCTCGCGGCGGGATGCCTGGCTTTCACCTTGCGGATACCCTGCCGGGGTTATCTCACAGGGGAATACCAGGACGGGTTCCCTAAGCAAGCGCTTAGAAACCGCTCGGTGATTTGCGCTATATAAATTCCTGTACATTTACATTTACATTTACATGTGCTGCTGGAAAATTTATCCAGGAATAGAATACTTCTGTCTGCCGAAATTCATGTGCCTCTTCCACAAATATGACTGTACCACCTCTGGATGTTACTCCATTTTCTATAAGTTTTATAGTTATGGTTTTTCTTATGTTGACCGGGATGATTATTGCATCATGGTCGTCTTCATTAAACCCTGTAACGTCTGCACCCGGTTGATTCGCATTTACTGCGGCTTCACCGGTTTCGTTGTTGTCGCCGTGATTTGACATTGTTTAATGAAAGTTTCTTGCAGAGCAAGTTTTGAGGAAACAAAGATTAGGTGCACAATATTTTGGAACACTGTATCCTTCAACGTTGACTGTACCGTAAACTAATACATAGGAATCTCTTCCTACTAAGTTTCGGTGGATATTAACCTTTCGCCCACTCCATACGTCTTTTGGAGTTTTTACGGGAAAAAGGGGTCTGTGTGAAAAAGCACGACTGAGTTACTCTAGTATCTTGCGTTAGATTATCGCCTTACCAAACGTTGGGCGCCATGTAGTGTAGTTCCTATTTTCCCAATAGGCTCTGCGCATTGGAATAACACAAACGATAGTTTAGACGTAGGACTGAGGTCGACTAGGTCTCTATTGAATATGTTAGACTTAATTAGGTTTGCTAGCTAGCTCAGAGGTCACTAGAAACTTTCTCGAATGAACAGGGAGGAGTAAACTTCCCTGATTAGACAAGAAGGGATTAGCTTCTGACAACCGCATAAACATGACAACTTTGCTCCCCCAGAATAAGGAGTATATCTCCAGAGTTGTGTGAAAACAATAGATAGCTATCTCACTCAGTCAATCGTGCATACTTAGTTTCACCAGAGTGAAGAGAAATAGAGAGACGGTCGTTTTCAATAAAAGGTGTTATTTATTGAGCAGTCTTCTTTCTCATGCAAGAGAAGTGAATTGCTATAATTGCAATACTTGTCATAAAGTAAAGTGCGTACAGTAAAAGGAGTTTTATGAAATAATACTGTAAAAGCATTGATATGGTTTCTGAGCCATATGATACTTAAAATGTATAAAATATATACAATTACATACAATGATAAAAGTTGACTAAACGTACTCAACTGATGTTTCTAAATACGCCTACCCCAGTGTACCTAACCTAAGCCTAGTAGGTGGAAGGAGTAAAGGAGTTTTTAAGTTAAGTTAGTTTTGCCAAGAATCTGACTCAAGAATTCTCTAAGGATCTAATCAGATCCGTACCTTGGTTTTAGAATGAAGGAGGTCTAGTATCTCGCTCTCAGGACTCGATCTCCCAGTAACCCGCAAGGGTGACTGGAAACACTGGAGCTGGATTTTCTCGGCAGGAGAAAAAGACAGCGTCTTTCACAGTGCGTCAAATGGGAGGGATGGCTTCCTTCGGCACTTGCATCAGCTGGGCTTCGGATAAGTAGATAGCCGCTCTGCTCCAAACCACTGTGTGTTGCTTAAGGCAAACGTTGGTATATTTATACCTGGAAGGTGCCGTGTTTGACGTAAGGTTGGACATAAGACGTCAATAAAGGATGTCACTAAGAACTGGCCGTTCTTTCGGATTCGCAGGAGTTCTAGGACAAATCAAAACAAAAGCATTGGGAATTCCCAGGTTGCTGGAGGTTTGGTTTGTTGAAAGAATTCGTTGTACTTTCTAGGAGTCTAAGGATGTAGCCTTGCCGTATTTGGACTGCATTGGCTATGACTAAATATGGATATGATTCTTATGCCTTTAAAAGGATATGATTTGTTATAACCACATAAGGGCATGAATCGGGAATATTTAATTAGGGTCCTAGATACGTTCACAACAGGGACATGTCTGCTATACGCTTTTCCGCTGATGCGTCCTGTTGTATATTGACAAGTGACATGAATAAAATAAGTGTATGCTCAGAAACCGGTTGTCAGTCAAAGTTTGACACAAGTAGGTAATTTAGTGAGTTTTGTGCTGTATGGCACCAGTGGGGATCCCTCTCCGAATCAACACTCTTTATCTCTCTTTATCTCTTCTGTCAACTGTTTTTTGGTGTTTTTCCGATCCTGTTATCAGACCCCATTCTGCTTACACAAAAGATCCAATGAGCACAATGCACTATTCCATCTCTCATAGCCTCCACACAAGCACATGCACAAGTGATAAGGTGTTTTGAATAAAACGCAAAATAAAATAACAAAGATGTGTAATATTAACAAACAGATTTTAACAATGAACAAAAATGCATCTTTATTAATGCAAATGTAGTGATTGGCCATACTCATAGAAACTATGCTTCAAAACTCTTTAAAGCAGCACTGCTTAGAAAGTGGTTCAACTAAAATGTGCTAATTCACACATTGAATGTTAAGTTCTTGACCTTTATGATAATACTTTTATTAAATACATGTTACACATAGTTCTGCAAAATGTTTCTTCTTATACGGAGAAGAATTATAAAATGCCTGTTTAGAATTTAATATGTTGTGTAACTGTGATGAATTGACCACATACAGGTAGTACATACATTTAATTTGTTTTCTTTAAACCTAAAGGATAAACTCTTGAAGAAAATGTTCTCTCTTTAATACAGATGTTTTGATTTCTGCATAGTCCATTATTAGCTAACATACAATTTGTTTTATTAGAATAATCGAAATTTAGTCCCATACATGAGAGAGGATGTCTAAAGTAAATAAACCTCATGCATATTTGGGTTCTGAAATTACAAAGTTGCATACTCAAAGGTTATTCGTCTGAAAGTTATGGCATCTTGTGTGAGACACCCAGGAGCGATCCTGTTCCTAGAGGAGGTTAACACCATTCTTTTCTTCATTTTTGGCATTCAGCAACTCTCCTGCCATCCCATATATTGTGTTTGCTACTGCTACTGCACATTTTCCCCTGTCCTATTCCTTACTGCTTTGAGACTCTACTCAGTTTCAGGAACCTCTCTTTATGGGAAGTTCTGTTTTGATTTGATTATTGATTTTGAAAATATTTGATCTTTATGCTTGATCTCACTCCTTTCGAGCTTGAACCCTTTATGGTTATGACTGACACCCTTTTATCCCCGTCTTAGAATAGGTATCTTCTTCCATAATAGAAGACTCTTAATGCATTGTACTTTATTTGAACTAATCTTTCTTTTTTCCTATCAATTCTGTAAAAGATTGATTATTTGAAACTAATATGCATAAAATGTATGACTCTGAATGGACAATTTACTAAATTTTGAATTAATAAAACCCTTAAAAACGTCAATGAGTGTTGTTATTGACCAAACTTAAATAGACTGTGATTAATAAGTATGTGGTGATTTGCCCCCGATTCTAAGATTCAGCATCCAAGGACCATTGGCCTGTTGGATGAAATACAGCACGGATAAACCGTGTTTTATTTAAAATGATTCCCTCTACAGCACAAGAATATGAGGGCGAGCAGTAAAAGCAAGGAAACAGGAGTGAGATAAGCTAGTAAATGTGATCACTGAACACCAGCACTCTGGCTCGTGACTTCTTTTGGGTACTGAGGACATCAAGATTTAGGGCCTGCATTTACATTTCTTAAGGTGAATTCTCAATGACTAACAGGACGGGTGTTCTGTCCGACTTATTACAAGTGTATCAGGATGGATTAAAACAAGATACCCGTCTGCAAAACTCTATAGCAGGCCTTTATAGTTGCTTTCCTGAAGACAATAAGAGATATATTTAGTAACTAGCTACAACAATCCGACATTGAAATGTAACATAGAATGGATTTGCCTTAGTGATATCCGTCTAGTTCCAATTGTCTTCACGGATTAACACCCACATGCAACAAGGTATTTAGGAGTCGCAAACGGTGTGAATCGGTAAATTCGGCCGTTTGCGATTCCTAAATATCTTTTTTGGATGCATCAAACCTTTTTTGGAAAATCGCTATTTTTAGCGAATTCCAAAAATGCGATTGCTTTTAAGGAATCGCAAATTTGCGATTCCTTAAAAGCAATGCATGATTGCATTTTAAATTGCGAATTCGCAATTAGGGGGTGCAAATTACCACGAGGTTGAACCTCATGGTAATTTGCGAAAAAGTTTAAAAATGCTCAAAATTGCATTTTAAACACTGTAATGTTACAGACACACATGTCCTTAGGACATGTGTGTGTGAAACATGCACTTAAAAAAAATGCATTTCAGGGGTGCAGGGGGGGGGTCATTTGGACACCCCCCTGCACCCATGTAATGCATTAACATTTTGCGAATCGCAAATAGAAATTCGCAAAATGTCAATGCCTTCCCATTGATTCCTATGGGCCTTTTGGCCCATAGGAATCAATGGGAATTGCGAAATCGCAATTTAGAATTTGCATAATCCTTGCCATTCGGTAAAAATTCGATTTTCACCGAATCGCAAAAATTATGCGAATAAATTAATGCATCCCATTTTGCGATTCCTTATTTGCGATTCCCTATTTTTCGCAAATAAGGAATCGCAAAATGTCCCGATGATGCATGTGGCCGTAAGATCTTGTTATTCCTGAACCTTAATATACCAGATGAGTAGCTTCATTCCTTCAATGTTCTCTTAGCATAAATATATATTACAAAGGGTGTCAACAGCAAAGTAAAGTAATACTGGTATTTCATGTTAAAATATCATTCTAAACTGGATTTGCAAAGATAGGGGCATATTTACAAGCGCCTATTGCCACCACAACGTCACTTTCAGGGCCTCGGTTGATTTACAAGGCAGCATTAACCAACTTAACTTGGCCTAACTTTGCCTTCTAAATAAGTCCCCCTTTCACGCTGTACTTAGCATTAAGGGGAGTGCAATGGGTGTTCGGGTAGGCGTTCCACCGCAACACCCATTAATTTGCATGCTGCCTCCTATTTACAAGGTCAGTGTTAATAGGATATAGCACCAACATTAAGACCAGGGAAAACATGATCTTAAGCAGGTGAAACAAGGAGAAATGCTTTATTTCCTCTCGTGTTTGCTGTTTCCATATGTGCTGCCTTGTGCAGCACACATAGAAACAGCAAATTGCCTATAATTGTTTATGTGCAGCAATGTTCCCCTTACTGCACATAACCAATCATTTAAAAAAAATGCTGTTTTGCAACTTCTATGTGTGCTGCATTAAACAGCACACATAGAAGTTATAAAACAGCATTTACAGTTTGATTATGTGCAGGAAGGATGACCTACCTGTGCATAAACAATCTTCCCTCAAACACAGGGACCCTTGCACTATGGTGCAAGGGTGCCTGCTTTAGCACTAAGCAGCTAAATTTAGCACCAGCGCAGGAGGAAATGCAGGGCTGCGCCACATACTAGTAAATATGGTGTAGCCCTGCATTTCTAAAGTGAGGAAGAGTGTCAATAGCCTTCTTGGCTTAATGACATGCTTTGACACTTTATTGTAAATATGCCCCCTAATTTCTCCACAATTTTGAATAATTATGCAAAAGCAGATTGCACACATTTTGAACACTCATACCTCAAATTCAGGCATAACATATAATCACGTTCAAGAAGCGATGTAGAACAAACCCAGACCTACAGCCTCACTGGAGATAGGATTACCACCATCTTGTATTCCCCCATTGTCCTTGCACAACATGTAGGCCTGCTAAGACTATATGTCTGGCCGAGATTGTGAGGTGCAGAAGTGGAAGCCGATGAAAAGGAAAAGTTTGGAGACTCACCGGTTTTTGTGTTGCACAGCCACCTGCACCTCACCAACAGCAATAGTAAAAGTAGCATTAGTAGGGGATGGATCTACAAGTTCCTCGCCGTCTCTTTCTTCCTGGTCTCTGGAGCCTTATATTGCCATTGAAATGAAGAGTCATATTTCAGTCGACTGACAAGTGCCAATCATGGTGAAACTGGTCTTGGGTTGCTTCTTTTCTAGTTGAGACCAGGCAGAGTAAATGCAATTAAAATGGTGTACTTTCCTAAAATATTATACTTATTCAGGGCAATTTGCCTAGAGTTCTCTAATCAGTGGTTTACAACAATGGAACGTACCTTTTCTAGATTTATATGGTCATACGCTCAACCCCGTCGAGCATATAAATATCTTACCCTTCCTAAGGACAGAGGTGGGTTAGCACTTCCCAATTTAAGGAGATATTACTGGTCATGTGTATTACTTTACAGTAAGGAATTATTGCAAGGGGGGAACAACACAGAGCTACATACCGCTTCAATCTTTCAGCTATTGGTGGGGAATTCCTGCTATGGCTACTTTTGGAGACACATACATGACAATTACCACAAAAAGGTCAAATTCAAGACTCTCTATAGCTGTTTTAAGGTATGGAAGGCGGTAAAAAAAGTACTAGGCTTAGGACGATTCTCATATTACACTCCGGTACTAAACAACCCAACTCTTCCTCCAATAATCTTTAAAGATAATTGCATTAATAAATGGTATAATTTAGGAATTACACAACTTGGGGATTTTTATACCAATCAGGGGATTAAATCGTTTGAAGTTCTGAAGGGAGAATTTGGTTTAGACTGGCGGGATTTTTTTAAATATCTCCAAATTAGGGACTTCCTAACTCACAAATCTGGAGCAAGGACACTCTGGGAACAATCTACTGTAGTGGAGACAATTATACATTCAAGGAAACAGTCAATAGGTGGAGTGTATGTGTCATTGCTGGACAGGTTCCTGGATGATCTAGATAAAACGGCAATGAGGTGGCAAGGCAAACTCGAGATTTCTAAAGAAGGATTTTTGTACTCCTATCAGCTAGCTCAAACTATTCTTATTTCGACTAGACTCCAGGCACAATTTTATAAAACCTGTTTTTTTCTTTACTATACACCCGATAAAATTGCAAAATGGGGAACCAGTAATGGGACTTGCTGCCCGAGATGCAATCTATTTAAGGCAGATTCCATCCATATCTTTGCCTCTTGCCCGGTGTTAATACCTTTAATACAAAGTATAGAGAGGTTTCTAACTTCAGTTCTTCACAGAAAGGTTGCCTTGTCACCAGAGGTAATGGTACTTGGGGTGGAGGATCCAGATAATTTTGAGAGCGACCACGATTTTATATTTGTTGCTATGGCTGTTTGGCGGCTATGCCTAGCCTCGGCTTGGCTAGACCCGCTACCACCTACTTTCCAACAGTGGCTAGCTAGGCTCTTAGCTGTGCATAATATCGAGACAGCTATTTATAAGCGTAAAGGCAGACGGCGACGTGAAAGGGGTATGAAAATCTGGACTCCTCTCACACACTGGCGAGCTCTACAAAACTGATTTAATATCGATACTGTAATGTATTCATGCTACTGTTTTAATTGGTTTTTTCGTGATGCTGGGAATATATTTTATTTTGTAAATTCTCTATAATGTATATTTATTTATGTCAAACACAACGAAAAGTTCATGATGTTAATGAACAGAAAGTCTGCCTGTCCGGGGGGGGGATAAATATGTAAAAATCAATAAAAACATTTAAAAAAAAAAAAAAAAAAAGAGACCAGGCATGGCAGTTTGGGCTAGACATTTGTAATGGTAGCAGTATCAAGACTGATCTGCATATGGAGGGTTCTAATCTGAGGTGACAGTGTGAAAAGAGTCAATGGGCTGGAATGCTACCCCGAGCGATTGCCAGTTAGTAGACTGTTTGCAAGCATTCCTCTCAGCAGTTTTTCAGTGACTGATGTAAAACGCTCTAAGTGACAAATGCAAAAAGAACAATTAATGGACAGAATGCAGAACATTGTTATACATTCACCCCAGTTCAGATATCTGCGCCTAAATAGGCACAGGGTCAAGACTGATTTGTATGTGGCTGGGTCTGAACTGGGGTGGCGAAGTTAGCTAAAGAACGATGATGTATTCAACCCAGATCTGTGACTGGGGGTGAGTGTCTGAAAAGTTTCAGCGCTCGGTCCATCATCTCCTTGTGTTTGCTTTGTTCGCCCTAAGTTGGCAGGATTTGCCCTGACGTGGGTCCCTTGCTCACTTTGCCACTGGATTCCAGCTAGCCTGGCTAATGAGGGGTGTTACCCCGAAACTGGTCCCAGGATGCTTGTTTCAAGTCCAAAGAAGACCTGGCTTGGCAGTTCGGTCTGGACTGTTCCCATGAGGCACAGGGTCAAGACTGATTTGCATATGGCTGGGTCTGAACTGGGGTGGCGAAGTGAGCTAAAGAATAATGATGGATTCAACCAAGATCTGTGACTAGGGCTGAGAGTCTGAAATGTTTCAGTGCTCTGTCCATCATCTCCTTGTCACATTCCAAGTGGCCAAGGGTATGCTCAAATGAGGGTCCTCAGCTCACTGTGCCACATGAACCAAGCTACACCCTATTGACAAGACCCCATCAGGGTGAGACAGGTCTTGGGTTTCTTGTGTTATGGTTCATGGAGAACATGGCCTGTCAGTTTGGTATGGACTGTTCCTGTTGGAGATGGATCAAGACTGATTTGCATATGGCTGGATATATTTTGTGGTGGGATGGTTGGCTAAAGAATTATGGGTTGGAACGCTTCCTCGAACGGTTGCAAGTGGTTAGACTATTGATAAGCATTCTTCTCATCACTTTTTATGGGTGTTTGATGGCAGATATAGGTTGAAACGAAAACCAAATTAATTAATTTACCACAGTCATGGGGTTGAGTAGGGTTGTCTGGGTTGGTGGCTGCAGTGGGCACTGGCATTAAAATTGATATTACTGAAGGCCATGTACAGGCTAACTGGCCCACATGTAAAGGGTGGGGGGCAGCGGAAATAGGTCATAGTCGAGGGAATTTATGCAAGATGTATACTAAGTGGGGGAGATTTAGTAAGCTTTTGCACCGTGTTTGCATCACGAAAGTGACGCAAAATCTTTTTTTGTAATTTACTTTCCAGCGCTAAACCTGTTTAGCGCTCGAAATAACGTAAAAGTAATGCAAAACAGTGCATTGCGCTGCTTCGCTTTACTTAGCTCCATGGGGGTGTACCATGGGTGGAGCATGGGCATTCCCATGCACCCCAGAGGTTTCTCAAGCTAAACCCAATTTACTAAAAACAGTAGATTGTGTTTAGCATGAGAAATCTGCGCCTTTTTAAACTAGGTAGAAGGAAGGAGAAATGCTACAATTTCGCATTCCTTTTCTGACTTTGCATGCGTGCTGCACTGTGTATCACACATACAAAGTGGGAAACTCTTTCCCTTGTGTCTAGAATAGTATTTTGTACAGGAAGGGTACCCTTCCTGTACAAAATGTATGCTAGTCTCACACACACACCATGGCGCTATGGCGCTAATGTGTGTGCATGGCGCACTGCAGCTGTAATCAGCACCGGCGCAAGGGAAAAGGGAGGAGAGAGCCATATCTTTGAAGATAAGGTGCTCTCCTGCTCCCTCCCTGTCACGCAACACAGCCCAGCCTCGCAGGAGGCTGCCTTGTGTTGCGGGGAGATTTGTTAAATCCCCCCCAGGTCTAGTAGTGGATATGTAAGGTACTTATTGGAATACCAAGACATGGGAATCCAGATCTCTTTATATTGTTTAGATGGCTAAGATTCAATGTATGTGTTGGAATGCATCAGGGATTAATGTACAGTCCAAGCGGCAATTGAGAGGAGGTTGGATATTACAAACCCCATTTGGTGGCTCTGATGGAGACTCACTTGGTATACAAAGATAGGGCCCTACTTAAGTAGCTAGGTTAGAATATAGAAATTCAGGGAGTGGTGGTTCTGTCTTACAAAATATTTCTGGGCCAGGTATTAAAGACTGCGGCTTACTCTAGAGGGAGATGGGTTTTGGTACACTTGCGTTTACACTCATTTAAATTTGTACTTTGTGTTGTTTACAGACCAAATACTGATGACCTCAAAATATTTGATACATTTTCCCGTGAATTACTGAGCTGGGCAGGAGAATTGATTCTAATAGGGGATTTTACCTATGTAACGAACTACTGTATTGACTCCACCAATCATAGGGTTACTGTTCGCAAACCCAGAACTAGGAATTCACTCAATGATTTAATTAAGTTATATGGCATTTGTGATGCTTGACGGACTTTATACCCGACAGACCCTGGCTATACATATTACTCCTATCCTCATAGGCATTATTCAATGATAAACATGGTCTTTATTAAGCGTATGTGGTTAGAAAAAATGGAAATGCCTGTATGCCCAAGGGTAGTCTCAGATCATAATCTGATCCATTTCCACTTTCTGCTTGATTTAAATTGTGACGGACCCAATATTCCTAGGTTTACTTTCACTCGCCACCTATTGAACAATAGTGAATACATTAATTCTATTTCAGGATTACTGAGGGAATTATTTTTCTAGTAATAGAGGGTCAGCTTCGCCCTCAGCAATATAGGGCACCATGAAAGCATATGTTCATGGTATAACGCTACAATATGTGGTCAAGGAAACTAGAACTTCCATCAAATAAGTTGATTCTCCATATCAAATGGTTCGCCAGCTTGAACTGCTCTTAAAATTTCTCAGGGGTGCAACAGATGAACGCCAGGTATTTGCCCAACTCTTAGAGATGCGGTCCCGTGCTGGACGCAGATTAAGAGAGCAGACACCTTTGTGATTTGTAAAACACAGGAGGTTTCCGTACAAATCCTGAGAAAGGGTTGGACGATTATTTGCATATCAAATTACAGAAATACAAATCAAGGGTAGAATTCAGGCCATTAAGTGAGTAGATGGCAGGCTTTATACAAACACAACACTCATCCTGCAACAAATTTCTCTGTTTTCTAGAAAGCTATACAGCCAGTCACAAGAGTTCAATCAGTATAAATGTGTAGAATATATTCAACAGTGCCTTCTACCATGTCTCACGGAGGAACAAACAGAGAACCTTCGGACAGATATTTCAAGGCTGGATATTGAGGCTGCATTAATGGCCCTACCCTCTGGTAGGGTGGCAGGAGAAGACTCGGTGTCTATGGAGTGTTATAAGACATTCAGAGAGATATTGAGCATGGAATTTGCCTTTGTCATTCAATTTATTCAGGCAGGAGGGCTAGTCCCAGAAAGCTGTAACATAACTAATATTGTGGTCTTAAAAACAAATGCTAAACCGGATGATGATTTGGGAACATATAAGCCCATCTCATTGATTAATATTGATGATGAATAGTTTGCTAAACCTTTGGCCTGCCTCCAAACTCCTGTAATTTCAACTTTAGTATCCCTACAGTGACACAGATTTGTCCTAGGTAGAGATACCATGCTCATATAAATTCAGCAATTTATGCATTTGACACTGCTGAGAAATGCAATATGAATATGAGCATGATATTACTCAATGCCGAGAAGGCATTCAAAGGTGTCGCGTGGGATTGATTATGGGTCACGCGGTCTGCTTTTAGTATAATGGAAGATTTTATTACATTTATTCATGTACTTTATAAGATCCCACGTGCTTGTGTGGCACCTGCTGGGAGCTACTCTGGATTCTTTCCGATCTATTGAGGGAAAAGACAGGGGTGTCAACTCTCCCCCCTTCTTTTTGCTCTTTATATGGAGCCGTATCTACAGTCCCTCCTTAAGAATATAGCTATTCAACCTTGGGCTCCCAAGGGCTGACAACTGAAATTAAATGCATATGCCAATGATGTGGCAATTTTCTCTTCTAACCCAGCAGCAGGACTCACTCAGATTGCTCTTGAAGCACACATTCTTGTCCAATTTTCTGGTTATATGTTGAATGTATCTAAAACTCAAGTTCTTCTGAAACTTACTCCTGATAGTACAATTCTAGGGACCTCTATCTCAGTGGTTTATTTAGGTGTCAGGCTTTGCTCTATGGTTTGTAATATTGTTAAATTAAATTATGAAACTTTGTTATTTACAACCGTTGCTACATTTAAATCATGGAATAAGTTACCACTCACTATTATCGGTTGAGTAAATATTATCAAAATTAATATTCTCCCTAAATATCTATATTTGTTTAGGGCAATTCCACTGAGGGTCCTAGATTCTTTTTTCAGAAGACTGGAAGGTGCGATTTGTAGTTTTATATGGAGGTATAGGCGGGCTAGCCAATTTTTAAAATCTCCCTATAAGAGAGGAGGGCTCTCATTTCCATATTTTAAGCGGTACTTTTGGGACAATTGCACAGTTTATTGACTTATAGGGAGTTAGATTCAACATCATTCTTCTACCAGCTTGCTCTTGGAGCAGTAGTCATACTTTTTCTTTATTAATTGAATGATCCCAACTACTATAAAAGGGTGCGTTTCAAGATACTTTGAGATATTATTTTTATCTGGAAGGGGATTTCCAAGAAATATTCTGTTGGCTTTATTAACAAAGACACTCCCATTTGGGACAATCCTGCTTTTCCCCTTATTTCTTGAGATGCAATCTGTAGAGTCTGGGCAGATTGCGGAATTATAACAATGGACAATTATTTGATCCGAATGGGTTGAGATCCTTTTCCGACCTATAAAATGCCTTTGGATTACCCCGTAATTCTTTCTTTTAATATCTTCAACTGAGGGATTACATGTGGATGTATTACAAAGAATGCTGGGCTGTTCCTCAAACTAATGAATGTATGCGTCACACTAATGTTTGGGTACTGTAAGGTCTCAATGAGTCCTACAGTTGTGCATCCATTTTGTTGGATCCTTAAACGACATTGGCAGATTCTAAACACATGAGTCCTTGAACTTGAACCACGGATGGACCTTCTTGCCCTTCAACACTCAGGCCCCTTGGATTCTCGTGCAGTTAGTGCCGCCCACAACTGTGGTATCTTCATCTCCCCGGGCTACTCGCCTGGTACATGCGATTTTGTTGTTCCGACACAACACTCTTTTTCTCCTACCATCTTACCTGGCGTAGGGTCTCCTGGGCCTCTATCTCTAGCGGTTGTATATCTTAACACTCGTTCGCTGGTGAAACACCAGCTTGAGATATTTCAGCTGTTGGACGATGATAAAGTAGATATCCTCCTACTCTCTGAAACCTGGCTAACGGAAGATTCTGCCCCGGATATCCTTGCTGCTATCCCTACTGGTTATTATATCTTACAGTCCAATAGGCCCGGTGGGAGAGCCGGAGGAGGGGTTGAAGCTATTATTCGTTCCCAGCTTAAGTTTACTACCCTGGAAACTTCCACCATTGCCAAAACTGCCTCACTCTTAAATTCTCCTCTCCTAGGTTTTCTTTTATTTGTGTCCTTGTTTATAGACCCCCTGACAGCATGCCTCTTTTTTCTCAACAGTTTGGCAAACTGGTCTCTAGGCTAGTCATCAACTCCGCCAAAATTCTCATTATTGGCGATTTTAACTATTGGCCAACTGACCCCCGGGAGAGTAATATCTCCGAGGATTTCACCGATCTCCTACTCGGTATGAATTGCAGTCAACATATCACTGTAGCTACTCATAGCAAAGGTCACATTCTTGACCAAGTGTGGACTACCAACCTGTTTATCTCCCCTCCATCAGTGTTTCCTTGCTCTTGGTCGATCATTCCTTTATTTCATTTTCTATTAACTTCACTTTGCCTGCCCTCCCCATCCCCATTACCAATTTTTCTGCCCGCAATTGGAAACGTTTTAATCCTGCAGAATTCCACGCCATCTTGGCTTCTACTGCCCCTAGGGACCAGGCCTCGTTGTTCGACCAGGCTTGCCTTCTCGAGCAATGGCTGGTATCTGCCAGTGACAAAGTAGCCCCGTTAAAAACTATAAAAACTAAACGTCCCCATGACGCTCAGCGCTGGTTTACAGATCAACTAAAATTGGATAAACTGTCCCTTCGCCAAGCGGAGCGCCGTTGGAGGCGCAATTATGACCCCATATCCAAAATTGAGTATATGGATTTACTGAAACAGTACAAAAAATCTATTTTATCGGCCAAAACTTCTTTTTTTTCCCAGAAAAGTTTGGACTCTGACTTTAAGGCTAAGGACATTTTTTCTATTGTTGAGGAGCTCACTTTGCCGGATCGTGTTACTGCCCAACCCCTACCCACCCAAGCTCTTTGCGATTCCCTGAATTCGTATTTCATTGAAAAAATTGTCACCATTAAAAATACCATCCCCTCCCCTTTCTCCTCCATTCCCCCTCCTTTGCCCCCTATGAACCCCTGTCGATTTGATGTTTTCCCTCCCATCTCCCTGGCCGAGTTCACTTCTTTGTTACATTTAGTGAGCTCCGGTTCCCCTAACGATTGTTGTCCCCCGCAAATTCTCAAAGACACTTTCTTGGCCTATCCTGACCCCCTTTTGTCACTGCTCAACAAATCGCTTGCCACTGGCATCGTCCCAGCTTCTTTCAAACAGGCGGTCGTATTGCCCATACTAAAAAAGCCGGGCGCCGACCCTTCGGTCATGAGTAACTTTCGACCGATTTCCCTTCTTCCCTATTTGGGGAAAATCTTAGAGACCTACGTCACTCGCTGCCTCAGTGCATTCATCGAGAGCTCTGCCTTCTTGGATAATCAGCAAGCTGGCTTTCGGCCAGCGCACTCCACCGAAGCTGTTATTGTGGCGGTGATGGATGTCCTGAGGCAAGGCGCCGACAAGAATATCGCCCAAGCCCTTGTACTGTTGGACCTGTCGGCGGCGTTTGACACGGTCGATCATGCCATCTTGATCAACCGTGTCAAGAACGCTGGTATCCAAGGCATGGCCCTCTCTTGGATCACATCTTTCTTGCACCAGCGCTCCCAAGCAGTCCACCTGTCCACTTATTCTGCTTCTTATTCCCCTTTATCTTGTGGAGTCCCTCCGGGCTCTGCCCTGTCGCCACTTTTGTTTAACCTTTACATGCAACCCCTCATGGCATCCCTTCGTCACACCCCTGTTACTATTTTTAATTATGCGGATGATTTACAACTGATTTTTCCTCTTAATCCCTCCCCTTCTTCCTCTACCAATTTCCAATCCACTATGCTTGTGATCTCTGAGTGGATGAACTATAGTCAGCTTAAGCTTAATTCTAACAAGACTGAGTTGGTGTTGACGGTTGGGCCAGCTAACCCCTGGAATTCCAGCTTCTGGCCGCCATCTTTTGGGCCTTCGCCCTGCCCCGTCAACACGGTAAAGAGTCTAGGCGGTATTATATCTAGCGACCTGTCCATGAGGCCTCAAATTAATGCAGTAACATCTTCCTGTTTTTTCCATCTACGCAGGATCTGCAAAATTCGTAGATTCCTCAACACTGCGGCACTCATTCTTGTCATCATGGCTCTTGTCACCTCGCGTAGTGACTACGCCAACTCCCTCTATGTTGGAATTCCTGCTTACCATCTCCATCGGTTGCAGCTGGTGCAAAACCAGGTGGCTAGACTGGTCTTCCATCAGCCCAAATACCAACATGTCTTGCCCTTGATGAGAAGATTGCACTGGCTCCCCGTGGCCTGTAGCTGCTTGTTCAAACTTGGCTGTACTGTTTTTAAGGCCCTTACAGACCAAGCCCCGGCCTTTACTACATCCAGCCTTCAGCGGTACACCCCCTCTAGAGACCTCCGGTCTGCTTCTCACAACCTGTTGTCGATCCCAAGGTTTAAACGCAAAAAGCATGGAGGGTTGTGTTTTTCTTTCCTGGCTCCCACTATGTGGAACTCCCTTCCTATTTCCCTTACGATCTGCCCTCGTTATGGTTGCTTTCGTAAACTACTCAAGACTCACCTTTTTCAGCTAGCCTACTGAGTTATCCTGCTGTCCTGTTCCCCCGCAATTGTTTTGAGCGCCATGAAACCGTCTGGTGACCGAGCGCGGTACAAATATTTTTAACATTATTATTATTATTATTATTATTAAGACGGTTTTATATAGCGCGTAGTTACCCTGGGGCATCCCAGCGCTTATCAGGACAGGCAACGCTCATGTGGATTCAGGGTCAGCAGTAACAGAAAAGGTGAGTTTTCAGATGTTTACGAAAGCGGAGGAGACAAGTCTCAGAGCGCAAGCTTAAGGGAAGTGAGTTCCAAAGCACCGCGACATTCACAGAGAACCTTCTTCCCCCTGTGCGGGCCTTTTTAACCCTAGGGGTTTTAAGCAGATGTTTTTGATTTGAACGAAGTGCTCTGCTAGCCTTGTACGGAGTAACCAGATTCTGCAGGACGGGAGGGCCTTTACCCTGCAGGATTTTATGTGCAAGGCAGAGAGATTTAAATTTCACCCTTTCCCGCACCGGTAACCAATGCAGTGTTCTCAATGCGGGTTTAGCCGACCGTGACTTGGGGATGTTATTGAGCATTCGTGCTGCAACATTTTGAATTTGTTAAAGTTTATTCAAAGTTGCCTCGGGGGCGCCCAGGTAGATAGCATTGCTAAAATCCAGTCTTGATATGATCAGCCCCTGGATCAAAAGTCTCCGAGATGGTAGAGGAAGAAGGGGCAGCACTTTGCGCACGGATCATATAACATAACATAACCCCGGTTTGCATTCAAATGAACCAAGAAAATTAAGGACATCCTGGTCCAGACTAGACCAAAGAAAAAACCCTCTGGGGGACAGGCCACTCTATGGCAATTACCCGCAGTTAAGGGACATTACCACTGTGGCATGTGTGACGCTTGTCCCTTCACAACCACGCACAGAACAATCAGGTTGACCGACTCCTTCACCTGGGAATTGAGGGGGTCACACAAATTGCAACAGCACAAATTGCATTTACCTCCTGATTTGCCCCTGTGAATTGTACTATGTGGGGATGAAACCTCGCCCAATCAAGACACGCATTTCTGAGCACCGGAGCAACTTCCGCTGCAAGAAGATTAACACAAAAATGTGCAAACACTACATAGAACACAACCACACGGCCGACTCTTTAAGGTGGTTAGTCCTGGAAGCAAATCCCAGAACATCTAAACAGAGCCTGTTCTTCAAACAACAAAGGTGAATACATCGCTTATCCTCTGACAGTGCAGGCCTCAATGAGGAAATACCGTGGAGTGCACTCTAGAAGGACTAGATAAATGCACCCCATATTTGTCCTACTGAATAATAGGAACACAGTATGCAAACTCAGGGGGCTGTTATTGTCCTAATAAGAACATACACTTTAATAGGATGACAGAGTTACAAGAATGATCCTTCGCCTTGATCACCAACCAACAAGGTTGAAGGATACAATTTGAGAATATTCTTGGGTCACACTCTTTAAAACGCTTAACATTTTTAAAGTTGACTGAACCATGCTGAGTTCCGGTCGTATGTATGTTTGTCCCCATGAGACTTAATAGTGTTGGGAATACTGGTAAACACTCTCTGATCACTCCACTCTGTCATGGCCGCCGGCTGTCCCACAGCAATCATGTGACCTGAGAGACCTTTACTCCCCTGTCACGTGTTACCGCCAAACTTTCACCCCGTAGTCATGTGATACTGCCGACAGTTCAAATCTATGGCTGCCTGGGATCACATCACCTCCCGGACCCGGCGGCGTGGGTAGGTCGAGCAGTTGGAGACACGGGAGACTAGAAGTAAGTAGCGAGCAGGAGCAATGTCAAATACCGAGTGGGGCCCCGTAACCGGGGTTATCTGCTAGTGCTAGACTGCGCAGACATGGGACTTCTGGAGGCTACTTAAATGGTTCTTTTTAAATGCGTTCTTTACTTATTTGTTAACGCACTGCCAGACTAGACTGTGGGTGCCTCGCTTAATCAACCGGGGCCCTGAGTTAAACGCAAGTGCATAACCGGGGCACTGTTCCAATTGTAATGTGGCATACGCATTGGCTTGTTATATATTTATTGCACAGGGAGACCGGGTGGCCTTAAATTAATGTAGCATTCTATGAGATCGTATTGTAGATGCTACAAAAATCAATCGGGCATTGCCACAAGATTCAGCACGCTATACTCTGAGTGCCGACTATCTTAGACACACCCCTGCAAGCCTAAACGTCTCACTCCACGCTGCTCCACTGCGATACCCAGTACGAGGACGTTTAACACATTACCTATGACCCATTTATATTGCTATACCGAAATTGGTCACAGGCATTGTTTGAAACAACAGTTCCCATCACTGAAATATAACAATTAGTGCTTGAACTAACAAACATACAACTGTTTAGTTTAACTCCTTTAGGGTGGAGTAGGACAGCATCAAAGATTGTATTTGACTACATAGCCAGCACCTTGACTAAGAAAATCACTGTTAGATTAACACCCCTTTTATTAATAATTTCCTCCTACACCCAGCCGTATTTTGGATGTCTGAACCCGATGTACAGTCCGCCGGGTACTGTTGTTGCGTGTATACTTGACCCATTAGGTGAGTCTGGTGTTCAAACCACCTACTGTATTGCTGTTTTTGTTTTTATTGTGTTTTTCCACAGGGGCATGCTCACCACCTTGCTCACTGAGGAATAGTATCCACACTGATTTTTATTGGTTTTAAACCCACATGCTAGCTGCACCTTGTCTAGCATGACGCATGGAATGTACTAGGGGCCAGATGTAGGTAAATTAGATTTACCGATTTTTAATTACCGAATTTTACCGATTCGGCAATTAAAAATCGGTAAATCTAAAGGGTGGATATGTAGGTATTTCCAGATGTGGAAATACCGAATCTGTAACAATCGGTATTTACCGATTCTGTAAATACAGAATCGGTATTTCCCATTCATTCCTATGGGCTCTGAAGCCCATAGGAATCAATGGGAAATACCGATTCTGTATTTACAGAATCGGTAAATACCGAATTTTGCAAGGGTGCAGGGGGTGTCACTTTGACACCCTCTGGCACCCCACAAATAGGCATGTGCGCCATGTGGCACACAGACATGCCCTAAGGGCATGTCTGTCTGTCACATGGCTAGGTGTGCATGCACACATGTGCATGCACACCTGAATTCGGTATTTTATCACACAATAGGATTGTGTGGTAAAATACCGATTTTTGTAGGGCCTTTGGGACTCAGAAGAGTCCCACCTACATCTGAGATTTACCGAATCGGTAAAAATACCGATTCGGTATTTTACAGAATCGGTAAATTTACCGAATCGGTAAATTTACCGATTCTGTAAAATTGTGCCCCTACATGCCAATCCTTGAATACCGGTCGGTAACGGCCGAAAATACCGATTTTTGGCCGTTACTGACCGACCTACATCGGGCCCCTAGGTCACCTATTCTATTGTTTGTAATCATGTACCTGTTGTGATTTGCTCTTTTGTCTCCCAATTTAGGCAGATGCAGCACAACACAGGTACACTACCACATGGAGCACCTTTTCCTTGTTGTGAGATTTTTAGAATAGCACACTAGATACTCAGGTAGATCCCATAAACGTAGACAGTTTTCCTTTAAAGATACTTTCTTTACTGAGGTCCTGAAGAATCGCGAGTCATTGTACACACACGAGAAACATGTCGACCGTTTAGAGCACACACTAACCAAGACTCATATAGGAAACATAGCATTCCAACTAATACCGGCTATTCTTTATTTTTAATTAATGCAGGGGACCCCAGAATAAACTTGATCCTGGTACTCCTAGCTTTATTTTAACTCACATATACGTCTACGCTCTACTGGCCCCACACCCACACTTCACCTGATGGCAGTTCGAGAAAAGATCTCCGCTAAAGGGCCCCTCTTTGAGGTGTCGCCCGTTGGGTATTGCACCGCCGACCCAACGAGGAGCAGCCCAGATGATGAAGCATGCATGACACCTGAAAGGGTGTGTGCGGGCATTACATCCAACAAAATGGATGCCCAACTGTAGGACTCATTGAGACCTTACAGTACCCAAACATTAGTATGACGCGTACATTCATTAGTTTGAGGAACAGCCCAGCATTCTTTGTAATATTACGACTTTAGGGCACACGCTGAGGTTGGACCTACCACTCTTAAAGAGTGGAAATCGCCCAATCAAACCCCCTGCCCCTTGTTGTAAACAATTACATGTGGATGAGCATCTAGCATGCACAGGACATCAACCACTCAGAACTCTCTTCATTCTATTTCAAGCCTGATATTAAACCTACTGCAAGTACGATGTATCAAGCATTTTTGCAATTTGCTCCATTATTAGCATCAAAATGGAGCAGATTTCTTCCGTCTGAGGTAACAGATGGAGAAATTCAAATGGCCTTAGATCTGCTGGACTGCAGTGACGTACATTGTGTCTTTTATACTATACCTCAGATGTGATCTTAAAATGTGGAACAACTGCTTTGACAGATAGAACAAGATGCTCCAAGTGTAATCTCTTTTCTGCTGATGTTCTACACATGTTTGCACTTTGCCCCTGCTTACAAAAATTCTGGGAGGGGGTGATGAATTGTACATCACTAACCCTGGGCTCGCCTGTACATTTAACTGTTAAGAAGAACATGATAGGTATTAAGTATGAATTCAAGGGGGCTCTGAGAAATTAATCATAATTATGTTGGCATCTACTCAACTCTGTATTCCTAGGGCATGGATCAAAGGGAGTGCTCCAAAAGATTTACAATGGGGTTCCCTTATCCATCAGATATGAAAATTGCAGCTCGCTTTGGCTAAAGCAAGGGCTACCCTCTTTGTTGCTAAAGTTTGATAAGATCTGGAAAACATTTAGATGGGATTATTTTAATGTTGATAATAATTAATTGACTATGGAAATGGGCTTACATTTGTTTATATACCTGTAATGTAACATAATTTAATCTTGGTCAGTCATTCATTTATCTTTGAAATTCATTGTGAATTAATGTATGAATTAATTAATTATAATTGTGCCTATTTGGGCTATTTTTCTTTGAAGTCTACCCTGCATGAATTGTCATTATTTGTATTACACTATGACCGATCAAATTATTAAAAACAATTACAAAATATTCACTTCTGTTCAAGTCAACACACACACTTATCAATAGAATTGCATTGCTGTCCATTAAACAATGTTAACATTAATACTATGTTTCTACAGTCAAATTCTTACTAACTCTTACATGCCTTCGAAAGGCATACTACTTTTGAAAATGCATGCATATACCTCTGGAGCACTGCACCATCTCCATCAACAAAGACACATTGCTTTTCACTGACTCCGACAAGCAGTCTGTTAGAAATGGGGGTCTCTAGTTGGCAGAGGTAGGTACCTTTGTCCAAATAAGGACCCTTGCTTTTAGTCAGGGTAAGGGTGATACACACTTTAGATAACACCTGCTCACCCCCTGGATATCTTGGCACAAGCAGATAGTCTTATCCCAAAGGCAATGTGTAAAGTATTTGTACTCAAAACACGGAGTAATACAGGTTTAATACCACAAATGAACACCACTCCAGTTTAGAAAAATAAAATATCTTTTTCTAAACGTAACAAGAATATGACTTAAAAAAGGTTTCAAGCAACTGGGTCCATTGAAAACTATGGATGCGTGATTTCTCACAAAGTACCTGTAGATGCGATAAAATTCACAAGTCCAAACAGACGCAGAGATGGGAAGAGTAGAGAAACAAAGAGATGCATCAGTTCTGGAGACCATGGGGAGGCGATGCAACAGTTCTGCTGCACTCAGGAGAAGTTATGCGTCAAATCCGGTCCATAAGCGGAAGTGATGCATTGCCTCCAAGCCGATTCTGGTCCGCAGGTGATGCATCGGGAAAACTTGCTGTACAGGTATGATGAATGGAAATCTGGGATGTTTCGGCAATCGATTTGGCAGTGACAATGAGCGCTGCATCAGTTTCTTCAACCGTGATCCCTCAATGTGTCTGTTCTTGCAGCAGTGACAGACGCTGTGTTGTCTTCGGCAGTGACGCGGCGATGCGTGGAGATTCATCTTGCACAGCTGTGCTGTGTCCGAAAAACAGCAGCAAGAAGAACACTGTGTCGATTTCTTAAGTTCTTGTGGTTTCTTTAAGCTCCCAGCAGCAAGCGCAATCTCCAGAGGCCCAGAACTGAAACAGGCACCTCCAGGCAAGTCAGAACTCTAAGACGCAGAGTTCAGGGGAACTGGGGGTGAAGTCTTTGTTTCCCTGAGACTTCAGAAAAGGAAGCCAGCACACACAGGCAGGGGACACATCACTCAGCAAAGTCCTTGTACTTCCCTTGGCAGAAACAGCTACTGCAGGCCAGGGGCGTGGCTACAGTGCAAGGCGGGATGGCTGCCTCTTGAGGGAGCTCTGTATGCCAGGCTAACATATTCGGCAAATACCACCGATTCAGGTCACCGACGCTGTTCAAAACTTCATGAAGCGACCGGATGCTTTCCCTGACACACTCGGAGCAGATTTGGGTCTCAGCGACCGGCGGAAACTCCTCAAAACTGGTGTCAACGTTGCAGACAAGCCTACAAGAAAATGGTGGTCGACCACGATTGTGAACAGAGAAAGGAGTGCTGATATGCAGCGCAGGCGCAGTGTGTGACTTCGGTGTGCTGGGCTCTGGATTCCCTGTTTTGCGGACACCGTTGGAGCTTCTGACTGCTTTCATCACCGTACCCCGTCAGCGGAACCGAGGACATCGGGAGCCGTGTGGACGAACTGGAGAGGAGTGTCCCGGAGACCCGACCTTGTAGCTGCGGTGCTGATGGAGCCTCAGGGAAGACGGGCAGAGGGAGCAATACAGGTCAGTGTGCTGTCCACCCGGGAGCCCTGTGAAAGTGCAGTGAGTGGGACGGGGGCTTCTCGCTGTGTCGGGCGCGGGCTGGATTGCACGACTTGGCCTGGATGCCCTTGTGTATTTACAAGGATGGGGTCCGGGTGTGCCGGAGTGAGCTGGCCAGGCCGGGTGTTGTTTGGAGGTCGAGCCTGCTGCTTATCTAGCAGAGCAATTGATCTAGCTGACCGCCTGGGGTTGGGGCGGTACTGGTGGACTACTCTGATGCGCGGTCTGGCCTGTTTCGGCGGTCCAGGTGCCTAGGGTCCTGCTGGTGCCTCTGGCCCGCGGGGGTAGGCTGGTATCGAGCTCCATGTGTGGGTTGTGGTGCCAGTGCACTCCGAGGGGCTGTTTGTGTGGCTCAGCCTGCGCCATCCGGCAGAGAATTCCACCTGGGGAGTCAAGAAGCAGGCTCAAACGGTGTTCAATTTTGACCGCAGGAGAGTGAGACGACCAATCCAGTTGAATCTAGGCGGGGCCCAGCTGTGCACAGGATACGGCTATCTGGAGTGGTGGTGGTAAATAAGACCGACCTGATCGCTGACTTGGTGGATACTGCTTGTGCGACAGTTGTGGGTCCTGCTGATACATCAGCTTTCTGCGACCTACTTGAGAGCCTACAGGCGGTACCTGGGGTAATTGATGAACCACTGTCAGGTGCCTGACTCTTAATGTGCTGATGTGTGGTTTGCTCGCTGACAGTGGGATCTTCACATTTACAGTCTAGGCGTGAAGGAGGGCACGGAGTTACTGGAGTCCTGTGCATTGCTGACACAATCCTTCAATATTGGAAAACCTGACCCCAAGCAGCCGAAACTCCCATTTGAAAGCAAACACAATATGCGTGCAACCGAAACCATAGGGGACCAGCCTGCGACGCAGAGTGCATCAGATGCTGTGGAAAACCCGGAGGATGACACCCGGACTATCCTGCTTGAACTTCGCTCAGGCCTGAAATCCATAGACAGTAAGATAGATGCACTCATGTCCAGCCTAGACGTCATAAAAAAGAAGATTGATACTCATGAACACAGGCTTGATGTCCTGGAGAGCAGGTTATCGGATACGCAGGACCCGCAAGCGGAATCTCAAACACAGATACTGCAAATGGAAAAAGTTCTGGAGGTCATAAAAGCTAAAAATGAGGATATGGAAGCGCGTTCCAGGTGGAACAACCTTCATATAATTGGACTGCCAGAATCTACTGCCATATCACAAATGAGCAGTTCATAGACAGTCTGCTGCACGAACTTTTTGGCCCTGTTTTGTCGACTGTAATGATTGTGGAGAGACCGCATAGATCTCTAGGCCCTCGACCTAAACCGGGCGCACCGCCGCATCCGATAATTCACGCCTGCTAAATTATGCGGACAGAGATGCTATTTTGAGGAAGGCCAGAGCAGAGCTAAGAGCCCCATAAATCATAAGGGTAATAATCCTACCTTTTTCCTGGACTACACCCCTGCGGTGCAGGCGGCTCGTAGAGAATTTGTGCCTGTAAAAAAGATTCTTCAGTCTTCTTCTGTCCCATATGCACATTTTTTCACAGATGCAAAGTCAGCCTTGAAATTCACAAAACATGTCTGCAAACCTAAACCTCGTCTGGGCTGGCCGGGGAGTCCGTCGACCCTACCAAATCCTGAGGACTCGGATTAGTAATAGTAGTTCTGTAGTTCTGTATTCTTGTGGACACATGTGGGTTTGTAATGTAGCAATATGTCACAGTTGGTTTGGACTCGATCTGAAGGCTGAAGCAGGAGAAATGTTTTTCTCTTTACTTTTTCCGCATGTTGTTATACGTATTTTGATTGCTAGGCATTCCGGATGTTGATTTCATTTACGGTTGATGGCGCATAGGTGTGCCACACAGTTATAGCCTGGCAACCTCACCACATGGTGGGTGTTGGCTGCAGTTCCCTTCCCCCGAGCGGGAGTTCCCCTATTAACAGTTTTATGGAAGATTGGGTAAATGGGTGGGAGGAAGGAGGGAGGACTGGTAGATGTGTTGCTTTTTATTTTTTTGTTTTATGTAAACCTGTTTTCTGAACTGAGAGACAGTGAATATTGCGAATTAGACATATATGGCATCACTGCTGCGCCCCTGCTCTGGCTTCTGCTATTCGCAGGCACAGGGATTTAGAGAGATAGACATGGGGGCATAAAGACATGGGCAGACTGTCACTACAATTTAATGCAGACACAGTCTGGAAAGGTACAGGGATCTCACACCAAAGGGTAGGGATGCGTTAATGGGGCTTAAAGGTATGGATGAGTTGGCACTGACAATTACAAACACAATGCAGAAAGATAGAAACAAACTTAGAGACGCTGAAAGAGACCGAAAACGGGATAAAAGGCTCAATAAATGAATGTGGCCTTGAGGGGTGGTGAGAAGTGAGGACATGATGCCAAAATCAACTGCATGACTATGGATTGGCCAGACCCAGTTACACGAGCCGTTTTTTAATCATCACGAGGCAGCACTTCTTCCTAGGCTAATGTTTACCCAAAGTCACCAGTCAAGTATGCTACAAAAAGTCAGAGAATAAATAGCAAGTCTTAAAGCAGTCAGATGTATCGCTTACCTGGCTGGAAAGCGGATCCAGTCATGGCTGCCCCTCTCTTACTAACACTCCCTCTTCCGTGTCTCGACCTCTCTCCTCGGGCTCGTCTCTGTGTCCATGAGGCCTCAGCAGCCGAAGCTGACATGCTTCCCACATCTTTAGGCCTTAGCATAACACAGTATGTAATGTCAACAATGCGCGCACGGCCGGCCGGCTGTGAGGTAATTGGACCTGCACAACATTCATTTACTCCATCTGCCCGGGCCTAAAAACTGGTTGTAAAGTGTTTCTTCGGTTCAGGCGCGCACTGTACAAAAGTGCAAGAATGGACACACAGAATATCAAAGCTATTAAATGTTCTCAAAACACGGACACTGTAAACTGCTGCGTATTCCGAACGCATATAATGCCGGGAAAACGGAAACAGATAAAAAGATTTTTTAGCGCTGCAGCAGCCCATGGTGTAATTCAAAACTCGGGTGGATGGCTGCAACTTCGAGTCTTTACCTGCAGACCCTGTCCTGGGCGGCCTCTGCAACCGCCGGTCACAGCAGATCAGGTTTTCAGGCTGAAACTTCTTTATTGGAAACTGTACATCTTGAAGGAGGCAGCCTGTACCTGGTCTTTGTGGATCTTAAGAGTGCTTTTGACCTGGTCCCTAGAGATGCATTGTGGGGGGTACTGAGCAAACTGGGGCTACCACATTATCTTCTAGACATATTGAAAAGACTCCATACCGGCAATTACGCCCGAATTCGCTTTGGGAAAAAAGGGAACTGTCTCAGCCTATTCCCATTGAGAGATGGGTAAGACAGGAATGCATACTTGCGCCCACCCTGTTCTGCATAAACATCAATGGTCTGGTGGGTGCCTTGAATAAACTCAAGGACATAGATGCTCCCAAACTAGCGTATAACCAGATACCAGATTTTATGTTTGCTGATGACACCCTACTCTTATCTAAATCTCCCCTGGGAATTCAGAGGTTACTGGATGGGTTTTGTGAGTTCTGCCGGGCCAGGGGATTGGAAATCAATCTTGATAAAACCAAATTTATGGTCTTCAACCCCTTGTGCCATCCCACGTATGAATGGTATTGCTCTTGAGAGGGTAACCACTTTCGATTATTTGGGAGTTACACTTAATAAAAATATGGCCTGGTGACCCCAAATAGCTAAGTCAAATCTTAAATTGTCCCAGACCACAGGTGGCGTGGCCAAGTTTTATAGGAAATCGTTTCACAAGCCACTAAGCCCTGCTGTGGAGCTCTATAAGACCCAGCTAAGAAGTGCAGCCTTATATGGGGCGGAATTTTGGGGGCATCTTTATCCAACCTTGATTGCCAAAACAGGGAACGACTTCATAAGGCAGCTGTTTAACTTGCCGGTGAGCACTTTCTTGGTTCCACTTCATATGGATCTCGGTGTGAGACCAGTTGCAAAGAAATCAGGATGCAGACCCTTGCTTTACTGGCACCGCCTCTGAGCTACCCCAGAACTGGTCGACTTTAGATCTGAGCTTTTAGAGGTCCTCAGGTGTCCCAGTGTAGTTAAGATGCCATGGTTTTCTTATATCAGAGAAAGTTTTCACTCCCTCTACAGATATGACCTGTGGGAAAACCCTGAAAAAGCCTGTGTGAGAACCCCACGTAAATCAATAGTTACCACCAGCTATAGGGAACGTGAACTGTATGAACTCTAAGTAGATCCTCCATTGGCTCTCCTACCTCAAAATCTTTGGATGTAAAGGCCATGTATAAGTTTGAGCCCCGACTAGATAAAATCCGTTCGGCATTAGCCAGAAAACCGTATATGCAGTTTCGGCATGGCTAACTTCCCTTGAGATCCTACACAACAATTGCTCTTGTGGGTCCTTATTAGGGGGGCCTGCCTGTGGTGAGGGTGAGGAGTCAGAATTACATGTACTTTTAATCTGCAAGGGCTACCATACAATTAGGCATAGAGGGTTGATCCGGTTATGCAGAAACCTTTGCACGACACACTGCAAAGAAGCTTTTAGACTCCTAAAATACAGCCCTGATATGCATATAACCTATGCTGTATCGCGTTTTTAAAATTCGATGTGGTGGGCAAGGCTGAATTTTCTTAAAGTGTAATTACGACCCTGTTTATTGATCATATTTTATGTTTTAGCTTCAATGTTATTTTAATTACTGGTGGTTTTTATTCTTGTTTTATATTTTTAAAAGCAGTTTAATAATGTTTGTATCATATGTGGTCATTCTTTTATGGTGCACTTACACCGAAATAAAGAATCAATACATTGAAAAAATGGATGTCTCAACCACCGGGCCTGCCGGTTTATAGGAGGAATTCCGATATGTTTTTAAAACCCCCCTACCGTCTGGGCCAATTTGAGGCTTGCTTTGGCTATTTGTGGACCCCACTGAAATGTTTTGAACAGTGTGACGTCAAGTGTGACTTTTCTTCGTCTCTCTGTCGCATCCCCCTCCTTCCCCTTCACCCTACCCCCTTCCCCCTCTACGCTCTCATCTTCCCGTCGTATAACCCTTTATTGTTTTTTTGTTGAGACCTAGCTATTTGACCGATGCCCGTGGAGCTACCTGATAGCTGAAGCGGAGATGAGCTGCGAATTACCCATCGGCCGTCACCTACCCAGCCGGACCTTGGGCAGACTTTACCTTCGTCTCTCCGTCACATCTATACCCTACCCCTTTTCCCCCTTCCCCTCTTTCCCTTCCTCTCTCCATTTTCCTTTTCTTCCATGCTCCTTAAAAGTTTTTACTGGTATCTTTGGTAACTTGTAACTGATGTAAGTATGCAACTATGTGGAAACCTATGTAATGTGCTCTGATACCTTCTGGTCTAGCCAGCGGTATATAAAACTCTTTAAAAAAGTAAATAAGATAGTCAAAATCGGTCACCCTCTCTAGCAAGGTACCATTTAAAGAGGGGTTTGGGTGGAAAATATTGGCTGGGTTAAAGACCAAAAATTCCTTGCTTGTGAAAATTAATGGCCTTAAGTCTCTTTGAGACTGTCTGTGAATAGATGCACATGCTGGAATGGAGGCCTGTAAGAGCCTGGACTGCTGTGTGTCCCTGCCAATGCCCAACAGTATCATTCTCAAGGTAGAGGCTGTTGCCCGGGGACAGATTCTATTTTGAAAATGCATTACAACCACCTTTCAGGTCTTTGTAACTGAACAGTATCTTATGACTGCACTTACCGTAACAAAGCATAAACACATTGCAAACTGACTTGCCAAGAGAGAGTGGTCCCCAGCACATGCAATCTCCTTTGCCATTTGGTGTGAGTCACAAAGTTTGCTTTTGAGATTCGAAAAGAGAATTCCAACTCACAATATACTCACTGTTTTGTTTTCAAAAAAAGGCTGCAATCTTGTGAAACACAATTTTTGCAATTGTAAACTTGTTTTAAAATGCTTTGCACATCTGGAGCTATATTACGTACAGAGAAAAATTTCCTAGTTTGCTCTACAGTGCGCCTTTTAAAAGGTGCACCGGGCACAAACAAGAAAAGTGTGCCCTTTCACGCTGAGTGCGCTGCCTTAAGGGGCTGCGAATGTGCAGTTGTCCTGGAGCACCTCATTCAAGTGAAATAAGGAACAGCTATTTACAAAGTGCTCCATGTTTCACAGTGCAGGTGGCATGTCACTGTGTTGTAACACATTTTCAATGTGTCTCCTGATAGGTGCTTTGGCATTGTCCCGGGTCCATAATACGGCACAGGCGCAGAGGCAAAGAGATTTCTTCATTTGCATGGGACCATGGCCCAATGCAAATGAGGAAATGCCTTCCTGATATCTGTATTAGAGAAGGGGATGTTTTCACAAGCGGTTTTTCTAGATTTGGATAGCCTTAGATGATGGTTGGGAGGCATTTAACTCCCAGCTTACGCTTAGAGGTGCAGATCACTCAGGAGGAAATTAGGGAGCACCTGATGCATATTAAGAACGGAAAGGTGGCCAGTCCAGATGCTATTGCATTAGAGATGTACAAGCTTCTAATGGAGGAGGTAGTCCAAGATTGGGAGATACCATTTAATGCAATATACCAGGGGGAAGTGCAGATTCGAAGGAATGAAGCCAAGATTCTTTTAACATTAAAACGAGCCAAGGATCCCAGGATGGACGACTTGTATTACCCAATATCCCTGTTGAACGCAGATTATAAGGTTTTCATGAGCATTTTTTAGGGAAGAATTACGACGCTAGCTCCACAGCTAATCCATTCAGATCAGAAGGATTTTGAACGCAAGCGTCAGACACAGGAGCTTAGTCAGCAGCTGATTGGATCCATTGATTTAGCCACTGCTTGTTCGATTCCCTTGGCTGCGGTTACCAAGGAGTTTGACCGAGTATGTTTAAAATAGATGTACCTAGGCATAGCAAATTGTGTGTCTGGTTGAACCCAACTCAAATATTGCAGTGAGTGTTTATTACATGGTGCAATTCAGCCTACCTATATACTTACATTTTCATCCTGTATTTACTAAATAATATTTAACATTTTGAAATGTATCCCTTTCTCTTTACAGAACATGATAGCTGCAGCACTTCAAGGACATGAAAACCAAACAACAGTGGCTGAATTTCTTTTCAACAGATTCTCAAGTTCTTCACAATTTCAAAAGTTATTTTTTGGTAATGTTTAAAATTGTTTATGTAAGTATTCTGCTTACAAATCTGGCCATTGTATTAGTAATATATGTAGATTCTCACCTACACTCACCAATGTATTTTTTCTTGATAAACTTGCCACTGATTGGCATTTCTTTCACCTCAGTCACATCACCAACGTTGTTAGAAATCTTTCTAGAAAAGCATATCAGTATATTATTTTATGGGTGTTTGACCCAGTTATATTTTGTCCCATCATTCATAAGTGCTGAATTTTATCTACTTGCAGCCATGGCTTATGACTGCTATATTGCAATCTGCAATCTACTGAGATACAAAGTGACCATGGACCTAAAGGCCTGCGTCTTGTTGGGAGCCATTTCTTGGGCACTCTGTTTCCTTGACACTCTGCCATTTCTAGTCTTCGTGTGCAGGCTTTCATTCTTTAATTCTAACACAATAAATCATTTCTTTTTTGATCTGAGAGCTCTTAATAAACATTCATGTCATGATACACTGGTAATGGAAATTCTCATCTATGTCGAGGGAGCTTTAATTGGATTTATCCCCTTTCTTTTAACTCTCACGTTGTACATGTACATAATATCCATGATAATGGGGATTCACTCCCTCCTCTGGAAAATGGAAGCCCTTTTCCAGCTGTGCTTCCCACCTTATCTTTGTCATTATATTCTATGTGCACATACATATTGCCTACCATGTCCCATCAACAATACCAAGACCAGCTGTTTTCTGTTCTATACACAGCTTTTATTCCATTGTTGAATCTTTTGATCCACACACTAAAGAAAAAAGATTTTAGGAGGGCACTAAAACATTTTATCGTTCAAAGGTGTGCCAGTCAATAACAGTATTTTTATTAGCTGAAAGGAAAAATTTACATTGTTGAAAAAACCTGTTCCATTCACATATAGAAATGTTTGAGAACAACAAAAATTCACAAATGAAAAGATACACCAGAGTTCTAATTTTGAGGAGGGGGATAAAAGAAAATGTGCCATGGAAGCAGCAGACTTGAAATCCACATCTTAAGCAGTATATTGACTTACTTACAGCTAGGCTATTGAGTAGAAATATAGTAATTTAATACTGTTAAAGGGTGATTTGTAAATAGAACAATTCAATGTATTAATTTCTCTTAAAACAATCTTGCAAAATCCAGAGGTGACTCTAGTGTTTATCTTGTGTTTATTAACTTGGTTTCACAAGCAAGCTAATTTATAGGACTTCCTCATTTTTATCTTCAAAGAAATGGACTCAGGGCTTTTTTACCAGGTCCAGCATACATGCCCAAAAGTAGATCAACGCAAAAGGGTATGCAGTTCCTGACAGTAAAAATTTGAAAAGAACGGAAAAGAGCAGGTTGCCCAAGTGAAAGTAAGCTCACTCTATGACCAAAAAGAGGAGGGGGATTCCTCCTTTTGGAATTATGACCCTGACACACCCAGCCAGCTAGGTGTCATGCTTCATCATAGGGTCTGCTCCTCGTCAGGTCAGCGATGCAATACCCGACGGGCACCCTATCAGGGGCTCTTTGGGGGAGATCTTTTATTCCATGCCGTTTGGTGCAGTGTCTGTGAGGGGCCAAGTGAGTGTAGATGTGATGAAAGTGGGTCACTAGACCAGGTGACGGTTAAAACAGGAAGTAGAGGTCCAATCAAAACTATTTTAACGAGTGTGGCTCCTATCCTGATTAAAAACTAAGTGTGGCACATCCCTGCTATTATGGTACAGGGTCTCGCGCTCCTAAAGGTCGACATGTTTTTTGCCTACATGTCAACTAGACGGCAATTCATCAGGACCAAAGCGAATTCTATCTACACTATATTTGGTGGTCCAGTGTAATCACACTAATAGACCACACTCAGCAATCTAAGTGTGGTACCTGTCAGTCAAGGAGGTCAACCTGTAGAAGCAAAAAAGAGAAAGAAAATCACAGCATAATGATATGGATGTTCATATTAGCCCACTATGAAGTAAAGCAGCCGCTCCACAATTTTCATAAGTCACAGTGCGAAACTTAAAATGTAAGGCAGACATGCATCACGCTGTACTGGTGTGATCATGTATGAGGCGGCGATGTTGAAAACTAGAACCTACGAGTCTCAAAGTACCCACGTGTCAATGTAGCTTAGAAATGCCCTTTCCGTTCTTTTCCCATTTTTACTGTCAGGAACTTCATACCCTTTTGTGTTGAGCTTCCTCAATTTTACAACAATGCTCTCCCCAGAGTAAATTTGACATCCATGAAAAGCAGGTATGTCAGTATTTCCAAATAAGCCAATGGACCACACATACTATGACCAAAGTGGTTTGGACACGAAAGACATAAATCTTTCAATCATTTTGTCATCATTGTTCCAACACATGGTTTCTCATCAGGATATAATGCTTTGGAATCCACACTTGTGACACTGAAACTCATATATAAGTTTAAAGAGAAAACAGAAGTTTATGAGGAGATTACTGAAACACGTGTGGCAAACTGCATGTCTGAGAATAGCCTCATCTGTGGGATATATCAGTTTTATAAATGTGTGAAAGATAAGTTGTTGATAGTGTTTGACCGCAGTAAGGATTGGTGGAATTTATCCAGGGCTCTAGCATTGTGGCAGAGGGATGTGACCACATGAATAAAATGAACCTAGTCTATTGGTTACGCAAGAACGATCAAGTGCTATGAAATGAAATGAATGAAATGAAATGAAATGAAATGAAACGAAGATTTATAAAGCGCGGTGGTTACCCTGAGGCGTCCCAGCGCTACAGACAAATGCAAGCTGATGGAAGAGAAGATTAGTCAGGGTGAGAGAACAGTAAAGTTTTTAACTGTTTGCGGAAACAGAGTAGATTAGATTCTGAGCGTAAATTGAGGGGGAGGGAATTCCAGAGTTTGGAAGCATTATAAGAAAAAGAACGGCCTCCACTTCTGGATTTTTTGATCCTGGGGCCTGTGACCAGTGAAGAAAAAGATGATCTGAGATGTCTTACAGGGTTGTGAGGGGTAATCAAAGGATGATTTATGAGTGGATCAGTTTTCCAGTAGGCTTGGTGGGAGATGCAGAGGGTCTTAAACTCAATTCTACGCCTTACTGGTAACCAGTGTAGGGTCCTCAGACCGGCCTTTATTGAAAGACGCCGGGGGATTTGAAGGAGAGTCCGTGCCGCAGCATTCTGCACCACCTGGAGAATGTTAAGAGTAAGTTGGGGGGCACCTAGGTACAGGGCATTTCCAAAATCCAGTCTGGATAGAATTAGACCCTGAACCATTATTTTCCTTGCTTCGAAAGGTAGTAAGAGAAGGATCTTCCGAATTAGCTTAAGAAGGCCAAAGCAGGTTGCCGAGAGTGAGGTGGCTTGGGCATTAAAGCTGAGGGTTTTATCAAGCCATATACCCAGACTCTTAATTTTTTCCCCAGGTAGGGGAGGCGCACCCAAAGAGGGGGGCCAGAGTGAGTTAAGAGCTGATGGAGAGGGATTGCCTAAAAACATTAGCTTGGTTTTGTCACCGTTCAATTTCAAGTATGATTGGGTCATCCAGTTTGAAACTTCTTCCAAGCAGGTCCTAAGGTTGTCCGGGTTTGTGTCAAGTTGGTTGAGGGAGACCACCAGCTGGGTGTCGTCCGCGTATGTTATGATTTAAAATACCAAATGGACGAACTACCTCAGCTAGTGGCCCAATGTAGACATGTTAAACAATGTGGGGCTCAAGGATGAGCCCTGAGGGACACCGCAAGGAAGAGATTTGCTTGGAGAGATGGAAGGACCCTCGAACACCTGAAAGGAACGGTCAGTGAGGAACGATTCAAGCCAAGAGATGGCCGTGCCCAAAATCCCAATGTCAGAAAGCCGTGAAAGAAGTTTGCTATGGTTGACAGTGTCGAAAGCGGCACTGAGGTCCAGGAGGATTATGGCTGCTGCTATGGAAAGACTTTTAGAATAACCAACTTTTAGCTTCTACTGTATCGAGTTTCTTCAAGCCTGTAAAACATGGAGATCTTGTAGTAATGAAGTCACCACTTACAAAGCCTGGCAGTCCAGAATATCATTAACCGAAGACCAAGAAAACCTGTTGGCACAACTGCACAATCTTACATTTATTTTTCCATGCATCAAGCCTAGGATATCTTACATTGAAAAAGAAAAATTTAATGATGGGAAGTTCAAGCGGCATTGAAAAAAGAAATATTGCTTTCAAAATTGAAGTTGACAATAATCTAGGATTAAGTTATTTTGAAACATTTCCTACAAAGGAATTAAAAGCAGAAACATTACTTCTTTACCCACTGTCAGCAAATGCATGCAGAAAAGAACAATTGTATGTTGGTTCAGTGAAGGCACTACCGATGTCAGTGGTGATGTGGTATGCGATATTATCAACCATGTAATTGAAGAAGCAATTTCTAATTTTATCTTGGATTCTCAATAGTAAAGATGGCTCAATTATACTCACTAGCAATGCATAGTCTCATAATACATTATTATTGATTGAAAGACTGAAGTACCATATTCAACAACTATGCTCTCTTAATCATTATAGCATTCAGGCTACATGTCAGTTGCTAGCAAACTGGAGAGGAAAAAGAGACATATTTTGAAGATTCAGTCATTTCATTGATTGTATCATTGTTGATGTGCTTTCTCGTGTGGTGTTATAAAATTATATAATCTATTACATCTGTGTCTATATATGCATGTCTTGGGGCATGGATTGGCAAGAAAAGTATTCCTAGGGATTAAAGAACTGTTTCTTAATCATGCTTCATTTACGAATGCAAGTAATTTAGGATACCTGGCATATGTAAATGGATTTTATGGCAAGACAGGGGGCTACCCAATTCCAATTCCAATAGCTTTATTCGACGAGTTAAGTCGTAATAGCGTTTACAAAGTTAATAAAAACATCTATATATAAAACATCTGCTTTAGCATATCATAAAAGCGGGAAATGGGATGTCTACACTTTTTAAAAGATTGTTAAAATGTCATTACAATTTCATTACAATAAAACATAATTTAAAACATTTTGAAATTTACATCTTTCCTTCCCATTTTAGACATCTTTTACCCTTATTTTAGTCCTGCATCTCCTCTAGTAGCTCGGTTAGTCAAATTAATCACTTCCTTGCTTATCCTCGCCTAAATGTATGGCTTTAGACCTTAGTGACCATGACCACCCTAAATATTTTGCCACGGTTATTACGATAGTTGCTGATGTGTTGGACCATAAGATTCTTTCGGCATCACTACCCCTTCTTGTGCCCAAAAGCTTACAAATTGGTGACAACCAGACACGACGTGGAGCGGCATGGCCAGCACAAACAAAAAGTAAGTGAGCCATAGATTTGATGATGGACTTGCATACCGGGCACGCATCATCGCTGGGTTTATGCCATCTAGCGGTAAATGCTCCTACTGGCAGAGTGCCTACCCTGAACTGGAAATACAATTTCCGATCAGGCGGTTTTGTAATTAGATCCCAGTAAGTTTCCAGCCTCGGGGTAACTTTTTGTTCTAGAAATAGGCAAGCATAAGAAGATGGCTCGCTTTTTCTAAATGCATTTAGCAGGATCTTCTTTGAGGGAAAGATGGAGTTTATTGGATCATTGCAAAGTGAAATCATACCGAGACTTGATAACATATCTCTAACCACCCATAACCATTTTATGCGGTGTGAAGTGTCAGCCCTTATTACATCTTGGAACCCTACAGCATATCCTGCAAGTTCAGGTGTAGTCCAGAGACTTTGCCAGTACAGGGGTCGAAGCTGCAATGGGTTTTCTCCCAAGGTCATATAATAATGGACACGTTGGGGTACTTTGTGGAAGCCTGGTAATATTCCTCAGGAACCTATTTTCTGATGATGTGAGCGTGGATAGGTTCTCGCACCCCCATAGTTCCGAACCATAAATGGCTCAGCTGATGAATTTCATATTATAAATCTCAATTACCGTGCTGATGGGCTTATTGTGTGTCGTGTTGCAGCACCTTGCCGATCATTGGAGGCTGCTGGGCACATACGCTGGACCGGGATACTCACTTCCGGCGGAAGTCGAGTCTAAGTATGGGCGAATTTTGCGAATCTCGCGTTCGCGAATTTTGCGGATTTGCGAACTCGCAATCCGCAAAATCCGCGAATTCTCGCGAATTTGCGGATTTTTTTTTTGTGTTCGCAAGGATTTCTGCCAGTTCGCGAGGGTTTTGTACCAGTTCGCAATTGCGAACTTACATTTCGGCTCGCAACGGTCGCGATTATGTTGTTTCTACGTCTGGTTCATCATTATAGGTTCCCAGCACCCTCTGTTTCACCCATGCCACCCTCTGTTACATCAATGCCACCCTCTGGTTCATCATCACTGTAGATTATGGGGGGGGAAAGCAAGCACACCAGCCCTGCTTCAACTGACATGAATTAATTTGGGGTTAGTTTATTAATGTGTCACTGTTTTAAAATTCCAGTCTGGCACCTGCTTCCTTATCTGTAATTTGCTTTCTGTTGCAGTGCATTTTTTTTTTCCAGGACCTTTGTGGCCTACTTGTAGCTATTCTATGAGCTGCTTTGAGGGTCAGAGCAGGGTCATACAATTGTTGCAACTAGCAACTGAACTCTGGAGGGGCCCCAGTCAGGAAGCACTACAGGGAATGGTTACTAATGATGAGTTTGAACTCTTGCACCTGCCGAGTGCTTTCAGTTTTGCAAAACTCGTTTTACTGCAATTCCGCGGGATTCGCGGGGCGCGAACACTCGCGAGATCGGATTCGGAAGCCGCGAATTCGTGCGAATATGCAATTTGTTTTTTTGCGGCGTGTTAGTTCGCAAGGTTTTGTGCGTTTTAGCGAGCCGCTCGTAGCGCAAGGCGCGAAGTTACCCTGGCGGTCGTTCAAGGGCGCGGCCATCTTGTTTGCCTGACGTATTTCCATTTCCGGGCGCGAAGTGTAATCTCGCAAAGTGTGCGGCTTGCCAGTACAGTTTCGCGGGTGTTCGCGAGCAAAATCTCGCGCGAACTTACCCGCGCGGTCGTGAACGGGTGCGGCCATCTTGTTTCTCATTCATTGCTATGGTTCTGGGCATGGTCTTTGTATCCTCTCCAAATCTCTGCCATCCTTTGCTTGTTTGAAGTTTTTTTTGATCTATTTTACTTATTATCTATCCCTCTATTTTTCTAGCCCTATATTTTTGTGTTTACTGCTACTTTTGGTTAATTTTAAACTACTTTTTTAAACTCTTTTCTTTTCTTCTCTTCCCTATTCTATTTTCTTTATTCTTTTCCGCCCAGACCATGGTGAAGGGAGCCGGGAAGCAACCCGAGAAGGGGAAGAGTCCCGCACCCCGAGTCCGGCTCCCGTGCGGGCGTTTGAGGGGGGAGGAGGTCGTGCCCAGGGAGATCTTTAGCCCGGAGGAGGTGGGCCAACTCATTTTTTATGTTCAGCACCGCCTCCCCAGGACCATCATGGGAGGCGGCAAGATCAGTGCCGGGTACGGGATGCGGGAGCGCCGGAAGCGGTGGGAGAAGGTGTGCCAGGCCATTTACCACCACTCTCAGGTCTGGCGCACCTACAACCAGGCCACCCACCGCTGGACGGATGTCCTGACCCGTGAGCGAGATCTGCTCGACCTCCTTGGCCTTGAGATCCCCGGGCTTGGTGAGTAGTAGTAGCTATTTCTTTACTACTCTGTTTTCTCCTGCTGTGTTATTATGTTGCAAATTTTTGTTTTGTACCAAGAGCAATAATGCTGCTCATTACATTGTGGGTAAATTATATTTCAAAATCTTCTGTGCATTTCAGGTGCACTGCTCTCCTTCTCAGTAGTGTTGCTACTATGCTTATTTGTTTTAGATTTTGTGTTCATTTCATTGGCCTGTGAAATTATGTATGAGTGTAGTTTAAAGAACTGCGTAATGCTACACACGTTGGGGCAGATTTATGAGGCCGTTGCGCCTCTTTGCGCCGCAATTGCGTCACTTTATTTGACGCAACTGCGGCGCAAACAATGCACCCTATTTACAACGTGACGCATCTAGGAGATGCGTCACGTTGTAAAGCACTGCGCCATAAGGAGGCGTTCCTGCGCAGGGGGGGGGGCGTTCCTGCACAGGAACGCCTCCTGAAAGTGGCTGAGTGAAATCTATGACATTTCAGTCAGTCACTTTCAGGGCAATGCTGCGTCAAAACCCTGCGCCTGCTTGAAGCAGGCGTAGATCTTGACACAGCATTGTGCAGATGGTGTACCCCCGAGCCTTGCTGGAGCTGCGTCGCGCTTGCGACGCAACTCCAGCAATGCGCCACATTTCCGGCACAGATGCGTCACGCATCTGTGCCGTTTTTGCACCATGGTGCGCCGCATTATAAATGCGGCGCACCATCTGTGGCGGAGCTGTGGCGCACTGTGGCGCACGTTAACTGGCGCATCCCTGGGGATGCGCCAGTTAACATAAATCTGCCCCTAAGGTTCAGATTTTTAATTACCGGCGCATCCCTGCAAAGTAGCAGGGATGCGCCAGTAATTGTGCGTCACGCCACCATCACCCATGGTGCGCCGTATTTACAATGCGGCGCACCATGGGCCCAAAACGTCACCAAAGCGTTACGCATCTGTGCCGTAAAGGCGGCGCATTGCTGGAGTTGCGTCGCAACGATGGTGCAGCTCCATCAATGCTCTGGGGTGCCCTATCTCCCCAATGCTGCGTCAAGCCGTACGTCTGCTTCATGCAGGCGCAGGGTTTGAGTCACGCATCATTGTCCTCAAAGTGACTGATTGAAATCTTGTAGATTTCCCTCAGCCACTTTTAGGATGCGTTCCTGCGCAGGAACGCCCTCCCTTGCGCCGGAACGCCCCCTATTGGCGCAGGGCTTTACAACGTGATGCATCTCCCATATGCGTCACGTTGTTAATATACGCCGCACCATTGCACCTCTTTTGTGCTGCCGCTGCGTCACAAAAGTCACACAACAATGGAGCAAAAGAGCCGCAAGGGGCTTCTAAATCAGCCCCTACAGACTCAAGTCCAGTCCTTCCTTTGTACACATGGCGATAAGAAGAAATAGTGGTGGTGGATTGATGGTTTGAGTATTTTAATGACTGGTTAATGTAGTAGGAAACTTTAGTGTTGTCGCTGATCTTCAATCACGATGGACTTTGGCTGTCACTTCGCGTGCTGCGGACTGCTGCCTGCCAATCCTAGGCAAACCTTTTTAGTACTTTGTTTAGTGAGTTACATAAGGTAGTTTCCAATTCGACGGTCCGCAAATCAAGCAATACTAAAGTATAACGTAGTCGACCACATGAGATTGGTCAATAATATATCCCGTGGAGTAGTTGTCTATTTGCTATTTTGCAAAAATATTTTGTTAGTTCTTTTGAAATGTTTGATTTGGTTGACAAATATCATCCATGTTTTCTGTTTTTCTTTCTTTCATGTTGTACATCAGCTTCCCCCAGGGGCAAGAGGAGGACACAGGAGGAGGAGGAGGGTGCTGTTGATGATGCAGGCCAGGACCGGGCAGGCGAGGGCTCCTTTGCTGGCCCCAGTAAGTTTTAATTTTAATATAGAGTACTTATTTTTTCCTAGCGTTCCGCATTCGATTTTTTTCTAAATCGTCTTTGATCTTCTTGTAGACAGGATCTAAATTCTTATCCTGCCTCGACTATGAGTCCGTGTGGTATTACTACTAGATTATTCTTATTAGTCTGTCTGTGTAGCTAACTAAGATTGCACATTTGGCATTTCCATTGGACTCCCATTCTAGTCAGCAATAGCTCTATGCACTGAGTGCAGTCCTCTGGGATTGTCCATAATGTCTTTTCAAGTATTCTAAATGTTTATGCTTTGACAATTGCCAACAATAAAAAGGTGAATGACCACCAAGAAAGAATAAGATACTACTTTACTTTTGGTTTGGATAGGAGGACAATCCATTCTACTACTGTTGCAGGGACAAATCTGCACAAACAGAACTATGGACACTAAATAATGCATTGCTTAGCTTATCAATTATAATAGGTGCTGTTAGACTTTCCACATACCTCAGTGATAACAGACTTTGTAGTTGAACCCCCAATCTCCTTACTGACTAGATAGTGTGGCAGAGTCATTTAGCTCCCAAAGTCACCGATGGCAGAGGCACGGACTCATGCTTGCAAAAATTCCAAAACCTTTAGCTCATCCACTCTAGTCTGGAGGACCAAAAACCACAGAGTCTATTTAAGTTTAAAAGCTTTATTAAAAGTAAACACTTTTATTAAAATCAAGTTTGTCATAAAAGTAAACGTTTAACTGAAAATGGAAAAGTGCTTAGTGCTGACGATTAATTGGACACATTTCTTGTGGTCGAGCCGAGCTCTCACCTGGTTTGAACTTGATCCTGCTCGTGTTAAGTGGTGCGTGTTAAAAATAAAAAGCAAGCATTCATCAGTTGTGCCAAAAAGTGCAGCAAGACAACAGCCTTCCCTGGAAAAAGGGACATTTTTACTTTAGAGTACACAGTCATAAATTATTACATTGTATACTGTTTTTTTCACATTTCTTTCTTCCTCCGAGACCAAATATTATATAGTAGTGAGTGGTGTATTCTAACATTATTAAATGTACTTTGTAGGTGGAACATCTGGAGACGGGGCCAGCGCGGAGGTGGTGGTGGCATTGGATGAGGAGGACAACTCTGGGGAGGATGCGGTGCAAGTGCCGGACAAGGACATGCCTGTGAGGGTTCACACGGTGGTGGCGGGCAGAGGTAAGCTATACATTCCTTACTCATTGAGATTGAAGACTGCAGAGTGTGCTTTTTGCACGGGTGTATTATAAATAAACCAGGTAGTAGCCTCCTCTAAATGTACTTCGACTTAGCTGTGAAGTTTTTGGCGAGAAGAATCCCAATCAGATCTGAGGTGAACTTGATGGATGGGATGAACGAAAAGCGAAAGAAGGGTGTAAGTAAGTGTGGAAGGACGAGAAATGTAATGATGACTGGCAAAGAAGAATGATATGTGTTTGCTTGGTCCCCGAGGTGGCTGGGATGGAAAGAATATGGTATGGTGCATGGCTGGGTGAATGATGAAGCAAGGATGGGTGGAAGGAGAACAGCCTGGGTGGGTGAGACAGAAACTGTATGTGTGCATATACTTTGAATGGATGGATGCCTGGATCATTCATGGTACTATCTGACTCTTAGATAGCATATGTGTATCTAGAGAGAGTAGACGGTCACTGGATGAACTAAGTGTTACTTTGAAGAGCATGTAACACCGCACCCGCACGTCCGTTCCAGTGTAGGAAAGGCAAGGAAAAGAAGTTGTAATGTTGTCCAAATACTACCATGAATAGTAGCAGTAGTTTGTATTGCAACTGCAAGCACAGCATATATCCGGTTATTACGGTGGACACTCCCTACCTCTCTTAATAACTTTAGTTTAGTAGTAGTACGTCATTCATGTGTGGGGGTATCACTGTTCACTCAATAATAAGCAAAGCACCTAAAGTCATCCCATATGTCATCAAATACATCCCATGTGAAGTGATAGATAATCAGATTATTTAGCTTCTTCATTTTCCTTTTCTAATACTCATTTGCACTGTAGGGTGAAAGCTAAATTAATTAAGCAGTAGCCCTTTTAACAGAGTATTCTCAGTGCCACCCGTAATAGAAAAGTAAGAGCTTCACCACCTGCATGTACTGAACCGGTACAGTAACGCAAGTCTGTCTCACTCACCATGGTGTGCGTCTGTTTTTCTCGGGTGCAAGTTCACTGCGCTGGCATTATGCCGGCTTGCATAAGATAACGTACCAATTTTCCTAAACAAGAGAGAAGAAGAAGAATAAGACTGGTGTACTGTCATAGTCGACTGTAATGGAAGTCCATAGTGCTCGTAGAATTTGTTCCTTAAACTCCCACTAATGTTAGAGCAAGGATGAAGAAGTCGGAGGTTACATAGATACTGTCCTCAATAGTTATGTACTGTGCTTTCAATTTGCTACTTGTACTGGGACAACTTTCTGCTCAATCATTCTGTGTTAATCTTAAGGAGCATTGGTTACAGACTATGTCTTTCTTCATGTAGTTGCTCCTTCCAAATCCAAGACACCATCAAGGGGGAAGGAGCTGGCTCGAATGGCCCGGCAACGGAGGCTGGATGCCACTGTCGCTGAATATCGGCGGCTGGTGGCCCTGGAGGAGGAGGAGACGCAGTCTGGTACTACAACAACGTCCACTGGGACAGCTGCATCCTCCTCCGTGCGGGCTGCCAGTGCCAGCCAGCGCAGTGCTCCAGCGGTACGGAGCCGGGCTACTAAAGCCAAACGCCACCGCCAAGCAGCAAAGACAGCAGCTGCCCCCCACAGGATTTGCAAGGCACGCCGGCGCCGCTTATCCCTCAGACTGTCCTACCTGGAGCAGGAGGTCCATAACTATAAGAACTTGGTGGAGGGCCTCCGCTTCGAACATGCCACCCTCCGCAAGGAGCATGATGCCCTGGCTGCTAAACTCAACAGCACCCTGCCATAGTGTCCCTTGCCCCTTTTTTAGAGACTTTTGGGGGGTGGGAATTGGGAGTTGGGTTTTTTGGGGACTTTTGAAGGACAATCGTTGGGTTTAGGGAGGGTCTTGCGGGAGATTATTTTGTTAGGGCTATAAAAATATACTTTTTGAAACTTTATCTGACCATACCTGTTTTTTACTGCTTTTGAGTGTGGTGGGTGGGGGTTTAACAGTAAGTTTGTTTTCCTGAATAGTCCTAGGACTTTAGTAGTACTACCCTCAATCTCTCGTCTCTCCTAATACTCCATTATACTACCTCCAACCAAACGCTTATCTTACCTGTAATTTCTGTTTGAAAGTAGGGCTAAGCCCAGGGCTGGCTCACGGGAAATGGCGATTAAGGTTGGCAATCCTGGGCGGATGAAATTTCCTCATAGCGGTGGTACTAGTGGTGTGGCACAGTGGCAGTTGCATGCCTATGAAAAAAAAGAAAATGAAATCTGGTTTGTCCTCCTGAGCAATACAACGGTACAATAGAGAATATAGCAGGTGACAGAAGTACACTAGAACAGTGCCACATTGTAGCCTAACAAATGGTAAAGTATAACTACTAATTCGGTTGAAGTTCTTTGACATTAGCCATGGGTCTTTGTCAAGCAGAGTAAGAATATATCCTCGGATTTCTTCACCAGCCTGTTGCTATCACCTTATCCTCCCCAGCAAGTGTGTGGATTTATTGCTGTAATTTAGTCACACATCAATCAAAACCACACAGCCCGGGGGAAGAGGGTTAGGGTTTGAAAAATGGATGGGTACGGGGGTTTTTGGGAAAGGTTTTGGGAGACAAGAAAAAATGGCACAGCATGGACAAACAATTGTGAACATAAACAAATCTTTGGGTACAAACCTATCCATCAATCTTTGAAAGTGCATGCACTACTGCATGCATGTCAGTGAAAAGTAAGTAGTACTGTCGACAACTGTGGAAGAAAGAATGCGACAGTACAGGGCGTGTGTGGAAATATTGATAACTATATTCAACATAAGGTCTCTGTTGCTAGATACCTGAGAGCCTTGCTGGTCACTATAAATCCATTCACAACACTCAATGGGGTTGGTCTGGAAGGTATAGTAGATAGAAAAGGAGAAATTGCTCTTTTTCTAGGTGTCCCCTCACTCACCAGGGTTGCCCCTTGGTGACATGCTTCATCATTGGGGCCATCCCAGTCCTCTACGGGCTGGGGCGTGCTGCGACTTGCGAATTACGTAGGAGCACTTACAAATGACTATGTGTGGTGCAGATGTGATAGTGGACTAAGTGATGTGTTAAGGGATCAATTTAGAAGCAGAGAGAGATCCAAGAAATGCAGTCACAGTCATAGAAAAACACAATGTATACTGTATCTGTATGTTGTTGTAGTTGTCCTGTTGAATTTGGTAAGTAAGTTGCATGCAGAAAAAAATTCCTGTTATTAGCGGCACTCCTCCATTGCAGCTGACGCTTCGTCCATCGATGTTGGTCACCAGAAGACACCCTGTAAAAAAAGCACAGCATGGACAAACAATTGAACATAAACAAATCTTTGGGTACAAACCTATCCATCAATCTTTGAAAGTGCATGCACTACTGCATGCATGTCAGTGAAAAGTAAGTAGTACTGTCGACAACTGTGGAAGAAAGAATGCGACAGTACAGGGCGTGTGTGGAAATATTGATAACTATATTCAACATAAGGTCTCTGTTGCCAGATACCTGAGAGCCTTGCTGGTCACTATAAATCCATTCACAACACTCAATGGGGTTGGTCTGGAAGGTATAGTAGATAGAAAAGGAGAAATTGCTCTTTTTCTAGGTGTCCCCTCACTCACCAGGGTTGCCCCTTGGTGACATGCTTCATCATTGGGGCCATCCCAGTCCTCTACGGGCTGGGGCGTGCTGCGACTTGCGAATTACGTAGGAGCACTTACAAATGACTATGTGTGGTGCAGATGTGATAGTGGAGTGGACTAAGTGATGGGTTAAGGGATCAATTTAGAAGCAGAGAGAGATCCAAGAAATGCAGTCACAGTCATAGAAAAACACAATGTATACTGTATCTGTATGTTGTTGTAGTTGTCCTGTTGAATTAGGTAAGTAAGTTGCATGCAGAAAAAAAATCCTCTTATTAGCGGCACTCCTCCATTGCAGCTGACGCTTCGTCCATCGATGTTGGTCACCAGAAGACACCCTGTCCATTGCCTGCCTGGCGGATGCTGAATTGCGGCTCGCTAATGTGAAGCCTGACTCCATCCTTTTTTCCCCATTGCACAGACTGAAACCCGGCCTGTAATTATTCAACGAAAAACAGGAAGTGATATAATATTACAACACCACTGATAAATAAATATAAGGTATGTAGGCTGTGGAGTGCAAAAAGTCACACTTTGATTTTCCTAGTAGACAGTACAATATTTTTGACAGTGCGTACTCTGTCTGAGTCACCTTTTGAAGGATAAATAAGTATGGGCAAATTAATGTAGCGGATCTTTCCCCTCAAGCTAGGTGTACTGTAAACTGCGTTTTAGAACACAATTAGATCTTCCCAGCAGTGCTCCCACCCAGACCCTTACTAAAGCCAGTCGCAAAAATGTAGAAGACCCCCAATCAAATCGCAAAAAACGAGGCCTAGCAGAAAACTGGTGACAAAACGTACTTTGGAAGTAAAAGTAGGCCCAAATACCCCCTTACCCACCGTGGATTGCATTCAAACCACTTGCAAGCAACCAAGCAAAAGTATCCATAGCCAGCATCGCTCCAAGACTCGAAAACCCCCCCACCCAAACACATGCAATAGAAATACTGCTAACCCTAACGAACCCTAAGTTAAGAATAGTGGCAAAGGCTTTCTTTAACTATGCCAAATCCCCCCTTTCCCACCATGGATTTTCTTCAAATGACTTGCAACCAAAATTACACATTCTCACGAGTGCTCTAAGACCCCAGAACTCAGTTGCAAAAATCTAGAACACCCCGAAACACATGCAATCCTGCTGCTAGGGCTAACCCTAACGAACCCTAAGTTACAAAAAGTGCCAAAAGGCTTTTCCGCATGGATTTTGTCCCAACCACTTCTACCCGGTATTAGACCTTCCCAGGAATGCCCCAAGAACCGCCAACCCACCCGCCAAACCGCCAACCCACCCGCCAAAAAGCATAACACCCCCAAACAGGCCAAAAGCAACATCTCCTACTTACAATATTTCTCGGCCTTCGGTCCAAACGCGCTGTGTAGCTAGGCCATAAGTCCGGTTTGCCACCACGGATTTCCTGAAAAGCAAATGCAATCAAGATTAGAGTGTCCCAGCAGTGCTCCCAGACCCCGAAACTCACCCACAAACAGCCGGAACCCCCCCAAAGAGCACCTCAAAGGCAAGCAAGTCAGCAAAAACACAAAAAAAATCCCGCCTCGGATTTGGTCCGAACCACTTTTATCCGGTATTAGAGCTTCCCAGCAATGGCCCCAGAGCCGTCAACCCAGGAGAAAACGAGTAGAAGACCCCCAAACAGCCAAAGAGCAAAAGTACAAAAATGGGGACTGTCATTTTTTTCCAAATTTCCCAAATCACTCCGCGCACGCTCTGCAGCTAGGCCCTAACTCCCCTCTGCCACCATGGATTTGCTTCAAACCTCTTGCAAAGTAAAGTATCCATAGCCAGCAGTGCTCCCAGACCCCGAAACCCACCCACAAACACCAGGAAGCCCCCCAAACAGGCCCCCGAAAACGCTACATTGAGCAAAATGTCAGAAATAGCAAAAAAGAATCGGCGTGGATTTTGTCCCAACCACTTCTACCCGGCATTAGACCTTCCCAGGAATGCCCCAAGACCCGCCAACCCACCCGCCAAAAAGCATAACACCCCCAAACAGGCCAAAAGCAACTTCTCCTACTTACAATATTTCTCGGCCTTCGGTCCAAACGCGCTGTGTAGCTAGGCCATAAGTCCGGTTTGCCACCACGGATTTCCTGAAAAGCAAATGCAATCAAGATTAGAGTGTCCCAGCAGTGCTCCCAGACCCCGAAACTCACCCACAAACAGCCGGAACACCCCCAAAGAGCACCTCAAAGGCAAGCAAGTCAGCAAAAACACAAAAAAAATTCCGCCTCGGATTTGGTTCGAACCACTTTTATCCGGTATTAGAGCTTCCCAGCAATGGCCCCAGAGCCGTCAACCCAGGAGAAAATGAGTAGAAGACCCCCAAACAGCCAAAGAGCAAAAGTACAAAAATGGGGACTGTCATTTTTTTCCAAATTTCCCAAATCACTCCGCGCACGCTCTGCAGCTAGGCCCTAACTCCCCTCTGCCACCATGGATTTGCTTCAAACCTCTTGCAAAGTAAAGTATCCATAGCCAGCAGTGCTCCCAGACCCCGAAACCCACCCACAAACACCAGGAAGCCCCCCAAACAGGCCCCCGAAAACGCTACATTGAGCAAAATGTCAGAAATAGCAAAAAAAAATCGGCGTGGATTTTGTCCCAACCACTTCTACCCGGCATTAGACCTTCCCAGGAATGCCCCAAGACCCGCCAACCCACCCGCCAAAAAGCATAACACCCCCAAACAGGCCAAAAGCAACATCTCCTACTTACAATATTTCTCGGCCTTCGGTCCAAACGCGCTGTGTAGCTAGGCCATAAGTCCGGTTTGCCACCACGGATTTCCTGAAAAGCAAATGCAATCAAGATTAGAGTGTCCCAGCAGTGCTCCCAGACCCCGAAACTCACCCACAAACAGCCGGAACCCCCCCAAAGAGCACCTCAAATGCAAGCAAGTCAGCAAAAACACAAAAAGATTTCCGCCTCGGATTTGGTCCGAACCACTTTTATCCGGTATTAGAGCTTCCCAGCAATGGCCCCAGAGCCGTCAAGCCAGGAGAAAACGAGTAGAAGACCCCCAAACAGCCAAAGAGCAAAAGTACAAAAATGGGGACTTTGTCATTTTTTTCCAAATTTCCCAAATCACTCCGCGCGCGCTCTGCAGCTAGGCCCTAACTCCCCTCTACCACCATGGATTTGCTTCAACCCTCTTTCAAAGTAAAGTATCCATAGCCAGCAGTGCTCCCAGACCCCGAAACCCACCCACAAACACCAGGAAGCCCCCCAAACAGGCCCCCGAAAACGCTACATTGAGCAAAATGTCAGAAATAGCAACAAAAGAAATCGGCGTGAATTTTGTCCCAACCACTTCTACCCGGTATTAGACCTTCCCAGGAATGCCCCAAGACCCGCCAACCCACCCGCCAAAAAGCATAACACCCCCAAACAGGCCAAAAGCAACATCTCCTACTTACAATATTTCTCGGCCTTCGGTCCAAACGCGCTGTGTAGCTAGGCCATAAGTCCGGTTTGCCACCACGGATTTCCTGAAAAGCAAATGCAATCAAGATTAGAGTGTCCCAGCAGTGCTCCCAGACCACGAAACTCACCCACAAACAGCCGGAACCCCCCCAAAGAGCACCTCAAAGGCAAGCAAGTCAGCAAAAACACAAAATAATTTCCGCCTCGGATTTGGTCCGAACCACTTTTATCCGGTATTAGAGCTTCCCAGCAATGGCCCCAGAGCCGCCAACTCACCCGCAAAGAGGTAGAACAACACCCCCATAAGTGCTGAGTCTTTCTTCATTGGGCGTAAACCAGCCCTCTGCTTTGATGGAAATAGGAGTCTGGAGGAGGAGGATAGAGGAGCATGTTCTTCTGAACTTGTGAACCTGAGGAATGCAGACTGCGGCACCTTCAAATCAATAAACAAACAAGTGAAGACAGTTCTGCTGATGGGCTTGTTTTTGTGATTAGGTGATTAAAGTTTGAATTATATTAACTGTGCACAACAAAGAAAGACAGACACACAGGAATAAAAGTTAATAAGGACGAACAAGAAAGTTATTGATTCATTGTCTCATTTTCAGGGCTCGGTATCACGGTCCATGAATAAGAATAAGGCTTCGTCATCATACTCTGCGAATTCAGGCAGGGTGAGCTCAGTGTCACCACCTGACAGAGAAGAAATACCCTCATCTATGTTGCTGTCCACCTCGTCTTCATCCGGCGCGCTTTCTTGTACTCTGTAATCTGGTGGTATGAGGTGCTGATTCATCTTGATCATTGTTAACCTCTCCACATTTTTGGGCGAGAGGCGGCTCCGTTTGGAAGTTACAATGCCACCAGCAGCACTGAAAACACGTTCAGAAGACACACTTGCGAGTGGGCAAGACAAGTAGTTGAAAGCCAGGTTGGAGAGCTGTGGCCACAATTCTTTTTTCCCATGCCAATACGCCAATGGGTCAGCATTAACATAGACCTCTGTTGAGTCATTCAGATAGTCCTTCACCATCGAATCAAGGTTCTCCTCCAAGGTTCCTCCACTTTGCTTAGCTGTTGCTGTGACCTTTTGAAAACCAAACCCAAGCCGAGCTAGCCAATCCTCTTCAACCTCCAATGTTACTGTTGTGTCTGGTGGTGCAGATGATCCGGTTGCCGGTCTCTTTAACGGCTGAGAGGTCACTTGTGCCGCAGCCACAGGTGCAGAAGTGGATTGTTGTGACTGGGGATGGCCTGCTGATGCTGATGTACTGCCTTTTCCTTCAATTTCCTGCCGTTCTCTTTCAAACCTCTTGGCTGAGGAGGCTATCCACTTTTTGTACTTTGTAACATCTTCATCAGCAAAAGGAAAGAATGCTTGGCCTGCCAGCGCCTTTTTGTAGCGTGGATCCAGAATAGTAGCACAAATGTAATGCTGGTTTGAGTGGATCATTTTAAGACGTTCATCACCTTGTAGGTGCTCTAATAATTTCTCAGCCAGAACAAAAGGGTCTTGGTTTTTTTCATCTTTTTCAAACACAGAACACACCTCCTTCAGTTGGTGCTCCAGCATGTACAACAATGGGATAGCTTTTCCCAAATTACAGTCCTCCTTGCTGACTGCACGCGTGAAGAACTCAAAAGGACGAAGCATGCGTGTCAGGCTTTTAACTATGTTCCATTGCGCCGCACCCATCCTCAGGTCCTCCTTCTGAGCTGTACCCTGTGTTAAGAAATAGTGATCGAGTACCGTATACTGCTCATACAGACGCTCAAGCATGTAGAAGGTTGAGTTCCAACGTGTTACCACCTCCTGGATGAGTGCTTTCACTGGCATTTGACGTTCATATAGCAGGCTCCTCAGATGCTTCCGGGCCTTAAAAGAATGGCTGAAATGTTTGCACATTTTTCGGCAGGTGTCCACTACTCTGTACGCTGCACTGTCTTTATCACCCAAGAATTTTTTGACAACCAGGTTTATACAGTGCGCCAAACACGGCACTCTGAAATAGTCACCCAGGTGCATGGCCTTAACTATATTGGCGCCATTGTCCGTGGAAACATAACCAACCTGGCGGTTTTTTGGGGACAGCCAGTCAAGGACCTTTGTGTTAAAGACATCCAAAATGTTTTCTGCTGTGTGACGTTTCTCCAAACCAAACATGGCTAGTGTTGCATGTTTCCGAGCAGCTTTAAAAACAATCTCCGGGTCAACACCTTTGTTTAGCTTTGCTTTAGCCCCTGAAAAAGAGACCCAGTGTGCAGTGATGCACATGTAATCAGCGCCTGCGCCACTGGTCCACATGTCTGTTGTCAGATGTATAGTGTGAACAGCACTCTTCTGCAAAGCTGCCCCAATCACCTGCAGAACATCTTCATGTAGTGCTGGAACCGCAACTCGGGCAAAATAGAGCCGGCTAGGAACCTTCCATTTAGGGCAGAGCGCTGCCACTAATTCTAGAAAACCAACCCCTTCTACAAAAGAAAAAGGGAGAAGATCCAGAGCTAGCATTTTAGCCAGCTTAGTGTTATACAGACGCGTCAGTGGGTGGTTGCGTTCATATTGCGCTTCTGTAAACAACATCTTTTTAATGTTGCCCTGGACCAAGCATTTACGGGATGCTGATGATATCTTCGACCCAGTTACGCTCGCTGATGAACTTTTTCACATTGGTGTCTCACTCTCTCCCACACTCTTAGTGTGGCTCACATGGGGTGTGCTGCTGGCAGGGGTACTGGGTGTAAGTGAAGTGTGTGACACATCTTCTTCCTCCTCGTCATCATCAGATGAAAAATCAACGTTTTCATTACGTGCAATTCGGGCTTCCTTGATCACCTCTAGGTGCGCAAACCATTGGACAGTGTGCGCTCTCCTAAGATGAGCTCTCTGGCCTCTGGTACCATAGTTGGTACCAAACTTACCACGACTAACTCGAAGCTTACAAATGCTACAAATGGCTACGTTTTCCTTTTTTGGGCAAACACTAAAGCAGTCCCAAACTGGAGACTTGAAATGTCTTCGGGGGCCGGAGGAGGCGGCGATACAGGTAGTGGTGGGGGTCCTGCTGCAAATGCCAGATGAAGTGGAGGATGTGGATTGCCGAACTTCAGTACGTTTTGCACTTTCACCACCACTAATTGAGGTGGAGGTGGATGGAGGTCCCTTCTTGCGAGGAAGAAATATGGAAGCGGTAGGTGTTGGTGTACTAGTTAACTCCAAATCCAATGATTGTTGTGTTTCCATTGACTCCTCGTCGACATCATGATCACGCTCAGCAGCTTCTCGGGATAGGGTCAAAATGTCTCTCTTTGCTGCATGCCCGCTGGGCCTGCAGTGACCTTTATGATGACTGGCTCGTCGTCGTGAGAGGCTTCATCAGCAGCAGTATCCGTCACTTCTTGTTGAGCCTCATCACACTCCATAGCTATGAGTTTTTCGACGACCTTCCTTTTACGCTTAGGTATCTTTGTCAGATCATGGTGTGCCTCACTCTCAGACGGCAGTGGTGGTTCCCAAGTTAGATCCGTATCATCAGAAGGAGGTGGGCTTGAAGAAGATGTAGACCTCGCCCTTGATCTCTTCCTTGCTAGGGGTGTGGAAGACAATGAATGATCATCAGGAGGAGTGGCTCCCTCAAATGATACCTCGGTCTGATTGTCAATTTCCTGATGTGCCCCTACTTCGGGAGGAACAACTATTGTGGGCACTTGTGACCCTCCATGCACCTCTGCTTGCGCATCTCCTTGCGCTGCCTCTCCTTCCACATGTACTTGGGCTTGTACTTGCACATGTTGTTGTTGTTGCGGCTGTGGTTGTTCAACACTTGTCAGATGAGTTACAACAACCTGTGTTGATTCAGGGACATTGCTGCTACTTTCTTGCGATGAGCCAACATCACTGGTCGATGGTGATTGAAGAAGTACACTGACTGCCTCTGAAGCACTCAAGGGCTTTGACCTAAGTTGGCGTGGTGGTGGAGGCACTGAGCCCAATGGAGCGGGGGTGCTGCTCCCAGCTTGGTCCCCAGCAGATCCCGCTGCTGCTGCAGGCGTACTTTTTTTTTTACTCCCCCCAAAAACGTGGCGGCCGGCACACCAGCCTCCTTGGTAACTTGCTTCTTCTGCTCCTTACTAGCAACTTTCTTGCTAGAGGAGCTACGGAGACCTTTTTTTGGGGCCATCTTCTTCAGAGCAGGTCAGAACAGCAGGCCGCAGTTGCACGAGTTGCAGAGTTGTCTGAGGCCAGACGTGACGTTATGCTGCACACACACCCTGGCACTTGTGGTTCTCTTGAGTCTTGTGCACCTAAAAGCAATGGAAGACAGAGGAACATCAGTTCAGTTATACACCCCCAAAAAAACAGAAAAATCAGCACAATCCCATGCCCTCCATGATGTTTAAGTTCAAGACACCCCACAGAAAGACTAGGCCCATGCAAGACTCAATATCCCTGGGCATAAAGGTTGAAAAGTAGGCAAAATGGTTGCAGGCCTAACAACACTGCCTGCATTGAAAATGGCCACTTGCCTCCCAGCACATGGCCAGGGCCTGTAGCAGCACTCAAAATGGCCCCCAGCCACATGGGTTGTCCCTCCCCATGAACACCCCCAAAAAACGAAAATCACTGAAAAATCAGCACAATCCCATTCCATCCATTCCCTCCATGATATTTAAGTTCAAGACACCCCACAGAAAACTAGGCCCATGCAAGACTCAATACCCCTGGTGAAAAGGCCACAAGTACAGCCCCAAAAAACGAAAATCACTGAAAAATCAGCACAATCCCATTCCATCCATGCCCTCCATGATGTTTAAGTTCCAGACACCCCACAGAAAGACTAGGCCCATGCAAGACTCACTACCCCTGGTGAAAAGGCCACAAGTACAGCCCCAAAAAACGAAAATCACTGAAAAATCAGCACAATCCCATTCCATCCATGCCCTCCATGATGTTTAAGTTCAAGACACCCCACAGAAAGACTAGGCCCATGCAAGACTCAATACCCCTGGGCATAAAGGTTGAAAAGTAGGCAAAATGGTTGCAGGCCTAACAACACTGCCTGCATTGAAAATGGCCACTTGCCTCCCAGCACATGGCCAGGGCCTGTAGCAGCACTCAAAATGGCCCCCAGCCACATGGGCTGTCCCTCCCCATGAACACCCCCAAAAAACGAAAATCACTGAAAAATCAGCACAATCCCATTCCATCCATTCCCTCCATGATGTTTAAGTTCAAGACACCCCACAGAAAGACTAGGCCCATGCAAGACTCAATACCCCTGGTGAAAAGGCCACAAGTACAGCCCCAAAAAATGAAAATCACTGAAAAATCAGCACAATCCCATTCCATCCATGCCCTCCATGATGTTTAAGTTCAAGACACCCCACAGAAAGACTAGGCCCATGCAAGACTCACTACCCCTGGTGAAAAGGCCACAAGTACAGCCCCAAAAAACGAAAATCACTGAAAAATCAGCACAATCCCATTCCATCCATGCCCTCCATGATGTTTAAGTTCAAGACACCCCACAGAAAGACTAGGCCCATGCAAGACTCACTACCCCTGGTGAAAAGGCCACAAGTACAGCCCCAAAAAACGAAAATCACTGAAAAATCAGCACAATCCCATTCCATCCATGCCCTCCATGATGTTTAAGTTCAAGACACCCCACAGAAAGACTAGGCCCATGCAAGACACAATAAACCCTGGCCATAAAGGTTGAAAAGTAGGCAAAATGGTTGCAGGCCTAACAACACTGCCTGCATTCAAAATGGCCACTTGCCTCCCAGCACATGGCCAGGGCCTGTAGCAGCACTCAAAATGGCCCCCAGCCACATGGGCTGTCCCTCCCCATGAACACCCCCAAAAAACGAAAATCACTGAAAATCAGCACAATCCCATTCCATCCATTCCCTCCATGATGTTTAAGTTCAAGACACCCCACAGAAAGATTAGGCCCATGCAAGACTCAATACCCCTGGTGAAAAGGCCACAAGTACAGCCCCAAAAAACGAAAATCACTGAAAAATCAGCACAATCCCATTCCATCCATGCCCTCCATGATGTTTAAGTTCAAGACACCCCACAGAAAGACTAGGCCCATGCAAGACTCACTACCCCTGGTGAAAAGGCCACAAGTACAGCCCCAAAAAACGAAAATCACTGAAAAATCAGCACAATCCCATTCCATCCATGCCCTCCATGATGTTTAAGTTCAAGACACCCCACAGAAAGACTAGGCCCATGCAAGACTCAATACCCCTGGGCATAAAGGTTGAAAAGTAGGCAAAATGGTTGCAGGCCTAACAGCACTGCCTGCATTCAAAATGGCCACTTGCCTCCCAGCACATGGCCAGGGCCTGTAGCAGCACTCAAAATGGCCCCCAGCCACATGGCCTGTCCCTCCCCATGAACACCCCCAAAAATCGAAAAACACCGAAAAATCAGCACAATCCCATTCCATCCATGCCCTCCATGATGTTTAAGTTCAAGACACCCCACAGAAAGACTAGGCCCATGCAAGACTCAATACCCCTGGTGAAAAGGCCACAAGTACAGCCCCAAAAAACGAAAATCACTGAAAAATCAGCACAATCCCATTCCATCCATGCCCTCCATGATGTTTAAGTTCAAGACACCCCACAGAAAGACTAGGCCCATGCAAGACTCAATAAACCCTGGCCATAAAGGTTGGAAAGTAGGCAAAATGGTTGCAGGCCTAACAACACTGCCTGCATTCAAAATGGCCACTTGCCTCCCAGCACATGGCCAGGGCCTGTAGCAGCACTCAAAATGGCCCCCAGCCACATGGGCTGTCCCTCCCCATGAACACCCCCAAAAAACAAAAATCACTGAAAAATCAGCACAATCCCATTCCATCCATGCCCTCCATGATGTTTAAGTTCAAGACACCCCACAGAAAGATTAGGCCCATGCAAGACTCAATACCCCTGGTGAAAAGGCCACAAGTACAGCCCCAAAAAACAAAAATCACTGAAAAATCAGCACAATCCCATTCCATCCATGCCCTCCATGATGTTTAAGTTCAAGACACCCCCACAGAAAGACTAGGCCCATGCAAGACTCACTACCCCTGGTGAAAAGGCCACAAGTACAGCCCCAAAAAACGAAAATCACTGAAAAATCAGCACAATCCCATTCCATCCATGCCCTCCATGATGTTTAAGTTCAAGACACCCCACAGAAAGACTAGGCCCTTGCAAGACTCAATACCCCTGGTGAAAAGGCCACAAGTACAGCCCCAAAAAACGAAAATCACTGAAAAATCAGCACAATCCCATTCCATCCATGCCCTCCATGATGTTTAAGTTCAAGACACCCCACAGAAAGACTAGGCCCATGCAAGACTCAATAAACCCTGGCCATAAAGGTTGGAAAGTAGGCAAAATGGTTGCAGGCCTAACAACACTGCCTGCATTCAAAATGGCCACTTGCCTCCCAGCACATGGCCAGGGCCTTTTAGCAGCACTCAAAATGGCCCCCAGCCACATGGGCTGTCCCTCCCCATGAACACCCCCAAAAAATGAAAATCACTGAAAAATCAGCACAATCCCATTCCATCCATGCCCTCCATGATGTTTAAGTTCAAGACACCCCACAGAAAGATTAGGCCCATGCAAGACTCAATACCCCTGGTGAAAAGGCCACAAGTACAGCCCCAAAAAACGAAAATCACTGAAAAATCAGCACAATCCCATTCCATCCATGCCCTCCATGATGTTTAAGTTCAAGACACCCCACAGAAAGACTAGGCCCATGCAAGACTCACTACCCCTGGTGAAAAGGCCACAAGTACAGCCCCAAAAAACGAAAATCACTGAAAAATCAGCACACTCCCATTCCATCCATGCCCTCCATGATGTTTAAGTTCAAGACACCCCACAGAAAGACTAGGCCCATGCAAGACTCAATACCCCTGGGCATAAAGGTTGAAAAGTAGGCAAAATGGTTGCAGGCCTAACAACACTGCCTGCATTCAAAATGGCCACTTGCCTCCCAGCACATGGCCAGGGCCTGTAGCAGCACTCAAAATGGCCCCCAGCCACATGGCCTGTCCCTCCCCATGAACACCCTCAAAAATCGAAAAACACCGAAAAATCAGCACAATCCCATTCCATCCATGCCCTCCATGATGTTTAAGTTCAAGACACCCCACAGAAAGACTAGGCCCATGCAAGACTCAATACCCCTGGTGAAAAGGCCACAAGTACAGCCCCAAAAAACGAAAAACACCGAAAAATCAGAACAATCCCATTCCATCCATGCCCTCCATGATGTTTAAGTTCAAGACACCCCACAGAAAGACTAGGCCCATGCAAGACTCAATACCCCTGGTGAAAAGGCCACAAGTACAGCCCCAAAAAACGAAAATCACTGAAAAATCAGCACAATCCCATTCCATCCATGCCCTCCATGATGTTTAAGTTCAAGACACCCCACAGAAAGACTCAGTCCACCCACCACTGAGTACCCCTGGACAAAAGGCCCCAAAACAGCCCCAAAAATCGAAAATTCCAAAATTGTAGTTGCAGCAACTGTAATGCCCCAAACAAACTTACTTGTGAAATTTCTAATCCAAAAGTGATCCAAAGAAAGTCAAAAAGGCCTCAAATCCAAATATCCAGCAGCATCCACAAAAAGTAATCCTTCCAGCTCCAGATCCAAATGAAAAGTGACCAGGAGATGGACAAAGCACTGGGAGGAGCCTGCTGGACAGGAACAGGAAGTTGAAGACTGTGGGGCACTTCCTTCCCCCCACCCCCCCCTCCCCAAAATGGACTCCTAGCAAAAAAAGTGCAGGCAAATGTCAACCTGAGGAGTTATTCAGATAAAAATCATCATTTCCAGAAGGTTTATGCTGCTTGCTGGTGGATTTCTTGTGCAGAATTGCAAATTTTATATTTTCGCGAGTGCGAGATTGTTGCTGCTCGCCGCATCTCCAAGCTCGCAATTGCGAAGTCCCGCGATACGTGATCACGGCGTACTCGCGTTGACAAACTCTCGCTGTGCAAGTTGGCAAGCCGCGATTATGTAATCGCGCTCGCCAAATTCTCGCGGGATCCCGCAGCAAGATCCAAAATGGCGCAGCACTCGCAAAATATCGGGAAAAATAACTCGGCAAACGCTGAATGACGGTAAGTGAACGCCGCGCGCCGCAAAAATTGTATCACCCAGAATAAAAGTCCGCTGCGTGCGAATTTAGCCGATTTTGCGGGAAATCCGCGAATCTCGCGGATTGCGAATTTCCCAAAAATCCGCAAAATCCGCGAGCGGAGCGGATTTTACGCCCATACTTAGTCGAGTCCCGGTCCAGTCTTTCACTCACACACCAGGCAAGCGCTTCTGGGGGAAAACGCTTAATACCGCGTTCTCCCGCCGGAGCAGCGCTTTGGATTCTGGCGAGTTTAAACAGACCTTTCCCCGGCTGCTGTCTCGTGCAGCATCAGAGCGCAGGAGCGCTCGACTTGGTTCCGTACTTCACCATGTTTCTGCCGCGCAGGAGCCCTGCAGTCATCCACGCATTTCCTTGCTGGGAGTGCCCTTGTCTTGGACTCTTCCATTTGATCCTAGTTTGCCGCAGTGAAGGAGCGGCTGTCCCCTTCAGGTGTCCCGCGCTTCAGCGCAATTAACTTCCTACCTTTGTTTCACCGACAAACCTTTCCCAGCGCAGGAGCGCTTTATCTGAGGTTCCTTTCCAGTTGTGACGCCAGGGATGAACTAACGCGCAGGAAGCGCTATCCTTGGGTTTTTGGACACATGCAGGAGCACATTGCTTAGGGGTTATTCAGTGCGCAGGACATTATTTTGTATGTTACGCGCAGGAGCGCTATTCATTGCTTTTCTTTCCTTTGGAGCAACAAGCCATTCGTTTGGGTTCGGCAGCCTGCATTACACTGGTGAGTTTGTGGGTGAAAGGGCCTTCTGTGTGTGCCTAGAGGTCTGTAATGAAAGGGGGGAAGTGAGGTCTTTCCTTAATGTAATCTCCTTTGTCTTGCAGCTGATTACCAGTTGATGTCATATCCCTGCCCGAACTCCACACAACCCAGGCCTGCTGTTCCTTTCTGGCTCCCTTCCCTGTTCCCATCTCATCCTTACTGTGTTTTACATTCTGTGCGGGTAAGCTGGGTACAGGGGCGGTGGCTCCTGTCGTCTCTGCGGAATCGCTTCACAAGCAGAGGTAAGACTTGTGGGGCTCTGACAGAATCCAAAGCCCACGTTAACTATTCCGCCCAGACGACATGAGCGGCCAGGACATTACCTTGCAAGACATAGCTGTCATGCTGACAGCTATGCAGGCAGAGAACCTCAGCGTGCGTAATGATATGACAGCCATACAGGGCCAATTAGCTGCTGGGGTCACCAGTCCTTGGGGAACCACCCCGAGCTACAGAGTTAGACAGGAAGGGCTGTTGAGGCCACCCACTTTCACCTTTGGGGGGTCCTCCACTGCCACCAATCAGGACACGGCCAAACAAGTCGTCACACCCCACCCGGTACAGCTGGCTCCTCTTGAACGCTTGTACGGAGACAGCACCAAATGCGGCGTCTTCATGCATCAGTGCCACCTGCATTTTATGGCCAGGTCTTCAGCCTTTCCTGACGACGCATCCAAGGTTGCGTTTGTTCTGTCATACATGGGCGGAGATGCCGCCCATTGGTCCATTGCCTTGGTGGAAAACGACGACCCCATGCTTACCGACTTGCCGACGTTCAAGGAGGCCATGAGGCGAATGTTCGCTCGTCACACCTTTGTACAGGCAGCTGATAACGAGCTGCTCAACCTTAGGCAGGGCAGCCATGACTTGTTACACTACATCACCACGTTTAGCAGGCTCATCATCGAGGCCCAGTGGCCGGAGTCTAGGAAAGCGTCAATATTCTACCGGGGCTTGCGCGACGACCTGAAAGATCTCATCTCACAGTTGCCCAATCCGCCTGATCAAATAGGCCCTTTCATAGATCTGGTGGTCAAAATGAACTTCTGATTGCAGGAAAGAAGGACCGAAAAAGGGAAAGGCAGTGACAACCGCTTCCTGTCCTTTGGAGACAAAGGCGCGGAAAAGAGCAAGGAAGAAGCCGCACCCCCTAGTGAAACGCCTGAACCTATGCAAATCGGTGGCATCAGAGGACCCATAACAAGCCAAGAAAGGGAAAAAAGAAGAAAGCAGAACCAGTGTCTGTATTGCGGCAAGAGCGGACATTTCGTTCGGGAGTGCCCGGTAAAGCCCACAAGGCCCCGGGGCAGAAGACCCTTTGCCTTGTCCATCGCCAAATCGACAAGTCGGGAAACGAGACAACCCAGTAGACAAAGGGGTCCGTCCTCTGGGTGTTTCTTCCGGTAACTCAGCGATCCCTGCAGTATACAATGGCAGTCGCCACATAGGAGTTGAGGTGACCTTGCGGAACCAGGCAGGCAGTGCTTGGCTAGTGACCGCCATGCTGGACTCTGGAGCAACAGGTAACTTCATCGACACGGCCTATTCGCAAGTACTGGGCATAAAAACAGTACCCAAGGCACAACCAGAAACGGTGAAGGCAGTCGACGGAACGGACCTAACTTCCGGTCTTATCAGACATCGTTCCGAAGACCTAACTATGGCTCTTGCAAACCACCATACCGAACACATCGACTTCGACGTCATCGATGCTCCTCAGTTCCGGGTCATTTTAGGACTGCCATGGTTGGTAAACCATAATCCTCGCATCGATTGGGTGTCCCGCATCATACACCTGGATTCGGAACACTGCTGCAGGTCCTGTTACACGATGGACAACCCACGAGGTGATCGCACCATACAGGCACGCTCTCTACCTTTGCAAGGAATGGGGATAGTTACCCAAACAGAAGTTCCAGCATGTTACCTGGACCTGGCGGAAGTATTTGACAAGAAAGGAGCAACACCCTGCCACCGCATCACTCTTTTGACTGCTGAATAGACCTGATACCCGGCTCAATGTTGCCTTGTAGCAGGATTTATTCCCTTACAGAGAAGGAGAACATCCATCTACGCTCCTATCTGGACGAGTTTTTGGCCAATGGGTTTATCCGCCATTCCAGGTCTCCGATGTCCTCTCCTCTTTTCTTCGTATCGAAGAAGGAAGGCGATCTGAGGATTTGCATCGACTTCAGATCGATGAATGCCATCACAGTGAAGAACAGGTACCCACTCCCGTTGATATCCAACCTCTTGGATCAAGTAAAAAACGTCTCCATCTATACCAAGCTGGACCTACGGGGGCCTACCACCTAGTCAGAGTCCGAAAGGGTGACGAGTGGAAGACCGCCTTCCGGACGAGGTTCGGTCTGTTCGAATACCAGGTCATGCCTTTCGGACTCTGCAACGCCCCCCGCGGCGTTCCATTACTTCATCGATGAGGTGTTAAGGGAATTCATCGACATCTTCTGTATCGTCTACATAGACGATATCCTGATTTATTCGCAGAGCCCCACAGAACACGTCCAACATGTGCGCTCCGTCCTCCAGCAGTTGGGAAGGCATCGGTTGTATGTAAAACTGGAGAAGAGCGTTTTTCATGTCGACTCTGTCGAGTTCCTGGGTCACATCATCACACCAGCTGGCATCCGCATGGACAACAAGAAGGTAGAGGCCATTTTGCAGTGGCCCACTCCGGAATCAGTAAAAGGGATCCAACGGTTTCTGGGGTTTTCAAACTACTACTGGCGTTTTATCACAGGCTTCTCCGAGATGGTTGCCCCTATCACACGCTTATTGCGGAAAGGGGTGTGCTTTAGCTGGGATCAGAAAGCCGACGACGCATTCCAGGAGCTAAAAATACGTTTCACCACAGCCCCTGTCCTGGTGCACCCGGATACAGAACAGCCTTTCATAGTGGAGGCGGACGCCTCAAAAGACGCCATCGGGGGCGTATTGTCACAAAGGGACCCCAGCACAGGACTACTGCATCCAGTGGCGTTCTACTCAAAGAAACTCCAACCCGCAGAACGCAACTACACTGTGTCCGACCGAGAGCTGCTGGCGATAAAAACAGCCTTCGAGGAATGGCGCCACTACTTGAAGGACGCCAAGCACACCGTCACCATCTACACAGACCACCAGAACCTCCAGTTCCTACGCTCAGCACGTGCTCTCACAGCCCGACAGCTTCGATGGACGTTGTTCTTCAATGAATACAATTTCGTGATCACATTCCGACCCGGAAAAGAAAACGCCAAGGCGGACGCACTGTCACGACTGGACGAATCCGGGGACGAAACCACGGTGGTGGAGCTAACCCCCATCCTACAGGAACAACGTTTCCAGGGTGTGATAGCGTCCTCAGAGTTCATGTCACAGGTACACAAAGACACGAGCCAAACAGATCCTGCCAGCCTGGCGCAAGGACGCGACGGAGTGACCCGTGTGGATGGGTTGCTGTACAGGGGAAGCAAGTTGTACCTACCTGGAGAAACCAGTCAGAAACAAGCCATCCGCATGTGCCACGATCACGTCCTCTCCGGTCACCCTGGCTACCACAAGACGCTCGACCTTCTGCAGAGACGGTTTTGGTGGCCATCGTTAGTGCCCGACACCAAAAGACATGTGTCGAGTTGTGTCATCTGTTTACTGGGCAAGAACAGGTCTGAACCTTCGGTGGGTCTGCTGCGTCCCATCCCCGTACCACCATTCCCCTGGCACACCATCTCCATGGATTTCGTGGTTGACCTCCCTCTGACCAGGTCCGGCCACAACACGATACTCACCATAGTGGACCACCTCTCAAAGATGGCTCATTTTGTGCCTTTGACGAAGATACCCACGGCCACTGACCTAGCCTTGATCTTCGTGCACAACGTGGTTCGCCTCCACGGTGTTCCGGCGGTGGTGATAACGGACTGTGGGTCTCAGTTCATATCCCGTTTCTGGAAGGAGGTGTGCAGGATCTTGGATATGGATGGACGTCTTTCCTCCGCATACAATCCCCAGACGGATGGACAGGCAGAGAGAACCAACCATACCATGGAACAGTACCTCCATTGTTTACTGCTGATGGTCGAAAAAGAATGGTCTGAGGTGCTGTGGATGGCGGAATACGCGTACAACAACAGCAAACATTCGGCCATTGGCATGTCCCCTTTTTTCTGTCTCCAGGGGCGGCATCCCCGTACCTCTGCCTGGGAGGAGCCCTTTGACAGCCAATTAGCAACGGTGCAGGCGTATCATAGTACCCTGTGCGGCCTTTGGCAACAGGCCCGGTTCGAGCTGGCCAAGGCGAAGGACTCCTACAAAACGCATGCGGATGCACACAGACAGAGGGAACCCGAACACCAAGTGGGTTACAGGGTGTGGCTTTCCATTCGGCACCTCAATGTGCATGGTCCCAAGAAACTGCTGCCCCGTTATGTGGGCCCTTTTGTCATCGAGAAGGTGGTTAACCCTGTTGCTATGCAGCTAACGCTTCCTCCGCATATGAAAATCCATCCGGTCTTCCATGTCTCCCTATTGCATGCCTTTCATCCTGACAGCTCTATCCCGTCTCCTCCTTCCCCGGTGGTGGTGGAGGACCATGTTGAGTACAAAGTCAGGGCGATCTTGGGTTCCCGTCGTACTAGGGGGAAGCTCTTCTACCTGGTTGACTGGAAAGGGTATGGTCCCGATGAGCGGTCCTGGGAACCCCTGTCCCATGTGCGCCATGCTCCTCGTCTGGTCCGTGCCTTCCATCTGAGTCATCCGCTTAGCCCTCGCCCTGCCTCTCCTTTCTGAGTCCGGCTGGTTGGGGGGGGTCTGTTTTTGGGGGGGGGGGTACTGTCGTGTTGCGGCACCTTGCGATCATTGGAGGCTGCTGGGCACATACGCTGGACCGGGATACTCACTTCCGGCGGAAGTCGAGTCCCGGTCCAGTCTTTCACTCACACACTAGGCAAGCGCTTCCGGGGGAAAACGCTTAATACCGCGTTCTCCCGCCGGAGCAGGGCTTTGGATTCTGGCGAGTTTAAACAGACCTTTCCCTGGCTGCTGTCTCGTGCAGCATCAGAGCGCAGGAGCGCTCGACTTGGTTCCGTACTTTGCCACGTTTCTGCCGCGCAGGAGCGCTGCAGTCATCCACGCATTTCCTTGCTGGGAGTGCCCTTGTCTCGGACTCTTCCGTTTGATCCTAGTTTGCCGCAGTGAAGGAGCGGCTGTCCCCTTCAGGTGTCCCGCGCTGCAGCGCAATTAACTTCTTTCCTTTGTTTCACCGACAAACCTTTCCCAGCGCAGGAGCGCTTTACCTGAGGTTCCTTTCCAGTTGTGACGCCAGGGATGAACAAACGCGCAGGAAGCGCTATCCTTGGGTTTTTGGACACATGCAGAAGCACATTGCTTAGGGGTTATTCAGTGCGCAGGAGCGCAGGACATTATTTTGTATATTACGCGCAGGAGCGCTATTCATTGGTTTTCTTTCCTTTGGAGCAACAAGCCATTCATTTGGGTACGGCAGCCTGCATTACACTGGTGAGCTTGTGGGTGAAAGGGCCTTCTGTGTGTGCCTAGAGGTCTGTAATGAAAGGGGGGAGGTGAGGTCTTTCCTTAATGTAATCTCCTTTGTCTTGCAGCTGATTACCAGTTGATGTCATATCCCTGCCCGAACTCCACACAACCCAGGCCTGCTGTTCCTTTCTGGCTCCCTTCCCTGTTCCCATCTCATCCTTACTGTGTTTTACATTCGGTGCGGGTAAGCTGGGTACAGGGGCGGTGGCTCCTGTCGTCTCTGCGGAATCGCTTCACAAGCAGAGGTAAGACTTGTCGGGCTCTGACAGTGTGTGATGTATCATGTTCCGTGTGAAGCACCCCTGACAATTTTAAAGGTGTTTAAGGGATGCCAGGTCGATCTGGTGATTCCATTTTATGTTGTCCTGAATGTTAACCACCAGATAGGATCACCCTTTACGTGATCTAGCAGCCTGTATTTCATTTGGATGCCCCCCTTATAGGCCCTATGCGTGTTAAAGGCCATTAGTTTTGTTTTTGATACATTGACCTCCAAGCCCCACTGTAGAAAAAACTCCTCAAAGGTTTTTAGGGCCTTCTGGAGGCCACTTGGGGTCTTGGAGATAATCAATTTGTTGTCCGCAAACATCAGTATGGGGATTTTTTCTCCTGCTAATACTGGGGCATTGGATGGATTGGAGCTCATGTAGTTCACTATTCCATTAATATAAAGTGAGAATAGCGTCGGGCCATGACACACCCTTGTCGCACACCTCTTTCGACAGGGAATGATTCGGTGACTTCCTCCTGCCTGCCCCCTCTGATTTTGGCACAGTTGTCTACATGTAGTCTAATAATGAGTGACAGTAAATCAGGTGACATCCCTAGTTCTTTTAGGATCATCCATAGTTTGGTGCGGGGTACGAGCTTAAATGCCGACTTAAGATCAACGAAAGCGGCATATAAACTACCCTGGCCCAGGTTCACCGTCTTCCAGTAAATAAAAACAAACCTGAACACCTGATCTATGGTGCTAGTAATAGCGCGGAACCCTGCTTGCAATGGTGATAAAACCTTAAACAAATCAATCCACTCCTGTACTCTGTTGAGCACCAATCTCCCCATTATCTTTTGCATACAGTTAATTAAACTAATTGGCCTGTAGTTCCCTGGGTATGACTTATCCCCCTTTTTAAAAACAGGTATAATTTCTGCTCCTTTCCAGGAGTCTGGGATTGGGGCTCCTTGAGCGATAGCATTGGTCAGCAGAAAGATGTATCAGCACCATCTGTCCTTATTATGTAGAAAGACATCCCCAGGGATGCCACCTGGCCCGGGTGCCTTTCCAATCATTATTGACTTCAGTGCTGTTTCTACTTTGGCCCTACTAAAGGCCCTATCCTGGTAGGGAGCTCTATCGATATCACCCGCATCTTCAGACAGGTTTCAAGTATATTTGGGTTTAAAATGATTCACCCAATGCTTCTGTGAAACATGGGTTTGGGGCTGCTGAGCCTGTCCTCCGCTGTCCAATTTATATACATACCAAAAATATTTGGAATTCTTCATGGCGCAGGCTTCCTTTAATTCCTGCCACCTTTAGTCATCACATGTTTTCTTTGCTTTTAGCTGGGTACGCCTATAGTTAAACCTAGCTTTGCGAACCGCTATCGGGTTGCCTGCTTTAAGGGCTAACCCTAAAACTAGAAGTGCCTCTCGACATTCTTTATTGTACCGCTGCCCAGCTTTCTGTTTTGGGACCATCTTACTGTTATTCTGCTTTAAAAAGTGTGTACGCAGATTTGAGAAAAATCTGTTGTGTAAAATTATTGTTTGCGCTAGGGCCACAAGGTTTGCTACACTAGCGTCTAATTTATCAATGGCGCTATCCACAGTCTTATTAATATTATCTTGCAGATCTGGCATTTCTATTATTTTTGTCCATTTAAGACGTCTCATATCATTTGATAGAAGGAGGTCACTTGAGGAGTGTCCATCTCTTTTTTGGGGTTTAATTTTTTGTCCTCACAAATCCAATGTCACTCACAGGGGGTTGTGGTCGCTCTCGAGTCTTGTTTTAACTACCATGTCTCTAAGGGCGTACCATAGATCCAAACCTATCAGGACATAGTCTATTCTGCTAGCAATATAGCCATTATTAAAGGTGTTAGGCCCAGAGCTATCAGAATGTGTACGACCGTTAGCGGCCCGCAAGCACTCTTCCATACAAATATACTACTGAAGGGAATTTTAGGGTTCAGATAGTTTGGGCGCACTGCCTCAGGTTAGACGTTCAAGTATGAAAGAACATAGATGGTGAATGGGTGGTGCGTTAAGAGCAGACGGAAAATTACCCCTAACCGTCTAAGGAGTCAAAGACCAAACACAATTGAACAGCTAAGCTCTCGCAACCACAAACAAAGTTTCACAATTCAATTGATTGGTGATAAACAACACAAAAAGTAACAAAGAAGCAGATCCTTTGGTGTGAATCCTGTCCCAGCAGGATGGAGTTTTAATGGGTCCAGACTTGAGAAGTAACAGTCAGCCGACACGTGTTTCGTCGTGTGCCGTCGAGTCAACACGACTCTTCAGGGCTTAGAATCAACCCTTACGATGGGGTTGAGTGAGGTCTGGGCCTTATAACGGTGTACCACGTAGGTAAATTGTCGAGATGCTATCACTAGGAGTAGTGGAATTCTAAGAAATTTGGTTGCATAAGGATGGATTATCCTGTAGTCCCGAAAATAAAGTCACGTTCTAATCGCCTAGTGACGTCTGTTTCTTAGTGGTATCAGAGATTTCCTGGTGCAGGGCCTCTGAATTAAGTCATGTAAATTACGAAAACCGGGAGGGGATCCATAAAGAAGAAAACCATGGAAGACGGGTGTGCTCCCTGGTTAGCGGTAAGCTATTCGTCGGTATCCCTCCTCCGTGTGTTCCCGGTGGCCGTCTGTCACACCCGTCTTCCATGGTTTTCTTCTTTATGGATCCCCTCCCGGTTTTCGTAATTTACATGACTTAATTCAGAGGCCCTGCACCAGGAAATCTCTGATACCACTAAGAAACAGACGTCACTAGGCGATTAGAACGTGACTTTATTTTCGGGACTACAGGATAATCCATCCTTATGCAACCAAATTTCTTAGAATTCCACTACTCCTAGTGATAGCATCTCGACAATTTACCTACGTGGTACACCGTTATAAGGCCCAGACCTCACTCAACCCCATCGTAAGGGTTGATTCTAAGCCCTGAAGAGTCGTGTTGACTCGACGGCACACGACGAAACACGTGTCGGCTGACTGTTACTTCTCAAGTCTGGACCCATTAAAACTCCATCCTGCTGGGACAGGATTCACACCAAAGGATCTGCTTCTTTGTTACTTTTTGTGTTGTTTATCACCAATCAATTGAATTGTGAAACTTTGTTTGTGGTTGCGAGAGCTTAGCTGTTCAACTCTTCCATACAAATATTATTTGTTTGGATAACAACATCTGACCACTTCCTTATAGGGTTTGGCTCCAGCTTTGGGATGCCCCACTTGTTGTCTACTTCATCAGTAAGGTCACCTCCCTCTTTAATTAGGGGATCGAATGTCATGTTAAAATCCCCTGAAACTATAATGTGTGAAACCACCTGTTGTGAGTCGAGGAGATCGTCGAGAGCCACCAAAACTCCAGACTTTTTCCCTCTAGTCCCTCTCACATAGACATTATATATGTCTATGTTCTAGTGGTCACACTTAGTTACTCCGACTGCCTGGATGTCATTACTCTGGGTTGGGAGAACCTGTATGTTTAACTCTAGTTCTTGTCGCACCCAGATAGTCAAACCCCTGATGGCCTCCATTTTGTACCCTTGCTTGCCGGGATATGAAAGTTTAAATACCCTACACAAAAAAGAGGAGCCTCTGCCGAGGTTTCTTGGAAGAGGCAGATGTCAAATTCCCCTATAAATGTGTGCCACTCGGGAGAACCCATCTTCGTGCCCAGTCCTGCAATGTTTGACGACAGTATGGAGTTCTTGGATAAGGCTGGACACTGAGACATCCACTCTATATCTATAAAGGGAGGGTAGCTATCCACTTCCACCAAGTAGTCAGTCTCGGTAGAAAGGGCCGGATTAGTTATAGGGGGTTGTGACTGATCATCATTTAGAGATGTGGGGCAAAAAAGACTATCCCCAGTAGGTGGACTAGCTGTTGAGCAATCTTGGTGATTTAGGGGCAACATATTCCTAAGTCAATCAAGGGTGGAGCTCTCTTGCATGCTATTTGATCTATATCTGTACCGATTATCAATTCTACTGCTAGGAGGAGAACGTCTAAATTGAATTGATGAGTGCTCTGGTGAGGTAGTGCGAAACTCCAGTGCGAAAAGATTTTCCACTAGGTCATAATTTTTCATGGTAAGTTCGATACAGTCGTAATCATGGTTTGATGATGTTAACCTTCGGGTGGCTAACATATCTTCCCTTATTACAGAGGGGCATCCTCGAACATGCCTAATCCAATGAATTGCTTTATTGGTTAAGGAGACCCTGTTCTCTGCGCCTCTGCGTGCATCGTATTTTGGTATGTTTGCCATAAATATTCTATGAGAGCTAAATGTGTTGGTTATATTCTTTTCTCTGGGCCCTCCCAGGCAATCTATCTCTGGTTGGTTCAAATGAGATAGGGGTTTTCTACTAAACGGTGACTGTGCCCGCGTTGCTGCTGTCTTGTTAGTGTTAATACAAATGCTAGCGGCAAATTGTGGTAAGTGATTAATCATATGTATCGGTGTTTTTTCTATGGTAGACTGTATTTTGTCCGGGGGAAATGATGCCCTACCAGCAGTGTTAATATTAACTGTAGTACTATCAATGTTAGAAGTGGTCACAATGATCAGAGAAGAGGCAGTCATGGCATCAAGTGGACTTGGCGATTGAGCCCTTTCCTGTGCGCTATTGTTCTCTCCTCGGGCTGGATCTAATACTAGCGATTTAACCATTGAGGATAACTCCACTATCATGTCTCTCATGGACCCTACTTCAGATCGGAATGAGGTGACTATTTGGATCAGATGCTGGCATTCCATGCAGGATACTGATGCCACTTCTTGACTTTTGACTACTATTCACTGAGGGGATTGTGCCAATCCAGTTCTTTCACCTCTGCTATCATTTATATTATCTATGTCTAAAAAGAGCTGAAATCTGTTGGTACATGTAATTATAGGGTCTATATGTTCCGTGTCTGGCAGTGGCACAGTCGGCCCGGTGTTTAAAGTGGGTGCGCCCATAGTGTCCTGTTCCCTATCCCCGTTGTTGGTTGCCAGTCTTTTGTTATTTGATTTGAGGGACATATCAGGAATAGCCGGTTTTGCTATTTTACTCTGCCTAGGGTTCTTTTTTTTTGTTTCTAGTTGTTTGTGTTGTAGGTGTGCACTCTAGAATGCCCTCGCACTCACTGATTATGGTGTCTATCCGATCCATTACACAATTACTGCCTGCCATTTTTTTAGATTTCCTGGCCTTCTTTCCCTTTCCATCCTCACACCCCTCCCCACTCTCGTCAAATGTCTTTCATCGGCCTAGGCTAGGCTACACTGCCAGCAGTCTTTTTATATGCTAGTTCTGCCAACACAGGTAAACACAAATTAACAGGTTTAACTTAGTTCATAGGCAGCAGACTGGCTAGGGTGATGGGAGGGGAATTAGAAGGGGTAATAGTAGGAAAATGTGGGCCTTAAAATACAGCCAACTTGTCCAGTTACTCAAACTGTTCTTGATTTGTGGGCTCAAAAGGGGTTGTATAGTGTCACAGTACCTTTGGTTTCCCACCATGAGGCGGTTCTTCTACTTCTGCCACTGCATCACTGATGAAAGGGGGGTGGCCCTGCCCTGCCTCTTCCAGGCAAGGATGCGTCCGCCGATGGCCCGGGCTTTGCCCGAGCGCGTCCCGCTCTGTGGGGGGCAGTGCAGCTTTTATGGGGCCTTCAGGCACCATAGCGGCTTCAGGTGTGCAAGGGAGCAGGTGATGGAGTGAAAGTTTGCGCCTAATGCAACCTGCTCTGTATATGAACCTCGAGTACACTTGTAATAATACTAAACAACCCTGTTCGTTATTAATATTCCACTTTTCCAGTACACGCGGGTGTCCTAGAGATGCTTGCCTATGTGTTTACTAACAGTAACACCGCTTGCATATTATAAAATGGCCGCTTCGCAGAAAGTCAGTCTGCGCATGCGTCGGTCATACCCATGTGATGTGACGCACTCGCAGATTTGGAGGGAAAAGTCCGCTCATGCGCATTGTAGCTGACCTGCCCGCTTGTTCTAACCATGCTCTACGCTTGCCCATGCTGCTTCGCATTTCTGTCTATTTTCGCACTAATTATTAATCGCTATAGTTATTATGAAGTAAGGGGTGAAGTGTAGGTAATCATGGTGTACAGTGTGTTCTGTTTTGCTGTGATATTAATTTGTTTTCGCTTACTTTTCATGTACCACGCATACATTGGCCTGGGTATGTGAGCCGACTCCATATTGTAACCCGTTCCAACCCTGTCACGTGAAGAGGGAAAAACCCACACTGTGCAGAAGCAAATCTCAGCCAGCTGGCTCCTAAAGCAAGATGCGCATGAGAACCTACCTAGGTTCTTGTCAAAGATGCTGACAGTCACCTTGAACCACGCAACAATGTATCAAACTGCTGTATACACCCAGTGTTTCTCCATATTCCTATGCCTGGGAACCTGAACACAGGGGGGCGGGTATTAAAAATTAATATTAAGCGTGTGAACGTAGAATTTGGGAGGTAAAGGTGACCTAATCATTTCTCCTGACCAATCATAAGTTAGGACCCTGTTATTTGCAACATTTGTGGGTGGTCTGGGAACCCCAGAAGAGTATATCTAGCCTAGTCAGTTAGGGAGAAATTGTCCGACTTGTCCGAGTAGCAGACCTGTCACTGACCCCACGACTCTATAGGTGATTGATACAGAGAGCTGCGGAGCCCTCTGTCCGAATTTTCCACAAACTCCAAGGGGTGGAAATAGTCTTAAGTGCTGGCGAAGCACTTTGGCTGGGGATTCGAGAACCCAATCAGGGTTATTGGCGGATTCCGTGCAGTGAGGGGGTAACGCAGGCGTTCCATCCGAAGCTGTGGGGGTTGGTCGTGCCCTTTGGTGAGCCCAGTCCTGACCCAGAACCTGAGGGGTATCCTGTCCTGATTTCCGTGAGCTGCTACTTGCTCACCTACTGGTATCCTAAATCCTTGAGGGTCCTTGTCCTCGTCCTTCCCGTAACTGACCCGTGGCCAGGGTTAGTCTTCATTCTTGCCTAGGTAATTATTATCTGTGGGTGTTCGTCATTCTATCCCTTTTCTTCTGCTCTTAATAAAGCCTCTATGCACATGATTTTTGCTCTGATCTTTTACACTGATGCATTTGCAAACTGTTTATTAGTATGTTCCTATTTCTCCCTTCCCTTAGGATGTATCTGAACTGTTTCTTTTGAATGATTAATGTGTGGTGAACTTTAGAAGTTGCAATACGACTTTAGCTAGATAGAATAGGATTAGGGCTGAATTACATATAGGCTATAGAAATTCACTGACTGATGTGGTTTGATCTTGCCGTCCCTAGTTTAAGTCTAAACTGAATAGCATGTTCCCTGTTACCCATACCCTTTAGAAACTCAGTTTACCCTAAATGGTGTTAGCCTTCTTGCATAGCTATTTCATCTTTTTGATTCTGCTTATTGATGTTTTTATCAGCATCTGTCTCATAATCTTGTCTCTTTAAATTTGATATATAAAAACCCTCAAAACGCCTCAAGTGTCTGTGGTCATTCTAAAAGGTACATCAAATGTTGATTGAATAAATAAGTGGTGTATTTTGAAGTGTTATCACCTACCCTCGTGCTCCTGATCCATCAGAAGGAGTAAGTACCTGTGGTAAGTCAGGTACCATGACAAAAGTGTCACAGGAGACACACACACAATACTGATAGTAGCGTGTAAAATCACCCGACTTGTAAATTGGGTTTTTCAAACGCATACATGGGCCCGAGTGCGTGATAATCTGGCAGTCTGTAGGGCCGGGTGACCTGCGCGCTCTATCAGTATTTCTGGTAGCAAGAGGATGGTTAGGACTAGTTAGCATAGGTAGATAGGAGAGTTACTATTGAACCGTGAGAAATAAAATGTGCTGCTAAAAATGTATTATATGCTGCTATAAAAGATTATTGGTTTATATGACTGTTATAGAATAAGTTTGATATATTGCATGCATTTTTTGAATATATTACTAACCAATTGTGAGTAAATGTTTTGTGTTGTGGGGATCCCCGGGGAACAGAAATAGCAGGTGGTGAGCAGAATCCACTTGGCTGTAAGGTCACTGGCAAAGGGAGAGATTAGTGCATGGTTAGGCAGAACTGGAAGCGCTAATCAGGGTTTTCTTCTTTTTCAAAATTATCTGAAGTGTGTATGTTAGCTATCAGGACCGTGGTGAAACTCCCGTTGTGATATCACCTAGTAAGGGTCACAGGCGGCAGGAGTAATAGGTTCTTGGAGCTTGAGTGGCAGCAAAGGAGAGCATTGGTGAAAATGTGACTTAGTATATATCCCGGAAAGGAGAGGATTAGTCAAAAGAGTAGCAGGTTCCCTATTTGCTTGTGTGAAGAGGATAGGCGGAAGGGATCTATCCGTTGTGAATGAAAAGTAGACAGAAGTGGTTTACTTACAGTAAAAGAAAGACTCTTTTCCTTTCTAAAACCCTTTGGCATAGTGGCCGTCGTTTTACCTTGTTAGCTAAAGTTTGTACGCGCACTTTAGGAAAAATTCAAAGTTTCCGTTACCTTGTGAAGGAGGGAGTCAGTCGCAAGACCGCGCTGACGTCACTCCGTGCCGCGCTGGTATTGGAGGAGCCAGCGGATACAAGGCGAAGATAGAGTTGTAAGGGAGGGGTGAGCGCCGCAGAGTGAGACCGCGTTTCACGAAGGGGCCGCGCATCCATTGGTCAACAGATTTTGAAACTTCAGTGCTGGTTGGTTGTCGGAAGTTGAAAGACGTATTTGCATTGGAAGCACAAAAGTAAACAAAATTTTCCGAACCGAGCTTGTGGGTTGTGTCGAGAGGTGTATGTGGTATCCTGAATTTTTGCCTGATCCCAGAAATTTAGGGTGTCATAGGGAATTGATGAGAAGAGGCAGACCGCACAATATGTACGGAGTCAAGAGAAAAATGTCCTTCGCTGAAAAGATAAGGAACTATTTCAAAAAAGATAAGCCCATTCGAACTAGGGAGGGAGTAATCATTCCACCTCCTAATACTCCCGCTTCATTCATGATAATTGAGAAGGGGTACCATACCTGTGTGTGGTTAGAAAATTGAGTAAAGTACACAAAAGAGGATGGAGTCCTAGCTTTTCCCCTCGATGGTACCTTCAATGGTAGAATCTTGGTTAATCTGAGAACCCGAATGGATGAATTGCACCCCCGATCCAGACTAACACAGTATGAAGCTTTAGAGGAATGGGAGATTGAGGCTCTAGAGCGAGACAGGCCCCGAATGGAAAAGGGAGTGACCAAATGGTATCCTAAATTACTCAAAGAGACTAAGGAACAAAAGATGAAACGATGGAGACAGAATATGATGGTTGAAGGGCTGTTCCCGATGTTTGGGGTAACTGAGCAAACAGGTGGGAAAAAGACAGAGAAGAGTCAACCTCTTATAACTATGGGGGACTCGGAGGATGAATATCTGGAGGATTTACTGATGAAAAATCCACCACCTTATGCCGAAGCTTCAGGAACTTTAAGTGCGAAAAATCCTTTTCTCCACCATGCTAGGAGTAGGAGGGCAAGCGAGACAGACCTAGCTGGTATCGGCAGTAAATCCAGCAATAGTGATGAATTTTGTAGACCTAGTACTGCAGTCCCAAATTACCGACCTTTTGGTGAGGATAGACCGAGGTCAGCCGTTCCCACTGCTCCGAGTATTTACCCTCCTTTGGTGCCTCAAATATTGCATGGTAACTCATCAGAAAGGGTCTTGCAAGAAAGAGAGAGAGATGCCCTGATTAAACAAAGAAATGAACTGATTCAAACCATAGCTCAGATACATCCCAGCCCGGATGCTCTGACGATACCTGTAACTATTGGTCCCGCTATACCCATTTATGGGGATAGGCAGACTAGTCCTAAAGCTCCAATCCTTACTCCAATGTCAGTTCCCCCACAAAAAGAACCACTTGTTATTGATGACCAGGCAAGCGAGTGTGAGTCTGTAGTCTCTCTAATGGATCTGCCCATAAGAGAGCCCAGTACCAGTGGGTCTAGGTCAGGGAGTCAGACCAAGGCCAAGGAAGTCCTTATAGAAACTACATCAGGAATCCGGAGTGCAACAGTGGTGACTCCAGAGGAACTGGATAGGTGGACTAAGGAAATGGATCGAGAACCTTCCTTGTCCAAACCTTTGGACATTTACAGATTAAGGATAGAGATAGAGGAGTTAATGGCAGGGAATGTGGGATTAGACAGGCTAAACACCCTTGGCGAAGAAGAGTTGCTGTTTATCAGTAAAAGCCTTACCCGAAATACTAGAGTACTCCATGAAAAATTATTGGATGCGGCTGCAGACATGGGAATTGATGTAAGTCGATCCAAAGTCCTAAAGAAACCGTATAGGGCAGAATTTTCAGACAAGGATTTAGAAAATATGAATGTGTCAGGAAAAAGAACCCAGATAAAAGAATTGTTGAGTGTGTTGCAGAAATGGGGAGATCTGGACAAGTGGAAAACTAGGTGGGCTAAGAAAAAGGAGGAGAGTAGGACAAAATCCAAAGCTTCTGAGTTTGTGCTAAAAGAAGTAGGACAAGCAGAAAAACTGTGTCCCATGCGAGAAGTGCCAGGGGGAAAATATGTACATGTCCCATGGTCCCGACATGACATTGTGTCATTCACCAATGATTTCCCAAAATTAAGGGAGAAGCCCGTAGAATGGTATAGGCAGGTAGAGCGATTTGTGAAGGTCCAGAAGTGCCTTTTGAAAGACCTGGATGGGTTCTTTGACATTGTAGTTCCGGTAGATTTATGGACCGATTGCAAAATAGAGATTGATTGGCCCAGTGAAGAATTTCCAAGGGACCCACACACTGGAGCCCCTTCTGCAGAGGTGATGAGAAAGTATGACCAAGTCATACAATTTCTAAAGTAAAAGGTGCCAGCAAAAGAAACTGATTGGACCCGAATTGATAGAACTACCCAGGACCACAACGAAACAGTCCATTCATATTATGAGAGGCTATTGCAGGTATTCAAGACATACAGTGGCATCGATAATATTGAAATGAAAGACATGACTCATTTTATTTATCGATTCGTGCTAGGGCTAAAACCAGAAATATCCCAGTGGATTAGAGATAACAAAATCTGTTGGCAGGGAAAGCCTATAGATGATGTTCTCAAGTACGCTAAGTACTGTGAGGATGAAATGGAGAACAAGAAAAAGGCCCTGAAGGAAAAGGTGATGTGGGCAGAGGTTAAATTGGCTGAGCAACAAGAAAAACAGTTGAGTAAAATGAATAGCAATGCTTCGAATAATAATTCGGGAGGGGGAGGAAAACCTCGAGTTAAGATGAGCAAAGAAGAGGCTAAGAAGAAGTTCCCCTGTCACGGGTGTGGGCAGATAGGGCATTGGAGAGACGAGTGTCCTCATTTGCAAGCTGGTAACGCCCCCATAAATGGTTTAAATCCACAGGTGCCGAAAGAGGGGCCACAAAAGAATCAGCAACAGGTAAATCTACCTCCATTACCTAGAGCTCCTAGACCTACTTATAAGAATCAGGCCCCGCAGAATGAGAGGGTTGAAGTATGGGAAGGACAGAATGAGAGAAATCAGGCAACCTCACAGTTCCTATTAAATGATACATTCCTCTGTGATGAACAATACTGACGGGGCCTGAGGGGGGAGGAAGGGGAGTGCGTGCTTGGCGCATCCCTACCGGTAGACCAGTCAGGGCCATACATTGAAGGAAAGGTTGAAGGAAATGATGTCACCTTTCTGTTGGACACTGGTGCTACCCGTTCGACTGTGAGAACAGCGGACGTTCCTAACCTACCCCTCTCGGGAGAAGCAATCCAAGTAGTGGGCGTATCAAACCAGATAATTAGCACTCCTGTAACTGAACCCATGGAGATTTCTATTGGGAATTTCAAAGAAATGCACAGATTTCTGGTTTGCGATTCCAGTCCTGTAAATTTACTGGGACGTGATTTGTTATGCAAAATGAACTGTACCATCTTTTGCACGCCAAGAGGTGTTGAGATCCAGACCCCAGATGAAGATGGCCTGTACAAGCTAATGCTGTTAAGGCCTGATACAGAAGCCAAGCCCATAACAATTCTTGATTTGCCTGAAGAACTCCAGCAAAGGGTGGTACCAGAAGTATGGGATTTTACTGGGAAAGATGTAGGATTAATGGCAAATGTAGACCCCGTCAGAATAGCCATCAAACCTAATGCTACCTACCCAAAAACAAAACAGTATAAAATGAGTGCAGAAGTGAAAGCTGGAGTCGCACTTGAAATAAACAGATTATTGTGGAGAAGTGTGGCTCCCTGGTTAGAGCAGGCAGACCCTGAAGCAGAGGTCAGACCCGGGACCAGGGTTCAATTCCCGACGCGGCAGGGTCTTGAGCTCAAATGTCCACGGACTCGATAATTCTCGCTTCGGTGCCTGACCTAATCATGGGTTCACACTCTTCAACTCTGGGCATTAAGCTTGCTTAATCTCCACAACGGCCCCCCGCGGCGGGATGCCTGGCTTTCACCTTGGGGATGCCCGTTAGGGGCTATCTCACAGGGAAAAGCCAGGACGGGTTCCCAAGGCAAGCGCCGAGATGCCTCCGGGTGATTTGAGCGCTATATAAGAACATACAAAAAAAAAAAAAAAATGGAGGCAGACATAATTCAAGAGGTGTTGAGCAGTCCCTGTAACTCGCCCATAATTGGAATTAAAAAGCCTAGTGGAAAGTACAGGGTAGTGCAGGACTTGCGAAAGGTAAACCAGATTGTTGTACCTTGTTGTCCCATTGTGCCAAACCCCGCAGTGATCTTGTATCAGATTCCCTGGAATGCGGAGTGGTTTACTCTCATAGACTTGTGTCATGCATTCTTCTCCATCCCATTGCATCCAGAAAGCAAGTTTCTTTTCTCTTTTGAGTTTGACAGTCATGTCTATGTCTGGAATCGTGTCCCCCAGGGGTACACAGAAAGCCCCTCTATATTTAATCAGATCTTAAAAAGATGTCTTGAATCTTTAGTTCTACCAAAGAAGTCTGTCCTGGTCCAGTACATAGACGACCTTTTGGTGGCATCTAAAAGTCAAAGCGACTGTGTTACTGATACCATTGCTCTGCTGAATCACCTGGGCAGAGGTGGACACAAAGTATCTCCTGACAAATTACAGTTTTGTAAGAACTCAGTAAAATATCTAGGACACCAGATCGAGAAAGGTATCAGAAGAGTCACCTCAGAGAGAATCAGAATAATTCGGGATATGGAACTGCCCAGAACTCAGAAGGACGTTAGAATGTTCCTCGGAGTTGTGGGATACTGCAGACAGTGGATTGTGGGATTTGCGGTACTTGCCAAACCTCTGATAAAAATGACAAAGAAAGGGGCAGACGATCCAGTCACCTGGGATGATGAAAGCATGACAGCCTGGATAAAATTGCGAAACTGTCTATGCTCTGCTCCTGCATTGGGAATGCCTGATTATTCCAAGAACTTTGAGTTATTCTGTGATACACGAGACAATTGTGCACTCTCAGTCCTGACCCAAGAGCATGGTCTGACTAGATGTCCTGTGGCTTACTTTTCAGCCACACTGGACTGCTGGGCTTCCGGGGTGTCTGAAAGCAGTGGCTGTCACATGCACAAGTCTGGAACAGAGTGAGAACATTGTCATGGGACATCCTGTAATGGTTTATGTTCCACATTCAGTTGTGATTCTGCTAACCCGAACCAAAACTCAATATCTCACTCCTAGTCGGCTGACTAAATATGAGAGAATTCTTATTTGTGCAGAAAATGTAATAATTTCCAGATGCAACATCCTGAACCCGGCAACGCTATTGCCCCTTGCCCAAGATACAGGGGCGGAAGGTGAATTCGAACATAATTGCATTGATCTAACTGAGTTTAGTACTAAACCTCGTCCTGACATAAAAGAAATGCCCCTTATCAGTGCTGACATAGTGATGTTTGTGGATGGCTCTTGCCTGAGGCATGAGGATGGTGGACTGAGTGCTGCCTATGCTGTAGTCACTCTGGAAACCACCCTAGATGCATCCTATTTGAGTGAAGTCAAATCTGCCCAAGTGGCCGAGCTCATAGCATTGGCCAGAGCTTGCAAACATGGGAAGGGCAAACGAGTAACCATATATACTGACAGTCAATATGGTTATGGGGTTGTTCATGACTTCGGCCAACTATGGCTACAAAGAGAATTCATGACTTCCTCAGGTACCCCCATCAGAAATGGAAAGGTGGTGCAAAGCCTATTGGAAGCAATCCAATTGCCCAAAGAATTGGCAGTGGTCAAATGTGCTGCTCACCAATCTGGAAAGGATGAAGTGGCAGCCGGAAACAGGTATGCTGACCAAATTGCTCAGTACTGTGCACGATACAAAATGTCCCTAAAAATCCAATTGTGGGGCGGAAACAGCTGCCAACTTATGGTGTTTGAGAATGTATCTTCCTGGAAGGAACTGAGAGAGTTGCAACAGGCAGCATCTGAGGGGGAAAAACTAAGATGGGAGACTGAGGAATGTCAACTCAGAGAAAGGGATGGTATCGTGGTGAATAAAGATGGTATGCCTGTGTTGCCAGACTGTTTGGCAGACCCAATGGTTCGGATGATTCATGGAGACACTCATGTTGGGAGGGATGCAATGTGCCGTGTGTTTGATAAAGTATTCTACAATTCAAAATTCAGGAATATCGCGGATAAGTTCTGCCAGAGGTGCCTGGTGTGTCAGCAGTTCAATGCAGGAAAGAGGACTGTGGTAGAGCAAAGTACCATTGGAAAGGCAGAAGGCCCCTTTGTCAGATTGCAGGCAGATTTCATACAATTGCCCATGTGTAGAGGATACAGATATGTCTTAGTGATAGTTTGCCTATTCTCAAGATGGGTGGAAGCTTACCCGGCCAAGAAGAATGATGCCATTACTGTGGCAAAATTGTTACTCAGAGAGCTGATCCCTAGATTTGGTTTCCCAGAGACTATTGAAACAGACCAAGGTGGGCATTTTGCTGGGAAAATCCTAAATGAACTCTATGCAGCATTCAAAATTGACCCTAAACTACACTGTGCATATCATCCAGAGGCTTCTGGAATAGTGGAACAAATAAATGGCACCATCAAATCAAGATTGGCAAAAATGTGTGATACCACTAAATTGAACTGGATAGAAGCCTTGCCTCTTGTCTTGATGGGATTAAGGAGCATCCCGAACAGAAAAACAGGCCTGAGCCCCCATGAGGTACTAATGGGAAGAGTGATGCGACAGGCATGGGTACCTGGACACAAACTGCTGAGTATTTCTGATGATTTGGTGCTAGAATACTGCAGGCAGCTGGGTGACCAAGTGCGTTCTATCTCTCACCAGATTGGAGAGACTGCTGATGAATGGCCAACCACTCCAGTCCATAAAATCAGACCTGGAGATTGGGTGGTGTTGAAGAAACACACCCGGAAGAGTTGCCTTGGACCAAAGTGGGGAAAAAGGAGGCAAGTGATCCTTGTAACTACCACCGCTGTAAAGTGTGCTGGAGTGCCAAAGTGGATTCATGCCAGCCACACTAAAAAGGTAGCCAAGGAGGAGACGGCTGAAGCTGAGGGTGATGCAGCTGAAGAGACTCCAGACGAGGGTCCAGATCTAGCTGATGTGATACAACCCGGCACCAGCCAAGACGAGTGGTTTCCAGCAGATGACCTGATTCTTGATCCAATAAGAACCAGAAAATATTCCTACTTAGATAGAGAGTGGGATAGTGAGGGTGAGACAGGACTAGAAGGAGAAGGTCAGGTATTGAGAATCACATCAGACCTGATCAGGAAATAGGCCAAGTAGGGACAGACCAAGTCATCAACACTCCTCCAGAGACTCCAGAAACCGGAAAGGGACAGATTGTAGTTAAAGTTGAAGTTCATGCGGAAGAAAATCAAGGGGTCGAAGTGCATGAACAGGAACAGATAGAAATAGACAAACGTGTTCAGGAACCAGAGTCCAAGCTGGTTGAAAATCAAGATCAAATACAGACCATACCTGAACAAGGCAAGCTTAGAAACCAGGCAGAAGAAACGGATGAAAGACCTGGACCTAGTCAGACAGGAGAGGAAAAAGACGGTGCCAATACAATAGTGCCACACCAAAGTGAGAACAAGGGGATTCACGAGGAAGGCAAAGTATCCTCAACCACTAAGAAGCCTAGAAAACAGGAGAGACCGAGATATATAAAGAGACTGAAACTAAGACTGAAAACTGTAGAGGAAAAATTAGAAGACAGAAAAAAGGCTGCAAGTGAAAGACAAAGGGACGTGGCTCAGCAAAATAGACGCAGTATCAGGTTTAAGAAAGCAAACAAGAACTGTCGAAGTCCTGAATGGACCTTTTTGGTGTTGGAAGAAATTGACGACCCTGAAGAAAGTGACCGCAGTGATCACGATTCCGTTGAGGATCACAGCTCTGAGGTAGAAGACCCACCCTGAAAGGTGAAACTGCGTTAGCCTCTTGAAACGAAACAAAGAGGGGTTAAAAAGTCCCAGAAACAAAAATGTCTGATTCAAGTGTAAATGGGAGACCAAAAGGGAATTGTTGCAAAACTTGCTGTAAAATATGCCTATGCAGTGTAGCAATAGTTATAGTAATCTGGATAGGACTAACAGTCATTATACCCTTCTTGATAAGTAAAGATCCTAACCTGTACCCTACTAAACCCATGAACCCAGATCCAGAAGTTGTACATACTGAAGAAACACCACTAAGTGTAGAAAGACATGACAACACAGTTAGCCTAAGACAAACACAACATGACTTAGAAGCACCAGATGAGGATGGACTACATTTTCACCACATGAGAAATCGATCACATTTAAATGTCTTTGCAAATCTTTTAGTGCATTACGTAGAAACTATGGAAATAGAAGATTGTTATGTCTGCATGAAGCTACCCACTTCTGTAGCTGAAGGCGTGACTTATCACCATTTGCCCCTGACTTATGGGATTTCCTGTAGTATATTAGCTAGCTTGTTTTATAGAAGCACTTTACAGTACTACCATTCAAACACTGACGTGATTTTTTCTGAACTACCTGTTCGAGGGAACCTGAATGTTGTGCATATTAAAAGCGAGGTAACTAGATACATGGGAGAATACTTCCTGACTATAGGTGACATAGACTTACATGAAGCTCGAAGAGATAATTTGACTTGCTCATTACATGAGCAAGAAAAGATGTTTTTAAAGATGGCAGAAAAGAGAAGGGAGAGTTTCCAAAGAAAGGCTAATGATAAGAAACAGCAAACTCCTAAGTGGGCTGAAAACATGGAAGGCACCTCAAATGGCGATGCAAATCCTGCGCTATTGTTGGATTTTGAACGAAAGGGGAAACTTTGTCTTCATAGAGAAAAGACTAGTTATTATAACAATGTATTCATCGGTTCCAGCGAATGCAACCATAATTACAAGGTAATTGGAGGTTGGGGTTTCAAAAATGGGTCAGAACCTGCGTTTCCCGGAATTTATTATATTTGTGGGAACAAGGCTTATTTCAAATTACCGGATCACTGGTATGGAAGCTGCTACTTTGGCATTGTCTTCCCAAAAATATACCATGTGAATAACGCTGCTGGAAGCAATGAAGACACTAATGGCTTAGTGCGTAGTAAACGTGAAAGTGTAGGAGAAATTATAGGTGATATTTTTAGTGCACTGATACCTGGAATGGGGGTAGTTCTGAATACTCACCGTATCTGCAAATTATCTACGGTAGTGGATCGGTTATCAACTGACACTGCTGCTGGATTCCTGCTGGTCAATACTGAAATGGTTGCGATCAGATCAATGGTTTTGCAAAATCGCCTTGCTCTTGATACCTTATTGGCAAATGAGGGCGGAGTCGGTAGAATGCTGAAGGCGCAACATTGTTGCACTTACATTCCAGATAAAAGCGTAGAAATTAAAAAATATGGGCAAAATATAACTAATTTGGAAAGAGAACTTAAACCATTGGAGGTTGACAGTGCCTGGAAGAGACTGACTGATGGTCTCTCTTCTGTAGGTAGTTGGTTCACTAATGTAGGCCGTAGTCTAGTAGGTAAAATACTGATGCCAATAGCTGGAATAAGTTTGATTGTGTTTATTATAATAATTTGCTGCAAATGTCAAAAGTGCAGAAAGAAGTACACTGTAAATAGAAGGGGAGTGAAACGGAATGTGGATGAACTCGAATTAGAAGAATTAAGGAACCAGATCTATAAAAAAGCTAGAGAATCCCACCCAAATAAAGCTGCAGACAAACGGCATAATAATAAGTTTGTGGAAATTGAAATGAGTGAGATGTAAGACAATTGAAGTTGGCATCTGTTTCCCATTAGTAGTGATGATAGTAAATATCATCAAAGAGGGGATTGATGGAGTGGAAGTTTGCGCCTAATGCAACCTGCTCTGTATATGAACCTCGAGTACACTTGTAATAATACTAAACAACCCTGTTCGTTATTAATATTCCACTTTTCCAGTACACGCGGGTGTCCTAGAGATGCTTGCCTATGTGTTTACTAACAGTAACACCGCTTGCATATTATAAAATGGCCGCTTCGCAGAAATTCAGTCTGCGCATGCGTCGGTCATACCCATGTGATGTGACGCACTCGCAGATTTGGAGGGAAAAGTCCGCTCATGCGCATTGTAGCTGACCTGCCCACTTGTTCTAACCATGCTCTACGCTTGCCCATGCTGCTTCGCATTTCTGTCTATTTTCGTACTTATTATTAATCGCTATAGTTATTATGAAGTAAGGGGTGAAGTGTAGGTAATCATGGTGTACAGTGTGTTCTGTTTTGCTGTGATATTAATTTGTTTTCGCTTACTTTTCATGTACCACGCATACATTGGCCTGGGTATGTGAGCCGACTCCATATTGTAACCCGTTCCGACCCTGTCACGTGAAGAGGGAAAAACCCACACTGCGCAGAAGCAAATCTCAGCCAGCTGGCTCCTAAAGCAAGATGCGCATGAGAACCTACCTAGGTTCTTGTCAAAGATGCTGACAGTCACCTTGAACCACGCAACAATGTATCAAACTGCTGTATACACCCATTGTTTCTCCATATTCCTATGCCTGGGAACCTGAACACAGGGGGGCGGGTATTAAAAATTAATATTAAGCGTGTGAACGTAGAATTTGGGAGGTAAAGGTGACCTAATCATTTCTCCTGACCAATCATAAGTTAGGACCCTGGTATTTGCAACATTTGTGGGTGGTCTGGGAACCCCAGAAGAGTATATCTAGCCTAGTCAGATAGGGAGAAATTGTCCGACTTGTCCGAGTAGCAGACCTGTCACTGACCCCACGACTCTATAGGTGATTGATACAGAGAGCTGCGGAGCCCTCTGTCCGAATTTTCCACAAACTCCAAGGGGTGGAAATAGTCTTAAGTGCTGGCGAAGCACTTTGGCTGGGGATTCGAGAACCCAATCAGGGTTATTGGCGGATTCCGTGCAGTGAGGGGGTAACGCAGGCGTTCCATCCGAAGCTGTGTGGGTTGGTCGTGCCCTTTGGTGAGCCCAGTCCTGACCCAGAACCTGAGGGGTATCCTGTCCTGATTTCCGTGAGCTGCTACTTGCTCACCTACTGGTATCCTAAATCCTTGAGGGTCCTTGTCCTCGTCCTTCCCGTAACTGACCCGTGGCCAGGGTTAGTCTTCATTCTTGCCTAGGTAATTATTATCTGTGGGTGTTCGTCATTCTATCCCTTTTCTTCTGCTCTTAATAAAGCCTCTATGCACATGATTTTTGCTCTGATCTTTTACACTGATGCATTTGCAAACTGTTTATTAGTATGTTCCTATTTCTCCCTTCCCTTAGGATGTATCTGAACTGTTTCTTTTGAATGATTAATGTGTGGTGAACTTTAGAAGTTGCAATACGACTTTAGCTAGATAGAATAGGATTAGGGCTGAATTACATATAGGCTATAGAAATTCACTGACTGATGTGGTTTGATCTTGCCGTCCCTAGTTTAAGTCTAAACTGAATAGCATGTTCCCTGTTACCCATACCCTTTAGAAACTCTGTTTACCCTAAATGGTGTTAGCCTTCTTGCATAGCTATTTCATCTTTTTGATTCTGCTTATTGATGTTTTTATCAGCATCTGTCTCATAATCTTGTCTCTTTAAATTTGATATATAAAAACCCTCAAAACGCCTCAAGTGTCTGTGGTCATTCTAAAAGGTACATCAAATGTTGATTGAATAAATAAGTGGTGTATTTTGAGGTGTTATCACCTACCCTCGTGCTCCTGATCCATCAGGAGGAGTAAGTACCTGTGGTAAGTCAGGTACCATGACAAAAGTGTCACAGGAGACACACACACAATACTGATAGTAGCGTGTAAAATCACCCGACTTGTAAATTGGGTTTTTCAAACGCATACATGGGCCCAAGTGCGTGATAATCTGGCAGTCTGTAGGGCCGGGTGACCTGCGCGCTCTATCACAGGGACCACTGGGAGTTGTAGTTGGGCCGTTGCCCTCATGACCTGCAAGTGACAGGTACAGCCGTGTTCCTCAATGCAGCAGCGCCGACTACTGCGATGGTGCCCCGGTGAGTTTGCTTGCCCACGTTGCGAGAGGGCAATGCAGCTTTTATTGCACCTCCAGGCGCGATAGCAGCTTCATGTGTGCAAGGGCGCAGGGACAACTTGGAGTTGTAGTTGGGCTGTTCCCCTCACGGCCAATGAGTGACAGGTACAGCCGTTTCACTCCCGGCAGGGGTGCAGGCGGCTGCAGCGATGGTGCCCCAGTGAGTTTGCTCTCCCCCAGGGGGCTAATAAGCATAATACTTTTATTCATCACTTCTGAGCAGCATTTTAAAGAACTTTAGATTAGAACCTTAACACCAAACAATTGAAAAGTACACCAATGTTAGATAAGATTTTAATGTCTGGGATCTTCTTCCTCTTTTATTTGCTGCTTTTTGGCAGATAATTACTCCATATTTATTTAATTATTTTGGGCCATATGTACGTGGCAAAATACCGGTCGGTAACTACCGATTTCGGCCGTTACCGACAGGTATTTGTAATTCCAGATGTAGGGGGCCTGAAAATTACCGATTCTGTATATTTACCGAATCGGTAAATGTACAGAATCGGAGATTTGGGATGTAGGTGGCACTGGAAACAGTGCCACAGGCCCTTAGAAAATCGTTATTTACCATGAAATGCAATGGCATGATAAATAACGATTTTCTGTGTACATGCACATCTGTGCATGTACACCTGTGCCATGTGGCACACATACATGCCCTCAGGGCATGTATGTGTGTCACATTGCACACAAGCAAAAATCAGAGGTGCAACAGGGTGTCAAATTGACACCCTGTCCCCCTTGACAAATCGGTAAAATTACCGAATCGGTATTTACCGATTCGGTAATTGCCATTGATTCCAATGGGCCTCAAGGGCCATAGGAATCAATGGCAATTACCGAATCGGTAAATACCGATTCGGTAATTACCGAATATTACAGAATCGGTAATATTTAAAGAATTATTACCTACATGGCATTTACCGAATTGTAAATACCGAATCGGTAAAATTCTGTATTTACGAATCGGTAAATGCCATTTACCTACATATGGCCCTTAGTTTTTTTTCAAGGTATGTGTGCATGAAGTTTGATTTGTGAAAAGGAGTCCAATTTATGGGCTAAAACATTGTTGATTGTTCTGTGTTTATTTTATACTATGTTTTAAAATGTTACGTGTTTTTTAAAACATAATAGAAAAACATTAATCAGCACACTTGTCATGTCCAAAGAAGATTACTGCAACAGTCTATTCATCAATGCACTAGAACAAGTTCTCAATAAACTCCAGCTGATACAAAACGCAGCAGCAAGGCTTCTGACAGGCACTCCCAAATGTAAACCCATCTCCAAAGTAGTTTGCCAAGTTCATTGGCTACCGATCAGAAGCAGATCCAAGTTTAAGGCTCTTTGCCTTGAATATAAGGCTATTCACCCCACTGGTCCTGACTTCCTTAAGCAATCCCTTCTTCCCTAAAATCCCCCCAGACAATTACGTTCCTCCACTGCCAATCTTCTTATTGTTCCCCACACAAAAAAAGCAGCGTGGGGTGACAGATCTTTTCTGTGTGCCACCACCAAACTCTGGAATAGGCTTCCCCCACATCAAGACCAGTCCTACCCTGCTCAGCTTTAGGAAGCAGATAAAGACTTGGCTTTTTAATCAAGCATAAACACATTGCAAACCATCGTATCTACCTAACTTGCCGTCAGTCCTCAGCGCTGAGACACCCATGGGTATTTGTGCGCTCTATAAAATGCATAAAAAAATAAATAAATAGCAGGTAAATGTGTGTTTAATACATATAGTGAGTGATAGTTTCTGAAATGATATTTAAGATCTTTAAAGGGGTTTAGCGAGTAAAGTGGAATTTATGGCAGGCAGTAGGTATGTTTTAAAGTCATCGCTTACCGCTTCCTGGCACACAACGCATTTGGGTAAAATGTCTGAGAAATAGATGAATGTTGGAGAGTCAGGGACCTTGGTTAAGAATATTTTATCTAAGGAGATCAAAGAACCTTATTCAAGAGACTGTGAAGACAGCCATGTCAGGTATGAAGAGGCCTCCTGATAATGATGAGGAGAAGTATTTTTCAGTATCACAAAATAAAGAAAGGGTTCATAGAGGCCATGGAGGTACATGTAAAAGCAAAAGAAAGCATCTAGAATACACTGGAATGTACTTTTAAGGTTTTAACAAATCAAATAAAGTTTTGTTTGACTGACTGACAATACACTGCTGAAGGAAATAGAGTCCCAAGCAGCTCACAGAGATTGGGTATTCATGGCAACAGCAATGATGGGCAGGATTACACTGCAGATATTACTGACGTAGATGAATATATTTTAGATTTAAATTATAAAAACGATTTGAGGATGATTTTGTAAGTGAGAATAGCAAGATGAGGGGAGAGAAAATGGTGGTTGATCATTTTGGTCAAAATTTGTTTGACCTGAAAGATGTACATCACCCCAGAAGATGTGACTGGTGGCCTGTGAGTCGTGTATCAGATTATATTGGGCTTTGTTTAAGGAGACCACTGGAGAAGGGTGAACTTAATATTTTGAGAGCAGAATGTTCCTGTCCTGTGGATTGGATAAAAGGATTCAATGACTCCTAATCTGGATCCAGAATTATTACCTATATGTTCAAGTTAGGAAGGGATCCTGGAAAAGGTCTGGAGAAGTCATTAAAGCAATGTGAGGGCAAGCTCCTGGATACCTTAGGTCCTCTTGCAAGAATGTTCAACATGGTAGCAAGAGCGTACCTTACGGGTACGGATTTAGATATCAATTTGTTAAGGGGCTGGTGCCAGAGAGCAATTTGCTTCATAGGGAATGCAAATACAGAGCTGATTGCCGAAAGGCATCATTGTTTAGAATAAATCTTAAACTTGCAGGCTTTGCACGAAAGGAAACACGCGAAGATCCTAAATGCTTGCTCTTTGGTGAGGGCTTTGCAAAGGCCTTGGGAAAATATGTGCATACTTTTGCTGCTTTATATAAAGTACAGCTCAACACGAGGAAAGGTTTTAGTGGAGTAAATAGTTTTCATGGCATGGCTGAGAGGAGAGGGCAACCTCCCAGCTGAAGCTTTTATAGGTCCCAGTTTAACAGTAACAGAGGAATCGCAAGAGGATCCCTATATGGATTGTTCCCTCAAAGAGGAAGGGGAGTCGGAGCTGGAGCCGCACGAGGTCAAGGGCAACACTCTGTTCCAGCTTCAGTTAGGTACGAATATGAGGATTTGTACTGGTATTGTCCAAGGAAAGGTGGGAGGCAGATTTGTGAACGAATGAAAGGTGGTAACAAGCAACCCTTGGGTGTTGGAGGCTGTAACAGGTTACAAAATAGAGTTCAATTCAGAGCCAGTGCAAATGCAGGGACCAAAAGAGTTGAGGTTCAACAAACAGCAAAAAACCATAGCGAAGAAAGAAATAAAGAGTATACTTCTCAAGGGGGCAAATGTGGAAGTAGGGGAAGACCAAGTAGGATTCATGAGTACATTATTTCTTGTAGAAAAGAAAGTCAAGGGATAGAGACCAGTAATACATTTAAGAGACCTAAACAATTATGTGATTTACAGGCATTTCGAAATGGAGAGCATTCATCAGTAGAGAGATGTCTTACAGGATGTATATTGGTTAGTAACGATGGATCGGAAAGATGCCTATTTCACAATTCTAATGTCCAAAAACAGTCAGAGATACCTCCAATTCAGGTGGGAAGGACATGTCTATCTTTGTTTGGCTACCATTCGGGTTGTCTTCAGCCCCAAGGTGTTTTCTAAAAGTGATGAGAGCAGTTGTTGGTTGTTGGAAAGAAGAATTCGGATTACAGTTTATTTAGACGATCTACTAATTATGAATCCAGATGTGACAGTGTTGAGGTCACATTTAAAGACTGTCAAAGAGCTGTTGCAATCTTTGGGGTTTCTGATCAATGCAGAGAAATCAATTGCGGAGCCATCTCAAGCATTAGAATGTTTAGTATTTGTAGTGGATACAGCCAAAGGTCATTTGTTGTTACCAGAAAAGAAGATAAAAAATATTCAGCAGGAAGTGAAATCTTTATTGAGGAAAGAAATGGTGAGTTTGAGAATGTTAGCAATAGTTAGAGGTCTCATACCTTCCTCGATACAAGCTGTGTTTCCTGGGCTTCTGCATTAGAGGGCTATTCAATGGTTAAAGACTTCAGGTCTGGCAGTTGGTTTATGGTACGGGGATTGTGTACCAATGACCAAAGAAAGGAGGAGAGCGCTACTTTGGTGGTTGGAAAATCTGAAAAACTGGAATGGGCAAGCAATTTTTGATACAAAACCAGATTTTGAGTTGGAAACAGGTGGAAGCAATTTTGGTTGAAGAGCAAGATGTTTGAATCAGAAAACAGGTGGATTTTGAAACAGGGCGGAACAGATGGAACATAAAAATTATTTGGAAATGAAGGCAGGGAGTTTTGCATTGCAATGTTTTAGGTCTCAGTTCCAAGGGAATTCTGTCCTTCTGAGAAAGGGACACAATCACCACAGTCAGGTGCATAAACAAGTTAGGCGGAAGCAGATCAAGGAGATTGACAGAAATTGCGCAGGACATTTGGGAATTTTGCATAGAACACAGAAGTGTTCTCCAGGCTTATTATCTACCAGGACAATAGAATACGGTAGCAGATTGGTATTGAAGAAATTTTATTGATTTCAGTAATTGGATGCTGGACAGGGAATTTTTTTAGGAGATTCAGAGTCAGTTAGGTTCCCTGGACATAGATAATCGAAGAATATTACCTTCCGCCTGGCCAATTCTTACTCCACAGGCAAATCATAGAGAGCTTTCGTCCATATCATGATTTGTCAGAAGAAGAACCAGCAACCCATCCGGTCCTCCTCACAATCATGCACATGGGGATGGGTCAGCACTTGGCTATATGAAGCCATACAGGAGCTTATGAACCAGCCCCTAGATGCACTACAGGTAACATGGGAGGAAGAGCTAGGGCGCCAATCACACGTTAAAGAAAGGGAGACAGCACTCGAATAGCCCAAGAAGGTGTCCCGAAATGTGCATTTTAAAAACAAACAATTCTATATATTGCATAGAGCGTAAGAAACATCAGCCTGTCTCCAGCGGTTTTATCCACCCACCCAATTCCTATGCCCTAGATGTCAATCACCAGATGCAGAATTTCATCACATGTTCTGGAACTGCTCTACAATACAGTCATACTGAAACACTGTCCACTAGACACTCAGGCACCTCACAGGCTTAACTAACATGAAAACATGGGAGGCCTGCGCACTCAGAATCTTCAGAAGGCGGAAACAGCACAAAGTGCTAATCCGCTTTGCATCACTAGCAATACTACTAGCTAAACGGGGAATAGCGATGCACTGGCGGGACCCCACGGGACCCCCAAGAGCAGCGTGGGTGGGAGCAGGGCACAAATGGGCAGCAGCGGAGAAGGAAACACTTAGGGAGGTGGAAGTAAAAAGGTTTTGCAAGCACCCCATATCCATGGAGTGGACCCTATTGCTAGACCAATTCAAACAATTGATGTGTAACGATTCAGACATCTCATTGCAAACCCCAGCAAATTTGCAACCACAGGCTCAGATTGAAAGTACACCCACTATTTCTCCCACTATTGCCAATGCGCAACGGCGCACGACAACGCAACCACTTACTATCTAAGACAGCTAAACAGATGGAAATGGCAAGACAGGCCCCAATTTGCAGAAATTAGTCACATCCACAAGCAGCCTGCACTGTAGCCCCGATACCCCGTCTGACTCACATATCCTGGACCTCACAAACTTCACCCCAGTTTCACTCCCCAGTTATAAGTAAAGCACCGTAACCGGTAGTTAATACATGGAATACATAAATTATTTGGAAATGAAGGCAGGGAGTTTTGCATTGCAAAGTTTCAGGTCTCAGTTCCAAGGGAATTCTGTCCTACTGAAAAATGGACACAATTACCACAGTTAATACATTCAGTCAGTGAATGAATCATTCATTCACTGACTGCCACAATGTTGAACTCACACGAGGCAAAAGTGTATGCACTACAAGACCCAGAAAGCTAGTGTATTTGACCACGCCCTTGGAGGCAGGGGATATAATTCATGAGTGCATACTGCACCAGCATTGTTGAGCAGAAGCCATTGAAGAAGGGATAGACTCCCGAAACCTGTCTGGCTGAACACGAACTGAAGGTGACTATCTTCCCTGCGTCTCTTGTTTGCAGCTTGTTTATCGCTGAAACGCGTTGGGGCTACAGCTCTATTGCCTGATTTTCATGCTGAAAATTAATTGAATAAATAACCCTAGGACTGCAGTTGGATTGCTGCGTTAATTTACTCGGATTGGAGTGCATTGGCGTAACAACTGTTGCGCTTTGTGAAACTGGATACATGGCAACAGGGAAACCTCCGACCCTGTGATGCACCGCTGTCACGGTGTCCCGGTGCCTTGTTGGAGGATGTGAAAATGGATATATATATTTATATATATATATATATATATATATTCACTGAAATAATCATAGGTTTCACACCAGTTATAGTTAGCTGGACATTTTACTCATACAAAACCATTGAAATTCCCCCATTATAGTTAGTTGTACTCACTATAACTCGCGCGCCCGCAATCCACTGCTGATGATGTCACATATTACATCATTCATGACATGGTCGGTGACATCACCGTTCAGCGGTTCGGGCTGTAGCCGTGTCTAATCGTCCTATGGAATTTAACATGGGGAAAACACGTTTTGGGACCCCTCTTTTTTCTCGACCCCCGCTTGATGATTCTTCCCGAGACCTTCAGGGAAGGAGCAGAGCGGGCCATCTTCTTTGAGAAATTTGCGAAGATTCAACATCAGGTGCCAAAGTTATTCCCAATAGAATGTTGCAGATTTCCTATGGAAATCAGGATATATATATATATATATATATATATATATATATATATATATATATATATATATATATATATATATATATGAAAAGTACAAATCTTCAAACACCACACTCCTGCTGTGGAAAACGAAGACACGGACCCAATGGCTGCAGTAAAGGAGATTTTATTAAAAACCTCTCTGGTTACGCGTTTCGAGCAACTTGTGCTCTTGGTCACACACCGCGCACCAGGTCAGCTACAAATTTATACCATTTTTTGAAGTGATGCTCCACCCATTTCCGTGAGTCACATGGTGTAAACATAAAAAAACACGTTTTTGTAATTTAGAATACGTGCACACCTATTTATACAATAAAAACAGTGAGCTAGGCACTGAAACAAAATAACTGCATGAATGCAAATACTCTGATGTATTACATAATTTGACATGTACAACCTATAAGTCCTATATAATATTTATCTATGAGTCAAAATACACAATAATTTATATACACCTAGAAAAATATACTATCTATATACACTGTTCAGAAAATGTGAAAAAATATATATATATATACAAATATATACTCTATTTCTATATATAGTTCTACATACATTCTAAACAAAATCATGACTCCATGTGTCAATATCATAATCTTAGGGACTTATCCTAGATACAGGAATCCTACTAGTATGAATAATTCACGACTAAGATATATACATGTACATTATGCATGCCATCACCCATATATCAAAACCCAATTGTGATTCCTACCAATATGAACTGAAGTGAAAATGTGAGCTAAAAACAGACTACTGGTTGATTTACAAAAAATTCATTAATCAACTATTCCTACTTAAAGTTGGTACAGAGAGAAAATTATTTACAGGGAGCAAATGTATATCAAGATCTATGCAACTAAAGAATCTTGACTAGACTCCTATACGGTGCCGCGTCGGCGCCATCCAGTGTCAATTTTTTCGTTCAGAGAGACCTTGAAAAGAAAGTATGAAAAAGACCACATGTGAATATTTTCTGGATATACTACTGCAAGTTGTTATCAGATAACCAGAAAAAATGCAGAGATAGACAAAATTACAACAGATGGTGTAAGTCTTCAGTGGTGTTTAACCCGTTCGGGTATTTGCTGTCTAGTTCAATTATATATTCGGTTTCTTTTCTGCGTAACAATTTTTCTCTGTCGCCTCCTCGGATGAGGGGCGCTACCACATCAATAACATAGTATGTTAAGTTAGACAGATCATTGTTATGGGTGGATTTGAAATGCCGTGCTACCGGGTACGTACTGTCACTGTTTACTATGGCTTGTAAGTGTTGCAAGATCCTGGCGTGCACCTGTAGCTTGGTACTGCCCACATAACGAAGGCCACAGGTGCACGTCAGGACATATATTGCAAACTCACTGTGACAATTGTAGTATCCTCGGATAGCTTTCCTCCTGGAACTAAACGGTGTGTAGTAATAAGACGTGTTAACACCGAATTTACAAGCCCTACAAGAGGAACATTTATAGAAACCTTTTTGTTTCAACCAGGTACTGCCACTACCCAGTTCTGAACTGTTCTTAACTAGACAGTTGTGCATACTAGGTGCTCTTTTGTAAGTTATTGTGGGAGCACAGGGAATGATATCGCTCAAGACACTATCAGTTTGAAGGATAAACCAGTGCTTCCTAACAATAGACCTTATTTGTCTTTCTTGTTTGCTGAATGCCAGTATGAGGCGTGGGGCAGGGTTATCTGACTCCATTTCTACACTTTCAGATGTCAGGAGTGATTCCCTTGGTTTAGCTCGACAACGCCTAAGGGCGTTGTTTAAAACTTTATCTGTGTAGCCCCTAGCTTTTAATCTATTCATAGTGATTTGTGCCTCATGTTCAAAAATTTCAGGAGTGCTGCTGATCCTTTTAACTCTCAACAACTCCCCATACGGAATATTGGTTATTACGTGTTGGGGATGCTTGCTGCTAGCGTGTAATATACTGTTACCAGCCGTAGGTTTACGGTATAATGATGTAGTAACAGTATTATTAGCAACTGTGACATGCACGTCGAGGAAATCTGCTTGCTCTCTGCTAATGTTGGCCGTGAAGAACAGATTGTCATTGTTCCGATTGAGTGCTTCCACAAATAACCGAGCACTTTCCTCATCCCCCTCCCAAATACAAAACACGTCATCAATAAACCGTTTCCAGTATTGAACCTTATGAAATCCGGGAGTGTTGATGAGACCGCGCTCCTCCCACCAGCCCACATGTAAACATGCGTAGCTGGGGGAGAAGCACGATCCCATCGCCACGCCTCGCACTTGTCTCCAGACATTCTTGGCAAACATGAAATAATTGTTATGCAGGCACCAATGCACTAACTCACATAGCATCTTGTTGTGTGCATAATATTCACAAGAACGTGAACCAAGATAGTGTTTGATGGCGTCCAAACCTTTAGAGTGATCTATGGAAGTGTACAATGACTCGATGTCTAAAGTCAGTAAACACCAATTATCTCGCCACTGGACGGAATTCAGTTTGTTAAGAAAGTCCCCCGTATCTTTGAGATAACTGGGCAGGTCTTTGACAATGTCCTGCAGAAAGAAATCTATATAATGTGAAATATTCTCTCCCACGCTGTTAATGGCCGCTATTATAGGACGGCCCGGTGTAGGAATTTTCTGCTTATGTATTTTAGGGATCAAATACAGTATCGGTATCACAGGATGTTCTATGTGAAGATAGTCAAATTCAGTTTGAGAGATCAAATTATTTCTTTTGTAGGACATTAGCATTTTTTTCAAATTGTCTTTGGCTCGTTTATAAGCCATCCCATTTGATCTTTCGTAACAAGCGGGGTGATTTAACTGTCTCATGGCTTCGGTCGTATATTCTTCCTTTTTCCACAAGACAATGTTACCCCCCTTATCAGACTTATTAATAACCACTTCCTGATTTTGGCTCAATTTTTTCATTAAAGTGTTGTACTGTATGATCCTGGCATTGTTCTTGTGTGTTTGCGCCTGCACAGTGCGGTTGAACTTTTTCAGATCTTCCGTCACGCATTCGTGATATATATCAACTGCATCTTTTGGCATGACAGGCAAGAAAGTGCTTACCGGCTTGAAAGGACTTTCTCCAGCTCCTTTTTGGCGAATGTCCACATTCATCAATTCTCTTTGCGTGTTCGGAACACCTTCATCACTGGATGTCGAATCCACAGCCTCCCCTAGATCACAAAGGGTGAGCAGAAGTCTGGCATCTCTAGCTGCTGGGGCTGTGACAGAGGTACTGCTATTGATGGTCACATTAGCGTTACGCTCCTTATTTTTGGTCACAGTTTTAGAGGCAAAAAACTTTCTAAGTTTTAGTTTGCGGATAAACTTGAAGACATCCGCTCTCGTATTGGTGTAATTAAATGAACTTTCAGGACAAAAATTAAGTCCTAATGCTAGTAATTGCTCTTCTGCTGTGGATAGGGTAATATCGGAAAGATTTGTAATGGTACAATCCCTTATTGTTTCTTCTTGTTGAACCATTGTTTCTTTTTCTTTTGCTGCTGTTGCGGCTGCTGTGGCTTTCCTTTTTTTGCGTCTTGCATGGCGTCTTGCGTTGCGCCTTTTGCGTTGTAATTCTTTTTGTGTCTGGGACGCAGTGTTTGCAGCCGATCCTCTACTAAAAAATCGATCTCTTCACCGATTTCTATATATATATACTAGCAGCCCGTCCCGACCTTGTCCGGGAGCATTTATGCTTCCCCTACCCCCGCCTGCCGCGACATTACCCAGCAGCCCGTGGCCCCGCCAGCAGCCCGTGCCCCCGCCCGCCCCGTCCCCCGCCTACCCCGATCATTGTTTTAGTAATTTCCGTCCCCTGCCTGGCCCGACACCCGCGGATGTATGACGCTACATCGGGGTCAGCTACATTGCACGCTGTAACATCGCGTCTATTACATCGCTTCCTCCATTGGTCACATCGTGACCAATGACATTGCATCCCTTTGCAACGCGATTGTATTGCTTCCCATTGGCCCGAACATCACCCCGCAGTACATTACGTCGCAGGGCAAAACAACGCGGTTTCTTGTGTTTGCCGCATGAACCCACCTCTACCCCTGCCCCCTCTCCAGTCCCCCTCGACCCCAAATCTTCTACTTTTATTACTTTGTTAGTATGGTATATTATTAATTTGTAAATTGCAAGTAATGTAACCCTAATTTTTTTAAACTCTTATTTTAATTTTAGCCTGTTTCGTGTAAGGAAAGCACATGCAGGTCTGGAGATCCGTCCTCCCTTGCAGGCCCAATCCACGCATTTGTAGTTAGTCTTAATGGCTCACAAAATACCTCCTGTCTTTACTGATGAAGGAGTTTTTGTGACTTCCTGTTAATACACATTTTGCAAAACCCCGGCATTTGTACAGTGCCACCTAATCACCCATACGGGTCTCTAGACTTTGGGGGCCGTGGGGGAGATTACGTGAGCTATTGCCCTGAGTCACATGATGCTGAGCTGATCTGCCTCATTACGAGCAGCACGTTTATTTGCCATATGTGTGGCAACTCCTCTTACAGCAAGGATCACAATTATTTGTTTTGTAATAAATATCATCAGCTTCAACGTGTCGATAATTATTGGGGGGAAAACGCTCAGTATTTAGTAAGACATGCAAACAATTTTGGTGCGGAAAGCAAAGAAAACGTACATGTTACACCCCCCCCCCCCAAAATGAATTGGGTGTTATTTATTGACCTCAATAAACATTGACTCTGCAGACGTTATAAAGTGTGATAAATGCCATACCATTTACCAGACGTATGTAATGGGGGTATTAGACTTTGCACATTATATCTCTACATTTGTCAAATAATCTCTACAATTCTTAGTAAGTGGCAAATCAAATTTTTTTGTCCTTGTTAAATTGTTGGGACGATTCGGGTAATCTCTGCATCACATTAGTTTTCAAGTGATAAGGAGTTTACCAATTTTCCTGAAATGTTGGAATTTGTGAGAAAAGCTGTGTAACAGTTGGACCATCAGCTTTGCCAAGCATCACGCATATGGGGTTAGACCATGCGGGGTGAGGGAAAGCGGGAAAAGGAGGTTCACTTGAAAGGGGATCTCTATGGGCATTGGGGTTTGGGGCATTGGGGTTTGAATATATTAATGCGGCCGTCCTGCTGTGAAGACAGCACCATCCAATTCTTTCCGAGCCTCTCTTTGGTGCAGCGGATGGCAGCAGATAATTCTAAAAACTGGCATTGACATTCAGAGGCCCACTGGAGTTCAAATAACAATAATTGTAATTTTGGGAACATCGGCATAATACTAATTACCTGAGACACCCCACTGGGCCATCCACCCTTCCATCCATCCATCCATTGACCCATTGTTAGATCCAGTCTTCAATGAAAGGCGGAGAGTAGACTGGTTCAGAAAGAAGGTTCTTTAATGTTGATTCCTTCACAGCATACATGTAGCACGTCAGCTAGAAACAGCAGTCAGGCAGTAACTGACACAAGAGAGAACATCTAGGATAGAACACCAAGGGGCATTCTAAACAATAGAGACAGGAACAGAATATAGATAAACTTAAGACTCTAAAACTCTAAACCATAGATACCACACATCTCCCTTCCCCAAAACAAAAACAAGAGAGAAGAAAAGAAAAAAAAAAAAAAAAACACATCAAAGATAAAAATCCTTGAGATAAGCAGGGGCAACGATGTTGCGAGTGCTCCGCCTGAGGGCAGGAGGAAGAAGTACAGGAACAGGAATGACATTGGGCTCAGAAACAGAACAGTCGGGTGAATCATTAGGAGCACAGTGATCATCAATAACATCAGGAGGCGAAGATAGGTCCGACAGTACAGAAGAAGGACCTGGGCACTCCAAATCAACAGTTCCAGAAATAAAGGAAGGGTCTCCTTGAGGAGAGGAAATGGAGGACTGGAAATCCGGAGATGAGCAGACTGAGAAGTTGCTGTCCTTCAGAGCTTGGCAGTCTTTGAAAACAGGAGGATTCACCACCACAACATTTCTTTTGCTCCACCACTTTCCATTTGAAAGTAACACAGCATTCTTGGAGACTCTGATGACTTTAGAAGCAGGGTAGAATTTAGAAGTCTGACTACCATTTTTCAGAGGTCTTTTGACTTTGACGGAATCACCCACCTTGAAAGGAATAACTTTAGTTTTGAACTTGTCATCATACCCAACTTTCATCTTGTTTTGCAAGGAAACAACCCTATCACGAACCTGATCAACATTGGGTAATTTCCCAACAACCTTTGTCTTGTCAAGGACCCAAGGAGGACTAAGCTTGGAAGAGCCAAAACGTTTCTTTAACAACACAAAAGGGGTAATACCAGTTGTGGAATGGGGAGTGTTATGATAACTCCACAGCCTTTCCTTAATAGTTTTGGAAACATCCAAGTTTTGCGCGCAGGCTAACTGGATAGTGTCTTTTAGCATCTTGTTAACCCTTTCGACCATGCCATTCCCTCGTGGGCTGTACAAGGCAACGGTCAAATGTTTGATGTCAAGATTAGATAACAACTTTTGAGTGACATGGGACTTGAATTGGACGCCATTGTCAGAGACTAAATACTTTGGAATCCCTTCTCTATGAAAAAGATCATCCAAAAAATCAATAACACCAGCAGTGGAGGGATCAGACATGAACCTGCACTCAACCCACTTGGAAAAATAATCCACAAGGACTAGGGCAAATCTTAAGTGAGGCTTCAAATTATACATGGGACCAATAAAATCAATGCCCAGTTTCTCCCATGGGCCCTGGGGATAGGGAACAGGAATCAGGGGGGTATTCCTCAATTTGAGAGATTTGTCAGCTTCAAAACAACAGGAACATCTACCAACAAAATTTTCAACATCAGCATCAAGATTAGGCCACCAGTAGTAGAGTCTTAACCTTTTCTTGGTGCCGGTAATCCCTAAATGACCAAGATGTGCCAAATTTAACAATTTCACTTTAAGTTTGTTAGGAGGAATTAATAGGGAGCCTCTCATCAAAAACTCATCTTCAACAGTAAGTTCATCTTTGACCTTAGAAAATAAACGTAAGCCAGGATCAAGATTCCTGTCATGGGGCCAGCCCTTGATAACATGGCTCTTGATTAAGTCTTGAACCTTGTCCAATTTGACACAATCCAACCACTAATCCTTACTGATGATACTTTCAGAGAACAGCAAACCATCAACCATGCCCACAACGCACTCAGAGTCCTCACAAAGAGAAGAAGAGCCTTCAGAGTCCTTAAGGGGACACCTGGAAAGGAAATCAGCACAGGTATTTTTACCTCCAGGGATATGTGTGATAGAGAAATTAAATTCATACATCCTGGAGAGTAATCTGACTAAACGAGGACTGAGACTGTTGTGATCTTTGTTTGACAAAAGGAACACTAAAGGTTTGTGGTCGGTCACCAAAATAAATCTTCTACCCCAAAGGTAAGTTTCGAAATGCTTGGTGGCCCAAAGACAAGCCAGGGCTTCCCTCTCGATGGTGCTATATCTGCGTTCTGCAGGAGAAAGGGATCTGGAAGCAAAACCAACAGTTTGCTCCACACCATCAACTAACTGAGACAAGACAGCCCCTAATCCGATGCCACTAGCATCCACCGTGACAACTGATTGGATGTCATCTCTAAAAGAATGGAGAGAGGGGGCCTGAACAATGAGTTTCTTTAAATGCACAAAAGTCTTGTTAAGAGAATCATCCCAAACAAACTTTTCACCTTTCCTGAGTAATTTTCTTAGAGGTTCGGTTTGCAAAGCAAAACAATCCACAAATCTAGAGTAATACTCACAAATACCGAGGAAAGACCTGAGTTGATCTTTGTTCTCTGGACTGGGACTATCTACAATGGCTTTAATGAGATCCTGTTTGGGGGAGATGCCACTACTGGAAATGTGATGGCCAAGATAATCAATGCTGTCAACCATAAATTTACATTTTTCTTTTTTTACAGTAAAACCATTAGTTTCAAGAATGTTCAACACTTCAGAAAGTTTCTTTAAATGATCATCATCACACTTGGAATAAATCAAAATGTCGTCTTGGTAGGCTAACACATTGCTGCAATTGCCAAACATTTTGTACATTAGTTTCTGGAAGACAGAGGCAGCAGACGCAAGCCCAAAAGGCATGCGTAGAAATCTGTAGGGGCCAAAAGGTGTGTTAAAGGATGTCAAATCACGGGAATCTTCACAGAGCTCAACTTGGTGATAGGCAGATCTTAAATCCAGACACGAAAAGACTTTAGAATCACCAAGTTGGGCTAACATGTCTTGGATTTTGGGAAGGGGGAAGCAATCAATTAAAATATTTTTGTTTAAGGACCTTAAATCAATGCATAATCTTATGTCTTTGCTACCCTTTTTCTTCGCGATAACAATGGGGGCGACCCATTCTGAGGAATTGATAGGCTCAATAACTTTGTCAAGGCATAACTGCTCTAAGTGTAGTTTGAGTTGAGACCTAACAGAAAGAGGGACATTCCTAACTTTATGTACAACAGGAATGGCATCCTTTTTTAGGACAATGCAATGCTCAAAATCATGAACAAGACCCAGCTTGTCCTTGAAAAGAGCACAGTGTTTGAGCAGAAGTTGGTGAAGAGCAGGGTTAGAGGAGGTACAAACATCAACCAAGGAGATAGGACAAGAAGTGCCGGGTCTTAACACCATGCCGAACTTGCCCTGATCTTTCCATCCCAAAATGTTGTACCCATTTTTAGCTACATATATTTTAGTAGCAATGGACCTGTCCTCAAACTTTATGGTGTCATTGAAAAATCCCAACATATCAATGGAGTGACCACCAAAAGAAATGGTGTGAATATCAGGAGGGAATAAATGGGATGAACTCCAGTGCAAATTAAATAAGATGTCAGTGACAAAGGTGATTGGAGACCCAGAATCCACTGTTACTTGGATTACTGTATCACCAATAGTGATGTCACAAATGGGACCACCATCATCCAATTCAGCATCAATGTACAAAACAATTTTTTTAGAGGAGACAACAGTGCATACGTTCTCAGGATCAGAAAACTCAACATTTTCAATCGCATTGACTTTTACAGAATTTCTGTTACAAACCCTGGTGAAATGACCAGTGCGTTTACAATTAAGACAAGTTTTACTAAGAGCTGGACAACTTTTGGAGTTGGCAAGATGTGAAGAGGAACCACACCTGAAACAAGCAAAACTTTTTTTAGGCTCTCTGGAGTCTTTGTTTTTAAATTGAAAAGGTTTTGGTTTGATGTTTAAAGCACTGACAGCTTCAGTCACTGTTTCACATTTATTTTTGTTTAAAACTCTTTGAGAAGAGACAGATCTCTCAATACCTCTCGCAAGCTCAAGAGTTTCTTTGAGGGATGGGTCCCTACAACACAGCAATCTCTCTTGGACTTTTTTGTTATAGCAATTAACAACTAATTGATCTCTGAGATAAGAGTCAATGTTACCATCAAATTCGCAAGAAGCAATCAGAACTCTAAGTTCAGTTAAAAAGGTGTCAATTGACTCAAACTCAAACTGATGTCTGGTATAGAATTTGTGACGTTCTACCACAACACTAGTTTCATCAATGAAATATTTGGCTAACCTGGAAACAGCTTCTTGAAAACAATCCCATTCAGTTTCATGAGGCTGAGGAGATACAGGTAAATGATCAAAAATACGTTGTCCCTCAGCCCCAAGACTGTTATAAAGTAAAGCTAACTTCCTATCTGGTTCATATTTCTGACCATCTAGAGCAATAATATAACTGCCAAAACCTTTGAACCATTGTTTCCATTTAGTTTTAGGTACACCTGGATCAGGAAGAAAGTAAGGAGGAGTGACAATATTTTGAGACATACTGGTATAGTGTGAATAAAGAAGAACCAAAAATGAGGTAAAATAAGAAATGAAATAAAGACAATAAAAAAAAATATTAAAAAAAATGTCTCACAAAAACTTTCTGAAACTTTTAACGTGCTGTGTTAGATGTGCACATCATCGAGTGGAGAGGAAAGAGATGTGCCGTGGAAAATGCAGAATCACAGGGTTTAAGTAAACGGAGTCAAACCTGACAAGAAATAGTTTGCTTGAATGAAATCCGGCACAGCGCGGAGAAAATGCAGTTAAAATGATGAATCCGCTGAAGAATAACGAAGAAAAATCAGAGACGATATAAATTCAATGTTACTGAAGCAACGAGCGCAAGGAACTGATTGCGCATGCAAATTATGTTGACTTGCGTGAACTACCAAAATGGAGGCACGTCGGGGAAGTCAACGTGAAGAGCGTCACTGCGTCATGAGTTGAACGGCATGACGAAGGAAGCTGACTGGGAGGAGAAGACGAAGGCGGCACAGCGAGGAGACTCAGAGGAATGCGTTCTATGGAACGCTCAAGCGTTGGCTGGCTCGAGCAAGGGAACGTGGAGTCTCTGAGGCGCTCGAGGAGAAAATCGCTCGAGAAATTTGAATGCGCCACAAGGAATCGGTGGCGCTGGGAGCGCGTAGACAGGGTAAGGAAATGTCAAAATAAAGGTGTAATACGACCTTTAGAATAGAAGAGCGCTTCCGTGGTAAATGTTCATGCGCCGAGTTGAATAGTTGAAGGAGGCCTCCCAGTGCTTCGATGAATGCTGGAGATGTGAAGGAGAAATCCCAAACGTCGCCAAATGTTAGATCCAGTCTTCAATGAAAGGCGGAGAGTAGACTGGTTCAGAAAGAAGGTTCTTTAATGTTGATTCCTTCACAGCATACATGTAGCACGTCAGCTAGAAACAGCAGTCAGGCAGTAACTGACACAAGAGAGAACATCTAGGATAGAACACCAAGGGGCATTCTAAACAATAGAGACAGGAACAGAATATAGATAAACTTAAGACTCTAAAACTCTAAACCATAGATACCACACCCATCCTTCATCCATCCGCACCCTACCAGCCCCACATCCATCCATCCATACACCCACCCATTCTTCATCCGCCCATCCATCCATCAATCCATCCATCCATGCATCCATCTTGCCTTCCACCTTTCACCCGTCCAGCCACACACCCTTCGTCCGTTCACCCACCCTCTCACCCATCCATCCACCAGCCCATCATCCATACATCATTCATCCATGCAACCATCTTCCATCCACCCTCTCATCCATCCATTCATCCACCCAGCCTTTCTCCCATCCATCCAACCACTCAGCGTTTCACCCGTCCAACCATACACCCTTCATCCATCCATCCATGCATCCATTGATGTACATGACGAAACAGCTTTGATTGTACACATACATGAATTATGATACAGAATACAATATTGACAGTATTAATGCCCTAACATCCTGAACATCGCATTATTTTTTTTCTTTACGTTATTTCTCAAAAATGTTCATGTGGAATTAATTCTTTGTACCAGTTGTTGCAAGTTCGGGATTCGAACTGCCGACATTCCCCTTCATAAACGTTCCGTTAAGCTCTTTACGCTATCATACATTTTTAATGGGAAGCTGGTATTTAGAGACCCAACTTGTCTTCTGTGAATGGTTATTTGGACAGTCAGCGCTGCATTATATTGTTCGGCCAAATATTCATTTTTGTGCATTACAAACCCATCCATCCACCTATCATTCATCCACCAGCTCATCATCCATACATCATTCATCATGCAACCATCTTCCATCCACCCTTTTATCCATCCATTTAACCACCCAGGCGTTCACCCGTCCAACCATCCACCCTTTCATCCATCCATTCATCCACCCAGCCTTTCTCCCGTCCATTCAACCTCCCAGCATTTCACCCGTCCAACCATACACCCTTCATCCATCAGTCCATCCACCGATGTACATGACGAAACAGCTTTTCATGTACACGTAACAGAAAAATTATACAGCATACAACATAGTCAAAAATGTACATTTTGCATAAATTATTTGTAGCATTTGTTGCAAGTTGGGGATTCAAACTCATGACCTTCCCCTTCATAAATGTTTCTTTTATCTCTTTACGCTATCATAAATTAATTAGGAAACGCTAGTCAGTCGGCGTGGTATTTTTTTCCCCCCACATTTGTATCTTCATGTGTCTCAGCGAGGTATTTAATGTAAGCTCGTAATGTTTATGTTCAGGTGACAGCATACAACATTGTCAAAAATGTACATTTTGCATAAATTATTTGTAGCATTTGTTGCAAGTTGGGGATTCGAACTCACGACCTTCCCCTTCATAAACAAATCTTTTATCTCTTTAAACTATCATAAATTATTTATGTATCTTCATGTACCTTCATGTGTTTATCTTCAGGTGCCTCAGCGTGGTATTTGCGGGTATTTATTAGCTCGTAATGTTTATCTTCAGGTGCCTCAGCGTGGTATTTGCCGGTATTTATTTAAACATCGTACTGTTTGGATCAAGTGCCTCATATTTTAACATCTGGGTATTTATACTGTTTAGCTTCATGTGCCTCAGCGTGGTATTTGCCGGTATTTATTTCAACAGCGCCATCCAAATCATGTGCCTCAGCGTGGTATTTGCTGGTATTTATTTCAACAGCGCCATCCAAATCATGTGCCTCAGCGTGGTATTTGCCGGTATTTATTTCAACAGCGCCATCCAAATCATGTGCCTCAGTGTGGTATTTGCTGGTATTTATTTCAACAGCGCCATCCAAATCATGTGCCTCAGCGTGGTATTTGCCGGTATTTATTTCAACAGCGCCATCCAAATAATGTGCCTCAGCGTGGTACATGCCGGTATTTATTTCAAAGCGCCATCCAAATCAGCCTCCAAACAGCCACCCGATGTAGATGCTATGCAATCGCTAGCGACTTAAAGGCCCATGCGATGTTATAGCATGCGTCGTAATTGCATGAGTTCCGAAGCCTGCCCCGATGTCCTAGTCGCGTTGCGATGGAAGCGCGATGCAATACTTTCGTTGCAACGGGTGTTTCCCGACACCCGCCTGCCCCGACATTGTCCCCGGAGCATTACCTGAGCCGCAGGTCCTCATTTCACCGCTACTCGCGCCTCAGCCACCGGTCCTCATTTCTCCGCTCAGCTGCTCTGCTCATTACCACCTGTCCGCCGCCGCTCCTCCCCCGCGCCATGTCCGCCTCTCCACTGCTCCCACGCCGCTGGCCTCACGTCACCGCTCCTCCCCCGCGCCATGTCCGCCTCTCCTCGGACGCCTCTCCTCCTCGTGCTGACGTGAGCACGCACGTCGCGGCCGGTGCTACTTTCGGGGGGGACTACTTTTTTTTTAAAATATAAATATTGTACATAACGTTTTATTTTGTCATTTATATAGCCTATAACCATCTACACACCCTGACGATTTCAACGGTGTATTGGGTGTGTAGATTGGCGCTGTGGTTCCCGAGTTTACCCGCCTCAAAACCTGAAAGTTCTTACTTTATTATAGTAGTATAGATAAATATCTACTAGCAGCCCGTGCCGACGTTGTCCGGGTATGAATTGCGGCCGGCCAGTAGTATATTGTTTTGTAGGATTTCGTTTTGATAGCATTTCTTATCTGTGACAGGCCTGTGAAATGCTCCGATTCACAGTGCACTGCTGATGCACATAAGAGTACGCGTTCAGTAGTGTGTGAACTCGAGTTTCCCTACTTTATTTTTCCTTGCAATATTATATAGCGCAAACTCGACAACATGGCATGAGCACAATTTACATTACAGAAGAACACATTCATTTGTGGTAGGCACGGGGAGACAAAGCGATTTGCCTGGAATCACAGGATGTTGAGCTGATGCCGAGATTCGAACGTAGCTCCCCACCTCTAAAGTTCGCAATTCTAGAACTTGTGGCGGGAGGTGTGTCTAAAAGTGTATGTCGATGCTGGCCATCAATGAGAGAGATCTGTGCATTTCTCAAATGGGTGGTGAAAAAATATGAGTATGTTGCTGGAGATGTGGGCCGCCGTGCCACCAATGTACTTAACGGGGGAGGGTAAACACCCATTATTCCGCAACTTTCTTTCCGCATACCATCACTCCGCATACTTTCATTACGAAAGTACCATGACTGCGCAATGTCATTATAACGCATGGCATTACATTTTATATGCCTTTACCACGCATACATTTACAACGAAATTCGTTGTAAATGCATGAATGGTAAAAGCATGTTTTTTTAAAATGTTTGGATAAGGTAAGTATGGGTATAGGGGTATATGTTTTGGGGTACTGAGGTATATGTTTTGGGGTGTTTGGGTATTTTAAGGGTTCAGATATAGTTTTGGGTTATGGGGTACAGGGGTAGTTTTAGGGTTTAGGGATAGGTATGGGTTTTGGGGGAACAGGGGTATTTTTAGGGTTCAGGGCTAGGTTTGGGTTTTGGGGTATAGGGGTATTTTTTAGAGTTCAGGGGTAGGTTTGAGTTTTGGGGTACAGGGGTATTTTAAGGGTTCAGGGCTAGGTTTGAGTTTTGGGGCACAGAGGTTTTTTTAGGGTTCAGGGCTAGGTTTGGGTTTTGCGGTGCAGGGGTATTTTAGGGTTCAGGGGTAGGTTTGGGTTTTGGGGTACAGGGTTATTTTTAGGGTTCAGGGCTAGGTTTGGGTTTTGGGGTACAGGGGTATTTTTAGGGTTCAGGGGTAGGGCTGGGTTTTGGGGTACAGGGGTATTTTAAGGGTTCAGGGGTAGGCTTGGGTTTTGGGGTACAGGGGTATTTTTAGGGTTCAGGGCTAGGTTTGGGTTTTGGGGTACAGGGGTATTTTTAGGGTTCAGGTGTAGGTTTGGATGTTGGAGTACAGGGGTATTTTAGGGTTCAGGGGTAGGTTTGTGTTTTGGGGTACAGGGGTATTTTTAGGGTTCAGGGCTAGGTTTGGGTTTTAAGGTGCAGGGGTATTTTTAGGTTTATGGGGTAGGTTTGGGTTTTGAGGTACAGGGGTATTTATAGGGTTCAGGGCTAGGTTTTGGTTTTGGGGTACAGGGCTATTTTTAGGGTTTAGGGATAGGTTTGATTTTTGGGGTACATGGTATATTTATAGGGTTAAGATGGGTTAGTGTTTAAGGGTGTTGTGGTATTTTAAGGAGTAAGGGTGGGTTATGATTATGGGGTGCAGGGGTGTTTAAAGGGAACAGGGTAGGATTAGTTTTTAGGGTGTAAAGGGTAATAAACTAAAACAATAAATAATTTTTTTATAACTAATGCAATTTAAAAGAATAAATGTTTTAATTGAATTAAAAAATGTGTATATATATATATATATATATATATATATATATATATATATATATACACACATATATATATAAAGATATATTTGATGTTTTAATAATGTACTTTTACAATGTATATGACTTTACCACACATGCATTTGCGTTATAATGGCATGCCTGATAAAGTCATATGTGTTGTAAAAGTTTTAGAAATGATGTCTTTGCGGAGTAATAGTCCCGCGTTATAAAAATTGCGGAGTGATGATATGCGGGATGTTGGTTTGCGGAATATCATCACATATTCCCGGGGGAGGGATAGTCCCTTTCTTGCTATTTCCGTGGAGGCGGGCCTTGTGTCTGGATGTGCGTTGCGCGAGGCCTGTGCGCAACAGAACTGGAAAATCTCCATTGTGCGCTTCAGGCGTCACCGGAAGTTAAGGCGAGATTACATATCCTGCACAATGGCCCCTGTTTGCGCTCCTTCCGGCCCTTGGGAATAGCGCCATGCCCGACCTCCATACAGTAAAGCAGGTGCACGTCACTGGGAGCGCGGGGCAAACACACCGGGAGCTGAAATGTACAGAACCTGGGAAGAAAAAACAATGAAATATTGGGCACAACGCTCGCTTATTTTTTTCCGTAACCCCGCGCCCCGCACTCGCCCACGCCCCCAGCACACACCCACAGCACACGATATGAGACATGGCATGAAGGGCGGAACGCACCACACGCCCCCAGCGTTTGTCACGCCCCCAGCACACACCCACAGCATAACGCAGACACGCCCACAAGGGACTACTTTGCTGGCACGGTTCTTTTACCTTTTAAATGTATATGGTGGCCGTCTGCATAGCTTATGTCCTTCTGCTGCAACTGCCCTTTCCAATGCTGTATTGGGTGTTGTGATTGGTGCTGTGGATCCTGAGATTACCTGCCTCAAAGGTTTGGGCTCTCTCTTTATTATATTAGTATAGATTAGTATAGATATATAAAACTCTAAAACAATCCTGGTCTCTAAGTCAACAAGCCTCAAGGTTTCGAGAGGCCTTCCATCTGCACCAAGGAAACTTACTGAAATTGTCCACTTTCCATGCAAGCATTTCAAAGGCAAAAGGAGTTCCCACGTTCCTTCTGCATTCTCATATATTCCAGCCTTTATCTGAACAAAGCTTACACAAGTCTCTGGCAGTACATTCAAAAAGTCTCCTCTCCAAAAACAAAGCAACATTGAACATGAATAACGTAAACAACTTGAGTAAGCTGGGGTCCGGCCTGTCCATGCAAAAAGCTCAATCAAGACAGGGTCGGAATTCAAAATGACATGAGGGTATGTCAAATCCAATAGTAAGAACTTCATAAGACTTCCCAATGTACAAAACAATGACCATTTGTGCACCAATGCCTATAGCATCCAATACTTCATCTCTCAATAGTAAACATAATGCACCACTGCTCATAATACTGCAATCCGAAACCAAAAAGTACATTCCACACCTCCCTCTCTCTCTCATTCTTTCAAATGCACATCCCACATGTTCCGTTCCTGGCAAGGCTGTTCTACTCTGTGACAGCTCCCACTTTAAAACTGCAAGATAACGTCTTCACGGAAAAAGGCATATGCAGGATTACATTCAGGTTAGGTTAAAGTTAAACTCCAAAAGTCAATTAAAATCATGATAGTCAAAGTTCATCATGTGGTTTCAAAACATAGGAGTGCCTCTAGAACTACACTGGGCTGCCAGCAAAAACGACATCACTCTCTCACAGGAGCTGTATGACATCCTCGCTGACTTCTTCCAAACAATTGCAACCATATTCAGAAACTTCAAAACCCAACCCACACCTATGGACTTCCGCAACAGATGCACCACCACCCCGACTGACATGAACCAGAGACTGAGCACCTGGGAACTCCTCTCCACCCAAGAAACCACCTTCACAATGAAATCCATCAACTCGGAAGCTCCCATGGACCCATTTCCCACAACACCTTCAACCACAAAAAGTAAAGGAACAGCCAGGAACCCACCACCCTGCTCAACACCTCTAGCACCAGTGCAACATTTCCAGATGCCTGGAAACACATGGAAGTCAGACCACTACTCAAAAAACCATCTGCTGACCCCAGCGACCTGGAAAGTTTCATCAACAAGCAACAGATGACACACCTGGAGCACAACTAGCTACTTGACGCCTTTCAATCCAGTTTCGGCAGCAATAAACGCATTGAACCTGCCGTGATTGCAGCTACCAACAACATCTGAATCCTCCTCAACCAAGGAGGAACAGCAGCTTTAATCATCTGTGACCTCTTTGCAGCCTTTGACACTGTATCCCACCACACACTGATTGAAATACTACACCAAATTAGTCTCCAAAGGGACGCGCTCAGATGGATCACCTCCGTCCTCATCTGAAGAACCCAGAGGATCCACCATGAACCTTTCACCTCCAAACCCCAAATCACCTGCAGTGTTCACCAGGGATCATCCATCTCTCAGCCCCACTTCATCAATAAATATATGACCTTGCTGGCCAACATCATCAGATCCTACGGTCTCAACATAATTTTGAATGCAGACGATACCCAGCTCATCTTCTCACTCACCGATGACCAACTTCCAAGAGGCATGGCAAGCCTTGCCAACTGGATGAAGAAGAACTGCTTGCAAATGAACACAGACAAGATGTACTGATCTTCGGCAACATCAGCAACACATGAAAGAACTCCTGGTAGCCGGCAGACCTAGGACCTGCACCCACTCCTTCCGACCTCGGCAGAATCATCAGAATCATCATTGACAACAAGCTCACTATGAAATCACAGATCAATGTCGTCTCTCCCGCATGCTTCTTCACTCAGTGTATTTAACATAATATCTTCAAGTGGCTACCCTTGCATACAATACACACCATGACATGCACCCTCATGACCAGCCGACTGTACTACAGTAATGGCCTCTATGAAGGAACTGCCACACACCTCCTACAGAGATTTCAGACCATATAGAAAGCCTCAGCCAGAATTACCTGGGCCCTCCCTAGTGAACCTGCATCACACTTCACCTTAGGCAACTCTACTGGCTCTCCATATAAAATAAATTCCAAACAAGCTGCTGCTAACCAGTGCAGCCAAGGCACTACACAACCAAGGACCCACCTATATTAACCGCCACCTAACCTTCCACCATCCATCAAGACGGCTATTCTCCACCCCCTTTCATTTGCGTATCCTTCATGTATATACCAATGCAGAAGTAGAGGACGCTCCTTCTCCTAAATTGCAGCAAAGACCTAAAACAGCATCCTCACGCACCTCTGGACCATTATCCCACTTCCAGAATTCAAAACGGCCCTAAAGACTTGGCTTTCGAATAAGCCTTCCAGACCTGCAAGCACCTGGATACCCTATTGGTTGATTAGCCGTGCATTATTAATACTGATTGATTGCTGACTTCAGAGCTTGGAGAACCAGGTTTGAGTTTCGGCATCAGCTCAATATCTTGTGATTCTGGGCAAACCCCTTAGTCTCTCCACGCCTACAATTCAGGACCGAGAGACCCTCACGAGTGATTTGCCTCGCTTTACAAATCCTGGATTTGATTTATTTATTTATTTTATCCTTGAGTGAGGGTTTTGAATAAGGACACAGAAGTAAAATGTATTAGACTGCATGAGTCAAGGGAGAGTCACAGCATCACAATGAGGCCCATGGGTAGCAGTGTGACATTCCTTTAGATCAGTGAGTGGAAAATGCAAATGCTCGCGGGCCACAGGGAAGATCAGATCTACATTTGTGATCATGAGGAGCATCAAAAGCATAAGCTCATCATGTATGGTTATCACAGGCAGCCAAATAAAATCTTGAAATAGGAAAGGTCCTTTTACAAATATCCCAAATTAATTAGATGAATATTAGGTTTACTTTGACTCGTGCACTAGTGTTCACAATGACTCAAGAGAGTTTTGCACCCATCACCCATTAAGAAAGGAAAACAAAATTGTTACTCCTGAATTTGCCTTGGTGATCATCAGCAGGTTCTAGCTAATCGAGCAAAAAGAAAGCAAATATTAGTTAAAGGTTTGATAAAGCAGACAAGTAACAATTTGGACAAATTATTGTCCATTTTTTTACAGTCATGTGTAAATCAGGAACAAATACCATTTGGCATCTGTCGCAAACTTCACACATGAATGCAAATGACAGGCAAGGGGTTAATGTTCCCAGCACTCGATGGAGGTCACCTTCCTATAGATGAGTTGTAAACACCCATGCTTAGGCACAATCCCAACTTTCAATAGTTAGTACTGATTGTTTTACACCTGTGAATAAATCAAGTATTGCTACAATCAAATACCCAGAACAAATGGTAAACATGGGTCTACATGATTGGTTTGTTGTCAGTCTTCCTGGGCTTTGATAGACAGTATCTGCCTGTTGACATGTTGTGCTATGTAGCGATTTTGGTTAATCATCAAACTAATTAAACTTTCAAAATAATTTTTCTTTAAATTAGCAACTTCTAGATTAGAGGAGGACAAATTGCTAATTGACAACAACAAGCAATACTTTCATCAGCAAGGTTCTGTAGCAGCAGCTGATGGCTCAAGGTTTGTCACTCCCTGCTCCAGGGACCATGTCTCTGAAGAGCCCCCATAGATGTAATGTGTCTGCTGAGTCAATATAACCAGGTGAGTACAAGGGGAGCATAGAGCACAGCTGCAGAGAGGAGATTCTGCGCCTCCACCTTGATTTGACTGAAGTCTTGTTGCTTCAAGACTCTAGGGTGAGCTGTGGTTTTCTTAAGCCTGCTATGAATATATCTCCTCTCTTCTTCCAATGCAGAGTGAAGCCTGATTACCAGAGGTAGAGCTGGTCGCCAATTCCCTATGAAGGCGCTTGTGCTACAAGGATTTGTAATATATTTTGAACAGTGTGAATGCACCTTGTGCTGAACGTGCATTCCTGTAGACAATCCTTCCCAGTGCCATTTTACAGATGAAGATATGAACAATTCAAGTAAAAATCATATATTTTTAGATGGTATTAAAAGCATAAAGCAAGTAAACCCGTCTCTGATTATAGCTGTGCAGGTCAGACCCCCCTCAGCAGCCCTGAGAGAAGAGGGAGGTGGCGGCAACCCACATGGATTCCATATTTTCTGCCACTACAGGTCCTCAGTGTGAAAGGTACAGTTGGTGTTGGGGAGGGAGATGTGCCCTGGAGGCTAGCACTTCCTATTTTCATTGGGGGAACCAGGGCTTAATCCAGACTCCATGACATCTTATGTCTTTGTGGTTGATGACTCAGACTTTTTGTTCCTAAAAGATGGGTAACTAGGCTGGGATGGGTCACTAGTAAAGTTATCTAATGTCTTTGGGCCAAATGCATGCTGTATAAACCTGCAACAAAACAAGCTGTTTCCAACCCCTTTTACGAAAGGAATAACGTCACTCACAGGCAGATTTACTAGATTGTTATGCCTGTAGGTTGGTGTGTTGGGTTTGGAGAAGAGAGAAATGCAGAGCTTTATCTAGTAGGATATGGTGCTGATGCTGGCATCCCCAGGGCTGGTGCCCAAGCAAGATACCTAGTGCCAACCTCAAATACCTTTGCACCATACAGCAAAGGTGTCTGTGTGAGTTCTGACATAGGTTTTGTACTGAAAGGGCACCCTTAGAGAACAAAATAACAGCTAAGACAGAGTTAAACAAATGTAAAGACAGTATGTGTGCTGCACACTGCAGCATACATGCGAAGTTTGAGAAGCTGCACAGCCCTGTCTTACAAATGCTAATAGATGGGGCATTGCTTTGAAAGCCTTGCATAGAAGCATGGAAAGCCCTGAGTACCATTGATAGTGAGGCCCCTTGAGACAAGGTAAAACCAAATAACACATAGCACTTCCTTGCTTTACTTTAAAGCTAATTTACAGTGCAAATTGTGCTGGAAAGTAAATCCCAATTCTACACTTTGCGCTTGTTTGTGGCACTTTGGTGTTAGTAAATCTGCCCCTCAGTTTGTTCATTTTCTGCATAGTGGAAAGTCTTCTATAGTTAAGCTATTCATTATCTCCAATTGGATGTTTCTAGAGATGATCCTTATTGTTCCACCGTCCTCAATTTTTACAGCCCTTCACCCGCATCAGTGGGCAGTCAGACTAGAGAGTCCGGAAATATCTGCGTCCTTGGAGCTCTCACGGCAACTGGCGTTTGTCATCTGGTATTGTGTGTAAATACACTACAGAACATTAAGGGGCTTAATTATGAGAGTCCTGTGTCACTTTTGCACCACGTAAGGTGGTACATGCGTAACAGAGAGCTCTCGCAAAGATTTATGAAGCCACCTAAACCCAACCTGTGTAAATCAAGAGTAAGGCAACACAGGGCAAATCACTGCACCGCCTTACTCTGCTCCTTCGAGCCATTCCAGGCAACACCCATGGATCTTGCTGTGCCCCAGATTTCCAAAAACATGCAAACCTGGGGAAGCACCAAATCTGTACGCCTCCAGAGGTGAAGTGTGATGAGGATAAATATCTGAATTTCTCCTTGTTTTTTTCCCTCTTTCCATGTGTGCTGCAGAAAAAAGAAAATGCCATGTAGGATTGTTATTCTGCGGGAAGGTGTCCCTTCCTGCACAACAACAATCCTGCCTGCAATGTAGGCACCACGGTGCAAGGGGCCTACATTGGTGCTAGGCTGCAATTGTGCCCGCACCGAGGAAAAGGACAGGAAGGCATCATGTTGTTTAAATGCGGTGCATTCCTGCCCTTTCCCTCTGTCGTAGGGCAGCGCTGTAAGTTGCCTTGTGGCGCTGCCCTATGCCAAAATTCCGTAAAAGAGGCCCTAAATGTCTAATAAGCAGGTACCTGCATCATTGTGTACTTTAATCTCAGATGTTTCCCAGCCTGAGACAAGGCAATCTTTGCTGCTGGTTAACATGAACTACTGATGGAATGTATTAAGCACTCGTCTGAGAGGGGGCTCACTGCCTCCATCCTTGACCTCGTGTGAGGTAGTCCTGGATGTTAAGCGGGGCTGTAGGAGTGCAGAAGGGATGGGGTGAGGCTGCGTCCTGGTCCATAGGCAATCCAACGCACACTCTGATTTGTTTGTTGTAAATGATTTGTAAATAACTGTATTGTATATATTTTTTAATGTCCGAAATGTTTTTATCTCTTTGTATGCTTTTTAACTAAATCGAATAAAGATATTTTGACTGACTGAGTGCAGAAGGGACGGGGTGAGGCTCCGTCCTGGTCCATAGATTGTCACAGACTCCATACTGACTAAGAAGGTTTAAGTGAACCCCAATTCAAACTCTTATCTCTCTCAAAGTCCCATTGTGTGCAACGTCTTGTCATCAGAACTAGAACAGTGCAATCCATAGAGAAGGCTAAAGCACCCCCAACCATCACATCCATAAGATTCCAGATGGCTGAATCCAATCTTAATGGAGGTGCAATGCATTACAAATATCACACAACTCTGCTCCAGATATGCAGCACACATGTAAATCTGAACAACAGAAGTGTTGTATTTCAAATATCATAAAACTGTACTCCTTATGAACCATCTGTATGTCTTATTTACCATATTACATACATCATCAAACTATGCTCCTTATGTACCATATCACATATATCATAAAACTGTGCTGCTTTTGTACCTTTTAACTCTATTGCTATCCATTCTGATATTGTGCTTTGACTATTGAGTCAATTTTGAATGTACACCATCATTTTGTGCTCTTGTGGATTTATTTTGTGCCTTCTTGCAGCTTCAGAGTGGGATGTTTTCATTTCTTCACAGCACAGAGCAAAACAGCCTTGCTTGGAACAGAACGTGTGGGATGTGTGTTTAAAAGTGCAAGAGAGGAATGTACTTCTCTGTCTCAGGCCAAGCACTGGAGCCTGTCAAGCTTTGGTGATTGGAGTAGACACAGATGGGTAAGGTGAGCCTTGGATGCACAAGAGATGGAGGGAGGGGGAATTTCTAAAAGTCTCCCTCTGTGTTAGTAAAAAGGTATTAAAGGCAGGAAATCTTGGTGCTCAGCAGTGGCGGCTGCCACATACAAAAAGTGGTATGGCGAGGAAACGGTGTGTGAAGATAACAAGAGAGGTTGTGGGGGATGAGAGACTTTAATAATAAAACTTTTTAAAGAAAAGTTAAACTTACCTGCTGCATGCTGCCTTCCGCGTCGCCCCTAGGTGCTGGGTCTTCCTTGTCCTAGCAGACACTGGGACTACGTCACAGACTCCCTGTCCAATACCCGCGCTGCAGAGCAGTGGGGGGGATTGGTCTGGGAAGCCTGAAAAGACTCAACACTCAAGACAGGGAGTCTGTGGGGTTTCTCTAACCCAGCTGTTAAATACACCCAGTTTTGAAAAACCAAAGTACACCTGTGTGTTTAGCCGGCCCGAGATGGCTGGCCAAACACACATCCGCACTTGGAGAGTGTGCATAGCACTCCTCCTCCCCCTGCAGAGGCTGGCTGAGCTGCTTCTTACAAATAAAACGATAATAAAATGTGTTTTATTTTTTTGCTGCTGGCTCTGAGCTACTGGTGCTCAGACAGGAGCTCACCTGGGAAGTGGACGCACTGTCACAGGGCATCTTCGGTATTCCCGATCGCGACTTCTGCCTGACCATTAAGGGCCAGAATGTTGAAAGACACTCTTTTGGTGAAGTATTTCTATTACTTATTTTGTGTATATATGCCATAAGTTTCCTTGCTCTGTGCATATATTTCATATGTTTTCATGTGGTGTACACATGCTCTTTATATTGGACTCTTTCAATTGACAGTGCTTATTGCTTGAATTTGAGAGTGCTTATTCCTTGAATTTGAGAGTGCTTATTACTTAAATTTGAGAGTGCTTATTGCTTGAATTTGAGAGTGCTTATTCCTTGAATTTGAGAGTGCTTATTCCTTGAATTTGAGAGTGCTTATTACTTGAATTTGAGAGTGCTTATTCCTTGAATTTGAGAGTGCTTATTCCTTGAATTTGAGAGTGCTTATTCCTTGAATTTGAGAGTGCTTATTCCTTGAATTTGAGAGTGCTTATTCCTTGAATTTGAGAGTGCTTATTACTTGAATTTGAGAGTGCTTATTCCTTGAATTTGAGAGTGCTTATTCCTTGAATTTGAGAGTGCTTATTCCTTGAATTTGAGAGTGCTTATTACTTGAATTTGAGAGTGCTTATTCCTTGAATTTGAGAGTGCTTATTCCTTGAATTTGAGAGTGCTTATTCCTTGAATTTGAGAGTGCTTATTCCTTGAATTTGAGAGTGCTTATTCCTTGAATTTGAGAGTGCTTATTCCTTGAATTTAAGAGTGCTTATTCCTTGAATTTGAGAGTGCTTATTCCTTGAATTTGAGAGTGCTTATTGCTTGCATTGGACGCCCATTATTAGTTGCATCTGTTTTACTATTATTATCTGCTTGTGCTTATCCTTTGCATTTGCCAGTTGTATTACTTGTGAGTGTGTTATTATCACTTGCTTGTGCCACATATATATACATTTGCATGTTGTTGTGTCTGCTTCATTTGACATCTGGGAAAGCCTTTCTTTGAAGAGAGTGTTGTATTAATAAAACCCCAAGCTTCATGCTCAGTTTCTTTTCCAAGTCTTCCTTCTTGCCTTATGAGTGCCTCATCTTGGGAGAACTGAATTTCTTTTATTTTGGACTCTTTCAATTGACAGTGCTTATTGCTTGAATTTGAGAGTGCTTATTCCTTGAATTTGAGAGTGCTTATTCCTTGAATTTGAGAGTGCTTATTACTTGAATTTGAGAGTGCTTATTCCTTGAATTTGAGAGTGCTTATTCCTTGAATTTGAGAGTGCTTATTCCTTGAATTTGAGAGTGCTTATTCCTTGAATTTGAGAGTGCTTATTACTTGAATTTGAGAGTGCTTATTCCTTGAATTTGAGAGTGCTTATTCCTTGAATTTGAGAGTGCTTATTCCTTGAATTTGAGAGTGCTTATTGCTTGCATTGGACGCCCATTATTAGTTGCATCTGTTTTACTATTATTATCTGCTTGTGCTTATCCTTTGCATTTGCCAGTTGTATTACTTGTGAGTGTGTTATTATCACTTGCTTGTGCCACATATATATACATTTGCATGTTGTTGTGTCTGCTTCATTTGACATCTGGGAAAGCCTTTCTTTGAAGAGAGTGTTGTATTAATAAAACCCCAAGCTTCATGCTCAGTTTCTTTTCCAAGTCTTCCTTCTTGCCTTATGAGTGCCTCATCTTGGGAGAACTGAATTTCTTTTATTTTGGAGTGCAAAGAAAGACAAACAAAAATGAAATAAAACTGCGCTCCTTATGTTCCTTATCAAATTTCATTAAACTGTGCTCCTCATGTATTGTGATGCATCATAAAACTGTGCTCCTTATGTTCCTTATCAAATTTAATTAAACTGTGCTCCTCATGTATTGTGATGCATCATAAAACTGTGCTCCTTATGTTCCTTATCAAATTTAATTAAACTGTGCTCCTCATGTATTGTGATGCATCATAAAACTGTGCTCCTTATGCACAGTATCACATATCATAAAGCTGTGCTCCTTATGCACTGTATCACATATATCATGTAAATGTGTAAATGTAAATGTATTTGAGCTTGTAAAGCGCACTGCTACCCGTAGGTTTCCTGACGCTGTATAACGCTGGGGAACCCGTCCTGGCTTTTCCTGTGAGATGGTCCCTATTGGGCACCCCCAAGGTCAAGCCAGGCATCCCTGGCATTGATGTGGCTGTTTGTGGAGATTAGGCAAGCTATTGCCCAGAGTTGCTGAGTGGGACCCATGGTTAGAGTGGCACCGAAGCGAGATTTATCAAGCCCGCTGACATTGGCCCAACACCCTGCCACGTCGGGAATTGAACCCTGGTCACCGGGCCGACCTCTGCTTCTGGGGCTGCCGCCTCTAACCAGTGAGCCACACTACTCCATCATAAATCTGTGCTCCTTATGTACCATATTACAAACATCCCAAATCTATGAATTGTAGCACATGAATCATCCCCTTTATATAGACAGATTTCAGGGTAGACACCACGTCTACGAGGGATTTGTACAGAACAAAAGTAAAAGTATAGACATTGAGCAGGATATTTATATGATCCGGGCTTTGATAATTAGAGGCACATATACCAGTCCCTCAATTGGACTTTTCAGACTAGAATTACAGAATCGTTTCTTTTCAAATGCAATTTCGAGTCAGTAGCAAACAAAATAACACCATTACATTGTATATAAATGTCAGAACCCAAGACCTTAAGTTTCAGAGAAGAAGACATTGAAGAATTCCTAAAAAGACCATCCACACTCAATCCAGGAACTAAGGCCACTAACCCTAGTCAACAATCCGAGGTCGAGAAAATAACCAGACTTAAAAAGAAACAAATAAGAACCGCACTACATGGGGAAGTCCTCTTTGAACATATGAGAGCAGGAACAATACCAGTAGGTCTGCAAGTTAAAAATGTTCCGGTGATTTTTGTTGACCAACCCGAATATTTAGAAGGTTTCAGCCATATAGGAACAAAATGTTCAAGAGATTGGATGTTCCATTCAATTAAAACAGCAGAACGCTTGAGTCTAAAAGAACTTGAATTAATCCAAGAACTGGAGGAGGCCCTGAAAAACAACACAGCAATTGAGAACGCACAAGCACTACTATTAAAACTACAAAAAGAAAACGAAGTATTCAAGAAAACAACAGAAGACGCGAAAAAATTCAAACTCCAAAAAGACATCAGTAACTTTTCTGAAATCAAGACCTATCCATACTTAGATAAGGACTTCTACAAACAACCTCAAAATACAGGAGCATTACGCACATACGGAGGAAGAAGCAGAAGACAATTTCTGACCTTTTCAGACGCCTCATCGTCGTCAGAGAGTTCAGGCGACACTACTCCATCAACAAGTGCAGCCACAAACCAACAGGGACAAAACTACCAATCGGCACCTTTTTTAGGCAGAGGAAATCGCCGACCCAGAGGCAGAGCAAGATGGTACAATCCACAACCAGGACAAATCACGACGAGGAGGAATGTTTACCGTTGGTGACGACAGAAGAAAGTCCGATCTACAATATATCAGAGTACGAATTATCACCGCAAGAAATGAATGTGCTACGAAGAGGCCTGTCATTTATACCTACAGTAAGACCAGATTTAAGATTGACCAAATTAGAAATCATCCAACTGTTTCGAAAAATGAGATTGAAAATCTTCTTTGAGGATATACCCAACCATGTGGAGCGCAACTATTCTGGATTAAAAAACCAGTCTACATTCTTTCCAAATGCCACCAATATGCCCATAGAGCTATTGACTTTTGAGAAAAATGTACTAAGAGATCTGACAAATCTAGAAAATAAAAGAATTTTCACTAAATGGAACATGCCACAACAAGAAAAACTAGCTTTGGAAAATCTAAAAAAGAATGACACAATCATCGTCAAGCCAGCCGACAAAGGCGGGGGAGTGGTGATACTCCAACGTGAAAAATATGAAGCGGAAGTACTTAGGCAACTAAGTGATCAACAGTACTACAGAAGAACGGATGAAGACTGGAACAACAAAATAAAATCCAAATTAGAGACATTAAAGAACATCGGAGAAAAAGAGGGATGGCTATCGAAGAAGGAAGCAAAATTCCTGATTAATGAAAACCCAAGGACACCACTTATGTATATCTTACCCAAGATTCATAAGGACCAAAGGAACCCCCCGGGAAGGCCAATAATATCTGGAGTAAATTCCATACTAGAACGTCCAGCAAAATATGTGGATACCTTCCTAAAACCTCTCGTATCTGACACAACAAGCTATATTAAAGATACCATGCAGGCAATTAACATCCTAGGGCACCACCCATTTGAGGAGGAGGAAGAATTTCTAGTCACATTAGACATTGTAAGCCTCTACTCGAATATCCAACAAGAGGCTGGACTAGAAGTGATGAAAATATTCCTAGAGAAAAGAGAGCGTCCACACAATGTGCCTACAGATTTTCTTCTGCAACTGGCAGAAATATGTTTGAAAAACAACTTTTTTACATTCAATGGCAGGAAGTACATTCAAGTCAAGGGCACCGCGATGGGGTGTCCTTTTGCCCCAGAAATGGCTATAATGTTCATGGCAATGTTTGAAGAGAGATGGATCTTCTTCAATAACCCATATGACGGCCACATTAAAATGTGGTACCGTTACATAGATGACGTCTTCATGCTATGGCGAGGAAGCGAGGAACATCTATCAGACTTCACCAGATGGTTGAACGATAGGAATCCAGACATACAGTTCACTGTCAACCAGAGCAAAACCGAGATGAACTTCTTAGACCTTCTAATTAAACATGAAGAAGGTCATATATACACGACTCTCTACGCTAAAACCACAGATAGAAACACCTTTCTACATTATGGCAGTTTCCATCAAAGGAATCTAAGAGATAACTTGCCCTTCAGCCAATTTATGAGAATTCACAGGAATTGTACTAAAAAGGAGGATTACTTCACGAATGCCACAATTCTTGTAGAAAAATTACAAACAAGAGGTTATCCTAAAAAACTCCTAAAAAAGGCCATGAAAAGAGCGTGGTATGTACCAAGAAAATCCCTGTTAACACCAAAAAATAAAGAAGAAAACTCTCCGCTGGTCTGTGTTACAACTTTCTCTGGAATGACAAATGAAATCAAAAAGATCATAAGAAAAAATTGGATCACAGTGAAAAGTATTGAGCAGTTCAAAAATCTGCCTATCTTCGCACTAAAAAGAAATTCAAGTATTAAAGATAAACTTGTAAGAGCAAATACAAACACACGAAGACAAGATTCATCATTAAGATCTATGTTATCGCTACCACCAGTGAAAGGACACAAAAAATGTGGAAATTGTGTTTCATGTGAAAACACCATAGAAGGAACCAAATTCCAATATGGAACAAAATACATTGTCCATGAAGAATTTACAAATTGCAACACGCAAAATGTAATTTATTGCGTGCTATGCCCCTGCAAGAAAGCCTATATAGGCAAAACAAGCCAGCAAATAAAAAAAAGGATCACACAACATAGATCTCGCATCAAGTGTAAAACTCCAAATGCACCGATGGTGGCACACTGCATTGAGATGGCACATTCGGAGAAAGATATGAAGTGGACAGTACTTAAACACATTGTGGGTAACAACGTGGAAAACATCATGTCCAACTTTGAGGCAAAAATCATTCTATACCTAAATACAATTGAAAACGGACTAAATGAGATGTCAGAACTCACACACTGTATGTAATTACATCAGCATTCCAAGGTAGATGCACAATTCAAAAATAACAAGCAACCACAATTAATGAAATTTTCGACCAAAAGAAACAATTCGACATGGCAAATGTGAACAAGGCTTCTGGACATGTTAATGGTTATGTACCTCTTGCACACACGCAATTATGAAACAGCCTGAAAGAACAAACGTCTTGTACAGGAAGAGAAATCATGTAATAAGGACAACATGACAGATCACACACGGAGGCATCCGTAAGTACACAAGCCCAAGCCGAAAAGACTCCAACTCCCAGCAGCCCGAAAGAAACGTCTCAATGAAAACCACGTCTTACAAACCACGTGACATCAAACACGGAAGTAACCAGCGAAGAAGACGAGGACGCCGAAGGAGCAAAGGAGACAGACAGTGCCGGTAACACGCCGAGGGAAAGGAGACGGAGCCCCGGGAGATGCAGTAAAGTGGAGAACCAGAGCCACGATGCGTAAATAAGGTACGAAGCTGCGCAGCAAACAGGGCGATAAGATAAAATGTAAGGCAGCAAAATATGCAATATGCCCTGCACGCAATTGACGAGGCGAAGAGATGACACAACAGCCAGTAGCCACGACTCCCTTGTTGCACAAAGCGCCTTATGCACTACGGAAATACTCAGCATTTACTCAGTAATGACTACAGTTAACGAGAAAGTCATCATAAACCAACAAGATTAAAGGAGGCCCTATTTTAGACAGCTTCACTACCACTGTCTTTTTTACCAACAGCTTAAAAGACAGAAATCGAGCTTAAGACTCTCACGCTAAAGGCCCCTGAAAGAAACTGAAATATCGGACATATCGCTGCCAGAAGCAAACCTTAAAAAGGGTATGTAATGTAATGGAATATAGCAGTACATATCAACACAGATGTGGGAATTTGTCTAAATAGATATCTCTATGACTAAAACGAATATGTTCTGACTCCCAGGTCATAATTGAGAAATACGCCCCCCAACAACAAGAAGGCGGGTATGTACATTTAACAAGACATGTGAAATGACATGTACAATATATACAATGTATTACAACTAAGATGTCGATTCGAGTCACTAAATGAGATATATTTATCATTATCTCTTATAGATATAAAGTTGTCCTACACCACACAAAAATACAGCCCTGAGGAAGACCTTAATATAATGCGACAATGAAGGTCCAACACCAATAAGGTCGAAACGCGTCGGCGAGACTTTAAATGTGTATATGATCACAAGTGAATATGAACAATCTTTCTAATACCTGGTGAACAAAAGACTAATTCCCAGTGACATGCACTATTAATGTAAACTCCAAAGTGGTGATTATAATGTTAATAGGACCGTTAGAAATATATGCGACCTTGATCAAGTAAGGAGTCAATCTTGACAAGATTAAAAAAGTAGGACTTTTTTGATTGTAACAGTGAAAGCAAATATGAACTAAGAAAATGTATAACCTTACAAATTGCATGTAAAGTAATATTTCATTTGAGTTGACATAATTGTTGATTCTTTGCTCTGACGAACGGATGTAAATATATGTACAGTATGATGAATAAGGTGTAAATATTGTAGATGTATGATATAGAAACAAATGTGCACTATTAACGAAAATATATACAAAATAAGAAGAAAAATAGTCTTTGATAAACACAGAGTCAATTAAAAAGGCTTCTGTTTGAAAATCAATTGTGTGATTTATGGTGTCAGGGGTATTCCTTTTTGCATTACAAGTATATTTGATTCACACCCCTGTCTCCTTAAAGAATCATCCCCTTTATATAGACAAATCTATGAATTGTAGCACATGTAACACAAACCTCTATTCCAGGTGCGATAAATCACAAATATAATAATCTATTATTGATGAACTGTATGGCAGATATCATAAGCCTCCAATCACTCAAATTGCCCACTATGACAAGGATTCACAAACATTGTAACCCTCTTCATCTGTTGTGCTGCATCCCAAATACTAAACTCCACTGCAGACATCTATTCTGGAAATATCGAGCTTAATGTATCATCCAGGAGACGAGTTTACAACAGTGCATTATCTACACACATTCTATCAACTGTGCTGTTTCAAATAGGAATGTGGAAAGTTCATGCACAGAACCCTATGTACAAGTTAGTAGAGATAGACAACCTGTGTACAATCACATGTTTAAAGATAGCCGAACTGTAAAATTATTGTTTTGCATGCTTCCAATTCAGGGTAGTCACAGACACAAGGTCAGAAGTTATGCGATGCTTGTCCACAAACTATCAAATGGCAGGTGAGGGGTGCATGGCAACTGAAAATCCACACATTTCTGGTGAAAACTCTAAGTAAGGATTGAAAAGACCTGGTTGAATTTATTAAACTGTAATACATTTTGATTCAGGAAATTCATGCTGCAGATTGTATTCTATATTTAGAGTTTCATACACAAATTAGATCAATTTCATTTACCAGTGAACTCTAAAACAGACCTTCAGATAAAGAAGGAAAACGAAGCAAAGAGCGATTTTTTAATTCAACTCGGGAGTTTTATGCTTCTCGGGGTGGATACAAACGATGCCGGAAGAGTTAAACTGCCTGGAAGCAATGTTTAGAGACATTGATTGGGAGATGGCTCTATTACATTTGAGAAGCATTCTGTATTTCGAACAAGAGAGCACTGGACCATTTCATGAGTGGCCTCTCACTATTATCTTTAAAGTAAAATGTTTTAGTGCATTGATTTCATCATTCAGCTGTAAAATGCGCCAGTGTTCTTCAGTATTTTTAAATTGTGAACAATACTCTTCTGAGGACCCTTTTAAGTGCAGAGGAGACCTTTTAAATTCTACTACAGTATCTTACTCAAAGACAATGAAGAAGGACTGAACCTGTGGGGGATTATGAAAGATGGTAGGATGCCTTAGGAGTGTAAGGGTGAAAACTTGAGCTCTCCTATGCGCAAGATTACTTGCTGCGTATACATATAATTAAAGTATTCAAACGTTGGTTAACTAGAGATTCAGTTTTATTCAGTCAATAATGCGGGTCATATCACTTCATAGGATCCAAATTGAATCCAAGAGTTGAACAAACTCCAAAATAGCTGTACAATCACATTGATTGAAATGGAGACAGTAGCATGATGTCATGGAAGATACCCCAATGCATTTTGAGCCATGGGCTCTTCTTCAGGGAAAATAAGTCATACTACGGTGAATCAGGGAACGCCGAATTCAACAGCGTTTGGTGTTCAAACTCGCAAGTTGAAAGTGTGGATTATGAAAGATGGTCAGACTGGACACCTGTCACTCTCTTCCCAGTCCAGAACTGACAAGCTCTTTGCTTCCTTTTCTTTTAGGAATAGAGCTACATATTCACCTCTAAAAGCAGCAATTGACCAACACCTTCCATCCCACATTTTCTATGTGTATTTTTTACTCTCAATTCTTTCCCACACTGCATGACAGTCTCTCTTCCATACTCCTCTGAATCTCCTCAACATGCCTTGCAGCCTAGTAGCACACATCCATCAACAGTCCCATTGAACCTGTTCTTTCTTCCTCCCAGTTCAACCTTCCTTCCCCCAAGCCAAGACCCTCCTTTTCCCTGTATTCTTAATCCCCTGCTTCTTGCTCATGGATTTAGGTGTATTAGATCATCTTGTTCAGAGGTTCTTTGCTTTGTATCCCAGTTTGAGCTCACATTAATTCATACTTACAATGTGTAACATCCAAGCCATTGAATAAAGTCAAAGTGGAGCTCACAGAAATTTCCAGTGTCTGCAATAACTGTGTGAATGTTAATCATAGACAGGAGTATTTGGAAGATATTTAGGACCTTAGTTTTAAAGTTAATGTTTAGCTTTCTTCTCTCAATTTTGAATAGGGAGCTGTGCCAGGTGTACACTTGGAAAATTATACTATCTCAACCAGTGTGAACCTCTAACCTTGTTGACCATCTGCTAAAGGACTTCCAGGTCACAGCGACTGTTGTCTCACCCTATTTAAGGGGGATAACTCTCACTCTCTTTACCAGCCTACTTCCATCAAGCACGTCATGGCGGATGGCTGCAGGGAAAATGTATAAGGGACCGCCAGTGAAGGGGGAAAACTCTTTCTGCTTGAAGCCCATTTTTTGTATTGAAGAAGAAATAAATAGTTTGCAGAGTTGAGCATTTAAGTTACTCTGCAAACTTTCATTTCTGTTAAATGGTCATGGGCATTTCTATCATTAAAGCAGTAGGTGCCTTGGAAATGTGCCCAGGGTTGCTAGGGGCTCACTACACCCCCATTACAGCTGCCATTTATTATATAATTGGGAGTAGGTGAGGTCTATATTTTATGTTTGCATTTGTGCCCATGCACCCCTAGCGTACCACTAGCATAGAGGAATAATAATTTCTTTTTTCATCTTTGCCATGGTGGGAAAATCTCCTCAACCAAAGCAGTTGTACCTTTCCACTATGGGTGTGTGGAAAGTCTTGTAAAGTGTCTGCTAATGCCAATGGATGATGACGGAAATTCAGGGATAGGTGGATGGTAAATCCATCTGTAAGATGAAAGGATGGAAGAGGACATTACCTCTGCCACCACGATGGACTGCGATCCGCCAAATTAGGAGAAGGTGGCCTGTACATTGAAAGGAACTGCTGTCAAGTAGGTTCCTTTCCATGTACAAAGAATTTGGTGGAGGACCACTGTTGGATTTGATGGCTATTCAGTGACTTTTCTCAGAGTTTTTATTTTTCATTAAACTATCCACTCTAAATAGGGGGTGGTGTAATATCTTTCCTCTGACAGCCCCTGTAGTGAAGTTGGATAGAGTTTTCTATCCATCGAGGCTAAGGGGACCACTGAAACTAGAAAACTTGTGGTCCACCAATGTGTAAAAGAAGCAGGCAGACAGAGGGTTTGGCATACTGGGTACCGCGTTGTGTTTGCAACAGAGCTCCCCATCCACCAAACTCTAAATCACGCCTTATATTTCCCTTTTGTAGAAATCCTATCACCATTTCTATGGACAAATTGTGCAGATTAAATGTTTAGACATGAAGATTGCCCATGCACATTGGACTTGCCGGGTGACATTTTTGGAGGAGTTGCTCCTGCAATTTGGCAGAACAGACATTCTGTGGGGAGCAAATGGTAAGTCTAGCCACCATTGGTTAGATATTTGGAGGCAGCTCCTCTGTTATGTCACATCCACTTCAGACTATCTCTCTCTCCGGAGGGCGCTATCAGTGCCCGCTGAGTGTGCCTTGCTATGGTGCCATTAATAAAAGACATTGACATACAGAGAAGGGTTGAAAACAGTAAATGTTAGAATGGGGAAAGGTAAAATCATTTATTAACATTGTCTGATGTCTTACAATATGTAATTAGACGCGATTAATACATTTATATAGGAATACTGATTATTCTGTATAATTAAAGGCCTGTAAAAGTGATTGCATTTATCAGGCGGTTTAAACTGAAATATAAAAGACCAATCTGTTAACAAAAGTGTTCGCACTTTTAATGTTTGTGAATTTGTTTTATAGAATGGTGTATTCATTGTGGGATTTTTACAAGTTGACTAATCATAATATTGCAATCAAAGAATACAAAAATGAATGGGATCATTTTCACACAGATCCTTCCAGTATTGACATTTGTCTGTTTGCATGAGTCCAACTTCACAATTCTATCCCTGGAAATTAATGCTATTACCAATAATGGCCTTTTTTTTATTTTTTCTAGCTAATTATCCGCATTGATTTAATCAGCATCTCTACAGAAATGGAAGATGGAAATATGACATCTTGGACTGAATTTATCCTTGTTGGTTTTTCGGATCTTCCAGACTTGCGGGTCCCCCTCTTTGTTGTCTTTCTTCTTATTTACCTGGGAGCCTTTGCAGGGAATGTTCTAGTCATGACAGTCATTTACACTGACTCACATCTCCATAAACCAATGTACTTCTTCCTCTCGAACCTTTCGTTGGTAGACATCTGCTACACTTCGATTACCTACCCTAAAATGTTGGCCAGCTTCTTTTTTTGTGATGTGAATATTACTCTCTGGCAGTGCCTGCTGCAGGTCTACTTTTTTGTAGCGATGGTTGCAACTGAGTTTTTTCTGCTGACCGTCATGTCCTTTGATCGCCATGTGGCCATCTGCAACCCTTTACATTACAGAATGACCATGAGTAAGCCAGTTTGTCTCAAATTGGCCACTGGATGTTGGATTCTTGGCTTCCTGGAACCAATATTTCACACTGTCGTCATATCAAAAATGTCCTTTTGTAAGTCTCGTGAAATCAACCACTTCTTCTGTGAGTTTCCTGCCCTTCTGAAGCTGTCCTGCACCAGCACCCTTGTCATTGATCAAATGACTTTTATCTTGGGTGTTGTAAATGTAGTATCATCTGGAATTGCAATTGTTGCATCATATGTCAAAATCCTCATTGCCATCCTGAAAATCCAGACAAGCACAGGAAGGCACAAGGCCTTCTCCACTTGTGCCTCGCATCTCACAGTGGTGATTTTATACTATGGATTCCTCATATTTGTTTACATAAGACCAGCTTCAACGTACTCAGTAGGTCAGAGCAAAATATTCTCATTAGTCTACAGTGGAGTGATCCCGATGTGTAACCCTATTATTTACACTCTCAAAAATAAAGATTTTAAAGATGCGATAGATAGAAAGAGAGGCAGAAAATGTTAGAGGCAATACCTACTGACCGCATGTTTGTCTTTTATGCAGGTATTAGCTATATGCATGCCTCAAACAAAAAAAAATAAGTTGCCAGGCTTTTACAGAGAACATTCATGTTATCAAGGTTGCGGCAACGGTAAGATTAGTAAAAACAAAATTATGTTTTGATTGCTTGTTGTGGGGGAGAGTTTTTCATAGCTTGGTCTGAGAAACGTAGAGATATTTTTGACAGTCTGTTTTCTGGAGGCAAGATAGAGCCCGTCACAGGTGGAATCTTTAAATGTACTTGACAATATTGTCTCTGTGCAGTAAGTGGCCAGGACCATGCAATTATTTGTGCAATATGGGTAGTGCCACAAGGAGTAAAAGTATCAGATCATCAAATATAAACACAGGTATCCAATTCAACATGCATTGGAGCGTGACACGTGTCTCAATCTGTTGGAGTCAAGTTATGACAAGCTGTAAAATACTGCTATTTCCTAACATTAAAAAATGCTTAAGCTTGCATACTCACCTGTGAGCAAACACCTGCACACTCACCCATACTCAGACAATAATGTCACAGTCATGCCCATCGACATTGAAAAAGCATGTTGAAAGAGTTCAAAGGCCATGTAAAAAATGTGTTTCCTTCTGCAGAACTACAACATTGAAGTGTGTCCTACTGTCCTCGTAACATAGTACCCAATTTAGGTTAGTATGTCAGATAAGTTGCAGCCACCTAATGTGCCGTAGCAAGTGCGTTGGGGCAGTCACTTAGCCTTTGTAACACTGAAGGACATTTACACTTTTTCATGAAATACATTCAATGCACACAGGTATGGATGGTTCATGTAATGTTTCCCATCACATATTGTCCATTGCTTGGATTAAGCCTGCAGCCCCACTCAGACATCACACGTGGCACACCAATTCAAGGACTGGATAGGAGTTACATTACTTAAGGATGACCTCTGAAAGGTGTCCATTGGATCGCATCACTTCGTTCAGCTACTCCACTTTAGATGAACAGACACACCATAAAGAGGTCCACAAAAATGATCGGGAGATTCTCTGATTTAGGTAACACTGTGCAGCTTCCACTGCTGTGTACCATGCTTGTTCATCCCTAACACTTCACCAATTCTACAATTACACCACCACAAGCACTAAATAAATAACTGCATTATACTGATGTTCAGACCATGCCTTGATTAGCATTCACCTCTCTAACACCACAATAACTACTACCTTTAAATGAAGAAGAAAGATTGACTTCAATTGAACAACTCAATTTAGAACACCCACACAAATCAATGTAACCAACCTCCTTGTTATCAGTCATCACAGGAAACCATCCAGTGACTATCTTCCATGACCTTAAAGTTGACTATATTATGTCTGTTGAACAACTATGGATCTTAGTAACTAACTAAACTCCTTACAATGGGTGGAACAAAAAATGGTGACAATATCCCCATGACATGGCAACCATGCCCATATAACAAAGACACACAATTAGAAGGAGGGTCCCTGGGGTGTTTATAGACCAAGCACGATTACATACCCCAAATTACTGACTTGGAAAACAAAACGTAAAAGTGGGTCTTAAAGAAATATTGAGTTATGTGTCACTGACCACCAGTCTACTCTAAAAACTCACATCTTCCCATCAGTGAAAGATGCATCTCGGGTGTAAAAGTACCCATCAGATATCATACGGCGCCGCCCTTGTCATCATCTGGGACTCCTTCCACCAAGGAAGATGTTACTGCATCCTACAGTAAGAAGAGGTGGATGCCACAGTGTGACTTCAGGTCTTTAATGGTTACTCAATCCCAATAGGGGGAGTGAAAGTGAGCAAATATTAAATTGCAGAGTATAGAGCAAACAACAATTTAGTAAGTGCCTCCATTACTTCCAAAGACAAAAAACAGTGCAGGAACATAGTAGGTTTGAACAAATGTCTACTATATAGTTGAAGAGGTCGACATGTTTCAGCAGATGCAGGACTTTTAGTCCACTGCTTTCTTCAGGACCTAACCTTCGCTACTGCGTCTATGTGAGTCAACATACAAATCACCCGTGTTAGTGAAAAGATCTCTTGATGTCACCTTAATGACTAGGATCTGTTGTCGTCCTCCAGATACCTATAACAGTGACATTCAAAGATAGAGTAGATTAGCGCCTTAAACATAACTCATAATATATCCAGAGAAAAGCATTGGTTTCCTGTACAAAGCACTCAATCAATCAATCAATCAATCAACACAATTTGTATAGCGCGCTACTCACCCAGTAGGGTCTCAAGGCGCTGGGGGGAGGGGTTCGTTACTGCTCGAAAAGCCAGGTCTTGAGTCTTGAAGGAGAGGTGGTCCTGGGTCAGCCGTAGGTGGATGGGGAGGGAGTTCCATGTCTTGGCTGCCAGGTAGGAGAAGGATCTTCCTCCAGCGGTGGCTCTGCGAATGCGTGGCACGGCGGCGAGGGCGAGGCTGGCCGATCGTAGCTGGCGGGTGGGTGTGTAGAAAGTGAGGTGGCTGTTGAGGTACTTCGGGCCCATGTCGTGGAGAGCCTTGTGTGCGTGGGTGAGGAGTCTGAACGTGATCCTCTTGTTGACGGGGAGCTAGTGCAGGTCTCTCAGGTGGGTAGAGATGTGGCAGCGACGAGGGATGTCCAGGATGAGTCGTGCGGAGGCGTTCTGTATGCGCTGGAGTCTTATCTGTAGTTTGGCAGTGGTTCCCGCGTAGAGGGTGTTCCCGTAGTCCAGTCGGCTGGTGACGAGTGCCTGGGTGACTGTCTTCCTGGTTTCGGTGGGGATCCATTGGAAGGTCTTACGGAGCATGCGCAGGGTGTTGAAGCACAATGACGATACGGCGTTGACTTGTCGGGTCATCGAGAGGGAGGAGTCCAGGATGAAGCCCAGGTTTCGTGCACGGTCCGTTGGCTTGGGGGTGGTGCCCAGGGCAGGGGGCCACCAGGAGTCGTCCCAGGCAGAGGGTGATGATCCCAGGATGAGGACTTCCGTCTTGTCTGAGTTCAGTTTCAGGTGGCTTTTCTTCATCCACTCGGCGACGTCTTTCATCCCTTCGTGTAGGCTGGCTCTGGCGGTGGCGGGGTCGTTGGTGAGGGAGAGGATCAGCTGGGTGTCATCGGCGTATGAGATGATGTTAAGGTTGTGTTGGCGTGCGATGGCTGCGAGGGGGCTCATGTAGACGTTGAAGAGGGTGGGCCTGAGTGAGGATGAATTCGGTGGCCTTGGATCTGAATGGGGGGAGGCGGACTCTCTGGGTTCTTCCTGCGAGGAACGAGATGATCCACTCCAGTGCCTTCTCTTGGATTCCGATGTTGCTGAGGTGCTGTACTAGGGTGCGGTGGCAGACAGTGTCGAATGCTGCAGAGAGGTCCAGGAGGATGAGGGCCGCTGTTTCCCAGTTGTCGAGCAGGGACCCGATGTCGTCGGTGGCTGCGATGAGGGCGGTCTCGGTGCTGTAGTTGGCTCGGAAGCCGGACTGCGAAGGGTCGAGGGATCCGTTTGTCTCGAGGAAGGCGGCAAGCTGTTTGTTGATGGTCTTCTCGATGACTTTGGCAGGAAAAGGGAGGAGCGAGATGGGGCGGAAGTTGTTGAGGTCGGTGGGGTCTGCTGTTGGTTGCTTCAGGAGGGCGGTGAGCTCGGCGTGCTTCCAGCTCTTCGGTAAGGTGGCGGTGTTGAAGGAGGTTGATGATGTCCTGGAGTTGGGGTGCGATGATGGAGTCAGCCTTGTTGAAGACGTGGTGGGGGCAGGGGTCGGTTGGTGATCCGGAGTGGATGGTGTTCATCGTGAGGGTGGTGTCTTCGGTGCTGACTGGAGTCCAGTTGCAGAGGGTGGTGGTGGGGGGCGTTGGTTCGGAGGTTGGGTGCGTGGTCTGTGCGCCGAAGCTGTTGTGTATGTCGGCGATCTTGCTGTGGAACAAGGTGGCAGTGAGTCGCAGAGGTCTCGCGAGGGTGTGATGTCGTTGTTTCCGGCGTTGGGGTTGGAGAACTCTTTGACGACGCTGAAGAGTTCCTTGCTGTTGTGGGTGTTGTTGTCCAGTCGTTCTTTGAATGTTGTCCTTTTGGTGGTGCGCATCAGCTGGTGGTGTTTGCGGGTGGCGTTCTTAAGGGCAGTCATGTTTTCTGTGGTCTGGTCGTGGCGGCAGGCTTTTTAAAGGGTGCGGCAGTTTTTCTTGGATGTTTTGAGTTTGTCGGTGAACCAGGAGGCTTTCTTGCTGCCGGGTCTGCTGGGAGGGTTATTCAGTGGTGCGAGGTCGTCAGCGCAGTTGGTGAGCCACTGTGTGAAGGTGCGGGCTGCTTCTTTGGGGTCTGTTGCGCTGGCGGGAGGGTTCTAGCTGAGGGAGGTGGTGAGCTGGTCGGCGGTGATCTCTTGCTACAGCTTCTGCGAGGAACCTGTTGCGGGTGGTGGTGGGTCGTGCTTCTTCTGAAGCTGAAGTGGACGCAGCTGTGATCCGTCCAATGAAGTCCGGTGGAGTGGCTGAAGGAGATGTGCTTGCTGGAGGAGAAGACGGGGTCAAGCGTGTGGCCGGCATAGTAGGTGGGGGTGTCCACCAGTTGCTTGAGTCCGTGGTTGGCGAGGTTATCCAGCAGGGCGGTGGTGTTGCTGTCCTTGTTGTTCTCCAGGTAGAAGTTGAGGTCCCCTAGGAGGATGTAGTCAGCGGAGGGGAGGGCGTGCGGGCTGATGAAGTCTGCGATGTCTTCGCTGAATTGTGTGCGTGGTATGGGGGTCTGTAGATGAGGGTGCCTCTGAGGGTGGTCTTGGGGTCGGTGTGTATCTGGAAGTGGAGGTGCTCGGCGGTGGTAAAGGTGTCGTCGAAGTTGGTCGTGATGCCTATGGTGTTCCTGTGGATGATGGCGATGCTTTCTCCGGTCTGGTTGACGCGGTCCCTCCGGGTGATCTTGTATCCGTCCGGGATGGCTATGGCGATGTCGGGCGCTGAGGAGGCGTTCATCCAGGTTTCCGTGAGGAAGGCGACGTCTGGTGATGTTGTGTTGAGCAGGTTTCAGAGTTCAAGGGCGTGTCTGTGGACGGAGCGGATGTTGAGCAGGATGCACTTGAGGTGGTTGTTGCTGGTGCCTGGCCTTTTGGGTGCGGTGCAGGTCCAGAGGCAGGTGAACTTACAGGCTTGGCAGGTGAAGGGTCCGTGGGTGCGTTTCGGGGGTGGCTCGATAGCAGGCGGGGTTCCGGTCGGGTTTGAGTGCTTTGAGGGTGGCGGCGTCGTATGTCCGTCGTGTTGGCTGGCATCATAGGGGGCCAGGGGTCCTGGCGCTGGGTGTGGGCCCGGCGCGGACGGGCGCAGACGGGCTTGCCTTTGGCGCGCCTTCGGCGCGCCAGCGGCGCGTCCGCTGCGCGGCCTCCATAAGAGTGGGAGAGGGAGGGAGGAGCACCTGGGCGGCAGGAGCGGGGCGGCCAATGGGGAGCGAGGGGGCGGGGCCACGGGGAGCGAGCGGCGGGAAAGGGACATGAAGGCAAGAGGGTGCAGGGGGGATGGGTATGGCGGCACAGAGAGGGGGTAATGAAAGAAAGAAGGGGGACAAGAATCAGACCAACGAACTCAACGAGAGCAACACGGGGTACAGAAGAAATAAGGGGGCAGACAAGGCACAGACAACAGTCACTCAAGACGAGTGCAACCACGGGATACAAAATAAAGAAGGGGGTAGACAGACAACACAGTCACTGAAGCGAGCGCAGACCTGACTGCAGGGCAGCAGGTCACAGGGGGGCAGCGGCGACGCACAAGTGGGTCTGCGCAGTGGCAGAGGGAGCGACCTGCCTTGTCACAGGGTCATGGGTTGCTCCTACAGTAATGCAAGTACAACACTCTTCGTTATACCACCTGTGCCCTTCCTTAAAGTACCAGGTAATGTACTCAAAACTGTGTCCACTCATCTTCTTGGTAGGACGTAAGTGCTGCGCCTCACCTGGCTGCGGCTCAGGTATATAGAGCACCGCTCTGTTAAAAACAAAGAAATGCAAATCATGCATACTTGATGGCAATTCTTGTCACATACTTGTAAATGTTCACCCATTCAACACATGGATGACATGGGGTTACCTTATTACATTTCATAGGTGCTAAGTTTTGATTGGAACCAAGTGGCCAGTTCATGTTTGGTATCTATAAAATTGTAATGAAAAATATATTTAAATGGTAAAGTGGTATTTTTAATCACAATTTTGAAAATGCCACTTTACATTGTCACTGTAGCCAGCTTGAAACCAGAGCAAGCGAGTAAGGAAATTCTATGCACTTCAAAGCCATTCTCAGGGAAGATTCTCCCATCTTTCAGAAGAAGGGCACCAGTTATAAAAACAGGACCCTCATATCCACTCTACAGTTCACTTCTGGACCTGTGGAAAGGACTCTCAAAGGACTGACTGCTGCTGTGACTGCTCTGCACCCAGCAGCATGTCTTGAACCCTTGTAGGCCAGCCTTGCTGCTTGAGCCTTCCATCTTCACCTGAACCCAGGGCTACCAGAGTGTCTCAAAGGTTCATTGGACCACTGCCTGCTCTCAAAAAATATTTTTACAAGCATTTATAAAAGTGAAGGGGTCCCCCTTTCCATTTGTGAATGGGTTACCACCAACTTGGAGTTGATGTAAATTGCTAATTTTTTGCAGCTGCATTTTGGTCGGAAAACATTCATACATGCCAGTGCGATTCACTATGAGGAAGGGATGCCCTGAACACGCCCCTTCCTAATACAAAATCACAAACCCAAATTGTGATTTGAGAAGAGGTTAGCAAACCACGATGCGGCCTTGGTACATTTAAAAATGCCTTTTTGGCGTGTACAAATGGCCCAATTCTGTGAATTGGACTGTTTGCGAATGTAAAAAAGCTTCGTATATCTGGCCCATCTCCAGTGTCTCCTATTTCCAGTAAATAAATGTCAAGCAAAAGATCTCAATGCAAGGATCTAAATGGTAACGCTGTAAATCTGAAAGAAATTAAGGATAAAAAGTAAGCCTGGAAGAATTTTCCATTGCTTCAGCATAATCTTGCTCAATTTTTGGAAATTTATATTGCGCTTGCTTCACTAAATTATTTCAAACATTGTGACATGACACACCATTGAGGAATTATGTGTTGTTTGTGCCAAAAAGAATAGCTTGAGTGCACAGTAGAAATGCAGTGCTTGTGTTTTCTGTGCTATTTTATAGTGCAAAATGCATCTCGTGATTTCGCATTTAAGAAATGCAAATTACCATCAACTCAAAGTTGACGGTAATTTGCAAGAACTTCGAAAAATGCACAAAAGTGAATTTTTCTCATTTCTATGTTGCACACATACATGCCCTTGGGTCATATATGTGTGCAACATGGTTTTAAATTGCAATTTCAGGGGTGTATCAGGGTGTCCTTTTGATACACTTCCACCCTTGAAATTGCATGTGCAATTTGCGAGTACCTATTTGGTACTCGCAAATTGTGCATGCAATTCCCATTGATTCCTATGGGCCTCTAGGCCCATAGGAATGAATGGAAAGCAATTCCTTATTTGCAATTCGCAATTTACGAGTCGCAAATAAGAAATATGTAGGACTCACAAATTCTTTTGCCATTCCTATATGCATACGAAATTGTGATTCTTAAATTGCATTTTCTTAATAATCACAATTTAGGAATCGCAATTCCTAGCTTTTGATGCATGTGGCCCTTAGTTTCTTTGTTTAGCCATAGATGTTCTGCTGCCGAGCAGGCCCTGTTAAGTGACTGGCCCAGGGCCCTTAGCTCTGGCAGCACCCTCGATGTGACAATAGAACCAATTGGTTCAAAGAATAATCACATAAGCAAAAGACACGCAAATGATGGACAGAATGTGGGACTAATCAAACATTCACTGCCAGTCAAGAGATCTGGGTTGTTCTTTTGCTCACCATACCATCCCAGTTTAGACCTGGCTGTCTGCAAATCAGCCTTGACTCTGCTCCTCATGGAAACAGTCCAGCCTAAACTGCCAAGCCAGGTCCTCCCTAGACCAGAAAAAAGCATCCTGGGACCGGTTTCAGGGTATCACTCCTCATCAGACAGGCTAGCTTAAATCCATGGACATTAATCACATGACATTTAAAATTTTCACTTATGGTTAAGAGCTACAACGTATGTGACAATGTGTTCACTAGGATGGCTCATTTTTACGACATTTGACCGTAGCCACAACCAGAGACCAAAAGTGAACCAGAAAGCTGAAACACTGGAGAAAACTAGCAAAGACAAAGAGTACTGAAAAACTAGTGGAGAAGGTATTGTAAGACCTATCAGAAACCATGCAGGAAGGCCTGCTCTCAAAGAACAAAAGTCGAGCATTGGAGCCTGGGCAAGAGAACAGATCAGGGGGCATATTTACTATTTTTTCATGTAACACAGAACAGTAGGCAAAGTTGATGCACTGCATTGCATGAAAGGGAGACAGCAGAAAGGTGCCATTTCTAGTAAGATATGACATATGACATATTTCTGCTGTCTCTAGCACTGTCACACAGTGTGATGCCTAGCGCCAACACAGACACTCTTGCATCATAGTGCAAGTGTACCTGCATTACAGGCAGGATTGTTTTTGTGCTGGACACCTTTCTGCAAAACCAATATTTTGATTTCTATGTGTTACCCGACAAGGGGGAATGAAACCCTTCCAAATAGCAATCACAATTCTTGTCAGAGTGAAGTCACAAGCAAACACCTATATAACCTGCGCTTATCCTTCGGGCAGCTTGGCACAAAAGCAGTAAGGCTTAGCTTAGAGGCAATTTAGAGTAGAATTTAATTAATAATTTATGAACAAAAAGACCAAAATCCAATCGATAAATCTGGAGGTATACAAATGTTAAGATTTAAGTGAGAATAGCGCAAAAAGCATGAAGTGGCAACTGTGATTATGTGGTGCCGTTAGACCATGTAAAAGTCAAAAATTCAGGCTGACCGCGATGAACTGAAGGCTGAATACAGGGACCAAGTTTTGTCCGCTGGAGAGTACCTTATGTCATTGGTGCATAGTCTCCGTGGCATTGCTTTGCGAGGTCTTGAGTAATCCGCCATCAGTTCTTGGGAGCCGCGAAAGCTGCAGTGTGAGGTCCTGCGTTGAGGTGCATCGCACTGCATTGGTTCCAATAAGGAGCTATGAGGAGAGCGATACATGGTCCTGCATGTAGTTTCATTGCACTGCATGGGTTATGATGAAGCTGAGCTGTGAGGCTTTGCAAGTCTTTACATCGTGTCAGTTCCACGAAGCTGACAGCTGAGCGGCGCAACTTATCGAGCCTTGGTTCACTCAGCATGAAGTCCATTGAGGCCGGGAACTGTGCTGCAAGGCTTTTCAGGGCTTAGCATTACTCAGTGTTGGTTCCAATGGAACTTGTAGCTGTGTGGCTGGGCTATGAGGGATTTTTGTTGCTTTGTGCCGGATTTGCTGAGAACAACAGCTGGGCTGGCTAAGCAACTTCAGGATCATTTCCAATGGGCCAAGACGAGGGTGTCACCAATTGGGGGCAGTGCTCACAACAGACCCTGGGGCTCTAATCAGGATGCCAGTCGACTGGCTCTTGCTGTCACTTTGGTGGACCTGGGTTCAAGATGCAGGCCTAGTCCTTCTAACTCAGGCGTGAAGGCTGGAATGCAGCAGAGTAGCAGCCCTTCTTGCAGCACAGAAGTCCTTCTTCTGAGTCTTCCACAGGTTCAGAAGTGTTTTGGAGTTTTGGGATCTGGTGGTCCAATATTTATATCTGCTGCCTTCTTTGAAGTTGGAGAAGTTTCTAGAGATTTTCACCCCCCAGAGGTGTTTGAAGTTTCTTTCCTCTCTGCCCTGGCCTCAGCTTGCCTGGGGGCACAAGCAATTTCTGACAAACACTTTGTGAGTTAGTTCAGACAGGGCCTTTGTGATGTCAATTGTGGTAGATGACTGCTCCTTCCCCTCAATCTGACAGAGATGGCCCATTGTGGCAACACCTATGATCCCTTTGTCTCACTGCCTAGGAGGAATACACAAAGACCAACTGCCAGCTACACCTAGGCATGTGACACAGGATCAGGCTACAGGCACCAAATGTTTAGGGCAAGAAAATGCCAACTTTCCGAAAGTAGACTTTTCAGAATTATGACTTAAAGTCTGACTTAAAGAAAGGTTTCCCACCTGCACACCTACTGGTACAATGTATCTACCACTTTTTTGCAAAATTAATATATTTCTAAAAACAGTGCGTGCAGCTGTGAGCTTATGGGCTTGCCTAAAGGCCCTGTGACCACATGTGCAAGAGAGCGGAAGAGGAAACCTCCGTTCCTAACTCACGGCACACTGCGATATTCCCTAAGGTTTCTGTTAGAGAGTAAGTCACTTGTGGTTGATATATAATAACCTTTCAAGACACCTTCAAAACATAAGAAATTTGCTGCACAAATTTAAATCAATACACGTTTTATAATCGCATTGTTGAAAACTTTGAACATAACAATTGTATGTTACAAAGTCACAATGTAAATGAGTTCAGTACAAACAGAAAACAAAGCTACTTGTTTAACAATTCTTGAAATCAGACTCAATGCATTTCGAGTTTCTAAGAACCCTTCTTCAGGGGAAAACTTTCATAATAACATGATTTGAAGGAAACCACCTCCAGACACAGTAAGTTCACGAGTGAACCCCATGTATTGAAAGTGCAGTCTGTATCGGCATCCAATTTGTTACAACGTGAGAAACTTCATATTACAACTGAGCCACCATGCTGTAGAAGGTTCCGAGTCTGACGTATCCTGGATATCCTAGTCACCTGACTTCAAGAGGGCGTAAAATCTGACTTTACCATTAACAATGGTTTTAAATTACAATTATTTAGGCACCAAACTCAATTCCTATCTGACCCCAATTGAAATTTAGCACCTATTAAATGTAATAACGTAAACCCATGTTGTCCTATGTAGGGCTGGGCGTAGTTGGCGTAGTGCCACTATAACACTACGCAGAATTTTGGAAACATTTTTTTGGAAAAAGAGCGCACGTCCTGAGGGTCCGTGTGCCCGGGACAGGGATCCCTCGTGCCTGGGCAGGCTCCCCAATCTCCCCGGCCTGGCTGGGTTGGGAAGCAGGGACCGGCCCCGGGGCATGAGTTTCGGTCATGGTCTAGGGTTTGGGAGCCCCCGTCCTGCTGCCTGCCAAGTGTCCATCTGCGCAGGACAAGGGTCCCTGGTGTAGAGCCCTCGAGACCTGCAAGGCTCTATGGGTCCCGGGCAGTCCAACCCCCGGCGGCTGGGCCCCAGGAGCGCCTGCGAAACTCCCCATGCCTGAGGTTTCAGAGCCCCCCTGAGCCCTGCAGCCCTGCAGCCCTGCAGCCCCCGAGCCCTGCATGGGCAGGCGGAGCCCTCCTGTGAAGGCTTGCAGCAGGCAGATTGGTGATATTTCGGTCCTGGCCATCTGGTCGCAACAATCCCCTCAGCCATCTGGTCGCACACAATGCTTTCCAATGGTGCGACCAGAAGGCCGGGCAGGCCTGGAAGTCCCGATGTGGGTTCATTTGCCTCTGGGATCCAAGCCAGGGCTCCTGGAGGTCGGGTACGTTCACGCATAGGGTCCCCTGAGCCACGCCGTGTGCAGGGGTTCCCAGAAAGAGGGGTAGCCTTCCTCCGGATTACTAGGGGCACCCCACCCGGGCTGGCGGTTCTCTGACCAGTTGTTCTATGCCCGCACCTCCCCTCTGTCCCGGGGTTCCCTCCTCCGGTCCACGATGTGGCAAAGTGCCCGGGACAGGCTCCAACGGTCCCGGGCAGTCCTCCCCCAGGCCTCTGGCCCGAGAGCTCCGGTGGTTCTCCCCGTGCCTGTGGCCCAGCCGGGGTCCCCGAGCCACCGGGAAGTGGAACCCCCGAGTCTTGCGTGGGCTGGTGGAAACCCTACCGCGAAGACTCGGGGTGGTGTATATGGGAGTCCTTTCAGTCCCGGCCATCTGGTCGCACCTCTCCCCTGGTCACACGCAATGCATTCCAATGGGGCGACCAGATGGCCGGGCCGGCCTGGAAGTCCCGATGAGGGCTCATATGCCTCCCGGATCTCAGCCAGGGTCCCCTGAGTCTTGCTGTGTGCACTGGTTCCCAGAAATAGGGTAGCCTTCCTCTGGATTACTAGGGGCATGGTATGCCGGAACACCCCTCCCGGGCAGGAGGTCCTTTTTCCGGGGACCAGATGGTCTATGCCCGGACAACACCTCCCCTCCGTCCGCGGGCTCCCTCCTCCGTCCCACGGCATGGCAAAGTGCCTGGGACGGACTCCATGGGTCCCGGGCCTCCGCGCCCGAGAGCTCCGGTGGTCCTCCCTGTGCCTGAGGCCCAGCTGGGGTCCCCGAGCCCCGGGAAGCGGAACCACTGAACCCTGCGTGGGCAGGCAGGAAACCTACCCCGAAGGCTCGGGGTGGGCAGATGGGAGTCCTTTTGATCCCGGCCATCTGGCCACACCTTTCCCCTCGGCCATCTGGTCACACGCAATACTTTCCAATGGGGCGACCAGATGGTTGGGCTGGCCTTGCAGTCCCGATGAGGGCTCATTTGCCTCCCGAATCCCAGCCAGGGCTCCCGGAGGTCGGGCACATTTGTGCCTAAGGTCCCCAGAGCCGCGCAGTGCGCATGGGTTCCCAGAAAGAGGGAGAACCTTCCTCCGGATTACTAGGGGCATAGTATGCTGGGACACCCCTCCCGGGCTGGTGGTTCTTGTCGGGGACCAGATTGTTTATGCCCGGACAACACCTCTTCTCCGTCCCGGGGCTCCCTCCTCCGGCCCACGGCATGGCAAAGTGCCCAGGACAGGTTCCATGGGTCCTGGGCAGTCCTCCCCCAGGCCCGAGAGCTCCGGTGGTATACCCCATGCCTGAGGCCCAGCCGGGGTCCCCGAGCTCCCGGGAAGCAGAGTCCCTGAGCCCTGCATGGGCAGGCGGGAACTCTACCGCAAAGGATAGGGTGGGCAGATGGGAGACCTTTTGATCCCGGCCATCTGGTCACACCTTTCCCCTCGGCCATCTGGTTACATGCAATGCTTTCCAATGGGGCGACCCGATGGTCAGGCCGGCCTTGAAGTCCTGATGAGGGCTCATTTGCCTACCGGATTCCAGCCAGGGCTCCAGGAGGTTGGGCACATTCGCGCCTAGGGTTCTCTTAGCCTTGCGGTGCTCACGGGTTCCTAGAAAGAGGGGTAGCCTTCCTCCGGATTAATAGGGGCATGGTATGCCGGAACACCCCTCCCGGGCTGGCGGTTCTTTTTCCGGGGACCAGATGGTTTATGCCCGAACAACACCTCCCCTCAGTCCTTCCCATTCCTCCGACCCGAGGCCTGAGGCCCAGCCGGGGTCCCCGAGCCCCCGGGAAGCAGAGCACCCCAGTCCTGCGTGGGCAGGCAGGAGCCCTACCGAAAATACTAGGGTTGGCAGATGGGAGTTTTTTTGGTCCCGGCCAACTGGTCGCACCTCTCCCTTCGGCCAATTGGTCAAACGCAATGCTTTCCAATGGGGTGACCAGATGTCTGGGCTGCCCTGGAAGTCCTGATGAGGGCTCATTTGCCTCACGGATCCCAGCCAGGTCTCCTGGAGTTTGGGCACATTCGTGCCTATGGTCCCCTGAGCCTTGGGGTGCGCATGGGTTCCCAGAAAGAGGGGTAGCCTTCCTCCGGATTACTAGGGGCATGGTATCCAGGGACACCCCTCCTGGGCTGGCGGTTTTCTACCGGGGACCAGAAAGTCTATGCCAGGACAACACCTCCTCTCTGTCCAGGGGCTCCCTCCTCCGTCCCACGGCATGGCAAGGTGCCCGGGACGGGGTCCATGGGTCCTGGGCAGTCTTCCCCCGGGCCTCTGGGCCAGAGAGCTCCAGTGGCATCCCCGTGCCAGAGGCCTAGCCGGGGTCCTCAAGCCCCCAGGAAGCGGAGCCCTCGAACCGTGCGTGGGCAGGCGGGAGCCCTACCGCGAAGGCTCGGGTGGGCAGATGGGAGTCCTTTCGGTCCTGGCCATCTGGTCGCACCTTTCCCCTCGGCCATCTGGTCACACGCAATGCTTTCCAATGGGTTGACCAGATGGCTGGGCTTCCCTGGAAGTCCCTTTGAGGGCTCATTTGCCTCCAGGATCCCAGCCAGGGCTCCAGGAGGTCGGGCGCATCTGGGCCTTGGGACCCCTGAGTCTCTCGATTCGCATGGGTTCCCAGAAAGAGGGGTAGCCTTCTTTCTGATTACTAGTGACAAGGTACGCTGGGACCCCTCTCCGCCCAGCAGATGGTATCCGGCAGGCCTGAGGAGCCTCCCCCTGATGGGGTGGGTCCAGGGCCCTGGGGATGGTGGCCTCCCCACCCCAGGCGCCGTCCTTGGTCCCGCTGTGTGTCAGGGTGCCTGAACGAGGTCCAACGGGCCCGGGGAGGCTTCCCCTTTGCCTCTGAGCCTGGGAGTCCGGGCTGCGTGCTCCGGCCCTGAGCCCCGTCCCCCGGCCTGCTGCTCTGCCAAAGGCCTGGGACGGGGTCTTGTTGTGCCTGGGGAGCCTCCGCTTGCTTGGCTGGGTGCAGGAGCTCTGGCCGGGGCCCCTGAGGGCCCCGGGCAGGGTGGCCTCCCCACCCTGGGCTCCGTCCTTGGTCCTGCCACATGGCAGGGTACCGAGATGGTGTCCTGCAGGCCCGAGGAGGCTTTCCCTGTGCCTCTGGGCCTGGGATCCCTGACTGGGTCCAGGGGCCTGCCGAGCCTTGGGTCGGGTGCTCCAGCCCTGGGCCCCGTCCCCCAGCCTGCCGCACTAACAAAGGCCCAGGACCCCAGCCTGCCACACTACCAAAGGCCCAGGACAGGGTTCCGTTGTGCCCAGGGAGCCTCCTCCTGCTTGGCTGGGTTCAGGAGCTCCGGTTGGGGCCCCTGAGGGCCCCAGGAAGGGCGGCCTTCATACCCCGGGCCGTGTGGCATGGTGCCCGGGACGTGGTCCGGAAGGCCCGGGGAGGCCTGGGGTGTGGTGCTTCAGCCCTGCCCCCTTGCATCTGCTCCACCAAGGCCCCAGGACAGGAGTCCATTGGTCATGTGCAGGCCTCCCCTGCTTGTCAAGGTGTCCGCGGACCCCGAGTCATAGGACCTGTTGTGTCCCCCTCGCAGCCTCCATGGCTGGGGCCCAGCTGGGGCCCTGTGCCTCCGGTCCCCCATGTCCCGGCACCCGCTCACTCTTTTGTTGGGGCACAGAGTGACCAGATGGCTTTCCTTTCGTGCCCGGCTATCTGGTCGCGCCTTTCCCCTCGGCCATCTGGTCGCACCTATCCCTTCTGCCATCTGGTCGCACCCAATGCTTCCCTATTGGGTGACCAGATGGCCAGGCTTCCCTGGAAGTCCCGATGAGGGCTCATTTGCCTCCCAATCACAGTGAGGGCTCCAGGAGGTCGGGTACTTTTGCGCCTTGGGTCCCCTCTGTGTGCACGGATTACCAGTAAGGGGGGTATTTTTCCTCCAGATTACTAGGGAGAGGGTCAGTCAGACCTCCGTGAGGTCCGGCGATTCTGAAACAGGGGAAGGCAGAACCCGGACCTGCCAGATGGGGCCCCCAGGGGTCCAGGAACACACCTGCCTCTCAGGCCCTTGCTGATGGTCTTTTTTCTCCGAGTTTGCTCAGGCAGACCTCCGTGAGGTCTGGCGATGCTGAGACGGGGAAGGCAGCACCCGGGCCCGCCCGCCAGCCGGGGTCCCCAGGGCCTGGGTAAGCACCTGCCTCTCAGCCCCTTGCCGATGGTCCTTTTTCTCCAAGTTTGCTCAGGAGGTCTGGCGATGTTGAGACGGGCAAGCCAGAACCGGGCCCGCCTGCCGGGGCACCCAGGGGCCCTGTTATGCACCTGTATCTCAGCCCCTTCCCGATGGTCCTTTTTTCTGAGTTTGCTCAGTTAGACCTCCGGGAGGTCTGGCGATGCTGAGACGGGGAAGGCAGCACAAAGGCCCATCCGCCCGGGCCCCCAGAGGCCCAGGAACGCACCTGCCGCTCAGCCCCTTGCCGATGGTCCTTTTTCTCTGAGTTTGCTCAGTTAGACCTCTGTGAGGTCCAGCTATTCTGAGACGGGGAAGGCAGAACCCGGGCCCGCCCACTGGGGCCTCCAGGGGCCCAGGTACGAATTTGCCTCTCAACCCCTTCCTGATGGTCCTTTTTCTCTGAGTTTTCTCAGTTAGAACTCAGTGAGGTCCGGCGATGCTGCACCCGGGCCCGCCCGCCCGCCCGGGCCCCCAGGGGCCTGGGTACGCACCTGCCTCCCAGCCCCTTAATGATGGTCCTTTTTCTCTGAGTTTGCTTAGTTAGACCTCTGTGAGGTCCGACGATGCTGAGACAGGGGAAGGCAGCACCCGGGCCCACCTGCCGGGGCCCTCAGGTGGCCCGGGAATGCACCTGTCTCTCAGCCCCTTCCCGATGGTCCTTTTTATCTGAGTTTGCTCAGTCAGACCTCCGTGAGGTCCAGCGATTCTGAAACAGGGGAAGGCAGAACCCGGGCCCGCCTGCTGGGGCTCCCAGGGGCCTGGGTACGCACCTGCCTCTCGTCCCCTTCCCGATGGTCCTTTTTCTCCGAGTCTGCTTCCCCGGGAGCAGGTAGGGATGCTAAGCCATCATACCCCCTGCGCAGGGTGGCCTGCCAGGGGATGCCCCAGCTGTACTCTGATCGATTGTGCACTATCGGTCCATTCAGGGATGGACTGCTTGGCCAGCCTCGGCTGTTGTTTCGGCCCTCCACCCCGCATAGACCGTCTGACTCGATTGCCTGCCACCTGGCAGGAGACCGTACCCAGCAGAGTGAAGGCGAAGGCCCCGCATGCCACACCGTCACCCCTCTCTGCCCAGGAAATTTCCACAGCAGCTCGGAACGACCGTTCCGAGGGGGGCCGCCGCCGCCAGGCTACGGCACCCCTGTGTGTCACTCAGGCTGCAACTGGGCCTGCCTCTCCCTCCTGCGGAAAACGGCTGGGCCTGCTTGTGCCCATGCGACCGCACCTCTCCACACCCCTCCAGTGAGCGCTCCCGCCCAGGCGGGTGGGCTCCTTTCCCTGGCAGGCTCCCGAGAGATGGAGGGGTGCGGGAAGGTTGCCAGTCGGGGAGATGGCCACACGCCCCCACTCTGTCAGCAGGTGCGGCTACCTGGTTGATCCTGCCAGTAGCATATGCTTATCACAAAGATTAAGCCATGCACATGTAAGTGCACACGGCCGGTACAGTGAAACTCCGAATGGATCATTAAATCAGTTATGGTTCCTTTGATCGCTCCATCTGTTACTTGGATAACTGTGGTAATTCTAGAGCTAATACATGCCGACGAGCGTTGACCTCCCGGGATGCGTGCATTTATCAGACCAAGACCGATTCGGACTCACCCGGCTGCTTTGGTGACTTTAGATAACCTCGGGCCGATCGCACGTCCCCGTGACGGCGACGATACATTCAGATGTCTGCCCTATCAACTTTCAATGGTACTTTCTGTGCCTACCATGGTGACCATGGGTAATGTGGAATCAGGGTTCGATTCCGGAGAGGGAGCCTGCGAAACGGCCAAGGAAGGCAGCAGGGCGCAAATTACCCACTCCCAACTCGGTGCGGTAGTGACGAAAAATACCAATCCAGTACTCTTTCGAAGCCCTGTAGTTGGAGTGAGTACACTTTAAATCCTTTAACGAGGATCCATTAGAGGGCAAGTCTGGTGCAATCCGCTGTGGTAATTCCAGCTCTAATAGTGTATATTAAAAATGCTGCAGTTAAAAAGCTCGTAGTTGGATCTTGGGATCGAGCTAGCAGTCCGCCGCAAGGCGAGCTACCGCCTGTCTCGGCGCCCCCTTGATGCTCTTGACTGAGTGTCCTGGGGTCCGAAGCGTTTACTTTGAAAAAATTAGAGTGTTCAAAGCAGGCAGGTCGCCTGAATACTTCAGCTAGGAATAATGGAATAGGACTCCGGTTCTATTTGGTTGGTTTTCGGAACTGGAGTCATGATTAAGAGGGACGGCCGGGGGTATTCGTATTATGACGCTAGAGGTGAAATTCTTGGACCGGCGCAAGACGAACCAAAGCGAAAGCATTTGTGAAGAATGTTTCCATTATGCAAGAATGAAAGTCAGAGGTTTGAAGACGATCAGATAATGTCGTAGATCCGACCATAAACGATGCCGACTAGCGATCCGGCGGCGTTTTTCCCATGACCCGCAGAGCAGCTTCCGTGAAACCAAAGTCTTTGGGTTCTCGGGGAAGTGTGGTTGCAAAGCTGAAACTTAAAGGAATTGAGGGAATGGCACCACCAGGAGTGGACCTCACCTAGCCGGGACACGGAAAGGATTGACAGATTGATAACTCTTTCTCGATTCTGTGGGTGGTGGTGCATGGCCGGTCTTAGTTGGTGGAGCGATTTGTCTGGCTAATTCCGATAATGAACAAGACTCCTCCATGCTAACTAGTTACGCGACCCCCAGCGGTCGGCGTCCAACTTCTTAGAGGGACAAGTGGCGTTCAGTCACACGAGATCAAGCAATAACAGGTCTGTGATGCCCTTAGATGTCTGGGGCTGCATGCGCGCTACACTGAACAGATCAGCATGTGTGTACCCCTCAAAAACAGGTGTGGGTAACCCGCTGAACCCCGTTTCTGATAGGGATTGGGGATTGCAATTATTTCCCATGAACGAGGAATTCCCAGTAAGTGCGGGTCATAAGCTCGCATTCATTAATTCCCTGCCCTTTGTACACACCGCCCGTTGCTACCACCGATTGGATGGTTTAGTGAGGTCCTCGGATCGGCCTCGCCGGGGTTGGCAACGGCCCTGACAGAGCGCCGAGAAGATGATCAAACATGATTATCTAGAGGAAGCAAAAGTCCTAACAAGGTTTCCGTACGTAAACCTGCGGAAGGATCATTAACGGCGGAGCGGCCCGAGCGACTGACGGCACCAGCCTGAAGCCCTTGGCTGCCTCCTGCAAGCACACACCGTAGGCACAGGGCCCGGCCCTGCCCTTGCACGTCTTGGGCGGCGGAGCGTCATGCGACCACATGGGGCGCTCGGGTGAGGACTGGGCCTTCAGTGGGCTTCTTCCTCCGGAGAAAAACCGACTGACGCATGAGGGACTGGGGACGGGGGTGGCCCCTGTTTCCTGTCCCTCTCTGGGAGGGGCACAGCGGTAGGCCCTCCTGAGGTGAACCTAAGCTCACCCGGCACCACCCCCGCGGTGGGGGGAAAACCGACTGGCAGTGGGCTGGTGCCACCTCCCCTAGAAGGACCTGCTGCTGTCTGGGCCCTCCTGCTCCCAATGTCCTGGCCTGACTGATATCCCGGCGACTGAGGTTGGGCCATTCTCATGTGGCAGGGCAGCCTGGAAGAGAAGGGACCCCGGCTCCTCTTGGTGGGAGGCATGTGGGATGGGGAGCTGCCTGGCTCTTCCCTTCCAGCGCCTCTGGCACAGGAGGGACCGGCGGCTGTGGGGCTGCCTGCTCCTGACGCACCGGGAGCCCCCTTCCTCGCCTGCGAGTGGGTTGGGGGGACTCCTGGGCCCAGCGCCTGTCAATGTGTTATTCTCACAACTGTGCAGTCTGACTCCCAGAGGGGAAGCCTTGAATGGGGTGCCTGGGCCGTCTCTCTGTGCGGGCAGCAGATGGATGGCATCGCCTTCCTCCCTCTTCTCCTGCACCCGCAGGTGGGCAAACGTTTTTGAAAAGTTGCCTGTGACTCTTGGCGGTGAATCACTCTGCTTACGCATCGAAGAAGAACGCAGCTAGCTGCGAGAATTAGTGTGAATTGCTGGACACATTGATCATTGACACTTCAAATGCACCTTACGGCCCCGGGTTCCTCCCCGGGCTAAGTCTGTCTGAGGGTCGCTCGATCGTCAATCACCCCGGGGCTTCCCTGGGATGTGGCTGGGGCTGTTGCAGGGTTATCTCCACTTCCACTTCATCCCCCCACAAGTTCATACCCCCGATTGCCCTTGGCAGGGTCCCTCGCCAAGTCACACCACAGAGGTACGCCACCAGCGCGTCTGGCCCCGAGAAGGTGTCTGGTCTGTGGTGTCCCACCGGCTGCCTGTGAGCACGTGCCTCGGGTACCCACCTCCGCAACCATCTTCCCAGCGCAGGCAAAATGCCTCCAGATGCGATCCGGGGAAAGAGGGCACCCGCTCCCGGGAAGCCAGGCCCCCGCTCCGGCAGGGGCTTGGCCTTCCTAGGCAATCCCATTGACGCTCCGGCATTATTCTTCTGACTATGACCTCAGATCCGACATGGCGACCCATTGGATTTAAGCATATTACTAAGTGACGGAAAAGAAACTAACCAGGATTCCCCCCGTAACAGAGAGTGAAAAGGGAAGAGCCCAGCGCTGAATCCCCGCCCAGCGGCGGGTGCGGGAAATGTTGCATACAGAAGT